>NC_044018.1:20490000-25290000 GCF_900496995.4 Aquila chrysaetos chrysaetos | reverse complement strand
TCTATGAAGGAATGGTCACAGCTATGTGTATTTTACTATACATAAAGTTGAGTGTGTATTTTACTATACATAAAGTTGAGAGAATTGATCTGCTATTGAGAAGAGGAAGTTCCAGTCCTATTTTGCGTGCCAGAGCTCAGGTAAGGGAGAGGGCAAGCTGAGCAGCGGGAGGCAGGAGCAGGCGGGAGAGAGGAAGCCAGTAGGTGAATGAGAACCTTGCATCTGGTGGCAGCAACCCAGCACATCAGCTGAGGTACCAGTGACACACAGCCTAGATGTGAAACAGTGATTCAGAAGTTCATTTCCCCCTTGTCACGACCCAGACTGGACAGACCAGGGAGTCGTGTTTAATTTGAAATTCCCTCGGGCTAAATTAAGGTGAAATGACACCAAACGATCAGTTAAAGATTTTATTTCTGACAGAAGCAAACTGAACTGGGGAGGTGTGGTAGTAGGTGGCAGGGTTTCTCACAACGGGAATTGGCATAAGACTACTTCTGTAAACCGTGTAACCATATACATCAATTCAGGGAATAAGGAGATCCCTCCCGTTGAGTCAGGAGGTTCAGAGCAGACCCCCTTGCTTTCCAGACTCCTCCTCAGAGAAGGGCCCAGGGGCGGCTGGATCCACTCTTAGTCTCAGACTTGGTCAACGGTTTATGTCTTGAAATGGATGAGGTGTAGGGATTGTGGAAAAGGAAAAGGAAAGAGAGAAGAAGACAGAGAGAGAAAAAGGAAGAGAGAAGGATTTCACCAGTCCTGGGTCCAGCATTGGTACAGTCAGCCGAGGGGTCCAGTCCCGGTGGGCTTGCGCACCCAGGGCTTCAGTTTGTGTCCTTTATCATCCTTGCCCCTCCTTCGGGCGGGCACCCGAACTCATCAGGTTAATGAGCAGTTTGTGAGCCTTTGGGCTTGGGGGTTGTTTGTGGAGTAACTTCTCCTTCCCTGCAGACCTGGCCATTGTTTGATCTTTGTATCAGAACAGCTTATCAGAACAGGGAGCTGCGCACCCTCCAGCACACCCTCCCCCTCCTGTTGCTGATGTCTGAGCTGATGGGCTTTTCACCTTGGTCCCTTGCTGGGCAGGGTTTGTCTTTAAGCAGCACTTGCCCCACCACAATGTTTGAGACGTTAACTCTTTCAGTCTCTCGCACCCCTTCAGCTGTAAAAAGGGAATTCTATCCAATTACCTTTATTCATAAAAAAACCTGAATGGACACAGATGGCTAACATGCATTTCCAATTCAGTTACCTAAGCTCCAGGGAGTGACACATCTCAAACTCAGCCAGTTAAGCTAAGGTCTTTCTTGCTGTATGTGTGTGGAATTTTTATCTTTCAGAGGCTCCTCAGTCTCCCCATTGACAGTACAGCTGGTCTAATTTTCCTGTTTCTTGTATGTGAATCACCCTATTGATGCTGAGTCCTTAATTTTCAAGGTGTTGCCATATGGAAGTTAGATGAGTCTGACTCTCAAATCTCACACCTTCTCCCTCTAAGTCTTGAGGCCCTAGCTGATCAAAAAGAGAGAGCATTCTGGTTGGTTCTTATAGGAAGTGATCTTTTTTTCTCTCTAAATACATTCACTGAGACTTTAAAGATGCAAACATTCAGGCAGCTTTAAAACCAGCCATCGCTATGCATTCCACATATAATTAAACTATCAGAATTACAAAAGAGATCTCCAGGACTGGTCAAGGTGCTTCAGCTGGGTAGAGTCCCAGAGGGCTAAAATCTTGCCAAGAAATCATTGGAGCAGAGCAGTGTGCTGCCTATGCCCCCTTTATCACAGCCAAACTTTCTATTCTGAAAATGGGAAGATGATGGAGAAGCAGGTTGTGTTGGCTCTACATCTGCTAGAGGAATTCCTATGCCTGAAGAGCTGCCAGACACCCAGTGGCTTGCTAGCCCCTTTGCTCTGATGTGCCAGCATGAAACCCTGTGGCCATCTTCCCAGCCAGAGCAAGCAGATAAGACAACACAAATTCAGGTTCTGTACATTCCCTTCTCAATTTTGATGTGACTTCAGAAGTGTGGAACATGAGCTCTGAAGTCTGGAATGTAGAGAGACCATTCTAAACTTTCACTAGTCGAATTTGGCTCAAGATCAAAACTCTTAGAGTTAGGGGTCAATCTGTGTGATTATGTACTGCCATGGTGGGTAGCTCAACACCTCATTACAGCCAATGGAAGTCAACTTAATAAATCCAGAAGAGGCTTGAAAGCAGTTCAGCTGACCATTTCCAGCTTTATGACTGATTTGTGCACCAGAAGCTCGCAATCCCTCCAGAAGCTCCCTGTTGTATCTGTTGCCGCCCCCGCAGACATCTCTGATAATATCGGGCATCCTGGTGGATGCCTGTACTAGGGCAACAAAATTGCCCAGTGGTTATGATTAGTTAGCTGAATTACTGTTTAAGCTCCACCAATTACATTAACTAGTGTCTTAATTTAACTGCACAGGCATCTATGGTAATTTGAGATACTGTAAAGTACATCTGTAGGTGTGACACAGGACATACATGAGATTCATCCCCTTCAAGAAAAGTAGAAAGAGCCTGTACAGGAGACCCTAGGGCATGTAAAATCTCACTGAACAAACACAGTGATCCTCAGATCTCACTAGTGGGAAACACCTATGCAGATACCAACGTGTAGACAGCTGAATTTGAACTGAGTCTTTCTTCTTGTCTGACCCTCTTTATAACATGAGCCACCAAATTTGAACATGATTTGAACATCAGCCTCGTAACTTTTCTCCACACTGTGGTGTTTATTCTAGAAAGATATGAACCTGTTTAAAATGTTGAGGTGATGAAAAATCCTTCTTTCATGGGTAGCATGACATTAGACAAAAGGGTTTGCAAGTTCTTTTTGAAGCAATGTTTTCAAGATATTTGGGGATAAAATAATCCACCACCTAATGTACACAGAATACAATTAGTTTTCTAAGACTAAGTAAGGTATCCTGGCCTCCTTCCATAGTCAGTGTAAAGAAGTAGATGCAGAAGGAGAATCATTTCACTGGAAAAGATGTTTATGGAACAGGTCGAATTATTCTCTGGAGGCAGCTTTTTTCTCACTTGACTGAAAAAGGTTACAAATTTTACTAGGCTATGCTTAGCCTTCTCAAATTCTAGATGCCAAGGTCAGGTAAAATGAATCCTACCTTTGCTTTTTGTTCATGAAGAGCAAGATACAATAAGAAGGCAATCCATGAAAATTGTTTCTTATAGAAGGGGAACTTTGTGTCTAGCTCTATTTTAACACTCTTTCAAAGGTACATTCAAGCACAAATAGGCTCAAAGACCACTTTCAGACATTGTAAAAAACAAAATTCATTGGTTTTAGCAGAAACAGAAATAAAATATAGTGTTTAAGTTCATTTGGTCACATCACTATATTGGTTCTAAAGTGGATTGGAAACCTGAGGTGGTCTCTCCCCAGCTCCCACGGGTTAGATGTTATAGACAGACATTCATATCACAGAAAGCACTGTCACTGCCATTTGCCATCCAGCTGAGACACTGAAATTGAGCTGGCAAAGAATGAGCTATGGTACCAAGGACAGGCTTGATAAACATTGCATTACTGGTACAGCGTGAATAAGCATCTATGGTGGCTTTTCTGCTGCTGTCCCTACTCTGTGAAACAGAGGGCATCAATCTTTAGTGTTGTCAGCTGAACTATTGCATCATGTCTTGTAAATCATAGATTGGATAAATTGCATTTCTACTTGTCCTTCAGCACTTCAAAAACATAATCAGACCATTAATAAGAGGTTGTGCTTATTTTTATTGTTGTATTTTTATTAGTGCCTTATGGCTGGTATTGAAATATGCATTTAAACAAAAGAGCAGAGAAAAACTTGCAAACAAGCTGGAGAGAATGGAAAATGCATTTCTATGTGATCATTATTTATTTTTAAAATACATTCTGAAATCATCTCTTCCAAAGCCTGATTTCAACAGGCCACATAATAACCTGCCAGAGGGGATGTCTTTGATTTCTTCAGAAGGATCTGTTTTGAACATTTTGTATGAGGTAGAAAAGGAAAACTCATACAATCAGTAACCATCAATATAATGCAGCAATCTCATGCAAGAAGACTATATTTTATGATCCCTTTAAATATTCCCCCAAATATATCAATAATTAATTGCTAACACCTGGCAGGATCCATCTGGCAATATCCCTTCATTATTGGTTGACTGAATACTGATTTTGTTCAGCATTCAGATGCAAGATCATGTGCTGATAGTTTCTATTGAATATGTAAAGCCATGAATGTCTATATATCAACATCAAAAGCCAGGTGTTGCTCAGACATATATAAAAAAAGAACCAACCCTGCAACCAGTCTCCCAGTTGAAGATTTGCTTTCAATTAAATTAGAAAAATATATATATATTTACCATTATATTCTAAGAGTTAATTCTATTCTTTATATCTTTTGTTTATGAGAATATTTTTAATAAAGGACATCTCCTAATTTATATTGAAATATCCATTTTCTAATATACTGCTACACTACTACACTATACTATATATTCTACTATAAATCACAAACTACTGTTTTTGTAGACCAGATGAAAGACAAACCTTATTTTTCAGTAAATGGCAGTACTTCCAGGTAGTGAGAACTTACTTACCTTGGATGATGAATTTATGTTAATGATACATTTACCAATTAAAGGCTGATTAATTGCACATATGTCATCTAATATTCTAGGGAACTAGCTTCCAAAGTCACTACCTGCCATAACTCTGGCAGTGTTTTGATAGTAATGTTTTATTTTGTTCCATTCTTAAAAGATATTCTGATTATATAAATTACACAATTATTAATTTGAATTGGAGGTGAATGGTAGTTTGATACATTTTAAGTGTAATACAAGTTTGTATTTTGTTGAATTATAAAACATTCACCTTAAAAAAGAGATGTATTAACTCTTCCTGAGTATGGGTCTCTGCTGAGAAATTAAATAATTGAAGCTGAACAGGCTAATGACTTGGAATATTCAAGGTATTTACACAGCCTTTAGTTTCCTGAAGTTTTTAGCCTGACTACCTTTGCTCTTCATCCAGCAGCCTTTCTTTTTGTAAGGAGTAAACCATTTTGCTTTCCATTTTACAGAAGACCCAGCTACCCTGCAGTTTTTACAATTAGCCAAAACCCCTTCTTCCTACTCTTCGTGAAGTGCAGAATTCATAACTAGGAACAATCCTGTACTAATGGAAGAAGGCCTGGATAGCATAATTTTCTTTTCTGTATATAATTTCTCTGCAGTTTCATACTTTCAGATAATCAGGCAACAGTCAAATAACAGCAGAGTTGTACTATGAAGCAATAATATGCCACAGCTATCAGCTGCAAAAAATATTCCTGGAAATCACTGGAAATTAGCACAAATATATCACATCCTTCAGTTTCTGTTTTTCAATCTAATTAGCTGTCACAATGAAAAGCTAAAAATCTTCATTCTTTGGTAAAACATTCTTAGATGAACCAGACTCATTCCATGAGTCCTTGTCAGTTCTTCCCATGATGCCAGGGATGCCACCAAAAAGTAGGAAACCACAGGACCAGGACTTCTGCTGTTCCTGAATGACTGCAGAATATTAACTTTTGATACTATTTGGGACCCTAAAACATCCAAACTGGCACTTGTTCTCTGCATGTAAAGATAAAACTCTGAGTATTGACACTGCAAAGATAATTTTTCTTATTTTCACCCGGTTCTGGTTTGATTTCACTGATGATAACAACCAAAAGGCTATTTAAGAAATAACTACCATGGGGAAATATTCAAATGTCTCTAAGATTTTCCTGTCAATTAAAACTTCTCTGAAGTACTAGTATCTTGCAGGCACTCAAATTTAGACCTTTGAGCTTTTGTGTTTTTATATTGAAGTCCTTAATGAAAGTGGCACAATTATAATTATTAATGAATATATATATATATAAACAGCTAATGTAAAAAGAAATTTAGCCATTTTATTTATTTCACTGCAGATTACTTTGACTAACATTTTTGACTACTCAATTCTTCAGTAACATAATTTCGAGTTGTAGAACTGAACATGGACTACAGATATCAAATTATAAACTAAGCAAAATGACATTCTGCCTTGTATCACTGTCCAGTTTATGAAGTACTGTGTCACAACCCAGTTGATAAAGCATTCAATGATACCAAAATTCCTGCTAGTATGGGTAGCTGTGTAATATATGTCATACAATCATGCCATCTGACAGATAAGCTGAAGTACATACCTTTTACTTGAGTGAATTTGGTTAAAATATTTATACTCACAATCATATTACCATAGACAAATATTTTTCAAAAGTAGCAGTCTGAATAGCTATAGACTTCTTTTAATACCTTGTGCGCTTTTTAATATTGGAAAAATAATATTTCAGTTTTCAATTATAGTTACAAAAAGTAGGCACCCACAGATTACAGTAACATGGAAAGCAATATGTGTTGGTAATATTTACAAAATCATTTTCACAGTCAGGTCACAGATGAATAGGTAAATTTCAGAAGACTGCACAAGTGCAAATATGACTATTTAAAAACAACCCTTGTAATTATTATTATAGGTTACTTAGTCTGGCATCAGACCAAAGGAAAATATTGAAAATGTTGATTTAGGATTTAGTCAATAAAGAATTAAATTATAAGAATAACATTAATGTCAATCAACATGGTTTTAGTAAAAGCAGGTCTTAGAAAAAACCTGGATACTGTATTTTGCAGTCATAGTAATGGTTATGATGGCAGTTACATAGATGTACAGGGGTTTTGTAAGGTACTTGACTTGATACCCCATGACATTACAGTATTAAAGTAACACTTGACAATTATATCAGAATATACATTAAATAGATTAAAGCAGCTTCTCTGACAATTCCCACCAAATGGTATGCTTCTACTTGAGGTTTCTCAGGAGTCAGTGCTAGGGAAAATGCTACTGAATGTTTTCGTGAATGAGCTGGAAGTAAATATAAAATTGCTGCCATTGAAAATAAAATGTATTTTAAAATAGTGTTGATGAAATAAGACTTAATAAAGTGACAAATAGCGATGAATCTATGTGGCCATATTGAACCATCCCAGATTTTTTCAATAACTGTGAGCCTTCAAACAAAATGTGTTTTCAAACAGTCAAAGCTATACATCTAAAGCCAGTGACTGCACACTGTTGTGGGTTATGGGATATGTACCGCAAAAAACAATGACTCAAATAGGATATGACAATCATAGTGGCCACGAAACACAACAAATACATCTAAGTTGACATAACAGAAAAAAGAAGGATGCAGACAGGAAGGATGCAGGCAGTTCAGTGATTTAGCAACATCTACGACATTGGTTATCCAAGTAATAGAGCATTAGTGTTCAGAATTTTTTTTAAAGTTATTGCGAAATCAAAGAAAGTGTAAAAAGTAATCGGAGACATGATCTCAGAGCTAGAGAGAATGTCTTAAAAGAAGGGAGTTGCAGAACTTCCACACTTGCAGCAAAGGAAATTCCACAATAGGTATATAAAAAAAATTTGTCACTGTAAGAGTGAGCAAACATTGAAATAGGCTGCCAGGGGAGGCTGTAGAATCTTTGTCCTTCAAGATATTCAAAACTTGGCTGGACAAGCTCTGACCAATCTGATCAGCATTGTTGAAGATACCCCTGTTTTAAGCAGGTGCTTGGACTAAATGAGCTGCAGTGGTTCCTTTCAAACTAAATTCTTATATAATTCAGGGATTATATAAACTCATTCTTTATATGTTGTGAATAAAAGACTGAGAAGTGATCTGATTATTATTTAAATATCTTCATAGGCAGAAAATTGTGTATCTTTAATCTGACATACAAAGATAAAAGGAGACTCATGGTATAGAATTAAAATGAAAAATGTCAGACTTTTTGAATTGTGGAGGCGATCAGTAGTTACAAAGAACATCATGGAAAATGTTGGATCCTAAGTATCTTCATATTTTCACAGCAGAAATGGATTTTCTTGAATTCACAGCATACCCATGCCTTTATCAAACACCAGTTAATAGGTTTCACAGAGAAATACCTGAATGCAATTCTAATAAATTGTATTACCCTAAATCTGCAAGACAGGTTAGATGACCTGAGGATCTCTTCTGTCTTCAGAGTTTACAGAACTAAAAATTTTTTGTTAAACAGAGTGTGAATCAGTACATAAGGAGTACAGTAGTTTGGAACCCAACAATTAACGTTTGGAGTGCTGTGATCCTCGGGACTTCAAAGGGTATGCACTGCCATTAGTGTGACACCAGAAAAAAAAAAAATATCAGAAGATCTCTGCACAGAGAAAACAAAAACTTTATTTACAAAATAGAAATGTTTCATGGGTAGGGCCTGTTTCACTGTCCATCAGTCTCCAAATGGAAAGCCTGCGACTTTGAGACACGCTATAAAATTCTGTACTGATGTGCCAAATATGAACATGTTAGGGACTATCATAAAGAATAAACATATCCAGACAGCAGCATTTTCATAGCCTCGCCCTTTATCATTTTATCTCTCTAGTGCTACTCTCCCAAATATTGTCTCTTTTCCCTTTCAGACTCAAAATCATGCTGTTTCAATGTGGTTTCTGAGCACCTTTCTCCTGAATCAACAGGAAGTTTGTTTCCCTGAGCATTTTTGCAAACAAAATTTCATTTTGACTTGTATTTGTGGATAACAAATAAGGGGGGAAAGATAATGTGAGTGATTCAGTAAGTTTGAGAAATGTTTGAAGTTTTACTTGTTTGGCACATCTTGAAATTTTTCTGTAGGAAACAACATTTTTGTTTGTAAACAGATAATACTAACATGTCTTCTGAAGAAGCGTAACGTAATTTTATCATGCTACAGTAGCAAAACATACACTTTCTGAGAGTATAGTCTTTGCATGTATTTAGAGTTATCTCTGTGAAATGCTATTATAAATAATGAAGTTACTATTTTTGCCCTTCTTAGGGACTGGCACCAATTAATTTGACTAGTAACCTCATCCAAAAAAGGGAATTAAATTTATGTCAATGTTTTCTAAAGTGTGATTATTAACCTCTGTACTAATTCAGCTGGCAAACCAATAGAGTATATGCTGTACTTCAAATATTAATTTTCTTTGAACTTTTTTTAACCAAGTGCTGCCTTTGGGGCTGTGTTTAAAGTTATAAGGATTGGGTTCAGCTGTCTTAATTAAAAGTACTCAATTAACCCAACCAAAGCTGACTCTGAAGCCTAACAACATTTCCAAAACTGGTAAATGATTACTAAGTAAGTAAGTATTGAATTAAGAATAATTGATTTTTTTTCCCCCCTTGCAAACTTAAGTCAAATAAAATTTCTTTATTTGTTTTCTTATTAAATAATTAGGTAATTAAGGAACTATTTAACCGCTGGAGTGACACGTAGTAATTAAACAGAACAAGACTGTAACATCATTGATGTGGAAGGCATGAGTATCCTATGAAATCTTTCTGAAAATTCATTTTAGGATGAGATATTATACTGCAGCTTTGTTTGTAAGGTCTTAAATCTCGTAAAGCTTTTGTACTGCTACAAGGTCAGGCAGTTTATTTATCACTGGATATTGCCTCACAAGACTACATTTCCTAGACCACTGTGTCCTGCCCGAAGTCCCGTGCCCTTCAGTGCAGCCCGGCAGTGTGCCCTTCAACACTCACAGCCCGTTCAGCTCCCGGGACGCACCAAAACCCCCTTTCCCACCTTGGAGGCCCACTTGCAAGGATCCCTGGCTCTCCTCTTCTACTTCTCGCTCTCTTTTCACCAGTTTCCCAGTCCCGTGGGGCAGTCAGGCTTTAGTCTATATGCACATGCACATGTGCATAAAATGCTTGAGGAATTTGACCTGCTTCAGTAGGAAAGTTAAACATGATGAGGACTAAATTTATTGGGAATGGTTCGTGTGAGGGAAGAATAGGTTCAGTAGACCATAGGAACGAGACATGCCAATAGGAGACAATGAATCTTCCTCAAATTATTCCTCAACTCCTTGTTAGAGCTAGAAAGGTTTTTTGGGGAAATGCTTCCATGGAGAGACACTCACCTCCTCCAAAACACAGAAAACCAGTAGGTAGATGACAGGGAAGGGAGGAAAGAGCAGAAGCAGACTTTTCCTCCTTTCTAAAGTCATGTTTTCCTGGTCATAGTTTCACAGGGTCCCATTTTTCTGACTTGAGCTTTAACTGTCCAACAGTCTACACAGAGTACAGCTGGTGACACATGGCTGTCCTGGAGAGAGCAATTAGCTGATGATTTGGGGAACTGTTGTGGGCTAATCCTTGCGTGGAGAGAACAGAATAGCGAACTGATTAAGGGGATTAACAGTGTGAGGTTAATTATAACAAAGAGCCATGAATTTAAGAATATATTGGGATGTGTATTGGTGTCTGAAGCTTGGAGTATATGGGATGGTAGTAAATGAAGTGAACTCTGAAAAATAAGCAGGAAAAGAAAATAGTTGAAAAATCGCTTCTAATTGTTCCCTCAGCAAAAAGATGGATTTCACATGCAAAATATGTATTTAAAATTCCACTGTCCCCAAGGGACTTCTTGAGTTAAATTTGTACTAATTTTTCCCTCTTAATGGGTTGGACTGAGACATTTAATCCCACTCAAAGTTCAGATCTCATTGCTGCATTAATATAAGTCCTCAGAGCCACAGCTAAATCACTACTTTAAAAAAGTGAAGTATACATTTGATTTTCTCCAAGGCCTTTCTTAAAAGAACTACTCTAGCTTTTCAGAAATGAGACAAACCCCCAAAGCCTAATTGGTGTCTATAGGGAAGCTGGCATTTAGGATGCAAAAAGACAGCAACTACAGAAATGAAAAAAAAAGAGTATGACAGTATTGGGCTATTAGCTGACTAACTCATGCCAGTGTGAGCCAGTAAGGACCCTAATTGCCTTGATATAAATCCGCTCCCAAGGCAGTAAAAGTTGTAATGAGAATATACTGTGTTGAACTCAGATCTTCTTTCTTAATGTTTTTTAAATTTACTTTCCAGTTGCAACTTTTTTTACAGACAGCTGTCTGCAAAGTAAATCCCATTTACTGTAGCAGATTTTCTTCAAAATACTTCTTCTCCTTCAAAGTACTGATTTATTGACTCTGTTTGGACTGATACAGATTTTCTTACACACTACACAGTGCCTCAAAAACTGTCATGAGGGCTATCTTTTCAATAAGGCCCATGCTCTGAAGGCGTTCAAAAGAGACCTTATTAGTTCTGGCATACTGAAAAGACTTTAAGATTTTTCCGGACAAGGAGTCTTATCCGAAGTGAATTATGTCTTTAAAATAATGGTTTATTAAAAGTTCTACCTAATTTGGGATAAGATCTTGTAAAACTTTGTGCAGCTGCAAAAATTGTTTAGAAGAAAGTATTTAGTAAGCCTGATTCTGTTCTGTGCTTTGAAAAATCATGTCCTTCTGTATACTGGGAATTCATCTTCCTGAAACCTGTATGCTGCTGAAAAGAACAGAATATATTTAGCTACCTTTTTTCTTGGAGAAAAAAAGGTACATCTTCAGTGAAAGCAGGTCAAAAAGAGGTTAGAAGTTACAGCTTTGGGAGGTACTTTATGCTAATTCAGACATTAGCCTGGAATTTAGTTCTTTCATATCACAAAAGTGCTCTTTAATTTCTCAGTAAGACAGCACTATCCAGAGAGGGAACAGTCTTGTGTTCACTGTTAAAGCTGTTGTCTTACAGGGCTGGTGTTAAAGTCTTGGAATTAGTGCACAAATGCATGGAATAAAGTACAGAGTAAACAGCCCGCCTTGTACTATGTGTATTTTTAACTCTTCCAGGAGAAATTGCTGTACGCTTTGAAATCTCCGTCTTTGCACATTTCCAGCTATCTGCCGGGTACTGATAGTGACACTCAAAGGCTTCTGGTGACGGAAATTGAACACTGTAGTCATCGTGCCGGAGTCTGAAATCAGGTTTAAAATAAAAATCAAGTAGCAGATGTGGGTTTAACTAGATTTCATTATGCTTCATTATGTTTTTCTCTTCAATAATTTTTCATAGACCACTCCTCAGTAGAATATAAGCCTCAAATCCATGGGGCATTGGGGTACAATTAGCACTTTTAGGAGGAACTAGAGTAGGGAAGATAATACTGTTGGGCCTAGAGGATTGTGTTGATCCACCTAATGCCTTACCTACTCCATAAATCTTTCAGTGGTGTCATCGAGTTTGCAATTATAGAACATGATTACTTATGCCAAAGTTTCATTTCCCCTATTACATTACAGTCATAAGCAATCATACTAAAAATCTGTGCTATTGTGCAATTCATATTCCACTACCCTGAAGCACATACAAATCTACTTTTTGTTCTGGTTAGGCAGAAAGTCTGATACTAAAGTATTAATTGCCTCCCAAGTTGTGTCTTTCTGCCACACAACTTTAACACGTTAGAGCTTCATGACCTGAGGCATTTCTGAAACACAAAAGTAACTTTATGCTTTTGGTATAGCCTATAGACAATAAAATTGTAAATAGAGAACTCGGTCTTGTTGTAGTTTCAAGTTTGCTGAAAACATTTAATATATTATAGGGCCTTATTGTTCATTATTAATAACTGTACAAATGTGTTGACACTTTAAAGCAAAATGCCACCCTTTCCTTTGTTATGTGTAACAAAACCAGGCAAAACTCAAGTGCCAATGAATCCTTACACCATTTTAATGTAGAATATCTTAAGCACATTGGGATTGGAAGGTAGAAGGTGGGTCTAGGTATGGAAGCCTGAGCTAAAGGAAGCTGGGTGCATGCTGAAGATAAGGCTTCTTTTCAGAGAAGCAAGTACTTTTCAGAGGGTTAAAATGAACTTATATTAAGGACCATTAAATAGATTAAATTGGTCTTTGGTAATCCCAAGAAACAGAGATTCTTCCTCACATTTCCAGTCTTTGCTGAGCCATATTCAAGCTATAACATTCAGGTCCTCAGCCCCAGATTTATTGAGGAGAATACATTACTAATGTATCACCACTGCCATCCTGTGAGGAAAATTTGGCAAAAACTAATGCCATTTCATTTTTTTTATTTATTTATTTCCTTCATATCAAAGTGTTGCATCACCCTGAAGCTGTGAAATGGACTAGATGACCATGTAAGGTCCCAATCCTATATTTCTATGTTTATTAGAGCTATTTAGGTAAGCATATTTAGGTTGTCCATTCATGGTTTTGTTATAATTTAGTAAATAGTTTACCAAAAAAGCAGATTCAGTAACATATCAGTCAATTAGTTGTCAATCAATATTAATCAAGGAGTGAAATCTATCATAGTGTTAATTTCTTTTTTTAAAGCAAAAATATTGCTGCTCATAACTGTAATAGTTCATAGTGCCCATTCAACAAAAATCTTTTGCTTCATCTCTAAATCATTACTCTACCACTGTCTTTCTCAATAGCTCTAATTGTGTTATTAATTACCATTAACTAAGACAAGAGCAGGAATGGCAGTACAAATGCAGATTGAATATTTCTGGTTTTCTGTATCAGACAACAGCAAGTGGTGGATTTCTAAGAAGAGAAGAACAGGGTAAGTTACTGTTACTCCCTGCCATATCATCACTGTACCATCATTTAGTTTTTATCTTGCTGATACATTCTCATATCTATAGGTGAATTCCTTTTATAAAATGTATTCCCTCAAACCTTAACAGGGGAAAACTTGTTCCTAATGAAGACATTAATCCATGCAGTATTTGCCCATAGGAGTTCTGAGTCTACGCAGTCTTCAAAGGTCTCTTTCTTATGTTAGTGATCTTTAGGAAGGAAAACAGGCTAGATCAGAAATCAGTAATATCCCGCACAGGTATCCTTAGTACAGGTGTACTTCTGATGCCCAATACAAACCCTATATTTTTAGTTAGAAATAAATCACATGTTCAAAAATGGCACAGCCCATCCTTTATATCCAAGAGTAATATCTCATCACAACTGCTACAGTGAACAACTCACCATCAATTTATTTTTACATTACTGATGAAAATTGAAGGGACCAAAAGTCAAAGGAATATTAAGCCTTTTGCTGTAAAGCCAGGAATTCAAAAGAAGCTCCTGGATTTAGTAGGTTCATCTAACTAATGATGCAATACACCACGAATTATGTTGGCCAAATATCTGCTCTAGTTTTCTACTGTCTTTACAAATACAGACTTTTCTGGAATGAGAAGTATTACATGGAGCAGTTTTTGTTACCTGACTGAACTATTTTAGTACGATCACAAAGAAAGAGAAAAAAAAGTTAGTTCTTGTTGAAGCATAGATACATTTAAAAAGTCTATTAAAAATCACAACTCTATCAAGAATTAGTAAGAAATATTTCAGAAAAAATAGGATCAACTCTTTTCTACACAGAGATTAATCTGGATGACCTATTACCTCAGGTTTACATGCATGTTTAAAGAATGTATAGCATGTTTTCTGGTTTTTGTTTAACTGCAAAAATTGATCAAAGCTTAGATACTGCCTAGTGCTTAAAGTAGTAATATGAACCATTGTGACTTGACTTCTCTCTTCCACTCCCTCACATCAAACATTAGGCATATATTCTAATTACCTGGTGCTTATGCCTGTAAAAGGAACATTCACAATCACTGTAAATGATGTTTTAACGAGGAAGTTCTCAGACTTTGGGACTGGGCTACTCCAGCACTCTGCCAAACAGTTCTTAAGCACGGATCATGGCTTCATGTAAGCCAACGTTTGTTCCCAACAGGGAGTCTGGAGGTGGCTGCCCTGGTTTTGCATGTAAGGGAGTTTAATAGTGGAGAGAAGATCCATTAATTGTGTTTTGGCATTTATATCAGAGAGTGTTCGCAGGCACATTTGCTTTGCCAATATAAATGTAGTCTAGGGATAAACAATTTCCCCCCTGGAGATTTCCTGTACCATATCATTTTCTTGGAGTTTTTGACCTAGTTGTGCAAAAATACCCCTTTGCATAAAATTTCTGACTGTAGTTCCTGTTACCATTCCAGTTTCTTTTCAATTACATCTTTTTTTTTTTTTTTTTTCCCCATCACTATCATTTACTGATATACTTTCTATGGAAGTAACATTTCCCTGATTATTTTCAAAATCATGATATGACACCCTAGAACCATGTTTCCATGTTTATCAAAGGTTTCTCATTTTGCAGCTTAAGGTGATGTAATAAAAACTTATTTGTATGGGGATACTCAAGAAAATTAAGACAAATAGCTACAGGTATGAAGTGATTTTGCATAAGTTAAAGCACATGAAACTGTGTGAATGGTCTCAGTCAGAGTGTTAACTTCAGGCTGTTGTTTGGTGACAAACTGGCTTCAATGGCAAATCCAGTTTAGTTTGTCCCCCAGTGTCATTCTCTGGCTGCCTGCTCCTGCTTCTACACAATGCAGCCCCTTGATTGTACCAATGCTGGGTTTTGTGAGTTCACACTATAAGCTAGATTTCTGAAGTCAACAGGTTAAAAACAAGCTTTTTCCTATCTGAGAATTTGTTGATGTAGATTGTATCAGTTAGTTACCTTGCGTAAAGGGGGTACCACAAGTCACAGAGCTGGCACGACTGAGAAGCACCAAGTCACGTGGAGTCACCAGTTTCACGAACTCCCCTTTTGTGCAGATAGTCAAATCTGATACAGGGAAACAAGGCTTCACGCATAAAGTTGCGTTATCTCACAGCACAGGTTACTAGTAGAGTCCAAACTCCCTCGGCCCACGGACCCGCGTGTCTCTCCGGCTGTCACGTGAGGGCACAGAGGGGCTCTTCACGGCAAGGGGCAGCTGGCTCAGACCTGACCTCCGCCTCTCCCGCCGGAGGCTTCTGTCTTCTGGTGGTGAAAATTGAATCTCGCATTCAAGTGTGCTCTTCCTGCCAGGACAGTCAGGGCAGAGGGGCTGAGGGACGGGGAGAGGCTGTCCTCCCAAAAAATTGTTCCTGAGAGAGGTGGGTGCTGAATGCTGCTAGAGAGGCAGGATATACAGACACAGCCCCTTCGTTCGGCTTCTGCTGCCTTCCAGGAAAAAGGGCGTTACGCCTTCATAGGAAGTGAGCGCAAAGAAAGAAACCCATACCTCCATCACCGGCTTCTCTTCCTCATGGGAAAAGCCCAAACAAAACCTGAATCTGGCTAACTTGCCAGATGCAAAAAAGGCCAAAACCAATTTTTTCAATAGGAAACCACTGTGTACTGCATTACGTTTGTCTGCTAAAGTTAGCTTGTTGTTTTTCATACGCTACACATTGCAGAATGCATCTTTTGGTATAAAGACAAAAGCACAGCCAAGCTGCAGATGTTATTGTTAAATGCAGTGCACAATACATTGTTCCTGCTAGCTTAATAATAGCCTAAAAAGTTAATTTAACATTTAATTACTGGGAGGATCATAGAAAGAAAATAGTAATTCTTACAAATAGATGAAGTCTAGTACATAAATGTGTATTGAAAAAATGAGAAAAGGTTAATGGTAAGAGAAAATGAACAGATACACGATAATATTAGTGTTAGGTTTTACAGAGCAGAAACATTGTCTTATAGCAGGCAGAGGAAACACTCAAGGGAAAAAAATATTGTTTTAATATAAGAACAAGAAGCAGAGAAGAGAATCTTAAAGGCAATTCAAGCTTGTAAGCTAACTGAATTTAGCAGGAAGTAAGGAAGAGATAATATCTATTTCAGTTGCCTGCAACAGAAGCTGGTTATAAAATGGAAAATGACACTGTCAGAAACCATCATTTCAAAAATCAGATATAGCTGAAATAAATTGATGTCCCAGTTTATAGCATGAGAACTTCAGGTATTAACTTAAAAACTTCTGTCATATTCTCTTTCTGTGGTGTTTCAAACACCATTTAGAGAACAGTCAGGCACAGGAGCTAAGTTGATTAAAGTATGCATGTGAAAGATCTAGAGGTCATTAAAAACATAAAATTTCTGACACTGCTTGCAGAATAATTGTGGAAAAAAGCTTTGTATTTTTGTATATTACATATGATAGTTTACTCAACTTGATGTGAATACTAAGGCAAATAGTTTTAAATAGCATTAATATGCTCCCTCAAACCCCTAGCCAACTGAATTAAGTTTAATATCTAATACAATGAAAACTCAAATAAACTTTGCTCCACACAAATATTATAACTGCTATTTATTTTAGCCTAGGTTTATATACATGGGTATATATGTTTATCTTACACTGTTTTTAAAATCCTGCCAAATTCAAAGTTCACCTGAGATTTATTACTAGTGAAGATATACCCATGCACTGTGACATGTTTCTATTTCAGCATAGTCACTACTATACATACTTGCAGTTTTGAATATAAAACCGTACGGTAAGTCTTAAAAAAATGTTTTGAATAGCAGTCTCTTTGCACTTTACCAGTAGTTGGCTTGCTTTCTTTTAAAACCCTTAAAACTCTGAAGACACTGTTATCTTAAAACCTTTACAGTGGTTTGCTCATATGATGACCCATTTGAAAACATCTTGACAAGGACTTGGGAGACAATGTCTGATGCTGCAGGTCTGTGAATGGGACTGGCAGTATTAAATTTCTTATGTTGCATGCATTGTTTCCACTTGATACAATATTTTCCCCTTAAATATCAGTTCATAATTGATGTCTCGGATGTCTACCCTCTTGCTGTTGACTGAACCTGTAAGCAGATGCTTCAAATAGCTCAGAAAATGCTGGGTCATTGTAAAAAATGGCCAGACTGGTGAGCTCCTTGGCACAGTGCTATATGGCATCAATGACTGCTTAGAAAGGGAGCTGGTTTAAGTGATTTTCCATAGGTTTCAAACATTAATATGCAACCTGGCTTGCTCTCTTCTTTATTATTTTGGCAAAATTGTGTGCACTTCAAGATCACTGAATGGGCGTTATCACTTTCCTTTTTCCAGTAGTGTTGAACTGAAGAGAGATCTTGAACAGAACAGAGCAGGACAGAACAGATCTTAGACAGCCAGATTTGGTGTAGAGAGTTTTTACTTTGCTGGGCTTGACAGTACCATTTAGAAGAGCATAAACCTGCTAAGCACCAGACATGGAATAGCTTGCACTCACAAACTGGCATGGTGGTGTCCGTAGTCCAGTGACTCCCAGAGGCCTGAGAGAGATGACTGCACTTCTGGTTTGGCTCTGAACTCTGCTCTGGCCTCGGAGTAAGTTGCTTCATTCCTTTCACAGTTTCTCTACCTGTAATAATGAGGAACGTTAGGCATCACGGACCTTCACGATTCGGTGACCCAGGGCAATGAGCTGCACAAAGCCCCAGACCTTGCTGCTTGATTTAGCACCCTCAGCGTCTTGTCTTGGATCCAAGCCTGGCTCCCTGCTCCGTCGTATGGAGCCTGAAGCTGTGGTGCAGGGCTCTCTGCCCTGGCACCAGAAATCGGAGCTGGCCATGCCCTGCCTGGTGCGGTTCACAGGGGAACTGGTCTAGAGCTGCAGGCACCCAGCAATTGCAGGCACACAGCAATCACCGACTAAAATTTTCATTTTTCTCAATCTTATGATGGGAGATAACTGATATGATAAAAGGAAGAGACACGTTTGATTTTATAGCTGAAAAGATATGGGGGCTTACTTAATTTGAGAAGTATTCAGTTTCAGTGTTGCCAAGCATGGGATTTGGTTTTAAATATCTATCTTGGAATAGGCTTGGCACTGACCGATTTCAATCCAGGTTTGGTAGAAACCAAACTGAAAAATTGCTCCAACTTTCATATTTTGTCCACTCCTATCAAACTAGTTGTTTATAACGATAAAAATGTCTAGACAGATTCAATGTTTACCCTTCTACTTTTTCTTAAACTAAGCTTCCATGAGCTGCTAGTAGGCTAGGATTTTTTGTTTTAAGTAGAATTAGACAGACACAGGTATTGAAATTGCACTGTAAGGCTAATTTGCAAACTATTCACTTCCTCAGTCTTTATAACAGCTCTTGATCTTTTAACGGCTTTTTTTTTTTTTTTCTTAGTAGTGGTGGAAAAGGAGAAAGAGAAAGGAGATTGAGCTTTGGTATTATTCAGTAGCATAACTGTTTTCTGTACTTGGCAGTCAGCAAGTGACACTCATCTGTTATTTAAAAGAAATGCTCTTTTGATAAATGGTACCAATGTAACACTGGAGAGAGCTCTAGCTGCTGAAATGATCATATACACTTCGACCTCAGATTAGGTTGATGAACAGGAGAATCTGAAAAGCCTGTACTTTTGTGATTTTAAGTGCTAGCCGTGTCCAGGTTTTCCTTTGGCAGTTTTCCATTTTTCATACAGTTTGATGCTGAAGCTGACCTCCAGCATATAGCTGTGGGTCAGGTAGATGAGTCTTCAGAAATATTTAGAAAGTCTCAACACAAAGCAAAACTTAAGTGATTGTTTTTGGAAAGTGATTCCTTTTTAGGTAGCTTTTAATATTTATTGCTGCAGGTTCATCAATATTCTTAGCATTAATAAGTACAAAAATATTAACACCAATCTGTTTATCATTTATCATTTAATATCTGTTAATCATTTATCCTTAAAGAGAAATGATGGGTGTATTCAACTCAGTGTATTTTAAAAGGAATAATTTATATTTATTCTCCTAATTAATTTGCTTGTCCTGACAATCTAACTTCTAGAAATGTAATCCTGAGACATTTATAGAATCATAGAATCATAGAATGGTTTGGGTTGGAAGAGACCTTAAAGATCATCTGGTTCCAACCCATTTGGATTTAATAGCAAAAGAACGGTTAGATTCCCATCTCAAATATCTAGACTTCATTAGTGCTGATGAATTTATGTAAATATTGCTCAGATAACTAGATTTTGTACTAACCTGTGCAACCAGTAAATAATTTGGTGGGAAAATCTCCTAAAATGTATCAGCCTTTGCATTAAATAGACTCTTTCAGCTTACAACTCTGAAAATTTCTTGCTGTGTTTCATATATGTCAATCATAGGCACAAGTGAGAAAAAGCAAAATGCATGAAGAGGGTCCCATCAGTACATGTCACGTTTCTATAAAAATTTCTGTAAAGGCTGAACTAGCCAGCCTAGAACTAGATACGCCACCTGAACATTCCAGATTGTCCCTACGATAGATTTTAACATATTCTGCAGAAAATGAAACCGTTTCAGATGAGTGGGAATCATTACAAGTTTATTACTTGAACAAGACCTAAGCGGATCTTCTGAGTTGTTTTTGTTGTATTGCGGGTAAATATATACCATAAAACAAGAAATTACTACAGATATTTTATTTCATGTTCCCTTTGCTTCTGGCTGATTACTGCAAATCAGATTTCATGCTAACCTACGCAAGCAGTTAGTTCACTGTTAGGATCTTGGTGACAAGCAGAGATTATGGACTATGCGATGTATCATTTTTCTGTTATTTTTACTAGTTTTAAAGTACTCATTTTTCTTAGTTTCAAATATAGTGTGATTTTTCAAAGAACTGTAGAGCTTTTGATATAACAAAATCGAATCCATGTCTGTATGCTGCAGCAGATGGGAGAACTTTTGTGAAACAACAAAAAAAGCAGTTCTTCTGTTCTTATTAACTTTTTATTCTGTAGATACCATGGATTTATCCAGACAGGTTGTGATGCTCTAGTGCAATGATCAGGAAATGCATGGCAATGTGTCTGATATATTACGCAGGAAGAATGTGGGGTGATTTGGATTATTTGGGGTTTTTTTAAGTCTTCATATTAAAGATATGAACTGAAGTTGTAAATTATTTTTATGAGCTATGAATGATGAACAAAAAAAGGAAAACCTTAGCCAGAAAAATCTTTGCTAAAGTGTATTTCTTCCATGCACAATAAATTCATAGACTATCTACTTGCCAAAAGGCCTTTCCAATGTCTTCCAGGAAAAGAAATCTAGAAAAACATGCTAATGTTGTTGCCTACTCTATTATTATTATTATCATTATTATTATTATTATTATTATTATTATTATTTTCTTCCTTTTCTGTCCTATTAAACTGTCTTTATCTCAACCCATGAGTTTTACCTCCCCACACACCCGCCCCCAACTCTCTCCCCCATCCCACTGGGTGGGGGGAGTGAGCGAGCAGCTGTGTGGGGTTTAGTTGCTGGCTGGGGTTAAACCATGACACCTACATATTCCATATCTCCCACAATTTCCAAATAGCAGTACCTTAAAATGCAGAATAATAAAATAAATGTAATGTTACAGAACCAACTCAGAAAAACACTTGCTGAATGTTTAAAATAAAATGTACTTCCAGTAAATTTTTTCATGCCAGAGGTGATTTCTTTTATTGGGTTTACTGATATCTAGCTTTTTAGTACCTCATTTTTCATTAAAGAATACCAGAAAGCTGTAGAAACGTTATCTAAATTCTCATACAGAATAATCCTGTGAAGAATGTTATGTTAGAAATAGGAAAATACTATCATTTAAGGTGAAGGACGTGCCTGAGTTCACGTTGTGTTTTAGAAGCAAAGGACAGAACATTTCCTGGAAACTGTCATTCCTATTCAACATTTTTGATATATAACTGAATACATGTCAAAACGTGATATGGCACCTTTTTTGTGTGCTTTATACGTATATGGATGATCTCCTGTATCGGTTAGCATACACTTGGAAGCTTTAATGATTACCTACAAAGTCTTAGGCATAAATAGATGATTCATTCTCACCTGTTTTCTTGAACCAAATCTCTGTAAATTCCTCTTCATTCTCCTTTGAAGTGAGACATTTTCTGTTGTCCTATCTCCTAATGAAACCTGTTTCTGCAAGTCTTTTCAGTCTCCATGTGTGTGTGGGGGTAATTTCTGCTTTTTGTGTATTGATTACTTAATGATAAATCAAACCAGACTTTTTAAAAGCCAACATTAAGAGTTCTTGTAATTTTGACTGTGTACATCTGCACCATAGTATCATGGAACAATATATTCAGCTCCCTCCTCAGTAAATCTGAGTCAAATGCATTATTACAAAACTGACTAAAGTATTTGGAGTGTGGAAAGCACATCCTTAAACCCAGTGGATTCAGCAACTGACAAGAATGAAATATTTAAAACGTGAAGAAGGTTGTAAAGCTTTGCTTTTGATTATTACTTTACCAATTACTTATTGATCCTGTCCTCTCTTGGATTTGTTGTATACTAATTGCTGATGATAAAAAGGAAATATTTGCTTGATTGAGATACAGATTTACTGAAAGGACTCTGGAGGTTTTAGATTCTTCTCTTTATCCCATTAATTCCTCTCAGTTTGGTGTGGCATTATGAAGTGTATAAAGCTGTTACAATTAAATGTCTGCTCAGCCCTCCCAGCTCTGTTGGAACTAGTCCAGATGGGTATTTGTCCAGAATTTAATCAAATAGTAAAATCTGTTAGTTAAGATTTCATGTAAATAAGTCCATATTTCTAATCTAGTTCAACAGCAGAACTACTTCCCCAGCTATGATACCCATTGATCCAACTGATGGTGTACGAAGATGCGTGTTCCATCAGTTCCACCTGCCAGTACACATCCCCTCTTCTCTTACATGTGGATTACAAACTCTCTGGGACAGAAGACATATTTTTTCCCTGGAATTCTACCATGCTTAGCACAGTGGCACACTGGCTCACTTTTGGCACTCTTCACCTATTAAAAAAAAAATGCTTTTGTAAAGTTACCATGGTCTTGAGGATAGAAAGCCAAGAAATGTTGTTGTGTAGGTTCTTATTTCATGGTCAGCTTTCTACAAGCCAAGCACCTGGGGATTAGCCTGACAAAATGGAAAGCAATTTAAACTCTTTGTACTATAGCAAACACTTTGTGTTTTAAAGTTAGAATGCTCAGCACAGCAGGAATCATATCCTACTATGGTATTCAACAACAAAAGTGTGAAAAGGAAGTACAGTATAGCTCAGACATGCATGACTAAAGTGGATTCTACAGTGCTCTATTAGCCACTTACAGTCCCTAAGCCTACAGTTACGAGAATGGGATTCACAGCCCGTACTCTGTGTGTAGAGATGATTGTTTTTACACGATGACCATATAATTTAAAATGCAGAAATCCATTGTTGCCCCTTTTTTTTAGCTGCTAGGGACTGACATGATAATTAGTAGGTTACAGAGTCAGGCAGAAAGGAACTGAACCCAGGTATCATACCTTGTAGGAAATGACATGAACTTCTAATTTAATAAGAATAAGGTAGGATCAATGTGGCCACTGAGGGAATGAAAATCTTTCTGAATGAAAACAGCAGTGAATGCTGTGCTGTGCGCTTCGAGCAACTCGGGTCTGTTGCTATTTGTCATGCATGTTTTTGAGCATAGATTGACCTAATAGATTGACATCTTGGGGGGAAGCTTCTCAAGCATGAGAAGAGGTCATCTGGTTTTTGAATCTTGAGAGGCCTTGGTGGTAATGTTAGGTGTCGGTAGCACTATTGCATTTTTGCCAGACCAACAAATTGAATCAGTGGTGCGTGGGATATGTACTTTGTATGAAGTTCCACGTTCCTCTTCTGTGGGTACATATCTGGCCAGGGTCTGACTTTGGAAGGAAACTGGAATGTGCATAGGCAGATGTAGCAGGTTTTGTTATGTCATGAGCTGTGGGAGACCAAGATTCAGGCTGCACTATGAGCTGCACCTTCACGAAGCATCAACACAGACATAATCTGTTGGATAAGTCTCATTGTTTTGAAGCTTGGAACCCCATATAGTTCATTTCAGAAACTCAGATACTATCTTTGGTGAGCCCCGTGGAGCTTCAATATTCTCTGGAGTCTAAGATGAATGTTTCATAGAAACTTGGAACACAAAGAACGAAGTATCGCTGTAGTATGTGTTACAACACCACACAGATAGTATGTCAACATACAACATGTAGGAGTACAATGTATTTCCATTATAAATTCTTAATTTCAAGAATACCTAAAGAATATTTCACCCTGAAATATGATAGGCAAAATCTCTAATTTTAAAAACAGCTAAAATATTTTTTTTTGTGGTCTCAGTAGTCCAGTCAAATCACTTGCATTTTTGTAATTGCATAAATGGTCCAACAGTCTATTATAAGAATTGTTTCATTATTACCTCATTAATCTCATGTTAGAAATTTATGCAAGGAATTTCATTAGCTGCTAATGCAAGAGAGCATAGGTCTTGATATTGTTGGTGTTAACCTTCCCCAATTGTTTTCTTTCCTATTTATGTTTATTGGGAAATACTGAATGCACAAGAAAAACAAAAATCTAATAAAAACTATGATAGAACGAAGAAACTATTACCTTATATATAGAGAAGTATATGACACTTGCACAATTAATCTGATTTATAATAGATGCTTTTGGCAGCCCACTTTCTGTTTATTAAGACTGATTCATGCATCTGCAAAAAGAAGTACAAATGAAAAGCAACAACATAAACATGAAAAATACCTAAGGCAAACTTTTAAAATTAAAAGGTAGTCTGTACAGACACTTAATCAGCTATTTTATATAATATCCGTACCAATATTCAAAGTAGACCATGCTTGGTTTATCCACATTTAAATTAAGACACAGAAGAAAGTAAGAAGGCAAATTTCATGTTTGAAGTTATGAGGAGACCCAAGTATGAAGATTTGTAGTGACCAGTGCTAACAGTTGCAAATCAGCAAATCTTTTCCCTTGCATCTGTGGTTAGCAAGATTGCTCAGACAAATATCTAACATAACATCTGTGTGGCTAGAGTGGTGTGGCCTTACGTTTAAAAGACACCATATTCCAGTCCTATTTAGAATTTATCCTGCTCTTAGTGAAATCAGAAGAAATATCTGCGATGACCTTAGTGAGGCAGGCTGATCCTATATATGTAGGCTGGATCCTATAAAGACATCACAGAAAAATCTTAGGCAGACTTTAAATCCAGATTTAGCCACAGTTTAACCTTGAAGGGTTAAATTCCTAAACCCATTGTGCCTCCTGGCTCCATGCAGCCCTGAAGAGTTCTGCAGGCAACACTCTTCCTTTGCAGTCCAAGAGCTGTCTCAGCACAAGCATCGAGGCTCCATCTCAGATCAGTCCCAGTTCAGTTTTGTTTCATGTTCTGCCTTGTTCCCCTGAAGATCCCGAAATGCATATGGTCTGAGCAGAATTACCAATGACAGGGCTGACCGCTTAAAGCACGTATGCTCGCCTGTGGCTTTTCTTTTTGAAACAGATCTGCTAGAAAAGTGTCCTGTTGAGTAGAGCATATGCCCAAGAAACTGGAATTTTCAACTGGAGGCTTGAAGGATTAAGTTACCTTCCCCCCATGAGCTTCCTGGTGATGTGAGTACAGGTTAGACAGGAGGTCTGGAGTAAGGGGAGAGGGTGTCCTACTTCTTCTTTCCCCGCCCCCACCAATACCAAATTAATGAAAATGCATGTATAATCCTAGAACTAAGAACAAAAACTAAAGACCTCCTCCCCTCTTTATGGTGTGATGTCAGCCTTTCATTTATTCACAGATTTTTCTATCTCACCCTTTCTTCTCCTTATGAATCTTGTGATTCATTTCTGGACAGCTGTACAGTTGCAGCAGAAGGAAGGAAGGAGGGTTCATCCTTTCAACTTGCTCTAGACCCTAGCAATTAGGGTGCTTTCAAGATCAGAGAAGTTTTCCTTTTAGGTTTAGGATAAGGTGTATTTAAGCCAAAGAACACAGTAAATAAAAGTATCTTATTTTCTATGTTTGCTCCTCAAAACAAGCAGTAGCTTTTTGTCCCAACTGTGTTCTTAAAAACAAAGAGGCAAAACAGTGATTCCATTGTTTCAAAGGATAAGATGTAAAGAATGAAATCTATGGAGTTTGCCAGGTGGGCCTACCTAAGTTCTGGACTTAACAGCAGGAGAGGAGTGGAATTTCACACACATCCCAGTGCTCTCAGTTTCTTAATTAGAAACACCAGAGTACGTACTTTCAACCAACTCCACTGGAAAAGACAAACTTTCTGAAAATCATTGGCATGGAACTGCATGATTTCTTAGAAAATTTAAAGTTAATGAAGAGGAAAACAAAATAAATCCCTTGTGTCTCTTGAACAATCCATGACATGGAAATTTTTTAAGCAATTTATTAAAAATCAATTATATAATTTCTAATTGAAACGTATACAAGATTTATTTAAAAGCAAGACAAAAATCGGCCAGAAAATTTTAGTCCTTCTTAGAAAAGGGTGAAATGGTTATTAACGTGGGGCTCATACACAATTATGAATATAGGTAGTTCTTCACTCCACCAATGCCCCAAGCTGCCCAGCTATAAGCAAACTTACCTGACAGCTAGTAAGCAAGTTAGCTCTGCCTGCTGTGAGCCCAGGCTACACCTCCCCCAGGAGTAAATATATTAGCTTAGGCTTTGTATTTAGCTTAGCATCAGCCATAATGTAGCTTCTGGAGCACCGCTGGCTCATCATGAAGGCAGAGCAAAGCGTGACAGTGGGAACCTTGCCTGAGACAGGTTTATCATGGAACTACACCTTTAGTGACTATATTACAATGTGACATGTCTTCTCATATTCTGAACATTTTATTTTATAGTAACCTGTGAAATGACAAACATACATGATTCACATAAATTAGATTAGTTGAAAGTGTGTTTTAGTGAGTCTTGATTGACACAAGGCAACAGTAATTAGTCATGGTGGGGCAATAATGGCTCTTGAGTTACTCACCTGCAAAATCTGTCTTCAAGAGAGGGTGTTACAGTTATTATCTGAACTCAGTGTCTCTTTTCAGAGGGACAAAGCTCATTATCTTACAATTTCATTTAACTTCTATTTCACAGAGAATACAATAAAGCAATGACAAATTAGCTTTGATCTCACAGAAGCCAAAACAAGGGAAACAATCTTTATCAATTCTGCAATGTCTCCCTTAATGACCAGTTTTGTCCATTGCAAATTTGGTTTTTCTTTGCTAGTGCTTTCCTGCTGCAGAGACACCGAACACTGATTATTATTCTCTTGAGTTATACAACTTCAGCTTTACCTGAATTATTTGCCTTAATGCATGTATTTTTTCCAAAAGGAAAGGATGTTCAGGATGTGTTTTAGCATTACTACTGCATGAAAGAAACACAATATACTCCTTCCCAAGAAAAACAGACAACTTGAGTTATTAACAATATTTATTCTTTACATTACCTCCTGCATTGAACATTAAAATTTTGCTATATTCTAGCCTTTTTTGCCATCTGATTGAAAATCAATGACAAGCAAAAAGGCAAGCCCTATTTATAGGGAACTTTAACCCCTTTTGTGGGAACCAAACTTAGCTTGGTCCCTGTGATGTCCTATAAAGGGCAGGACAATATCTAGATTTGAAGAACTGAATGTTCCTACTTCCACTGCTGGTACATGTCTGCCTGATCTTCAAATGCAAGGTAGTGACACTGTGTTTTTGTAAATTAAAACTGTGTGTCATCAAAGTGTATGTCATGCATTGGATGATGATCTTTCATCTGCAACAATTATGGGTACACTATAAAAATTTCATGAATGCATAATCTCCAAGCAAGAAAAAACAGTTATTAGCTCTTATCACAATAACATTATTCAGCTTAACATTTTGTGGGAAGGAGGTGCCTCTGTCAAAAGGAAAAAAGGCATGTCTTGTTAAGGTCCCCAAGGAGGCCAGTTAAGAGGACTGTCAGTTATATTAACATCAGAATTTACAATTCCAGAAAACACAATATTTCAGCCTGCATATTCAACTAAATATATGCTGAAATGCCAGACTAAAAAATAATACTTAAAAAAAAAAAAAAATCTTGTCAATGTTTCAATAAAAACTAGTCTTGTTGAATGCTCTGACAAGAAAAAAAATAATGCCTCTTAGGCATAGTCATAGATATGAGCCCTGCAAAGGCTGTTGCCATCTCTCCTCCTGTAGCACCACTCACCGGAGCAAGAAATAGGTGCTCTCCGACTAAAGTAAGCAAAGCTTCTCCCACCTGTGGCAAGGAAGCCAGTCAGCAAGTGATCTACCAGCCGGCGGCACAAACTGTGTCTGGTCTCTCCTGCTGGCTGGTTAGAGCAGGAAAGGCCCAGCAGCAGGGGCAGAAGCGGTATGTGTGCTCTGCGTGGTGCAGCTCAGGAGGCTGTTGTGCCCAGGCAGCAAACCCTGTAGGCAGACGGGATACAGCATCTCACGGAGGGAAGGATAGTGTGGGTCGCTGAGCGGTTTGGTTATGGTCAGAGATGGCTATTCCAATAAATTCTCTGATGTGGAAGAGGAGGTTAATGAACAGAGACAGAGTGTGAGGAAGGGTGAGAGGAGGATTTGTTCTGACCAGTAACAGAAAGCTGCTCCTCTTCCAGCACTTGTTCAAAGTAGGACATAGGCAATGACCAGCAAACTCCTGTATCTTTTCCTATGTAATCCCTGAACACTGCTGCAAACATACGATTAATTGCTCGATTATAGAATACAGACCAGTAAAATCTGAAACCAATTAGTACTCAGGTTTTAAGTGTGTAATTCAGAGAATCACTGCAGCTTACCCATGTTCACATGTTCTACAGCTGTAGAAGCAGACGTTTTGTAAAAACCCCAAAAGATTGAACCTTGTCCCACTGCCATAGTTTCACGTTAAAAAATTTACAAGACATTGCAGTCCTCAGAAGAAAATCCTGCCTGTATAGGGAAACTTGTAGGATAAACTGAAGTTTATTTTAACTGTAGCTACTTATGCAATAATTTCTGTCAGAAATGTTTATGTGTTGGGGGGGCAGGGGAGGGCACGGATATTTTTCAGAAACCCTGTGTCCTCCTCAGCATACTGATGAAAAGTAGTGGTCTTTCACTCGATACAAAATTTGAATGTAGAACTTTTTGCTGTAGGATGTTATTGACTCCTCAAAGCCAGGGTTCAAGAATCCACTGGAGATGAGAACTGTACAGCAGAATGGAGCACAGACTGGGTATCAGGTTCACAGATGAGCACAAAAGCTGGCATCACCAATGAAGGTGGAATTGCATTTGGACAATCTTGGTAATCTTAGAAGAGTATAGACACACATCCCTTCTGCCAGCCCTGCTGCAGAAGCAGCAGTCTGTGTCAGCGGGGTGATAAGGAAAAGCTGAAGAGGTTATTCAAAGCCCATGTAAGAGTTTGCTTATACTAAAACTACAAAATAATTCTTGTGTTTGTCATTTAAGCAGATACCTAACTATTAGGAATTTGAATGAGATCTTCAATGAGCAGGATTTCATACCACATTTAACTACTGTGAAGTCTGGACATTGTTAGGGATGGAACAATTGACCTGATGAGACACAGTCCTGATCCTTTAAAATATTACATTATTGACCCAATTATTTATCATGCTGGAAGTCATTTGAGTCCAGACCACTCTGCAAGCATAGTATGCTTCCACAGTCATTTTTCTTTCTTCTTTTTGGTTATGCTAATAACATCTGATACAATAAATTTGTAGCTTGTAAATTAGACTTGAGGCACAGCTTTAACAGGTGCTAAAGCTCTTGCAGTGGAAGTACAGGAGTGTTATCACATTTGCACAATACTGCAAAATCTTCATTCAGAGGGAAACAGCCCAATTTTCTATCTCTGCTGATTTTCTAGTTAATGCAAGCAGAGTTATACTGGTCTGACTTTGCATGCATCTGCTGGCCCAAAGAAAGGTAATATTTTTTTACAAAAACTCATATAAATCAAAGGCACTTCTTCTGTCTGATTATAAACCTTTTGCAAGGAAGACAGACTTAAATCTGATTTAGGATTCCACATGGAAAAATATACACCTGCCTACAGTAATATGAGCGTGGTTTTTTTCTAATGGCACCTGCTTTTCTTGATGAGACAGACACAGCTTTGGATCAGGAGTACTGTTGTTTGTTACATGTGTGTTACAGGTCTTTACCATCTAACTGTGAGGCTGTAAATCTATTTGGATCTAAACCTGGCATCTCTCAGTTAAGATCAAATCATTAATCACCTTCCATGCAGCAACTGTGATTTATTTTTGGTTTCTTGACAAAGAACATTAATATTTCAGTTTGGGCATAAAAGGGTATAAGAATGGACCCAGTTATCCCATTCTGTCTGATGACATAAGCAATTATTTTTATTATAATTTTAAGATTTAATCCTAAAAAGATTTATTTTATTTTATTTTTAATGGAAAGGACAGATTACCACATTAGTGCAAGATAAATAAGGAAGTGATGTTTTTTTAAGCTGCTCAGACTTCGGTGGTTGAGCCCTCTCTAAAGGATATTTCAACACCTTTCTAAAAGCAGTTGTATTAGAAATGACATTACCTCAAATGGAGGGTTATAACCTCATGAACTTGCTCCAAAGAAAACATTATTATATTCATGTCAAAGTTAGAAGAGATCTTTTGTGTGTGGAAGTCAGTGGAGTGCTATGGAAATTAGAAGTATAAAGTTGAATTACTCCTTATAATTTCTTTTAAAACTTTTTAAAACTTTAATTTGCCCATAGTTTTTGTCCTACAGCTTCAACTTTGTTCTGATAATGTATGTTACTTTCTGTGGGGCAAACAGAAGAAGTGCCAGTATGTATACTGTAGATTAAAGTTAAGATTACTTTCATACTACGTAAGTAGGAAAAGAGCTAACCAGAACAATGATTTAGCAAATAAATACAATAAAACCATTCCATAAACAGGATCAAGGATTGTATTCTGCTGTAATGACTGGGGACGACGACCAGTATGAAAGAAAGTTGTTGTGAATGAAGGTCATTTTACCTGTAACAGGGAACAGAACTAAGACTATCCCAAATGGAGAACAAGAGATTGGGCTGCATTATCTAAATGTCCAGGCTTTGACTTTGCAGGCAAAAGTAAGCAATATAAAAATGATCCCATTATGCAGCTATTAAATTGCTGTTGATGCATTTTATTTCTTATGAGTTGAAACTCTGCCCTGCTCGGCATTGATAACAGCAAAGATCCTAAATTAATGCGTCAGAATACAAGGACTGGCTTAAAAACATGAGGGTTTCCTTAAAATAGTGAGTATTTTGTCATTTTGTTTTGGTTTAGTTTTGGCTTGGGATATTCACATGTTAGGGGCTTTCTTCATAATATTTGCAGGCTTTTCTCTAAAATACTACAAACTTGTCTTTCCAGTTCAAAATATGTTTCTTTCTAATATTCCCATGCCTCCCAGACCTGGAGACTCAATAGAACCATCAAACTCCATGAGACTAAGGAGTGATAGCCTTGTCATACACAAAACAGCATGCAGGTGCTGTGGGTCATTAAAATTCCATTTCCCGTTTCCCCTGCATTCCTCTGTCAAAAAGAATCTTCTCTAATAGAGCTATAAATTCCATGTCCTACATTACCAAAGCTCACTTCTAACAGTAAAACTAATCTGAGTAGAGTTTCTTTGTGTAAAACCTGTTTGTGATGTAGTGGTTTGTGCCTAGTATGTATCAAATACACAAAAACCCCCTTTTATAGATTGTTGGAATATGGGCTGATGCATAGGCGGCAGAGATGTCACTATAGTTGTAAAAGATGGATGCAATGGAAAACCTCTGACCACTGAACAGACAGAATATTTACTCTGTACTTCATGTTGTACTGCTGTCAGGTATATTGTTAAGCAAAATAAAAAATGGAAAATTCAGCCAAGTCCAGAAGTCTTAGAGAAAAAAAACAAGTAGAGATCCAAACTGTTGTGCTTTAAATCAGATTTGCTCTTCCTTCTCCTTCAGTTTATTTTAAAGCTTATGTATGTTGAGCTTTGAAAGTAGTGAATTCTCTGAAATGATAGAAACAAAAATATTGTAACAGTCAAAATTCCTTACCATAAATGTAAGATTAATTTTTTTTTGGCCTCTTTTGTATATACATTTTGACAGCCACCAGCATTCTCTACTTCTCTGGCAGGGATGAAATGATTAACTGTACAGAGAGCTCTTTGTTGAGTCCCATTACAGAGGCAGGAATTTCTGAGGCAAGAAGAGACGTTTACAAAGTTGTCCTTTGTATGATTCCTCCAAGGACATTTCAGACAGATAGTAAAATATCCTGAACAGTTTATCAACATGTGGCCATTGTAAAACCAGCAGGAAGTGACCAAAATGCAGCAAGAGGAGCCAAGCAATTCCACGGAATGTCAGGTCTCAAATTTCTCTCCTCAAATTTCAATTCCTACCCTTCTTTCAAGACTGCTAACAAACACCAATTCCATACATGTTTCTCTCCCCAAAATTAACCATCAGTCCCTATATTCCTATTCCAAGTTTCCTGGAACAAGACCACTTCCTTCAACACATGCACTTTGATGAGGCTGTCTGAATTTATATTCGTCTATCTGAATTTTTGTCAGACAGATTCTTCCTGCACGAGCCCTGGAGGAATCACTGAGAACATTCAGTACCTACTCGTTTTCGGTACCCACCTATACATAGTCTGTAGCATCCCAGAGTGACAATTACAGAAAAAGTCCTTAGAGATGTAGGAAGAAGAACAATGCACAGGACTATATGGAGAATGTAGCCACCAATTTTACACAAATCTTCACTGAGCACGTGTGCAAAATTCTTCTTTGGGGAATTATAGCTAGATCAGATTTTGCTGGATATTAACAGAGCAGGCAAAAAAATATCCTGCTGAAGATTCCTTTCCCTACTCTCCTGCTGCCAAAGTCCACTTTTAAACTAGGGCTTCTTGAAGAAAATTCTGTTTGAAGGTTTTAACCTACAGCAATGTTTTATTCCCTATCACATTCTTGAATGTGGCTGAAACTTAAGAAAAAAAGTTCAGGTGAGGTAACCATCCTCCATAGATATATTCTGCATTAGTTTGGTGTTTGAAAACATAACCAAATACATTGAAACAATAAACAGTAAGTCAGACAGATAAGGGGAAACCTGCTGCATGAGGTATTGAAAAAATATGAAACCAGCAATGGCCTGTGCAGTACACACTGGTGACAAAAGACAGCATTTTGTCTGCTAGTGGTGGTTAGGCTGTCAGAGCGTACTTCTTTATTAAGTATATAACTCAGTTGCATTTACATCCCACTCTGTATCTCCTCATACCATTCTTCTTTTCGAGACTTACACACACAGAGATAATAATCATTTCTTTTCCATTGGGCCTTCTTAAGTCTTCTAAAAATCTGTGAAGCAAACTGCCAAAACCAGATATTCATTACATGCAGTTAAAAGCAACAGAGTGCCCATAGCTTTATGTAAAAAAAAAAAAAAAAAAAAAAAGGGAATTAGATGGTCAAATTTCATTTTTTTATAGCTAATAGAAGCAATGGCTCCAAAAGGTGGTCAAATTGAACTTGACCTCTAGGCGGGATTGGCCACATTTATATCATTCTCACCAGATGTTTCTCTAATCTGTTCTCAAAGACCTCCAGTATTGGAAATGCTTCATTTTCCTCACTGTTCCAGTGCTTCAATATTGCTGTTGTTAAAAGTTTCTCCTAAAATTTAATCTCAGCCTCTCTTACTGCAATTTAAGCCCATTGCTTCTTCTGTAATTCACCATCAATGTGCAAAAGAGGACACTTCCTTCCTCAGTTCCCCAGTCTTTCACATTCTTGAGGACTATATTCTCTCTCAAAGCTTTTCTTCTTTGGTCTAAATAATTCCCATTTTTTCACTCTTTCTCACAGGTTTTATTTTCTAGACCTCTGGTCATACTTGGTACTCTACCCAAGACTCTTTTCAGAAGGTCCAATTCCTTCTTGAAATACCTTTGCCAAAAATGAAAACCCTATGCCAGCTGGAGCTTTTCCGTTTCTGGGTAGAGCAGACTTCACAGGTCTGACAAACTGCAGTTCTTTTTATGTAATCCCGCATGGTCTGTGTCTTTTTTGCAACAGTGGAAAATATTTCACAACATGGCAGAAGTTGAAACATTGATGTTCAGCTTCATGACATGCAGTACTCTTTAGATCCACCCAACAGCCTCTTGCTCACCTCCCCGTGTTTGTGTCACTGACAATTCTTGCCCTGGTTCCTGTATGACTCACTCCCAGTGTTCCTCAGGCTGCACCAGTCTCAGTACAGGGTACTGGGGTATCAGTACAGCAGACTCTGAATTCCTATCAGGTCTCCTAAGCTTTTTTCCCTCACTGAGCTCCCAGCTTAGCCTTTAAACCTATTTCATGTATGACTCCAAAACCGCTGGAAAACTACTTCCTTTTCTGATCACCATATGCTGATAACCATATCCAGAATTAGTCTTGGGTGCCTAAAATGAAATTTAAGCACATAAATTCCCTTGAGCAATACACAAAACTGCTCAGTTGCTTATGCAATGGACAGTAAACAGCTAAAAGAAGAATATAATCTAACCAAAGCTTCCCTAAACTGGGATTTAGATGTCTAATAGCTACATGACAATCCAATCTACCTGGTTTCCTAACACCTTATACAAAATTAATGAGGTGCCTCCTTAATTAGTTGACAACATTCTATGAGACTAAACTTAGTTACACATGCTTGTTCAGCAGTGCCTATACTGGAAGACATCTCCTGCCTTGAGCTCCCTATTAATCCAGAGTTAGGTGTACAGTCCTTAGCTTTTACGAAGGTCTCTGGAGAAGCCTGATTACTGTTAGGAGTAATCTTACAGTCTGACTGTAAACTAGACTATCTCCTAAACGTACTTAGGAATTAGTGACATTTTCTGTTTATGAGCCAATAAGAGTCTAATTGGTCTAATTTAAAAAACACATTTATTGCAAATAAAAGACTCAAAGGACCAATACAGCAGTAGTGTATGGATGTCTTCAGACCAGCTCTGTTGCACTGGAATCCACCCATCCTCACAGACTCTAATTTTCTAGTAAAAGACCTATATTTAGGAGAAAATTGAATCTTTAGAGACCTTTTCTTCTCCCATGAATAGAGACTTTAGGTGCTTACATCAGGAGGAATGAACTACAGGTTACATCCCTTGGCAAAGAAATGCCTAAATGGACTGAACGCCATCCTAAATCTTAGTCACTAAACTAAGTACTAAAATTCTGCTACAATACACATCTAGCGGAGCTGCCATTTTTGCCTATGCAGATCATCTCAGCGCCTGGTTTATATGAATGCCTATGCTGTAGGGCCCTTGTAGAGTAGAATTGAAGATTCTAGTCAAATACAGATATTGTTGATCAAAGTAGCATACCTAAAGCATTCTTCATTTTCACAGCTCTTTACAAACATGAACTAAGCCAAGCACCTTCCACAGCACATGGAAATCCCAAGTGACAGACAGCTGATGATCTTTCAGTGAAAACTAGTTAAAAAGCATGTGGTAATACACACCAAATAAATTATAGTATTCTGCTATATACAGAAGCTGACTAGAAAAGAAATGGAGAATTTCTACCCATTCGTATCTGGACACATGAGGATATAGTGCTATTGCTAATGATTGTGTCAGCATAATGCATCTTAAAAGTAGAAGTGACTCTTTCTAGTGCAATAAATTCCAGATAAGACCTCAAAATTGCCAAAGAGTGGAATCTGTCATGTTAGACAGTATGAGTTCTATTTCTCTTACCAACACATCTCAAAATGCTTAGGAAATTTCCACCCCATGAACCCCATGAAATGGACAATTAAATTAATTAACTCTTGCCCTGAGTAGGTGGACTTAGCTGCCCATAATGCCTGATTTTTACATCAAAACATACTAAGTATGAAAAATTTGTATGTCTCTGCTGTGATCTGAAATCTTCATTTGGAAACCACTTCAACCCTTCCCCCAGCCTCCAGCTGGTACTTTTGTAATAATAGTATTTGACATTAAGTAACATGAAGTGAGCTGAAGAGAGGATGTTAGTTCAGCCAATGTCATATCCAGGTACAAGTGAAATCTGATGCAGACAGGTGTAAAAGGAATGAGCTATGAAATGAAGCTGCATTTTCTTGAATCAGATGCAGATAGAGACATTGATATAACTTGAGCTCTGCTTCAGGAGACCCAGTTCAGACTCTTACAAAGCCTTGATTAGTTTTTAGAGAAAAAAAAAAAAGTGTTATTAGAAAGAAAAAAGCAAGCCTAAAAATCAGTGCTGAGGATGTTATAAATTCAGTGTATCTAGAAAAATAGTGTATTTTGTTTCCCTTCTAGAAGCGAATATTCTTAATCTGTTGTTTCCTAGAGCTATGTGGAATATTGAAATATTGATTGAAAATTTATTTGGCAAATGTAAAGGTAATATTGAAAAAGAAGGGGAAAAAAAAAGGAGCAGCAAAATCAAAAGAACTTCAATAACTATTTGAACATTGCCCATGAAGCTCCTGAACATGAAAAGAAATCTACAGAGGGGAAAAATAGATATGGGATGAAATATATTTTAAAAAGTATCCTACTTTAGAGTTACCACTTTGAAATATTGAAGGGACTGCATTGTTTGTTTTCAGCTCTTTAGAAGCTATGCTAACTCAGAATGAATTTTTAAAATGGTCATTTTAAAAAGTATTTATAAGTCAAGTTGATGTACTGGTCTTAATTTTTTTGCACTACCCAACTTTTTTCTTTTCTTTTTTTTTAATACTTTCATCTTCTCATTACCTTCATATAATATGTAAGAAAGAAACAGTTTCTGATTATCAAATAACATAAGAGAACAACAAAGTAGAAAGAGCTGTGCTGCATAAAATCAGAAACCAGCCAGAACTGGGGCCCATACAGATGTCTAAGGAAGGGTATAAGAAAGAACACAACATACATATAGTAAGATTTCTTCGGAATTAAATTTCTGAACTGGTGGTTATAACTTAGTATTGAATATCCTTTTATGAGTTTCACTTTCAGGAATTTGTCCAATTACTTTTTGAACTATGTTAAAATTTTAACATTTACAACAACTGATAGTGTGGGAAAATAACAGAAGATTGGCGAGGAGGATTACAAACACGCTCAAGTGACTTGTAGCTGAGGTGTAGAAAAACACGTATATCATACTAATTGTGGCTTGGCCTTGTGTGTTGGACAAGTAGAACATCAGTGTTTAGATAACATAGGCCTGTGATAGACTGAGGCACCTTTCGAACATGCTTGAGATTCCTGCCCTGCTATGGGAAAGATCAAAGCACAGTGGTAAACTACGCCTGCGTGAAATCCTGAAATACAGGCACAAGCAGCAGGTTCAGTGATCTTCTAGCACGGACCGAGCTCCGCGGTGTCTGCATCCCCGCTTGTGTGCCTCTGCTGGGGCGCTGCTTCGGGAACCCCCCAGTTGGCGAGGTACTGAAAATAAATCTACTCTTTGCATTTCATCCGTGGGTTTGTGGTTGTTCCTGCCTGTGCCAGCTCACACAGATAGGAATTAATTCCAAAGTTTAATAAAACATGCCATGGAAATGTACCTCCTTCTGTTTGTTTTAAACCTGCTATCTCATAATTTCATTTAATTTCCATTAATTCTCATAATATAAGGATCAGGAACTAATTGTTTTCTATTTACTTTCTCCAGGCTATTCCGTGGTCTTAAAGTTCTCTTTAATGTCTTTTCGAGGCTGAAGAGTCCTTGTCTATTTATTTGTTTCCCATATAAAAATTAATTCACTCTTCTCTGCATCTCCTGCAGTATCCTTTTTGAAATTGCCTGACCAGAACAGTAAACACAATATGGGCATGCTGTGGATTATATAATGGTATAAGGATGTTTCTTGTTCTGTCAGACATCTATTTCCCAATAATTTATTACGTTTTACTTGCTTCTTTGATAATTACTGAGCACTGAGCTGATGCTGCATAAAAATCATTGACTTCATATCCAAAAATTTTTTCATAGTTCAGATCTTATCGTTGTATATTTGAAATTAGGATAGGTTTTCCTTTTACAAACCATTTTATTTTAATAAACATGTAATTTAATTTGCCATTTTCTTTCTCAGCCACTCAACATCAGATGATTCATTTGTGACTTTTTGGGGTCAATATTCATCTTTACTGCCCCAAATAACTTAGTATTGCTAGAAACCTTTGTCATCTCATTCACACCCTTTCAACAATCATTGATAAACAGATTGAATAGCAGATCCTAGCATTAATTCCTATAGGATTCTAATAATGGTCTCAGTCATTTACACTTACCAATCACTTATTCCTACTTTTTAATTCCACTCTTTTAAACAGTTGTTTATGCTTTTGATGAACTTCACTTTTATCCCATGCCAACTCAAGTTTTCTTCAGAGGTTTTGGTAAAAGCTTTGTCAAAAGCTTTATGGAGACTGCAATAGCCTGTAGCAACTTGATGACTCTTGGTCTTGTGTGCAATGACTCCTTCAAAGAATTCTAGTAGATTTGCAACACGTGACTCCTGGCTTCAAATGACAATGGTTGGTTCTTCCCCAGCATATCACATATTGCTGTAATTGTGTGTGTGTATCTATGCACAGTCTGTTGTCTATTAAACTTTCCACCAGTTTTTTTCCAGTATGGAAATCAGATTTCTTATTTGCATGTTTCAGGGATTTATTCTAGAATAATTTTTTAAAAATTGCCTTTAAGTTTGTCACCCTCTGTTCCAACTCTGCTGAAGCAATTTTAACAGATAACACACCAAACACAGTTAAATAGGTCAGCTATTTCATACTTCGAAGAATACCATCTGGGTCTGTCAAGTTGTTCTATTCATTTCACTAGTTTATTCTAGAATATTCTTTAATGACACTTCAGTTTGAGGCAGAGCCTGCAGTAAGTTGCTCACAAACAAGGCTTCTGGCCCAGGTGCCTCCTTTAGGTCCTCCATTGTGAATATAGATGCAAAAAAAGTGATTTAGCTTTTCTGCTACAGCCTTATCTTCTTTAACATTCCTTTGCACTTTGATCACCTATTGGCTCTATGTATTGTCTGGCAAGCTTTCTCTTTCTGACCTGTTTGAAAAGGATTTAATGTTAGTTTTTATGCCTTCCAGGAGTTTTTCATCAAAATGTATTATAACCTGCTGTATTGTATTTTTACATTTAATTCACCAATGTTTGCATCCTTTTGTGTTTGGGTTTTTTTTCAATGGGACATGACTTCAATATTTTGAAGGATGTCTTCTTACATTTAATAGCTTCTTTTATCTTGCTGCTGCTTACTGCAAACACAGAGTGCTTTTACTTAAAATTAAGATGACTTTGGCTCTGTGGAAGAGTACTATTTTTAAAGTCTTCTGTTGTAGCTCTGTTAACCACCATGCATTTTGTCTCAGCCTTTACTGAGCTGTCTTTAAATAATCACCTTGCTACTTCTTAGCACTTCATCATTTTGGCTACCCCTTTGAATATCTTAACTTTCTATTAGGTTCTTAGTTGAAACAAATGAACAACCGTGAAGGGATAGATCTAAAAAGAGGCTTTGGATCTTAATACAGTGTGATGTGGCTTATCTTTAAGACCTAATTGTTTAAAAGAATTCAAAAGTAGGTACCTGTGCTCTCTGTACAGTCTTTTCCTATAATCTTGTTGTAGTCTTCCAATAAGAAAAGTATCCAGAAAGAGCAGCTCATTGAACAGGGTGTTGACGAAAGACCCTGGGGATCACTGAGGACAAAACTATACCATAAAGTACATCTACCTCTTCATTTGAGGCTGTTTAGCCTAGAGGAGAGAAGGTTCAGAGGAGATCTTATCAATCTATATAAATATCTGAAGGGAGGGTGCAAAGAAAATGGAACCAGGCTCTTTTCAGTGGTGCCCAGTGATATGATAAGAGGCAACGGGCACAAACCAAAGGTGTTGTCTGAACATCAGGAAACACTTTTTTACTATGAGGGTGACTGAGCACTGGCACAGATTGCCAGAGTGGTGTCCCCCTCTCCTTAGAGATATTCAAAACCCATCTGGACAGGGTCCTGGGCAACTGGCTCTAGGTGGCTCTGCTTGAGCAGGGAAGTTGGACCAGATGACATCCAGAAATCCCTTCCGACCTCAAACATTCTGTGATTTTGTGATGTCAAGCATTATGCAAAGGTATGGAGAAACATCTTGCTCGGAATCCAAAACCCTCTCTGGAAGCGAAGGAAATCCCTAAGAATGAAGCCAATGGCGAGGTACACCACATCTGCCTTAGGGCACCCATCCACATTTTGAGCAGATGCAACCCCAGTCTAAATGCCACCATTCACAGGATGGTGCAGCAGTGCTCTCCCCAGCAGCCTCTGCCATGAGATGTAGGCAGGGCCAAGGCTCTGGTGGTAGTCTGTCTGGTGGAAGATGTTCACCTTTTCTTTCAGGGATTCAAAAGCTCATGTTACCATCTCCAGGCACAAATTCTAATAAAGAGCTTGCAGGTTTGTCTGCTTCCCTCTTGCCTGCTTGCCCACTCAATCTTCAGTCTGCTTTCTCCTTTCTGGAACACATGAGCAGCACCTAAAGGGGTGGAGGTTATCAGGTAGTGTTGTTCTTCAGGTAAAAGTAAAGTGGGGGCTGTGTTTCGGGCCCTTCACACTAGGAAAAAAAATGAATCTAGTATTCCTTTCTCTTGGAGGAGCCTTCTAATTGCTGCATAATTAAATAAATGAGAAGTTGTGGCACAAGCCTTCAGCAGGCTTATGTCAATAGGAAGTAGATGTGATCACCAGCATCTACTGTGGTGACAGACTGCGGAGATATGCTCCAGAAAATCCTTCCAGAGCAGCCCTCTAGGAAGACACAAGCAAATTAGTTCTGTCTAGCAAAGCTTAATTGGTTTTAACCTTGTGCTGAGGAAAAAAATGGTAAAAAAGGAAGTTTGGACTTGAGTAGAAAAAATAGGTTGCCTGGGGAACTTTAACATTTCAGTCTGATGTTTTCATAAAGTTTATTTTGTCTGAGACAAAGCAATAGAGAAAACTGATTTCAGGCTTAGGTACTCTAAGAAATTGTCTGTTGTTCTTCTCCGGACACTATATAGCTGATTTTGTCAGCTGAATAGTAGAAAAATATATGCATTTCTAAACAACCTACATATTTAAATCACAAAAACATTTCCATCCAATGACTTTTTACAAGATGTTGTTCACAGGTATTTATTACTGAGTAAAAATATCTCCCAAATTTTGATTCTGATTATTTAATTTTCAATGTTTAAAGGTCCCTCTTTCACTATTAACCTATGTGCTTAACTTTAAAAGAGTATGCTATTAGTTTGCTTTTTTGTATCAGTCATTGTTTCCTCTTTATAACTCAAAGGTTTTTCCAAAAACTGGCAGGGTTTTCGTCAGCATGTAAGTTTAATCGCATCCTTTAACTAGAAAAATTTTAGTTAGATTTTCAAAATTCCATAAAGAATATGAAGTTTTTATCGCCAGTTTAATCATCTAGGTTCTTAGGACACCGTTTTGTCACAGGAACAATTAAAAGTCTCCAGAAATAAAAAAGTATATATCTATAAAGTAATTAAGTGGTCTTTTTTCTCAAAGAAGAGATAAAATTACAGTAAAATATGCAATAAATCTGCTTGCAATTTTATAACTTTATTCTCTTCTGTCAAATTTGTTTATATCAATGTGTAATAAAACTCTAACAAGTTATGATAACGAGTTATTCTTAGCTCCTGAAAAAAACGCCTCATGTTGCAATGTCACAGTAATAATTTGAAGTAAACAGTGAGCTTAGAATGAGTTATGAGCATTTACAGATGGTAAATCTGCAAAGTTCATCTACCTACATGGGCAATATGCAGTAATTCCACTGAAATCTATATTTAAGAAGGACAGAAGACTAAACTATGTGTTTAATTTACTCCAGATGTAGCCAGTTAAAATAAACAGAGCTGAGAGCTCCTGAGCTACATATTAAGCTTGGAAATGAAGCAATAGAGGCAACTGTGTAAATGGTGTAAGTGGTGTCTATTACCTATTTTCAACCAGTGTCTTTTGAGCAGCTAGTATTTTGGCTAAATTCCAAGTAAAGATTTGTTATTTCTTAACATTTTTCCTATAATGTGTAAGGGAAAATAAAACTCCAATGGATACCGCTAGGCCAGAGCTGGAGCATGACTTTATTTTCTTTTTACAAGTTCAGCCCATGTCTTCACAACAATACTGGCAAATGGCTATACTTCAAAGAGGCACAGAACATTCTACAGCTACCTCCTCTTGCTCATCTCACCAGCACTGTGCAGGCCACTGAGCTATTTTCACATCTAAATGTTTGTTTTTAACAGCTATGTCTGTGCTGAATTAAGCCTCAGTTGTAGCTGTTTAAATAAACACTTAGGTCACAGTATGGTACCTGCAACACTGAGCAATGGCGAGATAGGCTTCTGAGGCAGAGTAAGCGTTCTTTTAATCCAACATGTAGAAAACATGCAAGCTTGTGTCTATGTGTGTGTGTATGTGTATGGAGCTCCACACCTTGGTTATAGATTTAAAATGTAGTGGTTCAAGATAAGTCTAAAGTGTAACTCACAGCCTGCAATTGCAAAATGATCTTATAATATAACCTAGGTATTTTGAAACCAGATTTCTTCCTATATTTCACTTAGTGTCCCTAAGAACTATGCCTTTTTTAGCTTGGGTTTTGCTTTACCTGACTTCCTAAAAGAAAGAGCAATGTCAAGGTCCTGATGCAGCAGATTAATTCATTAAATACTTACCTTTTTAACTCTGGAATTGTCAGCAGACAGAGAAGTCAGCCTTCCATTGAACTGGGTCATGTATACGTACAATTTATAACAATCAACTTTATATTTTTCCAGGATTTCAACTGTGGTTAATATGTTGATGCAGTAGGCACAATATGAGCAGGATATATCTCACTTGTCTTCAGCCTCTGAAAGGTTAAGCACCTGCTATAAAATAGGTACTAATTTCTTCTGTAGACAATGCAGATGGCACCTACAGGGGCATTCACTGCACACATCTTACATACTTAATTTTGGATGATTTGAATTGTCCACTGACACAGGCTTATTTCCTTTCATTAACAGAGGGAATCCACCTGCTTATCTTCGATCAAACACCTAAGAGTTAGCTGGGCAATGTTAGATTAAGTATGTCCCTGAACATGCAGTACACACTTTATAGGCTTATAAGACTATTATTTGCAAAAACCTCCCACAGCTGTGAATGTGTTAAGTGGTACTGATGTTTCAGTTACTCCGCTTCTGTCATTAGCAGTGTTTCTTTTTCTGAACTCTTTCCTGTCTCCTTGGAAGTATTATACTACTGCAAGTTGTAAGAGTATCGTGCAAGTTGCACAGAAGCACAGAAGTGCAAAGAATTGTTGCACAGGTGGTGGCATCTTACTAGGGCAGCTCTCGCCTCTCCTGCTGCTTTTCCTTTTGTTCTCCTCCATCTCCCTGATTTTTAAGATAGCTGGAGGGTGCCGCTTGATGCATTTGGCAATAACTACGGCCAAACTGAGTTCATCATGATAGAATTGTCATTATTAATGATAATACAAGTTTAATCCAATTCATACTCCAGTCTGATACGAGATTTGTCCTTTATTGGCACTATAACACAGAATGGACACTATATTAATGCTTTTAAAATGCACTATTTCACTCTGTGCCATAGGGACACTTTTCTTCCATGCATGTTTTTAAAGTTATTCAGATTTAATACTTAATATAATTTCATTTATTCAACTTTTGTACAGAAATTACATTTTGAAAAAGAAACAAAAAATACCCTTTTCAGTTTCAAATATCAATTTTATTTTAACTTCATTTTAACCTGGCTTTTTAGTCTAAAAGTTTCAAGATAAAGGTAAAGGTTTCTCCCTTCTTTATTTCCCCCCTTTACCAATGAACAAGGAGAAGGGTTAAAAAGGGAGAAAGTTAGAGAAGGAACAACTATTCTTAAACCTCTAGTTAAAATTAAATCAATGAAAGATGTATTTTCCCCATTTCCCATATTATGCTACTATATTCTGAATGAGAAACATTAGGAAACAGTCGCAAAGCAAGGAAAAGCAAGAGAGAATATAAAATCAGTTTTCCACACTGGAAGCAGAACAAGGGCACAAATCAAAATGTCATAAACAAGAAATTTTTAATTGAATATGTGTGTACTAGCAAAGAACATTTTCAAAGGAATTTGGACAAATTGCGGTGTAATATTATTCTACATAACATAAGCACAATTAGTAAAGGCAAAACATTCGTTAGGAATTTAGAGGCAGACGTAAGGCCTGGAATCGAGGTGTAAACTCTTTAGAATCCTACAATTATTTCAGTAAATACCTTATTTGATATTCTGGAAATACTACTACATAAAGCTCTGACACTTTTTTTTTTTTTTTAATCATATTCAAAGAGACAGAACTGCAGAAGACTTTTTGTGAAACTTTAAAGCTAAACTACTCAAAGTCGATATCATGTGCTTGATAAAAAAATGTACTTGGGGTTTTTTTTGTCCTTGTCAAGAGATAAAATATTTTATCATCAATATGGAAATTTGCAAGAGTATTTTTTCCTTAGAAAGTGTAATAGAAGTTAAACATGATAGTGATTCTTTTTGTTGCTGTTGTGTGCTTTGAAGTCACTTGGATTTAATCATATGCTTCAAGTTAAGCTCATGATAACCTGCAGCTCTATGATAACAGCCTTTTTAAATTAATAATCTTATTAATGATAATATATATGAGCCACATATGCAGAATGTTCAGCTCTACTCAGGTTCCACTGAACAGAAATGTGAATGAAGTTCGACCGCTGTTTTCTGGAGTAGTCCTTCACCTTGCATATTTTGTCTAGCAATCTGCACTAAAATGATAACAGACCTATGGTTCTATACAACAGACTTTACTTTTCATATAGAAGGAATGAACACAGATTGAATGCTTTAAAATACAACTATACTACGTGTTAGGATGGGCCTTCTGGTAAGAAAGATTAATGGGGCCACTTGTGATAACTTATTGCAGTGTACTAGGTGTCATGAAGAATGTGTATTACAGATCCCAGCTTTGTACATAGAATAGGACCAAGCCATGTTTTGCTGCTGATTTTAAAAATATAAAACTGACAGATGTCGAGGATTACTGTGGTTATAATGATGCTTAATATTTTTTAAAATGCTTCAGTAGGACTGCTATGAAAACTTGATATAATCCATTACACATTATGCAAATAACTGTTAAAATTGTTATCCTAAAACTACATAGTTTAACATTTGATTTTGTGTAAGAAAATGGATTGGCTGCTTCTGGCAATGGTAATGTAATTACCACTGGCTTAATTTGTAGCATGAAGATCTGCAAGGCTGTGTCCCATGATAGTTGCCATGTTGTTTTACCACTGTTAAATTGTAATTATAGCTTTGGAAAACCATATGTTTGGGGACATTAACAAGTGACAGCAGAATCTTGTCAAAATGCTGGTTGCTTAGCTACAACTAGATGGAACAAACTACTAGTAGGACTGTAAAAACATTTGTTTTTCAAGAAGTATATTTAAATGTTATAACAACTGTGTTGTGACTGTTACTGCTGGTTTTTCTTCAGTTACTAACAGGCTGTCGAGAGAAGTGTTACAAAACTCAACTGGAGTTGTAAGGAGTCACTGTCAGGGAAAACAGACCTCCAGGAAGTCTTTGTCCCTAACCTGACTTTGTGGCAGTGGTTACTGGGACTTTCTCTTTTTCCAGAGAATGAAAAAGTTTGCAGGTACTTTTTTTTTTTACTTACTAAAAAAGTATGCTTTTTTTCAGAGTAGAAAATGTGGAAAATGTTATCAGTTTACACCAAGAGATTTTTTTTCTTTAAATTTTATTTGAAATTGAAAGACTGAAAAGCAATGATAGAATCACTTTCAAAATTAAGTGATCTTGTATTTGAAAATTTCCTCTGGTTTCACTTTTTAATATTAAAAAAAAAATCTGTAAAATTACCTAGATATATTTTAATTACCTAAACCTTATCAGCTAATAGTAAGACATTTTTCCATCTTGTATGACTCACCTAACATTCAAAAAGTTTACACGGCAAACTGAACTTTAATTTTAAGATTGAAATTGCCTACAAATCATTTTTTTCATTACAGGTTGACACATAAATCTGAAACAAGTGTCACTGACAGATTGAATTACTTAGAGAGTCTGTAAGTTCTGATCCACAGCTTTCTCCCTGGGAGAGACTTTATATCCCACATTTGATTTTAGCAAAAGGCCAATAAGTATTGAATTAATGCAAGAAGTTTGAATGGATGCTTACAGCTTCAGTTGTTTTAATATAAATAATATGCAAATGTTTGATTAATCAGGCTCTGCTGTTTCTGTTGTCAATGATTTGTTCAAGCCAAACATCCAGTTTCAAATTTTAGTTTTAATGATCTCTTCCTTGTAATATTATTATTAAACTGTAATGAAAATTAAACTAAGACAAGGTAATAATTTAAATGAGGCCAATTAATAAATAAAACTTGCAGTCTGCCATTATAAAGCCTTATAGAGCTTGCTTATAACTTGAACACTGGCTGTTTGTTCCTTCTTTATGTATAGCTGAGTGCTGATTTCTTTCATCAGACCAATTTCACTGTATGAAAACAAATTAATATGTTGGTGTCTTGTTAAACCATTAGACTGAAATTCTGCAGCTGTACACCAGTGAAAATTTAGGAAATGAAGACACAGGAGTATTCAAACATTTATCAGTGCAATAACAATCCCCAAATCATATAGCTTTTTCTCTCTAGTCATTTAATTTTAAACACCCTTCGTGAGCCAGTTCTGGGAAATGTTTCTTCCTCTCTCTTCTGCAAAGCTCCAAATAAGATTTGTCCCATGTCTTCTGCTCCACTAGGTGTACAGGACAGCCTAATATTAGGAACAGAATTTCCAGTATTCTAATGTTTCCCTTTTGGTAAATATTATAGCATTTAAGTTTTTGAGTGGAGAATGACACCATGTTCATTAGAAGGATCATGCACATTTTTCTGCTTTAATTCAGCAGATTTAGTTTTCAAGTTCATAACATCAGAAACTTTACTCTGGGTCCAATGGCCCCTATATAAATAATCTTTGCTTATACTATGTCCTATCAGATTCTAATAAATAAGGATGCCTCACACGAACAAATGTTTCAGTGTTAGGCAGCAGGCTTGAATCTTTTCCGTATTTTGAATATCATAGTCCCAATTAAAAAAAAAAAAACCTAAACACATGAACAAAAGAGGAGGCAATGCTAAATTTTTGTCACTCATTCCCACATGAATGTCCCTATCAAAGCTTCATTCTCTTAAATGTACCTTCTGGCAATACTCTTCATTATCAGTGAAAGTTTATATGTGTTTTGTTGTGCAGATAGCACTATTACAGAAACCACTTTGATGAACAGACCTCTGTGGAAGAAAAAGTAGCTGAACAAAAGTGATAACAGAAGTACTGTTATTTCCATTTACAGTTTGACAGTTGTCCATCAGACAACATCTTACCATTGATTGGTAAAGAGCCCAAGTTGTCAAGGAGCCTATTTAACTTCTTCCATGCTGCCAAGTGATAGAATTCTTCATAATCTGAGCTTAATGATGACATTGATCAAAATGTTAATATATGGAGATTTATCAGGACACGATGATTATGGTGATAAGGCCTCATGATGATTGGAACTTCCAGACTAAATGTACTGAAATGATAAATGCATATTTCCCAGTCCAAGGAAATGGATGCAGTATTGCAGTTCATGTTTCATACAGCCCAATCTCATTAAGCACAACTCAGCTAATGACATCATGAATTTGTTTCATTTTATCAAATTGCATTAATTAGGGAAATGCATAGAAAGCTGATTGTGAATAAATTTGCTTTTCTCTGGAATAACTAAAAAAGGGGTAATTAGATTAATTTGTCCCTTTTCCCCCTTTTAAGTTGGAGCATGATGATGCTTTCTCAACTTTATGGCATGAGCTACTTTGTGTTTAACATGATTCTCATTAACCAGTTTAATTGGGGGGGGGTTAAGCAGGAACACTCACAGGCTGGACCAACGCCAGCTTGTTCCTTTCCAATCATATTAAATGTTATCTTGCCAGCGATACAGGCCTTTAACAAAGGCCTGTCTTACCATTATTCTTTATACTGTTAAGAGAAGCAGTCAACAAGGTCTTGCCAGGGTTTCTTAAATTATTCACACCTGATCCATTGTATCAAACTACAATGTTTACAGCAACATTGTTGTCCTCTGAGTTCTGATTGAGATAATGGGGCTCTGCAGGTGTATTGGGTTTGCACGGTGAGATTGTGGTAGCAGGGGGAGGGGGGCTATAGGGCTTCCATGAGAAGCTGCTGGAAGCTTCCCCCATGTCCGATAGAGCCAATGCCAGCCGGCTCCAAGACGGACCCGCCGCTGGCCAAGGCCGAGACCATCAGCGACGGTGGTAGTGCCTCTGGGAGAACAGAGTTAAGAAGGGGAAAAAAACTGCTCAAAGGCAGCCAGAGAGAGGAGTGAGAATATGTGAGAGGAACAGCCCTGCAGCCCCCCAGGTCAGTGCAGAAGGAGGAGGAGATGCTCCAGGCGCCGGAGCAGAGATTCCCCTGCAGCCCGTGGGGAAGACCATGGTGAGGCAGGCTGTCCCCCTGCAGCCCAGGGAGGTCCACGGGGGAGCAGATCTCCACCTGCAGCCCGGGGAGGACCCCACGCCGGAGCAGGGGGATGCCCGAAGGAGGCTGTGACCCCGTGGGAAGCCCGCACTGGAGCAGGCTCCTGGCAGGACCTGTGGCCCCGTGGAGAGAGGAGCCCACGCTGGAGCAGGTTTGCTGGCAGGACTGGTGACCCTACGGGGGACCCACGCTGGAGCAGTCTGTGCCTGAAGGACTGCAGCCCGTGGAAGGGATCCACGCTGGAGAAGTTCATGGAGGACTGTCTCCTGTGGGATAGACCCCACGGCGGGGCAGGGGACAGGTGAGGAGTCCTCCCCCTGAGGAGGAAGGAGCGGCAGAGACAAGGTGTGAGGAACTGACCCCAACCCCCATTCCCCGTCCCCCTGCGCCGCCGGGGGGAGGAGGGAGAGAAAACCAGGAGTGGAGCTGAGCTGGGAAGAGGGAGGGGTGGGGGGAAGGTGTTTCAAGATGTAGGGTTTATTTCTGACTATCCTACTCTGACTTGATTGGTAATAAATTAAATTAATTTCCCCAAGTTGAATCTGTTTTGCCCCTGACGGTAATTGCTGAATGATCTCTCCTTGTCCTTATCTCAACCCATGAGCCTTTTGTTATTTTTTCTCTCCCCTGTCCAGCTGAGGAGGGCAGTGATAGAGCAGCTTTGGTGGGCACCTGGCATCCAGCCAGGGTCAATCCACCACAACAGGATACCTATGAGTCATAGTGATGTCTCTGAGCTCTTAAAAACATTGTTGTGCTGCATTTAATTATATGAACAGATTCTACAAACAGTTGAAAATCACATAATTTGCATGTAATTAAGGGTATTATGTAGATTGGAAGGGGATAGGTGGCTTTAATTATGCAGAAACAGTAGGTCCTTCTAGTTTTAACCTTGTGTTGTCCAGGGTTCCTAGAAATTATAAGTTTACGTTCATGTTAAAAACCAGCTTTAAAATCATGCTGAGAAACAGCTGATATTGTACTTTTTTGCATTCTGTGTCAAAGAATTTCTCTCTTTTTAGGGGAATGGCTGCCAGTGGGTTAGTGGTAAAGGTATTACACTGAAGATGATACAAACAAATGAATACTACATAATAATCCCTGCTAATAAGTGATCACTTTTATTTAATTAAAAACAATCTACCGGTAACTACTTCAAATATCAAAGTTTCAAAGAAACATTAATCTTTACCTAGCTGAAACGTTGGTCCATATCTGCGTTAGAAAACAAAGCTTTTCAATGGTGCGGTGTTCAAGTGAGCTTCCAAATGGGCATATAAATCCATCTAGAGCACAGGCACGAACACATCTGACCGAGGGCTGATAATGATAACCAGAACCAGAAGTAGCAGGTCCATGGTGCAGAGCTCCCTGAACTGACTGCATGTGAATCAGCTTGGGTCTGACTGCAGGCTAAGCCACATTTGTGCAGCAGTGCATTCAAGCTAGTAAAGATAGTTGTGAAGCAGAGCTTGTTCGGTGAGCCGTAGAGCTGATCTGCACCATGTGGATTTACTGAGTTGCATCTCTGCTAGCTCAGGATCTATACACCATACTCTAGGCACAGCAGAGACAGGCTGATAAATAAGCTATTCCATCTGGAGACTGTGGGTGAACATGTAGAATTAACTTGGGTTTGTAAATGCTTCAGCTGATGAGAGCAAACGCACACCCCAGTGATCTGGGAGAAAGCATGCCCCACAGTAAATGTGAAAGGACAACTTACAGCCAAAAGGAACCTGCAGTGACAGTCTCTTCTGCAAATTTCTGTTGTTTCTGGAGCATTAGATAGGTCATAGATTAAGCATTTGCTGCAAGGAAACTCTCTATATATCCAGCAAAATGCTTGTATGCCTAGGAAATTCATAGCAACCTAATGATGCTACCGCTGTTAAACTGTACTAGTAAAGATGAGTGGAGGCTCCTATTCTGAAACAAGTGAGTTTTCATTCTAGTGTAGGAAGTTTTACAAGTACAGATATACTGACTTAGATTCACACATTTGTGAATAACTTGTATAAGACGTAAAAATCAGAGCTTTCCATTTCTTATGGTGCTGAAATCAGGAACATCTGAATTCTTAGGAAAAATTTTCATAAATGGTAAATTTGTTTCAGGGTTTCAATAACTCCTTTAAAGAAAAAAAAAAACCAACCCAAAATGTTTCTTCATGAGCTTTTTTCTTTAGCTGAAGTTAATCAGTGAAGTTAGTTTTACAACTTTTGCATAGTTTGGAAGATATTCAGTTTTAGCAGGCCATCATCAGTACAAAAATCTTGTCAAGGGCTGACCTCTCTTAAAGCACAGATAACACAAATGAGTTGTGGTACACCATGATGTCAGCCTATTTCTCCAGATTACTTTAAAGTAGAAAGAGGAGAATGAAGCTTTAGGACATGACTATGGATGTATATATTGCCAGGGATTTTTCTTTAATTTTATTTGTATTTATATGGTTTTATTATAAATTATACAAATTCACACAATCACTGTAATATTTGTAAAAGGTGTGCTTTCTGAAAGCCTCTGATTCTTTGTCCAAAATAGATGATATGTAACCCACCACCAACTTGTCCATCAGCCCAAGATTAACCATAGGCTAGTACCTACTATTTCTTTTCACAAATGTACTGATTTGTGGTTGAAATAGAGCATATTTTCTAAATGGTCATTCTACTTATTGCATCTTCAGACAATTTGTTTCAGTGTTAATTATCCTTACTGTAAAAAAGTTGCATCTTATTTCCATTTTTACTTCATATGACTTCCATGAAATTTAATTAAACAAAGATGTATAAAAGTAGCAGCAATCATTTCTAGTCCTAGAGAGAACTACAGTAAGAAAAACTTGTCATATCTCTGTGGTCCAATTATCACTATGTCTAAATCACTATGAATTTTTCATGAGAGTGAGGTCCACATGGGTTCTCAGTTTCCAAACTCTTTTTAGTAGAGAGAATGCTTCAGAAAGCATGCAAATTTTTGAAAAAATATTCCGGAAATACCAGGGAGGAGGACAAGCTGGATTACAGAATAGTTATAGTGGTCAGAAAAAACCACCACCACCACCAACAAAAGAGAAAACAAATGGAACAGGGAAAAAAAAAAAAAAGTGAGGTCCTAAACACATATATATTAGAATATTCTGTTGTTGTTGTGTCAAGTACATCAGAGCTAATTTTGTTACCATGATGCAGATACCTCTGTCAAATGCTTCTGCGAAATACTATAAGATCCGTTGAGAAGACCCATTATCCCTGAAATTATACCAGTCGATATCAGTTTCAATTCCTATACTTCTTCATGTTAGAAATGTATACAATTATACTAAGAATTGTGTGATATAGGGTTGTACGTTAACTTATGCCATTAATTATACACTTAGCCATGCAAAGCAGTACCATCAGCTTTCATTGACTTTGCTCATGCTTTGAATTCTTGAACAGCAATGCACAAAATACAATGAAAAACTGTTTAACATTGCACTGAATTTTCTTTTTTTCTAGATGTAACCATATTTGAGCAAAAAGATTTTATAAAATATTCATCCTGTCATTCAAAACCCCACAGTGCTGAACCAAACTTCTAAAACAGAATCTTCGGGTAGAGATGTTTCCAGAAGCGTTGATCCATTTTTTTTCAAGTTACAGTTTATCCAGCTATCATAGGATAAACATAAAATGACAAAAAGAAAGAGAAAGAGAATATATCCCTTAAATGTTCAGGTATGCTATTATTCCTATGAATGCAGACAACTAGGTTAATAAGGGAATAGTAGAGGGAAGGATGGGAAAGGTCTTCCTAATGGTTTAAAACCAGAACCCTAAATCAGGTTCCATCTAGCCCAGAACTCAGTCTTCTTCAGCTAGATTTCTAGTAGTAAAATGCTGCATGGTGTCTGAAATGCCGTTGCTGAGTGGTGCCACCAAAGTCCAGGCAGCCTTCGACCAACCAACATCTGTCTCAGCCTTTCACACAACTGAGAACAGTTTCACCAATCTTTTGATAAAATTCTTGGCATTTTGTTTCTTGCCTAGTCCCCATCCACAGTTGTGCACTGTAGTCAAAAATAAAATAAGAGGTAAGAACTGATGTTAAATCTGCCTCTTTGTTCATTTCTTGAACTTAGTCCTTTATTTGCTGGGAAAGTTTTACTGTCAGAACACTCAATACACAGGGACAAACTACTCGTCCTTATGTTGGAGGCATTCCTTTTTTGTGTAAATGACGAGAAACTGCAGAGGACAGTAAAATTCAGTGATGCTTCATCCCAAGCGAGTTTATCTTACCTTATCCCATGCACTGGTGATAATCACTCTGTCTTTTTATTGTTTATTGGTCCAAATACTACCTACCTGTAGGAAATGGAGCATCTTCCACTCAGGAGTCTGAGAACCACCCCTCACCAAAAGGACTGTAATTATGTCACTCTCCTATGAGACATGAAACCATCTACTTTCAGGTGAAAGCAGGCAAAGGAAGAAGCCAGGTCTTTCACATTCTTGGTGAATGATCTGGTCCTGGGGTAAACGATGCCTCAGTGGGGCTAAGGGAGACGAATATCTTCTACCTTCCCCTTGTCTGCAGCTTGTATGAGAAAAGACTGACCTCATCAGACACCCGATGCTAGAAGACCCTTGGCTATGAGTACCATGTAGGTAATTTCTTGCTGCGTAGAGCGCTTCAATGCCCTTCACTTCTCTCCTTGTGACATTTTGAACTGTCTAGATTACAGAAAGTTCTGCCAGGTTTGCTAAGGTTGTGAATCCCAGCTGTGCCTTATTTAGGGAACACTGGTTACCATCTCAGAGTTGTTTGTTGTCCAAAAGAAATGCTTTACAATACAATTCCACACCTCTTCACAAATGTGTCCTGGGAAGCTTTTTAATGTCCACACGTCTAAGTGATGTATCACAGTTAAGATACGGTTCACAACAGGATTATTGCTGACTGCTGCAGCTAGTGCAGAACTTAACAGGGAGCTTCTATTGTCCCCCCAAATAATACATAAGTTTCCTAAAATCCTGGTGAGATGTGTATGCAAATCATGATTCAAATGAAGAGCCTGAAACTTGCTTGTAATATAGTTCTCAAACTGTAGTGAAACCCAAACTACCCTGCAAGATTTTTTCTAGCTATTTTCCATATCTACCAGTGACTACGTCTGTTAGATAGTATGTCCGTTTTAAGGAACAGGGATTATATATTAAAAAACAGGGTTTCCAATCCATGGCTGATTGGAAAGAGGCCATGCATTTCATATAGAAGTTTGAGATATTATGAGACATCTGTGCAGAAGACAGTTATATCAGAGAAAATAATGGTACCTTCCACATTAGTAGCCTAGGGTGGGTGAGCACCACTGTTTTGTCTGATAATTTTAATTAATTTCAGTTTGGGAAATGAAATTGTAAGAAGGAATATATGTGGCAGTGAGCCCCTCCTGGAGAGGGAAAAGACACCAACTGATCTGTGAGCACACTAAAAGCTTATTACCTTCATTAGGCTATGCACAGCAATGGCAGCACTTGAGCCTCAGATATTTTTTGGGGCATCTCATATCTCGTCCCACCATACTTCACCCATGGCCAAAACCATAATGAAGGAAGGTAATGGATGTGAAGAAAGAAGTGGCTATCTCCAAACCACTTCAAAATAGGTAAGGAGAGGAAGAAGGGAAAATGAACTACTGTCTTAATTAGTCCTAGTTGAGATCACTCCTTTTTTAGTCTGGGAGTCTCTCCTAAGGCCCACGCTTAGCCTGCTCAGCTATCTGAGCATTTCACACAGTATCACACAGGTAAGAGAAAGTTAGCAGCAAAATCCTTAAATGAAAGGAGATACAGCTTATTCTGTAGGGGTGATCTGTATTCAAAAACAAAGTGATTCAACTGTGAACCAGAAACAAATTTAACCTCAACGTATCGTGTTATGGTCTTTATTCACAGACATGAAAGTTATAAAACATCTTCTCCGTAGTAAACAGTCATGTGTTTGAACTGCTGTTTCGCTGTTTAATCCCAGTACTAAATACATGGCAGTGTTTTATTACCCAGTCTGGGAACCCTCCATTACCAGAGTTTTCGCAGTGCTTCTCTTGTATGTGGAAGAGCCTCTCCATCACATTAAAAGTCTGGAGAGGTTCACTATGTAAAACATGGGAGTGCTTGTCACCCACAGGATCAGATTCAAGGATGCTACCTACTAGTCTCTCAGGTGAAGGCAAAAATGGTTAAGGTTTTAGGCAGCTTTCAGTAAGCAATGATATTCTTATTGGACTGGATTATTTCACCAAGATTGCCTAAACATTTTTAGTAACATCAATGGGCTGGTCCAGTGCAGCTAGTCTCATTCTGCCTCTTGTTTTTGGCAGGAATGAGAATTTAAGCCATAGTAACAAGCTCTAATAGCCAGTAGTCACCCAGCTCATAAATGTGTGTGTGATAGGGGAAGAAAATCACTGATTAAAAGTGCCTAAGTGGCAAATTAAAAAGGGAGACCAGCAGCCATGCCAGTGGTATCATAGTTTTATGCTCTGCCATGCAACAAATACAAATAAATTATTCTGTGTATTTCTATGACAGATGACTGATCACTTTCAAGAAAAAAAAAAAATCTCTTCTCTCTCTGCCATTTTTTATGATCACATTTAAACCTATCTTTTTTTGGAACTGAAATGATGTTTCACTTCCAGGTCCTTTCCATTTTTCCACCTCCCTGTTACTGCCACCACATACATTTTCCAAGGTCTGTAGAGAAAGTCCCAAATGCCTCTTAAGAAAGCTTTTTAAATTGGTTGCAAATTTAATAGATTCAGGGATGTTCCATATATTTCAGAAAAAAACTCCACCTAAAACAGGGATTGTTTCTAAAAAAAGGGCTGGGAAGTTCACATTCCTCATCTTTCTTGGTACACAGAAGAAGAGTCTAAAGCTAAATTATTAGGTAATTATGACTGTTTAACTCTGCAGTTCTGTGAATCCTCAATTTCCACCCTTTTTTTTCATAGTGTTTCTTGTCACCCAAATAAAAAGATGACAAAATTCCCTGATATTATATATGGAGGCTTATCATCAGGAGGATTAGATCCCTTATAGTTTTGGAGAGGAGTCTGCTTAAGATCTTGACAAGTATGATCATCCTTATGATACAGAGGAGTCTGAAACATTTGGTTGAACACCTTTTTGTCTTTGGAAAGAAGTGGGGTAATGTATTCATATCTTCCAGAGAAAATGAAATATGTTCTCTTCTATTAGTAGCTCGAGAGAATGATTAACAGCAACCATTAAATAAGTTAAACATTTTTAAATCACAGGACTGGATCATTGAATAGAATTGGCCGTGAACTACTGATCTTGAATCACAGCTACTAACTGGCCTCATTCATTTGAAATGACACAGAAAAAGAGAGAGCTGAGTGTATTAGTCAATCACAGAATGCCTATGAACCAGTGATCCAGTGTGTCTTGGGAAGAAGAAAAACATATAAACTTCAGCTTGTGTCATGTATTTCCAGTTAAAATAGGAAAAATACTAAACAGTACACACATTACTAAATCCTGAATATAGCTTGGTCATGCACAAGAAAATGTATTTCAAAGTGGAACAGGTGGAGAGAAAAGCTAATACTATGATCAGCAGAATGGGGAACTTACCTTGATTAGACTATCAAATGATACCTTGCTGAGCCTAGCAAAAGAAAAGATGAAGGACATAAGACTGTGGTATTTAGAACAGTATAAATACTTCAGAGGAGAAGAGTAGGGTAAATACCTCAGGAAGGAGTCTGACCATTGACAATAAATGATAATGCTGGCCTAAAGGTAAGTGTATACAAGCTGGCTATGGGCAAAATATGGCACAAACTTCTAATAAAAGTCATGAGGGAAAAAAACCCAAATTGGCTTTAAGCTGGTGATGAATACGCATAAAGAAGCACCGCATAGTTTGATTGCCTTTGACAGCTGGAATTGGTCAAGGGTATTCCTTCCAGTCCTCTGCTATTGACTTGTTCAAAGAATTAGAACAACTGGTATTTTTTTGTTGCACCAAAATTTAAGAAAGTTTAAGAATGTGAACTTGGAAAGCACTGATAGACTAACTTGGCTTTCATCTTAGGCACCGATAAAGAATAATACGGGATAAAATCAGTAAAGATAGTAGCATAATTAATGACAGTTAGTATAGTTTTATAATAAACAGCTCTTATCAAACAAATGGTGTCTTTCTGATGAGATTACATTTGGCTTAATATAGTAACTAGGACTTCATAATATAGCTAGAGATAGAACACAAAGATATTTGTCTTAAGATGCCATAACAAACTATTATAAATATGGCACTGTACAAAATTCAAAAACCCCATATTCAATATATTAAAAACTGATTAGTTGTGTGCTTATAGTTTACTGTAAGTACTTACAGAGTGCTTATAGTTCACAGACTCTCCTGCTATGTGCATCCATTGGGGACCAGTGCTGTTCAGTGTCTTTATCAATGTTCTAGAAGAAAATATAAAATCAATACAGATAAATTTGTGGGTGACATGAACATTGGTAGAGCAGTAAATAATAGCAGAGGCAGGTTAGTAATAAAGATCGCTATGCATCATTTGGTAAAGAGATGGTAAGGTTAATTTGAACGTATACAAGGTCATATAACAAGAAAAAGGAAATGTACATCATATTTATGGAGTGGGGAATAGTTATGTGTAAAGCATTGACTTGGAAAAGGCCTTAGAGTAAAACTGAATGAAAATAGATTTGTGAGTTTGTTAATTTTTTATATGCCTAACCTGTATATTGATTTAATTTTATTTAATTTGAAATGCTTTCATTTTTAATTCAATCCCAAGTTTGAAATAAAAGGGATTTTTAATTGATTAGAATGTTTGGTTTCAAGGAAATTAAAAGTATTAAACATGTCAGAGGAAAGTTTAGAACAAAATATTATTTTTAAACTAAAAAATCAAAATGTTTTAAGTTTTGCAAGTTTGAAACTCCAGGGGCTAAAGTTCAGAAATTATGCTGCTCCGTTAGCTGCTCTTGAAAGTTTCTCTGAATTGTTCTGGACACGTTAACGCTGAGGACATACTCATGCATGAAACCTTGCTGCAGGATCTTCCAGCATAATCATGAAGTCTCTCTAAAATTCAGGTCATGCCCCATGCGTGACAACATGCTGCCTTGTACATTAGGCCCTTACTGAGACAGATCAGGTGGCTTTGTAAACAACTACTATTTCTAAGAAAAACCCTTTACCTTCCAGGAGATACCCTCCATAAGCCTAGAGAATATAGGATACCATTCTTACCCTTTGTTGACTTAGCGTGCTCTGACTGCTAAGCTAGGAAGATTAAAAGTGGAACAGTTGGTGACTACAGTCAGACCATGCAGCGTAGCTTGTAGGTCCCACTGTTGGACCAAAGCTGTTGGCAGTATCTGGGACTAGACATTTGTTTGCCTAATAACAGCTGCCTTTTTTTGCACAATATGAGGTTTCTTGCATCTTCCATGCAGTTCTCTCATGGGGGCACCTACCTACCAATTTAATAACTTCTGCTTATTTTACATTTGGAATTAATTATAAACCTGTATAATATAATGCAAATTTATGATAACAATGGCCAAATAAAGCTGATAGTTAAAAAAGGAAAATAGTGAGTATTCTGTATTTTTAAAATGGACGTTTTCATTGTTGCCTGTGTCACAGCACTGCAGTGTCCTCAGGGCTCCACCACTGATCTTGGCACAGAATGCCGATTACATTGCAGCAATGTCAAGGAAGTGCATACTAGCAAATGAATGCACTTTTTAGTGTTTGAGCTATGTCATTTTAGTCCAAATATGTAACAGTCACTTTGCAAACCATCTTGCTAGATGCAAACTTGCAGGTTGAGCCATTTTCTTGTGAGTGACACCGGCCTTTCCCAAGTGTTAAAACCCACAGCTGCAGTGGATGACTACTTCTTCTTAGCCTACTTGACCTCAGTGAATCTTTCACTCCCTTGCCAGTGGTCCATGCTTCTGGACTGTCTCAAAAACGGAGACAAATTTTCTAGCTCTTTCCTTTCCCTATTTGAGTTGCTATCTCATGCTGTACCAGTGGAGACTTTCTGTCCTCTCCTCTTTCTCATTCTTACAGAGTGTTTCAGTTCTTTCATTTTCTTTCCTTTTTTTATGTTCTCATTGCTTCAAATGTCTTATTGCTGGTTTCAAACTGGGATATTGTATTGGTTTTGTTGGCAAGGTTTTGGTAGCGGGGGGGGTTACAGGGGTGGCTTCTGTAAGAAGTTGCTGGAAGCTTCCCCTGTGTTCGAGAGAGAGCCAATACCAGCCGGCTCTAAGACGGACCCGCCGCCGGCCAAGGCCGAGCCAATCAGCGATAGTGGTAACGCCTCTGTGATAACATTTTTAAGAAGGAAAAAAAGGTTGGGACAGGCAGATTTGGCAGCCGGAGAGAGGAGTGAGAACATGTAAGAGAAACAACTCTGCGGACACCAAGGTCAGTGAAGAAGGAGGGGGAGGAGATGCTCCAGGCGCCGGAGCAGAGATTCCCCTGCGGCCCGTGGTGAAGACCATGGTGAGGCAGGCTGTCCCCCTGCAGCCCAGGGAGGTCCACGGTGGAGCAGATCTCCACCTGCAGCCCGTGGAGGACCCCACGCCGGAGCAGGTGGGTTTCCCGAAGGAGGCTGTGACCCCGTGGGAACCCTGCGCTGGAGCAGGTTCCTGGCAGGACCTGCGGATCTGTGGAGAGAGGAGCCCACACTGGAGCAGGTTTTCTGGCAGGACTTGTGACCCCGTGGGGGACCCACGCTGGAGCAGTGTGCTCCTGAAGGACTGCAGCCCGTGGAAAGGACCCATGCTGGAGCAGTTCGTGAAGAACTGCAGCCCGTGGGAAGGGCCCACGTTGGAGAAGTTCGTGGAGGACTGTCTCCCGTGGGTGGGACCCCACGTTGGAGCAGGGAAGAGTGTGATGAGTCCTCCCCCTGAGGAGGATGAAGCGGCAGAAATAACGTCTGATGAACTGACCGTAAACCCCATCCCCGTCCCCCTGTGCCGCTGGGGGGGGTGGTAGAGAAGCCGGGAGTGAAGTTGTGCCCGGGAAGAAGGGAGGGGTGGAGGGAAGGTGTTCTGAGATTCGGTTTTATTTCTCATTACCCTACTCTGGTTGATTTGTAATAAAGTGAGTTAATTTCCCCAAGTTGAGTCTGTTTTGCCCGTGACGGTAAGTGATGAGTGATCTCTCTCCTGTCCTTATCTCGACCCACAAGCTCTTTGTTATATTTTCTCTCCCCTATCCAGTTGAGGAGGGGGAGTGATAGAACGGCTTTGGTGGGTACCTGGCAACCAGCCAGGGTCAACCCATCACAGATATCAAAGTAAAGACTAGTGAACTTACAGCTAGCTCTCCCTCATTTCACCTGCTTGAGTCTTGTATCTTGTTTCCTTGTCTAGGCTGCTGTCTATGCCATGTGTTATGCCCATGCTATAGCAATCTGTTTTCAGCTTTAAAACTCATGGTCTTTGTTTCTGGTCTTGCCAGGCCTAAAAAATGAGTCCTTCTTTCCCCATCAACTACTTTTATTTAGTTTGGCTTGCACAACCACATCTCCAGAAATTCTCTTTATTCTTGAGTGTGCTCCTACTGAAACCTTTATTCATGTTTCAGTTATGCTCAGGGCATTCTGAAATTTGAGCATGCAATTAAGTGTACTCTAGCATCAGTACCTAAATCCATTTCCAAAGTATTTATTATCATTTTCGACTTGACAAAGAGAACAAAAATTAATATCTAATTGTTTTAAGGAATAAAAACTGTAACGTGAAACAAAAGACAAACTTGAAAATGCAATGAGTATAATTACAAGACAGCATATTTTTCCTTATTTACTGTATCCCTAGGTTGAGAACACAGAATGCTACGACTTGCTACTCACTCAGGCAGAGAACTAGAAGATTTGTACAAACATCCCCTTGTTCTTTCTCTCTTCCGAGCTTGCCCCCTTAAGACTGTATGATCTTCTTTGGGTAGTGACTCCATGGTCTTGAGTATCTAAAAATGCTTCATACATTGCTGGCACTACAAATAAGATGATCCCAAAAAGGTCTCAGAGACTTTCAACCTATCCCATAATGAACGAATTTCACAGTTACGGACCGGGCCAGCACATACATTAGATGCTATGTAAATCTCAGTTGAGCTCCAAATGTAGGGCATGAGGAGTATCTAGATCATTATTGAGAAGGACATGCAGAAAGGATTAAATATGTCAGAGCTGTTTGAAAAGATTAAGAATCATTAAAGGTTATATGGAAACAAAAATATGGAGTAATAAGGTATTTAGGAAACATAGATAAGAAATTCATTGACTCATACATTCTGTGATAGAGGGCAGAATCAATTATTGATAAAATAGATAGCAACTATCTATTTTATTTAAATTTGATTTAAAAATGAAAGACCTAGAGAAAGAAAGATCATACCTAAAACTGCACAGAACACTTAAATTTCAGCCTTGCTGCGAGGCAATATTATAATAGGACTGTACAATCCTGTTCTGTAGGTGAAATCATGTTTTTTCATTTTTCTCTCCAGTTGGGTTTTTTGTTTGTTTGCTCACCGTCTCTGGCCACTTGCTGGTGGTACCTCCCATAAACACCTGCAGGAAAAAACGCCACAGCGCTACCACACAGCTGACCCAGGAAAGCCGGCCCAGGGTCAGCGAGGCTCTCTGCGTGAGGGTCAGGGTGAGGGTGAGGGGCAGTGATGCCTGGCTGGCAGCGGGGAATGGCAGGATACCTCAGCTGCTCTTCCCAGTTACTTTGGTATTTCTGTTTGCGGGGTGTTGGCAAGTCCTCTAGTTTAGACCTGTTAGAATTAGTTTGGAAGTTGGAAGTTGGGAGGCAGTTAACTGGAACAGCACTTTCTTTTAAAGGTTTTGTTTTTGTTTTTGTTTTTTTAATTAAATTTTCTTTCCTATTCCAGCATTACACTTGAGACCATCATACAAACTCTCCTCTTTACACAGTTTTTGCTGGTCTAATTAATTCCTTTCTTTTCTTCTCTTGTCTCCCATCCCTCCTCCCTTCCAAAACTGGATCAAATAATAGGGGCAGGCTTCCAACTTTGTTGTTTGATGTGCTTTTATCACAAAATGAAGCAAAAATAAGAAGCGTGACTTCCTTATTATGATACTGTTGGTTGCTAAAATGAGGTCTCTGTGAAAAAAAAAATTGTGATTTTAAGATACCAATCAGCCATGTGATAAAACCTCTCACTCTCCAACACATGCCAAATCTTAGAAACACACCTGTTGTTGTTATATGAGGTTTAAGAACTCAGAGATGAAGGATATAAAGTATCTCAGTCACCAAGCAGACTGCAGGATAATCCACTAATCCAGATAGATGAAAGGAAATGCAGATTCTATGCCCTCTTGAGAGTGGCAGCCTGTCAAAAAATAGATCCTTCTGTTCAGCTTGCCAGAGAGAGAGAGAAGAGAGAGAAGAGAGAAAAGGTCTCTATCTCAGACATGCAAACACACATACATGAACACAATGAGAATGTCTGTGCTGCGGTAGTACATTAATCAACACTCCTGGTAGAAATCAATGCCAAAACATATATTGATAGATACCTCTATTTCTTTTACGATGAGAAAGAAAGTGTGTGGATGTGTGTGTGGGGTGTGTAGTAATTGTGTTTGCACTTTAAAATATGATGACAAAAGAAATCCTTTAGGGTGTCAAGTTGATTGAAATCAGAAGAGTAATATTTTCTCTTAAGCAAAATAAAGGTTTTGTTTGCACTAAAAAAGATAATTGCAGAATATAATTGTTTTAGAAGAATCTTAAGACAGCCTGTTCAAATAACAATCATCGCCAATACACAACATTTGCACGTCCCAGAGATTTTTGGGGTCAGATTCTGCTCCCCTTATGCATGTCAAATGTTACCTTTAATTGCAATTAGTATACTTTAATAATAAGGCACTAAGTCAAAATGTGGACTTGCAGTTTGTAATGTAATGATACACTTTCATTTGAACCCCACGTGCATATGAGAGATCCTTTTTACTGGAGAAAGTGACAATATTACTTTGAGCACAGCAAAGCAAACCTGTGTGATCACTTCAGTTTCTTCAGCTCCCTTGCATTTAATCTATTTTTTATCTTTTATGTTCACAGGGTGCAGAAGGTGAAGGTGGGGATGGAAAAGCATATCAGGCAAAATGTGGATAGAGTCAGCAGTAAAAGAAAAAAACGCATGCTGTCCTCTACTGTGCAAAGCAAGCATAATTGCTGACATGAAGAAGTTTGCACTTCTGGGAGGAAAAAATTAACCAGCAAAAATTCTTTACCAATGACAAGAAAAAGTCTGCAAAAAAAGAGATTGCTTTCTATTTCGCAGCATAAATTAGAGTTTACTGTGATTTGGACGCATTATGTCAAGACTTCTACATTCACCTGGACTGTAATCTTGTACCCATAGTATTTTCATTCTGTAGGTCTTCATTTTTGTATTTTAAACTCAGTACTGGCCATTCTCTGAGATAATCTTCCTCATATTCACAACCAAACGATGACATATCTTTAAACATATAATAATGTATTTCTTTAGTTCAAAAGCACCATAAATTAAACAAATTCCTTTGAACTTTCAACAAAGAATTAGTGATGCGTTGACATATATAGCACTGCTACTGTTCCTGCATTCAATAGCTGCAACTATGAACTTTACTGTACATTTGAAAGATTTCTTTTCTTTTTATGAAATACATTGCAAATCTGACCAATCTACCTTTAATGGGAACTCTAACCTGCTGGGGAAGAAGATTCAGCATTTACGACGTGGATGCTGCTTTTAGCAGTTCTATGAGATGCTAGAAATTCGCGTCACGGTGTGAGGAAGCAAAGGAGCAGTAGGAATGGGAAAGCATTATTCTGCCCTTGGGGGAGGGAGTTCTCACTGTCACAGGGAGACACATGGGCAGGCACCCGCTCCCTGCCCGCTGGTCACAGGAGCTGATCTGGTGTGCCATGGCCGCGCTGTGCTGGAAGAGGTTTGATGCTCTGAAAACCCTCCAGGCAAAATCTGTTTCCTTAAATTCTGTGTTAGATGAGAAGATTTGATACAATATAAAGTACCCACTTTAAGGATAATTATGAGAGTCCCATGAAAAACAGAGGTCACAGCACACTTAGTCATTTCCATGGGTTTTTTTAAGGCATTTCAGAAAAACAAAGTGTTAAGAAGAGATTTCAAACAGAGCAGTGAGATGGCTTTTCATATATTTATGAAGAGAAAAAGGCAGAAGGTGGGGAAAGTATGAAGGCTCTACAATCCCAGAGTATTAGTATTTGATGTTAATATTCATCCTATTATGCAGAAATGCAAAATTAGACTTACCTTCTTAGTTAAGAATGCTCTGAGGCTTCTACAGAGAAAGTGAAATTAAAAATATTAAGATAAAAATGATAAATAACTGCAACACATTTTAATGATTATTTATTAAAACAGCAGTGCAAGTACAATAATAATTGAACTGAATATAATTTCATAAAATACCAGTTATAGCATCCATAATGCATATGGACACTTAATTTGGTTGTTGTGTACCTCACTGGCATTCGTCCTGCCGGTGAGGTAGGTAAAATGATGTGCTATAATATTCAGCTCCTTCTCATGCCTTCCTTGCCTTAAAATTGATGGCAATTATCAGAAGAAAAAGTTTCTGAACAAACTCAGTAGAGGTACAACCATCACCTTCACTTTGTTTTTTTTTACTTTAACATTCAAGCTGCTGGGGAAAAAATTACTTCTATCACATTGAGAAGCGTATGCGAAAAGCAAAGGAGATGGAGCACTGGGTGCACACAGCTGCAGAGGAGCAGGAAGCACCTCCCATTTAGGAAAGTATCTATAGAGGGGACTTGGATTCAAATGCTTTTCTGCTTAAGAGACTTTGAGTCCACCTCCACTCTGGCAGTAAAGTGGTCAAGCCATTAAATTATAGTTTGTACCTGAGTTTGGGAATACCATTCTCTCCTATTGCTGGTGCTGTAAATTAAGTCTGAGGAACCTAAACGCTATTCCCGCAGGTGTTCTGCAGTGAGTTGCTCTCAGTCTATCCCGTTGAAGATAATAATTCTCCTTGTGTAGTACATTTAAATATTTATTGAGAGTAATTCTGCGGCCTGGTTAGGACGTTAAAAAAAAAAAGAAAGAAAGAAAGAGAGAAAGAAAAGAGACCTACTTTCCACTTGATTCATATGAACAACAAATGTTCTTGCATAATGAATATTTAATTTACCACCCTCACCTCAGAAGTGAGTGAGTGATCTTAAATCCAATCCCTGATCCAGTGCATGTTTCATTAGGTATGCAAAGTGAAATTGCCTTGGTAAACAAGAATTAAAGCTTCTTCTCTTTGAACTAGTGGTTTGGACTATCTTTTTGAAGGGGTCTACCAATTCAGATCAGGCAAAGGTGTGAACCAAATCAAGATGCCCTTCTGGTGGGCTTTGTCTTCTGCAGCATTAAGGGTACGTTTGCGTTAGGATTTTTTCCTTAGATCAGGAGTGCATTTTTCAAGTGACTCTCCCAGTCACCTCCAGTTCCTGTGCATAGGTTCCCACTGGGAGCAATCCAGGATCACACAAACCGGGCTCCTTTTGGATAAGCGTACACTGGCAGATGTGCTCCAGAAATACAAAGCCTGTGATCCAGCTGCAAAGAGGAAGTCAGTCCACAGGCTCAGAACCACATGAGTCTGAAGCAGCAATCCCTGAAAGTCATACGGCATGAACGCAAAGTCCCAAGTGCTGTTTCTCTCTACAAATCTGCACCTCCTGGGCTGCACTTCCTCCTCTTGCAGACATAGCCTAACTTTACCTTTGCTGCAAGAGTGTGGTTTTTTTTGTTTTTTTTTTAAGTGACTTCACTCTACCTACATGAGTCATTTAGGAGGGACCAAACCTACAATTTCTGGCATTTCCACTGTTCATAAGAATGAAAAGACTAGCTTTGTTTAAACTATAACATGTAGGACCATGTTCTCTTTGCTACATCTGCAGGTTGGATTTGGCCCATAAAAACTTCACATGCATATTTGCAGCAGCATCTGAACTATAATTCTATGCACAAACACTTACACCTGTACTACATTTTAGGAATAAAAATCAGGAAACTATCTGGATTGATGGTCTGCTTAGTTTTCAGTATAGAAGTGCCATAAAAAAGCTTCATGTGCAGGACTGACAAGCTGTTTATGGTGAGGGGAAAGGAAGGCTGACAATACAGCTTTTAAACATCATTAAGAGAAAAATAAAAAAGTCTTTGCTTTACCTTTCCTTTACAAATTCCTGGATGTTATCTTCTGGGTTATGCCTAATGATCATGAGCTGTTGACTAATTATAGGCTGCCAAAAATTTGGTTCAGGATTGTTTGCGCAATGCAATTTCTCAGATAATTCTCTTCCAGTGTGGAGGCACTTTCTGTCTAGTTTATTGATAAGAAGCACTAGCTGTTGAGTTTTTTTATTACTAGGATTCCAACACACAATATTACTTTTATTAACTGTACAGCCATTACTATATTTTGGGGTTCGAGCCATGGACTGCAGCCATCTCCGAAAGGATGTGAAACTAAGCAAGCGAAGAATGAATGATTTACATCAGCCACAAATGCACCATTCACCCGAATGCTGCGAGCAATTCATTTCAAAAGCTATTCTAATGAATGGTATTCATACTTCTAAAATGAACCAATGTGGAACCTGCCAACTTCTTTCCAGAATAATCTTTGATAAGAGACAACACTGAACATGCAGAGGCTTTGAACAAGCAAGTTTAGAAATTGATTGGGAATATTAGAAGTAGTTTGAAATAGGAATGCTCAGATTTTTTTTTCTGGGAAATTCATGAAAATTATTTCTGGATTCCTTGACTTCATTTTTTCCCCTAAGATATTAACTATTTTAATATAGACTGCTTGCTGAATTACAAACAGGACTCATTTTTGCTGATTATTTATTTTTTTGGCTCTCACTTATAGCACAGCTGAGTTTTACTTTATTTTAAGCAATCGTTTTACTTCTCCTTCAGATCTCACACTCAGTGCACTCTTCCACGTGATCTGAATGGACTTAATTGGACTTTATTGGGGCTGGGATTGAGTCAAATGAAAATGAAAAAAGAGGAAGGACTAGAGTAAAATGTTTGCCAAATTACATCCTAAAGGCATATACTTGGTTAACAGAATGTATTTTCAATTTTCACTTTCATCCATTCACACTTGTGAAACTGTGAGATATTCCCTGAAGCTTTCTACTTGCCAAATAGTGTACTTTCACAGACTGATACGTTAGCCAGCTGATTTTGATTACATAGATTGCATTTTGAATGCACATAAAAGAAATTGATTTTTAGTAGCTTATTCACAATGTTGAATATTATCAGTGTTAACAATATGAGGAGATGTCCTGATAGCATAAAATACAATTCTATGCTGCCACATTTAAGTGCTTTGTAACCTTTACAGATAAACATCACACCTATCTAAATTTAGGTGAGATACTACTTAAATCCTTTCTACTGATCCAGGCAACTATTTCTGTGTAATAACATTGAAGGAGCTCTATGGGTTTTCATGTGAATTAAGTGACAGTAGTGTTGAAGAAAGCAATACTCCAGCTCTCAAGTGGCAATGAAGGTGAAGTCATGGGCCATCATAACCAGGGAACCAGATTACAGTCTCTTAAAACAATTTCTAGGAAAGAAAGACTTGGAAACAAACATTTAAGGTGGCAGGCATTCAGTATCTTGCAAAATCTGGGATGTGCATATTTAAAAAAATAAACACTTCAAATTCTGGGATAAGTACATGCAAATATGGCACAATCAAACTTGTCCCATATCAGTGAAACTCATCTCTTATCCTCTGCATCTTGTATTTATGTCTTTTTCACAAACACAGCTCTATGTTGCCTTTATTAATTCATGAATTTATAAGTCCTTTTATTCATGTGTGCTTGGATGAAAGTGTGTGCACAACTCTTTTGTTAGAAAAGAGCAGGCAGAGAAGACAGAACATTTGCTAGATTTCTCTGTTGCTGCACCTGAAAACAGAGATTCTCCTACTAGCAGCAGCCATGCTGTTTCATGCAAAGATGAAAAATCTCCAGGAGGTTATTTTGCATTTCTGTTAGCAGTTGAAGGTATATCGGTTCTGAGAGCATTTTTAGTATTAGTTCCAGATAAAGGAATATACCTAAGTTTAGCTGCCCTCAGTATCCATTTCTTTGAAGGAAAAAAAAATAAATCAAGTGAGACAAAACTGAGATCTACAAAAAACCCCAACAACCAAACAACAAAAAGGAGAGTTAAAAATAATAATGCCCCTCACCCTCATTTTGTGTGAAGTCTTACAACAGTTCAGAAAATTATTTTAGTGGATTTCAAAATATCATCATAAGATTGATAGAAGGTTATAAGTTGGCAATGAAAATAAACAAGATTCAAAGGATTCAGCACCAGAGAGTAGGGATGTACTACCTGATGTTGGCCTCAAAGGAAAAGTACATCAAGGACAGAAGGAAGCATAGACAGAGAAAGCTGTTGAAGATTATATTTTGCTGGCTTCCCTGAAGAGCACTCTCGAGAATTTCAGTAGATTTACTGGATTCAGTAACATGGCTTCCTGGTGGCTGATAGGGAAAAAATTATTTTCAAAAGGATTCTGGTTTTATTGTGTCTGCAGCTAGCTGGACACATGATGTTGCCTTCAAAGTTTTCACTGTGAGTGAAAAATGACATCTAAAAAGAATTATGGATGCCTTTGAAAATCATTCCTTGTCTCTATAACTGCTCTCTATATGTATTTTGCCTTTCACAACAGTTTTCTTCTGGGGTGATGTGTGGCCACAGCTGTGCATCAGGCACAAACAAGTTTTCCTACAGTTCAGGTGTTTTCAACAGATCTTACTATGTTATAGGCCACTGTCTGCAGTCAGTTGCTGGATTAACTTCAGCCATTTTAGAAGATATCCTTGAAATTAATAGGAATTTCCCTAATTCTCATCTTTGAACCATGCTGTCAAAACATCTTTTAAAAGTTGCTAATGTGAGACTCAGGGACACACATTTTCTGAAAGAAGTGGCATTAGTACTAAAGCATCACAGAAAACATTTGAGAATGTAGAGAACTGATTAAAACAGATTCTCTGTTTTGGATCTCAGTAGGCCTAATATAAGACATTTTATGGCTGAAGATAATTATAGGATATTTGTGTGAGTAAGTTTGCAATTTTCATATTAAATCAAAAAGAAATTTCTTGACTTGTTTCTTCTTCAGGCTGACTTTCCTTTGAAGTTCTGTTTTGTCTAGCATTAATAAAAAAGATACTGAATGAAACAGGCTTTTGCTAAGTTGCATTTCTGCAAAATGTTTAGTTTCTAAATATAATATTTACTTTTAATAGATGTTTTAAATATCAAATATTGTATGACTACGTCAAGTTTGTTGTGTTAAAGGGTAAAGGGAATTTGGCAGAAAATAAACCCCCTTGCGTTCCAGCTTATCCTCAGATGTCAGAGGGGCTGGGGGCGGCTGGGTTTAGTTTCTGAGGAATGTCCAATTCAGCACTGTAAGCCTGGTCACGTAACTATCACGATGACAGATGCACTTATAGGACACTGCACTCTCGGCTTAGCCACGTTCAACGCACAAGAATTACCAGACTTAAGGAGTTTGGTTGCATTAACGAACTATCACGACTAGATTAATGAGCAATGCAGTTTATTAAAGCAAGAGTACAGGTTCTTTTGGATCGCTGGTGATAAATACACTGTCTGCAAAGCACATGCAAATGATAATACAGTCGACTACAAGTGCATTAAATTATGAAAGAAAAGAGCTCTGAAGAATTCTAAGTTTCCCGGGGACTCAGTACAGCCGAGTCTTCGAATCTCACCCAACAGGCATCCCTATGGGGGGGAAGAGAGGTTCAGCCCGTCGACTGATCCCAGAAGTCAGCGATGTCCTCCCGACTTGTCTATGATGGTATCTTCCCTAATAGTCTTCCTCTTTTTGGGTCTTTTTATCCTATTTTTCCCTTTAGGTGGAGCTTGAGTGACTCTAGTCATACATACCTTTACTTTGATTGGTATAAAGTTCTCTGGCTTTGCTTTTAAAGGTATATGCTAGAGAAAATACAGAGCGCATACTCCATGGGGGGTGGTTGCACCTTGGAGGTGGGTAGCTTTTGGGATGGACGTGTGTTTTGGTATTACAATGATATTAGAATGAGCAAAGTTCACCCAGAGGACATGGTGTTACATGTCTGTACCCCAGAACTGGGCATGTGTGATATAAATCAGAAGTAGGGCATTAGGTTGACAGAACCCCCATTATTTTGCCTTCCTGCATCAGGGACCATCCGTTCTCATTCCTATCGTTCCAGTTCCCTATCCCTGTGACCACAGAGCCTGGCTGCGGTGTCTCCGCTCCACTCCACCCTCCGTGTTACTTTTCAGAGTCAGCATACCAAGCTCCCCTGGTGGTGTTAACATCTAAAGGTGCAGGTGACGTTGCTTAGGGAACTACCATGGAACTGATTCTTTACGTGTCCACAGTTTTCCACCCTGGAGGTTAACCTTCTCTTGCGGGGCGGGGGGGGGGGGGGTCATATCGATAAGTCACCTCCAGCAATCATCCCACAATGTTATACGGTGTAAAAACTTCTCTACACATCCACAAAAGGAGCGCAGTGACAATGGCAGACGGGGCAGCTCAAAGAGCCGCTTGCCCCAGCTCCTCCCAGGCCCATCCCAGGAGCCACCAGCCCATCAGAGCCCCAGCTCCACCAGCCCAGAGGAGCACAGAGCCCCCAGGACAGGCAGGAACACAAATGAAGGGCTGTCCCGGGAAAGCCTCAGCCCCAGTGTCCGGATGTGACACCCGCCATCATAGGCCAAGAGGAGCAGCTCCAGATCCACCTCTGGACTGGCGGGGCTGCTGCCTGGGGTGTAGGACATGTTATGGGATGCCGGGGAAGAGCGTCTTGGACTGTAGGGCGTTTAGGGAAGAAACCAGAGGCGGGGCCGGGGGTCGACTTAGATGATTTGGGGGGAACAACTGTGGGGAAAGAGAGGCGTGAGGGGACAAGCAGAGCCGGTGACGTGTAAAGGGCGGCCCGTCCGGCCGTGCCCCCGCAGGGGCCCGCGGGTGGCTCGCGCCAGCCCGGGGCGAGTGCGGGTCGGGGCGCCAGCGGCTGGGCCGGACCGTGGGCCGGAGGGTGCGTGTGCCTGGGGGCCGGTGAGCGGGGAGACCCCGGCGAGGGACAGCAAGCGCCGGCCCCGGGCGGGAGCAGGGCCAGAGCCGCGGCGTCCGCGGCGCGGCGCCGGGAGCAGCACGGGCGTGCGGGTGAGCGTGCGAGCGAGCGTGCGGTGAGCGCTGGTGGAGGCCTGGCCGGAGGAGCTGGCGAGCAGGTGACGTGGACAGGGAGCGGTTCTCCAAGGGTGAGGCTATGGGGGGTGTCTGCTGGGGACCACGGGACTTGTGGGCGGCTCTGTGCATGCATATATGTGTGTGTAGGTCTGAGCACCAGCAAGCAGAATGGGGCTGTGGTCTCCTAGTTGTGCCGGCAACTGGGGAGGCTGGGATTCAGGGGCAGCTACTGGGCAGGTTGGGTGTCTGAGCCCAGCTGCTGGGGGGAACCACACTGCACGTGTGTGCATGTGTACCCTCACCTGTGAACCTCTATCCTGCTCAGTCAAAGAGGGGGAGCAGGATGAGGCCGTTGGTGCTGCCTGCGTCTGTGTGAGTGCTGACTGTGTCTGTCGGGGTTAACCTATGTGGCTGGACACGTATACATATATATATACGCATCCTGACAGCATATATTGTACGTATGAGTTCTCATTTTGTATGAGCAGGCAATGGATGTCTTCTCGAGGTAACATCTCTGCCTGGCAAGAGATGGATTTGATAAGTCAAGAGGTCTTTTGCATCTCCAGCCTTTGTGTATTTAGGAAGAAACTTTGAAATTATCAAAATGATGTAACTGTCATGTGTTTCTTCCAGGACATGTGACTGTAACCCCAAACAGAGTCCTTTTTGTCAGAGAACCCCATTTTTAGAGTCTTCTGTCTGAATACATACAAAACACATAAAGCCAAGCTGCACTACAAAGAACACAATTACAGCCATGGGATCTCCCGCTTTAACTAACAGATATGTTTGGCACAAACAGTGCCATAAACAGTGAAATCAGTAGTGGCAGGAGTCCCTAAGAATCCTAGGTGCCAAACTACTGTTTAATTTCATTTGGGATCCTTGAGATCCAATGCATTTTATACCTTATTTTAATTTATTTCTTAATTTTCCAGTGTTTGCTTTCAGTCTTGGGCAGTTTTAAAAAATACTCAAATTTAAATTCATAACAAACACTGGCTATGACTTTGCAGTACTTGAAATCTGCATCTGAAATTTTCCTGATGGAGCCTGCCTTGACTTTAAACGAAGCATTGTCTAAATCTGCCTTTTCAAATTCTAGTCATTCAGACTAAATGGGCCATCTTTAGCAGCTGATTAAAATATCTAAGTATTATCGGTTTTACCGGTCACTGTTGTGAGGAGTAGTGTTAATGGATTTTTTTCCTCCACTAGTAAATTTTCATGACAGTTTTGCAAAGCAAATGTAAATTAAAAGCCTAATATTAAATCACATCAGCAAATCCCTTCAATTCAATTAAGTGAAATAATAGAACAATAACTATTATTAGTCAAAAGAAACTTGTCATACAACACCATAACCTTTTACTGTGTTATCATTAGCTAGCTGCAGTGATAATTGTGTTCATTTACACAATTTACACTATCTAAATGAATGTTTTAAGGCATATCAAATCACATGTCTAGTGAGCCCATCTTTGATGATCTGATAATACATACTTCCTGTCCTTTAGGGAAATATATGCTAATACACATTTATCCCATTTTATAATTAAAGTAAAAGGCAAAACCCTATTTTCATTAGAAAGACATCAAGTCTGATGTGTTACTTGAAAAATCAGTACAAGGCAAAGTTAGAGACACTGCAGTGCAGCACTTTTTGGTGGACAGACACTGCCAATCTCCAATTACAGACATCTCCTGTAAATAAACAAGCAAACAGAAAACCCAGTGTGTGATTGTCACCGCTTACCTTCCTTCCCTTTTGATGGGATTTGCATTTTTCAAATTTTCCCAGTTCTGAGGTTCCAAGGCGAGGAATACAAGCAGGTTCAGGAAACAGCTGTGTCATGTTAGCCTCCAAGGAGCCACACTGGAGTACAAGAGAAAGAACAAATGTACAATAACGAGCCGTGCAACCCAGTGGCTGGACACACAGAGGGACTACTCCTCTAAAGCAAAACTGTTATTGCCTCAGGCTTAAAGCAAAACAGAGCCATTGAAGTCAGTTTGCAAGGCAGGCTGTAACCGTAATTTATATTAAAAATATGTATTAACACAAATTATGCCTTTGTCTTTATCTATTGCATTACCGTATAACCTCATTTATGGAATGCTGAAGTCCTTTGATCCGTTTTTTTAAATCATGATGATTAAATAGGAACGAGTCTTTCTGTTAAGACCCAGGGGATTTCTCCTTCTTGGTCTGTTAAATGGAAGCTACTGTGTTCTACTCCCAGGTCCAGCCAGTAGTGAGGCACTTCATACTTCAATGAAAGATGTATGCATCCCTGTACTTTCTTGATTTGTGTGCACACACATCTGTTGATCCTTCAGACTCTGTCCCAGGCCTTGAGTCTGTCCAGAATTCATGCATAGGCCCCCAGGTCTCCTGTCCCGTCTCCAGCTCTGACCTTTGGTCTTCCCAGACACTGGTCTCCTCCTCACTGGCTAGTACAGCTTGAAGTTCACTAGCAAATTGCATGCAGACATGGAATAGAAAGCAAAGTCATACAGAAAATAGAGTTCAATAGAGATAGGACAGACTGTGGTGATCAGGTGCAAAGCTTAGTCAGACAAGAGTGCCGATCAGCCCATTTGCACACAAATGGCCTCTTTTATTCTCTTTTCCCTCTAATTCCCACATTTGTTGCTCCTTGTTCTACTGTAAGGTTCCTCTTTCCCTGCCTTTAGCTTTTCCTCTACAGTCTGTAAGAAGCCTGGCACATTCCCACAATCCTTTTAAAACATCCCAGAACAAGTTTTACACACAGCAAAATCCCCGTCGAATATCCTATAGTAGGTTTGTTCTTTCCCGTCAGGCCCATGATAACCCTGTTTCCTTCTCATGAGGTATAAAGTTCTGGTGGACACTCACCTGTGTGGTTGGTTTCTTCAGTGGCCTACCAGCCAGTGACAGTCAGCTCTGATCTTTGTTGCTGTCTCTATTATCTACTGCTCATTAGAGTTTGGTAAATGTGTGCTTGATTCATTTATTCTCCTGTTTCTTGTTTCTCTTTTATGCTGAATAGCAGTTGAAGAGATAGTGTTACACATCACATGTCCTTGTGACCCAGACATCCTTACAGGTATCCTGAGCCTCTGAACCCCTTTGCCCAATGTTCATGCTCTGCCAATCCAGAGCTAATAAGATTAACACTTTATTATAGATCAGGATCCATCTATCTACACCCTCCTTTTCTTCTGGGAACTAGTCCTTGGCCATCCACCTGCACCGAATCCTTTTGCTAACATAACACACATAGCACAGATATCTCTTACCACAGACATTGCGTCGGGCCATCTATCATTAAATCCCACCTTAAGTTAGTCAGCTAAATGATCTTTCATGAACAAACATCACCATAACAGCTCTGCTTTCTCAATTGTATTTTGCCTTTCAGTATATTGCAATTTTTTGTCAGCTGCCATATCTGTGATGTGGTAGTCGGGGTTTTTGGTATGTCTTAATAATGCCTGGTGGTGTGTAACCACTCTTACCACAACAGTCTCAATTAAAAGGATATGGGGCAAGACAGTAAGGACAAGCCTTCCTAAATTGTCACAGTTTTGTATTGCATGACTATTTATGACTCTGCCATTCCTATAATTTGGGCTATGACTGGTGGACCTTCTTTCCCCTGTTTAGCTAGGTTGTTATTTTGTTCCCAAGACATTAAAAATTCTCAGAGAGTCTTGAGTTGGCAGCAACACCTATTCTTGACTCAGTGAATCATTTGAGGTCCATGCCTGACTGCTCATGGAGAGTATCAGTCCTTCCAGTAAACATATATCTGCCATTCCACTGCCAATATTCAGTATGTTTGATGACAGTCAGTTCATTCCTCCTAAACACTCCATAAACTGATGAAAGGAATACTTTGCAGAACAAAATAGTTCCCAACTTGCATTGCAAGTATTTGGAAGCACTACCAGCGTCTGTATAAGACCCTTGTCCATGGTCCTATGTCGCATCCCATGTCCTATGTCATCTTGCCCATGCCCATAGTCTTTCAGGACTAGTCTTCTAATAGCTTCCAAGTAAATACGGTTTCAGCCAAAAAACCCAGCCCAAGGATGGGAAGTGAGTATAATGCCTTGTCTGAGAAATTGCAGGCACTGTTCTGTCCCCTGACATGACTCCAGCCAAACCTCTATTGGAAAACCAAGTGGGATTGACTTGAGCAAAATAATGCATCTGTACTTGTGTAACTCTGCTGGCTGTTTACTGACTACTTGTTCTCTTTGCTGAAAATGGAGGCGCTACAAAGAGGATTTGGTTTTTTTTGTGAAGTGGCGTGGTGATTTATTTCAATGGGTACTTAGAAATAGTCACCTTTGGACAGTTATAAGTGCATCTGTAATATTGTAAAAAAAGCAGGTATATCTACAAGAGTACAGTATCATTACTGTCTCTACACTATCTGCTTTCTTATCATACAGTATTTACCTACTTACTATCAGTGGCTATATAGTTCCCTTGACAGACAAGAATGATGAGATTTGGCTTCACAAAGACATGTGAAAAAATGCACCTAGCACCTCAGGGTAGTGCACAAGACTGAGCAATAACAAACAATAATATACTCAGTTAAACAGAATAATGTTAAGGTTTTACACAAAGTACATATAGTGAAATGGAAACAGAGGAGAATAAAGATAAAGAGGGGTAAAGATTTAAAGATAAATAAGGATAAAGAACCTGCAAGACCACTGACAAAGACTCACATAATGAACTGGAAACAGTTTTGTAGTAAGGGTTTCTTTTGTAGGAAATTCTTGATTTTACTAGACAAAATATGGGTATTAGAAGAGCAAGCCACTATCAAATTTTTAAAAATTGTTTTGTAATTAAAGAAATTTCTCGCCTTTTTTTTGAAATTTGTCATTTAAAACTTGCTTGCATGTATGGACCAGTAAATTGCCAATTACTTGTGCACACTGTAATATCTTCCTTGTCAGCCCAAGAACTGATGACAGCCTCCACTCAAGACATTCATCTGGGAGAAGATTTAAATTCTTGATCTGAATCAGAGCAGAGGATTTCATTTTGGGTATCTCTGACAGATCTTAAACCCCCAGTCCTTTCTGGGTTAAGCGTCTCTCACTCACCCTGCCACACCTCACTCCCAGGATTTTTCTCAAGGGAAAATAAAAAAACAAAAACGAAACCAAAAACAAAACAAACAACTACATAACAATATATTCTTGATATGGAATAGTACTAGAAGAAAGATTTCTCTGAGCCTTCTTCTTCTGTAATCCTGTGTTGCATGCTTGCCAAGGCAGAAAAAGGGTACCTAGGCAGGGAGAGACTGCAAGTAGTCCTCTCGTTGCTTAAGTTTCATTAAATAATTTTCCTTTGCACCCCTGCATCCAGGGGGGAGGAAATGACTGATTGTTTGGATGATTTTCACTGATCAGTTTGTTACTCTGTTTGCTGGTTTATGTGTTGGTTGGAAGCAAGTGATGAATACATCACCAGTTATGTCTTTTGCAAATTTTTTTCAAAAGGTCAGAAAAGCCTGAAGTTAGCATGAACTAAATGGAAGGAGGCTCTTTATTTGTTCATAATTTCAAGGTTTTTTTCTATCCAGAAAATTGTCTAGTATTTTTTATTTCCTAGCTTCTTACCAGGTTGTACTGCAAAGTATTTCCCTGGATGTTTCTGAGCATGTTTCTCCTGTTGTCTGGCTTACACATGCCTGCAGCTTTCTTACAAAAGCAGGCACTGTCTCTTACATTCAGCTCCTTCCCTATCCAGACCTGATGAAACCTCTGCCTTCATAACTTAGGTGTTTGAAAGGCAAGGAAGGTCTTTCACAGCTCAGGACCTGCATAGCAACATCTCTGTTATTTCAACTTTCTGTTCCACAAGGAAGCTTTGCATTTTTTATTTAATATTTGCTGTGAATTAAGGGTAGTGTATATTCTACTACCATCAGCTAACCACAAGAACCACCATACTGTGAAAATGGTAACAAGTATTGGGATAGCAACAGCTAAAAAAATTCAAACACCCTCCAAAAAGGAAGGACGTCATCTGTGCATAAGAATCTGTATCTTACTGCAATCTAAAGAGAATCATTAACATTTACACAAATGTATTAGATTATTGAGACCTACCAGTTTATTCTTGTCTATTTAGGAAAAAAAAAATTACTCTTAAGGCCAAAGTAAGAGTGTCTTTGGGGGTTTTTTCCCTCCCTGTAAGACAACGAGCAGATGGGACTCCTCCACAAGGCTTTGAACTTCTTCACTCTTTTCAAATACATGCTGTGCCAGTCCCTTCCTTACTCTCTGCAGGCTGTAAGCTACCTTGATGACTCTCCTGGATCCCCAATCAGTCATATTGATTTCCCCACTGTATACAGTATTGCTGCCAGCACTGTATCCATGGAGCATTGCTTAACTACTCTTTTTACTAGGTTTCTCACCACTGATCTTTCAAAACTTGTGGTACAAGGTGTGTCAAATTTTTTTCACTGAAAGGTAGTTTATTTCTTCTCACACCATATATGTTGACTTTTCCTCATGCTGCCTTTATGGCCTATTTATCATTAAAAAAAATAAACTTAACAGTGGAAACAGGCTTGTGCTTATAGAAATTAAGAGATAGCTGAAATAACAACAGTTCTGAAACTGCATGCAAACAACAAGTTCCATAAGTCTGTGTTAGGAACAAGGACTTACTAAGACTGAATTAATCTGCTTTTAAACCAGGTGTTTGGTCAAACAGCTCAAATGATCTATGAACCGGGTAGGGTCTAGAGTTTAACAGGTTGTGAAATATTCTGTGAACGGCACACACTCTATGGCTTAGTTTCTTCTCTTAGTGAAAGCACAGCATGGCACTTTTGGAAACTTTTTCCCAGTTTGCCTTAGGTAGCTCCTGCTGAGCAGAAGAGGATAAGAGTAGCCAGAAGGTGACAGAGGCCTCCTTTATACCATCTTACAGCTCAGACTCCAAATGAGGTTTTTCTGATAGGGAGTGGCTGTTGTCACTAAAGACTTCTCTGTCTCTATGTCCTTCCTAGACATAATTCATAGTGCCCCAGGACCCAGAAAATAGCTGTAAGGAGGCATGAGTCAAACTGAGACTCATGGCTTTTTGCACCACCTTATCCCTAAACTGGCTCTGTTCAAAGTGAAAAGTGGGAAATAATTTTGTTGAGAAACTGGAGATCCTTAGCCAAAAGTCCATTTGCTGGCCCCTATTACCTATGGCAGATTGTAATTTTTATTTCAATTTACACTCTGAAGCATCCTGAATATTTTTTTAGATTTGTTTGTGTATACTTTTATATAACTGTTCTCTAGGGATTTATAAAGTCTGCCGAATTGTCATACAGTAGGGAAGATGGTAATTGCTATAGCACACAGCCTTATGATTAGGCTGAAAGTGTTTATGTTTGAGGACAAACTGTGGACAAATGTTTTTAGGAAAAAGTGTTATCAAGAGTGCTTAAAAATAAATAAAATGTTAAATAAGAAATTTACTGCAACAAATTTTGGGAAGTGGTTTTTACAGAAACAGAAGACACATGAACAACAATAACTGTTCAACTGAGTTTGTTCACTTATCCTCCCAGGCTGGGCTTGTCAGTGGAATTATTGAAGCAGACCGTAAAATTCCTCAAATATGTTATCTGATAACAAGCCTCCCAGAAGCTCATAACAATCTTCACTGTCTTTGCGAGATTAAATAAACCAGCTGGGACTCACTAAAAATAGTTCATAGTATACAATACTGTTACTGGATGGTTTCCATTAGCAATAGTTGTCACAAAACTGCTTTGTACTGTTTGTTACAGTCACTGAATCTTCATAGACATTATATTTTTATGAATACAATAAACAAAGCTTACATAATACCCATGTGTGTAAAAAAACTTTGACATCTTAGTCTATGCCAAAAAACATTGGCAGTCAAACCCGTTCATCAGTGTAACATTTTGAATTTCAAATTTGTGCAGTAATTTTACTGGTGGTTATCAGAGTATTACAAATTCGGTTGCTTTCATTTGTGTGCAAAATTCCAATATTCTCTGCTAAAAAGATTAGGTCATTCATCTGCAGCAAAAAGATTTGAGCACATGCTTGATTCTGAGCATGTAACATCAAGGAATTCAGCTGAATACATATATATCTTAAGCATATACATTCTCCAAGCATATGCATAGGTGGTTTTGCTGGATCAGGACCAGAATACACAGGACATTACAAACCAAGTCTGTGGGTAAATCCCTTGAAATAAACATTAAACATGTGCTTAACTGCTGTGTTGGATTGTTGCCTTTCAGTCTGGTTGGCTATTTTTTACTAGTCATCTTTAGAATTCAATAATTTCTACTTCAGCTCTCATAACATCATCAAGCCATGTACTCTGATTTTGTTTTGATTATCCTACCACTAAAAGGCTCTGGGTGTCTACAAGATATGTGGTGGGAGATAAGTTTATTTAAAAAAAAAAAAAAAGACAAAATAATTTATGCTTTGATTTTTAAAAAATTCTTTTAAAAGTAATTCTTGGGGATGCAATTCTTTACATCACTGTTTGCACAGAAAATGTAACAGTGTATATTTGTTTTTTAATTAGGATTCTCACAGTCCTCTGATCTTCAGAAAACAAGAGCATTAGAATCAATCTAAGTATACAGTTTCTAATGTCCAGCTGAAACCATCATATGATGGTTTTCTGATATCACTTTCATCTTACATTTTTAAAAGCTAAATAGAAGATTTTTTTTTAAAACATCTGTAACATTAATAGTGCATAATATCAGGTCAGTTACACATATATCTATCACCATTCAATGACAGAATATTATAGATATTGCAGGAATATTAGATGCACTAGTTCAAATTTTAAAGTTAGAGATCTAAATCTCATCCAAACTTCACCTGCCCAAAAAAATGTTTGTCAAATCTAGCTGTTTTCCCTTAAATTCTTCAGTCACAAAGACAATCCCCCAGCAGCTTGCACATAGAAGCAAAGGGTTTGAATACACAAAAATTGTTTAGCTGTACAAGTAACATGATAACTTGTCCAGAAGGCACTGGGACTGGTGAAGTTTGAAGTTTCTAGAGAGTTTACTCCATAGTCCTACCAGCCAGTGTAAAATTCTGTTTTCCACACAAATAATCCTCTTCACTGTACAAATTTCCACTGTACCAGAGAAATGGTGTTTATCTCAGAGATTTTGCTTGCAGTGTTAGAGAGCCTTGGCCCAGGTCATGGAGAGCTTTTATGATAAGAACAAAGACCTTGAATTGATTTGATAATCTGTGGGGAGGCAAAATAGGGCAGAAAGGATAAACTTGATAATGTTTGTGATTGCTTGTGCTGTGGAGAAAAGGTACTGGAGTATTTTACACTAGTTGGAACTTCCTAAGTGTTAAAGATGTTATGTCCACCTATACGGAGTTCTTTTCTGACGAGATGGACCGCAATAATCTAGCTAAAGGCAGTATTGCACCAGAAGGATAACATAACTGCATCACTGATTCTGGGATTGTTGAAGGTTGTTGGTTACCTAATTTAGGATTAACTGTAGTTGTTGTGGTGGGTTGACCCTGGCTGGCTGCCAGGTGCCCAGCAAGCTGCTCTATCACTCCCCCTTCTCAACAGGACAGGGGGAGAAAAATACAATGAAAAGCTTGTGGGTTGAGATAAAAGACAGGGAGATCACTCACCAGTTACCATCACAGGCAAAACAGACTCAGCTTGGGGAAATTAATTTAATTTATTGCCAATTAATAGCAGAGTAGGATATTGAGAAATAAGAACAAATCTACAAACACCTTCCCCCACCCCTCCCTCCTTTCCAGCTCAACCCCACTCCCGGTTTTCTCTCCCTCCTCCCCCCGGCGGCGCAGGGGGACGGGGAATGGGGGTTGGGGTCAGTTCCTCACACCTTGTCTCTGCCGCTCCTTCCTCCTCAGGGGGAGGACTCCTCACTCGTCCCCCGCTCCACCGTGGGGTCCCTCCCACAGGAGACAGTCCTCCACAAACTGCTCCAACGTGGGTCCTTCGCAAGGGCTGCAGTTCTTCATGAACTGCTCCACCGTGGGTCCCTTCCACGGGCTGCAGTCCTTCAGGCACAGACTGCTCCAGCGTGGGTCCCCCGTGGGGTCACCAGTCCTGCCAGCAAACCTGCTCCAGCGTGGGCTCCTCTCTCCACGGGGCCACAGGTCCTGCCAGGAGCCTGCTCCAGTGTGGGCTTCCCACGGGGTCACAGCATCCTCAGGGCATCCCCCTGCTCCGGCGTGGGGTCCTCCCCGGGCTGCAGGTGGAGATCTGCTCCCCCATGGACCTCCCTGGGCTGCAGGGGGACAGCCTGCCTCACCATGGTCTTCATCACCACGGGCCACAGGGGAATCTCTGCTCCGGCGCCTGGAGCATCTCCTCCCCTCCTTCTGCACTGACCTGGGGGTCTGCAGGGCTGTTCCTCTCATGTATTCCCACTCGTCCCTCCCAGCTGCTGTTGCGCAGCAGTTTTTACCCTTACCATTCAAAAAAGGAAAATTGTGCCATTTCTACATACTCTTCAAAACGTCCTCTGCTATATTTTCAGTCTGACATCATCCTTATTTCTGTTCAGCTTCAACCAATTTTTATTCACCCATGGACTGTTCTCGTTGCAGTACTAGACATCCTGATTGTAGCTGTTTGGTCATATGTGATGAATTATAACCCTGATATTTCCATATATTTGTGTCAAAGTTTGCTTTTTTGTCCCACAGAAATACTCTGTGAGCAAATCCGTTATTAATTACTATGTTTTACCTGTTTCATTTTTCCCAACAACCTATCACTTCCTCTGTTGTTTCCATAGTTTCAGAAAAGCTCTTCCTGGATGCTAATGTACAACCTTGTAATAATCTCTTAGTGAGCAGGCTATTATTTACTAGTCGTGTACACTGCACCTAGCACAACAGGGAGCCAAACTTTTGAAACATTCAGACACTTCAATAATACAAATTGTAAATAGCAAAAAAGCAGGGTTAGCAGCATGTAGTTTAACAGATTTATGAAGGCACAGGTGAAAAAAGCACAAATGAAATCAGAACTGGATGTGTCATGAAATAGTGCCCAGCATCAGTTCATTGTAGTATTGCATGAATATCACAACTGTTTTTTAATGATTAATGGGCTTGCAGTTCAGAGGTGGTGAGGTGATTTATGTTAATGATTTAAAATTTTTATTAGGAATACAGATGGGAATATTTGGATTTGCTGAGAAATTCCAGAAAGATTTTACCATGGAGGAGAATCTCTCTCTTCAGTATTCTTCTCCTCATGCTATGTTTCTCCCAAACCACAGAAGTCAAACATTCAAGGAAAGATGTTTCAGCATGGTAAAAGGAAAGAGGAAAATGATGTGGCCGTACTGACCATGCCTTTCACATTTTAATAAATTTTCATCTAAAGGAATAGGTTTGCTACTCCTTTCACTCCTTCAGCACAAAACATTGGGTAGAACTGTGCACTTATTCTTGAGAAGGTAATAAAGGTTTGTAATGAAGTGTAAATGTCATGTCTCTTCTCTGTGGCACTCATACAGGGGATCAGAACACACCTTTGAATTCATCTTTCTACTTAACTTAAAAATCCAGTTGCCACACAAATATTGTCAAAGGCCCAGAACTCATTCCCAGGAACCCCAGGTGTTAAATGGTGACGGATCACAAATTTCTGTGGAGAACAAGGATGCTTTTTCTCCTTCATGATAGAAAAGATTTCACCATTCCAAACATCTCTGCACCTTGTAGGCTGTTAAGGCAAGTTCACATTACTTAGATAAATATCTGGCTTTTGTTATGGGGAATGAGCAATTTCAATGACAAAACAAAGGAAACTGGAACTTTGAAGTGTGGAAAATTCTTGTGGCAGCAATAGATGTGTAAGCATCAGAGGCAGCAAGAGGTTAATGTTCACTGCTGTTTCAATAAGTGACTTTCAGCAGGGTGAGATTTCATTGTATAGAAACTGATCCAGTTTGCTGTTCTGAAGGCAAGAAAGAGCTGGCTGAGTTAGCTACCTACAATTAGGAGGGCTGACTGGGCTTACGTCTTTAAAGGAGGAAAAAAGGAAGAAAAAAAAGTTCAATGTACATGCTGTTCCTGCCGTCAGAACAAGTATTATTATTGCACATGTGTGCAACTTTTGTAATATTTCTATTTTTAAGCAATTTTGAAAGTGCCAGATCCATCTATTTTCTGGCTTCACTGGTGCAACCCTGAAGCCAAAGAACTTGGCATCCTGAATGTTTTAGAAAGCCTCAAGTTTTGCAGAAACTTGGTTTTTGACCCTGACAAATGGCAAGAAAAATAATTAAATTAAAGATTTGTGAATAAGTCCCTTGGAGCATAAATGAACTCCACAACTTACTTAAGTTATAAGATCCAATAGTTGGATGACTGCCAAAATTCAGCTAGAGAGTTTTTTCAGGTTGACAGTCCAGCACTGACAAAGGCAATTGTGATGTAAATTAAGAATAGAATTCTCTTAAAAAATTATATACTAACAATAGTTTAATAAATTACTGTGTGTTTTTTATTTTCTCATTTTATTTTTCTAAATATGAATCAGTAATATTCTGGGAACTCAATCAATAAACAGTAAAAAGAGTCTAAGGTATTAAATTTAGTTATAATCTTGTTTTCCTAATTTATCCACAGAGGAATCATTCTATAAATTATGTTACATTTAACCAAGGTGAAACATATAATTAAGAACCTCTGGCCCTGTCTCTTTATGGCCTTTACGCATATGTGTGTCTCTTACGTCCTTGCATAGTCCCAGTAACTTGCAAATGTGCTTACTTTCTATGCTGAATCAATGCTTTCTTTGATATTCTTCTGCTGCATTCAGCATTCTGCTTAATAATAGACAATGGAGAGCTGAATATTGTAGGTTGTTGTGTTGGGTTTACGTGGCAAGGTTTTGGTAGCGGGGGGGAGGGAGGGGCTGCAGGACTGGCTTCTGCCAGAAGATGCCAGAAGCTAGGACATTCTTAAAAACTAGTAAAATTTTGTAAACTTAGTGCAAGCACTATGTTCCTTGTATTAAAAAATAATTTTAAAAAAGACTCCTAGATGGACAACTTGTCTCCATAAACCAGTTATCATTTTGTTGTTGTTCTGAATACACTGGTATTCACCCTTTCTATTCCAAAATGTTTAATTATTTAAAAGATAATTAACTTAAAAGATTCTTCCAATATAAACTAGAAACAAAATATATGTCTCTCTATCTCTTATTCAGATAGCAGAGGTAAGAGAGAAGGGGCCCTTTTATCTTTTATTTTTAGTTACAGATGGCAGGTAATCTGCTGTAACTATCTTATCTATTGTTTTACTGTACCATTTGACATCTTCAATAATTTTGCATTCATTTCCTTAATTTGATTTGCCTGTTCTAGTTAGTTTGGGGAAAGTAATGGAAAAGGAAATAAGCCTTTTTCACCTTTTCCGAAAAGGAGAAAATAGCCTTACTTCATTTACCGAAAACATATTACATGCACTACTAAGATAACTAAAAATATAACTCAAGTTGTAAAAGGCAATGCTTAGAAGCATGCCAGATGTTCTTAAATAAGTGGGAAACTCCCAAAGTGCAGAGACATCATCAGCATTCAAACTCATCCAACATTTTAACAGTCTAAAGGGTCATGATATTATTTAATAATATTTTTTCTATTTTCTGATTTCTTTTAAATACTCTTGTTTTCTTCATACATATTGTACTTGCTCAGAAAATCTGGTTATATGTTGTGGCAGTCAGTTTGTGATTATAATTAAAACTGAAATACTGCTACATGTCTCAAATGAACAGTTTTCTCTTTAAATCCTGATGTTGATTGTAAACAATGCAGAGTAAAGTCAGATACTGGCACTATGTAAGGCATGGAAAATATGTGACTTCTGCACATGAAACGGTGTAGCAGGATGCCATATCATTCATATCTCTGGTCTCATTCCTGTAATGCTTCACTCATGGGAGGAACACTTTAAAAGTCAAGAAGCAATCAAGGGGTGAATAATCTCACAACAGCACTCAATGCAAAAATTTAAGCACCTGTCTATTTTATCAGAGAGGCAGAGGAAGGGAAAAGAATCTTTTTTTTTTATTATTTTTTTTAAGCCATGCTGGTGTTCTTTGCCTTTTCTTTGATTCTTTAAATGAAGGCATCTGTTTGATGAACCTAATTCAAAATAACTATAATTTGCATATTCTTTCTTCTTTTAGTAGTTTGTGGGTGGAATCAAGATGAGAAAACAGATGCTTATCCTGTTATGGCACTCACAAGGAAATACCCTTTGCCCACTGGAGTGCTTTGATAATCAATCAGAGTTGCAAGAGATGTCGAATTTTACCAAGTACAATGTGGAACCCATGCCTTGTTACTTTCCCATAGTAGTTTATGAATGAACTGTGCACAGAAACCACATTTTTTCTATTGCATTTTCCTGTTCTACCTCCTATTTAGTGAAAAATAGCAGAGTTGACTCCCTTTACTTCTGATAAAACACTTTTTGAAACAGCAGAAGCGCAAGGCTACAAATCACTGAGCAGACACATTTCCAGTGTACCGTGGGTAGAGGACTCTGAGAAGAAGAGATGTTGCCTAATATTTTAAGATCCTTTCTGAGGGCATTAAATCATTGGATTTTCCTCTCTGCCTACTTGCTCCTCCAACTTTCTTCAAACTCTGCTAACAAACAACGTGGTACCACTAAATTTATCTGAAGAAAATATACATGTCTCAGCAGAATGCAATCAATGCAAGTTGCCTTGCCAGCTTGTGCTTATCAGATCCTCAGAAGGAATAAAGCCTTATATTTACATGGGTAGGCAAACATCTACCAGCTGAGGTAAGAAGGGACACTTTTGTGATAACAGCTTGATAAAATATTGGCAGTATGCTGTTGCGGTTAGCACTTCCTTTTGGGTATTATTTAACAGTGTTTGCCGAGGGTAAATATCAACTGGCTGCGGAAGCTAATTTATCTGGGAAGTGGTTCATCCAGAAAAGAGTTAAGACATGTTGGGCTGTCTGAAGAAATCATCATTAGCTGGTTTATTGACTAAATACAAACTCATAACACCCAGCCAAGACTTCAGTCTTGCTCCTCAAGGATCAGGAGTTGGTGCTACATAACCCAAGGCTCCTTGAGACATCTGCAGGGTAACATCGGGGGGCTGGGACCTTTAATCCTTCCTCTTGAGCTCGGCCCTTGCTGTCAGATCAATGCCCCTTCTGCCCAGCGACAGCTGACACCACCAGGTAGCAGGAGCTCTCTATCACAGCTGAGGTTGCTTAGCACACTTGTGCAACTTCCATCGTCCTGAGTGATGCATTCATTTTCGTACTAAAGTTATATTTTTCATTTGGACCAGGTAAACTCTCATTTCTATTGCTGGAAATTATTTGCATTAGAAATAGCAACCTGAAGCAGGAGTTGAAAGAAGATGTAGACGTTAAAGAGTGAATCCTTTACCATAGTAAATATTTTAGGTCTTTGTTACAAAACTGTGCTTATCAATTTGCTTATGACTCTTTGATGCTAATTACTCAGTAAGGGAACACCTCACAACAAAAGTCACTTCGGCACAGCACTATAAACGTAACCTTCTTTTCATGTTCTTCCTGAATTCCTGTAACTTCTTAAAAGGATGTCAATTAAGCAAAGTAGCTGCTATCTCGTTTTCTACTCTCCTCTATGTTCCAACTACCAGCTGAAAAAATCCTACTTCACATCATCACCAGCTGATTCTCATTGCCTCATCAGGCTGGTTTGAGCAGCTGAGAGAAAGAGCATTCAAGGGATTCCTTGAGGGGGCTAATGCTGGCTTCACACCACCTTCACCTGCTGTCACAGCATAGCGGACTTGTTGAGGGAAGGCAGACAAGACAGTGAGTTGTCTAATTCTTGCCAATGCAACTGTGAGCAAAAGAAAGAGAGCAGAACATCAGAGGACTCCCAAAGAGCTCAGAGTAGAGAGGGACGATGGCAAAGTAAGTGGGTCTGGGAGTGTGATGAGTGAGGGAGAGAAAGACAGAGAGAGAGAGTGGAGAAAATTCCATGTCTGAGGGGAGAGGGACCACAGTGATGGCAAAGAGCTTGTCTACATCCAGCTCAGGTTCAGTGCTAAGGAAAGGGAGGCAACAGACAACAAATGCAAAAGGATATGTTCACAAGATATTTGAAACCAGAGAGGATAGATCTAAGTAGTGAGGAAGAATCAAAAGTGCAGAAGAAAAGGGGTGAGATTGTACATTAAAAAAAAAAAGAAGTGTTTAGGAGAGGCTGGATGTGATGGACCACACCAATGGCTCTACCAGGACCAAATGAGTGAAGTGAAAGAAATTAGGTGCATCATTGGCAAACAGTTGGTAGACAGGATAAGATTTCAGGGAAAGCAAGTGAGTAGAAGGAAGAAAATGAAAAAGATCATGAAAGATTACAAAATTGGCGGAACAGGAGTTTTTACATTATGGGAAAGGAATGAAGAACTGAGGTTTTTTATGAAGGTGGACTCTGTGGGTGTTGCAGTTGAGAGAAGAAGACCAGTAGGGTATTACCACTGAAGTGGAGCACAAGAAGACAGAAGAAAATTTCAGGATATGCTATTTCCAGACAGGAAGAAAATTTGGAGTGACTGCACAGAAAAGCAAAACCAGGATAAGGTGGGAGAAGAAAAATTATAAAAACTTAATAGATTGTGGGAAAAGTGAAAAGCATCCAGCAGTTAGAGTTTAGAGGAAAATGCTAAAGAATGGATAGAAACACTGGGATCTAATTTTAATTATACTGTTAAATGAACTGTAAAGTTCAATCAGAATGAAATGTTGAAACTTTGCAAGCATTAAAAGTGAGAAGTAATGCCTGATTTATCTGAGAGATCACTCTGGCCTTGTGTCTGTCTATCCTCATGCTGTCTGTAGAGAAGATGTAGTGATGGGAGTTTAGAACTAATAAGGCCTCACAACTTTGACTTTTTAATATATTTGTTATTTAAGACCTCCCCTAGAAAGAGTTAGCTATCCTGGAAGTTAGAGCACCAGTGGTCAGCCAGCACCAGAAATCTCATCATTGCTAGAGGTGTCAGAATTGCATCAGGAGGAGAAATAATTGGTATTTTTAGGGAAAAAAAACCCTGTAGAGAAACTTCCCCAGTGTGCATTCACAACTTGCAATAAATCATTAGCTTCAGAAAATCTTGGCTGAGTGTTAGAGCTGTTCTAAGCAGGGAAGACTATTAGAGATTTTTCTGGAAATCCCAAAACTTCAAATGCTAAATTAGCTATTAAATTTAGTTGGATTCGAAAAGCAATAAAAGACTAATACCTACACTGTAGATAGCAGCTAGGCAGTGTAGGTAGTTTTCCTTCAAATAACCGTAGAATGAATAGAGGGGTACTATTTTCAAATGAGTAGGAAATTGCTAAATTAGCTGTAAAGTTGATACAGTAGCACAGAGATGGAAGTTTTAATTAAACCTTGACTTATAACATGTTTGCTTGCTTTGTATTATTAACACTTCACATCAGTGATGCATAAGGTATGTGGAAAACAGATGTTTAAGGTTGTATTTGATAGACAACAGGTGCCTTTATTCTTTATTGTCATATTAATCATAAAAATATATACAAACTATTCCAATCTTTTTAAGAAGAAAACACTTCAATAATTTTCAGTCAACATTTTTCATGACATGGACTATCTTAAAACACCTCAGTTTGTTGAAGCAGCATCTTCTGAGGAGCAATTTCAAGAGGTTATTCCTAACAATCTTCATGCTCCTTCTATACAGGAATGAAGAGTTTTCTTGGAGAATACTACTCACTGATGCCGGACAGCATGTGAACTAGTGGGATATTACAAAAAGGTGTGCATTACAAGTGTCTGGTACTCTTTCAAAATAAATGAGCCCTTCTTTGAAAAGCTTCATCCTTAGGAGAAAAACTTATGTTATCAAGTGAAATGAGGGTCTTAACTCTTGAGGATAAAGAGTTCAAATGCCCATGTATAGCATCTGCCAGTAAGTCCTTGCCAAAGATCTTCATCTCTTCGTTGACGGCACAGGGAAGGTAGGTCTGTAACTTGGGTTCTTTCACAGACCCTGTGAAAGCCAGGCATTTACAGATTTTTAGGTGTTGGATGGAAAAAGTTCATTGAACTTCAAAATTAACTGCAAAATTTACGTGTCTCCTGGATTCACTCCATATTTAAAAAAAATCATTTTCAATATGACTACCTATCACATGACTCTTCTAGAATCATGCTTGAATAGCTTTCAGTTTCCTCAGTTATTTTCAATACTGAGAATTAAACACAAAATAAAAGATAATTCTTGGCTTGTGAAAAGCACACTATGCAGTAATATGTCCCCTAGTTGCTACAAATCTTATTTTTATGCAAACCATCACATTGGCTACTTCAAAATGCACTTTTTATCAGTATTTTACAAGATTCCTTTGAAATTAAAGGATTCTCTGAACTTGCTTTCTAGTAAACTAAACTTCTCTTTTAAAACTAACCCACACGGAACATAAACACATCAGAAATTAATTTAAACCAGGAAGAATTCCTAACAGAAATTTCTTTAGAAATATTTACTCAACAGTAATTTTTACTCTTACTTCCCTCCAACTGTGCCTTAAGGTCAGATTTAATTATGAATAAACTGTAAGCAGAACAGAGAATTAGCCATAATTTTGCATTTGTTTTAAACATAACCAAGGCACAAGTTCTTTAAGCTCTTGTCTCTGCTTCTAGCCTTTTGAGAGTTCCTCTAATGAAGTGCAGAAAGGAAGGGATGATGCTATTCCCTTAGAGTTGTTCATTAATATTAGAAACTAAGCTGGCACTTGGGACTAACATGCTCTCCTGTTCTCCATGGTGCTCTTTCATTGTTCAGCTCTGCAGTGATATTAGCCATAATTGCAAAGATACTTTTTAACCCTTTCAGTAAGTCATGACAGGGTATTCTCTGGTGAGGTTACACGTCAGTCACACCAGCAGTCATACAGCTGTCTGACAAGGGCCTCTGGAGCCTGTTAAAACTGCATGAAACCCTCCCATATTGTTGTGGGCACTGACTCAACCTTTTTGCAATTCGTTTTTCCTCATTATAAAACAAAAACCGAGGGATAACAGGGTCAGAAAAGAGCATGCTTCTTGATCAGGGAAGGTTGGAAAGAGCCAGGGAATGCTGGAGGATCATTCCTTTGCTGTTTTGAATTACATACAATAGCTTCAAATAATTCTCCAGTGTGGTTTGGTGATGTCATTGACAGTAGAGTACAAAACTGTATTAAGAAATCCGCAGCAATTAAAAGGAAATTGGGACTTACCATTACAGCATTGCACCAGTTCTGGGCTTTTTTTTTCAGAGAATTTGTCTTGGCCTTCATATGTGACTATGAGCAGCTCATCACTCAACCTTTTTCTCTTGCTATTTCTCCAAACGTGAATTGGAAGACACAATAATTTCACACTTTTGAATATATCTTCATTCAGGTTTGTAATGCATTTATACCAGAGGACGAGTGTGATTCTAACACATGGGTCCACACAGGGAGTCAGCCAGTTACCTACCCTTATTTCTGGAACCTCCCTGAATGACTTTTCAGATGCAAGTAATAGCATAATATCCATTACTTTTCATACTGATGACTATCAAATAGTTATGTGAATTTTTAGAACTGATAATAGAAGTTGTCAATCATGTCTAGCATGCAGCTTTAGTATTAATGAAAATTGACATCTAAAATTGACATTTATTTGGGGTTATTCATGCTGACATTTATTGCTACTGATAATTTCTCATTGGTTTTCATACTTGCTTGCACCATTTGGTGTTCCCTATCTATAAGTCTATCTGCAAATCTTATGAAGAAAAAACATTGAAGTTTAATTACAGTTTTCATCCATATTTACATAATTCAACCTCAAAATAAAGTTGTAAGATTTGTAAAAGCACAAAATATTTATGAAAAAAAAAAAAGTGGAATTCACAGTCTTTACTGAAATAAGTTTCATCAGACTCTTGTCTCTGTGATGACCAGAAGCGTAACTTCTGTAATTTTCACAGTTGTCTTTACTGGAGTAAAACAAATTCAGATGTTCATGTTCAAGTTGAAATTTATCTTTTGCCTAGAATTTTTCTAAACAGAACTAAATGAAGGTGCAGTGCTTATAGGTGTAGGAGGCATAGGTCAGGCACAAAATCCCAGGCCACTAAGCTTTGGAAATGGTTGCTGTTTATATTTTCAGTAGTAAATGACTTCTGCTTTCCACACCTTTTGTTGTGTAGAGAGATATTTTCATTAGCAGTTTGTGTGACTGAAATCTTTGACTTTTGAATTTTCCCTCACACCCAGCACTTTGCACTTCAAAAAAAAAAAAAAAAAAAAAATCCATCTCCAAACAGCTTTCTTGAAATATTTTTAGGTCTGGTTATATCAGATTTGTCTCCAAAGCCGAGCAGAAATTATTCATTTCTACTATATTATGTTTTTTAAATGACACTGCCTTTACAGTTGCCTCAGCATCAGAACAACAATAATTTGCATCCATGTTGTTATTTATTTTCCTCAAGATGCTCTCATTTGCTTTGTGGGTCAGGGGAATCGCTTCCCTTTTTTTTTCTGAATAATATGCACTTTCTCTGGAGTTGAAAGTACAAAACAAAGTGTTGCATTGATTTCCCTTTGATTTTTCCCATCTTTGAGCAGGTGTTTAAGTTTCCTCGTGCTTCAGATGTGTCAGCTGAATCTTCTGAAGCAAGGGAATTGACAGCATTTTCCCAATTGTTGTGTATGTATCGTGCTGACACCAGCCAGGAAAACTACTGTGTCAGAACCTATCTTCAGGGAATATGCAAATACTTTTTAGCAACTCTGTTCTCTGCATGTAACATCAAAATAAGGTTTTCCTTCTTTTTCAATTCATCTGAATGTATATGAGTAATAAACAAAACAATTTTGTTCAGATCAATATAATCTCCAATCTTCAGTGTGAAATCAACTGCTACAAGTGTATGATGAGAAATTTAAGGATCATGTAAGAGGTGCAGTTGCCCTTGAATTGGAACTGCGGCAGGTGTCCACACAGGGACAGCTGAATCAGTGCGGACGAACCCATGGTTTTCCACAAAAATTTGTATTCTTGTGGAGCACTGTTTAGTAAAAAAGCCCCCAAAATGACCCATTTCCCTTTAAATGACTGAAAAGTGGACAATTTAGGTTCTAAATAGTATTAGAGAGATTCTCCTTGTAACATGGGGAATGCTCTTAAACTTTCCAGGATTCTGCATGAGATTTGCTTCTTCACACACATAGCTTAAAGCATTTTTCTTGATTTACAGGAGGAGGGGGAGTTGTACTAATGCTTTATATGAGATTCCAGCCATTGTGAAAATCTGCTTTGCCAGTATTTGCAAATCCAGACCACAAAATTATCACCACTAGCACTTTTCTCATATCTTTTACTCCAGATTCTTTTGGCTCTGCACAGCACTCTTCCAGCAACCCCTTCTACAGCACTTACGAACTATGAGCTAGTCAGGTGTGTTCCAGCCAACCTGGACATCACATCATTCCCTGTTGACCTACTTAAGAGAAGATTCTTGAAAGTCAGTCTTGCAGTCTTCTTGACAGGAAAAATTCAAGAGCATGAATATTCACTGAAAACAAAAAAAAAAAGTTTACCATTTTGAACACAGACATCAGATTCTCATCAACTTGTTCATTTGAAACCAGGACTTGCTGGCTATTATAAATTTAAATAAATAAATAAATAAATAAAACTAGAAAGCCTGGTTGCATCTCACACAGAGAAGAAAAGCCTTCCCAGGATACAGAAAACAGATTATACTCACATGGCTCCTTTTGAGTCTTCAGACAAATTCAGATCAAGTGATCCTTAGGATGCCGCGTTTCAAGTTGTCCCATTCCCCACTCTCCCACTTTAATGTTTCTCTGAAGCCTTTTGCAAACTTCTGGGTTTTTTTCTTTTCAACCATCAGTAGAATTGCAGCTGTTTTGAGCTTACTGAGAGAAGTTTCCCCATTCGCTATTGTAGTCTATAGGGTTGATGCTGTGTCTCTTGGTAAAAATATCTTGAAATACTTACAGAAGAAGGTCACTTTCTCTATAAGTGTTACTGCTTGTTTAGGTTTCCTTTCTGAAAATAAGAATCAAAAAAATAAAACAATGAAAGTAAACAATAGAGACCTTGGACAAATATATATAGCAGAATCACCTTGATACATAGGCAGTAGAATAGCTACAAGAAATAGAGCATAGATTATAGTCAAAACATTTTATTTTCATTATCCAATCTATCTGTCTGTCTCTGATTTCCTCTATGACTTTGAAGAATTTGCATGAGTTTGTTAAGGTTTTTTGCATAATAGGCTCAAGCTTCTGACTGTTTATGTTCTGAGGATTTAGGATGAGACCAAAGTGGTGAAAAAATGAAGGATTTTTTTTCTAACCTTCCAACTTTTCAACCTGATTCCTTACTGTTAGCTACTGCTTTTCACAGTGCCTGAATCGCAGTCATTTTTCACTCCTTGGTTTTCTGCACATTCTGCCTTTTTCTTTCATCCATTAACTCAGCAAGTACAGAAGTACTTTGTAGAGTTGATCCAGTCCTTTGTTCTTGCTTACAGTAATTAAGATTTCCAGGAGGCCATCCATCCATAGACTGGACAAAGCCAGACCTGCCTTTAAGCTCTTATAAGCCAAATATACTCAACTAGGTGTACCAGTAGGCTTCTGTAGTCATCATTCAAATATGTTGCTAAGTTTTGCCATTTTCTTCATAGCTTTTCCATCTCTACAACAGTGGAAGCAGAAAAAAAGAATTGGTTCTGATAAACTTTACTGATAAATTTTATTCTTACCTCTTTTAGCTTAGCAGAATCTTTATTGCACATATTTAATTTTTCCACAGCTACCTAAAATGGATTAAATTGGTAGCTTGAAATAAACTACAATATCTTACTTCAGTTAACTTTTATTTTTGTATCTTGCACCTATCCCACTTAATTTACATTGTATGAAATTTGAGGACATCATACTGTTATGGAGTATTTTAAGAGCCCAATAGATGGAGTAATTTCTTTCAGATTTGAATAAGCTAAAAAAGAAATATCCACATATGAAATAATGAATTGACTTTGGTTTCTGCAATTTATGTCTTTCATTAGGCATTACATTAACTCCATCACGTTTTTATAACCATTTTAAAGTCAGAGTGCCACAGAAAATAAATTATTCGGTATGAACAGATTTGGGGGGTGATTTTCATAAGCACAAAGGTTATTCAAGCACTCAGCTTTCATTGGAAGTCATCATGCTTTGAATATCGCCTCCTTAGTAAATAATGCCATCTGAACTGTTGTTGATGCCGGTGTATGTTACATAACAAAAAAACTTATACTGATTTATCCCCTAAAATAATTTTTATTTGAGGATCCATGTAGAAAAAAAGAAAGAACATGAAGTCCCTGGGTAAATAAAAAAAAAATACTGCCTATACAAATTCATCCAATTCTGGGAAACAACATGAAAGCAATTACTGCCAGCCAGATGTAATATGCAAACAGCAGAGAAAACATTTTCTGAGCCATTGCTTCTTGGCTTTCTCTGAAACCTTGGACATTTCAAGTTGATTTCAGTGATTTATTTTAGAACCAATGATTACTGGATTAATTTGATTTGGGGATTACAATATAGCCAGCCAACAGATCTCCAGAAACGAAGAATAATTTGGAAACACGTAAATTACTGTATTTGAGAATCATTGACCTAGGGGGAAGATTGACCTACTTAAAGAGGACATGGAGACACCCACCAACACATAAAAAGGCAAAGTAGGAGAACAGCTTGACAGGCTGTCAGCTAGCACTACAGGTGTCCCAAAGAGATCTTTACTTGTAAGGAAAGTTTGTTCGTCTGTCTGTAACTGAAATTAACTCTGCTTCCATTTTTTCCATGTAAAATCAACAATACCTCTGAGACCATTTTATTTCTTTTTAATTTATTTTTCACTGTATTCTTCCAAGCAAAAGTCATATTATCATTAACTTCCTGTAAACTTCTATTATTATATTAAAATTGGTAAGAAATCTGATTTCTTTTTTGAAAGATTCATCCAAAGTCCTTTCTCTCTAAGGAGGAGGAAAAAATCACACAGAACATTAACTATGAATTCCTTTAGGGAAAAGGAATTTTGGTGCCACACGATTTACGTTAGTTTTACGTTAATTCTTCTCAACAAGTTTGATATGGTAAAACATTGTGGTTTTCACTTTATTTACCCTTCAAATCCTGGGGAACACATTTTAGGAGTGTCTCTTTTCTATACACACTTACCATCACAGAATATACTTCCTGGAGTTTCCCACCTGAGAAATTACTGAAGTGATCACTTATAACTCCTCAGATAATAATATTTCCTTATTATATCATACACAGTTATAAAATGCTACAGTATAGTGTTAAGTGTAAAATTAGGACCTTAGGAAGAGATACACTTATTGCACAGAAATTTAGTAAAGCAAATATTTGTCAATGCCCACAGCAATCAGAAATCCCAATGGAGGTAGACATAGTAGACATATTGTCTTATGAGACCAAAAGACAGGCAAGAGCTGTATACAGTCCTTTAATATCAGGTTGGGAGACAGAAATAATGGAAGTGAGTCACCAAAGGGACTATATTCAGTGTAATGTTATGGAACAGATAATTAATCCTTCAGTAGATTGCCGTTCTGCCACCTTTCCCCCCCCCCCCGCCCTTAGTCTAATTTAATAAATTCAATCTTTAAATTTAAATCCTATACCAATAAGTACATGTACAAAATAGTTGTACTGTATAGATACATATGGTGGCGGGACTCCTAACTGGGCTAGTTTTGAACATGTGAGGCGAGTGTGAATTATTGCTATAGTGACAGTGGGGTGCAGTTCGCTGGTCATGAAGAGAAATCATTAACTCCTCACAGCATCAATTTGTTGCAAGGACTGTGTTCGCAGCGGTGCCAGACAGTACACTGAGCACCCGCAGCCCTCACTGACATCAACCAAATAAACTGTGAGCACTCAGTGCCAATGTTACTCTGAACACAGGACTATTGCAATTCTTCAGAACAGAAATTTAGATTTATTTCACTGATTTATTTTAAGGGCATCAGTTACCAGGTTTTTCCAAGGCTACTCATTTAAGTTAATTCTGGACTTTGCCAAACCTTGATTCTTCTGTTGCTTCAGTTTGTGTGAAATGTGCACAAATAAACATTATAATATAATGTAATATCATACAATCACGTTTGTTCAGTACATAGCTAAGAAAATGAATCCAGTATACACTAAACCTGTGATCTGTGCCCACTTATCCCAGACCTGAAGTGAACAACTAGCATAAACATCATGATTAATCAACCACTGAAATAATCAGACCATACAAATGCTGTCTTAAAAATTGAAGTGACAAGCAAGCTGGCTCATTACGGGTTTTTTTCATCCACTTAACATTTTCCACTGGTATTTGTCTTCCCAGTCTCTCTGAATGAGCTGGGTATGGAGACCTTTCCCACACCATCCCAAACTGTTGTTTCCTGCCCGTGAAACCCCAAGGCAGAGGTCAGTGTGCAGGACCCCGCGGCGGGTGCGGAGCAGTGCCCCGGCCGTCCTGCCTCACCTCTGGGTGTTCTACCCGGAGAGTTAGAGAGAAGGAAGGGTAGCTGACAGGTTGCTCTCAGGTTACTGGTTTTAATGGAATAGTCACACCGTAGACATGGAAATAGCTCCTTTCTGTTATGCCAAAGGCTTTCATCTTAGAACAAAAGGCTGAAATTTGTGTATTATGAACTAAAAACCAAATCTTTTGTAACTTAGTCCTTTTCACAATAACAGTGATTTTTTTCACTATGTCTGCTCATTAACAATATCCTCTTTTGGTTCTGTTAACTCCTCCATCTTTTTTTTTTTTTTTTTTTTTTCTGGACAGTTTCCTGTTTCTTATGGTATATTCAATATTTTGAGGTTAGCCTACTAGCGATGTTAGGGTTTATGTATATTGATCCACTCTCTTAACAATTTCATCTTACTTGTGAATTACATCCTCATCTTCCACTAATACTACGTTCATCTGACTTTTTTTTTCCATTAGCCTGATTATTTTGCTGCCTTTAATGCTTTTACTTCTGCAAATGGATTTCTTGATTTTTTTCTCTTTTCACATAGCAGGCTGCCTTGCTCTTTTTCATTTGGTTTGTTGTTGTTCTCTGAGCTGTTCATATGCCAGTGTTAATTTATTTCTGTTTCGAATGGTTTTCATTTTGAAGTAACAGAGTGGAACCCTCTCATAGCAAAATAGCTGCCTTTAAAGAAGAAACTCAGGGAGGTTCACCAGAGCTAGAACTGCCATTGGAATAAATTGTTTCTTTCATTTTCTTTCTATAAACTGTGCTGATAAAAAAGTGTCCTAAGCTCAGCAAAGAATAAAGGGTTAATCAGACTCTATTCTGCTTCTACTAAGTTAAACAGTTACATGCGGTCCAGGATATTAGGCCATGATCTAAGTGGCAACTTCATGCAACATTAAGCACATGAATAAGCAAGCAAATTCCCATTTCCAGTTACTTTTCGAAGACATCTCCAAACACGCTTAGCTTTGCCTACTGTACCTTAATATCTGCATGGCACAACGTGGCAGCGACATAAGCCAAGGGAAGGCTTAATAGGGGAGGAGAGGCATGGAAGTTGTCCTCCTTGCCATGCAATGAGGTTGCAGCTTTACAAGTCCCTTCCTTCACCGTTTAGATGGAGCTCCCGCCACCACTGTATGCAATGCATCACTTGGATTATTTTCAAATAGTTCTATTTTTAAGGCCTATTTTTAACTTGTTTTGGAGTTACCCTGGATTGTGTCATTGTTCCACAGTGCACTATTATATTCAGGTGTGTGCTATAAAGAAGCCAGCAAACAAATGAGATGGGGTCCTCTGAAACGAATGAGATTCTCTTTAGGACATGTGTCTGAGCACTCCACTGCTGGCGGCGGGTTAGGAGGGATTGCAGCTCTCCAGGAGCCCTGATTAGCTTTTAGGTTTCCAAGAGAATATGGACAAACCTGACTCTCCTGTCTTTCTCCCCGTCCTCCTCCAGTTCTCTTTTACGGGACAGAGGGTGATTTGCAGCAACAAAGAATGAGAAACCTGTAGTCAGAAACAGATGCACCTAATTTTTCAGGAGAGTCTTGACTCAGCTTCCACCTGTACTTTGAAGCAATCTTCGTGAACTGGTGATGTATTTCAAAACACCCAGGCTGATTTATTCTATCTTTTTGTGTTGACTTAGTAGAGGTGACAGTTCCCACCTCTGTGCTGAGTCATTTGTGGATACTGAAGGAGATGTTCAGCTGTCAGCATGGTCTTTGATAACAGAAGACCAAATCTATCAAAAAAATATACATTTTCCCAACTCCCTGTGTAGACTAGACTATATTCATTTTTGGAACAGTTATCAGCTTGGTTAAAAATTTATATCGTTAAACCACTGTGGGTTTTGAGAGTTTTAACTTTACCATTATTGGAGCAGTATTTCATTCTTACTGTTCCACAGTGGTACCCATCTTTTAACAAGCTCACCTGTTAACTTGTCTCCTAGTCGAGGAAAACAGTTATTTAGCCAGACTCTAATTTTTTTCATATTGATTCAAGTCCTGTTTACCCACCTTAGTAATAAGAAGATTACACTGGATTCACATAGGTGAAATTATCCTCATTACCCTTCTGAAGCTTTTGTATTTGAAAGGAGGTCTGAATCCTCCAGTATCAAATTTATATTATCATTGAAGATAAATTAAAGGTATTGTTTAAAAACAACAACCAAAAAAATAAAATGGAAAATGTTAACAGTTTTAGTCTTAATTTTTTTCTGCGGATTGCCAATAGTGATGATTACCATATCCATCAGTGTACTGGGAAGGCTTCCCACAGTAGAGGTAAATAACGCTTTCTAATGAACAGTGAACAATAAATAGAAAAATAAAAATAGATGAGGCATAAGAGACTGAGATAAATATTTCTCCCCATCTGGCTAATATTAAAACTTTATATTAGGCAATAATACACTTATGAAAAGGTTAGGAAAGCACTTGAAGAAGAGGGGAAAGCCAGTGTGATCTATTAATAATTAGAACATTTTCCCTGAGCACAGCAACAAACTTAAACAAACTACAGAAAAATATTAAAATGTGAAGAATTTAAATTACTATATGCCACTTTTATTTATTGCAACACTAGTTTTTTGAAAGATTCAGCATCATTCCCAAAAGACACTGCTGTGTCAGCTGGAGAAAGAGACAGCTTGAGGTACTGAGATGATGTAAAAAGTTATCTTGATATGCAAAAAATGCATGATTTCAGTTCCTCTACCAAGATAGAGGAGAAAACTGTAGTTCATTTCCTTTCTTCTTTCTGGATTCCTATTGTACGAGAAATTAAGCACATAAAAATTTAAGGAGACAGAACTGCCATTTCACTTGGAAAACCAAATTCTAGTTCATTGGACTAACTGACTAAATAATGTCATTTCGATAAGGCTTTGCCTATAAAAAGAAACTATACAGGATAAATCCCTGTTCAGCCTTGTTTTTACACTGTGTATTCTTGCCTCGTGAATACACGTGGAATGGTTCGACAGATTACTAGGCCTGTGTTTCTGTTCTCACCCAGCGCAGAGCAGAGTGCCAGAGCTTTTGCTTACCCATAAGGGCAAGAAAGGCTGTAGCGTGGCGTGCTCACCGAGGGGCACAGCTCCCGGTGGAAAGAGTCTGGAGGAAGCACACAATGCGTGGATGTGGCTGCAAAGGCAGCTACAGTTTAAGACATTCTTTGCCTTAAAAAGGAACTAGTTCAGCTTTAGGAACATGGTAGAACTTGTCATACCGATAGCCTCAACAGGATGTTAAGACAAACACAGCAGCATAAGTCAGCATCCACAAGCAGAGCAAGCAAAGAGAATGCCATAAGCTGAGCTTCAAGGAAAGCCAAATTTGTATACAGAATACATGCCCAAATGTGTAAACAATTCAGTGCAGTGATTAAAAACGAGAAAAGGAAGGCAAAGGTCCTTTACGGGGGGAGTGAGGGTGGGGTGGAAAAACATGGGAAACTGTTGCCTGAAATAATGAAGGGGGTACTGAAACATTTGATGAAGGTATTAGATAACAATTGATCCCAGGGAGCGCAAGACTGCAGAGCTAGAAGATTATACTTGAAACCAAGAAGCACAAGACGGTTGATATATCACAAATCAGAGACCTATGACATCTACAGGTAACTTTTTAAAAAATCTGTTTTCTAAGATACAGTTTTTCTCTTGTGGGACAAGAGACTCCAGCTGATGGAAAGGTGTTCTTCAGAAACAGAGAATGCTTTGCCAGAGCAGAGCAGACTGAACTGTCCAGCAAGAGCAATAAACCAAAGCAGCTTGTGATTTACAATAAACATAGAGGCTAAAGGAAAAGAACCAAGGAAACAGAACAGAGAATTCATCACATCAAATTTTAGCCACCTAGAAATTAGGCATGCTCTAAACCGGTCATCACTAGTTAGTGGACAAAACAGGTTCTTCTATTGGGTCAATCATTTCAATCTAAATCGAAGGTGAGTGGGACTAACAGCTTTCTAAAAATGCCTATCTCTTCCCCCTGACAACAAGTTTTAAAATTTTACTTTAGCAGGTCACTTTTGAATGATTAATATTAGATGAAATAAAGGATTTGTCTCAGTGTAATTATTACACTGGGGAATAACATGGAAAGAAGGGGCAAAACAATGTCTTGCCTTTGAGTCATGACCTTAAGTTTTTGAAACAAAACCACTTTTTGTCCTAAAGTGACTTCTGAAATAAAAAAAAAAAAAAGAAAATACAAGAAGTGATTCAGCAGACGGAGATCTCTATTGAAGAAGATATCTGCAGTTTGACTCTTAGCAAATGTAAAGACAACCATTCAACTGCCTCATTTGCAATGATGCTATTAATGACCAATTCAATTCCAGCTGGTATACAGAGTCATCTGCAATGTAATCTGAGCTACACTGATAAACTGCAATATTAGATCAATGACCAATTTGATTCCAGACGGATTGTGGAGACAGCCACAATATAATCCTAGCAACACTGATAAGTAGAGAAATATGACAGTGTTATAATGATGTACACTAAAACTATCTGAGGCCAGTGGGAAAATGCAGGCTGTCAATAAGACACCATAAAAGAAGAGACAATGCTGTCTGGAGTAGCTGACAGACTGAAGTACCACTTGCTGTAGGGAAACAGAGCAATACAAACTACTTGACTGGTCAGAATACAAAACAAGACCATCCTGAAGTGCAGACAGAGCAATCTGAAGAGAACAAGGAATGCAAAGATTAAAAAATAACCTCATCTTCCTCCCAGTACATAGTCTATAGGCATGAGAAATGTGAAGTTAATTTATCCCAGAGCAAATATCCTCCTTTTTATTGTATTAAAATAATTTCTGGCATATTGACTTAAACGAACCACCCTCTTGGCAACTGTTGCCACATTACCATGGAGGCCAGTAGTTGGTTATGCTTGTAGACTTAATTAGTATTACACAGATCCTCCAAAGTACACTGTATCAAACACTAGAGGGATTGGCAGCAATCGCAGTTGTACCTATGCTGCTGTTGGTTTAAAGGATAAAGATTCCAAGAAAAATTATGTCCAGAACCATGGTATTATACTGTAACAAATTATAAATAGACTTTGGAAGCCTGATGTTAGGTTGAGTTCAGAGAGGTTGAAGTTGATCAGAGCTGATCCCTTGTTTATGCATGTTTACCTTTTAGGAACCATAGTAATATACAGACAGAGAAACCAAAGCAATTCAAAACATACCAGCCAAAAGACATGAATAGATGTTTTCGTATTTGGTACACAGCTGTCAGGACCCTCAAAACACTTACAATATTAACACAGCATAATGCAGCATGACATTTGCAGCAAACTAAGTTGAACAACTAAATAACGCACCAGATCTGAAGAACAGAGCAGTTAAGCAGTGCACCTAGAGCTCCATTGTGATGAGTCTTCACGAAGAAACACAGCTGCAAAACAAAAATTGTTTAGCACTTTTAACAGTTCCCAAGCACTGCAAAGATGACAGGCTGAAATTGCCAAAGACAAAATGTTGATAGCTTTTTCATCATCCACCCAACAACAGCAGATGGTTGTGTTTAGTTTCCCACAAACCTTACAAACTGACCAGTTGAGTTCTTGTCCCACATCCCCCCTCAATATAACTTTCAATGTCTCTCAAATTCTAAATTCCATTCCATATGCTATTCAGGTTTTCTTGGCTTGATACAACATTTGGATTCACTGATTCTACCCACATCATAGTACCTGATAATTGCATTTTGTGGAAGCAGACTGTGGGGAAGACTCTCGGGCAAGAACTGGGACCAAAGGACTGAAGCATACCTAACAGTACGCTCACGTAAAGGGTCACAGCAGAATTCAAGTGATTCAGGATTAAATGGGAATGACATGGAAGGCATCTTTCAAATGCTAGGGACTGATAAAGCATTGGAAAGACAGACTTAAGAGGCACTGGGAAGAAAAAAATCTCCCTGGAAGTGTTGAATCATCCTAACACATTTCCCAGAGACTAGTAACACCTTGCAGAGGTCCACAGACCTGTCAGTCACCCATCAGAAACAGAACAATGTTTAAAGGAAAGAACAACTCAATGGCAGTTTAGATGAAAGGGTAGAGGTTACAGAAATTAAGAACTTAGAAGAGATGTCAGTAGCACTTCTGCAACAATTTCAGTTGAGGGAAAATTTGTTTAGTTTTTAAAACAATTGATGCAGAAGGAGCAACATGCCTGAAAAATCTGCGCACAAGCAACAAGATACAAGATAGATCAGAGAGAGAGAAAAGGAGAAAACTTAGTGGTTTTCCTTGAATCTTCCCGGAGCATTTCTCATAAGGAAAGGCTGAGAAAGCTGTGACTGTTTAGCCTAGAGAGGAGGCGGCTCAGGGGGGATTTCATCAATGTGTATAAATACCTGAAAGGAAGGGTGTAAAGCAGACAGAGCCAGGCTTTTTTCAGTGGTGCCCAGTGATACGACAAGAGGCAATGGGCACAAACTAAAAGACAGGAGGTCCTGTCTGAACATCAGGAAACACTTTTTCACTGTGAATGTGACTGATCACTAGCAGAAGTTGCCCAGAGAGATTATGGAGTCTCCATCTTTGGAGATATTCAAAACCCAGCTGGACACAGTCCTGGGCAACCAGCTCTGTGTGGCCCTGCTTGATCAGGAAGGTTGGACCGGATGATCTCCAGAGCTCCTTTCCACCCCCAACCATTCTGTGCGGTTCTCCATGATTCCTGCCAGACTGCCTGGCTGGGCACTAGTGGTACTCCTGGAAGAAAGGTGACGTAACAGCGTTCCACAAAGCAAGGAAGGCAGAGTCTGTGAAGTTGCCCCTGATCCTTCCTTTGGTCAATGTCTAAAGCTAGGTACAACCTTTCACTTGATTTATCATAAAATTCATGCAAGAGCCAATAATCTACATCAATCAACATTTTGCTGCTTAAGACAGAGTTCTACAGTAAGGATTCAGCATGACATTTTCACTGTGGCTTCCTTCATGCTTTTGAACCATTTCTCCAATTTCAGGCATTCCTTAATTGAGATTAGCATGCTAAGGAAACATCGATTGAGTGTCACATCACATTCAGCGAATTGCTCTACACACACACAAAATTATGGTTTATAGAAACAGAACACCATGTAATCTGTAATTGCTCTTTTTTCCCCTACTTTCAATTTATTTTTTACTCTTGAGATTCCATAATTAATTACCTTTCCTAAGTAACTGTGGCTGAGATATATTTTAAAGATGATTTATCCAAAGGCTAAAAGTGTTGAGGAATATAAGCACTCATTCCCTGAGACCAAAAAAAAAAAAAAAAAAAAAAAAAAAAAAATCAAGAAATTTAAATCAACAATAACTGTGTAATTGAGGACCCCAGAGTAAAAGATTTAAAACACCCCAAATACTTATTTTCATTTCAATCATTTTTATTTTGAACCTAATCAGAATATTATTTACACTCCAACACTACAAAAATATCCCTTTATCTTAAGAAAGTCTATTGTTTACTGTGTTCTTTCTGTCCCTCCCAGCTACAGTTATAGCCACAATCAATATGATGACCAAAATAGTCTGAAGGATGTACTCCTGTGGTTATCAGTAGCAGAAATATTGTCTCCAGAGGAAATTTAAACCTATTTAGAAAAGAAAAAAGATCTAAATAAAATATCCTGAATGTAGTTACGCAGATTATCCCTCCAGATACCCAGCCAAACACTTCTTGTATTCTACTGTGTATTCCATTCCTTGTATTCTGTTAGTTGTGGATGCCCTCCTCCTGGAAGTGTTCAAGGTCAGGCTGGATGGGACTTTGAGCAACCTGATCTAGTGGAAGTTGTCCCTGTGCATGACATGGGGTTTGGAACTAGATGGTCTTTAAGGTCCCTTCCAACCCAAACCATTCTATGATTTTGTGATTCTATGATTGTGCACACCTGTTATGTGACCGGAATGTTCTTTTTCCCATAATTTATGTCGTCTCAATAAGAGAACTAGAATTACTGAAAATGCAGCAATGCCACATTCTTCCCCATGCCCCACCTCATTACAAATGTTCATATGTCTGGCTTTCTATCCTGGTTTTGGCTGGGATAGAGTTAATTTTCTTTCTAGTAGCTGGTATAATGTTATGTTTTGGATTCAGTACAAGAATAATGTTGATAACTCACTGATGTTTTCAGTTGTTGCTAGTAGTGTTTAGACTAAGAAGTCAAGGATTTTTCAGCTTCTCATGCCCAGCCAGCAAGAAGGCTGGAGGGGCACAAGGAGTTGGGAGGGCACACAGCCAGGGCAGCTGACCCAAACTGGCCAAAGGGGTATTCCATACCGTGTGATGCCATGTTCAGTGTATATAAACTGGGGGGAGTTGGCCTGGGAGGATGGCTGCTCAGAAACTAACTGGGCATTGGTTGATGAGTAGTGAGCAATTGCATTGTGCATCACTTGTTTTGTATATTCCATTCCTTTTATTAGTATTGTCATTTTTTTATTGTTATCATTATCATTATTAGTTTCTTCCTTTCTGTTCTATTAAACTGTTCTTATCTCCACCCACGAGTCTTACCTTTTCCCTTCCAATTCTCTCCCCCACCCCACTGGGTGGGGGGGAAGTGAGTGAGTGGCTGCGTGGTGCTTAGTTGCTGACTGGGGTTAAACCATGACACTTCCATAACTACGTTAATAAAATTGCACTTGCTTAATTATGGCTGTTTCTGAACATCATCTGTAACATTATGGATGTAAGACTGAGAAGTATGAACCAGGCCAGGTCCTTAGTGACTGATAACATACAATTTGGAATTCCATTCTGTACAAACCTGACAAATTCTCCTTTCATTTACATCGGTGTAAACTTGCAGTTCTACGCAAATCAGTCCAATTCACCCTGGTTTAATTGAAAGCATATATTTATCTTATGATGTACTTCATTCCCCTATATGATCAGAGCAGGGACATCAAATACCTATCTTTAAAATACATAGTCTGCAATACATTTAGCAAAATATTGACATGAGGATGAGAGAAAGAAAATCTAAATTGTACGTATTATTTAAAGTACCTAGGTGACTTTAGTCAAACTCTCTCAAAACAATGACTCTTTTTCCTCAAAAAAGAAAGGAGGAGAAGTCCATAGTTTCACAGAGGTATTTTTGAGGGGAGTTTAAGAATTGTTTACTGGAGCATAAATAATTGATGCAATCCCCTTAAGTTCCTGATAAGCAACCATCAATAATCTCACACTTTGAGGTAGCCACTAGGCAGTGAAAGGTAAACAATACCTTCCATTTATGCCCTGTCCTCTTCTGTCCCTGTTTTACAGACATAAAATATGTCACCTTAAGCTCTCAACAGAAACTATGGTTACCCAGCAGTGTTGGAAATTAGGCTAATTTTTTTTAGCATCTAAATCTACAGCCAAAAATGTTGACTGGGATCATGTAACAGAAAGACAGAGCAACTTACAACACCATAAACTGAAGATCAATGTTTGTTCTGTCATTGGACTCTGAGACAGATGAAGAATGAAAAAAAGGAATAAAAAAATATGTTATTCCACTGAACAACCCTATGTTTCATTTACTTCTTGGTCTGCTCTATGTAGTGAAACATCAACATCTTTACAGACAGTCTTTCTTTAGCTGGCAGGTGTCACCAGACAGAGAGAGCTTGGTCCTCAGTGCCTGCACCAATGACTGTCCCATTTGCACTGGTAGGGGTTTTTTCCTGGTTATCCTTTTGGAACTGAGACACATAACACTTATTTCAAAGTTCAGTCATCTTAGTTTGATGGCCTTCTTGAAGGTCCACCTCTCTGCCATAGAGAGCGGGTTCAAGGCCTCACGTGTCCCAAGCAAAACATTTATTAGAACTGCTCAAAATATAAGGGTTTTATTATTACTTTTTGAACAGTACTCTTAGATACTTTTAAAATTTGCTTTTACCAGCTTGGATTTTTGCCTAGATTCCTCAATGAAAAGAATGATTCAAAGTTTAGGTAAACTTCAGTTAGAATTAAAAAGAAAGCATAAGGCAGTAGTATAAAGCAAAAATTATAACAACACAGTGCTTCTTTCTTTGCACGTATCATTTGATAAAAAGAGTTACAGCCAAATAAATCTTAAAGCTTCTTTTTATATTTCCTGATCACACAAATCTAATCCTCATTTGCCTTATGTCCATGCCAACATTCATGCAAACAGGCAAGCTTTGAAACATGCCTTGAAGGTCAAGAAATGAATGGTTTAAGACACCTATGAACAAAGCATCCTAAAGAAAAAAAAAGGACTTTTATATTACATCCCATATATTTTGCAAAGAGAGGGATCAAGCTCTCATTATAATGGCAGGAATGTGGCTCAAGCCGACAGCATGAGAAGAGAGAAAAAATCTCTTATTGAGTGCTTTGTAAGTTAAAATCAACATTACAGTTTTCACATGAAAACCAACAGGCAGCTAGAAAGTTCTCAGAACATTGGTGAATAAACTGATCAGAATAATTGATTTTTCAGCACAGTGGCTGAATGAAAAAATTAAAATTGTTTGGGGTCAACTTGCTCTTTTAATTCTTTAGTTTTTGTTGCAGAAATAAAGCTTTTTTCTTCTTCTTTATTGTTCCTTTGAGGTGAACAAAATTTTTAATTAGATTCCAAATGTACTGTTTGATTTTTTTGTCCTTTACCCTCTTATTAGAATTAAACGTTGGTACATTAATTTCAACACACTTGTTAAAATGTCAAAATTGTTTCAACATTTACAATATTTTTCTCTCTTCTTTTTTTTTTCCCTGCCAAAAGTGTTTCCTGAATTCAGCATCAGTTTACAACTGAATTTGGCTTAGTCCAAACTTCACATTTCCATTGATAATTTATTTCTTAAAAAGCTTTTCCTTGTACTTTTGCTAGTAACGTTCTGCTGTCCAACACCTTTGTTGGATATCCAGCAAGCTTCTACGTGTGTAAGTGTACTTTGCTTAGGTATAAACATTGTTGAGAGGGAAATGTAGCCTTTTTTTCAGATCCTCTCCAGTTCTCTAATCCCATGGTCTTGGTAGCAGACCCTATCCCTGAGGGTTACCGTTACAGTCTGCTTTTTGGGCATAGATGGCAACCATTTCTGGATACCATAAATGGATTCAATAGATGGTATCCATTCCTGGGTACCTTTGTAATGTAATCAGTCAAGAACAAATGAGTATCCAGCTCAACGATCAACCTGGTTAGGAAGGTGACAAGCAGTGCTCAAACATCAAACAGATTTGAAGTAGAAACAACCTTGCTGTATCTTCTGTTTCACTTCAGTGTTAGGGAAGGTTAAACGATGTTGAGCTAACTAAGTGCTGTCCTGTCTCTGCTATGAGGCAGCTTCACCTGTTAAGACAGTGGTTTATGCATTATATACAAGGCATTACCCGACTTGAGTTTCTCTCTGAGGTGTTTTTCTCCATTAACAGTGATCACATATTATGTCTTACAATAATCAATAATCAGGAACTGAAGTCAGTGACAAAACTTTTACTCACTCCAGTTGGAGATCTAAATTTTTCTCCGGTATCTGCCAAACAAAAAATCCCATTATATTCTTGATTCTAAATAAAATCTTCTAATATTCCAATTACATTTCTTATGTTTTTTAATATCACATCATCAGTATACTAAGTCCTGTCATTTCATGATAAGTTTTGTACAATAAACTTTTTCACGGTAGAATAAATATTGTCACTTGGCAATAAATTTTTGTTAAAGCCCTATTACCATTTAATAGAGCACAAGATACTGTCATAAAAACAAAATAATTTCAAAATAAATTCCTAAAACAATACTAAATGTTTTCAAAAAAGAAGATTTGAAGGGGTTTCCCAGGTCATCCTACAGAATCAACCTCTTCTCCACTTCTCTACACCACATTCTTACTTAGGATTTGAACTATCCAAACCCAAAAAGCATCTAGGAGGAATTTAACACTCTGAAACAAGAGTATAATTACATCACTGTATAAACCCGTGGCTCTCCTATACCTTGAACAGTGTGCAATTCTAGTCCATGTGAGAAACCCCACAATGGATTTTAAACATTCAGAGGACAGCATCAAGGATCAAAGGTGTCCCATATTTGCCAGTTTCCTAGTAGTGCTCTCTTCAAATAAAAATTCAAATTAAAGATAAAAATTGCTAGTAAGAAAACAGAGATTATATTTATATTTACAAAATTGGAAGCAAAAGGGGGATTCTGATACCCAAAGCCTCATACACCCCAGAGCATCATCCCGTCTACCTGTTTTACAGGACTGACTAACCTGGACACAATAAATCACAAGGCACCTTCTTTCACAATCCAGAAATTCTCTAACCAGAATTTATAGTTATGCTCACATTTTCAGAAGTGCCTTTTCTGGGAGAACAAACATACATGTCCCTACCACTGTTCCTTCACAATGCTGTTTTGAAAGCATTGTCATATAATCTAAATAAAATATATATAAATCCCACTGAGTATCCTAAGAAGATAAACATCACATTCTTATATGCACCTTCTGCATAAGTCTTGCAGCTACAGCATTCACCAAGGATTCAAGGCCACCTTCAGGCTGGAGATGATATAAACTACCTTCCTCATCACCAGTGACTCAGATTTTATTGTTGGGACTCCACTGCTCTTCATCTAGATTCATAATTCTTGCCTTTCTGGTCACCGGTGACTTAGGCTTCAGAAGGAGAGATGGAAAGTGTCTGTCTCAGAGTATGGAAGAGCTTATGCTTTGATAGTTAGGGTATTGTCCTTAGATATTGCCCTGACACTCCACTCCCTAACCACAGTGGGAAGGTCCTGAACCCAGATATACTACATCCTCTGGTACCTCAAACTCTAATGTGTAAACCTTCTTCCACACAATGTTTTAACCAGATAATATAATGGAAGAGGAAACATTCCATAAGGAAGGTTAGAGCTGAAGCACAACACAGTCTTTCCTCTTATAATGAAATAAGTGTATTTGTGCCTGAGCTGAAAGCTCCCCCATGGCCACACATGCAGGGGAGCTGGAACAAACATACTGGTGATGAAAAGCCTGGCAGCAACAGCAGAACCTCTCCCTTGCTATGATATCCAGGATGGACACAAGTACAGATCCCAAGTGATAAATGCCTAGATGAAGGAGAAATGTGAATTACAGAAGATATGATTCACCTAACATCTTGTCTAACACCACCCTTCATTCTCTCAGTCATGTTCAGATTTGAAAGCCAGACCTTCTGAGGCTCTGCCCATTCTGAACCTAGGTGCTAGATTTTGTGCGACAGAAGATACATGAAAGCAATATACAAGGGTATAATAAAGGCAAATGCAGTGTCAGCACCAAAGCTACCTAGGATAGACAGTGCCCCTTAAATGTTCCAAGCTTTGAAGCTATTTCTGAAAATGATCAGCAGGTCAGGAAATATTTTCAAAATGTAGCATAAATTGGAAGGATGCCCTAGACCAGGAGGGGAAGAGTTGACATCAAGCAGCACAGATCAATTTATCTACCAAACTGGGAGGGCAAGCAGACTTTTCAAGTCTGTCCCAAAGGTTCTCAGCATTTATCTTTGCAGCTAAATACTTAGATAGCCCTGCACAGAAAGTATGAGTGCCTGGAATCTAAGGATTTCTTGGAACACATGAATGTGAGAGAGAAATTAATTCATGAAGAAAAAGCAGGCAGAAGCAATTTAGCTGTAACTTGGCTTGACCTGCTTAATGCGTGTGTTTCCATCTCTCTTGCTTTAATAAAAATTACACTAAGCAAATATCATATTCCTGAAAAGATTCAGTCATATACTGGCAAGTATTTCAGCTTTCTGTGTTCATCTCCGTCACTGAGAGAGATACTGAAGTGACTTGAAACAATATTTAAAGGAAAAATCTCAGTCTGAGGACTTTTATAAATCTCAAACAAAAATTAAATAGACAACAAGCAGAGAGTGAATGTAATAGTTCCACAAAGGAAACAGAAAGATGAACAGACAATAAAAGAAAAATCCCTCAATAAAAACCATGGTTGTGCAAGAATTTGGAAGCAAACATAACAGAAACATGCTTTATGTAGTACATACATATATAAATAGACTTTATAAGGGGTGGCTATTGGGCCTGATCTATTTCTTGCAATGAGAAAGCTTTCACTGAGTGCCATGGCGTAGAATTAAGCCATAGGTTTGCAAATGATTCAGTGTTTAATCTAGTAGTAGTAAAGAAGAAACTGGTGTTTTCAATGTAAATTAGCTCAGGTTCTCTCAGATATTACCTAGCTGAATGTCTCATGTGGCCAAGCAGGTGCTAATGGCAATCCTAACAGTGCCAAACACAGATCAACCCAGGAACTAGACTAGAACAAATACCTGCTTGTATCAGAAACATGTGGGGAAAGTAGTTGGAAGCATCATTGTTTTCCTAGTTGGCATATGTTTTCCAGCAGAGGCCGTTCCAAAAATGCTTGAAGTAATTGGCACCAGAGGGAAAAGAGAAGGGAGGTCAGATTAAGGCTACCCAAATCAGCACAAAAAAAATCATCACACTGGTAGAGAAAGCAGCAGTATGGCCACTTACAAGCAAAGGGAATGGTTGCTGTTGCCAGAAAAACAGTCAAGATGGGATGAAGTTCTTACTCCTTTGAAAAGATCACTCAAGAAGACTGGTAGTCTTGGGGTTTGTCTTTTCCTTGTTCAGCAGGACTGTTTCAGAGGCTCTGGGGCAACATCAGAGCAAAACTATGTAGCACTGAATAGAAAGTGAGGAACACTAATGAGACTACAGGTAATCACCTTAAACACAGCCCTTTCTTGTTTGCAAAAGGGAAGAAAAGTCAATATAGTGTTAGCTAGGAACGTGTGGTAGGAGATCTGGCACATAACAACAGAGTAGCAGAGAGAAGTGAGTAGATAAAGTAGTTTTAAGACCATATGCTCTGAGGACAGGAATATGTGGATAAGAAAGTGAAAGACTACACATTTGTCCATGTGTCATTGGCACTAGTGCAATTTCAGTGTATTCTGGTCCTTAGAATTTGCACGGGGATTAATGTCACCCAGAGTCAATGGTAAAAGTTCTGTGAATTTATTTAGCTGTTAAGAATAAATGAACTACCCAGGATTTTGAGGAAGGTTTAACCCATGAAAAGTGCTCTATTTTCTGGAAGAGGGCAAGGGATTACTTTTAAGCTGATGCATATTTAGATGTGAGTCACACATGAATGAATTGATTTTTTGCCTATAAAACTAAGTGGTCTATCCACAAAACAGTAGAAAAGTACTAAAAAATGAAGTCATTGATTGTGCAAATACGTACACAGGTGCTGACTGAATGGTTACATGTTGTCAAACATACATAAAGCTAAATTTCAAGTTCCATGAGTAAAGTGTTTCACATCAGAAAATCCTCAAAAGATTGGAGATAAAGCTCTGGAAAACCAAGGAAAAGCTGAGGGATAGAGAAGCCAGAGGCCAATGACAAGGTAAAAATAAAAGAACTTCAGGGGGTTGAAAATGATTGCGAAGAAGATTACTGAAAAGTATTTTTCCCATTTGTTACCTGTATAGCCGTGAATGTCTACATTTCTGGTCTTTGTGTATAGGCCAGATCCAAAGCTCACTGAAGACAACCTGAAAAATCCCAGTCACTCCAATGAGACTTGGAAAATGATCTTTAGGTAGATAACAAGCACTACCAATAATCATGCAATAAGTATTTGTAACTGTCTCTTAGAAAAACTTGGTCTGATTTTTCACACCTGGAAGAAAGCGTGGTTTGCTGAGCTATGACATTTCAGAATTCTATCCAGGTTTCCAGTTTTTGCTTTCCACTTGTAATGGGGAGAGCTTAGGGAAGGCAGCCTCTGCTTCACTCAGCTGTGAAGGAAACCTGAGGGATGCATTTCCTGAGGATTTTGCCTTTTCTTTTCACGATTATATTTACCAAAAAACCTATAGCCAAGTCTCAGTTGTCCGTGGGTGGATCAACTAGGCTGTAGTTTAATTTTGCTCCACGGGCTGATAACCCAAGCTCGTTCTGCATGAGCCAGCTTGTGTCCTGGCGTGGTATACCCTCACGCCTGTGCTGCTGCTCTGTGTGGATTTGCCAGTTCAGCTAGAGTTAGCTCAGGCCAGTCTGTGCTCCGCTGCCTGTGGCATCCCTGACATTCCTTGTTCTCTCCACTACTTTTTCATTGTACCCTCTTATCAATTAATTTCCACATGGTTTAAAAATCCAGTGGTATGGCTTTATCTAGGTTAGCTCACCCATCTTTTCCCTGACTACCACTCTCTAAAAAGCTTCTTCTTTTGGACGCTTTAGGCCCCTGTTTCTGCAGAGCCTACTGCACACTTGTCACGAGGCTGTAAAAAATATGAATTTCAAAGAACAAAAAGTAAGACTAAAACCCCCTCTGTATTCTAAAAAGTGAGCCCCATGTGCATATCTGGATATTTATTGCAATAAATCAGGCATCTCTCTAGGTAGACAAGTATATGAGAGAGAGGCAAGGGATCGAAATACCATGGGCTGCATTTGGGTTTGTGAGAAGGGACCAAGTCAAAACGTATGAATGAGAGAGACTGGCAGGCAGCTCCATAGGCAAAATGGATTAGTGGCATTTCTAAAAACCATTTACAGTGATCCTAAATGTTATGATTCAGCGTGCTTCTCATATTATCTTACGCGACAGCTCCCAGAGACAAGTAACTCTTGTCAACATTTTTGCGAATTTCTGGCACCAGGTTCTGAGTAAAATCTTAATGATGTGACAATGAAATAGAAAAAGCAAAAAAGAAACAACTCAAAGAAAGGAACACCAAAAAACTTTACATTAAGATCTCACTATTTTTAATTCAGTTGTCTATGTTTTACGTGACTGTTCATGGTATATATGTTAGCAGCATCAAAAAAGTCAAAGTACAAGAAAACACCAAAGACAGATTACATTTATATTTATGCAGCTGTGAAATGTACAGTCTAATCTTGAAAATTGTCTCCACTCTTTTCTTCCTTTACCTGATAAAGAGATGGGAAGACAGGGAAAATTTTCTAAAAAGTGTCAGTCTGCATGGAATTATTTGAAATTCATGCACAAATGGAAACTTTCTCAATCAACCTTATTTCTCTTTTTAATTTTTTACTGTTCATTTAAAAATGCATATCTTCAACCTTACTTTCATAATGATTTTATTTGTCATAATGGTTCATGCCTAATTTCCTAAAAAGGTTTGAGTAGTTCTCTGTGATTTTAAAATATGCATTTTTACCCACAGAGATTTATGCTTGAAAAAGCTAAGCAAGAAGTGATCTGGGTAAATGGAACACTGCATTGGGAACTTCAAATTTTTTCTTTGAGCTCAGTTAAGAAGTGTTCAGAATAAACTAGAATTACTGACACAACTTGTCTGTCTTCCCATTCAGTCCAGAGCCAAATCCAATTAGTGCTAGTTAGCGATGCCTTCCTGATATGGGAAGATGGGTGCAATGTGAAAAATCAAAGCAAATGGACATGTAGAAATCATTTATATTACTTGGTGCAAGTTATCTCACCATCTGAGGCAATCCAATCACAGATGCTCAAGACAAATTCTGCATGCCATTCCTCAAGGCAGATTTTAGTGAGTAATTGAAGTTGAAAAGGGTTCTCTGAGACAATGAAGGTTTTTCAGTATTTCCAAGATGGAAGATGGGGAAAACAGCAGAAATCTAGCATTTCTGTTCATACCTTTAAAACTCTTTGAGGCTCTCCTCCTCCTCCACTCAAGAGGAATAAATCTTTTATGGCCATTTTGCTGTCAATCACATACGTGTAATACCCCGGTTCCTGTATAGGAACTGTCACTCATCGTTTTAAAGGCACAGAGGTGTAACACAACTCTGGCCCACTGAGATCTTGCCTGGAACAAGCTCCACATAAATGTGTCCAAGGCAGTAGTGACTCGGAGAAATGTTTCTATGGGTGATATACAAGCCATTAGACTAGGATCATTTTGCTCTAAAAATCTATGAAGCGACAAAGGTATATTCAAGGAGGTAAACAGTTTCCAGTAAATCCACAGAGGTTCAGTAGGGAATTGCATATACATATTTAGTAATCTCAAAAGGTGCACTCTAAAGAAGAAAGAAATACTTCTGTATCCCTGAGCTTATAACTCAATCTATTGCAGATATCCTTAGAAATCCAACCACAGGGCCCAGCAGATTGGAACACTGTAGAGGAAATTCACTTTAGATAGAAAAAAACATTTTGGGAAGATCTAAAAATGTATTTTTTTCTTTATTACATATTTTATCACCTAGTTTTATATAAGCAGGATAGAAGTAATTATGAGTGAAGTAAGTTAACATAGTGATACAAGAATCTTACCATTAATGTGCCTTTTTTATAACAGGGCAATGTTTTCATCTGTAAGGCTTTCTTATTCCTGTAGAACTGTCAAAAGAATTCAGCCCCCATTTGGGCACCTGAATGAAGCAGTTCTTTTCTCAAGAGCATGCGTTCAAGAGATCCATTCTTCTCAGTGGGACATGCTGAGAAATGAATATTTAAGAATATCTCTCTGGTTCATTTATATCTTTAAACAGAAATGAACTTTTGGACAATCTGACCTCTCATATTGCTATCAAACCAGGAGTTGCTGAGCTGCTGATTGCTTTTGACAATCTGTCTTTTAAACTTTAATAGCAAAGACCATTCAATGTTATTGCACAAAAATAATAAGCAGTAAAGTTTTTAACATAATTTAGACAAGAACTAGGTATTCAAACAATATTTCCATATTTAATATTCATAAATAGCATACTTATCACTTTCATTTGGCTTTAGCTTGCCTGAGAGTTCTGACTGGTTCTAATAAAAATTATTCCTATTAAATATTGCAAAAAAAGCAATAGTACTTCTTTCCTCCCTAAAATGACTGTAGACCAGTCTTTTCTTTTACTGGATAGTGGGTGCTAATATGACTGAAAAGATACAGAAGGATTGAATTCTCTGAGACAAAGGATATATTTCTGAAGAATACAGTGATTTCTTTCTACCTCAGAAATATGGGTTACAGAGTGGTAAGTGTTTTTTCATCCATTAAACTTCATGAATTTCAAGAAAATACTGCCTTTCCAGACTGGTATATTATGAAGACTGGGAATCTTTCTCAAAAATCAGAAATCCATTCCAAAACAGTCAATTGCTAATAATAATAATCACATATGGCGAAAAGACCAAGCTCAGCTATGCTCTATTTAGTTCAGGGCAAGCACCTGACCCCCCGTTTCTCAATTCCTAGGGGAAGTTTCTAATCAACAGGCTGCAGAAAGCATCACTAAATGAGTCACTCTCTCCCCTTCTTCCTTTCTTCTCCCCCTGCCTCAACCTTAAAGAACTTCTGAATAAAAGTTTCAGCAATTCATTCCTCGTATCAAGTCTGTGGCTGTGCTTACCAGCTTATACTCAACAAAAGACAGTGGTGTTTGTAGAGCACAGCAGCTTTTTGTTAACTCTGAGTTCAGTGGTAGAAGGTGAGATGCTACTTTCACTACTTACAACCTTTTGGCACTTCTAAATGGAAAGAGTTCTTATACTCTCAAAGACCACAACACTATACAGTATTTTGGGACACCACTGAGAGCCACTTGGAAAGTTGAAAAAGTGCAGAATATAGGTGTTTGTCCCTTTAGATGGTTATCTCAGAGACAGTAAAACTTGTTCTTTCTACGCTCAATATCTATCCATATAAAAATAAAGCTAACACTTTTTTTTTTCTTTCATACCATTAGCTTATCCGCAACAAAAGAACCTGAGGATATTAAACTGGTCTATTCCTGTAAGACTCCTCAAATATACCACCTTAATCTATAACACTATCAATATTTTAAAATGCCATCAAAAGCACTTAAAAGTTTACTTTGTCAATAGCACATGGATAAATGTTTTTGCTCTGGCTTAATGATTATAAACTTTCTGGATTTGTATTTAGATTTTTAATACCATAAATTTTTTATGAATGATTGATTTTTATGGACACTGTGTTTCAGATTTCTTCTTCTAGTACTGAATAAGGCTGTCTTCTTCTATCAGACATTCACAGCTCAATAAGGTCATAATAACCTGTTGACAACAAAGAGCATGAGTATCTGCAAGGAGCAGTAAACAAAAGAGTGAAGAGCTTCTAATTCTGAGTTCCAGGAATTTTCTATTGCATTTGGATGTAACACTCCTCTGAATTAGTCTTGCTAGCCTCAATTTATTGAGGATGTAGAAAGCAGGTTTCAAAATATTTAATATAATTTTCTCCTTTTTGTTTTTCTTACAGCATGTACCTGAAATCTCATCTAAGGAAATTAAAAGGCATTAACTCTATTGTGGAAATATGTGCCAGAGTTTCAAAATTGTTTTGGTAAAAAAGGGACCAGTAAGCACCAAGTGAGATTTTAATAAGCAATAAGGTAAGTTAGAAACATAATTCCCATCAACATTGTGCATTTAGTGAGCTGGACAATTGCTAATTCAGACATTTAAAGTCAAAACACACAGCACAAGTTACATCTTTAAGTCCTGGAAGATTTGGCAGCAATGGTGAACAATCAGCAAATATTAACTCACAGCATGATGTTTGGCCTACAGAACAAGAGAAAGGGACACATACTGAATAGGAATAAAGAGGTTATACTACCTTAACATTTGTATTGGTTTGGCCAATATGGGCATACCTTGATCATTTCTAACATTCACAATTCAAGACGAATGCTGAAAAATGGTCACAGTTTAGTAAAGGACCATGGGAAGATTTGAAAATGTGTCATGCAGTAAAAGTCTCATGGAGATCAGTTTATTTAACCTACCAAAAAAGATAATGACTAACAGCCACCATTTGTAAGCATGCATGTGGGGAAAAAAATTACATTGAAAAGCTTCTCAATTTATCAGTAAAATTATATCTGGCTAGAAACTGAAGCTAAACAACTTCAGACCTATCAAACACACTTTTTTTTAATAGTGAAGGTAATTAACCTGGAACAGTCCTGCCTAGATTGGTAGTATGGTCTTCCACACTCAGACTTTCTCCATCATGTTCTCATGTGTCGGGGTACATTGTACCAGCAGGAATTAAATCAGAAAATTCTGCAGTCTGTTTTACAGAGTAGGGGAAACTGGATTTCAACTGTTCATTCTGGATTTGTAATCTTAAAAAAAAATATCTGCCAAGCTAGAAGCTTTTTCCCCCTTGTATCCATCTGTATTATAGCATCATTAATGACCAGATTATTTTTCAAATTGAGACACATGAATTCCACACCACCCATTACCTGAGGGACTTAAATTCATAATTCTCTTTCTCCTAGAAAATCTGAACAAAGAAAATCGTGAATACTTTCACTAAAGCTTTGCCATAGAGTGGATTAAAACTTAATCTGCATTGAACCAGACTAAGGCTCAACAGGCCAGTGCCTTGGATCCTGACCAGAAGGTGAGAATTTAGTGGTCTTCTCCTTACTTACAGGTCTGGGTATGTATTTCATGACAAACAATGATTGTCTGAAGTAACTAAATATTTGTGAATGTAGGAAACAGATTCCTGGGCTGCCCCTTCTCCTTTTCTTCTTTCTGCCTCTCAATGTCCTAGTCATTAAATTACAGAGTGCTTCTCCCAGCACCATCTGAAATACTCTATAAGCAGCTGGGAGAGGACTCATGATCGCCAGCCCTTGTTCTCGTGGAGAACTTCAATTTACCAGATGTGTGCTGGAAATACGATACAGCAGAGAGCAAACAGTCCAGGAGGTTCCTGGAGTGTGTGGAGGAGAACTTCCTGACACAGCTGGTGAGTGAGCCAATGAGGGAAGGTGCCCGCTGGACCTCTTGGTTGTGAACAGAGAAGGACCTGTGGGTGATGTGATGGTTGGAGGCCGTCTTGGGCATAGTGATCATGAAATGATAGAGTTTTCAATTCTCAGAGAAGTAAGGAGGGGAGTCAGCAGAACTGTTCCCTTGGACTCCTGGAGGGCAGACTTTGGCCTGTTTAGGAGCCTGGTTGACAGAGTCCCTTGGAAGGCAGTCCTGAAGGGCAAAGGAGTCCAGGAAGGCTGGACATTCTTCAAGAAGGAAATCTTACAGGCACAGGAGCAGGCTGTCCCCATGTGCCGAAAGACGAGCCAGCAGGAAAGACCACTGGCCTGGCTGAACACAGAGTTTTGGCTGGAACTCAGGAAAAAAAAGAGAGTTTATGACCTTTGGAAGAAGGGGCAGGCAACTCAGAAGGACTACAAAGATGTTGTGACTTATGCAGGGAGAAAATTAGAAGGGCCAAAGCCCAACTAGAACTTAATCTGGCTACTGCTGTAAAAGACAATAATAATACTTCTATAAATACATTAGCAACAAAAGGAGGGCTAAGGAGAATCTCCATCCTCTATTGGATGCAGGGGGGAAACACAGTGACAAAGGATGAGGAAAAGGCTGAGGTACTTAATGCCTTCTTTGCCACAGTCTTTAATAGTAACACCAGTTGTTCTCTGGGTACCCAGCCCACTGAGCTGGAAGACAGGGATAGGGAGCAGAATGAAACCCCCATAATCCAAGGGGAAATGGTTAGTGACCTGCTACACCACTTAGACACACACAAGTCTGTGGGGCCGGATGGGATCCACCCAAGGGTACTGAGAGAGCTGGTGGAAGTGCTCACCAAGTCACTTTCCATCATTTATCAGCAGTCCTGGATAACTGGGGGTGTCTTAGTTGACTGGAAGCTAGCAAATGTGACGCCCATCTACAAGAAGGGCCAGAAGGAGGATCCAGGGAACTACAGGCCTGTCAGTCTGACCTCGGTGCCGGGGAAGGTTATGGAGCAGATCACCTTGAGTGCCATCACGTGGCACTTACAGAACAACCAGGTGATCAGGCCCAGTCAGCATAGGTTTATGAAAGGCAGGTCCTGCTTGACTAAGGTGATCTCCTTCTGTGACAAGTTGATGAATTTAGTGGATGAGGGAAAAGCTGCGGACGTTGTCTACCTAGACTTCAGTAAAGCCTTTGACAATGTTTCCCACAACATTCTCCTGGAGAAACTGGTTGCTCATGGCTTGGACAGGCATACTCTTTGCTGGGTAAAAAACTGGCTGGATGGGCGGGCCCAAAGAGTGGGCATGAATGGAGTTAAATTCAGTTGGTGGCTGGTCACAAGTGGTGTTTCCCAGGGCTCTCTACTGGGGCCAGTTCTCTTTAATATCTTTATTAATGATCTGGATGACGGGATCGAGGGCACCCCCAGTAAGTTTACAGACGACACCAAGTTGGGTGGGAGGGTTGATCTGCTTGAGGGTAGGAAGGCTCTACAGAGGGATCTGGACAGGCTGGATCGATGGGCCGAGGCCAACTGTATGAGGTTCAACAAGGCCAAGTGCCGGGTCCTGCACTTGGGTCACAACAACCCCACACAGCGCTACAGCCTTGGGGGAGAGCGGCTGGAGACCTGTCCCACGGAAAAGGACCTGGGGGTGTTGGTGCACAGCTGGCTAAATATGAGCCAGCAGTGTGCCCAGATGGCCAAGAAGGCCAACGGCATCCTGGCTCGTATCAGAAATAGTGTGGCCAGCAGGAGCAGGGAAGTGATCGTCCCCCCGTACTCAGCACTAGTGAGGCCGCACCTCGAATAGTGTGTTCAGTTTTGAGCCCCTCACTAAAAGAAAGACATTGGAGGTGCTGGAACGTGTCCAGAGAAGGGCAATGAAGCTGGTGAAGGGTCTAGAGCACAAGTCTCATGAGGAGCGGCTGAGGGAACTGGGGCTGTTTAGCCTGGAGAAAAGGAGGCTGAGGGGAGACCTTATCGCTCTCTACAACTGCCTGAAAGGAGGTTGTAGTGAGGTGGGTGCTGGTCTCTTCTGTCAGGTGGCTGGTGGTAGGACAAGAGGAAATGGCCTCAAGTTGCACCAGGGGAGGTTTAGATTGGATATTAAGAAAAATTTTTTCACTGAAAGTGTTGTCAAGCATTGGAACAGGCTGCCCAGGGAAGTGGTTGAGTCACCATCCCTGGAGGTATTTAAAAGACATGTTGATGTCGCACTTTGGGACATGGTTTAGTGGTGGACTTGGCAGTGTTAGGTTTATGGTTGGACCTGATGATCTTAAAGGCCTTTTCCGACATAAATGATTCTATGGTTCTATGATCTCATGGGCAATCAGTTTTAAATATATCTACACTCTGGCACAGTTTCAAGATGAAGATGTTCCCCTAGTAAATGACAGACTTGGGTTTGACTCCACTCTGGATTTTAGGTAACAGAGCGCGGTTTCCTTCCTGTATAAAGTACTCTAACCAATAGGCCATTAGCAGAAAACACTGCCTTCTTTGGCTCTTTATTGGAATAGAAACCTCTTTCATCAGTTTCCTTTGTGCTGAGCACAGTGGTACCCACCTGCATTAGGTGTGGTCAGACTGACAGCTATGTCACATTCAAGAGTCTTTCTGAATGACATTGGGAGTTAGGAGAAGCCAGGCACCAAGCTGCCCATGGTCTTCTGGAGAGTCTCATAATTAGGCCTCTAAGTAAGTCTCAGATCAAAGGGAGGGAATTATATGAATCCAGTCATCTCCAGTGTAATAAAGCTCATCAAGCATGAGCTTTCTGGATTTATTTCTTAGGCTAAGCCATCTAACTTTCACTTAAATCCTACTTTAAAATCCCAGGTGGCATTTATACACCCAAGTATATACTCACCCATATTGCCCAATTTCAGAAGCAGTTCATTTATGTAATAAATGAAGTTATAGACCCACTAAAATACAGAGAGGTAAGCAGGAAATTTGTGTGATGGAAATAACAGTCTGCCAAAGTATGAAGAAATAAACAGTGACAAAATCAGGTTCACTTTAGTCTTCAAACTTTGGTGCTCACAGCATCTTTTCTCACTTATTTTTTTTCAGCTTAAGTATACATGTTCTGCTTTCAAAATGTCAAGAAACTTCCTGAACTTTTTTTATCATAGATATACTGGTCCCTTTTTATCTGATGCAAATTAATATTTATGAAATATTCAAGCTTGAAATTTGTCTTATGTGATGACTTTGTATGCAAATGCTGTACCTGTATAAGCCGTTCTAAATTCCAAGTAGGGACTGGGACAAGAAAAGACATTCACATGCAGTCCAATTTAAGAGTCCCTTGGTAACCATCTGGGATGAATTTTATTTTAATTTCATATTGAAAATTGTAAGAACAGTAATACACTAAGGATAACATAGCAAATACTTATATAAAAAACTTTCGTTATTTCTGATAATCTTGTCATTCCTTCCTGCAGAGAAAAGGTCTCACTATATATATCCTAGGCAATAAAAGTTTCAAAATTTCAAAAAGACAACTGTATACAATTACTGAAGTTTCAAAATCAAATACCAATAAAGCTGTGGTTCTTTATTATGAAGCCTTCAAAGCCTTCAAATTCTGCAAAGCATGATCTTATAAAAAACTGTTTAAAAGTGGCAGCTTGAAAGTTATGCAACATAGAAAAAGTTCACATCATGCTTTGTTCTATGAATCTATGAAGCCAAAAGGACTTTTGCAGACTTATTTAAAAAAAAAACAACTTTCCAGAACTTTTTTCTCTCACCTTTTCACAACTTGGTAGAAATCAGATAGATGCAAGAAAACCCAAAGTTATCAGATGCAAAAGGAAAATAAAAAATATTATTTCAGTGATCTTAGCTAAGTTTAGTGCTAGCTAATGCTGCCAGATGGGTTTATCCCTTCTTTTATGGAAGAAATACTGTCTTTCTGATTCTTTAAGTATTTCACTGGTCTCATTTGATCAAGAAAGATGTGAACAATTTTGACACTTACAAATGATTGAAGAGATGTGATAAAGGTCATGTAAGTGTAGTTTAATAATGTATATTTAAAAAAAAGATATTTTTTTGGGGGAAAAAAACATATGTAATTTGAAAAGATTGTTCCTAACTGGCAAAAGAAAAATAAAATTCAGTATTTATTTTTAAATGATATGTTATAGGGCTTTTAGTCTGATGAAGAATTCACTCAGATTTTCCTATTTCAGAAAATTTCAGAAAATTCCTCTGTATTTCACTAAGTTCAAATATACCCTAGTAGGAAAGGCATAATGCATGCTATACTTAGCCTAGATTTCTGTGCATGCTGATGTTAGGTGCAACTGGATACCTTCAAACAGAATGGATTGTGGCAGACTTCTCCTTGCTCTTCCTCAGCTTTTCACAAAACTTGCAGGAAATAATTATCTTGGAAACCTCTTCTCCTCTTTGAAATTTGTCAAAATTGTCCAAATTATTAAAAACTTATAATAAGGGCACTAACATACAAAGATTAGCCTGTAAGTACATAAGTACTTGCATAACTACGTATATAAGTATGTAAGTCTCTTTTCCTTGTGAAAATGAGCTAAACAAATGGGCAAATATATACTTGCTAGTATAGTTGTAAAAAGGAGTTGGTCAGTTTACAAACCACAGTGTGAATTATGTATGAGGTAGGAAACTAGAAAGACAATGTAGTCTGAGTTCTGTATTGGTATTAAAGGGCTATATTTAGTTCTGCCAACATCAATGGACTTTTGGCCACTTTGTCCAGAAAACCTAATCTACTGACAGCTAATGGAAAGTTTTCTTTCGCCAAAGTGGTAGGGACTAGCATATTTAGGAAAGCTCTATTTCCCATGCTGCATGTACTATGAGATTAGCGGACAGCTCTGATGCCTTTGTGGCAGCACACATTCCTTTCTGTAAGAGGTTTGCTTTCCTCTAACTGTATCGTATTATTTCCTTTGTATCCCCCAGTAGTGACTGCTAAAAGCTGAAATTCTAGTGATAAGTGTGGCTGGAAATAGTAGTGAACAATAGTCAAAGATTATTTTTACAATACCTGGTGATCCAAAACAGCCAAAGATAATGAATTTTTTTTTCTGCTTTGCAGTTATCAAATAATTACTTTATAGAAGCTAATTTAAAGTGATATAATCTTCTGTATGTAGCTGTTAGGTAGAAAGACTGGTAGCATCCCTCAAACAGGCAGGGAAGCTCTGCTGAACAGAAGTGTAGCAGTGGAGGACATATTCAAAGAGCAAATGTGAAATTCATGAAACAGAGCTGAGATTTACATAAATGTATGCATTAACTTTCGGAACACAATTAAAAGCAGAACAATTAATATATGTACTTTGCATGAGTTCCAGCATTCTTTTTTCCATAAGCAATTATTGAAAAAGCACAACACTGATGAACCTAGAGCATTATAGCACTCACAGACTGTACCTGTATTGCTGGTTTTATAAAAATTTTCTGCCATTAACATCTCCCCTTTGCTGAAGCTCTCAGGATTTTGGTGCTAAAGGTCTTGATCCTGCTGTAAGATGTATGCATATAGCTGCTAAACTTAGCCTTCCAAATCTGCTCAAGGCCTCTGGGTTTCCTTTAGTGAAAAGTAATTATTATATCCCTGCCAGGATTTTTTGGTCTTCAGATATTTCAATTATGTAAGTCTTAGTCTTCTTCTAGATATCTTTCACCCTGCTGGGAAAAAAATATTTTTGTAACTCTATCTTTTCTTTCTTTTCATATAGAGGTTCAGATAAAATAGCTTCTGATATCATCAAAATTTTTAAAAAAATAATAATTCAACTCTTGATATCCATACGTATGTTTATAATTGATAACTTTACATGTATGTAAATAATAGCCACTGTTCCAGAACTTATTACTTAAAGAGAGCTAATTAAAAACAAAACTCAGACTGATCAAGATGACTGTAATTTGTCACAGCAGTACTAGGTTGGTAGAGAACAGTTTCCTGAACCAGTAACACTGGCTGATAGTTTTACTTACGAGACTGTCTCTGATCCTTAATGTGCAAGTTGCAAGCAACTTCTAATAGAAATTTATTTTATAAAATTACCTTTCCTGAGAGTTATCTAGCAATAGTCCCTACAGTAAAGTCCAGGAGGATCCCATGAAGTGTCTTGCTTCTCCAGTCTTAGTCCCAGCCTGTTGCCAAGGCGTCACCCACAGATGTCAGAGCCTCAACTCTTCGCTCAGCATTTCTAGGGATACGTCCTGGTTTCAGCTGGGATAGAGTTAACTGTCTTCCTAGTAGCTGGTACGGTGCTGTGTTTTGAGTTCAGCATGAGAAGAATGTTGATAACACTGATGGTTTCAGTTGTTGCTAAGTAGTGTTTAGACTAATGTCAAGGATTTTTCAGCTTCTCATGCCCAGCCAGCGAGAAAGCTGGAGGGGCACAAGGAGTTGGCACAGGACACAGCCAGGGCAGCTGACCCAAACTGGCCAACGGGGTATTCCATACCATGGGACATCATGCCCAGTATATAAACTGGGGGGAGTAGGGGTGAGGGGATCGCCGCTTGGGAACTAACTGGGAGTCAGTCGGCAGGTGGTGAGCAACTCCTTTGTACATCACTTGTATATTCCAATCCTTTTATTATTACTATTGTCATTTTATTAGTGTTATCATTATCATTATTAGTTTCTTGTTTTCTGTTCTATTAAACTGTTCTTATCTCAACCCATGAGTTTTACTTTTTTTTTCCCGATTCTCTCCCCCATCCCACTAGGTGGGGGGGGAGTGCGTGAGCGGCTGCGTGGTGCTTAGTTGCTGGCTGGGGTTAAACCACGGCAGGATGCTTTTCCCAAAGCCTGCTTTTAGACTCCTGGTTCATCATGCTCCCAAACTCTTTACAGAATAAGAATACATATTCAGTGCTTGCCACTTAAGCTAAAAAAATTAATTTGTTTACACCCTTCCTTGCTCCCTCTCAGGTTTATAGGATGTCAGCTTCTCTTTCCTGAGTACTGTTTGCTTAAATCTAAATTAATTTTGCTGAACAATTGACAAAGTTCAGGTTGCAAATCTAGAAACCTTCTCACAATCTGCTAAGCTGTACCTACATGCAGGCAGCAGGGGAAAGGTTCTTACATACAGTAAGTTGCCCTCCTCATGCTAATTTCCACAGGCCACAGGGAATTCTGCCTGTCATCTCCCAAGAGGAAGGCTTTGTAATACAAAATCTGTATGGAATCCTGCAGGTGAACGTGCTCTGATGGGATTTTCTTTTCAGACAACCTTTTTCAAAAAATGAAGTTGCATCGAACAGGGCATGCCTCTGCAGCTCCATCACACAAAACCATACTCCTGACGCTACGCTGAGAACTGCTGTCTGTATTCTTGCTGCCAATAATATTTTAAAATGTGATGGAGTAGCCATCAGAATCTCTGTCTTTGCAGATAAGAATAGATGAGAACGGGCTTGCTCCTCTATTGTTCTTATCTGATCAAGTATTGTGCTGCCATTTTTGAAAAGTTAGAAGAGATTTTTCTGAACAGGAGCTAATTAGTTTTTCCAATAAACAAACAATTTTTGCTGTCACTCTCTAGGTATTTTGGGGTTTTAATTAAAAAAAAAAAATCTTTTTTACTTGTTTGCAAAGTTCTTTTTGCTTGTTTGCTTTTAAAGTTTTCAGCTTTAAGAGGGAAGTTTCCCAACTTTGTCTCTAGAGGACAGATAGACATTAATTTTTTTATTACTGTGAGTTTGCACAAAACAGTTCTGTTCTAGGAATAAACAGGGTCTGTTTTCAGCTCAGCTGACAATGCAAGGACTACATCAGTTTTATGAGATAGGCAGAGAGGTGCTACTCCTGTAACAGCAAAGGTGTAAGCTGCACAATTAGACACTAAGTGATTATGCAGCAAAAGGTGAGTGCCATGGGAACTTTTCTAGCACAAAGTTAGATGCCAAGGGACTGTATGCTCTGTTAGATTCAACGGCAGCTGAGCAGGATTTTGTGAATAAATGTGATGAGTGAGCATCAGAATGAGGCACCTAAAGAAGTGCCTGAGTCCCACTTATAACCCTGGCCCAAAGCTTCTTTACTTGCTGTTTGATTATATGTCTTGAGCTTCCTGGTGAAAGTTTCTGTTATCAGGTCTTCTTCCTTTCAGTTCTGAAAGAGCCAAAAACCAAATGCAGGCAAATCTGACACCATGGTGGTGTTGAGGAGAAGAGGGGAGGAAGGAAGGTTATTTTCCTTCCAGAACCATGTGTGGGGATTTGCCTGTCTGCTGCTAATTGCACAAAGGAGAAAGTCCTTCCAGCTCTGCTTTAGCACTAAGGTCATCTGTGCTTGTCCGTTCTGGAAAAGGAGAGTTATGCTACCAGAGAAATGTGTTCTTTTCAGGAGAGGTTTTGGTGGGAATGACTAATGGAGCACCTTTTGTTGCATTAGGAGCCTCTATCACTCTGCAGCTTGTCCTTTCAAAGGAGACAGCAGTTTATTAATGAACATAGCTACAGTGGCACTGGGGTGAGCTCCTCCACCTCAGGAAGGCAGAGCTGGTAACATACTGAGAGGACCATACAAGTGGTTTTTTTGTTTCTGTAACTTAAATCTACTCAGTCAAAGAAAATCCATGTTTGAAATTTCACACTATTTTAACAGTATAAAATATTTATCTCTCAGTTTAGTGTAAGGTTTTTAGGTCTCAGATTATTTTTAATTAAATCCATCTGATTCATTGTGTGCCTATGTGTGTGTGAGAGAGATACTGAGAAAGACCAAATAATTTTAACTTGGGGTTTCATTTTTAATGCACTTATCCAAGAAAAAAAAAAAAAAGTGTATTTACACCACATGTTGCAGGTAGTATTGAAAAACCAGATTCTGAGAAAAAAAAATTCTTAAATGTTATTAAGTTTTCTCACTCCCAATTCCTGAAACAATGAAAGAGCAAATTCAGCTTGCTAGTTGAACCGTCATTCTCATGCTTCTCCGTGACGGGCAAGGGTTTTTACCTAGATTTCTGAGGCTATGGCTATACAGCTAACTCAAACAATGCCCTGTTCAGGCACTGGCACTTGATTGCCTACAGCATTTAATTAATAGAAAGGTACCTGGTGCCTGGTCCTCTTGTTTGGCCCAACGGCAGCCCTTACAAACCGCTCCTCAGAGTTGGTAGGAGCCAGGGACCGCTACCAGCGGGACAGCCCTGCATGCAGCCATCCTGGTTTGGAAACTGAGACTTTAAAAGTATGGAAGAGGCCCAACGACCCTTTTTGGACCGGGTAGGCATCACTGCATTTATATTTGTAGATATGGGCTGAGATTCTAGGTGTCCATTGTGGCAATTCCTTCCTTCCAGTTTGCCTCCTGAGAATTCCTTTTATGTCAAACACTAAAAAGGTGCTATCTTTTATCATTGAAAGAGCCAGAAGACAAACCCCAACAAGTGTGTTACTGGCCAGGAAGGAAAATACATGATATGCAACCTCGAGCCATGTAAGAAGTGTAAGTAGATTGATCCCTGAGTGTAAGAGACTGAATTGTTATCTCAAACCCTTTGCCTCAAAGAATGTTAGGTATGAGGGACTGGAACTGTGAACTGCTTATCTCGAGCCCTTTGTCTCTGAGATGGCCTGTTTAAGCAGGACACCCCTCTGTCCATAAGGACGATTACGAGGCCATTGAGGCATCCAGGGGAGGAAACTGGGCTGGAACTGATAAGATACTGGTTTCTGGTGTCGGTCATGCGAAGGTCGTGTGATAGACGAAACCTGCGGCGCGTGACATCATCGAAATATGCCCTATAAAAACCCATACAGACAAGCCGTGAGGCTTTTCCCACCACCAAAGAATTGAAGATTGAGGACCAACGGGAAGCCGCTGAATCCGTGGTGGTGACCGTCCTTGCAAGTCCCACCACCGACTGCTTGCCTGAGGACCAATGGGATGCCACTGGATCCATGGTGGTGACTATCCTAGCAATCCTATCCCGACTGCTTGCTTAATTTCTACCTTTTCTTCCATTCTATCCTATCACCATTATTTTCCACTTTTGATACTTTTGATAATAAAAGCCTTTCTGGGTATACAGCATTTGACCTCATTTGTGTCTTAATCTCGCTCTTGGGATGATATCGAAACCTTCCCCGACATTGGATCGGGACACTGAGCCAGGGCTACAGTACTTATTATCGAAGGGGTTCTTTGGAGCCTTTATGTACATACTGCTTGGGGGATATGTTAGAGAAAATGAGATTGGCATCAGCTCTTTTCTTGTATCTCAAAAGTCTACAGGTTTCAGGACACATTCCCCTCATCGATTCCCTGGCGGAAGCTACAGCTGCAATTCCACCTTTAAGAGTAAATTAAGGTCTAAATCCTAAATTAAAAGAAAACTCCTGAAGTTATCAAAAATGGTCTCAAATGGCACTAGGCACCTATGCTTAGGCAACGGAACAGTGGTTCAATTCATTTCACCTGAATGTATTTGTGCATAAATTGTGTGACTGAGACTGTGGTTTCATAGCCACTTTAACCTGAGTGCTTTTCTGAAGCTTTAAATTGAGCAGTGCCAGTTATAGCTCCCAGAAATGTTTGTACTGGTGCTAAGTTTTTGCAATCACTGTGGGAGCCAAATCAGGGGATATAACTGGATGAAACCTAACTTTGTCCAAAAAAAAAAAAAAAAAATCCATATCCATATCCTTATCCATATCCATACTCAGTTTTATAACCAATCATTTACCAGCTCTCACTCCCATGACACCAAAAAAGACAAGGAGATAGGCAGAGACAATGGAGCAAGGTGGGACCACACTTTTGACAGCAACCTAAATTTATGTTCATTTAAAATGACTGCATAATCATGTCTTTTTATAAAGCCGTCATCAAGATTCCCTCTGCAATCAAGGGTAAAGAGAAGGCAGTTCCAGAGGGTGATTCATCCCCTTTATTTTAGGAGAGAATGAATCACCCTCTGGAGTTGCCTGTCTTTCTCCACTGATTATGGATGGACAAGGCCTGATTTAGACTACTTACTTTTTGGTAACTAGAGAGAGTGCATCCTATCCTTGGTAGCCATGAAAATGGACAGAAGGGGACATTTAAAGGATTGATTGTTTAAAAAAAGAAAAGATGTGTGAATGTCTTATTTACTAATGTTTGACACCAACATTTGCAGAAGTGAATGTTTAAAGTGAAAAGAGATTATTTCTTTTGTATGATACAAAAGTATTTACTTAGCACTTAATTGGAAAACAAATGAGTGTAAAATGTTTCTCCAGAAGACATGGTGTATTTTAGCTTATAGCATAAATTGTACACTAAAAAACATACAAATTTTGCTAAGTTTTATACCTAAGGATAGGGAACACATCAGAAAAGAAAGAGTAGTATGTTTTATAGCAAAGGCGAAAACAGTCTCTAAAATGGAAAAATGAGTTAAATTCTAGGCTAAATATGATTGAGGTTGTATGGCTTGCATGATTTGCCCAGGATTTAATGTATTGTTATGTCAGAAAATGCTAATCACTATTATCAATCACAAGGTCAATCACAGACCTCATTAGAAATGACAAGCATGGGATTCACAATTCATTTAGGCAAGGTGGAGAAAAAATTAAAAATGTTTTGCTTAGGAGCAGCTGAGGCAGTGCAGGCTAATACCTCCTTAGTCACTGAACCCATATTGGGTTGTATGGGTAGTGTTGGTAGTAAACGCAAAGGCTAGAGAACTGACTGATTAGCTGTAACAACACAGTATCTCGTGAAACAGCAGGCTAAAATTTAATGCCTTAAAACAAGGCATACTTCATATGCTGGTTGTCAGCTGGAGACTTCTGAACAGGAAATAGATCTCCAGCCTTTTTTCCAAGGTCTTGGCTATTCTAGTTAATTTTTTTTTTCCTCCCCAGCTATGGGCTGATAAGAGGTCTCTACAGATTTTGTATGTTATATATCTGCTTGTATATCTTTTGCTTGGAAGGACAGGACAGCTGCCAACTTATTGCATTGGACCTGTTCTCCACTGGGACTCATAAACTACATCTGTGCCTGTAAATAAAACTGGTCAGACACTGCTTTTTGACACAGGTGACATCCATCCAGTAAGCTCTCTAACCAGCACCCAAACTACCAGTTAGGAATGGTGTCTGTTCCCTACCATCCCGTAACTAGGCACAAGGTGTCATCTGCCTAAAATGCAGTTTGGCCTAAGCCAGAACTATGCCAGAGACTGTGCTAACACTGCAAGATTAAGGACAATGTCTCATGCCCATGCCCTGAGCTCTCTGTCCTGGTTTCCGCTGCGATAGAGTTAACTGTCTTCCTAGTAGCTGGTACAGTGCTGTGTTTTGAGTTCAGTATGTGAAGAATGTTGATAACACTGATGGTTTCAGTTGTTGCTAAGTAGTGTTTAGACTAATGTCAAGGATTTTTCAGCTTCTGATGCCCAGCCAGCGAGAAAGCTGGAGGGGCACAAGAAGTTGGGACAGGACACAGCCAGGGCAGCTGACCCAAACTGGCCAAAAGGGTATTCCATACCATGTGACGTCATGCCCAGTATATAAAGTGGGGGGAGTGGGGGCCTGGGAGGAATCGCTGCTTGGGAACTAACTGGGCGTCGGTTGGCAGGTGGTGAGCAATTGCATTGTGCATCACTTATATATTCCATATTCCAATCCTTTTATTAATATTATTGTCATTTTAATATTGTTGCCATTATCATTACTAGTTTCTTCTTTTCTGTTCTATTAAACTGTTCTTATCTCAACACACAAGTTTTACTTTTTTTCCCTAATTCTCTCCCCCATCCTACTGGGTGAGGGGAAGTGAGTGAGCGGCTGCGTGGTGCTTAGTTGCTGGCTGGGGTTAAACCACGACACCTCAGAATAACAACAAACTAGTAATTTATTTACTAATGCAAGCTTAGGGATCACATACCTTCCAGTATGAACATCTTCTGCTGACTGTGCCGTTTATGTTTGCTGAGCCTCTGACCATCTCTTCCTTGGATTACTGTCTTCACAGTTGCAGCATGGAAACCAGTTACTCATTTCTGGATGGCTCCACTTAGCTTGTAGCTGGCCACCACAGGCCATTGTTAATTCTTAGTACATGACACTTCCGTGTGTGTGAGTGTTAGATCTGTCAGAGACAGAAAAGTAATCAGAAAACCAAAATGCAGTAAGAAAAGGAGAAAAGCAACCATGTGATTTTCAGAGAGAGTGAACACTTGGGAGCATGGGGTGACGTGGAAGGAAGAGATGATTGGACTGTGGGCAAAGAAACATGCTGTATTTTGTCCCCCAAAGTTTGGAGGGAAAGAACGTCAATATCCATTCCAGAACGGAAATGACCCCCATAAAATATGTGGCTCCTGTCACCCTTTTTCCCTGCTAATGGGAACAAACCAAGAAGGGCCCAACCATTTTCTGATAGCTAGAAATGAAGGACCAATGCTGTCATTCAAAACAGAAACCTTGGAGCTCTTTGAATAAAATAGTCAGTGTAACTCCATGTATGTAAGTGTTTGAGAGCAGTTTTGACCAACAGCTAGTCACAGACTTCTGGACTATATTTATGTATGTTTGTCTTTTTTCGTGCTAGACTGAAATACAGTAGGGCCTTTCTTGTTAATACCGTTATAAAAAACCTGCAGTTGTTACATCTGCAGCATTGAAACTGGAGCCCTAGATGAGAACAGTAAGACTGTAAATGTTCACTCAGAGGGGGCTCAAAATACCAAAACTATCAGTAAATAGGTGCAATGTTGCTAAAACTGCTTGATTTGTCCTTGAAATACAAACAAGGACACAAAGTGGCTTGAAGCAGTGCTTTTCCTGTAATAGAAACAAGTGTATTATAATATATGTTTTTCCATAGATATTTTAAGAGTACTTAAAGAGTATTTAAAGATAAAACTGATTCAGGTATCCAACACAAAAAAAATTCAGTTTAATTAATTGCAAACTATGAAAATTAGAAAGTACTTTAGAGAAAAAACAGCTCATTTAGTAAAATTGTCAGAGAAGTACTGCACTATACCCTCAGTAAAAACTGTTTTTAATAATTATAACTTTTTGTACTTTCCCAGTAGAATCTCTTTTCTCCCCCTAGACTTAAAAAGTACATTAATCTTCTTAACATGTGCCTTTTGTTCAAATCATTGAAATTTTTACTTTCAGATAACGGTAACTAATAGTCAACACTATCATTTGTCTTGCAGACAAGCTGAGGATGACAAACTAGTGTCATCTTTCTTAATTACTGTTTTACCAGGATAGAGTTTAATGCTAAATGACATTTATGGATTAATGCTGTGTAATCTGAATATCCTGATGGAAATGACTTCAGAAAACAGACAGGCTGAAAGCAAAGTTCGGGGAAAGTGATATTGCCCAGGGACTACCTCGGGCTTTTGAAACATACTCCACAGCACTAAAATGTAGTTTTTAAAGAGTCTGTAAGTTTCAGTTTACTTGCATCACTCTCTAAAATTTTATCTGGTATGTGATGTTAACTGGGACAAACCCAGCTAAGACACTTCAAAGAGCACTCCGCACTTATCTTTTCAAGGAGGCTCAACAGTCTGACTGCATACTATGATCCATTATGGCAGTACAAGTTACACAATTATCCTTCAGACAACATGTCATGCAGGTTACATCATGCAGCCCAATACACAGCACAAGAGATAAAGGTTCAGAGAAAAGTCCCAAGCCTCTGTTCCAGCTAAAAGAAACTCTGCAGTCATAAAGCAGAGATTTTAAAAAGTTCCTTGAATGCATACTTTTAAAGATGCATTGTGCAGAAGGAGAACTTCCTTTTTAGAATGCATCTCATGTGGCACCCCATTGTATTAATCTTTGCATTACCTTCCAGGACCAACTGTGACAAGTCTCCAAACGTATCTGTGTCATGAAAGATGTCATTTTATTTCCATTAAGTTGAATTAATCCACCTGTTCTTTCCTGCTGAGATTTATACAAGGTAGTATAAGGAAAAACTCCAGCTACTTTAGACCTGCAGAGTGGAATAGAATGGATTTTGCTGTTACAGAGAGATTGCAATACTGAAAGTATCCTGAAATATTTCATAGTATAAAAGAGATGAACTCATTCCTAGAATGTAAAATCTATTTTAGATTTCCTATATTCAGTATCTTGGATGTCTATCCTACTTAACATTAGTTTGCAGAACTTAGCTTGGACAGGGATTTACATTTCAAGCAATATCAAGTCTTAAAAGCACAGAATAGCTTTAAGAGCTGTGTTTCGGTCTCACTTCTAGATAACAGTAACATTGCAGATGAAGAATAGAAACACTGCACGAAAACCTGCTACAGTGGTTACACAGCAAGTGGGAACCTTTTGACACTGGAATTTGCTTTGCTAAACAAAAAAACCAAAAAAAAAACCAACAACAAAAAAAAGAAAAACAACCTGGCTAGAAGAATGTACTTCTCTTCTGCGCAATTTTCAAACTGTAAAAGTTCATACTCTATGGTTCTCCCAGACAAATGAAGAAGTAATTGCATCATAAATCCCTGACATGTTATTCCACATGATCTTAGAGTGTGGTTCAAATGAAATTAGTAATACAAATCTTTTTTTCTTTTTCCAGTACTCTGTTTAGAATACCTGTATCTATATTCTGTCTGTTAAGTGTACATGATGGCTGTCAATCATTTGCAGGTCAATTTCAAAAATATTGGTAAATTTTAGATATATTCAGTATTCTACAAAGTTTTGTGACTTCACTGCATCATTTTACTTACTGTGTCTAAACATGTCACTCTATATGTCACGCTAGTATGCTCAGTCTCCCTCCCTTGTACCTTCCTTTTCATTTTCATGACTGACTGGATTTGATCTCAGCGTATAGGACATCTTTTCTGTTGATTTGCCTTTATCTTTCTTGCCTAACTTTCCTATCCTTATGGGCAGCTGCTTAGCTGTCTTTATACTTCGAGGGACTATTTTTTGGCATAGCTTTCATAACCTGTGGATCAAATTTAATTTTCAATGTTGTATTTGGTTTACATGGCAAGGTTTTAGTAGCGGGGGGGCTCTAGCAGTGGCTTCTGTGACAAGGTGCCAGAAGCTGCTGCCACGTCGGACACAGCCAGTTCCAGCCGGCTCCAAGACAGACCCGCCACTGGCCAAAGCTGAGCCCATCAGCGACGTTGGTAGCACCTCCGTGATAACATATTTAAGAAAGGGTAAAAAAAGCTGTGCAACAGCAGCTGGGAGAGAGGAGTGAGAACATGTGAGAGGAACAGCCCTGCAGACCCCCAGGTCAGTGCAGAAGGAGGGGAGGAGATGCTCCAGGCGCCGGAGCAGAGATTCCCCTGCGGCCCGTGGTGATGAAGACCATGGTGAGGCAGGCTGTCCCCCTGCAGCCCAGGGAGGTCCACGGGGGAGCAGATCTCCACCTGCAGCCCGGGGAGGACCCCACGCCGGAGCAGGTGGGTGCCTGAAGGAGGCTGGGACCCCGTGGGAAGCCCGCGCTGGAGCAGGCTCCTGGCAGGACCTGTGGCCCCGTGGAGAGAGGAGCCCACACTGGAGCAGGTTTGCTGGCAGGACTGGTGACCCCGCGGGGGACCCACCCTGGAGCAGTCTGTGCCTGAAGGACTGCAGCCCGTGGAAGGGACCCACGGTGGAGCAGTTCGTGAAGAACTTCAGCCTGTGGGAAGGACCCAAGCTGGAGTTTGGGAAGGACTGTGTTTTTAAGATTTGTTCTTATTTCTCATTATCCTGCTCTGTTTAACTGGTAATAAATTAAAATAATTTCCCCAAGTTCAGTCTGTTTTGCCTGTGATGGCAATTGGTGAGTGATCTCCCTGTCCTTATCTTGACCCACAAGCTTTTTGTCGTATTTTTCTTCCCTTGTCCTGTTGAGGAGGGGGAGTGATAGAGAAGCTTGGTAGGCACCTTGCAGCTAGCCAAGGTCAACCCACCAGAAATGCTGATATTTCTTCATCTTTATTTAAGTAGCAATCAAAAGCTCCTCCCAGCTGAATGCCTCCCTGGAAATATTGTATGTTTTCTATTACTGAGCTTCAAACTTAAATGTTGTTCTAGACTCAAAGAATACATAATGCATTACGAATGGAAGCTATATATAAGGAGACATGATTAAGAATTATTCTGGTAATTCAGAGAACCACAGAATGGTTGAAGTTAGAACATGCCTCTGGAGGTTATCTGGTCAAATCCCCTGCTCCAGCAGGGCCACCTAGAACCAGTTGCCCAGGACCACGTGCAGACAGCTTTTGAATATCTCTAAGGATACCTCCAACCTCCCTGAGCAAATTCATTGTATTTAAAATGTAAGCACTTGTGCTGGTTTTGGCTTGGGTGGAGTTAATTTTCTTCATAGCAGCTATTATGGGGCTCTGTTTTGGATTTGTGCTGAAAAGTGTTGATAACACAGGGATGTTTTTGTTATTGCAGAGCAGTGCTTGCACAGAGTCAAGGCCTTTTCTGCTCCTCACCCCACCCCACCAGCGAGGGGGCTGGGGGGGCACAAGGAGTTGGGAGGGGACACAGCCGGGACAGCTGACCCCAACTGGCCAAAGAGATATCCCAGACCACAGGACATCATGCTCAGCATATAAAGCTGGGGGCAGGAGGAGGAAAGGGGGACGTTGGGAGTGATGGCATTTGTCTCCCCAGGTAACCACTATGTGTGATGGAGCCCTGCTCTCCTGGAGATGCTGAACACCTGCCTGCCCATGGGAAGTGGGGAATGAATTCCTGGTTTTGCTTTGCTTGTGCACACGGCTTTTGCTTTACCTATTAACCTGTCTTTATCTCAGCCCAAGAGTTTATCACTTTTACTTTTCCAATTCTCTCCTTCATCCTGCTGGGGGGGGAGCGAGTGAGTGGCTGCGTGGGGCTCAGCTGCCAGCTGGGGTTAAACCACAACAGCAATTTTTAGAACATAGATTTGAACAGAGAGGAGTGATAAACAGTAAAGTCAGCCAACTTTATCTTAGTTATTTGCAAAGCCACTCTTAGGGCAATCCCCTCTCCAGTCCGCTAACCCACGTGGACACAGAGCCAGCACTTTCACCACTTTGGGCAAGTCCAGAGCAGAAATGACTGATACCTAAGCAGCACACTGGTTTCCAAACTACCTCCCCTCTCTCTCCCAGTGCTATAACTTCTTTCTAGGGCGGTCTGCCTACCTGAGAGGGCAACAATAACAACCTCTAGTTAAATTTTTCTTCATTTCAGTATCTGCTGTGTCTTGATTAAGACTGCAGTTGTGTAAGGCTTCCTCACTGCTTTGATGTTATTCAGCCAACCACAAAATGTAACTCCCCTGAATGACAGCACATTTCCATTACTGTAAAAGCTACTTGAGACATGCTGCCATGGACTGGGACAGTGCTAGGGTGGGACAATACATATGTTTTTAATTCTTCATTAGGAAAATCCTTTACACGCAATATGAAATATATATCCTAGAATTAACGAGCTCTGCATCCATCATGTTTGCCTTTCACACACAGTGTAAAATACACAAACTAGAATTGATGAGCTCTGTATCCATCACATCTCTACAAGGAAAGGCAGAGAACTGATCTCCTTCTTTGCAGTGCAAAAGAGAAAAGGTAAGCATGCTGGTTCCCTGTATAGGATGAAATAAGGATAATTCCGGAATTAGAGAACCCAGTATTGTGTTAGGGCATTAGCTTGGAAATCTGAATACCAGGATTCAATTTCCTGCTAAGCAGGTGACTTCAAACTGCCTGGGTGAACATTGGCAACTCATTTAGTCACAGACAACTTCCATGCTCTGTCAGTAAATTTATGATAAGAGTATTCCAACACTATGAGTATACATACATTAAAGGTTTTCAGGTATCGGCTATTCAATGATAGAGGATATGAATTGGAGAAATATGAGCAGTGTACACACACACTTGGCACAGCAGAATGTGCTGCTGTGCAGGTTTTCCTCCTTTCAGTTCTGAAATGGGGCTGATTTAGAGCTCAATAGGATTTTAAACAAACTTGATTCCTTATGCTTTTTTTAGTCTAAAAATTTTATTTTATCTCCCTCAGGATTCTGATATATCAAAGTTTATTTGTGATCAAAACCAAAAACCAACTCTTTTCACTGAAATAAAGGTTTTGAAAGAATGTACTTATTGTTTTAATTAAAATAAAATATTTTAAACTTTACTGAATTTAAGCATTCCCTCCCCACTCTTTATTCTGTAGTTCTTTGTTCTGTTGGAACATCCCAGCTGTTTTTCCTACATTTAATATTGAAATCACTTCAATATTTGTTTTGCTAGTCATGCTAGTTTATTCACGTCTTTCACATGTTATATGGATACCAAAGGGAAGGGCAAAGGGATCTGTTGCATTCCCTGCATATCTCCTTTTCACCCCTTTTTCTTTCTGCATTTCTCTAGCAATGACAGCTTACTGGACAGGACAGTCTAGTATTGCAAAAGTTTAGTGACATAGGCTTTTTATCTCTAACCTCTCAGCTAAAGCATCTTTTTTAAATATTGTATTTATTGGTTTTTTTCACTGTTTATCACCATAACAATTGATGTCGGCACAGTATTAGAGGATTTTGAGACACAGCATTCCTGCAGGACACTAAAATGGTATTATAATTCTGCAGACTGGGACTGGGGTCAGTGAGGAGAATAAGAAAGGTAGAAATTCTAATAAAGTATGAAATTTCTATGGAAAATCGGCACTGATATTCAAATGAAATTGGTCTACTAACTCTTTTTGTAATTTTTTCAGGAAGAGTAAGTGACTTGCCAGAAGTGTGACAGAAAATCAGTGGCATGGTTAAAAACAGACTGCAAGTCCTCTTAGCCAATACCTTCCCCACATCTTTTCTCTTTGAAGTCTACTTTTTATATTATGTTAGCAACTCATTTTCTAGTTCCATTTGTTGCTTTTGGAAGCCCCAATTCAATTACCAGTGTTGGGTGCTTGGGTTTACTTTATCTATTTGTAAAGTGCACTCATGGGATAGCACTGAATGTAGGGAAAGCTATTTTCCACCAATGCTACTTGTCATAATTAAATCTGTACTACTAAAATGGACCAGAGCCTGTTCTCTGGCCCTGAGGAGAAATGACATGGCCCAGGTCACATCATATCCATACTGCTAACATCTTTTCCTTCCTCCAAAATGGGCAGCCCCATCCATAGTGACTATGTGAAACAAGTTCCAGGCCTTGTGCCCTAAAGAGTGTGTGGTTGTTCATCCAAAGCAGAATAGGTTCAAGCAGCAGGACCCACGCCAGGGCACAGCCCCTGGTGACAAACGCACACTTATTTGAGGGAGTCTTGAGTTCAGGATGCTGCTCCAAATTCAGAAGACCAGAGATTTGACCGCAGGTCTTTGCCTTGCCAGCTGACTATCCTCATCTCAGGCTACTTGCCATAATGAGACATCTTTTCGTATATAAGTCCCCAGGTCTTTATTGTACGAGACTAACCGTGGCAGGAATGCTCTAGGAATACCTGCCACATCCCACCCAAAGGCGAGCTGGTTGGGGAATACGCTGCTCAGGAATGCTCCAGAGCTCAGTGTCCAAACAGTTTGGCCTTCAGAGACTTAGTCATTTGTCCACAAAATATAGATATTCAAAAGGGATTTGACAGTCTCAGTAATAACAAAATGATGGGATTGAGTATCAAAATTGGCATTGAGAAGTCTAGGTCTCTCTTGCAAGATTAAGCCTTAAGGTTCTTTATACTGTGAAACAGGAGTCCTGTTGGTTGAAATACCCATCTGTTGAATAAGAACAATATTTTCTAGGAATATTTTGAGAAAATATTTGTTTAAGACTCTGAACTACTATGGTGACAGGGACTGAGAAGTACACTGACCAGACATTTAAATAAAAAACCAGTGAAGCATGTAATGACAAAAGTATGAGGTATCTGAATACTTGCGTTCAGTTTGGTCACTGCTTACCTGTATTGTCTGTCATGTTTTGTGGACTGGGTTTTTTTAGATCTTTTGAGGGGAAGGAAAGGTCAAATATTTCTGAATAAAAGGACAAAAGATAGCTTAACAAAAATACATAATACAGTTATCTAGGATAAAATTCAGTGTGCATATATAGAAAATGTACAATAGTAAGGTAATTTTATTATGCCTTCATTTAGTGTGATGTGACACCACTGCTGTCAATAGAGGTACATGAAGAAGTAACAAAAATTTAATATGCTTTATAGTGGGTTACCCATATTGGACAGATATCCTTACTAAGAAAAAAAAAAAGAAGGGAAATAAAAAATACCTTGTTGGCCTAAGGGACATGAATATGTGGTCTACACTTGAGTTTCTAGGATGTTGTTCATAAAATGTGATCTTCTTCTGTGTAACTTGTAAATAAAATATACCTTTTCTTTTATTTATAAGTAGAGTGTCTGTATTGTTACATTAAAAGCAAGAAGGTTATTCATGGTTGTGAGATGCAATGCTGAAACATGTTAACACTAAATGGAATATAAAAAAAGTGGGATAATAGAAATGGAGGAAGAGCTTTTAGTTATTTAAAACTATTTCCCTTACCTTCATGCTGTGTAATTATTAAGAGGCCCACAAGGGGAAAAAAAAAAGGATCAAAATACCTTCTTTCTTTGAGAGATGAAAAAAGTCATAATTTGGAATTTCCTCTTTAAATGACTTTGAGTTGGCAATTTTTTTGTTTATAATAGAGACATTTGTGACAAATATGCATAAGTTTTAACATATTCTTTTGAATCAAATGTCAAAAAAATCTTAATATCCTGAAATGAGTGATATTAATATCAAAATGGAATTAATATCAGATTAGTAAAACTTACTGGTGGCTCCTATGTTGTATATAGCTGTGCACATACAAGGAGAAATCCTGAATTGTGACAAAAGTTATCCTGACAAGGTAGACCATTACCATTTTACAGAGAAGAGATTTGATTCCAATTTAATGCTGCACTTGAACAAAGAGTAAGCGTGAATGACAGCATTTTCTGGGATATTGGTACTATGTCCACAGTAGGGACAAGGCCAGGGTTAACCATGATTTTATCTGGACTGCCTAACAAAAGTCCCTTTCAATGGGCACCAGCAGCATGCACAAGTGAGGTGTGGGATAGAGGAGGCTGCATGAGAGGGATGTAAACATCTAAATCTTTTCCCAGTTTTTACCCAGAATATAATTAGTGCACACATGCAGGTACAGAGCCCGGGAAACACTGCTGATCCCGCTGCCATAACCAGAGTGACTTGTGCAAGGTCATGAAGTAAGTCAGTGTCAGAACTTGTGTCATGACTGCAAGCTCTAGACCGTGGTCCTTGCCTTGGATGTGAAGGCATTTCAAATTGTTTAAATAGTAACCCACTTGCTAAATTATGAAAAGCTAAATAGACTGCAGTCGTTAAGAAGGATGAGCTTTCTCTTTTGTGATTCTCACTCTGTGGAGATGAGCACATGGATGAAATTTTATTGTTGCAAGCAATATATCTTCAAAAAAGGCAATTATTCCAAAAAGGTAGAACCAGCAAATTAATAAAAAATATTGAATAATAATTTGATTTAAGATTTCTCTTCAACCATGGAAATCAGAACTATTATAAAAGTGCTAAAATTAAAAATCTGTGTCAAAGAATCAGTCTGTATAAATAAATCACCAGAAGAGACGTCTAAAAAATTATGTGAAATCTGAGGAATCTGACCACTGTGTCAACCTCTGGCCTGTGTCCAGACTAGGAATTGTTGCTCGCATGCTGAGGTTTAATAGTGATATTTTTTTCATGACATTCCTGTTCTGATACAGTCTACAATGAATACAGAGAAGAGTAATATTACCATCATCCCAGGAACCAGTGCGACACTGGCAAAATATTCTTTACCTTATATGAGCTTCATTCACACTGAGGCCTCAGAACTTTTTTTGCAGTCATTGAAGACGAGAGCTGGAGGATAAAAGATTGGAGAAAATTATTGGTATGTGTATGTAGTTGCCAGTGTGCATGACATGTATAGAAAGTAGGGATTTCTCTTTTTACTATATAAAAAGAATAACCTGTTATTAAAATTATGGCTAAACCACATGTTTTTAAATAATCTATAAAGTATTGGCACATTTATTTTCATAAATTATTAGTATTATGGGCTTAGATCAGTTGCCCACACATAGTTATATAAAAAACATTTACTTAGGATAACTGGGCTACTGGATATCCAGTTGGAGGTGGCAGATACAGTTCAAGACATTGGGAAGACCTCCTCTCCTGGTTTCAGCTGGGAGAGAGTTAACTGTCTTCCTAGTAGCTGGTGCAGTGCTGTGTTTTGAGTTCAGTATGCGAAGAATGTTGATAACACTGATGGTTTCAGTTGTTGCTAAGTAGTGTTTAGACTAATGTCAAGGATTTTTCAGCTTCTCATGCCCAGCCAGCGAGAAAGCTGGAGGGGCACAAGGAGTTGGGACAGGACACAGCCAGGGCACCTGACCCAAAGTGGCCAACGGGGTATTCCATACCATGTGACGTCACATCTAGTATAGGAACTGGGGGGAGTGGGGGCGGGGAATCACCGCTCAGGGACTAACTGTGTGCCAATCGGCGGGTGGTGAGCAATTGCACTGCGCATCATTTGTACATTCCAATCCTTTTATTATTGCTGTTGTCATTTTATTAGTGTTACCATTATCATTATTAGTTTCTTCTTTTCTGTTCTATTAAACTGTTCTTATCTCAACCCGTGGGTTTTGCTTCTTTTTTTCCCGATTTTCTCCCCCATCCCACTGGGTGGGGGGGCAGTGAGTGAGCGGCTGCGTGGTGCTTAGTTGCTGGCTGGGGTTAAACCATGACAAATACATTCAAGCTATGGGCAAAAATAGATCCTTAGAGCAAGCACCCCCCAAGCAGTGCTTCCCTGACATTAATTCCATCTAACATTCCAGAATTCACACAGGATACTGCAAAAGGTGTCCGTCTCCTGGCTCATCCTGGAATACCCCACCAAAAAAAGGTGAAGTCTAAGAGAGTTTTCTGCATTTCATAGAGGCCCCCAAAGTAGTTGCCCCTCTGAGACCAGAAATTCTTCTGAAAAATACTGAACCCAATCAAAAAGAAACATCCTTCCAATTTGATCTCTAAATCAAATTAGTGGACTGTCTGACCAGGAATTTAGGCAGTTCTCCTAGACAGAATTGTCCAGAGAGCTAGCATCAAAGGATATTCCTTTCCGAAGGCTGGACCTGTTGGAGAGCATAATTTGGAGGTGACCCATCTCAGCGTTTTTTCTGCGACAAATACATGTGTTGAACACAGTGAATGAATCATCTGCAGATCCTTTGAACTCCAGCTGTTCAAGGCAGAAGAGAAGATGCTCCCCGACTCTTTACAGGATCAAGAGCACTTCTGAAGATTATACTGTTTCTTTTGTCTTGGAAGCATTTATTTGGAAGAATGGCTATTGACACAGACAAGAGCTTCTTTCTTCAGAATTATTGCAATTTATGGAATAGTGAATCTAAGAGTTCTTTGGATCTGGGATTGGGAACATTGAAATGGACTCTGGAAAATAACCTGTCTGCCATTTTTCGAGAGAGAGCAGTAAGAATACTGTCTCAGGGGGGAGAGAGAGAGGTCAAATCATGAGCAGCTGCCTGCAGAATTAATTCCTAGCCACGGAGCCCTTTTCTCTGTCTTTTTAGCTCTCTTTTAGTTCACAGATCCATGTCCCCTCTGTACTTCTCTAGAAAGTTTATGAAAGCAGCTTGAGCCCAGCAACGTGAGCAAGACAAAAGAAAAGAGTAAGCCTATTTGCTATGAACTTTCTACGTGGTTCTGAGAGCTGTGCTCTGACCAGGGTCACGAGTAAGTGGCTGATCTGTAAGACAATACCTGCACAAACTGCACTACGGGGATGAGAAGAAAAGAGTGGGCAGCTGAAGGAAGACAACAGCATGGGCAGCAGATTTATGCAGCATGGGAATATTTTGAATCCCAACACATGCTCTTTCTCTTTGAGGTTTCTGTAACTATACATTCTTGCACAGTAGCTGCCAGCAATCTTTATAGCTGTTCAGAAAAGTGGTGGTGGCCAGAACAAACTTTATGATGGCTGGGATAAAAATGAGAAGCATAGGAGTGTGATGAAACAGGTAAAAAACTGTGGGTAGGTGTGAATAGTAGCTGTAAAGGACAATGGGGCATACAATTGTGTTGAGGATGCAAGGCTGTTGAAAGTGTTGCCTTGAGGCTCGCATGCAGCTTGTTATTAGGTACATTTGGGTTAATAGTCCCAGACTTGATTTTTAGCAGCACTGGTAGAGCACAGGCTCCATGAGGAAGGAAGGCGGATAAAATATCTGAAAGTCAATGAGACAGAGTGGAGGAGGATGCAGAAAAGGAGTACAGCCATTTTAGTCATGACAGTCCACACAGATGACTCTCCATTTGCCATCATGGGGAGGACTCACATCCTGAGACTGAGAGCTTGGCCTGTGATTTTTCTGTGGTGTAGGAAGATTTCGTCTCAGCCATCACTCTTTTGGGGATGTAACCCAGAAAACTGGCAGAACATGGCACCTTGCATGTGCCAAAGTGGTGAGACTATGTTCTGTTAAGGACTAGTACAAAGAGAGAATACACAGACCTTTTCTGCCATACGGAATAAGATAAAAGAGCACTGAGGGCAGATAAAGAATTATCAAGACAGCTTGCAGATGTGCACTGGACAGTGGTCCTGTAAGGCCTGGGAACAGACTTTTATTGTAGCCCTTCAAGAAACTCATTACACCTTTCCATACTCATGACAGATTTGAGTGCAATGTCTGGAAATTTGGCCCCAAAAGTATTGCTGGCACTCAGCCATATGACAACATCAGCTTAGTCTTAGACAGTTTGATACTGATAGTACTTCACCATCATTCAGAGGAAGGACCTCTCTAAAGCTTATCAAAGAATCATTTCCAGGCTAATCAGCAATATATAAGAGAGGGGGTTTTTATTTTTATTGCAAGTGCTGGGGATTTTTTGTCACACCCCTTGAGGTGAATTAAACACATCTTCGTGCTCGAGTATAAAGAGATTTAATGAGCAATTCATTAGGCAGCGCCCCACCACTATACATGGTTCGACAGGCAGGCTGCAAAGATGCAGCACGGGCCGATTCCTTATGTACACTTGCACCACCACCAGTCATGCTGTTACAAGTCAGTACTGCGGCACTTCTTATCCTATCCACAAGGGAATTTATGCTTCCTTGTATGGAATTGTTTCCCCTCTGGCAGCCAGTGTAACCTGGTTCTGCAGTCAGGTCTTCTTGCTTGTTAAACCAGGTAGTTCTTGAGTCCCAAATTATTATCATTGAGCAGTTACCATTTGAATTTCCCCTTCATTCTTCCCCTTTGTGAGTAGTTATTACTCACACACATTCATTATTGCAAGTCTTTGAAATTCCTCCTTATGCTTCTTATCTATTTCCATTTACAAATTATTTACATTGCCTCACATTGGGTTATTCCTTTTGTTCCCTTCTTCGTTTGTTTATGGCCCATTTTCAGGCAACACAGAATCAATTGCACCAGTATATAAGCTATTATAATGATTAGTAACAGAATAATAGTCCACTTCAAGATCAACCTAAAAATATTCCCTAACCATCCTCCAGTGTCTGGCAACCATACCCACCAGTCCCTTTTCCATTCCCGTTCCTATACTTTCTGGAAGACTTGCAAATTTTTCCTTATAGTAGAAATGTCAGTAGCTATATGGCCAGATTGATCAATGTTAAGTACAGCAGGTTGCATTCATCAGTATGCACACATCACCTTGTGAGACCAACACCACCACATCTAATGCCAGTTGATTCTGGAGTGCTACTTTCGATATTCTTGATACTACTACTTGTAAGGCCAGAATTGCATTTGTTGTGGTGTTGCACATAGACTCTATAGTCTAGGATATGTTTATGATGGCAACAGCAAGCTCGATTATGTCAAGAGTTGGAAATAGAGCTCGGAATACCTTCCACCTGGGTCTCAATCTTTCCACTAAAGAGGGAACTAATGTGTCTTGGCAAGTTGTGAGCCAACTGCAGACAGAGCATGGTGTACTTCTTCATGTGTGGGTAACCATCGCAGGGTGCAGGTGCCTGTGGTGTTTAGCAGCAGGACTTTGTGGGCATCATGGCTGCATATCCAGTATAATCCTGTATGATTTACAAACCCAGGGACATATGTGATGTCTTTCAACAGATAATAGTGGGGATGCCAGTACCGGGACATGCAATCAGAAATACCATAAGGAATGCTAATTCAGCAATTAGTAGTGTTACACTCCAGTGAGTAATCCTGTGTGTGCTTCCACCTGAACCTCCCTCGTTTGATGGTAACATCTTTACGTGCAGGTCTCACAACCTGGGATGGACAGACCAGGGAAGTGTTGTGGTAAGTTCGGAATTCCCTCAGGCTAAATTAAGGTGAAGTGACACCAAATGATCAATTAAATGTTTTATTTATGGCAGAAGCAGCCTGAACTTAGAAGGCATAACAGTAGGTGGCAGGGTTTCTCACAGCAAGAATTGGCATGAAACTACGTCAGTAAACTGTATAACGGGTGCTAACCATACGTATCAATTCAGGTAAGACAATGAGGAGAGCCCTCCTGTTGAGTCACGAGGTTCAGAGCAGACCCCCTTGCTTTCTAGACTCCTTCTCAGAGAGCAGCCCAGGGGCGGCTGGGTTATGTCTAAAGGGATGAAGTGTAGGGGTTATGGACAAAAGAGAAAGAGAGAGAAAGAAGAGAAAAGAGAAAGATTTCACCGGTGCAAAGGGTCCCTCAGGCGGCCGTGAGTCCCTTCCTCAAATATATGGTCATATATCAGAACAGGGAGCACCCTCCGGCACCCTCCGCGCCCAGTTGCTGACCAGCTTCTCACCTGCGGTTCAGTGTTATACGGGTTAGTTTCTATGCAGAACTTACCATGCCACAATGTTTGAGAAATTAACTCTTTCAGTCCCTCACAGCAGGATTCCATATGCAACTGAACATTGTCTCACACCTGTAAACCTTTCCTAGATCTTCTCCTTCAGTATTCATGCGAAGCGATGCATTTAGTCCACTAGGAATGCAGATGTACAAGGAGTCTCTGGCAGTCAATGGTTCGGGGCTTCATGGAAACCCTGCCCATCAATTTCTCAAGTTATACTTCCAAGAAGCGTTAGCGGGTGTCCTCAGGGGAAAAGCCAACAGAAGCAATGCCAATGCTCCCTGGGAGGGTGGATAACTATATAGCCTACAGATAGTAAGGTTAGTGGAATTTGCCCAGACTTGGAGTAATCTAACAAGCAAATTTTTTTCCCAGCCTGTCTTTGCTATAGTAATCAGCAGGAAAATGCATAAAACTTTTAAACCTGTCATCTCTCCGATTCATCTAACACAATTTATAGATTCTAAAACTTAAACCAAAATGCCTCCTATTAGCCATATAACAAGCAGTATAGCACAGCACAACTCCCCTTGATCAAGAGGGTCCATACATATATATATATGTGTTTGTGTACACACAGTCACACAAGTATTGTTTGGCTTGCCTCTGCAGGCAACTGTTCCAAACTATGCTCTCTCAGACTTCACTTTCAGCTTTCTCAGTCTCAGATTTTACGTTGGTGCTAATGTTTGCAGTACTTCTGGGGAGAAGGTACCAGCACTGTCACACAGAGCTTTCTCCTGTAACCTTGGTTCTTCTCATAGAGTTGTCCAGCTCTGTTGCTCTTCTTTGTCAGAGGTTTCCTTTGGCAGGATGAGATAGATACCCCTTTGGCAGTGGTCCAGCTTCTGACCTTACCTGACTCAGTTGCCCCAGAGGTTCCCAGAGTTCCTTGGGTGACACCATCCTACAACAAGGGGACACACAATCCAGGCACTCTTTTTTGCAACTTTCACCACTGTATGGGTGGTTAGAAGCACCTGGAGTGGACAGCCCAATGTGGTGACAGACCGTGTTTTATCCGAAGTCCTTTAACAGGACCCAGTCTACAGGTTTCAGGTGGTGATGGCACTTCAGTTGTTGTAACAGTAAGTGAATCTTGGACCTGTGAAGACGCTGCAGAATGGACCCCCCCCTTTTGCACAAGTGGCCAATCGAGTGGGCTGCAATGTGCAAGAGTAAGAATCAAAGAGAGGGGACCTATGGGTCTGTCATCATGAGATCTCCATATATGATCCGATTGTAATGCCCAGCCACAGTGAAAACATGAGCTCTTTCCTTCCGAAGCTTGTTCTTGCAATTTGGTCAGATATTCAATAGAAACAGAGAGGCTGGGGTTAAGAGCTGCAATATTTTAAAATGTTGCTGGAGAACCCTCAAGGGCAGCTCACTTGGCAGCAGCATCAGCACATGCATTGCCAAGGCTTACTTCATCTAATGCACCTATGTGAGAAGAACAACGCATCACAGAGATAGTAGTAGTGAGCATAATAGCGTATAGTAACTCCAAGATGAGGAGTCCATAAGAAAAGCAAGCTCCAGAGGAGGTAATAAATCCTCAGTGTTTCCAGATCTGACCCGTAGAATGCCAAACATTAAATGCATACTGTGAATCAGTATAGACATTTACTCTTTTTCCCAATGCGAGGGTACATGCTTCAGTGAGCGCAACAAGCTCAGTAGGTTGTGCGCTCAAAACTGTAGGGAAGGAAAATATTTTGAGAATTTTGAACTGGGAGCAAACAGCACATCCTGCAACTAGTTTGCCTCATGAAAATGCTGAATTGGGTTGAACTGATGAGACAGCAGAGATTCTGGAGTCAGTTACTTGGCATTTCCCAGCTGAAATTGTATGGCCCAGACACTCAGTCTCCTGCTTGCGGAATTGCAGCTTCTTTTGGGATGCTTTGTGTCGTTTATTGGCCAAGGCACACAGTAGATGGAGTGTGTCCTCTTGGCAGGCCTCCAAAGAGGAGGAAGGTACCAGAAGATTGTCCACATACTGTATCAAAACTGAGGCACTTCGGAGTGTAACAGAATCTAGGTCTTGTTTTAAGCACTGAGAGAAATGAGTAAGGGATTCACAGTACCCTTGAGGAAGTCTTGTCCAGCTGTACTGTTGTCACTGGTAAACAAAAGCAAACAAAAACTGTGAACTGAGGTATATGTGGATAGAGAAAGCGGCAGAACATAGGTCAATAACAGCAAAGTAAGTAGCCTCTGCAGGGATGGAGGTTGGAATAGTTGCAGTGGTTAGGAACAACTGGGTGACTCAGGATAACAAAAGCATTGATTTTTCACAAATCTTGGACAAACCTCAGATTTGTCTTCCTTGTTCATCAAATTTCCCCTCTTTCTTTATTGGTGAAATGTCTGTGTTACAGGGTGACCCGGCTGGTATTAAGACACCTTGCCCCTTTAAGGAGAGGACAACAGGGTAGATGCCATACTTAGCTTCTCAAGCAAGTGGATATTGGGGAACTGCTGGGAACACCTGATGATTGGTTTTGCTTTTACTTTTTGCTGGTTCAGCTGCTAAGTCTTCTCACATCATTAGAGCAGGAAGCCCACAGTTTGGAAGGAACCTGGGAGAGGAGCTCCAAGTCAATGGAGGTGCCTTCAGGCTGTAGCCCTTCAGCAGTTAGCAGTGTGACCAAATTTCTGGTCTGATGATGTGGAATGTCTAAATACATACCATCTGGGGAGGCATAAAATGTGTCTCCTAATTTCCACAACAGATCCATTCCCAGCAGGTTCACAGGGGAAGCTGGGCTGAGGAGGAAGGCATGCTCCTCGCTCAGTGGGAGAGGAGCATGGGAGTGAGTTGGTTCAGATACAGTGTGAGGGATAATGTTTCCACCAGCCTCCGCAGTATTAATTATCAGTTGGTTTCAAACCTGGGCTTTCTGAGCTCTGGATATTGGAGAAAGAAGCGCCAGTATCGATTAGGACTTCAAGAGCAGTATTCTCGACAAGCAAGGTGACAGTAGAATCAATTTGAGAGACATTATAATACTCCAAATCTGGATCTACTTGTAACCCTGCACCACATGGGTATAAGGTAGGGCATCTGGCATTACCAGTGTAATTACAGGGATATCTGCCTCAGATGATAGATTTTGAACTGGAACCGCTGGTTGGGCTACGGGTGGAGGAAGTGCATTGCAGGGCTCCCAAGTGTCCAAGAGATCTTCAGCATGATCAGGACATGGGGGTAGGACTGGTGTAGTAGCACTAGATGCTAAGCTTGGGTACGGAAATGTAGGTGCTGCAGCTGAAGTTTTAGAAGGACCCTTACTTTCGTTTTCACCTGATTTCATCTTTTCAATTTGTTCTTCCATTTTTGTATTATTATCCTGTAAGCTAGCTATAATGGATTTCTGCCAACGATTGTTCACCTCCTTGTCCCACAAAAACCAAGCATCCATTCGCCTCGGTTTATTGTCTTCTAGGCAATGGCAAAGGTTAAGTTAACTTATTCAGCTCAAAGGTTCCCTGGCCTGGAAATTGCAGCTCAGGTTTAGCACAGGTACAGCCATTCCACTGGTGGGCAGGTTGGACCATATGTGGTCACGCACCATAATTGTGGCACATGGAACCTAAAAGGTCTTTCAGATCCAGGCAGGAGGAACCTTGACCCACTTTCCAAATTTGCTTTCAGTGAGGGAATACAAAGCCAAGGTCTATTCATGGCAAAGGGAGAGAAGGAGAAGTTCAGGCATCCTCAAGAAGACAGAGCTTCAACTTTATCCTCTCAAAGCAAAATGTTTTCAGAGCCTAGGCTCATTTGGCTAAACAAAAGCCATTTTCCTATTAGCCTAGGCCCACAAAGGACTCTCATGACCCACAGAAATTGCTCCAGAGAGTGATCAGAGCTTTCAGCAGTCTCAAATATCCTCAGGGATAAGAACACAAAACTTAGCAGAATTCAGTTCACAAAAGATCAAACATTCATCCCCTGAAGTTTCCCCCTGATCTTTACATTATAAGCAGAAACTAAAGCAACATAGGGTTTGTTTACTGCTCACGTGATGACCAGGCAGGAGACATGGTAGGGGAGAGGGCCATACGCAAGTGAGATTTTTAAATGAGGATCTCTTACCTCTTGTGGTGGCAGGGTGTTGGGTGTCCCCTCTGGTTCCAGTCTGGTCGACAGTGTGCAGCAATCCCACTTCTGACACCAAATTGTTGGGGAACTTTTGTCATACCCCTTGAGGTGAATTAAGCACAGGTTTCTGCTTGAGTATAAAGAGATTTAATGAGCAATGCATTGGGCAGAGTCCCACCATCACACATGGTTTGACAGGCAGGCTGCAAAGATGCCGCACGAGCCGATTCCTTATCCACACTTGCACCGGCGCAAATCACATCATTACAAGTCAGCACTGCAGCATTTCCCACCCTAACCACAGGGGACTTTATACTCCCTTGTATGGAGCTGTTTCCCCTCTGGCATTCCTGTTTCCAGCCACTTTAACCTGGCTCTGCAGTCAGGCCTTCTTCCCTGCTAAACCAGGTCATTCTTCAGTCCCAAATTATTATCACTGAGCAGTTACCATCTGAATTTCCCCTTCACAGGAGTGCCTAGAAGCTCCAGTCACGGATCAGAGTCGCTCTGTGCTAAAGCCCTGATGAACACAGAAGAGTCGGTCAGCCTGTGCCAAAATGTCTGCAGCGTGGTTTCCTGTGTATTATTAACAGGAGCAAATATACTTCTCTGAGCCTGTTTAAACAATGAAAACATAGCAAAGTTAGCATCTCTGCTGAACAAAATGGGGATAACAAAACAGACAAAATGTAGCAATACTCTATTTAGCATGTCTTTCTCACTAGAATGAAGACTTCCAGGTCCTAAGGTATATATTTCAATTACAGTAGTTACTGCACCTGTCCATAATACTGTACTTTGCCTGCTGTTGTCAGGTGTGTAAGTACCTGGATCTATAAAAGTAGATGAAGGAATGCAGAATAAAAATTAACTTGGGTTTGTTATTAATTCACTTCTACCAGTCTTATGATTCTTTCTCTGTTTATTTTTTGTTAACTTTTAATTTACCAGGCTTTACTTCCACAAAAATCCAGAAACAAAAATTTGAAAAATTAAGCAAGATATTTGAAAAAGAAAGATTTGCATGCCTAGTTAGTCAAGATACTATAGTGGTAGCCTATTATTTTGGTGATCTACCATTCACTATTAAGTCACACAGCTGAGTTATGACTATTCATTGTCAAGGACTGAATTGTATCTGCAAATAATTTCCACCAACAAAGGCAGTCAGAAACTTTTAATTTACCCAGAAATTGACAAAGAAAGATAAAGAGATTAAACTGATTAGATTGTTTTTCATTGGGAATTGCTAACTAGTTGATAGCAAAACTATTTGTTCATCCCTCTAAGATTTTGTAAAAGATGAAAATAGTTTAAGCTGGTTGCAACACTAGGATCAGACTGCAGCTGCAATCTAACTGAGTCTGTCTCCCTCCAGTAGAAGGAATTTCTAACCTTTGGGGTTTTTTTCTTTTTTTCATGGTTTATTGGCTGTTGGGAGTCAGTTGTGACAACCAGGTGGATCAAGGGAACACACAGAGTTTAGAAACTAAAGAAATGTTGCAGCAAGAGGAGCTGTCAATTAAAGTTTAAAGATTCAGCAAGGTACCCCAAAGGACTTGTCTCTCAGTCTAGCTATGGGGGCCGTTTGAGTAGCATGCCAGCTCACTGGTACCAGTGACTGTAGGAAAGGAAAAACCAAAATCAGTGCAAATGTAGCTTTAGTAACGGCAGAGAAGTACTGACTAGCCTAACAGTGAAGGACTAGATGTTATATCCTGAATAAAGAAATATTATTCTTTGGTTTTCAGAAGTCATCTAACCATTGTACAACCGCTGGTTGCAATTTTCTTAAGCACAGAACAGAAGTTTCTCTATCTGTTATTGACCGTTCTGTATACTACGGTGATTTCTTAGCTGAAACTGTGGTGATTAGACACCCATTCCAATTGCAGTTGACTTTCCTCTCACTTGGTATTTTAGTCCTTGCTTAGCTTCCCTAGTGCTACAGGGTAGTGTATTAAGAATTGTAGAATAGAGCATTACTATGCTTTAGCACACGTCCCTCTGCCCTTCCTTTCATTAGCTTCACCAGCACTCTCAGGAGCCTGGGGCCGAAACAAGAGAATTCAAAAAGCAGAATAGGATGTACAGGAATCTCTGCGATAACAAGGTGCTAAGAACTCAAGGGATATATTGCTCACTTAGTGTTTCTCTGACCATGCATGAGATCTTGCAGCAGACTTCTGCTGAAGCTCTTCCCTTGTGGAATTTACAATAGAGTCCTCAGTTTTTATTAACTTCAGGGAGGAGGACACTGAGGGAGAGGCACATACTAAAGCGTCTATCTGTAGAGTGTGGAGGAGACAAATCAAAGAGAGAACTGGGCTCAGAAAAAGATTTCAACTCCTTTTTACAAATAGAAGGTGAGAAACTGAGTGGCTCAGTACCTGACACCATGGAGGAAACAGCCATCAGAAGGCTGCTGTGTGGATGGGATGGGAACAGACAGATGATAGCACAGGGCTGGTCACAAAGACAAATCTTTACTTCTCATCAGGAATGGCAGACGCATATCTCTCCATTTACCTCTTCCAAATGGTCCAAAACCAACACATATGCCTACTTCTTATTCAGAATTTCTAATTTATACTTAAATTAGCACTTCTGGATGACCCTGTTGTAGAGAAAACACTGATAACTTTAGCGGTCTTACTGATCATTACCTGTAGTAGATAACTAGAGGAAGGAGACTTGACCTTCTGACTAAATGATACATATTAAGTTTTCACTAGACAATACATGAACTACAAGAGACATGTATCTACCATAAGTTTCAAGAAAAGTATGCTATAAAAAATGTTAAATAGATTTTTTGCAATTTTCATGCCGGGGGAAAAAAAAAAAAAAGCTTACTGCTAGTGAACTGAAGCCAAAATATGCAGCTTTAGGATCTCTTGTGATTTTGCTGAGCTCTAGACAACACCTCTGTAACTGAGTTGTTTTGCTTCAGGACAAGTTACATCAATCAGCAGTTTCCTTGTTACATTAAAGACCCTTGGGATAACACATAAGTTAAATGCCATTACCCTTCATTCACAAAATTAATCCCTTCCAAGAGTACCTTACAAGCACATGCAATTTAGATGCACGAGAACATTTTGTATAGGACAATTTACTAGAAAAAAATGCCACTGTAAGTACTGACATTTCTATCTTGAGGCTGTCCAACAAGTAGGAAGGCAGACACTCACTGACTGAGGGGAAAAATGTTCAAAACACACCTTCTAATAGGATCTGAATTGCCATGAAGGTGAGAAATGCAGCTGAGACACAAAGGAAAGCAGTGTGGGGTGATGTAATCCTCAAGTCTGAGTAGTGTATATAATTCTCCTACGTAGATGCCCTTTCAAAACGCTGGATGGACAAGTAGTTAACAACGGAGCCTCTCTGCAGTGTTTCTTAGCCCTTTCTTGCTCTCTTCCTTTCAGCTCATTGGCTTTGCACAACAGGGCACTTATGGTTGTGCAGAGGAGGTCTGATTCCTTTCAGCTGCCCTCCAGTGCGCCAGATAAAAGGACTAGACTTCCCCCAAACTGCCACATGACTGTAAATGCTAGAAGTTAACTCATCTGGTAGGAGCTCCTTTGCCCAGGGCTCTCCAAATCCCTTCTGTTAATCATTCAGGGTCCTTTACATCTCAGTTACTGTAGCTGGCCATAAACACTGGAAACTCTTACTTAAAAAAGGGAGGACCCCTCTGTGTAGTCTACAGCAGTCAGTTTGCTAGACTACAGAAGAAACAGTCATACGAATCCAAATAAGTAACTTTATTATTAATCTGCTACCTGTATGTGAACATTCTGGGGGTTGTTTAAAAAGTTTAAAAAAACTACATGAAACCGCTTCATTTTTTTTTCCATTGTCTTTCCCTGTAATCCAAGTAAAACTGCAGAAGTATAGTAGGAAAGCAGATGCAGATTTTTATGACATCGATTATTTATTGAATACTTAAGTGTATCTGATCTACCTAGATGCAGCGTGTGCTGGTTTTGGCTGGGGTGGAGTTAATTTTCTTCATAGCAGCTAGTATGGGGCTCTGTTTTGGATTTGTGCTGAAAACAGTGTTGATAACACAGGGATGTTTTTGTTATTGCAGAGCAGTGCTTGCACAGAGCCAAGGCCTTTTCTGCTCCTCACCCCACCAGTGAGGAAGCTGGGGAGACACAAGGAGTTGGGAGGGGACACAGCCGGGACAGCTGACCCCAACTGACCCAAGGGATATCCCAGACCATAGCACAGCATGCTCAGCATATAAAGCTGGGGGAAGAAGAAGGAAGGGGGGGACGTTCAGAGTGATGGCATTTGTCTTCCTAATTCACCGTTAGGTGTGATGGAGCCCTGCTCTCCTGGAGATGCTGAACACGTGCCTGCCCATGGGAAGTGGGGAATGAATTCCTTGTTTTGCCTTGCTTGCGCACACGGCTTTTGCTTTACCTATTAAACTGTCTTTATCTCAGCCCCTGAGTTTTCTCACTTTTACTCTTCCAATTCTTTCCCCCATCCCACCGGGGGGGGGGGGGGGGGGGGGTGAGCGAGCGGCTGCATGGGGCTGAGTTGCCGGCTGGGGTTAAACCACTATGCAGTGCATTTGTGGTGAGATTCATTTCTTATACCTGTACATCCTCACTAAGGCATATAAACTCCAGTACTGAGCAAGGATCCTATAGCTTCATTTGTGCTATGTCCTTTGCACAGCTGTGTAAGGGGCAGCCAGAGCTGCTGTATGCCCCAAAGCAGGTGCAGGAGGATACGTTCAGAATAATGACCCAGTGCTTCGTGCACCTGCTAGCAAAGAGATGACTGTAACTGTACTATTTAAAGGGTAGAGCTTTAGTGTTTGAACATATGGAGAAAACAAAAAATGATTTAATCTCCAGCAGTGATAATAGAGGCTAGATCTGTGTCTGGAAAAAAAGGTCACAGGCTCTTGACCACGTGCAGATGCTAAGAAAGTGCTGTAGTTGCATTGCTACCTAGGACTGGATGCTGATATGATGTGGATTAGAGACAGATTTTTCTACAGCTGCTGCCCCAGTGCAGACCCTTGGCAATACTAACGGCATGCTCTCCCAAAATACCTACTTTACTATTCAGATTCCAGCAGCTGAAGATGTAAAATCATTGAAAAGACACGAGCCCTCATAAAAGACATCTTCCCTTAGCCAGAGTACTGACAAACATCAGATCATTTTACAGCAGTAATCTCTCACCTTTGCATACTCATAGGGTTTTAAAGAAATATGAAATGTCCTCACAAAATAAGGTGCTCACTTTGAGCACTTGACAACCTTTGCTTTCCAAGTCTGCCACCATCTTTACTACATGTAAAAAACCAAACATATGACGTGACATCTTAGGCTTCCAGGCACTTTTAGTTGCCATGTTTGTGCATAGTGATTCAAACAGGAATGCATATATGCATACACCAAAAGACTACCTCTGTGAGTTATTCCCCTTGTAATTACAAGCAGTCACTAACAGGCACAGAGAAAATGAATTAGGTCACATTTTCCAACGAGTACGTGCAACAGTGTACAAGCTTATTTGAAAAAGTGGCCTATAAAGACTTGCAGTTCATTAAAGGAATTCTGTTTCTTCACAATCTGACCATCCATCACTCTGGGCCTTGTCCTTGTCCTTCCGACGTTGTGAAAATCATTTGCAACTGATACGAACCAGGGCTACTCACAGGTACAATGAGGGGCTTGCAGTGTTACAGCTCCATCTCTGCCAGGGGATGTGGAGCAGACACAGCACCAGGGTAATGGAGGAGAGGCAAGGTAGCAGAAAGTATCACCTTTTAGGCTTCCTTAGACTGAAAGCTGGTGGAGAGATGGCTATTGAAATAAAGCTTTAAAAAGAGTCATGCCTATAAGCTTTACACATTTAACTTCTCAAAACAATAGAGTATCTATCTTTTTAAACTCCACAAGTTCTACAGTGCACATTTTTGCTGAATCTCTGTCCTTTTGACCCTCTGGGAGATGATAGACTTGTGATGCTCATTACACCACCTGCCTCTCAGGGAAAATCTGTCACCCTCTGTGATTGCTGAGAAGGTTTATACACACTGCTCCAGACCTGAACCTCTGTAAAGCTAGAAGGACTGGAAGACAAAACTGGAGACTTCTTCACAGTTGATTACACAAGGCATTACATGGACACCCACTAAGGTTATTTACAAGTACTCACAGAAATAGCTTAGAGTTCATTCCCAACCCCAGGGCTTACCACTGGTTTTAGAAACTGCTGCTAAAACCCTATGCAGTCACAGTGAATTCTTCCAGTATCTAAAATCAGTGGGTTTTTCATTCACCCCACAAGTGAATTGCACTAACACAAGTGGACAGCTTGTACCCCAAACAAAGCCTCTTTTGCCTCATTACAGAGATGTAGCAGGGAGGTGTAGCTTCCCTACCTGAGATTTCCTGCTGATCTCTGGGCCAACTGTCCCCACTATAAGGGTTAGTGAGGGTAGCGACAAGGCTATTGTAACACAAGCCTAGAGAATCTTGAGCCTGGAATATAGGAGAATTAGAAATGTGCTGTTTTCCCCATATTCCTAGAAGTTGCCTAAAATCAAAATTTACATGTTCAGTGTGTTTCTATACCGTACAGCACAATGTAATGTAGAAATGAATGGGCTGGGTACAAACAAAGAAGCAGAAGAGCTACGTTGGTGCAGTGGTATACTTGAGCTATTTTACTGAAGAAGCAAATTACTCCACAGATAATGGGTTAATCCCACCAATAACTGCTTTGGCTGTTTTATTCTTTACAAAATTCAAAGTGATTTTGGCACAAGAACAGATAGGAAACATGACTAAATTACTTAGTGTAATTTAAAATTTATATTTTAAAAATTAAAAACACCAAGTTTCCAAAGAACACATAAAAAAGGCAAAAGTTCACTACTAAGGTTGCAAGTTTAGAAAAGTTAAGAAATTCCAGTGTAATCTTAAGTCGTCCTCCTTTATTACTAAGGAATATTTCACAAATTATGGGTTTAATACAATATTTTTCAGTCCTCTGAAACAAATGCTGCTTAATGACGGTTATTCAATCTTGTATTTTCTCTTCTTTGTTTGTTTTACAACCCATATTCTATTTACTACTCATGATTCAAATCCTTTTCTTAAGACAAACCTATTTTCCTCTTGGTCTTTTCAAGGGCACTCACCATTATAGTTTGTGAGAGTGAATTATTCTGTGAATGATTTTCTAATGTCTGCGAAGTAAGGTTTGAAGCTATCAACATTTTAGCAACTGAGAAGACAAACACAGAGTATTAAGAGTAAAACCTTTAACTAATAACTGAGTATTGAATCTCAGAAAATCATGGTTAGTAAGATCTAGGACTAATTTTGGTTTACATGAATTTTCCAGACTTAGTCAGGAAATCTGTCCCTCAGAATCAGGGATAGAGTCCAGTTCTCCTGGAAGAATTAATCTGCTTTAATTGAGGCCTAACTTCTTGCTTTTCCTCTCACCATTTGTCTAATTCACAAACTACCACATTTTAATATTTCATCTTCTGAAGAAGGCACCCTACAGAAAACAATCGTCTTTCCTTGAATGACCTTAACCCATATCAAAGCAAATCTACTCAGCACGCTATATTATGCAGGAACCTTGCAGAAGAAATCACTAGTAATCAAGGCAAGACTGCCTTGTCAATTGAAAATAATGAGAGTTTCTCAGGCAATCTCAGTCCTGACACTTCCTAAAATCTGAGCAGTTGACTTTGCAACCAAAGTGAAGTTCTTTTAAGATTTTTGTGCGTGTCATGTCCTATGTGTGATCATATATCAACTCTTCACCAGCACGGTTAGAATTATTAAATCTACTGCAGAGACACTTCTTCAAACTCAGGGAATTATAGCAGACTTCTTAGGCCATAACAAGAAAATAAAGAGATAGTTACTGATACCAGAGGAAAGGTGAGACTTGACTACTGCAAGCTTCATATTATGACAGGGGAATATGGTCTTGTCAGCAAGAGCTTCCTTTCAATTTCCTTGCAGTGTAAGCTATTTTGTTCCACCGTGCCTCTGATACTCCTCATGTCACTTGTCCACCTTGGCCTTGTGTTCCCATTCTCCTTATCTAACCATTTTAAGTCTCCTTTCCTTGATAAAGGATATCTTACCTCATCTTATTTCCACCTCCTGCTTTTTTTATTTCCACATATCATCACTCATTCTCTCTTATTCCTACTCCAACCTTTCCACTCCAACTTGTCAGTCAATGTCTGCCTCAGCTTCACATCCACAAACCAGGATCCACATCTCTATTCTTTTGGACACTCTTCCCTCCACCTCAGTTGCGAGTCCCAGCTTCCTTTCTTACTCCCTCAAACTACAATACCTGTCCCTCTCTACCCTCTTCAAGTGCTACTCATGTCCCTCTGAATTTAAATCAGGCAGGATCCTCCTAAAGCCAACAGCCCTAAAGGCAGCTGGTTGACAATATAAGGGAGAGGGTGTCCTTGCCCTTACTTACATTGATTGCTTCTGCTCCTGCCTGGAGCAGCCCACAACTGCAACTGCATTGAAAATCCTGCCAAACTCTGAAAATGTCAGGAATGGAACACACTCAAGTAAATGAATCTATGTGATACAGAACTGCAAAACTGGTAAAATTGTACTGAGCAAGGGTGAACTTCCTTTTTTGGGGGGACCTAGATGGCCCAATTTATAACAGACAAAAAGCTACTGCCAGACATAACCACCTCTTTGCTCTTACAGCTCCTAGCCAGGTCCTTTCTCTAACTCATGGTGGAGCTGGAGTTATCCAAAGAAAAACATTAGTTAACGCTCAGTTAGGAATTCATAGATGTGAGGGTATGAGGCCTGATGCTCTTCAGAGATGGAGCTGTGGGTTTGCTTATAGAGAAGAAAGTGCATTATGGACTCAGTTTTAGCAGAAATGAATTCAACTGCAATCTATATGTGATGATAATGTGATCATAAAACCTCAAAATCAGGAATGACAATTTTTGGTCAAACGTGAAGGATATAGATGAAGAATCTATAATCTTGAAATCTTGTGAAATATTTCAACTTAATTCCAATTTAACAAGATTTCACTTAGGTAATTCACTGTTGTTGGTTTTTTGTTTATTGGGGGGGGGGGTGGAACTTCTGGGGTTTTGGTTTGTTTTTTTGGTCCAGTCTGCATAGCCATTGCATTTTTATATTTTTCTGAGCTAGTTGAAGAGGTGCCCTTTACAGTCACTGGAGAGAAATGAGCCCTCTTTGGGTGCAAGTCATCTGATCTGCATCGTATTTATACTTTTAGATGAGAGGTATTGTGTTTGTGTTCCTCTGTACTGAACAGAAGAAGCTTAGGGTGCTTCTCTCCAAGATACACAAGGTCCCCATCTTTTATAGTTTTTAACAAATTCTCTTATTCACGGCTGTGTACATTTTCCACTTGCTGTGCGACTAAGTCAAAGTTTTATGTGTGTATAACTGTGGAAACTGAATTCTAGTTTCAAATCCACTGGGCTTCTTCTTGGAATCCCTTATATGCTCTTAAAGCTGATAAATGGCAACAACAGCTTGTGATTTTGGCCAGGCAGTTTGTGCCCTCTTTGGGCTTTGCTCAGATAAAGCCAGAGGAACAGAGAGCACTTCGATAGCTGCTAGGCTGAAGCACAATATCCTCAGTGAGGTGAAATGCTTTACTCCACCTTTAGATAAAGGCGTATTGAAAGAACAGAGCTTTTTGCCCAGCTATTCCAACCCTTTAATAGAGTGGAAATAGTCCCTGAGCATGTGGCCAATCTCTTGTAGTTTTTGCTTTTCCATAAACACCTGAATATGCAAGACACACTCTGGCCCTAAGTACATCTCTCAGTAAATATACTCTGGAAAAAAAGCACAATATTTGAGTTTGAAAATGAATTTGCAGGCCTGAAGCCATAAAATTTTCACTTGTAACCATCTCTCTTTGCATCAGTGCTTTAGCAGTACTTTTGTCTGCTTAAGAAGTTTTGAAACAAACATGCAGGCAGAAGGGGTGAAGTATTATTTGTCCCTCGGTGAATCCTCAAAGGAAATCAGACAAAGGAATAAAGTTTTGTAGCAGATGAAAAATTCCCCTACCTTTTATTTTCTCCTTGTTTGTATCTGGTTCTGTTGATACTTGAGACCTCTTATGCATTCACAACAACATTTCTCAATTTAGTGAGCATGCCATGGCAATTGATTTAGACAATGCAATAGCTGTGACAGCAATCGGGAGGCACTCCAAATTTAAAAAGTAACAGGACACGCAAAATTGAAGCCTACTGACTGTTTTTGTGATAATTGAATTTCATTGAGTTTTAGCAGTGAGAAATGAGCAATAAAAGGGCTGTTCCCAGCCACAGTTCCAGGAAATGGCTAGGGCAGCATGCATCAGAAAAATATACGTTGAACATTTACATGCAGAAATCATCTGAGTTACTGATTCAGCCCAAAAAGCTTCTTTCCTTCTTAGCTGCAAAAATAATTTCAAAATAGAATAGGCAAGCTTTTTAGATAAAGAATTAAAGATAAAAAGAGCTGAATAATTTTGTATAGCTCCAGGACTGCAAATTTGCTGTGTGGGCAATTTAAATACGTTCCACCCTCAACAGTTGTTGTAAATGAGGATCTCTTTGGTTGCAGTTTTTCCAGAACAGTTCCTGAGGAAAGCTGTTTTTCTGGTGCTTAAAAACTTAATTTTTCACAACTGAAAATGTGCATTGGCTTTTTATGATGTTTGAACTAGTTGCTCTTGGAGTGATTGTATTTCTGGGGGTCACCTTTGAGGTCTTGTTTTCAATAAGAACAGTAGTTCTCCCTATTCTTAAAGCAACTCCAATTCACTCTGCTGACACTCAGCACTGGTTTGAGCAGAACAACCTTCACACCTTCAGAAATGGCAGGTTAAGGAGTTGCACATAATCTTTTGTTCTTCGTAGGAAACAACAAAGTTTCATAACTGTCCAACTGATCTGCATTTTTTCTAGGTAGAGGCCAAGCAGGATGACTCTAGACTGGATAAAAAAAGATCTCTGTGACTGCTCCTTTGATTGCAAGCAATGTTTTCTCACTGTTTACAGAAGTTCCAGCCTTAAACAACTTCTATGTAAAGCAGTTCTTCAGAAGTGAAGGTTTCTTGCCTCTTTTTTATTGACTTCCATGCAGATTTCCTGAGTTCAATAGCTTAAAAGTGGGGGATTAATGAATATGTGATCCAGACCCTGATCAAAATCCAAATAAAATAATGTTTGCCTCATCAGATGTCTGACCTGTTTTACAATAATGATTTTTGTGATTGCTGAAACTGCAGGTAAGTGTTGTCTCAGTGCTTAGCCTTAGAGTGAGGATGCATGTACAGCACTTAGAGAACAGCTATCAGACAGCTGTGTTTTGTACTGACGTTCAGTCCACTGGAGGCCATAAGTTTCAGCAAGACTGTCAAGGGTTGGGCTTGCATTTGATTGTAAACTCAAATATCTAAGAGAATGGTATTAAAGGTAATCAGCAAATAACTTTTTTTTAAGGTACCTGCCTGCTACTTGAGACACGCTGTATAACGAAAGAAGATTTGTATGGTTCTCAGAATGAAATAAAATTCAGCTCAGCTACTTTTTATCACTTTTAACAAACAACAGTTGCATAGAAAGTCTTAAAAAGAATGAGGCTAGCTGAGAGGGGTTTTTTTCAGAATAATTGCTGACTAACCTGTTCTAATATCTTTCTTCTATGTATTCATAGATTCTACTCTGTTACCTTGAAGAGGGGGGAAAAACTGATGAGAATTTAAATATAATTCATGGTAATAGATTTGGGGCAAAACTTAATCAACTCGATGCATTACCTCTGCATAAATAAATGACTTTTTGTCCATAGGATAAGCTAGTTATGTATTGCACAGATAGAACTACAATCATAAAAAAAAAGAAAAAAGAAAAAAGACTTACACAGCCACTCTTCAATTTTTCCATTGGAACTATTACACAGGAGTCAGTGCATAGTAGAGCTGCCAGATTCAAAAATAGAAATGCCTTCATTACTCATTCATGCAAAGGGAATGAGGCAAAATGTGGGTGAACATACAGTTGGACATGAAAATCCAAGAAGAGTACAGAGGAACAACAATGGCAGCATGGGGAACCATAAACCAGCGTTGATTGGCGTTTACCATTAATTTGTATTCAGTGTGTGATGCAGCTGATGAGGCACTGGGAAATAATGTATGTTTGTGAGGCAGCGCTCAGAATTGCTCTGCCACCATGCCAAAGACCTGGTGAATTGAGGAAGTGTGCCAATTGCCAGTTTTTTGCTCAAATGCAGAATCTGACTTTGAGGGATCAGCTTCCCTCTGTCATAATGAAAAATAGAGCTCCACAATGGTACATTTGAAGAAACACAGGGAATGTAAATGTAAGCCAGCTGGGAGAAAGAAGAAAACATACCAGATAGTTTCTATGGTGTAAAAGCTGAAATAGGGTATAAATGCAAATACCTTTCTATCACGATAACTTTGGAGGACACACTTAAAGGGTAACAGAAATGCAAGAAACTTGAAGGCATTGAATTACTTCTAAATTCTGCACAGAAAGCAGACTCTAGTCAGCCCCCACGCTTTTTGCTCTCTCCTTTCAGGATAGGTTAATGTGGAAAAAATCAATAGGCTATTAAAATATTTTGAAGATGTATTTCAAACCAGTTCTGTAGTCGTATTCTTATCTACCGGCAATGCACACGCCTGTCAAGCAATGACAAGACTCTTTTGGAGGAGAACTTTTTTAATATTAGAATAAATACTAGAACGTACTTCTCTGTAAATGTCAAGAGTACAAGCAAAAACCTGCAGGGAAGGTTCTTTTTTTTTTTTTTTTTTTTTTTTTTTTTGCTGAGTCTGCCCCTCTTTTGGCTTGCTCAGAGCACAGGTGCACGAGGCAGCAAGGCTTCCTTGCATGCTGAAGAGAAGCAGGCTACTGCACGACAGACTCGCCATGGTGCCGCTGGGTACTCGCTGAGGTACCAAAGGCTTTAACGGACAAAGCCTCCAACCCAAAGCAGCTGCGTGTGCTGTTCCTTTTCATTATAATAAACTATAGAGCAATGCACATTTGCCAGCTGCACTTGTGCTTTTGTTTACTGCAGCTACTCAGTGGCTTGTTAAATCTGAAGGAAATGTCTGTTTTCTTGTAAGGTGCACCTCATCACCAATTATTTCATTTTCAGGGTCCAGTACTCATTATACAGTGTGGGCTAAAAGGGAAGTACTGATACTGTACTTAGACATTTTGCCAGCTAGACAGTGAGATTTGTGGAACGAAACCGGTTTGTTGTCGAATATCAGCAAGTACAAGACAAATGCCAGAAGGGGAGTCAGGACTGGGAATCAGCTTTACCACTGACTTACTGTGTAGCCCTGCTCACATCACTCAGGGGTTAGATCCTGATCCCAGTCATAACTTCTAACACTATGAACCAAGAAGATATGTCCCTCAATGTTAAAAAAAAAGGGGGGGGGGGGGGGTTTAAATCAGAATCTGCCTTTTAGGTGACACAGAATCCTTCTTAAGTATCTCATCAGTGAAACCAGGATAGTGGTATTTACACACCTTACAAGGAAGATGTGTCAAGAACAAATCTACCTGGCTTTGAACCTATACAGTGCTAAGAATTATTAAAATGGCAGGATTAAGTAAAACAGTAACAGCAGCTTTACTTGCCACCTTTGCCTCCATCATGTGAAGGGTAACATACAGTTAATGGTACTATATGCAGTTTGAATATACAGTGGATTGCAGACTAAAGAATACCTGATCAGTATTTTTGAAGAGTCAACTAAGTCAGAAATCAGGTTGAATATTTGGCAGCCTCATAGGGAAAAGGTGACAATTAATTTCCTCTTTATGTTTTCATATAATTTGGTTACACTTCTTAAGTTGTTTTGCCTTGTCTTGTTCTGCAAATGACCCTTCCTTCTGTTAACACCACAGTGTTGCATTGCTGTTGGTTGGTAAATGATCCTAGATAAGTGTGACTTATCACACTGTATATTTCTATACATTAGTTTACATCAGTTCATGGAGTGGATTAGGTATTGCACAAAAACCTATTGTTTGCACAGAGAGATGTCCAAGATCTGACCAAGAGTTTTATTGCTCTATTTTAATAACAATCCCTATTCAGCCTGCATAGCAAAACGGCATCAGTTTCTCCAGGACATCTAACAAACACAATCCTGGTTTAGAGAAGCAAATTGCCAAACTCTTAAAATGTTTGTTACTTGCACTGCCTCCCTAGTGGACTGTAAGTGAACAGTCATATCAAAAGTATGCTGGAGTAACAAAAAGCAGAATATGGCCCTCTCGAAACTGTTTGCTCTATAATGTTCTTCCAAAGTCAACCAATGGCCACTTTATCATTTTAGTTTTAATTAAAGCAATGACATAAATTAGGGTTGCACAATGCTGAACTATGTGAAGTATCTAAGAGGAGGTTTCCTTGTGAGGTTTCTCTCTTATTTCCCTATCGAGCCTTGAAATCCATTCAGACAGGCAGAGATTCCTGGGGAACTTGAAGAGGATACAGTGCAGAAAGAAGCGGTGTCTCTGCCACTCCACCTCACGTCAAAAAGAAGTCCTTATGCATCCTGTGCTTCTGCAACTGAATATATCGACTTAAAAAGTCTGAGATGACGCTGTGTTTGTGAAAATAGAGAGAATCAAAATTCTGCACCTGTTTTTTACCCTGGCAGGTAATCCTGTTCAGACAGTATCCAATGTCAAATAAAGGCCAACGCAAACAACAGTCAACCTACTGCTGTTAAAGTCAGCCTTATTGGCAGCTACTTCAAAAAAGGACCCCAAAAATATTTTATATAATTTAACTATAGTATCCAAAGATGAAGAATTGAAAATATTTGTCCAAGGAAAGACACAAATAGAAGTATAAGGACCTAAAAAGTAATAAATTATGTTAATTGGACTACAGAGCATGGCTTGATCAATGAGGTTGAAGAGCCCTGCATCTGTAACCGGTCAGTCTTCACAACTGCCTGTTTCTTTCACTACGAGTAGTACAGCTTCCCTGCAATGGTGCTAGCCTAAACATGGCAACCCAGTATGGCAGACAGAAGCTCAACTTCTTCTTCTTCTGAAAAAGACAAAAAAAATCTTGAAACTAACTTTCCTGTGCATAAAGCCTCATACCAATTCACTAGGCTTCAAGGAACAGTACTAAGCAGAGAAGCAATAGTAATCTAATATGTGAATGTGAAGCATACTGTATTGGCTGCTCCTAAGACCACAGGAGGAGAATTAGACCATTGTCCCTGGTGTGAAACCCACCAAGATGCCTCAAGGTTTCTTTCTCCTGACTGCCATGCAGACTTAAGGGGTTAAAGCCTAAGTGGATAAAGAATTTATTATGGGATGCAAGGGGAAGAGAATTTGGAGAATGTGTGAAAATTACTATTGGATGTATAGGGGAAGGACTGAAGGTTGGGAAAAGGAGGGATCAAGATAGACTGAAGAGGAACAAGTGCAGGGAAAATAGAAGGAAAATGGGATACCAGGGGCTGGCTGAGTGAAAACAGGCAGCTGAGCCCTGCACTTGATTACCACGGCCTACCCTGTATTCCTATTACATCCTATTTCTAATTATGTCAGGCATGGGTGTGCTCTCTATTCTGAGCTGGTGTGTGAGTGCTAGAGGACTTTATGTTGGACTAGGTGGCAAGGAAGATAAGAACCAGTAGTGTGAGAAGGCACAAACCTGAAGGACCTAGAAGTCAGGGAGCCAGCAGCTGCAGGAGACTGGGGTCTGTGGGCAAGTTACTGCACAGACTGAGTGTCCAAGAGACCTATGGGAGAGATGAAGCAGGGTGAGGTTAGCGTCTGCAAAGACCCCAAGACTGGCTAAAGGGGCCCTTAGGTATGGATGCTGGCCAGACTTCAAGTCCATGGGGATCATTCAATGGTCATAAATGATACTTGTGCTCTGTGTCTGAGAAGTACTGAAAGATATTGTAAAATTAATTACATACACAGTTGGTAGATTTATATTGGTACATGTGATTATGTTGTAGAAGGGGATAAAAAATAATTACATTATTGAGAACAAGAGACAGTTTAATAATGGACATGTGCCAGTGTTGTCCCATGGTGGAAAGGACCCTAAATGTTTTTAGAAGTGTCTCTTTACTGTCCAGTGCTCAGAATGGTTTCTAGTCTGGTTTAATAAGATACATTATAAACACCTTTGAATATATAAAAATAGTGAAGACTAGGCCCAAAGTGGGATTATGATGAAATTTAGGTGCTTAGGTGAACCATTCACCTGAAAATTCCCATCCTGTTCTGTTTTCAACCTGGAGACCCTTGAATTGCAGAGATACTTCTCTTTTTAAATTACTCTTCACATGCAAAAGTTCTGTATTTTCAGATCACCTCATCTTTACTATGGCTGAACAGCTAGGAATTATTTCAGTGCAAATTTCATCCGGGATGCAGAAACTCCATCATTTCATTTAAGGCCTTTGAGTAACTCCATCTAGGTACAGCTCTTAGAACAGGCTTCACCATAGCAGCTAATCCTTTCTTTAAGGAATGGCCTGAAGGGATTTTTTTTTTTTTTTTTTTTAATTAAGTAAATAGTGATTGGGTAAAAAAAGTGAATTGTTCTTAGGGCGGGAAGCAGGGTAGCCAGAGCATGCCTTATCTTTGGTTCAGCTACTGGTCGGTAAGAGCTGACAATACCCCAGCCAAGCAGCCTTCCTGCCTTGTGGTACATCTTTCTTTGGAGCAGTGACAGTTGTGTGCTTGAGATCCTCTTGCAGGTGAGTGTTAAGCCTGGTCTATCCCTTTTTGTGTGGCCTAAACACTAGGTTATTGGGCTTGGGGAGGGAGAAATGTCTGTCATACCTAAGTTCAGCATGCAATAAAGCAAAAACTTGTGGCACCTATATCCTTTTTTGTATCTAGCTTATTAATCATTCACAGCACAGTAATACTGCTAAGATCTTTTACCACACCAGGGCAGTAAAAACAGAAGTTTGTGCTTGTTATAGACCCAGAGAAAACATGTCAATTGCTCTAGCATTCAATGTCTACTGAAAAAATTAATGATACCTAAATAAGCAGACCAATATTATCTGACAACGGCATGGTGGTTTGGTTGGATGACTCATTGTGCCATCACTGTCTGAAGATTCCTTTACACTAAAATTAGATCACACAGTTCATGATCTACCCTGGGAGTAAAGACTAGAACCCACTCATTCAAACTTTTTAATCTATCTTGTTTGTGTGCATCATCAGAGTCTTTGTTAGAGAGCTGTTGTTTGCAGATGGTTGCACTTGCAGAGCAGAAAGAGCAAGACCTGAAGATAATGACATCTAATTTCCCAGCCATTTCTGTAAACCTCGATTTAGCATTTCAGCAGAACAGATTTGTACTAACTAAAGCTAAATAAACAATATTCCCAGATTAACAGCATAAAAATAAGTGCTGTGGCTCTGTTTACTTTTTCTGGAGTAAAAGTGTTTTATGATGATGCCTAATTTTTGTGTCTAAAGCACCAGCTTTGCTGTTGTTCTTTCTGATTTCAGTCTCTGTAAACACCATAACACTGACCTGAACATCAGACTTTATTTGGCACATGCACTTACATTCTCTTAAGTGATGTGGGGACAGACACTTGCTAAACAGCACAGAAAATACTAAGAAATTTCCATATGATGCATCTTCAATCACTCCTGAGTAGAATATAAAAAATAGAATATTCAACAATGCTTTAATGAAGTGTAGTGGAAGAAGATCCGTGTAGGGATGAACATAGGTGGACTTGCTGTAACTCTGGACTTAGCTACCCAAATGTAGTCTCTTTGTACAGCTTTATTTCTGTTGTGTGAGTTCTTAAAATGCATAGTTATCCTTTGCTGAAATCCTGGAAATACAGACTAAATTTATAGATGTGTGTTATAATGAACTAACGCATAAAAAGTACTTCAAGTTAAGCAGGTAACTTGTTTAAAAAACACTTCAGCAGTAAGAGTGTAATATTGGTAGGCAACATTAGGAGTATCTAGCTGCCAGTAGAACTGTGTTCACCAGCAATGACTAAATACAGTGAAGTAAAGGTCTCTGAAAATAATTATTAGTGCAGCAAACCAAAGCACCAACTAAGTTTAAGACAACAGTTGCAGTAATTTACAGTTTCTAAACTGTTTCACTGACCTCAGTTAAGCTACTTGATATTTACCAAGCTGGGTAAATCACAAATGCAAACAATTTCTAAAGTGACCTGGGATTGTGGCTGTGCTAACTGATGACTATCACACTTCCTTATTATTTTCAGAGATGCTCCTGGGAGCACATGTCTGGCAGTGAGGCAAGCACCCCTGGCAACCAGATTCACATAGGCCTTATGGTCATGAACAAACTTGTAAATTATCAATCCTACAGTCTTTGATCATATTGATCGCTGGTTTTTCATGTTTTGACATGGGTGTTCATTAAATACTTGAACCTAATTCAAATTTACTGGGTTTTAAATAACATTAATTAATCAATAATTTCTTTTAATATAACTCTGAAGCTAATACAAATTATGGCAATACAGCCAAAGAAAATAGCCTGCCATTTTGAAGCAGCTTTGCTTTATATGTTGTCTTCATCTTGGTTTCTATGTTGTCTTCATGTACTCATCACCTTGTTTTGTAAATAGAGAGGTAAACCTGACAGAAATTGCACATTCATTTTTTTAAGAAATGGTTTAAAATGGCTCTTTTTTTTTTTCTCTTAATCTGCTACACACTAAAGAGGTCGATTCTTCAGCTATAATTCATTTTCTGCCAGAGTGTAATTCATATTTGTGCATTCCAGCATTTGCTCTGTAAATATATGTATTACACTTGCCTGTTAGGAAGTCGGCAGAGGCAAGCCAGCTGAGAATTAGGATCAACATGCTATTTCTGGTCAATTTGTTCTGGCAGCAAACTATCTGATAAACATAAAGTTGCATTGTAATTTCATTTGTGTTTTTCCTCCCTGTACATTCTCCATTCCAGGCCACAGCCTGAGATGTTTTTCAGTTACTCAGTTTTACTTCGATTCATAACTTAATTTGGGGAATGAGAATAAGTAGCAGAGTAATAGGAACCTGATCCTTTTATGCAGGGTTAGCCAAACCAGATCATTTCAATATTGCTAACTAACTGTCTATTAAACCAGGATTTTTTAAAGAATGATTAAACTACACAGGTTTGCTTGGAAAAGAGTTCAAACAATACCAGTATTGCACCTTGCTAATTTCACACAATATTGATTGTATAACACATTTGTGGTCAAGGTATCTTACAAAAAAGGAATTTTGAAGTGTGACTTTCCTGATGAAACAGACTTTGGCCATTGGAATTCTGTTTGAGATTTGCTGGAAGATTGTTGGCAGATCTTCAGCTCATGTACATTGTTAGATTTTCTCATTCTGATGGTTAATTTTGTTGCTGTGCAAGTGTACATGATAATTAACCAAGAATGCAAATAGATCAACATTGTTTTTCCAGGATATTATTGGACTACTTTTTAAGAGATCAGAACAGTACAAACTGAGATTGAGCCCTCACCATAATGTTAGCTAATTGATAAACATCCTCAGATTAGCTAATATTTAATGTATCTCAGAAAGCTTTTGACTATTACTGCACAGCTGTTCTTGTGTGAACAATACAGGTGGATCATCTCCAAAAGAACACTGACATCTCCGAAAGCACACTTTATCAATATGAAACACTCAAGTTTTGTATTGATAATCACAGTATACAGTGTGTAAGGTTTATTTCAGATTTTTTTCCTTAAACCACTTCATGTTATGGTGTTGAAACCTACATCTTTATTAAGATTTGAAAATATTATGCACATATTTTGTGATATTCAGATCTATTCTAGCTCCTTTTTTTTTTCTCTTTTCAGTTTCAAACCAAGAGTAATGTCATAACTATTAAGAAGTCGGTAACTCTGGAGTCACATCTGCCACTGAGAATCATTGCTGAAGTCAGATCCTCTGATACTTAATTTAATTCAGTAATTCACTCTCAACAAGTCAGCTGCCCAAAGCAGGTATAATAACTGCTGCAAACAAATGTGAAATACAAATAACTTGTATTTTCCAAATATTCTACTTAGTTAAAACCATTTTCTCTTCTCCTTTTGCAGAAATCCTCTGTCATTCCTTCTATTTTCAGAATGGTTAGGAATACTGAAAGAACTGTTTGGTATTTTTCAAATATGCTGAGATTGGTTGGTTTGTTGTACTTTATTTCGAATGAGAGCATTCAAAACTCTGACATACACACCTCTAATTACAACTGTGCTACAGACACTGAGATAGACAATTCCACCTACAGACAACAGATATGGAATTATGCATGAAGACGGGTGCTGTTCTTGTCCAATTATGTCACTGTGAAGGAAGCACTCGACCCCTTAACCAAACTAACAGTAGTTTGGTACAGGCTCCAAAGGAGGTAAAAGCCTGAGCCACAGCTGGGCCAAGAACTCCTCTAGAAAATCCACAAAAGAGCAGACTGACACAGTGAGCATCGATGAGTATGAGCTTGGAACACCAGTCATGTGATTAACACAAGAATAGCGGGTGGGTTTTCCAAGACTCATTTATCAAGGAACAGAGAAAGTTGTGGGCACAAGGACTCTCGTGCATACCTCTCCCAATGTATGCAATTTGACTACAAGCCAACCACTTTGTCCCATAAATATGACAACCTAAGTGAGTCTTCTTTGAGCTCTCCCTGCTAGGCAGCGTGGCTGCGTGGTGGTGATCTCCCCTTGAGTTGGGATGCCTCTCAAGGTTGCTCCTCAAGCCAGAGAGACCTTTTACAAACAATGGATCATTGTATGAGCCCAGTTTGAGTTCTCCCTGAACTGCACATAGACTGCATGCCAGGTGACTCTCCCCTTGAGCAGGGATGCCTCTCAAGGTTTGAGAGTCCTTACCAGAGACTAAGAGATCCTTCCTTACCCAAGGCGGAGACACCCCTTATTCGCAACAGATCCTCGGTAAGTGACTGATAGCATGCTGAATTAATACTAATGAAATCCATGTGTCTAATTCCATCAGACATAAACAGTTGACCAAGTCTGAGACTAAGTTTGGACATAGCTGCACCTAAGCTTCATCAGGAGTTTAGAAAGTAAGGGGGTCCCCTCTGAACCTCGTGACTCAATGGAAGGGTCTCCCTTACCCTTTTCATCTCTGGTCTCTGTGTAAATCATTTTAAATTAATTCTAACTCAATTTTCCTTTGTATGTTTCTTCCATGCACTAATGAATAGAGTGAACCTTGCCATCGAACCTTGTTAAGTCGCACTTTACAGCATCATATCAAAATCAGTTTTGGTAATACCTTTGACAGTGATTCTTTACGCAACCTAAATCACTCATCCATGCCAGTCACAGACTTCTCAATCTTACTGTTTAGTTATGAAAGCACTAAGTTTACACCTACACCATACAGTATTTTGTAGAGTAAGCCTATCCTATACAGCACTTGAAAGTGGTTATGTTGCATACATTTTAAATGTTGTTACCATATGCAATACTGTACCAAACCAACACTAGCAAGACAAAGGATATAAATTTCTTTGACAATTTGACCTCTAAACATATTTTGGCTTTACTTCTGAGGACATCAGTGTGATTCAACACCAGAGAGTTGTTAAACTCATCCTAAAATAAGGTCCAACACAGGTAAACTGAATTATCTTATGGAGAGTCTGAGCACTCTCCTTTCACTATGAAGGAAGACTAGAAAACTAGTTTGGACAAGACATCTACAGTGGGATTTGCCCACTATAACACAGATATCAGAAAGCTAGGCACCTAAACTACTAACCTTAGGGTCACTTTTGAAGTTATAGTTCAGTTTTATTTTTTAACAATTAATAAATTTTCACATCCTCTTCACTAGCAAAATAGGGCTTTTCAAAAAGCCCAAGAGTGAATTAGTCTGACAATGCAGATGAAACTAAAATGTGCAAAAAGAATGTAAAAATCACATGCAAGTTACTGAAAAAAATTATTATTCAATGAAAGAAAAAACAGTTAGGAGGTTTTTCAGCTCTTGATATGAGACCAAACCACAGTGGGAAAGAAAATGAAAAAAGGAAAAAGAAAAAATCTACAGAAATGGGAACTACCTAAAATTAATACTTTTTCAAGATTGTGCTAAGATGAAATAGTCTTATAGCTAAGCTTATTTGATCAAAGATCTGATGCTGTGGGTGCAAAAATGTCCAATATGGGAGAATAAAAGACACTGCTGTAGAATATCATATGACAGAACTCAAATGACAGTCTGCTAAAACGGGATATGGCAATGCCTTCCAAAAAAAAAAAAAAAGTCAAAACTGTGAAGGGTTATGCATTAGTAGAAGACAAACTGCATGTGCAAGGAGTGACAATATCAGTTCCAGTTAAGCAGAACTCTTTGGAGGAGTAATGGGCAACATTGCCTTGCATGACTATATCCTCATAAAAACAAACAGAACAGACACTAATTTCAGGTTGGATAAGGGTGTACAAGCCAATGTGCTTCCAGAAGCAATGGTAATAGCATTGCTTTAAGAAAAACACATTTGGCATAAAATAAATCATTAAAGCTCTAGATTTACTGTGATCAGAAAAAGAGTTACCCCACTAAACCAGAATATTATCTGAACTGGATATTACACATTTCACCTCATTTCACCTAAAAATTCTGAGTCGATATTCTAATACAGGGAAGAAGGCTGTAGCTTTCACAGCATGAGCATGAAAAAGGTTGTGGCTATATATGGAATTTTCACTGGAGCTGGAAGTATGTGTACCCTGTTTGGGTTTAAAACGAACAAAAGGTCTTGAAAAGAGGGTGCATGCAAAAGAACAGAGGGCAGTCATAAAAAAGGCATCTCATAGAGATAGGGAAGCTCTCAACAGATTATGCCAAAAAAGTAAATATACCAAAATTATCACCCAGGCCATGACTCTAGGAAAGTATCCTTAAGTCAAGGCTGTAAGAAGATCTTAGTAGGTTCATTACTCCAGTGTACAGAGGACACATGGATAAAACTGTAATTGTCTGTGTATTGTTGGTCAGTACAGAGGTCAGTATAAAAAAAAAAAAAAAAAGATTTCTGCACAAACTTAAACAGAATAACTGTGTAAAAGAAAACTATATGATTATATCTGCAAGGGGAAAAATTCTACAAGGTAAAATATTCTGTGCCTGAGGTATCAACAAGTTACCTTTAAAAATATACGGCACACATCTGTGCACGTGAAGTATTTGATGTGGCAGATAGCAAGAACAGTCATTTGGTTTGTATTTGTGACATAATTGCTAAGATTCAGTTCAGCTAACTATAGCAGTCAGTTTTTGTCCAGAAAGCCTTCAATGTGTGCTTTATGATCTCTTGAATAGTTCTTTGATCTTCGTTTACAGCAACGTCTACGGGTTTGATTCAGCTGCCTTAACATGGGCATCTGGTACCGTTTGAGATATACTAGGATATCGAATATAGTTTTACAGGGCAATGTCACAAGACTTATTGGACAGTTATACCTTTCTGAAGAAGCAGCTGGAGGTAAGGCAGCACCCAAAGGCTCTTAAATGAGACTAGACAGTCATCTAGTGTGCAGGCAACTTGATTGAGACCTAAATCTCCATTATCTGTAAAAGACGTTGTAAACTTAGCTCGAATTTAAGCTTCTACTTGTAGACACCTACATTACTGTGTTTTAATCTGAAAGTAAATTCCACTTGAGTTGTCTGCAAGACAGTTGTCTGGATCTCTGCTAGGTGTCTAGGCTTCCATTGTAACTAATGGAGGTGTAGCCAACACAGTCAGAGCTTGATTCATCTAGCTGAACAAATATCTAGTACCCTTTCAGATGTCCTACTCTATCTAAGATGATTGCACAGACCTGGAAGATATGCCACAGAACAAACATGAGACTCACACCTTTCTGGAAGGAGCTGAAAGCTGGATGTGATATTCCACAGTGCCAAAAATAGCACAAGGTGGCTGTCCTCAGGCAGCTGAAAATTGACATTTGTGAATTTAATAGAAATTGGTCTTTCAGATTTCTGGAAAGAAGGGTACCAACATTCAGACGTAGACTACAAATGGGCTGATCTGATTTGAAAGTCCTGTCTTATTTAACAGAACTGACTGTAATATCCAGAGCTGCTTCTGAGGATAAAACCCTGAAGAAAATATGTAGAACTACTTTCTGATAATGGAAAAACATTTCCATCATCTATTATCAATTTGCAGAGGATCTCATAGTAGTAGATGAGATATAATTTGAAGGCACTACAGAAAAGCTGTTACAACGGATGTATGTGGTTACAAACTGAGAAATCTAAAGGAAAGGTCACAAACATTCTGAGCTAAAATAACATGAGCAGAGACATTGACAAAATGTAATTCTAAACTGAGGCCAAATCAAAGCAGCACATTAATGTTACTGGCACACACATACACAAAGGTAAAACAAGACCCTTCACTCCCTGAAAATCAAAGTTAAACATACCTTTGTCTCATAGATACGTATTTTTACCGAACATTCTTCTACCATACCAAAATGGCTTTTCACTTGGAATATACTTTAGCTTTCAGTTAAAATCTTTTATTGTTAATTGTTATTATTATATTTTATTGTGAAATTTTCATTTCAAGAGGCCCCTGGATTATGCAGATATCAGAATTCAGGTATTAAATTATGTATATATCTGTAAGATCTGATAGGTCTGAATGACTGGGAGCAGCAGTTGATATTCTGGGGTTCAGAGGGACCTCAACAAGCTGGAGGAGCAGCCTGACAAAGTCTCATGAAATTCAACAAAGGCAACGCAGTCCTGCACTTGGAATTGAATATAGCATGCGACAGTATTGGCTCTGGACTGACTGGCTGGAGGGACAGCTCTGCACAAAAGGACCTGGAGATCCTGAGGGACAGGTGGAACTTGAGTCAGCATGTACCTTTGTGGTGAAGAAGGTTAATCATATACTGGGCTGCATTATTAAGCATACAGCCAGTAAATTAAGGGAAGTGTTTATTCCCATTTTCCTGGAACTTCTGTGCTTCCTTCTGGATTATTATGTCTGGTTTGGGGCACTAGTGCGAATGATAGATATCCACAAGCTAGAGACAGTCTAGAGGAAGAATGCTAAAATGCTTAGGAGGCTGGACATAGGATGTATGAGGAGAGCTTGAAGGAACTGGATTTGTTTAGCCTGGAGACAAGAAGGAGAGGGAAGGACCTAACTGCAGCCTTCCATTGCCTAAAGAGGGTGATAGAGAAGATGGAGCCAAACTCCATGATAGAGAAGATGAAGCCAAAGGTGCAGTGACAGGATGAGAAGCAGTGCTTCCAAGTTACAGTGAAGGAAATTCAGACTAGATACATGGGAAATACTCTGCACCCTGAGAGTGTTTAAACCCTGGAATGGGCTGCCCAGAGAGCTTATGTAGTCTTTGTCCTTGGAAATATTCAGAACTTAACGGGACAAGGCCTGGACAACCTGGTGTAATTTTGAAGTTATGCTTGCTTCGAGCAGTAGGAGGTTGTACTAGATGTCCTCCAGATGTCCCTTTCAGCCTAAATTATTATATGATTCTGTGATTATTTAGTGTAATCTTTTTTCCTACAGTGAGTTCCTAGCTAACGGATCTTTATAGTCCAACTTCCACTGACATCTGAGATGTCACTCTGTCCTAAAGCAATGTTGGATTTTTCCCTCCTCTATATTTGTTTACTGCTCCTTGCTACCAGTTTTTCTATCTTCTTTAGAATTATCTTGTAGCATGTAGTTGAATGCCAGTATAAGGCAAGAAAACTTATAGCAACCCTTTGAAATAATTTACTTAATACATTTGTTTTAATGAAATTAAACTGGGGGGCAGCAGGGAAGAACAGGAAAAAAAGATTACTTGAATCTGTGGCATGGAGGCTAAGGTATTCTTGTGGGTGTTAGAAACATTTATCCAGTATTTTAAAAAGACTCATGGGAAAAGGAAGTGGAGCCCTTGGATAGTCCTATCTGCCTTTCTGTGCTCTCTGCTACATGAATCATAAATTCATCGCTGCATAATACCTCAGCTCCAACAGGAAAAGCCTCCCTTCACCTTTAATTCCACCTGCACTTTCCCACATCTGTCATAGACGAATGCTCAGTGCTCGGGGCAGCCTTTTGGAACAAGTGGTTTGAATTTCTGCAGGTTGAAGAATCAATTAAATGCAGGTTCTTCCACTTCTGAGTGACTAATACAGCAGTTGACTAATACAGGAAGCAGAGTTACTGTGATCTTTTTAAAGACTGCTTGCTAAAGGAGCTTAGCATGTTAAGAAAATGTATAGATCAGACCTTTCAGGGACCCTAGAAGAATATGGAGTTTCTGACTCCAGTTAATCTTAAGCATTCAAGAAACTTGGCCTTGAAAAGATGTACTACTCCAGGCAAGGGGAGACTACGAAGCCAAGCAGAGACATGGAGTTTAGGGTTAAACCAAGATCAGGCAGCAGCTGGGTGGTTATTTTTGGATGTAAGCACCTAGTTCCATTTCAGTCCTGTACTTTTTAAAGTATCTAGTTATGAAGTGACATCTTCCACACCAGAAGTGTTGTATAAAAAGCACATCTTTTTTGCCAGAAATATATAGTGACTCCTAAGAAAATGTAATGTGCTTTATAATAGTGTGTGTAACCCTGCCTTCTAATGGACTATAACTTGTCTGTCTACTGTGTACTCTGAACTAGTTACAGAAGACCTATGGAACTGAAGAGACTTTTGATTATTCTTCTCTGCATGTTTCCAGTTGGAGTCATTGCTAATGTGACATCACTGCTCTTTGTGTCCACTGTTTCTTGAACCGTTTGCTGAGCTCACTTTTCTTCTTAGTATGCCAGTTGTCTTGCATAACATTTGCATTTTGTTTGTGTATCTTCAGCCACACAGACCTCTTGTTTTGCCATGCTGAGTTAAGCTGTAAAGATCGAATTCTTCTAAACTAATACCAGGGACATAATTGAGTTAGGATTTTGGTTGTTCTGGTAGAGGAAGGCCATTCCAGTGAACTACTCAACACTAAAATCAGGTGGACGGGATCTTCGCCAAATCTTTTGAAATGATGTCAAGACCAACTTTATACAATCCAACGTGTTGTACATCTTTACAGTGCCACTTGCATTCTGTTCTGTTCAGGAATCAGATGCAAGTAGTCGGAAGGAGATTTGCTTCATGTGGCACCGGAGTGACCATCATTATGTGACACGTGTCTCCTCCCAAAGCAAAGACTGATTCCAAATGGCTTTTGCAACTACTCTGCAGCATACTCTTCCCCACACATGGCTTATTATGATGAGATCCATTGATATACAACCCACACACACCCTAAAAATATTTCTTAATACCAAGTCCTAATTAATTTGATTCTACTAAATACAGAAAGAGCAAGTAAAACAGACTGATAATAAATATAAAAGAAGAATAAATGCAGGGTATTTTTTATAACAGAATGAGAAGGTTTCTCTCTATAGAGAAGCACTATTCAAATTGCTATTTACTTTTTCCTGTTTGTGTTGGAAATGAACCACTGAAACTCTACTTTTTTTTTTTTTTTTTTTAATGCTTGTGTGCCAAAGCATGATGTCAGAGAGAAGAAAGGAGAGGCAGAGGCCAGGGTTAGAGTGTATTAATCTTTTGTGCTTACATACATGGCCTATTTTCAAGGTTTGATAAATTCCCAGAATTGTCCTCAAATCTCTTCAAATTTATTATAGTTATTTTGTAGTCTATAAGTAATTCCCTCCTGTGAGGGTGCCTCTGTTAACCCTGCAATCCATTCTCATTCTTTGAGCCTTGTCTTGCCCTTCCAATGCTTTAGCGAGGTAACTTTTGCTCTCAATTATTAATCTGAGAAATGCTTTCCTTGCTAACAGTATGAAGTCCTACTGTGATTTGTGTGATATATGCCTGTTCAGCGCACAGACCAGCAATGATCTGTTGTATGGGACATCCTTTTTTTTTACCCAACATTTTTTTTTTTTTCTTTTTTTTTCCTGGAAATTATACAGCTTTTCAGATAGACATACATCTAATTTTTGAAGAATGTGATTTGGGTAAAAACAGCATTTCCTTGTTTTTCCACAGGGCTAACAGTCCCTTCATCTAGCCTCACTGGGCGCAAAACAGAAGCACAAACAACAAGCCTGCAATTATTTGGACTCAGTAGGTAAAATCAGTGGAGACCATCGCTCACAGACATGTACTATAGCTGATAGAAGCTTTTGTAGTGACAGTGTTTAGCACAGGAAGGCAAGGCTGGGAAGACTTTTTTGGCATCTCTGATTTCAGGGATGCTTAAGAAAATTCTGGACCATCTCTGGTTTACAGATTAGCAGATTAATTTCTTTTTCTGCTGGTCTTTTCTCAGGACTTTGGGACTCATACCAGATTTGCATGCTTATTACCCCCAGCCATTCCAGACCTTACCCCACTGGTCTTTAGAACAGACCACTGCTTGCATGAAGTGCAGTGAAAGATTTATTTTATTTTCCACTGTGGGATTTCATAAGCAGCTCTGCCAACTAGTAAAACTTTTAACTTTCATCATCAGGGGACAAGAACAACATACAGTCATCCAGGTGAGATGGCACTAGGCCTATAACATGATATTTCATAGGATTCCTCATCTCTGGATGGATCCGACTTTGTCCCTTCCCTCACGGAGAGACCTACATCTCTTTTTTCTGAGAAAAGAGCTAAACATTTTCTGTATCTATACCTCTAAAATTCCTTTTTTTCCCTGTGGAAGAAGATATACTACACAAGTCTAGCATTGCTTGTTCCTTGTTTTTTCAAATCAACAGTTCCTCGGTGATTGTTCTAGATACAGAAATGAAGAGACTGGCACTCACAGGAAGCAATTTCTTTACTTCACATATTTACAAAATTCTATCCCATCCAATTTATTCTTGACTTGTAGGTCTGCAACGACTGAAAATTGACTATCTATAAATAAATCTGATATTTTAAGACATCCTTTCCTGTCCATTTTGATCAGTTTATTATATTATTGTCAATGTTACATCTCAGACTATTCCATATTTATTTGAAATGCAAATAGATGAAGAAATGAAAACTTTAACAAGTTTTAATAGTTTTTTTTCTCAGACAGAAATATGTAATACAGAGAATTGTAAAAATAAACAAACAGATGGCAGAACAGCTTTTTGTATGTGATTGTTATACTTTCCCTTTGTTGGAATCCACCTCCCAGAGGAAACTGTGACAAAGGGCAATTAACTAATTTCACATAAAACTGCCATCATATCATTTGTTAATGAGGTTCAAACCATATTTAAGAGAGAGGGAGCGTTAGAGAATAATTCTGCTTGGTTTTTTATATTTACAGCATGTTACTCCCAGGCTGTGATAACGTTCCCATACTTCTGCTGTTGACTCTTGCAGCTACATTTGCCGTACTAGCCATCCCATGCAGCGTCACGCAGCCACGAGTGAACCGCACAAAGCCAGATCAAGTCATTCCACTGTGAATGATCCAAAATGTTTGTGACTGGTAACGGTACCTCTTATCTGGGCCCCTTGCTGGTGAACTCTCCAGTCTTCTGGTTTTTTTCTGGTAGCCATACATGTAAAACTACCAGGAGATATTTTTGAAACATCGCAGTGAACAGTGTGTTACTGACTCGCAGTTCAAACCATCTTTCACATCATACCCTAACAGCACTGCTTCCCATCTGCCTCAGTGCCTACAGGAGATCAGCTTCTGAATTGAAATTCAGCTGGCTGAAACTAAACCTGAACAAGACAGAAGTGAGGTTAGAAGGAAAAGGGTACCATTTTGAAGAACTAGCCAAAGCCATGACAATGTCCTCAAACGAGGGGTCTGTTTTCTGACCGTCAAGAGACTTCACAGCCTCAGGCTTAGCTGACATCCTCCCAAGTATGAAATCTGTCAGAAATAAATTTTCCCATCCACGACGAGCCAGCAGGCTGCTCCTATGAACATCCTCTCAGATGCTGACTTGGCAATAGCTTTGTACATATTCATGGCTTCCAGGCTCCACAGTTAGAGTATTCTGCGCTGGCCGTGCCAACGATAGCCTTCAATGGGCAGCTAATCAAAACTTGTCACTCTGCTTGCTAAGCAAAATAAGTCAATTTTGGTACATCATCCCAGTGCTGCGAACACTACGCTGGCTCTTGAGTGAATGCTACATCATATTCCTTGTTCTAATCCTAATCTTCAAAGCCCTAGATCCAGGTTACTTCAGGGATAATGATTTTTCACTGTGTGAAAAGACCCACTCCTCAGGGGTGGTGGAGCTATCAGCTAGACAGGTAATTATGCTGACAGAAGGAGCTTCGGAGCACTCTTCCACATGAGGATGGAAACAACCACGAAGCTCACTCGTCTTCAAGGCAAAGTACAAAATTCATCCCTTGAGAATAACATTAAATATTGTGAGCAAACCACCACCCCCGCCACCCCCCCCACATATACACCCAGTTCCAGGAAAGGCAGGAGTGTAACTACAAGTGTATAATATTACAATTAATTTAAGATGGTATGTCTTTGGAAAAGATTATGAAGTATCTAGCTGTGGGTCAATCTGGCCAGCAACTTATATAGAATTCACATTCAATACCTCAATGATCTGATATCCTGGTAGAAAACATGGTATAACCAGATTAGGCAATCTATGTAAAGATTTTCATCTCAGTGTGAAAAGCACTGTGTCCCATTGCAATTGTTTTAATGATTCAGCTTCTCAAACAGCATGTTTTGCATTTCTTGAAGTAAACAACCACTTAAATAATCCTTGATTTGTTTCTCCCAAAGGTATGTCACATTTCAGCCCACAGCCACTCAATAAAAGAACAGAGATGCATTTTCTGGACTTAATTCAATAAATAAACCCAAACCAGTGTGTTTTCTTTGCTTTCCATGTTAACTTAACAGGCTAGTAAATTAATGAACCTGCTTGGAAATCATATAGCACTTTCAGGCATGCAATTACAGACATAGACAGGGCAAGCATCTGTATTATAATAATTAGCATTGAACTGGTACATCCTTACAGTCATGCTAAGACTGTGTGTCTAGCATTGTTTTTCTCTTTTAGTGGCAACCTCTGTTCATGAAATGAAGCAAGCCTTTATATTTTAAACAAAAGAAGTAGTGAGAACACAGTGAACTGTGTGGTGCAGACCAACATGACAGCTGGAAAACAAGTTTGGAAATAGACGGACAAATCTTCAGTTGGTGCAAATTGGCATACTTAAAGTCATTACCTCAGCTGTAACTATCAAGCAAGTATGAATGCTTTAAGCTTTAACAGGAAGCAAATCATTTGGGGCTAGGAGAAACACACTCGGAAGCCTAACTCTGGCTGCCCTTTACCTCCCAGCCCCGCTCTTTCTGTCTGAAGTTGAATGTGCCATCCAGCCTCCTGACTTCTTCTCATAGACTTACAGTTGTATTCAAAGTTTTGAAAGATTCAAGATGTACAAGAAAGAAAAAAGAAAAAAACAACCCAGTTTTTCACAGGCTTCAGAAAATCCTTGGTGCTGTGGACTTCAGATGTACCAACAGCCAGGCAGACTCCAATAGTGTGAGAGGTTTCATTGCTTCCTTACACATGTAATAGTAGCAAGTCCTTGTCAAGGTCAAGAGTTTTAAAGTGTATGAGAAAACTAAAGACCAGGGCAAAAAAAAGGGAGTTGTTTGGGGTTTTGAGGGATAGTGGTGACTATTAACAAAAAGTCCCCTAGAGGATATTGCAGATTAATAAATGAGAACTGAATTTTAAATTAATAGCAGTTCCAGTTACCACAGGAAATAATTCTCAGATTCTAAAAAAAACCATATTTCTCTACCCTTTCTGCAGCTCCGTATGAAGAATTTTTTTTCACCCACAGGCAGGCTGCTTTCGTTTTAAAGCACAAGAATGTGATAGTGAACACTATACATTTTTTCAGATTATAGGGACAGATGAAAATTTCCCCATAGTTTATCAAAGAATTTTAGGAGGCAGTAGTTGTTGTCATTGTCCACAGAGCCTGCCAATCGCCCTGGCATGAAATTACAATTAATGATGTATCACTGGGTTACATAAAGGATATCAAACATATGGACCATTGCTGCAGCCAAAAGATACAAGCACCTTGCTGGAAGTATCACATAATATGCTATATTTTCCTGATATATCAGAACGTCTTTGCTAGTAAGAAAAAATATTAAATAGCAAACACATAATTAGTTTTGCTTTAGGGCACTCAATCCTGAACTGTAGAACAGTTGTGAATGTTCATGGGTTTAGACGTGAAGGTGAGTAATGTTTTTCATCTGTCTTTCTATCTGTCCATCTATGAACCCATTTCTTAGATAGCGAGGTTTTCCCAGTAGGGTATTTTAAACTACTACCATTAGTAAGACGTGACTTCATCCACACAGGGCAAGCTTACGAGCACAGAGGTTTAGTTTTAATCACTGTTAATGAAAGGAATGACCTAGTGGGTGGAAAAATGAATATTAGAAAAAGCTTTTTAAAAGCACATGCTTTCTCTAAAGAAAGCAAGCAGAATCTTATTAGTATGCATGTTAAATTCATTTCATTTCACACTTTGAAAGGACATGGGAAAAATTCAATTTAACGTTTTCTAATGTAAAATCATACCACAATATGTGCATATGTGTTTTATAGCCTATAAATAACTGGTTTGCAAATGGAATGTTCTCTTCCCAGATAATTGAAACACGTAAGAGTCACAGTGTAACCTACTCTATAAGCACAGGTTGGAATAATATCACTACTGCTAATAACACCACAGCCTGCTTGCATCAGCTCGCAGAGGGACTCCAAGCGTGCCTCTGCGGAGGGTGATCTGCCTCACAGGAAAGCACCCACGTCTGCTTCTGGCTGAAATCCCACAGCACAGTGTATCGGAAGAAGGAAACCATGCCTTGGAATCTCCAGCCTCTGAGTCAGATAGCAAGACAGTAAATTTGGAAGTTTGTTGATTAATTGCTTGAGGCAGGAAGGGATCGTGATTTCTCCATTCTTTTTCAGATCTGTCACATGAGCAAGGTAGGGAACAACATACTGTCTATGTTAATCACAGCCGCACAGTTTAAAGAAAATCTGAAATAATTAATTTAATGGTAGACCAGATTCAATTATCAACAGAAACTAAGTCTGAAGCACATCCATGATTTCACAGATCAACTATGGCAAGTGCCTGGTCTGCAAATCCAGTATCATCAGTTCTGTCAGTCCTAATGAAACTCTTTTGAGAGAAAAGAGAGAAAATGAAACGTAAAGATGCTAATTTTCTCACTAACTTGATTGAATGATTTCCCCTGTCTAAGAGATTTATGTTATGAAGGCACAGCTGTTCTTCATTTCATTCACAATCTACTAGCCATAGTTGACTTACGGCCAAATTCAAAGGGAAGTTTAGTGAACCTCGATAAATTTAACAACGGTCTCTGCCAATTTGTAATTTTAAGTGTTTTCAACATGCCAGTGTTACCTCAATGTTCCTACACACTCTTAGCTTTACAGCCATTTATAGACATACCATGTGACTTTATTTAAGCAAAAGATAATCACCTCATCTCACTTTAAAGTCAGAGGTTAGAAAGAGGAACCTTCAGAGGGTGATTCCTATCTTGCGGCTCAGGATGACGTGAACTGTTCCCTGTGTATACCTTTCCCTCCATTCTCTGCAGAAGATTAGACAAAAAAAAATTCAGACATCTAATATTAGATGCGATGAATATTCACTTATGCACCACTGCTGAACTGAGCTGAGTAGACTTGAATCTAAGCTCAGTGTAATCACTTCCTCGTTGACTTCACTGGAGCCACTACAGCTGTAGAGCAACATAGGCTCAGGTGCACAGGTGAAGGATCATGGGTGGATGTATTGCACATACCCTGTGCTGAGGCGCTGAAAGAAATAAGTATATCAAAACCCGGCAACAAACAGATAATAGGAAGGCAAAGCAAGAAAGCAAGCAAGCAAGGAAGTGTGATAATGGAGCAACGCAAACCAAACATTTCCCCAGGCTAAAAATACCTTCCTTGTCAGTTACAGAACCCGTCTTTGGTTGACGTGTTATTTAGCAGTCCCATTTCTCCTAAAATTACAAGAATTCTTCCTGTTCTACATCCAGTGCAATCAACTCACCTTTTGTAGGAAGCAGTTATTACCTGGTTTCTTTTCCTCACTCTAGCAATATGGAAGAGCTCCAATACTGACAGATTCAGCCATCTGAGGATGACAGGAGGAATCAGCAACTGTCCTAGAGGCAGGAACAATAGGCACCTTCAAATGCTGCAGTGGTTTGAAAGATATTTCTATCGGCAGGGAGATCTTCAGTATAAATTTAGAATATTATTGCAATCTTAAAATAAAGATGGCTGTGCTCTCTGTATTGTATTTTCTTGAAAATTACCATTACTTTTGTTTCTACAAAGCCTGTAGACAACAAACTTGTTACAACTCAATAATAATATGAGATTTCCAACGATCCAAAAAGACGACTCTGGATTTGCAATGGTACCTCTAGATTATTAACTGTCAGAAAGCCCTAGGTAAGATTGAGCCGATAGGAATGTCTGCATACAAAATAAAATACAAGATGCCTCTGTAACGTTGATATGCAGTATGTGCATTTGCACCAGTCTGGTGCTTGGTAATAGGAAAAGATATGTCTCCATTAACTCAGGTCGCGCTGTGTACTCCTATTAGCATACTGTCTGTGGGATCATAGTAAACAAGAGTTGGGTTAATTTTTTTTTGCAGTAGGGAGGATTAGGATGCATATATTTGCAAGGGAGGCAAGAAGAGCAATGCCTATAAAGAGCAAAGTGCTTAGGAATGTGTAGTCTTTGTGCGTGTAAGAAGCCCCATTTAATTCAGTAGGAATTAAGCTTATGCTTCAGCTATTTGCTGAATTTTGGCCACAGGATCTAGACAAAATTATGAAAATTTCCTTATTGCCATCAGTTGCACAGATCTAGTCGTCTTATCTGTATCTATTATTGTACTCTCTGACAGTTTGTCTAATTTAGTCCCTGATCCAAAGACACATATTTTAATATTGTTTGCTTATAAGACATCATGGCATTTTAGATGAAAATTCAGTGTTAATGGAAGATCACAGAACTTAGCAACTAAATAAAGGACTACATAGTAGCTAACTTGCAGGGGCTATGAATGAAAGTCTATTATGTTAAAAGAACAAGAAAATGGCTCTCTCCAAAGTCTATGAAGTGTGAGACTTGGTGCATGCTCATGTTCTTCCTTACAGTGAACTTTGCAGCTAGCCTTGTAACTGTTTCCTACCTGTTCAGGGAGTCATCATAAGATACATCAGTGTTAACTCAATACAGTTAACAATGATAATAGAAAACTTCTCATTCTGAATTGATCAAAAATCAATCTGTTCATATGGAAATTATCTATATTCACATTTAATAATAAACATAAAGAAGCTCAGCTCAATAATAAAACATGGTCTGGTTTTAGAAGAAAAGAATGAAATATGCATACTATTTAAATACATAGCTTGTATCTAGGATCCTTATCTATGGGAGACAGTCTTTTTTCCTAAGCAAACAATTATTAATCAAATTCCAGGTTAGGCACCTAAGAGGAATATGTTCTGCCAAGAGAAATCTGTCTCACTTAACTTAGACACTTAACTTGAATGTGTGATCATTCTTTCCACTGTCTACAAGGCAGATCTAGGGCGGCTAGTTGGACCCCGACAGCTAATTTTTTAAATGCCCAAGTTGGGAGAGATTACTTTCACCAACTGTAGATAGGTAAAGGACTACAGATAGGACTTTTGACAGCATAAACAATAAGGCAAAATAAGACTGGGAAGAAAAAGAGAAACATAAAATATTAGGCTCTTTATTTAGGCCATATTCCATATCACTAATGGTATTCCATAGAATAATGATAGTCTGTAAAATAGTAGATAGTGAATTCCATATAATTCAGTTGCAAAAGAGGTTCTTCATAACCACTCGTGAAAATGCCACTCACATTGTCCTTATTTTTTCAAGGATTCAAAGATCCAAACTAGATTCTGTATTGTTAATGCTCAGCGTCAGAGAATAAATTATCCCAAATGCCCAAAAAAAGAAAAAAAAAAAAGCTTCTCAGCACTGAGGTCCCAGATCTGGCAAAAAAAAGTTAAATTAATGAAATCTTGTATCTATATCAAACTTCACTGAAGCCACTGAGGGTCTGTGTAGGTTTAAAGCACATGCATACCCTTCACATTCTGGAAACAGAGTTTTAATAGACTCCCTTTAATAATACCCCTAATGCCCATGGTTTTCTTACGGGCAATGTGATCATTAGACAGAGTTCCACTGTTGTCTGTTTTTCCACAGTTATTAGAATGACAAAATATTTTATTAAAATGGGATTTGCACTGTGGGAGCTGAGTCATCAAACCAACTAGAGACAAATGGAGCTCTAAGACTTTTTATCTGAATATCTTTTGTCTGCTGACTATAGCAAAACTAACATTCATTTTCGCTTAAGCCCACAAAAGGTAAATAAAATAAAAAAATATAATTCCATATATTTTACTTATACCTGTGGATTATATAATTTACTTTTTTTGGCATACAGAGTCTTGCAAAATCTTTACAAATTGTATATGAAGAAGAGAACCTATTTGCCATAGTAAAGCTGATAAGCCTCAAACAACATGTCTATGTGTTGAAAGATTTTGCAATAATCCTTTACCTTCTATATATAAAATATTCTAAATGCAAAGCTAACAGTATTTTTTTAGCTTAGGATTATACAGAAAATTCTTGCAGGTTTTTTGTCACTGAGGAGAAGAAGTACACAAGTTAGGAAATGTGATACTTTTTATGAGATACAAAAAAAATGAAATATCAATGTTTTGAGTAAACAAAAGACTTCTTGCTTCCTTTTCCTTTTGTAGTCTATGCTTTGTACTCTCAGAGTCTGCAGTTATTAACTCTCCGTGTACTTCTCCCCAGCAGAAATGAATTTTAACTTGATATAAAAGTATCCAAACTTGGGACCTCATTTATTTGTTCTTCCAGTGAAAGATAGACTACAAATGGTTGTAAACAGGACAGGTTAATTAAACGTAGTACTTTACATTCCCCACTTCCTGATACCATATATAGTTTTATACACCAGAATAAGGCAAGTATAAAAAGCTTTATTTCCCTTTTTTTTTTGGTAGTATAATAGGTACGTCTGCATAACCTTTGTGACCTGCATCAAGGGATCACTCCTGGCCAAGCAGTTCAGACCAGCTAACTGTATATCCTGAACCTAAAATTCAAGCCTGAAGCAAGTTATTTTCTCTCCCATAAATAAGCTTCCTTACCAAGAAAACTGCTTGGCTCTAGATTAGGGCCCAGGAGCAAATCAACGCACACATGATGCAGATGTGATTTAGCCCTGGAGCTAAACAGAGAGTGAACCAGCTAAACCATATATCCACACGGAGCCTACCCCCCTCTCTCCTCATTTTGCACCCTTGTAAATGCGCAATGGACATCATCATGCAAATCACTGAATAAATAGAGTGAAGCGTGCTGGCTCGCCTTTGTTGGCACATCCCTTGCAGTATGCCAGGTTCTGCTTACTATCGCTGGAGCTCTTATTGTGAAGAATAAAAGCTATAAATATCAATATGCTAACTCAAAAAATTTAGAAACTAACCTGGGCAAACTAAAATACACAGCAGCTAAGAAGGAACAAGACATATCAGATATCTCTGAAAAATGCGGGGATGAGACACAACAGAACACTGAAATACTCAGTCACAAACTCTGCAGCAGGTTTGACCACAGAATTAGGGGCTAATGATGTAGTGCATTTAAGAGTTAATAGTTTCCATTGAAAGAAAACTTAGGTACAGGGAGGACAATAAGACTCTGTACATAAGTCCCAAGGCACAAGAATATAAATATAGAAGGAAAGGATACAACTGCTGTCAGCACAGTGATAGCGAATATGTAAGATGAAGAAAGAATGTTATTTGAAGAAGGAACTTATTTTGTTCATTTGAAAATATACACATTCAAATACTTCTTTTGCTAGAAACAAGAATATCTGTCATGACTTTTTCTTCTATATTCGTTCTCATTGAAATATTGGATATATCATTAGAGTTAGTTTGGTTTTGTTGCCAAATCAAAGGAGGTTTTTTGCTGAACCGGTGAAGCAATATCGATAGTTTTACATCAAAAAGATGATTTTAAAAGATCCCAAAATGTTACATAAAACCTCAAATAAGAGTTTTGTTTTACTTTTGGCATTCCTCAAACCTCTATTTAACATTTCCTTTTTTTAATTTAGGTCAACTTTTAGATGAACAGTATTTTTTTTGCAAAAAAAAAAATACCCTGTAATAGTTCCTAAGGCACAATGTAAAGGAGAGATAACACCAGGTTTAGATGAAAGGAGAAGTATTAGGCTGAAGGGCAAGTATTAGTTCTTGCCTCTCAGCCAGAGCTCTTTGGAGGGGTTAATAGTGAAGCTGATGAGGGAGATTTGGTTGATATAGTCTACTTGGATTTCAAGAAAGCATTAGCAAAAGTCTGTTTCAAAGGCTCTTAAAGAAGCCAAGCAACCACGGGAAGAAAGTGTAGGTCTTTAAAGAGGTAAATAATTGATTAAAAGATAGGAAACAGAGAACACTGTGTCCTTGTGGCAGAGGCAGGACACCACTGGATACCTAGAGAGATCTGTGCTGCAATCCTTGGGCTACTCAGCCTGGAAAAGAGGGTGAAAAACAAGGTGACGAAGTTTACTGATGGTACCAAGTTTACCACAGTTGTAAGGATGGTGCACAAATTCTGTGAAGAAATGGCAAAGACTCTTACGAAGGTGAGTGACTGGCAAAAAAATGGCAGATTAAATTAAGTAGATTTGAAATGTAGGTAAATGCAAAGTGACACACTGTGGCTTCACATGTACAATATTGGGATCTGAGCTGTCATCACCACTCCTGAGTGAGACCTCAGGGACCTAAGGATCAGTCTTGTAAACAATTTTGTTAAATACCATCATCCATGACCTTAGTACAAAAAATAGGAGAATATGAAATCTGGAGATTACACAAAAGACCAGTGATAGAGAGGGTAACAGCAACGTGATGTAGGAAGAGTTGGTGACCTTGAGGACTAAAGTAATCCAATTGGGACTTTGTGACTAAAAGCAAAAATCTGTCATGAACTGGTTCTCAAAAGGGGAAAAACCGTTCGGGGATAAATTCAGCTTGAAAATAAAATACCTAACCATCAAGGGATTAAATCCTGGGACAGCATTTTAAGCAAGCTAGTAGTGGCAAAAGCAGTCCAACCAGTTTTGCTATGGAGCTTGATCAGTTAATAAACAAGATCTATTCCAAACTGATATCCTTGTGAATTCACTACCCAAAGGAACATGGGTAAGATTAATTTCCAAAGTCATCCTTCACTTGTCTTGTAGAAGTGCAAACTAAAATCCAGCATGACAGAAGACAGAAAACTTTCCCAGGTGTCTGAGGATGTAAGGGAGATATAAAGCGGAGATACAAGCCAGGCATATAAAGGCTAAACCAGTAATTCTGATGCCTTGCAAAGCCTCACAGAAGCAGAGGCATAACTTAGGGAGACCTGTGCAAAGGGATATAGCAGCCCCCGTGGTCCCATTAAAGGCAAGGCTGCAGATATTTACGTTGCCCACGGCAGCAGTACCTCCCCTGTGCTCTGTACGAATTGTGGTGGGGATGGGAGCAGGGGGACAACAGGGCTCCTCTGCTTATGCTTGTGCCAGTCAGTGCTGTCCCATAAATTATCTTGCCATATGAGAGTACTGCTGCGCTCTAGTGTAGTTTGTGTCTTATCGGAGTTTCTTAGCCCTAGGACAGCACTAAATTGATGGAACTACATGGCTTTTGCAGAACTGCTGGCTTGTGTCTGGCCAGGTCGGTGTTCAGCGAGTGAGCTCGCGTCCACCCGTGCTCATCTGTGTACACAGGCACGCTACCTTTAACTTGTCTTTTCTGTGTGCCAAGAAGAGGCCACTGCCTCTAGTTTACACTGGGAAAACTGAGGCTATAAGAGACAAAAAAGGTCGCATGAGGCTTCTGGCCTGATGAAAATTAAAAATGGGTTTCTGAAGTCCCATGGTGATATTCTGACCTCCCAATCACGTTTTATTCCCACCCAGTGTGAGGTGTCCCCTCTACGTTTCTGAACTCAGAAAACTTTCCCATTTTTCTGCGAAAGTACATTTTCCCTACCTCAATGCTTTTGTAGTGCCGATTACAGCCACCATGCAGTGCTTCCTCAGGGTAACAGGAGAGGTTTGGAAGGGAAATATTTTGAACGAGTAACTAAGATGAGACATCGTAATCTGGTATCAGCTTTCTATCTGTCAAGTGCAATCTTAAAGGGCAGAGATAGAAGAAGAGGGAATCAGGGGGCTGCTTTTTAGGGAAATTAAATCATTATCCAGATATCAATGCAAAGTGTGACTGGAAAGGTTGTATACAGAAAGGTTGTACACAAATGTTCTTCATGTTTTCTTTCATTTCAAAATGATCCTGAGGAAGATAAATGGTGTTGGCATGATTGTCTCTTGTTGGAACTCATACAATGTGTATGTCAGAAAATAAACATCTTTTTTTAACAAAGAAATGCTATAAGAAAACCCAAAGTAGCTAAACGGTGCTTGCATTTCAGTGTAGCCACACACAAAGTTCCCAATATCTTTTGTTCATGATAGTTAAAACCGTAAGTAACCCAACATTTTCACTTTCCTTTTACAAAACACGGTTGTGGTTGATGCTTTAGAAAAGAGTGAATTTAACCCAATTACTTTATGGAATAAATGGCCAAACTGGGGGGAGGTGGAGGAAAGAAGGAAAACAACAGATACTTGATCTTTTGCAAATAAAAAAAAGCCTACAGAATTTCATAAGAAATAAAGAATTTTAGATATAGAGTATATTGATAGCCAATTTGATCCAGCTCTAGAAATGTAGTAACTTAAAGGTTTAGTGGCACTTCAGAGGAACTAAAAAAATCTAACAAGTCACTTTCCTTAAAGTTTCTAAATAGACGTACCAGCTCCTCAAGATTCAGACAATTCTTCATATATCACATAAAAAATGAATAATATTTTTCACCTGTTTGGCTGCCGTTCATTAGACGCTTTGTGTACATGTCCCGCTAGTTCATAGTCAGAGCCTGAGCCGGGACCCATTTTGGTCAATAGAGTGCTCTCACTTACCTGAAGAGGCTCTGGATCAAGAGCACTGGATCACGTTAGTGAGGATCATAATTCAAATTATACAATTTATTTTTAACATTTTTTTCTAGTACTGCTTATTTCCAAAAAAATGTTTCAAAAGTGCTTATCAGTTTTTTCAGCTCTCGAACAAGGACATGTTTTAATGCCTTAAAATTTAGTGAAATTTATCTTAACCAAATCTAACTTAACCAAGTCTAACTTAACCAAACAGGTTAATTATTTTGTCTTTATTCCATGAAAACTGACAGATAGAAAATATTAGGTTTTAATCTTTTTTTTCCAAGATTTTTCTCCTGAAGCGTAAAATATGCAATTTTGATGCCAAAATTTCTGCTTTCTCCTTTTTCCAAATGCAGAGTACTGAGAAGCTAGCTGGAGATCTTGCAGAAAGAAAATGGGCAAGACTTTTGCTTTTCAGACTGGTTGTTACCCCAAGCAGCTCCAGGTTCTGCAGAAAGGCAGTTTGACAGTTCTTAGCAGCTCCTGGGGATAGACTTCTTCTCCAGTGGCATACTTCCAAACCTTCTGCGGCTGTAAAATTGCATGCTGATGGATCCCTTATGGCATAGAAAAGCTAATGTTGTCTTTCACAGACTGCAGAAGGAGCTAAGAGGGGAAGGAGCGTGACTGACCTGGACAGCTAAAAGAAGAATCCCTTGAAAAAAAGTGTGGAAGAATGAAAAGGCAGCCAGCAGAAGAGAGATGAATGAGGAGCGAGGAGAGGAATTTTCCCGTTCTGGTACAGTCAGTGAGTTCTCGGTGTGGGAACCATCCCCATGAAAGCACCCGGCTGAGATCTACAGCCTTTGAGAAACTCCCGGAGACAACTTCTGCTCAGACCATGAGAGGGGAGCAAGGGAATCTTTCCCAAAGGCCAGAACTGAAAGAGAGCTTTTGTAGCAGAAAACTATAGTGACTGTGTACATATTTAATTCTGAAGAATGCAGAATCACTCCCTTTGCTGCTTGTAGACCAAGCACACTAAATGTTTCTATCAATCATCCATTTCTCTCCTGCATGTGAGTGATTCTTCCTTTCTTCTATTTTGGGAACTCACAAACACTTTTGCTTGTACCAGGTACTTCGAGTGTCCTTCAAGCCATTCTCCCTGTAAGAGAAACATCCACTGCCTTTTTCAAGCCCAAGACTTTCTGTCTTCCTAGTTCCTCCTTTGTGATATACCCTGTATACTTTTTCTCCTTTTCTTGATCTTCTCCCTATTTCCCTAATTTTATGGGTTACGTGCCTTTTACTTCTTTCTGGTTCCCATTTCTTCCTCCCACCTGCCCCAGGTTGTCCCATTCTCTACTTCCCCAAGGTTTTATATAGCCCCATAATCCTTCCCCTAGTTCTGCTGTTCCACCCACCTCATCCTTATTATCTTCTATTTTTCTCTGGGGCATCTATCTTTCATGGTGCCAAGCTCATTTACGATAATGGCAGAGATGCGATTGGAGGCTGTGCCATGCTGGAGGCTGTTTATGGATGCCTACAACTCATTCTATTTGTAGGCAATGACAGACAAACAGAGAAATGTCATCACGTGTAAGCCTCAAAAAAAGAAAGCAGAAGGTATTGCAAGGAAGGAATGAGGCTGTTGACAGAGTAGGTGTCTAGCTGTGCTTCAAGTTCCTCAGCAGAGTCTCGGCTCCTTCGTCCTCTGAGCTCCACTGGCAGGAACCTTCCCAATGCTCTTAAATCCGTGGTACAAAGGTTACCACACCCTAAATGACTCCTTTTGTGTTTTCTATTGCTCAGGCTATTTTCAATGTTTTGTTCTTGTCATGTGTTTTGTATAGGGTATTAGTCACTATAGCAACCTTAACTGCAATTTGACCAAGAATATAAATGACAAATGTGTACATTACACAGTAGTAGTTCTGTATTCATCACCTCCCAGATATTTTAAAGGCAGAAGAATTACAAAAGACTTTTTAAGTGATCAAACAAAAGCCCTCGATTTATCTAGGTAAACAAACTAATTGCAATACAAATTATTTCAGCCCTGCACTTGTAAGGAATGCATCAGACACAATTTGCAAAGGTAATTTATTACAAATTATTAGAATTGTATGTCTGTTAGTGACTCTTCCATAACAGTGACTCATAGCAATGCACATTTTATATCGAACAAGGTAAAATAGCACAGTTCAGATTCATATTGCAATTAACAGAAAGAATTGATTAAAATTCTGCAAAAGAGATAGAAGAGGTTTTGTACTGTTCAGAGGAACTCCAAAATATTAACTTGGGGAAAAAATCCCAAGGTCTAAGGAATCTGATAAAATAAAAAATAGTAGCAGCCAGTGCATAAATCAGAGAGTCTGAATTCTTAGCAAAGTCTAATTTATACCACTGTAAATCAGAATGAATCCAAGGAAGTCAATGCTAGCAAGTTGTAGTGAAACTCAGGCTGTGAGAAAAGCTGCAGCCCAGGTTATGCATGCCTAAAAAGTGGATTGCAGCTGTGTTTTGTCTGGGGCAGACATCTTCACCCTCTCATTACAAAATCATGACCTAGTTCTATCAGCGACAGTTTTCAGGTGGTACATCTGCAGCTGCACATACCACCCTGGGTGTCCCCTGCCAAGGTGCAAGATACAGGGTGAGAGACGTGCTCAGAAAAGAGACGTCCTGCTAAGCCTCTTTGCCAGGTCCAGATACTAAGAGGGACATCAAGAGTTAATTGTGCTAACAGGTGAATTTAAGCATGGACTTGGATTCCACTTTAATGACAAATATTTAATCAATTTTGAAAGTTTAGGGGTTTTTTTAGGAAATTTAAGCAAGACTAATTAAGAATGCTAGTTGAATTTAATCATTAGAGTAGTTAAACAAGAATTAATTCAGATGTTAAATGGCAGGTCAAAAATTATGAGGATAGCTTTTGGGGGCCTTATCATTCATGAACCTTGCCCTGAGAGCTATAGAGCTTCAACACTGATCACTCTCTGTACAGAGGGGAGCTAAATCTAGTGGAATATTTGAGCATGTTTTATACACACAGGTAAGTTTTCTGAGGCCTCACTCTAACAGAGGAACCTGACTTTCATCACTATTCCAACATAATTCAGTTGTATGAAATAATTCCTTCATAGGGGACACTACTCCAGAAGGAAGGTTAATTTATACTGGAGGATGTTCTATATTTTCAAGCTTTTGGAGCAAGTCTAGCAAAATTATTATTCTGGGATATCTGGCTGTTTGAGTTGCCCGTGTTCTTCCAATCCAATTTCCATCATTTACACTTTATCTTGCAGGTTCTCCTTAGCTCCATCCTTGCAAACACTTCACTGCTATTACGCAAGCATCTTCAATAACACTCCAGTAAAAATAAGCAAGTACTTAAGTGCTTTCAAGAATTGAGACCTGGTGAGCATCTCATTCAAGAGCAGTCAGAGCTAGACATAAAGGAGCTGATTCCTTCTGAGTAAAAAAAATAAATGTTTTGTGTCATGCTATATTTTAGGTGAATAGGAATTAAATGACAGCAATACAATGAGGCAGTTATAAAGCTATTGCCAAGGGATAGGAAAAATTGTTCCAGTCTATGTGTTTTGGGACAGGAATACGCAAGTCATGTAAAATCAGCATTGTTCCTGAAAAATCAATGAATTTTATTTTTCTATTTCTGTCACCTAAAATTCTGGTCCACACCACGACAATTGCTGTCACCTAAAATTCTGGTCCCCACATTGATCCTAGAAGCAAATTGGGAAACAACAATGTATCAGAACAGATGTTGATTTTTCTTAGAGCTAGAGCATAAGGGAAACAACATATTTAAAACTTGAGATGTTTTCTTGTTGTATCCCAGCTGAGAAGGATAAGAAATAAATTCTCTAAGGAGTAAATGGTCGCAACTCCATTGATTTGAACTGCATTGCCCTCCATTTTTACCAGAAGAGGCAATATCACAATTTCATGAAGATGTTTACTGCTTCTTATCCGCACACAGAGTTCACGGCAATAGCAATGAAGTCCACAGAAACTTTAGGTACATAATACTAGGAATAATTTAGGCACATAACCCTAACATTTTCAAATACAGGTATCTATCACAGAAGAATGCTCAAGCACAACTCCAATTGCAATTTTTAGTAATTGTGTTAATGGATGTGTGAAAAACAACAAACTCTGTCTTGGATCCTCAGGGTGGGTAAAACTCTGTCCTTGACCGCACATTGTTTCACAGACTTTTAAAGCAAGGACTGCTTTTATAGTATACAAATCATCTCCTGTTCTCCAGATGAGCTCTCTGCATTTTTCTATGCCAGAAAAAGTGTAATCTCCACATTCATATTTCATAGAATGGTTTGGGTTGGAAGGGACCTCAAAGATCACCTAGTTCCAACCCCCCTGCCATGGGCAGGGACACCTTCCACTAGCCCAGGTTGCTCCAAGCCCCATCCAACCTGGCCTTCAACACTGCCAGGGATGGGGCAGCCACAACCTGTCTGGGCAACCTGTTCAGTGTCTCACCACCCTCACAGTGAAGAATTTCTTCCTAATATCTAACCTAAACCTACCCTCTTTCAGTTTAAAACCATTACCCCTCGTCCTACCACTACACTCCCTGTTAAAGAGTCCCTCCCCATCTTTCCTGTAGGTCCCCTTTAGGTACTGAAAGCTGCTATAAGGTCTCCCTGGAGCCTTCTCTTCTCAAGGCTGAACAACCCCAACTCTCCCAGCCTGTCTTCACAGGAGAGGTGCTCCAGTCCCCGATCATGTCTGTGGCCCTCGTCCGGACCCACTCAAGCAGGACCACGTCCTTCTTCTGTTGGGGCGCCCAGACCTGAAGGCAGTACTCTGGGGGGGTCTCACCGGAGCGGAGCAGAGGGGCAGAATCACCTCCCTCGACCTGCTGGTCACGCTGCTCTTGGTGCAGCCCAGAATGCTTTCTTACAGGGTTTGTAAGAAAAGGTCAGTTTATTCTACACATTTAAGTCACAATGTCATCCTAAAAGGAAGGACTGCAAACTAATGTACCGGGTATAACTGCAGTTTTGGAGGAATTAATCTACCTGCATGAAGCTGTCTCAGTATGTGAACAGATGAAAGCTAGTGGACTTTGTAAACACAATATTTGCATATCTTTACATATAAAGCAGACATCAAAATGGAACTTAGAACTTATAGTAACTTGTGGAAATCACAAAGATACTATAAATAGCCCTACGAACAGATTCAGCTACCCTCCAGTCCTATTCCCCATGACTCCAGACCTGCCTTGCAGAGTCAATGCCATTGAATAATGATAAATTCTCCTTTAAAAAAAAAAAAAATCCAAAAAGCTAATTTTGCTTAGGATGGGAAAATTGATAAAGGTTCAGAGCTGTAAGTCATTTGTGACAGATAACAATATAGAACACCTTAATTTAATAATCAATAAAATCACAGCTGAACACAGAAAGTATTTCTGTAGCTCAGAAACAGTAACTGTCTTTTCTTTGTGTAAGAGGATTCAGGGAAACTTGTGGAAAAAAAACAGACAAACACATCTTACATTTTCAGAAACAATGATCAAATTAAATTGGCAACCTAATTATGTTGCTGATTTGTGGATTGTTTCTTTTTCAGGGTTTTGGGTTTGGGTTTTGGGTTTTGTTTTTTTTTTTTTAATTTAAACTATTCATGAACAAATTTGTAGACATGATGCTTAGGGCTATGGTTTAGTGGTGGGCTTGGCAATTGTTAGGTTTATGGTTGGACTCGATGATCTTAAGGGTCTTTTCCAACTTAAATGATTCTGTGATTCTATGAAATACAAGAAAGCAGAATCTATCTGAATATCTTGGCTATCAAAACATTGCTTAACCCTTGTAAAGCTCTTCATGATATCAGAGTACACATCAGTTTCCACTACAGAACTGATCCGCATCAAATAACTACAGTTCCTCTCACGGTTGAAATAAATGTACTGATGCTCACACCTCTGCCCAGCGCAGCTGGTGCTCTCCAGGAAATATTACGGGCAGGAACATTACTATGGGAAGTCACTGCATTTTCCAGGTATGCCAGAAATCTCTGGTACAGATGTTTTAGAGAAAGGTTCCTTTGCAGATTGAAGAGAATCAAACAAATTTGAGTAAGCAATTTTGATAACTGCTGTTAACATTGCTATAATTGGATAGATTTTTAAGATGTTAATAGCAAGAAGTGAGGAAATTACTAAACAAACATACATATAGATTCCTTTACAGTTATTAGGTATCTTGAATTTCTATGAACTCGAAGTCTGGGGAGTTTTGAGTAAGAATATATGCCTACATGAATATGTTAAGGCTTGGAAAAAAACATCACTCAGGTGCAATGTCTTAGAAAAATATAAGTCTGTATCTGAAGAAAAATGTGGCCAGTAGGACAGTCCACAGATGACCAGGTTATATAAAAATGTGTCTGCTCTGAAGGGGACCAGATTGTCTGAGAATGGATGGCCCACAATGTGAGCGGGATGGATCTGAGAAAATACACATTAAAGGGTAGTCCACAGAACTTATGTGTTAACAAAATTAAAGAAAACAGAAGCTAATTTAATCAATTAGGTTTGAACAGGGATCAAAATCTTATCATAATTTAAACATATAGGTTATCATCAACTCATAGCACAGGTGATGCTGCCTCTAAATCAGGCATATAAAGGTGTAGCAAACCCCACTGAGCAGCCCAAGGGACCGTGTCCTTTCAGAATCAGATCTGCAGAACTGACGCTGTGGTACCCTGCACTGTATGACTAATTACAGAAGCATTGCCTTGTCAGTGTGAAAGGGAGCTCTATCTTAAAATCCCGTCTAAGGTTTCATTAGTGGTGTTTGGTCTGGTTACATGCCCTTGAGGTTTGGTCTGGCTGTGAAACCTGAATGTAACAGTTCACTTAGTTTATCTTTAGTGACGATACATTCTGCTGTAGTTACTGTTTGGTAAGGGGGAAATGGAAGCTGCCCTTTCGAGGCTAGGATGGGGGCCCTGTAGCTTTTTTTGGGGTGGGGATAAGAGGAGAGCGTGTGAGCTATGCTGTGCTGCATCCACAGCTGTGCTCTTGCGCCTCTGGAGAATGCTGGCCTGTGGCACTGAGCCAGGGAGGATTCAGCCGATCACAAACACCTATCAAAAAAGGATTACACTCTCATAATAAACAGAATTCTCCTTAAAAAGCTGAGTCATGTGATTAAAGGTGTAACATATGGAAACCCCACCTACAGCTTGATTCTCACAGAGACCTATTCTGAGCAACAGCGAGAATATATTATCGATTACACACCCCTTATACGTCTGAATAATTCTTCCTAACATTAATGCAGGCTCTGTGAGTGCTTCAAGGCATGAATAGAGCCCACAGTGAGCAGAGATCCACTGATATTTCTTTTTCTGTTTTAAGAACTTTATTCTTCAAAGGGGTATCATTTTAATAGTCAGAAAAAGACAGACCGCTCCAGTTTTTTTGTGGGTTTATCCATTACAATTCGACCACTTACTGCTACAGGAGAATATTTCAAAAGAAGAAATAGGCAGCTAGATGCTGAACACCCACTGAACGCCAAAGGGAGTTTGGTTCCTAACTCCCTCGTGCCTTTGAGAATCTCCCCCAGAAGCTTTAAGTATAACAAATCAACTCAGTGCTGACTCTGTATTATGTATTTTTGTTTTCATTGCAAACCTTAAGCAAATCACCTATATCATAAAAGAACACAACATTTTCTTATTTTGCAATAGTCTGTATTTTAAAGCCAACAGAATAAAAGCCAATGACTGACAGACCCTTTGGTGAGCACGCAAAATGAAAACGACACCAGGAATTACTTTTCCTCTGTGCTAGGGATCATACCATACCCCCCAGGCCTCCAAGGAGCCCTGCCTTTTTTCTGCTGTGGAAAGCACAGCAGTCGAGCCGAGATGAAGTAGTACATGCCATCACTGGGGATGGATGACCGGGGAGAGTCACTCATCCACTTAACAGAAGGACCGAGGCCATCCACCTAATGTTAGGCATATAATTTCTGCAAGCTACCTACACAGCAAATACGGAACATAGTCTCAAGAGGTGATCAGATACTATCTGAGCTCTTGCTGTCTCTCAGCTAGATGCTTAAAATTAGGTGAAATGCGTCTTAATCTCTACAACTCTCCATTGGCTATACAAGAAGCGCAGGCTCTGAACTTAGAGACCTGGGACAGTATGAATACCTCCTGCACATACTATGAACTAGGAACACACTAACACCATTATCACCCACTTCTGTAAATTCTAAAGAAAAAGCAAATAATAGGAAATGATTGAGTACCAAGGTCCAGGGGCGGGGGGGGAGAAAAAAAAAAAAGATCATGCCACATATACTTCGTTAAGGTGTTCCAGATTAGCAGAACCTATATCTAACAAACTCTCAATTGGCAGTATTCTGTTACCTTTTAATGACTTCTTTTATAACTGCATTTAATGAAGTGACCCAGTTCAATCTCATGGTCTCGAGAAGCCTTATGATATGTCAGTTCCCTCCCAGGCACTAAGGCATTCCACACTGACTCCAGCACACTCTCATGAGAATGTGTGGGGTTTTTTTGAGGATCAGATGAATTTTGATCTACTTCCCAAAATCTTCAAAGAACTCTGGCTGAAATAGAAAGATTCATGTTCCCATGAGGAAGCATGGACCACAGATAATAAGGCTAGGATTTTCTAGTTCTTTATTTTTTCTAACAATAATCATCACATATTAATAAAATTCCAAACTGGTCAGTTACCTAGTAATTTTCTTAAAAAATATTTAAAGTCATGAAATTATTGCATGCTTAGAATAGAGGCTAGTGAAAGCCCTTGTTCTGCTTTTCATTCACTCCATTTTACTACCATGTTATGGAGGGCTCAAAACACAGAGATATAGGCAATGCCAGGTAAACATGACCTATATGTAATACAAAGAACTGACACTAACTAATATAGTCAGGAATAGGTCCCTGTGAAAAATGACAGTGATGCTATCTTTTAATCGGATTCTTTCAGATCTGCAGTCCAGGAGTTATGCTCTCTGCAAAGAGAGAAATGGAGTCTCAACAGAAAAGGGAAAGGCGAACTGAGAAGCAGGTTATTTCTGTGGTAAGTGCTCTTCTTAGAGCATAGAAGTCCTGCAGGCAGACTGGGTTACTGATGTTCGCAATAAGAAAAGCCCCATTTCTGCATCTTTTTTAGACAGAGGGGAGCTCTAAGTTAGAAGCTGGGAGAGGAAAGGCAATGGCAGCTTAGCAAGTAGATGAACTGTAAAGGACTAAGGAGGAAGGATAGATCATCACTGCTTGGAACTCACTGTTTTAGAACAGCTGGCTAAAATGCTGTTCAAGAAGGGAATGAGATGGCAAAGAACAAAAGATTCATTCAGTGAACAAGGCTAGACCTCGGTTTCATGCATGAAGGGTAGAACATGGTTCTGCCTTCTTTCCGTCTTTCCAAATGAAAAATTCATGGCTGGTTAAAGCAAGCAGAGACACTTAAGCTCATTATTGATGAAGATCATTAATGCCTCTCTTCAGAAGGGCATTTTGCCAGCTTTACTTAAGCAGCAGTTAGGCTCTTGCTCAAAAACCCATCTTTGGATGATATTAGCAAAGCAAATTACTGTCCAATGTCAGGCCACCCAATATTTGGGAAGATAATTGAGGTTATGCTGATGGGTCAACTCTAGCAATGTTTGCATTTCAAAGATTTAGTTGGTCCCCATCTGGCTTGGTCAATATGTGAGTATAGAAATGAGACTACATGATCACTTCCTAATCGCTGTATTCTGGTGATGGGCCCCTTGGATTTTTTCCTGTGGAGGGAGATACTATTAATTTGGTAATGGGCTACTGCAGGAAGAACACATTGAATTCTTCCTTTACAGGCACAAAATTCCACCAGTAGATTATTCTTGTCCCATGCTTATATATAGCTGTTAGGAGTAAAGCTGCATTGCAACTGAAACTTGAATGCAACTGATACTTTAATTTTATACCTCCTTTGCACTCAGGCAAGATTCTAGTCTTGTTACTTGTATAGGACATGATCCTGTCATCACTGAAGTCAATGGAAAGGCTGCCACTTAGCACAGGTTCCCAGTACGCAAACGCTTTGCTGGATAATTGCAGTAAGCGTTCATGTGTACTCTATTACTTTGCAGTAATTGTGAGGCTGTTTGCCTTTGAAGGGAAGTGGAACACACCTCTTTTTTCCTTAATGAAGTGTTAGAATATGTACATGGGGAAGAAATCACTTTGGTGTATCTGCATATACGCACCCCGATTCACCATGCTGTAACTCCTCTGTGCAGCCACATCATGAGCTGGAAATAAGAATTAGAAGCAGATTAACACATAAATGAATAGCACATAAGGAAACAGTTTGGAGACATTTAGGTCATTTAAAACCTGATTTGTCAAGCAGTTTGCTTAAACCAGACCATCAAATTCTGTTTCCAGTCAATACAGAGATAACTAGTTGTGAAATCCAGCAAGCACCTAAGCAGAGAGTCTGCCTCTGCAGACCTGCACAGACCGCTCACTGTGTAAGGAACTCCAGCATCGGAAGATCCCTGAAGTGTGGGTAGGTACAAATTAGGTGATTAAGGTACATAGGTAAAATTCATCTACTCTGAAGAAATATTTTGAGGCATGGTGGAAGATATTTCTGCAACATCTATTGAGAATATATACATATGTGGGTTTCACAAGAATATTTGTATCCCAGATGTTCTACTGGGACTGTCACCATTATTACTTTCCAGCTTAGCACACCCAATGAGCTCACCATCAGAGCTCAGCAAACTGCAGCAACATCTTCCTAAGAAAAACCTCACAGCAATCCTCTCTGTCTTTACTGCAGTACCCTTTTCTTATGACCGGGTGAAATGTGCCCAAAAAGTTCAGTTAGTACAAGCCATAGGAACTCATTTCCTGGAGCACCTGCCAAAGTGAATATATCTCTAGAGATTAAGTCACTTCAGTCAAGGCCTCTTCGAGCCTAAGTGTAATTTGTTGATAGTGATTATTTTTAAAGCACTGATGATTGCGCACCTGGTTATCTGTGCATTCTCCCTGTCTTCCTATCATGCCTGTGAACACTTCTTGTGAAGATGCTGGTATTAAAATCTAAGTCAAAAATTCAACGTCAAGATAGAAGGACTGATTCTACCTTTGGAATTTCTTTCATCTGGCAGTCTGGCAGAATTTAAATCCAACTAAGCAGTCTCAAGGTGTGATAAAAAAGGAGATGCAAGATGCTTCACTAACTGTTCTTATTGATATCTTTGGTTTTTTATTGCAATATACTTTGTTCTCCATATATGAAGTGTTTGCCACCACCATGATAATTGTCTAAACCTTAAATGAGAGCAATATCTGATAAGGAATGAAAATCTCAAGGAAGCTAGCTAAAAGAGGTGCTTCTGAACACTTTTTAAAGAACTGCTCAAAATTACCCTTGTTTTAGCTTTACTCATCCTTTCTTCCTCCTTTAACTATTAACTCTCTTCTTTTAATTTCTTTTTTCTTTTCTTTTTTTTTTGACCATTGATTCAAAAGTTTCTTCACTGTTTGCTTCCTTTGACTCCTCTAGCTGCTTCAGTGCCTCCCTTCTACCCAGCCATCTGTTTTCTCTCATGATCCATATCATAATTTCTCACCATTGTTCTCATGACCTGTACTCTTCTTGTCCTTTTTTCTCTCTTCTGACAATTTACCCTTCAATTTATTTATGAATTAGTCTTTGCCATGTTAGAAATGGTATGATTTTACCTACATTTCCCATTATTTTGCTTTCAAGTCCCAGCTATCAGCTCATTCTTCATGAACGAGAACATGAGAAGAACATTAGAGTTCTTACTGTCACAGTTGCAGATATCCCTTCCAAGCAACTTGTTTTCTCTGATTTATTTTTAACTTTCTTCAGAGCCATATGAAACTATTCACTCTAAAATCTCTAAAGACTCTCTATCCAAGTTCATGAGGACACCATTTTCATCCACTCAGACCTGACACACAGCTCTTCTTAGAATACTGCATGTCCATGTCTTCGACAATTCTCTTTTCACCTGATTACCAAGGTGGTATATTTGAGAACATATTTCTGATCCACTCTTCAGATTACTGTGTGGGTTTTCTGTCCTTGCTTTGCTTCTCTCTTCTCTCTACACCTTGTTTCTGTGTGATCTCATCAGCAAATACAAATTCAACTACCATCTGTTTGCTAATGACTCACAGATATACTAGTCTACTCCAGACTAATCTCCTTATGTCCAAACTGAAATCTCAGCCTGCCTCTCTGACATCTCCTCATGTATATGTAGCCATCATCTCCAGCTCATCATGAATAAAACAGACAGCTTATCCTTTCCCATACATTAAACCCTTCTTTCTCAGTCAGTTAGCCCAAAATATAAGTCAAGAGTCTAACTTAAGTCTTTCTCCATACATAAAAAATCTTTAGTTTCTATCAAGTGGGTTTCAAGACCAAATTAAATGTATGGCTCATGATGAGGAAACCACACAAAGAGAGCTAGGCTGAAGCATGACTCTTGCAAATGCTTAAACAAATAGTATAGGGAACCCTTGGTAGCTCAAGTTACAGCAGTTCAGTAGATGCTAAACCAAGCACTCCGTTAATACAGTCAACGTGCTCATAATGAAGACACTGCATAGCTGTACATCATTCAGCACCGTGGTCACTCTTAGGCAAGACAGCTCAAATGAAGTAACTAGGAGTCACTGTCTGAGACTCTCAGTACATATGGGTATGGAGCCCTCCTGCAAGGTATGACCAAAGTCTCCTCACAACCAAACATCTATTCTTCTGTCTCAATAACAGCAGTACCTTTCCAGCTTTGACAAATGCAGTCTTGCCCTTCCCATATCCGATCAGATTGCTGCCAAAAAGATGTTTTCTGAGCTATTCTTTGCCTCCCTCCACTGGTTCTTCTTTCTCTCTCCCATCTGATGAGAGTTACTACTTTTCATTCTCAAAGCTTGCTGACACTGTCACATTTTACTCACTGTCAAGATACTGACTTGCTTGTCTGTTTACACCATAATGCTAGCTACTGTTACGCACATGTCAATAGGCTGCTTCAAAATTTCTCGCATAGCACACCTCATGCTTTGCAGGATCTCCTTATGCTTAACTAGAAAACAAATAATTTGTTTTCCTTGAACTGCTTCAACAAAGTTCCCTTTTCCTCTCTTAACCCTCCAAAACCAAAATGGTTAAACCCCTGAGCAACAGTGCCTGAGTGGAATGACCTTGGTGTTGTCTCCTCTAGGCACCCTGAAGGCTACTACCTACAAATCCCACCTTCCCTCAAAGGCAGAAATGTCTTTGAGAAGTCTCATCTTCCCAACATCAATTATTAATGTCACCTTAAGGACAGATGGGATTGGTGTAGGTGCTTAGAAAAGAAACAGTGTGCTGGAGCCTGTCCCTGAGGAGCTAAGTAATGCTTGAGGATACTTTAAAACAGGAAACATACGTCTCCCCCCACAGCCTTGCCAACTGTTCCCCCTAAACTAAGCACTCCAGAGGGAATACAATATAGCAGGGCAATTCATTTAGCCCCAGGGGCCTCTTGAACAACGGTATGGTAACATCCTCTCTTGCTGACCAATATTTCCTTGAAGCGTCCCGCCTGCCAGCCTGTAACCATCTTTTCCCTACAACTATCTCCTCTTTTCTCCTTCTGTTTCCAGCTTAGAAGACTTTCGGTACTTACATTTATTGGCCTGTGCTGGTACAGTATATAAAACAATGATGTAGTTGTAGCTGATGTCGCAGCTGTAGTTGATGTAGCTGTAGTCATCAGTATTGTCAATCTTACAAGACAAACTTCTAGTCTGGACAGAACGTTACCACAAAAAGAAAGCTGAGTCAAATCTGAACCCCAGCAACAAAATTTCTAACTGTAGACAGTCTGTATGTGGCATGGCCTCCTTTTTATTCTGTATGGTATAACAAATTGGGGTTAGGAACATATATACATATAAACATTTTTTATTGTTCCAGCCTGGAAGGCTATTACACCTAAAGAAATCATTAAACGTTTCAAGTCTGAAAACAGAGCTATTGAAAAGAGAATGTGTTAAGTGAGAGTATTCAGAACTTAGCTCTCTGTTTTTGCTAACAACTAAAGAGCTTGTGTGACAAAAAAAAAACCATTTTGATGAAGTTGCTCGTGGAGAAGACTTCTACTTTCTGACTTCCTCACCCTAAATCTGTGTTCTGCTGAAGACTTCTCTTCTTACAGACTTTTTTTCCCAACATACTATTTTGAATTTTAAACTTTCACATTTTTTTTAACTTAAGACTTCACAATAACCTTCTGGCAGAAAGCTACTGCCTTCTGTCTCTGCTGGCAAGTACAAATTCTGGTTATGGGTTCCCCCAAGCATCCCTTTTTAATGAGTATACAGTACATTTTCAGCTATGTTATGAATCAGTAGTTTTGCTTAGATACGGGCAAATATTCCTGCACCTTACAAAAAGACGCTTCTTCCTGCCAGAAAACAACAACAGAGAAACGTGGATTCAAAAATATTAACATAACAACCTGAAAAATTAAAAGAAAAGGGGAAACCTAACCTTTCAGACCTTTTTTTTATATGGCAGAGGGAAGCAAAAGAACAAGCTCTCAATTAAAAATAAATCCCTGTCAAGTTACCTTTAAATCACCCTGATTAGTACAAACAGTCTTGACATATACACTCCCCCATACCGTCTATAGGGAACAGAGAGAAATATTGCCTCTGTTCAAACTCATAAATTCGGGGATTTTATGGCAGTACATTAGGTACTTAAAATAAAATGGAGAGATTACAGTCATTAGGTTAGATCATCTTCTGTAATTACCTTGTTTAGGTACCGCAGTTCCACGCTGAGCTCGAGTCAGGTTGGTGGAGATTCCTCCTGGAATGCCAAGCTTCGGTTCCACAGTCATCTTCTGGCTCTTTTGGGTTTGGCAAAACTTTTGAGTCACACAGGGTTTGTAAAAGTCGCTGTGACAGCTACCTGAGTCTGTAGAGAGCCTGAAATGTTGGCTGGGGGGGGGGTGTCTGTGCTGTGCCGCTTTTCTCAGTAAGGCACTAACTGAGGTGACAAGTGATAATGTGCTAAAGGCCAACAATGTTTATGCATGTGGTTTACTGTCACAGGATGTAAGAAAGGAGAGAAGGCGTCTTTTGCAGTCACAGTGATTGTGGTGCCCCGTTATTTGGCCTTATCTAGATGCTAGGGGGGAAGAAATTACCACTTGTTTAGCTCAACAGAGAAGGAGCCAGGTCCCAAAAGCTCAGTAAAGCCCAGAAAATCTGCAGAAGAACGGCAAGCCTCAGGAAACAGTAAATCTAACCCAGGTGAGGCGAGACCAAGTAAGCACACACTATATCTTACTGGAGCTTCTGCAGAATCTGCTGTGAGCAGGGTTAAACAGCAACTTCTTAAATTAAGAGTGCTTACCTAAAACAGTGCAGCAAGAAATGATACAATCATTACTGTTTTCGACTAGACCCAGACAGCTATAAGTGGAGTTTATTTATGACTTTTTAACTCTTCCAACTGAATAGACAACACAATGAAACACGACTAAAACCGATTGTGATCTCTCGGGCCAGATGCAATGCAGAAAAACTCCTCGTTTTAAAAATCCAAGCCTCAGACTACTGCAGGCCAGAAAGGAAGAGTCTTACCTTAAGCTTAGTGACCGTTTCTCTTTCTCACAATCGTTAGCGAATTCCCCCCAGTCCGCTGACAAGGAGTAAGCGGAGGGGTGTACGTGAGGAGCCTGAGCAGCATTGACTGGGGAATGCTGCACAGCAGCTTGGCTACATGACGGCTGGTACTAACAAGTATTAGCATCATTTTACTTTCACGAATGCAAAAATGAGTCCCCGAGGCGTTTTTAAAATATGGATGAATACTAAGACTGGATCCCTCCTCTGGAAGTGTTCTGGCCGGGCTCCGGAGCGCAGCGGGGTTGGGAGTGAAGGGGGAGAGCGGGTGGGGAAAGGCCGGGCAGGGAGGGAAGGCAGGCAGAGTGCGGGCAGGGAGGGAAGGCAGGCAGAGTGAGTGCGGGCAGGGAGGGAAGGCAGGCAGAGTGCGGGCAGGGAGCGAAGGCAGGCAGAGTGAGTGCGGGCAGGGAGGGAAGGCAGGCAGAGTGCGGGCAGGGAGGGAAGGCAGGCAGAGTGCGGGCAGGGAGCGAAGGCAGGCAGAGTGAGTGCGGGCAGGGAGGGAAGGCAGGCCGCGAGATGGCAGCAATGCCACGTCTGTCTCGGCAGCCTGCCTGCCCCTGGATTGTCTTTTGGTTTTTTCTTTTTTTTTTTTTTTTTTTTTTTGAGTGAGAACCGCAACGTTAATACATAAATACAAGCTTATTACAAAGTCAGCCTACCTCGTTCGGTGCCCATTCACCACCTTCTTGCAACTTACAATGAGAAAACAACTTTGCATATTTCACCACGAAAGAAAACTCAGCATAAGTGAATAATTACAACCTTGAAACTACCTTTCCAAAGGTGTTCGCATTTCTGTCTTGCCTTCTTATGAGCCTTTGTATTTTAATTATGGATATAGGTAAGCGCTAATTATGGAGTCAGGGCCAGCGTGAGGTGATGGTGGTGGTAATCTGGATCGAAAGCTGGGTTTGGGGGCTCTTTTGCCATCCCTTCGCAGGTAGGCCTGGCACAGCAACCGTTGTTGGCGAAGTGCCTCACCTGCCGGGGCCGTGGGAGCATGGGGGCCTGGGACCCAGGGCCAGCCCTGGGTCACCGTTTCTCTTCCCTCCAGCTCAGGGAATCAGCCCCGCTGGATTCAGCACGGTGGAGGGGGGGAAGCCTCTGCATACTGCCGTGCCTGATTTTGGGGGGTTTTGTTGTCATTGTTTTGGAAAGGATAGTTAATGGTTGAATTCCTCTTGGCAACAAGAGCCGTCGGGAATGGCAACATAAAGACACAGCAGCGTTCCTCAAGGAGATGTTCGCTCTCCTCCTTCCCCTCAGGAACAACAGCTTGTTCTGATGAGCAACTTGGAAGGCAGGAGCAGGGCACATTTCGGACCCGAAAGCCTTCCTCCCTCCCGAGTGGGGGCACCAAGGCAGCGGGGAGTTTCACCTGGGACTAGGCATTCCCGCACCACCCGCACCCCACACGTGGACGGAGGAGGGAGCCGGGAGCGGGGCTGCGGGCAGACCCAGGGGACGGGGCGCCGGGGCGGTGCAGCAGGACCCACCCCCCCCCCCCCCGGGCAGGTGCAGCCCTGGAGCCGCCACCCTTCCCCGCAGCGAGGGGCAACGGGGCGGCGGCGGGCCGGGGGGGGAGCCTTGTCCCCCCGGGTGCTTTCGGGGGGGGGGGGGAAGGGAGGCCGCGGCCGCCCGGGGGGGGGGCCGTGCGGGGGCCGGCCGGCGGAGCGGGGCGGCTGCGGGCTCGGCGTGCGCCGGCTGCGCAGCGCCGGCCCCTTCCCCTCTCCGTGGGAAGGGATGGTTGAGTCCGGCGGCGGCGGCTTCTCGTGTGGCTGGCAGCCGCTCCGCTGCGCTGCTCTCGCCGCGATCCCTCCCTCCCTCCCTCTCCCCTCCTCCTCCTCCTCCTCCTCCTCCTCCTCCTCGCCTTCCTCCTCCTCGCACTCCCCGCATCCCTCTCCCGCCGCCGCCGCCCGGCTCTCCCCGCCGGCGGCCGTGGATGCCGCGCTGCCCGCGGCACCGGGCGTGCCTCCCCTCCCCTCCGTCCCCTCCCTCCCCTCCCCTGGGCGGGCGGCGGGGCCGGCGGGGCCGGGGCTCCGCGGGCGCTGAGCGGCGCAGCCCCGCCGCGGCGCGGGACCGCTGCGAGGAGCCGAGCGGTGCGAGCCGCCCGCGCAGTCCTGCAGGAGGCGCCGGGCGCTGCGCGGCGCTCGGGACCCGGAGCGCTCCTCTCCGCCTCTCCTCGCCCTGGGGTGGTTCTTTGGCGCTGTCCTTAGCCCCGCTGCCGCTCGGAGGACACGGTCGCAGCCGAGAAGAGCCGCCGGGGGTTTTGCGTGAGTGTGTGTGTGTGGGGAATAACCGCAGACATGACTGCGTGGAGGAAATTCGAGTCTCTGCTGGTTTTCTGCGCGGGGCTCCTCACTGCAGCTCAGGGTAAGATTTGGGTTTCTTGCGCTGGATTCGTGTAGGCTGTGGTTATGGCACCGATTTCCCCCCCGCGGCTAAGCCGCTGCCGCCCGCCTGAGCTCTCTCCCCTCGCTTCGTGCCCGCGCCGGGAAACGGAAGGCTCCCCGCGCCCGCTCCCCCTTCTCCCTGCCCGCCTGCCGCCGCTGTTCCCCGGAGGGCTCCGTTCCCGGCCGGCCACTTCCCCCGGGGAGAGACCGGCCCCCAGGAGTTGGGCAGCGGCCGCAGCGGTGCTGCCGGGGGAGCCGCGCCGCGTCCAGCCGCCTGGGCAGCGCCGGAGTTTGGGAACACTTCGCTCCCCGCGCACGCACCAACGGCACTCGCCGCCGTGCGAGGGACGGTCCCCGGGCCGGCAAGTTTGGCTCTCCCCCGCCTCCCCGGCTTTTGCCGTGCTCAAGGAGTGTGTGTGGGGGGGGAGGCGGGGGGGGGGGAGCGCGGAGTGGGTGGCCGCGGAGAGCCGCCCCCGCCTGCCTTCGGCCGGCTCCGCGCCCCGCAAGTTCCGCGGAGGCGGGGATGCGGCGGCGGGGTCCGTCCGTCCGTCCCCTCCTCCAGCCGCCCGCCCGTGCCGGGGGGCAGAGGGCTGCTCTCTGCTCGGCGTGAGGTGGGGAGCGTCTGGCACCCCCCCGCTGGGTTTCTCCTTAAAATCAGCGGGGGGGAGGGAGGAGAAACGAGGGGGGTGACGGTGGAGAATTGGGTTACACAACTTCAGCGCTGGCCTCGGCCCCATCACTTGCCTCATCGCTGGAGACAACAACTTCCCCATTATTCACTTCGCCTCTCGTTAGCCCTGCGCTTTTTCACGCCGGGAGAGAGATGCGAGTGTGTGAGAGAGAGGGAGAGCGGGAGGGAAGGAGGGCGGGAGGCTGCTCGCAGCTGAGCACCTGTCCGCGTTACAGCCTCTGCCTTCTCCCACCTCGCTCCCGGCTGTCCCCGCCTGCCGCCGGGAGGACGGTTCCCCTTGCGGTCTGCGCTGTCTGAGGCTCCCTTAACCCTTCCAAGGCGCTTTACATCCTTCCCACCATTTTCTTCTCCTCGCTGCTTTTTTGCCGTGCGGGGGGTTGGGGGGGGGGGGGGGGGGCTGGAGCGGGGCGAGCCGACCGCGGGCCGGGTTCCCTCGGCCGCCCGGGCGGCACTGCAGGCTGCCCTCCCTCCGGCCGGGATCCGCAGGGAGAAGGCGGCCGAAGGCCAGCCCGCTCTGCCGGCGGCCGGGCGGGAGCTTTCCCCGGGCCAGCGGAGCGGCTGCGGTTCCGCGGTGGCCCCGCTCCTCTGCGCGGCTCCTGCCGCTGCCTCGGTTCACCAGGCAACGCCAGCCGGCTGCCCCCGGTCGCGCCGTCTCCGTGGGGAAGGGAGCGCGGGGGAGGAGGAGGAGGAGGAGGAGGAGGAGGAGGAGGAGGAGAGGCGCCCGGCTTTCCTGGGGCGGCTCCCGGAGACGGGGCTGTGCTGGGCTGAGGCACTGCCCGGGGCGGGCGGGGGCTCCTCGGCGTGGCCGCCCTGCCCAAACTTCCAGCGTCCCCCCCGCCGCCTCCCGGTGCCCCGCTCCAGCCGCTCGCAGCCCGCACAGCGGCCGGGAGTCCCGGCGCTGCCCCGGGCGGGGGGAGCTGGGCCCGGCCGGCCCGGGACGAGCTGCGGCCGCGGCCGTGGCCGGGCCGGCACCCGCGACTCATTTGCTAAATACACTGTAGCTGGTTCTGTCGTTTGACATTTAAGTGTTTTCTTTTCATGGCTGACAGCACATACGAAAAGCTGGAGGCTGGGTGATGGTTATTCAGCGGAGATCCGACGTGGTTTGCTTACATACAAAGGCTTTGCCAGGAACGCTTGGGCACTGCCTCTGATGCTGCTCTGCAGAATGTAATTATACCTCGCTTAATGTGGAGCGGGAACACACCTACTTAAAGGCTACAAACTGACTTAATATTGAAGTCAAACAACAGGTAGAAGGGGAGCCAGCAGGGACATTTGACGTAATTCTTTCCCATTTACCTTCCCAGGCAATCGAGCACAGGTATCTATATTTAGTCAGATGTAATCCTGAGGCCAAAATTACATTTATAGTTTAGAGAGTGAAAGAACTCCTTCCTTAGTAACATGAAGAGCCTAGGCTTTTGGGAGCACGTAACATTTTGATTAACAGACGCCCAGAACTCTCTGTTTTACCAGCTCCTTGGTAGTCAAATCATTTGGTGGTTGCTGTAATAGGGATTCACCTGGGTTTTGGTTGGTTGGGGGGGGTTATGAGAGGAAAAAAAAAAAAAAAGTGCTGAATTTCTGGAGGTGTTGCCACAGGCGTTCCCTTATCTTTCAGTAAAATGGGAGGTGGGCTGCTTTCCACGTTGTTTCTCGTTATGAAATGAAATGGAAACCCTTTGTTGCTGTGCAATTTTCTTTAACTTTTTTAAGGGGCTAGAAAGGACGAAAATGAACATACGTCGTCGTTCGTTGTGGTAGACTTGAGGTGCAGTTCCGTACATTTCTTTGGACTCATTTTATCTGAGTGATGCGTCTGAGTGTTTTGGGAAACATTTGGGTGATTCTTCCCTGTCCATTATGCTTTAAGCATCAAGGGAAATCAGTATGGAGTCATTTAAAGGAACCACTTTCCCAGAAACTACCCTATCATAGCAGTTATGCTTTGACAAGACAGGCAGCACAGTGTTCAGCTCTGCATGTTAAGGTGGGCTTATTTATAGAGCCGTTTGTTAATTCTGATAGGTTATATCCTAGCAAAAGCAAACTTAAAAAAACTGTTGATTTGCTTGAAACACAAAACACGTCAGTATCATTTCTGTAAAAATTCATACTGCTGAGGAACAAATGGTAGATTTAGACTGAACTCCGACTAAAATTCAAGATAAAAGATTAAGATACCTTTTTGCTGTGTCCTGAGGTCTGTGGACAATGTATTTTCAATGTAGAAATACATATTGCTTAATATTTCAAATTGTCCCAGTACATGTTTTCAAGATCATTTCCTGGACTTGTTCAGATAACCAAATACAGCACCTTCATCACCACCTAATTCCCTCAAACAAAATGTGCATAAGCAGGCTTACGCACAGAGGTATCATTCAGATTAATGGACATAGCAAAGGTAAAAAAACATTTCTGTTCTTAAATTGAATCCAGACAGTGAAAGGACTCCCACATCTACAGCTTAGGATTTTGTTAAAAAAAAAAAAAAAAAAAAAGAAAGAAAAAGAAATAAACCCCAAAACATTTTATGTACCCTCTGTTCGCTGCTATCACTTTGTCAAAATAATCGCTATGACTACATCACACAAAGTTACCACTATGTTTAAGGCCTACTCCTGTTGGACTGAGAGTGTTTGTCTCTTTTAAAGTCATGTATTTTCTCTCTCTCCAAAGCAGTGTTTCTCAAACTGCGAAGCTGGTCTCTCTAGAGAGGCTCTGTTCTCTTCCAGAGAAGACTAAAGCAATTCTAGGGAAAATAAGCTGAAAAAAAAAGGATTTTTTAAAGGAACCTCAGAGCTAGGTGTTGACTACCTGCAACAACAGCTGCAAAACGAAGTTTTCTATGGATGCATTCCCCACCCCCGAGGCCAGTGAGGAAATGGCCCTAGAAAGGCAGAAAAGAGAACAGCCAGAACCACGAAATATTTTTATGTAAAAATGCATTTATATTTTGGTAAGATCTGTATCTTCCCAATTTTCCATCAAGGTATGTGTACAATGTCTTTAACTCTGTATGGGAATAGGAAATATGGTCTATTTGAATATAATACAGCGGAGAGCATATCCGTTCAACAAAGATTCCCCAAACAATCATTTTAGACCTCCGAACCTGTAGATGAGGTTTGAATTCCCAGCCAGTACAGGGTTATCAGTTTCTCTGTGGGTGGAATGGGATATTGGTGTGTATGGAACAGGATACTGGTGTGAGGAGCTGGAGATGGTATACAAGCACATACAGGTGAGAGCACGTGTGAACTTTAGGATGTATTGAAATCTGTGAGGGCACTTCAGCACTGTCTGTGATCTGCATATATAGGAGCTGTTCTGCAGAACGTTTTCTGTTCATTTTACTGAGTGTCACTCCAATGTCCCTTTATACAGACACGTATAATTTTGATCAGGCATGGATTTTTTTGTTGTTGGGGGAGCAGTTGTAATTTTTTGCCCCTGCAGACCGCTTTTTCTATACAAACACGGAATCTAACTCTTCATCTTGTTATTACTCATTATACGATAGTATCATTACATATCCATTGATATATGCAAGTTTTTAAAAGACATCTGTGGGACTTTGGCCTCAACACCATTTACATTCATGAAAACTTTGGCCCCACCAAATTAGGAACAATCTGAAAGTGTAAATATTTTAAAGAGAAACCAATGCATTCAAGATTTACCATGCTCTCTAGGAAGGCTGAAAAACCCTAGGGACCGCTGATTTCAACTTTTTCAGGACACGTCATCTGTATACTGTCACATTAAACTTCCTCTCGCAACCTTTTCTCGGAGAAGTAACTGCTTAATAGTGTGACTGTGTAAAGCCTCCAATGAATTTAAAGATAATTTGATTTTGCTCAAATCTGTATTGAACTGTCATGTCTTTGACCATGATGACATTATTCTGCTAGTAAACAGCTGGAAGTGTAAGCACAGATCTTGCAGCGTAGTGCCGGGCTGCCTGTAAGCAGCAGTGGGATGCAGTGTGGAAGGGGGAAAATGCTGGTTTAACTATACAATCCACCGAAGCAGTAGCATAAGTATGAGACATGATCTCTAACAAAACTCGAGCATACAACTGGATTTAAATCAGGGTCACCGAATAAGAATCTGGCCTCTAGTTTCCATATGGCTGCAAAATTAGCCAGATTAGACTGAGCTAAATTGGATGTTCCTCCAATTTCTGCAGTGAACAAAGAGTAAGAATCATATGGAAATTCTCCTAATGTGTATGAATCACTTTCTTTTACTTAGATGTTTTACTCTTCTACGTCAGTTGCAATTTCCTTTAAACCATTTTTATCAACGAGTAACTTTTGAAATAGGGAAAAATGCCATTAATGCCTGAGGAAAGCTGTGGGAACTTACTTTGTCCTCACACGCCTTTGTTCTGGCTGGATGAAAGACTTCACTCCACTATATGACATTTCTGTTGCATTTAAGAAAATCTACACTATATTTGTTATAAGTGTTTCTCAATGGAATAACTGCTTAAACAAATTACTTGGATTATTGCTAGTGTTATATTGACACACAAAGGCAACATTTATCTGTTGCCTGCATTTAGTAATTGAATGGTAAATGGAGGCATGCATGCACTGAAAACTCTTACAAAAGTAATAATGCATCTTATTGCCAATAACAAGTGGTACTTGCTCAGAGACAATGATTTTTTCTGCATTTCTTACTCATATTTAGGAAAAAAAAAAAAGAGAAAATGACAAAAGTTTCTTGCCATTTTTACCTGGAGGGCACATTCAGTTAAAAGGGCAGAGCAAGATTTAATCACTGATACATTGCTGATGATTAACCAGAATTCCTCTTGATTAATCAGCATTTCATCAATGATTTGCTTTTAGCAAAAGATAAGCAAAAAAAAAAATCAAAATTTCTTGCAATTATAGTAATGCTTTAATTTCCAGCATAAAAATTAATCACAGTTTGTTACAGCTTTGTAATTATTAAATTATGCATTTTAACAATAAATTCATGCATATTCTGAAATAGTAATTCCACTTCTTTCAACTTCATTTTTTGAGTCATCACTGTCATGTAAATGGTAACTTCAGACAGTTGTGAGGGCCCCATTCTGCTGCAGTGGAAACTGAAATTTCTATTGATTCCAGCAGTAGCTGGATTGGCCAATTTTGAAAAGATTGCTACTCCAAATAAGGCAGGCACGGTAGATACTGCAGCTGAATAGTGGAGCCAGACCTTGTTTAATATGTGCTCTTGTGGCGGAGAACTTCTGACAATGTTTACATCCGTGTATGACTGAAAAAAAGGAAAACTGGAGGAGTCTGAGCAGTCAACCTTGATAATATTAGAAGATTCATATATTTATGGAAGTAATTTGTTTTTAAACAGCATCTCTGATGTCTCCAAGAATAGTTTTATCTGACCTCTACCTTGCTTCGTCTTTTTTTCCTTAAAGAAATTATGAAGGACAATATACGGAGAAACCTAGTATCATTTTAGTCTTTGGATGTTTCATGTCTCTCTTACAGTATCCTGTGGATACTGAAGGACAGAATCATGTTCCGTATTCATGTCTCCGTTGTACAGTGACTTTCCAAAAGAAACATTTGCAGCACTGCAGCTGACACAGAGCTGAATAAATAATAATGAATAAAACTTTGTGTGCAGTGTTTGTTTTGCAAACTTGCATAAAATATGGTCAGCATTTTAAAATTACATTTTGCAGCACTTGCTTCACGCCTTATTCTCAATTTCAAGGCAATGACTTTTTCATGCAATTTTGCCAAACATGAAGTTTTTCTTATTTCTTGTCTGAAAGTTTTCCTTGTCTTTTTTTATTAAAGACCCATTTCTAAACCTATATTGGAGTTTTTTTATTGAAATGTTCTCACAATTCTGTTGTTTGCAGCAAACCCTTGACATTTGGCAGAGAGCAAATCTACGTCTAGGGATATATCTTTTCCTCATCCTATGATTTGCAGATCAAATGTAGCCATGGTACAATACTTCATAAATCATTGTTTACTTCCTTTGACCTGTATTACTCGCCATATCGTGTTCACATATGAAAACCAAGAGACCACAAATATTCAAACTTATATTTTGCTGAAACACCAACAACATGCAGTGCACTGGGAACAAAAGTGCAGCCAGCCTTGCTTTGTATTTGAAGCTCAGGTTCAAGGGTGGGCCTAAACACACTGGGGACCACAACCAGGATTTTCTTTTTTAAATACTGGCCCAGCTGTAGCTTGCATTTAAAGCATCTTCACTGTGCTTGCAATGCCTGCTGCTGAAATGGATGGGCGAGCTTGGCTCACTTTGATTAGTGTATCCAAAATACATGAACGAGAGCTTAGGCTTGGCTTTGGGCATCGTGCTTGAGCTAGAACTTGCCTTGTGTGAGTGCATCAGGGTTCAGTCTGAACTCATGGTGTGTATAACACGCACCGTGTAGTTTGGGACCCACCTTGGACTGACGGTGTTCAACACAGCTAGAGGTGCAATGAACAGGGAAGTGATTTTTGTCAGGAAGCAGCTGATGTTGGGAAGCAAGCGGCTAGATACCGCAGGAATACACGTGAGCTCGTGGAACCTGCCTTGCCCTGAACCATAGGAAAAAAAATGCAGGTGACTGTGAGGATAAGAAAAAAAGAAAGAGCGAGCGATGCTTCTTGCACAACAGTGAAGTTTTTGAAAAGGCCATTTTGATAAAATAAAAAAACCCAAAGCGTTTGACTTATTTTTAGACTAATTTTACATGCTTCTGGTTGTGAACCAAATGGTCATGACAAATCACACTGTTCTCACTAATGTCTGTGAGATATCAATGCAGAATCTGACTGCTTCCAAGTGACTAAGTACACTATTTTAGCTTTGCCCCAGCAGCCAGATTCTCTGTTGGTATCCTGCTGATGTTTCTTATAATACATAGATTGAGTCATACCAAGCATTTTTTTTTGGGGGGGGGAAGGCTGTTTTGTAATTCACTTTTAGAACCTCATTACAATAAAGCAACTGCTAATATTGCAATCGGTGACCCTCTGCATTTGCAGACATCTCTCCTGAGAAATTAAATTGATTTTCTTTATCTTAGCACGTAAATATCCCCAGCGCACACTTTGACCCATTGTTTGCAGTGTCTCTAACACTGAAGAATGTAGTGTTAATAGATTTTACGAAGTCAACAGTGGCAGCAGTAGTAGCATTTTGATCGTGAGTTATACTCAACCATTTCTGTCTCGCTTTCCTATGAAACCTATATAGTGGAGGCTTTATCGTGGTATTTAATTAACATAAACCTGTTCCATTGCCTACTACCCTCATAGTGAAGAATTTCTTCCTTACATCTACTCTAAATCTATTTCAGTTTAAAGCCATTACCTCTCTTCCTACCACTACATGCCCTTGTACAAAGTCCCTCCCCGTCTTTCCTGTAGGTCCCCTTTAGGTACTGGAAGGCTGCTATAAGGTCTGCCCGGAGCCTTCTCTTCTCCAGGCTGAACAACCGCAACTCTCCCAGCCTGTCTTCATAGGAGAGGAGTTCCAGCCCTCTGATCATTTTTGTGGCCGTCCTCTGGACCTGCTCCAACAGGTCCGTGTCCTTCTTCTCCTGGGGCCCCCAGAGCTGGACGCAGTACTCTGGGGGGGTCTCACCGGAGCGGAGCAGAGGGGGAGAATCCCCTCCCTCGACCTGCTGGTCACGCTGCTCTTGATGCAGCCCAGGATACGGATGGCTTTCTGGGCTGTGAGCGCACATTGCTGGCTCATACTCAGTTTTTAATCCACTAATACCCCCAAGTCCTCCGCAGAGCAGTTCTCAATCCACTCATGGCCCAGCCTGTATCTGTGCTTGGGATTCCCCGAGCCACGTGCAGGACCTTGCGCTTGGCCTCGTGAACGCCATGAGGTTCCCACGGGCCCACCTCTCAGGCCTGTCCAGGTCCCTCTGGACGGCATCCCTTCCCTCCAGCGTGTCGACCGCACCACACAGCTTGGTGGTATTTACATTGAAGATACATGATGCCTCCAATTTTTTGGCCTATCTGAAGAGTATCTCACTCCAGTGGCTTTCACTAGTTATATAATTTATTTGGTTCTGAGGAGAGTTTAACCTTTAATTGCTTTCGTTAGCAACATTTAGTAAACAGACTGATAGCATGGAGATGATCTATGCAAACAGCGAAGAAGGATTTCTTCAACTCATGTTGCCATGACAATTTAGATTTTTGCTGTCAACTCTTGAGAAGCTCTAAAGTCATTTCTTTAAAGCAATGAATCAGGGAATATTTTGGAAATTGAAGTTGCTCTCTTTTTTCTATTTAGTATCATTTCACACAGTGAGGGGCCTCAGCCAAAAGATTTTAAAATCAACAAACAAGAACTATTGCAAAAAATATAATATCATGAAACCCTCTTTATGGATCTGTGGTGATTGACACCAGCAGAGAAGCTGACTTCAGGTGCATTATCAGGTGATTTAGATTTCATTTATTAACTATATGATAATAATAAATAGTCATAATAAAATGGATAACGAAGAGTGGAGAGGCCAGCTTATAGTTGTCATTTTGATCTTCATGACAATATTTTATCTTGCAGCTATTTTGAGGCAATTAGATTACAGAAGGATTATAGAACAAAGAAGGACTAATCATTTTATTTTTGTTACAGTTCCAATTACAAAATTAGTTCGATGAATGAGGAATAAAATCAAAAAGCTGTTGTCCACATATTTAAATTACTATCCAAGATATGTCCCATATACAATGTTATTACTACTCAAATTTAACTTCCCTCTTTTGATTTGTTTTAAATGAAATGGATTGTTTTGAAAATACCTAAAACTAGTTCAAACTACTTTAATTTAATCCTTATAAAATAAATTACTGGCTTAAAGAGGTATTTCTTAGGTTGCTGTTAGCAGTGAGGGAAACATGGTAAATGAAAAGAAGATAACGTGAAGTGCTGTTTCTGCTGGGAAAATAAGTTTCTCTGTGTAGAAGACAAGAAAAGTAGCTCAGTAATGGTTTTCTTTTTAAAATGTTCCTGGCAGATGATGGCTACTGAGTTGGTGTAGTTTGTTTACCGCTTTGCAATGGATTTGAGATGAGTCATATCACATTAGAAGGAAAATTGAGAAGTTGTTTTGTCAAAGTGAATTCAGTTTTCCTTTTTTTCATGTATACTCAAATTATTAGTTCTCTTTAAACAGAGACACCTAATTGATTTTTTTTTAGTGTCGATTCTTGTTGTGTCCATATATCTGAGTTCCTGTTGCTAGAAATGGTAAGTCCAGATCTACAATTTCTGTATACTGGATAAGGTGACTGAGCTGGAGTCTCCATTCAGTTAGCCTCATGCATCTTCTTTGAAGGATTAGCCATTTTATTGCCAAGCTAGTTTGGACCACAATACTTTCAACCTCTACAAAAACGGTTGTGTTTTGCAAGCCTTTCTATCCCCTTGCCTTCAGAGTGGGAGTTGGCTGAGTAAGGACTATAGGATAGGTCCTCAAGATTTCATGTTGTGGAGAAATCTTTATTGTGTCATATTTCCTTACTGCCTTTGTAAGTCCACTTTACTGGTAATGCATCTCAGTGTATCCACAAACAGTGTTAAGGTAAAGTGGTACTTACTTATATGAATATTTGATAAAGAAACAGACTTGTGGATGGAATACACTTATGATACATCAGGTCATAGGCATTCAGCATGAAAAACAACCTTTTTACAAAATATCTGATGGAAGAGGAGATCCATTTATTGAATAAAAGAACATGTACATACTGAACAACAAAAGCCTCTGTCTGAGCTCATTTTACCTGCAAAACAAGTTTTGGTGTCAAGTTTAAGGACACTGGAAAGGGGGCAGAAGGGACTGTTTATTGTCAAGAGCCTAGATTTGTATTTTTACTTTCTTTTCAGGAGTGCCAAATATCTGCAGTTCCTACTGCCATATGAGAAAACTGCAGATCTCAGCACTTTTGAACATCAAGGAATTTGTGCTGTACTTACTTTTACGCTTGAGAATCGTCATAATCTGAATGCAATATAGTGTTGTAAAGAGAACAATATTCAGCATTTAGTACTGTTATCTCCCAGATGATAGTATTGAATTAAGCAAAGTTTCCAAATCTACAATTGTTGCATTATTTTTTTAGGAAGGAGAGATTCCTCAAGGGAAGTTGTAGCTTGTTTTTCTTTAAAACTGTTGTACTTAAGTAATTCTGTGTATATAAAAAAACCCTGGATCTGATGTACCCTGGAACAAAATGTTTGTGATTACAAAGCAAACATTAAAAGCAGCAGCAAATCAGAATTTGGAGTGAAGCCAACTCATAGACTACTGGCTATATTGGATAATGGAGGCTGTTGTCCTGGCCCAGAATTAAAAACAATCAGTTCCACCTCTACTTTAGTTCCTCTATGATTATTCATAATTTTTTACATTTATCCCACATTGATGGTAACTAATTGCAGTTCCATGGGGGTCCATTTTTCTTTCTAAGAAATAGGCTGTTTGTAAGAGGTGAGGCAGGCTCTGATGGAAAAAAGTATCATCTACCCAGTTTTACCACTGTAGGATAGGTGCCAGACTTCTTTGATATTATTGTGCCTTGCTCTGCAGACCATATTTGCAGGATGGATAGATTTGTGCAAATGTTTTGAATGTGCTTTTTCACTGTATTGGGTTTGCATGGCAAGGTTTTGGGGGGGGGGGGGGGGGCTGCAGGGCTGGCTTCTGTGAGAAGTTGCTAGAAGCTTCCTCCATGTCCAACAGAGCCAATGCCAGCCGGCTCCAAGACGGACCTGCTGCTGGCCAAGGCCGAGCCCATCAGCGACGGTGGTAGCGCCTCTGGGAGAACAGATTTAAGAAGGGGGAAAATGCTGCTGCGCAACAGAAACAGCAGCTGGAGAATGGGGTGAGAACATGTGAGAGGAACAGCCCTGCAGCCCCCCAGGTCAGTGCAGAAGGAGGAGGAGGTGCTCCAGGCGCCGGAGCAGAGATTCCCCTGCAGCCCGTGGGGAAGACCATGGGGAGGCAGGCTGTCCCCCTGCAGCCCAGGGAGGTCCACGGGGGAGCAGATCTCCACCTGCAGCCCGGGGAGGACCCCACGCCGGAGCAGGGGGATGCCCGAAGGAGGCTGTGACCCCGTGGGAAGCCCACACTGGAGCAGGCTCCTGGCAGGACCTGTGGCCCCGTGGAGAGAGGAGCCCACGCTGGAGCAGGTTTGCTGGCAGGACTGGTGACCCCGTGGGGGACCCACCCTGGAGCAGTCTGTGCCTGAAGGACTGCAGCCTGTGGAAGGGACTCAGATTGGAGAACTTCATGGAGGACTGTCTCCCGTGGGAGGGACCCCACGGTGGAGCAGGGGACGAGTGAGGAGTCCTCCCCCTGAGGAGGAAGGAGCGGCAGAGACAAGGTGTGAGGAACCGACCCCAACCCCCATTCCCCGTCCCCCTGCGCCGGTGGCGGGGAGGAGGTAAAGAAAATTGGGAGTAAAGTTAAGCCCGAGAAGAAAGGAGGGTTGGGGGAAGGTGTTCTTAAGATTTGGGTTTATTTCTCATTACCCTACTCTGATCTGATTGGTAATAAATTAAATTAATTTTCTCCAAGTCGCGTCTGTTTTGCCTGTGATGGTAACTGCTGAGTGATGTCCCTGTCCTTATCTCGACCCGTGAGCCTTTCGCTACATTTTCTCCCCCCTGTCCAGCTGAGGAGGGGAGGGATAGAGCATCTTTGGTGGGCACCTGGTGTCCAGGCAGGGTCAACCCACCACAGTCACATAGCACTGGCACTTTCAGGTACAGTTTTGTAAAGCAGAAGCATTTTGTGCAACTGTCTCAACAGCAATTTGCTTCTCAGATCTACTCAGTTACAGTGCTGTTGTCTAGGCACTATCCCAAAAGAGTGATGTGCGTGAGGATCAGGTCCCCTGGGGGGAAAAAATCAATTAAAAAAAGCTACTCTTTGATGCTAGAAAGATAATGTACTGCCCCTGTGAAAAAATAAGCTCAGTGTGTCAGGTGAGGGATGGGCATTCAGCACAGAGGACAGGATAGGCAGCCAATGGAAATCATTCTTATATTTCATTGACACACTCTCCAATAGTACCGCTGAGGAAGATAAGCTATCTCAAAAAAGAAGCTACATATGAAAAAGCATGACAGCATTTAATGGGAGTTTCAGTCAGGACTATTTTATTTTTTTAAATCAGTCCTTTACTCTTGTCATTTGCCCTCTTCCACTCAATTTTTTTCTAGGCTATTCTGTTTATTATTGTATTTATTCTTTAAATGAAAGTTCATTAGGTAGTAACGTGTATAGTGTGATTTATTAATTTGCTTTATGGTAAACTCTAGAGTATAGGGGCCTATCATACAAAGGATTATATGAACATAGAGAACATGAAATGGACAACATTATGACAGGAAACTCAAGTCTGGGGAATGTCATTTCCTGCATGACCAGAATCAAGCAAAAAACCTTATCTTCTGAAACTTAGCCCATAGCAGCTTCATGCTGCCCTGTATTTTACAGAGTACATAGCCCGGATTAGTTCACTCACATCCATCAAGAATTACTCAAATATTTTTCTGTTCTCCATTCCTGGTATTTATCTTACTGAAGAGCAATGAGTAATCACCTTCCCTTATTGTCTGCAGCAACAAAGGCAAACTGGTGTAGTCTTACTAAGCAGAACTGGTAATACAGCTCAAAACTTGAAACGTCTGCTGGCAGGTGCCCTCCCTGGAAGCCCTGGTGCTACTGCTGTGCAGGTCTGATGTGGTCTGATAAATAACGACTGGTGCCCTCATGGGCATGGCAGTTCAATTGCTGAGCTGATATACGGGCTTTACGGTGATGTGCTGAAAATAATGGCTTTTATCTCGTAGGACTGGCAGAGCTGGGACCATCAGATTTGCATCATTAAACACTATTTCTCTTTCCTTTCCCTTTACTGTTTCTTTAAAATTTTCCTTTTGCAGACCTTATCTTTCTTGTTCCAGTCACTCTATAATTTCCTTCTCTGCTGAAGGAATATAAGACACCTTCTTTGTTATGCTCCAAAGTGGCTGTTTAACATTCCCATGGAGGAAAGCACATGGGGTCTAATCTGTGATGACTCCTGCACTGGGAGCAACCAGCACAAGGGCTGAAGATGGGCACAGGGCACCCCTAAGACCTGAAGAACTAAGTCAGGGACATAAGCTGTGCCCAGATTTTCTGCATGTCCCATGAATTTGGTTAAGTTTCAGTCTTCACATATTTAAAAATGCAAAAAGCGTCACATCAAATCAGACCAAAATAACCTCTCTCTGACAATGGCCATTAGCAAATGCATAGAAAAAATTGCAGGAAACAAGATATAGACAGCCTTATATTTTAGCAGCCTCTGGCCAGTTTAGGGAACTCTTAGCCAGAGGTTGCATCTATGTTCAACATCCATCAACAAATTTAACCTTCGTGAGTCTGTTCTTAAGCCTATTCATAATTCAGACTACCACACTATTTTTTGACAATCTGTTTTACAGTTTAATTCCTGCTGTGCCAAAAAGCCTGCATTTTGCTTGTTTTGAAACTTCTACCTGCTCATTTCCCTGAGCACTTCCAGCTCTTTGGAAATATTTCACCCTGCACAGAACTTTGCATCTGATAGATAGGAAAGAATGATGTGAATCTGTAAATTACATACTTTTCCCACATACAGCTAAAAATTCCATATGGATATTTATATTAACTAACTTCAAGTAATACTAATGTATGATTCCCAAATGCATTTCTCATAATTTTTAACGATCATGATGTTGTAGTTAGTGTTGCTGATGCACTTATAAGAATAGTCTGTATTCCATTGTAAACCGCCACTTCCCTCTGTCCCACCATCTCATTACCTAGTTTTTATTCTCATCAATAACCTTTTGATTGTTTGCTTTCCAATAAATACTAAAGACTGTACACCGTGACCATCTGAATGACAGTGATGTTCAACATTTTGCCCTATGAGAGATTTCTGGAGGGGCAGCAGAGAAAATGCTTAGAAAATTAAGTCCTGGTAGGAAATGAACACAGCAAACCAGGTGCTTAGTGGTCTCCTCTCCCACTGACATCGACTTCCATGGAGCGTGTTAGTAGCTTTATATTATCTATAAGTGCACTGTGTCGTAGCTTCATCTTGCATATATGCTGTTTGCCCGTCTGTGGTCCAATGCATCACTGGTCACAAGTCATATTTTGATGGTGTTCTGTTTCCTGGGACAATAAGCAAAAAATCTGGTGAAAACTGGTGGGGGTTGTGACAAATTTTAATGATGGGATTTGGTTAAGGATTGGCTTTCTGTGGATATTAGGGAAGAATTTGTTAGAAAAGGTTTGGGAAGAGGTCCATTATACTGAGAATGCTGAAACCATGTCATCCTTCTAAACTGACCAATTTCCCCCCTCCCAGACCTAGAACAAATAGCAAAAAATAAAAAATAACATTGAAAATTCTGCCCCTAAATATCTCAAACCTTAAAATATGCAAGATATTCCATTAGCTCCAATCCATAGGGTTTTGGGTTTAGTTTCATGTTAGAAAATTTGTCACTGTCTGAAAAAGAATTGTTTCTCTTGTTCCCTAAGACAGCGGCCTTCCCACATGCATTTAAGCTGGCTCTGAACGGGATGTACAAATTCTGCCCTTCCCCTTTATTCTACCTTTTTTTCTCAGGACTGGCTGTAGAAAAGCCTATCAGCATCATAAAACCAAAACAAAGCAATGCAAATAAATAATTAGCGAAAGCATAGCTGACCATTATGAACAAGAGTAGCATGAGACAGAAGAAACCAGAATCTGTTTAATGTTAGCAAGTCTCCCATGACTGTTCGTGCACCTTCATTCTGAAAGGCTCTATTTGATTTCCATAACAGAATTTTCTGAGTATTTGTTGGTAGAGTCTATTCAGAAAAGGAAGGCATTAATTACTCCTGTCCTGTGCAAACAAAATCATTGCTTAGCTTTTAAGAACTGACAAGAACACAGGTTTCAGAAAGATGACTGGGAAAGGACTACATCCAAATAAGATGTAACGTATCTGACGTACTGCAATCTAAATTTCCAGCAAGACGAGGGAAAGATTGAGTTCTTTGAGTAGGACTGTTTTAATGGGATAACAAAATTATTTTTCAAGCAAGTTTTGTTTTCAGCTCGATTAGAAAAAATCAAACATTTATTAAAATGAGAAAATGTCTGAACAGCTAAAGATTATGATAAAAAAACAGATTAAGTTTACAAATAAATACTGTGTTTAATTAAAAAGTAATTGCTCATTTTAGGTAGCAATACTTTAATGCTGGTTTGGGATGACAGAAAAATCTGTGTAGTCCTGTGCTTATGTATTAAGCTTGCCTCTTTTAAGAATTACTCACTTGACCAGAAGAAAAAATGCCATATAGAATATCTCAACCACTTTCATTGAAGGATCAGATGGCATGTACATTTAGTTGCTTGAATTAGTAGAAGTGTTTCTTCGCAGAAAATTATTTAAAAAGGTTTTGTTGATAAACTATAACATTCCTTACTGTTATGTTGCTAGCATAATCCTTCAATATCTGTCTTTTCTTCTCCCTGCCTAGAATATTTTTTTTGTTAGTATAGCATCCATACCTGAAAGTTTCAGAAAATAAAAATCTGCTGATTATTCTAATGCAATATAACTTATTAATTCAAGAGCTAGAACTGATATGTGCTGGACTCTTCAGTTCCTAATTAATTTCATGGATGTTGAGGACACTCAGCGGTAAATAAATACACAGAAGAATTTAAGCATCAAGTTCTCCATTTATTGTGAAGATATACATCTAGTACTTAGATTACTGAACTGCCACTCAATGGCTACTTTAACCCCAGAAACACCCGAATTTACACATGCCTATTTTTCATTAGAAAATTTCCTTTGAGCCTAAATTACATTTCTGGGCATACTCAGAATGGTTGCATACTGCCAATTTGTATAGGACTGTTATTGAACAGTCACTGTAATCTTCAATGCTCTTCCATAGGGATAGAACTGTTTGGCTTTCTTTAAGTGCACCTCCCAGCTTTGGCCTTACATAAGATATTCCTGGGGGTGGAAGCAGTGCCCTCTCATTTTCCCACAGTAGAGAGAGTAATTTAACAGTTGGAGCACTTAGGTAGATTGTGAAAAATCTACGTTCAGCTGCTTCTTCCCTGGGAAAGTTAAAGCCTGTCTCATCCTTTTTTTCTGGTATACACTGTGATTGCCCTAGGCTCTCCCCTGTTGGTGCCGTGAAGGTTTCCAGTTAAAGTTTCCTTTGGAGGTAGAAGGTTTGGGTTCCAAATCTTGCTTAAAGGAACTCAGTATAAAATATTTAAAAAGCTGCTGGAACAGTAACTGCACTCCTACTGGTCCTCTCTTACATGGAGAGCATTACTCGCCACATCAGAGTCTTGCTCCCGGTTGGGTTTCTGTCTTGCTCAGTGAATATTCAATTATTCTATGAAAAGTGGAACTGTAAGTCCACCTGGAATACTGCTCTGGGGTTCATTTGCCAGGAAGCACCTAAAAGATAGGTGCTGCAATAGCTAGTTTCAGCTTATTTCAGGAAATAATCAAAAGCTTTTATCATTAGGGACTTAACAATCACCATGTTATGCCCTTCTAATAAAATCTACAAAGAAGTCTTACAAAGAGAGGTATGCTATTATCAGGGGGATTGTTTGATTTGTCCTGTGGTTCATATTTATTTAAGATGTAGGCAAAATATTTTTTTTTTTCTTCTAGTACAAATTTTGCAGTGCCACTTAACTTATATCTGCCACATCTCTGCTGACATCATCATTGATACTGGAGACATGAAAAAAATTTAGGTCTAGGTATAACATTGCCATTTGAATATGCATGCATTAGTCTTAAGGTGCCCAGTTACCATAGTAATGAATATAGTATAAACACATGTATGTACGTGTGTCAGAGAGAGAGACAATTGCAGTCATTTGAATCTCCTGTGGAGTTACTCCTGTAGTTACCTTTCACTGTTCAAGTTTTGCCCATTTTTCTAATCATGTAAAAAACTTTCCCTTTGTTTCTGAGGGCAGCAATCACAGCAGGCTGCTGTCACGCAGGAAGATGTCATGTCTGCAATACTTCACCCTATCCCATTGAAGTTCTGCAGCTCAAGTCCGTGACCTTGAACTTCAACCAGGGATTTCTGAAATACCAGAGCGATGTGCTGGCAGTGTATTGCCTTGCTTATCAGCTGCAACATTACATGGGTTTTCACCTCAAGGCGCAGGGAGTCATGTAATTGAGACTGGAGGCCACAGATTTGTAAATTTATCACTAAATCCATTTCTCTCAGGATGACACGTTGCATTTTGGCTCCCTGTAAGTGGAAGAATGCATTTGGAAAAGCTTTTGATAGCTATTCCACCATGCTGAGGATTACAGCACCCTGGAAAGCTCCTCCCCACCTCTGAATGCAAAGTGACCCAAATCTTCTGAATTTTACCACTCTATATTGACAACAATAGTTTGTTCCATTTTACTACATGTAGTAAAATAGCACATACACATGGACACCCCCCCCCCCCCCCCGCAACACGAAAAGAAACAGCATGAAGTACACACTTTGTGTGATTTTTGTTTTTCTCATCAAAACCAGTTTTGAAAACATACTTTTAAACAGCTAGTGAGGAACCCGGAGGGACAAAAAGCTATTTACTGACAAAATTTACATCAGATCTGTCTAGGAATGATTTTTGCAGATTGAAACAAGGCAAGCAAATCTTCAAAAAATATTAAAGACGGTCCAAGAAACTATACATCAGTGAATTTAGCAACAGTTGTGGGGAAAACTAAACTACCATAAGGAAGTGTGAAAGAACATCTTGAAAATCAGTTTGGTTAAGGATAACCAGCGTAGATTCAGGCAGGGGAGGTCATGCTTAACTAACCTGCTGGAGTTCTTTGAAGATATTACTGCCACTGTAGATAAGGGAAATTCAATGGATGTAGTCTACTTGTAAGCCTTTGACAAGGCACCACATCTGAGATTAATGGCTAAGAGAAGTCATCATGAAGGCAAAGAGACTGTGGGATGGAAAACTAGTTTAAGTGTAGGCCACAAAGGGAAAATCTGGACAGAGTTTCTGAGGAGTCAGTGTTAGGCCTCTATTGTTCATGGTCATGTATGTCTGAATGTAAGTGATGGGGGGAGAATTTGTAGCTTATGCGGGATCTAAAAGCATAGCAAGAAGTGCAGAGCAATGCGATCATATTCAAAAGGTGTTGTGTTGTCTATATAACTTGTCTAGCAAAAATAAACAGAATTTGTTTACAAAAACATAGACTACTTAATCCAGGAACACAAAACCAAATTAGAAAATACTCAATAAATAAAACAATCATCCTATATACTAAGCAAGAAAACAAATTGGGAATTACTGAGGAAATAAATTGAAGCCATCAGCCCAGAGCAAAGCAGCATTTTAAAAGGTCAAAAGATGCAAAGATGTTTTAGAAGACAGAAAACATATCAAAGAAAACAATATTGTTAGTGTACACAAAACTGTAGTAAAAGCATCTCTAGGACATGGTCTACAATATTGCTAATAGTTGTTCAGGGAAATAATATTTTCATGTTGGGATTCATTGTAGGGAAACAAAAGATATAAGGTCCCAATAGCAGAACTGTGAAGAATGTTAAAGAACCTCAGGGTTTTTTTACTGTAAACCAGGAAAATATATGGTGTTTTTATTATAGTAGGACCCAGGGATTTTAGTCAAAATTAAGGTCCTATTGTGTTAGGCATGCTAATGGAAGACAGCACCTTCCTGTGCCAAGGAGCTTATAATAAAACAGCTTAACTGTACAGTCAAGGGAAAAAAAAGACACAAAGGACACAGTAATTTATCCAAAGAAGGTCTGTGCCTGAATTGTGATCTAGGATTCATATTTTATGAGTCCCAAGTCAATATTTTATATAATGAGTTACATTATTCCTTTATAGGTGTAAAGGATTTGCTTAATATGGGGTTGAAAACCTAGGCAAGTATCTTTTTTATACATATATATAAGCTTAGAAATAGAAAATTCTTACTCTGCATTTATTCAGGTCTTAACCTAAGTCACTGATTCCACAGACCTCTACTTAAATCTAATAAAGATTAGATTAAATTCTTAAGGAATCTCGATATTCATTCCTAAATATCTGAATTCCAGAGTAAAAGATACATATTAATTTTTAGGGGAAAATAATGAAATAATATGTATAAGTAAGTCCAGTAGGCATTTGCTTTTATGTGAGAAAAATGAGGTAAACAAAATTAACAAAAATTGACTGGAATGGCTATTTTTGGATTAAAATGGACTTCATTCTTCATTACTTTCTTATGCTCTGAGGTCTGCTCAGAGGAAGGAAAAATATTCTCAGAAGATGAGCATTTCCCCCTAGTTATGGAAAGTTTCTTTGCTGTATGACTCAGAGCTTTGAAGTTCATATATTCAATCTCTTCCTTCATACATATATTCACTCTTATAGCTAGGGCTATATCCAAAAAGGGACTTTGCAGCTATAGCACTAGGAGCCCTGGTGCCTAACTTCTAAACATCTGGTCCCAAAAACTGAAACTAGAAGACTGTGCTAAGCTTTATTTCTTGTTGGGGAAAACCTAGGCATCTTGGAATAGAATCGTAAATAGGCACTGAGCAGGGTGTTTGTAGCAGTAGATAAAATACCCCCTCTCGCTTCCTCCTCTAGGAGAGAAGGATTTCACTCAGCCCTGCGAGAAGGAAATCCTTCTTTCCTCCTAGATTCCATCTTCCTAGCTAGCCTCTTCCTAAACTGTAAGACAAGCCATTGTCATTTTAATTTTAAAATATGATAACATGAAGAGTTTTGTCTGGCTTTCATGCTCTTCAGTGCAATACAGTTATGGATATAACACCTACATCTCTCAGGACAGAGGGAACAGACCAGAAAGAGTCTGCCTTTGGTAACACTTCTTTACTAGCCAAAACAGAGACAAGCAATGTTAGTGCCTCCTTATAGTATACATCCAATGAATATGCTTATACACCAAACTGCATGAAAAACTCAGTCCAGGCTTGACCGTTCTTTGCTCAGATGGCACATAGTCTCCTGTCTAGTGGTAACTGTAGATCCTACTCCTAAACCTTCGTGTTATTCCTTATATGGTTTATGTTCATGTAAAATACTCCCGATCTTCCAGTCCAAGCAAGTTTTTACTCAGAGTGAACTTTGCAATGGGAACATGAGTCAATGAAAACATTGGTGGCCTTAGTTTGGTAATGGTTCTGAACCAACTCACCTACTGTAACATTTGTAGTCACTATTGAGGAACTCACTGTGCATGGGGGGGTGTTGGGGTTTAAGCCCAGCCGGAACAAAGCACCACGCAGCAGCTTGCTCACTCCTCCCTCAGTTCCTCACACCTTGTCTCTGCCGCTCCTTCCTCCTCAGGGGGAGGACTCCTCACTCGTCCCCTGCTCCAGCGTGGGGTCCCTCCCATGGGACATAGTTCTTCATAAACTTCTCCAACATGGGTCCTTTCCACGGGCTGCAGTCCTCCAGGCACAGCCTGCTCCAGCGCGGGCTTTCCCCTGGAGTCCCGGCCATCCTGGGGGGCATCCATCCCCCTGCTCCGGCGTGGGCTCCTCTCTCCCCGGGCTGCAGGTGGGCATCTGCTCCCCCGCTCCCCTCCGTGGGCTGGCGGGGGACAGCCTGCCGTCTGGTCTCCCCACGGGCTGCGGGGGCATCCCCTCCTCCCCCGCTCCTCCTCCCCTCCTTCCTCACTCCCCTCGTATCCGCACAGGGGTTCCTCTCCCATCCCGATCCCCCCACTCACTGCAGGTTCCCCTTCTCAAGGCTGTTCTCCCAGAGGCGCTACCGCCGTCGCTGACGGGCTCGGCCTGGGCCAGCGGCGGGTCCGACGTGGAGCCGGGGAAGCTTCTGGCAGCTTCTCACAGGAGCCGGCCCTGTGGCCCCTCCCCCGCTACCAAACCCCCCCCCCCCCCCAAACCCAAAAGAGGGGGATATGCAGTGTGAAGGCAAGGCACTCCCGGGAACTTGGGTCAAGGGCATTTTCTGTGTCTGTCTCCTCTCATGTCAATCCTGAACATAAACACAGGTAGGGAGAGGAAACACAGCCTTCCTTTTAGGGCTTGTTTCACTTAGACGAAAACAGTTCAAGACTATTGTGGAGGGTTTGGGAGAGAATAATGGTATCCTACTGCTCTGGTGGGGTTTCATGGAGTGTTTGGGGCTCTCAAACATCCTATAAGGACTTTTTTACACTTTATACATGGAAGTCATAGGAAAAAGCTCAAGCATCGTAGAGTTTAGGCGCTTCCAGGCTGAGGCAAAAATAGTCTTTAGGGTACTGATGTGGGGACTTCTGTTCCACTTAAGCCCTAACCTTGTTTTCAGCAAGGAGGGTGAAACGTTGGGGGTTCAGGACTGCGGGGCGAGGCCCCCAGTGCCTACGAGGTGGGCAGAGGCAGCACCGCCGGCCACGCGGCACGCTGCGCCCAGCGGGGCGGCTGGTGGCCAGGGGTGCTGGCGGAGGGGCCGGGCGGCGGGGAGGCCGGCGGGGAGGCCGGCGGGGAGGCCGGCGGGCAGGCAGGCTGGCTCCTTTCCTCCCGCTCTGTTCCGAGGCGCAGAGTCAGAGGGAGGCCTGCAGGTGTGACCGCTGCCGAAGGCGAGGCCCTGATTCCTGCTGGTCCACTTTGCTTCTGACTTTATTATAGATAGGACTGGAGTTTTTGAAATGATCTTTCTCAGGCATGCAGAACTGCATTTTACATTTTCTGATTAGATAATGAGTAGTCTTTTTCTGAACCAAAAAGAAATCCAGGTTAACATCTTGCAGAACAGTTTTTATGGAACACTGACAGCAAAAGCTGTTTCTTGAAAAGAAGAAAATGAGTTTATTTACTTGATGCAGGGTGTTATAGCTGAGTAGAGAAGAGGCATACTATTTTCTGTTTACCACTTCTTTCTTTATGTATTTATTCTGTTAACGTTGAAGTCAAGCAAAACATGTTTTTTTTCTTTATAAATGTCTTGAGAATATCACCTGTGGTACACAGCTTATTAATCATTTGCTGCTTAAAACACACAGGTTTAGAGATCTGCCTCAGCTATTTCTATAAAAACAGGCAAATGATTTTCAGGTCATGCTCCCAAATCCTATTTACTTAAAAAAGAAAGTTGATAAATTGTTTACTGTGGCAATACAGCATAAATTTAAAATCAGATTTTAAGTGAAGAGATGCATTGTTTACATCACAGCCTTCCTTGTTTTCCCAGTTAAAATTCTTTCACAAATAAGCAGCTGAAAAACTTTTAAAACCTTAGTATCTTTATTAATTCACTTTACCTAACAAAGTTTTTAAGCTTTTGTAATTCATAAAAGCAAAGATATCACCACAGATTCATCTAGGGTCCAGAAGGTAATCTTACAGTAGTTCTGCATGTCAGAATTTCCATAATTTTCAAAACATGATCAATCACCGACAAAGATTTGCTGTGTGTTTTGCATGGCCTACTCCACATACAAAGTATGATTTTAGAAATTACTTAAATTATTTCCAAATTGTCTCAACTGTTCCTATTGTTGGAAACAGTTTCAACAGTTTCAGACTCATAGCATTCATATAAAATGTGCAGCTTTTTAGTTTGAGAATGAAGAAGCCCCATCCTAAAAGCTTGAAGTGGAGCTATTGCTTGCTTTCAGAAAATACTACTCTGACCCTGTATATTTTTTCTGATTGATTTTATTAGGATAACAGCACTCCACTGGATATTATTTGACACACTGGGACAGATAACCAAACAATCAGAAAGCACAAAAGGTGAGATTCCAGAGGGAAAAGTATGAGTATACAACTTGTTACTTTTTCATACACATTTAAAAGTTCATTTACTGGATAACAAAGCAAAAAACCTTTTGACCACTCTTTACAGAGAACAGCAACAGTCTCCTCTGGAGCTCAGTGGACAGTGAAGTAAATTTTTTAAAGGTAGAATTTAATGGTTATAAAATGGTAATCCATCTGGGTGGCATAGGAATCAATATCTTATTTTCAAAGTGATTTGGACATTTAGAGTACATCCCGTTAAAGGATTCAGGTGCTACAACGAGTAGAATCAAAAGACTCTCCCCAGGCACCAGACTCCCTGCACTTGTGTAGGGCACGTTAGATGCGTGAGAACAGAGTCCCAAACAGCAGCAGGCTGAATGGGCAGTGTCCAACGGACAACAATCAGAGAATATTTTGCTCCCTCAGAACATCAGAGAATCACACATCCTTTTTTACAAGTCAGCTACAGAAACCTCCCCTGAATCAGGGCGCCTAAATGTTTTCTTTACGGAAAACCAATCAAGGTCACTTTTTAAAGGACTGGTGCCAGAAGAGGAGGGAGTAATACCATGGTCTTTATACAATGTTGATTAGTTGCAGCATACTCCAAATGTCATTTCTTTTTGCCATTATAGCAGATTTATATCTGTACTTCTTATTCACTTAGAAGTTATTCTAACCATTAATCTCAGGCACGTGGGCTGCGCTTCCTGCCAAAACATTTCCACTGTGCAGAAAAGAATTCAGGATACCTTGGGTCAGTGCGGCGCATCTAGAAGAAGGAAGTTTGGGAACTCATGTGGTAGGGAACTTTTTTATTTTAACAAATATGGCTCTAAATTAAAAAAAAAAAAAAAAAGCTTGGCAGAAGGACTGTTTCTTAGATTTTCCCATTCCTAAATAAATGTCCAGATTACCAGATCATAGTTTCATATGTCATGCTCTTTCCCAGTGGAGCACTGTTTATGTATGCCATACAGAATTATCCAGCTTCAAAAGGAGAGGCTGAGAACAGACATTGTGTTTAGGATACCACTAAGATAAGGAGATGTGAATTTGAATACCTCTGTCAAAGGGCTAATGTCCTGGCTGAATAGTGCTTCAACGTCAGCAATACCTAGGTAAACTACAGCATAAAGGGAGAAACTGCCTTTATTTTGTGCACAGTCTGATCTGTTGAAATGCTCTAACAACACTAATCAGACCAGATCTTTCACATAACATAGATGGAGAAAGATCTTTCTATATTCTTGTTTATTAGGCTTTGAGATGGTCAGTACTAAAATGCTTTTGAATTTGCCCAGAAGCAGACCAGCATGTACCTGCGGTACTCTCATGCAGAAAACATGGTGCCTAGAGGTGAGGTTGCAACAGAGCAATCCTTTGTCCTCATGCTAGAGATTAAGTCCCTTTGTGGAGTTACTCTTTTGATACTCTAATAACTTTTACTCAGTCTTTAAAAGTTTTATTTCTTTTGATGCTTCATTTACTAAATACTATTTCTTCTACCATTCTGCATTGTTATTTATTCTATTTTTATACATCAGCATAAGTAGTTACTAAATCAAAATACTGACTGCTTACCACCATTTTCAGGGGTGTTAATATTGAAAATTAATGGGTGTAACGGAGAAAAATCAGGTCAGTTGACCTCAGTGAATGAATATCGTGCATTAATAATGGTCTGCTTGATATACATCAGCTGAGTTAAAAGTTTTTATGAGATCTACCTCTTCTGTATTACCTTAGTTTTGAGTATAAGTATTCTAGGAATATAAATTACTCAGCCCATCTTTACATTTTTAATAGAAACTTTCTAGTTTGCAAATTAAAGTTGATAGTATGGTTTTGCAATGTGAATAGTCCTATCACTATGAGAAACTACCCATTCGCTAAGCTAAGGCACCTCAATACCTTAGTTCACCCCAGATATGAGCTAAAGACATCAATCAATACAGATCAGCTTCTCTAAGACTCTGAGAGTACACACAGGATAGTGATAACTTGGCTGATGTGGGAGTGATTTGTTAAGTTGCCGTAACTTACTTCTCAGGTTGCACAATGATCAGGGCATTGTACTTAGCCCCTTATCTTGTGCTAAGTGCCATCCATATTTAGTAACAGTGTTATTAATGAGAGCAACGCATCATTATTGCACATGCAGTAACTTAGCTTCTTGTATTTGATTTCTCTGCTGAAGTTATTTAAATGCAGACGGGCAGATTTCTGTGGGCACACTGCAATAGCGCAGGTTGCTTTCGTGCAGACTCATGGAAGCCCTGGCATGGGATGTCATGCTCCTATGGCATGACACAGAGCAGAGGAATAAAAAGCCTAAGCAGAAATGTAAGATGGCACGTTCTAAAGCACAACTAGCTATCATATGATTTTAGCAGGAATATATTTAAAAATCCTTTCACAAATTCAAGCTTTCTTTTTTCTTTCTCCACATTATGATTCTTGGCACCAGTTGCTACACTACCTTATACTGGAAGGACAACAGTGTCACCACACTGATTCAAGTTTTCTGGGGCACAGTCTTTCTTCTATGAAGAAAAATCATTGATGCTTTCTTCCCAGTTTCCTCCCTCCAGCCGAAGAAACAATGGCCTTGAGGAGTGTGACTCTGATCTGCACAGTGAAGATCTGTACACTCACCGCTAATTACTGTATTTGTAATTCCTGACCATACTAGCCTTGCCAAGAAGTGAATTACAGTCTTTTGAGTACATTAATATCTATAAGCTAGCCCTCCAGCTTGCAGGGCCAATAGAAATGGTAGGGATAGCAACTTACCAAACACTCCCATTAAGTGCACGGTGCTATCTGATTGTCTTGCATGCTTCTCTTGTATTAACCCTTCAATCACTCTGACAAGTATATTTGAATCGAGGGAGGTAGGTGATTTTGACAGTTTTGCATAGAACAATGATGTAGAAAATCTAAGACTGCCAGAAAGAAAAGCAGCACATAGTAATGATGCTCTAGGTTTATAGCGTCTCTTAAAAGAAATAAGAGATGATCATGTCTTTTTTTGTTCATTGTTCTGAATACATTACCAGGGTGCTCTTCATTTTTCTACACTTGTAATACATGCAATAATTGTTGCCCTAATTGTTGTTATTGTGCTAGAATTTATGCTAGGTGGACTCTTTGGAAGTAGCTCTTTAATTTAAGAATTGCTTCATTGTGATTTTATTTTATATTCTTTTTAGCAGCACTGATCATAAGCAATTCAGTTAGTATTCATTGTAATAGCACTGATCATAAAGAATTCATTTGCTATTCATATGGATGTCACAGGTGTTTCCATGGGACTTATGCTAACTGCAGTTTTAGGATCCTTTAATGGATACTTACACAAGGATTGGTTTTGAAAGGATGTCCTACCGCTTCCCAGCTGACTGATTTAGCTTTGGCTATATGGAAGTAGACCTTAAAGTAGGCAGGGGGCGGGGGGAGGGGGAGGTGTACACCAAGCTCTTTATCAATAATAGGTTTCATTTTACATGACATTTTCTAGTACCCAGATTCTGAATCCTGTATGTTTAGCAATTGATCAGCCATAGAGCTTCATGGAGGAGAGATCCATTTTCAGACATAGTCTTCACGCTTTTGCCGAGACTCAACAGTTACAAATATTTTTGGCATCACTTGCAATGACAGTTACAAGAAAACATGAGGCTAAATTGTGCAAAGGGGAAAAAAGGTATATTTCTGACTAATGGTGATTCAGAATGTACTAAAATTGTGTAGATTAAACACATTTATAATCAGACTATTAACAAAAAGATTCACAACTGCATTAATAAGTCATATTTCATTATCCTAACACAAAAGATACCTGGTATGAGACATTAATATGTGTAATAAAGCCTTCTGCATATGTATTATGAACAGCAGTGCTTTTAATATTAAAAGTAAATCCATATGGGTTATTTGACATGTAAAATATTAACTTTTATAACACGAATGCAAATGAGAGTTTGAGCACTAATTATAGCTGCAGATCCCACTCAGGAATGAGGGTCTGTGTGACTAACGATTTTGGCAAAATGAAGGAATGGCCTGCTTCTCTTAAGAGGCAGCATATCTTAGCTCCCTCCCCTCTCTCTGGAACCCCTCAAAATTCTCAGCATGTCTCAGTACAGTACCTAATGCATATGCTGCTTCCAGGGACTGGCTTCTGAAGACAGACCACCAGTTCCATGTTATTACAGCTAGTTTTTTATAACTGTCTCTAGAAAGGAGGAAAGGGTATTTCATATTTATCCAGAACCATGTAATTGTAGGAGACATTCTATAAAAGATTATTTTCATTGGCTGTTCCCAATATCTTATTCCTATTTCTTCCATTAACGAGACAAAAGTGTTAGGTTTTGGTATAGTGTGGTATAATTGCTCTACCATGAATCTTTCACAATATGTTTCCTCCATCAGTTTTTTCCACAGAAGAATAGGATGTTCTCTTTTTTAAAAACAAATCTAGCTTTTGTCATTATTATTTGTTTCCCTGTGCAATCCTGTGACAAACATGTATTCAGCTGAGATGACTGGGATGACTCCTACCCAAGTCTGTCATTGTTATTCCTGAAATGGCCAGAGGGGTCACTGGAAAGCAAAATGGAACTGTTAATTTTTGTCAAAGAAGTGGTATGGCTTTTTATGGTAGGTACCTGTGAGAAAACTGTTCTAGCTGGAGCTACTTGCTGCTTTTCTGTATGCATAAGTGCCAGGCTGTACTCAGCTGAAATAACCTCTAATGTGTTCATCTTTTCTCAATTTTATTATCCTTTATTGCAGAAAAGTTTAGATAAAGCATGCCGAAGAAATATGCTGTTAGAAATAGGATGACAAACCAATTATCGAATAGTACCATAGGTGTTTTAAACTATCATATAATTATCTTTTAATAATAACACACACATACAATTAAAACTAGAAAATTATTAATATTGTGACTTATCGCCAATCTGCAGCAGAAAGGAAGTAGTTTTACTAAAATTTAACAAAGAAAATTTTAACCCAAGTTTCTCTGATCTACTAATAAATTCTCTGTGTTTCAATGCTGCTAGCCAATGTCTCTAAAGTTAAGCAATGTCTTATGCAAACATCTAGGATAGCAGGGTTGCAGATGTTCATAAAAGGGCACAACTATGGATATAATGCAAATTTCAAAGGATGTTGAATTTGTGATACTCCTGCTTGATCAGATATAAGTGAGGAAGTGTCATAGCTACGTGAGTGACTCCTTCAGTATTTCTGAGGTGCCCACATTACCTGTGAGGATAGGACAAGAGAAGAGGAAAGTCAACATACTGTCTTCTTAATTCAGTTACTCTGGTAAAGATCAGTGGTTTTTGAAATGTGAACCTCATTTCTAAGAAGTGTCTTGCTGTACATTATTGGAAACACACTTGTGTAAAACAACTGGCATGAAGAGTTCTTTATGAGCAAATTACTAAATCACCTTCTAGGCTGTCTTAATAAATCACTGCAAGGCTCATTAGTGTAATTTTTCTAGACTTCATCAAGGTGCGTCTGCTACAGCTGCACAAATACATGTGGCAATTTCCACTACCAATAATGGTCTTGGCAAACAACAGACGTCTGACTGGGTGTATACAATTTGGCTAGATAATTAGATTTTTTGCTTCTAATATAATTGTCCTAATTTACCTAATTTCTGTTTTTTTCTTGTTGCATTGAGCACCTTAAAAATTAAGAATAGGGAGTGGATTGATTCATTGAAGTAAAATTGTATGCATCTAAAAGATGAGTCAATTCATTTATGTATTATCAAAGTCAGCGGATTACATTTTGCTGTATTACTGTTATTGCTCTGAGGTGAGATAATCATAACGCCACTAAAATAGATGGTCAAACTCTTCTTCCTTTTTCTTTCACTGACAGTAAGCTTAGGAACAGGTGAAGGGATTTTAACCAGGTCTTTGTTTCCCTTTCCCAAGAATAGTTAGGTTTTTATATATTGCTAAGCATATGGCAGATCTGGCAGTAATATTCAATATTCAATATCCAGTATCCAATATTCAATATTCATATTCAATAATATTAACATATTCCAAATAATATTCAATAGTATTCAACATTTGTGTAATACATGATGATATAAAAAGCTGAAAAATAGTTTTTAAGTGGATTGGTGGTTTAAGCTCTGTGCAGCCTTTCCATTTTGTAAAATGTGCACTATTTATCAGCTGAAAGTTGATGTGGGCTCTAAGGGCAAGATTTTCAGAGGTTTCAATTGCCTGTGTTTTGAGTCGTATTGTGTTAAGCTTTCTAAAACGTCCCAAATGCTTAAGCATTGCTCAGGACTTTCTGACAGGTGAGGAACTTCAAACTGTCTCAAGTTGTGCATCCAAAAGCAAGACATGTGAAATCACAAATCGTTGAGTTGGTTTTCTGAAAACTATTCAGGGCCTTTAGACTAGTGGCCTAAAGTCAGATCAAATAATTTCTTAAAAAAAAAAAAAAAAAAAAAAAAATCTCAAATAAGCATGTAAATTAATTCAAACATAATTGGTACCAATTCAAAGTGTATATTGATTTGTGCCATACTGTTTTAGGTGTCTAGGTATATAAAGGAAGTAAATTCCTAATCGCTGTTTGAGATTGGATTTGTCAGTTGTTTGGAGACATCTTCCTCTCCAGACTGAGTTTGTTATCTAATATCAAGTGGCAAGTCTGCACGTACGATTGTTTTGTCAATATGAGTTCAATTCCTAGGGACTAGGATCTGCAAACTGATTTTGAGTATACAGATCAAATCTACTGTAAATGTTGTATGTCTGAAAGACCATGCAAGATAAGCAAGCTTGTCATTTAAATATGAACACACATACTTTACTTAGTATTTATGTGAATGTCAATATTTCTATATGAATTGCAAAATTCATTACCATACTGAAACATTATGAAATTGATATTCAGGGCTTGAACTATAAGAATGTGTAGGTTGGAGATACCTGACATTGTTTCACAAGTGAGAAATGCATTTTTCATCCGAATGGAGCAAGTAAGTACACTGAACATTGATACCATTAAACCTTGCAATATTCTGTAGTTAAGGTGTATGCTTCAATCTGTAGGCATCATCTGCTCACTTGCAGTGGGTCAAGTAATTTAGAAACATAACCCAGAGAAATTTAACTCAAGACCTACTTTCCAGTGGGAGACTTCTTTTGTTTTATAAACAGGCTCATCAGTTACTGTATGATAGAGCCTGACACTGCCAGAAAACCTGTTTATTTGCTTCTAACTAGAAAGCATACAAATGCACATAGGCAATGTTAAATAGAAGCAGACACAGCTTCTATTTAACAGAAGCAGACACAGAAGCAGCACAATATAAGCATATACACTGCAACACTAATGATGTTTCTGTAAAACTTTTGCTTTTGCCTCAAATCACTTCCTCTCATTTCACTTTCTACCAGTAGCAGTGCTGCTATTGGCTGTAGTAGATCTATACACAGAAATCATAAACTATGGTGCAGTGTAGCCCCTTCTCTTCATTGTCCTTTTTTAAGCGTCTTTCAGAATCACCCAACTCTTTACTAACCAAACTCTAGTGATTCTTGGAGATTGCTCCTTTCCACACCTGCAGGCCTCAAAAGCTGTGTCAATCACATCTCTTGACTTTTCCCACTTGCTCTTGATTGTGAGTCTACTTTTCAATAGAGTTTGAGTGTTACACTAAAGATCTGCACGTTGGTACTGCAGAAGAAAGCTTTACTTTTGATCTTTATCTTCTTTTTTCCAGCAGTTACATATTCACAGGAAGGTTGTAAATATGCCTTCTCATTTGTGGGTGGTATCAGCATGCCTATGTATTTCTGATAGGGTATTGTCAGAATGCCATATCTTTGCCCAGCTGTGGGTTGAATTGGCAATTTCTTAAGAGCCTGAGCGATATGAATAAAATGAAGTATATTACAGCTGTCCTCATCTTAATACAGAGGAATAATGAGCAAAACTTGCAGCAGGTCCCAGCATGTGATATCTCTGATCAAGACTGAGTATCACATGCTGAGATGTGAGATAGGCTGCATCTTCTTATTAGTAATAAGCTTAGCTTCAAACTGAATCAAAGACTATCTGATCTTGCATTTATAGAAAGCAGAACAGGGAGTCAGGAGACTAGGACACCATTCTCCATCCAGTCATAGACTTCTTGTCCATGAAGTCCTGTTGGACAGCATATTGAGATTTACAGCACTGAAATTTACACCTCAGATTTTGGATGGTCTATTTGAGATTTTGGTGTCCTGACTTCCAGAGGCACAGGGCACCGTTTCAGCAATAAAATCCCAAAGTCTGAAAACAAAGCTTTGCAGTCTCAGGCCAGGCATCTGTGAATGGAAGCAGCAAAATAGTGGCCATTTAAAGCAAAGGTGTTAGCCTTATTTATCATTTTCCTCATGTAAAAAAAAAAAAAAAAAAAAAAAAGATATGCTTATGTTCTCTGCAAGAATGTGGTTAAATCACATTCCTCTATGTTTATTTTATTACTTGTATCAATAGTGCTACAGAAGATTTATGGCCATTTAAATCTTGGGGTGGCACCTACTAGTAACACACAAAGGGTGTTGCTAATTTTGCAGTATTTCTTTTACACCTGTTTTTGTGATCAGTTACATGAGTCAGGTAGATGAATCAAGGAAACACTGAACAACAACAGAGCAAAACAGTGATGTTGATAAAGGTAGCTAAGCCCTACCGATTATCTCCAAGGACAATACATACGTCAACAATGTTGACAAGCATGACTTTTCTTCATACCAGAAGACCTAAAACCACAGAAAGGAAAAAACACATGAGATGTAAAGTGACTAACTATGACTTTGACAGCCAAGTAACAGTTTAGAAAGTTCAGTCCCAAAACAGAAAACAGCAGAAAAGAATTTGAAGGCATGTTAGTGAAGTGTTATCTGCCATGTGGGAAATGAAGGTAATGTATCTATAAATAAACAAAGGTTTAATTTGTCTATGTAGCAGTAATTTTCCTCAAAGACAGCAAAGGTTCTGACACTTCAACAGATGGGAAAGGGTTTGGCTAGCAGCAGACATTCAGACTCCTCGAATGAGAACAGGATTTTGCTGTTTATTATGTTTCCTAGAAATGATGTTCAGAACAATGTAATCTGGAAGTATTTTGAAGTGACTCTTCCACAGCTGTGTTAGCTGATAGCATAGGACAGATGGTGCAACACAGTCCAGCATACAAGGAGCTTACTTCTTTCACAACTTTATTAGCTAAGGGTTTTGAAAAGCAACAGTCATGATGATATAAATTAGTGCAATCTTGTAGAATAGGTAAACAAAATGGGACAGGCTTTCTACCCCTGGCTAGGTACCACCTTAGAGCTGCTGTGGCAGGAGAGGGAGAAGGAAGGAGAAGGGAGAAATCTTCTTAGTCAAATCTTTCTTCAGCACCCACTTCTATTGAGTTTCATGCTGGGTAAGCTAATTGCCATGCCTAGCATTGCCTATCAACTTCCCTCAGGTGCTTGTGCAAAGAAAGGGGCAGGACAACTTCCAGTTTTTCCGTGTCAAAATCCTGCTCACAAACTGAGTCATCAGCTCCTTGCTTTGTTAACACACTCCTGTGTAGCAGTTAGAAGAAAATCCTTACTGTAATACCTACTGCAAGTAGCTAAAACAAAAGGATAAGTTGTCAAGCTGATAAAGTACTGCCACCCTAATTAGACAAATAAGTTGTTAGACCTCTGAAAGACATGATACATCATGAATAGGGATATTTAAAATTAGGTTATATCTAATTCCTTTTTAATTTCTATTTGCATTTTAATGAAGATTGAGCTTAATGAGATAAATAGCAGAGAGATTTCTGTATCAAAAATACTCTTGAATTCTCTGTGTGTCAAGGATTAGATTTTCAGAAGTTTGGGGTACCTAAAGCAAGTGTTTTAAAAAATTCACTAGGCATTTATCTACCTTGGGTCTTCCTTTTGAATCTGGAAGGAATTTGAAAAATCCTAGTCTGCTTGCATCCTCCTGGGTCTAAATGCCTTCAGGAAATTATCCAGTGGGATTTCTAGAAGTGCTGAATGTAGGCGATGGAATTGAAAATCAATGGGAAACATGATCAGGCTTTAACAGTTCCAAACACCAGATCCTCAGTATGTGAATATTGTCAATATTATGTAACATTGTATACTGCGTGAGAAAAAGACTGATTTTTTTTTTTTCTTTTTTCAAAATGGCAAGAATTCTAAATGTCTATTGTTGCTGGAATTCTTACCTTAGCGCAGCAGCTCTATGTAACAAACTTTACATATTTTAAATGGCTCAAAACTAATGAACTTCATTAAGATGTATAATTTTGATTAAAGCATGATTAATTTGTCTTATTTATTTAGCACACAGTGAACAGATGAATGTACTATATGGTGACTAGAACACTGCCGAAGGAACAGTAGCGTAGATACATTTCTAAATGTTAACATATGTCTACATACATTATGTTCATGTTCAGCTGGACTCTGGCCCTTTGTACTTTGGGAACATGCTTGTGTTGCACCTTCTCTTTCCTTGTATGGATTTCTAACAATATGCTTATTGTACATTAATAATCCTTTACAAGCTCATGGTACCTTAATCATCGTTTAAAATAGGACATTTTCTACTAAAGGCTGCTTCTTGACATGGTCAGGCTGCCTATGCTGTAACGGATTTGTACCAAATTTCCCATTTGGCTGATCGGATAAAACTTTACCCATACGCTGTTCAAAAGTCATTCAAGCACTGAGCATATTAGAGACAAGTGGTGCCATTCAGTGTCAGCTTCTCAGATATTAAACAGCTTTAGAGGGAGGTGGAGTGCAATAGGCCGGACTCCACAACTTCCCTGGGACAAGACAAGGAAACAGATTTTCAGTCATTTAGTAATCACTACCTACAATTAGCAAAAGAGCAATTGTTTTTAGTCACTAATTAAAACATTTAGTACGGGTCTATACTGAAAAATCTTGAGTGCCTCCAGTGCTGATCCTGCTCTCATTTTGCAGATGCTAATTTAATTCCCGTTACTCCTGTAGCATTAGGTATTTCCCTGGCAGAGCTGTTGGCTAGCCTCTTCTCCAAGCACAGGGAGATTGCTTGTTGTTAAAAAGCAAAGCAAAACAGAAACAACAAAAAAATGTTCTATGCCAGCTCTTCTAACATAGCTAATCCAATGGGAGGTAAACTAAAAGGTGGGAGGTGATCTTCTACATGAAATTCTTAATGTAAATATAACTTAAGACATTAAACCTCATTACAGTTTAGCAAAAAAGGTTTGACAAAGGGTCCGTCCCCATAATCAAAGGTAGTTAACTGAAGTCTTTGAATAAACGCTACTTAAATCTCACCATGCTTATAAATTCTGAAACATTAAGATTATCCTGTATTCAAATCTAACCTGTAGTTATGCAAACTTATAGTCTCCTCTTCTAAATAAACCCACAAGTGGCATTTATCTACTTAGAGCTTCTGGAGTGACTCACCTGTAGAACAGAATTTTCATATTTTTCAGGAAGGTGGAAGGATTACAAGTATAAATTAATTATCCTCCTTTCTGTTGTGCATAGCAGGCATTCAGTCAGTGAGATACAATAGCAGACTTCCTGCAACTCTTCAACATAGTTCCAACGCTTACAGACTTCCTAAAGCATAACTGGGTCGGCTTAGTGAGTGACAAAATTAACTTCCGAACAAATCTTCCCAAAGCAGCAGTTTTTTAAAAATTAATATTCTCAGGATGCTTGTTAACACAGTTATAATCACATTGTTGAATTAATATGACAATAATCAATGTTAATAGCCAGTTGTTTTGTTATAAATGGGTTTCTTGCATTAATAAATGACTTTTCTTATGTTCCTAACTTAATTAGAACATAGGGTATGGCTGTATCTGGTTTTTATTTTTGTTCAATATTTATTGGTTAATTATACTAATGAAGTGTTATTATTTTGTTTTCTTTTGTCTGAGTGTTTTGAGAATGAACTGGTCGCTGAGACATGTTTTTGTTTAATCCAGCTCTGGTATTGCATAACATTGCCAGTGTGCTTTGCTTGTCAATAGGGCTCCTCATACTGCATTTGCAGAGGTCATGCATTATAGCTGCAAAGGTGAAATCTCTCCTTATTTGGGTGATGGTATTGACTTGCTTTTCAAAGCAGTTTGCCTTTCAGTGACACTGCATTTATTTAGCATATCTTATTAAAAAAAACACCAAAAAAAAACCAGAGAAAGAGGGACAATATCTTCTTTGGCACTGTCATGGTTTAACCCCAGCCAGCAACTAAGCACCACGCAGCTGCTCACTCATTCCCCCCCCACCCAGTGGGATGGGGGAGAAAATCGGGAAAAGAAGTATAACTCGTGGGTTGAGATAAGAACCGTTTAATAGAACAGAAAAGAAAAAACTAATAATGATAATGATAACACTAATAAAATGACAACAGTAATAATAAAAGGATTGGAATGTACAAATGATGCGCAGTGCAATTGCTCACAACCTGCCTATCAACACCCAGCTAGTCCCCCTGCGGCGATTCCCTGCCCCCACTCCCCCCAGTTCCTATACTAGATGTGATGTCACACGATATGGAATACCTTTTTGGCCAGTTTGGGTCAGCTGCCCTGGCTGTGTCCTGTGCCAACTTCTTGTGCCCCTCCAGCTTTCTCGCTGGCTGGGCATGAGAAGCTGAAAAATCCTTGACTTTAGACTAAACACTACTTAGCAACAACCGAAAACATCAGTGTTATCAACATTCTTCTCATACTGAACTCAAAACACAGCACTGTACCAGCTACCAGGAAGACAGCTAACTCTATCCCAGCTGAAACCAGGACAGGCACAAATAAAAATATACTTGTTAACTACACTAGGTTAAAAAATATAATCGGTATACCAGTCAGATGGGTAGACCGGCACCTTAATGTTTGCTAAACATACAGTAGGCATATTTGTCAGCTTTTTTAGACTGCAGACAGTTAAATCCTGTTTACATGAACTTCTGCATTAACTTAAACCATAAGTGCCTATGCACAAGCTTACTAAACAAGTTTATAAAACCTGATGCTGGTATTATAATATTTCAAGCTTAATATTGGAGCAAGTTCTCACTGGAGCGATGTTGTTCTGGCTCAGCTGAGCCATGCACACCACTCTGGAAAGCAATATCCAGTTGTTCAGCCTCCCAGGAGACATCTAAGTATATGGCTTAGTACACTTGATCTTATCAAAACAAAAGGTGTTCTAAGTCAGCCAAATGTAAAAGTACCCATCAGGAACAAGGAAAGAAAACTATAGTTACTGAATGGACAACTGACAGTCAATAGTCACTTGTGTCTCTCGTTCCAATTTTTTTATATGCCTTTACTAAGACTGGGTGAAGTCAGGGTGGGGATTGCTCCTTTCTTTGGGGAGCTACTGAGCACAATGAGGGAAAGAAACCTGGAGGGTTCAAGAGGTGCAAGGGAGACTGCCCAGAGGTGGGAGACTCCAGCTCAAAGGAAAACTGAGAAACTGTGGTGAGGGACCGAAAGCAGACACCAGGTCTTGGAGATGATGAAAGAAATTTCCTGCAACCGTAGAGGAGTGAGATGAGTCAGGTGCAATTTGGAAGGTCAGTGAGTTGAGTAAAACCAAGCCTGGATGCTAGGACCAGTCTGCAAAGGAGCAGAGCAGGAGAGCTGTTTATAAACTCCCTTTATGGTTATTCTGAGTTTCCTCTGCTTAAAAAGTTAGGGATTCTAGTTTATGTTACTTTAAAGCCTGACTTTTTTTAAGTTTAAAAGCCTTTTGATCTTCTTTGGGGAGTTGGCTGTAGGAAGAGGTCTAGTAAGATCCACATCAAAGCTTTTGCTAATTCTGGATCCCATTGCATGGGCTGTTAACTGAAAAGCAATGCCTGAAATCTGGTGCAAAGACAAATGAGCTCCCAGTACACAAGTGCCATTGACTACAACTACAGAGTTGGTTTGCTCAGGGGTAGCAAACTGGAATAGGGAAATCATTTTCCCACATGTGGTATTGAAGAGGAACAGTACTGGAATAATAAATACACTTTGGTTAATTGGTAGAATGTAATAGAATATAGCAACAAAACTTTTCTGAAGAAAATGTCCATGTGACAGACTTAATCAGCTTTGCCCATGTATTATCATAAAGAATTAGTGATGTCTTCCATGGCATCATATGCCACGTTAAATGGCTCTTTAGTCTAAAAGAGAAAGGCATAATGAGAACCAATGTCCGAAAGCTGAAGCCAAGAAAAAAAACAATTTAAAAATTAAGGCTACATTTTTAACTCTGTGGCGATCAATCACGGTAACAAACTACCTAGAGAATTATTTGAGTACCCATTTACTATATTTCAGATCAAAAATACTGTCTTTATGAAAAATAAGATTTAGAAAACCCAAGATCTTAAATAATACCTGAACTCATACTATTTGATTTATTAAGGAAAAAAAAAGAGTAGAATGAAGTAAGGTATAATAACGATACACATAGCAGGACAGACTACACGATCTCATAGTCCTGACTTCTTCCAAAATCTAGAATCTTTAGGAATCCAATTACTATAAAACACAAAATGCTACCCTTGCAACCCAGATTGTCTTGGAGCCTTTGTAGATATTTGAGGTCAAGAGGGTACAAAAATCTCTTTGTATGTTGTCTTCTAGTTTATAGGCATACATTCAGTATCTTCACATGAAAGAAAGAAGCTTTGTATCATTATTAGTACATGTTTTCCAGTGAACTCAACCCCTACATATAGGCTACAGGCAAGGCAGGAAACAAAAAGGTCTTAACTGCAGCAGTAACCAGGTTAATCCCTGATACACAAAATTCTCTGTATCCACAAGTCTTAATGGTCCCTCCTGTGGTCTCCTTTGGTGAAGAAAAAATCACACTATGCACCAGTGTATTATGGAAGAAATTGTTCTGGTTTGTGTGGGGATTTGCATCCCTATACCTTGCTCCTGTATGTTTCATGATCAGGGGATGGAGATTTTCATATTCTTCCTAGGAATCTCCACAGAGCTGAGATACGTGGTGCTGTATATGATGCACACAAATTGTTCTTAATGAATAGCTTTCTGTAGTACCACTTATACTGAATAAGTATGTAAGCAAAATTGCTGAATCAATACTAAAGGTAGAGGATATCAGTGTTTTTATTTTGTCTTTCATTTTACTTGTGATTAATAAGAAACTAAAGGTTAGATTAATTTTCCTGTGTTTCACTTTGCATTTAACTTTGCATGGGATAGGTTAGCGGAAGATCTTATCTTAAAATGAGAAGTTCCAAGAAGGCTTGGAAGTAGCCATCACAAAGCTTGCAGATAAATTAATGCCAGGTTAAATTAAAAGCTGGAATTTGAAATCTCTGCTTGAGAATCTGCCAGTCATTTTATAGAAATGAATGTAAAACCTCAGTTTTGCTCTGAAGTTTCACTAGCAAAGTTACATTTCCAACTTCTTCTGTACTAATTTTAGTTCAGACTTGGAAAAGGACAATGTTATTCTTAAAATTTTTCTGTGCTGAGTGGGGTTCTTCAGAAAGTGCTTTTAATTATTAAATGTGAAATAGCCTGTTTCCACACCAATGCACTTGGAAAGGTAAGTGTACTGGTTAATAAAGCTGTGTTACTCTCTGAATAAAGTAGCTAAACATATCTTTTAGGATTATTTATCACTTAACAACTTGCATGACACTGGGCAGAGATACTGAAAAAAGCCTTTCTCCTAGATTGAGTGGTCTCATCTCACAAGCTCTCCAAATACAGAACTTCAAAGATAAGATGAAAATGTTCTGTGAAGAATGATGACAGGATCAGCTCATAAAGTTTAAAAAAATCATGCTGCAAATCTTAGTCATGTAGTGTCTCAGTGCATTCCACAAATGAGTAAAAGTGATTTTTGAAGAAAATACAGGCTCAGGACTTTTATTTAAAGAGTAAGACTGGGCAAGGGGACATGGATAACTATGCAGCTTTCTGTTTTTCAAAGCAATGTTATTATAGGAGTCTGAATGTGGAAGTATGAAAATGAGCATCTGTTGTTATGAGAAATGTCAGACATAGAAGTTTAAAATACCTGATTTACCTAGATTTTTCTCCTTTCCTCTTGCAAAAAAAAAAAAAAAAAAAAAAAGAAGATAATAGCTATCTCCTCACCTAGTATTTCTAAGATTTCAAATTTTATAGACTGTCTGCCTTCAGGGCTTGAGGAGTCCTTGTGTTAAGAATCCACCTGATAATAATGTTTCACTGGGAATATAATAATTCTCTTTTGCTAGAGGCAACTGGCAAAGAAACTTCCTAAGTCAACTAAAAAGTCTCTTTTTTATTAGCTGGAATTTACTCCTAGGTCTTCATCTTTCACTTTCTGCCTCTGATTAGCTGCAGGAACTGAAGAGGAGTATGTGCCTGAAAGTTCACAATAAAATACGCCAAATCTTTTTTCTCCACTTAAACATTCCATTCTACTAAAAGATTCCTTTTCCACACTTTTCAGCAAATGTGGAAATCATAAGGTGGGCAGGGGTTATGTGTCTTTTCCACTCAAGCAGAATAGAATGATCATAGAATCCTAGAATGGTTTGGGTGGGAAGGAACATTTAAAGGCCATCTAGTCCAACCCCCCTGCAATGAGCAGGGACACCTTCAACTAGATCAGGTTGCTCAGAGCCCCATCCAGCCTGACCTTGAATGTTTCCAGGGATGGGGCATCTACCACCTCTTTGGGCAACCTACGCCAGCGTTTCACCACCCTCATTGTAAAAAATTTCTTCCTTATATCTAGTCTAAATCTACGCTCTTTTGGTTTAAAGCCATTACCCCTTGTCCTATCGTAACAGACCCTACTAAAAAGTCTGTCCCCGTCTTTCTTGTAGGCCCCCTTTAGGTACTGGAAGGCTGCTATAAGGTGTCCCCAGAGCCTTCTCTTCTCCAGGCTGAACAACCCCAACTCTCTCAGCCTGTGTTCGTAGGAGAGGTGTTCCAGCCCTCTGATCATCTTTGTGGCCCTCCTCTGGACCCGCTCCAACAGGTCCATGTCTTTCCTGGGCTGAGGACCCCAGAGCTGGACGCAGGACTGCAGGTGGGGTCTCACCAGAGCGGAGCAGAGGGACAGAATCAGCTCCTTCAACCTGCTGGTCACGCTGCTTTTGATGCAGCCCAGGATACAGTTGGCCTTTTGGGCTGTGAGTGCACATTGCTGGCTCATACTCAGTTTTGAATCCACTAATACCCCCAAGTCCTTCTTGGCAGGGCTGCTCTCAATCCCTTCATCCCCCAGCCTGTATTGGTACTGGCGGTTGCCCCAACCCAGGTGCAGGACCCTTAGGAGCTGGAGCTGGATATGCCAATAATTTGTCTTCATGGATATTGGAAATTGTGATTTTGGAAAGTGATATGATCTTTTCTGCTCCTTAAGATTATGAAAGGAAATGAAATCAATAGTGCTACTTACACATAGTCTCTGATGAAAGAGAATGTCTTCTCTTTTCTCACTATGTACATGGCATTACATACACGGATGCTACAGACTATGGATTCACAGGCTGCTAAGAAATAGGACACACACATACACACACAAAATGTCCTATCTGTATCACTTCTTCCCACTTACGGATCATAGGATCTAAGTATTTAAGTTTTCAGCATAACTTGGTCACTTTTAATAAACAGTAAAGTAGTAATGCACGTACGTAACACATAGGAAAAGAGACCTAGATGATGTCTGTAACCACAAGGATGCCTATAGAAGTGCTCCCAGCTGTCGGGGGTGTGAGGTGTGCTCCTACCCAGCGCATTACGGGGGACGAGCTCCCTGTGAGGGGGTGGGACAGCTCCCATTCCACATCCTCCAGTTCTGTGCAGGCGTAAACTCACATTTCATGGGACAGCAGCAGCATCAATCAGCAGCTTTGATTATAAAGAGTAATGGAGAAACAGGCGCTGGCAGAAGAATTTTGAAGATATCGTTAGCCCCTCAGTGGTAGAGCTGGGCCTTTGCCCAAAAGTACAAATTGGTATCAGAGAAGGAAATTTAATCTGTTTTTGCATTTCTTACATAACATCCTAATGATTGTAATATCTTTCTTCTTTTAAAAAAGAAGCAAACAATCAAAACACCCCCCCCGGTCATTTCCAAAATCTAAAATTAACAGACCGCTCCTAGTAACTACTGATTGGCTTCAACTGAATATTAAATCCAAGTTTTAACACCAGGTTTTGTCCATAACTTTCCTCTTCTCTCTGCTCTGCCCTGCTCCACTCCACTGAAAGTCACAGCAGTGCTCTTCAGGCCAGAATTTGGGATTCAGACCTAGGCTTAAAACATAATAGTAAGTTTAGCCATTTCTTATGAAAAAGTAGCCCATTACTTTTTCTTGAGAAAGAGATGACAGATCAGAAGTAAAGAGCATCCTTATGCTAAAAGATAGTTACAGATTAAAACCTAAGAAGATTTTTTTTAAATGAAGAGGATGAGTAAGAAACCAGTGTGGTGAGACAGTAACGTTCACCATGACTTACCATATAAATCTTAAAAGTGAAAAAATGTTTTAATGTAAAAGCATTAGAACATCAGAGTCATGTCAAAGATCAAATTAGCAGCTGCATCCTTGAGCACTTAGCTTATTTGCACTTATATCAGGGATTTTTGATAATACTTTTATTTCTCAGACATCTTTTTATAAAACTGTAGACCACTTATTCTTGTTAATATGTGTGTTGGCTCCATATCTCCTCAACTGGCTGAGTGTGTCTGTTCTCAAAAATGCAAAGAATTTCTTCATGGTGACTACTTGAAATTATAATCCCTTTATAATAATCTATTAAAGATTGGTTTTCTTTTAAAAATGCTTGATAAAATATAGCCATAGTCTTACCCAGAAGGAACTAAACTTTTTTGTTTTGTTTGTGTGAACCCTTGGACATATAGGTCTATGTAAGTCAAGCAATGAGTACCTGATCCTGTGAAAAGTCTGGAACACATAACCATCATTGTATCTTCTTTTGACTGTGAAGGTGGAAGGAACAATGATTTACAGGTTGATTTATTTACGTACGTGAACATGTGCACTTGCGAACATACTTTTTTGGTATCCTGATGCTGCTTTGCAGGGCATAAATGACTTACAATAAATTGCAAAATTATCTCTAGAAAAAGCACGAAATATGTCTCTGAATCCACATGAATTATGGCAATAGTAATAATAATACTCCTCTAGATGTATATAATGGCTATGACTCATAAGGACTGAGACTGTTTTCATGCGCATTTTTGAGGCAGTCATCAAAGCTGGTTCTAATCCTGAAGGGAGCCTTTGGGTGCTACTGTAATAAGAATTCAACCCTAAATAAGAATATGCCACCCACCTGTGGTTTTGCCAGGGGAGAGCTGTTTTACTTGCAGCTCAGGCTGCTTGTAAGATGAAGACTGATCAGGAAACATGCCAATTCAGCACATCCATTAGGCACTGCTGTGCTGTCTTCTCTTCAGAGCAGTCCTGTCAGGGTGGTTTTGGCCAAGTTGGTCAACAGTTGTAAGTCTGCTGAATTTCCCATCTCCTCCCCCCAACCAGTAAGTCTCCCAGGCTTGGTATCTGAACGCTGGTAAAACCTGGAACTACAAAGTCACAACTGTAAGTGTACATAGAGTAAAAATAGATTTTACTGACATTTAATACAGAGGTAAAATCAAGGTCCAAATTACATTAAATTGAGTAATTTGCATCAGTTACATATTGGGAAAACAATATCAACATTTTCCAGAACTCTGTTCTGAAACTCTTTCAAATTGAGGAGGTGCAAAGAGCTAACTCCGTTAAGTGAGGTCACCCAAGTCCTGGATACAGCTCCATCACTTCTTCTTGCTCTCAGCTCCTTTGAAGAACAAATAGAGTGTTTGGAACAAACCAGGCTGCCGTCTGTAGGAAGTGTTTCCAGGCTCTTTTCCAGAAAGGGTGATGTTCCCTTCCACAGCCTCTTCCTTATGTTAGCCTGGGAGGTTCTGATTAAAGAAACGTATTTTGCATGGGAGATAAGGAACAACACTTGCCCTCATCTCCTCTACTGTTAACCTTTGTCATTCAAGGATTATCAGCAGCTGAACTCCAGAGGCTTTCCTTTTCCCCTTGCTACTTTTAGGATTGTGGGTTATAATTCATCTGATTCTGTTGCTTTGTCAACTTTTAATCATTCTAATTACCTAATTATCTACTCTAATGAAATGATAAAGCCTTTAACAGTTCAGTCTTTCATCTCCCTGAAGGAAATTCTATCTCATCCTCTGGGATGTTACCTTCATTGTTTAAATATGAAGAGAGAGAAATTATGTGGGGGCTGGGCATCAATGCTAGTTTTGCCTGTTTGAACACTCTTTCCTTGCTCATTGTTTGCTTTTTATAATTGTAGTTACTCTTTAGCCTTTGTTTACAGATCAATGTTTTTGTTAAATGTCCTTAACAATAAATGGCAGCAGGGAGATAGGAAACAGACATTGCATAAAATCTAGAAACTCTTTCCAAATCAGGGAGAAAATTCAGTTTTTACCAACATCAAAGGTGACTTCATAGCAATGAACTACAAATTCGTGCTGTGTTTTGACTCGTGAAGCATACTTTCTTTCTGCAAGATCACTTCAGCATGAGAAGTATGGAATGAGGCATCAATCTATGAATTTATATGCGGGTTTCATTTACCTTAGGCCAAGGAAAGAAGTGAACCTGGGTTTCTCCACTGTCAATAAATACTCCGAATTTGCAGCTGCTCTATATTATAGCTCTTTTTTTGTCCTTTAGCAGTGTTTCAAAAGGAGTATTTTGGGAAAATGACTATAGGTACACGAGTATACATTCAGGAGAAGATTTTACAGAAGAGATTCTGTAGGGGCTGAGATAACTGACTGCAGTGACAGGGGAGGTATCAGATCTACAGTCAGTTCTTGTTGTTTTGTTTCCCAGCTGACTGCCTCAGGGTAGCCGCTCACTATACAGGCTACATGATATGTTTCCTGCCCAGTACACTGCCTGGTTTGAATCCCCTTCTGAAGTGCCCAAGTGCCGTTTGCTGTCTTATTCCCTAATGAATGTTTTTGCATGTCCTTTCTCTTGTCCCCAGCTGGTCTGAGAGAAGAGGGTCCATGTGATACTGCTGTGTTGCAGGGACGGTGCTATAGCTAGCACAGGTTTTTTCCCAGTTTGCCTGCTGGAAGGTACACCTTACCTATTGAACATGTGAAATCAAAGAAAGTACCTCACTTCCAGATTAGCAAATCACCAAAGAGATAAGCACTTACTCTCTCGGATGAAGACTGGGAGCAGTATGGGGCATGGGTATTCAGTTCCTCCTTCGTTTACAAGTGTGTCAGTAGAAAAAAATCCCCCCAAAGCAGTATTTGAACACAGAGGGTAAAAGTGTAAGAGAATTCAGAGAGAAAGATCTGTGAGCAGGAGGATAGGCAAGGGAAAGAAGGAAACAAGAGGACAAGGTACTTAGGCTGTGAGGAGGAATTAGCCTTGGAGAAGAGCACGAAAAAAACCACTATGCATGAGGCATATGGAAGAGCAAAAAAGAATGGAGTTCTGCCTTTTAGGAAAGGAGAGTCAGGACACGAGAGAAAGCATTCAAAAGAGCATGAAGTGGGTTAAGAAGAAAGAAGCAGTGACAGGAGATAGGAAAAGGGGGAACTGAGAAAACTTCAGGGCAAACATACAGTAATTTTATGTCCTTCACTATTTCCCAAGAAGGAATGATATGGACATAACTCAAGCCTGTTATAGGTGCAATTCCATTCAAGTCAGGTCCTTTCTATTATTCTAGATTTGAACACTGTACATCTGCAGGCTTATGGACAGTTGGAGACATCCTAGGCCTACAGTATCCTCACACACTTTGATTCACTGCTCATGGGACTTCATCCCACTTTTCTATTCTTAGGATCTAATTTATATAACTTTAGAAATGTACTCCCTTGTGTCTATTAAGTCCGTCCTGCTTGTCTATCCTGTCTGCTATTACAAATTCTTTTCTTCTTTATGGCAGTCAGGTTTCTAATTTCCCCTTATAGGAAGTATGCCGCTACTCCGCTGTGGAAGGCTTCCCGACCTGTCTCCACCCATGCAGGAATGAATCCCTTTTCTGGAGTGTTTAATCAGCACACTTACACGTGAGCATCAGCCCTCTGGCATGACAAACCTCTATCCCTTGGTTCAGAAGCCTCAGAATCACAAGGATCTCATTGGTTTCCACCTCACCTATCTAGCCTTTCTTACAGGAGTGACTTTTCAACTGGAATTTATTATGTCCAGGAACAATTCCTGGTAAACTCGTCTTCTTTTGCTTTAAAAGCTGCATATAATGGAACCTGGTTTAGTTGTCTCTGAATTCAGCTGAATTGCCACATAGCTATTTTGAACACATTTATTTCTGTTTCCTGTAGTTACTGATCGGAGTCTGTAATCCAGATCTTTAAATTCTGTAAACTGACATACTTCCTTTGAAATCTTTTGTTGTGAAATATATGGAACTATGATTTCCACAATTTAAGGATCTGGTCTTATTTTCAGTATATCACTAAAAATCCCCTGGAATGCTCAGAAATAAGAGATAGTCACAGCAGGTCTCCTCTCCTTCCCCATTAAAATTTTAATTCTTTATTAAAAATTGAAATTCACAGTAAATCAGATTAAAACAAATATTTGGATTTTGAAATTCTTTGGTGGATGCTTTCAGGCTTACAATAGTGACACTTCATGTAGACCCATCTCTCCTTGTTCAATCTCTGAAAAACATTTTCTTGAACATACTGTGATCTCCCCTGTGCCGTGTATTACAAAAGATGTGGTTGGGAGCTCCGGCCCACAGAAAAGAATGGCAACTGAGATGAATCTGAGATTCAGATATTTCAGTTTTGATTGAAATCATATTTTCAGAAATCCAGTATTTTAGGTGCCTTCTGAATGAAATTTAAAAATTACAGTGACAATTTTATGGACAAAAAAAGTCTTGTTTGAGAAGAAATGTAGTTTGTAACAGAAAAGCAATCTTTTCAGCAAGTCCTACAAAACCTTCCTTTAGGCTCTGTTTTGGGTGAAGAATGGTGCAAACATGACATGTCCTCTTGGATTTGAGTAAGATGGATGGGGTCCTATATAGACATCTCAGCATTTTTATAAATTAACAATAACAACAACAACAACAACAACAATTATTATTATTATTATTATTATTATTATCATTATGTTCCAGAATAAAAAGAATGTTGAATATAGCTAATGCCCTCAAAAGGCTAGTTATACTGCTCCAGTATTCTGCATTGCCAAGGACATACAAACCAGCAGATTATCCATAAATAAGTTAAAAATTGGGAATTTTGCAGATGGTCTTTCACTAATTCCAAAATATCCCTTTATATAGGGGAAGCTATGCAGCTATTTACAGAATGAGGGTGGCTTATTGGAAATCAGATCAAAAAGCACTAGGTGTGAGATCTGACCAAATGTGTAGGCATGCTTTTCTGCAAGAAAATGTCTGTAAGGTGATATTTCCTTTGCTGGAATAAGGAAGAATCACCCCTATTCTCATCTCTGTTCTAACAGCAAGTACTCCTTAAACTCTCAGGATTTTGTTTTTTCGTGATTGAACTTTCTTCAAGATAAGAAATGGAAATGGAAAATATACACACAGATTTTGGTGCCGGTGATTTTGAGTTCAAATTCTATAACAAAGCCCTGGGACATTCATTACCCAGTGCTGAAATTGTTATAGGTTGGGCAGCAACAGCATTTGAACTAAGTCTGTTTTATAAACTGTATGATACATGGGAAGTGACGTTCCTGACATTTGATTTTTACGACCTTATTTGTAATTCTGCCCGATGTGTTGTCCTGCTATTCCCAAAGGTGTTTCATAGCTTTGAATTGTCTTTCACATGACTGTGTGAAAAGTGTGGCCATAAAGACAAATGAATGGCACAGCACTTTGTTGTCATTACAGAAATAAACATGAGCTCAACACTCTGAGACTCTGACTGTAAGGCTTGTTTCTCACTTTCCCATCTGACTGCCCTGGCTCCACTGCACCTATACTCAAAAGCAAAGGCAAAGAAGCGGAGTGAAGCCTCGTGTGTGCAGTGCAGATGTTTGAGGAGTGACTGAAGTTCACTAGATGTTCATGTGAAGTGCTACTTTAGTGCCTTTGGATTCATCAAGACATCTGCATAGGCTGAAAGACGTGAGACGGATAGATATATGCCTTTCCAGAGCAGCAACTGTAAATCCAGTATCATGTCCTAAAATTAAATCAGATGCCTATCTTTAGGCAACACACCCTAGAAATCTTGCCCTCACTAAGTCCATGGAGGGAGCCAGGATATTTGCATTCCTTGCAGTAAGAGTAATGCAACAAATAACATTCCTACTTGTTGGTACTGCCTGCATTATTAAACCGTGTGACGTAATGAGAGTTCATTCAGTCTCAGTTGCATTTTTTTTCCAGAGTCTGAGGCAATGAAACACCCAAATCCAAATGAATTTAAAAGAGAAGGATAAATTTAGAGAAAATGGTGTCCAGAACAGATAAAGCATTTGATAGTCTAGAGTGGCATCTAGAGAGCATTTAAGCCTGTACATGTATCCTAAAAGGTTAAATAATCCAAAGAAAAGAGAATATTGTAACTGTGTTCCTTAGGCTGTTTTTGTGGGTTTGGGGAGTCCTAGATACAGGCTTTGGCTCCTAGAACTGCGTCTGTATTTTACTGTCATTAGATATATATAAACATGCCTAGGAAATTAGGAGAGGTTCTGGATTCTGTTCTTGGCATCAGGCAGTGAAACATATCATTATGATGTAAATTCTGCATTTGGACAGCAGGTTCCTTTGAAAGTCCCAAACTCCTGCCATAAAGGTAATTCTGATTTATATTAATTCACAGAATTAGTTTTGGAAGATAATGTGTTTATTTACATTTTCATTCATATACATTTCAAAGGGGAAGAAATTGTGGGATTAAGATTATCCCATCAGGAAAAGCAGTCATACACGTAATAAAGAGCCAGCCATGATTGACCACACAGCATGATGGCTCTATAAAGAAAGAGAAAAAAGAAAAGAATTTCAGCCAGTTGGGAAGCTGTCCCAGATACTGATGAAAAGATAATAATTAATGATAGGATTTTTATTCATTTATTTATTTAGAGACAGATGCATTACTAATTTTAACCTCAAAAGGACATTTCAGCCTTGCAAATTGTACAGTTTTTTGGATGGTAGTTTTTAGATATCTCTGTAAGGAATCTGGACTTTGCTATTGGCATTTTCTTTCAAGGATGCTTTCAGTGTAAAGGAACTCCCTTCCCCTTTTGAGTTTGTACCGAGTTGAAAATAGGAGATCTGTGGGTCATATTTTGATACCTTATAAGCTTATTTACCTCAATAACATTTCATCACTCAGAGCAAAAGATAAAATTTTGGCCTAGCCAATTTCAGCGGGATGAGAGTTTCCCTCAAGCATTTTCCAATCTGGGTTTGAAAAAGTCCTCACATATGTCAAATCTAAAACCTTCTTAGTATCCCTTTCATGCTCTATATGACTGTCCTTTTGTTGGTAAAAAGAGGATTGCGATGCAGCTTATTGCCAATATTTAGCCAGTATTTGAATTGCTTTTGTGACACTATTGACTTATTTTCTCTCTAACATATCGCCAAAGAATGTAAAAGGCTGCCCCCTGAAGTCACTGATGGATATGTTGATTGTCTTTGGATGGAGTCCTGCAAGGAGTACTGCACTTTCCCGTTAGAAACATTTTGACACCCTGTTATCTTCCTGAGTTGATCAGACACCTGCTGCTACCCCACCTGCCTTCTTGGCAACCAGAAATGCCTGTCTGCCTCTCTTTCCTAGAGGTTTTTTTTTTCCCTCTCTCGCTGGGTAAGTATCAACAGGTGGGATCAATTGTGAGGAAGGATGTTGTGCCAACGCTTCAGTGCTGGCATGGAGGCAGGAGCTCCCGGAGAGGGGATAGCACGTGTGAGTTGAAGAAGGCTGCTCTGCAGAAGTCGGTGCTGTCTGGCACCCATGCCTTACTGGAGGGGTTCAACCAACTTTGGAGCAGGCAGGGTGCCATCCTGACAGATGGACAGAAGGGGTAGCCAAGACACCAGGTAGTTATGCAGCAAGTGTGTTTGCTGAGGGTTTGATTGCCAGCCAGCAATGTTTAAATGACTGTTTGTCTTGAATTTATACACATTTGTTTAAAGAAGTGCATGAAAACTTATCTAAAGCTGCGTTGTATTAACTTAAGGAAAAAGGAAAAACAGCTTCTGAAGCTGAGCAGAAAGGTAGCCTGTAGCCATAGCTGCATTCCACTCATGGGTATGTTCATGCTCTTGTTTGCAGTGACATGTTTCTCTAGAGCCTGCTCTGTAGTAGGAACTGTCCCCTAATAAATGAGTATTGATGCTTCGCTTGCGCTGTAGGTGGCAGAAATATGCAAACTTCAAAATGTCTTAAGGGTCAATCCAATATTCTGTCTATCTATCAACAGAATTTTTCTCTGGAGCTGGTAGAGCTTTTAAAAATCCTTATACTTCAATGTAGTTAAGTGCACTTTTCAGGCAGAACCAAGGAGCATGGATATGCAGAAGGATATAAAGAGCACTTTTAAAACCCATTGACCATGCTAGCATCTTAAAAAAAAAAAAAAAAAAAAAAAAAAATTTCTTCTCAAATTCTGTGTGAAGATGTGAATCAGTACTTAAATTATCTGCATCAATCTACCTCTTAAGCAGTCACCTCTGTCTTGAGAGCATACTGACAGCAGTCATGCCTGTCTCCAGCTAACTTCCTCATTCTAAGAAACTAAACAGCAACTTTAAGACAAACATTTGAATTAATTGCTGGCATCTCAATGGGACAGATTGCCAAGACTTTATGGATGAGATCCAGTCTTGATATGTATACAATATCAGACTCATGTTAGCCTAGCAGTCAATCAGGTCACTTAAATACTTCTCCATGTGAGGAGTAGACAAAACCCTCGTTGCACCCTGTGTAGCTCTAAATATGCAAAATTGTCTTCCATCTGCTGGAGCTGTCTTATTAGCTGATATCAAGAACTGAAAGGCTATGCCATTGTCACATTTTTATCTTTTTCCATCCCAGCATTGCTGGACATAACATTTGTAATACTTTTATAATCATATTGATTAAGATAGGGCCTTAGGTAAAGCCTGTCAAGACAAGGTAACTCCTTCGACAGTCCTTATATTGTATCAATGCCTGTCTAAAAACAGGCTGCTACACAGACTGAAGAAAATGATGCCATTCATGCCAGCCCTACTAAGTTTTTATTGCTTTCTCCACTGTTGTACCTCATTGTTATATTTAGTGTCTGACCACAGGATCTGCCATGTGATGAACAGTCAAAATGAAAGGGGGAAAAATAAGATTGCATTTCAGCAATTCCTCCTGAACTTGTAAGCTCTAAAAAACGTGAAATTTGGCAGGAGTGGCTCAGAGAAGATGTACCACCTCTTCTAACACTGTACTGTTTAATTATTTTGTGTCTTTTAAGAAGTATGTTGTGTATTTTATAGGAAGCAAAGAAAAACAGTTTACTGGAGAGTAAAGGACAAATAGGTTATGCTGATTAATCTTTGACTGAGGTTCATTCAGTAAGGTCAGAAGGCAGCTTTGAAAATCCTCCCGGTTTGTTTTGTTGGTTTGTTTTTTTTTTTTTCTGATGTTTTTTCTAGATCTTGTATACATTGTGTCAGAATAAAAGCTTGAACCTGAGTTCCACATTGGGAAAACTACTGTGGCATTTTGAGATGTCCTCTTAGAAAAGGATTCACTCTGAAAATGCTTTTTAAGAAATTAGAGGTCAGATTTCTCTGTACCCCTAGTCTGACATACACTGGCCAGTGGTGCAACACGCCTGGCCACTGGTGCAACAAGCTTATAAATCCACTTCAGCTGGTCAATTGGAATGTGTTTACTATGGGCAGTAATAAATCAGACCTTGGTAATTTTATTCTCAGCATAATTATAGGTTTTGTCCTTTCTTTTAAAAACTGTGTTAGTAATAAAGAATTTAAAATATCTAATTCAGCAAGGGCTAATGGATCAGAATATATATAGGAGTGGTAGATGTATGTATGCCTGGAGAAGAATTCTTCAGTGTTTGCAGCCCAGAAATCCAAACAGGAAAATCCAATTGCTGAACAGTCCCAAGCCTATTTTCAGCCTCCTCCAAAATGCTTAGTGAAGGAAAATATGACCTTACAGAACACTGCAGTAGCTGGTCTTTGGAAACTCTGGAGATATCCTCAGTTTTACAGAGATAAAGGCTATGTACTTTTTTGTTATCAGATTTATCACTGTGCACAACTCTATTAATGAAGAACCACAATTAATTTACCACCTAATTTGTTATTTGTTATTTGATTGTATGCTATTACCATCAGAAGTGTTTGTGATGGTAGTCGGTCAGGAATTAAATTTAAATATACTATACCGCTTATGGATATTCTTTCATTGATATACAGATCACTAGCTAACAGAGACAACTTGTTATGTTCAAAAGTAAAAGGAGGTAAATACGTTTCAATTTTTGCTTCTCTTAACCATGGGTTTGCCAAGTCCAGCAGCACTCTTGTGCAGAAGCGTTTCCACATGCTTCTACCGTGATAAGAAGTGATAGAATGATTACCTCTTTGTAACTAAAAATGTGATGATTTTCATAAAGCCACCTATCTTAACATCTCCACATTGCTGTATTTTCATGGTCTGGAATATTGCCTAGATAGGGCTTCTTTCCAACTCCTTGACTTATTTCCTGTGCATAAAAAGGAACTGGGACAAAGCACCCTATTGATTATGAAGCTCGGAATAGAAAATACTGTATCATATAAGGTTATGTTATACTACGGTACGGTTGGTAACGATTTCTTTGAGAACATTGCTTTAACTCAACTGCTAGCTGTTTCGTATAGCTCTGTTCAGAAGCATTTATATTCCGTGGAATGAATCAGTTTCTAAATCATAGGTGACTCTGATTTTTGCTATTTGTATTTGTTGTAGCAGCAGTATTTTGAGGGGAGAAATCATTGCAAATTTGAACTACTGCTTTGATAAACATCAAAATTCAAGAACTGGAGCCACAGAACTGCATTTAAGAGCTAAACAGGAAACAGTTGAAATTTTATCTGCAAAGTGATTGCTAAATGGAAATCAAAAAGGTAAGCTGCAATTCACTCTAGGGAATCAAGATTCACACGCTAAGTGATGCTGCAGGTGCTGTGCTGGACAGTGAAACACAAAGTTTTTAATTAAATCATGGGTCTTCCTGAGGGAATATTACATTAAAATCCAAGTGATTCTGACATAATGGCAAGATCTACGTTCCTGGTTCTCAGTCAAGTCATTACATTAGTCTGCCGATTAGATCAGGGGGGAGGCATTTCAAATTACAGCAGCAGTTTTACAGAGTAGATAATTATGGCAAGTTATGAATGACAGAAATTACTGCAGCTAGTTTTCTGCTTTTTTCTGTGGGTTTTTTTTCCCCTCTCCCCCCTTTTTTCCTTTTTTTTCCCTCTTTTCTGTCTCTTTTCCATAATGTTTTTTTTTCTTTTGAGGGTTGTCTACATCAAAATGTTACATAGCACTTTGATTACAATTTAGGTTTTTTTGTTACTTTATTAAGCAAACTGTCAGTCATAATTTGTCTGTGGCTGTTGCTGACATTTATAGTTAAATTACAATGATTCTTGTTATATTTATGCTTCTAGTCTCCAACTATCTGGATTCTTTCACTGTTGTAATACCTAGCTTCAAAGTAGTGGCCACAGAAGTTACCTATGCAGGAATGTCATTGGATGTGAGATCATATATTCTGCTGAATACTGATTTTTATGTAATTGCACTAGGACAAACAACATGTAGTGCTAGTGTGATGATTACTTTTGACTTGACAGAAGTATAATTGAAAATGACATGTAAGGGATTTAGTTTTAAAATATTTTCATTAATGCATATTAGAGTATCATATTTTTCCCAAAGTTTAAAATCTGCTTATAAGTCAGAACAAGGTAATTAGGATTGTTAATAGACACCTGCACTGTTTATTTTTACGCTCTCTCCTCCAGAAATGCACTGTTTATTTTTACACTGTCTCCTCTAGAAATGCAAGTCTGGCTTGCAAGATTATTTTCTTTTATATGTCTATTAACTCATGCTGAATTAGAGTTGATTTGAGTTGGAATATATATAACAGCCTCACCTAATTACTTCATCTGGATCATTTCTACTGTGGGTTCAGACATATTCATTATGACTGTGTTCTCAGGGCCGTGGGAACAATAATATTTCTCTGCAGCCAGGCTTGAATAAAAGAGTACAGAGATCAGTTCAGTTTGAATTGCATTTATTTTTAAAAATTCTTACTAATATCATAAAGTATGTTTTGGTCAACATGGAACATTTCCTTTTATCTAAAATGAAAATTTTGATAGAAAAACCTACTTTCAAGATGAAGCAAAGTCTTGGCTTAGTGGTTTGTCCAATAGTTTGGAAGATAAACATCAGTCAAGGATGTAGTATAGTCAGGCTTGATTCTTTTTTCTGTTAGGTAGGCTGAAGTCCATGATTTCAAGGGGTAGCATACCACCACTGGAAGACACAATGTTCAGCATCCTCCTGACAATGTTTTGATTTTGTTTAAAGAGAAAGTCTGTGGTGCAGGCATTAGGAACTGACGTGACAGACTCAACAGCAGAAACATTTTCATTTTCTCTTCCTGAGTCAGTGACTAACCAAATATTTTTCAAAAGGGAGAGAAGAAACTTGACTGTATTCTGTATCTTATTGATTAAGGTATCCTAACTAATAACAGGATTCAAACTCTACCTTCAAATGGAAAAAGAATAGATTTGAACTGTGATTTCCTTCAGATAGGTGCCCTCATCAACAAAATGCTTTAAGATGCAGTTTCCTTAGCTGTTGTTTTTGAAACTGTTTTGCTCTTTAGAAAATGCTTAGACTTGTTTGCCTAGATATAGGGGGCATTAGAGGTTCAAATGACAAAAGCAAGTGTTTCTTAACTGCATAGGTAGTAGACCTTTCAAATTCCTTGGCAAAGGAGAGTGGGAATGCAAAAAAAAAAAAAAAAAAAAACCCAAAAAACCAACCCTTGCCTAGCACAAAAGAGGTCAGGAGTACTTGAGAAGAGAGCTCCACTGGCAGCTATCAAATGAACAAATTATATCCAACTCAGGAAATCCCCCATCCTGAAAATAATGGGGGGTTCAGGAGAGCATTAGGGGAAGATGGCCATATACTTTTTGTTTGTTTTCTTTTGTTACTCTTTCCTAAGCATTTGTCTCTAGCCACTGTTGGGACAGAAGATTGGCCAGATGGACTCTTGGTCTGAATTTTACAGCAGCTCTTATATTCTTGAGACTGCAAAAAAAGAAAGAATTACATATATAAAATAGACTAACGCTAACATAAACAATAGAGTACTTTTTTCACCCATTAATATTCTGTAGCTTTGTGGGAAAGACATCCTTCTAGAACACGTATGCAATAGAAATGGGATTTTCTGTGTCCTGGATATAGAGGCATCATCACCAGTGTTATGACTCCAAACTCCTGACACTTGTTCCAACTTAACACTGCTCTGCATGGAAGTGCTTCATGCTCATGTTTCCTCCTTCCTAGCTAGGGTTTTTTTTTCTACTTTAATAGCTTACCTTTAATGTTAGTGATCATAGAGACCATCTTATTGCTGTGTTCTCTCCAGGAGAAAAAGTTACGTACTGTTATACTAAAGGTTAGATTTTTCTAAATGTATTTATATTTAAAATTGAAGATAATTAAATAATTTTTCAAAACACTTAATAATAATTTTATTTTGAAAGACCAGATAGTGTAATGAAAACTGAAAAATCATCTAAAGGGAGCCAGGGACATGAAAATTGGGAAAGTAGAAGTAGAATGTTAAAATTCATATGGGGAAAATGCAATTTTACACAAGACAAATAGACAGAAGGAAAGAAAAATCTAAACACAGTAATGTCAAAAGAGACATTCAGGAGACAGTGAGCAGAAAATCAGAAACGATTTTGCAAGGCCACACTGCGGCAAAAAGAAATTGAATGCCATTTTGCTATCCGTACACTGACATATCAAGCAGCATTGATGGAAAATAATAATCTCCCCAAAACAGGGGAAGCTGAGGGACCAATGCAGAAGAGGAAAGTTGTTCTACTGCTAGTTTGATTCCTGGACTCACTGCTAAATTGTCTCAGCTGCTATGATGATTTTAAACCACTGCTCATTGAAACTGCATGCTTTTCCCTATCTTTGCTAGAGTAAATCTTCATTATCAGCCAGTTTTATGCACTAGATCTCTAATAGAAATAATTCTCAGGGGTCTTTGAGGCAAACTTCAGGGGAGAATTACCAAGATGCCCTTGCTGAAAGGGTACTAAGAACTAGAAAGCATAAAATGAGAGCTAGAAAGCATAAAATGGCTGGTGGCCACTTTTCATTTAAGTATATACATTATCTGGGTTTTTCTGTAACCTACTGAAGATAATGACAAAGAGCAGTTGAATTTGGTAATGTATTTATTGGCTGATAATATAAAAAGAATTACATATATGTGTCTTGCAAACAGATCACCATACTATTCAAAAATAGCTTCTATTATCTATATTGATTTATGTAACTCCTTCCTCTATTATTAGCCCTGACTGATATAACTCTTCATTACTTATGGATTTACATTTTATTCAGTGCTCCTCTGCCAGCAAACCAGTGCCAAGAAGCAAAGAAAATGTCACGGTGAAGTTGTTTGTTTTTAGGTTTTTTGGTTTTTTTTTCCTTCGTTTTCCACATTTTGGAATACTTTCCGTCTGTTTCACAGTTCCATGAATAAAGCTCAATTATATAGTGTGAATGTCACTTGCACGGGAAAAGTGCCAGCACCAAAGACTGAAGTGGTGATGAAGTAATAAAATAAGAACTACATGAACCACAGACAAGTGGTTGGATTTGAAACAACTCTTGCCCTAGATGGCCAGTGAAGGTCATTTTGGCTATCTGTCCAGTTACAAAAATGAAACAGGCAGAGAAATGAAGCACATAAAAACCAAAATCTATTCAGCTTAGTCCATAAACACTTTGGAGACCAGCTGCAGACGTGGTAGAGCTATAAAGGGCTTTTGGGAACAATGAAAGTCTTGTATGCTCCAGCTTACCAATCAAAAATGTTCAGAACCGGTCCTATTTACAGTAGGAAGCTCTCAACCTATTTCATTAAAAACGGGAATGATATTCCAACCCTATCCTTTGATGGAATTTGGTCAGATCAGAAGTCCTGGAACGTATGTCCAAATTCTGCAAAGATACTGAGTTTATTCAGTCAGAATTTGGATTGTTTCTATACATACGTTACTCAGGTAAAATCTGTAGAATGTGATGTATAGAAAAAAACCCAACCCTAATGACATGGTAAACTAATCCAATATTATTTTTTGTAAAAGTGTTCACAGATTTTTCAGAAATAAAACCATGTTTATATAAAATACATTTTGCATTTGTCAGTACTACGATTTTTGAAGAAATAAGACTGTGAACCACTTACAATGCAACTTCTAAAAAAAGTGCTGTGTAGATGATTTCAAGTATGTACCTAGGGGCATGATTTCATACATGAGTTTCCCATTTAAGTTAATAAAAGTCTTCACTGTGTACATCCAAAAGAAATGTGCACTGGTTACAATACTCATGGCATGTATTAATACAGCCGTAACAAAAGGACAAAGGTGGTTTGATTTAGTAGTTTCTTTGTGGGTAAATATGATGCTATACTATAAGACTTCTCTCCAGTTTGTGATAATTGCTTCTGTTTTATGCTAGTAGAGTAGTACAAAGAAATAACATGCTAACTTGTAATATAGACTAAAAATAAAATACCAAAAAAGAAAAGAAGTTGCTTAAATCTTGAAACAGTATTAGACATAGTAAAATAATTTGATTTTAAATATTTTTTCAAATCCCAGAACAGTGTGTTCTTCATGTAAGATTTTTTTTTAAACCACAATAAGTAGGTTGTAGGCTTTGCGTTGGAGATACCATATGGAAAGCACTAATTTAATGGGAAATGATAAGCTGTGAATTGGATTCATGATTCATGAGTCACAATGCACAATAACACATGCCAGTAATTTACTAAAATACAGTATGCATGCATGTATATTTACTTACACATGTGCATATATACCAATTCTTTGTTACCTAATTGTTGTTACAATTCTGACAGAAATATATTCTTTTTGTGTGTGTGAGAAACAGCACTGTCGCACATCAGGACAACTGGCCAGGTATTGGTTTTGGTGCTCACAAGGAATAGTTGTGAATATAATATTTATAATGGGAGTATGCATAATCTCTATCTACACTTGTTCATTGTGTAGATTATAAATACTTCCTAAGTACAGCCATTGGGACATATTTTTAGGAAGAGTCTTACAAGCAGAGATGTCAGAAGGCGGATCTGAGATGAAAGAGTTTTCTGCTGACATTTCTTGATAAACTGAAATAAACATACCTCATTTAGAAAGCTAGAGCAAAGTATGCCAGTACAGCCATTTGATTGTATTGATTAAAAGTGATGCATGGTTTATGATGAAGTGTTATATCCTTTCTCTACAAGTAAAGAACAACAATATTGTGTTTAGTTTGTCCTGAGTGAATGATTTACTATAATCAAAGTCCTTATTTTAGTCTTCTGGAAAATGAAGGGTAGACATTATCAAGCTAAGGGGGGGCCTTTCGTTTTCTAGGAAGAAGTATCTTACTGCTGAAGGGGCCTCTCTATGACTGAGATCCAAGGTATAATGATAGCTGATAATATTTGTGAGAGATGGAGGCTCTTCAGTGAAGCTGCATGATGAATCACTAATAAAACCCAATTAGCTGCTTAGATGATTCCCCTTTAGTCATCACTCAGAGAATGGAAATCATAAGAGCTGAGAGAGCATCACAACTGAGTCTACCGCAATGGCAAGAGATAAAATGATGCTGGATCTTTGTTGAAGTCACGAAGGACAGTAACATAAGTGAGTGAATTTTAGTAAAGGCTCTTTAATGAACATATGCAGAGCTGAAATCAATAGGTGATAATACCTTAGAACAAAATTAAATCGTCATATAAGTGATACTGTGGTGTGTGGGAATAGCGCAGTGAGGGGTAAGAGTACAGGGGTGACTTGCTAGCTAGAGGCAACAGCGTCATGATTAGAGGCAATACTGCAGCTAGCAACAGCAGCATGGTGAGAGGGGGTGGTTCATCAATGGGTATATGATTAGAGGTTGTGGCAGTTAGAAATTGTGCTGAGACAATATCAAGGTACCTCTACATGCACAGGCATCATTTTATGACACAAGATGTATGAGAATCTGTCTGCATGCATGCTAGGATGGTACTGAGTACTGGAAAAAAGCTGCCACATGTACTGGAAAGGTACAACCTGGAGAAATATCTTTCAATGTAGACAAGCATAAGGTGATAGATACTGGGAAAAAACAAAGGGCGGCCAACTTACCAAATGATGGCCTTTGAGCTGATGGTTTCCATTCTGGAGCAAAATCTTAGAATTATGACAGATAGCTTAGCATGCAGCATTAGGAAAGCAAATGAAAAGCTAGCAGTTACTAGGTGAAGAACAGAGAACAAAGCAGAATGAGAAGAAGTTCTGACCCTCCTGTAGGCATCTGCTTACAGCCACCGATGGGAGTCAGGATGCTGAGCTAGATGGGCTCTTGGTCTGACCCAGCATGGCTGTTCTTCTGTTTTCATATGCTCACAGCTGGGCAAGAAAATCGAATCAATGGTCTGATGCCTACTGTTCTGCAGGGCTGTGCTTTCCAATCAGATGAACACTAGCTTGATTTATTGCTGCTTTGTTTTCCCCAAATCGATGCTGTGTCACTTTCCCTTTTAATACATATGGATTTGGCAAGAAAGGAACTGACTGTTCGGGGGATCACAGAGTTGTAGCTCCCTGGCTGGCTGATGTCCACCACAAACTGGCCTGATATCTGCAACATCTGAAAGAAGTGCTACAGAAGTATTGAATTTTAGAAGTGTTTATCCGAGTACATGTTAAGAGCTAGTAACTTTTCTTTATAACAACTGACATAGTGTTAGATAAGAATGTTATGAATGCTAATCCAATTCATTTATTGTAAAACCAAACAGAACTCTTGGTCTTCTTAACAGCTAACTTCCTTGAAACTCTGAATGTGCCTTTACTGAGATATACATTTTAATAACGCAGGAGCACAGTGTCTAGACAGGAGACTTTCTAATTTTCTTTTGCATAAATGAGTACAGTATTCATAAAAATCTAGATTGAGAGGAAATACATTATGGCCTAAAACATTTAGAATGAATCTATCTACCTAGCTCACAAAAGCTCAGATAATAAATATGAACTGTTTCAATGAGAATCAATATTAATGACGATTGGCTTTGTCCAGATTTATGTTTCAAGTGTAGTCACTTGTATGCAGTCCTTGACATCTCGGACTGAGTGTAGGGTAAGTGGGGGAATTAATAGCATCTTACTCTGTCTCTACCTGTTTTCATGAAACTTGCTGGAACTTCTTATCTTTGATTCCCCTACCACTTTGCTAAATTTGCTTAAATTTATGCAGTAGCCCCAAAAGTTAGTGGGAAGAGAAGCGTGGATAGATTTCAGCAGAATTTTGTATAAGCTTCTTTCCTTGAGGAAACCAGTCTAAAAACCAGACACATTTCCTTAGATTGCCTCATTCTGAATGACCCTCTGACGCAGAGATTATTCCTTAAAAATGTGGCAGAGATGATAGGAAAATCTTAAGTACTTCTGTTCATATTCTTTCATTTGCACTTGTTAGATGGTATTTGACTTCATGAATAGTCCCTCAGAGAGCATGGTGGCATCAACTGTTCAGTATAAGAGACTGAGAACCTGCCTTAATGAAAAGAGAAACATGACTCTCTGCAGCTGTCTAAATCATATCAATAAAAATGAGATTTCAGGGGTGAAACCCTTGAACTGCTGATGTAACTGGCAGAATTCCTGAAGATTCTTAATAGGGCCAGGATTTCACCATAGGAGTGTTGGCTCTCTTTGGTTTACAAATAAATCACAAAGCATTCCCATGCATGTTTGTGTTGGCTGCTCCTGAGTATTTACGAACAGATTAGGATAGATGTTTTCTGTACTTCTTGCTACACAGTGCCTGTGAGTTTTTTATTTCAGTAATTCACTGTCTGTTCTTTATGGTGTGTGACTGGCCATCTTTTCTTCATTGGATAGTTGTTTCTTCTTAACAGGAGACAAATAATTGATGAATAGCAAATAATGCACTTCTGTTAGGAATCTGTAGAACTGTATTAATTAACAACAATTAAATAATTAGTCACCAGCAGAATCTGACAAGGGAAAAATAAGATTTCATGAAAGGCAGCAATTTTAATTTGAGCTTTTTATTCACAAAACTTATTTTCTTTACCTGATTACTTCTGAAAATACTCTCCCTCTGTTGTATTTTATTACATCCGTTGGTCCGTAGCTTTCCATTTTACTGCTCAAATCTTGTATTTTTCTCATCTTTATGGGCTCACACACATTTGCTGTTATTGCTTTATGTACTTGTAATGTCTGTGGAGTCACATTATATACGATCTCAATTCATCATTATCATTTGCTGCTTTAAATGTGATATATTATCGTAAATGTGGAAGATAAAGCCTCCACAGGAAAGCTATATCTTATCTGTAAATTGAACTTTTTTGTTGCTTATAGGGTTCAAATCATGCATTTTTTGATAATTCTGTATTTAATCAATGTCCAAAGGTAACATTTTAATTTTACATGCCACTGGCATTTTCTGGCAGCCAGGTAGTGAGACAGATGAAGAAAAATAAGATTTGATTTTCAAAGAATGGTAGATAAGTAAAAATAACATCTGACTGCCAGTGATGTCTCTTCAGATAGTGACACGCATTATCCCCTGGCTGGATTATTGCGCTTAAGGCACTGGCTTTACCGAGTCCCTGGGGAGACCCTCCGGTGGTTCGAGGCAGCGTTTTTGCCTTTGGTATCACACAGAGCACGTCAGATACGTGTCACCGCCTTCCTTGGGTGTCCTCTGACAGCGCCAGCGCGTTTCGTACCCCGAGCCGGTTTACAGCCCTTTTCCAGCCACATCTGAAGGAGCTACAATGTTCGAACAGTAGGCAAGGGGGAGAGAGGAAAACGGTGAGAGCGGGGTCCTGTCACGCCAGCCAGCGAAGCTGGGCACGCGCCCGCCGCGCCGCCTCCTCGCGTGCGGCCTCCGCACGGCAGGTTCCCCCTTCCAGCATCTCCAGCAGCAGCCTGCCAGCGGCAGCCCATGAGGGAAAGCCTGGAACCATGGACGTGGCTTTTCTGTGGAGAATAGGAAGTCAAACACGCCTGCTGTTGAGAGGGAAGAAAAAAGTGGCTTAATTAATTAAAAAAAAAGAAGTGGGAATGAATACAGATGTCAGCAAACATGACCTTAACTATTTTTGAAGCCAGGCCGGCCTGCAATGGCAGTGCTGTCCCGCCCGGCGCCTCCCCGCTGCTGGCCGCGGGCACCTGCGGGTGGCCGGCGGGGCCTGTCGCGGCGGGGCCTGTCGCGGCGGGCAGGGCTCGGCCCTCGTGTCGGCTCCGTGAGGGGCCACCGAGGGGCCCAAGAGCGAGCCTGGCCCAGGCGGGTCGTTGCTTCCCTGGCGTCACGTCCCTCCAGGTCAGCGTTCCCTCTGCCGTCTGCCTTGCTTGGTTGTTCGGTGCGTAAGTTAGGCTGTAGTCGGGTATTACGTGCGAATGGGTCGGTGTTCGCACGACAGCCCTGAAGGGCTGGCTGCCCTGCCTTCAGTCACTCTTTTCCGCCTTGCCCACGTTTGTGCCGTGTGTGTGGTGGGGCGCAGGGGTGCTTTTACCTGGGGACAGTGGAGCCCACCAGAGGTAAAACTCCCCTCAGGCCTGGTTCCCCCTTGAGCCCAGGGTGGGCGCGGGCCCCTGGCCTGCCACCGCAGGCCCCGGGAAGAGGAACCCCACAGCTCTTTCTCCAGAGTGGGTGCTGGAGGAGAGGGTCACCTCCACGCCAAAACCAGGAGTGCTGCTGCTGGTCAGGACGCCATCGTGGCTCTGCATTGCTTCTGTTCAAAATGCCTGCAACGACTGCTGAGTACCCGTTGTCTCTGGCTTCTCGGAGCCTGTCAGTTAGCTGGTTCTGCGTCCATTAAACACATGCCTTACTGATATCAAATAGTGCAAGTATTTTACTCTGAGTGTCATGTAGTGCTAAGCCTTGCAAGTGTTTATTACATCTACACCGTTACTTTTACCAGCTAAGCCTGTCATCTCATCAAAGAATTTTCGACAAGACCTGTTTCCAGGAAACTACAGCACTTATGCATCTAGGCACTTCTGAAAACATGCCAGGTATCTATCTGAATCTTTGTGCACCACATAGCTGTAAAATCTGGCTTTCAGTCTCCTATTATAGTAGAGTTTCACATCTACGAGGAGTATTTTTATCTTTTTATTGCTGATCATGAAGACTTCTAAGAATCCAACATTTGAAAAACAAAATTAAACTATGATTTAAGTGGATCAGCATCATCTAGTCACTGTTTTTAATTACAGATAACCTGCTGGAAGACATTGTATGTTAGACATTTATTGCATTCTATTTATACAATATGAAAGACTGCTGAGGTAACTAATTAAAAAAAAAAAAAAAAAAAAAAAACAAAAAAGCCCCCACCAAAACCCCAGCCTTATATCATCTTTAGCAAGTGTTTTGGAACTGCCTAAAGTTGCTTGCTATGTGGGTTGACTCTGAACAAATCAGAAGGAAGCGTTAATTCTAAAATACATGTTAAAAAAAAACAGCTAAAAGAAGTGTATAGTACCTGGAGTTTATGAAATTCATGATGTAGGTCAGACTGGATTAAATCATCTTCTTCGAGCTATTTGACCACATGAATAACTTGAACTTGGTATTTAATTATAGTTTAGTAACCCTTTAAGTCGCGCTTAACAACGTACCACTCCTGAAATATTCCTTTAATCCCCATTCACTGACTGATGTGTTAAAATTCAGTGTGTTTGCAAATATGTTTTTCAGTCTTGCTAGGCCAGACCAAAAAAAAATGCTGGCATTAAAGTTCAGAACTGCAGGCTTGAAACCCACTGTTCAACGTTGGTCTTCACGGTCGCTAGAAGCTTCAGATTCCTCACCTTTTAAAGTCTTTCAGGAGCTGCAGTGCAGCTGCGTAAGTGTCCGGTGGGTTCAGCAGTGTGGTAGGAAGACCATTTGAGACCCAGAAAATATGTTGGGGGGTTCAATTTAAGAACACGAGAGACTTACTGCATAGTCACAAGGCAGTGTTCAAAGACAGCTGCACTTTTAACTATACTCCTGTCTTTTAAAATGAAGGACTCCTAGCCCACAGACTTCTGTGTAATGTCTTTGTATAAACAGAACTGGAGGATGTAAGAAGCATTTTCCTCCACAGCCTGAAGTAGTTCAAACTCAGATTTCTCAGTTTCTAGGACATCTCTCTAGAGAAAAAAGAGGCAAGAAGGAGCAAGGTTGTACAGCCTGATGGTTAGGACGCTCACTGAATGCTGGGTCTCATCCTTCCTGCCATCATTCCTTATGAAGCTTATATTAAACAGTCATTGCATAAAATGCAGAAATGGACCTTGAACCAGGATTGGGACCAATGGCAACCTCATTTCCCCTCTGGCTGTGTCTGAAAAGAGATGAGTGAGCACTGTAAAAGAAGGGATCTCTCTGCCTCATCTGGCAGGACTGCATATGCATTTCCTATTAGGGAACAGAGTACCTAAATGTTAAAATTGTTCTGTATGAACAGAAAAACCAGTCTCCTGTGCATTTCATACATGTACACTCCTGGTTTTTGTTAAGCAAATAGTGCACTTGGTAATAGTATTTGCCTAAGAATAAGTTCTCTTTCAGTCTCTACGTCTTTAAAAAGGATGAAAAATGTTTCTTGTCATTGAAGCTTCTTCTAGTGAAAAGAATTCTTACCAGGCTTTATAAGTAACAGGTTCCCCATTGTAGTACTAAATGTGCTTATTTTGTGTGTGGCTTTCCCCTGCAACAAATGCCCATCTCCCTTGTAACAGCTCACAGTCCTTGCCAAGCATATTTATATACTTTATATCCAAATACCTCCTGGGGATTTTATCATGCAAGACTTAGAATATTTTCAACATAAATTTAGCATAACCTAGAGCTCTAGCTTCTTCTATTGAGATGCTGCACCAGCTGATTAGGAAGAATGTGATTGATAAGAGGGGTCTGCAGCTACTAAAATGAAGTGGTTGTAAATCTGACTTTTCATTGCTGCTTTCTGTTTTTGTTGCCTAAGACCTCCTTTGGAAAAGTCAAATTTTTACCAAATAAAGTCTCTTCATTAATTTTTTTTACAGAGCTTCTAGGTGTATTTAAAGTGTATGGGTACTGTGGATGAAAGATGTCAGGTTTGCAGCCAATTAGTTTTAAAGTGTGCAAGTACAACTACTTTTTAATTTCCTTTATACATTTCAGACTCTACAAATTCCCATAGGGGGGACAAATCTACTTTAATCAATAGATACAAAACAGCAGAAAAAATCGTTACCGCCTGCTGCTATACCATCAGTTTCATTTCCTTCCTTAGGAGACTTGAGTGTCCAGCCGTGTAGATTTTCACCTTTGAGTGCAGTCCATATCTAAAGGTTTCTAAACAGTTCTGATACAGCTTTCATTTTGGTTTTCACCTTTTTCTTGTTTCTCTGTTTGTGCTCTGTAATAGCTCAGAACACCCTTTCTGCCTGACAAGGCATTTGTAAACTTACATCTTTCTCATTATGCACTGGGTTTGGACTCTATTCTTCCTTTAGTTTGCTGGAGGCAGCCTATCTTCTTCAGAAAGCTTTTCCTAGAAATCACCACTTCGAGCCTGCCATATGTTGGTGATTTCCATCCTTTGGCAACTCACAGCCTATGTCAGTGGTGACTATATTGCGGGAGAAATAACTAAATAGCCACATAAGATGTGGAAAGGAAGCATCTGATATGGCAACGTTAGAACTTGACAAGAGTAGTTTTTCTTTTTTCACTTATTATCTCCTTTTTCCACAGTGTCCATCATCATTTGTTTATCATTAGTTGGCTAATTTAGAGCTTAATTGTGCTTGAACGGAGATTTTGGACAGAGGAGAGCTGTGAGTGTTAACATGATTCAGGGAGAATCAATACATCCTGCATTTCTATGGTGTATGCTCACAAAGCTTCCTTTTTTAGAAAACATACTGACCTGCCTGTGATGTTCTTCTCTAATTCTGTTGGAAGAAGTGGCAGTGGCCATTGCTTTAAACCATTCCCACCCCATTAGTCTTCATTTGAAGGAGTGGGGGATGCATATCGATAGTTATAATCACTTCTGTGGCACAAGGGAGGCAGAGTTGTAAAAAGTAAGCACTTTTGTAATGCTGATGGAGAGAGAAGGAAAGAATTTCACCGTGTCCTCTGGTCTAGCTCTCCTAAGCCCACAAAAGAAAATTACTGCTATCTGTCACTTAAATTTTGAACGGACCCTGAAATCACAGGTGAGGAACAGTTAATGTGGCTGAAGGTTGGTGGAATAAGGGTGCTTTTGAACCTGTACCACATAATGGATATTGTTATCTTTGTTTAGATGTATGTATTTAACATCTGGATACTAACATGATGAACATTTGTAATATATGCTACATAGAAGGTGTAAAAAATATGCAATTCCTCCTTTTTTTCTCATTAATAGAATTATCTGCAAAAGAAATTATGAATTTCACAACCTTTTCACCTCTTTGGTTTATGCACAGGAAAAAATGATAGAAGGGGAACAATTATTTTGATGAAAACACGTATGGATAATTTCTTCTAAAGAAAAGTATTTAGTGTGTACAGTATATGCCATCTGATGGTCTTCTAGTTTTCTTGAAATATGTTTAAATTAAAAATAAAAACCCCCTTACATATACCTGATTAACAGCAGAACAAATGGTTTTGCTACACGTCACATGGGTTACTGTTTAAAGGTTGGCCTTTTTGTACAACTGGAGGGCAATAGTTCTCATTAGCTTTAGAGAGCAGAGCAACCCATTTTAAACATAATAACCATCTCTTCCAGAGAGAAATGCTTGCTCCTGGAATAAAAATTAATATTAGGATATTAGTGTACTGGCAAGCTAAATATCTAAAAGAAAAATCCATCCAGCTCAAAATAGCAAGCAAAATTTCTCTATATTAGCAGGAAAGAAGAAATTGTCTAGTTTGGGTGGAATAGATACTGAAAAAGCGGAATGAATCCTATGGCTGGATGAACTGTACTTTGATTTACATTTAAGATTCTGTTGGATCTTCACTGAGCGCCTTCACATCACTTCTTCTCGAGGACCAGAAAGATAACACACAGAATCTCTTTTTTGTTAAGACATACTGTTTGGAAATAAAGTAGAAAGGCCTGAAAGGAAGAATATATCTGTATGCTGTGTGCAGTCATTAATTGTGAGAGGGGGAAGATGAATGAACCAAAACAAAGATATATTTTTTGAAGATGTTAAATCAGTAGTGTGCAAAAGGGGCAATTAGTAGTATTTTCCTAAGAGCAATTTAGCTTAAATTGCTGCTGTATGCTATTTTTGTTGCATGCCTGAGCTGTCTCTACAGCGGTTTTAAGAAAGCATATATTCTGTTAGCCTGCATTTTTGAAACCAAGGTAGAAAAAGGAAAAGGACTGTAGCCTGTTGCAGGCATAACATTCTAAACATTCATGCGCTATTAATAGATTAAGTGGGCAGGAATTTCCCACCCACTGCAATTTTTCTCTATTTTATTGTTTCCAGTGGTTGTTAATTTGTATTTTATGACATTTCATAATATATGCTCCCAATAACAGGAAAATAGGATTTATTTTTCTTTTTAGACAGAATTAGTGTTGGTTTATGTGGTGAATATCTCAGCAAAATTTTTCCCCTTGTGTCCGTGCTCTAGGTCTCTTATCACATTCAATACCATTCTGTTGAGCATTATCTTCATTAGTTTAAATTCCAGCTTTTCTTTTGCTACAATGAAAGCTCTGTGCTCAGACTGTGTGAGGTTGTTAAAGATGGCTCTTGCCTTTGGTCCTCCATGTGCCTATTTGCAGCTGGAGCTAGTTGATTTGAGTATCTCTGCCACCATATTCAGAATATTGTACAACAGACATTAAGACTTAAAGTAGTATTTTCTGCATGGACAGGAAATGGTAATGGTATTCTATACTAAATTCACCTCTACTAGTCCCTCTTATTGCTTTATGATGTTACATCAGCAGTGCTGCTTATACCGATGAACACTTTCTGTTTACAAAGGCTAGATACTTTGCATTTGATAGTTTTCTTGTGTACCTCGCTATTCTGATTCACTGAAGGGATTTAGCAAGTTATTGGTAGAATCCCAATTACCTGGTTTCTTTCTTCTTTTCAGAAATATGTGACTGGCATGATGAACACCCATCAAAACTTGTCTCATGTTGAAATACCTTCTGTGTTATGAGTTCATAAAGCTACCGTACTGTCAGTGCTGCTCAAATCTAGTCTGGCTATCTTCTTATGAAGGTCATTGATTGCCTAAGAAATGATCAGTGTTTGAGACTGAGCGTAGTACAGGGCCGAGTTGTTCTCAGTATAACATCAGTATTTCCTTGACTGGGACAGGTTAGGCTAAATTCAAATTATTAGAGCCTCTGTGTTGCTAAATGTGTTGGGAAAGTAGTGGCTTCAGGCTAGACCCTCCAAAACTAGACACTTAAATGGGACTATTAAAAAGGTAACTGCAGGGCTAAAAGTATACCTGGAAACCTACCAAACCTTGAGTGCTTTCAGTTTTCAAAACAAAGACCACAGACATCTACCTTTAAGAAGATGTTTCAAGCTGTGACTTTGGAAGCAACAAAACACAAGATGTGTTTTTTACAGGTTACTACTGGCACCACTGCCCACACCAGCTTATTAAGAGCTTGGACATGTCTAATGCTGGGAATTGCATTTGTGATGCTGGGTGCCCTGTGCAGATCTACAGATCTGTTACTTGGACTGGGTGTTCAGGTTTCTTTATGAGTTCAGTCATTGGTTTATGGCTTAAGGAAACATTTTGATTCCTTTTAAACAGTTTTAAGTAGTGGAGGAGGGAAAGCACAGGTTTGTTTCCTTTTCTTGATAAACTTCACGATGCAAGTTAATGGTGGAGGAATTAGACAATGTTAGTGATAAATAATGGTCTAACTTTGGTATCTAAGAGCTCTGCAGTAAAGAAAACCTGCCCATATGCACTGGGGGTGGAGAGAGAAGGTTTTATAACAGATTTAAAATTAGAAAACAAAATGGCCTGATTAACAGCAGTAGGAAGAGTTCTGCAGAGGATGAGGGGAGAAATTAACGGATGACATTCAAAGGCAGCTGTGAAGTATGAGAAGCTGCAGCACGCGGAGGTAGTCAAATCTAGCAGTACAGAGAGTTCTGAATGATCTGTAATGCTGAAATAAATCAGACAGTCTGGGTGGGGGGGATCTTTCAAGTGGTAGATCATCTCTAAAAGGTGGATCACCTCTGCTTGGACAGATGGTAAACCAGTAGATTCCATCCTGAGCTAGAGCAATATATTAGTATTAGAAGCAGGTGTTATGTAGGGGATGTGTACAAAGATATTTCAAGCAAACTGATGATGATTTTAGCACGTACTGGGCTTTTTTGGAAACAGAGTGAGTCCGTCGTCCCCCCCCCCCCCCCCCCCCCCATTTTATAGTTCAGAAGGCAAATGTAATTCACCTATTGCTATCTCCATCGGAGAATGTCTCTCTCTGTATCTTCCACTTACCTTGAAATAAGGGAAGGGTACAGACCTCTTTCCTCTCATTGCCTTGGACCTACCCGCACTGTCAACAGCACAAAGAGGCAACATAGCATGCCCATGTCCATGAAAGGTTGTGAGAGGAAAGTTGCAGGTGATTACGAGCGAAACCAGAATGTAGTGCATATGCACTACAAAGGCCTTTCCATTTCTACATAGATGATGGCCTTCAGTGGATAGACCCCCTACTGATAAATTCTGTCTTTATAGCAGAACTATAGGAAGAATAGTATTTTTCTGTGGTAGACCACGGTCTGGCTTCTAGTGAACTGTTCTGATGTATGTGGTTGAATGGAGTCTGCCTCTCCGAAGAGCAGTTCTCTCTGCTAATGACAGGAAAAAATCATACAGTTTTTTTTCATTATAGGTATGACTGAGTAAAACAAGAAACTAGATCACTAATTAGAGAATACTGAAGACTACTATGAAATCACATCTGGTTTTGATTTCCTTCAAGACAACCATATCTAACACCTAAAGATGGACTCATTCTAATCAATTTCCTTAGTCATGAGCATATTCCTCCTTGATATCCAGTACTATTGCTTTTTGATTCATACAGAAATAGCAATTTCAATTATTCTGGCTATGAAATTAAAATTATATTCATCCAGCCATTTCTTCCTCACCTTAGAAACTCCCATTCCTTTCCTTCCCCTCTTTTCTCTCTGGTAACATCTAAATTTCATATATGAATGCTGATAGAACTTGATTAAGAATTTAGAAGCTCTTTTTGCCCCCAAGTTACCTGAAGAAACAATTCAGTTGGTGCTGATTCATGAAAGGAGATGAACTTAATTTCAGGCAAGACTGGTAAATTACTGATCTCTAGGCTGAATGAAAGCACTGATAGATTTTACACAGTTTATGTAGTTTTGCTTTTATTCTGCTTTAACCTGTGTTAAAACAAAATAGCAGAGAGACACAGTGTTTTTGTGGGGAATAAAGACAAAAAGTAGGTACTTCCCTGTACATTTTTTTCATGGAAGGTGCTTTTAATTGCTGTTCATTAACCCCAGCCTTCATTCAAATGCATTTAGAAAGTTTGCCTGTTCTGTGGTGCATTTACACCACTTCTGCACCTCTATGCAATGAAGAATCTCTTTTTTTGAAGAGATTTTATGAAGAATCAATAGGGTACTAGTGCTTACCTTTTGAGTATCCCAGTATGTCCAGTTTATATTGTGACTGTATTTTTTCATTTGGACCTTTTCTTCTTCAGATGCCCTCAAAGTTCAGCTCATATTCAGAGATTCAGCTGTATATATTTCATTGTTGAGTCTATCTAACCTTCTGATTTAATTTATTACTTGATAATCAGAGCAGTTCTTATGTGGCTTAACATACTCAGTTGAGATAGGATGCTTAATTCTTCAGTAGTGTAATAGGTTTCATTATTTAAATGAAATCCTGGTTTAATGCCAGTAACTTGTATAAGAATGCTCATATTTTCATGTTGAACATATATATTAGTCATTTCCTTCAGTTTTAGATGTTGGACGTTACACACAATGACCATGATTACTTTGTGTATTAATATTGTTCCATACCTTTGGCAAAGGTGCTTTTTGTTTTGCGCATTAACTTTGGCTTGTCAGCTGCCACCTCAAGTTTTTGTATTTTGGTTTTGTATTTTGTTCGGATACATTCTGTCTGCATTAATATGCTGCTGTCAGCAAACGATGTTTTTGAGCATTTTGTAGGTTATTTTGAAGCTTTTTTTATTACCAGTAATAGGAAACAACTCATAGTTACTTTTTAGAAGCAGGCTGTTAAAGAGTCATTTTAAAAAGTGTGACTTTTCCAGATAGCCTGTCATTCTTTGTATTGTTCAGAAGAATTCTTTTTATTACTACAGTTTCTTTTAAATTTTGTAGTTTTCCATGTTAAAAGGGTACAGAGGAGTTTGGCAGCAAAACATGTCATGTAGTATGCCACGTTTGACTCAACTGATTTTTTTGACTAGTTTAACTGGTTGTTTCTAGGCTTTCTGGCTCAGGTTTTCTGAAGTTTCTCTGGTATGTGGTCCTTTGTTCCCAAGTTTTAGTGCTTGAACCAATTAGATCTGAGGAAAGGCTTCTCAAAACATTAGAGCTGGGACTGTGAGTGTAAACCAGCACTGTAACTCACCGGGACAGAATTGCAGCTGTTGTCTTTCACTGTCTTAATTTCTGTAATATGTCTGAATGTCAACACACTTTAAATAAAAGACATTTGCTTTGCTTAATATTGAGTAATTTTTTCACTAAAAACTTAACAGCACCTGAGGAAATAAACTAATTTGACCTATTATCTACATCTGCTTAGAACTCAGTGAAAGCTGAAGGACATGTATGTAAGCTCATGATGCGTTTAAGCACAGGGAATACGTGGTACATACATATATAATTTGCTTAGCCGTTGTGACAAAGACGACAAGGTGTTTGGAGGAAGCTTTATTACATAATATGCATCTTCATAATTTGATAATGATTTCTCCACAGAATATTAATCAGTATTGTAGACATCACTATTCCAGTACTCCACGCATCAATTCTCTAAACATCAATTTCTCCTATTTGCTGTAAATGCTGGGTTTAGATGATTGTGTTCAGCACAGCTGTAAGCAACGTGGTCATAACGTAGTGATTCTGTCATTACTTAGGAGGTAAATCCATACCTCAGCCATGGATGACGTGGAGGTTTTTTTTCTGGAAGCAATCTCCTGTGTTTGGCGACAGCTGTGCAATTGCCCACCTGCAGTACTTACTCAAAACTCGCCCGTGTTTCCTTGCTTGCCATCAGCTCAAGCTCAAGCTGAACCGACCTTACCATCTACTTTTTCCTCCCTACCTCATTTATTTTCTACTTCGTGAAACTGCATAGGAAATACTTTACCGACTTCGGGTGGCATTTCTGTAGCTCATAAAGTATTATTAAAGCAAAGTCTTAACCAAAGGTGACAGCGACGTCAAATACGACCAGAGAAGTCTGCTGGGGAAGCGAGCGTTTTGTCGTCGTAAGCAAGCTGGAGCAAAATCCCTCCGTCTTTGGAATAAGGTATGAATTTGGGTCACCATCCGTCGGGAACGCGAAGGTCGGCGTTGAAGCGGAGGCGAGCCGGGAGCGGGAAGGGCTTATTCCCACCTGCCGGCGCGGCCGAGCGAGCGGCGGCGGCGGCGGCGGCTCCTGCCCGCCTTGGGCGGTAGATGGTGCTAGATGAGAAGTGACGGTGCTGCTCAGGAAGCCTCCCCGGTCAGAAGCTGCAGCTCAAAATCAGGCTAAAATACTGGGCGGCTGCGGTGATTTGTTTCTTCACCTGTCGGATCCTTGGGGTGGGAATACTGAAAATTGAGTTGGGTGACTCGAGGGTGGTGACGGGTGAGAGGTAACGACAGTCGGCTTCTCAACACCGTGTCTGTGGCCTTAGAAGGTTGCAGCGTATCACCAGGGCAAGGCCACCTTTCGCAGTGGGAGAGAAAAGAAGATGCAGGCATTGCACAAAGCGGTACTGCTTCGGAGCAGGTTTGTTTTAAAGAGCACTGTCAGCTTGTATGCTGCCGATTTTGTTGCTCAGCGTGACTGAAAGCCTTGCACCTTCAGAAACCTGTATGATTAATTTAGAGAATATGTGAATGTGAGACCTCCCAGTTGACTAAGAAGAAAAGTTACATACAGGAAGTTTGAACTCTAATTAGCCAGCTGTCGTGGAACATAACAAAGTTGCTTTCTGCCTAAAAACTTGTTGATTAAATAATGTACTACAAATGTATACAGCTGAACGTATGTTAATATTAGTCACATTGTTTCAGCGTTAGGAGTAAAATTGCAAGAATTCCTTCAAAACCAGTGATTCCAGTTGTTGTTCAGTGGCACGACTCCAGAAAAGAAAGAAAATAATCTATATTAGTTTTAATACTCGGTTGCTTTTTGGTTTTGTTTCCCCCTCCTCTGAAACACGCACTTGATACAGTGTTGTCAGGGGCATTTGCACATCCTTGGCAATAAAATTAGGGATGAAATGTGTAAAACAATAGCTTAGTTAGTGGAGGAGATTTCCTTACATGGTTTTACTTACAAACACATTCATCACCTGTAAAATCAATCTTTTTACGGGCACTGAAGGATAAAATGAAAAGAAGCTTCTTCATGAAGTTAATTATTTCCCCAAGCTTTGTAGCTTTCTGATACTACCATACACAAAGCAATTATTCTGAATTGACAGTATTTAGTCAAAACAGGAGCAGTGCTAATCTACTGTAGTAGCTGCTTTAGAAAATATAAGACATACTGAAATAAGACAAATCCTGCATGTGTTTTCCTTCAGTAGGGTGTGTCAGTACTGGCAGAAGTAAACTGATAATATTGAACATAGCATAATATGTTTCAAAACCCTCAGGCTGGGAAATGGTGTATGTTAGAATTCTGGAACGCAGCACTTTCTGCATCATGTTTAATATAATAGCTGTTATGTTTTAGTTCAGGATGACTTGGCATTGGCAGAACCAGGTGCCCTCTGACTCTGTGAGAATAAGGTCATGACTGGCTGCAGTTCTACACGGGTACCAGTTCTATAATGTCTAATATTTGTATGTACTGTTTGAATGCATAGTTCTGTGCAACCTATGTTTCAGGGCCACATCTGAAAAAGCTTTTATAAGATTCTTGGCAGTGGGAAAAGATGCATTTCTAAAATTCAGTACAGCAGCTTCGAAGTAGGATGTGCAAGAGGTGGTGCTGAGTTGAGATTCCTCTTTGTTAATGTAAAAAATGATAATGGACAGAGTGAATCCTCAGGCTGTGATTTATGCTCTTCTTTTGGAAGGATTCTTGACCTTTTTCCCATGAGAAGAGCCTAAGAAGCTTCATAGTCTGCCCTGGTTTTGGGGTAGACTTATTCCAGCTTTCTGCTTGCTTCTTCAGCAGTGTCTTGCAACATCTTAATTGTTTACTTGGGAGAGGCACTGGCAAGATATTTGTGCTTAAATAAATATTTTTTTAAAAGTATTAGAATTTGTGAGAAAAAATTGAAATACATATGTGAATTTTTTTTCCCCAACATTTCCTGAAAATCTTTTTTTCTCTGATAAAACATTAAAATGACAAGTACACTTGCACAGCCCTTCTCAAAATAAATTTTTTCTTAAATCATTTCAGCAATCATTCCTCAGAAGAGGAAGCTATGTTTATGAGGGGTAGAGGGAGGAGGGAATGCAAGTCATAGCTATAAAATTGATATTCTTTAACATGCTGACTTGTTATGACTCCAGTCTGCATTATATGATATTTTTGTGGGCAAGATACTATGCTATTAGTGCTGCAAAATGCCAAATGTAATAACACTCAGCATTACCTAATGGAAAGGTTCCTTACCAAACTAGGCTTTAAAAATGGCTATATTACCTGTAAAGAATTGTAGGGGAGAGAGATAGATGACAAAAAGGAAATATGAAAACTTGCTTTACCTCCTGAGATAAAGTGATTAGGTGACTCCTAATATGCTGTCTGAATAACAAGAAGCCTGAACTTGGCTACAGTGTGGTTAAATAGAAATAATTTAAAATGATAGAGGCTGTGTTTTTTATGTGTGGGGAAAAAAAAAAAAGCTGAAAATGAGTTTTCCCCAAATTTTGCCTTAGATCCAATAGCTGCAGACATGACTGTTGCCTTGAAGGTTTAATACTAGAATATGAGCAGATTTAAAAGTACATATGATGGTGTCTTATGCAATGCCTTAATAATTCCTTGGAAAAGTATTGTAATATTAGTCATGTTGTTTCTCTGGTCTACTGTAAAGATAAATTGTTAAACTGAACTTTTTGTGAGTAGATCGAAGGTTTATGCCAGGTAGGATTTTTCAGTGTTGCATGATTTAGCCAGTTGCTGTGCTTTAATTTTAATAGAGGCTGTATGGCTCATCTTTAATGTTGGAACTCGATGCGACAAATTCTGCGGGAAATGCTTGTAGAAAAGTGCAGATCAAATACCCTGTTTAATAAAACAATAGGAAGAGACAACTGCAGCTAGTAAATGCCTTACCCATTGGCAGCTCTAAGTGGAACAGCAATCATAACTTTGAATGGTAATTTTTAGCTAGGAAAAACTCTAGTGAGTTGTTTGTTTCTTTAGTACCGAGCAGTCCTTAGAGCTACCCCTCTTCTGTGTTTCTTTTGAGTGTACTGATCACACTGGGTAAGGTTTTATTCCTTATTGGTATTCCAACTTCTGAACATCTTTAAAAGCAACCGGTGCAGAACTTACGATATTCACTGAGTAGGCTTGCCCTGAAGGACCAGCCACTCTTTCATTTCTCCTTGTAAGTGCTGGTGTTACATGAAAAATAGAGGTCTGCAGATATTGATGAACTCTCTGTTTGTCTGTATGCTGCCCTGAACATTTTCAAACAAATGGAAAACAGCAGTGCTATGTCTCCCTGTTTTCTTGGACTAGTCTGCAATTTCAAGTTCTTAGACTTGATAGAGACATGCTGGAGAAACCATGACATACTTTACGAAGTCCACAAAACCAGTATTTTCTTCATGTTCTTACTGGATGTTACTAAGAGGCAGCCTGCCAAAGTAATTTGAAAATCTTGCACAGTTTTCTGCAAGGGAAAGTTTTCCTGCTTTGTTTCAGTCAGAAACATTCGCTATAGTAAGGCTAGCTGTTAAACTGTGGAATTCGGGAATACTTGCTGAGCTTGAATCCAGATGCATACCTTTGCTATTTAGGGTTGAGATGTAAGGCAGGATCATCTTACATAGCCCCCCTGGAACTGTATATTTTGACCAAATCCTTCTGCTGAACAACTCTGAAACCAGAGCTAAGGTGGTATATACAGCACTTACATTCAATTATTTTGATGTAGCCTAAGAAGATTTATATCTTGGAGCAAGCAAACACTAGCAGGTGCTACATCTCCATGAAGTACCCTGATGAAAGATGATGTTGTACCTCTGAAATACTGATGAATTCTCTACAGCATTCCTCTGAGCTAGTGTGTTGTGCTTTTTCCTAGAGAGGAGCAATGGCTCTGAAATGTTTCAAGTGTGTTCCACATCCAAAGTAAATTCTTCTCTATCCCATCTGCCACACAGGTTCTGCTCTTGCTAATGCTGAAGATAAACGAGTAGCAAATTATGAGTCTGTGGATGTTCTCTTAAGATTGACTTTTGCCATGAGTTTGCAGTAGAAGAAAGAAAAGAGCCGAGGTCCTCTGATTCCTTTTCCCATATCTAATTCTACAATTTGTCTTCCTTCTCTCCTTTATCTTTTCAGTGTGGAAGTATATCTTTTACTCTGTTCTTTCAACAACACTTTTGTTTTTGATAATGAGATTGCCACAGGAATCTGAACATGCTTTTAATCAGGTGCAGTACTATTTTTATCCTCCTCTTGAAAGCTGATTCTGCATGAATTTTGCCTACATTCTTCCAGAAATCATCAGCCTCTTCTAGAACATGTTGACCTATTTATAAACCAATGAAACTCTAAATGAAAGATGCTTAACACATCATGAAATGACTCAGACTATCCTTTTACTTTTCTCAGATATGCATATAATTCTTCCCTTTTAAGCATACAACTTTTGCATGTTGATCTTTCAGGTGACTATAGACTTGAAAGATTCAGAGGTCAGAAAAATCAACCTGGTTCAATCTGTTGTGTTAGCAGAATAAATATGGTTTAGGTTTAAAATCATGAGAGCCTCTCAGGATCCCTTCTTATAAACATACACAGAAAAGAATTTGGATCCTTTTATTATTAGTCTTACTAAATCAGACCAGATCCAGCAAATCTGTAAATGACCATCTAATGCAATAACAATAACCTGAAGTATATTCTAAGTTTGAGGTACTTTTGTACAATACCACACTGGTTATGGGATATCCTGTTGATAGACCAGTCTCTGGAATATATGAAAAATACTTACTTGCAGCAAACTCAAACTCTTAATTTCTTTTTTTCCCTCTTTTGTTTTAAACTAAATACCCAAAAAGGAATAAAGGAAAACCTACACTTCAACATTTAACATCTATGGAGACCAAACCTGAGATTTCAATGGTGGTAGAAAAGAAGTCTAAAATTTCAGTGCAAAGGCTAGACCCTCTGATTCAGACTTGTGATCTAGTCTAGACATCTAAATGGAGGGAAAAAAATGGCAATCTGCTTTTCTTTTTTGCAAACCTCTTAATGTTGTGTATGAAAAGATAGTGGAGAGAGTCAAATATTTGATATTGGTCCAACAGTGTTGTGTTACTCTGTGCAGTTAATGTGGGCAAAGGAAACATGCCTCTTTTTTGGAACCTGGGATTGTTAGTCTCATTGAAATTATTACTCCAGTTACAATCAGGCTAACACTCTTATTCAAAATGATCTAATTATTACCAAAAGAGCCCGATTAAAAATAAAGAAGTTTTTTCTTTCCAAGAAAGGGAGCAAAAGGTTCAGCAGTGCATGAGACACTGTCTTCTCTTACTGGCCATTATAAACTGTAAGTGCTGCTTTTCAAAACTCAGTAACTTTACTGTTTTATCACTTACTATATATAGATATATAAAAATAGCCCAAAGTACTAGTCCTATTATATACTAACATTTTACATCCCAGGTTCTTCACCAGGAGGAGTATGATGTTGATAGTGGAGGTTTCTCCCTCTTTGTTCGTGGATGGGTTTGGATTATTTTTATACTTTTACTAGCATCATCCACTTTTCTTGCTTCATTGTCCCACAATTCTCACTATATATGTTGAATACTTGTTCTTTGTTGTTACCCCCAAAAATTTGTTTTGCTAGTTCCCAAGCTGCATTTGCTTTAGTAATCAGTAATTGGTGATTATGTGTTTAAAGCCACGGGGTCCCTAGAGTTGATCTGTGCCTGTACCTTCAAGGTCTCTGCTAACATCCTGTGCTTATACTCCAATATACAATGTTATCATTCTAGGGCCACAGATCATTCTACGCAGAATAACTACTACTGCTTATTATTAGCTGAAGGAATATATCACATTTATAATGTTTGTAGTCATTATACCACATGATTACACTAAAGCTAAAAGCAAATTAGGCAGTAGCCACCTGATCATTGTGTAATTAGCTGTTAAAGCTGAAGCAAGCTAAAACAGGAGAAACCGAGACAGTCTGAAGTGTCTTGAGACCTCCATTAAGTTAATGCAAATCTTTTTGCCTGTTACTAGTTAAACCACGACAAATGGCAATGCCGTATTTTGGGGGCTACAGTAGTCTGTCTCATATCTTGTTGTTACATAACATATTTAAGGATGGTTAAAGGTTATTGTGAAATAAGTTCTCATGCTACTTTATTGCAATATCATATTTCTGTTACACATACAGATCATATTTTAAACATTTATAATTCAGTCACCATGTTTTACTCCAAGCAGAAACTCAGCATAATGGTTTCCAAATCAGGATGATTTACTATTAATATTCTCTCATTATACATTTTAGTTCATGTTTATTGGCCACTTTTAAGTAAAACAGGCACAAATTATGAACTTCTGGATTCAGAAGCAGTAAGACTGTTTGTATAAAAATGTAAGTTGTTAGTATGTAATAGGACTTGTACTTTGGGCTATCTTATATATCCATATATATATTTTTAGTAAGTGATAAAACGGTAAAGTTACTGAGTTTTGAAAAGCAGCACTTACAGTTTATAATGGCCAGTGAGAGAAGATAGTGTCTCATGCACTGCTGAACCTTTTGCTCCCTTCCATGGAAAGAAAAAACTGTTCTTGAGTTATCAGAACATGGGCTTTATTTAGTAGAAGAGTTCACAGGCTACTTTGATTAGGAAATACTTTTGTTTTAAGGTGAGAAAATTCCTTGAGAATTCTCTTCAAAAGAATTGTATTCTCAACTAGATTTTTATGAAATAATTACAAAAGATTAAATCTGCAAGCCATAATGATTTGAGTATGCATTTACATGAGTAGGTGTGTTCAGAAAAATCAAAAGAAGTGTTCTCCAGGGTGAGCTGCAGTAGGTCAGATGTTTGAAATGTTTTAAATTTTGTGCACATCACCTACAGCCACATCCCATATGACGCCCACTTGACAAACCCCCATGTACCGACACATGCAGAGGATGAACTGACATGAGCATAAAGGACACCTCTGTGAGTTTTGTGCTAGTAGGGATTGCAGAGCTGTGCCCTACATGTAAAGATAATCAAATGTGCAATTACACCATTTTTCCAAGTAAAGTGGTACCCACATGACAATTATATCAAATAGATTGCTAAAAATTACCACAAATGCAAAAGGAGATTGAATTATGGTTGCTATGGAAACTGTAACATGCAGCTTCCTGACTTGATGCATGCAAAATTTCAGCCTTAATATCACAGTGATACACATTTTTGCTTTTTTTTTACACTTGAATAGGTGAAGATGGAGTTTGTGTATAATAATATATTCATTCAAGTTATATTTCCCTGGCATGCCATCTAGTATTTTTTGTTAGTTGCAGTGTACATGTAGAGGTTTACAGATGCTTTACTATATAAATGCTGCAGAAAAATATTAAATATTTTAAGCATAGGTTTCTTAAAAAGGAAGATGATTTACCTGAAAAGTGTATCTTGTAGAAGGGTCAGTGGATGTTCATGGACATACAGAAAAGTACCTCACGTGGAAAACGAAGATCTTGGAATAAGTCCTGTAAGGAAGGTGAAATTTGTACAAATGCTTATAAGCCCTGAGTCAGGCTGATTATCAAGTGTCGTCACTGGGTTTTACATGCAGTCACTGTAAAGTGACGTACACTTCCCCAGGTAGATAGCTATGGCATGTTAGGTATGGTAATAAAACTTCATTTGAGAACCAGTGATTTGAGAATCTGGTTGTTTCCGCACGCAGAAGAGCAGTCGCATAGCCATAGCCGAGGTGATAGTGTTGAAGCAGGCAGCTCCAGCACCAGACACTGTTCAGGCCTGCATGCAGTGAGCACAGGGTAATTTCCACTTTGTCAGCTCTGGCACTGAGTTTTGTGCTGTTATGACTAGGTCGTTACTAGTAGCTTATGCAGATAGTTTAAAGCTTGTTCGAATTGTCTGTGTTACACTGCATTAACATGACTGTCTAACATGCCCACAAGTATTAATGCATTAGAAGATAATAAAATACTTAGCAACCATGACACAATGTGAGATTCAATGTAATTATTGTTTTGCAGGATCTCTAGGGCTTGTGGCTTGATGCTAGGAGAGCAGAACACCTTTTGGTGGAAAAAAAAAAATGAAGTACATCTTGAGAGAATGACTGAAAATGTGGATGGAGTAGAGCAGGGAACCATAAAATTACATTTGTTATTGTGAGCGTATATGCAAGCACAGTACTGGAGCTCCCAAGACAGAGGTTGATAAATGATTCAAGCCTGGACTAGGGTTGTTTGAACCAGCAATTCCCAATAGTGCTGTTCTGGTAGTAATGTTTTTGTAAGGTATAGTATAGACATCGCTCAGGCATTTTTAATCACTCTGTATGACCTTGGTCTGAGCAATGTTACACAACTGCTTAAAAAAGTGTCTGGGTATTGTCTATAGAACAGGTCTTAGTAGATCGGGCTTTACTGGACCTTCCTTCATTAGCAATCACATGCCCAAGTAAGTCTCAGCATCAGTCGTCTCTGCAAGTGGCCGCTGGCATGTAAAAGCTGCTTTAACACCTGTCAAAGTTACCAAAAGTAACTGCACAAAGTTCTGAATATTCAGACTCTTAACAATAGGAGGACACCAAAGCTGCATACAGAAACCTCAGTTTTCACTTACGTGAAATGTAATTTCATTAGCATATAGAGTTTTATTTTTTAGAGCAAACCTTGTAAAATAACAGGCTTGTTTAATAACAAATGAAACGGAATATTAGCACAGGATTTTTGGAAATGTTCAGAGACCTTAGATTTGGCTGATTGTTAGAGGTATTTTGAAATTACTTTATTCACTTCTATTTTATCATACTATAGTTATATTTATGTAATAGCTCTCATTTCTTTATAGGTCTCGGTTTGCTGAAGTGAGTTCAGGATAATTGTATTTTGGAGTTTTTTTGCAGGGACCTCAGTATAGTGTCTTTTATGAAGTATTTTTAAATTCTAGCAGTTAATCTTCTGTGCTACAGTAATTTTTCTTTCCTACTAGGTTACAAGTGTGTATTAGAAAGTATGACATTCAGAATGATGTAGAGTTTTCAAAATTTTTTTCAATATTAGTTGTATACTTTTGATTTCTATTTATAAAGTTGTATTGCCAATTCTTTTTAAATGCTTGAGTCATTGTTTTGCCAAAAATACAAACAAACAAAAAAAAACATTTACTCTGATAAACCTTTTAGTAAGGGAAGAAAAGCATGAGGTATAAGATTTATTTAGATTTATTCCTGCATATGTTCAGATTTCTTTCTAGTTTGTTTTTTTCAGCAAACGTTTGCAGTTCACAAGATTTTTTTTTAAAAAAGTGGCACAGCTGGTAGATGTATTTGTGTGAAATGCAAAATTCTAAAACTTTCATGACATTTAACCTAAATGACTGTTTTGAAATTTTTGCTGGTAGAGCTCTTTTAAACTATTTTAGAAGTGTCAGTCATCAACCAGTTAACTGCAGTAATGGTATAGGTCATCATCTCATTCCTAAAACATTGTAGAGTTTAAAGTAAACAGTTAGCAAATAAGATTTAGACTATTAGTTGTTCAGTTGTCTCTTTAGTATTTTTGATAAGAAACATTTATAGTAGTAAGCTGGGTATGTCTGCAAGGAGATGATTTGATCCTGACTTTCAGTGGCTGACTGCATTTATAGTCAGAAGGTGATGGTGTCACCTGTAACTCCAGCTAGCTCTAATTTATCTAACTTGGTTCCTGATAGCAATGAAATTGCTGTGGTACTGGCTTAGTTGCCAAATAAATATATGTGATTACACACACTTCCAAAGCTAAATCTCACATAATTTTTTTGTCAAAAGCAGTAAAGACAGCAGCAACAAAGTTTTCTCTCAAATCTGTGAGAAATATGAGTAAAACTTGTAGGTAAGAAAAGTCTTTCAAATATTTCCCTTTGCCCTGGAGTGAGAGACAGGAAGGATGCTGTTGTTTTATTGGAGCTACTGAATACAAGCATCGTCTCTGTTCTATCTGATGTAAAATTCTAGGTGCCTTCCAACTAGAACTCTTATCTCCCCTCTCCTTTCCTCTTCTCTCTCTGCCCTCTGCCCTCTCCTCTCTTCTCTCTTCTCCTCTCTCCTCATCCCTTCTCTTCTCCTCTTCACAGCTCATCTTAGCACTCTGAAGTTCTTTAACATCAGTAAAATTAAGGGATATTTATGGAGAACTAGCATAACAGCAGTGCTTAAAATTAGACATTTGTTCATTTCTTTTTCCCAGTTTTAATAAGATAGGCAAAAATATAAAGCATCATGTAAGATCTACACTATGTCTCAGAAATCTCATCAGGTAGTAATCCTAAATCACTGCAGCTCCACTGAATCTCATCTGAACTACCTGTTTGCAGGCACTGCCAGATGCTCAGCTATTGCTGAGAGGTGCAGACACAGCATCTAGGCCTCCTGGAAGTTTTGTGCCTTATTCATCTCCTTACAAAAATACTTTCTCTCCTCCCTAGGATCTGTGTTCGTTTTCCTGTCTATTTGCAGCAAGGACTGTAAAGCACTTGTGCAGCTGTTCACTTCCACTGACTGAGTCTTGTCTTCTCTTTTCAGCTGAAGATTAGGATTGTTTGTGTTATGGTTTTCAGAAATGCACAAGTAATTTATAGTTAAGTACTGTATAGTTACTATCTTAAAATAATTATTTTAGCGTGGAGTGGCAAGGAGAAAGATGTTCTTACTCCTAATTACCACAATTCCCCTTCCCCACAAGCTAGATGAAGCATTTCTGCTTTTGTGCTATATCAGTACAAGAGGAGGGACTAGAAAGCAATTGAGGAATTTTGTCAGTTTGAATCACAGTAAGACAAAGCCATCACAATGACTTTCTGATTGTCTCCTGTGTGCTCTTGTGTATAGGTTATGCAAGGAGAAATTCGAACTGACATGGCAGTACGCACTTCCCACTGTGTAGTAGCTCTGCCTGTTCTGCTAAGACTCGCATGAGAAACGGTGCCTAGTTCTGGGGGCTTATTTATTCCCTGCAGTTTGAGATATGTGTTCTTGAAAAAGGAGAGGTTGGACAAACATCAGGTTCCTTTTTGAACTGATTTCACAAAAGCTCAATTAAATGGTGATTTGATCTTATGCAGCACAAATATTATTTGCCTGGCAGAAGTAACAGTGGGACTTCTCTGCAGGTTGAGTAGCACTTTCCTGCAGAGGTTTGGACATGTTTCCTAGGCATGTCTACTGTAAAAGATTTGAGCTTTCACTTGCATCTTTACAAAAGACATACATAAGCATTTAACTGAGAACTGTAGCTGTAGATGTCTGAAGGTCTGTCTTTAAGTGCTGAAATTGATATCTGACTCCTGTTGGAAATAGGATGAGACCCCCAACACACATGTATAAGCTATATGCCACTTAAAGAGGCACAGATAGGTCTCATCCTCCTTTTAAATCTGGTGGTGGGTGTTTGTTCCAAGTGCCTATTCCAGGCAAAGCATGATTTTTACTATTGCTATGAGGAATGCAGGTCTCTTGAAAATTAACCTTTCAATTCATTGTTTAGAAAATGAAATGGCTGCTGTGGATCAGAATATTGGGAAGACTGCTGTGAACTGCTGGCACGTCCAGGATATGCAGGTGTACCTGCAAAGTTTAAAGAAAAGCAAGCTGATTCTAAGAGTTTCCTATGCCTCTTCTTCAGCTTTTCTTAAATTGATATTTCAGTCCCCATACAGCTCTTATGTTGATGTCATAAACTAAGCAGTCGGGTATGACATAATTCCAGCCTCTTTGAATTAGTGGTGGCAGTTAGATTACTATTATTGATAGTGCCTGCAGGCAGGGAACCATTAACGTGTCATAAAGTTAGCAACCTCTTATGACATAATACTAATCTTTTAAATTTAGTTGTTACAGTTAGGTTGCATCCCAAGGGTCCCCAATCTAGTGCCTGGTGTGTGTATGTGCATAAGATGCAACTTTTCTAAGAAGTGCTAAACTTCATATTTCTGATAACATTTGATTAACAGTTACAGCAGCATGTACGGCAAAAATATTTTCCATTTGTTGTTTTTAAGTAGAAGATGACAAGTAATACAAGAATGTCTTTCAAAAGCTTTCATAGTATAATTAAGAATGGATGAGTGATAAATGGATAAACCAGGAATCAAACCAAACAGAAGAAAGTCAGGGTTTTGAAAAAAGTGTAGCTAAAACTTTTTCAACAATAATCAGCTTACGGATGATTGTGACTGTCTTCTTACAGCTATCTACACATTTCAGGATTTAATGACTACAAACAAACTTAAATAGGAGGCTAAACCCTAAATAACAATTTAAATTTGCTTGATAATTTTACATTTTAAGACTGGCGAATGGGAATGGAAGGGTTTTAAGATAGATATGCATGCACAGTGGTTGGAGTATAAGGAAGTTCAGCAAGTTCTTGTTTACCATTGATACTCTGTGTGTCCTGGGAGCAGCAAGTCAGGTCTCTTGGCATGTGTGTGGAAGCTCATTCACCAAAGAACATGCTTTTGATGTATTAGCTAAGGAGTTTGGCAGCATTCTTCAAGGAGACAAGAATTTTAACTTTTTTCAAATAACATCACAAATTCCTTGGACTCTTTGAGGTAGAAAATATTTTAAACCTTTAGTCCTAGAAAATGTCTCCACAGCAAGTCAAGCATTGGTTCTCAGTATCTGAAAATGCCACCGCTTGCTGTGGTGTAGGCTTTAATTCAGCTTGCAGGTACGTAAAACTCCCCTGCTGATTTTGAACAGCAGGTTTGGAAAAACATTTCTCTGAGAGTTTTTAGAGTGTGTGGATTACAGACAGTAACATACTTAGCTAAAGAACTAAAGAAACCGGACACCATGCTGAAGTTCCTCTCTTTGAGAGCAACCAAAATGCTTTGTGACTGAGTTTGGAATTGGGACTTACACATCGAAACAGGCAAGGAACAACATTAGGGTGAGGTAAGTCGGGCAACGTATCATGTTCAGAACAGACAACTAGGCTGTGAAAACAGGAATCCAGCAGGTAGTGCATGTAGAGTATGATTTTCTAAGGAACATTGTGTAAAACTTGAAAGTGACGGTTAAGTCAAGTGAGATACGAACACCCACTTGCAGCTAGTGCTGTCAGGACAGTGGAAGGATACAGAACCAGCCAACCAGAAAACCAGCAGGTATCAAAGCCGACAAGTAAACCACACAGTGGACAGTGTTAGAGATATTAGCCAGTCTAGTGGCACTGGTCGTGAGGCAAACCGTTTAAAACAACCATGGGGAAAAGGTGTTGCTTTTCAGTGACTCTTCGGGGGATGCTAAGAGTAGCCAGAACTAAAGAAATTACATATTAAGGAATAATAGGATGTTGACTTTACAGATCTTCTTTGCATATTTTCTCTTCTTCAGTAGCAAGAAACAAAAATCAAGGAAATAAAATGTCTCCTACTGTGTTGTTCACCTGCTGCCTATTGGTGTTGCTCTCCTGCTGTCTTCTCCATCTGCTTTAAATTCATTTCTGAAATGTGCCTTCCTTAAAAATAAGTTCTTATTAATTTCATAAGGAACAAATTAAGAAATAGCAAACACAGAGACATTTTGTTGAATTAAAAGCTATTAGAACACAATGGGGAGAGGAGCAGGGAAGAAAAACATTATACCAATTATGAATATTCTAAAAAAAATAGATCTGTCAGATTCTTAGACTCATGTAAAATTTTTAATTTATCTTTTCCTGGGAAAACTGCCATTCTAATTAATGAAAGTTTTCATTAGTGGTGGCTTTAGGTTTTTACTTGGTGTAACTAAACCACTCTAAGCTAATAAATAGTAGTTGAGAAATGTGACAGTACATTAGTCGTGAAGTAATACATAAGAAACAGTCTAATTCGGCAACACCCTCACTTTTATTCACCCGCTTTGCATTTTACGTATTTTGTTTACATGGGAAAATGAAACCTACCCATGTCTGCTAATTGAATCCTCCTCATCTTTAACCCTTCATACCTTTTATATATATATATATATATATATATTTCTCTAGCAAAAGGGTAATTCTCTTCCCATTTCAAGTTTATTAATACGCAGTATAATTTTTTAATCAATTTCCTCACTGTTTATGGTAAGGAGTCTCTTCTGCTCACATTTCTTTCAGTGACTGGATATCATACATTTCTTCCCTATGATTTTTGGTCATGGTGGCTTATTGCTGTGGAGATACTGTGCTTCTGTGGTTATATAGGTTTCATTTTTAACAAGTCAAGTAAAATTACTGAAATGAGTGCATTTTTATATGGTGAGTGTTGCCTCTAAGTTAAGAGAGCTTATCAGAAACTAAGGGCAAAAAGCTGTTTTCCTCAGTTTTCCTCCCGCTTTACGTAGGGGTACAGTTCAGCCAAAGTGGAAGTGAACGCAAAGAGGATAGTTGTAATTGAAGGGTAGATCGCATACACTATGAAATTATTTTTTTAAGAACTGCAACCTCGTCCCCTGTAATATGTGGTAGTAGTAGCATAGCTTTGAAATTAAGCATGATGAAATTTACACACTATGTTAACCCTGCATAAAGGTTGGGAAGGAAAAAATTCTCCATGTAAAATGTGTTCTTAATTTCATCTTTGGGTATGCTGACTAAGGCTGCAGGAACAGGCTTTAGTCCAAGCGAAGGACTGCAGGAGACTTTTGCTGAGTTCTGAATACTCCTGCATGTTGAGTGGCTGTTGTGAGGTCTTGTCATTAGCTAACGGGGCGTCCTTCAGCTGATCGCTTGACTTTGGCCTTCTGCTTCCCTATCTGTTTAAACACGATGGGCTATGCTTTCTCCATACTTTTCTTGCAATCTCCACTTGCTGCTTTCTGTAGCATTTTTACATAATTGGCCTAGAAAAGCATGATTTTACTTATTTATGTTTGTACATAATTTGGGATAAATTAGATTTGCCTGCTCTACTAGCTAGAGTAGTACTCTACTTTCTGGACAAGTGACTATCAGCAGTAGAATTCTTATAAACGTCAACTAGATTTGTGGGGAAGTGTCTTCCACATTGCAGGGAAAGATTATTTCTTTCATTGCTTTTCTATTTCTGAAGGACTAAGGAAATATCCAGGAGCCCTGGAATATCTTAAAATTTTAACAGTCACTTTTATTAACAGTATGAAAACATATTTTTGCAGTTGCTTCTGCTGTCAGGTAACAAAGGTCACTTTGAAGAAATTACAAATGAAAAACTCCCGTTTCTCTTCTACACCTGTTGTAAATTTAGAAGACTGAAGAAAGCATTTCAGTTATCCATACACCATACTACAGAATGCTCTTTGTTTAAGTTCAGTCTTTCAGGAGGGATTTGGGTCCTCTAAAAGTCTGCTAACAAGAACACCGTTCTTGCATTTAATCTAAGTATTTGAGTAGACCAAAAGAAGCCAAACAGTTTTCAGTAGTTAACAGAAATTCCTACAGGGCAAGATGCAAGTTTGTAGATGCCTCAAGATTTTGGGCTGGCAAATATGAACAAGCATTATGTTGGGCCCAGATGATAAACTTGACCTGAGATGACCTGTCAGTCTGATAAAATGTTCTGCTTTGAATCTGCTGATGTAATGTAAATGTCATGGTTTGCAACACTACTTCTGCCTGGAAAGTCCATGATCCAAGCTTTGAAACAGTGATTTTATTACATGACTGCAAGGGAAAAAGCAGGTTACTTGAAATCTTCTCTCCTCTCTGTTTTGTCCCATACTATGTACTCTAGGAAAATACAAGACTTAACTTGCTGGTCATTGGCTACTTTGATTCATAGGTAGCAAATTATATGTCATGGGGAGCCCAAATTTGGTCTTTCAAATGCAGAATAGAAGGGAATAATCACTCTCCTCAGCTGTTGGCTGTACTAACACAGCCCAGGAGGTGGTTGGCTGCCTCTACGGCAAGGGCACACTGGTGATTCGTATTCAACTTGTTGTTCCCCAAAGGTCTAGGTGTTCCATGGAGTTATTCTGTTCCCAGTGAAGGACTCTGCATTTCTCTTTGTTGAACTATGTTATTATTCTGCTTTGCAAAGTATATTTTCAAAAAGGAATTTGTTTAAGTATATAACGATTTAAAATGCTTTAGTTTTTGTGCAAGGAGTACTATCAGTGTAAGGCTGAAAATATATATAAACCTGCCTTTGCCTTGTGTTCTTCTGTCAGTCCCTGTAGCAAGTCTTCCAGCATTTTTTACTTGTAAAAATTATGTTTATAGAACTGACAATTTTTAATAAAATATTCAGAGTTTTGGGAGGTCTAAGTCACTATGTCTCTCAGCACTGTATGATGTTGATTCAGCATTCAAGCTATTAGAGAAAAGAAGTGATTCAAGATAACTCAGATGGGATTGTGTGGAATTTTACAGTTTCTAAAGAGAAGGAAATGCTTGGGCTCTTTTTCGTTTAACAATCTAAGGACATATGTAAATGACACACAGAATGAAATTCAGTCCTACGCAATTGCCCTATGTAAGTTCTAATTCCAGTCAAATTTAAATGGGATAGAACAGAGTCACCAAATCAAATAACATTGATGTTTAAGTGCAACATGAATGGCATGGAATTTGCACAGACTGTACAATGAATTGCAAGTATGTTCAGGTGGAATTTGCCTCCCTTTGCTTGATGGTACTTGTGTAAGTTGATGGCAGTCACTGTGATTCCATTCATAATTACAGGTAGAAACAGGCATCTCCGGAGATGTCTAAAAGGTCAGACCAATTGCTTTCTGGAGGTAGCTATCTAAGGTTACCTGCTGAAGATTACCTGCTGAAATTAGATGAGGTCAATCTCTCTCACGCTAATTTTTGAAAACACCTGGTTGTACATTTGAAATACTCATGTACTGGAAGAACAGAAATTGTGTATTTTTTGGCCAGATTACTCTTGCTTTGTACTTAAAGAGTTTATTTTACCCAGTTTTCAAAATTAGGGCACTATTCTTCTAAGTGCCCCACCATGAAGCTCTGCTTATTATATAGTTAATGTTTCAAAAATGAGATAGATGATTTCTTAGTTAATAAAGTCATCAGATAGTAGTGTCAATGTATTTATTAAATAACTATTTAGGATTTTTTTGGTAAGGTCCCAGCAACAGTATTTAGAACAGAATATTCAGTATACTTCACTCAGATTTATGTATTCCTTGATAAATTCTTAGTTATGTCACTGGTCTATAGATACACATTTGCACCTAAGACTAACAACATATACTAATGCTCTGTCTGCCTGATTTAGGAATATATTGTTACGTTTATTGATAAATAAATTATTTTCCCATTTTTAATTATCTTACTGTTTGACTTTTATTCAAACAGAAGCGATCATACACCTGTTCATTTTCTGTTGTTTATAGCCCTACAAATCTCTCCAATAAATAAGGCAGTGCACTATATAGGTTCAAGGAGGTACTGTTGGAAGCAGGTGCTATTTTTGATTTTACATGGTGACAGCAAATGCAAGACAATTTTGTATTTCTTTTCTTTCTTTCTGTTTATTAAAAAAAGCTCATTTTCAAACAATGTGCTTATCTATTTTAATATTTAATACTCTAAGTCTTACTGCCAGATGTTGCACAGGTTTTAAAATTTCTTGATTTACAGATTAAGACTATGTTTTGGCATAGCAACTGTAAACACCTGATAATTGCAATGGTGTGTAAACTCCACAGTTTCACTATTCTAGGAGAAAAAAACATTGATACATGCGGTATAAGTGTACTGAGGACTTTGGGCATGTATGTCAGTACTCTATATTAAAAAGTTATTAACAGAAATGCATTTATGTAGCAATGATCTTAGACAAATATTTCAAACATTCTTACTGACCTGATAACTTTGGCTATGGGTTACTTGCACATTCTTTAAAATACAGAGCCACCTTTAGATACAGTCATACTTATATTCCCACACACCAACATACAATAAAGAAAGAGAAGCACGGTATCTTCCAATAAAATCAGAATAGTAATTTCAGGTATGCATGATTTGTCATTGCCAAATATCAGTATAGCCAGTTAAATCTCTTGAGCTCTGATACTGTTTTAAAATGGCACAGACTCTATCCCTGTGTATTTGGAAGTTTATAGTCCATTGTCAAATGAACTCCCAAATCAGAAAACAAATTCTTGTCAGGATGTTGTGGTTCCTTTAGTGTTCTTTAGTGTCAGTGCAGAGAGGTTTTTCGCTACTGGATGACTTGCTTCACATTCCTGAATCACATGAGGGCCTTTCCAGATTTTTTTCTGTGCATTTGAAAACTGAGATAGGCACTGGGAACCCCTGTAGGTGAGAGAGGGAAGGGAGCCAGTGCTGTAGTCTATTGTCTGTGGGTAGGCTGGTACTAGTACTTCTCACTGCTAGGTGCATTTTAGGTGGGTTTGCATGTGTGAGTTGAATTGTATGGGATTAGGCAAAAAACGAGGGAAAAAAACTGGAAAAGATTGGAACTGGAACTAAGTTCCATGTGAAAGTGGGAATTTGCTAAATTCCTTTCTAGTGGGTGAAATAATGTTTATTGTGAAAAAATGTAAGAATAAACGTATAGCTAGGAATTGGCTTGCTGGGTCACTCTAGAGTCTCAGCTCTGGAATTATATTGCTGATGTGACACTGGCCAGTCAAAAAAGCTTCAGATGTTTAAGAGCTTGATTGTAGACGTTTGCTTCTGATAGTCCATTTCTGAATCTGTTTAGTCTTGTATCATGACAAGTTGATTCTGAAGTCTCTCTTTGGCTTCAAATTTTTACACAGAATCATTCAGGAAGTTGGACCTAAGATGTATTAGTAGCTTTGTGCCTATCATAGCGTTAAATTTCTTCATACCTGTGCTGCATGCAGTTATTAGCATGACCAATGTACAAGCTTTAGTGTGGACCATATGTGTGATTAAGATTTCTCTTGTGGATACTATCACTGGATCTTTAGTAACCCTGCAGAGCAGATTGAACTTCGTTTTTAAATACTAGTCTAATTATCCCTACAGAGTAAATTGCATGGTATTTAGTTTGACTACTTTGAAAGCCTAAGATCTGAGGCTACTTTGCAGTGATTTGAAGTCTGTGTTTCCAGGGAGCTGAGTTATTTCAAACCAGATGTTTAACCACTAAATTGCATTTCTATCTCAACTTCTTACCTAGATAGAAATATCCCTAATGACTATATTAAGACAAATGGCAGTTATTGTTATACAGCAGATAGATGCTATTCATATAATGCTATCTCACCAATTATAATTAAAACCAGAGAAATACCTCAATTTTAGTCAATGACTGGTCCAGGTCCTTAAAAAAATAACTCATTCAGTGTTTTCATAATGAGGATTTCTGAACTCCTACATACACAACGTGACATAAAATGTTTGGTAAGATGAAACTCAAGCAACAGTAGAACAAGACTCACCTACTTTAATAGGGAAGTATACAAGTATTCCCATAAAGTGGTATTGGTAATTCCTTCGGCTACTGAGCAAGTGATCCATGACATCAAGGTTTTAAATGTCCCAGCATTTGTTAACATCAACATTGTTAACATCGAGATAGATCTGTGCTAGTAGAACAAAGATAAGCAGCATGACCAAAGGGAGTCGCCTGTCTCATTCACAGTTTTAAGTGTTGGGAAGTATTTTGGGGCTATTACTCACTGACACTGGAATCAACTAGTAAAGACACAATGGATTTTTTTCTTTTAAAGTACACTATACAGAAATGGCAGCTGTTTTCCTCAAGGCTCGCATTCTTCTAATCCATCCTTAAGAGGAAATCAATACGGATTCTCTCAGAAGCTTTCAAGGCTGTCTCCCATGTCAGGTGGAAAGGAACAAGAAGAAACAACTTGTTTCAAGAAACTAGGGATGTTGAGAAACTTCAATAGGCTGTGGACCTGTCTTCTTTCTTATTAGGCTTACTGTTTTCAAAGAAGTAAAAAAACCAAAACCAAAAACCCTTCTCAAAGGTACTTACCTCATCATTATGGCTCACCTTCAGAAACACTTTTGCTTCCCACCTGATCTTCAGTCAGCAAGCTAGATAAATCAATAACTGAAACAATGCCTTCCTGCTTCCCTTCATTTTTAAAACACTGTGAATGGTATGAATTTTATGTTATAGCCAAGAAGTCATAGAGCAGCCTCTCTATTCCTGTACAGCAAAGAAAGCTCAAAGGTCTCCGAGTTGTTAATAATAAAGCCCTAAAAATAGAAACCCCAAATGTTTTAAAATATGAAAAGTAAATGACAGAATTTATAGTAATTGAGTAATCATTTGCAACTCTGAAATAATTTTATAATTCAACATTCCTGACTTAATAATGAATAGTATTGTTGTTTGCCCCTTAACTCTTCAGGTCAAATAAATTCTGAGATTTAGTCTTTCATTTTTTTTAGAGGAATCTAGTCTCAGAGGCCCAGAACATTAAAATCTTAAACAATGATGCTTCAGGAAAAACCTTAATATGCAATCTAATTAAAGGTAATTCTGCTTATATATAGGCTGTGTTTTTCCCCTTCTGCATGAAAGCTCTGGTTGCCTTTCTAATGTCCTTCTAAAAGAAGAAAGTGGAAAGACAAGATAAGAAAGGAGAGGTGTAGAAGGGGAAATGAACTGGAAGTGCACAATAGCTAATAAGAGCTATTCTGCAATGTTATGTCTTCTGTAAATTTTTATATGAAATCTCAGGGAGCCTTGAAAAGGAAAAGCTTTTATTGTTAAGGAGTTAATATAGTATTCAAGAGATATGCCTGTCTTGCCTTCCATCTGAAAAAAAATCTCGTTACAGCTTCTGAATGTACATTTCACCGCTTTTTGGATGACCAGCTTTTATCTAAGTAGGGTGCTGTGAATTTCAGTAGAATAGTCATTATTGTAAAGAACTGAAGTCAGTTTGAGGTCCAGTTCTGAGAAAGAACTAAACTAAAACACCAAAGCAAAATATGGTACTTCATACTTTAGCTTATCAGATGTCTTAGTCTAAGAGAGCTGGACCTCACTGGGTAAGATTCATAAATGAATTTTCAGGTTTTCAACAGTGAACCATACTGTATCTAAATGAAGGATTCAGCCCTGCCTCCATGCTGTGGTTTAACCCCAGCTGGCAACTAAGCACCATGCAGCCGCTCTCTCACTCCTCCCCGTGCCCCCCCATGCCTAGTGGGATGGGGGAGAGAATCAGGAAAAAATAAAATTTGTGGGTTGAGATAAAAACAGTTTAATAGGACAGAAAAGGAAGAAAATAATAATAATGATAATAAAAGAATCAGAATAGAATAAACGAATTACAATAAAATGCACAATGCAGTTGCTTACCACGTGCAGACCGAAGCCCAGCTAGTTCCTGAGCTGCGGCCCCCGGCCAGCTTTCCCCCTTTTTTATATACTAGACATGATGACATATACTATGGAATATCCCTTTGGCCAGTTTAGGTCAGCTGCCCTGGCTGTGTCCCCTCCCAACTCCTTGTGCCCCTCCAGTCTTCTCGCTGGCTGGGCATGAGAAGCTGAAAAATCCTTGACTTTAGACTAAACACTACTTAGCAACAACTGAAAACATCAGTCTGTTACCAGCATTATTCTCATACTAAATCCAAGACACAACACTATACCAGTTACTAGGAAGAAAATGAGCTCTATTCCAGCAGAAACCAGGACACTCCAGCATTAAAATTAGGTAGTAATGTTGTTGGTCATGGCTGGTAAAACAAAGCAACAGTCCTGAAAAGATTTTTCTGCCCCTGTGAGTTATATTATTTTTACCTCTTTATGTAAGGTGTTTGAAAACATGTTTAGATGTGTCATTGCTTTGTGTTTTCTTCACAACGAGTTTTTAATTTAAAATTACTCATACATAAGGTTAAGCAACTTGGAAAGTAATAATTTTGTTTCCAAATGTGTTTTTCCAAATGTATCTTAAATTTTGATCTTACTCAGAGTTGGAAAAATGTTCCATTTCTGGAGAACACTCCTTGTGTGCCTTCCCAAGGCTGTGTGTGCCTACCACGAAGCAAGGATTTTTACAGGGCAGTTTCTGAGAATGTGTGACCTATCTTGCTTTTGGAAAGGGATTGAAAGTTTATCACAGATGGGATAGTGCTTCAAAATTTTTATTCTGAAGGAGAGACTATGTAATGGAGTAAAGGCTCTTCATGATACCTTGCCTTATGAAGGAGATGCTTCTCAGAATTCTCACTATGATATTAAATAAAGACCAGTAAGTAAACAAGTAGTGGTAACAGAATTAAAACAGACATTAATTCTCCCTGTTTTCAAAGAATTCTCGAATTTCACATCTGAACTTGCTTTTCATAAGTCCTTGTGTTTCACGTGGCTTTTGTGGTGTACTAGGATGCTACTATCTCGTGACACTGCTTCGTTACACTGACATTTGCTTTGAGAAACCTCTGACTGTGTGTCAGTGAGATCATGAATTAGCAGCAGTATTAGGATCACCTTGTCATTAACTGACAACATACAAAGGAGATTATGCTGAGAATCCATATTGTCCATTAAATTAGCAAAAATTTGCCAAATATGGTAGCTGAAGGAAGAAATATGCGTGCTTCTTTCCATGTTGTAGCAGATAATGAAAAATAATCTTTTGCATAGTCTTTTTGAACATACAACTATAACAAAACAACAGGTAAGTGTGCAGAAAGATGAAACAATAATTATCTGACAATCAAACCCCAAAGGCAAAAAACCAAACTTGTTTTTCAAGTAAAGAGGTTGAAGTATAACAGGGAAGAGACTGGTGCATTTCAATTTGCAATAACATGTCAAGAAAGTAAGATTGGAGAAGGGGAATATGATGATGAAACAAAAAAGATGTGGTAGCAACAGTAGAATTGATCATCATGGCTCAAAAAAGTCATCATAAACAAAAAGCATTACATAAATGTTTATTTTATATTGTCGTGAGAATCAATTATTGACACGAAAACTCTCTCAGTTCTCTGCAACAGCAGAAAAACATTCCCAAAGAACATATTCAGATCCGAATTGTTTTTCATCCTTCAGGACAAGCTGCGTGGTTGTCTCTGTTTTATGTCCTCAACATCACAGAACGTATGTATTAAAAACCAGTTCAAGCTAATAAAACCAAATCCAAAAGACCCAGTTTTAACTTGTGCCCCTTAGCCCAATAAAAGAAGATGTAAATTCAGTGTGTACATTTATTTTTATCTCATACTGAATCTTACTAAAATTTAAAATAACTCTTTGACTGAAAATTCTGACATTTTAAACCTTGCTTTCATCCTGAAAGAAAACAAAATCAACATTAGTTGACACACGAAAAACTACTGAGAAAAATATTTAATATTTAAAATTTAGAATCTTCTGAAAAATGAATTTGTGCTTCATTAGAGAGAGCTTTGTAACCTGCAGTAAGACTGAAGTATTACAGTGTACTAGCTAGATCCTGCCTATAGTGATTTTAAAAAATAATTTCATTACCTGCTATTTTATGATCTTTCAGTTACAACACAGCTCTTGATGCAGCATGGTAGCGTTTCGCTGTGCTCGATGGCATTACAGTGCCTTGTGTAGCAATTCTTCAGGTGGCTCCTGATCTGTCTGTTTCCTTGGGCGAAGTTCTCTGTGAAGCCTCACATTTGCATTTGTGATAATATTCAGGTGCTTTGGTTCATTTGTAATCTGTCCTGAACAAATGCATCATTTAATTTTTATTTTGTTGTAGACAGGAGAAGAGTCTACTTTCAGTGGAAAATAGAGCCTGCTAATCCTGTCAGCTAATCAAAGGCAGTTTGTCACCCATCCAGATTTCTTGTTTAGGAAGTAGGTCAGAGGTGTTCAAATTTGGGTCCCTAAAATATGTTTTCTAAGTGAATTACCTGTTTTCAAAAAGTGGGAACACCTACTATTTATTCTTAGTCTCACAAAAATTCAGCGCTTCCTCATGCATTTAGGTAATTGACTTTTGATCATGTACTTTGAAAATGCTGAAGCTGTCTAGAATATGAATGTATTTATAATGTGCCTGGAAGACATACTGATATTCATTGTTACAACTCTGTGTGCCATAGTAAAGGCACTTAAAGAGAATTATACTGAAAGCAAATGTTTTTATAGTCTGTATAAAAGAATGTTTTGATAACTTTCATAAAATCTAATAAATAAAGCTGAGCCATGTGAAAACTAGTTCATGTTCTTTTATTCCCTACTTATTTAGTTCTCCATGTATGGTTGGCTCCTTTTTAGGGTTGAAAGAGAGGATTCACCAGACTAAGTGCACATCTTAGTTTCTGAATCTTAGGCTCCCTTTAAAGTCACTAGAATGAGTAGGTACTACTTGAATAAACTTCACTTCATTTTTATGTACAAAATATCAGTTCCATTGTTTCTGTTTCTCTCCCTTGACATATAAAAAGAGTGTAGAATCACCAGCTTATATGTGGTGACCGATACTGGAGATGTCTAAAGTTAAGTCAGCTGAATTGCCCAAAGTTTCAAAATTTTGCCATGACCTGCCCTAACGAAGAAGGCCTGTGTCAGAGCCTAGAACAGCTCTCTGATAGTAGAGACCTGTATGGGTGAGTTTTTCAGGTAGTAGATCAAGATGTGTGACTGCGACTGGAATCAACCCGTGACTGGATTTTACACAGACAGACGAGAAGGTCCTGTACGTCTCCCATTAGTTTTGTAAGGGTCTAATACTCTTTTGTTTATGCAGTCTTTCTTGAATACATCCAGAGAATTTAGTACTAGATTTTTTTTTTTTTTTTTTTTTTTTGCTTGTTTTTGGGAACAGCAATTACTTTGAGCACCAGGAAGTATTCAAAAATCGTACATATTCAAACTAAAAGTTTTAATGCCTGCTTTGGCACAAAAATGTAAATATATTTTGCACAGTGTGTTTCTTTTTTATTGTCCCTTTCTGCAACTGTGAAAAACAGATCCGTTTTAAAAGTTGCAGAGTGAATTTTATCTTTTTTATGAACTGGGATAGAATACAAAGAGGAATGCTTCTGTGCTAAGATGACATTCATTAATCTTGTATGAGCAATAGGCACAAAATATTTGCTGCCTGAATTTCAAGACAACATGAGGTCATTGATCAGTTCCTGATTCTCGGACAGCTGAATGGCAATGTGATGGAAAGACACAGTCTATCATTTTTTGTCAGTAAGCAAGCTAAAGAATTAACCATCTTAAAGACTTTCACCAGGTGATACCATAGTCATGAACAAAATATGCTATCCTACTAGTAATTTAAATATATTGACAGCACCTAATCTGTTTAATACCTTAAATGGTATTGATCTTACTGTAAACAAAATTATGCAATTATAAATACAGCTTAATGTCAGTTAATTAGTATTTTAGCATTTACCTTTGGCAAAAATCAATAGACCTAATTTATCTATTTAATTATTTAGTCAAAGCTATCATTTTGACTGAAACTGGAATCTCTTTAAACATTGGAAAGAAAACTTACTCTTACCTAGTTTTCTAATGTAAAAATCTGAGTATTTTCTGTAAAATGTAATTATGGTCTCTTTTGTGTTCACAGACAGCATCTTTAAAAGAACAAACAAACAAACTACAGTTCCTGATCTTTTTCTGGAGGAAAGTTTAAATTCTAATGCAATTAGATTAATGCTTAAAAAGAATACTGAAATTACATGTGGTTATCACTATAATTTTCACATTGGTTCTGTAGAACAGATGTTATATAACTCAAAATCCAAAGAAGGGGAAGAATTGTGAGAATATCCATATTCACTAGGGGATCACATCTTAGTGCATATTTTTGGACACAATTTTCTTATTGTTTGTTTGAGAGGTGCTAGACTGGGCTCTGAATGCCTTGGATTACTTGCAGCCATGTTAGACATGGGTTGCAATTGTTGGAATGTTTGTGATGGCTGTTTCTAGTGAAAATTAGTAAAGAAAAAAGCTACTATTGCACGCGCTATACAAATAGTCATATTAAGAATTAGTAAAGTAGCGTGGAAGGGTTACCTCGTTACTTTAATGCTGTAGTCTTATGTCTGTTAAAATTCACATGCAAGGGAATGAAACGTTTCGCATTCAGCAGATGAAGGGTCATTCTTCTTTGACCTTGGTTTGTTTTCTGCACAGCATACCCATGACACAATACTGTCATGCTAAAATTCCTCTCAATTTTTTCTCTGGGTTACCTGTACCTCTGTTTCCTAGGCAGCAGGTAATTCAGATCAACCATTATCTGTGTATTAGCATCCAGTACTGTCATCTCTCACTCATTTCTTGTGTACTTACAGATACTAAGCTTTTGGTTTGTACCAGTCTGTCAATGGCTGGGAAAACTGCAACTCTAATAAATGTCCATGCTGCCTGGAGGAAATGGGTGTCTTTAGCTAGCTGTTTTTCCCATCGGCCCACCTCCTAAAACTGATCTCCCAGTCAGTGCAGCCAAAAGAGGCAGAGAATGCTTCCCCATCCTTTCTCATTGCTCCTTTTTTGTCAAAACGTGACAGGTTTCTGAAGTAAATCACTGCTGACCCATGCCCTCCTTCCATCCCATCAAAAACAGAAGAGTTTCCACTTTCTTCTCCTACCTGCCAGCCTGGGAATAGTCTGATGGGAACCACTGGCATAAGGCCCTTTTCTCTGCCTCCTGACACAGTCCTGAGCAAAAAAAGGAGAAAGGGAGAGAGGATCTCACTGTGGCTGTCTTCCAGCCACCAGAGACGAAGTGGTGAAGCTGGGACTGGATCTGATGATGGACTTGGCAGGGTTAAAGCTTTTGAGATCTACTGAGCAAAGCGACTGCTGATCAGTAAATGGGTTAATGATAGTTCGTGCAAGGCAAGGAAAAGAATTCTGTTCTCTATATTTACCATCATGGGCAACAGAAAATGTTATGAATGTTGGATATTTACAGTATTGCAAGACATAAAGGGAATAAAGCATTTATTTTCTTTAAAACTTTGTGGTATGCGGAACAATTGCTTGGTGGTTTTTTTGTTGTTGTTTTGGTTATTTGTTTTTCTTTTTTCTGTTTGGGGTTTTTTTGGTGGGCTTTGGGGATTTTGTTTTGGTTTGTTTTTTCCCAAAGAGAAAGGGGTCTGTCCTGCGATTTTTCATTTGTATGTTTGTTTGTTTGCTTTGGAATTTGTGGAGCTGATGATTCCCCCTAACTTCATTTCAGGTCTTCAGGACATGCTAATATGTCATAATTAGTATCGTATCATACTGATATGACATACTGTTTGCAGTTACTGCAATAGTTCACAATACTGGTGGTTTTTAATAGCCTCTTATTTTCAAAAAACACATTGTTACATAGTATCTTTAACTTACATTTAATTGAAGGTGTCATTCTTTATGTTTTTAGCAAAGAGCTTAAAAGGTGATCTTTGGAAGCTTAAATGAGGCTGTTCAAAAAAACTGGTGTTATTTTAAATCCCACAATTATTTCAAGCCAATTGTATGATTTTAGAAGCTTTAAGTCATTAGTCTTGAATGCCAAAGGCTGTAAATATTGAAATTAAAGAATGATTGATCTGGTGAACGCAAATATGAGTCCATATGTGTTCCAGTCCTACTGAAGTTATTTGAACTTAGCTAAGATAAGATTTTCCTTGATATATTCAATGTAACAGAATCAGGCCTTTAACTGATAAGAAAGAATTCCTAGTGGTGAGCAGTGGAGAGTTCTTTATAGCTTAAGTGCTCATCATGGTGAAGCTTTCCTTTCCTATTAATTATATTTTGGACTGAGGACTGCATTGTTGGCCTGTTGTCTGCTGATGTTGATAATATTTGTATTTATGTACCTGTTAGCCTTCGTAACAGTAATAACCCTATCAGTTTTATTTGTGAAGGTTCTAAGTGGCATTTTGTGTTTCTAACTCAGGCCTTGAAAGAGTTGCCTATAATTTAAAAGCAATATTCAGGCTCTTAGGAGCTCTTTTCTTTCATCTACATTTAAATACACCAATGGAAAGAAAACATTTAAAAATGTGCATTATTCACCTGGCCATTATTGAAGTGTCATGTTAATAAATATTAACTATCAAAGTAAGGAGTTTTTTTGTTAGTATTTTTAGCTGTTCTCACAAAATCCTGAATGTAATTTTTCTTATGATTATGTACTGACTGTAGAACCATAATGGCTATAGAACTTTTCCTGCTGCCATGAAGATACTGCTGATACTGTATTTCATCTGTACAGTACATTAAGCATGGTTATTTATGAAGACATTTCTAGCAAAGTTACAGCATAGAAAAATACTTATTTTTGTCACAAATTGGATAATTTTGGAAATTAAAGTAAAAGAAGAATTTTATATATCTTCACTTCAAAAAATTAAATGATTATTCTTCTATTCTTCTATTATGAGATACTTTGTAACTATGAGGTAAACCTCAACTCTGCACTTGGAGCCGATATTCCTGGTGTAATCATTGCTACTTACTTATCAGTAAGGAAAGATCCCTGGTAAACTTATTTCCTACTCTGTTTCTCCTCAAGGTAGAAAATTATGTTGTTACACTACCTCATAGATTGAAGTGGTGCAATTACAGATAGCAACTGAAATATATCTGTATGAAATTAACCTCAGTTCCGCAAGCTGGGACCAATTATTTAAGCTCACAAACTGAAGACAGAAAAAAAAAATTGCACTGTCATGATGTGAAAGGCTTTCAAAATTGGGTTCCTGTTCACTGGCAACTGGACTGAGACTTAATGCATGTGAGCCATTAAATTGTAATGAAATCTTCTTATGTCTGTTACAGTAGACAAGCAGTTTTCTGCTGAGGAGGACCAACTGCTTTCTGCCTTCCATTCTCTTCCTCCTTTCCTAGTCAAAACAAGTAAAACAAGCAAATGTATTTTTGCTTCTTAAAAGACCAGTCTGTATCTGTCATTGATCAGCTTCTCATAGATCATACTCAGGAAAGGGACTGTGTTTCTTATTACTTGCTGGAGGTGAAATATTTCTTCCTTGACACTCTTTGATGTGATTCTTAGCAAACATGAGCTTGGACAGAGCTTGGACAATCTGCTTAGCATCCATCTATGTCTCAATTCCATCAACAATTAAAAAGACAAGTAATGTTTGCTCATCACCATGACCTTTTTGAAATTGGGAGGAAAAGCTCACCGTGTAAAAAAACTTCCCAGGACTCTGACGGTGGAGTAGGAGTCTACAGAGGGGAAGAGCTAGCACCGATTTTGGACTTTGAAAGGTGGAGCTCTTCTCTGCTGATCTCACCATTCCTGTTAGAAATACAATGGGATTAGTGTGTGCTATCTGATACAGATCTCACAGAACTGTACATGAAATCTCACTTACTTACTCATCTGCTGCTTTGCAATGTGGTAGTCTAAGGTATCAAAGCATCAGGAATCTTTTAGTGCTACAGCAGGCTGTTCATCAGACATTTGGATGCTGATTCACAAGCTCCTTTAAGCACATTTGGAAAATCTGGCAAACGCACTTCCATTTGCCCATTCGGATGTAATCTGTCAATATTTATAATTAGAGGCTCAGCTGTTTAACTGAGGGCAATAAAGGAAAAATAAAAATTTAAATCTACAGTAAAATAATATACAGAGAAGTCTGAGACCTGTTCTTATGCTGTAACAGAAAAATGAAGGGGATAAAAATAACATAGAGGCTAGAGAGAATGCCAAAATGTTTTGGAATGAGTAGGGTTAACAATACCTTCACCTTCATCAAGTTTCAGTGAACCAATTATATGTGATTTCTCATATAGGGCTTCAATACAGGAAGACACCACCAAGAAAGAGATGTGTCTTTAAGTTTTCTTCAACATCTTTCATAATGTTAGCAAGAATTTTCCATGTGGTTTAACACTGTTCTTCCTGCTATGAAGGTTATCAAGCATATCAGCTTCTTACAGATATTATCTCGTTGTGATTGTGGCATTTTCTACGTTGCTAAAGATGCTATATCCAACTGGAATGAACTGCCATTGCACAAGAAAATGGAAGATTTGCTTCTGATACCATTGGTACTTAACAGCCAATGTAGATGCTCACTGTGAAGTTTTGCCTCTGACCACACCACGTCCAGCACTCCTGACTTGGCTCACAAGAGAGATGAATGTCAGATAAGTTGAAACCAAGATCTTGGATGTGGTTAAAAATGCAATTCCTAATGTAGAGAGACAGAGAGTCAGTCAGAGACAGAAAATCCTGGGAGGAAGGGATTTGGCTTAAGTTGGCAATGTGTAAGCATTAAGACAGTTAAATTAAAACTTTTAAATTACCTAAGTGCTGATGCGTCCCTGCAGCGACAGCTCTGAGTCATGTGGGCTGCGAGTGGAAAGTGGGAGGATGGCACTCGCGTGATGCAGTGTGTGACACAGCTCGAGGGTAACAAAGGCTTTCAAGCCCTCTAGCTTGCTGAAAGCAGTCTCCTCAAGAGTGAAAATAAAAAATCTGGCTATTCCTCAGCTGTGACTTTCTCTTGTTCTGTACTGAATAAAGCTAACTCATCCTAGCAGACCCAAGACAACCTCGTACTGTGCTTTAACTCTGTTTGCAGTAGGAAGAAACCTGGTTAGGTGGGAACAAATGGTAGCACTGGTGTGGAGAGGAAAAAGGAGAGCTAGAAAAGGAAGGGTTTGAGGAAAGAAATGTTTGGAAAAATTCTTTAGGACTATCCAGTGACTTGGTTATTCCCTGTCCAGCTTTAACTTCATGTTTTAAAGGAGAAGCTGCAATGCTAATATGTGAAAGTTCAGCAGTTGTCTGATGATCAGATCATGGTCACCTTTTTTATCATTACCTTTATTACATAATCTGTTCTTTATTACCAGTGCTGATTATAAAGATACAAATTTTTTTAATTTTGGTGCAACTTTTTGCAAGATGCAGTGATCTGAAACATTTGATGGTTTCTAATTCTGAGGTAACTACAACTTTTTGAAAACATTATGACATTCCTAGGAACACCACTAGGGTGATTATCTGGTGGTCATTTTTGAGTTTATCAACAGAAATTTTTTGTCAGTGATTTTACTATTCCATGCTCTGGGGGAAAAAACCAAACCAAACCAAAACAAAAAGTGTTTTCTTCCTCAGTATTTAAGCAGTTGTGTAAATATCTGAACTTGACCTTTGCTGTGAGGGAAAACAGATATTTTTGGGTTGCTTTCTTTATGTTTTGGTAAGATTGGGGCCAAGATTGATGGGGATGAAGAATACCAAGTTATTTTTTAAAAGACTTACCATGCTATGAGTATTGTCAGAAAAATACGTGGTTTTGTTTTAAGGTGGTAGAAACAATATTGTATGCATCTGAGGCTTTTATAAGATAAGCTGGTAACGTACCAGTGTCAGCCACTCTACGGGAAACTGAGGAATGCTTGTCATATATCTGCATCTTCTTGAGACACAGTTTCCTCCTTAAACAAAAACTATTTGTGTATATCTCATGTACTCTGTATTCGTTTTTCAGAAAGCAACCTTTCTTTGGCTTGTTTTGTGTCCTAGCTTAAAGTGGGCTAAGAAAATAATATCTGGGACTCCATAAAGAGTTTGAATAATGGGGCTTTGAAGGTTTTTAGGAATTTATGTTACAGAAATCTTCTATAAGCCTAAAATATATGGTACCCGCCACATGTCTTCCTTCTGCAGATGACCTCTAGTGCATTAGCTAATCCAAAATTAAAAAAAAAAAAAAAAGTGGGGGGTGGGAGGTTCTGAGCTGTTCATCTGTGTATACCAGTCTTGAAATGAGATAAGCACGACAGTCAAAGATGCAGAAAAGGCAGTGAAAAGACAGCTGTGTTTATCTCATTTACACACAAGGAAGAGAAAGTGTACCTCATAGAAGGAAAATTTTCAGCTCTTACCCACTACATTTTGTTCAGCTGTGTAGGAATTTTGCAATGGTTTAAACTATCAAATATTAAGTCACTGTAAAATGCTGCAGCTTCTCTCTCAATCCTATTGTGCTATGAAGACTTTGGCTATAGCTTGAGGTCAAAATATGTGATATTTTCATATTTATCTTTGCTGCTGCCAGTATAGGTTTCCAACCAGATAATAGCAATACAACGTCTTTCTTCAGTGCTTGTGATATTGCACGTGACTCTATGAGTTTTTGTGTAGGAAATGATTTGGTTTATTGCTTTATGATGAACTCAGAGTGCTCAGTGCTGTACACAGCACAAAAGACAGTTTGTCTTTGCCTCAAAGAGCTTCTAGCCTGAAGGTTGGGTTCTAGGGAGCCTTATGTGGGGATGATCATCCCTTCTGTCAGATGTCTGATGCTGATGTGACCTCTGGACTACATAGACTTTTTTTTTCTAACCTAACAAAGCATCATTCCCACTAGCGAAAATGTGTATGCTAACCTCTTCCAAAAACACTACAGCAGTCTTTTTTCAGATTTGTAGGAAATCTTCAGTGTTCAAGTGCTCCTCTTAGTCGTGCTGAATTCCCAGAATACCAGGGCCAGAATTTGTTAAAGGCAAACATTTCCCTCAGAGTACGTTGGCAGCTCCCAGACCAGCCAGATGCACCGGACAGGGAGCCCCCTGCAATCTGTTGCATACCTTTCCTCAAGTATTGAGCATGCAGTTACTGGTGGGAGTCTTAGAGGCCCAATACCCTCATTTGTGGGTTCCCAGTCACCTGGGAGTTTTCCAACAAATCTGGAAGGAAAACAGATGTCATCAGGTCTACCTTTTATGTTTTGGACAAATTTTAAGATAAAAAATGAGTATGTTTGCTTTTAGTGCAAGACTATTGAAATGACTACTCTAAATAGAGGTTGATATGGGAAAAAAACCCTCCTGTGAACCTCCAAACCTTAACCATTTGCATAGCCTTTAATGCCATAGTTCATTCTTTTTGTGTTTTATCAGTCAGCGAACTGTCAGGGTATTTATACAGCCCTTACAGCGGTGATACAGTTTGTTAAGATGTCCCCTATGATAGATGTTCTTTTTAATGTACAGTACCCTGATCTGAAGCTATTTGCCCTCTGGAGGTGCCATTCAGTGTCAGGTCCATCCCAGGAGTTTCCTGAAATTCACAGACTCATTATTCTGTCTTGGTATTTAACACTTCCCACTGGACTGTCGAAGTCCTAAGGTCCTTTAGGAGGGGCTAGAAACAGCATTTTACTGGCTGCTAAAGAAAAACTGAAGGGCTAGCCTGGTTCTTGACTATGAAGAAGATATTTTGTGAATGATATGTTCCCATGGAAGCTGACATGGAAGGGTTAAAACATTGCTGAATATCATCTTGTGAACAGATACTGTATTTCATACAAAGTATATATTGCAATAATATGTAATTAACGGGGTTCATCTCTAGTCTCGACGAAGCTGGTAACTGATCACTGTGCAGAGGATAGGTTTGGAGCAAACTGTCTCCAGCCCTGACTTGTTGACACTGTGAGGCACTGAAGCAGAAATGTGGCATTATTATAGCTAGATACAGCCTTTGGATCAGTTTTGTCTCATACTAAATATGATAAGAATCATAAAATGCTGCTTTTACTAGATAGAATGGGGACAATAATCCCTTTCTGAATATAATTTCTGTGTTGTTATTGAATAACATCACTGATTTCTTCCGAGTAATGACAATTTAGGTCTTTTGCTGTTCTAATGGGATCTCATGTATAATCCACATCCTTCCTGAGGAGGACTTTGAGTGTTCTTCATTCTGCCTTCTATATTAATTGTCTGTGTACTCTCTTTCAGTGAGAAATAGACTTAGTATCTTCACTTTCTGAAAGTGACTACACAACATTATGTGTCTAAATTATGAGGATCTCCAGCAGGCTGTATCTTGTTAACAGCAGTCAGTGCTGTCTGGAAGGTTAAAGTCCCTATTAAAGTTTGGATGGGAGCCAGAATGACTTCCAGTACATGTTAGAGACAACCATCTAATAATATTGGGTAACGGTGTGAGCCACTATCATTCAACAGATGGCACCATGTGGTACAACATCATGCGTTTCAGTTGCTGTTTCTTGAGTTGTCTCACATAATAATGTAGCAAAATATTAAAAGTTGACAGAAGAAACATATATAGGAGTCAAATGTTCTTATATGAGTAGATGAATAAGAGTCGTCCATTTTTTCCTGGGTTATATTTAATTTGTCAAACTGTCAGTTTAGAAATGTATTTGTAGCACAGACAAAATAAAGCAGTAGTATTTATGCTACTGAAGCTGATGGAGAAAACCAGATATTGTTTATTCATGCAAAATTAGTGTTATTTCCCTCTGCTATAATAAAATAGATGAAGAAGAAGGTCCAGGGTAAGAGGGTTGAGGAAAGCTAGTTGTGGTTCAAGGCCTACGTTTCAGTGTAGTTAACTTCTGCACACATATGCGTGAGCTGTGCTGAAAACAGCAGTGCTCTGGCATGGACATGGAAGAGAAGGCTTTTCCAGATTAACCATTTGAATTGCATATATAAGTGGTTATCTGTGAGGAAGATGAGTTTCGTTGAGAGAAGGAATGCTTGGAGTGATGAAGGCAGGCACAAGGGGATGGAAAACAGGTATGTGTTCAGACACAGAGGCCTTTTAGGTGTGGCCCCTCTGTAGCTGGTCCCTTAGGTACGCTTAGAATGTGTCATGCTGCAGCACTGCCGCTACAACATTATGTATGCCATCAGTGGTTTTCACTTTGTCATTTATACAGATTGACATTCTTCACGAGAGTAAACTTACTGATATATTTTTTGATGTATGTTAAACCTTGCATGCAGTTTATGGGTTAGCATATCCAAAAGGGGACTGAGATGAAGGATTATGCAAAATGAAGTCACGGATTATACAGACACAGGCAAATTAGACACTTGAAAACATATGCTGATTGCCTTTATCAAAAAAATATCAGCACTTAGAAGACTTACTGCTCGGTAATTTGTTTGCAGATATCTGTTATTGCATTAGGCAGATCTGAGTGGTAACTTTCATCGGTGATGTTTTAGTAATTGAGCAGAGCTCTAGAGAACACTGATACTGATGCCAGACGTATATTGTGGTACAGTTTTAGCTTCATCTACCTGACAGGCACAAGCCTACCCAGCTTCACAGTGAAAGAGGAAGATGCATATTTCAGCAGATTTGCAATATTTGAAAGATCCATTCCAAAAAGCATGTTTTTATCATGGGTTTTGTTAAGGGGTATTTTGGCTTTTGACCATCATTCTTAGTCTCCCACAGTGACAACAGGACAAGATTGTAATTTAGTTTGCATGCTTTGATCAAACCGACCTTCAAGAATCATTTTTATACCTCCAAAGGAGCTACAGAATCTCAGGTGTGCTAGCAAATATTTCTCTAAATTGCTACCAACTTGCTTTTGTGTCAGGGTGATGAGGAAATCAGAAGAAAAACTTGTCTTCTCTTCACATGGAAGAACCTCTGAGGCATAGCCTCTGCACCTGAAAGGTGCCTTGTATCTTTGCCTTTCCCTGTTGCTGAAGGTTATACCCCTTGACAAAATTTAACCCGCAATATTACAGCTGTTTGCACCCAGAGTCTGAAGGACTAAACTCATAATTTGCCTGGCATAGAAATTTTTACTTCTGTACTTCAGCTCACTGATCATTTTGTGCCATCGCAGTAGTTCGTGGGTCTGCCCCATGAGCAGCATCAGGGAGTTAGTCTGATGAAACAGGAACATGGTGAAAAAGCAGACAGGAGTGTTGAAAAGCAGTAAAGGAGAGGAGCTCCTTATGCCAGTGGTGATGTTGAACCCTCTGCATCATCCAGTCAGGGTTTAAGGCAACCACTTTGGTTTCAATGGGAATGTAGCCTGGAGGAGAACTTAACAACTTGCTGTGCATTGTCAGGGAGAGGCAATATTTGGTACAAGAAAAGCCATCCAAAAACATTTCTTTTTACAAACTTAACAGTTTTTTAAGCTTTTCTGAGAATGTCCAGAGGCTTTTCTCTAAATTACACTGAAATTTATTGTAGTAGTAATACTAGAAGAAAGTGCCCAATAAGTTTAATTGCCATTTAATAGCAGTGAATTTAGGATGTGAATCTGAGGTAGACTTGCTTTTCTCTGCCAGCTGTCAGTCCAGAATTCAGTAGCACATCTCCACTTGTTTTGAAGCACATTTTAAAATGTGTTTATGTTGTTCATTCATTAACAGTCTGTGTGGCTGCAGCATGTAATTTACAGTAATGTAGGCTAACTTCTGCTTCTGAGTTCTTCAGCTTTCTGGTACTGTTTTGTGCATGTGAGGAATATATTTGGATTTGAACAGCTTTTAAGTGATATTTAAATGCTGATTTAAAATAGGGTTTACCTTGTCTGTCTTTAACCATCTGAAGATTAAGACTAAGACTCAGTCTTGAAGCAACCTTTGTGATCAGTTATGGTGTGATGAATCACTCTCTTATTTCTCCCCAGTATCTTCAGTATCTTCCTTAGGTATCTCCTGAAACTTTTAGATCAAGGTGGTCATCAAGGGTTCCTTCTACAGTCAATGAAATAATAGTCTTGATCTTATGCCCTAATTCTTAGACAGCTAAAATAAAATTGAATGAATCCTCAGTTTCATTATGTAAACTTATGTTGGGAAGTAATTTTTGCTTATGTCAGAGACATCTTTCAGGTTTTTAATTTTTGTTGATTATCATGGTAGCAATATGTGGAGTTTGAGATAAGAAGTTATAAGTTAAGAAAATGGAATGAACAATCAAAGCAATTAAGTATCTAAAATTTATTTCCTTTTTTTTTTAACTGATACACAGCATTTACTTCTTAGGTGCTTTGTGTCTTAAAGTCTCTAAAAGGTACCGCATTCCAAAAGGTACCACACATTTATGTAAATGAAACATATTCAGTCATATATTTTTAACTGTAAATCCCAAGTGGAAAAAACCTATTGTTGTGCAGGTTTGTTTGTATTTCGTACTGGAGGGGGGCAAAGGCTATCTAAATCAGTATATAAAGCTTGAGGTGGTATGGTAGCATACTCCCATCTTTCCCTTTCCCTTTCTTGCTAGTCTACTTGAATTAAGTAAGGAGAATATTTCTGATGAGGAAACAGGAATTGTGAGAATATTTCTATGGACTCATTAATATTTACATTTTGCTATGGAATGCCTCTCCATATACTGTCTAAGAAGGCCACAGGTAGGTATATATGCAGCTTCTTGGGGAGTGTTCATTACCAGTTCCCCTCTGTACCAATGTGGAAATCAATTAATTTCATTTGAGGCTTGTCGCTCTTGGTCAAGGTATCACTGATTGTGCTTTTGGCTTTCGAGTGTTTTGGTATTGGTCAAAACAGCAGCTGCCGCACGTGCCCAGTGAGTGATGCCATTACACCAACTACACCTGCAACAGCGGCAGCAGTCCTGAAAACAAAGTGTCTCACATTTCTGCAGCTCCCTTAAAATAGGAGTCTTGAAAGAAGTTCACACACAGTTAGTTATAAGTTTATCTCCATGTATAGTTTCCTAAAACTCTTCCAGTTCCCTGTCTGTGCAAAGGCACCTTGGTTCTGCTTCTGCTGGGGAGGAGCATCAACCGTAAACTTCAAGGGTCTTTTAATGTGATTTTGCTGAATTTCATCTCCACTGTATTTCTCTTTCCATGGAAAGGAAGTTCTAGTCCTATTTAAATATTATCAAGTTAATCCATAGAGGATTGGTTTTTTCCCGTCACATTCAAAATGTCTGTTCTAGTTAGGCACTTTTTTCCCACTAGCATGTCTTTCCCTATTAGTTCAAATTATGTTGCTGTTTTCTCGACAGCCTGTCTAAAGGAGTTGTAGCTATTCATTTGTATAACACAGTAATAATGTTTGCAGATCTTGTGAATAATAGAATCAAAAAATAACACAGTTTTAGCTCATGAGCATAAAAAAAGTCATGTTCATTTAAGGCCTGGCTTCAGCTAATGTGTCAACATGTTTGGAGTAATAATAACCATTTAATGATTTGAAATGGCTTCTGTGTAGAGAAACAACATACAGACATTTATTTATGTGCCAGTTTCTGAATGGAAGTGCTTTGTTTTCTGAATTTTTGCTATTTGGAGTTGTCCTTTGAACATGCTAAGAAATGTCCTGGCTAAGAGATGACAATTAAAACATTATGTATTATGGAAAGCTGCAGTACAACTTGAAATTCTTCCAGAATCAGGTCTATTTTAGCAATTTAAATATGACTATTCCTTGGTCAGCAAAAAATACAAATTGATCTAGTATTGTACAGATTAAAACAATTCACACTGGATTTAGAGGTATTTAAAGTACACAAACTCTTTAAAGTCATTTGTACATTGCAGTTTTTGGTACAGACATTACTAATTCATGTGATGACTCAAGCTCATAGTCACTGATGTCTTACTGAGCAAAATTACCCTTGTACCCCTTGGAACTTTTAATCAGAAGACTGTGTTATTGAAGAAGAGCCTTTGGATTCTTATTATCAGTTACAGCAAACATGCATCATGGTTGGATTCAACAGGGATCCTTGAATGACTAGCTGGTAAACATTTTTATTAGTACTATGTTCCATCTGTTTAATGTTCAGCTTGATCTGGTAGCAGTTGGTAGTAAAGCTGTTGAGGTTCTTATTGAGCTTTTACTGGCATAGAAAAAAAGAAGTAGAAATACCTTGAACAGCCTCCCTTTCAGACAGATAACTATGGCAGGAGGCCCAGGAGCCCATCATGCTATAAAGAGTAAATTATCTCAATACCTGATGATACATGGCCAAAACTCCTAAATTCATGTTTTTCCTTAATCTTTCAAATTAGGGGGAGGGACTTTTTAATTCCCAGGGAATTAAATATTTCCAGAACAGTTTAGATATGTTGATAATTTTGCTGAGTTCTTATTGTATAATTATATAATTTTTTTGCCTTTGCTCATTCTTGGTGTAGCCATTTAAGGTAGCCAGATATTAAAAAACGCAAATAAAAAAGGCTGTCCCATAGGCTTCAACTCATCCTGTACTATAATACTGAAAATTTCAAAACCAATTATATTTTAGAAGTTAGCATGCTTACTTAAAAAGACTACAATCCTATTTTAGAATAGGCCTAGGAATCGTAACATGTGGCTGCATATAGCCATGCATTTTCTTCTGTAGAACTGAGTTGTACAGATATTGTACCAGAACAGCTTTATTACAGGAAATATCAAAGTGTTCAATTGAAGTCAAGCATATAAAGGGAGTAATTAGATTTTTTGCAACAGTTAATGCTTTTTGATTAAATAAAAAGATAAGTTGCTTGAGTTCTGATTCTGTGGCTTCAGGTAATTTCAGTGTACCTTGAGTTACGTTATGAGTTAGAGTACTTCTGCTAAAGGTAATGATAATAAAAGGCCTCCTTCAAAAATAAGATTGTAACAATAAGATTGAGTAACATGACAGAGCGTTCACCTCCTGACATACTTTTGTGGTAGCTGTGGCCAAAAACAATGAATATGCTGTGGCACTCAAGTAATATATACTTGTTTAAAATTAAAAATAAAACATAATAAAGATAGGAATTACTAAAAGCTTTGTTCATTTTAAGTGTAATATTTCTGTTCTGCTTTTTCATGTGTATTCACTACTCAGTTCCATGTGATCAACAGGTAGGTTGTAGTTACCATATATTGTCTATATTTATTTTAGAGAAGGTAACTGGCATTGCAGAGTGGGAAAAAAGCATCACTCCCTAGTATCTTTTGGAAACTATTAAAGCTATCCTCATTTCCTGGGCACAATCCCTTTAATGTTGGGCTGCTTGTTGTTTCTTGTCCACTGGATAAAGGACAACTTCCAATGTAATAGTTTTGCCTTTATTGCAGATGCATCTTTGCTTAGTTCAGTCTTTTTGCAGAAATTGTGCTTTCCACTTGAGTAGGTAATGCACTATTTTTTATGTATCTTTTCTCTTCAAAATAGTGCTTCCAGAGGAAATTGTTTAATCGGTAAAGATAATAGCTATTAAATGTTTAGTGTAATTGTTACAAATTATACACTTTCCATGTACAGGGGAAGAGTTAATATTAAATATTGTTGTCCTAATAATTAGTGCAGACAGTAGCTAAGCATTAGTCCATTTGATTAGTTTTTATCCCTCTTTATTTCCAGACACTCATTATCTTCTAGTTATTGTAGTGCAGTAGTCAAACAGGTTGTACTTTTTCTGATGAAATGTCATATACCTCAGCGATTCTGTTTCAGATTATTTAGCTATCTGTTAATTTACTATCTGAAGAAAATTCACGTTAAAAAATGCATGCTTAAAATAATACTATAATAAATACATCTTGAGGTGCCTTCAGTTGGCACACCTGCAGCAGTTTCTGCAAAACATTTGTGCGGATATTGGAGAACCCACCAAATCCTGCTAACTGTTCTAGAAAATGTAATTAAAAGATCACATTTTCAGCAGTGATGGCCTTATTTCAAAATGGAAGAGAAGGAAAAAAAGTGCAGAGATGGGGACATGCATTTTATTTGTTTCCTGCTTATTATTGCTATTCATATTCTGATTTAATACTGCTGCTGCTCCAGGTACTCTGGAGTTTACCCTCTTAAAGATAGAATTTGTGCTAGAGGACCAATATTTACTAAAATTTGAACTATTGATAAAACTATCTGTGGCATTTTGTGAAATAACATGAAATTTTAAATAATAAGACATTTCACCTAATATTTTTTTTCTGGTGCTTCACAACTTTTGTTAGATATTTTAAAGTAATACTTGAGCAGTCTGTAAAGCCAAACTTAAATGCCAATGATTATGTTGTTTGGACAGATCAAATACAACACATTTTGAATTTGAATGGTGGCTTAAATTTTATCAGTTTCCACAAAATGACACAATGATGAAACCACATATTCTTTCTAATGAACAGATCAATGATACACCAGTTTTACTGAAGTCACTGATAAGATGTTGAATGCTGATTATAAGTTGAATCAAATCACGGCCTGTGTTGCTTTCTGAGTTGTACTGGAACTGGGACTAAATCTTGTAAAGGTAATGTGAAAACTGAGGACTTTGTCTATGATTTTTTTCCCTACTTTTGAGAGCTTGAGTAAGTAGAAATCCCTAAATTAGCAAACAAAAGGGATGGCCATGTTGTGTTGGTCCAGAGATCTAATGTCTAGGGAGGAGCACAGAATTGGGAAACCATCTACAGATACTTTTCTGACATCCTGATGGTCTTTCAGCTATTTTTGTTCAGGACTTCCTGAGCCAAAGATGCCATTTTTTATTTTAGTAGCCTTTGACAGAATTTCCTTGCATGAACTTTCTACAATTCCAGTAGATTTACTGTATCCATTTCTGTTAAGATTAGTTAAGATTTGATCAACCTCTTTCCTGCTATCCCATTTTTAATAAAATTAGGGAGAGCAGAACATGAGTGTTATTATAAGAAAACTTGTACAGATAAAAAAGGGATTTGATTTCTCTGATAAGAAGTGTGCTTGTCTATATTTGGAATTTTAATGTAAATATGTCCAGGAGAATAACAGATATGTTATCTTGCTTCTAAGTTTCTCTCATGGGCATTTAAGAATAAGGAGATTTAATTAAAACAAAGGGAATTTTATGAGAACCCATGATATAAACATACCTCTATAAACTGGCTAGAGTTACAGCTCTGTAAATTAGTTTTATTAATTTCTGCTAACTAAGAAGAATAGTTGAGCTGGGATCTTAAAACTGTTTTTGAATTATCTTACTGTTTAGCCCTCAAATTAGAAAATTTTATGAAGAAGGGAAAAGTTACTTCATCTGCAGAAATCTGAGTCAGAGCACAGCTATATTATGCAAATCTTAACAGTAAAAATAACTTTGAATGCAGGGCTTGTTTTCATTAGCAACCGGGTAAAATGGATAGTGGGTGTCTCTAATCAGCACGTTTCTAGTATGCTTTAGAAGGTTAAAGATAAAATATTCATAGCAGAAAATGCCTTTCCCCCTTATATTGAAATACAATTTAAAAGTTTAAGGCAAAAAGGGACCATTTGTTCATATATGTATGTATTTATACGTGTGTGTGTGCATATATAGATATATAAGTGCACATATATATATAATAGGGCCTGTAGCGATAGGACAAGGGGTAGTGGGTTTAAACTAAAAGAGGGTAGATTTAGGCTAGATATAAGGAAGAAATTTTTTACAATAAGGATGGTGAAACCCTGGCACAGGTTGCCCAAGAGGTTGTAGATGCCCCATCCCTGGAAACATTCAAGGCCAGGCTGGACGGGGCTCTGAGCAACCTGATCTAGTTGAAGGTGTCCCTGCTCATTGCAGAGGGGTTGGACTAGATGGCCTTGAAAGGTCCCTTCCAACCCAAACCATTCTAGGATTCTATGATAGCTGTGTGATGGTAGATCATGAAACCTTGCCCACCTATCCCAGAATTAATTAAAATTTTGTTTCAGCTTAAGTCCTTAGGACAGATTATACTGAGTGCCCGAGGGAAAAACAGACAGGAACAAGGTCTTTGATATAAAACACCTAATATTGCAGAGGAGACATGAGTTGATAGAGCCAAGTAATCCTAGTAGCTAGCTAAAGGAGTTGAGCTCCCATTCTCTTTCTCTGTCCCATCCATCCAGCTTTCCTAATAAGATGCAAGAAATGATTTCTTCCCAAAACCAGCCCTGGTGATCCACCTTGTTACAAGTCCGAGAACCAAACACAACAGCCAGTGCAACTAAGAAAAAATACTCTCTTTATCTCCTTAGAGAGATGATCTGTCTGTCCTGCTCGAGGCATGCCCCGAGCTATTTTTCATTATCACTCGCTGGAAACAATTTGTAGATCTGACTCATTATATCTGATAATCTTCAGCAATTGATTCTCTCGTTGGTACTGACCTTCTCAATCCTTGCTCATTTCAATGGTCTTTTATTCATTTAAGTGGACTCAAAGGGCAACAGTTGGCAGGATAAGGTGGTGGTCCACTAGTGAAAAGGCAAAGATACTTTTGATCAGTAATTTGCTGGGCTTGACTTGCAAGTCAGTGATTAGCTCTTTCCAGTGGAACTTTACTTTGTATTGCTTATAAAATCTGTTTACTTCTGTAACACAGGCAGCCTGGCACTTCAATAATTACAACCTACAGAGATTACTTCATACCAGCGCTATGAACATTAGATTCTGATAGCTGTGTTACTGCTAGATGCTAGGCTGCTCCACCACTTTCCTACTTGCTGAAACACTGTGGGAGGATGTACTTAGCGAGATATTTTGAAAAGGGAAAATTTAGATCAGGGTGAAAAAGCATGGATTTTTCTTCCAGTTACAAGAAAAATGTAAGTTTGTTATGTACACCTGAGTACCTGGTCATTGTTACACAGACTTTCATAAACAGAGTGTTTGTTTAAAAAACAAACAAACCTGCTGGGTATTTAGCATGGGGGTTAGCTCTCTCAAACAGTGTGGTTGGTTGCTGGGTGCGTGGCTATAGGAGTCTCCATTGCAGGGGTCCTTGCCAGGGTGTTTCCAGCTGCCTTGGGAAAGAAACTCACCGAACTGTTGCTCTGCTGAATTCCTATAATCTAGCTGGCCCGTGGTCCTACGGGACCACTTCAGTATGTACACAATTCTTTGCTATTGATTATCTTAAACTACATACAAAATACCTCTTAACTGTGTACAAAAGACTGTCATATGTTACTGGTTTTGCATCTGCAGGAATGCTTTCTACTGACTGTATAAGTAACTATGTACAGCTTGATCGGTTTTGCAGCAGGACCTGCCTGGGGAGCATCTGGAATAGCCAGATCCCCCACGAAGGATGTTAATGTAAACATTGAAGGATGTTAATGTAAACATCGGAACGACCAAATTGGTCTATACTTAGCAGGAACTGCCTCAGGGAGTGCGTCAGTAACCTTGGCTAGGTTGGTGTGATGTTTCAAATCAGTTGGATGTCTCATCTAGCTGGGGGGTTCCTGGATCACTAGGGAATTTCTGACTCAAGTGCATGGGTGTGCAGACAGGCAAAAGCCCTGAAATCCAGCTATGCAATTGTAACTATAGGACAAACTCGAACTTCATATTAGTAACTTAAGTTTCAGAGCTCTCGCTTCATTGTAGAATACATACTCAAACCTGCAAATCACATAGATTTAAATCAGTGGCTTGGGTGGAATTGACTGGACTACAGGTTTAATATTATAACCTTTTCAGGACCTTGTTACACTCCAGACATGCAGCATAGGGAGGAGTTGCATTTCTGTTCATGTAAATGGGCTTGTCAGGCTTTTGTCCCCAGAAATTTTGGAAGTGGAATAGACAGATGCAATAAAGGACTGTTGTTTGCTGTCCTACTCATCCACTTGCAGAGAAATTTATGGGTTTTGAGGTTCACATCTAGAACAAAAGCTGATTGTGCTTAGAAGGCCACTTTTCAGTATTTGTACCACTAGTTAACAGTACTGTGTGTTCCTGTACTTAGAACTGAGGGTCATTCATTGAACAACGATGAGTCTTTTCTGTCTGGTCCGACTTACTAAGGACTGTACTCTTCATACAGTCCTTGTACTCCCAAGGACAATTCTGTCTGATTTACTGGACAGAAGAGCCAAGCGTGATCTCGTTGCCTCTTTCACACCTGAAGTATTTAACATCTTAAGTATTGCATGTTATGCTGTATCCTCACCGAAAGTTCTTGTGTTTATTTACTGGATGCGAAGAAGCAGGATTTTACAAATTTTCCTTTGATCATTGTAGAGGCTGACCAAATGCTTGACAGATAGACCTAATTCCCTGCCAGACAGGCTGGTTGTTTTCTCCCTCCTACCTTCCTCACTAACAGCTTTTTATTGAGGTGTCTCACTAATGGGAGAAAACTCAAACTGATATGAGAAAGCAAGAAAGTTATCCTGCAGATAGTACGAATTATATAAGGAAGAGTAACCTGTATGGTATAAATAATTTCTCACTCAGTTTCCAGGTGATATGTTTGTTTAGGTATGAGTAAAAAAAGAAAAACAACATTTTCTGTATCAGTTTTTTTTTTTTTTAAACTTTGTCATAAGTGTGCATATTGATCCATAACAGTATAAACCCTGTAGCATAGCTAATGCTACAATTAGAATTAATATACAACTAAACCAGTTTCTGTTTGTATTCATAAGACATGGTGGGTTGACCTTGACTGGACGCCAGGTGCCCACCAAGCCGCTCTATCACTCCCCTCCTCAGCAAGATGGGGGAGGGGAGAAAATAAGATGGAAAAAAACTCCTGGGTCAGATAAAGGCAGTTTAACAAAGCAAAAGCAAAGAGTGCACACAGAAGCAAAGGAAAACAAAAGATTTATTCTCTACTTCCCATCAGCAGGTGATACGCAGCCACTTCCTGGGAAGTAGGGCTTCAGTACACATAGCGGTTGCTCCGGCAGACAAACAGCATAATAAAGAATGTGCCCTCCCCTCCTCCTTTCTCTTAGCTTTTATTGCTCAGCAGATGTCGTATGGTCTGGACTATGACTTTGGTCCGTTTGGGTCAGCTGTCCTGGCTATGGCCTCTCCCAAGACCTTGCCCACCCCCAGCCTACTGGTGAGGGGGGATGTTGGAGAGACAGCCTTGATGCTGTGTGAGCACTGCTCCGCAGCGGCCAAAACACCTTTCTAGCTACCAGTACAGAGCACAGCACTACGAGGGCTGCTATGGGGAGAATGAGCTCCATCTCAGCCAGACCCAATACAGACATTAATGGACTGATTATATTTAGGAAGTGCATCCATTATATTAAACAATAAGCTGATATTCTTCATGAAAGTGACTTTTCTGGTCTTTCAAATTTTGAGCAATTTTAATTGCCTAGTTCTAACAAGTAGCAAAATTCCATGGAAGACTTTATGCTTTCACAGTAAATATATGGAGTGAGGTTTCTGGTAGAAGAGCTTGCGGAATGAAAATCCCACGTAAATTTTTCATTAGCACTCTGCCATTAAATCTCTCTCAAAAGTTCACAGACAATGTAGGGCTTATAAACACGATTTGATAATATTCATCTTAATGTCAGTGACATTTTCAGGAAAAAGTAGGCTGAAGTTGGACGTACTTACTAACATAAGGCTGAGGAGTACAGTGATTAGTGTGCTATCTTAGTATTTATGGAAAATGGATTGGGTTTTTCCACATGGTTTGGCAAGGGCTTAGTGTTCCTCTTTATATCAGAGGGGAATGATGTAGGGACTGGAAGTTAAGGTACGAGAATAGGGAACCAAATAAGTATCTCAGATCAAGACTAATAACATTCATGTTGTATGATATCTATCTTCTTTTCTCCTTTCTCTCACTTTTCTCCTTCTCTTTTCTTGCAAAGCAAAGCAGCAGACAACCCCTCTCCCCACAACAGAAGCAATCTACATTCTAATTTGAACTCACAATAGGACACATAATACTGTTTAAGTTCAGTCGTAATCCATATGGAGTTGGCTCTGGTGTGTAGCTTTTTTGCTAATGACACCGAAATAATTATTACGCAGTGACCTTTAAAGAAGAAAGCTGATTTTTTTTTATCCTATCATAGATGTTTATCTATATTTAACTGGTTTGAGTACTCTCAGGCTAAATATTCTCCATCCTATTATGTTAAATACAAGATAATTGCTGTTTGATGTATTGAGACAGTGGAAGAAAGAATGTGTGGGATTAACTTCAGTAAATGTGTTTTATTTCTGTATGGTAGGTTGGTCGGTCTTTACAATTATTTATAATAAATTTGCATCATGCCCGAGAATTGCAAACATTCTTTAGTTACATTATGGAATGTGTAGGTGTATGCATAATTCAGATGGGCTAAACCACTAAGCATTGCCCAAATTGCTTGTGAAATATGACAGGAAAGATGTCTTAGGGGAAATGTAGGCACTCATATGAAAGGTTAATTTTGTGTGCTAACTGAAATTGCATTCAGAATCTTTGGGTTCACTAGCAGTGCACGCATTATACAACTCAATTCTAAGTGATAAAAATGTTGGCTACTTGCTTACACTTCATAAATAAATGCACATGTAATACCTTTGGTGCAGAATTATTACAGAGGTTACCCGGGTGGTTACTGTTGTTGCTAAAGCTTTACAACATGTTGCATTTTAATTTCTTTCACAATTTTCAGATGCTCAGAACATTCTAAAACTTCTAGGTTTGGCAGGATAATAAAAAGATGTGTTAAACTTTTTTCTTGTTTTCCAATTCTAAATGAAATATAGCTACTTTAATGAAAACAAAAACCCACATGCCTTCTTTTTTCTCCTTTGCCAAGTGTTATGCAATTCTAGCTTTCCTTTTTAAAATGGGCTTTTCCCATTATTTTATTTGATTGTCTTTTACTTATTTTTCTTTATTTTACTTTTTAAGTATAGAGAAATTTCAGCCTTTTTTTTGTCTTCAGAAGATCAGAACACTTACGTCTTTTCCTTTGTGCTTAGGAGGTGATGCGTTCTTTAGTATGGCTATAAGCATCATAAAGATTAGCTTCTGTATATGTAAACCACTTCTTTTCACTAGGCTGAGTTCATAGTCATAAAACCTGCTGCACTGTGAGTCCATGAGCAGATGGATTCCATAGTCTTTGTCACAGTGAATAGTATTTTATCCTACTGCTAAAGTAATTTCGTTGGTAATTCTCTACTTTTCCTGGGACAACTAAGTTGGAAAGCAATTTAATAACTCCGAGGCCTTTTTTCGATAAAACTTTTTTATATAAGTAACAATTTGAGGCTATGTCTACGAACAGATTAAAGATGTTTAAAGAGTCTTGTTATGATTTTGATAAAGTATCTAGGTAATAAATGCCTATTAAAAGGGAAAAAACCCCAAAACCCAGTGTTTTGAGTTGCATAATGAATTTCTTCCTTTTAAAATGCAAAACCTTGTCACAATAGGACTGGAGAACTAGATACTTAAATATTCAAATTTTAAATTTATGGGTGAACTTTCAAATGTGAATTCAAGATGCACATTTAACTTGTTGCTTACTTGTATTTATTATTTTAGTTTAATTTTTGTGCATGATTGTGAGTTCTTAAGTGTATTTGAGAAAAATAGAATTCTCCCTAAGTAATATCTTTGAATTCTGTGGGCAGATAGATACTGTTTATGTTAGGTTTTCATTATGTTGCAAATACCTAGCTTGGGAGTAGTTAAATCTGTTAATGTGCTAAAATATAAGATGTATTAAGTACATTGCACTAAAAACTTCACTAGCACACCTGTTTTCTCTTGTTAAAAAATTTACTTGTAGACAGGAATGAACATCTCCTAAAGGGTGTTTGCATACAGATTTTTATCTCATGCCTTCAAAAGGAAAAGGTGCAGGGCTGTAGGTTTTAGTTTCTGTTCTTCTGGGATACTGAGATGGTAGTCATAAATATCATATATAGATCCTTAATGTAGAGCATATTAATCTCAGCAAGAACTCAGCAAAAAGCAAAGAAGAAAACTTCCTTTTTTTAATAGTTCAATTTATTTTATACAGTAGCTGAAAATTAGTGGTGGAAGTTATGTATCAGCCATAGTTCTTGTTTTGGTCTCGTTGTGAACTGATGTGTTTTCCTGCTGTAATGACTAAATTAACGGTGAACTTTAAAAACAAAGAACTTTTCTTTGTATCATTTCTTGTTCTTCCCCAGTGTTTAAGGAAATTTCTTGGAAATGAGGGATTTCCCCCACCAAAAAAATCCAGCTTATGTGATCTGCTCCTGAATGTAAACCAATATATGCAATCAGGAAATATATTTAAAGTACTTTCCTGATTTGGACTAAACTGCTCATGGAAATATACCTGGATTGGACCAGAACCACAGAGCTGTTCCAAGCATGGGACCTGGTGAAGCTTGGGAGAGAGACCGTCTGGGCTATGAGTAGTACTTTGTTTTGCTTTGAGGAGAGCATACCTGTGTAAGAACTGCCAGGGCCATGAACATCTGCTTTATGGAGGACTGATGTGCAGCGATTTTGAAGAGAGGAAAGGAAGAGTACTTTTTTCAAAGAGAAATCCATGTGTACTTTGTTTATACAGGTCTGTGAGAAAGACTCAAGTTAAATTGGTATCTTTTATCTAATGAGATTTGAGATTTCTTGATAGAATGATGAAAAAGTATCTATGTGGAGGAAAGATTTGTGGTTCTTTAGATCTACCTTTAAAGGAAGGAGAATGGCATGGAAGATTACAGTGATTTCAAATGGAGACTGAGAAGTGTAGACAAGAGATGGAGGGGGGGGTATTACTTCTAGATTTTTTTAAAGTAATGGATAGATTAAGCTTAGGAACAACTTTTCCAGTGGTAAGTAGCTTCATCTTTGCAATCAACTTTCTCAAAGACACTGCAGCTAAGGAGAACGTTTGGGTTGTGGGCTGACATTAGAAGGTGAGCTGTAGATAAAAGGTGAGATTGGATGGCAGTGATTCCTTCTGGCTTTAAAATTCATGAATATGTACATAGTTCATATAGTTGAAATGGTAAGAAAACTTTCTCCCTATGACTGACTTCTTTCCCATATTAAAAAACCAAGACCATATCATCCTCAAAGTCTTTTTAAGCACAGAAGAGGCTAAACAACTGGCCAACTCTGATTAGTAGGACTCACCACCATTCACTCTATAGAAGCCTGGGTACATGAACAACACGTATGAGGAATTACATCAAATTCAGGAAGAGTGAAGTTTGGAAGAATTTAACAGCATTTTTATCCAGCATTTTCTAGCAAGTAGAAAAGTTTATTACGTTAGCAGTGACCAAGCAACCATTAACTTTACTGTGTGAGCAGACATACGTACTTAACAGCTATTTAAAGCTTGTCTCAGTTCTAGGACCCCAGTTATGTACTGTCCCCTGGGTGCCTGCTCTTCTTGGGACACTCACAGGGACAGAGGGCTTCACTGAAATAAGTGAGCTTCTCCGATAAGTGTTCTGCTTGTCTTCTCCTTGATAACACATTTTTATGCTGTAATATCTGTAGTTTCTATTGCCCTTACGGGTTTCTGTTGTTCAGCAGTATGTGTCATCCTAGCTCCTCCATATCATTGTAGTGTTCTTTTATCTTGTACTTGATATTTCTTGCCAAAGTAGTAATGAATAATATAAGTGTTATTTCTATGGAAAACTATTCATGTAATAAATTGTAGTAGTGTCCCATTTTTTTCTATTAAAGGTTTAACTGTGATAAAAGGAACTCAGACCCTTTGTAAACAAACACAGTTGCAAGTCCTCTTTCTTGTCCTCTTACTTTGCATTGTTGTTTTATGGTAGGATATGAAAATACAACAAGGGATTAGCCGCTGTTTGAAATCGTTTACATCCTCTGCCAGAGAGATTCTGTTCTGTCAAAGGTATTTGTTTGGGTCAGATAGATATCATCAGCATGAGAACTGTATCCTATTTGTATAATCACAGCCTTCGGAACTTGTGGTAGTTTCTAAAGACTTTTTTGTATGTATTTTGTATTGACAGCTAATAGTTCAATAATCAGTTGGAGTGGAAGCAGAGGATTAGGAATTTTAATATTTACAGAGGGGCAAAATATTTGACACACGTTAGATAAACAGCCTATTTAAATGTAAGCCAGCGCGGATACATATGCCTTGTTTAGCTTATCTGCAGTATTCTTTGTCTCATGAATGGGAACTTGAGCTGTCCATTTTACAGAATCTGAATCAGCATTTTAACTGATAGATTTTAAGATCTTCTTATTCTTGAAGTATTGAACTATGTGGCCTATCCCTATTTACATTTACTTTTCTGAGACGTGGTAAGAGTAACTGGACACTGCAGTCATTTCCACAGTGATCCTTTATGTAATGTCTGTCCTTGTCCAGAAAACCTGCTCTGCTCCAACTTTGCTCACTTTATTTTCTAAGGGAGTTCCCTCTTCTGCTCCATCTGATGGGCATAGTCAAGAAGTATGGCTATGGTTCCCACGGCTCTTCAAGAAAATGGGAGAATCCCAGTGTTTCCATTTCAGCTTTTCATGGTCTGAAGTTTCTTTGCGATATTCTATATAGCTCTGATTCTGTTACTTCTCATTCTTTCCAGCTTTATATTAGTATAGTGCTGTTCAGTTGTGATGAAACAAATTTAAACCCTTCATGGTATTTGTTTAGTAAGTATGAAAGCAAAAATGAATTCTTTTGACTGAAAGGTCACATTTTACCTCCCAGTTGAAAGACAGTATTATGGAAGTCAAATATAAAGTTTCAGAATATGTCTTTCTCTAATCTTGGTGTTTCATAAAGTTGTGTATTATCATAGCATGTGAATGCTACCTACACGTATCCAGAGGCAGTTCCTTTGGTTTTTCACCATGCCTTTCTGTACTGCTGGAGGTAAGGATTTTTTGGGTTACTGACAACAAAAGCTTAGAAACAGCAGATAGTACTCACAAGGTAAATGTCATTTAGAGGGAAATAACTTTTTCATACGAGGTTTTATGAATAATTTCTTGAAGATTTGGGGTTTGCTTAATCTGCCCTGACAGAGTGTTCTATGGAGAAGATTCCCTTACTCCTCTGTTTTGTCATTACTATATTTCCATTGTTAAATGGAAATAGAGTTGCTGTTGTAACTCATAGGTCCTACCTTGGCTTTTGAGTCAAATGACACTTGATGTGTTTCTTGCTTTCACTATTAGGTCAAAATTCTGTAAACCAGAAGCTGACAAAGCAGATTCTAAGGAGACCTCTCAGTGGCCAAAGCAGAGGAGGATGTAGGCAATAGCAGAATGCTGATGAAACTCATGTTTCATCTTTGTGATCAGCTTTAGGTACAACAAGCTTGAAAGTGATAAAGTGAGTTAAGGAAACAATGGTCATATCTTTGTACAAGAACAGAGCTTCCTGTTGAAATGGATATGAAGGAACTAATTTTTGTAAAATGATGTGATTGCTTAGGCTAACTGTTTTTAATAGTCATTAACAGCTATTAACACCTTAGGAATTCTTTACATTTTTCAAATTGAAGGAAAATGTTAGACATAAAAGATAATAATGAGATGAACACAGATTAATTTGAGTTAATAAAACCACTCAGATTATTCTCAAAACATTTCTTGAAAGGAAGCTTGATGCCAAAGCAGTTTACTGTGATTTGTTTAGATATGTATGCACTTAATATTTTCCAAAAAGTAAATTCAAAGAACTCCCTAAATTTCTTTAAATACTTTTCTACTGATAACTCTGGTAGTTAAGGTGTGTCCTTAAGAGGCTTTCCCTTCCCTAGCATTTGGAGAAAAGTTTGCAGAACTTCCCCTTCATACAATAGATGGCACTGGAAATCGCTGGCAATCAGCCTAAACCTGGGGAAAGGCAATCTAAGTTCTGGGCTCTCAGGATGGACTTCCATGTTTTCTTGTCTGGAAAGGTAAGGGTTAGTACCTGCCTGTACCTTGTCAGCCTGTTACTGACAGCTTGGTTCTTTTTTTAATGAGAGATGAATAGGAGAATTCTCTGGCTTCGTCATATAAACTCCTCAGGCACGTCCAACTGCAACAGCTAAGAGAGTCAGGCAATTTGAACTAAGAGTCAGACAGAAAATGGAGGATAGATGCCACATTAATGTTGAATTCAAGGAATTAAGGCATAAAATCATATAGCTCCTGAAATATAAATACTTCTTACATTCTTGCTGGTGTTGCCAAGCTACTAAGCAAGAAAAATTGACTTTTTCAGCATCTGTTTAAATGCTTGCAGTCTCGTGCAATGCTCACTGCCCCAAATAATGCACTTTGTGCAGACACCTGCACAGATGTGTAACTCAACTTACAAATATGTGATTGTTTGCATAACTACAGCTAATAGAATATGTCCCCTAGATTTGTTATCTTAGGTCCTGCTTCTTTAGTTACTTCATTAACTTCCTAAAATCTAGTTTAAAAATGTTGGGTTTTTTCCAAATATATTTTTGTCTTTACTGGCATTTTATGTTAGCGGTTTTGTTGATGATGATGTTGTTAACTTGAGCTTTGTCAGAAATGAATGACTTTGTCAGGGAATAGGCAAAATGTTTCCTGGACAGATAAGTTTGTTGAATTCTTGTAAGTGTATCGTGAACATACAGCTGTTACGCAAACATATCTCAAAACCCTCTTTGGAAATTCTGCTTTGAAAGAAGATCATAGCAAAAAAAGCTTTAAGATCTTTAAAAGAAGAGTATGTTTCGTGGCCTTGCTATTCTGTGGCAAGACATAGTGTATTATCTGGAATATATTGCTGACCTTTGTTTACAAGGGATTCTTTCTATCTCCAAAAGCTAAGACATTCAATTTGTAATGCCAGTTTTTAATTCCTGCTGTTAGTGACTACATTGTGAGAGATAATTACATGGTGTGGAATTGGTAGAGAAGTGTGTTTACAGCAGCAACCTTCTCATTGTTTTGAATAGTGATAATTTATGATGAAAGACTTTTATACAGTGTTTACTGATACCGCTAGAGATTTTTTTTTTTTCTTCAAACAGAGTTATTTTACAACCCCTCAAAAATAGTTTTGGGAGGGACATAATGAGTGTTACCATGTAGGACTACACTAAGGGAAAACATTCGTGAAGGGGGATGTGTGCTATCAGCTGGCTGGGAGCCGCTGTGTGAAGTCTGTTGTGCTGAGGTCAATACCAAGACCAGGATTAGCCAGGGATAATTTCTTGTCATTCTCTTACATTTTATCAACGTTCCTACATCCAGAGGCAGCTGTCATGTTTTGAGCATAAAATAATCTTGCAACAAAGCAAGAATGCTTCATAAGCATGCAATCTTCTCCTACCCAATGAACTGAAGGGTAAGAGTTCTAATGTGCAGAAACTCTCTCAAATTACTGATGATTTATTTATTTATTTATTTTTAATAAGCAAGGTCATCACTGCTTTTCTTTTCCCAAGGAATCATTCGTGGCTCTGGGACTGTGAAATTTTCTCCTGCTCTGTGATCCCAAATATTTATTTCTTCTATGTTAAAACTGCCTTTGCATTCTGAAAAAGGCGTCAGGGGTTTGTGAATTGGGGGGGTATGGCTGGACGTGGCAAACCAGTCTTAAGGGCGACATGCTCATCTAGCCACCTAGAAGAAAGGAAATAGCCTTAGCCATTAGAAATCACCTTCCTTTCCAACAGGCAGTTAGCTCTTCTGTTTTCTCAGCTATGTTTATTTTGCTTCTGTGTGAGATCTAATAAACATTGCAGCGCTCATAATTTTAAAGCTACTTTTCTTTAAGGCTTCCTGAATTTGTGTCACTTAGCTTTCTGATCATTCAGCCAAGCTGCTTATTTGACTTCCCTGTGAGTGACTCATGTTTGGAAAAACAGTTCGTACTTGTACAGTTCAAGACCTGATAAATACTTAGCGCTTTGTAGAAGCGATTATGCTCGTTCTGTGAGAAACAAAAGATGCTCCTGCCAGTTGGCCAAGGACATGCCTGCCCTTTCAGCCAAACGTAGGTGCTCAGTCGCAGCTGGCAAAACGAAAAATCTGAGGAAATATCTTGAGGAAAACTGAGTCAAATGAGTAAACCCAGTTAAATCCTGGCCCTGTCCGATTCTTTGGCATTGAGCCTACAGACGTTCTTTCTCCAGATGTACTTTGAAGCCGTGGAGGCCTAATGAGACATTGAACTCCTGTGATTTAGCTGGCTTTCTGCCTGGAGATTAACTCTACGGATCCAACCCTCCCAGAAGCTAAGGGAGGATTTCAGGAGCCACCTGGGTCTGTAGATGTTGTCAGACCGTCCCCATTGAGGGATCCAGTAACACAGACCAAATTGTGATTCTTGCCCTTCTTGCTGTGAAAACTTGGCCAAACCAACTCTCCGAGTCTCAATTTTACCATTTATTTTGCTCATAATAAGCATATTACCTACCTACATTTTATCAGTCCTGTGAGAATTCTTTAGCTAATGTTTATACAGGTTTTGGAAGTATAAAATGTTCTCTAAATACATTTTATAAGGGTATGTATTATCTAAAATGTATAACCATTATTACAACCATCTGAATTGGTAATTATGAGCTGTATTCTGGCCATTTTAATCTCTTAACTCATTCTGTGGATTTCAGACACATAAATGATTTGCTGACTTTTTTTTTCTGTATGTTTTAAAAAAGGTGTATATATTTACATTGTTTTCACATGAGCTTCTTAGAATATCTGGGCACAAGCCAAAATTAAGATAGGAATGTTCTACAGTTTTTAGTTGATTTTATTGATTTAGTATTTTCTTTCCAAAACCACCTCATTTTATTAGAATTGAGTTTTTAAAGAATTAACTATGTTGTTAGGCAAACTCCAGTGATCATTCCACCACACATTCAGTGTCATCACATGAATAATCATGAGTCAGAAATCCAGTACAAAAAATTCTTGCTCTTGAAACAGAATGTATGCAGGAGGGGTGCCCCTCAGGGAACTTGTTTATATTCCAGAAATTCAGAAATTTTGATGAAGATAAAGTAATGTTTTCCTGTGTCAACTTTTTGTTCAGATTTTCTTTTTAATTTGTTAAATCTTTGATTTTTTTCTCATACTCTCCTGCAAATACAAATATCCGTGTACAGCAAGGTTTTCAGTTTTCTGTAGTAATTGCACACTGAAATACTGTTTACGAGGAGTTGAGCAAATATTATTATACCAGCATACATTTCTGTGAACACAGAAATGCAGTCAAATCTCAATTCTTGCATGAAACTAGATGTGGAATAATGCTGTTTGTCTGGGTTATGCTCATGGTATAAATCCCATCGTGAGGGTTAGTGAGGCAAACAGGCGCATAGAGACTGTGTAGGTGATTTTCCTTTATATGCTTCGCTGTCCTATTCACAATTTCATGCTGCATTTTTTTGTGCTGTATGGTCTTGTTGCTGGTTAGGTATGTTAAGGCAGATTACTGTCACACACATGAACACTGCCCAGAAAGTCTTTGGACCAGTCCTGTTACATCCACCAAAATTGTGGTTTGCATGGATTTTTATGCTACAGTTTTAGCAAATGGGATGCTATCTAGGAATATTCTTGGGCTCTGGCTTTCACTAGTCTGTACTTTTTACAATTGCTCATGGTTAGCTTTTGGCTTTTACTAACTAGTTCTTTCACAAGGGATTCCTGGGCATGATCTAGAAGCCAAAATACATCCAGCAGACAGTTTGGTTACATTCATCCTGCTTTGGAGGCTACGACTTTCCTAGCATAGATGCAGTTGTTCCATATCAGTTGGCCTCAGTGCTCAGGAATGTTCCTGGGTACATTTAATTTAACAATATAGATGTAGCCTAGATGTCTGACCCAGACAATACTCTGATTGCCTACTTCCCAGCAATACATAATTTGTTAAGTGCAACACTCCAGTTAATCACACAGAGTAGACATCTGCGGGTGCACAGAAGCACCCTGCACTGGGAGATAAAAGTCTGTCTCCTGCCAAAACGATGTGCAGTAGCTGTAGTGCTTAACTGCGGAGGCTGGACAGTTGTGAAAGAACAAAATATCTGGAATTATGGCCCTTGCAGCCAACCTTATTTGCTTGCCTGATTTTTCACCCTATGCTCTTACATTCCTGGCTGGAAAGGGCTCTTACTCCAAGTATGTTATCTTTACAGTTGAGACATTTCTTGATGGCATTAGAGATCATCTACTAGGAAATGTAGGTTGCATAAAATGAAGGTTTTTGTTTGATAAAGCTGTAAGAATTATGCAAAAGGCAGATGATACCATCATTTTCCCTTCATTCCTTCCTACATTTACAAAAGGGCTATCATTTCTGCATTAGTTATCTGTCCTCTGAGGGACCTGAACAACCAAAGTGCTGAGTATATAGAGCATCTTCTAGTGTTTCTCACTGTCTGGCTTTAGTTTCCGATTCAGTGTTCTTAACCATGGCAGCACCAATGTTTTTCCTCTAGTTAGGGGAAGAGGGAGAGTGGAGATAAGAAATTCAATTGATCCCCTTAGATTATTGATTTTTAGTCACTGGGATTCCTGAGGAAAGCCTAGCCTATTCTGCCTAGTCTGCTGGCCCTTAGACTCTCATCATTGCTGGCATGAAATCCTGGCTTCACTGAAGCCAGTGGAGGCATTCCAGCTCTGATTCAGTTTTATAAACATAAGCATCTAGTGATATTTGAAAAACCCTAGGGTATTCCACCTGGGCTCCATATTCTGTTCAAGAAAGGTGCAGGTTTCCTTTTCTTCCTCTGTCATATCTGCTAGGTGATTTGGGTATGGTAGTACAACTCGAACAGCTCTAAATGCTCATGTTTATATTACCGAATAGAGAGCCTCCTTTCATATAGCAAAGCCAGGATTTTCTCTCTTATGCTTAGTTTTTTATAATCACAGTGTTTGCCTACAGGTCCTTTGTGTGGTTGAAGTTTTGACTGTGTGCTTAATAAATGATTAATCATCTTCTTTTTCTTCTCTGCTTGCCTTGGACTCTTTGCCTGCACACATACAGCTTTTGTAAATCAGTTGCCCAGTGACTGCTCCCGATTGTGTTTGGTTGATCCATGGCGAGGCAGCAGGCATAGATCATCAGCCTCCTCTGGCTTTCCTTCTTTCTGTAAATCTGACCCATTTACTTTTCTCCTGCTCTGGATTTTATCATTCCCTTAATTTCTGCAGTCACTTAGATTTTGGAACAGCATGCAGGCATCTGGCAGAAACCCAGGACAGCATGCTTTCCTGTCATACTTGAGCTTACAATGAGTTGCAGTTTTTTGGCTGTATAATAAACCATCCTTTATCTGATCTTTCCATGTTAGAATGTGGAAACTAAACGTCTTTAATGAAATTTCTGGGGTTGTTATGTGTTCAGTTCAAAACCCATATTACTTGGAAATTCTTGTAAGATACACATAGTTCATTTTAACGTATGCGCACTCTAGAACAGCTAAGGTTCTCAGCTGTGATAAAATGGCATCTCTAAACTCTGTTACTTTCCTGTTCCTTTATGAAAGGCAGGGTAAAAATCCTTTATGTAATAAGGAATTGGCAATCTGTTTTCTGCATGGAAAGTGCTACCCGTTAAAGTGAAACCCACAGCTATTACACTTCTTTCTTACATTCTTCCTTAAAACTTCCTTGAGCAAGGATAGCTGCAGAAAGCCTGGGAGTTAGGCAGCTTGTGCACATGCAGCAATCTTTGATAATCACATAGTTTCATAAACTTTCAGTTATCTTCTCTCGCTTGTCACTTGTGCTGTATCCCATCTATGGTGTTTCAGAAATTACTGCATTGATTTGAGGCTTTTTATTTGTTGCATGCTTGGCCAGATGCACCATGATGCAGTTAGTTAATTTTTCAGATTTTTCTATTTCAGTCATGATGTCCTTTGAACTTTATTTTCATGCTTATTTAAATATATCACATGCAAGATTTTCTGTCATGTTTCCGTGATGGGTCAAATGCCTTTAAAACCAGGAAATTTTTTAGGAATAGATCATCCTTGGGAATGTACCATAGTAAATATGAAGTTGTGCAATGTATTTTTTTTTTTTTTTTTTTCTATAGCCAATAAGATAACCTCTTGGATAGGCCTGTGATGCAGTTCTCTCTTCACAAAAAAGATAATGTACTGTCTTCAACACAGATACAAACTGGAGTACTATAAATGCCAAATGATGTCATGTTCTTTATATAAGAGTGTAGTATTTAGCAAAGTCAGTCAGAAAAATATCAGTTCTTTTTTTATAAGTATGGAGACCCCCCTGAATAGGGACGAGTGACAGAGTATCAGTGTGCATTATGGTGAGTCTAGTGTGGACGACAGTTGTGAATAAGCATCCTTGTACAGCGAAGTGAACGAGCCATAATGGAAGAGCAGGAATCTCACTTTTCTAGCTCTAGGCTGTCTAAAAGAGAGACCGTTAGCTGGCTGATATGATGAAAACATCAAGCTGTAAAAGATTTAAACTCGCTTCCCTAGCTATAAAAGTATATTGATCTAAACTCTATTATTGCAAGTTAGAACTAGCCTGCCTAGGTATATAGGTGAAGTATTGAGTATAGTGGAGCCTTTCTTATCTCATTCACTGGTATGTTGCTTTTCTCACACTTTATGCTTCCAAGTTGATCTGGTTTGCTAAATGTGAGAACTGGCAAGCACACACAGTGCTTCCTGGCTACAAGAGTGGTCCTCTATTGAATAAAATATTGAATAAAATATGGAATAAAATCTATTGTACGTAATAAAATATTTCATAAAATCTATTGTGTGTGTCACTGGCACCATGGGCTGAAGAATGTATATTGGTGGGGTGAAGTACTTTGCCACAGTATTACAAACTTTTCCCCTCTTCCATGGCATCAAGATGCTTTGCATCTTTCATTAGCATGAAAGTGCTGAAGTACTGCTGTTACCATGATATGCATTTGTTTCCCAAACATCTCAGAGATTTTGTACCATACAAATGAACATGGCTCTCAAGCCACGCTGGGGTCTCTTCAGTCAATGAGAACTTTACCCTGCGATAACACAGGCTACAATTTTAGGGACAAGGAGCATCTTTTTAGATGAAGACATCTATACTTCTTGAAATTACTGCAAAAATTTTCTACCTCAGGACAGCTGTGCATAAGACTTGACAATCTTCTTGCTTTTATCACTGTAGTGTTAAAAGGCTTAGAAATAAATATTTCTATATAATATCAAAATTTCACTGCTTTATGCAGCCCTATATGCCGACAGAAGGTATTCAGTTGTCGTCTTAGCCCAGACTGAGCTAAAGTACTTCCCACCATGAATGAACCTGGCAGTTCAGAGGTAATGTGTTGTGTATGTGGTGCCAGAGGCAACAATACTCACAGCACGTAATGAATTTACTGCACGTTAATATCAATATAAAATATGTGACTCAGTCCCAGCGTGCTAACATTAAAACCCTTCCGCAGTCCTGAAATGGACTCCTTGTTGTTCTAGAGGTGGTGCCAAAGGAAACGAAAATCAAAGGTAAACAGCCTGTAGCAGGTAACAGAACTGATGCAAAATAAATTTTCAGAGACAATAGGGGTGTATTCAAGATATGTGAAGAGTAGCTGGGATGCTGTGGTTACAGAAGCAAAGTGCTTTTTGTCAAGCTGTTTAATAGTTATGAAGATAAAATTACAACATATGTTATCAATTAACAAAATGTAAATTTGCTAAAGTAATTTTACATTCAGAAATTACAGAAGAACAATTTCCTGGAGCATAGTCATAAATATTCCTTTCAGAAGCAGAAGGAATTCATATGCACACAAAATATACTTTAGTTATGCCTGTGTTAATTATCTCGCTTTTGCCCATTTAAAATGGTGATAGTCTCTGAGGTCAATGCATACCAGGAGTGTCTGCATTCTGCATCTGACTGATCTGAATGGTCATCCTATAATTAATTTCTCAGTCTCTGAGGGAGAGAAAAAAGTCTTTTCTGCCTACTCATATAGATGCAAATACACATTATTTAATATTTGCACACTGCCTATAGATAGAAATCATTATGTAAGCACTAACTTCAAGTAACCTATAGAGTAAATTTATTTGTTAAGGGGTTTTCATGTATGGCCTGTTTCAGTGTGACTAAAACTTTTCTTTTGAGATTGATCCTTTGTAACTTGCTTAAATAAGAAAAGAATAATTGTGCTAAGCTAATATTTGAAATAAATAAGGAGTATCCAGAGGTATGAGACAGACCTTGAAACCAAGTAGGGATAGTCTGTTCATGGCAAGCACCAGAAAAAAATTACGTTATGTGGGAAATGGTCAGTATAGAAAATATGCAGGAAAAGGCAGAAGATAATGCTGGGGGAATGTTCCATTGGCAGAATAGGTAGTGGATTTGAAAGAAAACAGGCCAGGATGTATGATGGAGATGCTGAGAAAATCTATGCTGTACAAGTATTCAAATGAAATAGGAAAGAATTTCAGGTAAGTGATGATTAGCTGAGAATGTTGCATGTATCATATGATACTGTGCAAGATTCAAATTTCACTATAGGTGTGTATTGGAAGAATTGCAAGGTCATCTGCCTGCTTTTTAAAAAAAAAATTTTCAATTTACATATTTGTGACACAGTTTGAGCACCTCCTTATGCTTTGGCAAAACTGTAGCAAGAATTTTTTACAATTAAAAGAATCATACATCGATCACAGCCAAAATTTCACCAGCAAGGAGGTTTGCAGTGCTCATTTTACTTACAGCAGAGAGCCTACATGCAGTTATATCCTACTTAGGAGAAAGCAGTATTTATAACTGCTTGTATTGATAATGCAATAATCTCTTCTTCAATAACTGACATTCAGATTTATCAAACACTGTGATCAAAATTGAAGTTACTCATCAAATCACATCTTTAGCTGTTACTGGGTTTAAGCCAGAATATTTTAAAATAAACTTTTCATTTTATATGCATGGTTAATTGAATTTCCATATTATAAATTCCCATTTGTCATAAAGCATAGACTAGTTTACATCTGACAACTCCATGAAAGATGGGTAAGAGAAGCCCAATAAATTAGAGAAAGCTCATGAGATTGGGTTTTACAGTTGATGTCTTTTTTTTTTCTGCTTTAATTGACAACTGATTGAGAAAAGCAGCCATCCAATTGCAGTTGTGTATAAATCTGCATTTCAGTGATAAGTCATAATAGGCTGTGTTCTTAAAAAGCTGATACAGTCTAAATTGTAAAGGGATTTCAAGTCTCTGGCCCTTAAATACATGAACAGCAAATAAAATGCAAAAAAAAAAAGTATCCCGATAACTGCCTAGCTGACAAAAATACGTTGTTCTTTTGTTCATGAGGTTGCTTATATTTAATCTACAGTTTTACGTCACTCTGTCTCTGAATAATGTAAATAACAGAGGCTGTACTTACACTGCGTGAAGCCTCCAAGCCTAGTACAAACAAGCTGACACAACGATCTACTGAAATGCAGTATCATGCAGAGACACCAAATGGGAACCCACTCCAGGTCTTTGAGAAGTCCTGGTCCTGTGGGCTGGGAAGCCTGGTATTTTACCAGACCCTCTTACTACAGGTAATGAACTTAGCTACAATACCAAAACATGTGTATTGCTTCCAGTTCCATTTCTAGCTTGTTCAAGGCTAGCTGGGGACTTTTGCACACATCCTGTTATACTGTATTACACATCCCAGGAATGACTTAATTTCTCACTCTTTGGGGCTGTCTTTTTATGATATTTTTTGAGTGCTAAATTACGATTAGGAACCCCTGGTTTTGATCATAAATTTAAGCTGAGTTTTCTAAGCAGCACAAGAGTTTAAGTAATAGCATTTTTATCTGCCTGGTACTTAGACTCTAGTACTTAACTCCAGTAACATTGCTGCAAGCGAATGGTTGAGTGAAATCTTTGGATCTGTTCTTAAGAGACGCTCAACACTTTCTGGTACGTAAGGAGTGCCCTCAGGTGTACAGGTTGACACGGAAGCTCAGGGCACTTAGTTCTCCATGTCCTAAGAGACAGGCAGAACTTTGCAGCATACTGCCATTGGTACGGCACTGAAAATGTCACAAGTTGTTGTTCTTCTGACTTGCTCAGCAAATACTAAATAGTTCTCAGGAGCCTTTTCTGGCATTGATAGTCTTAGACTGTTTCTGTTACATTTCAGTTAAAAACAAAGGTAGTGGAATAGACCTTTTTCTGTTACAATTTTTTGTAAAGTTCATGTAATTACTTGTGTGCATTAACATTGAAGTGCTTTGGTGCCTTTCTCCTTACAGATCCATTACCCTATCAATTATAAGGACCACTGCAATAGAAGGTCTTTGCTTGGAAAAGTAGGATTAAACTACATACTTGTATAACAGATTTTACTCTTGAACTCTTCATAACTTCTTATAAGCACCTGTTAGCTGCAAAATGACCAGTGTTCTTTTTAACTTTAGCTCACTGTAAAGCTCAGAAAAGAATCAATGTATGGAAAACAGAGAAGAGGCAGAGAAATAGAAGCAGAGAAGGCAGATAAGCATTTTTAAACCTAAATTTGAAAAATATAATATGAAGTAGGAAACTGTATGAAACCCTGACAATTCTTTACCCTAAATCTAACAGATCTTTCATAGTTTTGTGTGTGAGAAATGTAAATGCTGTAGCTTAGATTTATGTATTAAGCCTTCAATTTATCCTGGAAGATACAATTAGTTTTGAACAGCTACATGGAAAATAATGATTTGTGATTGTGAATGCAGACAGAATCAGAATGCCAGGGCTAGAGATATTGTAATTCCTTTTCTCTTCACATATGCCTTGGCTCAGAATTGAGGGAATGTTTTCTGTCAAACACACATTATCTCTAATTGCTTGATTACTAGATCCTTGTAAGTAGTAGATCCAATTACACATAAAATAAAGAATGGTATCAAGTATGGTACCTTGAATCATCATTCTTTGTGTTTGTTGTCTGCTATTTGTTCTTGTGAAGCCCTTACATTGCTGTGAAAGGTGAAGAAAACAAGCTGCATATTACAAAGAAAAGCAATAAAAGCATGTCTTTGTCCTGAGTTTTGACATTTTTGTTTCTTGATGTGAGAACAAAATCCATATCAATTCAAAAGTGACCATTTCTTTGGCAGTATTTGTGCACTATATTTATAATACTCTGAGGTGTCACTAATGCTCACTCACATGTTGGTTAGAAAAGCTGTCTAATGACTTATTCAAATATCCACCTTCTTTGTTCCTTAACTGTCCATTCAATACGTCAAAATTATTTTATTTAATAAATATATAAAGTAATTCGATAAACGTCTTTGTTAACTTTTCCTTGAACTGTTCAGAGGGCTATTTTAGGAGGACTTCCTCATACTCAAACTTACACTACAAATGTAGATTCAAGTATATTATATCAACTTCATGATGTTACTTTTATTGATTGGGCATATCACTTCCATGGTACATCCCATTGGGACAAAAGTAACTTTTACATCCTTATCTGAAATTTCATTTGTGCTTTGTATAAATATTTTACAGTTAAAAATTCTAGTGATTCTGTTTTTTAAAATAAATATTTAAATAAGTAAGCTAAAGTAAGAATGTAACTATTTTTTCCCCAAATAGTAGCAGTAATAGTAATATATACTTGCATTTTTTTAAATCAAATTTTCCTGTGCTAACCTCCCCTTCTAAATGCAGTTGTCAAATCCCCTGGCATAGATCCAGAATAAAGAGAAACCACTGGACCAAATTAACAAACACCCTGTAAACTGTCAAGTTACATAGACTTTTTAGGTGTGTCTGTTTCAGAGTTCGCTATTATTTCTATATAAAATGCTTCAGTTATTCCCAAAATGAGATTAGAGTAGCATATTGTTTGTGTATGTTAAACAACTAATTGAAGTTTTTTAATAGGGTGACCCAGCATTTCCCTGTTATGAAGCAGAAAGATGATTCTGGTGTTAGGTGTATAGTCCTTTCTCTGAAAAAAATGTTGGAATTTGACAAGGTCTAACCTTTCAAAACCCCAAAATCTAATTTAGGCATTAAAATGAAATAAGGCTTTAGAAAACGACGTAGTACAAGGTAGCTGGACATCTAGAAAATGTAAAGTATTACTCAGATGCTAACTATTGATATTCAGAACGCTGAAATATTAAAAAACATTGACTAAGCTTCTTAAAAATTAATATCACATGTTAAGCAAACCCTAGTTAATATCTTTCTATATCACTGGTGGTAACACTGAGAGATTTTTATTTTAGATAAAAAAAGGATTAAAATAAAATTCTCAACTTATCAAAGCCATCAGCAAGTCCTAGCCTCAATATATGCTGCTCAGTATTTAATTTAAATTAGTGTCTGACATGACACTTAATGAGATAATTTGGGAACACCGTAGTAATAGGGAATAATATCTTGAACTAGAGACATGATTCAGACTAATAACCTGAAGACGATAAGTGGCGCTGGTGCCGTTCATTTTAAAATACAGCCTGAGAGTCCTTTCCTTTTGGGTAGAGTTCAGAGAGACAATTAATATTGCAAAATAATTAGGGTCAGAAGAAAGTTACTTTCGGAAATCTCTCTTGACTGGGTAACTTGAAATCTGAAGAACAGGGGGCAGTAAGAGATTCAGTTGCTACTTAACAATTAATTTCCTTCATCTATTTATCATGGTGGTTTTCAATTATTTACTGTTTATTCCATGTGCTACTGTAAGCTCCAAGCATGAGAAGCAAGTGAGCTAAACTAACTGGCATTCATCTTCATGAGCTGTGTGGCTGTCGTAAGCTTTCCAGCACAGCATGTGCCTTCAGTCTGCCTTTCTGCAAAAGTGACTTTACAGACTGAGGTTTTGTGGGAGCTCTTACGTGTAGAGTGATCGGACAGGCCTGTGTTACTGCCTTAGCTTGGTTATAGCCTGATAGAAAAAGTATGTCTTTCATGCCTTTCAAGGACGTGAACTTCGAGTCAGCTTTTAGGCCTTTTACAATTGTTCAGATGTCAAGCGAAGACTTCAGTGAGAAGGGGAACTTTCATTACCCTAAAGGGCATTCATAATGGGTCCCAGATATAAAACCGAATAAATATCTAAAATTATTTGCACCACTTAACTATTTAAATATAATGAGAGCGCAGTGTAGCCCCTGTAGTCTGCTTCTGGCTATGCATAACTAGTGATTTCTAAAATGAAGGTGCTCCTGGGAAGTAAGTTGTTTTGGGTTCTTCGATCAGTATTAGAGATGGATCTGCACTGAGTAGCATGGTGACATCAGGGGCAGTCTGAATCTGCAATACTGTGCAAGCCTGAAGTTTTTACTCTTCAGATTTGCATGGTTTAAAATTACATCTGTCTAAAATGTACCAGTGAAAGGATTTTTCCAACAATGTCTCCTGATCCAATGAGCTTTTAATTATTTCTTCATGAATTTTCATGAGAAAATTAAACTCTAGATTTTGTTGCCATGAGAAATGGGAAAATACGACATTTTTAACCTAGAGAATCAGAATCTCATTTAACTATATTTAAAATGTAATCCTGTACACTTGCTCTAAATCTGTTGCTTCGTTTTCTTTATGAAAGCGGAAAGTAAGCCAAAAGAGTGTATTTATGGCCTACAGTAGCTGAAACAGCAGTTTGTCGGAAAGATCGTGCCACAGCAACTATAGATTTCGGCCTTTTTTTGGTGCTTGCCACCGCTCCTGCCAGTTGCCAGGCAACACTGGCAGTCCCAGTATGCAGTACATTGCAGATAAACCTGCACCCGGCTTTCTCTGCACATACCTTTTTTTCATCATGGCTTTAACTATTCCTGATTCCAACTCAATGGTTGTCTCTTTTTGCATTGGAGCTGCATTTATTACCTATTGAAGACCACTCTAGTAATAACAATGAACCTTTCATGTTTTTGAATATCTTCACTTGCAGTGTGACTTACGCGTACAGAAATTGCTCTGTGAAATACAGTCATCTTTTGGATGGAACAAACAACTGTTTAGTCACAGCAGCAGAACTCACAGCTTTTTGGGATATATAATGAGAAAGAATGCAGCTATTTAAACAATTGGGCCTCTATTTCAACAAGTGGACTTAAGTAGACAGGATTTAATTATACAGCTGTAACTTAGTCAGAATGAGGTTAATGTTTCTGCTCTTTGAAGATATTTCCTTTCCTTTTTGTTCACTTTGAAAATCAGGGTTAAGTTCTTTGAAAGCTAGTAAAATGAAAAGAGCACAACCGCTTAGCACTGCACTTGGAACTTTTCTCACTGTATTTAAAAATAATAGGTTGTCATCTACTCAGTCCTTGTTGGAAACATGCAAGTTTTTCCCTTGGAGGTCACTAATTCGAATAAACCCCTGTAACTGGATGGATTCTCAAGTCACAAGGGTTTAACAGTAGGCTGTGGTATCTGAAACAGCTTCTGCTCATGAGCAATTGTTGCATAGGCTAGTTTGCTCTTTCAGTAATACTTATCACCTCATTTGGACTGAAGTCTCTTGCTCCTATACCTTGCAATGCTATTAACAGGATTGCTGTTGGCAGATGGTAAAAAGTCAGGATCGGAAAGAAAAGGCAGCTTCAGACACTAGTGGTTAAGAAAGAGCCAACAGCACATTACCTGCATTTGTTTATCCATACGCTTTAATAGCCTTGTTTTAAGAGCTGCCAGTTACTCATTTCATATATCACTGCCCCCATTAATAAAAACAATACTTTGTTTGCAAGTGCTGTTACCTGAAACATTAATATAATAGAAACTTCTTAATAATGAAAGTGGAATAATTCTGCTGGGACAGCTTGAATTCAAGCTATAGTTGCAGTATCATAACAGAAGGCAAAATAATATGAGAAGAGGATGTCTCTTGCTCCACCTTGAACTTGGAGCTGATTACTAGGGTTCACACATTGCTAGCAATAGGAAGTAGCAGATCCAAATGTCCTGCAAGCTTTGTTGGCTGGAATTTGGTGAAGGATGGTGTCAATGGTGCTGTTGTCACCCTTGCAGGGCATGAGTGTCCAGTCTTGTAGTTACAGGTGTTGCCATCAAACCTGTTCACTCTGATGAAACCTGGCTTTACACTGCTGTATACCTCCCCACGCCTGTATTTGTGAGGTTATCATGCTATTTAGTAGCCTGTTGTTCACTTCAAGAAAGAGCAGGTGAGGAAGGCTGTGCATTCAGACCTTATAAATCACTGCTCACACTTCAAAAAGGAAAACAACTGACTTCTTACAAAATGCCTATTAAAATATCTTTTCTGCTTCTGTAAGTGTGCAAAGAGCTTTTCAAAGCAATCTCCTTCAGAGTAATTAGGAGGAGGAGGTACCATTTAAACTATTCTTAATTCTGACACAGTATGTAGATAGCCCTCCTGTTTGGAAAAATCAAGCTTTCAGAATGCCATTTACTTAAGCCTATGATGCTTTAGTGATCTCTTCTTGGCACAGGCAGCCAAGTTTAGGAGTCAGAGAGCATATAATTTTATACTTGGGCTCCAGCAAGTATGATAGTACGCAGATCTGCTTAATGGCAGCTTTCTAATAATGCAACAATAGACATTATGACTTCGGTTGGCAGCCACCCCCACACAGAGCCACCTACACATCGCCAGAATCCAAAGCTGAGATTTTAGATTTATATTCTGAGAGCTATAAAGTTATTAAGAAAAACCTCTTCCTGTCAGTGAGAAGATGCTTTTGGAGCACTTTTTTTTCCAACCAACAAATGATCTTGATTGGAATCTTGGTACCATATTAATATTTCAGCCTAGTGATAATTTTGTCTACTTGTGATAGGGAGGACAGAAGAATTTGGAGATAGTACATCTACAGCTATCAAAACTCAACTTTCTTCTCAGTCCCTTTAACTCTTTTAATTCTGTTAATGGTTTTAATTTCACCATGAATACATTTGTGTGTCTTGTAAGTTAGGAGTTAAAATACTTCAGTACTAGAGTGTTATACAAGGAGTGTTTCACACAGAAAGCTTTTAAACATTACACTATTAACTAAAGTAATATTCTATAAATATTAAATTTTAGTGTTTAAATATCTACTCTCAGTGACTTAGCAAATTAATATTTGCATTATTTGCAAAGCTTTCCTTGAAGCTACGGCACTGTATACCAGAACTTCATTTGATGTGTGAAAAGTACCATGTCAAGTGGGTGAGAAGCAGCTTGATACTCTTGCTTTACTTTCGCTGTTCTAAATGTGCTGCTCAGAAACTGTTTTGAGGACGATGTTAGGAATTTCCCCATGGGTACTTTGTTGTATTGTTTAGAAACCTCACAACATTAATGAATTTTTTTGTCATCAGTTTCATGTTTTGTACAGCAATGAAGTGAAAGGGTTTCAAATAACTGTCATGTCCTCTGTACAAATCCTAAAGAGCACCAGAGATTCAGTGGTGGAAGAAGACTGTTTGTGACCATGTAATATAAAAGCTCTGCCTACTCCTTTATACCTCTATTATGGGGGCCCATAAGGTTTTCTGACACTGAACATTGCACAGCTACTGGGTTGCACTACAACCCAGTTGGGTTGACTTGCTCTTGTCCCATTGTGTTTTGAGGCAGACAAATTATCACAATTTGTTAAAACTTAGAGCCTGAGGAAGCTGCATTACAGTATACCCGTCATGGGTAGGACTTGGATTCTTAGACCAGCTCTTGAAACTTGCTTATGTGCCTAATACAGAAGCACAAGAAAAGTTAGTAATGTAACAAAAAATTAGTCCTGGATGGCTGACAGTGAGAATATCTTTCCAGTCAATGTCCAGTTGCAAGTAATATAATTTTGAAAGAACAGATGGAGATGATAATTTGGTGTTTCTCCAATATGAAGTAGTTTCACCTGACCAGGTTCAAACTGGGGTGCTAGCTGTGTGATATTGGCAGTAATGTGATAACATGTCATTCTCTCTGCCATTTATTTCAAGGTGGGGTAAGTGGTGAATGTAATATGACAGGGGAAATCAAAAACAAATCACAGTGTATCAAATAATATTAATGCTCACTCCAGCAGGTCAAAACAGTTCCTTAGATGCAGACTAGGAGGGGCAGAATATGCTTCTCAGAGTCTGCATCCACCTCTGAGATGAGACTCTTTTCCTTTGTAAGTGCAGATCTAGCTATATTGCCATTCCTCCTTCACCAGTTCAAAAATAACCTAGCAGTTGCACAGGAGTTGGAACCTTCTGGTTAGCTCTAAGAAGCTTGAAGGAAGACATGGCATATTTTGAGAAGAAAAAGGTAAGTCAATGGGAGCAATAGATTTTCTGAGTTTTGGACATCTAAAATTAATTTTCATTCTAATAATGTCAGTGGGCACGTTGCCATCCTGTTCAGTTGAAATGGCATATGGCCCTCCATGAGGTGCCAGTTGGGAAGCTATTATAAGTAGTCTGGTAACTAGAATCAGTGTAGATTCTTTATCATTAATGGCTGATTCTCAGTTGGACAGTGAAAGATAAAGTGAGGGATAAATGGTGAGGGAAAAAAAAAAGATAATTAAAAAAAAGTGTCTAAAAACTGACTATAGCACCTTTACAGATGTTAGGGATTACTCTGTGCTAGGTTAGCTCTTAAGAGAAGTTTAAAGTTCAAGTATTTCAGCTACATTAAAAAAAAAAAAATAGTCCATTACTTTACATCATTTGGAAAAATTTATGCCTAACTGTTGACTGCATGTGGTTGACCCTGTATAACAGTATTCCTGGGCCTCTCAACAAAAGCCAGTCTCTTGAATGATCTGCCTTCGTGTTTACAACTGGTTGTTTACTTAAACCGCAATGTTTTCAAAACACGAAACGTGCAAAATGAAGACTATGCGTTGATGTATTGAAGTGGATTTTATTTTTCCAAAATTAATAAAATGGAACAGCTGGCAGGACAGAATACCATTCTGTAGGCAGAAAGCTGTGGCAAACATGTCAAGTTTGTACTGAGTGAAAAAAATCTCACTAAAGCACTGTAAAATTCTTCTGGAGTGCCATGTCTTGTATAGGACTTAGTATCTGTGTTTCTGAGTCTTTGTTGATGGCTGTTTTTTGAAAGAGAAAGAGTCTCATTTATATTTAGAGCAAAATAGATAAGCTCATTTGTCTCTATCAACATTCATTCTAACACTGATATTTTTATGTATTAAGATACACTTTTTCATCCTACTCTGCAATTTGCTATACTTGCCTACATCATCATTAGATTAATACTGCATTTATAAAGATGACAGGAGATTTGCAATAAATGCCATCCAGTTATGTTTACCAGTGTTTGAGTTCGTGAGTGAATCATATCCTTTTTCTGCAAATTCAGAAAAACAGATTTTGGGAGGGCAAGGAGAACTGGATTCCTTTAAGTTTTTCTCTGACTATCCCCTTTGAGTTTATTCTAAATTGTTCTATCTGGGTAACTGCTTTCATACTAGAACAAATGAATGAGGTATGCCCCTCCCAAAATTAACTTTTCTGTTTGTATTTAAAACACAGCTATGCATGATTTATCCCTGTACCAGCAGATTGGTGTCAAGGTCCTCTGTATCTGTGTGTTAACTAGTTGATGGCAAATGACTAATGGGAAGAAGCTGTATTCAGTAGACAGGAGAGTAAAATTATAAAATACTTACAAAACTTCTACTGAGATTGGTGAAATGAAGGGATCCATATTCTCTGACTCAAACTCTGACCTATATTCCTTATTTCTTCCTGCTTAAACTTCTGGTTAGCTGACCATTGGGCTGGAGTGGTACTGGAAAAACATCTGACCTTCTTAATGATGTGTACCTGAGTACAAATTCCCTCTTGCTGGAGAGGGAGTGTTTGGGTGCATTTGTGGATTATTTTAAAATGGTGATAAAACTGTAACGAGACAGAAGTCTCATGGTACTGTAAAGGTTAGTGAGGAGTATACTCTTAGGTGGAATTTCAGCAGCTTTGGTGTGGAAGATACTGCAAATCCAAAACGATTTTGTTGTTTTAAATAAGATATGTGGGGTTTTAGTTCCACACCTTAATTATCTATAAAATAATTGTCTTAGGAAGCTGTTGTATTCATTGAGAATAATTTGAGATCACTAATTTAACAACACTGGAAGAATACAGAGAGCTTCTCTTGCCTTGCTCTTCCAAGATTTATCAAGTAGACTGTTTCTTATGTTCTTTAAGGGTATTTTGTATTTTAAATATGTTAGAATCATTTCAACATTTTCTTTCTATTCTTCTTCTTCGTGAATTGGAAGAATAAGCTACTTCAATTCACTGAACTTACTTCCTACAAAAATTCCTTTCTGCTAACCGCTGAGCACACCACCACTCCAATGGAGGAGCTGGTTTGGCTTATTCTTTCATCAAGGAGTGTTTTGAAAGACAGTTTAACCTACAGGTGTTCCACAGTAATATCAGATGTATCTGTGATTTGTGTGGGTCCGGTCAATTCAGCGGTTGGGCTGTTACTGATTTCAATAGGTATTTTGTCACAGGTCTGATTGTTTTGAGGACCCAGTGTCTTTACAAATGTTTTCAGAATCTTACTTTTGTTTCCAGTGTCAGGAAATTGACTTCATATGGTAATACTTTTACTCTTCATCCATAATTTGATTTGGCTGAGAAGGTGTCATTATATATAGTTCTGATGTATGCTTTAGACCATTCTGTGACACCACTTACTGGACACATTAAATAACAAAGACAATGTATTCAATTTGTGCATGAGCTATTTTATGGATAGAAAGCATAGTTCCGCTTAATAAAATCAAGCATGCTGTCTCCTCTGATGCTTTGCCCTCTTAGGCAACTTCTTTGGTGTGTCATGTCTCGTGCCCCCCCAGCCCCGCCCCATTAAGAAATGTATCTTTTGTCAGTGTAGACTCTTCTAATTAATTCCCTATTTAACCATACAACATTAGCACCATTGTGCAGTAATGTAGTGATGCTCTGAAAGAGAAATAGCTGGTTTCTCCCATTCAGTGGGAAGGTTACACGCACAAATATGATTTTGTCTTAGTTTTGTGAGCTGTGCACCTTGGGCTCTTTTTGGCTTCACTTCAAGTACCTGGCATTAAGCGTAAGCTACCTAAGCACTGCACTGCAAGTGAAGATGTCTAACAGACAACAGTGAGATCTTGTATTGTGGATAATGATCTTGTTGACTGAGGATGAATGTGGAACAGAAGACTGAAAGGCAGTGTCCTGTGGGAATGCTAAGGTTGCTCAGACCAAATAAAAGCTGTCCGGGTGTGACGAATGTTTGGGAAGTTGAGTTGTTACATGGGAGCTCCACTCAAAGGCCCTTCTTTTTTTGGGTCTTGACCTAAAACTCTTTTAACCGTTCATGAAATAAATAGAGAGGTTGTAGTGCGTATGTATGTGTAAGGTTTTTTTATTTTGGTCCTTTGAGTGGGTAGTATTTGACATGATATATAAAGCATGAAAGAATTCTACCTGAAGGGATCAAGTGACAAGAACAATGTTCCCAGCACCCACACTGAGAAGAAAAAGCTGTTTCTCTTTCTGGGAAACAGTATGGTGTTTTACAACAGTGTAAAGTGCAATGCAGCTTTTAAAATGGACAAGCGTTATGCAATAAATGGGACAGTTCTAAGAAATAATGTGTGATTGCTATTTGCTCTTCATGTAGTTAAATATTATGACTAGTCTCTTCGATTCTTGCAGTCAAGAGTTTTAACAAGTAAGGGGTTTTTTAGCATTTTGTTATTGGAGATACTAAGTTAGTGTATTTGTTATTATGACATGAAGATATGTTTGGCAATAATCTATAAGTAGATGTCATAGGTGTACAGAAACATACAATAGCACAATTTAATCGCAATAATTTGTTAAAAGGGTCTCTGTTTAAAAGGTAGTGGTGGGCTGACCTTGGCCAGCTCTGGACACCCACCCAGCCGCTCTCTCACTGCCCCTCCCTCAACAGGACAGGGGCAGAAAATAAGATGAAAAACTCATGGGTTGAGATAAAGACAGAGAGAACACTTACCATCTACCATCACAGACAAAATCAACTCAACTCAGGGAAAATTAATTTAATTTCTTGCCAATTAAAAATAGAGTAAGGTGGTGAGAAACAAAGACAAAATTAAAAACACCTTCCCCCCACCCTGTTTGCCAAGTTCAACTTTACTCCTTCATTCCCGACTCTTCTACCTCCTCCCCCCAACCCTGAGCGGTGCAGGGGGATGGGGAATGGGTTGTGGTCAGTCTATAACAGCTCCACGCTGCTGCTCCGTCTTCCGCACACTTCTCCCCTGCTTCAGCGTGCGTCCATCCCACAGGCTGCAGTTCTTCAGGATAAGCCTGCTCCTGCATGAGCTCTCCACGGGCTGCAGTTCCTTCAGGAAATACCCACTTGCTCCAGCGGAGGGGTCCTCCGTGGGCTGCACTGTGGATATCTGCTCTGGCATGGTCCTCTCCATAGGCTGCAGGGGAATACCTGCTCCACCTCATGGTCTCCTCCATGGGCTTCAAGGAAATACCGGCTCCACTGCAGTCTCCTCCACAGGCTGCAGAGGAACCTCTGCTCCTCTGCTTTCTCCTCCTCCTTTTCTGATCTTGCTGTGTGCAGGGCTGTTTCTCACACTTTTTTTTTTTTCCTCACTCCTCACCGCTGTTCCCAAGTTTTGCCCTTTCTTAAACACATTTTCCCCCGAGGCGCCCCGGCCTTGTCTGCGGGGCTGAGCGGTGCCCTGGGGTGGGCGGGCTGGAGCCGGCTGGAACTGGCTGGAACCGGCTGGAACCAGCTGTGTCCAGCTCGGGGCAGCCCCGGCCGCTCCTCACAGGGGCCGCCCGGCGGGTCCCGCTGCCAGCACCCGGGCACCTGCCCCTCTTAGAAAGATCAAGGTTTAATAAACTCCACAGGCTGGAAATTCAACCTGGACAATTTCAGATGAGAAACAAGCCTGGTTTGGAAGTAGTCAAACGGCTTGTCAAGGTCATTTCTTCCCCTAAAAGGTACACTCAAGTTCAAGGAAGAATTAACTCAGAGAAACCCAACTGCCTGTGTGGTAAAGGAGGAGGGATGGGACAGTCACAGCACCATTTCCCACCTCCGTCATCAACAAAATCTGACTTTGAGGAATGAAGACATTCTTTTTCTCTGAAGGATTTGTGTGGCTTTTATTCACTTCAGAAGCTTGCTGGAAAAAAAAACCCAAAACCTGAAACAAAAAAGTTTAATTTTGACTACCTGTTTCGCTTTACATTGGCTCAATAATATCTACGCTAAAGCTAGTGCAAATCTGGAAAACCTGGCTGCTAGCTAACTGCCAGGAGCCACAGAGGGAGTGACACAGCATCAGATACCAGCAATCAGCCAGCTTCCCACTAACAAATAAAACTGGGTTCACTTTTTTGTTTTTGTTTTCTTTTGTCAGACAGTGGTCATAATTATTCCAAGTATTTCAAGCAGGCACTATTTTTTTAAATTAAGAGAAAAGAAAATTTTGATCAGGTTGCCTGTAAATTTTAAATTTTTACATGGCAGTTTTTGCTTGTATTATTCAGAAAGATCCTTCAAAATACAAATTGTAAGCAAAATGTATTATAGTTGATCTTTTTCTAAATATCACCAATTCCACTGTGCTTAAACTGAGGCAATTTTCAAACTGTTGATTCTTTTTTATTGGCAGACTTTACTACGTTTCTGGGCTTGAAGCATTCGATACTTTCATAGAGTATTTTTGAAAATTGAAAAGTTTAAAAATGTGAATGACCTGGATTGTTTGGGCTTAATTCATCTCTTCAGTAATTCTCAGACTTTATCTTCTATTACCAGAGTGCCTTGGGCTTCTGCTTTGTTTGCTAGGTCACATCCTCATGGCATTTTATGAAGATAAAAATACCCTTTGGTGCCATGACCTTCATGTTTTCTCTCTGCCCAGGGTCTGTTTTAATAGACTGTCACATAAACCTTTGTACAGTGAAATTTGTTTTAATGCTGGATGGTGGTTACTCTGTCCTTTAACACAAATTGTTATTTTTCCACTGGATGATTAAAGCCTTTCTTTCTGTGGACCTTTTGTATCAGCACATTCTTCTTTCTGTGCTTTTGGATATGAAAGCTACCGCACCTTACCTTTTCTTTTACATCTTTGGTTGTCTTGCATGATGTGCAGCTGCCTAGTCACTTAATTCAACTTGGATTACTGTATTTTTTATTTCAATAAATTCAGTGTATTTGAAATTTTAAAATTACATTGATGAAACTCTTAATTATTTAATGGATTGATATTTTAAGACATAAAGAAAGACCTAACATTGTGCTTACTTGGACACTTAAGGAATACATTGTCTTCCTTTTTTATGTAAGATATTAAAGAAAAGTTATAAAATCTGTTTAATACCTTTTGAATTTCTAGATTGTTTGATTACTTACTTTAACAGGGAATATAATGAAGAGAAAGAGATGACAATGCCAAGCTTTTAGTTGGTTTTGCTAGTGTTAGAGACTTTAATACTTAAAAAAACCATGAATAGTTGTGGGTTGGTTTTTTTTTTTTTCCTCCGCTGTGACAATGTGGCTGAAAATCAGCAACACCAGTGCTTCAGGTTATTGTCAGCTTGTTTATTTGTCTGTGGAAACTCTTGCTGTCAACTTTAATTCTTGTATAGGTGAATTGCTTTCCTGCAAAGGTCTGAAGAAATCTCATTTATGTTCCTAAACTGATGTTCTGTTTTACTAAAGTGCTTAACTATACGATAAACTTCAAACACACGATCAGTCTATTGCATTTATTTATTTCTGTGCTTAACCAGAAGCCAAGTGTAGGCACCTCATTCAATCTGGACCTTTGATAGAAATGTTCCTAACAAATAGGAGAAGCTTTATTTGTCAGGAAATTGGGTTCTGTATGGAATTATAGTGATATGCAGTATTTCTGCCTGGTAATAGTTATTCACTTCCCATTTAAAAGAATACCCTGTACTTAAGTACTTGGTATGTATGAGTTTTTCTTCTTAATATTTTTTATTTCAGAACCACAACACTTTTTGCTATAATGTAAAGGTTTTCATCAAAATCTAGTGATTTTTGATTGCTCTACATTGGCAAATCCATTGACCTGCAAAGGCTAACCCTGTGTTAGTCATCAGGTAAGGGACTGCTGTTTAGTATATGTCAAGCAAAGCAAAGTTTTTAGGATTAACGCTTGTTTTTAAAATTCTGAGTACATCTGCAGAAGTAAACTATAAATTATGAAATGAAGAGCTAATTCAAATGCCCCAGCACTGAGCAATTACAGGAAAAAACCTGTTTAGACATACAAAATTTAGCAATAAACTTCTCATGAGATGGGGAATATTAATCTCAACCCAGGCAGGGGACTTGGCCAACTCATTACAATCAATAAGAATTTGTTCATTCACCTTAATGCGAGCTGGAGCATGTCCTACTTCTCATATCCTGAATGACAGTGAACCTTTTTAGCTTAGTGCCTGCTGACACTACGGTCATGGGTTTTGGCAGGAAGAATTTTAATGTTCTGTTAAAATAATTTATGGCAAATTAGAATAATCTGAAGTGGATAGTGGAAAACTAACACTTTTAAGAACACTGATGTGCTGTGAAATATTACAGTTTATGTTTTGGCAGCTAGAAACACAAAAGAAATTGCTGTGGATGCTTTGTTATGAGGAAAAATAACTAAAGACCATAAAAGACCAAATCTAGTTCAAGGACTGTTTATGTCATTTGGAGAGCAAAAAGATTTAGTGAGTTAAAAGTGGAACATGCATGTTGCTACAGAGAAGAAACTCTTGATAATTGAAGCTGTTGTCATTAACAATAATAAGGACGTTTTAAAATGTATTTCTCATTTGTTTACTACAGACCTTTAAATAATGAACAAAACAGATGCAGAAATGTTCACATCTATCTTGACCCCCAAATTAGTAGGCAATTTTTTCCACAAAGCATCAAGTTTCTAGTATTTGTAAAGCACCAAAGATACGGTTTATTTTTATTTAAGAAACAGTAACAATTGGGCATTAAATTATATGACATGAACAGCATGAATAATTTATTGGCAGTCTTTATCTTCTATTTTGGGCACACAGTTGCTTTTAAGAAGCGTGTAAGAGAAAGCTGAAGGAGTCAACCACTGTTGTTTTAAAAAAATGTAAAACCTTATTTATTTAGAAACAGCCTAAGTTTTTATGACTGATGCAGAAAGCAGAGAACTGTAGTAATTTGCCATTTTATATTTCTTTTTCTTTAACCCCTTAGATTCCAAATTTAAATGCGGATTTCTTTTCAATTTTATCTAAACAAGAGCCAATTAAGGGATTTATTTATATGTAAGTGGGTGTGTTATTTAAGCAGTAATTGCCAGTGATTCTTTTATTTCAGTGCATTATATATTTTCCCTCTGTCTTCTAAGCACTTATATTACAGTTTTATCTGTTCAACTTTGCACATTAAGCAGCTGTCATAAAAAGGAAAATCTAATGCAATAGCCGACTGTTTGCTATACTAAAAAAACCCACAAAGAATCCCTTTTGAGCTTTTTTAACTCTTGAGCGCAGTTGTAGCTGTAATTATGCACCATTTAAAAAAAAATCCATCCGTTTTATATGTTGTACTTCCACGGTTTATCCCTTTGTATTTCTGAGCAGATAATGAGTTACTCTGTATTTACTTTCAATATATTGTTGCTTATCTTGCATATTTTCAATGCAATAAAAGTTATTAAAGGATTTTAACAAGTGTGGCCCATGATAATGTGTTCCTGGACTTCTAGCCATTTTCATTGCCCATACCTGTAGGTTCACTTCAGTTTGCTGTTGCTTTTTCTTTTTGAATACGATACTGGAACTGAATACAATTTAAGTGCCTAGACACCACTTATTTATGAGGTGAAAACCTAATGTCTTTTCCATTCTTCCACATCTTTTCTTCCTTTTGGGTTTAATGTGAAAAAAAATGTAAGTCTGCCTGTGTTAGGTCTTGAACTGTAATTTTCTTCAGTGATCTGAATTCCTTCCTGTGGAATAGTGTGTTTATAGAGGATGAAACTTTTGTTAGACTAGTTTGAGGAAGGCAAATGTTCCTAGGCAAATGCTCCTTCTCATGCATAGCTATATTTCTCATGCACAACTACATTTTATAAGTTTTCAGTACAGTAAAAACTATATGTTTATGAAATTGTTGATCAACTTGGTAAATTTAAAAAGATCGTGAATTTATCAATAAAACCCTTGAGTTCAGCTGGTCATTATGAAATTCTGGAAATTATGGTAACTAAAATCACTAATTAAGTGAAAATAACTTGATTAATTTAAGTACTTTCATGAAGTTATTTCTTCAGTTTTTTGAGAAGACTTAACCAACGCAACTGATGTTCAGTTAGAAAGTCCCAAAGGAAAATCTAATGTAGAAAACTGGCAATGGGCTATGGAGGTTTTCAAAGAGAACTGATTAGAATTTTTGATTTGTAGTAGAAGGTGATAAAATAAGTGGAAAATAGCATGTATGGAGCTACTTTCTGTGAAGAATAAAATGTCTGAAAAATGCAAAATAATACTCAAAACATTTCTTTCTGTATTTTAAATGGAATGTATTTTAAGGGATCTTAATCAGCCGTATAGTTGTTCTGTATTACTTTTTTCAGTGTTAACGTATTTTTTGCATGTAAATGTTCAGTGAGCAGTTGGTGTGAATAGCTATCAGGAGATTATGAATTCGTTTTTGCTGCTTGTCGTGGTTTAACCCCAGCCGGCAACTAAGCACCACGCAGCCACTCACTAACTTCCCCCCCACCCAGTGGGATGGGGGAGAAAATCAGGAAAAGAAGTAAAACTCGTGGGTTGAGATAAGAATGGTTTAACAGAACAGTAAAGAAGAAACTAATAACGATAATGATAACACTAATAAAATGACAACAGTAATAATAAAAGGATTGGAATATACAAGTGATGCACAATGCAATTGCTCACCACTCACCAACTGACGCCCAGTTAGTCCCTGAGCGGCGATCCCCCCGCCCCCACTCCCCCCAGTTTATATGCTGGGCATGACGTCACATGGTATGGAATACCCCATTGGCCAGTTTGGGTCAGCTGCCCTGGCTGTGTCCCCTCCCAACTTCTTGTGCCCCTCCAGCCTTCTTGCTGGCTGGGCATCAGAAGCTGAAAAATCCTTGACTTTAGACTAAACATTACTTAGCAAGGACTGAAACCATCAGTGTGTTATCAACATTCTTCTCATACTGAACTCAAAAACATAGCACCGTACCAGCTACTAGGAAGACAGTTAACTCTATCCCAGCTGAAACCAGGACACTGCTGAATAGAGTTTTTGATCACTGAGCATTGTTGCAATCTTTTAATGGGTAAAAAGTTGACCACTCCAGGTTTTGCAAGTGGTAAAAAGTTAAAAAAAAGAAAAGCAAAACCCACCATAACAAATAACAAAAATAACAAGGAACTTTCATACACATTGGTTAAGTCTGTGCAATGATTTTCATACAGACACCCCAGGCTTTTTAAGAATTTTTAAGTGTTCCTCTAGCATTCTGTAGAAACATGGACATACAGAAACATGTTAGGGCAATTACTAAAAGGGTAAAAAAGGGATACCTGAATGACATGCCAACAGCATCCTGAAAGTCTGAGGAGAAATAGTCATTTGAACCCAGCTACCATTACAATCTTCATGAGTTTTGCTTTGTGGGGATAAATGCATTAGCAGTTGTGAGGTGCATGAATACCGTGGTGAGAAGAACTCATCTAAGTTCTTGTGGAAGATTAACAGATCTCTCCTAGTAGACTACTGATGTCTGAAAGTGAAATAAATAACATAAATATCAGACAAATTATTAGCTTAATGAAAATATTTAGCAAGTTTATTCTCTGGACCAACTTCAACTTAAGCTATCTCATTCTGTTTACAGCCATTTTGCTGCACATGAAGAACTTTGAAGTATATGAGGAAATGGAAGAAGTACTGTTACTCAGGATATAGTTATCTGAGAAACTAGTAACAGTTTTCTGAAATTCATTTTTCCTTACAAAAATGCATTAATGAGAACCCAGTTTTGTTTCTTGTATTTTATATAAATTTTTTCTTTATTGAATTGTAATTGTGTAATTGTAATGCAGTAACAAATAGTTCAAGTTGGAAGGGTGCCCTTAGATATTCAGTCCTATTTTTACTCATTTTCTCATTGGAAGGACCGGATAGGTAACGAAACAGATTATTTAATGGAAATATTTCTGATTTGTACATGCATCAAGAAAACGTTAAACACAGATATTTTGAAGTAATTGGATTTACTGACAAAAAAGTTGTTCCGTGATGGTGGATAATGGGTCTAAGATGGAGAGAAACAAGCCATCAGCAGCTTGCTAACTTACATTGTTGATAAAAAGTGCGTGGTGTGAGAGGAATGAATTCTGTTGTTGCAGTTCAGAATATATGCAATATGTAGTACTTCTCAGCAGCTTTTAAAGGGTTTGCATGTAAATTAGGTAGCATATTACCTTTTATGACTTTTCTGTACTGCCTTGCTCAACAAAAATTTTATTAAAAGTAGTAATATTCCTTTTAAGGTTCTGAATTCATGGGAAATGAAGGGGTGGGTTTTTTTTCATGTTGCTATTTCCATTTTTTCATTTTTAATATTCTGCACCTGCATTTCTTTATAATTGTATATCTTTATAATTGCAGTTCTTCAGCACATGTACACATTCATATACACACATTTTCACCTATAGATGCCTCAAAACAATCCAAATTAGTACAAAGTAATATAGTCTACATTTCATTATTTTTGTCTAATTAACCTGTTTTCAAGGTGTCTATCATGAGTCCCCCTTTCCAAGCCAGTCTACCTAGTCAACATCAGATATTTGAGTAGCTGGAGAGGTTTACCTTGAGCCTGTTCCTCAGCTTGTACTGTCTTGCTGTTCATTTTCAAGACATGTTGGGTGGGAGAACTTATTTCATCATGAGAATGGCTTTTTGACAATCCAGTTCTGTTTAATACCTTCATCAATGATCTGGACAAGGCGATTGAGTGTCCTCTCAGTAAGTTTGCAGACAACACCAAGTTGGGTGGGAGTGTTGATCTGCTTAAGGTAGGAAGGCTCTACAGAGGGGTCTGGACAGGCTGGGTCAATGGGTTGAGGCCAATTGTATGAGGTTCAACAAGGCCAAGTGCCGGGTCTTGCACTTGGGTCACAACAACCCCATGCAGCGCTACAGGCTTGGGGGAGAGCAGCTGGAAAGCTGTCCGGCAGAAAAGGACCTGGGGGTGTTGGTTGACAGCCGGCTGAATATGAGCCAGCAGTGTGCCCAGGTGGCCAAGAAGGCCTATCAGAAATAGTGTGGCCAGCAGGAGCAGGGAAGTGATTGTTCCCCTGTATTTGGCACTGGTGATGCTGCACCTTGAACACTGTTCAGTTTTGGGCCCCTCACTACAGGAAAGACATTGAGGTGCTGGAGCATGTTGCCCATGACAAAGATGGGCAACAAAGCTGGTGAAGGGTCTAGAGCACAAGTCTTATGAGGAGCAGCTGAGGGAACTAGAGTTGTTTAGCCTGGAGAAAAGGAGGCTGAGGGGAGACCTTATCACTCTCTACAACAACGCCAGGTGGGTGTTGGTCTCTTCTCCCAAGTAACAAGTGGTAGGACAAGAGGAAATGGCCTGAAGTTGTACCAGGGGAGGTTTAGATTGGATATTAGGAAAAATTTCTTCACCAAAAGGGTTTTCAAGTATTGGAACAGGCTGCCCAGGTAAGTGGTTGAGTCACCACCCCTGGAAGTATTTAAAAGACATGTTGATGTAGCACTTTGGGACATAGTTTAGTGGTGGACTTGGCAGTGCTAGGGTTATGGTTTGACTTGATGATCTTAAAGGTCTTTCCAACCTAAATGATTCTATGATTCTGTGTTAAATATCTTCAATGAGCTTTTCGGCTGCTCTGTAATCCCAGCAGGTGCCAGCTAGCTACTCAAGTACAATTCTGTGAGCTGGTTTGCACCTCCTGCTATATTGTGTCTTCTCCCTAGCCCCCAGGAAGTTTTACCTCAGTTAAGGAGAGAGCATGTTAGCTGTTGCCTTGCAGTTACATGCAGCGTACAGTAAATATATCTGACATCCTTTTTCTTTACTATATTGTTGGTATTTATAAGACAAAGCAAAGCTTTGCTTCAGTTCCATGGTAAATAGGTTTGAAAATAGAGATGCATTTGGGTGACTGTGTTGTAGGAAGGGCATGTATTTTTAGCTGGCTTGGCTTCTAGTGCCAAAGGAGGGTTTCTGCTCTGATTCATGTTGAAAACAGCAAGAGAGTGAAGTTAGGCTTCCTGCTAGAAATCTTTTGAATCTGCCTGCCCCTGAAAATAAAAATCGGAAAATACTTACAGGATGTGGAAGAGAGAACCCTGCAACTAAGACATGATGTAGTGCCTGTCAATATGACAAGTTTCTAATTCAAGAGCTTTGGCTTTGCCTTTCTCTTTAGGAAATGTGAAAATGACAAGTACGTAGGGAAAGCCACTCCAATCCTTTGTCTTCTTGTCCTTGGACATAAAATAAGTGAATTAAAATTGCACTGTGGAGAGGAAATAATTTCAGCACTAATCAAACTCTGAATTATTGACTCTCTTAGGCTTGCTTCTAGGTGGAGATGCCATGTGCCTTCTGGCTATAGAAGGCAGAGGGAGAGATATAACATGAGTAATGGGCAATAATATGCAGGTTTTTTAATTGGTCACAATATACTGCGTGGTTTGTCTAAATCAAGTAAGTGGTATTTTCAGTCTAATGGCACCAAATCCTAGGCTTTCACAGTATATAAAAGTTAATGGAATTTAATTTTGATGTTCTTCACTTACATCATACCATTGCACGTTGTGAACATGCAGCATACTGAGGCTCTAAAACACTACTAACATCAAAAGTGGGGAAACTACTCAGTTGGCTCACACGTGATGTTTGGGGTTTAGGTCTATTATTTTGGAAGCTCATGAATATTGGGGTGGGGGAAGATGTTTTTAAAGCTTTAGGGAACCTGATATACCTGTTTTGTTTCAGCTCTGAAGTATGTGCACAGGGTAGGGAATGTATTAATTCATATTTCAGGGAATGTTTCAGTAATGTGTTAGACTCAAATTACACATGTCTCTTCAGGGGTGGAAGACAAATATTTTTATTTGAAGTTTGGGGCTTTTTTTTACAGAACATTTCTAAATGATAGTACATACCTACAAAAAATTACTCAAAACTAATAAAATTCTGATTTTCAGAAAAGAATATATTTTTCAGTAAAAACTTTTTCATTCAGACTTAATCCTTCAGTATTGATGTGCTTGGTCGGTGGGAAACTGGTAACTTTAAATATTTCAGCTGAAGGTTGTTTATTGAAAAAAAAAGTCTGAGGATTTTTTGGCTATCTTACATGATCAAAAATATTAACTATCTATTTAGCAATTTTTTTAGCTAGACCAGTACTACTGGAAACTAAACTACCAGTTTGTTCTTAATGTGGTAGTGAAATCTAACTTCTAATTCAAAGCTGAGCTGTAATGCTGATGGTCTGATTGTCGTATGCTTGTAACCATACCAAGCTGTCATCTCTGGGAAGATTGGTTTCCATGTTTCATATGGGATAATGGACAGCTGTGGTTACCACTGGTTTGAGGTAGAGCTTCTTCCATGTTTGTAGTTTATAAGGTTTGCATATAAACTTTTGTGAGCAAATGGTCTACTCGCTTCCTCATTTCTAGAAGAACTAGTACTAAAATCGTAGTAGTATGCCTTATTTTCCAATTTTGAGGAGGTAAGAAAATCTAATTTGCTTACAATTTTTTTCTGGAAAATCTTTTGTCCTTAATTCCTCTCTCAGATGTGCAAAGAGTTAAGAACTGTGTTCAGACTGGTGAGGTGTAATGGACAGCTTCAGGCTCTTAAGTGGTGTCTCTGACAGATATGAGACACCAGAGCAGATATGGATCCAAATAATGGATCCAGATCTCTGTTACATTGCATCAGAGACCATCCACTAGAAGCATGAGAAACATTCCTCACATTTCACATGAAATAACTGTGTGTGTTTGAAAGGGGCTGGGTTTTCCAGGCCTGGAATTTTGCAGAGTATTTCTGTTATGTACACTTGTACTTGAGGAGTTGCAGGGCAGCAGATTCCCAGATTTTCCCATCTAACATTCTTCTGTCAGAAAATATATCAAATTAGAGAATTTGTTTTTTTCAAATTCTGTTTGTTTTGAGGATATATGAGAACACTGCTATGTTCTTCATAAAAATGTCAGAAATGATACAGTAGTCTGAAAAGAGAAAAATATTTGTGTAACTCCTAAAGCTGAACTTGTCGTTTCTAAATCTGGTAAGTATTGAGCAGGGTTAAAGATCGTGTTTAATTGTGCTTGTCCAGCCAAAGAAAGATTTTTAGTTATTCCATTCCATTATTTAGTCAGTTTCCTCTGGTCTTATATCTATTTTGAAGCTTTACTCCACTGAGAGATTTGTTTCTTCAGAATTTTAGATTATAAAGTACTTTTTCATCCTCTTTTTCACAATTCTTACTGGTATTTTTTGTTCTTCAGAAAGGTTAAACATGTTTAAACTTTCTTCTAAAGCTAGGTTTAGGAACTTCTGCTTATGTAGCTCAGGAATTGCTGTATTTATAGTATTTTCTACAGACTGGCAGGCAAAATAAAAACTATATAAATGTAATAATACAATATTATCATGTCAATACCCTTGACACTGTGAGTGGGGTACTATTAACTCTCACTATTGAAATTACGTGGAAGGTTTAGCAAAACACAGGCGATCCTCTAAATTGTGGATGTCCTAGCTATTGGTGAAAGAAAGGCCATATATCCTTCTCCTGCAAGGCAAATGTTGCCCTTTTCCTGTGCACTGGAATTCAGTTAACCTGATTTCAGCAACTTATAAAAGATTTGGCTATTTCAGGATCTGTGTGTGATTTCTGAGGATGGAAACTGTCAAGGAGCAGCTACGTGAGGGGGGGGCGAGTTGGGAGCCGAGGGTGACCGAAGCGCAGGCTGCGCCCTCACCGACGAGGTGCAGCGCTGCAGCGCACAAGCTGGGTGAGCAGCACCGAGGGCTGGTAGCAACCATCCAGAGCCCCAGAGGAGTTGCAAACCAGGTCCAGGGTACGTGCAGGGGCCATGGTAGGAGCAGCCGCGGAGCGGGTTGGAGGCTGGGCTGGAGACAGGCTCCATGTACTGCAGGTCTGGAGCCCAAGGCCAGGCTGCGGGAGGCAGGGCTGGGCACAGGTATACACACGTGTGCCAGAGTTCGGGCAAGGCCTGAGTGTGTTCGAGGTCCCGACAGAATCACTGGAAAATATTTAATAAACAAAACCCAACCTTGCTGCTCACTTTTGCCCAGCCTCATTCATGTTTTAATACAGTGAATGCAAAGAAAATTTTAGATAGTAAGGAGGCAGCCATGTTTATCCCAGGATAAGTTAACACCTTCTGGTTTCACATTTTGTTTTTGTTTTAAATTGTTTCTCACCTTTACCAAATGTGGTGAAAAAGGTTTGAGAAACAATATAAGAGATGTTGTGGTGTAGATGTGATCACGTCTGGCAGCAGTAGCCTTCTGAACCAATTGTAACTCTCTTTTTGAGTTGGGTAGCCATTAAAATTGTTTCAACAAAGTGTCCCTAAAAAAAATAGTGCTGTTCACCTGTTGAGCTTACAGGCAAATTATGAATGTATGTATAGAAACTTTTATCTACTATGTGTATATCTATGTACATACCTACATTTCCATTTCCAGTATTTTAATCATATTTCCTATATGCTATCTATTTTCTTTAGTATACGTGTTCTATATTTTTCAAAACAGTTTAAGATGTTAACTACTAGACATCACTACTAAGTAATTTTAAAAAGAAAACAGGCTATGATTACCATGTGCAAATAAGGTAGGAGAATAATGTAATTAGAAAAGCAAGTCCATATTTTCCAGCAGACTGGATGCTTCTTGTCTGTATTACAAAGATAACAAGGCACTAATGTGGAGGCTGTTTGAGAGAATGCTTGCAAACACTGTTCATTGAACTTGAGCTTTTTTGAAAGACATCTGTCTGAAATTCAGAATAAACATTTAAATAAAAAAAAAGCATCATCACAAGGATATTCACTGCATACTTCTCAGAAACCCTATAGCTCAGGCTCAATCTTCATTGGACACAGGAGTTCATATGAATATTACATCCTTTCCTTTTCAATTAATGTTGGATAATCTAATCTATTTGAATTTTGATAATTGTGAAGGAGTAAGGAAATGTGAGCGGCCTTATAATATGTAGCCCTGTGCTTAGTATCACAAAGTTGTGATTTACCTGCTGTTAGTTAAGCTACGTGCTGTCTCCGTATTCCTTTTTGCTCATCTTTTTAACATCAAAATCACAACAATGGCATCTTAACCATGACAGATGAATAAAATAGAAACTTACCAAGGTACTTATTACTCCCAATATGTGGTTCTGAAAAGTATATGTCATGGTCAGCAACTGTGCTTATAGGAAAACTCATCCTTTATTTCTGTTCAGCTTGACATTTCACATAAAGGAAAGACAATTTGATTCCAGATGTCTGCAGCTCCTCTGAAGGAGACATTTTTTAGAAGTTGTTCTTTATTTTAACACCATTATCTTGTGAAACTATTTTTTTTCCACTTTTTAAGGAAACTATCAGTTGACAAGTCATTATCAAAGAACAACTTCAAGTTTTTTTAGCATTTCATCTCCTTTTTCTTTTCAATGTGCAGTTATACTTGAATTCTTGAGTAATTTTACATTTCTGTACATTCAGTAGTATCTGGAGATAAAGCCAAGTAATGTTTCTTCATAGCTTCTTTCCTACCATGTCCATGGGAACTAGAGGTATCACAGGGCAGCCTCCTGTATCTCAGGCCTCGAAGCTTCTACAGTTATTTGCACTGGGAGCTCTGTTCCTGCCCTCCAAAACTGTGGAAAAGAAATAGGTAATGAAGCCCACTGGTAGGAGCAGATGTTATTGAGCCATGCCCAAATGCAGTCATTTTGTCCAACTTCACTGCAGATGTTCCATCTTGGGTGTCTCATCTATACGCATTAGCCTTACTTCTTGCATATCGTGGTTTAATCCTGCTAGGAAGCTAATCACCTCCCAGCGTCATGGGGAAGAGAGTCGAAAAGGTGGAAGTGAAAAAATACATGGGTTGAGATAAAGACAGTTTCATAGGTAGAGCAAAAGCCGTGCGCAGAAGCAAAACAAAACAAGGAATTAATTCACTGCTTCCCATCGGCAGGCAGGTGTTCAGCCATCTCCAGGAGAGCAGGGCTTCGTCATGCATAACAGTTACTGGGGAAGACAAATGCCATCACTCCAAATGTCCTTCCTTCTGCCTTCTTCCCCCAGCTTTTATTGCTGACTGTGGATGATGGTACAGGACATTCCTCTGGTCAGTTGGGGTCAGCTGTCCCGCCTGTGTCCCCTCCCAACTCCTTGTGCCCCCCCAGTAGGGTGGGGTGAAAAACAGAGGCAGCCTTGACACTGTGCAACCACTGCTCAGTGATAAATAAAACATCCCTGTGTTATCAACACTGTTTTGGTCACCAGTCCAAAACACAGAACCATGTGAGCTGCTATGAAGAAATTAACTCTCTCCCAGCCAAAAACAGTACATTGCACTTATTTCCCTCTTTTCTTCCATGTGCCTTATTTCTTACTTCATATTCAAAGAAGTGTCAATATTTTAAGTGAGTAAAGCTTGCTCAGCAAGGCAGTCAGTTACATGTCGTTATAGCAAAGGAAAACCAGATACACTGGTCTAATGTAAGTGAATTTTGAGCTAAACACAGATCGAGTGTGTCTTAAATGCATTAATCTTTCAATCAGGTTGAAAGAATATGCTTGTTCTCTGTGTAGAAGAGAAGAAATAGGATCATAAGCTCCTGATCTTACAGTGCAGACCTTTCTATGACTTTTAAATTGCTGTATGTGGTTATTAGTAGCCATAACTTCAGTGGCTGGTATTAGTGATCGTGATGACAAATTTACTGTAGTTGCTATATATGTACTGAAATCATATATGTAAAATCTTTTAACCATTATGGTCAAAGTTCATTTCAGCAAATAAGACATTTCACTGTATGGCATTAAACCACTGATTCTTGTACACTTACCTGTCTGAAATATAGTCTGAAATAAATTTTTAAACTCAATGCATTTTAATAGTCATAAGTGAAAAAAAGTAGTAGTTTGGATACTGAGTTTTAGATAGCACCAATTCAGATGTATAATGCCAGACTGAAAACTGATGTAAAATTTTAGTATTTTTTTCCTGGGAAGTAGACAATGCATTTCAGAATTAGCAGAGAAGAATGCACCACAATTTCCCTATCAGATGCTAACATATGGCAGTGAAAACTGACACCCCGTTTATTCTCAGCATCTATCACACTGCCTAGTGAAGTGCGATGGTAATGAATGCTGTACCTTGCAGTCTTTTGGGGGTTTCTCTATTGAAGATATTGATTTAATACCACCACCTGGGACAAAAAAAAAGCTTTGATAGCTCAGCTCTTTTAAGGCAAAACCAAATCCTGTGTATGAAAGTCTGCAAGTGCAGTTCAGTTAAAGGTGGTTTTGCTTAATTAATAACATAAAGAAATGAATGTTTTTCCTGCTCTGTTCTTGCTGAATGATGAGGTTTTACCATTTTAAGGGGTGTTGTCTTTTTTTTTTAAAAAGAAGAGAGATTGTATTCCAAGAGTTTTCTACTTTCCCAGGGTGTACTTTCTCAGTGGGACTTTCTGAGGAAGAAAAACTTGGCAAGATCTCTCAAAAACATGTCCATAATTATACGCTGCCATGATGGATGCTGGGAGGAAGTATCAAAGCTTTTTAAAAACAGTAAGTAATCTGGGAAGGGACACAGTCAGTGTTGAAGCAATAGAAACTGAATTGGCTATAAATGAAGACTTAAACACTGAAAACATTCATTTATTTCTATTGTATCTGGGGGTGCATCTGTTCACCTTACAGGTGCTTGGTATATGTTTACATAGAAGCAAATAGTTTAGGTGCTCTTGGAAGAATGGGGTGAGAGAGTGAAATTGGTCTGGGGAAGGATGCTTTGTGATCCTTACTCACGGTGACTAAAGTTGAGTCATCGGTGCGGTCTTTTGAACACAGCTTTTCCACAGACGGATGTAGCAGGGCAGTGCTTGTAGCTTCTCTCACCTCTTGAGAACAGCAGGACATGCAGAGGGGTGGCTGACCTCCACCATCATCTGGAAAGCTCTGGAACCATCACAGCGAGGACTGGAGGTCCTGCAGGTTTTGCAGTTGTTCCAGAGGAGCTACCGAAGTTGCTTAGTTGCGGGGCAGCGCTAAGCCTCCGGGAAAGAGAGCAGAGACTGAGACGTGTGTTGGGTTGCACTAGAGAGAGCAACTGAAAAAGACTGAATATTTGTCAGTCTATTTGTTACTACTTGTGCTTCAGAAAGATGTGCTTTATAAATAGGCTTTGGGGGTTACAAAATACCTGACTGGATACCTGCAGCTCATTTCACGGGTGGTGGGAAGGGGGGTTGGCTAAGATACATGCAAATTACAATAGGACTGTTGAAAAAATTTCCTCTTTTGATGAAAAATGTAGGCATCTGATTTAAAGGTTTTCATGTAATGCTTAGTTTTCTTTTTTTTTTTTTTTTTTTCCCCTGAAGTTATTGAACTCTCTGCCATGGAAAGGAGAGATTAACAAATATTGCTCCATTGTAGTTCGCTTACACTATGTCTGCCTTTCCCTCTGTGGGGTCAAGATTAAATCCCTACAAAATACATAGAGTGCAGTATGAAGTCTCCGTCACAAAAAGGGGTGATGCAATCAAATCAGACTTCCTGTCATGGTAGAAAGGAAACATTAATCATAATGACCTTTCTGAGGAGTTTCATCAATATTTATAAAGTGGGAAAAGAAAAAAGGTATTTTAGGACATTTTTTCCAGAACTTAAATTTCTAGCAAAAATTTAAAACTGAGACAAAAACATTTTTTCCATTTTTTAAATAATATTTTCATAGGAGAGTTTACAGGTTTTTCTTTTAATCCACATATACTTTCTACCACCTACATGTAGCAGTAGGCTTCAGACTTTTCTTAAAATATTCTGATTCTTGTCACAGTCTGTAATTTAAGAAATACTTGGTCTGTGTGCTGTGGACATCATTATGGCTTCTTTCCAGTAAAGGCATAATCCAGTCAAACTGGAAGAAAGACTTTAAAAAAAAAAAAAGTAAAAGCTGACACTGACTTTCCCAAATTATTGGATCATGGATAATTACTGGATTTAATATTCCTGCTTTCATAAATCTTATTTTAGTTATCATTGGTGCATTTTGACTTTGTTTCAGAATGTTCTTTTTTGATGCGAAAGGTGCTTGTGTTTCAGTGAGTGCTATCCCTCATTTTTATAAAGTCTGTCTGAAGCCAGAATGTATTTATAAAGACAAAGTTAGTATTGAACTGTTGTTGTTGGCCCAGGTGGTTTGCCAGTAGGAAGCCCTTGCCAGCTTGTTGCTCTTTTGGGAGGCAAAATTAGTGATAGAGGTGCTTTGTTACTGGTTTAGCTGTTTTTTGACACAGAAACCTGTTGACTTTCTGAAAATATGCGTAGTCTTACTTTTCTGAACATAGTAAGAAGTAGCGGCAGAGATTTTCCTGTCTACTTTTTCCATCACTGTAACAGCTGAAAGAACTCTACTCAAGTAATACTTGTATTTTTTTCTGACTTTCTCATTGCTTTCTGTGGATGATTGGTGTTTCTGATAACCCCAGTTCCAGCCAAACATTCCTCCTGTATTTCTAGCCATTTATCAGAACTCTTCAGAAAGGTGATGATCAGTCTTACATTCAGCATAATGTCTGTGGGCCTCCATTATTCTGGATATCTTTCTCTTTGATGACTGGCAAATGTCTGTATTTAATTTCATTAATTCCATATACATGTAAGTATGGATATTGAGAAATACAAGGAAGGAAGGTTTGGGTCTGTAGGTCTGCAATTAAATAATCAACCTTGCTAATGACACAGAAGGCTATTACTGTCTTCCTAAGACAGATCTGGGAGTATCATGTTTTTCAATATCTCATTCGTACACTTTCATAAAATAAGCAACATCTGTGTTGTGTTTCTTCCAGTAGAAGAACCAGATATTCCAACTGTTCTGTACATCTGGTGCTGCTTTCCAGGGATATGTATCACATCGTTTGTGGCAAACTCCCCGAAGTTTTTTGTTTTGTTTTCTCTCTCTAATTTCTATGTTCTCTGTACAATCAACTTTTATACTGGTGTTCTTGCCATCACCCGGTCAGACTTCCTGCTCTGAACAGATAATGAACATCATCAGCAAAGTTATGAAAGGCTATAAGATAAGTAAAAATGGAAGCAAAGCGGTTACAGTTGAAAATATTCTTGACATGAACTAAACAGCCATGTAAAAGTTTAGAATGTAATGCGCTGACCACAGTGATATGTCTGTCCATGGCAGCTAAATCTGTAATAATAAACCTCTTAAAGTCTCTTCATAGCTTAAAATTCCAGTCATCACCGCCTCCCCCCCGCCGCTTACATTCTAAGATTTATGTTTTTTCATACTAACATTTTTTGTAGTCCTAAAAAAATGTTCATGGCATTTTCCCGAAATCAGGTTTCTTCCAAGTTCTGTGAGTTAGGCACTTAAAACATATTTCTGGAGCTAGTCTGACTCAAATGACTCAAATAGCTGTCCACCAGGGGACAAAGAATTCTGGTGGCATTTGGATTTTTAGAGGAGAAAATGCTCTTCATGAATGTGAAAGTAGGCAAAGTCCAACTGTTAGGATTTTCTTGGAACTGAAACTTGCATTTTAAAAGACAAGCTTTTATCCCTGTGTGTATACTTGACCAAGCATTAACTTGTTGAAGTCTGTTATAGATAGAGCCACACTGTAAAGATGCAAATAATATAATTTTTACCTTTTACCACATCAGCTTCTTTGAAAAAGCCCATACAATAGCCATAATAGCCCCATAACAGTAATTTTACATGGAGGAGTAAAAGTAGCAGTCATGAACTGCCCTTCATGAGCTAGGCAGAAGCACGTTCAAAGAACCCAACAGCGTTTCAGTTGTCACTAATGGACTGACTGCAGGAATGATTAGAACAAGCGTGATATCAGCAGCCTCCTGAAAGGTTGCGTATTGCTAAATGGGGGAACGGGGAGAGCAAATTTAAAGTTAACTACAGTTAGAGAATGTGAATCGGTGATGGAAGGCTGATGGCTGAGGCTTGAGATGACACTCAAGTTGTTTAATTATAAAAATTAAACATTCCTTGGTAATGCAAAGATGCCTTGTTAGGCCACGTGGGGTTAGTGTTTGCTGTGTTTGCTCTGAATCTCTCTGAGGTCAGATTTGTTGCAGTCTTTTGTGAAGAACAGGACTGGCAAAAATACTACAATTAAACTCTGATCTTTCCAACGTGAAGCCACAAATGGAAACTGAAAAGGAAAGCCCTTCTGTCAGAACAAGCAGGGGAAAAAAATCAACTGCTATGTTTCATAATGCAGAGTGGGTAGGGTGAATGCACTGACAGCTTATGACTGGTGTAGCTGAATTGATGCTCAGTGGTGATAGAAATGGGACTTTTATCGTCTAGTGTAAAAGAAAAGTTAATTAACGGCTGTAAAGTGGAACTAGTTCAAGTTGAAAACAGATGCATATCAGTTTCCTGCACGTATTCAGCTAAATACAACCTTATGCTCAAAAGCACTTACTCATAATGGATTCTCTAGACCATAATATATTCCTAGAAGCCTTATGCAGGTGTGCTATAGCTTGTGTATAATGCCTATTTTATTGTACCTACCAACTTGAAAATTTACTAGAGCTTAAGTATCCTGAGAAGATTGTGCCACCATTGTTAGAAATCAAAGTTGGCGCGCACCTCAGCTTACTGCACGTATCTCTCTGCAAAATCGACACAGTTTCTCATGGTTATTAGTATTTGGAATTCTGCAGTGCTTTTCTTTTTTAAATTCTACTTAAGACTGACTGCACAAGCCACAGCTTCTCTTGTGAAGACTAAGTAATATTAAGTGGACAAATGAAATGTAATATTAGCAGAAAGTAGTGTTTTATATTCCCAGTTGAGGAAGGTAATAGAAACAGTATCAAGGAAAATTTTTCACAAATGACTTGCAGAATTAAACTAAACCCTCTTGCAGTCTCTCTACCAAAAAATGTCCTCTGTTACAGCAAAGCAGTAATACTCTTCAGTAAATGCCATGACATATTCCTTGCTTTGTACTTTTCACTGCTTGAGTTGTTTGCTGCTACTGTCAACTACCATTGTTATGAATCATTTCTGTTTCTTTTTGCTAAGTTGTTCTCATTTCAGTCTTCTTCTTAAAAGAAAATAAGAGCCTTAACAACAGAAATTGAAATGTTCTGTGAAGACTTGTAAAACAATACACCTGCATTTTATTTTGTTTCTGTTTGCATTTTTGCTTTTCTTTTAAAGTCCCAGTCCCCTTTGTCAAAAAGATATTTAAAATATATTTAAAACTCCTGTGGCCTGTACAAGTATTAAATGTATAATTTAATGATAAATTTATGCTATAAAATTATTTTTAACTTTAGCAAGAAAGCTGCAGCCCTTTGTTTCTGTGTTTCTCTTGCCCATTTCTTTTCTAAAATTATCTTTTTTTTTTTTCCTGAGTTTTGACTGTTCTGCGATGCTGATATTTTTCGAGAATGTTTTTCCATTTGGAAGATCTGTGTAGGGTGAATACATTGACAGCTTATGACTGTTCATGCATAAAATGATGACATAATGTATCAAAGCCTAGACATTTCAAAAGCAAAGCGTGAAAAATAGATGGATAGGGCAATTAACTCTGTGTTTTCTTACTATCTTAAGACTGAAGGAGACTGTTGTCTTACAGTGCCCTTTGTTTATTATATATAAAATAGAGGGTAACTGCCAGAAAGTTGCTTCCTCAGCATGATGGGGGAAAATGCAGATCAAATGTTTGGCGTTAGCAAACTGAATGAATTTCAGGATCACAAGACCCGTAACACAACTCTTTAAGATCAGCTCAGCAAGGTTCTCCCCATGCCATTGAAGCAGATCCAGTCTCTGGCTCATAGAATGAGAAGGTGTCTGTTATCTTCTTTTACAGGGTGAGGAAAGAAAAAGAAATACATGTTGCTTTTTGGGGAAAGTAAGCTCTCTTTAAAAGTGGGCTATACTGCCTTCTTCTAGAGAAAAAGTAGACTTCCTCTGCCATATTGTTTAGTCACGCTCAGGAACACTGGACCTTTTCAGTGCTAAGTGTTGAAATTTTCTTTAGAAAATCACTTTATTATCCTTGTCATTAATGCCTGTCCAGATCTCTACCAATGCCAACAGTTTACCATCTGTTCACAAATACTTGTGGAACAAATATGTGCAAAGACTTATTTAGACCTACAGTTTTCCATGTAGGAAAAGACCTACTCACTGGTTTAGCCTTATGTGAAGGCCCCCATGACTGATATATTTCAAGATAAAATAATTTTCAGGTACCTTGCTTGGACATTAGTCAGTAAATTAAGTGTATGGAAGAAAGAAGTGCAAAGTATCTATACTCAATTATGGTAGACAATCAAGAAAAAAAACCTGTAAGCATTAGAAAAAGGATATCCTTTCCAACAAATTGTTTTTCTCTGTAAAAGAGCCCTATTTATCCTAAGAATGAACACTGTTTCTGTTAAATTTAGAAGAATTTCATTCCCTTCTGAAACATACTGAAAGCAGCATGTAAGTTGATTGATTGCCTAGAATAATAGTCAGTGACATTCATGTGACCTGCTGTTTCATATGCATGTCTCCTGTCACGTGAAACACCTTAATCTGAAGCAGTTATTACTTTACTTAGGAAAGGAGAACTGTGCAAGTACTGGCCTGGGAATTCACAGAACTAGAGAAGCCATCTAGAGCCAAACAGAACTGCTGAGTCCAGAATATTTTTTTTCCATTCATTTTAGACAAAAATGCTTCACATACTACCCTCAAAACTGAAGCAATCCATGGACCTGGTGTCTGAAGTTAAAAGACTAGTGCTGTATAAAGCATAACTGCAGTCAGACTAGAAGTCTAAGCCTCCCCAGAAGCATGTACAATATTGAGTTGTGCTGAGAACAGTTCAAGACCATGGTTTTTGAAAAGTCAATAATAATCTCGCAGAGACAAGACAGGGATAGATGACCTTGAGATAAGGCAAGTAATCAGCTTGTTTTTAACTACTGCAGGCTTTTGGTTTTATAACTTTTATTTCTACTCTTATATTACTCTACTGTTTGACTGGCGGTGTGCACTGTTGCTCCCTAAAGCTTTCTGGTTTATTCTTATGGGTTTGCCCAGAACACCTCCACCTCTCAAGTGCACCCTATTTGAAACTGCTACTGTGTTTTTTCTGATTTGTATAATATAATCAAAGTTGAATCATTATATATTCTAGGTAATTTTTTTGCATTCCTATACATAAGCCTGGTGAATTTCCTCTACGTTGAAATGATTCTTGCAGTAAAAATTCTCAAAAAACTCAGTAAAACAAAATTTCAAATGTCTCGGGTATTTTTGCTTCCCCTCTGCAAAGTCAGTGTTTTTTTATTTATTTGTACATTACATTTTACTACATTTGCATTTGAGAAATGTAAAGAAAGACCCTTAACTGAAAAATAATTTGGTTTTGAAAGAATTATCCAACTTCTCTGCCTTGGATGTCCTGTTGGATAGCTTTGAATGTATTTGACTGTTAGTCAGCAGCCAGTGTAACCTGCCCATTTCAGAGCAGAATCCCCGCTTCTCTAATGAGACTATGTAAATTCTGATTAATGTCTTCAAGCAGCTAGAGTGGCATTCTCAAAAGTATACAGTTTTGGTTGAAATCTCTGAAATCAATGGAAATTTTATCACTAGCTGTAACAGGAATATAGAAATGAGAGAAGTGCTGAAGTCATGGAAACCAACTCTTGGACTCCAGAATGGCATGAACAAAGGGAGAAGTGTGTTTTTCATCCAGCCAGCAATTAGGAGGCTTTAAGTATTCCAGGCAGTACAGGCGGATGTTTAAAAAGCAAAATTCAAAGGAGAAAAGAAACTAAAGCCCTTTGTTGCTGCACATCCACTATTAAAAAGCAAAGGTAGCCTGAGGCCTGAGGCAAAAAAAAAAGCTGTGCTAGGTATGTGTGGGTTATGTAACTTTGGGGTTTTTTTCACAATCTGTATTTTTTTCTCTACCTTGATGTCTTATGTCTAGCTTACAAGCCTATCTATGTGCTAGCTGCAATAGAAGGGCTGATTAGAATTGTGTTTTCTGAAGAAATAAACAATATGTTTGGACAATGTAAGGAAAAATTACATGAAACTGAAAAGTCTGAAATGCTTACAGTAAATGCTGGGCTGAGATTCTGCCCACCCTTCTTTAGCATTCACTTAGCTGGTGAAATATTTCTTCTAAAGCAACTGCTTAAATTCTCTGAACAGACAATGGTTCAAGCAGGGAACCAGAAAGAGGTCATGCCAGCATAAATTTGGGAAAAGCTCTTACTTCACACCTACAATTTAGGAGCACTATTGATGTCTAAGTAAATTCCATTCTACTCTGCATCTTTCTTAGTGCAGGTCATGAAATATGGCAAAAAAACTTCTGAAACCTAAATTTTTTCAAGACTGTAGTATAAATATTTTTTTTTTGCCCATTTATTCACATCTGTCCTGGTTTCAGCTGGGATAGAGTTAACTGTCTTCCTAGTAGCTGGTACGGTGCTGTGTTTTGAGTTCAGTATAAGAATATTGATAACACACTGATGTTTTCAGTTGTTGCTAAGTAGTGTTTAGTCTAAAGTCAAGGATTTTTCAGCTTCTCAAGCCCAGCCAGCAAGAAAGCTGGAGGGGCACAAGAAGTTGGGACAGGACACAGCCAGGGCAGCTGACCCAAACTGGCCAATGGGGTATTCCATACCATGTGACATCATGCCCAGCATATAAACTGGGGAGAGTGGGAGCGGGGGGATCACCGCTCCGGGACTAACTGGGCATCAGTTGGTGGGTGGTGAGCAATTGCACTGCGCATCATTTGTACATTCCAATCCTTTTATTATTGCTGTTGTCATTTTATTAGTGTTATCATTATCATTATTAGTTTCTTCTTTCCTGTTCTATTAAACCGTTCTTATCTCAACCCACGAGTTTTACTTCTTTTCCTGATTTTCTCCCCCATCCCACTGGGTGGGGGGGGAGTGAGTGAGCGGCTGCATGGTGCTTAGTTGCTGGCTGGGGTTAAACCATGACAACATCAAATAATACTTGAAACAAAAATGAGTTACTTGAAAGTTTAGAAGGTTTACATTGCCTAGCTACCTACATGCCTTGTTACAATTTGGATCTCAACACTGAATTCATGAAATAGAAGAAATGGAGGCAAACTGCGAAATAAATTGGATAAATTAATAACCTCCATACACTTTTGTTTCTATAGGTATTTATTTATTTCTAGTACAGAATGACTGTGAAATGAATGTACACAAAAAGTGCATTCTGCTTTTGGAATATACCATTGCAGGAACATCAGTATCCACGTGACAAAATTTTGTCCTTCTGCCTGTAGAGGTCTCTGACATTTTATTTACATGCAGAACTTCCATTGACTGGTACAGAATTCAATGCACCCTTAAAATACTCCAAATATGGGAGGCAGAAGCCATGGGAATGGGACCTGTGTTTATTAAGGTGAAATATGGGAACTGTTCCCTAAACAAAGGATTCAGAAGTCTATCTTGCTTCATTTTCAGCTTTTTAAAAAATTTATTTAAACACCAGACAAAACTTGGAGGGACTTATATATGTAATAGCCAGTGATGAGGTTTTCTGTATTCATAGGTGGCGCTTGTATATTAGCCCTAATTCAGAATTGTGTGGGATTCACTGGAGTCAGTGCGAATAAGATGCGTACATATTCTGAATTGGGTGTCAAGGAGAAAAAAGTGGCTCTAAAATAGCAAAGCTGTATTTCCCTTATTAGCTGTTGCCATTTGCTTTTCACTTAGAGAAGATGGAAGGAAGTGTAAGATCACCTGTAATTTTACAGCAGGGCTTCAAGACCATGTTCTTGAAAAATATTGCTGAAATCAGTAAATTAAAACATATAGCATCTTAAAATAATGAAAAATAAATATTAACAAGTACAGCTGTAAGACAGGTACAATGAGAGGGGTTTTGGTTTTGGAAGGCCCTATAAAAACAACCCACACTAAATGGTTAAAAAGAAAAAAAATAAGTTCAAGGCTTGCTGACTGTGTGCTGTTGTCATTGAGGAAGAAAGGAGGGGTGTGTAGGGCAGGAGGCTGAGAGGAGGACGAGGAGGGAGTTTCAAGGAAGTAGCTAAAATCTGAGGGAAGGTCTTTGGGGTTGGGAGGAGCTCTGAAGAACGTTTCTTGGTTCACAAAGGTTATTGCCGTGGTACTTAAAGTAACTTATTTTGTAGAAATAGTGAAACAGTTAAAGTGTAAGCTCCCTCTGTGAACTCTTGAAGTTTATTTGGCAAGCTATAGTTTTTGAGCTGTAGTGCTTGATGGAGAAGTGCTGTAACTCAATAAAGTTTTAACTAGCACTTGAGAGTATGTGGCTGGCATGAAAACTTCCTTTACACAAACATAATGTAAATTAAAAAAACCATACCTGAATAATCCCATATTGTTGGGGTTGTGCTTTATTTTGTCTTGCAGAATGTCCCCAGGTGCTTTTCAGAACACTTGATATTTCTGTAACTAATTAAGTAAGTAAAGCAGAATCAAGAAGATGCATTTAACTAGAAGTTAAATGTTGTTTGGTTGACATGACTAAATATTTAATGGTGGACTCTTCTAAGCTGAGTGACACCGTAGGCAAAATCTTGTCTACTATCCATTAAGAGATTATCCTTGGGTATTGTAATCTGAAAAATCTTCATCCAACTGTAAAAAATGGAAAAGGTCCTGTCTTGTAATCAACTCTGACAAACTGAATAGGGAAAACCACCTGTCTCATAGGACAACTGAAAACCAAAACTCCTGGTTGTGTTTTTATATTACAATGCTGTTGATTTGCTGCCTAAAGCACAGTTTGTTTAGTCAAAAATAATGTGTCTTTTGGCCCTTGCTTTTGGGAAAGTAAAAGCAGCAACATGTTAAAAAATAGTAAATATGTTTCAAAGATTCTAAGTAAACCAAAAATTGATGGGAAGAAGTTCTAAGTGTAAGCTATAGTTTCCAAATAATTGTGGGGCTGTCATAAAGTTGATAGCTTTAACATATAAATGAAAGGGTGCAATTCATGTATGAACACAGAAAATAAATTAACAGAGCTGTAGCTGTTCATCTGCTAAGTGTCAATATATTGTATACAGTAGAAGCATCTGCTATGGGAATACATACTTATAGTATTACATAACAGGGGGGGTTTATTGGCTCTGAAGCTGTATCATTGAAACTTTGATTCTAGAGTTTGAAAACTCTTGTTGTTGTGTAAGAAAAGAATAGTTTTCAGACTTGTCTGCTAAGTTTAAGCATTTCAAGCGTGATTGGCTAGAACTAAGATTAAGCTCATAATTTAAAGAAATTCAGCATCTTGAAAATCCTTCTACTTTGTTCAAATACCAAAGTCTGAGTTAAGAAAGATGGACTTATGCACTGAAAGATGCAATTATTGGCACATATTTCCTTTAAAAGCTCATATGAAAGATTTATTTTAAGTGATATAACAGTTGGTCTGTGACTTCTAAAATGAATAAATATGTATGCAGTTTTTATTACTACTTCTATTTTATAACTCATCTCCAGTTTTGTGAGGAAAGATTAATGACATTATTTTTAAATAATTAGCTTTGCCTGGTCATGGTTTATGGGGTGATCTAGTGAAATATCAGGTTGAGCCCATTGCTTTCCCAGGTCTGATAATCCCTTTAATCAGATGACCAAGATCAACATCAATATTAGCTGGTTTCTGGCCTCCACCATTCCTCTTAGAAATCCAGTTTTGTGTGCATGTGTTTGTATGCTAATAAGTCTATACAGTTTAATTTCCATTCACTTCAGTGGAATTACTTGGTCAATGAGCTTAAGAGATGTCCATGTACTACAGTAACTCTAGTCCCAGATAGACAGATAGAGGAATCTAGGTAAGGATTCCCTTGCTCTAACAGGTGATGGCAGAAAAGTAGACGTAATGATATAGAAGAAACAGTTTGTAATAGCAATGCAGTTCTAACCTGACTTGTACCTTGGAGTTTGGTGACTGTGAGTTTGAAGGTCAGGAGAAGATTTTCTAGTATATCAATATGAGCAAATTACTTGGGGAAGGGGGACTGCCTTTCCTGGGACACCCTGGTAGTGGTTTTTTCATTGGTCACAAGTTTTGCAACTTCCGTGTGCTTCAGAGCACTGAGAAGTGCGTAGCTTGGTCAGATGTTGGACATTTGGTTTTGGTATGGATTTATATGATCAGAAATTTGTTGCCCTATTTCTGCTTTTGCCTACATGCAGAGGCAAACCCTCCTGGTTTTAACTGTGTTAGTGTTTTTCTATCTCATTGTTTCTATCTCCAGACTAATAGGTGTTGGAGAGCATGGATAGACTTACTCAGTGTATCCAATCTAACATTTACACCGTTGCCTCATATGATAGTAATATAGATGATAGTCATTCTGATGCAGAAGTATATAAATGGGACAGCAAATCTAGAATTAAAAGAGGAAATAAAAGTAAGTTTCAGGTGTCTGCTGTCAGGTAACTATTGTGCTTTAACAAATCTTGGTTTATCATATGTTTGTATGCACTCTGCAGCCATATAATGAAGAAACAATCCAACCAACAAAGTAGAAGACAGATAGTAAATCTGGGTGGTCAAACTGTTACTGTTACGTGCAACTGATGATTGCAATTTCACATCTTCTTCCTCCTTCTTGGCTGCACTTGTAAATCTGTTCATGCAAATTCCATTTAATTGGAAATGCTATTACAATTTACATGTATATATATTTTGGACACAAATTAAGAATTCTTTTTTTTTCTCCTTAAACCAATTTTTGCTGTTAATTAATGGAAGGAGGGTTGATTCCCTCAGATAAATACTTGTACCACTGCATAAGATATAACAAATCCCATGATGCGCTATTAGCTTTTGCCTTATAAGAATATTGTTTTCAAGGGTTCCTGTGAATTTTCCACATATAGTGGTAGGTAAGGAAATGAGGTTAGCTTTTTGCTTATAATCTTTAATATGAAAATCCAGTTGTTTCTGTTTAAGATGTAAGTATTTTAACTGTCAAGCAGATGAACACTAGATTGTGAAGAGTAACAAAGATACCAATTCACATCTGTCTTCCTGTGATCAGTGTATAGTAGTTGAAACAGAATAAACAAGCAAGTAAGATTTATTCACCAACACTGTGAAGCTGTGTTCCTGATAAGAAATCTGTCCAATACAAAATACAGTCCAATCATGATTCGGAAATTTCCCATAAGGGGACAAATTTTGATAAAAATGGATAAAGCAGTAGCTGTGGCTTTGAAAATGGTATGTCTTCTTTATTATTGTAACGTATTATCTATTTTTTTGCATAACTGAAAACAATCTTTTTCCTAATAGAAGCAATTCCGTTAATATGTTTTCTCTTAGACAATTTCTAAATATTCTTTTCCAAACCTTTTATCTCAAATCTCATAATTATATACAGTTGAATTTGCAGGTACAAATCTGGTACACAGATGTCTATCAAAAAAATTTATTGGGGGTTTCTTTGGAAACTAGGTTGAAAATAAGTTTGTTTGTAATAAATGACAAAGACTGGAGATCAGAGGTTCAGAGATACCTGGCAGTTTGGTAATTTATGGAGGGCTGGAACTTGCCTGAATATTTATATACAGAGCTGAATCATCATGTGTAAGTGCATGTTGCCAGCATGATCCTCAACTGAAGAACTTTTAGGTTTCAGTTCTGTGGTGGAAACTGCTACCAGTTTTAATCCAAATGTGCAAGTTAGACTCAAGTACTGTCTATTGACACTTCTAAATCACAAGTTACTTCAGTGAGGAACATGATGAAGAGTCATGAGAGTCAACTTTGACAGTGAATTTTACCTACAGTTTTGAATTATTGCCTACAATTTTGAACGATTTCTTCAGGAGACATAGCTTCTCCCAGACACTTGCGCTTGCATGTGCACTTAACCCTTCATTATAAGGTTAGGGTAGTCTGACTAATGGAAAGCCCAAACATGGAAGGTATTAACAGATTTTTGACTTAGAAACAGCATGACTTTGAGACTCCCATGTGTCATGGAACAGAGTTAAGCCAAGTCCTTTGGGCCTTATTTTGGATCAGCTGGAGGATCGAGTTTGTCTATCTCTGGTGTTACTACTTTCCCAGAAGCACTGGAGTTCATTATATAAATGCAGCTGAATAGGTTTGCATAGTTTGGTCGAGTTTGTTCTGCAAAAATATTCTAGTACCGCTCTCGGTGCACCCCAGATTACCCTTATATGTCAACTTGTCATGTTCAAAGGTAGCACTTTGGAAGCGCACTTGCATTTGGATCTGTCCCAAGGTAACAAATGGACTTTGGAGTTCTGAGGCCTGTGGTGCAAAGACACATCTCTAGAGATCCATACTCTGTGTGGAAGAATCACTGCTAAGCCATAAAAAATGGTACTTGTAGAGCCAAACTGTCTCTGTCAAGGGCAGTGCAAGTGTATGGATATTACACTTTCCAGCTCTGCCGGTTCTGACTGCTGGCTGCTGAGAACCCTGAACCTGCTCCGCATGGGGTTGTCCGATATTTGTCAGACTTACTAACGAGTGCTGAGCTGCTTCCAAGCCTGGCCCCAGACTTGTAACGTGACATATACACAGCAAATGCCTTGCTAATAAATCCTTTTGGACCCATGCTGGCCCACGTCAGAACCAGTTGTATAACTCTCAGTAGCAATGATTCAGTTTATCTGCAGTTCAGATATATGACCCACAGAAAAGTGAGGCTGCAGCATATGGAGAAACCTATTAGTAATACTTTAAAAGCTCTTCTCCGGGATTTCTTAAGCATTCTGCCATGCTTCTTGCAAGAGATTGAGTGTATCTTTTTTGAAACTGTGTCAGGAAGTTTTCTCATCTGTACTCTGCAGGATAGGTAGTGTTGCTCTTAACAGTGAGTAAAAATATTTTTTACAAGGGCAGCAGAAATGAAATTGTGTCCCACAGATACATGTGTTTTTCTGCACTGGAGCAAATGAAAAAAGTATGGTGGACTACACATTTATTCTCCATTATTTTCTGAGAGCTAATAGAAGTCCAAAAGTCGTAAATAATCTGGTCCTGAACAAATTACTTACCTTTATTCTTCACTTACCTGCTTCATAAGGAATCTAAAAGGCATCCTGTTGTCATGCTGAAATGCGGAGTTTCTTTGCTTGCTTTTATATTTTGCTAAGCTCTGTTGTTGTGCAGTCCACAATGGAGCATCTCTGTTTTCATACAGAGGTCTGATCCATTGTGGTGATTTTCATATACTTGTGGAAGTTTTATAAATTATATGAAAGTGCATATATAGCTTGGGTATACTGTCAGTGTGCATTAGGCATTCCTTATGACCAGAAATTAAACGAGAGAAAAGTTTGGAGGAGCCGGCCCTGGGATACAGGGCTGAGATGTCACAGACCTTCTTAAAATCTTTTAAAGTTTGCAGTAGTTTTGCTGTACAGTGTCTATAGGCCCTTTGGGCATCACTAAAGAAAAAGGAACAGCCCAGATAAAAATCTATCGCATATAGTTATTTGAAACTGAGTGGCAGTTGTGTTTAATTTAACAAGTGAATTGTCCTGCTTCTTTCCTTCCCCCCTTTCAGGAGAAGGTTTGTCACTCGTTCTTGTGAATTAGGGTTCAGGTGGTGTTACCATAGACATAGGCTGTATGCAGTTACTGCAGAGTGAGTGGTTCTTTTAGAGCAGACAAGAACAATTTCACTTCCTCACTACAGTAGCAGATGAATTCAATTAACTCATGTTACTAATGAAATATAACAGGCAACAATTTTAATACTTAGATTTTGCATATGGGTTTTTTTTGTGTGGTGGAGGTAGAGGTTTAAACAAGTCGTGCTGCCGTGGTTGAGTTTCCAACTTGTGCTGCCCTTGGAGAGAGGAGCAGGTTCTGTGTGGAGAGAAAAAGAAGTTCTTTCTCTCTTAACCCCTACAAAAACGCTAAGAGGTCTTGTATGTCAAAAGCCTGTAGCTGCAAACTGGCTCCAGAGTATCTGTTTTCACATCCTCAGGTGGGACAGGACCCTAGAACATCTTGAATAGATGCTCTGCTGGAGAGGAAGCTATGGAGCAGGATAATACAGCCTGAGGGAGAAGGCTGCGTATTATATTTATTCTTTTAAAAAACATGCAGCTGTAGACAAATTCTGTGTTTGAATTTCTCAGAATTTTAATGTAATTCTTCCCACTCCTGGTCATTATCTGTGACCTCCAGCTTTTTCTGAGCAATGCATTTATCTTATACTGTCAGCTTTCATCATAACAAGTAGTGTAGATCTCATATTTGCAGAGAACAACTGAAATTTCTGTTCTTAGGAAATTATTAACAAATAATACACATAGTTTTATTTCTTTATTAAACTGAGATTGGTACCTTTGCAAGGCTCTTGGTCTTGACTTCTTATTTAGTAAATAGGTACATGTAGCAGTTATCTCCAGCTGGCTAAGGTTTGAACACTGTGTTGCAGCTTCACCTAGGAAATCTTGAGTCTAGCTGTGTTCATGGTATTTCTGAGTTACCTTGATTGTGATGCAGTCTAGTTTTAGTACAGACTGATTTTGATACAGTCTGTTTCAAAGGTAATAATAAAAAAAAATAATACTGAAGGTGGTCCCTGGCTTTTCATTACCTATCTGAAAACTTACTAATGAACAGTGGGTGAAATGATCCATAAAATTTGTTTTTCAACAGTGGCTGAACAAGAAAAATAGTCTTCAGAAAAAATTTTTTACTCTTTCTGGAAAGCTACATGTTGTAAACAAAGAAGTATACATTTTACATTTTTCTTTCTAGAAGAACTGCGGGGCAGTATTGATTCCTTAGTATCATTTTTATAGAATTCTGTAAGCAGAACCTTATGAAAAGTATGTCTGAAACTCTGATTTAGGCAAGATAAATATTTTTATTTCTGATAGATGTAGAGAGGTAAGTATTTTAAAGGGAACATAAGTGACAGTTATGTCCCTGTGGGATATTTAAATAAAGCCGGGAAACTGGATTTGTATGTGTGGCATAGTTCCTATTCACTGCATAGGAAATGTAATTGTCTAGCACTGAATTTTCTTTTCTCCAGTGTTGCTACTGTGAGCTTCAAGAAAATTGTAACTCTTTTCCTTCATTTTATTGTTCAAGTTCATCTTGTAGATTTTAATATACTCAGTAAATGTAGTTATGACTAGTCAAAGGCAAAACCAGTAGGGAATGGTGGGCTGTGATTCCTCAGTGGTTAAATCAAGCATGTTGGGCCCAGAGTTCTATATACATATTTCAAAGACCAATACTGTCACTTATTCTTCAGAAACAGATGAAATAGGGATATACCACGAGTCTGAAATTTCCATAGGGATGCTGTTTTGACAACTGCCAGTACCAGAAACCATACTTTCTATCAATATTAAAAAGAATCCATGGCTGTCTGTCTTAGCACAGAACAGTCTTAGAAGTCTAGCGTTGCTTCAGGATGTAAAAGAATATAAATAAATCCTTACTGAATACTTTTATCTGAATGTATCTGTTTTAGATGCTATCCGGAATCATAGTTTTTTGAAAGAGAGAAAAGAAATTTGTCTATAAATAACTTTAATCATGTAACATATTAAAGGAAGTGATGAATTACTGATAGCAAATAGCTTTATTTCCTGCATAATGCCACCTGTCATAGCATTGCAAGTATTAAAAAAAAAAAAATTTTTTTTTTTTCTATGTTTCAACTCTTTTTTTTGCTTTTAAAACCATTTGACCTCAGTAGGTTTGGGACTTTGTCCCAAATGTGGCCTCAAGACTGCCATACAAATGAATTACACAGTGAGCTAAAACAATGTTGGAAGTGACATGAGTTACTCTGTTAGATTCAAAAGTCCTGTCTTCTTTGGGTCTGACTGTGGCAAGCCACTATCACATTGCGCTGCTGTGCTTATGCAGTCATGAGCATCTTTTGCAATGTATAAGAGTAATGACACCACCATATGTCCTAATTGCTAAAACGATGCACTGCCCTCCCGTGGGTTGTCATTTCTTCATAACGGCACTGCCAGAAGTGTGGTCATCACGCTCATCCAATACTTCTCATCCGAGATCTAGGATGTCCACTCAACATTCTCCACTTCTCTCTTCCTTCTCCCCTTCTCCAACACTGCACATTTAAACAAGAGCTATAAAACATTTGGCATAAGTGTAATGTGATTTGCATTTGCACGGTAAACATGAGTGATACAAGCCATTTGCATCAACACTTCTTCTTGATGAAGTGTTGATGTATCAGCCTGCATCACTGTTTCGTGTAGCTCTCTCCCAGCTTCTCCTTCTCCCAGGATTTCTTATGGCCTCCTAACTAATTTCATTCAGATACTGGTGACCTTAAATTGAAATGATGGACACAGATTTCTTTTTATTCATTGCAACTTAAATTAATTGTGGTCTCTGGAAAGCAAGAACCTTTCCGTGTTTCCTTACTCCTTTCCTGTGTGTCTATGTTAGTTCAATTAATATATTGGCTAAAGATGTATCAAAATTAAAGGAATTCTAGTTATGACTATCTTTAATTTACAGTAAGATTAAAACATTTGAAGATATGAGGATTGTTATTCTAAATGTAAGGTTCATCTAGATTTATTTCAGCACAGATTTTGAAGTTATAATTAAAGCCATTTTAAAGTAAAAGAAGAAGATTTTTGTGGTCTTCTGTCATTTACTTAAGAAGGCAATAGCTTCCAGTATAACCAGTTAGAATACTGAAATCCAAGACTGTCAAGTAAACAAAGTAAATTCCTTTTCAAAACATGTCTAGTAAACATTTCGGGGGATGAGGAGATGAGTTTCCTTCAGAGGAACTGAGAAGAGCAGCAGAAAAAATCCCATACCAGTGATTCACAGCAGCTCTGCAGAGTAGAGTAGTTTGTTGGGGTTTTTTTCTGTTTTAGGGGGGAGGGTGTTTTGGGGGGACTGAAACTGTTTTTCAGTAGGTTCAGTGCTGCAAGAGTGTGTACAGTTCATGCTTACTGTGGCCAGGTGTTTGCAGTAATGGGAGACTGAAAACTGAGTTTTGGATGTGTACATTTTAGCTGATATTTCTCAGGTTAGTTGATCAGATTAACAATATCTTTAATAATAAATAGATAAAATATATCTTTAGTACTTTAAGTTCTTGGCAGCCCCACAGCTGTTAGGCTGCTGAAAAACAGAACATTCAGATTAAAATTTCCTTATTTAAATCTGCCAGTGTTTGAACTTTACTGTATATTTTTGATGACTTGGGAGGTTTGCTTACTAATTTGGAACTTTGCCTAATGTTTTTGTTAAAATAGAACTTTCTATCTTATAATTAATCTCCTTGTTCTGTATGTTCATACAATAAAAGTGCAGAACAAATGAGTACTCAAAATGCTAGATGTATAATGAATAGTTAGGGTTTAAACATAACTATTTTCCTGACAAGGACATGGTACTGCTATAAGCAATTGGCTGTCTTACATTATTCTTCTGCCAGGTTCCTTCTTTTTTATAGATTATATAATAAGAAATTGCATACAGTCAGGACTTTCATAACAACACCAAAGAAACTAGTTCATTTCCAAAAACAAGTGAATCTATTTTATTCATTGTTTATTTGAAATTTAAATTTGCTGGTCTTTTCGCCACTTGCATGCAGTGGGAATAAATGAGTTTTCCTTATCGATTTATGAATAGAATATCCAGCACAGCTCAGGGGGAAAAAAGAACATAGTCCATCTGCTCGTGCAGAGTGGCATCTTCCTTTTTTTAATGAACCCAACCAGTGAATGTAGTCAACCATGCAGAACTGAATAAAGCCTAATGTGGAGGTAACACACTAACTTTCAAGTTAAAGAGAGCCTACGCTTCTCAGAAAGGGAGAGGACTGTTTGACGTCATTATTCATGTTCTTCAGTTCACCTGAGCGTCTCTTGTACAGATTTGGTTTGCCATTTCATTTGATGCTGTCTACATTCTGTAGGCTGGAACAGGTTTGCTGTCTCAGTCAACTAGATCTCCCATGTACAAAAAGATCTTTTCTGTAATGTTATGTATAAAGTATAGGCTTAGACTAAGAAATGGTTGCAGTTCTATGGGATGTCCTGCAGTTGCATGACCTCCACAGCACGTGTAGACAGGTGCATATGCACAATCCAGTTCAGAACCTTGTTGAAGAAAACTGATGATCAGAGGTTGCCATCTCCCCCATTGCCTTATATTTGTCAGTCAAAACTTTCTATTTCTGAAACTGCCCAATGGCTGTCTCATAAATTTGATCCCACAATAAGTTGTGATATTTATGGTGTGGTGCCTCTCCATATCTACCTGACTGTGCAGTATGCCATGAAAACTTGATGTCATATTAAATGGCAGGCCATGTTTCAGACAGATGAATTCAATCTTCAGTAAGCACTTCCACTTGTGCAAATTATATTTTTTCTATGAATCTGAGTGTCACAGATTCTTAATTTTTTTTCAAAGTCTCATAATTTAATTTCTTGTATGTTTTGATATTACTTGGTTGCACTTTTCCTGATAGTATCACTGACCGTAATAAAGGGCTGTGACACCACTTTGTCAAGTGGCTGATTCTGCAAAAAGGCCCAAATGCAGGGTTATGTTATGTCATTTTACACAGGTCAAAGCACTGCTGGGTATTCAATAGTCATACTACTAGCCTGCAACAGAACGCTTCTTCAAGAAAACTTAACGCAAGTGTAAGGAGTAACATTATATAGATTATAACAGTAGTTCCCAGTGAAAAGCAAGGATTTGCTAAACCAGCTGCTCTGTCAAATGTCTTTGAGGATGGCTTTTCTTCTCATACTAAATGTGATAAAAAAAGCTGCCTGAAAGAAAACCTCTTCACAAGTTGGAGTGCTAACATCATGGAGCCATACTGCTATTTCTGACAAAATAGCTCCAGTAATTGGATGCCTGTTGTCTTGTCTAAACCAAGTCTTTAATAACTTCCTCAGTTGTGCTGGATTAAATATGGTTGAAAACACAGCTTCTTTGTTATGCCATTTTTAGCATTCCTTAACCTAACATACTGGAAGGTGGCTCCGTGGAAGTATGAGGGAGACTATCACTGCTTCAGAATTTGCCCTTAAAATTTGTTCTAGCTGAAATTTACTGTATTGCATGGAAAGAGTGAAGCCCAAGATGTAGAACAGCAGTAACTGTTTCTACCTTAATTATAGCTAGGTTATCTTTTATTTATAGCTAGGATACCTTTTATTGTTGGAGGCATTCATTTTACCCATTTTTCATTTTACCAATCGCTGTCCATTTAGCTCCTTACTGATACACTAAGCTATAGTATTTACTACGGATGGCAAGATCATCGGGAGATTATAGTGTGAGATTCCAAGGAGAGCTAATCTGCACATTAGAGCTCACGAAACATGGATAAACCTAATTTATTGTTTCATTCTTGGTTTAACAGCTCTGATGGTACTCCTTTGATGTGGACATTGTCTACTAGTAAGCGAACAGAGATAATTTTTTTGAAGGCTGTTGGAAAGCCAAAAGGCTATGACAGCTTCTTACTTGGACCACATTTGATTTGCAGGTGGCAAGATTTGGAGAGATTTCCCATACTGACAGTTGTCCAGTTCTTTCAAAAACTAGTTCAGAGAGAGATTAGTGAAAATGTCTGTAGTCTTTCAGAAAGAAGTTTCTGTGTTTGCTGTAGCAGTATAATTTGATAGTCATAGAAAACCTATCAAAAAAAAAAAAAAAAAAAAGTAAATAAAAAATGGTTTTGGTCCCTGAAGGCAACTTGTGGCAGTATCTCGAGATAATAAATTACATCTGATCCCAGGAGTGGCTGTGGCAGAGAGGAAGGTCAAAAGGGAAAAAAGTCCAAATAATCTGTACAAACTGAAAAAGTTCCATATGTGATAAAATTGTCAAATATTATCAAGATAAATAGAGCTATTTAACATGTGGAGCAGAGGGAAGCTTTTTTTGGTAACAGATGTCCTTCCGAATGGATACCCAGCACTGACTTTCATATGATGCAATGTGTTAAAGTTTATCAGAGAGAAAAACTCAGCTGAAATACCAGACAGAAATTCAGAATGTAAACCCATTCACTTTTGCTGACGTTTTGGGTTTTCAGTTTAATTTTATTTTAGCAGTACATCACAGCTTCAGTTAGACTGCTATTGCTGATGTGCAAATTCTTTTTCAAAACCCTTCTATTATTACCAGAAGCTTTTCTTGTATCTTCTGTACTTGACTTTGAGTATATTTTGTGATGTAAGAAGTGGGGATTTAGAGCTGGATTAATTAATTTGGCTTAAAAACTGGATTATGGACTTCAAGCAGTTAAACAGAATTCCAACATTTATTTTCCTGCTCTAAGAAATCATTATAAAATAATCCAATATTCATACACCATAATTACTATGAGGCTTATTAGTGCATATTCCTTTTCATCACTACATATGTAGTTATTTGCATGTCACAGGCAATGAACTGGACAGGCGAAGTAGCTTTCTGATTAACACACAGAAGATTGGAGTTTGTGTTCCACTTTAAGTTCAGGTATTCTTGGCTTACAGTCAAATTCTAAGACCACAGAGCTATGCCACAGTATTGTTATATTTAAATCTCCTTTTCTGGGTTACAGTGTTCGTGTATCCTTTCCTGCTTTTCAAAGGTGAAGCTAGCTGTGCTTTTGATTAATGCTTTTCTCAAATTCTCAGCTCTTTTTTTTCTTAAGCACCAAACAAAGAAAATGCTCTTGTTGAATATTATTTCATTCCCTTATTTGTTTTTCTATAGAGATCTTTTTCTATAAAAATACATTTTAAAATGCTTTTTCTGTGCTTTAGTTCAGTCTATGGATCCAGTATTTTCTCACCTGTGAGCTGCCAACCTTACTGATTTTGGAGTGTTATGTTCTTCCATATATTTCATATGTTTATTTTAATTCTGATTTATCACAAATACACATATTCAACTGCAACCTTTAAAACAAGTTACAATAGGCAATATTAAACTAAAGATTCCATTTCCTGTCTATTTTCTTCTGAATTATTAGTCATATATAATTCTTAACTGTGCATTCTTTTTATCTTGTTTTGCATCCTGAACAGTAAAAAAGTAATATCTGATAGTATTATTAGTTTATTGGTCAAACCTCTACCTTTATGCTTGTAAGTACAAAAGTGGTAGTAGCATGATCGCAAAAAAACCCGATTAATCAGCAGCTCAAATCTTTCTTTTTGAAAACGAGAAAGCATAATTTTAAAAGGGTTCTTGCCTCTTTTTTACTCCTAATATTTTCAGTTGTAGATCTTGCTGTTCATTTAGTTAAATTTATATATATACATTTAAACATTTTCAGCAAACATAGCCAAAGAGGTTTTACTTACAGTCAGATAAAGCGGGCAACTATGTTTTTAAGTTCTTACATGGGACTGGGAGTGCAAATGGTTATGGGGACATTGTGTTCATACACAAGTACACTGTTAGCAAGATTGAGCTTGTCTCGAAGTGCCTGTATCTCTGCTATATTTGCTTTAATGTCCTATAGGCCATTGGTTAGCAGCTGAATTCCCTCCAATGGTGTAAATAATTTGAAACATCTTGTGCTTGATTTGAAGCCCAGAAAAATCAATTTCTATCTCAGACTATATTATTTATTTCTGCCCTTCTTTTCTCCTCTCTTTCTCTTTCTGATACCTTAGTAACCATGGACCTTTTGGAGCAAGAGATGGAGATGCCAGTTCCACATATACTAAGTTGACACTTCAGGACTTAATAGCATTCCTCGAATCAGACCACACTTCGGTCTTGCCAGGCAGAGAAAATGTCATTAGTCAAAAGGAAAGGAAAAAATACAGCAGTAGTTTGTTTACTATATCCATTAATTCTTTTGTCTTTTCACTTAAAATGCAGTTCCACTTTATGGTTTTTGAATGGCAGAGTTAAAGAGTTTTCCTTCCTACTTGCTCCCCCTCAACCCTGCCCGTTTTTTTTCTTTTCTTTCTATTTTGTGAGGTTGCACACAGAAACTCATTAAGCAAAATGGAATAAGAACTTCTGAGTGGAAGGGGAAGGAGAAAGGGCTTTTACCTGGACTCTTCCACTGTCTGTGCTTAGAGGATAGTGTCACAAAAAGTTGAATTATCCAAATGAAAGGGATGTAAATGATGACTGGACAGAGCACTGGCAGATGGAGGTAAGAATCCCTTATTCTTGCTTTTTTCAAAAAGAGAATCAAGCAGGGAATTCTTGGAAATTTGTACCTAGGGAAATTCAGCCCTAGATTGCTGAATTGACTTTACCTGACAATACAGAAAAAAACCCATGTGGTTTCTGCTACACTCCCACAGAATTTCTGGTAGCTATTAAATTTGCTACAAAATACAGAGGGCTTTTTAAAATATTTTCAGCAGGTCATTTATGTAAATGTCTGTTGGAAAGTCTCCTCTGGTTGTAGAACAGGGGAAAAAAAAGGAAAAATGTTCTCTTTAACCATGCAGCCACAGCTCTTACCTTTTATCTTCATCTTTGCTGTCTCCTTTGTTCTGCTGCACTAGAGAATTTTTGAAGTACAGTTTAGAAGTAGCTCGTTTAGCCATTCTAGCTATAATTCAACTGGTTAGTTAGACATCTATGAACTGTTCAGCCTTGCTATAACAGCTTGTTTACATGTAATGTAAACACATGTAAAAAGAGTTTTCTTCTTGATTTCTTTGGTAAAACTAAAAGAAGCTAGCAAAGATGTCAGCCTTTCTTATGAAGACAGCATAGCAAACCACACCAAACCCCAGCTCTGACATGTTAGGCATTTTTAATATTTCACCAGTTAGGAGCCATAAGCCTCTCCCAGAGGTCTAAAATTAAAGAGATTTTACACTCTATGTTTGGGTTTGGAAGAGAAAGTGGTATGATAACATTTTTTTCTTGTAAGCTCCAAGTAGATGTCCCTAATGTTTACTGATTTACACAATGGTACTAGAGTTTCTATCTCTCTTCCTTGTAATTTTCTAGCATTTTATCTTTTTTTGGCCCAAGAGATCATATGTAAATCACAACAGAAAAACTTGAATTTCAATCTGAACTTTAAGTATCTTTTTACACAATGTCTGTTTGGGCCTCTCTTTTTAAAAATTAGTACATGCATAATTTACATAATAAATCATGATAAAACATTTGTGAAAACTTACACACTTGCTGATTTAGGTATAGTGCAATAAGACTAAAAGGCTGTTTCTGAAATCAATGTTGATTAATTTTTTTTATATTTATAATGCACTTTCTACGGAAGTGCTTTGAGGCATAGAAACAGACATGAGTATCATGTTGTAAAGTATGTCAGGGACAGCTCCATACATAGCTTAAGTTCTTTAACTTAAATTGATAAAATACCTGAACTGAATTCTCAACCATATATAGAAAAGTTGATAACAGGTATTTTTAGAATGATGAAATTGTATTTTCTAAATAAGATCATACTGTCCTGACAATGATGGTAAGAGTAACAGAATAGAAAAAAATAATGGGAAATATTTCTCCAGATTATGTAAGAGGAGGAAGAAGTTGCCAAAACATTGCCTTGTAGTCAATTGCCCTGGTTTCAGCTGGGATTGAGTTAATTGTCTTCCTAGTAGCTGGTATAGCGCTATGTTTTTCAGTTCGTTGTGAGAATAATGTTGATAACACACTGATGTTTTCAGTTGTTGCTAAGTAGTGTTTAGACTAAGTCAAGGATTTTTCAGCTTCTCAAGCCCAGCCAGCAAGAAGGCTGGAGGGGCACAAGAAGTCGGGAGGGGACACAGCCAGGGCAGCTGACCCAAACTGGCCAATGGTATTCCATACCATGTGACGTCATGCCCAGTATATAAACTGGGGGGAGTGGGGGCAGGGGGATCACCGCTCGGGGACTAACTGGGCATCAATTGGTGAGTGGTGAGCAATTGCATTGTGCATCACTTGTATATTCCAATCCTTTCATTATTACTGTTGTCATTTTATTAGTGTTATCATTATCATTATTAGTTTCTTCTTTTCTGTTCTATTAAACTGTTCTTATCTCAACCCACGAGTTTTACTTCTTTTCCTGATTTTCTCCCCCATCCCACTGGGTAAGGGGGGAAGTGAGTGAGCAGCTGCATGGTGCTTAGTTGCTGGCTGGGGTTAAACCACGATATCAATTCAATTTCCAAATATTTTTTACAAATATTCAAGAAAAAACTTTTCAGAGCTGTTTTCTTATATAGTGTGGTATATCTCACATTACTTAAAAGGGATATCTGAATCTGTTTTTCTGAAATGTGTGTAGAATTGTTGTGTTCAAATGAGTAGCTCTGTATTTTGGTTGTTATTAGAGATTGTTAGTATACTGGGATAGAAGAATTTGTCTTATGGTATTTTCTCTTACACTTCATAAATTTAAGGGAATTCCTAAGGTCAGTTATGTAATTGTTTTAGCAGCGTGAAAAATTAAATTGGACAGACTTATAAGTGTATCAAACTCTACAAAGATTGATGTCATTAGGAAAGCTGTACACGCTCAAAACATGAAGCAAATGAAATCTTTTTGTGCATCGTGGTTCAACCCCCACCAGCAGCTGCGTGCCACCCAGCCGCTCGCTCACTCCATGCCAGTGGGAGGGGGGAGAGAATCGGAAGGGGAAAAGTGAAAAAACTCATCGGTTGAGATAAAGACAGTTTAATAGGTAAAGCAAAAGCCGTGCGCAGAAGCAAAGCAAAACCAGGAATTCATTCCCCACTTCCCATGGGCAGGCAGGTGTTCAGCCGTCTCCAGGAGAGCAGGGCTACATCACGTGTAATGGTTACTTGGGAAGACAAACGCCATCACTCCGAACGTGCCCCCTTCCTTCTCCTTCCCACAGCTTTATATGCTGAGCATGATGCCATATGATCTGGAATATCCCTTGGGTCAGTCGGGGTCAGCTGTCCCGGCTGTGTCCCCTCCCAACTCCTTGTGCCCCCCCAGCCTCCCCGCTGGTGGGGTGGGCTGAGAAGCAGTAAAGGCATTGGCTCTGTGTAAGCATTGCTCAGCAGTAACGAAAACATCCCTGTATTATTCACACTGTTTTCAGCACAAATCCAAAACAGACCCCCATACTAGCTGCTGTGAAGACAATTAACTCTACCCCAGCCAAAACCAGTATATTGTGTTATTGGATAAGTACACTGTACAAGATGCATTTTTTTCTTTCCTAATTTACTAATTTCTATCCTTAGATTTGAAGTTTCTCAAATGAGAGTTCCAAGCAGTATTAAAACATTTTTAATATGTATATGGCTATTTCTGTATGATATTGCATCATCTTACTGAGATGAAGTTCATGGATGATAAACATTCCACTTCATCTCTGAAACAAGGTTACAATGCCATATCGATCCTCAAGCCGATTGATGTTATGTGACAAAATGATACTTCTATTTCTGGAAGATAGTATAGAGGGCAAAGTAGAAGTAAGATCTAAAAAGATCATTTTTTTATCAATATTCACTCATTTACAGCCTTTCAAAACAGAAGTTGATTTCTTAAATAGTATATATGAGGAAGCAGTGTGGCAGAGATTTGTAATTTATTTCTGCGTGCCTAACTTATGAGGGGAGCATGTAGAATTAAACTTGATATGTTTTCATTCTCATCACAAAGGGGGTTCTTGCTGAGCTCCCAAACAGAATGAAGGACTGTTGCTGCATAAACTAGTTTTTGCTTTTGGGTTATAATTCTACAAAATATGCCACATGTCATCTGGCTGTTTCCACGCAGAAAAAGAAAATGGAGGCATTGCATATGTTTGTCTTCTTTCAGACCAGTGGACTAGGCTCTTTATTGGCAGCATTCATCAGTGTCAGCATTTCTGATTTAATGAATTCTGCCTATTCCAGATAAGTGCGAATCTGTTATTCTATTAATAGTTTTTCAGATTCCCTTGAAAGGAAATATCTAAAATACTGCATTGTGGAACAAAGAACATATATTTTCAATATTGTCAAAAAATAGAATTTAATATTGAAATGACCTTAGGACTACACTCCCCAACAATGTAGTTTGGTAAAGTTCCTTGAGATAAAGACATGAAAATTAAGCAAAGAAGTCTGAAAACTCAGTTACTAATTTACATAGAATTCATAGATTAAGAGTTGATATGGACTTACAAAGCCTGACTGCATGCATTTTATTGAATAAACTATTTATTAAGGCCTTAACACAGTTGAGTCACTGAAAGGCTCAGCTTTGTTCCTTGAAGACCATTTTCCACACAAAACCAATTTGGAAATTGTTAAATTCACATCAGCAAAAATTTGGTTGAGTAACATTTGTATTAACATACAATTCTAGCCTCTTCTTGTGGTTAAAAAATTGTCATGCCACTTTAGAGTCCTTAAAACCTATCATTCATGGAGATGTATCCTGGTGAGGGGCCTGTAAGCCACTATTTGGAAATCCAAGTAGCAAAGTATGAGCTGACATTGGCATAGACAATTAAGAATCATAATAGAAGGGTGGAGTTGGTTTTTTTGTTTTTCTTACACCATATTGTTTGTCCTTCCCATTCGCTGAATAGCTACCTGCAGATGTTGAGTTATGGCCTCAGCTAATGTCTACAAAACAGAAAAGGCATTTGGAATACAGGCGGTGGCTGGTAGTGGAACAGAGTAATACAAATAGAAAAGCAAAGATTAATTAACCTACTCGTGGTATTAAGGCAGAATTATTTGTTGGAGGGAGAACAGATGGAAGGAGAAGGAATGGAGGAGAGCTGAAGAGGCTTTCTGCCTACTGAAGGAGAGAGGCTGCTCCCAAGGTGTGAATGAAAATGTAGTCTTGCTGGGCAGGACTGATAACAGCAGAGATATGATGAGCTGACAAGAGGAGTTGTGTTCTTAGGCAGCAGTACCTTTAAACCAAGTTTAGGGTCTCTATCTGTTTGATCATAATGATTGCCATTATTTCTAGGAGGACCGTGCTGCTTTTTCTAGCTTTATTTCTGGTGGGGTTTTTGTTGGGGTTTTTTTAGGACCATTTTCAGTTCTGTTCTTAGAACCTATCTTTTTTCTTATGCCTGATTAGATGCCATGAAACCATTTGTAGGTGAGTCACAATAGCTTAAAATGGTCAGCAGAATGTGTCTTTCATGAATTCAACACCAGGAGATCAGCTGTGTATTTCAGTAGATAATTCTACATAAATAACTGATTGTTCTATGTGACTGTGGTCTCTGGTAGTCAGTACTTCTTCTAGCTAGTCAAGAAGATATTTTGGGAATAATTTTGAGAACATCTATGCTTGTTTTCATATATATTCTGTTTTTTGATGGCCTCTCTCTTTTGCTAGCTATTGTATCAGTGTTGCATATATGTTGTCATCAGTCTCTGCAGTTGAGTATAGTTACCTGGAGTGAATTCAGCTTTAATTTAAGAACTCCAGAACTGCCCTTCCTGTGGTTTTCCCCTCACAGATCTTCCACAGAGTCATCCATAGGAGAGATGTTACTGAAAGCTCAATAACTGCTGTGACAGAATTGGAAAGTACAAGTTGAAAGACAGTTGTTGTTCTCGAGGATGTCGTAACATTGACTAATTGGAAGAAATTGTTTATAAAAACTTTTGAGCAGTGAAAATATTTGTATTGGAGAGGCAAAAGAGCAGAAAAGAAGACACAGTTGGTTTTCTTTAAACCAATGCATATTTAATAGAACTGTGATGTGTAGCATACACAGTTTCTTTTCAAACATTGGAGGGTCTTGTCAGCACTTTTGTCTTTCAATATTAAAGTCCTGAGATTGTTGCTGTTGGCCATTTCTGATCATTAGAGTCATCCTGCCCGAGACAGCCCTGTTGAAATCGAAGTAAACTTTGTTGGCTGTAATCCAAGCCAAAGCCATACTCTAAAAATTAACCTGGTTGTGATATGGAAATATGTACTCATAACAGCATTCTTTCTCTAATGGGTCAAGCATGAACCAGTGATAATACATGGCATGGCATGCTTTCACTGCTAGGGATATGTGAGGCACAGTGGAGTATGTGGTGTTGGGACACTGCTGTCCTGAAGTCAGCAGCTTGTGCTGGGCACCCAGCCACCCTCTGGGGTGCAGAAGTGGAGCGGTGGGTAGGCAGGGATATAACCCAGAAAATGGAGCACTCTGAGCGAAAAACTCCCTAAGCTAGGCTGTAGAAAGTGTTGAGAAGTTGGGCAAATCTTCAGTGGACTACTCATGGAGGAGTGATGTCCTTTTCTTACACAGGGACACATACCTCTGCATATGCTCCAAAGCCATTAACTTGTTCCTGGAGCTCAACTTCTCTCTCAAGTCAGGCTTTTTTTGTTTGTTTGTTTGTTTTTTGTTTTGTTTATTTTGGTACAAAATATAAAATCAGTAAGAGATCATGATGCTCTTGCCTCCCCATTTCATACATCTTATTTCCTTTATATCCTGGATTCATATTTTTTTCCTAAAAATTGGCAGTCCAGATTAATCTAGTATAATCTCTCTCTTTTTACTGTCTAAATAAAAAGAGCCTAAAGATCTATTTCGATCAGATGCATAACTTTTAGGGTGTTGCTAAAGTTAGATGGGATTCACCCAACCGTTGTAATGCTAAAGCCTCTGAACTTGGCTGTAACACAGCTTGACAATGTCCTTTGTACAAGTAATGTCTATTGCACCTGTGATTAGAGCTTTGTTCAACTGTATTTGCTTGTGATTCATTGAAAAAAAGTTAAGGAAAAAAGTGTGTATCTTTTGAAGACATGAAAACCAAGATAATGACAAAACCCTCCACCTCACTCTTCTGTACATTTATGAAAAGGAAAACATGTAATCCTTATATAAATATTTTATATTTTGAAGAAACAAGGAGCCAGTGAAGTTGCAACTATGAAAGCAGCTGCTCTTTATTTTTGTGGGTTTTTTTTTCCTTAAGTGATAAACTGAAATCTTTTACACTCAACTTTTTTATTAAATAATAATAATTTGCTTCATCCTAGAAAAAGTCTTTTCCAAATTCTCTTTTTAGGTCTGACTTACTGGGTATAAATATTATAGTTCCCTAGCAACCCTGAAAGTGCACAGGATCTTTTAATGTTTCATATATATACCACAGGAATTTTGCTAATTTTCCTGATTTTATTAAGTAGATGTCTTCATTAATGAGATAGAGAGAGATCCTGGATGTGATGAAATGAAGACTTACGACATATTTATTCAAACATGGCAGAAGATTCTATATATTAACGGAATGGCTTCTTTTCACGCTTGCTGTTCCAGATTTAGGAACTTGAAAAGATCTAAGATTGAAATTGTGAGGCACTGCTACAAAATATCTTTATAAAGGAATTAATTCATACTTTCCTTAAGTCCTTTGCTGGGGAACAAAAGGACTTCTTTATAATCACTTTCTGTATCTGCAGTCTGTATCAGCAGAATTTATTTTAAGACTTCAAAATGTAGAAATATTTGCATAGTTTATATTACTAAATTTGAAAAGATTAATAACATTATTTGTGTTCTGTCCATATGGCATCTTAAGGCTACATGAATCTCTGTATGAATTCAGACTAAAGCTCCATTTAACCTAAAATCGTGTCCTAACAACTGACAGTAGAAACAGCTTTACTGTCTCTATGATTGAGTTGCATGTGGACAGTTTATGTTTAGCAGACATTGTCAGAGCTCTCTCTGATCTGGTTCTCTATTGTTTGACAATGTATATTTAAAGCCTAGTATTATATGGAAAATATTTCCACAATAAAGTGGTGTGTGGTGTGAAAAATCATCCTAAATACATCCCCAGTAAGAATCTAGATGAATTATTTCATCAGCCATCTTTAGGCTAACTGAAGCTTACAAGAATTTTCTTTTAGCATTTAATAACAGCTACATGGGATATACCATTTAGCATAAGATGAAGTTTCTCCCACCTGAAAGCGATAAACATAGTGAGTTTGTTCTGCTGTTTCAAAGAAATAGCAGTTATTTCCAATCTTGGATAAGTAAGTGTTGTTGTTTAAGCCCAGCTGGCAACAAAGCACCACACAGCCATTCGCCCACTCCTCCCCCCCTCCTCAGCCCTGGTGGGATGAGGAGAAGAAAATATAAAGAAAAGCTCGTGGGTCGACACAAGGACAGGGAGGGATCACTCCCCACTTATGGTCACGGGCAAAAGACAGGCTCAACTTGGGGAAAAAAACAAAAATCAATTTGATTTATTACCAATCAAATCAAAACAAGGATACTGAGAAGTAAAACCAATCTTAGAACACCTTCCCCCCACCCCTCCCTCCTTCCCAGCTCAACCCCACTCCCGGTTTTCTCTCCATCCTCCCCTCCAGCGGCGCAGGGGGACGGGGAATGGGGGTTGGGGTCAGTTCCTCACACCTTGTCTCTGCCGCTCCTTCCTCCTCAGGGGGAGGACTCCTCATTCATCCCTGCTCCACCGTGGGGTCCCTCCCACGGCAGACAGTCCTTCACAAACTTCTCCAACATGGGTCCTTTCCATGGGCTGCAGTCCTCCAGGCACAGCCTGCTCCAGCGCGGGCTTTCCCCTGGAGTCCCGGCCATCCTGGGGGGGCATCCATCCCCCTGCTCCGGCGTGGGCTCCTCTCTCCCCGGGCTGCAGGTGGGCATCTGCTCCCCCGCTCCCCTCCGTGGGCTGGGGGGGGACAGCCTGCCGTCTGGTCTCCCCACGGGCTGCGGGGGCATCCCCTCCTCCCCGCTCCTCCTCCCCTCCTTCCTCACTCCCCTCGTATCCGCACAGGGGTTCCTCTCCCATCCCGATCCCCCCACTCACTGCAGGTTCCCCTTCTCAAGGCTGTTCTCCCAGAGGCACTACCGCCGTCGCTGACGGGCTCGGCCTGGGCCAGCGGCGGGTCCGACGTGGAGCCGGGGAAGCTTCTGGCAGCTTCTCACAGGAGCCGGCCCTGCAGCCCCTCCCCCGCTACCAAAAACCCGCCACAAAAACCCAAAACAGTAAGATAAGAAATTCAAGTGGTATAATGTGTATGCTAAGGAACAGATAAAAGAATACTTAAGAATCACTTCAGCTAAAAAGTAGGAACAGCTGGCAGTGAAACTTGTCCTGAAGGCTATCTAACATCGCAGAGTTTTCATCTGTTTATCATATTTCTAAATTTCATCTGTCAATTTAATAGCTTCTGCCATATGTGAAGCCAAAGTCATACACAGACAACAGTCTCCTTCACTTTGTTCTACTTACTGGGAAGATTGAAGACTTCCCTACACATTAGCTACATTTCCTGATGTAAACTTACAGAAGAGGCAAAAACTGCACTATCTTTTCAATGAATTCCATTGGAAGTTAGTTTTTAGCATAAGTCTGGTAGGAATAAAGCATGGAATGACCTGGAATCTGCTGATTTCAGGTGAGTGTAGCTAATGTCAGTCTTAGGTTATAAAATTAGTAAGATGGCAATAAGACAAATGTGGTAAAATTGGTTCAGAAATGTGTACCAGCACACATCGGAAAATACTAACTTTTCAAAAAACAAGGAAAAAGGGGAAAAGTCAGATACAGAATCTCTATCCTCTCATTGTCATTAAAAATACATACAGTAATTTGCTGCATTTTAAATACTGTGGTTCTATCACGATTCAAGAAATTAAAAATTTGACTTTTTCAGTCTTTCTCACTGTTAAAACAGTATTTATTCACTTGTAGCGACCCACCATAGAAGCATAGAATCATAGAATCCCAGGTTGGAAGGAAGGAATGCCAGGGATCATCTGGTCCAACCTTTCTTGGCAAAAGCACGGTCCAGACAAGATGGCCCAGCACCCTGCCCAGCTGAATCTTAAGTGTCCAGTGTCAGGGAATCCACCACTTCCCTGGGCAGATTATTCCAATGGCTGATTGTTCTCATTGTGAAAACTTTTCCTCTTGTGTCCAGTGAGAATGTCCCCAGGAGCAGCCGGTACCCATGACCCCTCTCCGTCTTCTTTGTAGCCCCCCTTTAAATGCTGGAACACGGTGGTAAGGTCTCCCCAAAGCCACCTTTTCTCAAGGCCCCGCAAACCCAGTTCCCTCAGCCTTTCCTCACGTGGCAGGCTTCCCGGTCCTTTGAGCATCTTTGTGGCCCTTCTGTGGACCCTCTCCAGGCTGTCCACATCTGGTTTTGTGTAGCGGGGACCAAAACTGAACACAGACTTCCAGGTGTGGCCTGACGAGCGCTGAGGAGAGTGGGGTAGCGACTTCTTTGTCTCTGCTGGTGATGCCCTGGTTGATGCAACCCAGCATCCCGTTGGCTTGCTTGGCCGCAGCAGCGCACTGCTCACTCTCGTATGGAGCTGGTTGTCCACCAGGACCCCCAGGTCCCTTTCCACAGAGCTGCTTTTCAGTGCTGTTTGACTTAGATAAGGTAGAAAAGAGGAGCAAAGCACCTCATTTTGTGGAACTTACGTTTCTACTCTTGTACAAAGTAAGATACTATTAAAAGACGCATCAATCCATGTCTTAAAAGTTCAAGATTTTATGAGATAACTATTCACAAACTGCAGATCTGGAAAAAAACTGCGTATAAATAGTGATTCAATATTTACAGATCCACATTTTACCCTGGAATTTAATATAGGAAATTTCTGACTCACCAAGACTATTGCTTTATGGTAACTTATGAATAATAGTGAATTATACAGTTAAATCAAGGTCACCTGAAAGATGTTTAACATATTAGTCATAAGATCCATGGTGGAGTTCATTAAGTGCATTTATGAACTGCGCCAAATGTGTTCTCTTCACAAAGCTCCCTTGAAAAATTATTTCCTTGCTAATGAAAAAAACACAATATTTACTAATTACAGCATTTTTCCCATTTTTGTTCTTTTCTTAGTCTTTGTGGTCATGTATATGATACATAAATTCATCTGAGATAACTTAAAGCAAAAATAATTGAAAAACCAAACCCCAGAACTTTCATATCCATTAAAATTGTTGGCTTTTATACTGTCTGAAAAAAAAATTATTCTTGTATCTGGTTTGTTATAATACTCTACGTCAAGGATAACATAAGTGACAGTTCATTGTATAAGAGCAGTGCAAGATAAAATATTGCAGATTAGCTATATAGTACATTGGTGATATACCACCATTTTGATGCCTTGATACCAAGGAATTTATGCATCTGCTTATTAAAAACTGTGGCAGAGGACTTCTAAAAGGTGAGACAGACTTTGGATACCAAACCCTGTTCCTCTGTTTAAATGTTTTCATTCATTTTGATTTTTTTTCCAGTATCCATCTAAATATGCAAATCTTAAACATTCCCAAAGGCAAAAAATCAAACCTAGCCTTCTCCATTCTTGGGGCGATGCTCCAAGAGGAGACTTAAGTTTCCTGTAGCTGCAGAGTCAGGTTCTCTGTGGCTGGCTTTCTGGCTCTGTGACCTGAGGTGGGTGAGCAGTAGTCCTTTTTCGAAAAATTGGAATGGCTATTTTAGAGGACAGTGGCTGAGGAATGAAAAATCTGAATTTGAATCCTGTCAAGCTGAAGCAAGAATAGGACCCTGGCCTCCCACCTAGTCTGAGTGTTGTAACCAATAGGCTATTATGCAAATACCCAACGGCACTGAGATATAAAGTGACTGTGATTACTGTGCTTTGTGCTGAGCTCAGTGCTATCAGTGTGTGGGAGGCATGTTCAAAGTAGACAAATTGGGTCCAACTGTGTTGTTTAGTTTGTAAATCCCCCAAAACCTTAGCTGTTCAGATGCTGTCTTCAGTGAAGGTGACTGATCTTCTGGGAATGTACACTAATGCACCTTTTGGTACCAGGGGAAGAGATATGATGAAAATTTAAGCACTCTAGGAACTCATAGGCATTATAGTTAGGAATTTTTTTTGAATGTCTTAAATTTCTGTTTCCTAGATTTTACACTGGGTTGCTTCAGGTTTTTTTGGGCTGCAGTGGTTCATAACAGTTTACAGTTTAGCAAAAGTTTTTCATCTTAAAGCAAAGACCTAATATAAAAAGCTGATTTTCTGTTGATTATTACTGCTGCAGACAATTTGTTCACAAGAATGGTTATGTCAGTCAGACTGAAGATTCCTGGTCTCTGTGAGGGTGGCCTGCTGGGGAAATATTATGGGAAGGAAGGAAGCAGGGAATGAGCCTTTCCCTGGAATACTCTCCTCCTCACAGCAATCTGAAAGGTCAAATACTTTTGTTTCATAGCCCTTCCTGGGTTCGTTGTCACAAATGTGACCCTTATTCATTTCCTCTTTTCTCCACTCCCCTTTCTCCCTTTTTTTTCTTTTTTTCAGCAAAGGGCTGGCATTTTTTGGTGTTCCTGGGTGGTCTTTTTGATCACTAATGGCCCCAAATAGCGGAAACAGTAAAACAGAGCTGGGTCTGGTTAGGCTTAAGTTATGTTAATGGAGTTCCTCAATTAAGTCTTGATAAATGCATATAACTCATGTTGGCTAAATCAGATTAACCAATTCAATTTAAAATAACAGTAAAGGTGAGAAATGAAGACTCTAACCTGGATTTGCTACAATGGGTAGGCTTGCATGAGCTGCCAAGTGAACTACTATTCAAATTACCTTGTCTTTGGTGCTGTTTTACTTAGCCTAGGTAATTAGCCTAACTAATTAGGCTAGTGAACATTAGCTTTAAGAGCATGCTTTTTTGCTTTTCTTTTTTCCAAATTCAGATAAGTCCTGTGAGCCTGAAAAAAACATAACTACATAAAGGATGTTATATTTGTGTGATGAGTAACTGATAAGGCTTGGTATTGCTGAACATGCATAGAATTGTCAGTTTGTGATAATTACTTCATTACTTTCATTGATAAACTGAAACGGTTTGTAATTATAGCACAGAAACCTTTAGAACCCTGTTGTATGTTTTGTTGATTTGCTTTCAGAATGACACATTAAGCTTTCCATTAATATCTGATACACTTTACACAACTTCCACTGGATCAAAATGGGGTTACTCCACCTTTCCCCAAAAGTTAGGACAGGAGGTAGTGCGGGAAGCAATTAGAAGGGCATGAATAGGGCATGCAAATTATTTCTTATTATAACTTTTGGAAAAAGTGAATTAAAAGGATACAAAAATTAGTGTTTTCTTGGGAAGGGAGTGCCAGGCAAAATAACTAGATTGTCTCCAGCAGTTAAAAGCCTGGTACTTTTGCACCTGAGTGTCTACAATACATATTAACACCAAGTCATTAAATGAAGAAACATGTATTCTGCATCTTCCAGGTTCATTCTTTTTTGAAATAATTTTGTGGACATATCCTCCAAAAAAGCATATTAGTTTATCCAAATTGCCCAGGCAGCTCTGAGCAGAATTCAGTCCTGTGAGTTCTATGGTACTTCCTTTTGGTTTGGTAATAGAGGAAATAGTGCTTCACAGGGTTTAACAAAACAACTTCTCAGCTTTTAATGCGTGGCACTTTGTATGTGCTCGTAGCATGTTACTAACTGCAAGAAAAAAAACACAAAAAAGCTTGACAAGCAGATGAAAATTACACACGCACATCTCTGTCTCCATATAATGGATTTGTGCAAGAACATGGTTTTGTATCAAATGGTCTAACAGTAGACGAGTCATAAGCATCTGCAAGGCATTATTTTAAAGGTGTATTGCAGTGGATCTTTCAGGCTGATTGGATTGATTTCTTGGGCAATAGTGTCACCAAATAACCATTAATAATATGCTATTAAAATTAATAAAACACCATGAGCCAATTTTAACTTCCGTCGGTTCTCTGTTTTGAGGCCTTTAAATTTTCCTCAGGAAAAGAAGCGCAAACTGCTACTTAAGAGTAGTTTTGTTCAGTTTTAGTAATACTGTTCTGGAAATGCATGTATCGGTACTTACTCTATATCAGTATTTATTCTGATATAGATAAAACGCTTCCATAACAGTTCTACACAGCAAACAGCATACTTAAGTATAGGCTGACAGTGGAAACACTGACCAGGTGTGAATACAGAGTTATGCATAATATAATATGCTATTATAGGTTATTCTGGACACTGATCCTTTTCTTGTGCTGAGTTACAAGGTGTAGAAAAATTATCTTCTTCAACTAAAAAATAAGAAGTGAATATTGCCAACTTAGGTTCTGTAGTCGCATTATATTCAGGCCTATAATACCATGCAGACTTGGTCCTGTTTTGTAGCATAGTCCACAGCATGCTGCACTTTTATTCATCCACACATTGGGTTGAATGCGGGCTATGCACTTCTGTGTTAAACAAATACACCAGCTTTCATTTACTAACGGCTCTAAATGACTGCTAAGTGGAACTACTGTAATGCTATTAATATGCTGCTAATTAGTATTATGTTTTGACAGAACACAATAAGGAAATGTTAAGACTATGAAATTAATGCAATTTAACAAAGTATTATCTTGAGAACAAAGTAAAAATAGATTATTTTATTCTGATCATAAAGTAACTTTAATATGCCTTCATACGAAAAGTTTGAGGACAATGTTTCAGTGAGTTGAAATTTAATACATAGGAAGATTGCATAATAGTGACAGACAGACTATAAGTCTAGGGAGGCAAGTCTTGGTTTATCTTCTCCCATTAACTGTGCTGCAAGCACAAGGGAGCTCAAAGTATGATTGCACTATTGATTTAAATGCTTAAAGTCTGTGCATTGTCAGGTCAATACTATATGAAGCCATTAATGAAAAGAGGTCGTGTTATCAGGTATAAAAGAGCTTGGCAGATTTTAATCTTTTTTCACAGATAGTGTTGATTTTCCATGCACAAATATAGATATCTGATTCAAGGGTAATTTAGGATGAATATTTGTATGTTTTTCTTTTGGTGGGAGCAATAAGCCTCTCCTTCCCAGCCCCTTCATTGTGCTGCTAAAAGCATTTGTGAATTTACTCTGGGAGCTGACTTGAAGTACTGATTGGATTAAAAATAGAATTTGTTTCTTAGGTTCTCTTTAATCTGAATTAAGGAATTAATTCAGACTACAATGTTACAAAATTAATATTGATGTGGACAGGCATATGTGGAGAGCACTGAAACCAGCACTACCTGTATGAGAAATGCTTGAGAATCCATGGTTCCAAACTGATGAAAAGAAATGCATATTCTCATGAAATGTAGCAATTCCTTGAGTTGAGTTTTGGTGTGGAAATATTTTCAGTGATGCTTTTATTCTGACAACTCGGCTAAACTCTATGTTCTATAGCTGTGATCAGGAAGTTGTTTTAATATGAAATTCTTGAAAATATTTTTTCACCCTTTAATTTGCATGTCTTTTTTCTCATTTTTGTTAATATGAAATAGAAAGACTTCAGTATGTTGTTACTTGATTTACATGCTATCTGGCATGTAAATGTAATGGCAGATTTTCTGGGTGAAAACTGGATCTTTATTTGTAAATGAAAAGCAGTGCCTCATTTTTAGGAAGGTCTCACTTTCTTTTTTTCTTTTTTTTTTTAATTACTTGAAACTATTCCAACTGATTCTGCTGTGCCACTCTTCAAACTGACATCTCCATTCTCTTCTGACCTCTTACAGATTTATTTATATATGTATTTTGGAAAAGCTTCAAAAACTAGCTTTGGATTAAAGTAGTTCTTGCCATTTCATATGGAAACTGACTTCAGTTGCCAGAGGAGGTTTTTGAACCCAGTGATGTATTATAAATACATAGAATGAAACCGATCTATGTGAACTTGAGAAATATAGTGAGTGAAAGGAGTTTATACCGCCAACAGACTAAAGATGGAAATGCACATTTACTAGTTTGAGGTTGTTATTATTTTACAAAATAATAATCCCTTACCTGTCAATCCTTTCCTTTGAGGGAAGCTTACCAAGTGCATTTCAAAATGTGGGAACTCGAAATTCTTAACTGTCGGACACTAAAGTCTACTGTCTCAGTACCCAAGTTGGTTTTGTGTCCTATTCCTAATTTTTCCTCTGTTTCCCGTCTCTCCCCCCTGCACTCTAGAGGAGTTAATAGTCTTAGGAGTCTTCCACCTGCTTCATAGATAATGACTCTTTTTCTCTCAATTTTCTAACTAATTATTATAACTAGGTTAAACTGAAAATGCAACTTCACAATATGCTTAATATTCGTCTTGGTGCAAGCCACGCTGTAGCAGCCTCTGCTGCTTCTCCTGTGCTTGGATCATGAGGCTGTAGGTCGAATTTCATTAGTTCTGTGACCTGACGGGAAATTAATTGACTGAAAAATGTTGTTAGCTTTTCCCTGGATCGACAAGGCAATGTGGTCTCTAGAAACAGTGTGAGGGAGGTGGTTGAGGAAAAAAAGGAGGAAAACAGGCCTGCCATTCTACCAACAGTCCCTTCTTATACTAGACTAAACATAACATTTGCATCTGGGAGGAACAATAATCTCCAACCTGTATTTAGCTTGGAGTTTCATATTTTTTGGAAAATTTAAATTCTGACACATTTAAAGAGATCTACAGTCCAAAAGCTTGTCTGCACTTTCCAGCTGTAACTAAACATAATAAAAAGTATTACTTCTCCCTACATAAATTGCTTTTCTTACATTGGAAATCTCTTATTAACTTGTGACATTTTATATATATTTGGTTTTGGGTCTGAGAAGATATTAAAAAATATTTGTAGTTACGGGATAAGAGAACAATTACAAAGGTAAAGAGAGGAAGACAGCAACATTTTAGACAGGACAAAGGATATATATGTGATTAGCAACACATTCATAACTGTTTTTGTTAATACTTGCTTCCATCAAATTTTGGACCTGGCTCTTGATATTGATAAAGGGTCATAGACTATTTATTTAATCTTGCATCTCTTATTCAACTGAGTAGTTTTGCTGAGGAGGAAAGATCTTCCTAGCAAGCAAGAGCTCCTAATAGAGACTGTAGAGTTAGTAGTAACCTCCACAAAAACCCTGCAGTCTTCCAGAAAAAGTATTAGGCTAGATACTTATGCCTGCCATATCTGTGCTCAGAGATAAGACAAATACTTTATGACTCAACATGTAAGTGACCTTAGGTTATTTGGCCTTGTGCTTTAGTCTGAAACCAGCACATTTAATGACTAGAAAAGTATTTGCTGAAACAAAGAAGTATGCATTTATTCAGACGTAAAGGGAATAATACAAAATTTCCTTACATGTAAGAAACTTCAGAAACATGCCAAGTAATCAAGTTGAAACATTAAGCCCAGGGGTCTGCCAAAACTCTGCTTCTCTTTGGAAGTTCTGAGACTGATTCAGGGCTTTGAATTCCCCCTTCCTTGTTGATTCCAGATCCAGAGGTTCAGTTTTGGGTAGGGTTTGGGGGTTTTTATCTCCTATACAGACAGTTTGAGAGTTTCTCCTTACCAAGTCACAGCCTCAAAGCTTCCAAGGTATTGATAGGAAGTCTAATATGCTGTAGAAACAATTTGTTTTATTTAGGATAGTGAAAAAGAAGGACCTGAAACTTGTAAAAGGAGCCGGTCCTTTCTGTGAAGGGTCTTGTTGCAAGCAGAAAGCACCTGGAAAACCTCCACCTCCTTGGCAGTGAAAGGGAACTCTAGTTCTTTGTCACCAACTGTGCAAGCTCCTCGGAGAGTGGAATACATGGTCCTACTCAAATGATCCTGTGTAAACCTATGAAATTCAATGTGAATTCCTGCGTGTCTTCTGGAGCATGACTAACCCCCATGCCTAGGTGTATCACTCTCTTACGTTCTTGCTTGATAATCTTCAGCATTTGGTTATCAGAAGGGGAAGGGAATGAACTATGATGTTCTACTGGCAAGGAGACAATTAGAGACAAATCCCCTTTCCTGCATAGATGAATAACTCCCACTGCTGCTTCAGATATCAAAAAAGTTATATGCATGATAATTTTAGTGTTAACTTTTGGGCTGAGACACCACAATATTCATTACATGGACACTGCTGTTATGTGGAATCCCATGTAGTCTGCAAAGCCATGGCTTGTATCTACTGTGAAAAGAGTGGTATGTAATATATTACCTTTACCTTCTGTTTTTCACTGTATGTTACAATGGTCAGATGGTGTCACCTATATTTATGGAGTTTGGAGAAGGGGAGAAAAAAGCTTGGAAAGCTCTTTTAAATCTGGAAGAAGTACAGCATGCTTACACCCTTTTATCATTAATGGGACAGCAGGACTCAGTATCATTCCTGTAATCCTCAATGCTTTAAAGACTTAGGTATTCATAAGGGATTTTCACATTACTATTTTTGTAAATAACATATTTATGCAGCTTTTCTGAGGCGTGGAATAATTTTCAAACCAAGAATAGTGAGGTACAGTGGAGGAAAAAATTGTCACTTAAACAACTTGATCAGAATCTCTCTATAGAAAAAGCGGCTGATATACAGAACAATACAACTGAACTTGTAAAATCAAAATGAACATAAGAATCACCTTTTATATCCTCTTACAACTCAAAATTGTTTCCTTTTGTTAAAATAAAGACTGATTTGTAATTTTTGCAACCCTAGAGGATCCGCAGTGATTAATCACATCCTCGTCCTTGTGTCCCTGTTTAGTTTTGTTTAGTTTCCTTAATATGGACAGAAGAAATGGCCAAGTTGTTTCTGTTCTGTTTTTTCCTGGGCTTTCAGAGGTTTTGTTTTTGCTGATACTGTTTTCTCAGCTGTAGAAATTGATACACATTTCTCATACTGTCAAAATAAGTACACTTTGTTGGAATTGAAGTGATCTTAATGCCTAACTGTAGTATATATTACTAGCAATAAAATTTAATAAAAAATTTCTTTTTGCAGTCAACTAGAAAGTATTCCTACAAATAAAAAAAGCAGAGTGGGAATAATTTCCCTCATGAAAAGTCTATAGAACTCTTTTACATGTGAAAACCATTTTATAAATGCAGTTTTTGCTTTCAACATAATCCTGAAAATGGGTGTGTGTATATATATAATATATATATGTATAAAATACCTATATTTGTCACAAGCCTACTACTGCTTCTACTTAAAATATTAAAAAGTTAGATTGCTCAGAATAATGACTGCAGCTGTGGTATGCCTTCACATAGCTGAAGCCAAGAGATAAAGCTGCTGCTTCTTTTAAAGAATATAGACTAGAAAAAACAGTATTTTAAAATACAATTAATACAGACTCTCAACTTCTCCCATCAAGGGAGAACTCCCTGCTTAGTTCATTAGGCTCTCCATCAGGCTATATAAGAGCAAATAATCTTCTTTCTCAACATTAAAGAATATTTATTTGCATGTGCATTTTTCTAGAGGGAGTTCTCATAGATGTTTTGTCTATTTACTTAGATGAAGGCAATTTAAAATTCTAAAGTTAGAATTAAAAATATTTATTTTGCTTTAAATTAAATGTTACTACTGGTTTCCCAGGAAATAAAGATTTGTAAGGATTTCCCTTTCAATTTTAATGTACTTAGCAATCATTTTTCTCTATATAATTTAGGAAAATAATACCTAATCTTTTGGTCTTAATATCTTTTGCTAGAATGTTTAACGTTTCTGGTAAGAAAATGAATTCCAGAAAATTCTCATCAGGGTTTGTATATTAGATCAGATGAATTCATTGTATTAATTTCACAGAGCCCAGAGAAGTGCTGAAATATTTTACAACGGTAATGGATCAATCCCATGCGCAAATAAAGCATATGACGTTTCCCAGAGAGAGCAATGGAATGACTTGTATTTTCTAACTTTGATGCATAGTTAAATGTATTGCTGAGTTGGAAAGTTGAGGTGGTGTTTAGCATCTTGTCAGGTAGCCATGTAAGAATTAGATATCTAGTCCAACCTCAGTTTGCTAAATAGACAAAGGAGAATGACATTTATAGGTGATTCATATCTTCATAAATTTCATGTCTAAGGTAAAATGGAATGAATCACATTACTAAAATACTCGTCTATCTCTAAAATGGGAGCCTTGATGACTAGCTTAGATTGTGTGACTAACTTTGGGTGGTTGAAGTTAAGTGAGAGTAATCCTATCCGCAGTGGTTTTACATATAAGTATAATCTGACATCATTAAGACTTCTAGAAAACTGTGCTACTGAGTTCAGAGGAAGAATCAAGTCTGTGTCGAAAAGTGATGTATATATAGATGACCACAGCTCTTTCAGTGAAGTTTGAAGAATGTTCTACAAAGCCATAATGGGAAAAAGAAAATATGTAGAACAGGTCTGTATATTGAGGAAGGCTTTAAGGAATTGTTGTAAGATGTCGTCAATTGGTCTGGTAGCTGTAGAATTTTCAGCTTGGAGCAGATTGAAGTCATTTTGAAGCAATGTCTTTATGTTGCAGATGTTGAAGAAATGGCATATGTAGATTCAATGATACATGACAAAGAGAAAACATTACTCATGGGAGAGTTTGAATTTTGTGAAATAAAACAGGGATGCTAAGTTTGAAATGTGACTTTTTATATTTTCCAGTGTTGAATATTTGCACATGATCTATTTTCTTTAGAAAACAAAACCAAAACAAATCAAAAGCAAAAACCTGACATATTTTAGTCTCTAAAGTATGGATGATAAGTACAAAAAAGAAGAAAATAGAGAATAAAATTTGCTAACTAGTAATATATATTTGGGTTTTTTTCTAAAGCTTTTTGTCTAGGCAGCTATGGAAAAAGGGAGGTTAAATACTGAAATTGTCCTTTAAAAGACATCATTAAACACGTTAGCATGTTTGTGAAGGACAAGTATACTTCCTATTGAGAATTAATTCACGTTGGGCTGAATACACATTACAGACATGAAGGGTAGCTCTATGAAAACCTTTAATACTGGAAAAGTTAGATAGTTGTGTAGCACACTGTTCTCTCACAGAAGTACAGGCGCTTTGTCTTATAATAGCAGTGGAGGTGTTCTGAGTATTTTACATTTTTGTAGTTGCTGATTTGTTTCCAGCTCGCTTCAGCTGAAACCCTGCTGATGGGGCAAAGACCTACATTTTAGTCCTGAATCTCAGATCTTCTGCATTCCATGTTGGATAGTCATTAGCTAAAACTCAGAAATTATTCAGGAAGTAGACTTGAATCCAGATCTGCCAACTGGGCAATGAAAGAGGAGCCCTGCAGAGGAGGACGTGGGGGTACTGGTGAATGAAAAATTGGACGTGAGCTGGCAATGTGCACTTGCAGCCTAGAAAGCCAGTCGTATCCTGGTATACATAAAAAGAAGCATGGCCAGCAGGTCGAGGGAGGGGATTCTCTCCCTCTGCTCTGCCCTCGTGAGACCCCATCTGGAGTACTGCATCCAGCTCTGGGGGACCCAGCGCAAGACATGGACCTGTTAGAGTGAGTCCAGAGGAGGGCCACAAAAATGATCAGAGGGCTGGAACACCTCTCCTATGGAATGAGGCTGAGAGAGTTGGGGTTGTTCAGCCTGGAGAAGAGGAGGCTCTGGGGAGACCTTATTGCAGCCTTAAACCCCGTTAAAGCCTTAAGGCCCCTTAAAGAGGGCTTATAAGAAAGCAAAAGACTTTTCACCAGGGCCTGTAGTGAGAGGACGAGGGGTAATGGTTTTAAACTGAAAGAGGGTAGGTTTACATTAGACATAAAGAAGAAATTTTATGTGATGATGGTGGTGAGACACTGGAACGGGTTGCCCAGAGAAGTTGTGGATACCCAATCATTGGAATTGTTCAAGGCCAGGTCGGATGGGGCTTTGAGCAACCTGATCTAGTAGAAGGTGTCCCTGCCCATGGCAGGGGGGTTGGAACTAGATGACCTTTAAAGGTCGCTTCCAACCCAAACCATTCTATGAACTTAAACCGATGCTTAATCGTGACTGGAGTAATTGCCCCATGGTTGTTTCCCTCTAGTACAAAATTTTGAAAAAGTATGAGGTCTGCTTAGTTATGTGACTTTGGTCAGCTAAACCTCATATGCTTTTTGAGGCAGTTGCCTGAAGTCTAAAGAGGAGCAGGAATTGTTGCATCCTTCTCCCTAGTACTTATTGAGTGCTAAATTCTAGAGAGATTTTTCTTTGTCTGGAAATTTCAATCCATCTTTAGAGGAGCCTGAATGTGTAATAAGTCTACTTGTCTGAATTTTCTATCATAGTAAGGATTAGAATTTGGAGGAACTGAAGCAACAAAATTGCAATGACCTAACTAAATATTCTAGAATTTATTTTCAATCATCTGCTATCTTTTAAGTTCCTCATTTGTGTGAAGAAGAAGAAACATGCTTTTGAGGAGAGAACTGTAAGGACATTGAACTGGAGAATGGTTGTGAAGGAAGAGGAATGGTTAAGTAATGGAAGGAGACTGGATGTGAAGGAGAGGATTTTGAAAAATATGAATATGTGGTCACATAACTGAAGACTATGTCAGAGTGCATAACTAAAGAAGCATCATCTAAGTTTGTGTATTCTTTTACGTTTTAAATTTTTAATGGGCTTAAGGCATATATTTATGATTTTTCTCAGATTTTTAAAAACAAAAACCAAAAAGCCTTAACAAATCTTTTGCCTTTCTTTGCCCCAGCCTTTGCCTCTGTGGTTCTAGTTCTTCCCCCTACTTATGAGAGTCCTCCCACCTGTGAAAGTTCAGTGTTTGTTTGTTTTCCCCAATTTGTGTGTGTGTGTGTGTGTGTGTGTGTGTGTATAGTACCTATGCATGCTATGGGGATTCTTGGAGAAACAAAAACTCTCTTTCTGTTTATGATACCATACGCTACTCCAGTCCAAGGCAACTAGAAGCAGGCAGCACAGAGAAGTCACTGTCCTTTCATATGGCTGGGCTGGAATATATACTCTTAATGTGTGAAGATGAGGGTATATTCGCTGTTCAGTCCTAGAAGCTGCATGAGGCTTGACCATGCTCACTGAGGAAGGCATCAGTGGAGATATTGTCTGTTCTAAAACTAGAATTCAAACACAAATTACTGAGTCATAACAGACTCTGGTTTAGCTGTATTTTCATACAGATAGCAGAGACATACAGTGACTCCATCTCCCAAACACATTTTAACACAGAAAAGATAATCTTTTCCTCTAGTTCTGAATTTATTTCTGAAGTGGAACTAGATAAAGAAATATATATTATATTTGCCTATTCAAGTGAAATAGTAAATTTTAGTATTGGTCTAGGAATTGGAAGAAAACGGCCTTAAAGCATGTCATACCACTTGTAAGAAATGGTGCTATTCAACAAAGTCATGAGTAAGAGCAACAAGTGCAATAAAAAAATGTTATCGCTGCAGATATCCTTGATGAATACCACATGAACTCAGATAAAAATATTTGTATGTATGGAATTTGATTGGAAATGCTTTTATTGGCAACTGGTTTTAATGCTAAACATAAAGGATCAAAAAAATATCTCTATGTGAGTAGGAAAATTCACCAGGCAGGTTAGTAAGAACATCACACTGTTATCCCAGAGAGGAAATCAGGACCTTCTCACTTGAAATATTAAAAAATACTCAAACTGAAAAAACTCAAAGTATTACATTTATTAAAGTTTTCTTTATTTTCAGTCTGAAATCTAAACAGTTTTGTTACAAATGCCACACAAATTATCAGCTCTTACATAAAAGCTAAACCTGCAGGAATATATCATCATCACCTGCGTGCTTATTTTAGAAACACTGACTCAACCAGATTTCTTAATAGCACAGATACTATGGAAACTCTTACTATCGGGAAATGAAGCCTCTGCTGGAGGTGCCCATCTACTCGTTCGCTGTTCTACACAAATATTTATATCTTTTTAAGAGGCAAGCTCCTGTCTCTACTTGGGGCATACAGTGGTTTCACAGTTCTAACCACACATCTTCTGTACAGCTTAAGGAAAATCTGTGTGTTATGAATCAAACCCAGTTTGGTTCAAGGGCTTTGTCAATCAGTTCAGTCACTACCCTTTTTGAAAGGTAAATATGTTAGAGAAGGTTGTATGTGAAAACAGCAGTCTCCTGTAAGTTTTGCTTCAAGGAGTATCTTCCCACCATGCAAACTCAGTATTTCAAGGTTTCAGACACCCTCTCCCACTGTGCAGTTGGCTATTATCCAATTACTTCATAACTTGCTGTGTCTTAATTGACTAATTGAAGAGCTGACCTGTAATACCAAACTTCATTCCTTTGTAAGAAAAATGTGTGTTCTCTCCCTATTATTCATATAGCATTTTGTCTTTGTGGGGACAGACTTTCAGAAAAATTACTGTGGTGTTTTACTAAATTTTTTTTTGTGGCCTTCTGCAACTTACCACTAGTCTAGCTAGTCCCGTAAGGGAGTCTTCATTCACATCATTCTCATGTGAATGCCAAAATCCAAGATGAAGTTTCCAAGGTCACTCTACAATTAATGGTGTCTGTAAGTGTATCAAAATGGCATATTTGGAAGAGTCAGCACAAATCAGGCATGCTGTTGCAAAATAATAGATGCTGTTTAGTGCACAGGGTTCATGAAAATTAAGGACTAGACACTTATATTTTTAGAAACTATTGTTTCTTACTGAACAGAAAGGGTTTATTCACAATAAATTACTGCTTAGTATAGTCTCATGGTGGCAATCTAATTCATGTGTGTGTAGTCCTTTCACTTGCTTCCTACCGGGACAAACAATAATAAGAATATTTTATGCAGATATTAGCTCTGTCAAAACTCACATAGTATTAATGCTTCATGGGAAGTTTGAAAATCCTCTTTATTATAAATGTGCAGCTCAAGACATTGAGTAATAACTACTATCACTATTAACATTGATCAGCTACTATGACTGTTGATCAGCCTGGCTATTAATAATACTTTTTATTTGATTTGTCAAAAAAAGGCAAAGAAATGTCTCACAAAGAAAGATGAACCAATGTATGTTAGCTCTGTAAACATTTTCCATGAAGGCAATAATATCCAAAGGTTAGGAATGGTTGATATTCTCCTTAGTAATGTGTAACTTGTTAGTGTCTTCCAATGAAGAAGAGAACAAGTGTTAAAGCATAAAGCCTATTCAGTTGATGTGATTCCAGATATGACTTGGATAACCTTAGATGCTTTAATAGTACTATGGGGTATTCCCTCTTCAGTGATATCTCCAGAGAGTAGGGTCTGACTGAAGTCCGTCAAGTCTGGTATCTTACCTACATCACTGGTTAATAGCAGATGCCTAGAAAAACTCTAAGAAGAGTATAAGCATACTTTCCAAGATACATGTTCCTTCTTCTAGGTATGTGTGCCTGGGAGACTTATTAAGCCAGAGGTTTATCTTTTAAAATGCTCTGATGGATTTTTTTTTTTCCTACTTGCTCTTTTGCTACAGTCTAATTGCTTTCTTGTTGAAATGAGTTCCACTGTTTAGTTATGCATTAGGTGAAAATATTTCTCCTTTTGTTTTGAACTTAGCAGCAGAAGGAGAGTTTTGAGTAATGAAAACAGAGGAGAGAAAAACAAAACAGAAGAACACTTTTTCCTACCCTTGTGATGTTGTGGACCTCTCCTACTTTCCCCCTCAGCAATCTCTTTTGCAGGCTAGAAAGTTTGAGTCTGTTTAGTCTCCCTGTACAGAAGCTATTTAATACCTTCAGTCATCCTTAATAGTTCTTATCTACACCTTTTCTGATAAGATGTGGGTTTGAACTTGCATGCAGAACTCAGATTAGACAGTGAGCGTATGTAAGGCTTAATGACACTTTCTTTGTTTCCTCTAATAATTTTAAACATTCTGTTCACTTTTTTGACTCTTATGGTTTTATGAACACATTACTTCAACTCTAGCTACTCCAAGATAGTTGTCCCAAGTCCTAATAGATACCTCAGAACCCATTGCTATGTGTGCAAAATTGGGCTTTGCTTGGGCACAGTGTTACTGTACCTGTGTCAACACAGAATTTCTCGGTATCATAAAGTCTTTCTGTAGCTCATCACATAGCCTTTCTCTAAAGCAAAGCAAGTGAAATGACAGCTGAAATTCAGTATCTATTGTATCCATCATGCAGCTAAACAGCCAAAGAATGTGGAAAAAGGTTTAACAAATACAGTAAACAGTCAGACATTTTCCTTGCACTTTCTTTGATTACTAATTACATATACAGTGTTTTGGCTTAGCAGCATAGAAGTATCAAAGTAATTAAGAGTATCATTAAGAAGATCAGATTCAAGAGTAAATAACAAAATGCCTTTACCAAATAAGTATTTGAAAACTGAAGAAAAGAAGAAAGGAGGGAAGGAAGAAAGGTGCATGGTAGAATCAGCATATGTGTTGGAAATTCAGCTAGTGTTATAGTTGATCTGATGTGATGTAGCTAGTGAAGACACGCCGACTTATATCAGCTGAAAATCTGCAAAGTGTTACACAAAGACAGTTGGCTTGAAGAGAGCAATGCTGAGATAAATCAAAGATATTTAATAATAAACCTGTTTTGTTGATGACATTTTCTTTTAGAAATGGCACAAAGAAGAGATTTGGGAAGTGCATGTGGGAGTGTCTCATGTTCCCCAAGTGCTGTGCTTGTAACGTGGTTATAATTTTATATGTGACCTTTGATGTTCTCTTTGCTGGCTCTAGTTGTTTTAATAGCCTACAGAATCGATGCTTTATAAATGCAAATATGGAAAAATACCTGTTGTGTCAAATGGCAAGAATCACAAACAATATTTGCTTAAATTTTTAATTATTTTAGTTATAATAAATATGGTCATTCATCACCAGATTGTGATTATAAACTATACGATGCAGTGAACATTAAATTTATTCTCAAGGTACACTACTACTTCAGATTTTTCTGTGACATTTTAAGAACATTGTTTGTATGGACTGGATGACTCCAGCTGACAACCATACTGTGAATTATACAGCTTCTCCAAGTATAGGTTACAATGACACAAAGAAGATATTATAGTTACCATGTTATAGCTGAAGCATGAAACAGCATTTGGTTGTCTGTCCAGCAAGCCACTGTGGAAAATTTAATTTTACAGTTCCTGCCACAAGAGCCATATGTTCAATGTTTTTCATATACATATGATCACGTTCCTCCCTGAATAAGGCAAGTGGTAGATAGCAGGGTAAACTGGGAGTCAGGTGCGCTAATGGCACGATAGAGGTGAGTGCTGTCAGAATTTCAAGAGTAAATCATGCAGCTGTAGTCTAATAACTAGTACAATGTGGATTGAATTAATAATTTATAGTTGGTTGTATAAAAAGCGTGGCGTTAGCACGGTTTTTTACTCTTAGGGACAAGAATAATTTTGAACTAGTTAAAGCTTGTTTTATCATAACTGCTAATTGCCTAGTCACCTCAACTAAAATAAACACGTGGTTTTCAAATCACTGCTGTTTTCTCTGTCTTTTTATGTTTTCTAACAGAAACGTGCCTGTCAGATGAGATGTAAGATTTAAGACAGCATGACATAATGCAGTCTGATGTAATATGAGTGAAAGCTAACATTTTACAGTCTTATCCTGCTCCTATTGATGGCCATGCTCAGTATCCCAAAGGCATGTCCACTTCTATTGAGCCATGCCAATCGTTTCCCTCTCAGATTTTGTCTCCTGCTGGAAGCAAGCCAGATAGGTAATGAATCAGAGGCTGTATGTACAAAGTTGATCCTTCTCTCACTGAAGTCTATAGAGTCCCAGTCATTGACTTCAATGGGAGTATGATCACACTCCTGGACACTTAGATACATTGTGTTATTGTTCACAAAGGTTAGGATCTCAGAATCAACCCCTTCCACCACCCATCACCCCCATACCTCAGCTATTTTAATTAAAGTTAGATCCCGTGATTATCACAAATATCAAAGCTTTTATTTTAGACCCAGAGAAAGAACAGGCAATGTCGTATTTGTACCTTGCCCTGAAAATTCTTTGCGTTAGGATACATATGGAGGAAGAGCCATAAGGATATCTCCCATGAGTGGTAAATTAAAAATGTCCTAGAGAAACTTGTCTCCATGTCGTTTTGTGGAAGCAGTGACTATGAACATCAGAATAGCTTGCAGGTCCGAGGGCACTTCTGCACCACAGACCTGGCACTGACATGACAGATCAGCCTACATTTCACCCACCATGGCACAACCAGCTTTAGCAGTGCCAACATGAATAGCGTCTACTTGCTGTGCTTCTTCTGGCTCTCGGTTTCCCGTCAGTCAGATGGGCTCCTGAGGATGAGTCAGTGATGCAGACGGCTTTTTTCTTTTATAGAGTATTTCATGTAAAATGAACATAACAAGGTATTGCTTGTAATATTCCTGCAAAGGGTAGATCTCTTCTACCTATTTCAAATATGCCTTAATCAAGGATTAAAAATCCCTTTGAGCAATCCAATTCAGAACTAGGCCCTGAGATAGTGCTTGTGTGTTGTGATATACAGGCAGTATGTGAGGGCAGAGGCTGGATGAAAAGGCCTGAAGGAGCAAAGTTCAGTTTCTGCGATTTCATGTGCTTCAGTTCACATAAATACTTTAATATTTGGGTGATTTTTCAGTTTGGTATTTCAAAACAGCATCGACCATAATTCTATAAGAAACAATTATGTAGTATAGGCAAACCAGGTCTGAGAAGTACAGTATCTCATGAGGTGTTGCATTGTTAGGAGAAACCATTTCTTTAAGCATGTAATATCATAAATATGCTCTTGCATGTTTTACAGTTCCAATTTGTGCTATCATCCAATTTTCTTTATTTATTTGAATTCAAATCATTGTGTAAACTTTTATTTCTGTAACCTATCTGGATCACGTGCATGGGCTGAATGTGTTTAATTAGTAAATAGGTATAGTATATACACTATTTAGAAAGTATTATTCTAATCAGCTGTACCTTAAAGCAAATGTTAATTGCTTTTTTTGTCACAGTTCACAACCTTACTTGCTGTTATTTACAAATCTAAATAATTGCTTGAGATGTACACAATGGAAAACATAAAACTGAAACATTGTATTTAGTATAGGAGAAATCAAACTTGATCTTATGTAGGTACAGAAAAAGTATCTTATTCTTTAGTCATTTACTCCAGTATGAACTGGGGGCACCAAATCAGACTGACACCGTTTTGGCACCCATTTGAATTATTGTAGATAAGGCCAAAGAATTTGGATCGATGCTGAATCACACCTATAGGTACTCACACAGTTGTGTTTGTTACTGATGCTGCAAGATGGTGGTTAGCTACTCCATTCTGAATATTGCTGTGCATAAATGTCAGCTACTGACATCATGACTCAGGCACAGGAGCTGCATCACCCGCCATTCCATCCCATTGCCCCATTAAAATCAGTAATTACTTTAATACTGTGCAAACATATCAGTAAGATACAAAACATAAGGTACTAAATTTCCTGTGGTTAAGATTATTAGAACACATCATTTCAGTTCCAGTCATGAATGTCTCATGCAGCTGTACTTTGAATCTATAATCTCCAGGGAATATGTGTCTGTTGCATCATTCCCACCCTGGTAATGCTAATAATGAATGTCATAGATTGTATATGTGTTGTTTGTGTAAAATTATGAACATCAAAAGTGCAATGAAATTTGTATTTTACACAGGCACGTGTGGCCATGCTACCTATATTTTGATTATATTTAACTTTGCTAATGCTGTGATATTGTTTGCTATGTTATATCGTTAATTTTTCATAGGAGAATTCTTCTTTCTTATATGTGCGTTGCCTAGGACAGTAGTGCCCATATTCTGATTTATATAAAATACAAATCTAAATAAGAAGCACAATTATGTGTATGGAAACAATACACCTGTCAAGAGAAATGTTTCATGATTTCTTGCAGTAATCCATAAAATACCAATTTTTAAAATGTGAAAGCTAAAATTCTTCCTGCAAAATGCATTTGTATTAACAAAAGTGACTGTTTTAACACTAAAATCTAATGTAATGTCATCTGATCTTTCTAAATTCAATTCTAAAAATAACTCTTCCATCTTTGAAAATGAAACTTCTCTAATGACTATTGAAGAATATATTGCCACTCATTCTCTTTCCACAAGTTATGACTTAGCAATCTAATTTGGAAGATAGTATTTGTCCTGAGTTGATGTCAGTTGACTCTGCACTGGTAATTGAAGCACACTAAACCAAAATGTTCTGTTTTAAATGCAAAGAAAGCATGAATTAAAGTAGCAGAGATGAACAAATTTGAAGCCTTTTCTGGACTGATTCTGTGGTCACACACGGACAAAAAATGCTGGAAAGCCTGCTGGATAACAGAAGTGATGCATAAGGTAGTAACTGTCAGGGAAGAAAAGGAAGTTAATGTAGGCAATGCTCATGGAGCAGTTACAATGAGACAAATGGACTTTTCCCAGTTTTCAGAACTGGGCTTTTTGACAATATGCTCTTTTAGTAGTAGCATAAAACCAAACTGCTTGAACTATGTTACACTTCTCAGCCTCATGATGTAGGCATCCAGTGACAAAAATGGTAACAAAAAAACCTGCTGTAAGATCCTGATATGTGAGCAAGGCTGTTGGTGGAGCGGTCTGGGAGAGCGGCATCAATAAAAAATGAAAGTCAAAGTGATAATACTGAAGTGATCAGATTTGGTACAGACAGTATCCTGTATGTGGCAGGAGTCTGGCAGAAGGGAAATAAAGGAGTCCTCTTCTCAGAGTAGCTTGCCTACAGTTGAGTTGCTCCTATTCCAGTGAAGCTCAGAAGAGAATTTGGATTATTGTCTCAGTATTTCACAAACAATGAAATCAGCACTTTCCTTTTATATACCTGAACTATACCATACTCTCTCATTCTACCCGCTGTTGCTAAGCAACTGTAACAGTAATAGTGATGTTCACCTAAAGCCTCAATTTATTTTACTTTATTTTACAGAAGTAAACAAATAAAATCCACCCTGTCCTCAGTGATCTCCATCTGCAGAATGAGTTTGCATCTATGAAGAATTGTCTTGTTTTAAGGGCACTAAATCTGTCTTTAGCTCAGCGTTTTACAATATAGGATCTTACCCTCTGTGAAAGAACTTTCTTCAAACTCCACCTCTTACGTATTTCAGATCTGGTATACAACTTGCATTGTTTTCCTCTCTTTTTAATGCATTTTCTTTCCTTCATTTTGGTGAATCTTAAAAGCAATTGGAGTAAATGCAAAGGAAGAACAGAGAGACTTCAAAGAACTTTGCTTTACTGGGCTAAAATCATTATTTTTGAAGGAAAAGGGATAAAACAACTTTGTGCAATCTAGTTGCTTTTAACTAAGAACTTACTGCTTTGTCGAAGGAAGAACTGTCAAGCTGTAGCCTTGAGAGAGTGATTATGTGGTTTTTTGTTTTGTTTTTTTTTTTTTTGTCTCTACTAGCCAGTGGCACTGAATTGATGGTATTGTAGACTGGATTTTTTAAAAAAGCATTAAAAGTCCTTTAAAAAAATATGTTTTCCTGCAGAGAAACATATTTTGCTGCATTTTATTTCCCCATTAACTTGTGTGAATACTGATTTATTGGTCTTTTTGGACATTCCAGTATTGAAAAGGGAGCATGAAATATCTTTTTCCCAATTTGTAATGGCAACATAATCGGGCTGATGTATAATATGCGTTTCAGCATTGAGAACTTCATTAAAATAAAGAAAAAACTTCCACATACCAGCAATTAAGATGTTTTGCTCTGGTACACAGCAAAGCTACCATTATGGCAGGATTTGCTTCAGAACTTCTTGCTGAATAGTAATACTAATCTTTAACCTTCAGGACAATTTAATTTCAGTTGGGTGCTGCATAAAGGCTTAAATATACACAGGAAATTGCACACAAAGCTATTGCCTGACTCTGAGAGTACTAATCTGAGACTTTAAAAACACTAGCTTTTCTGTTTCATCAACACAATCAATGAATATATATCCTGCGGCTAGAAGTAAGGTCTGATTTTAAAATGTTTTATAGACTGATGAAGTTACAGTCACTTTGTAAATGTCTGCATCAGAATTAAAGGTTATTACATGCATTCTAGCATTTACTAACCATTCATCTCACATGAGATGGACCTAGTGAAGGTTCTAGATTGGTCACAGACAAAAATTGCAGGGTTTGAATGGATCTGTATTTAAAGGAAATCAATCTAAATTTTGCAGTTTAGCTGCCATTTTTTCTGTATTTTTAGCTTTAGCTGCCAAATTACAGAATATTTAACAATTCAGTGGCAATTGATTGTGTTGGAAAGGGTTGAATCTGGCAGCTGACAGAGGTGAGGCTGCCCCAGCTCCATGCCCCAGACGGAGGCAGCGGCAAGGCTGAGCAGCTTTTCCCAGTAGGCGCACACACGGAGAGCACATATACACCGCATACATACCTATACATACGGCCGGCTACACAGGTTAACAGAGGCGGACACACTCAGCACTCACATGAACTCAGGCAGCACCAGCGGCCTCATCCTGTTTCGCCTCTCTGGCTGAGCAGGTTGGAGGTCCACCCACCCATACGCAGAGCCGCCCACAAGTCCCGTGGTCCCCAGCAGACACCCCCCATAGCCTCACCCTTGGAGAACCGCTCCCTGTCCACGTCACCTGCTCGCCAGCTCCTCCGGCCAGGCCTCCACCAGCGCTCACCGCACGCTCGCTCGCACGCTCACCCGCACGCCCGTGCTGCTCCCGGCGCCGCGCCGCGGACGCCGCGGCTCTGGCCCTGCTCCCGCCCGGGGCCGGCGCTTGCTGTCCCTCGCCGGGGTTCTACCCGCTCACCGGCCCCCAGGCACACGCACCCTCCGGCCCACGGTCCGGCCCAGCCGCTGGCGCCCCGACCCGCACTCGCCCCGGGCTGGCGCGAGCCACCCGCGGGCCCCTGCGGGGGCACGGCCGGACGGGCCGCCCTTTACACGTCACCGGCTCTGCTTGTCCCCTCACGCCTCTCTTTCCCCACAGTTGTTTCCCCCAAATCATCTAAGTCGACGCCCGCCCCCGCCTCTGGTTTCTTCCCTAAACGTCCTACAGTCCAAGACGCTCTTCCCCGGCATCCCATAACATGTCCTACACCCCAGGCAGCAGCCCCGCCAGTCCAGAGGTGGATCTGGAGCTGCTCCTCTTGGCCCATCGTGGTGGGCATCACAAAGGGCAGTGGGGCTGAGGCTCTCCCAGGACAGCCCTGGGTCGCCCCGGACAAGGGTGTCCCTTCCTCTGAGTCCTTACTTTGGGGTTCCACCTGCCCTGGAGCCATCTGTGCTCCTCCAGGCATATCCAGATGGGCCTGCGATGGGCTGATGGCTCCTGCGATGGGACTGGGAGGAGCTGGGGTAGGGTGGTGCTTGGCCTTTACCATCTCCCATTGTGTCTCTGTGCTCCTTTGTGGGTGCACAGATGAGCTTTTTATCATATAACCTAACAGATGGTTATTAATTATTTCAGATCAAATAAGTTTTAAACAATTTCTCACTAATTATCTTGAAATGAACTATTTTTTCCTGGGTCTTGCAAAAACGTGCCATGATGAGTAAATGTACAATGTTCTCATTTCACGTTGGGCTGGGACTGTCTTGAATATGTTTAAATATCTTTAGTATTGAAGCTTTGCAGCACCAGTTCTCCCTCACATTGAAAGGCGATGGCGGGGACAGCAAGCAGATGCTGGCGCGGTGCAGGCGGCCGCTTCACGAGATCTTCTTGCTGTCACTGCTGGCCGGGCTGTGCTTCAGTTTCGCCAGCAAAGATGGTGTCTTGCAGTTGTGAATAAATCTTCAGTGATACCTAAATTAAAAGGAACTTGGTACTTTCTGATTTGATTTATTCCTTGGAAAGTGCCTTTTAATGGTATTGTGAGGTTTACTTAGTAATTGATTTTTAAAGGACACTTGAAGTAGCCAAATGCTGTTTAAAACAGTCCTCAGAAAGTAGTGCCTTTGCCTCTCTGGCCATTTGACATTTCTGTTCTTGATTGAATTTAGGAAATAATGATTTTATTGTGCAGTAACGTTGTCAGAAGATGGCTTCAAGATATACTAATGAGGAAGAAGCGATAAAGGCCCAGTGCAGAGCATGGCCAGTCGGGAGCAGGGGCTGGCGTGGGCCTGCAGGCCTCGGTGGAGGCAGGAAGTGCTGGGAGCTTATAGTAGACATCAGTGAAGGAGAAGATACAAAGGTAGCATAGAAAAACACAAAAGAAAAGAAAAAGGGGTGGTTGCAAAAAGGTGTGCAACCATCTACTTATGTCTTACAGCTCTCTACTGCTTCACCGTCTCAATTGATGGCAGCAACAATTGAAATCTGTAGTAACCTGTTGTAGTTCAAGAGGAAATCTTTTTTGTTCTACATATGTATAACACATCTTTGCATAATCAGGAACATTTGTCTTTTACCTTTCTTGTTAAAAGACGTATTTGTGAAACTGTTGCTGTCATGAGCTTTGCTGCTCAAAGTCATTTAAGTTGTGGCTAATACTTACTGCAGTACTGAAGTTCCTGCAAGGGTGCACGTACATGAGTTAGAGGAGTCATAATTGCAAACATGAGGTACTCCGGGGATGCGAGAGATGTGCATTTGATTTTCTGTGCAATAGAGAGAATTTAAAATCTGTGACAGCTCTAACCGTTGACTCTTATAGTTGAGGCCTTACAAATAGGGATAAAAGAGAGATGATGGAGTCAGGGATTCATCCTGCTATATATGCAAAGAAAGTGATTAATGCTGTTTTGTGCAGACTACCAGAGGGAGCTAATCCCAAGTCAAGGCAGATGAAGGCATGTGTACCACTGAGATCTCAGTAAGGTTCAGGGGTTGCTGGGCCCTCTCTGAAGGCTTTCCTGGAAATAAAACTTCAGTGTCCGAGAGCATTACAGGCCAAATTGTAAAACTAAAAATTACTACTCTTTTGAACACAGCTGTAGCAAGTAGCCTTCAAGAGAGCCTTGCTGGGCTAGCAAATATTCAGGATATAAAGAGAAGATTAATGAAGACAGCAAAAAATACGTATGTTTTTTAATTCCCATGCTTGAACTGTTGTCTGTGGAAAAGTCCTCAATGCATCTGTTTAAAGTTGAAAAATTGGTAGAACAGGTTATGGAACAAACAGACAAAATAAACAGTAATGTCACAAGCACCATGTGTTATTCAGAGTTTAAAAGACAATCAAGGGAAATATTGTTGCACTGTTAATGTAATCTCCAGCTTCAATTCACCTGAGATGCCCATATTTAAAAGGGACCGAGGGGAGTTAAGGGACTAAAAGCTGGAGTTTTTACAATGGAGGGAATCACCATGGCATCCCAGAGAGATCTGTGCTGGCATCTGTGTTGTTCAGCACACTCATAAATGATCTGCAAAAGGGGGTAAGCAGTGAAGTGACCGTGATGATAGGAAGTTATGAGTTAATGAAGATGAGGACCAATCATGAAGAATTACAAAAAAGGTCTTATGTGACCAAGTAAGGGGGTGTTGAAGTAGTTGATGAAATTTGGAGTAGATTAATTTGATGTGATGCACATAGTTATAAACTGGGGGAAATCTACGGGGGAAAAAACATTATAATAAATCCTAAGTTTCCATGTAAAATGACAGGCTCTCGCCTCACTGTAATTCTGAAGGAAAGGAATCTTGGTTATAATACATAGTCCTATAAAAATGTCAAGCTAATGCTTACCTTAGCAAAAGAACAGATCAAATTAGTAGGAGAACAGAAAAGGGATTAAAAAGATCGCTGTTTAAATGATGCGTACACGTTTTCAATATGACAAGAAGTTCTGGTATCCCTATCTATCTCATGAAGGGTATAACAAAGCTGCAAAAGGTTCAGAGAAAGGTTTTAAAATGACTTTAGCACAAGGAACAGCTATATAAAGTAGAACTTATGAGCTTGGAAAAAAAAAAGAAGCTGGGACATGATAAAGGTCAATAAGATGGTAAGTGGCATAGAAAACATCAATAAGAATAATCTGTATGTTCGCTTTTCATACAAAAACTTAGTGGGGCATCAATTGAACCTAACAGATGGTAGCTGCTGAACAAACACAAAGGGTTTTTCAGGTTTTAGGATTCCCTCTACAATATGTTAAAGATCCTAGAAGTTAGTATGGACTCAGAGGTTGACTGGATGAGTTCATGGAAAAGAAATCTATCAAGGGCTATTAAACAGAAATATGAGGCTACTGGAACGTGTTCCTTTTAAGAAATCCCTGAGATGCAGATCTTGAAGGGGAGGAGAGTTTTCTGGCTAAGTCCTTCCTAGGCACCTCCTTTGGCTTGCTGTTGGAGAAAAGATACCAAGCTGAATGAGCCTTTGATTTGGCTGAGCGCAGCTGTTCTTATTTACTTATTAAACTTACTAATAAAACTGTAACTCATATTAGAATCTACTTTAAAGAATGAGGGAGATATGATTTTGCTAGACATCTCTTCTCAGCCTCACTACTACTTTCTGCGTTCCTCTGTAGCTGCAGAGTGGAAGATGCTACTCGCAGTCACAACAAGAATAAATGTGACTTCATTTTCATTATCATGATTGTTCAAAATATCGCTAGCATCACTGACTTTACTACAGTTAGTTTTGGCACATTTTATAGTTTGCTTATTCAAGACACATATATCTTGCAAAAATTGCTTTCTATGTAAATATGTATATGTATACAGATGCTTCTGCATATATGTATAAATATATCAGTCTTCCATGAGGAGAAGTGGTTGTCTTTTTGCTTGTTTCTTGTAGAAGCATTTGAAACTTAAAAAAAAACCAAAACAAAACCAATGAATCTGTACTTTTGCTAGTTCTAATTATTAGATACTGGAAAACAGGGGATGGGGGTGATAAACATAGTCATGATAAATATAAAGGCCCAGGAAAATAAAAGTCCAAATTTTAGAAAATATTTTGTAAGTTTGTATTTTGTGAGGTTTATTCAAAATATTATGGCAAAGCAGTACCTAAATTCTACTGATTCTTAGTGATCCTACCACTCATTTGACCTCAGCATTTAAGGCAAAATTGCATTGGTTTAAGTTTTCTTGGTGAGCTCTCACTTAGGGGTCACAACTGAGAAATGTTAAGCCTGAGCAGGTGCAAATAGGGCTCGTACGGGATATGCAAAGAACCTTTCTAAGATAAAATAAGGCTGAAATCAGTGTAAATAATTTTCATCTACAAGCCAAGAGCATCAGTTTTCTTAAATTACACTTTTTATATCATGAAGTTAAAATAGCTGTCCTGAAATATCCTTACAGACAACAGATGACAGAAAATTAATGCTAACTGCATAGTTTATATCCATATAAACAACAATGCGGTGTCATACTAATAAAATTTTGGCAGTCTAATACACCTTTAATATTAAAATAATTCAGTGTACTGATATTGTATTCAATCAATGACTGCATGTCTTGTGAAAAATGGCAACATTTATTTTTTTATTTGACACAAGGGCCAGAGCTAAAGTGAATTGTATGGGTAGATCTTTTTAGGGTGTATTCAGTCATATTCAACCTACATTCTCTTCTGTGCTTACATTCAGCCCAGCAGAACTACTTAAACTGCCGATATTAATATTCTTCTAATATTTTCTTGTGGGTATGTTCAGTTTCTTTACTTTGTTGACACTTTCTGCTGTTAAGGCACCCATAAGAAACAAAATATTCTTAATTAATCCCATCAGTGTCCTCTTACTGGTCTGTGGTGTCTCTGCAGTCAGAAACTGCATTTTTTGTGGGGTATTGCATTGCCAACTCCTATCTAATTTGCTGCTACCTGTCACCCATAAGTCTCTTCATTCCAGCTCTTCAAGTATATCCTCCTACTGAATCTCTCTTAAGTGATTTGATGCTGAATTTACTCTTTGGCAGAGGTGTAACATTTGACAGTTCTGAAGGTTTTAGTCTTACATGTATTGACAAAATAGGTATTATACAGATAGCAGCTGATCCTTTTTTCCAAATACTGCTCTGTTAACATGCTTCATGTCTTAACCGGGCAGGGACAGACCTAGAAGGATGTCGGTTTTCTGGGCCTGCACAGCTCTTAAAGTCTCTTTGAGTATTGCTTAGTTCAGAAGCGAGATCCTCGTCGCAGTCATCAGTGTGCAGCAATGACTTTGCTAGGAGTTAACTGTGTATTAAATTTCTTCTAGGATTTTTATTGGGGTTTTACAACACTAAGTAAATAAGTATGTATTTATATATATGCATATAAAATTAAGAGCAAACCTAAATAGCATTTCACAGTAATCCTTTATGGTTCTCCTTTGCCTTGTGTTTCTTGGGCACAAAGTGAAAAGGCAGAGTGTTTATGAATAGTTTCGGAACTGGAGGGATGTATACACAGCAAAGCAAAAGCAAACTGGAGAAAGAAAGGGCTATGGGTGGTAAGAAATGCTTAAGTTAAACGGGAAAACGTTGGCTGCCTCCTTTATCATTAGAGTTTATTTTCCAAGAGAATAATGCACAATAACTTGGATCTACAGTAAGGTGTACAAAACACCTTTTGGAATAAAATTGGGAGCGATCACTGACAGCTGCAAAAACTTCTGTGAGTAGGTAGCAAGTGCCTCTGTAAGGAAGCTGCTGAATTATGGCCATTTTGGGGGTGGGAGGGCTCACTTACTACCCCAGCAATATTCAGTTTTACCTTAAGCCAGCTGTAGTGTTCCCTAAGAGATTGGGGAGGTAATTTGTTTGTCTCCCTGGAAGTCGGAAATGTAGTTAACGTATTGCATTTACATATGCAATTACATATGGTGTATTATGTTCTTTATACACCACAATTACAAATTTCTGCTCCTAAAAGGTGATTCTGTGATAGATAGCTTGATAGCTCTCCTCTTTCAAAGCAACCCTTTCACACTAGAGTGGTAGGAAAGCTGTTGTGCAGCACGGCTTGCAGGGTACTTGATTTACACAAACCAGTTTCTGGATGTTGGAGGCATGAAGTAGCTCGTTAGAGTATTAGCGTGGTGGGCTGTCACTATAGTTTTCTGTTTTCAGAACATTATTTCTGTAGTAATTAATTTTTTTAAATTGCCCATTACACTTGTATGCCATTCCCCCTGTGGTTGTATGAAGAGGAATACAATGCAAAGCATCTGCAAGGATGCTGACAAGTTACAGTGAACAGTACATAGCTGAAACTTTCATGCTAAGTCCATGGTGTAATAGATACCTTCTTCAGGAATGTTTAATAATACCAATGTCTTATTAAAGTGAATCAATTGGTAGATGTACTAGAGAAGATTTTTACTTTAAAGGCCTCCTGAATCCCCATAGCCTTTTTATCTCTTCATTAGAGTTTTTGTTACGTTTGAAATTTAGTAGAAAATGATTACTTATTAGTTCTTTAGTTTTAGCAGCAAATCCCTTTTATTAAATCCATTTTATTAAGATTTAGAAACCTCCCACAAGCATTTGACAGCACTGCTCTGAAAGATTCAGTCTCAGAGACCTACTGCTGGGAAGTTAAAAATAAAATTGCAGCCTGAAATACTTTTCTGGTTTAGGTATAACAATAAAATACTGGGATTATACTTGTTCTGAAGTGCTTAAAATGCATGTAATAATCCAAGCATTACAGTGCACAGAATGGCCTTAAACTTTTCTCTGTTCAAATATTTCATTAACGCATCTTTCCAGCTCTGAGCCAGTACAGCTGTTGTGTGTGGGATTAACAAAATCAAGTAGGAAATTAGCAAGAGAGTGCACTGTAAATCAAGGTTTCTTGCTGAGGACTTTCCGTTAATGAGCTACCATACCCTCACAAGGTCTGTAGGATGTGCAAACCAGACACAAATGACTGCTGAGTAAACTCTTAGTGTTATTTTTTAAGAATCCTAAAAAAAAAAAAAAAAAAAGTAACACTTTCCTGATCACAATACATGTGGCACTAAAAATGTTATACCACAGAATTTTTGCTGTGTTTTCGAAGCATAAAAATCTTAATGTTGGTTGCATCAGAATGCGTAATAAATGTGTGTCTACATTTTTGTCTCCATGTTGAAAGTATGTTTCAGAACAGCAGAAACTCTAATACTTTAGTATTTATATAAAAACTATAAATGGCATTCACCAAAAAGTTCTGAACACTCTCTGGCATTAAAACTGTCAGTCTGTTGAATTTATGGCATCAAGGCTAATGCTTAAATTTCACATTTGGATGAATAAGTCATACATTGTTAATGCTACATAACCTCAAATAATGATTCATTGCATAAAAAGATGGTAGGTGTCTCAAAAAATCCATCTATGGGGGTTTTGAATCCAGAGGGAAAAATGGTATAAATGCAATTTTACGTGGTGTTTGTAATCTAGAAAAAATACTATAAAATTAAGTTTACTTACAGTTACTCATGTAAGAATATATACTGGGGGAGGGAAAAACCACCAAAATACATCTTTTCCTTTCTTCTTTTTCAGGTCAGAACTGTGGAGGCTTAGTACAGGGACCAAATGGTACTATAGAAAGCCCTGGATTTCCTCATGGTTATCCAAATTATGCCAACTGCACGTGGATCATTATCACAGGAGAACGTAACAGGATACAATTGTCATTTCATACTTTTGCCCTCGAGGAAGATTTTGATATTTTGTCAATTTACGATGGACAGCCACAGCAAGGCAATTTAAAAGTGAGGTAAGGTACCTTTTTTCCTTTCTTAATTTCTTTCTGTCTCTCTGTCTCTCTTCACCTCTCTCTTTCTCTCCTGAATATACACTCTGATGATATGTTACCACTACATTGTGTTTCCTTAGTTCTTCCCCAGGCAAGGGGATAGCAGTCCCCCAAGATCTCACAGTAAAAGACATTAATCCAAGTTTCAGATCTTTATGGCCCTAGCTCATATATCAGTAGCATCAGTTGTACTTAACATTTGCACAGTTCAAGGTCAGTTTTGGTAAAGGCCCTGAGCACAGGAGTATTCCAAGTTGCAGTAGCTTATTTTTATTTATCTGTCTGCCGATGGAATCCAGATTTGGCCTAGGACCTTTTCCTGAAGGCACCTGTCCCCATTTTTTGAAAGAACTCTTACTGAGATCACGCTGCGCTTTTCTACCATGCCTACAATATTCGAACCAGAGGATGGGTGTGCTGCCTGTGCTAACAGTGTCTCAGGGTCCCTCACCGAATGTGGCACAGCAGAAGTGGTGGCCGATACAGTAGTTTGTGGGAGGCACAATCTCATTAGTGAGCGTTAGGCAACCTCTGGAAATGCTTGCCAGATTAAATCCTTCAGGTGACTATTGCCTACCTTGCAGATGAGTTGAGCTGTAAATTGTTTGACTTTGCCAAAATTGAAATTCTTCTGCATGTCTAAGTAAATACAATTATTAAGCAATTAGGGACCTTTAAAGGTCAGAAACTGGGGTGCCGTATATGTCCAAATACCACTGAGGTTACAAAAAGGTTTTATGGAAGCTTTTTGATCTTGAAGCTTTTCACAACTTCAAATTTTGATGGATCAGTTTCATTGGTGTCTTGCTTTGGGTGCCTCGGTCATTTGCTGGATCTGGACCGCAGAGCTGGAAAGCAAACATTGATTTCAGTGCTGCTCTGTCATTTTCTGTTCAGGCATGAGATTTATGGAGTACTGTAAAACACTGCTGTTAGTTCTGTTGTCTGATTACTCTTTTACATGTTGCTGATTTATATTATACTGCTAAAACAAATGTGGGAACATCACCGATTTGTTCCACATTTTAGTGGGTATCATCACGTATTTTTTGACAAGAACAATGTTCTGACTGATTGTTGACTCAGTTCAAAAGTTTTGAAAACTGTGGACAGTAGTATACAGCTACTGATGCTTGAGTTGCACAGGGTATGTGCTTCATTTACTGTACTTAATTGACCTTTAGTACTTGTATCACCTTTATACAAAGATTAATATTTCTTTTTCAGTCAAATGCTTTTATTATCAATAGCTTACATACCTGCTTGTTTTGCACTAATCTGTTAGTAGAAAATTGTTTCAAGGAGAAGCACCAGCTGATGTTCTGTGGGTATGAGCGTAGAAGACAGAAATACCTAAGTATGATCTTGATCCCACTGAAGTCATTGTAGTTGCCACTGATTTCAGTAAAACAAGGATTTCATTTCCAACTTCCAGCAGTGAAGCAGATATTTTATTTATCCTTGCTTGTATTTGCCAATTAGTTACCTTCATAAATGGTATTATAAAGAAAAAAGCATTCGTTAGCTTAGCAGCATACAGAGGTTAAAAAGGCAGAATTTGAATGACAGGTTTCTATTGACATGTCTCATACCCTGTGACATACCCTTTGTTGCACAAAGCACATTCACAGGTGTACCCCTCTACAATTGCACATTTCAAGACAATTCCCTCAGCAGATATTGGAAAATTATAGTCTTGGTTTTTTAGCTGACAGCATGCAAATGCAAAAGAGCATCTTGGAACTTCTGCTTCAGGGTATGCTTTTTTTTCCCATAGATAAAAATACTCTACTACACTTTGGGTAATTATATTTCTTTAGCCACCATGCAAAATCTGGAGGTTTTCCTTAAAAATAGCTGTGTAAATAGAAAGCTCTCACAAACTATAATAATTAAGTAATATTCATCCCATATTTTGTAAAGTATTTTTCAGCTGCTAAAGCAAAATTGGATAAAAATGAATAGTACCTTCAACTAGTTTACTGTGCTGCCTGAAGGACATTTTTGTATGCTAAATGTGCACCAGGATATACATATTGATTGTAAAACCCAAGAAAATATAAACATACATAAAACATACTGAAACGATAAGGGAAAGGAATAAATTGTTTTAAGCTGTTTGTGTGGAGGAAGAAAAGAGAAACAGGTAGTTGTAAGATGTATATAAGCTTCTTTGGTTAGTGCCTTAAAGCATATACTGATTTAAGGGAAAAGTTACACATGGTAGCGATCATAGGTTATTGTAAGCTATGTTATGAGGAGGCTGCAAAGTAAGATAGTAGCGGGAAGAACAATATAAACAAAAGATAAGGCACCAAAAAGAGCTATTTTACATCTTCCTATTTTTCTAGATAAAACCCAGCAAGCATTCTGTCATTCTGTGTAATTACTGAGATCTATGGTCCAAAATTTTCCTTAAAAAGATTGCTACAGCTGCTTTATTTTTGTCACTGTAAAGTTCATAGAACACAAACCAGGACTTGATATATATATATATGTATAATACATATATATAAAAAAATACTATTTCACTTGGCAAAACGTAATCCAGGAGTGCAGCACAGGCTGGGATCTACCCGGCTGGGGAGCAGCTCTGTGGAAAGGGACCTGGGGGTCCTGGTGGACAACCAGCTCCATACGAGAGTGAGCAGTGCGCTGCTGCGGCCAAGCAAGCCAACGGGATGCTGGGTTGCATCAACCAGGGCATCACCAGCAGAGACAAAGAAGTCGCTACCCTACTCTCCTCAGCGCTCGTCAGGCCACACCTGGAAGTCTGTGTTCAGTTTTGGTCCCCGCTACACAAAACCAGATGTGGACAGCCTGGAGAGGGTCCACAGAAGGGCCACAAAGATGCTCAAAGGACCGGGAAGCCTGCCACGTGAGGAAAGGCTGAGGGAACTGGGTTTGCGGGGCCTTGAGAAAAGGCGGCTTTGGGGAGACCTTACCACCGTGTTCCAGCATTTAAAGGGGGGCTACAAAGAAGACGGAGAGGGGTCATGGGTACCGGCTGCTCCTGGGGAGATTCTCACTGGACACAAGAGGAAAAGTTTTCACAACGAGAACAATCAGCCATTGGAATAATCTGCCCAGGGAAGTGGTGGATTCCCTGACACTGGACACTTAAGATTCAGCTGGGCAGGGTGCTGGGCCATCTTGTCTGGACTGTGCTTTTGCCAAGAAAGGTTGGACCAGATGATCCCTGGCATTCCTTCCTTCCAACCTGGGATTCTATGATTCTATGATATATATAAAAGAGGAAAAGTGAAATTTTAAGTATAATGCTACCTTATGATAATGCTTTGTAGGGTACTGTAGTCTTAAGTGTATAAACAAATGTAAAGTTAGGTAATTAATTTCACCATATAGTGTAACCAAAACAGATGTTCTATATTATTGAAAAAAACTTATTGTAAAGTTTAAGTGTTGCATTATCAGTTGATGGGGAAAGATTTCAGAATACAACCAAATTCTAGTTAAGCTAGGGAAAGATGTTATATGTATTTTTTATTTGCACTTTAAATTGTAAAGGAGTTGTCATTTGCTATGCGCAGGTAACCATCAGCATGCAGAATTCATATGGCTGGAACTCTTGTGGAGGGGAGATGCAAGTGTGGTGCACTAAGACAACAAAGTTATTACTCAGTTGTATTCCTTGTGAATTGTTTCCCTAAGTGAGAGTTGTATTCAGTAGTTCAGTGTAGCGCAGATGCTAGCAAATACTTATTCAGACATTTTTTCTGTGTTGTATGGATCAGATATAATAGTAAATTGTAATATTTTTAAATAGAAATGAGAAATGTATCAACAGGACATAGGGAGTAGGGACACAGGCCAGCGCTGAAGGTTCTCAGTGTATAGGCAGATGTGATCTGACAATATTGACCTATTGACACGTGTACTGCCGACAGATATGTTACCTGCCACAAGCAAGTGAATTCTAAAAAGACATTTCAAGAGTTTATGGATTTCAAAAGTCATTTCAGGGCTGGTTGTACTACATACCTATCTTCCACAGCTGAAAAGAGAGCAATGCACATTAATCTTGGTCTAAGTTTTGTTACAGTATATTTTTCCTATATGCAGAATTCCTGAATAGGGGTTTCATAGAGAGGTATAGGGAAACCATAACAGGACTGGGTAAACAGAAGTAAGCGCCTGTATCAAAACCTCTGTTGCTGAAGGGGTGAAGTGGGGTGTAAGTAAGTGGGGTGTTAAGACCTTGAACTGCTGATGTTACAAACATGGTGAACTATGTGCGATTGCCTTCATCTCGGTGTATGGCTTGAGATTCCACATTTTTTTTAGATGTCAGATACAGGTAAATGCTGTAATCTCTGTGTTACAGTATCTGTTGGTAGAAGTTACTTTTTTAGTATCACACAATTTATTTAAGAGTTAGTTATGGAAGATCTGTGCAATATACTCTGGAATAATCTTTGGAATTATCAATTCAATCTTTCAGACAGTCCTGAAAAACTCTTAAAAATGGATTCCAAGCAATTTTGTTTTTTCTTACACGGAAAAGCTGCTGACTAAATTATATACACTGATAGGAAAATGCAAATGCACAGAAATGAATATTTTTTTGTTGTGTCTATACACAGCTGTCAGTTATTTTGGACATACATGATAAAAATTATTTGGAAAGTTATTTTAAAATGTCTTCTTGCCTTCATGGTGTCTCAGGCCTTCTAAGCATTATTTAGTTTAGTATTTATTTTATTTAGTATTTATTACCTGCAGCCTAGGTAATAATATAATAGATGCTGCTTGTTACTACTCCTATTAGTTGAAATAAACATTTTTGTTTTAATGGAGTAGTAATGCAAATGGTGGAAGTTGCTAATGGAGCATGTAATAAAATAAAGCTTACCAAAAATATTCTGACAAGCATATATACCATGTATGTTAAATAGCAACATGTTCCCTCTGCTTTCTTGAATCATGTAGAAATAATAGGAATTAAATATGAATTCTTCACAGTACTCACTTTTTCCTGTCTCCAGCAAGCAATAAAGCATATGTATATTCTGCACTTCATAATCCAAGCATGGAGATAAAAATTGTTCACTGAAGTTAAAGTTTGGGCTCCTGTTTACTACAAAAACTCTTTTATCTTAACAAATCAAGATTTATCATGTATTCAACACATTTTAAAAATTTTTGTTTGTTTGTTTTTTGGTTATTATTTGTTTGTTTCTTTGGAAAACTATTTCTATCTTCCTTCTCTTCAGGATTAAGAGAACAGTGAAGCAATGAGGGGGTGATTGACTTTTCTACAGAACTGCTGACTGCACAAGCAAGAGCTTTGGGTAGTTTACAGTTCTTTATTTCTTTTTTTTTCCTTCCCCATGAAAATGTCATGTGTCTTTTTTTTACCTTTTTATTGCACATCAATTTCTCCAAGTTGATTTCAACGCATAGGATTTGTGTGTGTGTGTTGAGCTGGTGATTTTGTGAAGAAAACAGTATAGGAATGAGTACAGTAGACATCTTTTTTCCAGCTGAAGCTTACTTAGAACACAGAATAAAGTAACAGAAACTGAGCTAGTGTTCAAATTTGTAAAAGGTTGTTGAATAATTTCAGCAGGATATTCTGGTATTTTGTACATCTGTAAGAAAAGGAAAACAATTATTGTATGGTTATGCAAATTGATTACTGAGTTCTTGCCAGTAGAGATGCCTATCAATGACTATCGTTCCCCTTTTTATGTTAAATCAGATTTTTTTTTTTTTTTTTTTTTTTGGCTTTTTCAGCTATTAAAGTATTAGGGAGAAGGAATCATTTATAGTAGAGGGCTAAAATGTGATTCATTATATATTGCATAGCTATTTTAGGAAAGGAAACTATGACCCGATCAGCTAAATGCTGACAGATAGTTTCTGCCAACAGCAAAAAGAGCATGCAATGGAAGGAAAGATAATTTATGTGTGCAATACTGGCAGGTTCAAGCTCATATATGGCAATTTTTTTTCACAGGTGGATAAAAGGCAAAAATCCTATTCCCAAAATTGTTAGCTTCCCAACTCAAAATCTTAAGCTTGCTAATTTTATTGGCAAGCCTACATACTCAAAAGATTTAATGACAAAAATATTAAATATAAAGTCAAGTAAGGAGTCTGCTTACTAACAAGAAGCTACTTCGCCAAGAATTATAGGCCATATTAATTACATGTTTTAGGCTGATACTAAATGATGGTCAACTATAAAAGAATATGATACTTCTTTTTTCTAAAAACCATGGAGTATTGTTTGAACTCCCACCTAAGAAAATCCATTTCATATTTAAGGAACTATGATTTCTTGGAAAAAAAAGGTTAGATTCATTTAACAAGTCAAAGCAATGCATGAATTTATACTGCAATATTCTACATCAGTTGCTTAAAGCTTTTATAATGTAATTGTTTAAGTCAGCATGTTTTTCTTTAAAAAATGAATCTGACGCTCACCATAATGAAAATGTAGCTGTGCTCAGGTTCTTTGTCCTCTGTCCTTTGTCCTACCTCCTTCTACTTCTGTGGAGGTAGGTCTCTTTTTTTCATCTGACTGGCCGTAGTACATCTTCAGGGATTATACAGGTGTGACTTCTTTGCCTCTTCTGTACTTTTCAAACTGGACCTGTATAAGCGACAGCGGTGATTTGGTGCATTTGTTTGTAGTGTTTCACCATCAGAAGTATTCCTAGTAAGGGCCTCAGAAGGGGAGAGTTGTGATGTGGCTCCATAAAATGTTAATTTCTATAGTTTTAGAAACTTTAGCATGTGTTAGGTAATTGTACTGTTTCATAGCTATACAACCAAATTTGATTTAAGGGGATAATAAAAAACTTGGTATATAAACACCTTTCTAATGAAGTAGAGAAACATTGCTCAGTATTTAAAGATACCTCATAGTAGCCTGCTGAGAAAGACAGGTTATTCATTATGAATAGCTTCTAAGTGTTTCACGTGACAATGTTTTAGAGTAGATCTTTGATTTCAGATGAGGTGCACATTTGCTTCCCTTGTTATTTGTTATTGCTTATGGATATGTTACAATAATTAGTTATTCAGCTTGAAAGAATCATATTTATGATCATACTAAGCCAAACACCCATACATTCCTTGATTAGTTATTTTACAAAACAGACCACCTTGGGTATCCATTATCCAGCATTTTACCTACAAAATCACAGAAAATTGCAAGTTGAGAGAGTGGGTATGGATGTATATGTCCCTGGGTTTTGAAGAGCTCAGTTTACATCTTTGCTTTACCGAAAATCTCAGAATAAGGTTTCGATGTTACTTCAGTATTGGCCAAGTATAAGAAAATTGTCTTCATTGGTATATAATGTCTGCTTCATGTGCACAGGAAACTCACATGACCTACAATATTTTGTGAAAAGCCTCTTCGATTCTGTCAGACTGATGAGTTTGTAACCTGCAGAAGTACAAATACTTTTAAGATTATTTTTTTTTAACACTGCTCAGTACACAATTTGGCATTTCATGCTTTTTTGAGAGGGTTTTGTTTTTTCATTCGTGATGGTTTCTGAAGCTCCTAAAACCCCCACGATTTGGCATAGTAACAATATATACACATTTTGACACTTACTTAAATACGATAAATTCCCATACAATCTCACATTCATTATATTTTCAAAACTCCTTAGGAATCCATTCAGAATGCAGATAAACACAGTTTGGGGAATGACAGCTCTTGAAAGTTATATGCACCTTAAAAAGTCTTTCAGTGTAGCTTAGTGATACAGTTGACACCAAAAATTTCAGACAACTTTCCGACTAAACAGGTGATAACATTAACTTGATTGCTGGTTGTGTAAGGGATTTTTACTCTTAAATACATTAATTTTTCAGAGTGAGGGCAGTTGCTTATCTTTATTGTCTGTCACCTAAACATATATTACACATACAGTGTACATACAGCAGTTTAATATCAGTCTTTCTGCACCTCCCATATTGTTCAAAAAAAGACTCATTTTTATTTGAGGTGGTACCTGTTGAATTGACATAATCATGTACAGAAGCCCTGCTGATCATCATCCCTAAATGTTGTGTATACAGTGACTCTTACAACAGCTTTTGGTCAGAGATCAGTCCATTCCCTTTGCTTACATTCTGACTGAAAGCTAATAATTAAATTACAGCCTTTAGAAAATTTGCAGCTGGACTCCTCAGTGAGAAGAAAGTTAGTTGTCAAAATCTGGCCCCTTTTGAGATTTTTTACTATACATGCTTATTATGGGATTTTTCAGAGTTTCTGTATAACTGTGATGATAGATAACTTTTTAATTAGTACATAACCTGTATGCCACAAAGAAATTTTGACTGCTTGTTTGTTTTAGAGAGGATAAACATTTTATCTGTCAACTGGCATATTAAAGGGGGAAAAAAGCTTTATAAAACATAATAACTGATTTGTCATATTTCTGATGGATGTCATTAGGTTAAACTGTGAATCATGTTCTCTTATTGTCATCTGGTAATTACCTGCCTGTCTTAACTGAGTCTTGTGATTACTGACTGTATGATCCTGGTTTGGTTTTGGGTCACCCTGTGCTGGACCAGGATGTAGTGATCGTGGGACACATGCAGCACCATAAAGGTTCAGGCATTTGAGAGGAACTCTGCACTTTCTCTGCTGTGAACTGCTGCAGTGGAAACTCAGCATCCTCTCCTCTGTGAGCCAGTCACCCACAATCAATTCCACTTGAAAACCAAATTTTGTAGCCAAGCGTTCTCATAGTCTTGTAGCTCTTGGTATTACTTAGAGAGTTCCCTGAGTTTTCATCCTGTTCATATTCACAAGAGCATCTGCTGACGTTATTAGGGGCCTTGGGATTTGACAGTGATGTTTTAATGGAGACTTAAATACACTTCTGCTGAAGTCCCGGGTTATTCCTGCGCTCATACTTTCATTTGAGTGAAAACTATGTATGCTTATCTCCATTCGACTCAATGAATGTATTAAGAAAACTAACTAGTCAGTGGCTAACTGACTGGAAGCACATATAATGAGTGACACTGATCATAAGGGAAGTGAAGGCAAATTTTGATGATAGGCTCAATACCAGCTTGGCAGGGAACTGCACCCTTAGAAGACTTCTTACTGTTGATTGTTTGCTCTTTTCATTGATTTATCAATGTTTTCTTCTACCTGCAGATCTCATTTATATGTTGCTGTCTTTCAGAAAAAAGATAGTTTAAAAAAAAAAAATTATTTGCTTCTCTCCCACCCCCCCAACACACACTTATGCACTGTGGTTTTCTTTGCAGAATCTATTGTGACCAGTGTCATGAAAGAAAAGTAAAATGGCAAAGAAAAGAAAATAACAGATGCCAATATTACACTGCGTGTTTGTCTTAGTTGCTAAGACAGGCTAGTTCTCTAGGATTCTGAAGTTAAATATGCATAATGAGGCCATAAGTAACAACATTATGATAAATTTTAGTACAAATTCATAGACACTTTAAAAATCCATTTAATATTTTTAATTTCTTGAGACAATTCTTTAATTCATGAATTAGAGAAAAAAGTATGTTGTAGATCTGGTTGGTGAGTATGTTAAAGTTAAGTCTAATAAAAAAACACATAAAAACTGTTCTTAAAACTTGTAATTTTTAACAATTACATTTGAATGCTGAAATTAATAGTCCCATAGGTAAAATTTAAAAAAAAACCAAACCCCAAACCAAACAGCTAATTTTAGCAATTTTGTTTAGAGTATTGAATTACAGAACAGCAAAGCACCATTTAAACTGATAATTAAAATAATGAAAAACAGAGGCTGCAATAATCCCATTGGTCCAGAATAATTCCTATTGATAGGGTTCTTTGAAATATACCTATAGGTATTAAAGTTTCCATTACTCAAAACATAGCCTCCTAAATGCTGCCTGCAAAAATGTCCTTAAAGTATGTGTGTGTGTCCTTGTGCATCTTTTGACACAACTTTCAGCTTGATCATACCTCTCAAAATAGTACACAGATTTGAATTCCTTTTATTTTTCCCATGGATTTTTAAAGCAACTTTCAGCACTTTCTGTGGCTTCCATTGTGTTATTTTGTTGAAAGTGAATTTTATCTCTCATTTTCCACAATGGTAGAATGACATTAGGATTTTCTCAGTCACCCTTTCCTCACCCCTGGAACTGAGCTATGTTATTTACTGTTTGGGTGAGGAAAACCTTTCATATTCATAGGGCTCACAGACAGAATAACAAGAATATTGTGGGGTGCATGGGGTGAGGAGGTGAGAACCAAGGAATAATGGCAGGAGGGAAGAGAAAGGGAAGGATACCAGGAGCAATGTGTTAAAAAGATTATAGGTATGCTAAACCATGCATTTAGGCATATATACCTAATTTAACTCCTGCACTGCAAGACTGTAATTTAGTATATAAATTGTCTCTCCACTGTGTCTACTGGTGCGTCAGGTAAGCTCGGGACTGGTTTTGTCCTATGTCATTGCAGAATATATGGCTGAGTTACTAATTTTGGTACAAACTGTATAAGCATGGGAAACTTGGTTAAGAAGTCCCCATTTGTAGTAGAGCAGATGTATTATCAATGACAGGTGGGATTTTTTTTTATGTAAAATTGTTCACGGCAACTTATTTAACTTTGATGTGTCTTTCAACCAAAATAGCCAGCAACAGATAGGTTAGGGGATTCACTTGAGAAGTACGGAAATCCAGATTTAATCTCCTGAGTTGCCTGGTTGAAATGAAGGACTTTGATGGTAATGTCTGTCTGAGTCTCACTGTCTCCTTTTGGAGCTGTTCTACTTCATCCGAGTAATTAAGCATTTATGGCATCAGAAAGGACGAGCAATTTGGTACTGTATTCCACTGGCTAGGGATTCTCTGGGAATGTGGGTGAGACTGATTGCTCCTATGCCTTTTTCAGGTAAAGTGGAACCAGAGTGGGTGCCCTGGCCACCAAGCTATAGGCTACTTTATGGTTGGATTTGTCTTTGTTTTTTGAGACAGACTGTGCAAGACCTGATGTCTAATGGTAAAATGGATTTAAATACCACCTTTTTTTTCTTTGTGTAATTACCTGCAAAACCTCCTAACTTTAAAAGTCCTTTATGCCCAAGGTGTATCACATTTTTCAAAGTCAACAAGTGCAAATGGTCTCTTGAGTTACAACCTTCCTGTTGCTTGCCGAAGGGTCAAGTCTAATGCTGCCAAAGGCATTGTGAACGCTTCTCCTAACTAGTCACCAAATGAGCTTAGGAAGTTGGGAAGCATGTATCCCAAGAATCTCACCAAACATTTGGAGTAGTAGGCCCTTCATGAGTTTACCTTTCTGTTCTGCGTATTGATCTGCTTTTCCCAGAGAAACAGACAACTGATTTAGTCTACCCTTAGTGAGCATTTTATCTAATCACTCTCAGCTTCCCTTATAGTCAATACAGAGAATCGGGCAATTTTAGAGTAATTTATCTAATTTATGTTACACATCAATTTTAGGTTGAGATGAATTATACCATAGAAATGCTTATTCTCTTCATTGGCCATAAAGATTTGATTCTGAGCAAATTCTAGAATATGTCCTTCCTGTCAGTATAGAGCTGAAATGGGCATAGCTCATGCTTTCCTTGCAGCTCCTTATTTTGAAAAGCAGGTGCACTATAGAAAAGATACCTTGGAGTATACCTTGGAGATACCTCCTGTCTCAGTCTTTAATCTAAGCAACCCCATTGTATTACAACTCTAAACTAGATTATATGTACCAAGAAGAACCAGTAAACACTTTTAAGCATATTAGAAGCAGCTTTTTCTTCTTTCTCCTTCCTCACACTCCATTCTCCTTAATCATCATGAAGGACTGTTTCTGACTGATACGCTGGTCTCTGTGTAGGAACAGGTGGGATGGAGTTTTTTATATATTCTTAAACAGGTTGCTATGTCCAGTTTATCTAACTTCAGATATTTATAATATTTTACAAACCATATATTTCTCTTCATGCTAAAAAATACGCAATCATAAATATACCTTATTTACCATGCAGGAATTAGCTTGTTTGTGGTAGGTCATAGCCCCTGAGCAGAATAGGCAGATGTAATGTGTGGAATGAAGTACAACTCAACACACTGTAGGCACTATGAGGCACTTCTGAGGGGACCTCCACAAAAACACATAGTAAGACATTTGTATAGCCTTAAAGGAAAAGTTAATTTGTATGGCATATTCTGGATTTATTATAGGCTTCCAAGAAAATGTTACCATCAGATCCAACCAAAGAAGATGAGTTTTGCAGTTAACAGTCAAATACAAAGCTGTATAGGGTGTTTTTATTCCCTGGTTCACTTCCTGGAAGCATTTGCCACCTTCACCAGGAGAGATCTGAGCAAATGCAATCTCTAGACAGTATAGATATTTTTATATATTTTACATAAAGAGCTGGCTTCATTACTCCTTGTTTTACCTTTGTGATACATATCTCTCTTAAAAATCTTTTACAGAAACAGAAAGCAGGTGGCAACATAACCTAGGCAACTCTTTTCTTCTTCAGCATCCCCTGCTTACTGCATTACATTCATTATTACTTCAGTCAGGTGAATCACCTTACTAACTTCCATCAAATTTTATTTCATTTTATTAGAAAATTGTGTAAAAGTCAGTTATACCCTTTCCAGGAATGTCTGCCCCTCTTTTCATACCAGATCCATTGGTGCGGTCAAAATTAGATGAGCTTCTTAGAGCAAGAATCTTGTCCTCTGACACCTTTGTTAAATGTTACGTCCACCTCCAGTACGTTGTAATGTGTTTAATGTAGAAGAAACGGAGGAGGATTGGTTTAATGTGAGACCACTGTTCTTATGTTTGGTGGGTTCCTGTATGATAAAAGAGAGCTCTTAATAGATGCATATGCAAGTTCTGTGTCTGGTGGCCTATTAACACACACCTTGTTAAGGAGAAAAATCTGAGGGAGATACTGAGTATTTCAGATCTATACTATCCTTTACTATACTTAAAAATTGTTACAGTTTGGTGTTATAATTTTGAGAGCTTCCCTCAGAACTTTTCCCAGAAAGGAAAGTGAGACAAGATCCTTGCTTCATCTGTGGTGATGGAGTAATGAGGTAGGGATTCCCAAAAGAACGATGCAGGGATTTCACTGGACCATGTGTTCGCAAATTTAAGGTAAAGAGAAGAGACATCCTCTTGTCTCATAGTTTATGAATTATCCATCATAAAATTGATTAAACTCTCCAATTAAAAATACAGTTTTTTTCTTTACATTTAAGGTGCCATATGTCAGAAAATTAAATCAGAAGTTCTTTAGTTACAATGAATGCAATAATTTCTATACTTTTTTTGAAAGTCAGCCTTAGTTTTTTTGCTAATTGCAGGATGGTTAGGCATTATCTAACAACAGAAATTAGGAGAATTATTTACCTTATGTTGGAAGGAGAATACTGCAGAAATCACTGATTAGTAGCATAACTTCATGTAGCAAGAGGTGAAGAGTTAAGGGGGTGATGTGGAAAGCAATCAGAGTTAAAATTTGTAAAACAGAGAATTGTTTTAAAAGGTAAGTATTCCTTCTGTTTATTATGACAGAAGCACTGACTAGAGAAAACAGTGATGTTAAATGGAAATATGCTTTAAAAAGTCCAAGGCATTATTTCTTTGAGGAATTAATTCCACAGGATTTTGGTCAGAGTACAATTCATGTGTGATATTAGATATGTGAGACAAACATGTGCAGCCAGGTTAGAAAATATCAAGGGAAATGGTAAAGTGACCATCATTTCATACAACTTAGCCAGGCCACAGTGCTGGGAAGTAAACATCTTAGTCCATATTTGTCACATTTGATTTTATATGTCATGTCTTTCAAAGGCTGATGTCAGTCAACAAATAACATAGTAAATGACTTAGATTGCTAACTTTTGTTTGAAAACGTATCTCCATGAAACTATGAAACCAAATAGTGGTGCTATTGTACATATATCAAACATTCCACCAATCACTTTTATGCTGCACATCATTTTATTTACTAATTATAATAGGAAAGAGTTAATTAAAAAAGTATACCTTTTTCTTAGTTTTGCTTTTTCTTGAAAGAGGTAAAACACTGAAAAGGAGTTTTAAAAAAATTGTAAAGTGACGTTGAAATTTCAAACAGTCACTGAATAAGGTTAGCATCTCTCTGTACAGTAAAAGAAGAATATATTGTTTGGAGGTTAAAAATTACAGTGTGGAGTCCTTCAATAAATGTTCCACAGCACACAGAATGCAAGGCTCTTCCTGGCATCCAAGAAGAAAACCTCTTCTCCCCCAGCCATAGCTTCATCTTTTTTTCCTGTATAAATCATGGAAAATGGATGAAACTGAGAAGAGGATCTGTTTCCTTATAAAGATGACACACCAAGGCATCAAAATTTCTGTTGTGTGCTACAAGCATGAAAGAGCAAATTGAGCGTAACAAGTAAACACAAGGATCATGAATAAGATTTTTTGTTTGTTTGTTTGTTTCTTTTTAATGTTTTGGGGCCTTTAGCCAAATATTCTAATGTCATGCTGTGTGAAAAAGATGTTCGTTTCTCTGCTTGCTGTGAGATGTTCCAAGTTTGGAAGAGGTTGCCACTAAGGGAAGAAAAAATGATGAAAGAATACATTAGCATGAATAACTCAACGTTCTCTAGTGAGGAAAGAAAAGCAAGTTATTTACATATAAAATAAAAAAATTACACTCCAGCAGTGAATGAGTATCTAATATCAGATTGAAAAGGGGCCAATTTTAGGCTCATGCATGGGAAGTTTGCATGTGAATTCCTTACTTAAAATGAAGGCAGTTGATCACAGCATTCAGTGTGTAGTGACCTACCAGTGCATACATTGACATCTGTGACTAGAAACAAAATTATGCAATTGTCTAGCAAATTGAATTCTAAACATGATATCAGTTAAACATCTTATTAATAAAGACTAAGATAGTTTATATTCAGTGCCATTTTAGAGGTGTAAATAAGACCATGTAACAGGAGTAGAAACTGTGGCTTCAAGGGAATGTTGTGGATTGTGCTAGTGGCTGCACAGCAGCGACAGAAGTTGGAAGGGCCCAAAGACCAGTGTGACTGATAGTGCCACTGCCTGCCCATTGTCCAGAGGATCCACAGTTGGTCTGCGTCTGGCTTTTTTTTTTAAATCCAAGGTTTCCTGAGGCTTCTGTCTCCATCTACCTGAAGAAATTACTTTTGTCTCAACTTGGGGCTTAGGTGGCCCCTTTAATGTTTTACCTTTTTTTTCCTGGTCTTATTTCAGATTTCCCACCCATGATCTTCCCACTCCTGCCAAAATAAAACTCGCCTCATGCACTTACACTTTTATCATTTTTTTTTTTTTGTGAGTCAGCAATTGAGAAGACGTGGACCTGGAGAAAAAAATGAAAGATAATGCATTTGAGTGGACACAAACTAGGTCTGTGGAACTCTGAAAATTAGAGACAACTGTGTTCTTTTTTAAATTCCAAGAAGTCTAGGATTCAACAACCAAAAAGCAAACAAACTCCATAGACAAACAGGATTTGTCTTGCAAAGATTTAGAGGAGAAAAAAGTACTCTATTCACAAACTAGGCTTTCAGAATCTATCTTTCTTCAAATGTTTACTCCAATTATGACACTTGGGATGAAATGGAAAAGTACAAAACACATATGAAAGGGACAGTTAATTAAATAACATGAATTCAAATATATGTTGATGTGGATCTTAGGGAAGGTCTAGTTTAAAGTATACAAAGCATTTAAAGAACACTTTTTCTACATTAAACAAAATCATAATAGAAGGATTCCATGAGAAAAATAGAAAGCCACAGCCAGGAATTTGGAATCCCCCTTAAAATGCTGCTTCTGAAATCCTCATTTTCAAATGCTGCAGTTTTCCCACTCCTAAGGTGAGAAAGAGCAGAGGAGCAGAAGAATGGTATGTTATAGTTGTCATAGGACTACATTATACCACAGACTACCAAAGATATACAATGCCAATGAAACTAGAAAAAGGAGATGCAGTTCCTATGGATTTAGGTAAATAAATAATTTGTGCAACTACTGAATTATATATTTAAAACATTAAAATAAAGTACTAATTTCTAACATTATAATAAGGAGCACAGTGATTTGTTTTATAAAAGCCAGTTTTCAAAGCTATTCAGCATATTTGGCAACTGTTCAAGCTTGCTTTCACAGTATAGTCTTGTCCTCATTTATTTTTTGTTGCTGCAACCATTAATCATAGGTTCTCTCATTCTTTTCATAAAGCCTTTGTCAAAAGGAAAGCTTGTCAACTTTAGCATTTCAAGATATAGAGCACAGAAAGGAAAAGTTATTTTAATATTTTACATTCTTTAGTTATTAGTACTGTTCCACTATTTTCTCTTTGTCTGTGTTTCAAATCCTCTGTCTTGTCACTGATGGAGAGAGAGGATTTTTTCTACACCCAGTCTAAATAAGTCTTTGCAAGCTTATGAGCACAAGATAGAGCTGATAGTGTCTACTTCTCAAGAGGAATGCATTAACACATTCTTGCCCGTAAGCTTTAATTTCCTATGCTCAGAGATGTTGCTCATGTGTAGGAAGACTCTGCCTAAAAAGAAGGACGAATATGCTTAGCTAAAGCTTTAGCTAAATCTATCATGTTTCATGGTAATGATATTTTAGGAATCAATATATGACTTTAAAATTGCTTATTTTACATATTTAATATAATTAGAGGCATTTGACATCACATTGTAGAAGTGAATTATGACATATACTGGTACAATATTGATATGAGCAGAGAGTTTGAGTCATTTGATATACAATTTGAGATTTAATTATCATAAGAAATTTACATAATGACCTTATGCTTGATTTTTCAAGTGGACAGCTATAAAGTTGAATCCAATAAAACATCTTTGCCTGTTTTAATAGTCCTTACTGGCTGTATTTACATGCTGTATTGATTAGTATGAAGGTTTAATAAAGTTTATTCATTGCAGAATTGAATTAAAAAGACTTCACACGTTATTGTATTACCTTGGTCAAATTTTATATTTGAAATTGCTTAATTGGTCAAGTATTTCAGTAGTTCATAAACCCACATTTAATTTGAGAAAAAAAAAACTATGGAGAGAATAACTCCATTACACAATGCAGGGTATGCTACATTACTTAATGAATGTACCTAAAAAGCCACATGTATCAGAAATTCAAATCTAAGTCGCCTGAAATATACTTGGTTGGGGTCATTTTAACTCAATTTAACTCATTGTTTTCTTCAAAGAATGGAAATTTCCCATTCATTCTATCATAATTCAGTGCGATTGAGTTGAAGTAAAAACCTCGGTCAGACAGCTAGCTCTTAGAAACAGGTGACTTCCTAAGAGATTTTTCTGCTTTTTAAAATATCACTTAATCTTTGCTTTATTCTTTGTGAAAAATAGCGTTTTCATTAATAGGTGTTCTCTTGCTAAATGCTTTAATGTTTATAAGATTGTCAGGGATCTTTGAGTGGAAGCTGTAGAAGTATAAAATATTATTAGTCCAGGCAAGTAAACTAATTTTACTGTTCCTGTATCAGGATTTCCATATCTATAAGATGAAGTTGCTTTCCTTTGGCAAAAGTGCTCTGAGATCCTGTTTCCAGACCTCTCACATTCCTTTGTTGTTTTAGAAAACTCTTTTCAAAATGCTAGGTCTGCAAATCTGTATTTTCTGAGCATCTTTTAACTTTATTTATGCTTAAAGGTTTTTGGAGCCTTGGGACCATAATCCAAGGGAAGCAAGCTGCCAGCACATGTGGAGCTTCCACAGCTCAGCAGTAAGGCAGTCTAGTATGTGCTAAATCAAGTCTTTTGTTTGTAATTGTAAAGACAGATCCAATGAAGGCAGCTGTACTAACACTAAAGTGACATTTATGGGCAATAAAAGACACACTTTTGACGTAACACCTCTTGGATCTTTGAACGGAGGAAATAAAGTGGATATAGAGCAGTAAGTATATTACCTCACAGCAAACGAACGCATACAGCAGAGGCATTGGGGCAGGCTACAATGTGTACTTGTATATAGGTTGATGAAGAGACAAGCATGTCACTGGAAAATATCTTCCCGTTGCCTCAATGAGCCATGGAAATGCTGCTCTGTTCTGCTACCTCCTACCATTAGCAGTGACCCGATACTACCAGAAGAAAGACTTCATAGCAGAGGCCAAGATTTTCTCAGATTTTCTAAGGCCATTAAGAAAATAGGTGAATATTTGGATCTCATGTTTCTCTTTTCCTCCACCACAACTACTTCAACAGACATGCTGGACGTAGCCCCGCTGCCTTGGGATTGGCTCTATGTTTTCTGTAATCCTAGAAGGGCAAAATCATTATGTTTTAGTTAATTACATCAAGTTTATGCTGGAGTGAATTTCAGATACAACTTCAGAGCAGAACTGCAAAGTCAACTGATACAACTGAAGACAATGTAGAGTTGTCTGAAACAGTTTTGAGGGAAACTTGGTAAAAAGCTATCAGATCAGCTTCTGTGGGCATAGGGCTGGGAAGGAAACAACTGCATGCAAAGGATATGGTACAATGCTACATAGGTTTTCAGTCTTACGCAATAAGCACATAGGATTCAGGTATTCATTTTGGGACTGCACTGTTGTAAAGACTGAAATAAATTCAAGATATAAGGTGGTTTCATCACTCATATTTCTTCTATCCATGGTAGTTAAAACTGTCACATTCTAATTTAAAAATATTTGTGGATAGATTCTTAGAGAAAGCAGAATGCTCCCCCCACCCCAAATAAAATAAGAAGTCAACAGCCCGAAGCCAAAAACCTTCTCAGAGAAATAAATGTTTGGTATTTTCTGTGTGGACTTCGTGTCAGCAAGGAGAAAGGGGAGCTTTGTATTTCTTGCAGATAAGGGTTATCTCCTGGCATTCTTTCCTTGTGGGTATGGAAAAGGCAGTCCAAGGGATAAAGCAGGAATAAAGAGAAGATACAGGATTAGGTCTACAGCACAGTGTTGGTGAACTCCTAGCAATGCCTGTTAGCCTTGCTTGATTTACCTGATTACTGCTAATCACCTGTTATGAAACCCTTTCAAATTCTCCATCAAAGTGGGGAAGAAAATACTAGTTCCACAAAAGTTTTATTATTTAAGACTTATTTACTGGTTACAAAACCAAATTCTCCAGTCTCCTCTAAACTGTGGCCTAAGGGAAGTAATTTAGCTCAGTTATAATAGCACAAGAAATAACCCAAATGGACAGATGGACTCCTGGGAGTTGTTGTGTCTTTAGTTCTCTTGGAGGAATTTAATAAGCAGGATCCATAAGTATCCAGATTTTGAGAGTCAAGTTGCTTTCCTCTAACACTGCAGCAGTGAAAAATAAGTGGTCTGTTGATTCATGGTAGGTTTTTTTTCCTAAAAGTTAGCATCCCATCCTTTTCAACTCGTCATGCTTAAATTATTTTCTTGTAAGTACATAACTTACCTTTTTTTAGTAGATAAAAATCAATAAAAGTTTGAGACGTTAGCCTCTTACCTGAATTGGATAAACACTACCAGGTACACAAAGAGGGTGACAGAGCTAATATGAAGGGTTTCTGAATTGAATAACTGTATGAATAGATTTATCTTTAATTGGAATCACAAGGATTTCTGCAATGATTTTACTGGCTGATCATTTCCTGGATGAGGCAGGAAACAAGACAGCTTACATCATCATCTCCTAATTTTTTAGTGAAATCCATGTGTAAGGTAAATAATGAAGTAAATTACATTTAAAGAGTCCAATTTTAGCATGCAAAATTACATGCAGGAAAACAAAGTGCATTTGTTGAATAAAGCAAATCCCCTTTTCCCATCTTCATCCATTTTACCTTAATCTTGATCATTCTTTCATTTCTCTGCTTGTTGCTCTTTCTACTGTAATTTAGTTCTTTTATTCTTATATGTAAATTGCTTTTTAAGTAACATGAGTCTAAACTAAAGCCCAAAGTACATAGTAGAGCATTTATTTGTCTCCTTTACACTTGGCTTCCTCTTACTTGGGGCAAATTTCAGACTTTACTGATTCAAACAACCAATCTCCCTTGATGACCGCAAGGTAGAACACAAAAGTAGTAGAGATTGATTGTATTAGGGCTCATCCGCCCAGAGGAATTAAGGTATGGTAAATCGCAGTGTGAATTTAGAGCATTCACTAGTCTGTACTAACTAGATGGGTAAGAACGCTTGGTTTGCTCACAGGAGATCGAAGGTATTAGTTCATTCAGCCCACATTGAGCACTGGCAGCATCACATCCCCATGTGATGAGTAGAGTCCAATCTGCTCTACACGGCTTGTCAGCAAGGGCAATTAGGTTGTGCTCAGCGTGGCACTGTGTGTTACTACAAAGCTTCCTGCTGCTTCAGAGTGTGGGCAGACTACAGCTCTTATCTGTCTGCAAAATACCTTCATAGGCATAACCACAGAGTGCCTTTAGGCAAAGGAACTCATTCTACTTGAAAAAAAGAGTATCTAGCATTTGGTTTATAGTAAGAGTGAGGAATCAGTGAAGAATAGCTAGCGTGCTTGATTTTATTGTGCATCAACATTCATCAGCAGGTAGGTAAGTCTTTAGCATATAGTTTCATAATATAGTTCAGGTCATATAACTCTATGCTTAGACTGGAAAAAGAGGCCCTGGTCCTCCTCTGGCCTCAATTCCCACGTGAACGCTTTGCCATGCTGTCTTGCACCAGCAGAGTGATGCATCTCGCAAACCTGTGTAACTCCCTACACTGGCAAAAAACCCTGAGTGATTTTTTTGTCTTTGTTTAAATACTTGAACCAATTTATAATGGATTGAGCAGAATGCCAGTTACCGCTGTAAGGTAGGAAGGAGCACATGTCATGTGGGAGGTTGAAATCAGAGATAGGAGACCATCCCTGTCAGGAGCATTCTAGCTGGCTCAAACATATTGTAATCCGTATCCTGTGTCTTCAGTAATATCAGTTTTCATGTTTAGCATTCTTATAAATTCAGAAAAAGTGGCATTAGGATAAGGAATAGAAGTATCAGAAATTTTCTGACAGATTCTCATTGGAAAATACTGAAAGATAGATTCTTTGGACTGTTAAATAAACTTTGTAGAAAAATAACAGAGGTTTACTATGGTTCCAAGACAACCTTTGAAGATACTGGTTTAGGACAACCTGAGGCGAATGTCATACTTCAACTTTCAAACAGCTCTTACCCAATAAAATTAGTGAGTAAAGAAGTGGGTAAATTGGTATTGGAAATCTAATTCCCACCAATAACCTCACTGAGGGATGCAGAGGGGGTTGTTGCTGGTTTGGTTTTTTTTTCTTGTGAGATGGAGAGCTTTTAGAAAACAGGTAGAATTTCTGTTGTTTAGAAGATTGTTTAAAAGCTTGGAAACAAGAGTACTGGTAAGAAGCAGTAGCCAGAAGCAAAACAAATAAACTTTCATACCCAGGAAATCCCATCCATACAAACTTCCCTCCCTACAGATTGTAATTAAAAAAAAAAAAAAAAAAAAGTCAAGGAAAAGATTAAATTGTCTCCTTACCTGATAAGCTTCTTTGGTTTAGAAAAAACTTTTACATTTTCATGCAAAATGTAAATGAAAATTCTTTTGCATTTTAATTTCTGCAGAAATTTTTAGCTAATTGAATAATTTAAATATCCATATAGACCAGAAGTACAGTCACTTCTTTTACAGTTTAATTTCAGTTGCTCTTACACAAACAATTCCACTGGTCTTGCTCAAAAAATGTAAGTGATAATTGGTTTGCACTGCTGAGAGACGCAGATCGCATACTTAGCAAAAACATCTTAACTTGCCATTTTAATGATCTTTCCTTTTTATATTTAATTTCTTTACCGTGAAAGTTTGTATCAACTCACTTCATAAACTTCTGAGAACTTAATGTTAATTGTAAACAGCATGGTGAAATAAAATATGACAAGTAGACTACCCCGAAACTGAAAGATCTTGCTATAGTGAGAGACGGGGAAACATTGAAGCTGTACCTGATAGTCCATAATGCGAGGCTCTCTCCATTACCGTTAGGCCCTGTCTCCTAATAATTATTCTTTTTTTGTGGAGGGACCCGTCTGAGTTCTCTCAGAAGTCCCAGATCCATCGCTGTGAAGTGCTTTGAACAGAAATGAATTGCTAACCATCTTTACGTTCTCATTTTCTGGTATATGACATGGAAACTTTTGTTCTCCACTCTCTTCATGTGCGGAAAAAGGAGTAAAAGAAGCACCTTTCCTCAGTCTTTGGTTTTGCTTCAAATCTTTGAAGTGTAAACAAAAGCTACTTTGAAGTAAATGCTGAAATCTACCTCTTTAAAACAGGTAGATCCCCTAAGCTTTGGTTTTCCTTATTAGTAATATAGAAGAGATCTCACTGATGTAAGGTTTGCAGTGTTTCACACACCTAATGCCCTTTTTTATTTCATGACCACATTGAAGTTAAGCCAGACTGGTATCTTTCATGTCTGATAGTAGTTTCTTTACCTGACAGATATAATTTTTTTACAAGCCCACTCTTGCATTCAGTATATCTGTCTTTCATGACACCATTAAGTTCCACAAAACATCATCATAGAGAGAAAAAATATCTGAGAAGCCGTGTGTGTGTGTGAGCATTCTTCTGTACTGTACTTCAAGTGGGTTTACGTGGTGGTTTTTTTCAGTCTGGTTTTCATTTGCTTTTGTATTGACCTTTTGCAACTATTCTTGGTTTAAAAACGTTAAATACATTTGTTTTGTTCGGTCATAGTTAGCATTAGATTTATAGGACTGCCATCTGGCAGTCTTCTTTCCCCCATCAGCTGTGGAGACCTAGAATAAATATCATCAATGTAATAGTCTATTTGTGGCTCACTGGACTTTGAAAGACAAATTTGAAGAAAATTACCTGTAGCAGAATATCTTTTATTTTCAAAGATACCTGAAAGTTTACTGCTTTCATTATCTGTCAAGAATGACTGAAAGGAGAGGAGCATGTAAAGACAGAAACTAGGAACCAGGAAATTTGAGTTTTCTTTCCGATTCTTTCTCTAAAATCTTGTGTGAATTGAAAGGTATCCCAAAACTTTCTTTTTTTTCGATATGAAAAAGTACTTTCTCAAGATAGTTTTGGGATTTAAAACATTGATTAGCTTTTTGTAAAATACCTTAGAGAATTGAAAGACACAGATACATAGTGTAGCTTTCACCTAGTCTTTTCAATATATCTATACAGTTTCAGTGTAGCAGAGGTATGTAAAGGCTCTACATGGGCAGGGATCACTTTGAAAAATCTGATGCATACTCACAATTGCACTCTAACTCAAGAAAGTGAGAGATGGTAAGTGACAGCAACAAAAGAGTAGCATCCAAAGAAGTGCTGAAATATCACCAGTGTTCCTCTGAATCAAGATTTTTTTTTTCTTCCTGCATTGTTTGTTCCTCTGCAGTTCTCCCAAGGGTATACTGAGAAGTTAATTACTTGTAGAAAGAGAGAGGAAGTTTATGGAACACAAAATGGTCATTGCTGTTTAAAAACAAAAATATTCTTTAAAATATGGCCTTTCGTTTCTGTTACTTAATATACAACTCCGAAGAGCCACCCTGGAAATCATTTAGGAGTATCTGTCCTGGAGTAGAATGTTCCCATGTTAGCTTAATGAACAAGAAGCCTATTGAAAGATATCAGTGCCATAACCCATAAAATCATTGGTGAGATTTGTAAGTTTTGATTTAAAACATCAATATATCCTGTTTTATGAGGACATAGAATACATCTATTGAGAAAGGATTTTATGGAAAATTTTAGACTTCTGATCTCTTGAGACATAATTCTGTTACCAGCTGTAGACTTCAGGTGTGTTTCAGTGGGTTCATATACACCTCGAGATGAGTTGTAAATACCGTTGTAACTTTTGGACATGATTTTGGATTCTGACACAGAATAAAAGACCAGGTTTCAATTCTGTGTTCTACTGTAAAGGTCTTTCACATCCATTGGAAACTTTTTAGGGATGATAGTATCATATCTACTAAATTTATATGATTAAATATTAAGTATTTAGCTATCCTTAGTTTACTCTGCAACAGAGCAATATGGATTCATCTCACCTTAGTTTACTCTGCAACAGAGCGATATGGATTCATCTCACCTTAACTGTGCACATTTCATATAGGAGAAACTGCTCTCTGAAATTGCTTAACTCCACTGATTAAAGAGGAAATCTCAGTGGCAAGCTTTTATTATGTGTCTGATTTAAACAGCTAAAGTTAGTGAGATGAATCTCACCAAAATGAACACTGAAGGAGAGAACAGTAGCTTGAAAAGTAAGTTTAATCTTCAAATCTACTGTTTGGGGCAGTGTGGGATCCCAAGACAGAGGTTTCTTGTTCTTTTAAAATTATTTAACAATACTAAAACTGCAGAAAATATTTAAGCAGTTCCATGCACAAAACACTTTAGACAATATTTTAATTTTAAGTTCTCTGCACTTAGGTTATCCACCTTCAAAACTGACAAAATGCGTTTTTAATATCTTGAATATTTCTGTAATGGAGGACACAGAGCTACGTCTAGGTGAAGAGCAACTCAGCCAAATTTCTTGAACCTGTTAGAGGAAGGTGTAATTTTCTTCCCTATAAGTAGTAGTCATCCTTGCACTTGAGAGAGAGCTAAGTGTACAGGTGTTGCAATAAAGAAGAATGTTGCCAGTTTCCTTTCTTAAGATTTCTGAAATAGGAGCCAGCAGTACTACAAGTACTTCCACGTAGTGGAATACAAGTACAAGTACTTCCACGTAGTGTATCATCCGTCACTTCTTCTGAGTTCTGCAGAAGCCAAGATAGGTTCTGGCTTGAACTGAATTTTCTATTCTTAGATAAAAGTAAAACTATTTGGAAAATTTGATTTGATTGCTTATTACCAGGATGAAGGAAGAAAAGGAAGAACACCTTTTTCTGATAGTTCAGTAGGTATACATTTATTGGATCAAAAGGTGATCTAAAAGGACAATAATGAGTTTCTTTTTTATCTAGTTCCAATAGGAGTTTAAGTTTTGTGGCTTTTGTTCCAGTTTTAGTCCTTTTACAGCTAAACTAAAAAAAGCCCGCATAAACCCATCTTTTTTACAAGTACCTTTTTCCACAAAGAAAAAAGATTATACAGATCTCTAAAGAATTTATGACACTAAAATTAGCTCTCATCTCATGAGTTTAGGTTTCCAGTGTGGGAAGCAACGTTAGATCACTGCCTATTTGTAATCTTGCTCTTTCCCAAAATAAAACCTATGTGATTTATGCATTTATCTTGAGGTTTAGTAGGAGCTATGAGAGCTGATGTATGGGTTTGGACGGAGCTGTGTAGCAGCTTCCTTTTCTGCCATGTGAGCCAGAGAAGATGCTTCCTCCGTGGGTGCTGGAATGTAGCCAAAGCCTTGCATCCCCTGGTAAAGCTACCAGGAAAGTCTGATACTCCTTTACTGTCCTCAAAGTGCCTCCACTTTGTCCAGTGCACTGGGAGGCACTGACTGCATGCAGATGAAGGTTTCTCACAAAGATGATGTCAGCACTAGAAGTGGTTTTCCATTTTGTCATACCCAGTCGTGATAATGAGCTTCTGGGTGATAGCAGTAAGGGGACCATTTTGCCACGTACAAATCTGTTAGAAGAGGCATTGTCGGTGCCTAGAGCCAGACCTGAAAAAGAGGTGACTATGTCCAGCTGGAGGGTTTTGTGGCTTGGCTTTCTTTTTGTTTGCCCTTCATGCTGCCAGTTTGCACTCAAGTGTGAGACTGTTTTAGAAGGTCATGGGAAAATTTTTACTTTCAACCCCATTTTGAGCCGAAGCAAAATACGCCTCCACTATAAAATGTCTTCCTACTTCAGCTGTAGAACTTCAGAAAATGGGTAATTTTCTCAAGAAATACTCAGTCATACTGTTAATTTTATTCTTTATGGAAATTGTATTCTTCATTAATCACTGTCCAGATTTCCCAGTGATAATAATGGGGCTGCCCAATTTTTAAGAAGCCCATGTGGTGCTGCCTGCACCGAGATTTACTAATAGCAAGCTGTATCAAGGAGGATGTTATTCCTCCTGCTGCTAGTATCTGTGAACTGACTGCTTTGCAAATGGTTGTAGTCTGCAGTGCTGATCTAGAATCAATGAATAGAGATGGAGAAGTGTTTTTGTTTTGATGATGAGTGCAAAGAAGAGAGGAAATCCAGCATAGACAATACAGCATTGATTCAGGCATAGCGTTCATTGCATTTAATTTCTAATTGTTATGACTCATTTTGTATATTAGACTGAGTTGATGAATGCGCTTTAGAATCAGTTAATGAGTAATGAATATGGTATTTAGTAACACTGTTCGCTATATAGCTGGCAGAAATGTCACAGTTCTGTTACAGTAATCAGAATTCATTCGTGACATGGGTAATCTCATCTAGTGTCAAAATTCTTTGGGACAAACACTTTGTACACAGAGCTAAAGTATCTGGCTTTCTCTTATAACTCCACAGGATCAATTTTCGAGAGAAGCAAAGTAGCTAGCTGCCTAGAGTGGCAGGTCTCCCAGGCACTACTGTTCGTACTTACCTTAAGCCTCCAAGATTAGGTGAGCTTTCCAGTTGCAGAATTCCAGTTTTCAGGTATTGCGTGTTGAATCAAGAGTTCGACAGCTCTACACATTCACAGAGGGAACTATGCCTGTAACAACTAACCAGGTAACTAGGTGTTCTTAGGGAGAGTGTTTTTTCTCTGAATTCCAGCAGCACCTATTTTTTATTTAGGTGACTAGATACTTCTTAGGAATTTTATTTCAGAATAAAAAAAATGCCTTTTTCTAGGTAAGCTTGTGAAAGTAATGGAAGGAATGTGTCAATTCATGTAAGTCTCACGTGAATGTTAGTACCATTATACATTTCTCTGCTTAGAGAGGCTGCAGGTGATGGAAGAGATAAAATAACGCCTTTCAGGACCACCTTCTGTTATGGATATGATATTTTGAAGTTATGAAAAAATTCAGATTTTGAAATTCAACTCTATTTCCAGAACATGATCTGACTTAGTCAAAAGAATAGTCCACGAACGTGTTCATTGTGAAGAGAGAATTCTCCAGCTAGACAAAATGTAGATTTTCAACCAAACCTTTTTCGGTTTAGTTTGTGGCAATGAATGCTGCTTGTTTCTAACAGGTGGCCAGCCTAGCTTAATTTGTGACTGCTTGTTTTTGAACTGTGCCAATAATGACAGCTGTCTACAGTGGTAAAAGTAAAAAGATTCATGGAGGTCTTTAAATTACTTTAGGGATAGGTTACCATGTTTTATTGGACATAATACCTTTAAAGTAATAAGCTTAATTTCAAAAAAAAGTATTTACTTAAAGACAGTGTGCAGTTGAGCAGCTGTCCATTGAAATTCTTTTACTTTCTAAAGTAGCCTATCTGATTCACAAGTGACTGGAAAAACAGTAATTTTATACATAATATTTTAATAAAGAATATACTTCAGGCTTAGCTATTCTGTTCTAGTTTAAACTAACAAAAGATCTATAGTTCACGTTCTCATTATTTTTTTTTCCCTTTCTCTTGGTAATTTAACAGTCCTTAAATGTGAGCATAAAGGTGCTTGAATGCAAACATAATGTTACATTACACCATTAAGGTGACCTGGTAAAAGTGACAATCCGATCGTACGTGTTCTAAAGAAGTATAGCTGTATACATAAGAAGCTGTAATAATTATAAAGAGCCTACAACAAAAGTCATTATGCCATCTTTTATCACAGTAACAAGAACAGAAACTCAGTAGTGCACAGTGTTTAATTAATTTGTTATGTACAAGTTAAAAATAAGGATATTAATACAATGATGATCATAAAAATCATATTAACATTCAGGCTCCTGCAGAGACTCCATTAACCTTGCCTCAGAGCTGTAAAAGCATATGCCAAGTTCTCATTCCTCCTAGACAAGGGAACAGATTAGTTTTACTCTTGAACTAAGCACACCATTGCTTATGTGAAAAAAACCAAGCCACAGCTACAGAGTTTCATTTGGTGGTACAGATTAGGTACTCTGTACTAGGTGGACCTCTAGAATACCATGGATATTATAAGTTGCAATTTCAGTAAGTGAATCTTAACTGCATGTTGCAATGGTTCTGAAGATGCTCTCGGGGAACAGATGGAAAAAGCCACGGCATTGTGAAAGGCTTTGAGTTACGTGTGGAAACAGAAAACTTCTGCTTAAGAGTTTGTTTTTTAATACAGGGTAAGAGTGAAGCTGGGTAAATAAACTAATAAGCCCAGACTTAACTAAGGACCCAAGCTATCAAGAAAAGAAATACTTCTCTTCTTTAGTCTGCACAATAACAACTGGGATGAACTACAGCTGCCTTGGCAACCATATGTAACGTATGCCTTGGAATTAAAGCTAAACCTGGGCTAGATTTTGGGTATTACTTGATGCTTCTCTTTTTAATGTTTGTTTTCCTTATAAGCTTTGTAACATCATAATTTCACAGAAAATGCTGTCCTGTCAAATAGTTCTTGAATTACCTGCTTCCTCTTAAAGATAATGTAGCCATATGTGCTTTGGGGAATTTCAAACAATCTACCATTTTCAGAACTGATTTAATAATTCAAAATGGTGAAACCTATGGGAGCCTTTTGCTTATTTTTTCATAAAATCACCTTCTAAACAAACCAAACAAAAACATTCTTTTTGCCACTTCTAGTGAAAACCAAATGAAATAGTACATTTTACCAACTTTTTTCTCAGTAGCCACGACCGTTTCTCTTATATTGCTTGTAATTTAAAGCTATTATTAGTTTAATCAAGAGTTAAATGGGAAACACAAGTTTATCTTATGCAAGATAGTTTTGTAACAGGAATCTAGAATGTAGCATTTTCTTCTGAACATTTTTTATAAAATGCATAGTTTTGTGTGATTATGGATCTTCACACATTGAATAACTTCTTAATTTCTGAAAAAAACAAGCACGTTACGTGTGCAGATTTTTTTCTGAAATATTTTCAAAAAGGTATAGTTTGATAAAAGGTACATTTAAAAATAACTTTAAAAAGTATTAACTTAAGAGGGAGAAGAAACACCGGTGTGCTGTGTTTGTTTGAAAGAAGTTCCCTACAGTAGACTGTTCTCTGTTCAAAAAAATTTTCAAGAAAACACTAAACACTGCACTGCTCACCCTACCATTATGTCTGTCTCGTTTCAGCTGCTAAAACATATCTCCACAAAAGCTAGAAATGCAAAAATCATTCTTTAACACATACCACACCTGCTGAAACATCAGCCACATGACATGACCTTTCTTCTAGTCTTCTGAATAGTTTTTTGTCACCTATCCTCAATGAGACTTCTGCTTTTCAGAATAAGCTTTAAATATTACAACTTGTCACAACAAATGACAAATAATTTGCCTTCCTGCTGACAGTTATAGGAAGCATGAGATTCTAGACAGCTGGATGATGGGGTGAGAGCAAAGGATTAAATAGTTTTCCATCTCCTACCAGCAACCAGTTGCCTCTAGTGAAGGGCACTCCTTCCTTACTCTAAGGCACACACTCCCCACTTTATTTGAGGTTCTCAATGCTTACCTATCTTTCTAACCTCATGAAATGTTGACTGATGTTGATTAGGACACGTTAAAGCAGAAGCAGGGATGGGCATGAGTACCAAGCTAAAAAGCTTACACTGCTTGCAAGTGTTTTCCAACTCTCACCTTTTACATATTGGGTACTTAAATGGGTCCAGAGCTAGAAATAATTAATCAGCCTCTTAGGTTACACTGTATATGCCTAGGTCTAACCTTTTTGTTCAGAAAATGCTGTCACTTCATCTGCCAACTTCATAGAGCCAAAGAGATGTTTTGGTTTGTGTTGGTTTCTCAGGGTCAGCCAGTAATCTCACAGCAATCTTCTGCATGCAGGTGTGGTCCTTTTTACCTTCCTCTGCATCATATTCCAGCCCTCATACAGCCCTGCCTGAGCCGAGTGCTGACTCTGAAACTCCCGGATTTGCACACAAGGCATTCTTTTCACCATTTCTGAACTGGGTAATAATACTTATGTCTCACCATCCCTACGTATGATCATGACATCCTCCTATTCAAACACATAAGCATTTCTGTTCAGGCCAATCTTGTGTTTGACTGAAACTATGTAAACAATTACATATTACTGTGAATCCTCTCGCTCAGTTTTAGTTTAGATCATTTCATGGAGCTGAATAGACTGGATGTTACACAGTCATAGTTTATTTATCAGCAGTACCAAAATGTATCTGGTTGCTAGACCATGTTAGTAGCTGCAGTCCAACTTGTCACACTGGCTGTGAGTGTGGGGTTCTTGAGCAAAGACTACCCAAAAATCCTACTAGTGGTTTTGCTTATATTGTCTCTTGTAATCACAGACAGATTTACCCTCTTGCTTATCTGAGCAAGCCAATGTATTTATAATTCAATTTTCTGCCCAGCATCCTCTTCCTTGCAGTTCTTGGTGGTGAAAGCTCCAGATGCAGTTATGGTTCTTCAGGAATGCTTGCTGTGGGGCATTCTTTTTTTCAGAGGATTCTGCTTCTGTAGATCGCTGAAAATCACTACATGAACGGGGAGAAATTTAGAAACTATTAGCTTGCTTTTGCCAACCAGCCTGGGATTCACGTTGTAAACTGAGAGTCCGCTAAATCCGCTCAGGTAATGAGGCTGATCAGAGCATTCCACAGTCTTCTGTTTAACATCCTTTCCCATGCAGTCCATGCTTCTGGCTTGTCTCATTTGCAACACACAAGTTTAGGGAGTGTGAACATTTGCTGAAAGAGATCTATGCATGCCTCCTTACCAATTTTGGAACTGTGGCTCCCGTCAGATTAAGATTACTTGACCATAACTTACCCCAAGAACTTTCAGATTGAGAACACTCAATTTACTGAGTCAAAGAAATATGCAGTCAGGGAAGAACTTCAGGTTTTTTTAATTTATATGCATGAATAAAGTGGTGATGTACGTGCCAGATTTCAGCAAAAGTAGATTAAACTCATCTATTGTATTGTTTTACCTAAATAATCTTGACCGGATTCATGATTTTATTGCAAAAGATTCTGAACAACCAGGTGTTGGGAAGGATAGTCTAGAAATGGGAAAAATAGGAAAAAAAGACACATTTCACCTTCTCATAAAGTTGTTTAAAGTTACTGAAAATACTCTAGGCATTTCTGGGAGTAAAGCGGGTTTTTTTAGAACAGCAAATACTATGGCCATTTTGGTGCTTTCAAGGATACTAAGCTGGAGCCATAAAGCTCTGAAGACACACCTGAATGTGTGTTAGCGTTACGATTTATGTTGTGCATATGGACCAAATGCCTGTGGCACACCGGAGACTTTGCAGAACAGGGCTTCTCGATGGAGGCCTTCCAGAGGACGAGAGGGGACACGAGTGAGCCCAGGCGGGAGCTGGCAGAGGAGACACTTTGGGAAGGTCTGGCTTGGCGGTGGGTGCTGGGGAAGCCCTGTACAAGGTCCACTAAGGCACCCGAGTTGTGGAGTCGAGGAAACCAGGGCAGATGAGGTCCCTGTCACATTTCTCAGTGTCCCCTCCCGGCCATCAGCCTAATGAAATTGCGGGTGGTGCTTCAATCCCTCTCATCACCAGCACGTCCTGATCAACAGCCACTGCCATCCATTGGGAGGGAGAGAGCAGTTTCAGATTTATGCATTTTAATGTTGAAAAGTTGTCATTTGTGACAATGATTTTTTTCTGTGCTTTGCTTAGGTCACTAATTTACACGATCAGGCTGATAATTGTCAAAACTTATAAACTGATTGTGGTGCTTCATTATCCAATATTTTATGGAATAGAAAAAGTCTGCAAACAGTATGTGCACGCAGCAGGTTCTCTGTGAAGAAACAAATTTCATTTATGAGTGTTAAAACTTAGCAATGTTAAAATTTCGCATAGTTTCGTGTTCCTAAAAATAAGAGTGTGTGAACTAGCTGCAGTCTTTTCAGTGCTGTAATTGCACTTTTTTTTTCTATTTATATGTTAAAAAAAAGACCAAGAATTTTTTGGCAGTAGTACTATTTTTAGAAATATGACTGGCTTCCTTAAGTTTATTTATTAATTTTGTGCTCACTTATAGTTAACAGGATTTGGAAGCTGAAAACAATATTTCTTTTTCCACTGCTGAATTTTCTAATGGACATTAGATTGAGGTCTTTTTTTTGTTTCTTTCCTTGTTTATGCATTTGATGACAGGAGAGCACTGGGAATGGCCACCGTAGTTTACTCCTTGTAGCAGAGCTGGCTGGCTAAAAACAAAACAGGGAGCCATGTATCACTACTACTGAAGTTATGGGAGGTTTTCCATTAATTTCTGAGGAAACAAAATAGATATACTCTAATTTCTCTTAAGCATTATATACTTTTTAAATTTTTTTCAGTAAACATTACATTTATTATGGAGAAAAGGAACAGAAGTAAGCCTCAGTATTGAAGATGAGTAAATTGTAGGGGGATCCTGAGAAATTATTTTTTTATAGATGACTTCAAAAAGCATTTAATATGTGTGAACTGTTCCTTAAAAGTATCTTTGTGAAAAGAGAAAAACAATTCCAAGAAATGGTTTTATAGCTTTTTGAGAAAGGAATGAAAACTAAACGCAAGGCAATATAAAATAATAGAAAGATGGAAATTTTCAGTGACTATGTCTCTCCCAACTGAAATAATTTCTTTTCTTTGAAATACCCTATTAAACAGTTTTAGTCAGTGATGGTACCTCTTGATCACAGCTTAATCAACTAAATCAGCTGTCAAATGTGAAATGTGGCTCTGAAGTGGCATCTTTTAACAGTCTTTGTCATGGATAGGATATTTATTTTTAGGATGGAGACCCTTTTTTTCCTTTTGTTATTAGCCATGAAAAGAGCTGGATTTTACTATTATTGTGCATTATTAATGGCATCATTTGCTAAATTCTGTGGAAAAGAAATGAACTTGCAAAGATGATTGTATCACTAGTAGTGATACTGGGCAAATCATAAGAAAACCCAGTTAGTTCTGCATGCATTGAAATTTCAGATGTATATCTGTTCATTGTGTGACTTGAGAAATGAATTCTGAAAATATTTCCTGCATATTCCTGTTTGCAGACATCATATTCTATGCTATCAAAAATTACTGGGAAAATCTGAATGCTTTAATATTATCTCTCAATGTCTTAGGAAACTTGAACCATCTGTCATAGCCAGATTAATGTGAAATTCAGCAGCAGATTCAAGCATAGGTACAGAGTCATGTGTATTGAATGAATTTCTTATAAGCATTGGTCCCACAGGAAATCACATGAGCAGTTAAAGAAGAAATAATTAAAAGCCAGGTAATTTTCTGGGAGAAACAATGTATGTGAGATGCTCAGGGTCATAGGACAAAAGTCGTTAGAAGTCAAATTAGATAAACAGATGTCTGACCCCGACTGAACTCAAATGACATTTCTCATCTAGACAAGTCTTACATGCTTCTGTTGGTAGGGCAAAGACGAGATTCTGGGGATTTAGGGCTATCCTGGGCTTCTCATAGACATGCAGTCAGGGATAGCTTATGACCACTAATCTCAGTTCTTGGCCCCTAAGCCCTCAGTAGCCCCATTTATTTTTTCCAAGCTAAGGACCTTGTAGAGCATTGTACAGTGTAAGTGCCTCCTACAGCCAGAAACACAGGTGGGACATCCATCTATTTTCTTTCATATTTGGAACCTCTGGTATCTAAGGAGATATGTGCAGACTAAGCAGTAGAATTTATAATGGTTTTGCCATAATCTCTTCTTTTTAGTAGCCTGTACAACTGGAGTTTATGGCAAAATCTGCTTCTTAGTTAGGGCACTCATCTTTCAAAATTTCTATCTTTGTGTCAAATTTAACTGCAACGAGCCAGTATTTTCAGAAGGTATTAAGAAGGGAGCAGTTTTCTAAACGTTTCTTTCATGGAAAACTAGTCAAAAATCAATGTGTTTAAATTTTGCACATTTGTAGTTGGAGAAAGACCCTAGGTATGTTAATATGTCTAAGTACAACAACCAAAACTGAACAGTAACTGTAAGTGTGACTTTATAACTGATGTGTAGAGCATTTACTTTTCCTAATATTGTGATTTATATGTAAAGTCTCATTTCAGCCATGCTTCATTCTTCTTCACCTCCACTCTTTAGTAGAACATGTTTCATGTTGAACTTCTTTACCTTTTGGTGACAATTCTTGACAAACAAAAACCTAAAACACTTCTAACTGCTCATAAAATGGAAATGATCATTCCTGTTCCCCTGTTATTTTGTTGGATTGGGGCAGCCTTGTGATCCATAGATATAAAACTTTTAAAAGTTGATTTCAGAATTAGTCTCAAAAATACCTTTGATACAAGTTGGTGGGTGGTACTTATCAGTCCTTTCTCATTAAGTCCTGTGGACAAGCAACATCCAGTTTATGTTACCTTTGTCTGATGCTTGCCAAGCTTGAAACATGTAAACGTTTGGATAATATTCCATTCACTTTGCTCTGATGTTTCTTCAGATAGCTGAAGGTCTGCTTAAATAAGTTCTTGAATCCTGTCTTTAGAAAATACATTATTTGGTTTATCAATTTTACTTCTATAATTACTTAAAAGGGACTGATATTTCAAATGTGTAATCTTGCTTCATATACAGTGTAAATTGCAATTATACCCATAAGATACGATTGAGGTACAAATTTTGGGAGGTATCTTTGTTTCCATGAAACGTCACATCAGACTGCTCCTCAACCACTGCACTGTGATCCCTATGGATCTCTCAGAACTCATTTATGATTGGGGCATATGACATTAAGAAGTATGGTGTGCTCTGAAAAATGTAAAATCCCTCAGTTGACTTAGTTTTCAAGTGCAACCATCTTCTTCTAAAACCACTCAAAAAAAAAAAAGGCAAAAAAAGAAATTACATGGGTTTATCATTGTCATAAATGATACTTATTTTATCACAAGTACCAGAAGGGGCTGAAGTAAAGAACCCTCTTTTGGTTACTGCACAGGGAAAATTTATCAGCCTTACATGAGTAAATGCACATAGACTGAACAAAAAATGAAAGCCCTTACCGTGGAATGAAAATTATTTTCATGTACAGTCTTAAGAAATAGTTTAAAAACTGAGAAGAATTAAATACATAGGTGTTTCATTCTTTTAATACTTCCCTTGGTATATATTAGTCATGTGTTATTTGAATGTCGTTTTACCTTAAGAAATTGCAAAGAAGTAATTAATATCTCTATTAAAGAAATTAATAGCTGTTGCATGAGAATTCTTCTGAAGCCGTCCCTAGTTTTACCTGGGTGTTTCAACTGGGGCATGAAGAGACTGCTATTTATAACTGTATCTCCTAAACTGTTTCTTAAGGCAGTCTTAAGGTATCTCCTTAACTGTTTTTAACCTAGTTATAAAATCACTTCTTAACTGCAAATACATAAGAACAAAATACATAGGCTTTATGGATTGGATTATTTTCTAACATGATTTCAGCACTTCAGGCCTGATTCTGAGGTCAAAGAGAATTATTTTGGTTGAAATGACAGATTCAATATGCATATTTTTGGGTTGTCCCATGCTGGTTAATTCAATAGCTGAGCTGTTAATGAAGAACAGCTTTGAATAGAAATAATGTAATAGGAGATTAAATTATGTATAACTCTTGCATTTTTCCTCGTCCAATTTAGAAGCAAGAATTAAATTCAGACTTAATTAAAGAATCAAATCAGCTTCAAAACCAAAGAGTTATTGTGGATTTAGCTATACAAATCTAATAAGCACCACTTCAACCTATTCATTTAAGAGAACACTCCTTTTTTGTTTGTTGTTGTTATGGATTTGATTATTGAAAATATGGGGAGAGAGAATACAAGGAGAAATAGTCAAACTTACTATTAAACTTATCTCACTTCCATGATTATGGTGATGTATACTTTGAAAACCATGTGTCTTATGTATAGGATTTTTTTAATACATGCATCTCAATATCCTTAACAAAGCTTGTTAGGCATTACTACCTCCATTCTACAGATGAAGAATATTATTGTAAACTGTTATCAGAATGACATAAACATTCAATGATTTCAGTTTACTACTCCTGCTCTCTAAATTGAATATAGTTTGTGTTGTACAAAACATAAAGTATACCTAACGGTGTAGCTTTAAACTACTGTGTTTTGATGTTTTGTTTATGCTCTCCCTTAATTACATCCAATGAAAAATCACTGTATAGATAAACAGTAGCACATAATAGAGAGTAAATTATGGAGTACTAAATGTGGCTTGCTGTTGATTGATACAATTAGACAGAATTACTACATATATTCAAATCAAAGGAAAATAAGGCTTTAAAAAATCAATATTTTTGACTGAGTATGGACAAATTCTCTTAACAATACATGCTTATTGATTTAATGTGGAGGAATTTCATCTACAATAATATGCAATCCAAGAATAAGGAACCAGATTTTGGATTTTTTTGGAACCCAGTGTGCTATTTCTGTTTTTGTAGAAACTGAAGACTCTGTTGCTTTTTGGATGTAAAATGAATAGGTATTTATTGAAGTATGTATTTCAAAACAGCTGTGTTCTTTACCTGAGTTGTTAAAATAACCTGTCTGTCTAAAAAAAGCTGACTGTCCTTTGAAACAAAGAATTTCTTGGAGAGTAAGATTGGAAAGGTGGATGTAAAAGGAAAACATCAGTGAAATATCTAAACTTTCCCAAGACTGTTGCAGTTCCAAAAGTCTAATCAACTAAATGAAAATAGCACAAAAAGAAAAAGTAACTCACAAATCTTACGTGTTTGGGTAATGCTTATCCTAACTATTTCTTGTGCATATAAAATTGGGTGTCAGGGTTATTGTTGTCAACTTATTTTCTCGCAATTTCAAGGACTGGTGAATGCATGAGAAGTACAAAATGATGTAGCTAATTAATTTTAACCACTAAATTATGTTCCTCTCATTTCCTGTCTTAGAACGCTTGAATCACTCAATCAACTGTTATTGTACTTATGTTGATTTTTTTTCTTCACAATTTATTTTAGAGATGTAAGAACAACCTGACCTGCATATTCCCATTTCTCATTTTACAGAACATTTGTATTTTCATGTCTATTTCCAACATTTTTTCTAATAGAGCTACACTTGTAATAAACTGAAAATTTCATTTTGAACTGAAAAAAAGTGGTTTGTATGTATTTACTAAAGTATTATAAATGGTGGGATTCATCCAAGTTCAGATTTCACACAGATTCTTCTGTATAGTCATTCTTGGCAAAAATGGGTAAGACCACTTAAAATCGCAAAAATGTTGCATCTGATCAAAACAGGTTTCCATAGGAGACTATAAAAGATATCAGTGTACTCAAATGACGATTTCTGTTTCATACCAAGTACAGAATATATTGTAGACTGAGATTAGCACATAACCGAATATGACATTGATATTTTTACTCCTAAAAGACTGATTATTGGCATAACATAATTGTCTCTTTGTTCATGGCTTCTATAATTGCGCTCTCAGTCCTTAAGATTTGCCATGCATTTTATGTTAATCCCAGAAGCTTAGAAAATAAAATTAATGCATGGAAATGGGTGTTTTGTGAGAGGAGTTTAGCATATTACAAATATTTAGGCTATGATGACGTAGTAGAATATGATTGTGGTGTAAGAATAAAATCTCTTTCATCAGTTACTGGTAGTTCAGAAACGTGTTTGGCCACATCCTGACTTCAAGAATTTTGCAAGCAATATAATTGACTTTTTCAATTAGAGTAAAATTTTTCCATGCCCTTAGTGAAGTAGGAACCAGAAAAGAGATTACAGGTACTGCAAATGAGATATTTTAATACAGTGGTAGCAACATATTTGATTCCCTGGATTAGAACAAACACTGTTAAATAGGCTCTCTAGATGTCTGGTTGATTAGTAGATCATGGAACAATTTATTGCAAGACACAATTGTGGAAAGATCCTAAAATAAATTCTTAACATGCAATTTAATTTTAAAAATAAGATTAAAAATTAAAATATCCAGGTATCAACAGAATGTAATTTTAAAAAGTAACTTAAAAGTTGCCTGAAAGATTAAGACTGCTGGTCCACTCTTTGTATTTAAATAGTTCCCATATTTGTCAGAAGAACATTCTGTAAAAGGCATTGTCATACAGAATGAAATATCATGAAATCTGTTATCTTTCCTGAATATTTATGGCACTAAATATGACACTTTCTACTTAGTAACACAGGAGAAAAGATTCAAGACAGGAGAAAGGTTCATCTAATCAGCTTGCTCTTTAAGAATCTCTATGAGAAAGAGTAAACATTGGGAAATGGTGCTAAAAATGAAATCACTTAAAAATGCAAATTTAAGTTGTGATTTTCAAGCAAAGGGATTTATTCTCAAAAAGCTGAAATACAGCTTCAGTGATTTTTGAATGAAAACTTAAGAATTAAAAATTGTATTTTCAAATAAAAAATTATGAAAATGTTTTTCATATATTTAAACTAGCTAGTGAAAGTAAAAAGCTGATCTGTCAGTTTGTCCACAAAACCAAAAAATCAATTATTCAGTCACCTCTTCCAAAAATACGTAATACTAAACATTAGAAAAATGGGTATATTCCTCAGTGCTAACCTATGAGTTCATCTCACTTGCTGTCATGGGTAGCGTATGCACTTCAGTCTGTAACTTCAAAGAAATCATGCCATTTTATCAGGGGACAGGAAAGAAACAAAAATCTCTAAAATGTAACTGTAAGAAAGCTGTAATCAAAAGGATATGAATAGTGAAATTGAATAGACTGAAAAGTCCTGCATTCTCAGGACAATATCTGGTAATGTGAGTTAGAAAACTGCCAAATAATTGTCATCAGTAAAGACACTAGTGTTGATCCTTAGAATTACAGAACAGTATATCCTACCGCCATATTAGGAAACCAATTAAGAGTGTAATTTATACATACCATCTAAAGGCAATTATCCTTCTGGCCTTTTTTAATTCCTCAGGAAACTAATAAGAAGGTAGAAAAAGGTAATGTGAGATACTCCATTTACTTTAGAGTTACCAGAACAAGAGCTTAGTAAGGAAAATGAACCATCGCGAAGTATAAAAATCTTGTCAAGATTCTAAATTTGGTTCTTATCATAAAATATTCTTAAGAAATGTCTGGTCACTAGAATACTTTTCTCATCTCGCAGTTCTTCTATATAAGCTATTTTGAGATACTCACTTCAAAGTGTGGGATGTAATTTTTTTTTTTTCATTGTAACTTGACATCTCAGCTAGTACATAATTTCTTGCTTTACACTAACTTTCCTCCTCCACCATCTCCTGAATTTTTATTTTCTTCTTTTCTTCTTGGCACTTTGTCTCATATTCTGATAGCCTCTGTCAGCCTTAATCACAAACTTAACTTTCTTCTCATCCATTTTCTATTTCCTTCTCCCTCAAGAGGGATGAGAGGAACTTGTGTATATGTTGTCTCAGCAGTTCATTTTCTGCTTTTACTTATGTATAGACTAAGCAGCAGCCATTTCCACATATTACAGGTTTTTCTTTTTTTCCATTCATGTGGCCCTAAATGCCCTAAGTTCAGGGAAGTTCAGTTACTTTTATGTGGTTTAGGTACATCAGTCCAGTTCTTACCATGAAGAAGTCTGTATGTGTGGCCGTTCTGTCGGAATAAACAGACTCAAAGTAAGTGGTGAGGTATAGGGGTGACTTTGGGTTTCTTGAGGCATGACTTGCACTTTGAAGATTAGATTTTTTTCCCTCCCACAAGGGTTTGTATTAACATTTGCTTTCAGGAAGCGTTTTACCATGTTATACAGGAGTAAAATCTCTGCCTATCTGCTAGACTACCCTGCAATAGGCCACAAAATTACAGAATTTCGCTTACATATATGCATATTGTGGGTAAAACACAGAGAGCTGCTATACACAGCTGTTTCCAGAGTGTGGCCATGGGGATTTCTCTTTTTTAATATGTTATTATATAGACACTTAATATAAGAGGCTGCTGCTGATAGTCAACTGAATTGTTAGTAGTTTCTAGGTGCTAACAAACAGTTTTCAAAGCTATGTAACACATTTTTATTTTGAGCTTTTAGATGCTCTTCCAAACAGATGGACACTGATTTTTTCTTTTCTTTTTTTTTTTTTTTTTTCCCTCCAATTAAAATCTGATTGTAAAGAAGCATGGTAACTTAGGAGAAATCTTCACACATGAAAAAAGGTCTGTGTTCCAAGAAATAGGCAAATTACCAATCTAAATTGCCTACCAGTAATCTCCATTTAGACTAATGCATTTAATGATTGACGAGAAGAATTGTATAATGAATTGGTGAAATTAAAATCAAATCTTCTTGTGCTGTTTTTTTTTTTAAGAAAAAAAAAACCTTCAGAAACTCTCTTAAGCCTCTTGTAGGTGAACAATAATATGGACATATAAAAAATCATGCAAGTCTTTTTGAAAAGGAGATCATTATTTCAGCTTACTAAATTTAACTTGGATAACAACAGCAAGCTACTACATGCTACTGCACTTCAAAATTATTCTAGATTATTTGTACACCTAGATGACATAGCTGACATAGATGTACATCTAGATGACATAGATGACATAACATTCTCAGAAAGAAATGACCTGGTAGTACTAGGGAGCTCAGTCTGCAGGTGTATGGTGGTGGTAAGCAGTTGTTAAAAGCTAAATAGGATAACCTGATACGGTAAAAGAAAAAATCTTTGACGTTGACACAATCTCCTTTGTACCTGATGTCAGGGAAAAAAGGAACTCTAAAAAACCTGTGCAATGTCAAAAGTATTTCTACTAGAACAAAAAAAAAACTTACGCAAAACAAAACAGGTAGAAACTAGTACCATGGGAATTCAGAAGAAAGATTCCTGCTTGTAAGTAGTATTTAGAGTTAAGTAGGCTAGTATCACCTTGCTATTAAATGATCATCTGCTGGCTTAATTTTCCTTTGCAAGCAATGGGAGCCTGAACATCAAAATAAGCTTTTGGTATCTCTTCCCTTAATCTTTCTACTCCTCATAAATTGCTAAGAAGTAGAAGAAATGTGAAATATGATGTCTTTTCTATGTATCCTTAGGGAACCAGTCAAGTGAATGACCTTGTGTTGGATTCATTGCTAATGTTTCACCTAGGCCATCCTAATATATTTGACAATTCTTATGACTTTATCTTCCCTAGTCATGAGTGAAGGAGGACATTTCTGAATGACAGTAATGAAGAAGATACAATCGTATGAAAATGTTTATCACTGTCCTCAGCACTCTGTGACATGAGATGTCAATACTGAATGAAAGGAAGATGGCTGTTTGGTTCTTCTTGAAAGAGTTAGAAATCTTCAAGCAGTATTTTAGAAGACTCTGTTGTTTTTACCTCTTTTTTCTTGAAAATGCACATGCTCTTGTCCACATATGTAGTAGACCTGTAAGAATTTTTCAACTATTCAGTAGCTAGTTCCATTTCTAAGGGGTCACTGGCATCCCTATAGTGAGATGTCTTGCAGTCTTAGAATTTGCCTTGTCTTATCTTTAAAGTTACATTAAAAAAAAAACCCAAAAAACAAAGATGAAGCTCTAGCAGACCCGGTCATAAATGGCAAAATATCTTGAATATCATATCCAAATAGCCATTGCAATGCAACTGTTAGTGTAGTCAGACACGTGAGTTATAAACCAATCCAGCTGTGATTTTCAGTACAAAAGTAGCAGTAATACTGTTCTCTTTTTCTCGCTAAGGGAAGAAAAAGAGAAAGTAAATGACTGATGTTGTCCTCTGTTCTGTGCAGACACGGCCTTTTCAGATGCTTCTCCCAGTATGAAATACTATTTAACTCTGAGGGAGGGAACAAACATGGTGTACAGAAAGAGAGAATGTAGTAGCCTGTGATATAATGAAAGTATTGCTGTATTTAACTGCAAAATGAAGGAGGACATCCTAAAGCAGGATGGAAAATAATTCTGTTCATAGTTCCCTAGGTAAAGTAGGCCATGTTTAAATTAGCAAGTAAAGTGGCATAGTAGGAGCAGGTCTGTGGAGTGAAATAGTTGGCTTTCAAGACCCCTATTGCACGCATTTGGTTGCGAGGGGGTACTTCAGACTAGCTCTAGCCTGGTCCTCTGAGCTGATGGAAATGCCCCTTTGTGGGTGGAATGTGTTCGGTGGCTTCACAGCGCTCATCTTCCAGTTCAGTTTTGGCCAAAAGCTATCTAGCAGCACACTGAGACCTCCCTACCATGTCGAATTCAAGCCTGATAAGTGGGGATGATCAGATTTGCTTCAGAAGCACATTTCTGATCCAAGTTGAAACATTAATGTAGAAACACATCTGTATATCACTTAAATACATGGGGTAGCAAATTCAATCCAGCAAAAAGATGTAACTTTTCAAAGTGCACATAGTTAAACTCATTGTGGTGCTTTAACCCCAGCCAACACCTTGCACCATGCAGCCACTCACACACTGCACACACCCACGGTGGGATGGGGAGGGGGATCGAAAACAAGTAAAACTTGTGGGTTGAGATACGAACAGTTTAAAAATTGAAATGAAAAAAAAAAATAGTAACAATAAGAATAGTAATGAAAAGGAAGATAACAAAAAGAGGTGAAATATAACCCAAGAAAGCCAAGAGATGTACAATGCAATTGCTCACCACCCGCTGACCAATGGTCAGCCAGTCCCCGAGCAGCCATCTGCCCCCCCAGCCAACTCCCCCTGGTTTACACACTGAGCATGACGTCCTATGGTATGGAATATCCCTTTGGCTAGTTCGGGTCAGCTGTCCTGGCCATGCTCCCTCCCAGCTTCTTGTGCCCCTCCTCGCTGGCAGAGCATGGGAAACTGAAAAATCCTTGACTTAGGGTAAGCACTACTTAGCAACAACTGAAAACATCAGTGTGTTATCAATGTTGTTCTCATACTAAATCCCAAACACAACACTATACTAGCTACTAGGAAGAAAATTGACCTTATCCCAGCTTAAACCAGGACACTCATAGTCTTAGGATATAAGGGATGCCAAAATCTTACAGGATTCAAAAACTCTGCACACAAATTCATGGAAGAAAAATTTATCTGAGACAATTAAATATAAAGACTTTACCTCTAGCTGCAAATGTTCCAGAGGAACAAGTGACTGGGAGAGTTAAACATAGAAATACCACTTTAAATTTGTCCTGTTCTTGCACTGTTTTCTAGTTACCTGCTATCGATCACTCTCAGAAACTAATGGGCAAGGTGTGACCTGGTACAAAAAGCCTTATGTTGACTAACCCCACAGTAATGGTCTTACACAGCACACAATATGTAAGCGGAAGTCCGGAAACATCCAGAGAGATTACTTGCTCAGTCATTATTTTCAATTTGTCCTTTGGAGATAAATGTCCATGTCCACCGGTGAGCTACAGAGCCTAAGCTTCCGCCTTGGAAACTCAGGTGCTTGAAGACAGGGATAAATGTAGTTCAGGCTGTGGTCTTTGAGAGGCAATAAATACGGCATTTTTCTGTGTAGAACTTTACTTATGTTGCTGTATGTTAATGGAGACAGCAGTAATTAAAATCTGCATTTAATTCTGAAGTATTTCTCTGATACTGGAACACACTTCTGTCGTCTTAAGTTTCAACAGCAATGTGTAGGATTTGGATTTGTAAATGTCTAGGTCTGATACACAATACCTGACAATAAAAGTATAAATAATAGCTGATGCTAAAGACTGCTTCCCTCCCATATGATTCAGTGTTTTGCTTATTTATTTGGAAATCCTGCAGCTCAGACTACTCCCTATGGGTATTAACTTACAAATATTATGCTTATACTTGGAAAAAAAAAACCAAAACAGAATACCAAAAAAAAGCCAAATTGTTCTTCTCAGGAGATCTGTAAAAATCCTCACAGCTGTAGAGTGCACTACGGATAGGCCAGACTGTGTGACTGAGGAGAAGATTCCATACGAATGAGGCATATTCAGTCCAATTTAAGGATCAGTCGGGGGATTTTAAGAAAAAAGTCTGTAATAATATGGAATAATTAATATTTAACGTAGATGGGAAGTTTTACTGAAAATTACTTTTTGGATGTCCCAAGAAGTTCCTTTAAATCAATTATCTATAAATAGAACAATTATTAATGGAACAGATCTAATGGTAATCATCTGTACTTTACTGTACTGGGAGTTAAATATTTTTAAACCATCAAGCTCATTTAAGGAGATAATATACTACCTGGAAATGTTGAATTTGTAAAATAAGAAAAAAGTGGACAAAGAATTAAGAGAAAGAGAATAAATTAATGTATATGTGTGTTGCAATAATGTTTGAGAACATGTAAGCACAAAATTATTCCAGGGGTTAATTCCTTTCCATGGAAACAGATGGGACATACTAACTTTTGCTACTATTTAAGCTTTTTCTTGCAAATCCAGTAGTTGTCCAGTTTTATTCAAGATGTTTGGACTTACTTTGCAGAGCAGAAAATGAAATATCTGTAATAGTGAGACAGTGGTTTCTACAATGTAGATGGTGCTGGTAGAAGTCATAAAGACCACTTATTTAATATTTATTGGCTTTCTGTAGAGAATCTTCTGCCTGGCTTCTGCACCTAGCATAGTACACAATAACTGCTTTAGACACATTAAAATAAGTTGAGGATAACTATATAAAATACTTCTACTGATTTCTCTGGAGTCCTTTTGAGCAATTTCTCATTTATTACAATGTAATAAAGACGACAGGTGTGATTCTTCCATGTTTCAATACAAGTGGAGCTCTTTTGAAACAAAAAGGCTTGCAAGCAAAATACAGTATTTCTACACAAGAGAAATTTTCAGGAATATTTCTGACCATAAATTTACATGTAAAAAGCTGCCAAAGTGTGTGGGTGTATTTCAGATGCGGTTACTTCCAAATTTGAAAGGATCAAATACATGGGACAAATCTAGAATCCTTACATGATTATGTTAAAATTTAATACAAAATGCCATTAATGTTTGGTAACTGAAATTGTATATGCTGAAAGTCGTAAATCACTGAGCTCGTTCTTCCAACCGTGGAATAACATTCTAAACTTACATAATGTCAGTATAAGAACTGCTATAATATTATTGCTGTTATACTGCTTTTTTTTTATGGTGCCACATGTTGTAAATAACATCTTAGACAACTAATAATAGTGTTAAAATAAAATGTTTCTTTCTTTGTGTTAATCCAAGGTAGGTAACATTTTTGATAAACCCATAAGAGATGTTATTCAAGTAAGGGATAAAGAACACCTTTGTTTGTACTCTTGTCGACCTTATCAACTCTGCAGACAGGTACTAGGTAACAGGGTGAGGCTGAAAGAGAATTGATCAATTTTCTGATTATACAGTTTAGATAATTACCTTCCCCCAGGTTGGTATGCATTTTCAGTCATAATGATGCATGTTCAGACAAGAACTGATACCATGTTGTTATAAGAAAGATTTCCAAAATCAAGAATTTCCTATATTAGAGCATATTTAGGAAGTTTTGGAAACTTTGGTTTTAAGCATTGTTAACTCCCAACAGCACCCACTTTATTTCCTTATTTTAATTTTAAATAAACTATACTCAAGATACTTCTTAGATCTTGTGGAAAACATTTGTTATTGTAGCTCAAAATAGAAAAGAGAAAACCCAGCAGTATGGTTGAAGAATGTTAGTGAATTCAGCACCAGAAACAAAGTTTATATATTATTAAGAGGGTGAAAAAAAAATTTCTTCCTGTATAACAGGCTATAATAAAACCACCTGTACGAAACCAAGTAACAGCTATATATATTCACAGATCTTATGCTCTGATATATCAGTTGTGGAGTTTTACTGGGTTTTGAAATACTTTATGACAGAATCAGTGCCTTTCAAAAGTGACATACAGTCAGATGAGATATATTGGCAAAGCTCCACAGAAGTCTGTAATCGCATATTTTATAGGTGTATCTTTCGCTACTGGAATTTGGATATGAAAATGTATTGCTAAATTTTAATATATTCATTTGAAACATGCTTCTTCATGACAAGAGAAAGTTTTCTTTAGGTATATGGATTCAAAATGGTTTTTAACTGTAGAGGCACTGAGGTTTATTGTCATTGCTGCGAAGGTAGTCTCTGGTAACTGACTCAGAATTGTCTTTACCTAGACTGGATCATATCTTGCTTCCTGAGTCAGCTTTCACAAATTATAGATTAGCAATCTTCCACACACAGTTTTCTTCCAAAGTACAATGAAGATAGTAATTTGCCTGGAATTGCCATTTAAACAGTATTTAAAAACAAAAAAAAGGGGGTTCCTTGTCATTAAGTAAGAGGAATATGAGACAGGAACTGTACAATAAATGTAATAGGAATAGAGAATTTATGTAGTGAAATAAAAGGTAAAAATCTGTTGTTGGTTACCTTGAAGCATTTTAATATGCCAGAGTATTTTAGAAGAGCATTCCAAATATTGCACTAAAAGATTTCTGAAATTGATATTAAATTTCTTTTTTTGAGAGAGACGAAAGGGATGGGTGAAGGCAAATACTTGTTTATTATTAGTGGAATAGAGATTTAACAGTACCATTATTTGAGTAGACATGGTAAAACCCACTTACCTTGTAATGCACCTGTGAAATGCCATGAAATGAAGTGCAAGTCTAAGTATTCTGTTGGCAACAGTAGTCATTGCACTGCTTTCTATAGGCTGTGGATCAGGTCTCAGACAGTCATTCACATAGTACGTTACACACATTTTTTCACCCAATACTGTACTCTTAATGAGGTGCCTTAATCATGACACAAATATTATCTATGCACACCAAAGGTATCTTTACACAATTTCCTAGTATCAATTAATATTTCCATATAAAGGGAAGATCTGGCATCTTGTGAATAAAAGCTTTCAAAAGCAAAATTAAATATATTCATCACCCAAATTTATGTAGCACAGAGAAACTGACATCTGTATCCACTTACATGCATAATAAACAGCTTACTAATAAATACATATTAAAATATCCCCATGTTTCAAGTTCTTGTTGGATGCTCTTTCTTTTACACTGTACTGATTGGAGTGGTATTCAGGGTGAGACGCAGAAATGGCAGGATGAGCTTTCTTCCCACTAAGCTGTATGACAGAATGAGACTGTTCAGAAAAATATTTTATAATTAATGTTGCCTGCACAAAAAGGGCATCACGTCACTGCTCAGAGATGACAGACCCTATTTCACTGGCTAGACTACACATCTATTATTGTGTACAGTTCTAAGCACCTCAGTACCAGAAATATCTGAATCAATTGGAAGGAAATAGGGGAAAAGGGGAGAAATATGCAAGTACTCCATGGATTAAGGAGGTTAGACTGTAGATAGAAAGATTGTTGCATGCAATAGAAGAAATTTCCACAGGCTGGGCAGATTTTCTCAAATTTTAACTGTATTATATCAATATTCTTTGAATTCAGTGGTTGGAACAGCATTAAAGGAATTGTTGTTATATAAAAAATACCTATTTTCCAGACATCCTCCTAACTGCCTCTCTTCAGTCAATATGTAGTTTCAATGGTCATTTCCTACTGTTTATTACCAATTTCTCCTGTGCCCTCAATAATTGCATATCTAACATGGTCAGTGGTCTGCTAATATAAAACAGTCCAGCATCTGGCTTAAGTAGAATGCATTTATTTTGCAGTGCTGACACTGAGGGTTCCTGTATGTGTTCATTCATAAATGAAAATACACATATATGAGATAATTATTTTTTTCCCTGAAAACAAAGTGCTAGCAAGTCATATGGAACAAACAAAGCACAAGAAAATTCTAAAAAAACTATAGTGAAAGAATGTGTGAGAAAAGCAAGCTCGCAAAAATTTAAATTATGAAAATAAATCTGCCTGAATTTCTGTATACTCACACAAACCCAAACCCACACCCACACAAATACTTGTGGGAATCAATTTGATACAGTGTTCAATCAATTGTCATGTTGTTTTTTTTTTAAATATGGTCCCTGATACATTTAGTGAAGTATAGACACATAAGAGACAACTGTGTGTAAATCAGACTTCCTCAGTTTGCATATTTGATTTTGCAATCAAAACAACAGTTTTCTAGCATAGATTTTTATCCTACTAATTGTAATTATAGCATAGCTAAACTTTAAGTCCCTCTGCAGTGGAAGGATATTTTAAATTAGTCCCCCAATTTCTGTACTATGTCCATTATTACCCAAGTATAAGTATCATATCTTTTTTTTAATCTTTTTTTTTTCCTCCATGTTTCCAGATTTTGCTTGCATTTGCCCTTTTTTTTGACTCGTGCTTGACCATGAATGACTAGTGGCTCTGACTGTGAGTCTTGCTCTCAGTTGCTGTTTTACCATTTCAAGGACTTTTCTGTTGATCTTCACTCAGCTATTTGTTTCTTCTGCTGATCGCCAGCATTTGGTATTATCCTTTAGTCCATTACTTCACTTAAATCCTTTGCCTGCTGGTATTTTTTCCATCTGTTACTCAGAGACTGGCATTCTTCTTTAAAAAACGGGCAAATTAACAAGCCAAAACAACCAACTGTCCTGTTTTATTTCTTGATCTTTCAACGGAGTGTTCTATCTAAACTGTTACATCTTTTTAATGGCAGCCTGCTGTGGCTATCCTCTTTCATTTCCTTTCATTTATTGTTTATTTAATCTAAGCATACAGAGAATAATAGACATATTCTACTTTGTTGCTTTTTCAATAATTTTTCCTTTTTCTTCTGAATGATTATTGATTATATAATAGTCACTTTTATGACATTCATGGCTAGGCTTATTTGCCAGCTTCCATGCCTGAACAGTTTACAGAAATGTAGTGTTTATGGACTTTTATTATCCAGTACTTTCACTTAACATAAATGGCCTGTGGGAGAAAAGTCTCATCAGGGGGTGTCATCGAGGGGATAGGATGCCTGCCCCGTATCAAATTAGAATGGGAGGAGAGACCATTCTAACTCCTGTCTGTCCTTAATGGATGCCTCCCTTGACATTTTCAAAGGTTGATACCTTGGAGGAAGGTAAAGAAACAGAAGCTAAACTTCAAAACTGAGAACTTGTTCCTTTTATTTCTCTGTGGAGAACATCAGGAAGAATTTTATTTATTCAAAGTAAGAAAAATGGAAGAGAGGACTCTGAAGGCATCTTGGTGGTCATTCTGTATCCGGACTAGTCAGTCACAGTTAAATGGATATTTAAGCTTGAAGAAGTGTACTGGCAAGAAACCCTGTCAGCAGTTCCAGACGGAGGCTTCCAGGCAGAATGTTATCCAGCCGTAAGACAGCTACAGTCTTTTGGGAACAACATTTACAAGCTGTTCATACTGGTAAGATCAGAAAACCAAGTCTGATTTGTGGCAAAAGCTCTAGGGCATGTTTATACTATCTGCTTTGCTGTCACTAAAGTATTAATCTGGGTGTTCAGGTTCAAAAAAGTGACCTAATGCCTTGAGTTAAGAAATTCATCTGAAATAACTAGAATAAGATAGTTTTGGATTTTTTTTTTTTCCCATCCATGACTACTTGATGTACTGGAATCATTACATAAGTTTTAATTAGCAAAATGGATTTCAGCATAACTGAAAAAAATAGACATGTTTGAGACTTGCAGCTCTGCCTGATCTACTGGTTTGGAGCAGTTGAATTAAAAGTTGTGTTTTTGTGGAGAACACAGGTGTACCTTTACTTCATGTTACTGTCCCCTCATATTATTTTCCATCCCTTCAAGCAGTGTAGGCTCCATTTAAGGATTCCCAAAATGTGTTTCATGGGTTGCAAGTGATCTGTGAAGTGTTTGCATGTTCTGCAGAGGACTGGTTCTTTATTCACGGTCAGCCTCAAGTGATCCAGCTGATTGCCAACACTGTAATGAACTTTCTTAATCCCATTCTGCTGGAAGAGCATCAGTGCTCGAGAGAGAGGAGCTGATCAGAGCTCAGTGCATCCTGCTGCCATGGCACCAAGGCACAGGCAAAACTCAGAAGCCCCTAAATTAGATCCTAAATGTTCTTCCTATCCTTCCCACTGTTCTACATGGGAATAAGATTCCCTTGTTAAGTCTGTTTCAGGGACACCTCAGAGTCTTTCCTGGAGTTTTGAGAGGTGGGGAATTCCCAGTTTGATGTGCAATCCTAAAGCTTTGGGGAACTGCGGAGGGGCAGAGCTACTACAGCATAGTGCCTAAGTCTGCAAACACATGCCCTGGTGAAGAACTGCCCTGTTCTGCTTATGGCTTCTTGTCTATGCAAAACTATCCCGTATGCAGGCATTGGGAAGAAAATTTGAGTTTATGTTTTAATTCCAAAGCTTAAATCTTTTAAAATGGCTGTTTAATCTATTTGTCTTTAAAATTTTGTATTTTCATGTGTTCATGTAAACTTTTGTAAATGTTAGATTCAATACCCTTATATATTCCTTTTCTTTTCCCACCCTTTAGCAGTAAACAAGATTATTTTTTGATTTTTTATGAATTATCTTTTAATTCTTAGGCTAGCATCTCATGATTTCTGATTTATCTAATTCATTAACTCACTTTTTATATGTTGCAGTCATTTAATCAAACAAATGTTCATGGAATCTCAATTCTGTTTGTAATGAAAGTCTTTTTTTTTTCCTGCTTACAAAAGAGATTTCTGTCTGAGTAAGATACCTAAGTGTGTGTTCAGGTATTTTCTGAAGCAGCGCTTATTTTGCAACAAGTGCCCATATACTTTAGGCTGAGCTTTCTTCTCACTTAAGTTCCTGTCATTTACCTATGGAAAGGTAAAGAGCACTTTGTTTATTTAGCAACTAAAGCAATTACCCCAGTACCATAGGGGAAGAAGTTTAATAAGGAGTCCCCGTCAGGTCGTTCATAGCTCAAGGCACAAAAGAAGCATCAAGATACTTTCATTCTTGGGGAGGAACCTCCAAGCACTGACGTGATAGCCCACTCCTCCAAAGATCTATACAAAAGTCATCTGATGACCAGTGATCAAAAGGGAAATGTAGAACTAAAGGATATCAGCCTGGCAGACATGGGTGATTCTTGCACTGACCATCTCCGTAGAACTTGGATTGAATGGCGTGTGGGCAGGCGGTGCTCCTACAAAGGCTGCTTCGCTACGGGACTGAGGCGGTTCCATCTCCAGGTGCCTCAGGCAATTTCTTTTACTCCAGCCAGTTCTTGCCCTATCTTTATATACCTTTTTCTTGCATGTTGCTTACTGCTCTTTGAAGTCTGAGAGACTTGAAGCACAGAAGTCATTATACACAGTTTATTTTCAAACATAATTGCACACTACAGCGAATGTTCTTAAGAGTCAAGCGCATGTGTTTTTCTCATATGAATGTTTTTGAATAATGTTCCTCTAAGGACTGGCACAGTAAAGTTGCCCCTTCTTTCCACTCATTTAACAGGTTATTGCCAAAGCATAAAAAAATGAAATGAAGAAAGCCCTTTGAGATTACATAGGAAAATAATGTCCTTATCTGTGGGACAGTATTTTTTCTTGATTTTGTTTCTGCAACAGAATCCCGTGTTTTACAGTCATCTAGATTCTTTGATGAAGCATGGATAAAGTACTGGAGTGCAGGAGGAAGGGGTATTAAAAATAGGAATTTCAGATATGTTTTTCTTGTGGACAGAAGGTGTTAGAGTTGCAATACTATATCTGTCCCTGTTCTTAGGGAGAATAGAATGCTGTGTTAAAGCAGAACTGTCAAATGTTACTTTCTTTTGTATGTGCAAACCAGTGAATCATTTGCCTCTAGATAGCTTAGTTTGTGTTAGTACACAGAAATTAAGATGCTTACTTGTATATTTTAGCAGTTTTATAGACCCTTACCCATGATCTTTCAGGCAATTACTAGATTTTCTCTCTTTCTGTGAATTTTAATGTTCGATGTACTGATTTGCTACCTGAAACATGTGACTAATTTAAAAAACTTACCTAAGTACTTCTTGATGAAAGTTCAGCTTTCATCCAACAATGATTAATTTGAAATCTTTTTGATCTTCACATCATTTAGAGAGATTAGGTGTTCATATTTTTTTCAGGTTGCCTGGCACCCGTATATGTGGGACACTGGATCAGAAGATTATAGAGATTTTTATTTCTGAAATTACTTTTTAAAATACATTTTGGTGTGGTGCAGGGTAGCTAGCCACATTACAGAGTTCATATACCTTGGTGACAATACTTCTATCACATTTCTCAAAAAGAAGGGTGCATTTCAGCTGTGTTACCTGACCTAGCCTAAAAAGTGAGAGGACTTTTTTTGTCGCTAAGACACAAGGCCATTTCTCAACTCAGCAATAGAGCTGTTGCAACTTACATTTACTATAGATTTGTCATATCATATCTGTAATTCATAGGCTTAAACAGTGACCTGCTGGTGTATGATGTATTTTTTTAGTTGCAATGGCTGTGATGTACGTCAAATTTGTGCTTACAAAATGATGTCTACTTCAAAGGAAATAGTCTTAAATTAGAAACCAGGTTTTAAAGAAATGTCTATCTCTTTTTAAATGGAGTCTGACAATGTAATTCCGTATTTTCCATAATTATAGAAAACTGTCATGTTACAATATTTAACTTCTAAATTGCATAGTTCAGGAGTCTTATTTTAAGTGATTAAAAATTTGTGGTAGTTAAGGGGATTTATTTTCAACCTGTGATACATTCTTGAAAATTCTTTCTGAAATCTGAGGAGTTAGTCAAGAGGTGCATGAACTGCAGTGTGAAGTCTGATTCTGCAGTAATACCTTGCAAACAATAAATAATAAAAATATCAAATATCCTTTACTGCAAGGTCCATCTTCTTTAGGTAAGATGTTTTCATTTAGCATTTTGACTCCCTTAAAATCTTGTGAATCTAATTCAAATTCACTGCAAATAGTTGAGGCTATTACTCTGGAGACATAGAATATGTTTGCAAATAGTTTGTTACTTTTCATTGTAAGTTAATGACATGAGTTGCTGAAAGCTGTCTTTATACAATTAATCTAGTTTGTGGAGTTGATTATTAAAGGCTGCTGAACATTTCTGTTTTACGTTAACCACCTCTGAGAAGGTGATGACATATGAATTTGATAGCCAGCAAGTTGGGAAAACCATCTGTTTATAATTTTTAATGCAATTTTGCAATGACTGCCAGGTGAGTTTCTAGGAAGTATATTAAAAAAATCAAGTAAATAAAATTACCACTACAGAGGTGAGCTATAAAATCATTGTTATTGAATCATAGGTTATATGAAAGAAATCTGAAGGTCAATTTGTTCTAACATATTCTCCAAGGATATTGTTTCCTAAGCATGTGTTGGAAACATTTAATAGTCATTGAAATTGTATGTGCTTGGTGACACAGTTCTGGTGAGAGCTAACATGGCAAATGTTGCAAACTCATAGAAATGTCTCAGATCTGCTCTCAGACATAAAAAAACTGGAAAAAAAAGAAAACACAACACACCCCCTCCCCAAACCCCAGCCAGCTGATAATTCCTTGCTGCTTGAAACCGAATAGGTATTCAGACATTCTGCATGAAGAGAGAGAAGGAGAGAAATTCAGCAATAAACTACATCTCCGAACGTAAAGACCCCTTAGATGATAGCTCTTAGCTCACGCACCTAAATGCTGGGTGAGATGGCTATTGAGTGTGTAGACAAATCAGAGTAAGGTTAGAAAACACCCTGTTCATTCACGGAGAGGTGCCTTCTGTCAGTGTGCTTGGGAGGCAAGCCAGGGAGACGCTGAGGATAAGGGTGAGCTCGGAGCCTGCCCATAAGATGCAGCATCGAGTGCCGGGAGGTGCTTCTGTGGGCTTAGGAAGAGAGTGCAGACTTGGATGCTGAAGCAGAATGCATGTCACCTAGCTGTAGTAACTAGCTCATGCCTCATTGCTAGGGTTTAAAAATAATAAAATTAATCATTATTATAAATAACTATACATTATTATTATTATTATTACAGTATTGTAAGTAATAAATGTATCATTATATAATAAATATATAAATACATATCAACATAATAAAGGTATTATTATAAAGATGTTTGTTAACTACAGGCTTGAGGGATAAAGGGCGAGACTGTATTTTAAAGGCCCCTGGAGTGAGATTCTGTATAAGTTCAGAGAATTAAGGTAATTAGGCAGTAGCTTTAGGAGGACTGCTTCATTAAGGGAAGGTTCAGTGGACTTTTGCTTTCCAAGTGTTATTCAGGGCTCATTTATCTCTTTGAGCTGTAGAGGAAAAGGTGGGATGTCGAGGCAGTCCTGCTCACCTCACCGCAGCCCCACCGACGTTCCTGCTCATCCCTACCACCTGGAGTGAGGGCCCAGGAGTTCTGCATTCACCCCCTTCAACTGATGGGGGCATTTCAGGAGAATATCCTAACCCCGGTACCCGTAGGTTATTCCTCGTGAGGAGGTGCTTTACCTTTTCTGGTGAAGCTGTCCCACAGATTAGCAAAGAATTTGAAGGTTAACTGGGGCAAAGATTGCATATGTAAAGGATGTTCTCTGGAGGTTAAATGCATTACCTCGGATTGTTACAGTCCATATTCTCGTCAGCACTCCCAGCTCCTTGAAGTATTTACCTGTAAAAGTCAATGGATAAAATTCATCTACTCTTTTTCTGAAGAAAAGTGAGGGGGGAGGGCAAGCATAGGAGAAATCCAAAAAGCCTGAATAACACTTCCATCCTCTGCCAATTAAGAGGGAAACAATTCCACTAATGGTGCCTTATATACAATGTAAGACATTTTCTGTGTTTTTGAAAGTACAAAGTAATTGACGGCTATAATTATATTTAGCCATATGATTCAAATGAATAAAACCCCATGACTGCAGTACAAGGTGTCTTGCAAAGACTGTAGCTGTTAAAAACAAATTGGCCTGCCAGTGAGAGTTATTGAATTTAGGACCTTTCTTACAAAGATGGAATAGCTAATGAGAAAATGAGCGTTCTGGATCCAAGGTGATGTGCCCACACCATTTGAACACTGCAGTCTTGGCTGGAAATGCTTTGTCCTGAAAAAGGTGTGTGTTTCTGTCTTTTGTTCAGGACTTTCCTGATGAAAGTACAGATAAAATAAACCTCTATGTATGTATGAAGGCAATCTCCTCCCCAATCTTCAGTCCTTGAATTTACACATACATGTTGGGATCTAAAAATGTACTTTAATATATTATTAAGCCATTTATGCAGGAAAATAAGATACATCCGTTTATGTTAGTTACAGTCTAACTGTCAGCACTGACAATAAAATAGTTCGTAGATTGTGGAAGAAGTATTAGATTCTTCTCAATAATACAATAATAGTACATCAAGCCCTGCTGTGTACAAGCTTGTTCATCTTGCAGTTTAGTTGAAGATCACAGAGTTCTATCCCATATATAATATCTCTTATGTACTATGTATTACACTGCGAACAATACATGCAGTCAGAAGTTCAGTGGATTTTTTTTTTATGAATACCATTTATTTATATTATTACAAAAAATATTTATTTGATGTTTGTTTCAGATTGCTTGTTTCAGATTATTTGTCTTGTAGCAGAGAACTCATACCTTGGGGGAAAAAAACCTGACTAGTCTTCCAAATCTACCTTAATCTATTCATCACCTCTTTTTTAATTTTTTTCACTGATACCTGAAGTGGAAGTTGTATTACAAGCCTTGATGGCAATGAACTCTTGTATCACGTTGCTGTACTATGTGTTTAAAGTTTACTTAGCAAATTATCTTATTAGTAGTTTTTGTTATTTATTAAGAAAAACTCCTTATATTTTTTCTTCCAATAACCCTTGTTTTGATCACTTGTCAAAATCAATACTAACTGAATGAAAAGCTGTATAGCTCCTCTAGGTTTATTGCTGTGATTTTGGCTGGAATTTAGCTTTGGTTCTTTTTATTTTTTGAGGCTTCTTTTTTATCTTGGTGTGAGAATATGAGACAGCCACCAAGTATTTGCTAATCCCTTCATTTTGGCTTAAAAACCAAACCACTTTTGGCTGTAACTTTCTGAGGTTAAATGACTGTCTTAATGAGCAGAAGCAGTGACTCTTCATTTCAAATATGCAGGGAAGCCAAAGAAGAATCTCTCTGTGTTTGCTTGTGGCACTGAATGACAGGAAGTATGCTTAAGTGTAAGTATTGGGATTTTACAGGCACCTTTTTATAGAGTGGATACCTGTCCTTAGGACTGTGACCGATCTTAAAGCTTTTAGATAGACTGGATGAAAGTAAAACAATTCCTTCAGGAATTTAGAATTACTTCTTCTAACTACACAGATTTAAAGGCCTGTATTCAATGGTCAAAATTCAAGTGAGATAGCCACCAAGTTAGATACCAGCCAATTGGAAGGATTAATCTGGTATTTTTCATAGAAAATACAGGGAAGAAGAGTATAAATCCCCCAAAGATTTCTTCTGTTTTATAAAGGAACCAACACATAATAAATCTACAAAGAAGAACACATTCTTACCTCCTTTAAATTAAAGTGACAAAAAGCAACACAATAATCTCAAATAAAAGAAAAAGAAATCTTAATATTTATCTGTCAGAGTGGTATCTGGTAATTAGTCGTTCCAACATTTCCTAATGAGTTAAGTTTTGACACTAACATGATGATCACTTACAAACTAATGTATTTTACGAAGGTAATTGGGCAATGTATTCTAACATTGCTGAAGACAAGAATTAAATCCATCTTCATTAAAATTATAATGCAATAGCATTTTTGACAATTTGGTAGCCTATTTCTGGTTTTCATTAGCCAGTATGTAAGGACATAAAGAAAATGTATACTTATTCCCATATGACAAATGCCAATTTCCAATAGCTCTTCTTCAACTGTCACATTTACTATTAATATACATATATGCATACCAATACTTTCAACATAAATACATTGAGCTGTACTTGCATGTTAGACATCAGTAAATATTTGTCAGAATTGCAGTCTTCTGTACTGTTTTAATGTTTAGAACATTGCTGTGCTTTAAAAAGTATATATATCTTGTTTCACAATTGTTTGTGTATCTAAAGGATACTGTAACAAGTAAAATATGAAATTATTTTAAATAATATCCTCCATTGTCAGCCCTGGCTATCAGAGTCAAATTTGATTCTTCCCATGAATGGTAGTTACTAAAGGTCTTGTAAGTTAAATTTAGTCAGTTAATTATGTCTGGACAACCACATTAACTTCAAATTATGCTGTTGGTGACACTTGAAAAGTACTTTGACTTCAGAGCGTTTTGTCATGTAAGTGACTATAATTTAGGAAGCAATTCTGTTGATAGTGCAGATTAGACAGAATAAAATTTAGAAATCTCTTTAGTCTTTTAGTGAAAAGAATGAGAACTATGCTATCTTATTTTGGTTGGTAAAGTAAGAAGAAACGGGCAACAGATTTGATATTCAAAAATAGCACTTTTGCATAATTAATTTACAGAATTAAATTAGTTTTAATTTCCCCAATTTTATGAAATGTACATAGTAACAGATGCTGTCTGCGAGAAGACAAACTCCTAGTCCAATGGGGGTTTTATGCTCTGTTTATTTGAAACACTGTAGAATGTTACAAATTAAATTTGGTTGTTAATCTCTGTGGTTATACTACAGAATATTTATGACAAAATTTGAAATGCTTTATACTCTGCATATATGTATGCATAAAGACATATGTGTATATATGCACATATTTATATTTATCTCTAGATCTACATTTATCTATATTTATACTTATGCACCAACTTACAGTTGAATTTAGGAACTCCCTTTCCCAAAGCTTTTTAGGTGAAACAGATTTCTCTGTCCTTTATTATGGTGGTGAAAGTAGTACTAAATTCAAGGAAATTCTATCTACAAAGAAATTCCAGAACATTTCACCTTTGTAAGAGACTTAGTTTAGTGAAACTCATTTTCTTTCTCCCTCTCTCATTTTCTGGTGTGACATTCTCTGTTTTCAATGAAACATTCCTTTCCTGAAGACTTTTTAAGATGAGCTTCAAAAGGATTGCTGTTTTGACTCTTTGACAAGGGCAATTTGCAACAAATGTCATTTTGTCCGATCCAAAATCTGGCTTCTGTGAAAACTTTGAATGTTATTTTGTTTCTTAAAGAATTATCATTTTCATGGTCTTTACACCACCTATCTTCTCTTGCAGTTTCAACAGCAATCACATAGACATTTCTAAACTATCCTTGCAGACACACCAAATGTCTGATTACTGCTGGTAAGATGAAGAATTATTTGCCCTCATGGGTAGTCCGAGTGTGGCATTTCCTCTTGAGTCCGCACCTCTCATTAGGAAAAGAAGATGGAAAAAACTAGCTGAAACTGAATTTATTCAAACCGAAAAGATGAACTCCTGACACGGGAGTGAGGGTGGCCCTCGGCACTGTGTGCAGACGTGTGTCTGCATGGCGTGGCGGTGAGTCTGCTGCCTTACGTACGACAAATTGGACAAACGATGTAGATTACTCCTGGGCAGCACACACACGCTCTGTGTTCTCGGTCCAGCACGTACAATGCTGCAGGACTCCTTTCAAGTTAAGATCCCAAGACTTGAGTCCAGTGGGCTTTTGCCTGAATTTGTGCTGACCTCCCTGCAAGGAGAAGCACTCGAGTAAAATAAAAATACCTAAGGTTAAGACAGGTTGAAAATGACTATTGCAAAAACAAGCATTAAGCTTCTACAATGAAATTATTTTGATCTGAAAAAAAACCCACAGGTTATTAATTGGATTAGCACTATGTACACCTTAATGCTGGAATTTTTATGATAACAATATGAAACATGTTTAAAACAAAGACACGTTGATAGCCTTCATTTTCTTTAAGTTGTGTTAGAGAAAATACTTTGTCTCTGTTACACTGCATGCTGTTTCTATTGACTTTAGATTATCCGTGTTAATTTTAAAATGGAATAGTTCCAGTTGGAAGGGACCTACCATGATCATCTAGTCCAACTTGAGGCATTCATCAGCCTTAAAGTATTTTTTGTTTGTTTGTTTCTGGTTCGTTTATTAATTTGGATTAATTTTATTGTTATTTTCATTCTTTTCCTGAAGAGGTGTTGAAAATTAATTTTAGAGTAAGAGTTCAAGAACGATTCTCGAATAAGTTCTAAAAATATTTTGAAACTGGAAATCATGATTAGTGTGCTGTATACAAAATGGAAGAATATTCAATGTTTTCCTTAGGTACCCAATTACATTTTTTACCAATATAATGCCATTTACTGCAACATAATATCAGATTGATAATTCCTATGAACTTCAGAAAAAAAATAGTGGTATATAACACATCTGAATTTTTTAAGGATCACATAAATAGCCACACAGCATGTAATTTTCAATTGCTTTTCTTTCCTCTTCCCATCTGACTCAGTTATTCTTGGGCCAAGTGCTGATTAACATCATTTCCAAAAGTACAATGTACAAAATTATAGCACTTTGCTAAAACAGTGATCAATGTGCTGAAGGATACAAGCTGGCAGAAAGCAGTAACAGTCGGAATGAGAAATCATTTTGAAAATGGAACATGATTTGGATTTGCTGTCAATGACTTCAGACAGTTGCCTAAACAATGTAAAATTCTGCTGTAGGGGTTGAGGCATCTGTCAAGCCCAGAAATTTTAAACCAGACGTTCCAAAGAACTGAAAATAATGGAGAGGTGAAAAGAGACGGAGAAGACAAGCCGCCTTCTGTAATCCTTTGTTCCATATAGGCAGGGCAAACTGCTTTAGTTGTGGAAATCCAAAAAATTGAAAACAATATAAAAAGTGTAAAGAGTTTTGAAAGAGACTGGATATATCTTACTCCAATTGATACATCAGTAACATAATGTTCATCATCTGCATTTATCCTTGATAAGTACAAGAGCTTGTAAAGAGAATTTTTATAATTCAGTCTGTGAATTTCATAATTTTCTGCATTCTTAAGTCCTTCCTCCCAGTTTTTAGGTGGCACTAAATGGGCTTGGGAACTGTAGGGCAGCTGCTGATTTTCTGTGGTTCTCTTTGTAAGGCCAAAGAGTCCACAGGTTTTGGGAGGGAGGGACAAAGGGAGGAGGGGGGAAGGGAGAGGAAAGGAGGGAAGAAGGAGGGCAGGGAGGAAAAGAAAGGAAGGAAGGAATATAGGAAGGAAGACCTGAGTAGCACTCGCTCATGGAACAACAGGCTGCTATCTCAGATACTTTTTGTAGGTTTTGTTCCAAAATCATAGAACAAATAAATAGGGCAAATAAATCAAGGTCAGCTGGAGCAGGATGTTGACTTGACAAACTGTGTGTTTTAAACCAGAATGCAGACAACCTTAATTGTAATGAAATCACATGAAAAACACTCCACTGGAACATGCAAGAGCCAGGATGCAAGGGGCAGTCAGGTCATGGTACGGGCTGTTTAAAATGTACTACCAGGTTTCAAGGTGAATAGTAGCAGTGGGAGCAACTTAACTACAAGAAGATCATCCTGTTGCAGTTCAGCTTTTTATACTTTTGAAATTAATGGAAAATTAAAGAACTTTAGAATGTAATTTTGGTGGCAGAATTTATCATGAGTTAAGCAATCAGAGTTATCCTGGTATTAACAGTAATAATAGCATACCTCAGTAGTCGAAGCTTAAAGTGTATATTTTGGTGGTACATATGTAAGAGTCTAGTACATATATTTTTATATTGCCATTTTAGCTTTCAGAAGAATAAGAACAATTCTTTGTCCACAGTATATTTAAGGCAGAAGCATACTAATTGTCCTTGGTTTTTAAGTTTAAAAATTATTCAGAGTTCCTAGTCAAACAAATTTCATTTGTGGAACCTAAGAATTTCTCATCCATCCAGCTCTCTACCCTCATGCTGGTATCTCCTAGGGTTGCCTTCTGCAGGAGGTGTGGGATATACTTCTTGATCTCTCCCATCTCTGGTGAATAACTAGCATTTCTCATTCCAGTCAGGAGGATTTCTGTTGCAAATCATAAAAGCTGAAGATTTGTTTTCATCTCCTTTTCATTGAAACAAAGCCAGCCAAAAATTAATTCCCTGTGCTACCAATGCCACTTCTCTACGGTGTCTACTACAGCAGTTGGCATGCGTTTTTTCACTGGTTTCAGAGGAAACACTTCTAAAAAAAACAATATAATTGAGATGTTCACATATGAAATCCACGTGCCACAGGTTTTCACAAAACATAAATACTGTGTAGCTTGTAATTTCTATTTACTCATTCAGATAGATAAAACATAACAAAAAGTGGCTATATCACTTCTATGTCTATAAATTATGCTTCAGCTATCCTAAATCAGAGAATAACCAGCCAGGGGTTCAAGGATTACCAAAACCATCTTCACTTGCCTTGCAGAGAGTAGTTCTTATCATTTTATCTTTCATTAAAAATCTCAGGAAATCAAAAGCATCTTTTGCACCTTATGGCACATATGAAAAATCAACAGGTTGTTGCATGATTATATTGCATATAGGTAACTAACAGTAGTAAATTCTAAACACTAAACATCTGAAGTCATCCTAAAAGAGAAAAAATAAATATTGCAAAATTTCATTAGGAGTTTGCCTCAGAAGTATTGCTTATGCTACATTTATAAAACAAGATGGAGTATGATTTTTGTAAAACAGATTTCTCCAGAAGTTAAATACCATGATTATCCATGCAAGAATACCATCAAATAGTTAAATACTTTGGAAAATATCTACATAATTTTCTTTTTATCCATATGCGTATTTCTAAAACAAGACCATAAATGTACCAAGTAAACAATTGGGTCAAAGCAATAAATAAGCTCAATAATGAACTAATTCATTTGTATATGGTGTCCTACCTCATGTACTACATTGAACAATGGGATCTATATTTTAGAAATTGAATATTGTGGTTGCAAAATGGAGAAAAACGTGATTTTTTTACTACTCTTATAGACAGGGGAAAATTAGACATTTTGAAAAAAAACTTTTGAAGTTCAAAAGTTTATTAGATTAGGTGGCATGGAATAAACAGACCAGAACAAACCAAATTCACTTTAAAATTCCCCTAAAGACTTTGGAAAAAAGAGTTCCTGGAATAGTCTAACTACAGTAGTATAGAATCCCTTGTGGTTTTGTTAAATGTGTAGATAGGAGTAATTTCTCCATATAGTCTATGCAATAAAGTTGTGATGTGTTCTTGATGTGAACTTCAGTTTCTAAAATTTAAACTGAAAGTATTTTAGTTGTTTCTTCTACTTTTATGCTACATGGAAGTGATTTTAAAATTCAAATATTCAGAATGATTGATTAAACATTAAGTATCTTAACCCTTCACTCCATTTTTACAGTTGGAAAAAAATCTCGTAACATTTCTATTTAAAAAAAAAAATCACATACATCTGTGAAGAGGCAAGCATTTAGGATAACTTACATAAACACATACTAGAATATGAATATTACCCTGTTGTTGGGGTTTTTTGTTTGTTTGTTTTGATATAAACCATTTAGACTTTGACCCTGAAACAGTTACAATTTTCTGCTTAAGTCCTATAGTATCAAACAGCATCTCCAAGCCCATTTTAATAAAAAAGAAAATCACATATTAAATATTCAAAATACATTCATCCTTCAGACTGTGATTCATTTTGCCACTCTAAGGCATCTATTTTAGGGTGGGGTAAATTGTTGCCAGCGAAGTGCCTTTCTTTTAATGCTGAATATGAATGGATCTTAGACATTCATCTTTAATCAGATACCCTGTTCAGATGGTGATGTTATATAGCATGATTCTTACTGTGAAATGCCACAGTTTTAATTTTTTAGGGTTTTTTGTAAAAGTGAATTATTGGTGTTTTTCAGGAGTTGAAAGGGGATATTTTGTGGATAAGCACTGTTTTGGCGGGGGTTCAGAGTTACACCCCATTATATTGTCTAAGGATTGAGATATTCAGGTCTCCGTTGTAAGAAAAATACTGCTCTTCCCAGTTTCTAGTATTTTTGTCATGCTCCTTATTTTCCATCTTACTTTGGAATGACTAAATATTGGAGTGTCATGAGCAAACATAAATTATTTTGGTTTTGAGTGGAGAAAAATGATGAAGCATTTCCTAATGGAAAGGTCCCCACCATGAAGAGGTTACAGTTTAAACTCAGATGTGACAGAAAAAGAGGAGGAAATAAACAAAAAAAATAGAAATGTGACTGTAATTTTTATAAAGGATTAGGCAATTAGCTGTCAGATCTGCACGCATTTTTGATTGCCATGTGCATTAGACTGTTCCTTTAATGGAAGATTTTGGAGAAAGGGTTTAGAAGTAATTTGAAAGATGAGAGAATAAGGTCTGTAAATAGGGATTCAGAAAACATTCCATGAATGTGAGACAGCTGGAAAGAGAGCATGAAGATAAAATGGTAGAAGGAAATTAAAGCAGTGCTGAACTCATGTCCTTAGCACATAGAAAACGACAAGATCAAAGTTATAGGTTAAGGCTGAGTAATTTGGGTCACTGAATGCCAAGAACAAGGAATTTGAACTTGTCCTAACAGAAGGATATAGTTATGAATGATGTAATTGTAGCATCACACAAACTGTGGAGTTGGCCACATTTTATGCCATAAATTACATTAGTATGTTCTGAATCTGTTGACTGCGGCTGAAGATGAAGGGAAACTATATGGCTCAGTTTTAATAAGTGGGTTTTCATCTATATAAAAAAATCAATATGAGATAAAATTGTTGATGTTGATTGACACTTAGAAATTTTTGGCATCTTTAGATATTTTATTGCCTATTTTCTTCTCTTCTTGAGTTCATTATGCCAATGGATATGAATCACTATTTCCTGCCCAGTGTACAAAATGAATAGCTAAAAAGTAAAACTGAACTAGCCATTTTTCTGTGGTTTTGCTCCTTTCTGCATTTTCAGTTGGACTCAGTTTCTCAACACCATTTTCTCTGCTCCAGTGAAAAAATCAGACAGATTTTGCTAATGAATGAAAAATTATTATGACCTATTGAGACTTGCTAGTTCGGTTTCTGACTTCTTCAGTATCATGGTTCTGAAGGATCAAGGTTTCCACCTTACAGTTCAATGTTTTATCATGCAGTTGAGAGAATAAAAGAAGTAAACCATTTTATAACAGCTGTATAAGGTTTATTGGTTTTCTTCATTTGCATCTCAAGCTTAGCCTAGGGAGAGCAAGTGCTAAATCAGATTTCTTTGTTATTTAGTATTGTTTACCAATACACATCAGTGTATTTTCTTCAAGCATAATTTATCTAATATAGTTTAAATGTTTCTGGCCACTTTTAGAGCATTCCTAAGACACTCTCAAACAGTCATCTATTTTACACATCCGAAAGTTTGAATGCATTTTACCACTGGTATGCAGTGCCTTGACAGCATACTGGATGCTGCTATTTTATGTCTGTGGGAGTGAGAAATGAAAATGCCAGTTTTATGACAACATGATGCATTGATTCTACTCACATGAATATCATTAATGTCATACTCTGCCTTCTTGTCTTGTGCCAAGTTATGTTTTCAGCAAAAACATAATAGTGTAATTCAGAATATTTTTTATTTTAATCTTGCATGATTTAATTCTTTTTTTTTCCCCAAATCCTAATAAAATCTGCAATGAGTGCTAAAGAATGAAGACTGCTATTCAAGGGTATGTATGAGTGTAATGGAAATTGTTTTCCATGCATTATTAACATTGAAACCATATGCACACAAAACAAATTAGAGTTTTCTTGACTGTTTGTTTATTTTGTAAAGTTGTGTAGATTTGTCAGTCCCAGAAATCTGCCCACCATCTTTTAGGAAAAGACGCAGGTCCACGTTGAATTTTATGGTAGAATCTAGCTAGAAATATAAAAGTATCCAGGGAACAAGTTCTAGTCACCTGGTAACTGGGGTACTCAGAGTAGGTTCTTGATCCTCTATGTCCCAGAGGAATGATTTAATCTTGGGGTTACTCCCTTATATAAAATGGCAGCATTACAAGGTGGAAATTGCATCTCACTGGCATCTGTTGTCCAACACTATATATACGTAGCAATAGAAGAGGGTGCAATCCCTCTTGGATCTCACAACTCCATAGGAGACAAAGGAAGTCAAGGGACCAAAGGGGTATTGCAGCAAGGATTTTAAAATTTGCTATTCAGTCATGTGAGAATAAACATCCTAGATAAACCAGTGCTAAATATCCAAATGAGGAATATTTTAATCTTTTTTCTTTAAATCAGAAAACATCAGTGATACTTTTTGACATTTTGGACTGATGTTTTCTACTTTTCAATGAAAAGTTTGCTATTTTCACTTTTTTCATCCATTCTCTTCAGAATAGGAAAAATAATGTTGATAAAATCCCTTATGGGATACAATTTCCCCCTTTCAATGAGCTCTAGTTGAATATTTCCTTTTATAATAATAATAATAATAATGATAATAATAATAATAATGAAAAAATACAACCATTGATTCAGAGTAGATATGTTCATGATTTGTTGCATTTTTAGTATTCTGTTACTTAAGAAATAAAGTTTTACATAAGAAGCTTCAGAATATCTTCATAGAATGTCTTTTGAGTTCCTAATTTTAGCAGTCTCTCATCTAGGGCCTCATCAGCATTTTAAAATGTCTAATTTTCTTCAAGCATAACAGAAATAACTAAAGCTGTGTCTAGTTACATTTTGGTACAGAACTTTCAATATGCACAAGAGCAATTGACCAAATATTGCCAGATCATCTGAATACTTTGGGAAATTGCAGGCTAGTCTATCCTATAGCAATTTTCATGGACTAATTCTCATTAACTTTTGATCTTGAAAGTGTTCATCCAATAGTTTGTTGATGAAGTTATTCCAGCATCTCCTAGGGGTTTGCACTGATAAGAGATAATGAAGAAAGAAGCTAGTATTCAATTCAAAAGTGGAAACGTTTTAGGGGATTTCAGTATACAGGATATCTATCCATCTTCAAGGACTGATCCTTGGTGCAGCCAAGCTTGCTGAAACAAATGCCTCTTCTATGCTGTTTTGTAGTTTCACTTCATAATATGTTCTTTTATTTTGAAAGCTGCTTTTGTAAAGGTAATCACAGCTTCAAACCACTTACTTGTGGTTCCTGGCTGCCCCGCAGCTGAGCGCTTAAGCATGAATGTAGTAAAACAACTGTTCTAATCTTCACATCTTCAGTTCATATTTATTTCTGAGTTGTGAGTTAAGCATATTTATACCCAAGTAATTTAGCCATCTATGCATACTTTAAAAATATATATTTAAGTTACACTTAATGGCTTTTCTCTCACATTGATTTTTCAACACGTAGTATTTCACCTGGTCTTCTTACATGTGGATGAAGAAAGCAATGGACAAAAGTAACAATCACTACTGTATCCAAATGAAATACCAAGAGTGGAAAACTTCACAGTACCTCAATTATAATATGAAAATGCATTTTGAAAAAGGGAGTGGGTTTTTTTTTTCAGAAAACATTTGGAGTCTGAGGTGTAGCTGTTCAGGTATTTCTTAGAAATTCATCTTCTGAGAAGCATTGGTACCTTTGAATGGGCCATTACAAGAAGTGGTATGTGACTATGTGTATATATACATCATGAAGAAAAGCCTATTTTTAATAATTGTCTACTTGAGTCTACCAGTTTATGTGCAATTTTATATTTCTTGGCATTAATATTTAACTTTCCAATGTACCATGCTGCACTTAATTTGAAAGGATAGGTTTTGCGTTTTACCTCTTCTTTCTCTTTTCAAAAATGGTAATTCTGAAATTTGCCTTCTAATTGAAGTTAATAAAATAAACAGACTATCACAGTCTCAAGATAATTTACCATTTGTCTATTCATATCCTCCTGTGCTTAGCGTCTGCCCTGACGTTTGTCAGTGTAGCTGCAGGTTGCAGTTTTCTTCTTTGTGCCATACCGCAGGGGTGAAAGTGAGTGTGCTCTCGGGACTGAAGTTGTCTGCTGTGGAAGCATTGGAATAGGGTATGAAGAGGACCAGACTGCTCTGATATATGAAAGAGCAGCATTACACTGAAGAATGTCCCCTGTGCTGTAACTCGCAAGTTCTTAGATGTTATAGTATACACTATTATTTCAGTATATCTGAGGGTTCAATGCAATTTTGGAGGACAAAGCATGTTCTAAGAGGTAAATCTTTTCAGTCTAGTTCCAATTTCAGCTTCAAATTTATAACCCGTTCCTTATTAGCAAGCAGACAATGAAAGATGTTTGGTGATTCGGTGCTTGTCTAAAACTCAAACCTTCAGTTTCCTATTTGCTATGGGTTTGTTTATGATCTAAGGACAGTCCCTTGAAGCTAGATCCACACAAAGATTTAGGATCCTGCATTTAGGCAATGCAGTACCTAATTTTTCCAGCACACAGGCTGAGACCAGAATTTTGAGACAGATACGAGGCCATCCTGTTTGGTGGATGGGGGACTTAGAGAAAACACTGCTGAAGCCCTGTCACTGGAAAAAAAAGTAAGATTCATACGGCAGGGAAGGAAGTATAACTATGTAACCTGGGTTTGGATACTTCAGACTTGGTGGGAGAAACCTGAATTCCAGTTGCCCCTCTGAAAGTCGCTTCTGCATTTTACATGAAATAGTCATCAGAAAATGAACAATCTTCAGAGCAGGAATAGAGCTGTGCCTTCCAGCTGAGCTCCTACTGGGCTACAAAATCTACTTGCTTTTGTCCATGCGCATATTCTGTCTAGCCCCATAAATTTGCATGTTGTTGCACAAAGCTCATACTTGACAAAAAACATGAATAGTTTGTTTCTAATGCTTGCCTGATCTTAGAGCTCGAGGTAATGTGCTCCTCTAGAAGGTGGGAGAGATCGGTTTCAATCTTGGTCAATACAATAGGTTGTTATGATAAGGTGAGTGCACTATCTTCAAGCTCCTTGAAAGTAAACGGAACCTCTTATAGCTTGATTTTAAAGAAAGCAGTTGCTATTCCCCATCAGCAGGAGCCCTATCCTTTCTTGTATACTCTGATTACTCTGATTGTGAAATACAAAGCAGTGCTGTAATGTAGATACTTCTTTCTCTGGCAAGTAGTTGCTGCAGAGGTAGGTTTTCAATTTTTCTTGCTTCTGCTTAAACAGGGACAGCACAAGAACACTCAGCAGTGGAGACAGTAAGTGGGGTCTTGCAAAGAGATGCTGAAAGAGCAAGGAGTCTAGAGGGACAAATGGGTTTCCTGAGGGTTTGTGAAGAAAAGGTTGTGGGAAAGATCAGAGAATTCAGATGGGTGTAGGAAATGTCATTTAGTTTTGAGTGCCAGGAGGAGGGGAAAACTGGAGGAAGAAGGAGAGAGAGCAGCCTTGCTCTGCCTACACTCCTGACCAAATTCCTGAACTCTGCCATGGTTGGGGTGGGTAGGATCAGAGAAGCACCATCTGTGATGTGCCGAGCCTCCTCTTAGGGTCCAAAAGCTGGGTGCTCTGTGAACTTGAGACACAGACTGGCTTTTCAGGCTGGAATAACTTACCCCTCTCTCCTATCATGTTGGCTAAGGAGGCAGTTGCCTGATCTGAGATGCTGCTTACTTTGCCAACTGCCTTCCTCCAGCTTTCCAGCTAGATCCCACTGTGGATGACCTTACTGAAAGTGCTCCTTAGTGACCTGTTCTGCCACCTGTAAAACAGAGACTCTTAGAACCTGCAAACTGGGTCGTCCTCTGAGTGAGGCAAATATTTGAAGGGGTGAGAAGTACTAAGGACTGAGGGTACATAAGAATATGAGAGAGAGAGAAAGAGAGGGAGCAGTAGCTCTTCTTTTTTTGGAGGAGAAGATTGTTTTGTAGCACATCTGATGGAATTCAGTTTAAATTTAAAACTTTATATTTGGAAAGTATAAAAATACACATTTCAACTTCCTCTAGTTTCTCTCCTTCTGTTTTTCCATTAACAGTTCAGAAAAATTGCAAGACATTCCCAAAGTGGGTTAAATCTTCATCGTTCCTGAGAGCGTTATGGGTGAAAACGGTTGCCTAGCTCTAAAGGGCGCCTAGCTGAGGATCACCTGATTAGCCTACTCTGATAGTTCTTTCACCGGAACACATATATTTTGGACATTGACAGGAGAGTGCTGAATCCGGCCTGCACGTTTGTGCACTCTGCACAGGATCAGAGTGAGCTGTGCCTTTCAACAGCAGCTGTATCTGCTAACAGGGTCGCAGGATCTTGTGCCATGGATTTTTTCTACGCCACGTGACTCCTTCCTCTGTGGGGCTCCTGTACACACAAAGTTGGATCAGTTAAGAAATCAGCCTGTATCTTACCCAGAAGCGGTGCTAGGAAGGTGTGACAGTCTTGAGCAAAACATGAGCAAAGCTATCAATCCACAAAATACCAAGCTAATTATTTTGCCTACTGTAATTGCTCTCAAATATGTTTTCATAATGGAATTGTTTTAAAATGAATTGCTAGTTCTATTCTAACAGCAGTGTTCCAATTCCTGTAAGAGAGATGTATGTTGGTGGGTAATTTTTTTTCTCCCCTCTCTCTCTCTTTTTGTGGGAAGGAAGATATCATGTCATAGACATTATATGGATCTTATGTGCCAAAATATATGCAGCACAGATTGCATACAGAATGTCTTAATTTTGCTTACAGTCATCTCATTAAATTTCTTCCATTCTGCTTTTGACCACAGTTGTTAAAATTTTGCACGTACAAAGTTGTATCCCTCTAAGAGCATTAAGAAAGGAGGTGGAGTGCTTGGTTTGTGTCTTTTATGCCAGCAATGTTTTTTTTTTTATATTGAATCCTTTTGTATTGTTGGAAGAAAACAAGCAACACCTTTATTTCCTGAATATCTGTCTTCTTTACTCCCTCTGACCTTTTTGTCAGACAAAAAGTTCAGGGCTATAACTGTGATGTGAAGCATTTTGTGTCATTCTTCCTCTTTTACCCTTGCTCTTTAGAGCATTCTGAAGAATTCTTTATGCTGTACCCTGTGATCATTATTAGTGTTAGAGGCCAGGCAGAGTATTTTAATGCATCCAGGCTGACAGGTCAAGGTCACGTCACTGGAGATGTGATGCCCGACAGGTAAATCACTCTGAAGTTGTAAGTCGGAAAATAATCTGTTTTACAGTTGTAGCATGTCGCCACCTAGCTTTACTTCTGTTCCCTTTTTCTCCTTTAAAATTTAGTATTTCAAAAGTCTAGGTAATTCACAGAACATTTTATATTCAGATAAGTATCTTCCTATCCATCCCCTATCTGCTTTTTTATCTTATGCTAACAGCCCCTCTTTAATCTTTTAACTTATTATTTGACTGATTTTGTCAATCCTCAGTTCAACTCCCTCTCCCTTTAAAGAGACTGCACCCAATAACTGCAGTTATTGCCATATGAGGTGTAAATTAATGATAGATTAACAGTGAACCGTTAAGGCTTCTTTTCTGAATTGCCTTTTTGGAACAGAGGAAGAATGTGTACAGAAATGCTACTATGAAAGAAACCACTGTTGTCTTAGACCACTTCTATGGAAGTTCTCTACTAATATCTGCCTCAGCCTGCTCAGGTTGGATTAGTGTGGAGAACAATGCATTTTGGAATTTTAAAAAGGCAATAACATTAGACTTTTTTTTTAGTGGTAGTTAAATTGTTGGATAGAACTTACAAAAGCTGGCTCTGCTCTCTCCTTAATTGCTACAACATAGTGATAGTCCCTTCAGATCACCATTTATATCCTGTGCCAGATCAACATTTTTGTAGAATGATCTCAGCTTAATATTCAAATAACTTCAAGATGATCCAAAATTATGAAGACTGTAATATCCTACTGTTTTTCATTACTGATTATTGTCTTACTAGAAGATGACCATTACACATAAAAAAAAATTCAAATGTGATTAGAAGACAGAATTTTTTTCTAAAATTTAATACCAAACTCAAACTTTTGTCTAATTTGAGAAGGCTAAAATTTGAGGAATTAATTTCATTACCATTCAATTTTCCAACAGCTGTGTTGGAAATAGTATGTTCCCATTTATTTTATATTGTATTGTGTTGTGTTATAAATTAATGATGAAGTTTTTTTTTTAACCACAGTAATTAAACCAAGATTGGGCTCACAAAATGCGCTAGGCAAATTTAAAACAATGGTGGCTTAATCATATATAGCATTTCTATATTTGGGGATTCTAGAGGATTTGCCTCCTTTCCTCTTGTCTGTTTTAATTGTTACATAACTTTTGTGGTTTGCCCTACAGACTTCAAGGTCAGCTGGAGAGCAGGCAAATCCTTTCTTTGCTTCTTCGCTTTTCTAAGATTATGTAAACAGACTTTCAGAAAATACACCCCCTTTTCCACCTCTTCACTCCGAGGAGCTAACGGTTCAGCAGGTCAGTTCTGGGGAGAGTATTTCAAGGATGACTAATAACTAGACATCTTTTAGAAAAATAGGAGAGTTAGTATAGAGAGAGCTTACACAAACCACTTCAGTGCTTCATTCAAGGGAATTTCTCAGCCTTTCTACCCAGTATGTAAAAGGAGGCAGGGTCTTAATTCTTTACTCTTGTGGGCTCCTCAGCTGAACTCTGGGCCTTGGAAAAATTAATAAGAATGTGTAATAGCTGCAAATTTAGTTTAGAAACTTAGAATTACTTTAGTCAGCATTAGATGTAGAAATATTTTACTTGGTAAATGGAGTCATCGATTTTTGTTTCTGTAGACTTTGTTTTAGTAAAAATGAGGAAGGAGTGTTTCGTTCTTTCTGAGACTCCCTAAGAATCAACATTTCATCCCCAGTTCACCTACTCGTGCTATCAAAAGGTGACAGTTTTCCAGTGCTTGAAAGTGGAAATGATGTTTATGTTTGCAACCAAGTAACATTGAATGAGATGCTAACATTTAACACATGATGTAAAAAAAGGAGTTTATCAGGTTACACAGCTGTACAAACCAAAAATAAACTGTAAATAAAAGATAAACATATTAATCAGTAGGATTTCTTTAAGTTAATGAAGTTAGAAATGTTCAATGAAAATTATTTTTAACAGCTGGAGCCCAGATTTTTGAGGTGTGAAACACAACAAATAGACTAGTCCTATCTATTCATTTCGAGATACAAGGACACAGTCAAAAACATACGGCACAAATAGGTTACACAGGTTGTTTGGTTCTAGCCCATCTAAGGACCAGAACAAACCAAGTTATCTGGAGATTGCAGTTCAACAGGATTTTTCAGTTATTGAAGACTTGGCCAAGATTTACTCTTCAGGACTGGCACATTCAAAGACAGCCTTTAAAACACCTGCATTTCATTCTGCTTCAGGATTTGCTTCAAATTTTGCACATACCAAACCAGTCAAAGATTATATATTTTTAGGTGAGAACCTGTCACAACTAAAGACATAAACAACTCTGTACATTTTGAATTAATTTAAAAGTTGCATAATAATTTAGGTTTCCTCTTATCAGTAAGATAAAATCCATTTTCTTATTTTGTTCCATCAAACCACCACATTATTGTGTTGACTCTCATTATTTGATTATGTTAACCAGAAATATATATACACACATTTTGAAAAACTGTGTTTTGTGACAAAGGGAAACAGTTTCTTCTTATGAGCAATCATAATTTTTTTTCCCTCACTTGTAATCTTAACTAAGAACAATGGTTGATTTGAATTTATGACTGGAGTTCTGAGGAGAGCAGAAGATATGAGGCATCCTCATCTAAACATGGTATTAATTAAGGTATCAGCCTGACAAAGCTCATAGGAGGAAATTCATATGCCTGAGAAAAGCATTGTCCGACATGGAGTTCAAATGTAGACGTTACTTCTCTGTGATGTATTTTTTGGTAGGGTCATAGATAGTTAAACTGACGTAGAGTAGCTACGTGTTGTAACTATCTACTGGGTACAAAATATGTACAACAGTATGTGTGACACCACACAATTGTACTAAGCTAAGCAAAAGCCAAAAGAAATCTCTAGGTGGGCCAAGACTAGTCCACAGAAAGCCTGATCCATCTGGAGACCTGCGGTGATAACAGTGGTCTATAAGGACCAGTAAAGAAATAGTTGGACGTTTTGATCTCTACTGAGGCTGAGCAGAACGAAGATTGCAATTAAGTGTAAGGTGTTACTGGCTTTTAGCAGCCACAGTTCATCAAGGCCTAATGTCTTAGCCAGTAATGATATGAAACACTAGGACTTCTTTTGTCCCCTATTTCCAGCTTAAATAGTCACCAACATCAGTGGAAGTCTCCTTCAGTGATATATCAGGCATATTGCTTGATATCATGGAACTGAACGAGTGTTATGCTTATGCATCACCAAGTTGTAGCTTGCCAGGCAAAACACATCATACATTGTCTTGTTTCACTGGTCATTGTTACTGAAAATAATTGAAGGTTTATTGGGGAAAAAAATAATATTAAGCTGGGAGCTTTGTTTTGCTGTATTCCTTTATCTGTTCATTTTACCTGCCTGCTTCAACTTTTCAAGAGGAAACTTTAGCTTTCTGTGGCCATAAACACAGCTTTTGTAGGTCCTTTAGGTAGTAACAAACTTTTAAAGGAATACAGATCAGCATTCTACTATAAATATAGCTAGATATACATTATATTCCAACACCGTATTTTGCAATCTGGTATTTTTAACTAAAAAAAGAAAAAAACCTTGATTAAGTAACTCTTCTCTTGCTGCTTATTTGGCTTTTATAGACAGTTGCTTCTTACAAGAACCACTGAAAAATGAGCATTAAAAACCAACCAACTAAAGCAGCCTTTGCCGCAGCCGCAGGATGTCTGCCAAATATTTAGCTAAGTAAGATCTATACAAGGTGGGCAACAGACATTATAACAGACATTATAAAAATGATATTTCCATCTTCTTCATATATTTAATGGGATGGAGACTTCTCAGACTGAGAGGTGATTTTGAGATATTCTACCATATTTTTGGTAAGATTCAAAAGTTACTTCAGATAAGGCGTAATATTTTATTGTTACATCTACTATACCACTGATTGGCAATTTTTCCAAACACCAACTTAGATTTACCAATACATTAAACCCTCAAATTCTCGTGCATATTATTTTGTCATATTTCTTCTTATATGAAACATATATTTATTGATGAAAGGCTTATATAGAATCATTGTCAAGCTTGGTATTTTTTTCCCAGAGACTTACTAATAATAATCCAGAACCAGAGCTCTGCTTTAAGCATCTCAAAAAGTTGCCTCAGTTTTAGTTCCAAAATTCACAGTTCAGAAACAAAGTTTCCATATTAGAAAAAAATTTAACTCAAACCCCAAGATCTTATATGACTATTAGCAACCTATTACATGCAGTGTGTAATTTTCCTAACCATTTGTTTCACTTTGGGCACCCAGTACTGTCAGCATAACAACATAAGCAGTACCTTAAAATCTCAACTTCCCTTTTTTTATTTTTAGACAAGAGACTTAGCACTGGTTTTTGTTGCCATTGTTTGGATAAATCATAAACTCAGTTCCTTTCTCAAACAAAATTTTATCCATAAATAGGAAATTAAGTAATGGATGTCTTGCAGAAAAAAGTTATTTGTTTTTGTCTCATAACTTGGTTTTCTTTCACTTTTTTAATAGATACAAACATATTCTATTGTTTTCTGTACAATTTTATCAAATGGTCTTTCAGGTTATTTCTATTTGGTTATCTTGAAAAAGCAATGTAAACCTCCCTTGCATGTTCAAATGAGTTTTATTTGGAGCAACATATACGCTTTGGTTAGGTTATTCTCATTATAAAGAGTGCAAAGCCCTTTTTCTTGATTGCCATTAGTTGCTGGAATATAAACAAAGGTCCATATAGTTATTAAATATGTGTAATTTTAAAAAAATATATATCTGTGTATCTGTTGCTGTTATTTTTTGTTGTTTTGCAGGTGACCATATCTGCCCTTAAACTTTGGAGTCAACCATCTATAAAAGGAATTATTCATAAACTTTTGAACATGTCTAACACTGATTGAGCACACTTTTCCATTCAATATTAAATTATACTTTTTTTAGAGTCGTTTCTAAAACTGAATGAGAAGTTTCTTTTGTAATTAACCTGAGCTCAGAATATTTACTGTGCATTGTTTTTTTAATGTCAGATGATGAGAGAACTCATGTGTCTTTAATAAAAGCAAATTGTTTACTCATTCAGGGATTCTGTTCAGGGCTCTGTATTTGAATGAATTCCAAATCAGCAGTTCTATTGGGTTGCATGGCAATCGATTGCCTTTTATGTTAGATGAATGGTCATGTTCAACCCCCCCCTTCTCCCCCATCCTTTTTTTTCCCTTTCTGGCCCACCGCCTCAGATGCCATCACCCAAAGCTGTTAGTCCCAAACGAGATTCTGTTTAGTGGCTATCAGCCACTTCCAGCTTTTCACTGCATATAAATGACTGTATTAAGAATTGGAGATGTGATGTGGAGTTATAAACACGAGCTGTGAAAGAGAAAAAAAAGTCCAAATGTGTAGAGGAATAATTTCAAATGGGGCACGTGAGAGGATGATTAGCAGAACTTTTTTCTATTTACAACTATGGGAATGTTACTAATTAGAAAACAGATTTTTTTTTTTCATGTGACGTTTAGTATCCAGCTCAGGGAGATGTCCTCCCTTTAGAAATGCATACCTTTCCTTTTATTAGTAATGTGACTTTATATGAGCCTGTTTAACTGCATTGGACAAAGCTTATAACAGTTCCATCATGCATGTATTGGAGGGCAAGGACATCGTTAATGTTTCAATTTATTTTATGGTTGTATCAGGAGACAGGCTATGTGTCTTTCACCTAATGTCAAGAGTCCTCATTCTTCAGTGTTTGCCACTTATTAGAATCCTTTCAGTGCCCCCATCAGCCCTGCAGGAGTGCAGTGATATCCTCTAAAGCATTCGCTTTGTGGCCAAATATGACATTCAAAAAAGACTGTAAGCGAGTGCATAAGGCATCCAGGAATGGGAAACCGTAGTTGTGTAACTTCCACTTTAAGCAACATTGCAAAGCATTACGTAAATATCACCTTTGCATTATCTGACAGTAAGATGACGTGTTAACATCACAATTTCTACAGTTTCCGTGGTGTTGCCCCCCGTTCTGCATGGAGGCTGCTTGTGTTAATGGTAATATATTCTGTTTAGCAATGGACATACCAAGTATCTTGCTGGGACCTTTTGGGAGCACTCCAAGTTTTAATCATAGGAATAATTGTGCAAGGTGATTCTTCTTGCAAATGATAGTTGGTTCATGTTGCTGTACAAAGAAAAGTCTTCATTCTGAGCACAGACATTCAAAGACCTCTAGAAGTACCTCTATGATGAATGTTTAAATTTTTCTGAGAAAAAAATCAACAAAATACTAAGATTCATTGTCTTTTAAGGGTTGTTCTGACATGACCACTGATTTTGGTTTATGGTGTTGTTAAGGACCTGTTTGTCTGAAAATAATTAGATACCCGTGTTAATGGCACTATTGTCTGTCGTACCTCCACATAACTCACAGTATCTACTCCGTTTCTTGACAGTTTACAATTCCTTCTTTCCGCTGGTAGGCTAAGATCTCTTCCCTGCACTGCCTGAACACGGGTGGTTCTCAAATGGGTGCATAGCCCTATGTGTAAAAATCAGCATTACATCCTTCTCTTTAAATCCTGAAAATCTCTTCCCTGGACAAAATACTTCCGATTTCAGAAGTTGGGAAAGGGCTACAATCCTGGCCTAGGGTTTCCACAGATGATGTAACTAACCTTCTCCTCCTCCGTTCTTCCCCCCTTATAAAATCTTCCACTCGTCTCTTTCTAGTGTGTCGCTGCTCCCCCTGGAAACTCTTCACTGACTTCACCTTTGTTCTTATCCGTGAAATGTGAACCTTCCTTCTCATCTTTAAAGTCAGATGCTGTTCCTCAGTGCATCTAATTTCTGTTAAAGGGCCTTTGCTCTGCCCAGTCTTCTTTCCTTTGTGCTCCGTTTGTTCTCTTCACCCCCAACCCTCTTTCTACTCTGCCTTTGATAGTCCCACTCCACAATGTAGGAATGGCAGCCTCCTTCCTGTGTGTCAAGCACTCTCTCTCTTTAAACTCACTTTTTTCACTTCACCACTTCTTACTGTAATGGACTTACACCGTCTCTGCCTGACCCAACTCATACCTCATTATCCCTTAGGCAATTGCAGACGCCTCAGTCCCAAGTGTTTTAAAATCACGAGTAAGTGCATTAGAGATCATTAAACTGGTTTAAAATAGTGATTTATAGGCATAGAGAGAGACATAAAAAAGTTTAAAGAGCCCTACATTGACTTTAAGAATGGAGCTAGATTTACCAGTGGGACAAGAGCTTAGCCAAGTGTTAGCCTCTACATCAGCATTACCTAGTTTAGCATGTACATGGCACGTTACCTGGGATTAGCTATCTGGCTTTCCTCTTCCTTCAGTAGATCATGCTTGATTTGGCCATAAAGACCATTGCCAAAAAATCACTTCCAGTTGACAGTAAACCTGTTTTCTTTAGGACAAAAGACTTACTGCTGTAGAATGTGAGCTCCCATGTTATAGCAAGTTCTACAACTCTGGTGTACACACAATAAGTCAGGTTTTCATTCAAGCTCTTGCTAGCCTTGAGGCTCCCGGTAAGGTTGTAACTTGACATGCCAGCATAGGCAAGCCCAGAACTTGCTTTGTTTATGGTAGTTAACATATTAACAGAGGAAAAAATAGAACAAATAAAACATGAATTATAGATACATAATTGGTTTTTTTATGCCCAACTAGTCTGGAGCAGGTCATTTGTTTGTGAGCTTTGCAAAATGCCATCTAATTAGAGTGCTAAGGATTATTAACAAGAAAAATGCCTGACAGATACTGAAATTCACTATTAACACAGCTTTTTTTTTTGTTTCATTGGGTGTCAGAACTCTTCAGGCAAGGTTATTTTCATTCTTTACAATCTTTTTGATCACATCCTATTGATCAGAGGTCAAGTACCATGTGATTAATATAAACCACAAATATCTGAAATCAGGTGCAATCTTTTGTAAATGTTCCTACTTCACTTAGAATTTATGTTAATTTTGCCTCCTTGATGCCAGCACACTTTTCAGACAATTTTTTAAAACTTAACAGGCCAAGACTAGAAATTCTCGCTAAATTAATACGTTTATCATATGAATGAGATGAATACAAAAGGCATAAAGGATAAAGCGTGTGTATAAACCATAAAGCATGTATCAGCCGAGATAAGTGATGAGCTAGAAAACACTTATTACGGTCTCCTGTGTGTATATCTGTATATATGAGTATATATATTTTAAAACCACACACAGCTCTGTGTGTGTATGCGTATGTAAGTATGTGGCTCCCATTTACCTAATAGACCAGAGTAGCACCAAGGGACCATAAACTTCTATTGAGAAGTATATATTTAGATTTTAAAAAAAAAAAAGAATAAAATTGCCCATTTACAACTTAATGGTTCCTTTCAAGCCATTGCACAGAACTTTGACACGAGCAGTTCCAGGTTGCTATATAAATCTTTCTCTTATACATAATTATGTGGTTATTCATGTTAAACATTATAACAAAACTGCTGTGTAGATGCTGATTTCTAAATGTTACTGCTCTTGATCTTTCCCACATAAATGAGTAGATAATGGAGGGGACTACTTTAAAAATTATTCATTGAAAAACATTTCTTCATGTGAGCTGCCAAAGTCCAACACATGTGCTTTGAATTAGCCAAGCTGGAAATCATATCAGATTTTTACTATTAAATTAAAAGAATTGGTAACACCCGTATTTTTAAATTACTTTTTGACAAGCATAAGAGTGATTTCAATCACTTCAGTTGAACTATGTTAAGATTTTACCAGAGTAAATCTGGTGTTTTGCCTTTTGGCCTTTGGAAACAAAGAAGTGCTGTGATATTCTTTGAGCATTTTCCAGAGACTTTACAATCTCGGTAACACATATTCAAAGGTTATTGAAAACACTGTGCATTACATATGCATTTAGAATGGGGTTTAATCTACTAGATCATTTTTATGATTAACTTCTGAAAGACCTTTAAAGTAGGTGACTCAGGACATAAGTCCTCAAGAGTTGTATTCTGTCAAACATGTGACCTATAAAGCATTGCAAGGGTTTTTATTGTATTTTGAATCACTGTCATGGAACCCACTGTCAAATTAACAAGGAAGAGGATTTTCATTTATAAGTTTGATATTAAATAACGACGAAAGTGCCAATCTTGCTGTAGTTTTCAATTCACAAAAGGTCCCCAAAGCCAGGACGGTTCTGTTACAATTACTTTCTACACACTGGGCTTGGCAAACTATTTTTCCTATCTTCTGATAGTCAATTCCTCTCACTCTCATCAAGTAGAGAATAATTTCCGATTAGTGCTCATACAGTCAATATATGTTACGTGCTGAGGAGTCTCCTTTTGCATGCAGGAATCGCCATTTTCATGGCAAAGTCTTCTAGAGCTTCCTCAGGAGTTTCGTAACTGTACAGAAATGCATCTGAAGAAGGAAGTGTTTATCATTGTCTCTTCCAACTCCTGTGGCTAGAAGTCCAAAATAATTCATTTTGTTAGAGTTCGTTTAAACGTCTCATTTTGTTTTTATCAGTATAGCTTTTGCTTTTACACAGCAACAATGCATTTTACTGAATGCTGGACAGAACTACTTACTAGTCAGCTGAATAAAGAAATAAAAGAGACCATGTTTAGGCATCTCTGCTGCTGTTTTAAGAACTATAATAATTTCAGGTAGTTTCAATGTTCATTAATAAAGTTCCCAACTGTGTCTTTAGGTGATAATTTTCAGAAATATCTAATTTAAGGGAATTTAGGATGTCCAACTGTCTTGAGTATCCCTATAAGGTCCATTTATAAAGTGTACCAAGATCAGGCAATGCGTTTCTAGCTGAGACATCCCCAAACACTTGCTTAATAATAACAACTGTATTTTGGTTTCAAATTCAGACAATTAAAATGTTATGATAAAACCAGTATGCAAGCACAACTAATACCAGAGATTGAATCTATCCCGTATAAACATGAAGTAGTGTTTCCTACTCACAAGTGACAACTGTATTTTGTTCATTTGAATATTTTAAAAATTAATAGACTTTGAAAAAAAATTTTAGGAAACTCTTCGCTTTTGTGAGGGAAATTAACCCATTACTGTAGTGATAGAGGAGAAACTCTGCACAGATGCAAAATATTTTTGTTTTAGCAATTTAAGTCCATTCATATATGCCTAAATACATTCATGGTTAAGTATCACTATGAAGCACATGTAAAATCTTGGAATGAAAAGACAAAGTTGGGATGATTATTGCATGTTGTGAATTCCAGGGTAGATCCAAGTGTTCAGCTGGTGGTAGGTGTCTCTGTTAAGTCAGTTCAGCAACTAAAGGAAGGAAAATAAATACAATTGCAAAGGCATCTGTATAAAACTTTGTAAGATATGTGTTTGATACAAGCATGCGGAGCGGTTAAGCATGTCACCCAAAGAACTACCTTGCTGGTGCTTTATTTACCTCTGCAGTGTTTCATGGTTACCTGGTCTGTGTACACAGCTGGGTGGTTGCTTGAAGTTTATCACTGTGGGTACAAGGGAGTGTTACTGACTCGAGGGAGTATAATATCCAGCTGACCATTTATTTAATGTATGATGTGATGCATTCCTTACAGTGTGCAAAACTGAAGTGGATGTACTCCATGGACTGTTCAGGACTTCCCGGGGTGTAAGACCTACCCCATATGAAATGCCCTTTTCTTCACTTGTATGTGTGTATGAAAGGCCTTTACCTCTTAATGATTTTTGAGGAAGAATCCTGAAGTGTGTCAAAGCCTTTCTGCTGAATACAGAAGCTGTTGCACTAGATCTTTGGTGTTTAAAAACAGAGAAGTTAGTCTTGCAAATACAGTACATAAAAGCATTAAGTTTTCCTGTTTCAGTGTACCAGAAGTTAAAGTAAATGGAGCAAACAGAAGCAAATTTTGACAGTGTTTCTAGCTAAATGCAGTTGCATGTCCTTCATACTTGTGAGATTTAAACTGGATATATCTCCTTGTATGCAGTATTAAAATAGTTAATGTTATGATAGTTTGTTGATTTTCTTTTACGTAGTAAAGGGTTTACTATGTTGGTATCAGCAGATATTAGCTTCAGATCTCAGGTGCCTGATACGGATCTAAAGTTCTTTTCAGGTTCTGTTCTGAAATTTGACCTTGAGGTTAAGACTGTAGTTCAGTTTTGTTCATTCGTGTGGGTTTAATATAAATTTATTTATTCAAACAGGGAAAACATCTGAAAGGTTATATTTTTTTTGTTGTTTGGTCCTAGTCTTCACTTTGCTTTGCTTTCAGGGAGATGGGTATTCTTGAAAAAGAAGTTTAAGGTTGGCAAACAAATAGCCTGTAGAACTGGCAGGGCCAACCCCAACTATTCCAAGGTTCAGAGTGAGCATGAAAGCTTATCTTTACAGACAGCTGCTATGAGAACATCTTCCTGTGGTTCTGCAACAGAAACTTTGGCTAGTTTTATTATTCACAGGAAAAAAATTAGATCTTATGAAATAAATAGAGGCTATTTGGGAAAGAATATTTTAAAAATCAAAATAATAACCTATACTAGGCATTATTTTTAAAAGTTGTATCAGTGCTAGTGCACTTATTCTAATAAGTAGGGAATACATGTGGTATTTCATTTTTTTTTGGTGGACAGAATGAGCTAAGTAAAATGTTACCTCATGTATTCCCAACCAGCTGTGCCTGTTGTACCTTTGCAGTTTATACTTCAAGAGCGGGATGAATTGTTATGGGGTTATAATCAGAGTGGTTTGAAAAATCAAGTGATTCTCCTTACTCGGGTATTTCAGCCTAGGCTTCTCATGGCTGTTTGAAAGACAGTCACGTCCTTTATTTTCTCATTACCTCTATAGTTTCTGAATGTATGTGTGTGTATATATTGGTTTTATTTATTGAGGCTCATATATGTGAAGTCTTTGTTTTCCAGCAAACTGATGTCACAGAGTTCTTGGTTGAACAGTGTTGAGGAAAGATTGTAGTCTTGAAGATTTACTGCTTAATTTGAAGCTCCAGATGTGCAGGAAGATGTCAGCTTTTCCTGATCTAATTTTGATGATAAAGCAGGACACAGAGTTGGCTAGTATTCAGTGCCTTCCATGTGGGAAATAACTGGGATCTCTTATGTCTTCTCATTAGAATTCCATAAAAACCATTTTAAACTACCAGAACACATTCCTTCAGTTATGGTACACCTACTCCTATCAGGCCCTTCTGCTGTGATTTAAAACACCATATGGTCATATATGCTTGTTCTGAAATTTGCTCAAATGATCCAAGATTAAAAATGTGAATTAAAAGCAACCAGCTTCTGTTAGGTATCCTCCAAATCCAAGGAGCTCCATAAAGTAATCCGGTACTTGACATCCTGATTGATATTTACATCCCTGTATAGTCCAGGTTGGCATCACATCAGTCATTAACGCAGTAAAGGAATCATCCTATGAGTTTACTACTTGAAACAACTGGAATTAAGAAAGGCAAACTCATCTGCCTAAGCCAGATAACAGAATCAGCAAATTAATACTGTTCTGCTGTACATCTCATAGGAAGCTGATGCTCTGGTGGTGCTCTGCTTAACTCCATTCATTGTGTTGTTTTATGTGCAGAATCACTTTATTCTGTAGTTTCTGCATCATAAAACTTCTTTAATTTGATATAAACAATAGTTTAATGTTCCCCTAATTACCTCTTACTTTAGCTCTAGCCCTGGACATGTAAGTGGAAACACTGAATTTCCAGAAGCCAGCAGCAACAGTGGGGGAGGCTTTTTAATGAGACACAATTTAAGCTTGACTATTTGGAGTACATTAATTAAATAATTTCAAGTTCTCCCTCTAGACTGACTCTGAAGTTTTTAGGAGTGAACTGGTGAGATTATTTCATAATTAGTAGCAACAACTTCACGCATTCTAAATTACTTCAGCAGAAGAAAAAATAATAAATAACATGGTTCATCCTTTGGCCTTTTTTCAGTTGCACTGCATTTTATTTTGGCCAGAATATTTCATAGTTCATTTGCTTCTTGAAATAGCTTTATAATTATGTGTTGATAATATCAGATAGCATTAACACTTTTCCTTTTTTTTCTGCTAACTGATCATTGTTCTTGCCTTAGAAGACACTTTGTTGTGCAGCTATCATGCATATGTTGTATTGTATTAGCATAGAAGGTTCATTGTTGTTAATGGGAAGCAGAGGGCTTTTTATCCTTGATACTGAGGCTGGATCTTGGCCTGAAGAAATTGCATATTCTAACAGAGAGAAAGAATAGAAAAGGACAAATAGAATCAGTAGTTATCTTGTGTCTTTTGTATTGTCTTTTTACTTAGTGAATAGGTATGCTTAATTTTTTGCTGTAGAATTTCTTCCATTAACATCATTTCCAAAATCAAATTTGAGTCTAAACATGATGAAAATAATCTCCAGGATGTATGTAGTACAACACTGTATATAGTATGGCTGATCCCTGTTCAAACTAGTAAGAATATCTTTGCTTTAGGAAAGCTGAACATGCAAAACTTTTCATGACACAGTTTTGAGGAAAACTCTATTCTTCAGTAAATTCAGTCATAATTCCTAGTGCAGTGACTGACAGTACTGACTGTTACAGATCTCCTCCTCGGGGCAAATCTATTGTTTATTAACACTCTGCTGCGTTGATTTCTGAATTATGCAACATGAATTACAGAATTGTTCTCATGTGTTACTGATTTGAATGTTTCCTAGCTAGTATCTCTCACAGATTGCTAACAGGAGACACCCTAAAGTTAGTATTTTTCACCTTGTACATTTTAAATGATGATTGCATTAAAAATACGACATTTGGAAAGAAGTAGAACAACAAACAATACTCCCCCTGGAAAAAAAAAAATCAGGAAAAGAAAGACTTTTCAGCCTCTCTTTATTCACATCCCGTCATGTCTCCTTCCCTTAATTCTGTTTCTCTGAGGATGAGGAAATTGAAACAGAGAGATAAGTGACTTGTTGAAGCTCACAAAAAGGGTTGATTGCAAAATCAAGATATAAATCTCCGAGGCCTGCTGCTTAGTCCTGACCCTCAAGTATTAAACCACAAATAGCACATAGCACTGAATTGGATATCTGAGAGTTCAATCTCCTCACCAAAAGAAGGGCTGTGGCCTCTCAGGAGAACACAGTGCTGAACTTCTACTCCCGCAAGGGAAAGGCAACTTCAAATTCACGCTGAAATCGTAAAGGCACGGTTCGGTCAGATACTGTTCAGAACTTTTCAAAACATTGCATCTCATAAATACACCTTCCTTTTTCCTTCCCTGACCACGTTGTTATCTGGCAGCATTAAATAGTCCTAAACAATAGCCCAGCATAGGAACGGCTGTCATTCCGGTAGCCCAACCTTTACGCTTTAAGCCACCCACAACACGTAAAAACCAAACAAAGCATGGAATTAAACACTGCCTTTTTTGCGAAGCATTTTATCACTTTACTGATACCGTGGCCATCAAAACGCACAATGCATTTTCCGAATGCAAAAGAAGACAGCCACCTGCCAGCGAGGACTCTGAAAACCCGAATTTCCCCGGCTGCACGCCCCGCTTTTGCGGCTGCGGAGCAGCACGAGCCCGTTTGCAATGGTGACACCTAGTGACACCCAGGCATCGGCAGGGAACCTCTTCACCAGCACCCACTTTTTGCAGCGTTGTACCCGCTCGCAGGCAAAGATTCCCAAGTGACCTAGCAAATACGTCCTTTTGCTTCCCAAAAGACACTGGAAGAGGCAGGAACCATTTGTCTAGAACAATGCCGAGCACGTATTGAATCCCGTTGAGACAATGGGATGATTTTCTAGCTTTGTGAATCGAGCTATATTTAACACCTGCAGTAAAACGGGCAGAAGAACAACTCTAGTGTTTTACCTGTCACTGAGTTCTCTTAATTAGGATGAAGGTATAAAGACAGCGTATGCCTGTAGGCATTATGAAGCAAAAAAAGTGACAGTATTTTATTTTAAAGAAATAATTTTAAATGTTCCAAAACTGTCCCATAATCATGAGGTGTGGGCTGCATGCCACACTATTAGGGCTTTTTGCCCAGTTAAATGTTTTTTTATGATGCCACAGTGTATCGGTGAATATATTTATTATCTCAACAATCCATCTTTTTTCTTCATCTGTATAGTTTTGTCTTGAATATTCATACATACTGCTTAGCATCCACTTACCGTTTCAGGTCATGACAGTACATAGGAATGCAGTAAATTAAGATAAGTAAGAACTGTAACACAAGTTTCTTCATGATTTATAATAATTGTGATATTTAAATGTAAGCTATAGTTATTTACGTTACGTGAAACTAGATTTTGTCTGACTGTTATAGTCCACTGCTTTTCATTTCATACTGTGATGATCTGATATTGCTGCTAGGTACATCGACGTTCACAAAAGCTCAATGTACCTTGACATCCTCAAAGTACTACATCTGGTTCTTTGACACGAGCCATTGTGTCACTCAACTCTGTGTATCATGTCGCTGTGTGTTGTTCAGTGGCATTAGCGAAAGGTGCCCTGACACAGGCTATTATGTCAGTCTCTTCTCTGACAATATTAAGAGCTTTTATATAGCACACAGGCATTTGAAGTGATGCCACAGAGCACTGTTGTTCATATTTCTATAAAGCTTCAATTTCTCTGTTGATGGAAGCAATGCTTTTAATTAAGGTTGTGTTTTAATTAAGGCTTAATTAAGGAAAAGATATTACCAGTTGTAAATCAACAGAATTTTTCCTAATACTTCATATCTAATTGGTTTTTTTGTAATTTAGATTGCCTGAGCTTGTTCCAACACCAAAAAAATTTGTTGGGCTTGTCACATTAAAAATCCCTGGATCTTTCATCTAAAATTGTCATGACAAAACAATGTCAAACCACACTTCCCAGAATCACATCTGAGGAGAAGTTTGGGGGAACGAAGGGAATCTGGTGGATGTCTTTTAATACGTACAAAGCAATGCTTTGTCGTACCTGTTTCCTCAGCCTTTTGAAATCTAAAGATGAACTTGAAGTGACTTGCAAAACCAGAGCTACCAGCCATTGCATCGTGGTAGGTACATTTTGCTTACCCTCTGTAGTCAAGTCCGAGCAAGAACTTAGTGAAGAGGTTGGGGTTTCTTTGTTTTTATTTTTATCTTAAGAAAAAAATGCAAAGGAATAATTCAAGCCATTATATGAATTGATACGGTCATACTTTTTTTTGTATCACATTCCAGGAAAATGTTAACTTGTCATGCTGGTGACATACAGTCACCAAAGCTTTTATTTCCAGTTTCAGAACTTGAATTTTATATTGGAACATGCAAATACAAACTTCAGATATATTTGCAATTATTACTATCAGAAGGGCTCCCTCCATCAGCCATATGAACGGATGGTTAATTTAGTTAATTACAACTCATCATTCACCACTCAAAGAGTGAATGTGTAATGTACGTAGAAAACTGTGATCAATCCAAAGAGTGATTTTAAAGTTTAAGCATTTGCTTATTTTAATATATATGAACAATCAATTAGCAGCTGGGGAAGCAAACAATGTAAGTTGAGTGATTAGTTTCTATTGAGTTATTTGCTTAATTCTAGTAATTTTTACCATGGCTTTCAAACGTTAAAAAACCCCCTACTTTTTCAAGTGTCTGTATAATTTCAGTACACTTTCACATCCATCATATTTGTTTGAAAAATCCCTCATCCGCATATGAAAAAGCAAGTGCAAATTTACCAAATCATAAAAATTAAATTTAATAAAAAGTAAGCTAAACTGGGCCATAGATGATTTGATTTTACAATTATATGATTCCACAGTCATATTTTAATGGACACTTAAAGAGTTATTACAGTTGGAGCCAACAGGAATTGCGGAAACTCAGTTTGATATGAAAGTCAAAATGAAGATAATATAATAGTTCCCAAATGTATATAGATATAAAAACATAAACATAATGTGCATCAGTTTGTGCATATGAAGTGATTTTCCTCAAATTAATAAAAAGTCAAAAACCTTGAAGAGGATTGGAAGTAAACAAGGAACTGGGAATTAGAAAAGGCTGGCAATTAAGTGCTATCAGGAGAAATGTGAAAGACCCCCTGAGGAAACAGCAGAGAAGCTATTAGTCTGCACTGGCAAAGTGTGCACTCCCTGTGCTGCGTCTCCTGCAAAAGCTGGACCACCGAGCCCAGGCTTCTCGCGAGTAACCAGCAAGTGGAGGGGGCAGTGACGGAGAGGTGCCAGGATCAGCTGGTGCTCCCAGGGTAAGGAAGCAGTTTGTGACGCTGCAGCAAGCCGCGTGCTCCAAGTCCAGATGTTAGCAGACCCACGCGGGCTATTGAAAGAGTAGAACAGGGAAATAAGGAACAACAGATGCTCCATTTTGAGAAATGGCCCAGAAATACAGACTTAGAGTGGGGCCGTCCTGGGGCTCTGTCTGGTCTTTGGGGTGACATACGCACTGTGGAGCCAGTCCCAAAAAGCTGCATCGAGAAAAGTTACGATATGTCATTTCGCTCACTTCCAAACAAGTAACAGTTACAGTTAAATTTTAAGGATTGACCATTGCAAAGTGCTAAGTACCTTTGGAGAAGTATTTGGCACCTTCAGCTTCCCATTTTTACTTCCACTGAAGCATGTCTAATTCGTTACAATTCTTCCCTATTATAATACAGCAATTTGTTAAACAAAATGAGAGAAATATTTCAAAGTTGTGCATTTACGTTGAACAAAAATGAAATCAAGTCAGCATTTTGGATTGCCAATTTATGTGTTTGTTGTTGGAATTGCTAATATCATGCTAATTATATTTAAATTGCAAAATATATTTAAATAAATATTCTCCCATGGGATGTTTTAGGTAATAATTAAGCATAATTTCTTCATCTTAAAATCCCAAATTAATTTTTTTATTATTTTCTCTGTGAGAAACATGAGTTACATGTATATGTCTGTGCTTTAAAACCCTTTGGTTTCCTCTAAAAGACACTTCAGAGGATTGTGCTGTGGAACTGCTAATTCTTTATGAGGGTACTTATGTGTAAGATCCCATAAAGTTTCAGCTTACCATTTCCCCCGTTCACATGCTATGCAAAGCTGCTCTGAGTTACTTCTGTGTTGCACTATCATTCGTACACAGCTTATACTCCGCTACTTCTTTTTACAAGGCCTGTATTTTACAATTTCATTATCCTCCCCACATTTGTGAAGCGGTTAATGGAAATACACAGATTTTAAAAATATTTGCTGTTACCTAATCTTTAAAAAGAAGTAATACTTGTCCAGATGTGAAGCATTTGGATAAATAAATTAAAGAAGTTCCGGGGATTTGGAAGGTGTCTGACCCCATTTTTTCTAAATGGGCAAATTGTCCCTGTTTTTCCATGCAAGGTGGACAGCATAAAAATCTTTTTTTTCATCTACAGCTTGTGATGAAGGTGCATGCTTTGCTTTCTGATGATGGGGTTCCCTGTTTTTGTCATTGTAACAAACTCAGTTGACATTAGTCCGTGAAGACTTCCTAAAACTTTCAAAGACTCAACCTCTATCCATTTGTCTCAAGGGCTTACATCATCCTTAACTAGCCTTTAGTGCAGGATGCTCTTACCACTCTGGTTCCATTTTCATAGCTCACTGCAGGTGATGTTCAGTGACAATCCTCAAAACCATGAAAATCCCAGCTTGATAAAGTGTTTTTTCAATCCAGAAAACAACTGCTCCCACTAACTGTCCAGTATGGCACCTTTGGTATATATGGCACTTCTGAGATCAGCTGTATTAATTTTTTACAGCAAGATTCTGAGGATTAAAGTCAGTGGATTTAGGGGATTTTTATCTGGGGCCCTGTTTTTGGAATTCTTTGTCTGGGAAAATTCACCACAGCAAAATGTGGCTAGCTTAACACTATATAACGGTGCTTTTAATTTTTATTAGTACTATTACTATTCCAGGAGAAATCCTGGAATAATTGTTTAGAATGTTTATTACAGGTATTTTTTTGGCTTACAGCTCAGTTCTGTCTAAAGGTGCATATTGACCATGGTTATAATTGCTGTAAATACACTGCCTGCATGTTTATCCAGATGACTTTGTCTGCAGTGTCGTATTCATTAAAAGACAGAATTCTCTCAAACATGTTTCTTTTAACTGCTCATTTGCAAGATAAAGAAGTGAGACTGAAACTGTGGTGTCAGAGTACAGAAATACTGCTTATGTGTTAAGCACCAAAAGAAAAACATTCATTATATTTAATACAGTATGCATTATGTTAGATATAAGTATATCTGTGAAGTGTATGTTTTATTAACAGCATAATTTCATGGGAATAGAAAGAAACATGAACCATATTTTCAGTTCTTCATCTTAGTATCTTTATGTGTATCTTCTTTTCTTTTTACATTTAGAACTAATTAAGTTTTGCTACCCTAATTAAAAAATTAAAAAAATGAAAGCTAAATGCAAGTGTTCTTTGGCCAGTGGAACCCTTCTGTAAACATTCATATTATTGAGGTTAACAGAAACTGTTACCTTGAAAACTTGCTCATTCCCTTGCACTGATACAAGTTGAAATAGAGCCCAAGGGAAACAGAAGTCACAGAGTAAAGCTTCATAACCGCTGTGTGAATATGTAGACTATATAGACGACTCATTACTACAGATAAAACAGAACCAATTCCTAGAGGACTTTTTATAATAGTTTTGGGCAATTGTATTAGAAAGTTAGTTGTATAACAAGATGTTGTGACTTTTATATTAATGAAGGACATTAAGGAGATTCTAATTATGGTGTCTGGTCTGAAAAATTAATCTAAGATTTAAAAGTCTGAGATGTTTGAAGTAAGTGGGACTGTAGCCTCTAGTCACTCAGACAAGATGGTGACTAGACTTTTTTTTGTTAAAAGAAATATTATGAATGCTACTGCATTTCATTATTGAGGTTGTGAAATACCATATGTGTTCAGGAGGACTTGTTAACTGTCCGTAAGCACATAAATTGTTTTACTACATGGATTCTCCAATGATGTGTAATTCTAATTATAAGCTCTGTGCCCTTGCACCTCTTTATCATCAGGCCACGAAATTCTTGCACAGAAGGGCTCATTCTAAGGGTACAATAAAATTATCATAATTCTCCAGTACAAGTTTTTAAGTTTTAAAAAGCTATTTGAATAGTGGGGTTCTCTGGGTAGGGGTATGCCACAAACGTTCACCACAGTTTGGTCAGTCCACTGACCATTCACGTATTATGTTGGGCTGAACTGAATCCTTCTCCTGCTCCGCTGACATGATCACCACTGACTGTTACAGGAAGGTACAAACCTACATTCAGACTGTACATTTGGGTATCTTAACCGTGAACTGAATCCTGCCCTAATCTCTCTTACCAACATGATCTTTTCTTTTCCTTTTCCTTCAGAATATTCCCTGTCAGCCACCATGCTGTGTCAGTGTCATTTCTTACCACTAACACAGATATGAACTAAAATCCGGAGTTTTTACAAGAGCTATATAAAGGGCATTAACAGTATGCAAGCAAAATGATTTTCAAGAAATTTGTAGGAACTTAATAACTTCTCCCCCCCAACTTCTTTATCATATTTAGCTATCAGGTTTAGCTGACACTTCTCAGATGAGTATTCCAGGCAGACAAACAGGCAAGTATAATTTTATGTGCTTCATTTTCTTAGGAAATCAACTTAAACATATTGTTCTCATTTCTTTACTTTTCTTATCTATTAGCCCTACTTTCCATTTCTGCCTGACAAGTAGGTATTATGCATTCATGTATGCTATTATGTCATTATTTTGCTAAAATATTCATAGATTTGTAACCATTCCTCTTCAGTAAATCTTATTGAGAGCAACTGATCTTGGGAAACAAATATATCTGTTCACCTTGCTGAAAATGTTTGTTACATTTTTGCCTTGTAAAATTTCCCTAATTCTATTAGTGACAGCACAATATTCTGTGCAAAAAAAAAAAATGGAGCAAAAAGCAATGGAAAAAAAGTCAGTGGAGAAGATGTGGACTAGTGTTCTTTTCAGGAATTACTTATTGATGTCTCCTATCTATTGTTTGCTATCAACAAGCCCATGGAGCAAAAGTAAATAATTTCTTTAAGATATTTTTCTGAGCCAGGTACAGCTCTGCCTGTCTAGAAATATATAAAGATGTTGAAATATGCCATAGGTAAGGGCATTGTTAATTCATATTAGGTAGGATGTAATAAACATTTATTACTTTTGCTGGTTTATTTTTTTACTTATGTCAGGTATCATTCAAGAGAAGCTCAGGCTTCTGTTTTCTTATTGTTAAAATCAAAGCAGTTGTCTCCAACTCAGGCATAAAGAACATAACCCAGAGCAGCAGGACAAAAACTGTTTAACCTGTTATTTCCAGCCAGGAAGTTCCAGTAAAACTATTTGGCAGTCTTTATAGATACTGTTTTCTTTATGTGTTCACTTTCCAAGCATTTCTTTCTTCCTTGATGCTACAGAAGTATATTTTTTTTAAATTCTTACTGGCTATGCAAATCACTTCTGTATATTTATTTCAATTCTACATTGATAATATAGGAATGGTTACATTATTATTACAACTTAATCTCATGAGTCACTTATCAAAATGCTTGATACTAAGTCAGTCCTGGTACTTGTCTATATATTCCAGCAAAGCAAGTTACCATGTTCTATGCTCAATTCCCCAATTAATTATAGCTTCTTCTGGGTAAAAGGTCTATACCTCTAACTCAGCTGCTTATGCCAAATAGCAAACCTCCTAATTAGCTAGGCCTCTCATGAGCCTAATTTGCCTTACTTGTATATCTGCAAAGTTAAATAGTCAGTGGGATCAACAGTATCATTTTAGCCTGCTGTTTGATGTCTGTTTTGAAAAATATACTGCAACGGGCTTTTCTCAATGCATCAGTAAACAATGGGTAAAGAAGGATCGGAATACTTTAATCATTGTGTTGGAACAATTTGCCTGTCAATTATTTGACATCTCATTTTAACTACTTTTTTTAGAATTTAAGTCTAATTACAAGTTTGTCAGGGTTCTGAGGGCACCATTCGGCCTTACTGTCTCTGCCCAGCCTCACTTGGGGCCTTCCCCCAGCACAGCCTATGGGGCCAAGAGCCCCATTTCAGCTCAGCCTGGAGCCATCAGTTCCTGCCCAAGCTACATTTTAGGTGTGCTGGTCTCCAGCCCTTTCTCTGACCCACCTCCTAGATGGCCTTAGGACTTGTGCCGTTGGAAGTCTGTCTCCTGGATGGGCCTTTCGGACCTAGGTTGCAGCTTGTCTCCAGCCCTGCCTCTGACCCTGACTCATTGAGGGACTTCGGACCCACGCCGTAGCCTTGTCTCCAGCCCTGCCTTTGCCCCCTCTTCTTTTGCTCCTGGCTGGACTGCCTGGGCCTGCTTCATTGCAACAGCTCGTTGGGGCTGTTGAGGGACCCAGTGGACCAGCCCCCGGGCTCTGCTTACAGCGTTTAGTCCCTGCAGGACTGCTTCCCATCAGTGCAGGCTCTGCCAGTTTTGGGTTCACCCTTCCTTCCCAGCTTGTCATCAGGCAGTAGCTGGCCCTTGCTACTCCCTAGAAAAATTATTGTATTATAAATTGCGTTGTTCTGTTGATTCTGTTGGGGCTACAAGGCTGCATCTTCAGTGTCTTGTCACACTGCCTAGGAGGACAAGATTTCTGATGGCTAAACTGTCTGACCTTTATCATATATTTTAGCTAGTTAAAAAATGCTGAGGGGGATAGGTCTCAGCACCTTCCAGTGTGTACCCTCAGATCCATAGGAATACAGGAGCCATCTGCCCTAGTCCAGCATACATCTTCCAAGGCATAAAAGTCTCTACATTATGTGCCAACGTTGCATTTACACCTTCATGCATGATGTTCTTCTTCAAAAACTCTATTACATTGATAACTTACTGTCAGAGAAGATTCCTGATTTATTTGGCAGTCCACATAAGTACCCCAAATCTTCACAAATACTGGATATCTGAAAGAATTTTCCCTGCACTGAAGTGGAATTCTAAGAGATTCTTACTATAAAAGAAGTATGTACATGGCCAAGAATAGCTGTTGACGTGGTGAACAAGCATAGTTAGCACCCACACCCTCTCAAATCTTTGGCTTTCAAAGACAGCATGTCTAGTCCCCTTCTCCAACATGGCTGATCAGACCAGGATTTTCAGGTGACCCAAATCTGTGTAGACACTGGATGTATCAGATCTCTGGGCCAACAACAGCTAATGACAGAGTGCCTTGTGAACTAGTACAAAATACATGTGTGACTTTGCCTTTAGTATGTCTCTCGGCAAATACCATATACGCATCAGAAACTGAATTTAAAAGTGGCTGGATTGTTTCAAAATTCATAGTCCTGCCCCAAGATGGAGAATGCAAGATGCTGTCCTGTTGCCTCTCACACACTCTGCCACAAGTCAGACTATCTGTGAGATTTGCTGTACGATACCTGCTATCTCTTGATTTCCATGTATGTCCATGTCCATACAAAATCTGCTTGCAGGAATCGTTGTAAAGCTAGTGAACCAGTGTCTTTGTGCAAGGTGGGCTATGTTGTTTTCTCTAACCAGTTGCTTGAGTGCCCAAACGACCAATATCCAGCCCTCATTTCAAAACCAAAGTGGGTTGTTGCCTTCTTAGTGGAATTCGATATTGGTTTAAACTGGATGTTGTTGTTACATCAAGCATGGCTAATTAATTGAAAGGACTTTTGTAGAGAGCTGTGTATAGAGATGCTTTTCTCGATGTTGACTTACTTGCCTCTTTGATTCAAGTAGCTTAAATCTGCTTTCCCAATGGGTGTGTGATTTTAGAGCATTCCAGCATGGTCCAGGCAGTGTCCTCTCTGTTAAATCTTCAGGACAATTGAGAAGCAGGAAAGCATGGAAACTGGCTCAGAAGTCTGTTCCCTTTATAATTGTGAGGGATAAGAACAAACTCTTTCAATTTTGGACAAATTAAAGATTTTTGGAGAGGAAATAAAATGTATGTTTTTTGAGACAGTAGTCTTATCCTGACTGGCTTCTCTGAAGAAACTCTCTTTGTTCCCTGCTTTAGTTTATTCTTACATTATCCCGTATATACAAAAAAATCAAAGAAACCCATCTTGAAATAGCTTATCTCTAGGTGAGGCATACATTCCACAAAGCAGCTCTCTGGACCCTTGGTGGAGCACCAAAATGAAAAGGCCAGAGAGCAGGCAGGGTGAGAGACTTGGGAGGCAAGAGAAGGGCTCAATCAAACACGCCAAGCTTGCAGAAGCAAATACTGTTGTTTTCTGGTGGTGTTGGCTGCCATATAGAGGTACAAACCCATCTTGCAGGAGTGATGGCAAAGTTTGTGAGCCCAGAAGTTCAAGCCCAATTCCTTCCTGTATGATGTATGTCATGAAGTTTTCTTATGGGAAGTATTAACACTGATTGTAACGTTTTGCAGACAGCATAGGGATGGTGCAAGTGCTAGAAGTGCCTTTCTTGCCAGGGGGCCTGAAGAGCCCTGTTGAATGCCCAAGGATAATCCATCTATGTTGCAGAAGACCACAATTACAGCCCTCTGGAAATACACTCAGGACCCACAACACGAACACAAATAGAGCGCTGCCGGGAGCTGCACTGCTGCCTCTGGTGAAACAGTTTGTACATCAGCCTTTGTCTCTGTGTTCGTGACACATTGTCTACAAAGTCCCTAGATCATGCTGTGGTGTGGATACACTGAGTTATTATAAAATGTTAAACAAATAGTTGTTAAAATAGTTAATCTTTTACAGAGATTTGTTTTGTTCCAGTACTGTATAAACTGATGCTTTCCAATATTTTCCACATGTAATTCTTTCTTGTAAGAAGGTATCTTTACTAAAATAATTAATTTTTTTTCATAGAAAAAAAAATCTTAAACCTTTTTTTTTTTCTTCTACATTTTCTAAGGTCTTCTAAGCTTTTTTCTTTTTAGCCCTGAAACATATAAAGGTACATCTTTGCCCACTAGCATCTTGCTGAAGATCACCAATGTTGCAATAAGCCTTTCCCAAAGCAAAATCTGTGATGTCAATCAGTAACATATTTCTTTTGGTTGTTAAACAATGCAGGTTCACTGACGTATTTTTGGCTGCCATTTTTTCCCTTGGAAGAAATCTGCTCTGAAGAACATCCTTTATACCAGATATATTAAAATCATGAGCTTTCTGCCTTCCCTATTACCAGTCAAAAACTGCATAACCACAGTAGTCAAATCAATGTATAGGACTCATTTTAATCTGTATATTTCCATTTAAGACAATAGTTTCTTTATGCTAGATTCAAGTTCTGCTAAAGGCTAGTTAGAAAGAAACCTACTGCAATCAAACTCTGTATCAGCAACACATTTTTCTTTGCTAACAACATTATTTGAATAATTTTAGCATAATCTAGGTTACATAAGGGTTTTGAAATCTATTTAAAATAAAGATTTCTTCAAGGTGTGGTTTCATGCTGAATCTAGTTCTGCTGTGATTAAAAAAGCCTCAGTGTGTATATAGTAGGAAAATTAAACCTTATTGAAAGATGTAAAATGGACTTTCTTATTATGCTTCTGGAGCTCTTTAATTTCATTCACTGAAGCATGGACAGAAAATAATGGGCAGTATTTAAAAGCCTGAAGTGTTTTATTCATCATTACCTTTACATTTCTAATTTTTACTGAATCTGGTGTTGGAATGTTTTAATGATAGCAGCTAATGATACTGTGTTTACTTTTTGATCCTACAATGTGCTTAACAGGTCTTTGGTTTTTGTGAATTGCTTTGCTGCACATAGAGAGCAAACCTTGACAAAAGGTACAAACTTACATCCTTACACTTACTAGCTACCATCATCTCACAACGGGAGTGCACTTTGCCACTCTAACTAGTCACAACAGATCTAACAGTGGATGACAGGAGGGACTTAAGCTTGTGCAATCAGGAAAATGACTGTTACATTCAAAAGTTTATATTCTGGAGGTCTTGTGAAAAATACAGCGCAACCAATATTGCATACTTCTGTAGCATAATTGCCATAATGTAACAAAACCTGTCTTATTTGTCTTACAGTTTAATTTCCAGATACTTGCCTTTGAATTCTACAAGTGCAATATATACATATATATTCAGTGAAATGATCATGTCTTTTATATGAGCTAGGAAACTAATCGCTGAATGATATTGTTAGTGTGATGCTAGTACTTTTAAAGTGCAGTAGTTTGGAGAAAAATGGAACAGAATAATATCACATTTGATGTTGAAATCAAGTATAATTAATATTTCAAAGGAGAATATAAAGTATTATGTACATTATTAAGTTTTAGAATTAAAATGTGAAATATGCAAACAAGACTAGGATAGTCATTTCTTAAGTGCTGCAATCTAATTAGTGGTATGGTATATATGCCTTATGTTGTTAAACAGAAATTCAAAGGGCTGACAAGGTCAAGAGGCTGAAAGAAACACAAATCTCTCTTTTCACTGGCAAAGGCAGCTCTTGAACATATAGACTGTTAGTCTTCTAGCAGAACTCTGCAATGTGATTTGTTTTAATAAAATATTCCCATCTGGTGAAATACCGCTTTTCTGAGAGGTCACACAGATTTTATTACATTACATAACATTTAAATACCTATCTGTACAGCTTAAATTGTCAGGTATTTTGTGAACTATAATCTGAGTTATTTTGAAAATCTGTTTTCTGGCTGAGTATCTAATTATTCCAGTTAAACAGAAGAGAAATAGCCTCTCTATGGAATAGGTAAAAGAGGAATCAAACAGGATAGTAAAAAATCCTTTCTCTCTCAGTCTCTCCCTCTCTCTGTCCTCTCCCCTGTCTCCCCTCTCTCCCTCTCTCTTTTCAGGGGGGAAAAATCCCCCATAACCACACCTTAAAAATCATTATTCACTATCAGATAAACAAGAGCCGGTTCTGACACTGCTGAATGCTATCAGCTCTCCCAGAGGAAGACATCTTCCAGTGATCAAGATAACAATGACTTCATAGAAATTCCCTCTTGCTTCTTTAAATAAGAAAATAAATTTAATCATCTCTTACCTGAAGATTCAGTTACATTACTGCTGTGATGCATCAAATACAGAACTTTTCAAAAAACATAAGAGCCAGGCATACATCTTACTAACTTTTCAGGTATTTCACAGGACCTTGTTACAATGCACAGAGTTTTGAAAAATTGCTTAGAAGGCTTATCTATAAATCTGCAATATATCCAGAACTTAGAATGTGTCTAAGAACTTAATGTTCTAATTCAAATCTACTGAACCAAAGAAAATACCATATTAACTTTGATATAGGCAAAAAATACAGGCTGCAGCAGATTTTCAATACTGGTTCACTGCAGATTGTGGCATCTTTTCTATCTGAATAAGACTGAAGAACATTCAGTTGTGTAGTGGACTCTGGTCCACGCTAGGAAGGACTGTAGGTGCCTAAAAGCAGGATTTAGTTGAACGTTAAATGCCAAAGTTGCAAAAAGGCCTACCCAACTGCTGCCTGAACCCAACAAACAAAATTTAAGTCTTCTTGTCTGACCTGAAAATTTGTCATACAGCTATGGTTCAAATTAGCCCACGTAATCTGGTCTGATCTTTTTATACTTTGGGATGCCATCTTCCTAAATTGAGAGCCTATATTCTATTTACAGCCAATGGGAGTGGGTCATTTGCTTGTGAAAGCCTTCAGAGTGTGATCATTTCTACCTGAATTTAGACCTGCAGGAATGCTCTCTTGTTTTTTCAGTTGCTTACTTTCTCTATAAAATATATAGGCATCCATCTCCCCTCATTTTACATGTTGAAGCTTTATCACTACACAGCAAGGAATGCAGTGTTTGTGGGTGTACAGCCTTTCGTAAATTAAACAGTTATTGTTTACTGAACTGAACAGTCCTTATTTGCAAAAAACTCTGTGAACTGGGAGTCTGGAGCTGTAGCCCTTACTTCAGGATTTCTATTAATTTTTATCCAAACTTTTTTGTATCCAACCTCTTTTCATATAAAGATATAGAGGAGGACCTCTTCAAGCTGTGAATGTAAGCCGCTCACTGCCAGATGGGGTACTAGCCTCAGGGTTATTGCAGAAAAGACATTAATTTCCTGGCTAATTCTGTGTAATGCTCACAGGGAGTGGGGATTTCTGGGTTCCTGTCTTGAGGAATGCTGACGAAATTCACATGAAACAGTAGCTGTATAATGTAGATGTTTGTCTGGAGGAAAGGATGGAGGCCAGAATCCCTTCAGCTAGCTGGCTTGCTCCAGTGGTTACTGGCATACAAAACCATGCGTCTTCAGATCCATTCTGAGCAGTGGTACAGTTTTATCTGGAAGCAATAAAACACATTTCTGACTAGTTCAGAACTTTGTTGATGAGGTTGTCACCTAAGAAATAGAAGGACTGGGTTTAAAACACCAAAGGCAGAAGACAAGAACAAGTCTCACACCAAGATTAATGCATTGAGTTATTGAGGACATCACTAGACTCCTAGAGAAAATATTCTGTACAGGAGATTTTGGCATCTAATTTAGTTACTTAAGTAGAAAGGATATCGTTTTGGAGTGACTCAAATGTACCCGTTCTTATCACATGACATGGCAGGGGTCCTAGGCTATGAGAAGGTTTTGGACTGTGAATCCTTAGTAGAAAGCTATACCAGTCTTCAGTAAGTTATTTAAGGTAACATCAACCTTTCCCAGATGGTTAACTTACTGCATTTTTTTCTGTCATCTTCAGGTTTGAAGCATTTAACTTTCCCTGTGCAGTGCATAAGAACCTTAGATGCCTAATGCAGCTGAATTTTTTTCCTTAGGGATCAGACATCAAAACCAGGTCCTGCAAAGCTAAAAAATTGGTACCTATGTCTCTACTGTATGTGGCCCAGCACCTAAATATTCTAAAACAGAATAATTTTGAAAAAAATCATATTTGTAAAGAAAAAATACTGCCACTTAATAGTTTAGGATTTACCTATTACAAACCTATTGGAAAATGCTTTATATATATATAAAGGAACTAAAAGCTAGTTCTAAAAAAGGTTGCAGTAACAAATGCAGTCCAAGCTAACTTATGCTGTTTAGGTGATTTCATGTTTTACCTAAAAATTCCTTAGCACACTCTGCTTCTTTATGCCTATAGAAATGTTTAGATGTTGTGAATGAGTCAGTAGACTGAGGGCACTAAAAGACTATTCCTGCATTAGCGAATAATTAGGTGCAATAGGGGCACACCACTAGACAGAAGTGGCTGATGCTGAGAGTCCTGCACCTCTGCACTGTATAGGGTCGGGGCTTTGCTTCAGGTTAGATTTAGTCTGGCTCCTGGGCAGAAAGCTTCCACTAAATACGATGCAAAGTTCACTGAAGACAAAAAGTGTTATGTGAACACTGGATGACTCAGTGGTGGTGTAGCTAACGGGCTGGTTTTTAACCTAATGCCCCCTTGAAGCACTGGGAAAATCTAGTTCATGTACATCAAAACTGCTCAGAGATCCAAACCTGCACATGGTAAATGGAGACAATGACAGGCTCACAGCAAAATCACACTATTTCTCTGACCCAATTTGCTAATACAGCCAGTGACATAAAACACAGCCAGGCAACATCACATTCCTCACTAAATGCTGTTGCATTTGCTTTTACATCTTCATCATGGGGATGCTGGTGTGTAACAGAAAAGTGAAATCCACAGTGCCACAAAATACAGAGAAAGTTACTGGGAAAGAGTTCTTTGTAATCTTCAGGGAAATCTGTTCACACGCTGAAAAGTTAAACAGATGAGTGTTATCTTTGCTTGTCGATTGTGGATACCATCCACACGGATTGTTGTTCTACCTTGTATTTGTTACAAATTTTTTATATAAGAGCTATATAGTATAACTAGTCGCAGATATGTCAACGTCCAGAATGTTTCACTCCAAGGCATCTCATATTATTAGTTTTCATAGAATCATGGAATGGTTTGGGTTGGAAGGGACCTTAAAGATCATCTAGTTCCACCCCCCCTGCCATGGGCAGGGACACCTTCCACTAGCCCAGGTTGCTCAAAGCCCCATTCAACCTGGCCTTCAACACTTCCAGGGATGGGGCATCCACAACCTGTCTGGGCAACCTGTTCAGTGTCTCACCACCCTCACAGTGAAGAATTTCTTCCTAATATCTAACCTAAACCTACCCTCTTTCAGTTTAAAACCATTACCCCTCGTCCTACCACTACACTCCCTGTTAAAGAGTCCCTCCCCATCTTTCCTGTAGGTCCCCTTTAGGTACTGGAAGGCTGCTATAAGGTCTCCCTGGAGCCTTCTCTTCTCAAGGCTGAACAACCGCAACTCTCCCAGCCTGTCTTCATAGGAGAGGTGCTCCAGCCCTCTGATCGCCCTCATGGCCCTCCTCTGGACTTGCTCTAACAGGTCCATGTCCTTCTTACTTTGAGGCCCCCAGAGCTGAATGCAGTACTCCAGGGGTGTCTCACAAGAGTGGAGAGAGAGAATCATCTCCCTTGACCTGCTGGCCATGCTTCTTTGATGCAGCCCACGATACAGTTGGCTTTCTGGGCTGTGAGTGCACATTGCTGGCTCATACTCAGTTTTTAATCCACTAATACCCCCAAGTCCTTCTCCGCAGGGCTGCTCTCAATCCACTCATCGCCCAGCCTGTATTTGTGCTTGGGATTGCCCTAACCCATATGCAGGACCTTGCACTTGGCCTTGTTGAACTTCATGAAGTTTGCACAGGCTCACCTCTCAAACCTGTCAAGGTCCCTCTGGATGGCATCCTTTCCCTCCAGCGTGTCGACCGCACCACACAGCTTGGTGTCGTTGGCAAGCTTGCTGAGGATGCACTCGATCCCACTGTCCATGTCACCGACATAGATGTTAAACAGCGCTGGTCCCCATACCGACCCCTGAGGAACAGCACTCGTCACTTGGACATCAAGCCATTGACCACAACGCTTTGAGTGTGACCATCCAGCTAATTCCTTATCTACCAAGTGGTCCAACCGTCAAATCCATGTCTCTCCAATTTAGAGACAAAGTTGTCATGCAGGACAGTGTCACTTTTTGACTGAAAAGATTTTGTCATTTTGATTTGAAACATATATATGCATTTGTTTAAATTTACTGACAGCTTATTTTCAGTGGAGGTAAGATATCGGGGTTCAGCTGTAAAAGCACTAATCTCTAATTGTTCTTAATATACCTCTCACTGAAATCAGTACTGGTTATCAAGTAGTAGCAGATGCTTTCACTGTAAGTCCATGTAAATAATAAAATAGCAATATTCTAAAAGATAGCTCAGGAAGATCACAAGGGGAAAAAAAAGAAATATAATAATAACTTGCTTGAAAATTAATTATGAATTAAGATTCAGCGGCTTAGCCACCTACACAAAGTAGTGTGAAGGCCTTAATAATCAAAAGGTTAGAAAGAGAAGACCAAAGACAGAGCATTAATATTTAACAAAGCTGCAAAGCCAACTAAATGAAGAGATCATTATCAATTGTGAAAATTACAGCCTTCCTGCAAATTATGCATAAATGTATAGAAGAATGATTGATGCTAGAAACTTGGAAAGATTAGATAAACCTTGGTGCATTGCTTTATTGGCAGACAAAAACTATTCAGTTTTGGTGGTAAAGCATTTTCTAGTAAAAAAAAAACCAGTAGGACCAGCAGTATTAACACTGTGTTTTACAGTAAATAATTAGGAAGCTTTCCAAACCACTGCCTACAATAAGACCCCACAATAGTAATAACAACTGAATCCATGAATTAAATACCTTAGTGAGACACTTCACTTACTGAGTTGAATCTTTCACATACTACTAAAATGTGCGGACTCTAGGTTAGAGTTCTCAATTCACATCACAATTTAAAAAAAATTTCTTCTATACCGTTACTTTGCAAAACCAGTCACTTGTCTCTCTACCTCCTGGACTGCATTCATGGGAGTTTTCAGAACAGATGAAAGGATTAATAGGATAAAGTGAGTAATTTATTTTGATTGTAAAAAGGAGCAGGATTTTAGCAATATGCTAAAGAAATATTTGTGATTTTCTATTTATTGAGAGAGAATATTGCACCATTATGTAAAAGGATGTATCAGAATGAGTAGTGATACTGACTACACTGACAAATTAAGGCCACATAAGAGTTTTTAATTGCTTGAAGAATGAGAAATTAAGGAATCTCTTGGCTGGTTGATATTTACTGCTGCTCCTTTTGTATCTTGCAAACAAGAGTAGGCTAATAAAAAGAATATGACACTGTGGTCTCTGCAGACTTATCAAAATGCTTAAAGATTTTTTTAATGTTTGCGATGTGGCTTTTCAGTGCATGTATTAAAACAAAATCAAATAAGTACACAAGAAGAAATTAAACTAAGTAGTGCAAGTGCTCTTCTGGTGCTACTGTCTTCTTGGGTAGTTTTTAAAAATATTCTGTGATTCCAAAAACTGTGAAGACCTGTATTTTAAGCTTTATTAAACATCCCTAAACTAATAACAGCTAAGTGACTAGTTCAGAAGGAATAAGGTAGACGTTCTGGAAGAAGACTTACAGGGTTCTTGAGGTTTACGGTTTCAATTCATATAAACAACTTTCAAACTGCTGCACAGGATAAAAGAAGAAAATACTCCATACTGGGATGTATGAACAGGAAAACAGACTTCTATAAGTAATGTAAAATAAACCTTCCTTTCTATTTAGTGCTGGAAAGACCTTAGCTGATGCATGCCATCCAGTTTTGGATACCATACCTCAAATTCAATATGTAGTAACTGGAGGGAAGCCAGTTTAAAAAACAGATTGATCTTAGATTAAAGATTCAAGGCCTAGAGAGAAAAAAGAATGAAGTGATGTAGTAAAAAAAATAAAACCAGAAAAGTTTTGCTTGGTGGGATTTAATTTCCATATCCAATATTTGCTAACACTAATCCTTGTCTATGGAAGAATGTGGTGGTAAAGTAAGAATCAGTGCAAAATGTATGACTGGAAAAAAATTACCCTCTTTTTTCTCCTTGCCAACATTGGCTGTGGTGATGGCTAGTGTGAATTGAGAGTCTAGTTTGGGTTATCTGTTTCTTGGTGAGAGGCATTGCTGAAACAGTGATCTTAATTGTTCTTTCTTACGATTTTTAGTTCGTGGTTTGGTTTGCTTGTGCTTTTGGCAAGCTAGACTTGAATACTAATGCTTATTAGCACTTTATTTTCATTTGGGCTAGATTTTTTTCAACTATGGTGATACGAGCTGGATACTACCAGTACTTATTTAAAGACCTTTGGTACAAGTGAGAGGTCAATAGATTGCATATTAATAGTATATATGTTGTTGTTCAGAAAGATATCAGCTATTAAGCATGATATTTCTAAGTAATATCTAAAAGATTTTACTGGAAAGAACTATTACTACTTCATTTAAGTATTTGTATTTAAAAAAATCTTATTAGCCAATTATTCCTCTGAGCATGAGTATGTGAGCTTTCCTGTACTCTTCTCTTGACAAGGCAGCTGCCAAAGAGGTTTATTTTTCAGCCTGTTGTAGTGGCTTAGGTTAATAGTTTGACCAAACTTGTCAGACTGATATGATATTCAGCATGGCATTTTCAGCTGCTATTTTTTCTGCTAAATTTCAGTGTTACAAGCATAGTGTTTACTCAAAAAGCATGTGTTTACTATGCAAATACTCCACAATACCAATATCATTAGCCTAAAATAGAGGGGTTGGTACCTCTCAGAAAAAAACTAGGATGATCAGAGGTGTTCAGGAAGGAGGAATTGAGGCAATGGCCCTAAAAAGATCCCTGTAATTCAAGCAGAAGAAGCTATTTCTGGCAGCTTGTGGCAGTAGCAGCAAACTATACAACTCGTGGCTTAAGTTTGAATTGGGTAGCATTGTGTAGTCCTGTGTAGTACTGTGTAGTAAGCCACATTATTTTCCTGAGAGCAAATTCCGTTTTGAATAGTAACATGGAACTGAAAAGTCCAATGTTTTCTCATAATTTATTTATTATATTCAGTGGGGAATTTTCCTTGGTGCAACTCCAGACTGTTGTGTCTCATCCTTTCACTGGGCACCTCACAGAAGAGTATGTTTCCATCTTCTGTATTAACCTCTTCCTCCCAGGTCATAAAACACTGCTTTAGGTTATCTTTTTGCCACCTTTTCTCCAGTTTCCTCCTCCTCTTCCTCACACAGGTCATGTCCGTCTGCCCCCAAGCATCTTAATGGCCTTTTGCTGGAGTCACTATTTGAGTTTGTCAATATTCGTAGTTGTTTTGTTTTGGGGCTTGTTTTCGATTTGTGTGGCGGGGTTTTGGTAGCAGGGGAGGGGCTGCAGGGCCAGCTCCTGTGAGAAGCTGCTAGAAGCTTCCCCAGCTCCAAGCCGGGCTCGCCTCTGACCAAGGCCAAACCTGTCAGCAACCATGGTAGCGCCTCTGGGAGAACAGATTTAAGAAGGGGAACCTGCAGTGAGTGAGGAGATCAGAATGTGAGAGGAACCCCTGTGCGGATACGAGGGGAGTGAGGAAGGAGGGGAGGAGGAGCGGGGGAGGAGGGGATGCCCCCGCAGCCCGTGGGGAGACCAGACGGCAGGCTGTCCCCCCCCAGCCCACGGAGGGCGGCGGGGGAGCAGATGCCCACCTGCAGCCCGGGGAGAGAGGAGCCCACGCCGGAGCAGGGGGATGGATGCCCCCCAAGATGGCTGGGACTCCAGGGGAAAGCCCGCGCTGGAGCAGGCTGTGCCTGGAGGACTGCAGCCCACGGAAAGGACCCATGTTGGAGAAGTTCATGGAGGACTGCAGCTCATAGGAAGGACCCCACGGTGGAGCAGGGGACAAGTGAGGAGTCCTCCCCTGAGGAGGAAGGAGCGGCAGAGACAAGGTGTGAGGAACTGACCCCAACCCCCATTCCCCGTCCCCCTGCGCCGCCGGGGGGAGGAGGGAGAGAGAACAGGGAGTGGGGCTGAGCTGGGAAGGAGGGAGGGGTGGGGGGAAGGTGTTCTAAGGTTGGTTTTACTTCTCATTATCCTTGTTGTGATTTAAGTGGTAGTAAATTAAATTGATTTTGGTTTTTTCCCCATGTTGAGCCTGTTTTTTGCCTGTGACCATAAGTGGTGAGTGATCCCTTCCTGTCCTTGTCTTGACGCACAAGCGTTTCTTTACATTTTCTCTTGCTCATCCCACCAGGGGGGAGAAGTGAGCCAGCAGCTTCATGGTGCTTTGTTGCTGGCTGGGCTTAAACCATGACAGGGCTTTTTTTGTAAATTCCTTTTTATTAGTCTCTGGAAGTATTATTCCTTTCAACTAATTTTATCTGTGTAAAATTAGGCAAGAGGTCAGGCCAGCTTCCTTCAGTCAATGAATGAAGAATGATTCATCCTATCTGAAAAGATGTCTGACTTTTACGTTACAATCTTTTTCTTTTTTTTTTTTTTAATCCAGCCCTCAGTGCTATCTCATCATTTCAATCATGAAATCTGGATTTTATAAGCTATTCTACTCCTCCTTCTTGTCAACATTTTTGACTAATTTTGTTTCACTATCATGCTCCTGCTATTTTGTTCAGCCATTAATAAATATTTCTGATAAGACTAGTCCAAAACATGGACTTGAACACACTGCTAGTAGTTTCCCTCCTGTCTGACACTTCTTTGTCGTGTAGTCAAATCATTAGGGAATTTAGATCCACTGACTTTTGAATTTTGTCAGTGTATTATCTGCTGTGGATCTTTAAATTCTTTACCTCTCAATCATCACACGGTTAATGTAAATCTAAGATGCTGTCATTTGCAAAATTATATGTATTATTCTGTTCAGTCATAACTGAATTTGTCTCCTAGATGAAGGATATGGGTTAGAATTACTCTGGAGTCTTCCACTGAGAGGTCTTTTTCAATGGAAAAAGTACTATTTTATCAACATCTTATAAGCTTGTACTTAATTCAGTGAAATGTAGAAAAGGAAATAGCTCATAACTTCAGGATTATTTTTTTCTTAAAATAAAAAAGACACTACTGTTGCAGCTGCTACCACCTGTATCAGAATAGGCAATTTTTCAGGAATTACCTCCTGAGATGTAGGAGAGTTAAATCTGTCCAATTCTTACTCATTATTCCTTGAAGTCTCAAAACCCCTGATCACAGGAAAAAGATTACATCCCACAAATTCTTGTTATTGTCAAGAAATAAAAAAACAACTTTTTTTTTTTAAAATGAGCATTTTCATAGAACAGAAAAAAAAATTCCCCAAGTACACATATCCCCAAAGGAATCATGGTCTCTCTATCTCTTACCAAAGAGTCAAGAAGGAGCAGCCAAAACTGAAATGTAGGCATAAAGAATAAATTAAAATTGCTTTAGATATCCTAAACAGAATAAATGTTCCATGAGAACCTGTATTCTCACACCAGTTGTTCTTGTTTTTAATATGGTAACAAAACCACTCACAAAATAGATACTGACATGGAAGGAAAAGTGGCTTATTTTGATAGGTGGAGTTTCATCATTAAATGATATATCCCAGATCAAATGACACAGGTAACAAAAGATTTTAATACTACCAAACATATGGAAATTAAAAGATGAAAGCGCTGCCATTCTGCAGTATTGAATAACACTGTTCCATCAACAAATCAATAAAAGGTAGTGTTTGGCCAGCAGGTAACAATAAAACTGCAGCTACAGATCTGTAGCAGATAAGGCTGAAACGTCATTAGGTTATTTAGTCCTTATACCTCTTTCATACCATGATCAAATACAGGTTTGTAAGGAAAAGAGGGTGAATAATGATAGATTGCAAGCACTAGAGTCTGCTAGTAAAGAAATGTAATAACACGACCCTCACACCCCCCAGTGATAGCTAACTGAAGAGAAAAAGAACAGAGAGGGAAGGGAAATCAGATCTTTGCATTGTAGTAGGGAATTATGGGAATTACCAAGTGGTTGGTAAGAAAAAACAAAAACTACACCAAAGAATTGGGATTTTTTTTTAGAAGATGTATAAAAAAGCATAAAGAACCATAAATCTAAAGAAAATATAAGAGAACGGAGCTTAAAAAAGTATGATGAGAGAGAACAAATAGCTCTCCTTTTCCTTTGCATTCCTCTTGATTCTTCCAGTTGTTCTTTTTCTTCTTTTCTCCCATTTTTAGGGCAATACTTCACTAAGTATCTCCTCTTTTCCTCTTTTGCTTTCTCTTTCCTTATGAATTTGCATTTGGAATGTCAGGGCTCATTTTTGTTAATTTGTTTGAAATAGGGACTCCGCATTCACATTGATAATTGACCTCTGAGCAAACCTTACTTCTGTAAACCATGATGGTTTTGTTAACAGCAATGGCAAGAAAGGCAGCATTCATAGTTGGTCTGTGTTCCATCTTCTTGGCTAGCTTCACCTTTTTATTCTAATTCATCAGCAGAGAGAATTGCCATTAATCTTACACAGTTTTCTCAGTTGCCTTTCTCACTCCCATCTCATCTCTCAGTCCAGGCAGCTTTTTTTGTGAAGGGTATTTCAAAAAGGCAAACTTTAGTTGTGGAGGTTAATTTGTCTAGGCTTCTTTCATAGTCATTGGAAAGAAATAGGCTGTTTAGACATTGATTCAGTGTAGGAGCTGAATGCTGGACAACGATTTACCCCATTTGCTACATGCAGCTTAATAGAATCTGGAACATAAAATAGAAATAAAAAATTTTTCCATTGAAAATGAATTGTTTTCATTCAGTTCAGTATTCCACAGTCTCTACTAATGTCCCCTATAACCTCTTTTTGGAGTATTCATGGAAGAGTCTTTGTCAGGTCAGTCAAATTATCTTGGTGTTAACTAAGGCTAAACAACTAAGGCTACCTTCTTTTCCCATAAAACATGAAATTCCTTCCCACAGCTTCTTTCTTATCTCTTTTGAACAGTCAGTCTTCACTCGCATCTTCTGCTTTTCTTTCTCAGTTGCATAGATGGCTCCCCTAAAGCCCAGTATTATTTTGGTCTCAGTGGTTCGCTTGCCTTTTATATTTGTTCTGTCATCCATCTGAATAGTAGTTATTGCTTCTTAGCTATTTCATGCTTCTCTTACTCTTTTCAGTACCACACATTATTTGGAGAGGTAGGTAATCCCCTTATTAACACCTTGTCAGGGGAATAGCTAAGTACTACTGTAGCCCATGGCATGACTGTTCCACAGGCATGTGGAATCTTCCACAATGGTTTGGTCTTAAAACCTTTCTCTGGCCACAAAGGCCTTCAGAGACGTGGGAAGCGAGTTCACCAAAGCCATCTTATTCCATATTAAAATAACAACAATGTGAAGAAGTAGGCACCTTCATGAGAAAAAGCTAAGCTTTACTGCCTGTTCTACATAAATATGAGCCAGTGACAATAAAAAGATAGCCAAATACAAAGAAATTCTAAACAATGGGTTTAACTAAAACTTCTATTCAAATTAATGAGAAAAATTGACAGCAAGAGTCAGGTTCTGAAAGGGTTAGGATGCAAAACATAAAAATAAAAGTTCTCCTGCAATACCAGTTCCTGCAGTATTGACTTCCTTCATATAAACAATGTTATGTCTGCCCCCTCCTTCTCTTCTTGTAGGTACTTATGGGCAGCCTGTAGGCTGCCTGTAGAAATGGATGTCAGAACCCTGCAGACCACCTGAGTGTGCTGGTGGTATCAAATATTGTGTTAAACAAAACTATTACCTGTGTTCATATATTCAAGATGCCGCATCATCTGGACACACATGGGTAACCAGGGCAGCTTCAGGCATCTCTCGCAAGACTATCTGCGGGAGTAAGGGAGATGCAATAGCCTAACAGATAATGCAGAGCATTGCCACTTTCCTGCAGAGATCTTACACATTTAATAGCAGAATTTGCCTAATATGTACCTTGCTTCAGGTAACTAGACAACACTCATTGCTTGGGGCTAATGTATACATATTACCATACAATTTTAAGAGAAAGATTGCTGAAATTAAAAGTATGAGCAAAAAAGACTTTGCATACATCCTTTCTCTGGAAGAAGCACTTTGAATGAGAACATTTTAAACTAGCAAAATATGACTCACCTAAACACAGTTGTTAGGGCAAGTCATCCATAAGAAACAGTTTGTTCCAAACTAAAAATGATATTACTGTAGATAATCTCAATGATGATCATAAGCCCTGAAATGATATATTATATATGTAAGGATTAAAGGACAGGAGAACAAGATAGAATGTTCTGATAGGAGGAGCTCAAGCATCAAATTATGCATCCTAGGGCAAACCTCTACTGAGGTGACTTAAAATATAAGCACAGAAAATGCTCAGAAAGAAAGATGAAATATCTCTCAATTAAGACATATTTCTAAACTTACTTTTGGGATGTGATATTTCAGGCTGAAGCTACCAAACTTTGTACACTATTAAGTTTATCAGGAGATTGTTCTGCTTCCTTACTTCTGAATTTGTTGAAGATCTACTGATCAGAGGGCACATTGATAAGGTGGCATCATAAAGAGAGCACTTTGAGGGTAATCATTAAAATCTGTATGCATACTAGCAACTTGAGGTAGATCACAATGGGAATTCAGTACAGTAAACTACACCATACACTGCAACAGGATATGTATGAGGCAAGGATATTCTGAAAATAATGATAAGCTGGCATTTCAACATAATGATTTTTGCTCTAAAAGTTAAGAAAAATATTCTGGTTATAAAAGTCAATGTACTCTGAGATTCATTAATTCCTATACCAAAGAAATACAATGGTGAATGCTAGTGTGGCAAAATAAACGTATTAAAAATGTGGTAGTTAAATATTTTTAGCACGCGTAACAATATCAGCAAAGATACAAAATCAAGGGCTTCAACATACACTAACAAACAGCTCCAATTTTCATAGGTACGTACTAAGTGTGCAGCCTTCTTCAGGATTCTGGATCTTTGCCATGGTATATGATCCTTATTACAGGATAAGAAAGAAAATGCACCACTGTTTTGCCCTTCAGTCTCACCTATCTGCACTGTAAATGGATCCATTTGTGAAAATCCATGTCTGTGTGTCTTGATTGCCTATGTCAGATATTCTTGTCTGTGCTGTGCCTCCCCCTTTCCTTTTACAGCGTATTCCTGCTCTACATAGGAATAATATTTAAATTGAAGCACTGAACTACACAGACAACTTATCTTCCATAAAGTTTTGAATATTGCAAAATATGTACAAGTGATATAATGATGGAAAATATGAGTATATGATACTTAATACAGTAAGTGTAGTTAGCCCAAAGCACTCATATAATTCTCAAACATTTCCAGAATTGGCCTTTATTTCATATTAGTAGCAGTAGCCACTTCTTTTTTAGTGCCGTTTGAAACTATCAAAACTGGTTACCTGCAAAAGACTTTTTTAAAAGTTAAATTTAGATAAAATGAACTTTTTGACCTACTGAAATACCCACTAGATTTCTTTCTCATAAAGGACAAACAAGCCAGGCAGCAATTTTGACAGGAGGTATTCAAGTACTAAATGATCTATACTGTACTAACTTCAAGTATGATGGGTGGAAATAACAGACAGACTTCAAAGGTTTGCATAGAAAAAAAGAATGTTGTAGCTCTTGGGAGTAAAACATAGGAGCAGAAAGTTAATATAGTGAGCTTTGTGCAGATAGTCTAAAATCGTCAAAGCCTGACCCCTTTAAAATAGAGTTGTCAGAACAATTAACTTAAGGAAAAAAAAAGCAAAGTCATAATGAGGTGACAGTGAAAGAAAATCCTCTCCTCAGTGCTGAAACAGGATACATTATCTTATCAAGTGAAAAGACTCCTGGGGGCATATTTATAATATGTATAACATATAATAACACTTTGAGAAGATTATTTAAGCTGAAAATGTACATAGTTTGGAAAGACACAAAAGGTGAAGGAAAGGTTTCACTCGATTGCTCCAAAAGCTTTTCGTTTTGGAACTACTTCATCAGTTGTTCCTCTTTAAGTACATAATTTTTTGTCTTAGAGCTCTAAAAAATGCTTCCAGTCAAATTCCAAACAATCTGGAGATCCCCTACTTTTCATTTGCCAAAATGAATTTCTTAAAATGAGACAATAGCACATTATTTTAACTTTCTTTTGATTTGAAGTACTTGAATATACCCATCCTATTCCCCTAACTCTGGATCTGTCGACAATTTGCAATGTACTTGAATTCATAGCATCATAGAATCATAGAATCACAGAATGGTTTGGTTTGGAAGGGACCTTTAAAGGCCATCTAGTCCAACCCCCCTGCAATGAGCAGGGACATCTTCAACTAGATCAGGTTGCTTAGAGCCCCGTCCAGCCTGGCCTTAAACACTTCCAGTGATGGGGCGTCCACAACTCCCCTGGGCAACATGTTCAGTGTCTCACCACCCTCATTGTAAAAAATGTGTTGCATATATCCGGTCTGAATCTACCCTCTTTTAGTTTAAAACCATTACCCCTTGTCTTATCACAACAGGCCCTACTAAAAAGTTTGTCCCCGTCTTTCTTAGAAGCCCCCTTTAAGTGTTGAAAAGCCACAGTAAGGTGTCCTCAGAGCCTTCTCTTCTCCAGGCTAAACAACCCCAATTCTTTCAGCCTTTCCTCACAGGAGAGGTGTTCCAGCCCTCTGAATTCGAAAGAATCTTTTTAGTTTGTAATTTTATCCTTATTTTGCAAATGGGAAACTAAGATATGGAAAAATTAAGGCATCTAACTTCTAATATTTTGGATCTGATTGATTTACTGAGAACTTAAATTTAGGTAAACAAAATTAAGCTCATATCTTGCAAAAACATATAAAAGCCAGCTTTAAAGTTTGGCTTATGAAATGAGAGATGTACAAAAAAGGTGGGTTTTTTTTAAACTTAGGTTGTTTTTAACATTGTATCATTTTTTTCTTTAAAAAAAAAATTCTGATCAGCAATATGTGGAAAAAAATGCCATTTTGGCAAAAGCAGTTGAAAAATAATGACTAGAAAGTATTAAAATAGAATATTTTACTCTTTAGAAACATGTAAGTATTTCATTACCTGACCTATTTTATTTCATTAATCCAAAAGGGTATATATCTCAATAAAAAATATGAAGAACAGTCAGATTCCAGGTCACTAATGGGAATGACTTCAAGCATTAGTATGTTAGTATGTATTTTGAATTGAGCAATAAAAAAAAGCCAGACAGTCTAGCCTGTCCAAAACAGATAATGGAAATCCGCAAAGCCATGTAAGTATTCAAAATTTTACTGCATACTATAGGCCACATTTGAAGCTTCACACATTCCCAGAATAAAGTTCTAGGCACAAATCTTTAGTCTTCCTTACAGTAGGAACAGTGAGTACTATATAAACTGTTTGTTAAATACACTCATGTTTGGACAGTAATGTATTTTTTTAGATATCTCCCTATTGCTGCAAAGGCCAAACATGCTGTTTGTACTAAAATCTGATCTATTCAAATACTTGCTAGCATATTTGCTTTTACCTTGAGGCCTTTGCTTAAAGTGGTGCCACCAAAAAGGCTAGAGTAGTTTTTTTTCAGCTGGCAATACTACTGTAATCCAATTTGTAAAAACGTTAAAAGAAAGCTTCAGAAATTGATTTATTTCCCCCTTCAGGCAATTTTTGTGTGTTGCAGGGCTTCTAAGCCACTTGTTATCATTCCATTTCCATTTACAATGGCTTCGTTTCACTGGTTTTTGTGGAGGTGCTCTGATACTGTAATAAAAGGTGAGCCTGTAAAACCTAGGGAGGTGGAAATGTAGGTGATTTTTCAGTTATTAGTGGCTGGCCTGTGAAGAGAAAAAGAGTCCTCTTCACAGACTTTTTCCTCTCTAAATTCCATTTAGTAGAGGCATAAAATACCATTTGTGTTCGTATGATAGAGTTTTGAGGTTTGGGGTGTTCTGGTTTGTTTTCTTTTTTTTTTTTTTTTTTTACATGAAGAGTTCTGTACATTTTTCATTTCCAAACAACTCACAAGTGGGAGCATGAATATCACCTACAGCATTATGGATGATTTATAACGGATTCATAAAACAAAGTTTCAGATAACATTCATCCTCATTTATTCTGAAGTTGAATCAACTGTTCATTGCTGTAATGTTGTTCCTAACTTGATGTAAATCTCTCTGTAAAGCCTTGTGACATAGGAAATGCAAGCTAGCTTCACAACTGAAGTTATGTAAAATAACAGATCACCATATCCACTGTCGTGTATTAATGCGACATACCTACCAAAAAAGTGATTCATGTGATGTTACATCCATATGTAAGAGTAAACAGACAAAACTCACATAATGAAGCTTAAACTAATGTAAATGTTTTCTAAGATTTTATCTTAAACTGTTTGAGAAGGTATGGGTGGTAAAATCACTGAAAGATCTTAGTTTTGCTGACTCAATTCCTGATTTTTTTTTTTTTTTTAACTAAAAAAAATGTTAAATCTCGCCTGGAATCTATTACTAACAATGGTCTTTCTTACTACTATATTTTTTATTATTAAACTCATCATACTGTTATTAGTGAGCTAACAAATATAGGGATATAGGTAACAGACCCGAAGAAATAATTCAGCCTATGATGAAACCTGTTTCCACAATTTTCTGAAAATAGGATTTCTTTGAAATATAATTATTAATTAATTGAATCAAATGACATTTTAACTTATATCTGTGTAATTTTACTTTTACTAGGTCCATCTGGGCTCATACCAGCACAGCTGAGAGGTGCCTTTGGTCTAAATATCTGTGTACTGTTAGAAGGCAGAAATGTAGTCTGCTCATATAATAGTTAACTGGGAATGTATGATCTTACTTAAAGTTTCAGTTGTTTTTTCTCAAGCATAAAGAGACACTAGCTTTACAGTAACTGAAATAACGTCTTTCTCCTAAAGGTAAAATATTGTTTTTATCCCTCTGGCAATAATGGTTTATAATACCACTTTGTTTTTGTCCAGTTTTATCAAATATCAGCCAATGTTTTCTTTCAATGTCATTTAGCACAGAGGCATATGAAACCATTCCTGTGGCTGCATTTTGTGTACAATGGGTAGAAATCGTAAGAAAATACACGGCATAATGACAAGGTCTGCCAGGAAAAGAAGGCACTTCGGCGTAGCTGTAGCGCAGTGCTGTGGCCTACCAGTTCATTTAGTCGGCAGCCGCCAGTCTGAGTGACTGCCACGCGATTCAGACATAAAGTGTTTTTTTTTCTTCTGTGGTCTGCCCTACGTTGGAGCCTGGGACTGTAGGGAAGTATGGTGATTTCCTGGTAGGCAAGCCCTTTTCTTCTCAGCGTGAGTAACAAGCCCCACTAGGCCCACCCGCCGGCAGCCGAGCGCTCTGGGAGTTGCCCTCTCTCCCATCTGCCGTGCAGTCCCACCGCGCTGGCGCTGCCAGGGCCTGCTGGCTGCCCAGACCTGCCAGGCCTTTGCCACCAGCTGCAACCCCCTCGAAGCCCTCAGCCCCACCGCTTTCCCGAGAACCTGCCTCCGCTTCGGTCCCCTTCACGGCTGCGTACTGGTTTGACGTTGGCCAACGCGTCTCATGTTTTCCTGCTCCCTTACTGATGCCTGGTACCTGGGCTCGCAGGGCACTGCTTTGCAGCATCAGGGCGTCCTGCGGCAGATACAAGCCTTGCTACCATGGCTGTTTGGTGCCAGCTAGAGAAACCACCTGCTTTTTCTGAAGGCTAAGTACGTCAAAATCATTAAGCGTGCAGCTTCTTTCTGCTTAGTGACTGAACTCGGTGAGTTTTGGTTATAAGGGACCTTCTGGATTTCAGTGAGGGAACTTTTGATTGCTTCCATCCTTCCCTTACTAGCAAAGTATTAATTTTATAATTCCTGCAATTAATTCCTAGTTAAGCTAAAGTCACAGGAAACATCAGGAAGTTTTCACATGACCATACCATGGAAAAAATGTACATGTATTTAGCTATGTGAAAGGCTTGGATTAAAAAAACCCTATTTCTTCCCTATTCAGAACTGATTATTAATTTGAGATTATAAATCTTAAATTGCAGAAGAGCACCCAGGTAAGAGATGAGCATTTTGTGTACTGCTAGTACTAGTGTCCCTTTAATGAGGTATGCAAAACTTAACTGCCTCTAGTTAGCAGGATGGAGGAGCACCTGATATTAATTAATCAAATGAGGACTCAGGGAACAGCTGAGGGGTTTGCAGGAGTTTCCTGGGGTGTAGGGGAGACAGCTGGTGGAAGAACTTTTGTGGCTATCTAATGGGAGGGCTTTCTTGGGGAGAGAGAAGTGGGGGACTGGAGCACCGGAAGAGCAGTGTTGGGGTGTTGCTGTGGGCCTATAACCTGAGAGAACCTGAAGATGGAGGAGTCTGAACCTGGAGAAGGCAGCACTGAGGAATACTTGATACTGCCGGAGTAAGAAATGTGAGAGCTAAGGGGTCTTAATTCATTTTCTTGGGGAAAAAAAAGCTGAGTAACACTCATCAATATGAGGAGGTGTTGCTGTGTATTTTCTTTATGCTGGAGAGGTGGGGAGGAAGAGGGTAATTCCTGTGTGGAGGACTGGGTCTGCTCTCTGAGCTGAGGCTCTGCCGGTCACAGTGTTTCTTGTACAGTTTTTTTAAGGAACAGTCAGTATTGCCTTAAGCTCGAGAAAAGCCACCAAATTGGAGCCTCTGAATGAAAAACTTGACCTTGAATAATTTGTTCTATATGTCTTCCCTTTTTCTGTGACTTAAAGAAAAAATTTGAGGCTGGGGGTAGTGGGACTGTATATATATATATATACTTAGCCTATCTTCTGTGGTAGAAAATCAGTTATAAATTATAGATCTTGTACTAATCTTGTAGTAGCTCGCCGTTCCTTTATGTATGAGTTGGTATCTGAGTCAGGTTTTAAATCTTCACTTCCTCTTGGCAACAGAACGGATGCCAGTTATTAAGGCTTATGCGGTTTCATACGTGGCAGGTAACAGCCTGGCTTGCTGGAACGGATACACTGGTCTCCTGGCTCTATGTACCATTAGGTGTCTTAACCTGTGGGTAACTCTTCTCATTGCTGATAACAAGTACAAACAGGAGTTGGTCCCCAGGGATGGCATCTTATAATGAGGGACAAAACAGAGAAAATCCCTATAGAATTTTTAAGAGTGTGCTTTTCTGGTTCCTGCAGGTTATATAATGAGGCAGATAAGCCTGTGAGACCATGACCCATAGGAGTGGCTGTGGCTGGCTTGCTTTGTGATATATTTTTTTTTTTAAAAAGCTTTTTTTATTATCTCTGATATTTGCAAGAGTTGGGCTTTGCTCCAAAACAGCAGCTTATGGCATTGGACAGGGGAGATGAAAATTCTTCAAGATTTGGGAAATAATACTGCAAAAATCACTTCACATTTGTTTCTTTGTGATTATACCTTATTGGTGGCTACTGTTTGCAGGACTAAAAACTTCCATAAGAATACTTATATGACATCACATATTTTTATTTTAGTGTATGAAATTTCACCATAAACCTTACTATTTATTAACCTTAAAAAGTATCTCTTTACTATGGGAGATGCAATTCCACCTCTGAAATAGGTCTTATGGGAGGGGGGAAAATACCTAGTCATAGGCTAGAAATTAATCCTATGGAGATATTTGAGTCTTGAGGCTGCCTTTACATGCGTCTTTTCTAATTATACAAATAAATACTTATTGGACTGTTCTGAATTATCAATGTCTGGTTTGAACAAAGACTTATCCATAAAAGAAACTTTGAACTAAACACTTACAACTCTTCTTTTAAGCTTTTTTAAGAGTTTGAGAGAAGCTTAATTTTTAAATAATTGGTCTCTAGGAAAACAAAAAAAAAATCTTTTTTTCATCAGCTGTACTTCTGGCTACTTAATGTTAACTTCCAACTCTGAACTCAATGCAAAAATGCTGTGTGTGGAAAGGACTTTAATTACATGATAGAAGTACTGTACATGCTCATACACAGCTAAGACTGCTTTGTTCTTAACTGCATTGCTCTCTGAGATAATTTCAGTTGGCTACTGAACTGTTCCAACTGTTTGGAAAGGCAGCATGGTGTATGGTTGTATGCCTTTGGTTAGAGATGCACCTATTCAATCTTCCAGATTCAAAACCAGGAAGACAAGAGTGTTAATTTTTTTTTTTTTTTTTTTTTTTTTTTGGCACCTGGCAGAGCTTTAAAATAGCACCTCTCAGTCTCCCCTTTATTTGTAGAAGGGAACTTCAGAGCTTGTGTGGCTTCATAAAAGGTCATGTTACGGATATATATCCTGTAATCATGTTTGTTACTATAGCATTGCTGCTATTTTCTGTGGAATAACAGGAGTTAGCACCTTCTTGTAAATTACTGCGGTAGCTTCTCTTTTGTCCGGATGTGTTCAGGTAGTTTAAACGGATTCAAATTACTAGTTACTAAGATAACATATTAATGATTTGACTTTTTAATATGTAAAACTGAGGTGCACTTGAACAGATCACGCTTTTGAAGCGTTCTCTGCTCCCTTCGTGAAGGCTGTACTGGTGCGGGTGCCCAGGCGCTGGCAGTGGGACCTGCCGGGCGGCCCCTGTGAGGAGCGGCCGGGGCTGCCCTGAGCCGGACACAGCTGGTTCCAGCCGGTTCCAGCCGGTTCCAGCCGGCTCCAACCCACCCACCCCAGGGCACCGCTCAGCCCCGCAGACAAGGCCGGGGCGCTTTGGGGGAAAAGGTGTTTAAGAAAGGGCAAAAACATGACACGGGCAAAATGAGGGGTAAGGGAAAAAGTGAGAGAATCAACTCTGCAGACCTGGAGGGGGTGGAGGAGGAGGAGGAGGTGCTGCAGGCACCTGAGCAGAGATTCCCCGGCAGCCTGCGGAGGAGCCCGCGGTGGAGCAGGTGGGTGTTTCCTGACGAAACCACAGCCTGCACAGAGCCCACGCTGGAGCAGGGTAAAAATGTGGGGAGGGAGGAGCTGTTATGGCCTGACCCCAGCCCCCTGCATGGCCTGAGGGGAGAGGTAGAGGAGTTGGGAATGAAGGAGTGAAGTTGAGCCTGGGAAGAAGGGGAGTGGGGGGAGGGTTTTAATTTTTTTAAATTTTTAAATTTATCTTTGTTTCTCACTATCCAAACATATTTTAATTGGCATTAAATTAAACTAATTTTCCCCAAGTCAAGTCTGTTTTGCCCATGACAATAATTAGTAAATAATCTCCCTGTCTTTATCTCGACCCAGGAGCATTTCCATCTTATTTTCTTCTCCCTGTCCTGTTGAAGAGGATCAGTGAGAGAGTGGCTGGGTGGGGGTCTGGCAGCTGGCTAAGGTCAACCTACCACAAAGGCATTAATAAATAAATTAATAAAAGCAGGAATAAATGCTAGGAATCCATAGAGTCATATCTTGATTGCTTTTTCTTCAGATGCCTAATAGTGTATGCATATCGTTGACTATTGGTGACGTTGGATGCCTAAAACACAGAAGGGGTTTGTCTGCTTTTTATTGATGGTATAGTTCTAGAATAATTTCTAGTTAAGCCAAATAAGAGATGCCACCTTTTGAACATTTTTGGTGTGTTGTACTTAGTATTCAACTGCCGTGATGTAGTGAGGTATTTCTGGAGAACTACAATAGATAGCCTAAAGCTTTAGTTCTAAAAGGTAACCTTTGACTTGCCTCGCTTTCTGATCTGCGGTTGATCAGCATAATCTTTGAGGTGGCACCTGCCAATAACTTTGTGTTTTCATGTGTTATGGTGAGTTTGATATGGAATGAGCTTATGGATCTCCTCTACATCAAATGACAATTTTAAGAATAGTGTGTAAAACCTGAAAAGATATGACACTGATGGCAGACAGCTCTTTGGTGTTCCCTGTGGCAGTTAATGACCTGTATCAGTTTATGGTAAAATGGGAGAAATGTTAGGGTTTTTTCCTTAGACAGATTTTGAGGGATAAAAAAGAATAGCTCTGATTTTGCCATTTAGCTATGGTTTGCCCAAAATTACTTTTGGGATAATTCATTCAAACTTAGTCTTATACTTTACCTTGTTATTAGTAACATCAATCCTTTTGGCTATTAGCTTTTGAAGAGACATCTGATAGCTAATTTCAGGCAAGAATATTTTGTCTTAGCCAAATAGATGTTAGTTACTTCCTCTGAGAATGTTTCTAGGAACAAGCTGTACAGAAGTAGGAGCTGAGCTCACAGATACATAAAAAAAAAAAAAAAAGCGTGTGTATATTTCAGGCACAATTCTAAAAATGTTTAACAGATCTGATTCTCCTTCTAATTATAATAACGTATTTTCATAGATTTCATTGGCCTGATTTGAAAAAAGAATTAGTCCTTATGGCTGCAGGGTACCCCTTCCCTCTAGGATTTTTTTGGCTCTTAAATTACCCCCCAGCATTTTTTTTTAAACCTTGACAAAATTTTGTCACATATGGTAACCCAAACACATCACTTTGTACTACAGGCAGCTGTAGGAATGAATAAGCTAGCAAATAAAATGGTAAAAATGCTTCTGTTTTTCCTTTGCAACTGCTCATTGGTTTTTGGCAATTGTGACATCAGTATATACTCTTGTTAAAGTGGTCTGATCATATGAGACTCTTCATGCTGGATAGCTGCTCCTGATAGAGTTGTTCCGGAAAGCTTCATTTGACCATTTCAACCATGAGGGTGGTGCAAAATGTTTATTATAAAAAATAATCTAGTGACTCTGGAAACAAGAATGTAATAGTTCTCATTGGAGGGAAGAGCAGCAAAGATATTTTTGTGTCAAGGATGTCTTCAAAACACCTGCAAAGATCAGTTCAGCTTTAACCATGCTCGAAGGCCTGTCAGTTTCTATGTGAACAGCTGGGACTTGCTAAAATTTTGTAACTACACTCAGCAAAAGTTCAGTCCCTGATAAACTTATGCAAACAACCTTAAAACTTCTTAGGCTGATCTGATTGTACTTCTGTATTTCCTCAAACTGTTGAATGTTCTCATTTTTCTTACAGCAGCTGCTTGTGATAGGGACTGTGCCCATGCATTCCTTATGGGTCATGGATTCATTGAATTACTTGGGTTACGAGAGACTATGATTATTTGATCTTATCTCCTGCTGACATTGGAGCCAAGTCTGAAGATAGATCATGCTGTTCAGGGGGCTATCAAGTTTCCAGTGTCTCCAAGGATGGAGATACCAGATCCTCTCTGGGCATCAGTTTCAATATACCACCATCATCATGGTGTTTTCTTTTTTTCAAATACAAAACTGGAATTTCTCATGTTGCACCTTTCCTGTTGCTTCCCATCCTTTCTGCGCTTCCAAGGGGAACCCGGCTTTTTCTATACCACTCCAATAGGTAGCTGAAAACAGCAGTAAGGTTCACCCTTTAGTTGTCATCTTTTAAGGGCTCAACAAATCGATTCCTTCAGCCTCTTCTTGTACATCATTTGCTACAGACCTGTAACCATATTGCCATTGCCAATTCCCCCAGAGGACTTGGCGCACTATCTGTTTAGTAGCAGGAAGTCCCAAAATGTGCCATCACAAGTAGAGGGTGGAGAAGTTCGGAGCAGAGCCACCTGGACCTATTGCTGTGCTACTGGGGAAAAAAACCACAAAACCCGCCAAAACCCAACCAAAATAACCAACTATGTATTTATAGACCTTATCGCTAGAAATGGCTAGATCTATGAAATGACAATGTAGAATGAAATGTGTGGTAGTTTGTTGTGGTCTTCCCTGCTCCCCCCCACTCCGCACCCCCCCCCCCCCCCCCCCCCCCCCCCCCCCCCCAACCAGAGGCTAAACTTGGTACTGGTGTACCACTGTGTTCTCTGTTACAAGTTCTGTTTCTTCTTTATAGACAAGCCAAATATATTCCATCTGTGGTTAAAAAGTATTTTAGTGTGTGCATTTTGTGCAGATTAATGCTACTGAAAGTTAAGGAAGTAGCAATATTTTAAGCTTAAAGTATTGCCATATGCTCAGTATGAAGTAGTGGAAGCTTATCAAATGACAGTTTCATTAGCAGAGGGACTTGAAATGATTCTGCTTTCTTAGCACACATGCTTGTCTGTCTAAACAGTTCCCTTTCTGGTTGCAGTAAAGGCCTACAAGTTAATTGCCAAGATACATTTCCAAAGTAAAGCAACACATGAAGGTGTGTGATTTTTCTGCATGATGAAATGAATGTGCAAAACACATTATGATGCATAAGCTATAACTACCTAGCAAAAATGATGGGGGGGGGGGGGGGGAAATGACTTGGTAGGTTAGCAGTGGTTTAATTCTGAAAATGTCTGAAGAATAACACTCTAGATTTTCATCTGCTGTCTAGTCTTTGTTTGCACTCAATTTCATGGCATTTGATCTCACTGAATTTATTAGAATACTATGAAAAGATGCTTTCAGAAATATTTCAGGTGGCAAGGGTATTATAGAGGCACTCAGGTAGTTGTGTTGAATGACTGAAATACAGATTTTTTTTTTTTTTTTTTTTTTTTTTTCTGTTTGGAACTTTTCCATAATCTCTTTTAGGATTACAGTAATGTAAAAATAGATTTCAAGTTGATGTACTGATCCTTGAAGTTTACCACATACTTGCCTTTTCCTATGTCTGTAAAACCTTAAAGTGCACTGATTTAAGGTATAAAAGAATATATTTGTATTCCTTTAATGTAAATTGCAATGTCAGTTAGCCTAAAGAATGATCTTCCAATATTTCAAGGGGGATAGTATAGAAACAATTTTATTTATTGGGCAGATAAAGAATCCATATTGTAGGAGTGATACTTATTAGCATAACAGATTCAAAGCAGGTAGATCTAGAAATCATAACAGGAGCTCAGAATGTCCAGTCACTGCTCAGATAAGTTCATTTATATGAACTAATTCCATAACAAGTGGAGCAAACACTTATCAGGAATGAGGTAGCTAAAGCTGTATAGTTCTGCATTGATAGGACTTTTTTGTCTTTTTATTGATTTTTTTTTTTTTTTTTTTTTTGTCTCCTATGTAGTGTGAAGTGTTGAGGCTAGCTACCTCTATCTTTCCATGTCTCAAACTGATTTTCCTTCCTTCTGCTACAATGCATGCTAGTTTCCTGTATTTCAGCAAAAAAGATGTTAGATCCAGGAAATATTGTAGTGCTGTCCAAAAAAAAGCCCTTAAAAGCAGAACTCTCTGAATCCCTTCTCAAAGAAGGAAGAGACATGTAAGTAAGATCAGAAAATACATACCCTAAATTAATAATGAACTGTCACACAGTACACTTCAGATGTAAGGCAGTAGTGATAACTGCTCTAATTTATTCAATAGAACAAGAGGCACATTTCCCTAAAAACTGCAACGTCTAGTGCAGGTGAGAGAACATACAAAAGTCTGAACATAAGATGTGGCAAGCCTCACAGTAGTTCTGCAGTTTGAGGATTGAGGGAAAAATCAACCTAGTTATTTCTGGAATTGGAGTAAATGAGGTGGAAAAGAATAGGAGTAATAGGTTGACAAGTATACAGAAGGTGAAAACATTAGAGCAAACAGCTAATTAGCATGTGGGAGACAATGTTGTTTAAAAAGAAAGGAAGAAATTGCAGAAAGCTTTTTGCTGACTTATGTTGCCTTGACCGTATGCCTTCACCTGTATTTAAAGCTCTCCTTGCTTTGACCTCTGACTCATCTGAGTCAAATATTTGTTTTCCAAAGCTCAAAATTGAAAAGAGATGAGGTACCATCTGACTGGTGTAATTCAAGCGTGGAGGAGTTCTTATATGTTTTTATATACGAGAGTGGTCTTAAGCCTAATTTTGCAAAGAACTTCTAGTTCACTGATACTACTGTACTAGTATGTTATTTATCTTCTGCAGTTCCAGATGCCAATTAATGAACTACAGCATCATTGTACAATAAATTTCAAAGGCAAGATTTTTTTAAAGGCATGGACTGTCTTAACCATCCAGACTAAAAATATATCAAAGCATTTTTGGTGTGGTGCTGTGGGTGTGGTTTGGGGTTTTTTTTGTTTGTTTGTTTGGGGTTTTTTTTTTTGATGAGCTCTTCTAATGTCAGAATTCAAGAAACTCTTTCAGTGTGAAATTTGAATGAAAGGTGGCTTTCTTGCGCGTTGTCCTGTACCCAGTGGATCACATACCCCTATTGCAAAATACAGAAATAGGCTAGTGATGTAAGCTGACAGTATAGTTTTGGGTTTGTGGGACAGTAATGGTGTTTTTCATCTAGCTTACGTGAAATTATTTTAATAGTCAAGAAACCAACATCTCACTAGTGTCAGCCAGGTCTAACGAATTGACTTTAGTGATGTTTCAGTAAAGGATGTAAACATTTTTTTCCATCTGTTTTATCCTCAAAATGAATCGAAACATTTATTTGGAGCAATTATCTTAACATCAGTATTGCAATGTAATTATAGCTTATTCCAAATTCTGTTTTGTATGTAAAGGTAAGACTGCTAATAACATGGAAAATGTAATTTTTCTGAAGCTGTTAAATGGAAGTGGTTTTTTTTGTTGTTTTCTGGTCAGTTAATGTATAAGACATTGAACATATGAGATCCATGCTTTTTCTGAAGCAGCAGCTGGAGGTCAGACAGGATAGTCCATGTTATCAAATTGTGCTAGGTATCTCTGTGTGAGTCAAGGCCTGGGTATCTACTTCTAGGTGTCCTAAATTTACCTATCTTTATCTTGAAATTAATCTTATAAAAAAAATTCTTTGTCTTCAGTAGATACAAACAGGTCTTTCTTTCCATGTTCTCTGTTGTAGAGCACACAGATGTGTTGAAATAGGAGGGTTAAAAAGCTCAAGAACATGTTTGAAACTTTGGAGTGAATGTTTAGAGACTGCATCAGGATAAAAACTGCATTCGCAGTTCGGATGTAGAAATGTGATGCTGCTCATAATGCTCAGCATGCGTATTGATGTGCTTTGTTTTAAAAGATAAAATAATTTGTGCCTTTTTATTGCACAGGTTATCTGGCTTTCAGCTTCCATCATCTATTGTGAGCACAGGATCTATCCTCACCCTCTGTTTCACCACAGATTTTGCTGTCAGTGCTCAAGGCTTCAAAGCTATCTATGAAGGTAAGAACTATTTTCCTTCCAGGTCTTTATTCTACTTGATATATGTTTTTCATGTTGAAACATGATGTTTCAGTTTTAATTGTTTGGGCTTTGAATCATCCATGAATATTGCATAATTTTTTTTTTTAATATAACATACTTAAATGTTACTACATCATGGTCATAGTCTTGATTTTGAAATTTAATTTAAACTAATAATTTAATTTCTGCTGGAATTTTTTATTGAATTTGTCGGACTTCCAAAGCTGGATTCAGAAATGCTTACATTTAAATGGTATACTTATTATTTCCTAAGCTATTTCTTTTGACAACTTCTTTAGGCTATGCCTAACTTAAGGGGTATAATGATAAAAATGAGTGGAGATATGGATATTAACTGGACTTGAAAATCAATCACTAATCTTCTTGTGGAAAATTAAAACAAGAACAATGACAACAAAAATATATGTATATATAAATTTAAAACCAAAACCAAAAACCCCAAAGCAGTTGAGAACTGACTCTGGAAAATGTTAGGCTACAGTGATGACTGCACAGTTCTGGGAAAAAATAAGGCCAAGCATTTCATGTCTTCTAGTGTCTACTAAGAGTTAAGCTCATAAAACTGGACTGATACAATATCCTTAATACTTTGAGTTGTACAAAAGGCTTTATGAGATCTGCAACCTTTGTTTGGGAAAGTTAGGAGATACAGTGGTATTAAGTCAGTTGCTTAGTGTTGTTGGATAATGAGGGTGTTTTGATTGTAACTTGAGGATCGCTTTCAAACTGAGTGTGTGGTGGTTTGGGTTGGGTTTTTTTACTACTATTTTTTTTATTTATGGGAAATGCGGGGCTTTAAGTACTAGAAGTTGTAGAAAGCTCAGTTTCAGATTACTTCTCAAATGCAAAGTCATTTTTTCTATGGTTTCATAGGTATAATCCTTTGTTGAAAGTGATTATTCTGGAAGAGCTGCCTATGGCCAGTTAAGTGATAGAATTTAAAAGAAAAATATTTTTAGTGATGACATTGATGTAGGAACTCTGAATCTAGAAAGTAGTATGGTTTGATTGTAGGTATTTACTAGGACTAGCATTTGCAAGTGTGTAAATCCATTACATTGGTCACCACTTTAGAAAAACTCAAGTAACTTAGAGACCACAGGTATCTTCAAATGCTTGGTAAATTTTGGTCACATATCTCCTAGAACTATTCATAGTCCCTTGAAACTTTACCTCCCTTTCTTGACAATATCTAAGTCTGCTCCATATTGATGCATAACTTTGTTTCATATTTGATTAATGTTTTGAAAGAATAGTGGTTTTTTTAAAGTATCTTTTGAATTCAATATCCGCATTGAGTGGGTTAGCTAGGTGTGAAAGACAGAGGCGTAGGAGGTGTCATGTGTAACTCAAACTTTTTTGTTTTGAGCTTTTTCTGTTTGGGATGGGTAGCTCAGCTGTATGTCTTTCCTTGGTAGCTATTCCTCCCTTCCTTTGTCCCTCAGAGCCTTATTACCTGGGAAGTCAGCTAATCAGTCTTTTTTTTAACCGAGATAAGGGCTGTGAGGAAGGGCTAGGAAAGTTTCATTTTAATAGTCTTTATAAGCTTTATTAGGTTAAGTTGAAAAGGAACATCAGAAATCACGAACACACCAGGAACTGTTTTTGTTACCTCAATAGGAAGTTGCTTTCTACATACCTGTATCTTTCTCCTCTAGCAGATGCATATGATAGCATATTTCATCCTTTTATGCAATCTGAGCAGTTTGTTTTTCATATTGAAAAAGACAGTGAAGAATGTTAAAGGGTGTCTCTTGACTGTCAACTTAGGAACACATGCACAGAGCCACAGGCTGTAATATAATGACACTTCCTGCTGGCCTACTTTCTTGTAAAAACCCCAGCAGGAAGAGCTGTAATTAACGTTGACAGATAGCACCACTCTCTGGTTACACAACACTGCCCTCTTTCAGATTTAGTGCTGTAAAGCTGGTGTCGTCCATGAGCTTTAAATTGACTTCGAAATATGACATCCAACTCCGGAAGAAATGGTAAACATCACTGAAGTGACAGCGTCTCAGTGTACAGACAGGCAGTGGGGACTGACGGTTTGGGAAGGGTTTGTAGTGGTGAGGGGTTAGGTGTTTTTTTCTGAAGGCTTGGGGTAATTGCTGCTGCAATGGCTGGTTGAGTTACTGAAGCACCATAGTGTAAGAACTCCTGTAACTGTTCTCTAAACTACTTCTTTTAAATAGTGACCCCTTCTGGCTCCTATGCCATATGTAATTTTGTGAGTAGGCAGATCAGTTCCTCTGGGACAGGGGAACAGACCAGATGTTACCAGTCACTGGAAGTCTTTATAATCACTCTGCTGGCTACCCATCCCTAAGCTAGTTTGCTTTTACTAAAGTATCTATTTATCCCTGGTTTTAGCCAGCTCTTTCATTCTTCTCTTGAGTAAATGAATTACTGTTCAGTTGGAAGCATGGGAATTATTGAAGTGTTACCGACTGATGCCATCTAAAAGTTTGGGACACTATGGGGTCGTAATGCAGAGTTTGGGAAACACTGTTTTAAACATCTTAATTAGAGAGAAGTTTTAACTGCGTGTCAGCTGGCAAGGACAGTATGTTAAAAAAATTCTTTTTTTTTTTTTTTTTTTATGGTACCTGGGGGAGTAATCTGTAACAAATTTTTGTATGGAAGTAGGATTGTCCACAACATTCAAAAGTTAAGGAATTCTAACAGACTGGGAGCAGGAGAAAAAACCCACTTTACATCACTATGCAAAAGCATGCAAAGGAATTATTCTGGAATTGCACCACTTGTCTCACAGTAGCAGATGAAGTAGGTCTGAAAAATTCAAATATTAGGACTAATGAAGGAACTAATTTACATAAACTTACCATATTCTGGGAGGCTGCAAAATGAGTGTGGTTTTTTACATTCTTGTGACAGGCCACTCTTTCTTCTGAATAGGAAAATTTCATCTAATTAGGATTGTTACGTTTATGCAATTTAAAAAAAAAAAAAAGATTGATTAGTGTCATCAAGGTTAGCTCTGCTATTGAAAGTTAGTGTTTTAAATGTGATCATGTGGGAGAAAAAGCTAGTGTTTTGACAATGACTCTTATCTCTCGAAAGACTTAATACTGGTCTAGATTCTCTGCTGTGTTGAGCTTCTGCTTTGCAGAGCAAGGCGGATGCTGTTGGGAGGTTTCACCGTTCCTGTCTGCAGGGTGTTCTTTTTAACTTAAACTCACTGGTGAATGAGGGTGGGGTGCTGAACCAGGAAAGAAGGCATATGAACCACTTCAAGACCTACCGAAAAGCTTCTGAAGTTATACCCACACTGGTATCCCTAGCAGAGAGAGAACACTACATCCCATTCCCTGGGATGAGATTCTTATCTATGCGTTTTATTGAGTAAATTCTTGATTTATGGTCTCACTTCCTGTGCAGCAATAACTTAATCAGATCCTTTGTGTTTTTACAATATATAAATAGGTTAACAGTGGAGCTAGTGAAACCACATTCTGGAGCTCTAAGCCCTTGAAAATTATTTGTACCTATCTGACTTTGCCTGCTGTCACCCATACACCACGTGAATATTAATACTTAACTAAATCTAATTTTGTGGCAGCAGACCAGCGAGAGCCATCTAGTTTTAACAAGACACTGATGTAGTTGGGCAGTTGCTGAGCTCTTGGGCTGAAATTTAGATTTCTTTACTATATCATTACTTCACCAGATTTATATGTCCATTTCTGAGAATCTCTAGCGTTTTTAACTTACAATACTTCCATCTTCCTCAGTGATCACATCAGCACTCTAAGCTTTTGGTACAGAGGGAAGCTTCAATTATTCTTATTTTCTGGAAATAAAATTATCTATGAAATTTTCAAACATGTCATTATATCAGTGAAAAGATAAATTTCGGAAGTAGTAAGTTCAGTTTATAGAATTTGTCAACTTATTTAATCCGCTAAATTATTTATTGATCATTATCATCACTGTTGGGTAATACTTAAATGTAAGTTTTAAGCAATGGGATTGGGGAGTTGAGGGGTTGATTATGTTTCTGTAACGTGTGCTTCATTTTTGGTTTTTTTTTTTTTTTCAAATTGACAGTGCTTTGTATCATATAAAACATGTTTAGGCTTTGCAGGGGGTGCATGGGGAGAATAAGAAAGTACTTGTGGCTTGTGCAATTTTGTTTCATTCCCTGTTACAGTCAGTTTAATTCCTATTTTCTAGAATGAGATTAACAAACTGTTTTTTAAAATGGTGCTTAGAGGGCTACAAACAGAAGTAAAAAATTCAGCATTGCTATATCGTTGTAATAATTTTATTTGGAAAGTCAGAAATATTCCTGCCATACAGAACACTTGCATATGATTTGAAATACTGCTTTCATTTAAAGAGTATGTTTCTGTATCTGAAGTGTTATATACACGTATACTTAATTTGAGTAATGCATGGTACAATTGTTATATGTTTTTTCTTCTACGAAACTACTGTGTCCTGTCATTCAGGGAATCCAGTTGTCAAGTGCAGAAAATTCAGTAGAAGTAGAAAAGCTTAATTCAAAGTACATTGTTAGTCATCAATGTAAAATGAAATGTCACGGTTTTTACCTTGTATTTTGCTACACTGGTGTCTGCCACTAAACATTAAACTGCCCTCAAAGTTTAACAATCCTTGGTTCATTTTAAGCTATCTTGGAATTTTTTTGTGTGGTTGTTTTTGTTGTTTATAACCACACTTTTTGATGTAGAATTGGTGGACAGTGTTTAAACAATAAGCCAGATGTACCAGACTTGATGTGTGCTAGTACCTTTCCTTGACCTCTCTTCTACAGCAGCAGGTTTTCTCTGTCAAAGGAAGAGCTCTTGCACATCCCTCTATCCTACCTGCCTTCAGGGCATACTTCCTTTTTTCTTTTGTTCTTTGAATTGTCAAAGCTTTCTGCTCACACCCAGCATTAACATTTATACTGGCAGTCACCTCATCCTGCCTTACCCATCTTCCCTGAAGCTTCTTTTTAAGTCCCTTTCAGTATCAACAGCAGAAAGTAGTGATATACTTCCACAGTGTAAAGTCTTTGAAGAAATTTTCTTTTTTTTCTCTAGCTCCTGTTCTCCCTGAGTATCTGTTATTTGGTGTATTTCTCCTTTTTATTTTTATTTTATGGTTCAATACTTTGAACTATTTAAAAAAACAACAACAAAAAAATGGAATGCTTCCCCAACCAACTTGGAAACATTAATCTCTTGTATTGATTCCATGAGTCTACCAAGATAATTTTCCTGAGACTGTCATTTTCCAGTCAACGTGGATGCAGTCAAGATAACAGACCTCTGAGCCCAAGCTAATGTTTCTTGTTTTTTGTTTGTTTCCCTCAAGTACCAAAATATCTTTCCTGCACTCTTTTAAGAGTAAAAATCTGCTTTTCACTGGGTCAGCACTTGACAGTGCTTCCTACCTGCTGTCCATGAGTCTAACTGTATTAGTTAATGGCTGTGTAGTTCTCCCAACAAACTGTGACACGGTGGTAAGAGTAGTTACTCCCTGGGAATGGGCATGTTCAAAACAAACCGAATAATCTGAGGCAAATATTTCAAATTGAGAGCAGGAAGCTAAATTGGCAAGAAAATACCAACTTTTATGCAACTCATATGCATAATGATCCCCTACTATGCAGTGTGAGATGAGTAGTCTCCTGAATCTTCAACCATCGCTGGTTAATCTCTGTGGTTTAGTCATAGGTGCTGTTTTATCTATTAGATAATACTTCATTTTGATTGTTCCAATGATCTGAGACTTTGAATATGACTCTTGAACCTCAGTGGAATAGCATATCCAGTGCTTAAGAGGACCAAAAGATTGTAATGAATGTCTAATTATGACATGGAGAGCTATGCAGTTCTTTCTATATTCTGTTGCGTAGTTTTGGGGAGGATTCAGTTTGTTGCTCCCAAATCTATAACTATTCCCTCCTCTACTGTGATGTTTAGAGAAAGAAGCAGTGTAAATTTTAATCTGAGTTTAATCCTTTTAAATGTTGAAGGCATAAACTGCCCCCCCCCCCCTTTTTTTTTTAAGCATTTCTTTGGTAAGAAAACAAAACTAACATTAATACTACAGTAAATGCTGGTATTGTTGTAAATGTAATCTTGGCAGCTATACATCTTAACTAGCAATCTTACCATTGACTGTTAGTGTAATTGACCGTAACATCTGTTAATAGACTGATCTATTTCTTTTTCTATTTTTAGTTAAATACTTGTTGCTTACCATTTTGGTAGCCTGTTCTTTTCAAACTGAGAGGTTTGTTAAAGCTTTAAGTGATGTTTGTGTGTATATGCATGACCAAGTAAACCAATAGCTTTAAACAGTGAAAGCACAGACTGAAATGGGATCTTTTTAGACTGAAATTCGTGGTTGCACCTCTTTGGAGTGGAAGTAATTGTTTTCTGAGAATGAATTTGGGTATGGGTTTCCATTGTCAACTGAAGTCCTTAAGAAAAAAGCATTTTTCCTTTCTCTAGCATATTTTCTTAAAAATAACATCTTTTTGGAATGATGCAATCTGAATGACTGTTAATGATGACATACAGGAAAGAAATCATAATGCAGTTAAAAATAAAACCGATACTTTGTGTGTCAAAACATGACATAATGTGTAGCAGCAAAATCTCAGGGCAGAAGAGGTCTTGCAGTGCTGTGGGACTGTTCTGTGGGACCTCTGATAGCTAATCTAGAATATTAATGTTTTAGGTGTCAAAAGAGTTCACTTTAAAAGTATTTTTCCTTTAGCTGTTATTGTTAAGCCTACACATATACAGAAAACTTATGGAAAAGAAAATGGAGGTTATTTTGTGAGAGATAGGTAAAATAGTCTGCTTGTGTTCTGAAGTGTGTGAATAGATTGAAAACTTGCTCAAAATGCTACATTTTTGGGGAAGTTAATTTGGTTTGTAGAGGCAGGTAATGACTGCTCTTTTGTATGCCTTCCCTTTCTAGTCTTTCATGTATGAAGAGATTGTGCATAGAAGAAATAACTATTTAAAACAAGTACACTCCACAGCTTTCTTAGCTCTGAGAACTTATGGTGGATAACTTCACCGGTTGAAAAAGAAGTGAAATTCCTTTCACCAGTAAAACACTTAAATGTTGCATTTCAGCAATATTCCAAGGACCAGGAGTCAGAAATCTGGAATGTTATTTCCTAAACTGCCCAAGGTAGAAACTTTACAATTAGAAGCTCTAGGAAATTCTTTCCTAGGAAAAAAAGACACTGTAATGAAAGTAGCGGTGGAATAAACCCTACCTGAATTGGCAGAAAATAAAATTAAAATTAAATGTTGTAAGACTCATTATCAACCAATGAATTTTGTATCTGAAGGAAGAATAATTTTGTAAGAGCCTTGCCCATTATGTTAGTCCAATTATAAGCTATGTCAGCTGTTTTCTGCTCTCCAGCTTTTACCCTGAGTAGCTCAATCCCTAAAGCAAAGACAGCCTTTGTATGGCTAGTAGCCCTTTGAAAGGGAATTACATGTCTTAAGATATGTTTTTGAAACTGTCTTTTTGACTGCCTCTGATTCTGGAAGTAAGCGATTATTTTGTGCCTTCTAGTGACTTACTGATCCGTAAAAGAACTACTGTGTTCATTGTCCTTGGTGCACGAACTAGTAACAAACCCAATGTCGGTGGTTCATACCTTGTAATCGTTTAGTGGGCTTGTAACCTCCCTCCAAAAACCTCTCAATTGTGCTCCTATTTGGATCACAAATGCAATAGGAAAATGATTTGGTAAAAGTGGGCTTCCTAGAGGAAAAGATTAAGGAGTTGCTCCTCTGCTACTCTGAGGTGCCATTTCTAAAACACAACAGCACATTCTGACATGGAAAAAAGAAGGGGAAAGTCCAAGTCATAACAGGATTGTTTCTCTCTTTTTGTAGGCCAAATAACTTAATGCAGTGGTTTAATTTCTCTGCTATTGAGTATTGAGATTCTGGAGAATCTAATCTACATCCTAACAGATCGTCATCCCAACTGTGCTGATACTAATACCCCGTTTCGTGTTCTTTCTTATCTGCCATCATTAGTATGTGTTTGTATGACTAATACTAACTTGTGAAAAATACTTCAAAGAATTTTTTCAAAATGTCAAAATTCCTTTAGTGCAGTCATTACCTGTTCTGAATCAGTATTAAGATGATGTGGTTTAACCCCAGCTGGCAACTAAGCACCACACAGCTGCTCACTCACTCCCCTGCTCCCACTGGGGTGGGGGAGAGAATTGGAAGACTAAAAGTGAGAAAGCTCATGGATTGAGATAAAGACAGTTTAATAGGTAAAGCAAAAGCTGCACACGCAAGCAAAGCAAAACAAGGAATTCATTCACTGCTTCCCATCAGCAGGCAGGTGTTCAGCCATCTCTGGGAAAGCAGGGCTTCATCATGCTTAAAGGTTACTTGGGAAGACCAATGCCATTGCTCCAAATGTCCCTGAGCAATGGCAGCCCTGGCCAGACTTCACCCCTCTCAGTTTTATTGCTGAGCACGACATCTTATGGTATGGGATATCCTTTTGGCCAGTTGGGGCCACCTGTCCTGGCTGTGTCCCCTCCCAACTCCTTGCACCTTCAGCCGACTTGCTGGCAGGACAGAAAAGGCCTTGATGCTGTGTGAGCACTGCTCAGCAATTGCTAAAACATCCCTGTGTTATCAACACTGTTTTCATCACAAATCCAAAATGTAGCCCCGTACAAGCTGCTATGAAGAAATTTAACTCTTATCACAGCTGAAACCAGTACAGATGTGCAGCATGTTCTAAAAATCTTGCAAATCAGTATGTTGTAGACAGCTTAAACCCCCCCCCAAAACACTGAATAGAAAAAGGCTAGCTTTGCTTCTCTTCAAAATGCTTTAGTTCTTCTACTTGGATGTTAATTTTCAAACTTAAAATGCAGCAAATTAATGCAGCAACTGTTTGAGAAACAAACAAGGTCAAAACTCCCATAATTCTGGAATTGTATTGGATTTGTTTTTTTTAGTTCAGCCACATAAGGAAATATGTGCAATGCATCTTTTCTCCAAGTGCTTTTCTGAAACAAGCCATGCAATGTGACTCAACGGAGCTGGTATTTTTGCTTGTTTGATTTTTACAGCCAACTGGGATTTGGGGGAATAACTTTTCCTGTTTGTAGCATTACAGATTTGCTGGAGATAAGATTTCAGTTAAGCAGCCTCTGTCTTTCCCTGCCCCCAGACTAAATTTAATTTTAAACAGCAACTGCTGCCAAATATCAGGATGCCAATAGTTAAAGAAAGAGTGTATTCTGTTCAAACTTCATTTTGCCTGAACTTTCAGTTCTGGACATGGTCTTTTTCTCTTTACCAATGTGGAAATTAAAATATTGCCAGTGATATAGTGTGCATGTCCAAATTACTCAGAGGAGTTTCCTGATGCATTTATCCCCAGATTTCTATCTGGCTGAAGAGTTAAATCCTACTTCCTTTTCTAATTATCAGATATATTCAGTAGTGTTTCCTTACCTTCAGAATGGTCCCCATTACTGAGATGGTCCCAGATGAAATTCAACTGACACTTAGCTAGCTTTTAATGAATCTGAAAAAGTCTGATACTATGGCTTGCTTAATTTCTGTTCTCATTTATAAAGGAAGTTATTTATTCCTTTGGCTGGTGCAAGTACGGAGAGTTGTATTGGGCTTTTCATCTTTCAGATAATAAAAGTGCATTTTCAGCCATACCAGTCTTATTTCTGGTTTGTAGTAGTCTTTATAGTGTTTTTGGGGGGTTTTTTGTTTGTTTAGGTTTTTTTAGCTATTGTCCTTAATTTAAAGTAGTACCACTTTTTAGTATGAAAACTGTACTGCTGCCTTTAAAAAAAGGCTCTGCAGCCTACTGAGAGTTACTGTTGATAACTAATTTGTATTTATTACAAATCTGCTTGCAATGGCAAAGTTGGCTTACAGCTTTTATGACTTTTATTGTAAAAATAAAAGACAATGGAAAAAATCTCTATTTCATGTGGTCTCATTGTCTCGCTGCAGATTTTTGTTCCTTTGAACTGGCAAAGGGTCTATACTGTTGCGGTGTGGAGTCAGTATTTCTAGAATAAGACCTGTGGGTTAGTGGGCCAGAAAACAGAACTTTGGGTTTGCTATGTTACTGTAGCCAGCAGCTGTTACCCTAATTAATTAAAGGTTGTAGAATTTGCTATGTTAGATGGTTAGCATATAAATACAGTCACATACCTTGCTTTTAATCTTCTCTTGTATAACTTTAAACCATTAATAATTGTACTTTGAATTACTTTGTTATTCATATCCTTCCCATATATTGAGGGTTTCATTTGCATAACCTTTCATGTTTTTCTTCTGTAATTGGGATAATAAGGCAGATGTCTAGAACTTTGCAACAAAATATACTCATCAAAACAAGCATGTCTAAATTTTCACCAAGGCATTGATCTTGTTCACTAATGAATAAAGTAGCTAGTATGTCACTCGCCTATTAATTGTGAAGAAAGGGAATAGGTTGACTGTAGTACACGTAATGTAGGCATTATGTTTAACTGAAACTTTTGAGGTTTTAATAAAAATCTGTCACACAATCTTTACCTTGTGTGTGTTAGAATTCCATGTTTTCATACAATACTATTCGACCACTTTGTGTATCACCTATCTAAATATTGTTTATTCACCCATGTAATCTCATTAACTTCATTAGGTATACATGTTGCTATAAATGAGTCTCCAAAACTGCCTTGAGTACTTTTTTTAACTCTGTATTTTGTATTTGCTTCCTTTAACTTGCAACACATTGAAATCTTTCATCTTGTATATATTGAAAGACTTCCTAATTTATTGAATTATTCATGCATGGTATACTTCCAAGAAATCTCTCCTTAAGGTTCTTTGAAGCTGGCTTACTGGAATGACCTGAAAAGGGCCATAGAAGGCACGGAAGGTCAGACAATCTCCCTGATTTTATTGGATCTGTGCCTTCCTTACACTTGTTTAACAAGACAAGGCACACCTGTGTGGTGTCAGTGGATTGTAAACCTGAAGTCATAAGAATGTTAAAACAGCAGTTTTGGATGTATAAGTTCTTATTTATGGGGAAATGGTAACACACTCTGTGTGTTTGTATGTATGTAAACCCAAGAATTGTTAGTGTAATCAAAGTCTTAAGTATCTAACCGTTATTAATCCAGATGAAATCTTTACAGAAAATGAAAAAATAACAACAGTACAGTTAAAACAGTTGCATGCAAGCTTCTTGGTTTCTGCTACTTTTCCTAGTATTATGCTTACCCTTTCCCTGCTCCTTTGGGTCTGGTGGTTGATGTTTTATTCTTCCTCACTTTAGGATGCACTTGAGGTTATTCTTACTTTTGCTCTCTCTTCCTTGGTCTGCAGTTCCATATCAAGCCCATATTTACTTTATATGTGGTGTCCAGTGCATGTTAGATACTACTGCTTTGTTATTTGTTACTCCTAAAACCAGTTTTGTCCAGGTCTGCATTTCTTTAACTGACCGTGGGTGAGTTGCCTATAGCTGTGGGCTCTCTAGTGCCAAGCCTTTGTCTCATTGCTTATTGTCGCTATGCATGTATTCCCCTGCACTGCATCCTGTATCTCCACTTCTCGAAGCCTCTGCAGTCAAACCAGGCCTGTATTTCTCTTAACTATGTCATTGTGCCAGTTGAAAAAAAAAAAAAAAAAAAAAAAAAAACCAAAAAAACCCAAAAAAAAACCCAACCCAGCAAAACCAAAAAAAACCCCAAACAAACAAAAAACCCAAAACAAACAAACAAAAAAGTAAAACAAATTAGCCTGAGACAGCCAGTCAATTAGAGAAATTGCTATCACAGCTAAGTCAAGTAAAGCAAAGCTGCAGGCAAGTTTGGAGAATTTCAGACAGAGTGAGCCTGACTGTAGCAAGTCTCAGTCCTGAGGCCTTGCAAGCTCAATGCAAAGCTTGGTCTGTTACTGAGAATGGCAGTACCAGATTACAGGGCTACACAATTACAAAACATCACATGCATAAACCAGTTACTTCTCCTGATGCAGCTTGAGTTTCCAAAATTTCCTGGTTTAGTTGAAGTTTCCATTAGAACCATCCAGGGAACTTTTACCTGTGTAATCTTTGCTGCTCAGTGTACTACCAGGCAGCTAGGATGGACCTCACCTGACTAGCTCCCTAAATTTGTGATAGCCAGCCACAAAACTTGTCATAAATGGTTATAATCAGTAAATACTTTCAAAAGCCAATTACCATTAGATGCTTGTGTTAACATGAGATAAATCATCTCAAAGCAGAGGTGCCTGTCTGCCTGCTTTGACTTTACAATGGAATCTGAAGGATTAGTTTAGCTGTCTATAAGTTGAGCATTTTAATCATAGAATGGTTTGGGTTGGAAGCGACCTTTTAAAGGTCATCTAGTTCCAACTCCCCTGCAACAAGCAGGGTCACCTTCTACTAGAACAGGTTGCTTAAAGCCCCATCCAACCTGGCCTTGAACACTTCCAGGGATCGGGCATCCACAACTTCTTTGGGCAACCTGTTCCAGTGCCTCACCACCCTCATTGTAAAAATGTCCTCCTTATGTCTAATCTAAATCCACCCAATGCTTTTAAAACCCTATCGCTTGCCCTATCACTTTAGGCCCTGGTAAAAAGTCTCCCTCCATCTTTCTTTTAAGTTTAAGTATTCAAAGGCCCCAGTGAGGTCTCCCCAGAGCTTTCTCTTCTCCAAGGTGAACAACTCAAAATCTCTCAGTCTTTCTTCATAAGAGAGGTGTTCCAGCCCTCTGATCATTTTTGTAGCCCTCCTCTGGACCTGCTCAAAAAGGTCTGTGACTTTCTTGTGCTGGGGCCCCCAGAGCTGGTTGCAGTATTCCAGGTGAGGTCTCACAAGAGTGAGTAGAGGGGGAGAATCACCTCCCTTGACCTACTGGCTGCACTTCCTTTTATGCAGCCCAGGATATGATTGGTTTTCTGGGCTGCAAGTGCTAGTTGCTGGCTCATGTCCAATTTTTCATTCACCACTATCTCCAAGTCCTTCTCCACAGGGCTGCTTTCAACATCTTCATTCCTTAGCCTGTGCTGATATCGGGGATTGCCCCGACCAAGGTGCAACACCTTGCACGTGGCCTTGTTGAACTTCATGAGGTTTGCATGGGCTTACTTCTCAAGCCTGTCAAGATTCCTCTGGATGGCATCCCTTCCCTCAAGTGTAGCAACTGCACCACTCAGATTGGTGTCATCTTCAAACTTGCTGAGGGTGCATTCAATCCCACTATGTCCTTAATAAACATATTGAGTGTCATTGGTCCCGATATGGACTCCTGAGTGACACCACTTGTTACTGATCTGTATTTGGACATTGAGCTGTTGACTGTAACTCACTGGGCTTGGCCACCAAGCCAAGTTCTGCATCGATTAGTCCATCCATCAAAGCCATATCTTTCCAATTTAGAGGCAAGGATGTTGGGGGGGACTGTATTAAAGGCCTTGCAGAAGTCAAAGGAGATGACATTTGTAGCTCTTCTCTTGTCCACTGATGTAGTCACTCCATCACAGAAGGGCCCTAGATTAGTCAGGCACAATTTGCCCTTGACAAAGCCATGTTGGCTGTCTCTCATCGCTTGTCTTCCATGTGTTTTGACATGTCTTCCAGGAGGATCTGTTCCATGATTTTACTGGCTGCTGAGCTGAGGCTTCACAGATTGGTAGTTCCCAGGGTCCTCTTTTTTTACCCTTTTTAAAAATGGGTGTGATGTTTCTAGTTTTCCAGTCACTGGGACCTTTGCCTGACTGCCATGACATTTCAAATATCATGGAGAGTGGCTTACCAACTACATCTGCCAGTTCTCTCAGGACCCTGGGATGCATCTCATTGGGTCCCATGGACTTGTGCATGTTCAGGTTCCTCAGGTGGCCTCAAACTTTATCTTCTCTTACCATGGGAGGGACTTTATTCCCCCTGTCCCTGAATTGAGGTTCAGGGACTTGAGAGATGAGGGAAGAGTTATTGCCAGTGAAAATGGAGGCAAAAAGGTCATTGAGTGCCTCAGTCTTTACCAAGTCAGTTGTCACCAGATCCTCCATCTCATTTATTGGGGGCAGTACAATTTCTTTTGTCTTTCTTTTCTGACGAATGTACCTGTAGAAGCTGCTCTTATCCTTCACATCCCTTGCCAAATTCAGCTCCAGCTGTGCCTTAGCTTTCCTGATCCATCCTACGCTTCCAGGCGGCATCCCTATGTTCTTCCCAGGGTGTGCATCCCTGCTTCTTAATCTAAGGTTTAGATCATGTGTCCTACTTTACAAAAAATCAGCATTTGAACTGAAAGGACCTTTGGTAGAAAAACATGCTTCATCTCAATGGAAATCACTCTCACTTCAAACATAGTTTGAGAATGTTATTTTCTTAGATAAATTTTAATTATTGTACAGATTTGAGTTTCTTTGATTCTTTGGGAATCTCTTGTTTTGGAGGCTGGAGAGAAGTCATGAGACTTTCTAAAACAAAGTGGGGCAGCCTCCCACTTCTGTTTTGAGATGAAAAACTGGTTTTGGAAGCAGAAGCTTGTGAGAAAACAGAGCTTTCTGCTGTAAAATGTGTGAAATTTTGCTTATGCCTTAAAAGATGCAGCCAACTTAATGTACCCTGTATGTGCAGCTGCCTAGGGGCAGCAGAGGAAAATTTGGCCAAGTGTTCTCTTTAACTTTCTTAGGCGACTGTGGGCATCAACAGGGAGGCAGTTGATTCGGGTCCTGTGTTCTTGTAAGTGGAATAGGCTTCTAAACTGACCAGCAATTAGGGTGTTCTGTGCCTGCCTGGTGTTTTACCTTCTGATATACTGTGGCTGTAACAGAGAAGCTGTTGTGTGGTTTTTCTCTTTTTTTTTTTTTTTTTTTTTTTTTGGGGGGGGGGGGAGGTGGGTGGTTTTTTTGGTAGTAGCTTCCTTTGTTTTTAAAATTTTATTCTGCATCTTTTTCTTTATTACAATTGACATTTTTAAATAACTGAGGAGCTGCATGTTGGGGAAAAAAAATTAGGCAGTGGGTGATTGGACAGCTGTTGTGTGTAGGATACTGAAGCTCTCTTCAATGCTGTCAAGTCAGCTCTGCTGTAGGAGTTTAGTAAATGGCAACAGTAATGCACTAAAACAAAGTGGAACATATTTCAGTGCCACACATGTGATCGGGCTTCACCTTGGCAACGAAAGAGTCTTTCCAGCATTCTGTTTTGTTGTGGTGGGGTTGGGTTTTGGTATTTTTTTGTCCTTAAAGCTTTCACAGTTGCCTAAATCCTACCCACGTGCCATCCTTTCCTGAGTTAAATCATGATGAAACCTGCATGCAAATGGCTTGTTTATCAAAATAAGCCTTTAAACGAAAGGAGAAAAAAACCATCCCTGAATGTGAGAAGTCAAGAATGAGTTGAGTTCAGTCTGTTTGCAGATTGAACAATGTTGTTACTGGGACCCTCTACCTGAATTCTGTAACTGCAAGTTTTAAAGAGAATACTTTGCTTTGCTCATTGCGTGCTTGTCAGTAGCAGGTTTTTTTCATGTCTGAGAGGAAGATTTTAAAAGAAAATTGAGAATGAAACAAAAGCAAAAATGTATTTCACTGCTGTTACATGTTTTGCAAAATTAAATGTCATCATCGCCTTTTAAAGGATACAGTAGTGACGCTTTTTGCAGTGCTTAGATCATACTCAGCACTTCAAAGTCATTTTGTTGCTTTAGCGTCCCCTAATTTCCTCTTTTGGCTATTTTTTAGACTTAGCTTATAACTAACAAAAAGGCTAAATCTTTTCCTTTAAAGATAAGCTCTAGATTAAAGGCAATTTGACGTTCACTTTGAATTCTCTGTGTGAGAGATGAGGGAGTAAAAGTGGGAAGAAAAGAGAAAATATACTCCTTGTAGGCTTAGTAACTTTAAGCTTTTTTTCATGGAACTTAACTAACTAATTTCTGAGCTGATAGTGATACTAAGGGTTTTTTTTTTTCTTCATTTTTCCTGAAATACTGATCAGAGCCCCAAATACCAAAGCAGTTTACTGTTGTTGGGTTTGTTTTTTTTTTTTTTTTTAATGATTGGTAGGTTTGGTTTGGTTTTTTTGGTAGCAATGGAATTGACTCTGCTTCTAACAAGCCGAGGGACCTTTGAACCTCTGAACCCTGCATGTTGCAAACTGTTCACTCAGAAAAACAAAAGTGGTGGAGGCATTTTAAAAAAACACCACCACAAACCAAACCCACAAAACCAGTGAAAACAAAACAAGCTGTAAAACCCACACAGTAATTCATTAAAATCCAGGGAGTAAATACAGGATACAACCTGAATACAGCCTTAGCCAGAAACTAATAAAATGTGAGAGGAGGTGCTGGGAGAAGTATTGCTGTAAACGCGCTTTGTGGGTTTTTTTCGTTGGTGTTTTGTATGTTTGGGTTTTTTTGTTTAATTTTTAATTTATTTTATTCTGCTAGCTGTTTGGCCATTTGCTACTGAAGACATGCAGAAACAAGGCACTGAAACACATCTTTTTTTTTTTTTTTTGGTCCCATTCTTGAGTGCAGAACTATCTGAGTTTGCACTTTCTAGGTCTGTAGATACAGCGCTGCAGTTCTGTGTCAAATAATACTGGGTTAACAGATTTAGGAAATTGCTAATTGTTTAGTGGGCATCATGGTAATTAAATATACTGTTACAGTCTTGTTGAAACTATTAATGATGGTAATTTCTATGTATCAGATGCCATATAAAATTTAGGATCTCACAACCATTAATGGTTAGCAACTAACAAAATTTTGCAAGACTAAGACTATCTTAGTGCATTGACGTAACTGGCGTGATTGGGCCCAGTCAGTTTAAAGTGTCCTCAGAGGTTTTGTGGAACTCCCTATTCCTACAGTGTAATATGGTGTAAATTGCAAATTGTGAAGTTAGAGGAGTTACAGAAAAAATGTGAGTTCAGAGAGTTCTGATATTACTGCCATCTTCAAAATACATCTTAGCGATTGCTTCAGTATTTTTTTAAACTGCTGACCTGTCTTACGTTACAAATGACTGTTCTCAGTGGTGGGCTAAAGCCACTACTCAAGTCAGTAAGTTGCCTAAGTATTCTTTCAGATCAAAGTTGATGTTATGTGAATCCTCAAGAACAGCAGTAGTAAGTTCCTCCATCAGTGGACTACTTAAAGCAGTGGACCAGCCCATACTGATACAAGGGATAAAACATATTCTTCTTCATTTGTGAATCGATGTGATGTAATCTGATGGTAGCCATGAGAATGATGGTCCAAAATCAGTGTCTTATTTAGTCTTTTGATACTTTGTTGGTTTTGTGACATGATGGGTAAATGTGAGTTCAGTGGAAGTACAACACCAAAAATGAGGACTTAACAGAAAGGTAGAACTGATGCCCCAGACAGGTTCATTAAACTCTGTATCGTAGTGTTTTTAAGTGTTAAGAGTCAACAAAACTGGGTAACAAAGTTAAATTGATTTTGGCACAAAAAATCATTTCAACATGTTGTTGAAAGCAACAGTATGGAAAATGAGGTGATGAGACTCCAGGTGGTGCTAAGAAGGTGTGTTGTAACATGTTAGGTCCGGTGCACTAGGAATTTTGGTTGAGATCCTAGGAATGGTCTTGGGCCTGAACCTGTAATCACTGAAGTGAACTGTTAAAATTGGTAGGTCTACCTGTGCCAAGTTAGAGTAACCCACAAGTAAGGCTGGTGTTAAGTTTACTTGGTGTGTGCTTGTGTGGAGTATTTGTATGAATATTTAAAATACTTTTAGAACACCTACTGGTTTTTAAAATATATTACAAATAGTAAGAAAACCCAACAACTTTAACAGAACAGATAGTAAGGGAAAAATAATTATACCACATTTGATACTGTGTGAAGTAACAAAAGATATGCTAACAAAGCTATGGTACCCTAACTTGCAGCACATTAATATCAAATTACTCACATCAAAAAGATCAGCAATCACTGTGTGATGAACTGATACAATTGAAGAAAATAGTAAGGGAGGAGGAGAAAAACATTAGAATACAATAAATGTGAAAGTTTAATTTAGATTTTTTCTGTTTAGCTTATGTTGGAGAATCATTTGCTTTGAAATTCTAGCTTGTTTAGGGTCATGCTTTGGAGAAAGCAAATTTCTTAATCAAAACCTAGGGAATGTCTTAAAATCTAGACAATTTCTGGGAGACTGTTTAACTGAGATTTACTCTTACATTACTTTGACACAGACAGTAATGGGAATCCATATGGACTTGGCAGGATGGGTATGTTGCATGAAACAAAGAGCCTATTCCTGCCCCATTAACTTTTGATTAATGTTGTGTGTGTTTGGGTTTTTGTGATAGAGAAGCTGCTCTACCACTCAAGTTGTCATCCCACTGACATCACAGTAACATCCAAACTGAGCATAATTCAGTTTAATTTTCATGTGACAGATGTTATGAGGTAGTAGTTTCAATGAAGTCTTAGCTGCTTATACTACAGAATTTTAGGTTAAAAAGGGAAAAATGTCTGCAAGAGGTGTCCCACTCTGTAGATGCACTGAAAAGACAAAAATGAGCGTGAATGAAAAATACTGAAGAACTGGAGAGAAAAATGTCTCCCCTTCTTGTTGCAGACCTTATATGGCTAAGCTCAGGTTCTTCATCTGCAGCCTTTACCCTCTGGTGAACAAGAACCAGGCAGTAAGCACACTGGCATAACACAGCTTCCATCTCATATTGATATTCTTCAATATACTTTTCCCAACCAACATTGCATTGCCCAAAGTACTTATGTGAATCTAGAAATAGAAGTCCTGTTTTCTATTAAGTCCGTGAAGCAAGGAGGTTTCCCTCCCAGGTTAACTCAAAACAAGTCTGTTATAAGAATGGACTCTCATCAAGGCAGAGAGGAAAAATCGTGTGGCTGCCACAAAAAATACTAACAAAAGAGCCTGTTTGTCGCTGTCCACTAGAAGGAAAAAAAAAAAAAAAAAAATTAAATTGTCACCATGTGTAACAGCACCATCTGCTGACTGCTGCTATAACACTTGCACGCTCCGTTCTAAATACAGCGTGTATATGCATATTGAATGCATTGTTTGTGGCTTGAATTTTTGTCCTGCTGGAAGTTTTAATCCATTTTTCCCTTTTGCTATTGTGGTAGTTTGAACATTTGAAGTATTACAGGCTATATTTTGTATTTTGATAGTTCAGTTTGCATTAGTATTCTATAAAATATTCCTTAAACCAAAACAAATTTACTTGAACAGAAGCAGGTTACCCCTTTTGACTACTTTCTCAACCAGGAAGTACTTCCTAGAACAAGACATAACTGATGATTGTTTTTAATTTAGAATCCTATGGGCCTATCATACTTTAAAGACATGCTATATAAGACTTCACTGAAAAGGGAACATTACTGAACCTGACTTTTTATGAAGTATCAAGTCACTTGGAAGGCTCTTGCTCAGTGGTGAATTCTCTCAATTCTTCTTTCCTTTCAGCTGGAGAAAAAAAAAAAACCAAACCAAACAGAATATTGAATGTGTTATTAATTTACATCAGCCATGCTACCTTTATCTAAAGCAGCAGAGCTGTGGAGGTTACATTGCAGAAGCCTGATAGATGGCTTGTATTAAATTTAAGGACTTGACTCCAGATCACTCTGGACTGTAGCCATGGCACTCAATTTGAACAGCTCTAAAGAAAGTGATTGGTGATGTTGCTGGTACTGGAGATGAGGCACGGTGAGGACAAGTTATAGTGATTGTCAGAACCTTCAATTGTGTTGATTAAATGCTGTTTTGTGTGGGTTTCTCTCTGAGAAATCAAGCAAGTAGCTGCACGTTGTATTTAGATTAGGTTATAGAACATTGATAAGAACGATGAGGTCATTCACTACTGTTGAGTTAGACTGACACATGACTTAACTGAAACATCTTCTGTTATTCTTATTACAAGCAATAACTCCTTGCTATTTCCATATCATTTCATAGACTTTAAAATGTGTGTATATAAGTGGAGCATTTCTACTGGAAATGAACATCTGAAACAACAGCACCACATCAGTGTAGTCCTGTCTTACTACTTTCTATTTAAAAACTTCACCTCAAGTTCTCTCTCTTCTTAAATTAAGCTTCCAAAAGAGTTCTACTGTAAAATTCCCATTCCAGGGTTTTATTTCTTCAGAGAGTAATTGTGAATCAATGGCTGAGTGGCCAATCAGTGGCTAAATCCTGGATTTGGTTTCTGGTTTAGCCTCTAAGTCACTTCACTCTGTCATCAGCTTCTGTCTATAAAAGTGCAATTAGTTTGACTCTTTTAAAGGGATCTTGAAATATTTTATTAAAAAGTACCACAAGAGAATAAGAACCTTACTTTTATGTAATATATGGGGATATTCAGTCTAACCTTAGACCCATAAGAAGCTGTAAAAAAAAAATAATAATAATAAAAAAAATTGAGACATGTAGAGGCATTTGGTCTTGCACCTGAATTCTAAATGGTACACCTGAAACTTTTGAATGTTGGGTGGAAAACGGTAGTGGACATTGCTCCTAAATGGTTACAAACTCCTCCCCAAACCACACAGTCACTTCCTTCAGCATTTTGTTTTGTTCTTTGTTAACGGTCACATGTAAAGACTAAATTCCCTAGACCATTTTTTTTATTTTTGATTCATTTGTCCTCGATAACCTCAGTTGACTTCATCTTGATGTCTTCATATCCAAGAAAAGTTAGTGTTTATAATCAGTGCCCATCTGAACATTTTCCTTTAAAGGGGCCTGATAAATAATAGTTACCTGTACAGGCAGGTTTCTGGATACCTAGAAATTTTACATAAACTGAATTATAATAATTTTGTATGGATTTTGTATAAACACTAAAACTTTATAGAGTTCTGTAAATCTACTATACTTAATTTTCAGTACCTTTAAGGTTGAACCGCATTTAAAATGTAGTATCTATGTATAATGAAGAAATTATTTTAATCTTAAATTATAGTCCTTCTCCTAGTTATTTCTACTGTCAAAGATATTGAAAAGACAAACAGGGAGGTAAAGATGCTTGCTGTAAGCAATTGCATGGGCCATTAGTTAAAATGAGTGTTTAAATGGATAAATGATGCCCCTTCAGATTATAAACACAGAACTAAATTAGTAAAAATGCATAACTCAGCACAGTTGTTTTATGATCACTAGTGGGGTGTTTCAACCCCTAGCTGAAACATGAAAACTGAAAAATCTGTTAAAGTACTGTAGCATATAATTAAATTCTGTTGTTATAACATCTGATACATTATACTGTGATACCTGTCTGATTTTCACATTTATGCTGAAACATTCATAATTCAGAATGAGTAATATATTAGTCATTATATTTAGGGAACTTAGGAAATAACACAAAAATAGATGGAAATGTATGCCTGCCTTCTGTTGCTTCTCTTGCACACACAAAGCAGAAAGCCAGTAGACAGCCATAGAAACACCAGTAATGTGACATTAATAAAGAAATGAAGTCAGATCTTTTGAACTATGTTCTTGTTGCAAAAAGACTTTGAGTTTTGATCAAAACCCCTGCCTCTTCACTTATTGTTCTTCAGACCTTCATGTATTATTCATATAACCATAAGTTAGGTATTTCTGTTTATGCAAACATCATGGATGTTTACTGTAATGGAAACAAGCTACTCTTATAAATTTTGGCCATTCTGTTTGTGCAGCCATTATGTGCTTAACTACAAAATGTGCTTCTGCAGAATAAATATATTCTCCATTAGTATAACGCTCTGATTGTCACTGTAAATTACTTGTCCTCACCATTTTTTGTTTACCCTCTTTTCTTCTGCATCTCAGCTTGAATTAGATTATAGTATACTTGCTGCAGGATTTTTCCTGGTTTTTGTTGGAAAGTGTCTTTAGAATGGCAGGAGGTGAAAAATTTAAATTTATAATGAGTTAGGTTGGTTGCTATACCTCCTCTGAATGTTAAACCTAAATGGCATTATTGGCAGCTCTACCTTTATTGAGAGGTTATATAGGTAGAAGTTAGAGCAATCTGATTTGCTGTGAAGACTCAATCAAAATGTTTAACATAGTGGTACAGATTCTTTTCTGAAGTTAAAAATTGAGAACAAACTATGGACAGCCTTAGAGGCCTTTATGGTTTGAACGATACAAAGAAAGTCCTCGGGCAACTGTTGATGCACAGTTTGCATTCTGACATGTAAGTGGACTTTTCCTTGGTTCCCTCCCACAATTAAACAGGCCAGAAACTAATGAAACAGATGATGATCCTCCCTTCTTTCTGCAGTAGCTTGCACAGCAGCATCGGACTACTGGGGAGTAGAAGAATGCCTCTCTTTTAGTGGAAGATTGCCCTTGAAATAATGCAAAAATCATTCCTAAATTTCAGGCTATGTTGCATTTCAAGGGGTGTCATATCTCTTTTCTACGTTTCTATAAAGCTTTTCAGAAAAAGTAGATTGTAGTCCATTGGATGAGTTGTTATAGATACTAAACAGTGGGAACTATATAGAACTACTGTTGAGTGAGTAGTAGACAGCTACTCTGACTACAGTTTTCAAATAAGCTAAGTAATTTGCTCTCAAAGGAAGTGATGGGCTGAGTGAGATCCCACTATCTGCTCTGGATTAAGTGCTATTCAACAGTTTTGTGAGCAGTATGAGGAAGGAACAGGTAGCATTTAGTTGCAAAAGGCATTAAAGTAGCTGTAAGAACAGGATTCAAAGGTATAAGCATAAACAGGGCAAATGATGTGAAGGAAAATACACCCCCCAAATAAACAGGGTGGCAGTCAAAAAAAGCAATGACAAAATTCCTTATTTGTGTAGAAGTAATAACGTTTGCATATGTATTACACATTTCAGGAGAGACTGGCTAGAAAGCATTACCCCATGAAATGGTGTAGAAGCTTATAATAGATCATGAGTGAACATCATTCCATTCTATTGTGCAGGGAAAAAATATCAGTGCTACCGTTAGAGATGTGAAGAGGGAGAATAAGTTAAAGAATTCTGAAATATTCTTGTATATGCTTCTGCTAAGGGCTTGGGCCGAATTTTGCGTCTCACTCTAGGCACCACAATTCCAGAAATATGTAGACAAAGAATGTCCACAGAAGAGCAACAGAAATAAAGAGAGAGCAAAATGGTTTAAGCAAAAGTGTTAAAGGAAATAATTCTCAAATCTTGACAAGAGAAAAAGGTGATTGTCTTTATGAATGTAAAGAAATAAGTAGTATTAAAAAAAAAAAAAAAGAGAATTAACTCTTTCACACATCTGCTGCAGGCAGAGCAGGTATAATTCAGATTTAGCATAGGTTTAGTTATGAAGTTCCTTCCAGCTCTGTTTTCGATTAGTATGACAGTTAAAATTAGCTTACCTTCATTCTTGAACTGTATTGTTAAATAGCTGCTGCTGTTCCAAAGGAACAGCACATGTATGGAGCTGCACTAGGAAAGATAAGCTTATGTAAATATAAAATCTTTTAAACTGCTGAGTTGTGCCCAGTTAGATACCAGAATTTTCTTACACAACTCAGTGTTTAATTTGTGCTGTTATGGTGACCTCTAATTACTATAGTGATTAGTAATCTCATGAAACTTCATATTCAGAAAAGAATAGAAACAGGAAGATCTTCAAATTACCTCATTTGTATCGCAGTCCAAATATCCTGAAATTTCAATTTCTTGTGAAATTGAATTTGCTTTCTATGCCCTTATGTGCTTGATAATACTTTGTTCAGTTTCACAGTGCCTGATGAAAGCCACTCCAAAATTTTTTTTTCTAGTTTATCTTACTTATTCAGAGCTTTAACTATCACACAACTATCCTATTTTGGCAGTATTACAGCTGTACTGCAAACATGCTAAACTTAAGAAAACATGCTAAACTTAAGAAACCAGTGGTGTAATGAGTGACAATATAATTGGTAGGTATTGTATTTACACAATTAGCTGTGAAATTCATGCCTAAACATTGTTTAAGCTTTGTTTAAAATATAACTCATTTTTGAGAGCTGTTATAAACATGTCCATAACTTCTCAGGTGTAGCATGGCATGGAGTAAAAGTGTCACTAAGGACTTTCTGCAGTTACATGGAGTTGGTATATGAAAAAAAAATATCTGAAGTTACAAACACCATTTTAGTAATAAAGAAAAAAAATCTGACATTATTTTAAAAACTCTTCCAATTGATTAGCATAATATAGAAAGCTTCTGCTTGTTTCCTTTCTGAAGGAAATGATGTGGGAAGTGGGAATAAAATCTGGTGAATTACATTTAAGTTGGGCCAAAAAGCAACACTAAATACTCCTATTTGTCTATCCGTGCACGTTGCAATATAAAGGTTATGTTAGATAATACCAGATAGATGGCACTCAGCTGCAATATCATTTTGTATTAGAAGTATAACTAATAAAATCTTCAATTCTACATGTTTTAGCCTAATTATGGGATGATTCCTTACTCTAGATCTTGTTTTTAAACTCATCCTTCAAACAAGTTCTTCTGAAGAACTTAATGCTTCATCAAATTCTGTCAAAAACTAGGCACAGCTATGCCAAAGTTCTGAACTGACATGCTTTCTTGGAGTACTGTTTGTCGAAGTGGTGTAGTTGTATTTTCTCAGTACATCAAATGCTCTCTGGAATGCGTAGTGATAGAGAGAAGTGAAGAACTCTACTTCTGGGAGAAACGCCGAGCAAATTGATAGCTGTTACTTGAAGTGCTCTTGCTTCAGTTGTTAGGACAGAACATGAAAACTACACCGAAATCAAAATTTGCAAACCCACATAAATATGACTTCAGGAAAAAGCGATACTTTTAGCAGAAATCATTTGTTCTGACATATTCGTCTTGCTTTATCCACTATACTTCAGATGCAGCAAGAACTTGAGACAAATTGCATTGTTTTTAAGTTGATCAATTAAGTAATAAATTTTCAAAACCAGTATTAGCTAAATCTTACTCCCACTGATGTCAGTAGAAGTTCTCATGGGGAATAATGGTTAGTACTTGAGCTTATTTGAAATTTACACTCTTAATCAGCTATTTTGTTTCTGAAGGAGCTATTCCTATGGATACATTTAAGTAAATGTAGGTTGTGTGGGTGGAAATTGTGCCTGCTAATGCAAAATCCTTTTTTCTCCTTAGGATTGTAACTTTTTCGTTCCAGTCTGGCTAATCCTTGCATTTGAAATATCGTGCAAGATTATACTGTTAATCGCAGAATAAAGGGAGATAGTATAGCAAAAATGCTTCCCCAAACTGTCCAAGAAAACAAAAGCAGCAAAGAAATGTTCCTTAATTTCATACTTTTTTTTTTTTTGGCTCTGAACTATTTTTACAGTTACCTGTGGCAGTGCAATGCTAATAAATGAGAAGATCAGGATCAAAATGTACATTTTGATGATTTAATAGAAGTAAATTACTTATTTATTAGAATGTACATCAATTAAAGTATTACTACACTGATGTCTGCTAGCTATCATGAACTGAAGTGTAAAAGAAGTTTCTAATAGTAAAAGTATCCTTTGTGATTTCTGTGGTGTTGCTCTGCTACTACTTTCATATGATTCTTTAATTGAACAACTCACCTCATCTGTCTTAGGTCCATAAACATTTGGATCATTTGGAGAACATTTTCAGATGGCTTCTCCCTGCATAAACTGGTGTGGATCTTTCACCGTTCCATTTTAAATGCAAAAAAAGATTATGTGGGTTTGTGTTAGAATTGTGCAAGTCTTTTACTTCCATAGCAGCACTTTTCATATAGGTTGGGTTTTGTTATTTCAGTACTGAACATGACCCCGGTCTGCTAGGAAAGGTGATAGAGCTATGTGGCCATTAACTCAGCACCAGATGGTGGTATGAGACTTCAGGGAAAGTGACAGCCATGATTTTACCATTATTGTTGTATAAGCTTTCACGCTATTGTATTATCTTTCAATTTTTCTCTCCTATATTTTCTGTACATTACCTTGTTGTAACTTCAGGGACGTGGTGACTTTATAATATGTATGTAGCTACTTTAAGGACTTCTGAGGTGTTAGATGGAGGATTCTTCATAATTTATCCACTTTAAAGAGTATGAAGGGGTTTTTTTGATGGATATAACTGCAGAAGATTTTGGAATGCTTACAACTTAAGGTATGCAATTGTATATTCCAGAAAAATGCATATATAGGCAGAAATAGCCTGAGGTGTTTATAATCCTCAAATAAGTGTTTCTTTGGTTTTATATTCTCAGATATGTGACTTTTTAACATTTTAAGTGCTTGACAGAAAGTAAAAATGTAAAGAATTCTTAACAACAGTGCATTCCTAAAATGGAGTAATATAGCTAATAAATAAAAGACTGGGTAATTTTTGGTTGCTCTGAAACTTGGTAACGAGTGTCTACTGCAAGTTCTGTTCAAGTCATCAGGATGTTAGAGTTTAGTGTTTTCCAAACGTTTGATTCACTTTGTTTTACGATCAAGACTGCATGTAGTTTTTCCTTAATTTCTTTTAGTTACTACCTATACTTTTGATGTCTACAAGGTTTCATGACTCCCATGAAGTTCTGTTGAGAAATGCAGTTCAGTGGCTTTGCTTTGTAGCAAAGGCACCTGTGTGTCTGAGAACTGTGTGCATGTTCTTAGGTAGTACAAGTTGAGCGGACACAGTTTGATCTTTTTTTAATGACGACTTCACTACCTGCTCTGCTACCCCAAAAAATCTAAATTATTTCTCTCACTTGGCTTTCTGAATGTCATCTTGTCTAAGAATGAGTTCTCTTATGAATAAGACTTAAAAGTTGCTCTTACAGCTGCGAAGTTGTAATTTATAAGGCCTTTTACTAGGCTAATTTCAGTACATTTTCCACCGTATTCAGAGCTCTTAGTGATGCCATATTATGCCCAATTTATGCATCTCTCTGTTACTAGAAATATAAGAATGAGTGCCTTAGCTGGCACAATTCGTAACTCTCAGGACTTTTTTCTTTTTGTTTGTTTGTTTCACATACAAAAAACTTTCCATACTGAGGAAGGTTTAATCACTTACTGACACAAAATGCTCATTTTAATATCAGAGAAGAGCACTATTCATCTCAACTAGCGCTAGCCACCTAGACTGCAGTTCAGTGCAAGCCTGACACCTAATTGTGCTTGTTTATAGATGTCTATATGTGTATATGGAATCTTAACTCCTACTCCACAGTCAATACTATCTATCCTGGGACCTGTCCTGTTTACCACCTTTGTCAATGACCCAGAGGAGAAGGAGTACACCATCAAGTTTGTTGATGACACCAAACTGGGGGGTGCATTCAATTTGCTCAAGTATAGGGTTGCTATTTAGGTGGCCCCGATGCTGGAAGAATAGTCCAAAAGTCAACTAGGACAAATATTAAATTCTCTACCTGTGATAGACTAAATCCCTTTCCTAGTACAGTTTGGGGACTGACTGGCCAGGTTGCAGCTTTGCTGAAATGGACCTGTGGTCCTGGCAGACATGGCTGAACATGAGTCAGCAGTGTGCACTGGTGGTGATGATGAAGGCTAACAGCGCAGTGGGCTGTATCAATAGGAGCATAGTCGGTAGGTAAAGGAAGTGATTTTCCACCCCCGCTCCCTTTACTTGGTGCTTACTAACTCATGTAGGAATACTGCATCCAGTTTTTGCTCCCTTAATGCAAGAAAGAAATTAATAGACTGGAATGAGTTTGGTATAGAGCTACCAACCCTGTAAGGAGAGACTGAGGGAACTGGGTTTCCTAAGCCTTGGAGAGGAGATGGCTTCAAGGAGACCGAGCAGCAGGGAAACAGTGGGAGGGAAAGACAACAGTCATAATGGGAAACAAAGGAACTTCCAGCTGGATAAAAGAAGAGTTACCCTGAAGATAGTCAAGCACAGAAGCAGTGAACCAGTCATATTTTAGAATCTTTGTCCTTAGTTGTTTTCAAGACCTGACTGGAAAATGTTGTCAGCAACTGGGACTGAATTCAGTGTTGACTCTGCTTTGAGCTAGAGGTTGGTTTCTGAAACCCTTTCCAATTTGAATGATTTTTATGAAAGTAATTGCGTTTATGCAACTTCAAGTGTGTCCTAGGTGTTAACTTTATGCTAAACTCATTCACTCTGCTGACTATGGATTAGATTTCTGTTGACCATAAAGAACATTTAGACAGTCCGTGCATCTGTAGGTGTCTTCATCTAAGTTGCTTAATCTTAAACTAAGTTTTATCTCTAAAAGTAATAAATTCTATTCTGGAGAATTTGGACTCCCTCCTTTAAAGGAGAAAAACAGACACCTCTGAAGAACGTTCATCTCAGTTTTCTTTGCAAACTATTTTAGGGTGAGATGAATCACTTCTAGTGCCATTTATTTTCTATCCCCAAAGCCTATATTTTAAAAAGGAAAATCATGTTGAGATTTCAACTTTTCACTTATCAATATGAAAATCTGCAATCCTTATTTTCAAAAGCATTCAAAAGTATTTCAAAAGATAAGCATTCCACAATTGCTTCAAAATATTTTTATCTAAAAATCAAATCTTCATTGTGTTCAATCCAAATAAATTTTCACTTATTTATTTTGGAAAATTTGTGGTAGAATCTGTTGAACTCTTCCTACACTGTTTAGTGTCTGAACTGAAATACTGCATACTGATTAACTTTCAAATGCTCACTCGGGTATTGACCTCTTTTGGAGAAAATTGTTCTGCTCCAGACACAGCCTCTATACTTAAAAACAATTTCATGTTTCAAAAGTTTTGGAAAGAAAGTAAGCATTGTTGTATAATCTTGAGACATAAAATAATTTGTCATTTTCCTGTTTTGTGTAGGAGAGGAAGACTTGGGCTGAGTTACTTCTTGTTACTTATTGAGGGTGAAAAAAATAAATGGTCTAGCACAGCAATTTGTGACACGTAATTATTTGCTTCACTACACTGCTTTGATTTGCTGAGCAATTATCTCAATTAGGGCTAGCTGTGCAGTTAGGGCCAAGTACCAAGTCAAGCTGAATCTCAGTGTGCTAGTGCTTGCATCAGATGGTACACTATACAATAAAGATGTTAAGTTATGTTAGTTGCTGATTTCTTTGTTGTAGAAGACAAGGTATTTAGCAGCAGAAATCAGCCCCATACACTGAAGGACAGAGGACAGACTTGTGATGGCAAGTAAAATAGTAGGCCTGGTGTCTTGAAATCCTTCTTTCAAGCTCTCTCACTTACTTACAGTACACAGTACTGTCATCTGGGAGTCGATCTGTGTGACTGTACACAGCCTGAGTAATTTTAGAGTTGATCTTCCAAGCCAGTAAGTGCCTTCAACATCAGATGACTTTACCAGAAAATAGTTATCCTCAAATCTTGACAAAATCAAGATTGTGTCCTCTCTGAACTTCAGTACTCATTGGAGGTATAAAAATGGCAACTCAGCAGCAAAATTTGTTAACGCTTCTTAACATACTGCAAACTTCGCTAAGATATGTATGTTCAAGGTATATATTTTTAACATATTATAGTTGCATCTGTACTCAGTGGCTAATAGAAAGTAGCTTTGGAACTATTTTGTCAGCTGTGAAAAGATTAATGTATTACTTCATGTAAAATAATTGAATGGATTTTTGTTCATCTGGAACACTAATTTCTATTTTTTCTATTTTTATTAGTTACACTTTGGGTATTCAGAAACAATGCTTTCTTTTTTTGACTTGATAAATGTGAAGTATTATTAAAGAGACCCTTTCTATTTGGTATGTAGAAGATACATGGACTTCATTTGCTCTTATGTAAAACTTTGCTCTTGTACATCATATCACTCCTGCTGCAACATCAAATCCTGTTTAAAGGTATTTTTCTTGAAATAACAAGCATCTGTGGCATGATCCAACTTGTATTGAAAACAATTTCAGTGCTGTTGGTACTCAATGTCACTTTGTCTTGCTTCGCTTAAAATATTACCAGTTTGCTTATCATAATTAACACATCTTTTTGATAATATACGTTGAAACTGTTTGCATACTAGAAGATTTTAATGTGTAAAATTACTTGTTTTGTAGGCTGTTGTGAGAACCTGCTCTTAATTCACAGGCCTTTTTTTGTCAGTTGGGCTGTGTTGGTTTGGGGGTTTGTTTACATTGATTCAGACTCTGGAGATAGTCACAGTTTCTGTCACTCATTGATTTTTTCTTTCTGTATTCTTTTCCAGTTTACCTCCCTGAAGTAAGTTCTTTTAAAAGTCAATCTTCAAGCTCGTTTCTACTATGTAAAAACAAAAACCAACTAAAAAATAATAAAAAACCCCTTCAGTTTCCTACTAATGAAAGGGATGCAGTCTGAGAGGCAGCAGACAGCTGCCCCGTGAGATTTTGTACTGACTGGACAGCTGACAAACCCATATTCCCCAGGCAGGCTCAGCAAATGTTACCTGCTTTTTTCATGTGTAGATAAACAGCTGAGGAGCACAAGAGCCGGTGCTACCATAGGAGAAAGTGGCCAAGGACCAGCAGAAGGAGCTTGGCAGGGCTGTTGGCAGGGGCAAGAGAAATGAGGTAGTAGAATACTAAAGGACACTTAACCCAGTACTTTAGGAATCAAAATTTTTTCAAAACCTTTGTTTCTCAGTACTCTGATAAAATGGTTATCAAAGATAACCATTGTTCTATTCATTCCTTTAAAAAAAAAAACAGGCAAATTCTTCCAAACTTGTTTTGTTATGTACACTTTTATGTGGAAAATATGGGAAAACAATTTCACATAAAAATATATTATAAAGTGAATTTAGAATTATAAAATATTTATTTATAGCTGAAAACAGATAGCTAATTAAATTCTGTGAACTACTACAATATTTTACTCTATTCCTGTGATCTTCCCCTGTGCAGTGCTATGAGACCAATAAGCCTACATCTGAACTAGTAAACAGACCATGCCAGGGACAATTTTCTGTCCCAGAGCTTGACTGTCATGGTGCAGCTTGAATTGCATGCCCATAACCAAACTCTTCCTTATCCCTTAAAACTCGAGCAGTTATTTCTGTAACAGCTGTTAGGAATAATGCCCAGCATAAGCCAAAGTTGTTTTAGAAAGCAGGTCTCAATATAACAGTACTGACAATATACCAAAGCCAGTGTTTAGCTTTGCCCAACCTTGTTTATTTTACCTGTATAGATGAAACACAGAGGTCTGAATGTAAGAGCTGGTGTAGTTGTTTGTTAGGAGAAGAGAATACTACCTCTTTGCGTTCAGTCCATTGTTAACTCCATACATTTCCAATTCTACTTCCTCCATCGTAGTAATAAACATCCTAACAGAAATTTTCTACCCAATGCCAGTAAAATTTTTGATGCATTAAATCAGTAGGGAGGTAAGGATATCATCTGTGCAGCACCTCTCCCATTGCCTGTAAATGAGGGTATGAGCCAAATTTCACAACAGAATTTAAATATGTTAGAGGCCATGTTCATCCAGTATCTGAGTTTGAGATCAGAAGATGCAAAAAGTCTTGAGTTTCATCTGAAACTATCGAACCTTGACAATTGCTCTAACAGATAGGGGACTGTATCTTAAAGCTTTACTGGCCCAGTCCCCCAGAGTTCCAGAGACCCCTCAAGACATCCTAAATATGTTGGTCTGGTCTCTCCAGGCCATATACTACTATATTTTTATTGATATTAAATTTTTATAGGAGCCTTGACAATTCATCTCAAACTTCTAAAATAATCCTATGGTGTTAAATAACCAATTCTGAACTGAAAGTGCTGTTCACGGTTGATTGTTTTTTTGTTGTTTTTTTTTTTTAATTTTTTTTTTTACTGATTTTATTGACAAAATGGCAAAGAAAATACAGCAGTCCAAAAACCACAGCAGATCCAGGTGCTTCCGTGTTTCAGAATTTTTCTATTTCTAGATTAATCTGCATATCATTATCAGGTTCAGATTAAGTGTAATAGCAATAGATAAATTTCTCAAAAGAGTCTGTAATTTATACCTTCTACATTCCATGTAAATTCAGCAGTGTGGCATAAGCCTAATGCTGTCTACAGTACTGTAAAAACTTGATCAACTAGTTCCAAAAGGGATGAGGAATGTCAGGAAAATATAAAAGGAGCAAGGGGAAGGAAAAGAAAATTCTGTCAGGTAAGACCACTGTGGGATATAACATGGCACCTCTACAGTGACATACAGAGGAAATAAAACTACTAATCAATGCCTAACAAAAACACTTCTGCTGGAAGCTAATTAACATCACAAAATACCTGCAACAGAAATTAATTTTAATGAAGGTGTGTCTGGATGCATATACAGTGACTAATCAAAGAAATCCTCTGAAACTTGATCACATGTGCTCTGTAAGCAGCAACAATATATGTACAGAGATCATGGCAATTGATCAGCAATGTGTGTGAGTAGGTTTCAGGCTGAGGAAGCCTTAGTCCATTAACAGAGAAAATGCTTTGCCTCCAGTGGAGGAGCATTTAGCATTGTTGGTGTGAATGCATCAAGCGCTGTTCATACATCTAGAAAGCAGGATGACGAAGCATCTCTGTTCTATGTCAGTAACCATGAGAACCAAGCAGTTTCAGAGAGAGGGGACAGAACTGGAACCTTGGTTATCCTGTCTGAACATGAAGAGGCTGAAAGATGACTTCAGAAGTTTTGAAATCCAGTCCTATGATGTAGATGCAGTATAAATGCACATGTTTTAGGAAGGATAAGAGGTTATAAAGTCACCGTTGTAGATTGCTAGTCTGCCTGTGCTGAAACCATATGAGAATCTGAGCTGTTCCTGCTCATAAGGTGCTCTGCAAATTATTATGCACCAGTTGGTGATGCACAACATGCAAATGGTGGGGATAAGCAGAAGGATATTTCCAGAGTTTTATGCTGGGAACTGCTGCATCACTTAGAGGAGTGGAAGGGTGTTCATTTTTAAAAGTGATAATACACAGTCCCTTCTATATTATTATATAGAGCCTATGTTGCTCCCAGTTGATGTGCTTAGGTGCTTTTTGGATCTCTGTTCAAACAATCTGTATAGACAATATTGTAAGAGTCCTACTCCCAAAGTCTTCTCTTATGGAAAGTACTGTTAATACCAGAGAAGGATTATTCCTTCAATAAAGGATTGACCATAGAATATCTCATGCCATCTAACCAGGCTACAGGAGACATAACAGTAAAAGGACATAACTTTTCTACTACAAAAAAGCAAACTGCCATGGTATTGTTGAACAGAATCTGATCACCACGTTTCCAGCAAAATATAACAAAATAGTCTGTGGGCAGGGAGCTTTGCAATTCATGAGAGGGAAAGTTTTATACAAACAAATGTCTCATCCCTGGCTTACACTTCATATTTTGTTTAAAGTGTGATACTACTAACAAAAATAACTCCAAACATAATGCTTTCTTGTCAAGAGATCTATTTTCTCACTATATATTCATTACCAGCTTATTTCAGTAACAAAACCACTTTTTATTGTGTTTTAGTTAAGAGAGTAGAATAAATAGTACTTAGTGAGCTCAGCTCTGTTTCTTCACGTGCAGTGTCAGCAGAATGTTAACCAATTTCAAAGTGTAGCCCCAGCCAGCAACTACGCTGAAGGTTGATCGCATTCTGTACTGTCTCAAAAGGGATCATTTCACTCATGGAAATTCATTGTTGATGCTGATGAGAAATAGGATCCAGATTATCTTAAAAATCACAAGCAGAGATGCGAAATGCTACCAGATTTTCCATGTGATGTTTAACCTGGCTTTTCCCTGCCTGTCTTGCACGCAGTGTGACTTGAATTTAGTACGAACTGGAGTGTAGAAATTGTGAACCTGTCCTAAGACTGAAAAAGATGAAGGGGGGAGGAGGGGAAGGCAAACACGAAGGAAAAATGAGCAAAAGTCCCTTAGTCAAAAATAAGTCCTGAAAAATGTTCAGGTATGTAACATTTAATACACTAATTTGCTGCTAAACTAACTTCAGCACTGTCTTGTCAAATTCTTTGCTACCATATGATGCTACATTTTAAGAAGACTGGCAAATTTATAGCTCTTCGTTTTTAGCTACAGGGTAATTCTGCACCTCCTACGCTGAACTGGCGTTCTGCTGAAACAGTTTCTGCTCCTGAGCTTCACTTACTTTCACGTTGTGTTTGAGAGTGACAGTAGTCAGTAGTCTTATTACGGGGGAGGGAAGAAGGAGGGAGGAGTTGTTTTTCCAGGAGTGTTTGTTCAGGTACTGCATATTTAAGACTTTATACACAATTAGGAAGAGAACATTTATTAGTGACTGCATAAACATAGAAAGAATCTCTTCATGAAATTCTGAACAATACAGATAGTACTTAAGCAAGTAGCTGAATGATTTATGTTTATCTTCTGTTACTGCCATTCCTCACTTTTAGTGCTGTATTTCTGAACTTTGGATATATTAAGTATGGAATGACTTACAAGCAACACTGTAGAAAAGTTTGTAAGACAAGAGGAAATATGAGTTTTAACTGAAAGTAAAGTGTAGTCTTACACAAAATGGAGAAGAAATGGTAACTGGATATTGATCTCACTATGGTAATGACTTCGGTGAAGCCACATTATTTTCTGGTGCCTCAGTTTCTCTATATACAATGTGAGGTAATGGCTCATCTCTTCTGCATAGTATGTTGATTAATTAAAAATACAAACAAAGCTTTAAATACATTGGAGTAGATATTTTAAAGATAAAAATCTAAGGCTATAAATAAAAAAATTAGGTTTTTAAAAATGCAATTGATTTTAATAATTAAAGTTTTTGTGTTTGAATTGAAAGAAAAAGAAATTTTAAGATAACATTTTCCTAAGACGTGCACATGATTTTGTAACCTGTATCAGCACGAGTAGCAGTAAGTAGGGAGCTGAAAAAGAGGAAGTCTTGTGGCAGAACTTCGTTTTATTGTACAGTCTGACCAGCTTGTAGCCTTTCTTGGACATAGAGTGACAAAATGTTTTGTCAGCGAGTTGCATGCAGATATCGCATATTCCTGGATAGAGTTATATGCTAGAGGAAAGGGAAGGCAGGTTAGAGTATTTCTTGATGTACTTTCCCAGCCCAATGTCTGCAGTTCTGTGAAATGCATATATTTATTTTGACAAAGAAAGTAACTTCGTGTAATGGCCAGAGTCTAGTAGTTTACCATGTATATGAAATAGTGGTTGGTTTTTTCTGTGGTTGTTTTTCTGTGTGTGTTTTACCTTTAGTTACGTGTTTGTGTATAGCTGGTTGTTGTATAGATAAATAATATGACTAAATAAACTGTGGAAGACGTCAGTAATTGACTCTCCTAAATAATCTGTATTTTCTGAAAAGGCACCACTTACGTACAGTATGAAGCTTTTTATCCTTTCATCTCTCATCCAGTAGTGATTTCTGTATTTGCTTTGCCTTTCATTCCTGCAGAAAAACAAAGGCAGCAGACTTAGAACCTTTAGACAGTCAGAAGAGCTTATTCCTACCTTAAGAAAAAACCCTTAAACATACTGCACAGTGCTTCCATGAAGTACCCATTTGTTATCATTTAATTTTATCTTATTTAATTTTCTTATACACAATAGTGATTCATGAACACAGCAGAGATTACTTTTCTTAAAATACTGTGTGATATATACTAGTTTAATGAAAGTTTTCATTTTTAATTAAATTAGAGGAAAAGGCTCCCATCCTTTTTTCCTTTTCCTCAGGGGAGATAACATTGTGCCATGTTATTAGCAAGTTTCCCAGGGGCGCTTTTTTGCTTTGATGAATTTGTCATAGTCAAGGAACACTGGAAGCTGGTAGCTTGCCAAAAGGCATGCGTTTTAGATTTATATTACAAACTCTGGATGTTAAAATTTAAGTGTATTGATAAACCACCAAGAAGGATGCATTTCTGTTCTAGATTTAGCCAGATGTTTCTGTTCTCTGATACTTATTGCATAAACCTAATGAACTTTAGCTTAGAGAAAACTAGAAAGGGAAAGGTATTGATGGGGTAACGAGGGGGGAAAGGGTCATAAAAGTAGTCTTCAAATATGTAAGTCAGTTACTAAAAAGAATTAAGCGTACTGTTCTCACAGTGAAGAAGAGATGCAGTAATGGACTCAAACTGCATCGGGAAAGCTTCAGGTTAGTCTTCAGAAAAAACCTTTCTAACAGTAAGGATAAAGCAGCTCTGGAACATATTGCATGAGGAAACTGGATTATCCATCTTGGTGGAACACAGATCAAATGAGTTATCTGTCAGAAATCGCATTGTTGTGGCTGATTCTGCCTTGGAAAAACATCCTGCAAGATGTATTTTTCTGAGTTCATGAAGAAATCTTTAATGAAACCAATCGCTAAATAAAAACCCTTAATGCTGAAAACTTGTGCGACAATTTATACCCTTACATGTGTTGGAAATGGGATTGAAAGCAGACAGATATTTCTGGATATTAACTGTGACTCAGCATGGGTAGAAGTAACCTAGTAATTGCTTTAGAGTTGCAAAGCTTGGTTTAGTTTTTGAAGAAGGCTATCTCAGGTGTACCCTTTAAATAAAGACTGGCAAAAGAGTACTTAGTATAATTTTTCAACAGATGGGAGTATTTGCTTATTCTTTCACACAAGTATGTAAATGTTAAAAAGCAAAGAAAAATGATTTTTTTTTTCCTCCCCTGTTTTTTTTGAGGTGAAGTGCCTACCACTTCTTCTAAGGAGAAAACACTTTATTTCAGGATATTTGTTTATGTATAATCTAACTCATTCCATTCTTCTGAAGGAATAAACTCCTTTAGTACAAGACAATGCCTGCATTGTTATTCACTTGGTTTTCAGAAGTGCAGGGAGGTGCTATTGCCCATGTATGCATATTAAAACTAGACAACATAAAATCTGAGGTTTTGTGTAAGCTTTTATGAGGTTATTAAATCACTTGCGTTAGAGAACAGTGGCAGAGGAGCTGGACTTCCTTCTCAACTGTTTTCTTCAGTTTGCAATTTAACCAGCTCCAGGAAAGTAACTCCACCTGAAAAATGTAGCTTTGTCTGTGCAGCATCATTTCTGATACTTCTACATGGTAGAAATTGGGGAGTGAAAAAACAGCAGTCAGCCCCTTTCTTGCTAGAGTGATGAGAAATGGTCATAATAAGGCTGCTGTCTAATTGTTGCCGTGCATATCAAGACCTATGGTAAGGGATGTCATTATGGTGACTGGAGTTTGGGGAAGTGGGCAATCTTAAAAACTAAGCAAAACTGGCAATACCAGGGCAAGTGAAAGCTGTCACAGACCACTGGGAGGGAGTGAAAGTTTGAAATTAAATTTTGAACTATTGGTTAGATACTTAACACTGAACGAATGAACAACGTTAAGATGCATGAGAAAGATGTGGGGAAATAATACTAAAAATGTTATAGTTCTAGTATAAGAACTGTGTAGTACTTTTTTTCTGGAGTACTTTTTGTAGATTGTCTCCTCCTCTGAAAAAACATTATATTAAAAAAAAGATAAAAAGTGCAACAAAAATTTGGAGCATGAAAGATCATCCATGTAAAGGGACAGCATGATTAGGATATTTTAATTTCAGAAAAGATTGAAAGAGGAGGGAGCAAGATCGTTATCCTTCCTCATACTATAATATAGTACAGATGATGTAAAGGAAAAGAATATAATGAAGCCAAGAACTTTGAATAATTTGTTACAAAATATATTTCAATCTGTGCCACTTTGACAAGATATCATCACCTAGGTGTAGCTATCTATGTACAAAGTAAGAGTACTCAGGATTTCTAAGAAATAAAAGCTTTTAAAAATGCACAGCTCTATTAATGCTTTTTTGGCCAAATGATTTGTAATTGTGAGGCATCTGGCAACTGAACTCATCAGAAAACAAAACAGCATACCTGACTAATCCTAGTGATATTTTGGAAATTAGAGGCAAAGGCTGTCTCTTCTAAATTGAAAATGCTGGGATTCAGAACCAAGTAGACAACCAGTTTTCTCTAGCTTTGAATCGTTGGAGCTGCTCTGGTAGTCTTGACTCGGTCCTGAATACTTCTTGTGCATAATGTGGGAATTAGCTCATTTCCAGCGCTGTTGCCACTGATGTTGTCAGATGCCATCTCCTGGACTATGAGGGGGAGCACAGTGGACATGGTCAGATCATGCTGGTTAAACTCAAACTCAGAAAACAGGCCATAGAACTGCTAAGCTCACTAACTGAGGTTGGTGCCCTAATGATTACTAGTTTAAAATCTAAAATAGGGATGGGTGTGTGAAGGCTGAATTTTATTGATCCCATCTATAGAGAAACAGCAAGGACATATTTCTCAATTTCTGTTGTTAGGAGTAGAAGACATCTAAATTGTCATGATTTGCTTTAAAGGTTTTGCAAAACAATAGGTGCTATACGTAGGCACCCCCTTCAAAAAGCTGTATGTGAGAAAATTATTTTCTGTATATTTTGTGTCTAATTTTCTGTTAAAACTGTGACTCTTGAGGTTGACTCTCTAGTGAACTTTTTTTTAATAAAACTTACTAGCTTTCCAGTCACAGACATTGGAATGTTTGCATGTGTTTGTGTGTTAGGAAGAAGGGAGGAGATGATGTCTCAGGAAAAAAAAAAAAAAAAAAGATTAACATATTGAATTTGTTCTTTGTATCCCTATTAAATGTCTTGGTTCAAAACCTACACTTGAAACTGGATTATTCTGGGAAATCACCTGCCACATGAAACATCTTGAAATAAGGTGGGTTGTTTTTTTTTTTTCATTTCTGTTCCAGTGCATAACAAAAATGTGTTTCAAGGATATAAAACTTTACAACATAGGGCAAAACTATGTTTTTTTCTTCTAGACTATAGCAATTATAAAGAAAGGTTGCCTTTACTCTAAAAACATAGATCCTAAATTGTATTTCCTTACTCCTGTTTCTAGAAGTGAAAACTTGCTTAAGGATAAGATATAATACTGAATGAACAACAAAATAAATCTATTTTTATTTATTTAAAATTTATAGGTATAGAACAAGGCACAGAAGAAAAAAAACAACTCAATTTCTGTCTTTTAAAAGATACTATTGTTACAAATAATATTAACAACAACTGATTGTACAGAATTCTACAGTTCTTCTGACAGTAGCCCAGGTACTGGCGTGAAGGTGTATACCAGAGAGATTTAACCCAATGTGGACTAGGTTTGGCCTTGGTACAAAACAAAACTCTACAGTGTACACAAGCAAACAAACCAGTGAGCAAAGAATTACAGCATTCATTTCTAAAGTTTTCACAATCATTAATCTGATATTCTTCACCAAGTGTTAGGGCAGCACATTTTTAGCAAAATTATGTGTGTGACAAAAGGAAATGGTGGTGCTAACAAACAGTGAATTACTCTGGTTCTATGAGGTTGATGTTCAGCTGACCAATTACACAGGAGCAGAATTTGCTGGTCTTGTCTCCTAGACTGTGGGAAAGGTACAATACAGAGGACAGGAGAGGAAAAAAATGAACAAATAGGTGGCATGAAATAAGCCTGTAGTAGGTTACTTATAGATTGGCTATTTTCCCCTGAATTAATGAATGATACTTAGAGAGGTACTAAGGCTTTTTGCTCTGTAGGGAGTTTCTGCTTTCCTGTGTACAGGAAAAAATAAGTTATATTTTGTGGTTAATTCCTGGTAAGCTTCAGCTGGGGAAATGGATGTGGAAGAACTGCAGTGGACAAAGCTAGCATACTGATAAGTGTGTATAGAAACTTGATGTGTAAAAATGTATTTCAAAGAACAATACGATTATTTCCACAAACACCTCAGTGTTGGCTATGCATATATAAATTGTGGCCATTCACAGACAATGATAATGTTATGTTAATAACACAAAACTGCATAGCACATCAAAAAAGAAATCAAATTACTATCGTATGACTCCTTCTGTTCACCTACTACAGCTGCAATTAATCTCCAGTGTCTAGAAGATACAGAGGATAATATAGGAATGTCTCCATAGTGCTGTAGCCGTACAGTGCAGAAATCTCCAATCGAGTGGTGGGCTCGGCCAAGAAACAGTACGTGTGTCCAGAGGTTTTTGTGCGGCTCTGAGCCTGAGCTGACAAACTGCTCAGAAAGTACTGGCAAAGTCCTGGGGGCGGGGAGGGGATCAAAGGAGCACATCAAACTAAACTGTAATGTTGCTTTCAAACCTAAGCTGATTTATTTAGAGCTAGCTTTGATGTCTTTGCACATGTAAGTATAGCTCCAGAAAGTTTTCAAACATTAACAACTAGAAAACTCATCATATATCATACCCATTTTTTAGTGTTTAAAGGAATACTAAGTAATGGATGTTTATTGACTGCTATGAAGTCACAACACAGATTGCTTATAAAGCTGGTAAAGAAAACAAGTCTTCTACTGGAAATCTCAATACTCTTTATTAAAAGTGTTAATTCTATATGGGAGCAAAAATGGCAATTTTGAAATTCTTTTGAAAGAAAACTGAGCATTTGGAATTCTCATTAAGGGGGATAGAGTAAACGACAAACTAAAAGCTCATTTAGTTTTCTTTAAATAATACACCGCAGCTTGTATACAATACGTGGGGTCTCAGGTGCAGTTTGTACTATTCCACAGAGCTAGCGTTAGTTATAAACTAATAAAGCAGCCTTGCAGAATGAGGAACTATAAAATGAGGGAGGAAAAACCCACCCAAACCTCGCAGTCAGCAATGGCTCTTCAAAATGAAGAGAGTCTGAGTTGTTTAAGTGTGCTGTCTGCTTAATGCTTCATGCCAGAGTGACACCAAATGCTGCAATCTGATTAATTTAAATGGCAAGCGTGAACATCTTAAAGTGGGCTGCTTAAGAAGAAAGATGTAGTACTTTCCTAGCATTTTAGTTATTTATTTATTTCTTGGTTTAGGATTGTACTTTCCAAAACTACTAATTTTTAGATTTCATGAACTTTAGGGTTTTTGTGAATTTTAAACAATGTAGTTTGGGCAGGCAAGGAGTCAATAATGGAAGGAAGTGTCTTGCAGAGAGGTGACTTAAGTAACCCTATAAATACTGTAGTGAAGATACTAAGTTACTAATGAATATAATGAATAGTAAGCTAGGTACTTGGGAGAAAAAAAAAAAAAAGGCAATACATTGTCATATCAAGCTGATGAAACTCCCTAATATGTCACATATGAGCATTGCCTAGAAATAGCTTGCTGAACATGCCCTTTTTCCTGGCAGTGTTACTGAAAACCAGATGAGCCATAATTAAAGCTGGGTCACAAAGGGGAGAAACACTGGTTTTAATCATTATGCCATTTATATTCGTACAGATTAGTAAATCAAATGCTATTGTGTGAAGGGCAAAAGTAAAACCTTCTCAGTGCAGCCTCAATCTGATAAACATTTCCCTTTAATTGTTTTGCGTGAACTACAGACATATAATCAATTAAGTGCTCTGCTGAAAACAAACAAAAAAACCTAGTAAATTTTTCTGTAAGTTGTATATCTTTACCTGCTACCCTAGTATTCACATTCCCTAGAGTCTTTGCCCATGTGTGGGAGGAAAAAAAAACAACAAACCAGCAACTTGTTTTCCAGTACTTTATTGCTATTTTCTTACTAACATGGTTGTTACCAACAATCAGTTGCAAGCTACAGGAGAATTTATGAAGCCATCTTGTTGAAAGTAATATATAAGAACAGTAGATGGCCATTAACAGCATCTTTGTGCTGGTGTGCCACACAGGAACCCTACCAACATTTTTGGGTTTTTTCTGCTTGGAAGCACAGAGTGCTTTCAGTTACACATTTAGATTACTTACAGGAATAAATGCAGTAACCTTAGTTTGCTTACAGTCTTTCAGACCGTGGTGTATAAGTACTGCACAGTGTTCCTCAGAGTCTTGGTCCACTAATCTTCCAAATCAACCGATCTTAAGAAGGATCATCTATGGAGACCAGGGATCAGGTGATGGATGCACACATTCAGTTCTCGAGGATGTATATTTAGACCCAAGAGCTGTGAAAACCCTCCAGATGCTTAGAGCATTTGTAAAAATAGAGACTGATATACCAGTTCATTGAGACATGTTTTTGTACCTGAGCAGATGCGATCCACCTGTTACTAGGGTCTTTGTTTAATCAAGAGCTTGTTTCAACTCTCTTGAATAAAACTTCCAGAGTTAAGTGTTGGTTATCTTTGTAGGAAAAACAAAACCAAAACCTACTCATTTTGACAATTGGACAAAAAGGTCAATACTTCTTGGCTTTTACTCAGCACTTCCTAAATAATCCTGGGGATCAGACAGGTACTTAGAGGACTGGTCTCAGTTACAAATATTTTCTTTATTGCTAGCAAGTACGTTCACTCGGAGATTCTTGGTGCTAATCATGAAATTAATACATTGCTTTGTCTTGTCAGTCAGTCCTCTGAACTTTGCCATTGTGGTAGTATCACTCCACATGGTTTACTTTGACTAAAGTAGCTGAGGGGAAATTTCCCCATGATCCCTTTCAATTGCCTGTTCTTCCAGCAAGTCTGCATCACATTTGTATTTCAGAGTTGTCTCTGTTTGGTATGTGTGCACTGAGCATGTCACCATGCAGTCCTTGTCCGGAGTGTTAGGGGAGACGTGGGAGTGTGCCGTCTCACCCAAGCACGCTGAAAGGAAACCCAGGCACATGAGCATGCAGAGTTCACCACGCTGTGTTCTTCAGACTGGAAAATGAGGTGACCAGGCCTGCGTAATGTGAACATACCTACACATCTGATTTAGCACAGTCATGCCTTATTCTTGGAAGAAAGAAACCATGGGATGAAAGTCAATCTGGACTGGCAGAGCTGTAGGAAGAAAAGGCATAAACAGTGTGTTTTTCAGTAACCATTAACTGTTTGGGCAGACGTTTGGGATTGGGGGTTGGAAGGCTTTTGTAACCTAGAGGACAATCATACGTACAGTATATCTGCTCTCATTCCATGACCCAAGAAATTACTTATTCCCTTGTATTCCTCTTCTTACAAGGTGCAGCACTACACTTTTTTGTGTACTTTGATCAAAATGAATATTTCACTTCAAAGTTATGGAATCAGAGGATTAGGAAAAAAAGAAAAGAAAATATATTGCTTACAGAAATAGTTTAGAACCTGCTGATGTTAAAAGTTTTCAGCAAAGTTAAAACTGGGAAGCCACTTGTCACACCATTTACTGATTCTAGTCCATAACCGTATTTATATAGGATACTTCCTTACTGATGTTTACTTATACTTTGAGTGATCTGTTACCTGTAGTTTAGCAAAAGTTGCTTGTAACAATAAGTCTTTTTAGGACATGTGAAACTAGCTGATCCTTTTCAGTGGTGTTTGTCCTGATATTCATGTCAGGGTTTTTTTGGTTGGTTCTTTTTTTTTTTTTTTTTTTTTAAAGTTATAACTGATGTTATTTTGAGTTACTTGCCAGTTTAGATGCTGCAACTTTCATCCCTTTCTTTGGCAACAGATAGTTAAACTGTGTTCTTGAACAGAGTTTAGCTTTCAAACGTCCTATTCAGTTCCGTACATGTATTGCTTATTGTTTTCTGTGGATAAAATTCATTTCAACAAAAAAAGCTAATACTGGGTTTGTGCTGATTAAATCTATGAACCTTATAATATTATATCCCTAGCAGAAAACACAGTTTAGCAGGTGGACTGGTATCTATCACTTTTGATAGTGAATATGGAACAAAAGTGCTATCCTATGTCATATTCAAAGAAGTAGCCTTAGTACTGAAGATAAATGTGCCTATAATAAGAAGAAGCTTACCCACAAGTAGCTGACTAGATATAGTTTGGGGTAAAAGCCAATCTTAGCTATTGTTTCTACTTTACCTATGAGAAACCCAGTAAAATTCACTTAAAACTGATATGGATACAGTCCTTTAAACCATAACATGAACACTGAATTTAAATATGAATTTACAAGATTTTAATAAAAGTACACTCAATATCTTCATGAATGAACCTATCATAAGTTACAAATGGCTTGGTTTTGTTTTCAAGGGTTTAATGAGTTATTTAGTAAACCTGAACATGAGAAATCAAAGGCAAGCATACAAATGTTTAGTATGTGAAATGCTGTATAGAAAGACCTTTTTCAGCTATTAAATAGCTGAAATATGCTACTGTTGCCTACCAATTTGCACATCCAGTGCATTTGAAGAGTTATAAATCTGTAAATGATAATGCTAGCTGATGGAATCTGATGCAGAGAAGTCATATCTTGTCTGTGATTCCATCCACAAAGTAATGAAATCTATAACTCATATCAACTTCTTCCAAAGGTGTGTTACAGTCCTTATGCTAAAATGTGTGAATCGTCTTCTACTGAGATTTTACTGCTACATACTATATCACAGACAACGATTGTAAGTAGACTCTAACATGTTCTGGAGAAAATTATAACCAGAAGTGTTCTCTCTTGATATTTCATCAGCATGTATCTCTGTCCTTTGACAGTCTAATTCACCATTCATTTTCCCCTATTTTCTAGTAACCTACTTTAAATACAAATCATACAAACACTTCTGTAAACTATATAAAGTCATCAGTCTGTCACACTGACCTGTCATAGTTATTCCATGCCATTATTCTTAACCTAGTGGGTTGTTCTAGATAGTATAAAACCAGTGCAGAGAGAAACACCGCTGAACTGCGAGGAAGTTGAAGTGTTTTAAATAGTGTTTTCATTCCACTGAACAAAGGTATTAAGTTAATATATAGAGGACACACAATAGAGTAAAACTCATTAAATTACACTTCTCTGAACAACCTTTTTGAACTGAAGTAGTCAGTAAGGGTTCTACAGAGAGATTATGGATGTATTTCTGTGGATGACTGCAAACAGAAGACAGCTCATTATTCTCATGCTCAGAGCTCACCGGATGTGAACTAGCTGTAGTTCAGAAGCGATGTAGCTCTAATTGCGTGGCAAAAATTGATTTAAAATAAATGCCCTCTTTGGCCATCTCTATAAACATACCTCAAGGAAGGATTCCTCAAGGAAGCATACTTCCAATCTAGGTGCTCTGAACACCTAATCTATTTCTGTTCCAAAATGGAGGTATCTGAATTATCTGATCTGTGCCTCACAAAGTTCTGTAGGCTTGTATATTTTTGCAAGTGCTGGCAGCCACCACTGTCACGATAACACCAAGGCTCCTGTCACCCAAGCTTTAGAATTTAGAATGAATATTTCTCTGTCCCACCTTTCTTGCATAACCTAGTCGGTTTTGTCAGGATGTGCCTACTGAAACCAACACAAAGCATTTTAAGTAATGAGATGCTTTTTAGGTCTGCTTTAAATCCATTGATTAAAGCATTTGCTTGGATAATGGAAGATGGTCTCACACCTCATTCTTACAATATCTTTTATCAGGGAATGGAATAGAGGTTATACACATCTTAGGTGCTATTTAGATGATCCTTATAAAAGCCTTTTAGCTCTTCTTGCTGTGCAAGTGTTCTGGTTTTCATACTTGGATATTTATGGACCCATAAAGAAGGGTGCACATAGCTGCCTCTACGGTAAAGTTGATTAGGACACACGTGTTAAGACTTTGTTTTGAGGTCCTCACAGTGACTAGGTGGTCTTGTAATACAGAACAGACAGACTTATAAATTACATATAAATCCAAGCAGTTGGGGTACTCTCTTGGAAGTTCAAATGCTTCATGTAATAAGCCAAAAAGAGGCATCCTGGAGATGTTTGTTCTGGTTTTGTTTTTTTCCCCTCCCATTATATAGCTGAGTGGCTTACCTACTGAGTTACTGGGCTTGAATATGGGCTGCATTTTTACTTTTTGAAGCAGTTCTCTGAGAAAGGACTAGTTGGTATAGCCACCTAATCCTAGACATGATGCATGGCTGTGAGTCCATGAGGGATGGAGAAGATTCATTCCAGTCTTTTTTTTTTTTTTTTAACAGTAATTCTTCTCAAGATTTCTGTCCACCAAGTTTAGGTAGCTTCCTGCTTAGTATGCTAGCCTCTTCCCATAGTTAGCGTGTTAATCTTTCTCACATGCTGTATAGGATATTTAGGTGTCTTAACATATGGCTGAAGATTACAGTTGCCACAGGGTACCAGTAGCCTTGCAGTAATAAAACCAAGCCATTTTTGTGAAGGTGGATGTAAAATGAGTTTGATCCAGCTCTCATTGAACAGGGGTAATGCATATGTTAAGTCTGGATTTCAGAGTTCAGCTTCCAAATAAAAATCTGTTGAAAAGCTACTCGTTTGTCTGCCTCGTTATAAGTAAATTTTAAATCCTGATGTTGGAACTGGCTCCTGTGTACATCCTGATCATCCCTAGCTTTTAATAAGTTACATCTACTAGGATATTATGCACTATTATAGTGTGGTATACTTTGCAAATATAATGAAGTCAAACTGAGACCTCAGTACAACATTGCTCTTAAATCTGTGTTGACAAATGCATAGACTTTAAGAGTGTTTTCTGAGTTATAAACATGTGGATTAGCAAAGTACCCGATTTATACACTGAGGGGATTCTGACAACAACACAATAAACAACAAAACCTCACTAATGCAGAGTATGTACTGTGATCGTGGGCAGTTTAGCAGTTTTTTTGTTTAATGGATTAGGCCATATTGTGTACATACTTCAACCCCCTCAGTTTTTCTTCAGGTGATTTAGTAGAAATTTACACTGCGTTATTTCTGTCTTCTTTTTTTTAGTCTTTCTTTTTTTAATTCTTTTTAAAATTCCAATTTATTATATTTTTTCTTGGGTATCTGTGGTTGTTACCTGGAGATGGGAAAATTTTTGACCACGTGTTTGCTCATGGAATTTTTTTTCCGTGTTATACCTGCCAGGCAAACCTTGCAGTTATAATATTGATATTAAGGACGTGATTAATATTTTCTATAATAATAATAAGTTAACTGAAATATTGAGTAAAGGTTGAAACTGTCTTTCCCATATACTTAAATCTTATAGGCAAATCTTCCAGTGAGTTTGAAGCGTGGGGGAATAAAGGTCATGTTGTCATAGTCTTGTCACACTACGTGTAAAATATTCTATCAATACCTTAGTGCAAATATTGCTCTTGCAAGAGGTTCTTCCAGGATCATTGCCACTGATATTTTTCTTTATCCCAAAGTTTATTTATCATGTTTTTAATTTAACTCCTAGTGCTTTAATTATATCATGACAACACCCATATGAAAATAACTAAATCAGTACTGAGTGCAGCTTTTCTAAGGCTCCCACTTACGACTGACCTTACTTCATAGAACAGTCTACCTGCTAAAGGAAAATGACTATACACTGCCACTACAGTTCCTAAAGCACTGAACGTAATTCAGCCACATTGTTCTTGGATGATGGTCATATTTCATGTGATGACGGTCATATTTGTCATACTTCCCTATTAATGCTCTGTGAAGCTGAAGAGAAGACGACACAATTTTTCTTCAGCTGAAGTCATGTACCTCCCACTCTTCACGAATCCTGAATCTCAAAGATATGCTTATAGTTGTGTAATTTTGAAGATTCCTTTTTGTTCAAATGTAATTCAAATGTGAATGACAAAAGATTTTTTTTTCTTGTCAGTGTCATCATTAACAGATGATCTGCTGCTGACTTTCTTGAATAGTCACCTTTGTTTCATGAGGATTTTCTTGTTTATCTTTCAGAGAGTATAAAACTGTCTCTTCTGATCTTGCATTTCTGCTTGCCATGATTAGCACTTGACCTCAGACAAAACTCTGAATTATTATATTTATTCTTTAACAGATCTGAAGGAGACATTAAATCTTATTTATTTCTAAAGCTTTGATAGAAAAATACAGGTTGTGTCACTGGATTTTTGAAGTTCACTTTGAACAGAAATTAAAGCTGCTGTTAATCTCCATAACACTGAAACTTAAATCAGCTAATTCTGCCTAAAGAGATTGGAGAGGTTGCTGGAAAATAGATAGGACTAATACTGTGTAAGAGATTAGATTGTACCCTGAATTTGTTTCTTTTAAGAAACACTGATGAGTTGTCAGAAGCATTCCAATAGCTCTAAAAGTTGTGGTGCTAGCAGTTATGCCTGGCTTCTTTCCTCTTTCCTCTGATCCTTTTGAAGTCCAGCGAGTAAGTTGTAGAGGATTGTTATGCAGCTGGATCTGAACGGTGTTCCAAGCACGTTCCGTGTGTGTAAGGAAACTAGAGACAAAGCATCCCTGTGTTTTCACAAGACGAGAAATGAAGGCTAATGCAGAGATCATTTCATATAAGCAATGCGTTCTTCTGTCTTGCATCAATATTGAGAAATCAGCACTTGGCAGAAAACATCACTCCCCACTGTGATGCTTTTTATACTAAAACTTGTTTCTCTAAGTACATGATAATGTTGCACACCCAATAGGGGGTCATCTGAATTTCACAGAACACAGATCAGACTTAGCTTTTGTCATTAGTTTTGAACTAAAGAAAAGGTGAAGAATTATGAGAAAGCTTCTTATGGAAATGCTCTGTATTGTACAACTTCATAGCTCTATAAATTTGTAAAAAGTTCACAGTAAGTTTATCTAATAATTTCCCTCCAGATTAGCAGGGTGTGAATTGTCTTTCAAAGAGAATTATCCTATTGAAGCAATCAATTTCTTTATTGACTTTATGGTAGTAGTCTGATGATCTCTTGTCCCAGATTCTTTTATCTCAGAAAAGTTTCAAATTCAAAGGAAGTAAATTATGATCTATAATTGGATACTACTTTTTATGTGGTTTTGTTTCTGACAAAAACAGTGGAGAGAAAGAAGAATACAGCAGCAGATGTGACTTGTGATGTAAATCCTATTTTTGGCCATTTAATGAAGTAATCTTATCAGGATACTAGCATAGTGACAGTCATGTATTTCGTTATCAAGTTAACTTACAAATGTCAATAACTTCTTTTCCCATGCTGAATCATATAAACAGAAAATGTGTAATAACAATACCTGAGTCATCAATGTCTTAGTGTGAGTAACATAAACCTTAAGAGCTTCTCCAACTTGAACATTCAGTCCTAGCTATCATTGTGGATTCCAGAGATACGTATTTTTAATAAAGTGTATAAATTTTTCCTGAGCTTTTCCTGAGGTCCCCTAAACGAAGCATTTATCAAGTGGTTTGTATCACAAACAGGAAGTTAATTTTATAGTATGTTGTATGTTGGGTATCAAAGACATTGGGATTGTTAAGCCATTTCAACATCAACTGCATAGCACCTTGTCATGGTTTAACCCCAGCCAGCAACTAAGCACCATGCAGCTGCCTGTTCACTTCCTACCCCTGCAGTGGGATGGGGGAGGGAATGAGAAAAAAAAAAAGGTAAAACTCGTGGACTGAGATAAAGACAGTTTAATAGGAGAGAAAGGAAGAAAATAATAATAATAATAATAACAGTAATAAAATGACAATAATAAAAGAATTTGAATATACGAAACAAGTGATGCACAATGCAATTGCTCACCACTCGCTGACTGATGCCCAGTTAGTTCCCAAGCAGCCATCTGCCCCACCCAGCCAACTTCCCCCAGTTTATATACTGGGTATGATGTCACATGGTATGGAATATCCCTTTGGCCAGCTGGGGTCAGCTGCCCTGGCTGTGTTCCCTCTCAACTTCTTGCGCCCCACCAGCCTTCTTGCTGGCTGGGCATGAGAAGCTGAAAAATCCTTGACTTAGTCTAAACACTACCCAGCAACAACTGAAAACATCAGTGTGTTATCAACATTCTTCTCATGCTGAATCCAAAACATAACACTATACCAGCTACTAGAAAGAAAATTAACTCTATCCCAGCTGAAACCAGGACAGACCTGTTTCAAACTGTAAGATAATCTGCTGTAATTGCACTAGTGATACCAGTAACATATGGGACTGCCATTTATATTATCATTTGTGCTTAATCTGGTGAAGATAGGTGTAGGCGTAGAAAAGACTAACAGTCAGCCAATACCTTCTAGTTCTCAGTCTATACTCTGCATTACATATAAAGAGAAGTAATCTTGCTGGTTGATCATCAAATACAACCTCTTTCAGAGCAAAACAAATGTTCATTTCAGTGTGCAGAAATTGGAGCAAGTGTGGCAGAAGGCCAGCATGGATGAACATAGAGGTCCTGACCAACATCTAACGCAAAAAGGAGCTATGAAGTAGGTGGAAGCTGGCACAGGTTATTTGAGAAGAATGCAAAGTCATTGCCCATGCATATAGGAAAGGAGTCAAGAAAGCAAAAGCTCAACTGGAGTTGAAACTAGAGAGAGACTTGAGGGGCATCCAGAAGGGTTTCTGTGAGTGAACCAGCAGCAAGAAGGCGGCTAAGGAGAATGTGGGTCCTTTGGTCAGTGGGACAGGGGACTTAGTGGCAAGGGACAGGGAAAAGGTTGAAGAATAGAATAGAGTATTTCAGTCGGAAGGGACCTACAACGATCATCTAGTCCAACTGCCTGAGCACTTCAGGGCTGACCAAGAGTTAAAGCATGGTATTAAGGACATTGTCCAAATGCCTCTTAAACACTGACAGGCTTGGGGCATCGACCGCCTCTCTAGGAAGCCTGTTCCAGTGTCTGACCACCCTCTCAGTAAATAAATGCTTCCTAATGTCCAGTCTAAACCTCCCGTGGCGCAGCTTTGAACCATTCCCATGTGTCCTATCACTGGATCCCAGGGAAAAGAGCTCAGCACCTCCTTCTCCACTTCCCCTCCTCAGTAAGCTGTAGGGAGCAATGAGGTTGCCCCTCAGCCTCCTTAGTAAGGTTTGCCCTTGGGCTTCCCAGATCCCCGAGACTACTAGTAGAGACTGTGGGAGTGAGGCAGTACCTATAGTAGAGGAAAGTAACAAGGATCATTTAAGCCAACTGGACACACACAAGTCCATGGTACCAGATAGAGTGCACCTGAGGGTGATAAAGGAGCTGGCTGGTGTCATTGTGGGCCTGCGTTCTATCATCTTCAAAAGCCCATGGCAACTGGGGGAGGTTCCTGACGACTGAAAAAAGACAAAAAACACTTTCATCCTCAATAGGGGCACAAAGGAGGGTCAAGGAAACTGTCAGCCTCACCTCAGTCCCTGGGAAGGTTGTACAATAAGTTCTCCTACATATGAAGAACTAGAAGGTCATGGGGAGCAGCCAGCATAGGTTTACTAAGGGTAAATCATGCCTGACCAACCCCATTGCTTTCTGTGGGGTGACTGACACTGTGGACAAGGGAAGAGCAGTGGATGTTATCTCTCTTGACACTAGGAAGGCCCTTGACACAGTCTCACACAGTCTCTTTATTACCAAATTGGTAAGACATGGGCTAGATAGCTGAAAAGTAAGGTGGGCAGACAGATGGCTGACCTGATGCAATGAAAGAGGTGTGATCAGTGATGCAAAATCTTGCTGGTGCCCAGTAACCAGTAGCATTCCTCAGGGATCGGTACTGAGACCAACACAATTAAATGTCTATTTTAATGATCTGGATGAAGGGATGGAGTGCACTCCTGGCAAGTTTTTGGACAATATCAAATTGATGGTGCTGAGGTAGCAGCAGTTGATCTTCCATCAGAGTGACCTAGACTAGCTAGAGAAATGGACTGACAGGAATGTCATGAAGTTCAATAAAAGCAAATGCAAAGTCTTGTGTCCAGGATGGAACAACCCTATTCAACAGTGTAGGCTGGGGGCTGACTGTCTAGGAAGAAGCTCTGTAGAAGAGGGGGTGGGAGCACTTGACGTACAAGGAGAAACTGAGAAGGCTGGGCTTGCTGAGCTTTAAGAAGAGAAGGCAAATGGGACACCTTATTGCTGTCTGCAGCTATCTAATCAGAGCATACAGAGAAGATGAAACAAGGCTACGTGGAGGTGCACAGCAATAGGATGAGAGCCAACAGACACAAGTTGGAATGTGGGAAATTTCAATGAGATAAAATGAAAAAAAAATTGCCGTGAGAGCAGTCAAATGCTGGAAGAAGCTGCCCAGAGAGGTTGTCCATCTTTGGAGATGTTCAAGACTGTACTGGACACAGCACTGGGCAGCCTGATCTAAATAGACATACTTCTAGTAGGGAGTTGGACTGGATGACCTTAATAGTTTTCCACCAGAACATAAATTTCAATTTTTTCTTTAGTTCATTCACAAGCAAGAACTACTGAACAGTGAGATAGTTCTTCCTGCAGTTCTCAAAACGTTATTGACAGAAATTTAGTGATTTTCTAATGCTTGGTCTTAGTCCATATTGGGAGATACTGGCTATCATAGTCATTTTAACACAGGATCAAACTGCGTAGGTGCTCAATTTGAGACTGTTTAGATTTGAGGCATAAAATGTTTACTATCCAAAATAAACGTGTGTCGTGGTTTCAGCCCAGCCAGTAACAAAGGACCACGCAGCCGCTCGCTCACTCCTCCCACCCCCCTCCGGTGGGATGGGGAGGAGAATCAGAAAGGAGAAAAGAAAAAAAAAAAACAAAAAAACAGAACCTCGAGGGTTGAGATAAGGACAATTTACTGGGACAACACAAAAAGAGAAGTTACAACAACAATAATGGTAGTAATAAAAGAAATATACAAAATGAGTGATGCACAATGCAACTGCTCACCACCCGGAACCTGATGCTCTGCCACTTCCCCCACTGAAAGCCGAGAGAGCACCCCCCAGCCCGCTCCCCATTTATATACCGAGCATGATGTCACATGGTATGGAATAGCTCCTTGGCTAGTTCAGGTCAGCTGTCCTGGCTGTGCCCCCCCCCCTCCTCCCAGGTTCCTGCAAAAATTAACTCTATCCCAGCTGAACCCAGGACAACATGTCAAACAGTTATCCATGAAACTTAAAATTCCTTTTGGTAGTGGAACTTTTGTAAGAATTGAGTGTAAATTATTTTGTAAATAATTTAAGTTCAAGAAAGACTACACTTCTGATCATAACTTTCTCCCCTTTTTATTTGCAGAAAATACTGAACAACTAACTGTATCCTACTGGACCTAAGACTGCTTTTAGAAATTTTGTATTTATTGCATATGCTTTTTAGCATATACAAACTTCATTTACTCAGTGTGGTTTTCTCCATGATGTCTTGAGGAATTTTGGAAGTAATCAGTGCTTATAGAGCTCTGTGCTCTGTAACTTACAGTTTGAAAATCACTACTCTAAAGCACTGCAAATAAATAGATGTTTTAAACAGAGACAGCTTAGCTGATGTTTAACAATGTCAGCTTGTTCTTCTGATAGGATAGGAACATTAACACTACATATAATTTCCTCTGTGACATATTGGAACCACTTCTATCCCAATTTAAAGCAGTAAGTAATATCTGGCATAGTCATTTGTTACTTAGTATATAATGACAAATCTTAGCAAAAGGCTTAGTATTCCTGAAATGTTTGAATTGAGCTTCCTTTGGATAACATATGGTATAACTTGTAATGTGTTGCATAGATTCACAGAAGTAGCATTATTGTTTCCGTTTATATCTAATTTACTGAGGCTTTGGTTCTCTATTTGCAGTCTTGCAATTTTCAATAGTCAGTGTTTAAAGGTTTCATCTGTAGCCATTGAATCACTTGAGCAGTGCTTCTTCTAGCTTTAAGATCCCATTCTTGCTATTGCTGTTGCTGACTCAGCCTGACTAGCAACAGTTGTGACTTCATACTATGTTAGGCATAGTTCAGGAATGGAGTCCAATGCAATATGTAATTGATCTTTTTGCAAAGTGCTATCAAATAATTCATTTGCTTCATTTCCAAATTTGTATGTAGCTAAAAATCCTTTTAAAGTAAGGATATTGATTCACCTAGTTTCTGTCCGTTTTCACGGACTTTATAGCAATAAGCTATAATGTATGTGTTCAGCACAGAAGCATTAATTAGGGCTGGGAGAACAGTGTCGTATTTCTCCGCAGCCAGAAGAAATGTAGAACCCTATAATCTTGCCATCCAATATAGTATATAATCAGAGAAAAGTTTCTTTCTTCAGAAATTTCTTCAGCAATAATTACAAGCACAGATATATTTAGGGGCTGTGGAGATATCCTTTTCAGCGTTTTTCAGGTATATTTTTAGCAAGTTTATCTGATGATTACATAGCAGTTGGTGTGAAGCCTGGTCAAAACTACAATAAATCAAGATGGTAGACGAGACACCCAAAGGAGGTGAACCCTTCCTGAGGGATTTCCTTTTTAATTCAGTATTGATCATGTTGTGCTGCTACGGAAATGGAGCTAAAATATAAAAGAATAAATAGTTCTTCCACAGCCTTTAAAGAAAACCGAGAGATCATACATGTTAGAACATTCAGGCTCCTCTTATTTTCATCTTCTTTTAATTTTAACTCATGTCAACATAGAATGGAGTAATGAAACTACAAAGTAGAATTGAATGTATTTCATCATATATTGCATGAACAGAAACTGCGTATTACACTTCAGGTAAAATAAAAGTAAGGAGTTCTCAGGACGTAGCTGGTAGTTAAAACATTGTAATGTGGGGGAAATTGTTGTTTTGCAAGCCATGGTCTAGAATTCAGTTTCATATCATATGGTAACGTGAAAGGAAATCTACTGTTTTATTCCAACCAGCAATTTATGTGTTTGCTTTTCTGAATTATGGCTTGTTAACTGCAGCATATGCATTACAAGAGACAAAAGCACTTTTGATAAAGCTGTTCTGTTGTCCAAACCCAGCAATCCAGTATGCCACCTTTCTTTCCTGAGAAATTGCCTTTTCCTCTCTATTGTTCTCTCTTTCATAGAGAAGATTTTTGATACTGTACACTTTCCTGTCTTGATTTAACAGAAAACCAAATAATGACTTTAGTAATAGAATTTATTTAAAAAGAGGAACAAAACCCTCAGAAATATAATATTGTTGATTATTATGTCTCTTTATTGGAAGAAGTCTACAGATTGCTGAGGCCTGCATTACTTGTTTTTGTTGGCAGGGTCCCCTGAAATAAGTCTTCACAATGAGTCTAGAATGTCCTGTTCATGGATTGTGCCAGCATTCATTATCGTTTCTTAACAGGTTGTAAATCAGTACTTCACATTTTCTTCTAGCCTTTCCCCGCCCCCCCCCTTGGTTGTTCATCTGCATTTTTTCAATCTCTAGACTGCAGTGATGTTGTTTGCTGTAATTTAGAGACAGTTTTTTTATCATTTTATGAGCTACAGCTTTTGGGTGTTTACCTTTCAGTAATACTGTAACAGCTTTATACAACTATAAAGAATAACATCAGATTTTAATAAATAACACTAATATTAAGAAAATATTCTGGTTTACCAGAATTTATGGGTTAGATGAGGACAGTCATGATTGAAACTTATCATTTGATGCTTGTGTTCTATAGAATTGGTAATAATACTAATTAGCTTCTACATCATAAAAAAATCAAAGGAGTTCAGAAACTCTGTAGCTGTTTTAATATTGAAGATGAGGAATGCTGCTATAATGAGATGAAAAACGTTACACCTGACCATTTTGAGTTTTTGTCTGGATAAACAAAACAATTCAGATTTTTGTCACAAGTAATGGTGAGATTGAAGCTTCTGATGAAACCGTGAAAAACAGACTTCAGTGTGCAGAAGACTCATAAACATACAAGCAGTGGACTAATTTAGTATTGTGGAGAGAGAGCAAAGGAATTTTTGGCATTTTTTCTGAAAAAAAGGAAAAGAAAAAGGAGTTTGGTGGTTGTGCGGGCTCTCCAGACAGTTGGCAGACAGCAAAGAATGAGTGAAGTAGCTCTTATTTTGGAAGTAGTGTCACTGAGTTAACAGAGTGCAATAGCTGAGATGCCAGTGATGCTACTGTCAACATACTGCTGCTGTTTCTCAGGCTATTTTGAAAAAAGATTGGTCAGTTGTCTGCACATAGACCCCTGTTGTGCCTTTGAGATGCATTCGGTGATGCTGAACTCACAGGAGACATCTGTTGAATTGGGAGCACAACATGCTGATACAGGTTAATAGAGCCCTGTGTATCTTCACTTTGAGTAACCTTGTATGCATCTGTGAGTATAAATGGGGTTCCATACTTTGCTATGTATATGCAGGGAAACTGTTTTTTTACTTTGCTTTCAGGACATTTTGTGATGGGTGACTTGTAATAAAAATTTTGTAGACCAAATTATTTTTTCATTGACACTTCTACAACCCCTGTGCTTTCCCTGAGGAATGTTTTAACTTGCTTTCATCTTATTCTTCTGAAGATCAAGAAGATGCATGTGCTGTGGCAGGCCTGCAGAAGCTAAAAACATTAACATTTATTTATGTGTTCAGCACAGATATGACTGTGTTCATCCCACAGGCACAAAACTGAAATGGCTAAGCCAGGTACATAGTTGCTGTAGATTGTTTTCATGGTTGATGACAAAATACAGAGAATCACTCAATCCTAACACCTGAATCATGTTCTGAACGTGCCTTTTTTCCCCTCTCCTGATTAAAAAAGTGCCTAGGATGACTTTGATGTTCCACTTAAGTGCCTACAACCATTAAGGGTAAACAAGGACTATATTACCCTGGAAAGAAAACAGGACTATTTCCACTGCCTAAGAATATAAAGTATCAAGCTAAGTCTGATTACATATTTATTTACTTTGTATTCCCTGCTTTCTTTCATTACCTGCCCCATTTTCATGTCACAGTATCTTTAAGGTATCAAATAACTCAAGATATTGGCGTCCGGCCACGCTCCAGCCACACTACCAATTACTGCTGTAAATTGGTGAAATATATGAGGTTAACTTTTTGTTACACATCCATAAAGTATAGCTCTACTCTGTGGAAAGTAAATGGTAACTTTTACAGAATAATAATCTCTGGGAAAATGGAAAATTTTCAGTTTTCCTGAAAATACATTTATTTCTATCCTTGCAATTAATCATCAAATTTATTGAAAAAGCCTTTCTTCTAATCCAATAAATACATTTAAAATGTACTTTTTGTTTGTAAGTTTTGTTTTTGTTTTTCTTTTAAATTTAAATGACTTGCATGTAATGCATTAATGTAGATATTCATCATAACTTTGAAAACATCAACAAACTATGCAAAATTATTTATTTTCACTAATTTAGATTCACAGTAACTGTGAGGTTTATTTACAGAATAGATATTTGCATGTACAAGTAGTTAAGGAAGTGCTATACTTTGTGGTTATAGTTCTATATTCATGATGGTCTGCAATATATTTTTAGTTTGGATGTTGATTTTATGGAAAACTCTTGAGTTTTAGGGCCTTAAGGTTTTGAAGTTTTGGGGTGGTTTGTGTTTTGTTTTGTTTTGTTTTTTTTTCACTGAAATGCAGAGTCATACTGCTTAATTAATATACATTTATTTAACCTCTTAAAAAAAACAGTCGTGTAAGCCCAGGTGTAAACTCTTATATTGTGTGTAAAAGTGGGTTTCCATGACCAAGAGAAAGACAGTGCAAGTGTTTTTATACAAAATTGCTACCTAGGTATTTTTTCAATGGGAGTAGACAGATTGAGTCTGGATCCATTCCCAAGTAGCACTTTGAAGTCTTGAAGTCTATTAGAGTAACTCAGGTTGTATGTCAGCTTTTCAACAGCTGGCTATTAAAATAAATAATGGAACAAAAAGCATAATCAGAGGAAGGACATTAGTAGGAAAGAAAAGTGCAAAATATGGGGTAATAGCACATTACAATATTTTCCCCCCTTTTGAGAAATAGATGATTTGGTATGCATGTATAGTTTGTTGAGAGGAAAGCTACTGGATTTGCTAATGAGCTATACACTGTAGAGTACATTTTACATACTTTTTGACACTCTTACATTAATGTTTCCAGTAGCTGCTTGCAGGTATTTTTTATCTGTTCCAGTGTACCTTATTAAGACCATTTTTATAATGGTTAAGGGGGTAAATAGAGGCTAAGGGAAGCTTAGGAAGCCAGAGAAAGTGAAGCAAGTTGTAGTTCTCATGCTATATAAATGTCAATGGTTTTAAACATTCCTAAAACTTCATTAAACTGTTTAGATTATATTTAAAATTCATTAGCTTGTCTAGCAAGTATTCTTTTCTCTCATTCTACAGGTCATTTGGTATCTGATTTATTTGTAACGTATTCATATTGTATATATATATACATATAGAGAATGAGAGGGGGATCCAGAGGAGACTGCACAAATCATTGCAACACACTATGCCATGGAGTTGTACTCCTGCAGTCCTGAGGGACAGGGTAGGTTCTGCATGGTTACAAACACATTTGTGTGGTCAGTCTCAGTTCTGAGTTCTCTTGTTGGAGAAGTCCCGGGTGCTAATGTCTGTGGTAGTAAAGCCTTCCTCCAGAAATTACTGCTTGCCAGCACAGGGTGCTTGGTTTAAGGAAAAACTGCAGAAACATTTGCCTGAAAATCCTGGTTCACTTACTGTTTTGTCATAGCTTATTTTGGGAGGGGTGCGTGTGTGTGTAAAAACAGAGGAAGAATAGCATCTTGACTGAATGAAATTTTTATCTAAGTGACAGCATATGCCTTCAGTTGCTGTAGCTGAATAACTTTCGTAACAGATGCATCATGGAATACACCTTTTAAGATGCAAGTTCTTTGGAGCTGGTTTCATACTTCGGAGTCTTTCGTATTATTAACTAGTGTGACAGAGGAAGCAATGATTCAATTATTTCTAGTTAAATATATTTTCATTTGCATTTAGTTCTTTATATAAACTATTTATAATGAACTAATTCTGGAAGATGTTACCATGCTGTTTTATTCATCATAAGAACAGAAACATAGAAGTGAATATTATGGAAATGTTGTTTAAAGTTCTGTTCTTAAGGCTTGTGCATTCAGACTAACTCTATAAAGCTTGCATAATGGGAATTGGTCAAAAATTTAATGTATTTCTTGGGTTTTTCTTTTTCCAAAACAAAACATACATTCTCAGTTTAGTGTTGAGATTAAAGGAGAGTGATGAATGATGCAATATGTGTTAAAAGATGTGTTATTTTAGCTAAAACAGCACAATATGGCATTTACAGATCTTGAATTTGAAGACTTGGATTCTACTGATGCTTTGCTTCACAAATAAGAGGGACTCCAGTGTGCATCAAGAATTAAACAGGGTGCTGAAAATTTATGGTACCTTTTTGTCACAGAAAAAATATTCCCTGTTCTTTATTCAAAAAATCTTAATGTTACTTAGATTTTACTCCTGACAAGATCAAAACCTAAACCAATATAGAATCATAGAATCGTTTAGGTTGGAAAAGACCTTTAAGATCATTGAGTCCAACCATCAACCCAACACCACCATGCCCACTAAACCATGTCCTGAAGTGCCTAAACCAATATACTTTTCAATTATTACATCAGTTGTTATTTGTATAGAAAATAATATTGGAATGGAAGATTAAAGTGCAGGATTCCTTTGGACTGCTCAAAATTGATATTTCCAAGTATTACGTGTAAGAAGATAACACTAGTTTTGTTCATTGCTTTAGGACAATTGCTTGTAAGTATGATGGTGATTTCAACCAAATTCCTGACATCCTAGTCTAGGATTCCCCTCCTACATTAAGTAGCAAACTCAAGCAGAAAAAAGAACGCACAGTGACTTCATTGTCTACAGATGCTGGACCACATGTAGTTGAAGCAGTAACATGTAATTTGCATTTCCATTGTGCATACTGTATGCATACATTTTCTCCATTTATATGGAGAAAAACGTCTTTTTAACACTGTCAGTCATTTGTAATTGATATTTAAACACAGCTGCTAGTGTTGATCATGTTATTGCTATAAAGGCATACACCTGATAAAAACTTCCTGGCTGGCTTGTTCTGTCTTAGTGGTGTGCTTGATTAATATTAACATTCATACATACCTTTGCACATCTGGACATTTTGGTCTTCTGTGAATCATTCCAGTAATTTGTTAATTCCATTAAAAATATGTCAAGATACAGATGGTTATTTGCAAACAAAATGAGAGTGTTTTATCATACTACAGGTATTTGCCAATTGCTTTATAATACCCATCAACATAGTGTGAGACTGTATAACTTCTAACACAAATGCCAAAACAGTAATAAAAAAAAGAAAACTGTATTTGAGAAACTGTTGACTTCAAGAACTTTTCTAGAATTTTGATTACTTACAGGAAAAATGCTTTAACTTCTAAAACTGCAGTGATGTTGTTTTGGAAGTTTATTATAAAGAAAAAGTGCATTATCAGTTTTATTTTCTTTTCTGAAGTACAAAAATAGAAAATCATGTTAGCTCAAGATGGTCGGCAAGTGCAGCTTCAGATGCTGTAAAAATGCAAACATAACACACAAAAATAGAATTTTGTTCTTTGTATCTGAAAGTGCCAGATAAAATCCTTGGTACATGAGGAAAGGAACTGGCAGAGGTGTAGAATTTTTATTTATTATCATTATTCTAGCTCCCCGCCTCTCTAAAACTGCAAATACATAATTAAAGTTTTATTTTATTTCTTTGCATGTGCTTAGAGGAATGGAATTTGTATAAATTTGTTCCTGCTAGCTGTGGGGATGTTTATTGTAGGTTTTTTTCTTGGGAACAAGACTCTTTCTGTTGTTCTCCATATCAGTAACTTTGAATCTACTGAACAGTTTCAAACACATTCAGCATGGTTTTGGTCCAGTTTTGGTCACAAATGCAAAACCCAGCACCATGTGGGCTGCTATGAAGAGGGTCATCTGCAGCTCAGCCAGACCCAGTACAGTGTTACAGATACAAAAAGATACTGAGTTTCTGTGTGTTGTGAAAATTGGTGAGTGGTGGAGGGAAAAAAACCCCAATTACTGTCCCTTATTTAATGTGAGCCCAATTTTACCTTTCAGTTTGGCCAGTCAATGAGCCACGTACATGCTACAGAACCAAGCCCAGGAGCTGAGCATGCTATAGACTGGGGGGGGACAAAGGGGGGTTGAGGAAGGAACCCCTAGGAGACAGTGTCTTAGAGCTGTAAGTAGGAATGCAGAGATGTCAGGCAAGTACAAAGACCTCATTTTACTCTGCAACTTCCTGAACAACATTTCTCACATGGACTAACAGGATATGAGGTTTCAGAATTCCAAGATTTTAGGAAGCATATTTTCTATTTTGAGTTGAAATGTAGGCTTCCCTTTTTCACATCGTTTTGGTTATAACTGATAAATTAATTTAACATAATAAAATTGTTAAACACACTTATCATTTGTATTTACCAGGGCAGGCAAGATCATCTGTATTTACCAGGGCAGGCAAACAAAATAGGCTGATATGATTTAACAGCTTATTGCCTCTAAGGCAGTAGTTCTGCTTGCCCAACTTTGAGTTGTATATTCCTTCTCCTTCCTGTGCATAAATCATGCTTATTCTCGCAGTGAGCCATTCAGTTTGCCAATCCAATGGGAAGCTAAGCTAGCAAAAGTCTGAAGTGTGACTTGCATTCAGTCCAACACAATGAAGAACTGCATGGCCAGGAGCTGGCAAAGGTGGAGTGGCCCTTTTAGGATCAGGAGGCTGTTAGATTGGTCTAAGTTTAGATTGGCTTGTTTAAGCCTTCTTTCTCTAGCATACAGATGAACTAGCAATGCCAGGAAAACAAAGATTTCTAAGATGGGAATAGAGTTAACAGTAGTAGCTATACAAGGAGATGGTTAGAGAAAAGGGTGACGGTGACAACCGCACTTGGATGACCAGGACAGCCAGGCTGCACAGGCACTCCGTACAGTCAGTAGAGTGAGCGAACGGTTCCTCCAGAGGGTGATTTGAAGCATGTACATTAAGATCCTCTGTAGCATGCACATTATGATAAAACTCACTCTCTAAAGAAAACTAGCTCTCTTTTGCTGATCCAGGGAGCTTAAGGAGACTAACCTCTTAAGTGTCTAAAAAGTTAGCCTGTGTGATATGCTCTCCAATGTCTCTGAAAAATTTCAAACTGAATGAAATTATATCTCATAGGCAAAGAATAGAAAATCAGAAACTGATGAATATATGTTCAGAAGAGTAAAGAATCTGAATGAGCTGGCAATGCAAAGTGATATCCAAAAGCACAAGCAAAGATTAAGAAATATAATAATCTTAAAACACATGTTCTCCTTGTGCCAAATAAATGTGGTCAGAGAATTAATTTTTCCAAGGCAGTGCAGCCACAGGCCTTTCTTTAGCTGAAGGTGTTGTTGCAATCCTTTGGCATGGTTATCATTTTTACCCCTTTTCTACTGGAGATTTAACCTAATCATATACTTACATCACTGTAAAAAGAATAGGTAGGAAATCTTTGTCAGTCCGCAGTTTTATCCCTGATCTTTACAATGTAGTTGACCAACAGGAGACTTAACTGGGCACTCAGGAACAAACAGTCTGTGATTCAGGTGGTGTGTAAAATAGTTTTGTTGTCACTTACCGACAAATAAGCGATGTTGTAATTGACAACAATCTTACTGATTTGGGGGGAGGGGGATATCTGAAATTTGCACAGTAAAATATGGCAGAATGGTTTTCATAGTTCCATCAAATCTTTTTCTAACTAACTGCGTATTTTTACACTCCTTGTGTTCTGTGCTTCAAAGTCTTGGAAAGGAGACATGTTGAAAGACAGTAACAGTAATCAATAACTGTAAAATCTCGGAGCCTTATGAAGCAGACCAAACTGCTTTACGTCAGATGTGACTGCAGCAGCTTTAATTCCATTTGTTTCATAGATACTATCTTCCAATAAAGACTGGAATAAATTAGTTTATGTTAGCAATCATATAACAGCAATGTTAAAATTACTAGTTATAAATAGCATCAGTGGGTTTTTTCTTCAAATTAAGTTCATTTTATCAGTAAAGACAGAATAATCTGATCATAGATACCAAACCCAAGAACTTCTGAGTCTTAATCCTATTACTTTGGAAAACATCGCTTAATTTCCCTTCTTCAGTTTCCTGTATATAAAACTAGAAAAATGTATTCATTTTCTACATCCTCACAGATTTTTGAAATGTAATTAGTGACTATTTTACAAGTATATATACACATAGTCTTTTTTTTTTTTTTGATGCACAGAAGAACTATTCTAGTAGGAAAAAAACCTTCAAAATACATCAGCTGCAAAGATTCAGTGTTGTACCCAGGTCTCTGTCCTTGCACAGAGTGTATTATGAAATTACACCTCAGTCCAAACATTTGCTGTTAATAATTTTTTTTTTTTTTTTTTTTTTTTTTTTTTTTTTTTTTTTAGTCAAAGCTTATCCTCTCCTTCCTTGAAGGAAAGTCATAATGCAGAGTATAGGATAGTGTAACTTCGTATTTAGGGTTCAATGTTCAGAACAGTCAGCCACAGAAAAACATTCAGGTCTTTTGAAAGCAAGCCATTCTCTAGTGGGCATCAGTCTCAAGCAAGGCTTAGGCAGGTTGGTTCCTAAATTAGTAAAAGCACCTAGCAGTTTCTGTTGGTTCCATGCACAGTCAGCAGGGAAGGACAGATGTCTAACTTGGATGAATTAGATTACCATTGAGAGATCCATCATAGTATTTACAGGAATTAGGTTAAATAGCTAAGCTATCATCCTAAGCCTTGTTTCACATAGACCTTTTAGGTGGAAAAAAATGGCTATTTCAGATCTTTCTTTACACATGAAACTAAACAGGCTTGATTTAATTTCAGAAGTTTTGTGGGTTTTTTTTTCAACAGTGGAGGAACAGTTCTAACTATTATTTTGATATCTGCAACTTTAAAAATACTATTTTTTATTTAAAACTGTTTCTGCAAAACAGCAACAGCTGGTCTTCACAACTTCAAAATGGGTATGGAAAAGTACTATACAACTTTCTTGAATTGTTAACTCCATTTACTTAAACCTGCATATTTATCACTGTTTATAAATGTCATTGGAGCATGCTGGGGAAGCATTTGAGAGAGGAATACCTTGGAAATTTATATAGCTCTAGAAGTGTACAGGTCAAAAAGAGCAAAAAAGCACAATAATCTTTTATTTATTTGCAGGGGGTTTAATTCTACCTACTACTTGGGCAGCCAATTTCTTATTCTTTTGGAGTTAACAAAGTGATAGTAATTAAAGCTCACATTTAATTCCATTACCTGCTCATCTGCTCTGTGTCCTAGGATGCATATGAATTTCCAGAATATGTGAATTTGAAATCTATCAGATAATTGAAAACTAATGAATATGGCTTTTCTGAGACATTCTTATTCAAAATCACAGAAGATAACAAATAGGTTACAGAATCATGTAAAATAGGCCTGCGAGAAGAAGTTATTTAGGCCTTTCCATGATCCAAGAGAAAGCACTAAATATATATGCTGGGAAATGCTCACCTAATAATTTTTAAAGTTACAGTTTTCTCAATCAGCTTTTGAGTATCTTCTGTATGGAAGGGTTTTCTAATATCTTAATTGTTCTTACCTTAATTTAAACCGAATTCTTCCTGTTCTGTCTACACTCACAATAGCGAACAAATTACTATGGTTCAGATTTCTGTGTTTCTGGAAATTGTTGCTGTCTTCTATCAGAACTGCCTTCTTTGAGATATGTAACCACAGTTAATTCAATTTTTCTTTGTATTTTGTAGATCCTGTAGTATTTTCCTGATTTGTCAATCCCTGGTGAAACAATGTCAATGCCATGTTAGAGTGAAGGTACAGGGACTTTACTGTTTGTTTCCTACCTACAAAGCTTTTTGCTCTCTGAAGTAAAGGAAACTATACTGCATGCAATGTACTTGTATAATTAGTGGTCAGTGCTTAGAAGTCCCCACTGAATTTTGGACTTCACTGTCTTAGATGCTGTATGAATATATATTTCAGAAAAAATCTTGGTTCAGATGACAAAGATAAACAAAGGAAGAGAAAACCAGATGCAGAACAGGGAAATTATGTGCCCTGTATTGTGTATCATGTCAGTAGCATGGCTAGGAAGTTGCAAGTGAGCTGGTCTGTTAAGCTGTTACACACTCATAGGGAGCAAAAACAGCGATTCCCTTCTGCAGCCCTTTTCAAACTGATAGGATTGTCTTCTCTGAAGAATGAATAACAGCAAAGATACATAGAGCTGAGTTAAAGTTACCGAGATAACCTTAACATCTGCCTTTACTTTTTACTTTTTGCTTTTTTGTAATATTTGAAGTATACTGCAAAATTCAATATACTTCTGCTCTCTGTCTTGCTTTTTTAATTTGTTTTCTGAAGGTGCTAAACAATCAGAAGATGATGAACGGTGAACAGTATGGAAACAAAGCTTCTAGATCATATTTAATATGAGGCAAAATGTTCCACCAATCGTTATACAAAATTATTTTTAAGATACGACACCACTTGTCCTGGTTTCAGCTGGGATAGAGTTGACTGTCTTCCTAGTAGCTGGTACAGTGCTGTGTTTTGAGTTCAGTATGAGAAGAATGTTGATAACACACTGATGTCTTCAGTTGTTCCTAAGTAGTGTTTAGACTAAAGTCAAGGATTTTTCAGCTTCTCATCCCCAGCCAGCGAGAAAGCTGGAGGGGCACAAGAAGTCGGCACAGGACACAGCCAGGGCAGCTGGCCCAAAGTGGCCAACAGGGTATTCCATACCATGTGACGTCACATCCAGTATAGGAACTGGGGGGAGTGGGGGCGGGGAATCACCGCTCGGGGACTAACTGGGTGTCGGTCGGCGGGTGGTGAGCAATTGCACTGCGCATCATTTGTACATTCCAATCCTTTTATTATTGCTGTTGTCATTTTATTAGTGTTATCATTATCATTATTAGTTTCTTCTTTTCTGTTCTATTAAACCGTTCTTATCTCAACCCACAGGTTTTGCTTCTTTTCCTGATTTTCTCCCCCATCCCACTGGGTGGGGGGGGAGTGAGTGAGTGGCTGCGTGGTGCTTAGTTGCTGGCTGGGGTTAAACCACGACAGCACTCTTCCCAGGAAGTAGAGGAGTCATAAAGACATACATTCTGGGGATAAATTATTCTCAGATGGCTGCTGAGAGCAGCGCAAGGGACAGCGCTGAGAGGTGACTGGGGCAGGGCTGAAGCTGGCGTGCTGAGGTGTGCAGCGGGACAGAGAAGGGAGTAGAACTGCAGTCAGGAAATGCAGAGAGCAGAAGCCAGAGGCAGCGCACGGTACTTAGGAGTTGTACTGTGCCCTGTCAGAGTGATCACCTTTAATCCTATAGAGGTATTGATATACCTCCTGGCAATGGTGAGATTCTTCTCTCTCTCAGTTGCTGCACTGTGCAAACAGAGCATCCTTACTAAGGCTCCGTCTTTTACCATCTGCCCTGCTTCTTTCTTTATTCTCTGCTGCACTCTCACGGAGGTGCTGACAGCATTTCACAGAAACATACTCAGAGAAAATACTTCTCTGACCAGGGTTGAAAAGGAGAGGAGGGAGTTTGAATTGGTGCTGAAAGGGAGAGAACTGTCATTTTAGCATAGAGAGTTACTTCAAGATACCTGAAGTTAAATCTTTTCATTTTTTCAGTGGGCTTTCCCAAAGGACTTATTTAAACAAAAATCTCTAAGCAGAAAAGGATGTCTTTAGTGAAAGCAGAATATTTATGTTGTTGTCCTTTCTACCCAGTATTTTTCTCTCTTCAGAGTTCACAGGGGAAGCTGGCAAATCCTTTGATGGGAGATCACTTACTATAGAAAATGCAGGACATGATGCTAGAAGGAAACATGTCCCTTACTAATCTGAAGACATACTGTGGCAGGGTAGATCCGAGAGATTATTCAATCTTCTAGGTGAGACCTAAGTGTCAAAGTACTGAATGTTTGTCAGAAGACTATTGCAGTTTTCTGAAGAGTAATGAACCTAGGTTTCTCTCCAGATTACAATTATAGTAATTCACACTGTGGGCACCCCACCTACTTTTTTTATTTAGTATGTGGCTTTCTTATTTTCCTCTTGTCTTAAAATAAGTACTGTACCAGTATAAGTTTTTAAATGATTGCTATATTTGTCTTTATGCATAGCTCTATGTTTGATGGGATAGAGTGATTTTTGCATTGGTTTGTGTTTATACAGCACGTTAAGGTTCCCACAGAAAGTAGGTGCTGTAAAAATGTTAGCTATTATGATGGGGAAATCAAAAAAAGTAGAATTTTTGTGTCTTCACTTTGTTTTCTGTTTTAATTTTAAATTGAGAAAACCACAAAGCAAGATCAGGGGGAGATTTAAAAGGCCCCTGAAAAGGCAGTCTTCTATACAAAGAGTTGTCATGCTTGTTGGAATCTAGAGTTGTGAATTTATTGACTTGGTAAAAACACTGAAATCTGGCTTACTGCTAAGTGTTATCAGTAAGAAGTGGAGCAAACCAGACATATATGCATCTCACCTGTGGCATGATAGAGACTATGAAGTTGAGGTCTTATCCACCAGATCTGGGCCATGTCCTAGGGGAAACAGTCTGTAGTGGAAGTGTTGTCAGACCACTATTCTGCAACTAATGCTGCTGTTGTCATATCTGAATAATAAAACATTAAAATAAACCTGAAAGGAACAGGTTCGCAGCACCAGATTTGTCCTATTTTCTAAAAAAATGTGTCTGAATTAATGGAATTTATTACAAAACTTTTTCGCCCACAATTTACGTGTGTGTGTTTGTATTTTAAAATGTTAGTTCTACCATGCATAGGTAAGAGGAAAAATGCTAGAAAAAAATTGACATTTGCTTCTTACAGATTATGGAAACTTTGAAATTTTCAAAGTTTTCATTGTCATTTCTTGACACTGTACCCACATTTTGAGCAGTTTCTTGTAGCTATCCATTCATATGAAAGAAAACTTATTCTATCTAGAGAATACTAACAACTGATTTTCATATAGAAAATTGTCATTGTAGATATCTTCAGAATTCTTGATTCTGTGCAGCCTCAAAATATAGATTTGTTAATTTTTTCTTGCCTTTTTCCTTATGAAACGGAGACATCTTCTCACAGGAGGTCTTTAAATATCTAGTAATGTTTCTTTCATTTTGCTAGAAACAATTCTGAAGTTTGAAGCATCTAAAATGTCAGTAAAGATGCTTGCTCATGGTTGTGTTTTAAATCTTTCATAATTTGCATCTACAATACAAGTGGCAGAAGTATTCAAGCTAAAAAGAAGCCAATATATATTAGGAGTGCATCTAAAAGAAATTTATTGGAAGGTGTAACGTGGTCATTGCAGATTGTTGATTATGCGTGCTCAGAAAGAAATTTCCTATAGAAAGATACTGTGAAGTGATTTCAGAAAGTGTAATGCTGTTTTAGTCAAAGCACATTTCTTTGTCTCGGTGTTTAGACACAGAGTTCCTTCTGGATCTTCTTTCTATTGCAAAGCAGTTGTAAAAAGGAGACCATCTTTTCTAACAGTAGCAAGTTTCCTAGACATAGAAGTGCATGCATCACAGAAAAATACAGGGGACGGGTTCCTTTAATAGTATCAGCTTCTGTAAAATCCTGCAAAGGCAGAAAGGTTCAGGTCAGTAGGTTATGGACATACAGCAGCACTTTACGTATTTTTACCTGCAGAGATTTATATTCTGTTTGTCACAGTCTTTTCTCTAGATAAACAAGTTACATAAATTACCCATTTCTTCTCCAGATCGAAAACTGTTTGCAATATCCAAACAATGCTACCATTCCTCAGAGGGGTAGTGTTACGTTATTTAAGGAGCGAATGAAGCAGCATTTGCTCTTAAAAGGACTGTCTCTCATCTTCTGACATGACTTCCAAAGGAAAGAAGGTTATTCTTTAAAGGTGGCCTTCAATATCATAATACAGGTGAATTTATAAAAAAGGAAATACAGAAAAGAATGGAAACACAATGAATTGTCATTAAAACTCTGAAATCAGGCAGTTTAATCTGTTTATCTTTCCTTTACTCTTTTTAACATCACTCCTCCTTTATAGCCAAGATGGTTAAAATGGAAACTTTATTGTAAGTGAAATATGTTAGAATTTAGTTTAGGTCTTCTTACTTTTCTGTGTAATAGGTTGTTCAGTAACATTAAAAATCTGCTTCTAACAAAAGGACAGAATAACATGGTTTAGATTTTTGGTTTCATTTTGTCATATTCTGTACCTAAGTTGACCCCAAATATGTTTTCATTTCTGACTGAATTCCTTTTTTTGTTCTGATTTATGTGAATTGAAGACAATGACAGGAGTAAACCTAATGTGATTGTTCACGTTTACAGTAGCAACAGGCTTGAAAATCACGCATGAAATGTTATAGATCTGTGGTTTTCATTATACAATACCTGAAGAACATAGAAATAGTGTAATCATCTCAGCAGTCTACAACATGCTTATAGTTTCAAAGATTGGCAATAATTCCATATAACCAATCCATCATCATTTATTTAAGTTAATTAAAATTGTATTACCAGGTTGTGGCAATTCATCTCTCTATATCCACTATATCGCGTATCTGAAAAAAACACAACAGAAGTGCATAATACTTTATCAAGTGCTGTTAAGCAAAGACTGCAAGAAAATTTTAAATACAGAGACGTTGCTCTTGAAACAGTCACATTTTTTTATATGGCTACATGATCTGTACTAAAATTCCTGAAGCTGGTATTTTCTCCTGCATTTTGAAGTGCTTTATCTAATAATTCACCTTTTGTAAAAAATGCAGACTTATTTTACTTTCTAATGGTATAATACTGAAAATTAAATTTTCTCTAGATATTGTTTCCCTTTCAGTCAAGACATTAGAAGGTGTAAAATACTAAACTTCAGAATTTTTAATACAGAGATTGAAAATGCATGATGGAGATAAAATAAATGCTAAGTATTGTACAGTGCAGCTTGTACTGATGAAACTGATTCTTACATATTTTGTCTTTCAAGTTCATACAGAAAACTTTGTGGTTTTCCCTTCCTTCAGTAGACTTTCAGATATGTTGTAGCACAACATATTTCTAAATCCTCAGTAGATGATTAAAACTAGTCCAGTACAGACTGCAGTAGCTTAGGACTGTTTAACCCTCAACACCCACATTGGCACTCTTTCTGTGATTGATCACTGAATAGTGTGCATCTGGAAAGCTAAACACCAAAACACTACAAATCTTAGTAGTATGGTTTGGAAGGACAAATAATCACGTTTACAACCAGTTATCTCTAGTTGCTTTTTTTAGAATCAAGATGACACTGGCAGCTGCACGAGTTAGAGTAGCCCTTGAAGACTACACAAGCACACCACTGCCTACCGTGTCATAAGCACAAAGATCATGTAAAGCTAGCAGTGACTTGCATCCCAGTCCTTGCATCCCTGCTTGCAGACAGCAATCTAGGCCATTGTGTTTGGTTTCATGAAAAAAGACTAAATCACATTTCTAGTCATTCTTTAGTCCTAACCAGGGCATGTCTGCCTGGATTAGATTTTGTTTGACATCTTCCTGATTCTGTAATACAAGAATTGTTATTAAGCATGGTGTCATGGTCCAAGCACAATGGAAAACTTGATAAAAAACTTTTGCAAATACCAATTTTAGCTTCATGCAATTGAAAGGATGAAAAATTTATAAGTGATTAAACAGCTTAGTTCTGGATCATCCTTAACACAGGCATGGAAGTTCTGAAGTTTGGAGAAGCAACTGTCTGGTCATCTTTAATTGTTTCAGTAGAAGCTTATCTATCCCATATTCGGCACATTCTGTTCAAAATAATTTATTAGGACAATACTAGCCATATTATTTTCCAGTTTGATTATAGTTTTACAGTAATGTTGAACTCATTAAGTGTCATGTGCACATATAGTTCTTTCTCTACTATAGAAAAGAGTAATAAAATAAAAAATCTTAGAAAAAACATCCATACTCTGTGTTAATAGGTATTCTGTTTAAATGCATATACATCATACAGTTTAAAAACACTATTTCCAACTTAGAAGCATGTTCTAAATGTTTATGATATACTATTGTCTGCTTTTGCACTTCAGAGTACCAGTTGTTTATATGAAATAATAGTTGAGCATCTGTTTTGGTTAGGTTCTAGGTATCTACAACTCTTCAGAAGTATTGACAAAATATAAAGTATTTTGTCACCATTGCCCAGCCTTTTTCTTTTATGAATTATTTAGTTTATAAGAAGTGCATTATGTTGGTGAATGCCAATATGTTTGCATATTTTTAAATAAGTGGGCTATCGTCAAATAGCACTTTACTGAAAATTTGTAGAAAGCTACACAGCTCAGGTATTTAACATAAGCTTCCATAAATGCATACACTGATAGAAGTGTAACAGACTGCCATTGGAAAGAAAAAAAAACCAAACTCTTTGCCTCTGACTTCCTTTTTTTTTTTTTTTTTTTTTTAAATTTCACTATTTTTTTTGGTGTATTTGCAGTTTCACAATAGTTCACGGAGTCTGGGGAACAATAAATTGTCCTTCAAGAGAAAGAAAACGGTAGCAAAGAACTCTTGGATACTGCTTTCCCCTGTCTGTGCAGCCATACATGTAATGCTACTGTATCCTATAGCAGTTGGTTTCTGTTAGTAAACTGCAAGCTGTCTTGTCTGCCATTTTGACATTTTGTCTTGAAAACATGAAGATTTTTTTTTTTATTCCCTGTAGTTTTTTTGTAATTGTTTGTTTATTTGTCTGGAGTGGGCAAATACATCGGAAGGATAGGCTTGTATCATGAAGATGTTCCTGTTAAATCCTTTCCCTTACACTAAGTCCAAACAAAAAGACCTGCTGTTATATATGGCATTTATACCGTTTCTGTATAATGGCAGAATGATTATTGCTACAGAAAACACAGAGTAATGTTTAAAAAGGAATTGATACCCGCTCTGTTCAAATTACATCAGAGATTCCATAACAGCTTGCTATAAATGGTTTACTCTAATTTGGCACTGTATTTAGAAATTTAGAAAGAGATCTCAACTCTTCAAGAAATTCTGAGAGGGGTGAAGATTGTACCAATATATTAACTGATCTACATTCATACTCTGAGATGCTCAGATTATATGTGGAATTTTAAGATTAAGTGCTGTGTTGGTTGAAGTCCTCATCACCTTGAAAATTAAAAACTAGACCATTTGCTTGAAAAGGGGATTTTTTTCTAAACTTACTTTCCAGAAATTTGTATCTTTAAATACTAATGATCATCTAGATTACCATGCCATGTTACTCAATGTAGCTGAAAATGTAGTCTGCTTTATAGCTCCTGAAGATAACAACTAATCTTGATGTCTCCTTGTCTTCCCTGTAGTCTACTGTGATTTTTAATGGCTCAATTATTGCCCTACTTCTTTGTCTACTGAAAAAGTAGAACGTAATATTTTCTGAAGCCCAGCAAATAGCCTTTGTTTCTCATACCCTTCGTATCATTCTGCCTGCAACAGAATATTTCAATGCAGCCTTCTCAACTTTTTCTTAAATATACAAATCTATTTCTAAAATAGATTTCTAATGCAATAATAATACCCCTACATTATTTTATTTTTGGAATCTACAATTCTTAACTTTAAAAATATTTTACTTTCCTTCTTGACTACCTATGTACAAGCATAAAGACTAATTGATTCCTTATGCCACCTGAAATAATACTCATTTGATTTAAGTAGCCCCTGGTTTTACCTGAGGTGGGATGAATTTGGCTTTAGGAGTTTCAGGTTCAAAATTTTATTCAAAATTAACTCTAAAGAATTCACTTCTGAGAAATTTCACCTTAATGTATTTGTAGACATTATTTTTAAAATATTTTGCTTAAATTGCATAGGTGGGCCATCTCAGCAGAAAGCCACAGTGCAACTAGTTCTGGGGAAAATAAGAGAAAAGGACAAAAAATGTGAAATCGCAGCCAAGTGAAACACTGTTTCCATTACCAAAAAGTCTTTATAAAATATATTCTCTCATAATCTTTGCTCTATACTAACTTTCCATTAACTCTCATCTCTTAGTTCTCAGAAAGACTTCTACTTTCAATAAATAGATTGCAAATCAAATTATATAGCACCCTCTAGGAATCAGGTATTAATTACATTAGAAAAATATATCATTGGCCTACTAATTTTTGTAAGACACAAAAAGTGATCAAGAAAGAGGATTTTTTTTTTCATTTTAATAAGAAGCATTCCTATGCCTTAAATAGCAATGGAAAGATTAAGAGTGCATAGTTCGTGTAGTCATGAAAGAAGTTCTGGTTCACAGCAGCTCACAATGTTTGTGTCTTAAGAGTGGATGTGGCAGAAGGGTTTATTTTCTCTTTTCTGTAGAACTGTCTACTTAATTCTGTCATCCAAAGTGCTCTGCAGACAAATACAAAATGTCTTTCAGAGAAGCCATGTGACAGTCTTCTTGGAGGATTGTATTTCCCTCAAGGGAAAACCTTTCAACACCAAATTGTTTGTAGTGCCATATGAAAATGCTTGGATTTTCAGTGAAAATTGAAACTGAAAAAAGAGCATATTTGACTTGAGTTATTCATTCAAACAGCAGAAGTAACACAGTCCCGATGAAACATATTAGCTCTGTGACATGCCAGCTGAGTTCAGTCTCAGCTTGCCTCATGGCTTGTGTTCTCTGAAATAGTAGCCCTCAAAGTTCAGTGGCATCTTTGATTTCTGGAAAGAGCCTGAAGAAAGGTTACTCTAGCCTTTTGGAATAGCTAGCAGAGAGACCACTTTTTAGCCAAAATATGAAGGACAGGAGTGAAAAAAGCACATTCAAGTGATTGCATATTTTTGTTTAATGTCCACTACATTGTGACAGTGTGTATCCATACTGAGAGTAGCAATAATTTTAATTTACTGGGTTTGTGACTTAATCATTGTTGTGTGCTCTCAAACGTATTTTCTCTGTTACTCTTATAACTGTAAACAATTCTTCACATTGATAGGAGAGATCAGGAATTTGGGGATTTAAAATCTGTAGTCACAGAATGTAGCCTTTGTCAAAATAGTAATTTTTTTAAATGAATATACCAATTTCATTGGAAGTTTTGTCAAAATTATTCTTATTGTCCAGGATACTGGAGGAGGGGAAGAAAAAAAATAGGAGAGAAAAATGTCTCTGGAACCAAAGCCAAAAGACTCAACATTGGATCACTCACCTGAGAAGTTCAAAATTCATCTGTGCTCAGTTAGAGCCAAGATCTTAAACCAGGTCCTCTCTGAAAAACAGATTATTACAGAATCTCTTGTACATTATTGCACTGGGTATCTCTACTCTGCATAAATAATTCAGTCTTCTGTGGTTAGAGGCAGTGTGTGATGGACTCTGCTTTTATTCTGTAGTTGGGACAGTTCCTACGAAGTGGAAGTCATTGCTTCATGTTTTTGCTTTGCTCTAAAGAGTTTCAGTTATCAAGATCAAGACCTATCACAGAATAAATACATTTTTGCAGAAGGCAGTTCAGTACAGTTTTGAATCCATCCTGAGATAAACTAGTCTGTGTGGTTTTTACCATACACAGACACAAATAAAGCTTTGCATTGGGAAGGAAAACTGAAACCTGACAAAGTTTCAGGGATTGGGAACAGTTTGTCTGCTGAACAAGTATACTGCCAAATCACTTCTGTCCTACTAGTTATGACACAGGTTTTTCTGTAGTCTGTTTAGAGTGGTGGCCAAATTGTAGAACAAAATGTGAGTGACCATATTGGTCAGCTGGTTAAGTTTCACACAGAATGGAAATGTTATGAAACCATGCTGTCTTATGATGTCATTGGGATAGTATATACATCATCTTGGCTGACTACTTTTTTGACCGCCTAGCCTACAAAACTATATACTGCTTTTCACAAACGTCAGTATTTTCAATGGTATGCCAACGTTAAGAGCATTACCATTTGACGACACTCATACTCTTCCAAGAGTAGGAAGGTAATAGAAGGTACGTTTTTATGAAATATTTACCACTTAAAATGTAGTCAGTACTTTTAGAAATGTGGTAAGTGTTGTGTAAGAATCACATCTGATTTCAAAATCAGGCACAGAATTGAGTATTTCATTACCAGAAATTAATTGAAGATAAATATTGGAGGGTTTGGGGTTTTTTGTTTTTGTTTTGGGGTTTTTTTTTTTTTCAATTCTTGAATTCTAAAAGAAAACAAAGTAGAAATCCTGTCAGCCAAAACTGAAATAACATCAAGGAAAAGTCTTGCTCTTCTTTAAATCTATGAGGTTTTGGCAGCCTTTGCTGTGGCATAGTAACACAATTGTGAATACAAAATATGGGGAAACTAAGCTGAACATCTTATGGTGTTGTACTGCTAACACTTGTTATGTTTTCATGTGTCTGAAGCTAGTTTAGCCATATTGCAGCTTTTCTATCATTTGTTGTCTAGTCTTCAAAATCAGTCTGTAAAGAAAACAGCCAAACAGAATAACAACAAAATACACTCACATTTATCTTGTTTGGCCTTCAATGAACTGAAAGCAATCAGCGGCCATATCTTTATTCTGGTGTGGTTGTGTCAGTAGTTAGTTCTTTTCCTTTATATGCACAAACATGTCCTATTTAAAATTTGAAAAAATGCTTCTTCTCTAACCAGATACACAAAGTCTCAAAGTATTGGAATTTGGGGTAAACCGTTTTAATACAGACATACTACCATGCATTAGATACTAATTTTTGTACAATTACCATCTTCCTTGTGGATGGTTAATGTGATCTTGTGAGAATTGCTGGTATGATCTTCACTATTATATTATCCATTATGACACCCTTCTTAGTCACAGGGACTCAACTGATGATTTCACTGCTATGACTAGTCAGGTGTTCTTCAGAGTTATGTTACGCAGTGCATTAAAATGAGCATGATCCAAACTGATCCTGGAATTGCAGACATTTGCTTAGTGTCTTTTTAAGAAAAATATTAAAAATGAACTATTAGTATCTGTCATGACCTGAGCTGGACAGACCAGGGAGAGTTCATGGTGAATTCAGAATTCCCTCAGGCTAAATTAAGGTGAAGTGATACCGAACGATCGGTTAAACATTTTATTTATGGCAGAAGCAGCCTGAACTTGGAAGGCATAACAGTAGGTGGTAGGGTTTCTCACAGCAAGAATGGGCATGAAAGTATGTCAGTAAACTGTGGTAACCATATGTAAGGCAGTAAGGCGAGCCCTCCCGTTGGGTCAGGAGGTTCAGAGCAGACCCCCCTGCTTTCTAGGCTCCTTCTCAGAGAGGAGCCCAGGGGCAGCTGGATCCGCTCCTAGTCCCAGACTTGGTCAGCAGTTTATATCTACAGGGATGAGGTGTAGGGGTTATAGAATGAGAGAAGGGAAGAGAGAAAGAAAAGAGAAAGATTTCACCAGTCCTGGGTCCAGCGTTGGTCCAGCCAATCCAGAGGTCCAGTCCCAGAGGGCGCCCGCGGGGCTTCTTGTGTCTGTGCCTTTTATAGCCCAGTTCCCACCTTTTTTCATGTCAATCACCCCCCCTTCTTGGTTTTCTGCGCACCGCCCCTAAGGACTTATGTAACTCTCAATCTTCTGCGCAGGCGCCATTATGGGGTGGTGGTCGTGAGCCCCTTCACCAAATAAACTCTGGGTGACTCCTGGCCATATACAGTGAGTTGTCCTGCTTAGTTCATTGGAACATGGGGCTGCGCATCCTCCGACACGCCTCTGGTGTCACCTGATTTTGCCATGAAGAACTTGCCTTGGTGCTGGACCTTGCAAGAAGTTCTGTTCCTCCCCTCAACCGCAAAAGCCAGGCCCTGGTCCCTGTCAATCACGAGGGGTATTTGAGGCATTAACCCTGTCCAGTCTCTCACAGTATCTTGCTTTATTATTTTAATAATAGAAACTTGTCAAATGTATTTTCTTCTGAATCCTTTCTTCCCTAAAGTTTAAGCCCATTTTCCTCCACAACGATATCAGAAATATATATCATGTACTTTTCTACCAAAAGAAAGCCCGTTATCTGTCATAAAGACAGAAGAGTATTTCTTCTGAAAACTGAGGTTTCAGGAAGCAGATGACCCAGCAATTTACATGCAGTGCATTTATTAATGAAAATACTTACCTCATTAAATCTTTACATTTTATATGATCTGCTTTAGTCAGTCCTGTTATCATCTTAACTTTCCTTTGAATGTTTTTATATAAGTTTTCTCATAGGTAAAAGTAGCTGCAAATTCGTAGATTTCTGTTTGCCTTTCAGAACTATGAATACATTTAGAGGGAAGCAAAACAAGATCAAAAGCATATGTGTAAGCAATATTGTATTTTGTTAGGCAAAGCAGCTAAGAACGAGAAAATGTAGAAAGCTAATAAAAAAGTGAGCCACGAACTGTACTCCTTCCTTTGACTGCTGTTTGCCTTGCATTTGTCTTTACAACCTCACATGCCTTTAACAAGTATCTTAAAAAAATCAGGAATTGTTTACTTTATATAAAATACACTCACTTATGTCTATCATTTAGGATCTTGCTAAAGTATCTTAGAGTGATGTTCGATGTACATCTCTGAGAAATGACTATTAGATTTTAGTTTGAAACTCCATAATGAACCTTAATTAAACATTTATAGATATATATTAGAACTATATAAATTGTGGCCCATGGTTTTGCAGCATGACTGCACTACATTACCACTTAAATCATCTCAATGAGAATGTTTCAGGTTTGACTGGCTTATCATTAGTCCAGAGAAAACGATTGAATATGTATCCATTTTTCCCCAAAATAACAATGATAGAGATGCTTTCCCCCTCAATAGCAATTATTAATATTTTTAGGGGACGTTATGTCTCAAATCAACAGATAAGCTTAGAGACATTGGAGGAAATCTAATGACAAAGAAAGACTTATTCTGTCTTCCAGGTTATGACCATATTCTACCTACAACCAATCTCAATCAAATAGTCAGTGCTGTTGAATACTAACCCCTTTCAATGGCGAACTACACTTATACTGTATTTAATCATAATTTGATAGCTAATTCTGTTACATTCGTACAAAAAATTGGTGTTTCCAATGCTGTTACTGAGGTGATTTTGACCCAATATGGTATTTACTGATACAGTTATCTAGACAGGTCAGCCTTGCCTCCCAAGACTCCCTTCTGACTCATGCTAATTACATTTCTTTTTAGACAGAATTATTTTAGTTTAGCCTTGATTCCTTTACCTAATTCTAATTAAGCATAGTTTTTCATCTTATGAACAGACAGCTTGCATACGAAATCAACAAAGTAACCCATTTTGTGGGTATCTTTGCCCTCGAATAGTTTTTATCACCCTTCTGGTTCCCCATCAGGGGCCTCAGCTAGTTTGGAAGGCTCTTACTTCAGTGCGACCTCCTGCTCACAGGTGCTTTGAAATGAGAAGGTGTTTGTGTTAGCATAAATGTGTGATCTGGGTGAACTGGAGAGAGACTTTCTGTTCTAAATACCAGGGCTATGGTTATCTCTTTGGAGCCTCAAAAAAATCAGAAAGTGACCTAGGGACTGAGTTTTAATCTCTGCTGATTCTTAAGGGTGGCACTGAGACCTCCACAAGTTTGAGTATGATAGCAGTTTTGAATTACAGATTCCTTGCTAGTCCTATTACATTTTCTTATGATAGTCTAACATCCTGCCTAATTAGTGATGTTAAGCACAATACTCCACAACATAAAAAAATACAAAAGGGACACCAATCCTTTGTAGGTTTTAAAAAAAAAAAAAAAGTAAAGGAGCATTAAGATTCTTTTTTTTTTTTTTTTTTTTCCTTTTTCTGTCTTTCTCCTGACCTATTTTATCCAATTCTGACAGGACAGTAACTTTGAAAGACTTCTATGTGTTGTGGTTTTAAAGGGTGAGCTTAAATCTTTTCCTCCTTTGTTGGAATGAACTGATCTTGGTCACCAATGTAGGCCGTAATAAAGTATAACTCTACTTTTTACTTTCCATCTTCCATAGTGTGACATTGTCTTCCTGATGACAAGTGTTCTGACTTCAGAGTAAGAGAAGCTGACAACGTTTTGAACACTTCTCACACACTTAGAAGTGCATGTGCAGCTAAACTATATTAAGCTCAGGTGCAGCAAGGGGCTAACTTCTAGCTCTATGTTTACTACCAACTTCAGTAGAAACTGTTATTTTCCCCAAATCAGGGTTGAATTGAGTGCTTCTGAGCTCCTTCGTTATGCCTTTTGGTATAAGCAGTTAAATTTGTTAAAGTTATTACAGTAGGATAACTAAGAGCAGAAATTCACTAGTTCTCCATAAATTGAAGTACACTCTTGCACAATATAGAATAAGCCTCATGAGAACAATGATTTAATATTCTTCTTGTCCTTTGATAGGAATGATCATAAGATAGTCTAGATGAGCAGGTAAAGTTGTGGAGAAGACACAGGCTGATAGCAACCAGTCATGGTCAGGTGAAACTTCTTTATATAACAAATCTGCAAACAACGCAATGAATTGGAAGCTTGGATATAATTAACACTTTGTGTCCATGTTTATAAAGAGTAGGTCATCCACTCAATGGGAAAAAACCCAAAATTATGTAACTTAAATTTAACTATAGTACTGCATTGTAGTTAGGAAATAGACTGTATATTTCCTTTGAATAATTTAAGAAAGAATCAAGTACATCTGTAATTAGTATTCATTCAGTCACTCTGAGTGGATACTTAGAATCATTTTTAAAATTAGGTTTTGTAGACAACTTGGAATGAAAAAATGTGCAGTATGACAAGATAAACTGCATGTAACAAGTAATTCAGCTAGAAGTTCTCTTTTTAACATTTCTTTAGAATTTCAGGGAAAAAAACACAAATGAAAATTGTTCAAATGTTAGCATAGCTCATTCTGCAGAGCTATACAACTTACAGAAGGTGTAGTTGTGAATAAAGTTATTCCACCTATGCTCAAATGGTAATGATTAGGGGGTAAAACTGATTAGGTGTAGAGGGAATACTAAAACCAAACAAAATGCTTACCAATTCCTTGAAAATGGAAACACATGCATGCATGCAGTTTCAACAATTTCCATATTTAAACATAACAGAACTGTTTCCATATTTTTGGTTTAGATTCAAGATTTTTATTCCATTCTGTCATTTACATTCCCTTCCTAGTTACTTTGGAATCTTTGGGAATATGAAACCATGGAACTAAATGAAATACATGAAACGAAGAAATGTAAACCCATTTGAACTTAAATTAGATTTCATGAACTGCAACATACTCTTGAATCACACAGAATTACACAGAAGGGTTGAGTTTGGAAGGGACCTCTGGAGGTCATCTGGTCTAACCCCCCTGCTCAGGCAGGGCCACCTAGAGCCAGTTGCCCAGGACTCTGTCTAGAGGGGTTTTGAGTATCTCCAAGGATGGCGACTCCACAACCTCTCTGGGCAACCTGTGCCAGTGCTCAGTCACCCTCATGGTAAAAAAGGGTTTCCTGATGTTCAGATGCCACCTCCTGTGCTTCAGTTCGTGCCCATTGCCTCTGGCCCTGTCACTGGGCACCACTGAGAAGAGCCTGGCTCTGTCCTCTTTCCACCCTCCCTTCAGGTACTTGTATACATTAATAAGGTCCCCCTGAGCTTTCTCTTCTCCAGGCTGAACAGTCCCAGCTCTCCCTGCTTTTCCTCATCTGTGAAGTTCTCCAGTCCCTCAGTCATCTTAGTGGCTCTTTGCTGGACTCTCTCCAGTATGTCCATGTCTCTCTTGTATGGGAGAGCCCAGAACTGGACGCAGGACTCTACATGTGTCCTCCCCGGTGCTGAATAAAGGGGAAGAATTGCCTCCCTCAACCTGCTGGCAAGTCTTAGCCCAATACAGCCCAGCCTACCATTCACCTTCTTTTCTGCACAGGCACGTGGCTGGCTCCTGTTCGACCTGGTGTCCACCAGGACCCTCGGGCCCTTTTCTGCCAAGCTGCTTTCCCACTGCGGGGCCCCCAGCATGTACTGGTGCATGGGGTTGTTCCTCCCCAGATGCCAGACTTTGCACTTGTCCCCGTTGCGCTTCATGAGGTTCCTGTTAGCCCGTTTCTCCAGCCTGTCGAGGTCCCTCTGGATGGCAGCGTGACCCTCTGCCCTATCAGCCGCTCCTCCCAGTTTAGTGTCATCTGCAACTTGCTGAGGGTCAACTCTGCCCCATCAACCAGGTCCTTAATGAAGATGTTAAATAGGACTGGACTCAGTCAGTTTTCAATCCACCTCACTGGCTGCTCAACCAGCCCGTACGGCTTGTCTATGAGGATCTTATGTGAGACAGTTTGAAAGGACACTGAAGTCCGCTGCTTTCCCCTCATCTTACAGGCCAATCACTTCATCATTGAAGTTTATCTCAGGCATAAGTTCCCCTTTGTGAAACCATGCTGACCACTCCTGATGATTTTCTTTTCCTTAATATGCCTGGAAATGGTTTCAAGGATGAGCTGCCCACACCTTCCCAGGGATCAAGGTGAGGCTGAGTGGCCTGTAGCTGCCTGGCTCCCCCTTCTTCCCCTTCTTGAAGATGGGGGTGGCATTTGCTTTTGTTAAGTCTTCAGGCACTTCTCTCTTGAAATGGAACTCGAATTTTCAGAGATCTCAACAGATTTTGGTATCTAGCTAAGTGGAGCATCTCAGTAAGTGGGTAGTAACACGGAAACAAAACTCACAAGAAAATTTTGGAATACAGAGACACTGAAACATGATTAAACAAGTCTTATACCAAAACACTCAGTTTTTAAGACAAAATACTTTGAGAAGTCAATTTTTCATTTCTGCAGTTGTAAGGATTTTTTTTTTTCCCCTGTACATCATTAGCCAAAGCTAGAGGCTTGTGATCTCCATGGGAGGTGGGTAGGAGGCAAAGAGCTTAGTGATTTTTAGCCATATATCCAGTAGTATATACACATTACTTTGATATGAACTTTAAATAGAAAACAAAAGAAAACAGAAAATTGTGCTCCAGTGTGAGTAGATAGATCTTTGCGTTCATGTGTTAGTAAAACAATATCCAAGATTGATAGAGATTAAATACAAAAATACAACAGCCTTTTCCAAGTTCTGTTTGAATTCATATTTTTAACACTAAACGTGCTGGCTTTACAGACAGGTATGAACAGAATTGTCTACTTGGGAAATGCAGTACTAGATAACTTTATACTTGGATTTGAGGTGTAATAGTGGTATTCTTTGATGTGCCTTGCACCTATGTACTTCCATCATGATTTATGTCATTGATAAAAAATGTATATGGCTCAAGCTGTTGATGTGGTTGGCATCTGTTTCAGATTCATTTTTACTGACAGCAAGCTGCTGCTGGCGAGCACTCAGCCTTTTTATCATCAAAAATACAGAGACTGGCATTCCTGCCATTGCTCTTTATTCTACGCTAGAGTTCTTCATCAGATGTATTACACTAAAAACTGTGGTGGATGACAAGCATTATAGAATATGCATTTTAAGTTTCCTAATTAGAATTTTTAAACAATGCTAGACTTTATTGAGAAGTTATCATAACAATTGTAATAATGCTAAATAACCCTTGGCAATGTCTAAGCTTTTAATTCCATCTTAAAGTTTATAGAATACCTATGCATATCTACATAGATATGTCAGAATACTTATCTGTCATTTGTTATAAGAGACAGAATAGTTTAGAAGCAGCCAAGTATTCGACTGTTAGTAGTATGACTCATTTCTCTTTATCTGTACTACAGTATTTTTGGTTTTCATGCACCACTATAGAAGGGAGAGTGTGTGTTTGTGTGCATGTATACATAAATGTGCACATAAACTATCCATGCATATACATATGTCATTGGATGTACATTTAGACTTGGGATTCAACAAGAAGTTAGAAGCACTTTCTGAAGTGTTCCATCATTTGAGGAGTCATTTTTTCCCAATCCCTGCACTGTATGAAGTAGGATATTGGGGAGGTTGCTTAGCATAGTACAAAATAAAAAAGGTGTATTCTTCTGTCTGTGCTTTATAATGTTACTGCCATTTTGCATTCATGAAAATGATGGTCTTTCCTAATCACTTTTCCACTATTCACATAGGCATCATCTCAATTCGTGCTTGTTTTTCCCCTATGTCTAGATACACTTCCTTTTGATAGGATCCATTGTAGTGAACCCCTGTAGTTTTGTCAGATCTCCGCTAAAGAGTCACTTAGTTTTTGATGTCTGAGAAAAAATAGCAAATTAATAGCAGTAGATTGGAAGCAGTATATGGAGGTAAGAAGTATGTATTTGTGGTCTAAAAGCTATTATACATAGACTATGTCCAGCTCTTCCACTCTTCCTGTATAACTTGTTCTCTTAGGTAGTGTATGCTGTAGCCATAGATTGTCCCGCACACTGGCCGTTCATGAACGGAATGAAATAATAATAATAATAAGTGAATAACAGCTCAATTTTCAGTGTAATCTTATGAACTGCCAAAATAGATTTTGCAAAACCACCTGATTTTTTGGCATGAGACATTTTGTACAGTTCAGACATTTCAGTTCTCTTGGCAACCCAGTTTTGGTCTTGGTTAGAAATGTTGAAATAGGAACTGCAAAACTGGTGCAGCATTACAGAACAGTTCAACAACCTGTTCACAATCTGCAGAGATCTTATCAGTCCCATGAGAAAACAGCAGAAACCTGTTGGAGAGCCATAATTAGATGGCAGTCTGCATTTTTCGAAGAACATGGAGTTTGCTCCTATCAACTTCTACCAGAATCAGAGGCCTTTCTTTGTAGGATGTAGTGCTTGTCCAGTGGATTGCGTGGCCCTTTCAATACATCCTGCTATGTGCTCCAAAAAATCAAGGCTATTTCATGTTTTGTTTCCTGTTTTGTCACATTTGTCTTCTAGAAGATAATCTGGCATTCTCAGAATTACTTTAACTGGCATATGAGCCCTACATCCCCCTACTTGCCTCAAATGTATGGTTCAGACTGTCTGGCCATCCAAAATTATTTGCTTCTGACCTGGTCTCTGCTAATGGTTTATGTACTCAGCAGATATCTACTTGTACATGCTTTATATTCTATTTTCTCACCCTTATGTCCCTCCTTCAAATAGCATGGTGGCCCTTGTAGAGAACAAGAACCTTTATGAAATCACCCCTGACATGACTGTGGTCTCAAAGCCTCTTCAGGACAGAATTTGTCAGCCCCTGTTACGAGGGATTCATGATGGGTTCAGAGAGGTACCACAAACTGGTCCTTTCTGCAGTGAGGGTGGTACACTAGGAAACCCAGCTCTTCAGAAAATCCCCAAAGGGAGAATGAGAAACTTGAATTGGTCCTGTGTAGCGTGTGGCGTTTTCTTCTTTCCACATGCTTACCACCAAGAAGAAGAGAAATAGCGCAAAATAGGAAGAGGTGAAAATTAAATATGGTATAGGAAGAAGACACTTGATTATCCAGTTAAAGTAATTTAAATGTAACAAAGTCTCAGTTATCTGGCAATACAAATATGTGGAAAATAAGATATCATAGATGGTAGTGATACATTGGACTGGCTGACCGATCAGCATTTGAGAAAACAAGCAAGAGGAAAAAAATTAACAAAGTGTTCATAAATCAGTTTTAAAAGCAATATGTAATGTAAAAAATGGATAGTTTCTGTTGCTTTCATAAGTACTTTACAGGACTTCTATTGCAGTACTTGCATCTAGGTTTGTTGAAAATATTCAGGGAAGTTACTAAAACAGCTCTGCTATTGTTCATCTAATTCATAATGGATTAGCTCTTTTTTGTGGACGAAACACTTTTCTTAAAAGATTTCCAGCATGATGGACTGTATTTCACAAGAATTATTTAAAAAGCATAGCCTTCTAATTTCAGAAAATGGTTTCAGGCTGTAAATACTTAGTGAGCAGAGGTACTTCCCTGCAGTTCCTGGTAAGATGTCTTAGAGGCAGGAATGAAGATACTCGTACCATCAGTGTTTCCTATTAACTAGCTCCTAAACAGCTGCAGCCTTAGCATGCTAGCAGTCCTCCTGCATACTCACTTTGTCATCCCATTCTGAGGTACCTGACTTAACGCACTAGCAACTCACAAGAGTGGAAGGCTAACTATTATTTCTTCTAAATATAGAACATTTCAGTAATTAGATCTTTGTGGGGGAAGAAACAAGTAATTGCCATGCAGAGAGATTCAAAAGAATCAGAAAAAAGACTGGAAGTTACAATCTCTGGGTGCTGCACAGTGCTGCATAGGAATGCAAAAATCTGTAAACAAAGGCTTAGAAACAACCAGGAAGGGTAAAATGAGAAAGCTTAATTTGTTTCTCTGATGTGAGGTCAGAATTACTGAAGGTATGACTGGTATAAGTTGCTATGGGAACTGTGGAAAAGAAAGGATTTGGGAATGGCAGGACAGGGATGGACAGATGTGAAGGCGATGTTTGACCACAAATTTTGCATCATCGTAAGCAACGTGTCAATACCATGAATTCTCATTGACTCAAACGACTTGCTCCTTATGGTACTCTCTATACTGCCAGACCCTTAAGTATGTAGCATTGTGTGAGCTTTAGAGATTGCACAGGCTGTGGCATTCCTGCAACATTGCATAGATACCATTTTGTTGCAGCAATCTGAAAAAGAAGTGACAGCTTTCACACTCTTTCACTGAAGTTCTTCCTTTTTTAACTTACATATTATTATATATTGACCATCTGATGTGGAATCTGGAACTGTGAACTAGGTGATTAAGCTCCCTATTCATTACATGGAAGAAAGAACAGAACTCTGATATCTTATGATGTGTATTAGTACTTTAACTAATCAAATCAGAACATGAATGGTTTGCAAAAGAAAAGCAGTTTCATTTCCACATCTTACTGCTACTTAAAAAAGAAAGAAAAAGTTGCATTCTCTGTATTTAGTCCTGCCACACATCTTGTACGTTGGAAATTATTTATTAGGTCAAACCTTTCAAAGAATTCAGGAAATTAAGAACTTAATTTATGTATTTTAGTTGGGCTTGGGTGTAAGCTTCTGAATCCTGTCAAAGCTAAAATGTTTGTGCGTGGGACTAAGGAACTATACAGTAGGTGACTGTTGCATATATGGAGTTTTAGAAGTCACTGTGGTGTAGCATGCAACTCAGCAGGGACTTCCTTATTACATCTTAGGACTGTATGTCTGATTTAAACTGGTTGTATCCCATTTTACCAGCTTAGCTTCTTTATTGAATCTGACTTATGGTATTTTACAGATGCTTAACATCCTTACAAGATTGGACCTTATTATTTATTGATATATACAGACACAGACATTCACTGAAGCTGCTTTTATTGTAATGTCTTATCAAATGGATTTAAGTTATTTCAGAATGTGAGCCTCCCTATTAATTTCTTTCCAGTGAAAAGATTTTGTGGCAGAAGAGGCTGCTGCTGAGTTTTCAGATACATCATCTTCCCAGGCTTATTGATTTCAGTTTTCTAATATTATTCTTTCTATTTCAATTATGATATGTAAAAAAGTCACAGCAGCTAGAGACAATTATTTTTCAAAGCAGCCCAGTAGTCACTATGCTCCCCTTTCTACATGAGACATCACAGCTGGAGTGGGTGTTCAGGGTAGATTGTAGGTCTGCCATAAAAAAGAGGTTTTGCTATGGATTGGATGTCATAATAGTTAAGTCACCAATATGGCTTCCAAGGGATCTCTTTCACTGGTTTATTTAATGAGTCTACAAATAAAACTGGAGAGAGCCATTTTCAATCCAAAATCTTTATGAGAAATACTTCTAAGGCAAAAGAACATTTGATGGTCAACTCTTCCCCCTACAACCCCGCCCCAAAGTCCACTGTAGTATACCTTCTGCTCCTCCCAGCACAAGTGACACACACCCACCAAAAATGATCCTGTTTGTACAGGAGAAAGTGTATGGAACACATTTAGAACAAGGAAGATGAAAATGCAAATGATGCCTGCTTTGTGTCTGCATTTCATGGGAAGCAATGTACGCTACTGTCAAAGTAAGTGACAAAACGATGGGTACTGTTACCAATTTGAATAAACCCATAATTTATAGGAAAAAGGCATGTTCCCTCATGCTTATATGTAGTTCTTCCACATGTTGTACTCCTACTCTCTTTTTTCCTGTATTTAGCAAAAGATGTTAAATTTCTGGTATATTTGAAAAGTGTCAGGGAAACAACATACACAGCTCTAGCAAGGTTTTATTGAATCCTGCTTGTCATGACAATCAGAGACCAGTTAAATCATCAACAGAATCATGTTTTTGTTGCGACCATTCATAACATCCTTAGAAATTGTTATCTTTGGGTCATCTAATCATTTCTCTTAATCAGCAGATCAACCATGGCTTGCTAGCAACTTTAAGAAACTGGTGACCTTCAGGTAGAAAGATTTAAAACCAAACTAAGAATGGATTTTTTTTTTTTTTTTGCCAACACTGGGGAAAAAAAAAGGACAACAGCTTAATTTTGGGAAGGAAAAAGCCCAGCTAAAATGTCAATTTTTGTGTCTTTGTTGAAAAAGAAATCTGTTAATTTAGATTTGTTTATGCTCTGTCTTTGAATTTAGTTTGTTCAGAAAAAGAAGTGTTAACTTTCTGAAATAAAATTATAAACCCCCCCCAAAATAGAAAAGTTATAAACAAAATTTATTTTAAAAAGTTTAAAGCAATGTTTCCAACAATGTATTTGAAATTATTTCAGTATTTTTCAAAATGTTTCTTCTCTGTTTTTTCTACCCAGCTAAAACTATCTGTTGTATTATACTCAAATTAACAGATTGTTTTGGTTGCTTTAGAAGCTTGAAATTTGGGGGAAATGATGATTTCCCCCAAATATATTACTTACAGCTAGACATCTAGATATGTTACATGTTTTTGAGATAACTAGAGTTTAAGAGTTGTTAAGACAGGTCAAAATTCTATTAGAAGTAATAATTTAATTAAAGTTTTGCTGATTTTAATTGTCTATTTACAGTTAAAAATTTTGGTATTATAGTCATGCTCAAACTTTGCAGCCAGGTTCTTGGTCTATGTGATCTTGTTGTGATACAAATAGCTGAGAAACCATGGGCCATGTTCTGAGCAGTTAAAAACAAGAGACTTTTCAAAGTCTTGTGCAAGTGGTGAATGAATGTATATCTATTTATCTAGAAAGATTAGTTTGATTACACTGTACCTACTGTTAGAAGTAAGCCTGACCTATGTATTAATTTATGCCCTATGACTATCATCAGAGATTATCACTGTGAAATAATCTTTCTTGTTTGAAAGATTTAAAAAATGGAGGAAAAAAGTTTTAAGCCAAATTATTAATGATGTCTCAAATTTTGAGACAATCTGAGCACAGAATGCACAGTTATCTGAGATTTATTTCATTAGAAAACTCCATTAACTTCCATTATGATATTTTTCATACATGGAATGTAATATTGAGAAATAAGATAATATAGAAAAAAATCTTAATTTTCTCTATTCAAATATTAAAGTAGGGGGGAAGGGATGTTTATCTTCCATCAAAGAACCAAAAGCATCCTATAACGTAGCAGGTACAAATAAAAGTTTCACCACTGCCTGTACTATAAATTTTTCACTTTTGCTGTTGTAAGCAGAGGGCATAGAGATTATTATTTCAATTCAGTGTCTAAATTGAAGTGGAGGGGGGAACCACACTAATTTAAAATTTTAATCTTCTGTAAAACTATTGATTTTAAGGTTTCTCACATGAGAAATTTTTCATATTCTTTAATAAAATTTTCAGTTTGAGTAATTGTTTGGCTTTCAAAAATAATTCTTAAAATTATTAACAAAGTGTCCATTACTGATTAATCATTAAATAGTATTAATAAGAAATATGAATACAATAAAAAGAAAAACTGTTACTAATTTTGGTAGCTTAATTTAGAGGAATCTACGTTTGTTTGGTTTGAGAAATTTCCTGAAGCAAGTGTCCAGGATTTTAATGAGTCAGTGGAGATTAGTCCTAATTTATGAGAAGATATTATAATTCATTTATTTTAAACATTTAAACTGCAATGACAATCTACAGAATTCTGTGTGAGCGAACGTTACTGCAGAAAGATTACATGGTTAGGAACCTATAATTAGCTAATAGGAGTCCAGGCTGGGAGGACTAAGCCCAGCTTTTTATGAAAATGTACTTACGATGAACATTCACAAATCAGTTTTATATTTAATGCAATCTCATGTTTGTCTTCATACAGCAGTTATCTATATGACAAATTGCTCAGTAGGAAACAAGTTAATTGCATTGGGAAGAATTAAACATTACTAGTGTTGTGTACAGAAGAAAAAGTCATTTCTACATGAGATACTATGCATTCATTTGTATGAATTTGGTCTGGTTGTAGAGAGATTCAGTCACATCTGTAGAACTGAAAAGACAGCTCCTAGATATACTGACGTTCCTAGCTACTACAGGCTTTTCCTTTATAGTCCCACATAAAACCGTTAAATTCCTCCCTTTGTTTTATGGGAAGGCTATGTACTGACACTATCATCAAGGAAGTATGCTTGTGTTTCTTTTTGATATACAGTTGTGAAGCTTAGTAATCTGTCTGGCTGGCAGATCACTGAGCAGAATATTAGGGGAGTCTATTCTGTGAGAGATAAAGGCATGAATGAGCTTCTCTGTATTCAACAGGTAGCGATATGTTTTAAATCCCAAAATATTTCTCAGGTGATAATAGGTCTTAATAATAAACATGCCAGTGTTCAGAGGATGTACTGGAGTAAAAAAACACTCTGCAATGTTAAACAACACCTAGGCATTAAATGTACATCTGTCAGAAAAAAACCCAACCCAATACTTTCAAATATTTTAGATGCCCTTGAGCTCTTGAGGAAACCCAATTACAAATTTTATCCAAATGAAGAAATGAAGGTTCATCTATATCTAAAAAGGAACAATTTACACTGAAATAGTATGGTTTGGTTTTCCTTGCATGATTAAAACATGGATTTTTGTGGTACAAATTTAAGTGATCTGTCTCAAATACAGTAGGTAAATATTAGTTCATATATGGAACTTCATAGAATATTTTGTAATAACGAATAAGAAGACACTTTGGAAAGCAAAAGATTTAAAAGGTTGTTTCAGTGCAATTGGTAGAAATGGCAAACCCCATCTAAATGCTACAGAAAACTGTACGGTACAATATGGATGATGTTGTTTTCACCTTCTAGCATACAAAAACATTAAGCAGGAAGAAAGATTGGCTATCGTAGATTAGAATACGTTTTCACCTATAGAATCCTCAGTGTGTAACAGTGATAAAACCTGCATCTGATGATCAGACCAAAATGGAGATTCTGGCTGTGATCTTTCTTGCCAGTCGTGGTCCTCGCTGAAGGTAACACAGAAGTATGGTAGATAGGTAGATAGAGGGAGCTATCTGGTAAAATACATTCATTAAAAGTGGGAGAGTAGTTTAACTTTATTGGGGATGTAGGATGGAATTTCACCTGAAAGGAATCAAATCTGCTCAAATTGATCTCTGAATCTCTGAAGGATCCCACAGAAACCAGTGAAAAAAATGTCCACACATATGGTTCCAGTTTCAGGCTTAGAATTCTGTCTGCAGAACTTTTGGGGGTTACAATAGGGAAATAGTAATTTGCGAAGAGGGGCTGGGGTTTTTTTAGACGTTTGAGAATTTATACTACAAAAATAAAAAGCTTGTACAGCAGAAATATGGTTCCTGCAAGCAGAAATTATCACTATTTCAATACTGTGTAAAACACATTCAATACAATCTGATACATATTACTATTATTACACGAACTCAGAATAATTTATACTTAATATTTTTTAAAAAAGACTCTAAAAAAGTTTTAAAAAGAGATTTAATCTTTTTTTCTTAATTTTTGGCAAAGAAATTTTAAGCTCCCAAAGGTACTGTCAAATTTTTGCTGATGCCTAGTAGCATTTGAGTGGTTGCTGTCATTCAGCAGTACTTACCCGTATACCTAAACATCTCACCCTCGTTTGAGAAACTTTTGATCTGTTAATTTTTTCCCCTTAACATTTTTGTCTTTGTTTCAGATATCCTTTGGTAAAGGACCATAATAATAGCTTTGGCTTTAAGAGTAAGATGTTTTAAGCATTCTGTGCTCTTTGTATCCATTTAAAATTCATTTTATCATCGTGCAATTTTGTAAATGATAGCAGTTCCATATAGTTGTTACAAAAATTGTATTTAAAAATACAGTTGAAATGTTGCTTGAAAAATCTTAGCACTGCAGACTGGAAAATAGAAGAGAAACTTGTTACAGGAAATAGGTTGCTGTATTTGTACCACTGGTAAAAGGACTTTGGTTTGGTGAAAACTGGTACAGGTAGTAAGTGCATTCCTACACTAGATCTAAGGATATTCAGCTCTAAAAACCAAAACCAAAAAACCACCCTTGTGATAAAAATAGACCCTGCCCTTTGGGAGGAGGAGGGAGTAGGAAGGGCTCGACAGCAGACTAACAAACGATTCACAAATCCTCTAGAAATCTCAGTTGACATAACCTGTCAGAATTCAAACAAAACCTAAAAATAGGAAATAGAAATTATGTATTTAAAAAAAATGGTTTTCATTTTGCCTTTTATTTCCATTTGTGGTAGGAACCAAGAAAATGAACCAATTTGATAAGAATTAATTGTGAAAATTTTGTGAATTAAGAGTATATTTGAAATAAAGCTGTTAATGAAAAATCATCTGCTTTTTCATAACAAATTATAACCATATTGGTAACTATTTTGATATTAATTTATTCTTAATTCTTTTATTCATTACTTTGAAAATATTATTTTTCTACTGTATCTTCTACAGCAAAAAATGATGCCAAAATAATGTCAATGTTTTGTTTTGTTTAAATAAATGTATTTCAAAATTTGAAATAACATTCACTTCTGTGTTTTGACCAGCTGCAGTGCTTAAGCCCTTCTAAAAACTGAGTCCCTTATTTAGTGACTTAGTGATTTAGCTTTTAAATGAGCTTTGTTGAAAGTTATGGGCTGATTGTAGTTGTGGATCCCCAGTGAAACAGGGCCATTTAGTACCAGCCTCAAAAGGCTTGGTCTGTGCAGATTGCTTGGGCTAAAACCATGTGCAAACTGTGCTGTTTGTATATACTGTTCCCTCACGGCAACTCTATCTTGCTTGCCAAATGGAAGTGCCAGGTAGTATTTTCCAAATGGGCTTTTCCCTCATGGAGAAAAAAAAAAAAGGCCCAGCAAAAACATTTGCCAGCATTTAAAGCTCTACTCAAACGGTTCAACCCAGACACTTAAAAGCCATTGTGCATTTTAACGTTGATTTTGCAAAACAGTGAATAGCAAATTCACAAAACAACACTGGTGTCCTCAGGGTGGGGTAGATGTGTCCGAAAGGGGTCATAGATGTGTCCGAAAGATATTTTAATTTTAAAAGCTTGAGAGAAGCAATATTGTCTCATATCCTTATTAAAAATATGCTAAAATATGTAACACATCCTACGGGTCACAAAATGCTGAGTTTTAATAAGGGTACATTTGTGCTATGTTACGAATATGATGAAAACGATGAAATAGATTGCTTTGCAGTAAGAGGTAGTTAAGAAAAAATTGTAATGACACTGGTGGTGTAATAAATTATTAAATTAACATTTCTGTAATTCCAAGATTAATCGAAGATGGAAAATGTGAGCGGTGTCATATTTTCCAATTAAGCAGCAAATAGACTTCAAGTAATGAAAAAGCAGATTAGTGGCATCCAAGTTGTATCAGACAAGTAATATCTGTGAGAAAGATTTTTTTTAAAGGAGAACTTAGACAAATCTAAGAGATACTATTAAAAATAACTGCAATTTAAACAGGACTATGGAATAATATGTCAGAAGAGAATACTAACAATTAAAATAGAATCATAAACTTCAAATAAATGACACAATGATGTCAGGTGCTTCCAATAAAAATCTTTGAGACCTAAAGATAGAATTTTTCCTTATAGTTTATATCCCAAGGTCAGAAAAGTGGAGTACTTTGTCCTACATTCCAGAAGTGATCTCTTCACTCACTTACAGGAGGGAGCAATTTAAAGTGATTTACAAGTAGGTAAAGGGCTTGGTTCTCATTTGCACCCATTAAAGAAAAACAGTAGTTCAGTAAAATATATCAGCCTTTTCTGTTATTCAGTAATCCTACAAAGCATTTATAGTCTAGAAACTCAAAATAATGTGTTGATTGGACTAAACTTTCTGCATAAAAGGCAAATGAAAAGCAGGTAACCTGTATGGCAAAGAAAAAAAGAGATAACCATTTTTTTTTTTTTTTTGGATACGTAAACATGGAAAGTGGCTTGTTTATTCAAATTGTCCTTTGATATAGATAATGAGGCTTCTAATAAATGAATAGGTTTGCATCATAGAAACCTGATTCAGGATTCAGTTTTTCCTCCTGATTAAGTTCATATCAAAGGCTCTGAATTGTTTGCTAACAGCTTAAGTCAAAAGAGGGAATAATTTCCCAGCTCACTGGAACATAATTACCAAAATTGCAGTTCCTGTGGCCCATGGATTGAGCATACCATCCTTTCTGTGGCAAAACCCTGCCGTTTAGTAACAAGATCTGTTTTACATTACACAGAAAGGAAATGTTGTGATCTAGTGCCACTGTTGATAAAATTCCTACATTAAAGTGCTGAATTCACATAAGTGTTCCTTGCAGTTCCTTTTTTTTTTTTAATTCTAAATACTGCCAACATCAAATCTTACTTACCAAATGAGTTCTGACAAGATCAATTTTTTTTTTTTTTTTTTTTTTGTGTGTGTGTGTAAGATTGTGGGCAAATCCAAACTCTTGTTTATACAACATACAAGCATAAAGCAAGTTTTATTGCAACTATTAATGCTTCTTTGGGAAGTGAGTATAGAGAGAAAATAACCTCTAATCTTCTTGTCAGATAGTGGGGCCTCATAAGTGTTTTTTCAACTAACGGATCAAAATATCCATTACCCAGATTGGTGGAAATGAGAATAACAAACTGAGAACAGTTACTGGTCAGTAATCCCTACTGTTTACTTCAAACTTCTCTATTACAGAAATATTTAATATAATTCAGAGGCAAATTAAATTCAGTAATGTATTATATTTGGGAAGAATCTTTTGGGCTTTGATATAATTAGATTGTGATTTCTATAACAATGATATGTTGTGGAGTTACTAGTATAATTTGTGAAAATAGATTTCTTGTTTTTCTTTATGTCATTCAAAGGATGGGAATATACAGGGATACAGACGTAATTACAGATGTCAAACAAAAAGTACTTTGGTTTTAACTTTGCAATATAATGAATTAATTGGATAACCTTATGATGACTTTTAGGTTTTTGAGTGCTGAATTAAAAAAAAAAAAAAAAAAAATTCACCCTGGATTTGTGGATTCTGCACCAATGCCTTCCATAAGAATTAATCTGTGTTATTCTTTAAGAAAGTCTGTCCTATACCTGAATTTCTGTATGCTAAAAAGTTTAGTTAAGTCTGTCATTACCTTGGCATGCTTGCTTCTATGAAGCTGTTTTTGTAGGCTGCTCAGTTCCTTGAACATTTTAAATTCTCTGGAAGTCAAGAAATAATGTTTTCAAGTAAAACTGTGCAAAGATAACTCTTATCTAGTAACTTAGGGTTTCCAATTATGTGTATTTTAGGTTTTGTAAGTAAAATATTATCGTATCAGTGGTGTTATCTATCTGGAAGAGAACAATAGAGCAAACATGCAAATACAACATACACATAGTACTTTTATAATAAATATTGTTAGTATAGCTTATCTGTTTTTAAAACTTATTTCATGAATTCAAAAGCAGAAAAATATAAGATCCATGGGTGTCTATGTATTGCTAATTCTTCTAATGTTTAACTCACGTTTCATGAATCATAACAATGTTAGTATGTTTGCATTTAGCAAGTTTCAAGAAAGATCGATTGCTCATCTCCCTAATTAAAGTATGTTTTAAGTATATTTAAAGTATCCTTGGACAGTGTTCTTTGCAATTCTGATTTTTCTGATCTAAATATATGCTAGCAATGAAAAGAAAATAAAAGTTCTATTATTTAATCAGCCAAATTACATGGAGAAAACAGCTCAAAACCACTGTCAATAGTCAAAAGCATTCTAGAAACCCACACCCCTCGCGCTAAGTGTGGAAAGTACTTCTACATTAGAGGAAATATCTGAAGATTCCCACGTTAGCCTGATACAAACTGCAGGAACTACTGAAGCCATCCACAGTGCAGCTGACCCACAATGAAAGGTAAAAAGGGAAGTGACAGATAGTGATATTTTGTGGATGTTTTGGTTTATGTTCCTAATAGCGACTTTCGCTTGATTTTTTTCTTAGAGGAGTGTAAAATAAATTGTTGTTATAAAAAGATTGTGACCTGGGAACAAGCTTTGTTATTTGTATTATTTTAGTGGGCCATGTTTAAAATCTCTGAAAACCTTTTGATTTTCATGTTGTTTCAATATGCAGTTATAAAATGCTAACCTTTCAAGTTTGGAGTTTACTGTGAGTCTGCAGTAGTACCCTTTTATTCCTTTAGATAATCATTTCAGTAAGCAAAGGGCCAAAGGGAACCAGCTGCAATATCATCAAAAAACAGGGGCTAGTCATTATCTTGTTCTCCACTAGAAAATAGCAAGAAAGGGAGATGTGGAATACATTCTAATCCCTCAAAAAGTGGAAATTAAGATTTATCTTATTGCAAATAATCACTACAGCACTGTGAGAATTTCTTTAATGCAACCACTTAAAGGAGAGGTAATCTTAAGATGTAAATCAATTACATATTTTCTGTTAAGTGTAAGCACAATCTTTTCCAGACTCCGTGCTTAATTGAAGACTGTCTACATAAAACACCTAAGAGGAGTTAGTATCTCCCCTACCCAGTTATAATAGAGGTCGAATTTTTTAATAGAATTTAAGCTTTGTTACAGACTGAACTAAAGAAGAGTGACAGCATATGATTATTGAGGTAAAAGTGACTATGTTAGCGCAGAAGTATAAATCACAAGGTTTGAAAACTTTTCTACAGTGTAGATGGCAGCCATGTTGAAAGTTCTATTTCTGATACTGTTGGAGTTAAGACAAGTTCGTGTATTCAGATGCTTTGAAAATAATTAAAACTTGCAATTTATTTACAGAAATCATTACTTAATGTAGATACTTGGACTTGAGTTATGAAACGCTGCTTTTACTTTAGCTGATTTCAGAAGTTTACCCGCTCTAGGGGTTAGTCATAATCAGGGTAATTTTGTTCTTTTAAACTTTTTGGACCAGCTGAATCTCATTCATAAGACATATCCTCCCTCATCTGTCATTGTGACAAACTGCATGCCTTTTAAAACTGAGTTAGGCACAATGCTGGCAACTTTGTCTTGATAACTTAATAAATGCAGGTAAAAAGGGAAATTCAAGTCATCATGACCACTTTAGGACACTTTTTAAAATTTTGTCACATGTTCACAATTTAACTATGAGAGGACATGACAAGAACCACTTTTATTTTATTTTATTTGGAAGAAAGAAAATCAAAGAGCACCAGAATTTACTCTTTGATTTCAAGAGCTATGAGACCTAGAAGCCAAAAAAAAGTTCAAATGAACTATCACAGCAACATGAAAAATTAGTGTGCTGATACAATAAAAGGTTCTCTAGAGAGAATACAGTCATGGGAGATTTTGATTTAAAGAAAAAAGTGGGGGAGAAAATGGTAATGGAAAAATAATTTTCATGCCTGTAGAATCACAAAAATAGAGTGCACCCAAAACACAAGGTAAATATAACATTGCTATCACAGCACATCACTGACTAGTTTATTAATATTTTAATATAGTAAGTGCAAAATAATAATAACGTTTTATTGTTAGCTTACAATGGAAATATTATAAATGCAATAAAATAATTTGAAAATGTCATTTTCCTCTTGTTGTTTTCTTCAGATGGAATACAATGAAAGTGATAGCATTTATCTGCACAGAGATGCAGTAAACCTGAGAAGTAACCAGTTGCAAGTGGTTTAATTCTTCAGGTGAAAAAAGAAATAGAAATTGCTACTTAAAACCAAAAGGGAATAAGGCTTTTCAAACACGTTTATTTTTTAATTTCTGGTATTTGCTATTTCATCAGCAGATTAGGAGTAGTAACAGTAGGATCTTATTAAAATAATTATAATCTCAGAGCTTTTGGAATGAAAACTTGAAAAGACAGAGGGACAAGTTATATTATGCCATTATTCCCTATTATTTCTCCAGCAGATGTGCAATTTGTCCTGTTCATAAAATACTGTGGCTTTTGGAACACAGTATTTTTTAAGTTCTTTTCTGCTACTGCCAGTTGGTATTTCTGGTGCACTTGGTGGGTGCCTTATTTTTTTGTAACAGGCCTTTATAAATTCTTTGGTATCGCTTTATTACAGACTAGAGGGGCATATCTGCCCTCGCATTTTGAGGCAGCAATGCAGATTTGACAACCAGTTTCCCTTTCCAGTACTGCAAATTTAAATATATCCTATGCGCTATACACAGACAAACCATGAAATGTGCTTAGAATGAAAGAAGTAAATGTCCAGTCTTCATTTGGCTGTAACTTATCTTGTTATTTGCATGAGCCAGGGATTACTCATTTAAGGTGTGGAATTTGGCCCTTGAACAAAAGACAGGTTTTGATGTTGTGTTAAATGAGGGGTATTTGTGTTCAGCCCAGTGGAATTGCTACTCATTTGTATCAAGAAAGAAAAGAGATTAAGGGTCTATTTAGAGTATGTTTTATAATTTCTAATCTTTGTGTATCAACTCATTTGCATCTTATTTCCATAAAAAATTCTGTAATTCTGTTGTTGGAGTTCATCGTCTCTCATTTCATATAACATATTCCTGTAGTTTCAAAGCAGAAACAGTCATTGAAAGAAATTGTATAGTATTCATGTTGCGTATTTTTAACAACTTTGTTATTAAAAACACAGGGAAAAAATGTGTCAAATTATTGCAATTTCCCTCTATGTGTTTTCTTTTCCAGAAGGCTCGAACCTATCATGCATATGTTAAAATTAGCCTAAGGCCTAGGAAATTTGGCAGAGAAATTGTTAGAACAGTATTTCACAACCACCTGCACTTTCCTGTTGTGAATTTTATTCCAACTGCTAAAAATACGCTTGCCATTAGCAGTGATGTAAGAGCTATCAGCGTATCATCAGTGCAGGCTGGAACTCTGCGAGAGGACAGCTAAAGAGCAGGAGCAGTGATTATGACCTCCTTGTTGAGAGTGACCCTTTTCATCTATGCAAAGTGCATCCTGCAAACAGGGAGCTGCGCTGCCTTGGAGTATTCTTTAGAAATGATCTGTCTGAAGAAATGGGAAAGAAAAGCTGGGTAACATGAAAGCAGCACAGATAATCCTAAAGCTCATATAACAACAGTAACTGAAAAGCTAATTATTGGAATGTAAGGTAGGAAAATCAGATCACAAAATAGTTTTCCTCAAAAAAAAAAAAGAATTCTACTGTAATTTGAAATAAATAATACAACTTGTATGTCATAAATCTGACTTTGTAAACCATTTTTCAGTTTATAAATTGTGGTTAAAATGGGGCCTGGAAGAAATTAAGTTAGGTTTAGTAAAAAAGGTCAGTAAGCAACTTCCAGTGATGGAATATTTTTTTGTTTGTTTTCTGATTTGTTTTCTTTTGGGTGCACTGTTATCTATCAGTCATTCACATTTTAAGTCACACTATAATCTTAGGTCTATTTCAGCAAAAAGCAAGCGAGTACCTGGCCAATAACTGATTTACTTATTGAGATCTGCTAACGTTTGGAATAGCATATACCAAAAGGAAATGATTTAATTCTCAGAAAGTCCTGATACCTCCTCATTTCCCAGTGCGGTTTTGTACAGCCCTGTGGGCTCAATCCTTTTTGTTCATATCAGTGCTATTTTTGCCTGAGTCTCTGTGCAGCAAAGAATGGCAGAGTAATGGTGTAATAAACAGGAATGTCGCCGTTTTGTTTTGGCTTCATTTTCCTGAGAAAGCATTGCAGGATTAGCAGCTCCTTACATGGCTTTAGCCTACCTTTGCAATGCAAATCAGACAGGTTGCTAGCTTGAGCAAAAGTCTTACTTGGGGATTTGGCTATGCCCTGAGTTAAATTAACAAATTTAGGCTGAAAGCATCTCTGAAAATAGGTCAGAGGCTTTCAATGTGTGAATGAGAGCTGGACTAGGGACAGTACTTTGCTGCTGTGGTTAATGCTACAGGGAAGATATACCTTAACTGAAATGCTTGAAACGTCTGCATGCATTTAATAGGTTACTTGGGTGCTACATAATCCTGCTGTTAGGACTCCAGTTGGTGAATTTTTACATGATTCTGCCTTACTGAGGAGCAGTCACCTGCTGTAAAAATGCATAGGGATTGGTTAGCAGCTGACAAATCCAGGTGCTGAGCTGTGGGGCATTTGAACATTTGTGGTATTGCTTTCCATTCATCTTCAGGATAATATTGTGTGAACTAGACTCAAAATACCAAAGCCTCTAAGATTACCTCTTTCTAGCTATTTCTAAAAATATTTTCAAAGCAAGTTTTTGTGGTTTATTACTTCCTGTCTACAAAAAACATTATGCTCACCCAAAGGAAAAAAAAAAACTGATAATAAAACAGGACCTTTTAATCAACTGTGAACTAAAAGGTAATCCTAAGGGACCTATACAGTGCCAAAACTAATTTAAGGAACTTGTTTTAGAACAGAGTCAATTCAAAATCAGTTCAAATACACAGAAACTTATGAATTAATAGAAATCCAATGAATGATTCCCAAGGCCTAGTATTCCATGGCCTTTCTCCTCACCTCTCTTTAAATAGGGTAGAATCCATACCCTTAGACTCTTGCAGAATAACGTAATAGGCATGAAGCTGTTATACTGACATAGCAGTTCATTCTGTACTTTTCTATATGTAGTTATCTACATATCAACATTAAGGAAAAATTTACTCAGTGTAAAATCTGACCTGTAGGCATGTGTTTTTCTTGAAGCAGATATATATGAGTTTGGACAGAATTCTCCAATATTAGACTGTTGTGAATACTGGCATTTAGTGGATGTCTTCAAGAAGTGATCAAACTGCTATGCTAAACAAAATCAAGGGTGTGACAGGCACTCCTTAGTTTTATCAGATACCTTCTTTTTAAGGTATTCCACACAACACAGTTGTTAAAACTATTGTGAAATAACTATTTTTAGTATAGGATTAATACATTCTTTCCTGTCAGTTTACTTCTCTGATGAAATGCCATGCTGTTTTATGTTTGTATGTGTTACGTTCCTGCAGCTAGTGATTATCTGAAATCAATTAAAGGCATGAAATGAGACAACTTTTTTCTTCGATAGCACATCTTGAATTAACATTTATGAACGTTTACTAACCTTAGTTATAAATGCAATTATGTTTGAATACCAGTATACCAAACTAAAGTTAAATCAACTGTTAGCTGCAAATTATTTAAATTCTTTATTTTTCCTTATATTATTTACAGTTTCAGTCTCTACCCATGACCATTAAATTAAATATCTCTAGTTAAATTAGCTGTGGTGTGTAACTACAGTTAGAAAAGAAAGAGATTTGTTTTATCAAGGTTTTATTGACTTAAGGATTGAGAATGGTTAGGAAAGAGAAAGAGAAGCAATCATATAAAATGGTGGTAATGCAATACTCTTGCAAGCATTGACTTACTGTGCTAGGTCCTCTGAAAATTAGAAAAGAGGCGTTGACTATGATGAGGAAGTGTCTGCCCATGGCCTTTCTTGTAACAATGCCAGGAGACCTAAGCAGGTTTAGTGAATGCAAAATGAGCTAGATTCTCCAATTAAACTCTAGCAAGTTTTTCTAACACCTGTAATCTTAGTTGAGGTGGTAAGAAGCATTTCCATACAATGGACGGCGCTGTGTTAGAAACGTGCTTGTCAAAATCATACCTTGTTTATAATGGAAGATTTGGCAACTCCAAAATTAAATTTCTCAGAAGTTTTCTCTGAAAACTCAGATGGGCTATGAGAGATGCAAGTGTAGATCCTCTGTCCTCACCTCTAGACACGGGCTATTCTGATTTTTCCTCTTATTTTTCTACAAAACGTAAAAGAGTTTGGTGTCATGTTGATGCAGACTGTGGAAATACTTGAAATCTCAAAATACAGTATTGCTAGAAGATGGATTCCCACACAGTTCTGATTTCTATGGAGAATAGATATATCTGAGTAGTATGACATGGTAAAGAGACAGTTCTGTCCTTGTACAAGAATATATTCTCAAATCATATTCATTTTTGCTGTAGTGGAGCTATATTAGCATGTGTTAGTTATCTGTCAGAAAAGATAATATAATATGCAACTTGCTATTGCAGTTTTGCAATGAACCTTGATCCCAGCCATCTTTGAGAAATTACATATTTTAAGTATTTAATTTCATTTTTAGATGCATAGAATACATTAATGTACTTTATCCCCAGCCCGCCTGTCCCGTCCCAACCCTCAGGTAAACTAGCAGAAAGAACTTTCTGAGTAAGACATAGTCAGCACTAGCTGAGTTCTCTATATTAGTTATGAGTCAGATTGGAGAAAATAATTTATAACCATCAATGCAGATGATAAGGGTGATGCGACATCGCATTATTGATGCATGCAATAACTTTGTTCTTCAAGTATTTAGGACTCTTTGATGTCTGCAGCACAAATTTTCCATCACAGTAAAATGCAGGTCCCTTCTTAACTGACTTAACTAACAGTGCATCTGATAATTATCCCACAGGAGTTCCATATATTACCCACACTAGACAGGGTAATCCATCCTTTAGATAGAGACCTCATCTCATTCATTACTGCATGTATTTACATTAATTATAACAAGCTACAGCCTCTTCTATTACCTTTGAAATAATTTTTTTTTGCAGGACTATGGCAGTGTCTAGTCCCATAGTTGTTTCCTCAGACCTGCTGCTTCTTCCAAGCTCAAGATATACATAAGATCTCTGCTGCCATAGTGTCGTCTTCTCAGTGATCCCAACACCCTAAATTGCTCCTGAGTATGACCTCATCTCTTATTTCAATTTCACTATCTTTCTGGATGGAAGAACTCAGAAATCTCAAACAGATCAGTCACTCCCATCTTTGTGTCCTCTAGTCTCACATATATCCTCTCAGAAACTGTATTGTTCCTCCACCCTCATGCAGCAGTGAGGAACCTCGGAGATCCCTTCACTTTAGAACAACTGCTTCCTATTTTACAGAACCTTTCTTTCCAAAGTTACATTTAACCGTCTGGATTAGGATATGCATCTTAATTCTAAGGTGTCTTATTTCTGAGTTCCTGTTGCTTTCTATATCTGTTCCCATTTTAACAGCTTAAACACCAGCCATTTATATCCATTTATTAACATTCTGCAGGCAGTAGAGTGTATTTTCCTCTTTTCATACTCTTCTGTATTTTTTTTATGCCATGTTTTGAATCACATATTGGTCCAATCTTCTCTTCTGCCGCATCACTTCTAGTTCACATTCCCCTAACCTCTGGTATCTTGGCCCTTCTCTGAAAAGAAACAAGAAGTCAGTAAGATTTAGAGCATGGACATAAACAAAGTATTAGGTATTAGAGGTGATAAGATATTCCAAATGCTACAAAATTAAACACTGTCTCTTGTTGAGTGTACTTTGAAATCTGTAGACAAAGCGTTATTTCCACTTACAGTGAGAATGGTCTAATACTTAGTTCTGTATCATCTAGAATTTTCATATATTCCATTAAATTTAAATACTTTGTCTCCTTATTTAGTCCCAAAGTTGTTGTGCTTTATTGAATCCTTTGTTTTTTATCTTTTAGAGAGGTTGTTTAAAGTGGGCTTATAATACTGTATTGATGTTCATGATGACCTTACGTATTAACTCTTTAAACAAGCACTGTAAAATTTCAAATGGCTGTGCTACTTAGGAGATAAAAAATTGAGTGAAATATCTTCTCTTAGCTGTGACAGCAATAATTTTCAATTAAAGGTAGTTAAAAAGGTTACCATCTTGCAGACCATCCACTAATTGCAAAAGGAATCAGTCTTTTCCCTATAGTCAGGAAAAAAACAGTTAAAATTAACTGATAAATGAAAATAAAATTATTCTTCTTCACTCTTTTATTTTTAGGTTTGGTACAGAAACTGTTGTCTACATCTATTCTAGGATCTTTCTGTTCAAACTTCTACAAAGAGATAACCATAACTGCTTAATAGTAATGATGACTATGCAAATAAAGTACAAAAAATAATGAGGGTGAATATATTGGCAAGGAAACTTAAACCTTAAAAAAGAGATTCAAAATATCTTTAATAAGATCTAATGAATTTAAGCTGTCAGCTTATATTACAGAGAAAAAGCCCATTATAATTGCATTAGGACTGTATTATATTTAAATTTTAGTCATCAAGAAGTTGTTTCAAAGTTTTTCACTGAAAGATAGGTTTCAAACGTGTTTAGAACCAATTTATCAAAAGTAACACCCAAATAAGACAGAATTTCTAGAAGAAACAAACTTCTTAGAACCTCAAGCGCGTGTTTAAAATTGGCACATATAATTGTGGTACAGAAGATGCCGTTATGGGTGGAAAAGCTGACTGTTTAGCAAACTGTTTCAGTTAGGTTTCATGTTGTCTCTCCTATGGAGAATATGAGAAACATCAGGCAACTCGGGTTGCACTCTTCTCAGGACAAATCTGTAGGAGTGATAGTTCCCAGGGGTATAGTAGTCTAATGGTGCCGGAGCACTCCTGAAGTAGCTCTTGATCACTCTTACTCAGTCGGAGAGCAGCTGAATTCCCACATTCTTCCTCTACCTCTGGCTTGTTTTTCCTGCCTGCCTGCTCTCCTGCCTCTGGCTATTCACTGGTTTAGCTTCCAAATGGGAGACACAGAGATGGAAAGTGCTCCTGGCTGTGGAATTAGGACACCTGCTAGAGATGTGGGAGGCTTGGAGTCTCTGATGCTGCAAGGGCCCAGCAGATCAGGTTTTCTCCGAATGAGAGATGGAGACTGTGAAGTATAAAGTGGGCAGGACCACATTCACCAGGATAACAACGATACCACATTAGTTGATGGTCTGAACACGTGTGGCTCTTTAGACCTCCATGGGACATGCACACGTACTTTCTGCCTAAATTAGGGTCATAGGAGAGCTCTCTGCAGAACATAGGTACCACAGTTCTTTAAAAGAGCTCTTTTTAACTGGCTATGGGATATTCTTGGGAGCCACCTAAACAATTTGGCCCTGAAAAGCAGGCCAGCTAGATTTCTGCTCAAGTTCAATGCCAAAGTAGTTTAAACACAGTGGACTTTATCATATATTTTATTTATAAAGACAAGCTAAAGGTATTTGGAAACTGAAACCATGCAATGTTTCTTTGTGCTAAAGAAAACACTGTTTAATGGATATGAATAAATAATCCTAAATTACCTGTGCTCTTTCATAGAACTACTAATATCTATCTTGTGTTTTGGAATACCAGAGGCTTCCAAAATTTATCCAGTATATGAACAAAGGATTGCAACACAACAAAAATGAAAACAAGAGGCACTTGAAATGTGATCAAAGTAGGTGTGAAAATACATGTTATTTTGTCATTAAAAGCAATTATTATAATCAAAACAATATCAATATCAAGCCCACTTGGTCCCAGTGGATTTACAAATGTTTTAACAATTACATCAAGAAGATTTCAAACTATTACGGTTCTTTGTGCATTCAAATATCTTACTATTGGATTCATTGGAGTTTTTCTCAGTTCTTGCAGAGCAAGTTGTAGTAGCACTCCAGTCATCACAAGGTAGCCTTCTTAGAGCAGCCATGACATAGATCAGACTATAGATCTAACCAGTTCAACAATCTCAAAACTTACTATGAAATAACAAAAATATGTCAGTACTTGAGGGAAAGCAGAGACATTTTTTAATGTTTGCTTGGTAAACGTGAGACTATTTGACCCTTTTGTCCACTGAGATAATATTTTTTAAAGTATTTTAAAGGAGCAGTGAAGGATAAATCAGGAATAGCTTTCCTTTTAACTTGAGTGAAAGAGCTTAGACTTCAAAAGATCAGACAGACATAGTTGGTCTACAACACGGAGGCAGAGTGAACAGTGTAATAACAGCAAACAGCATATTTATTTCACATACATGTACTTCTTATTTTGGAATTGCCAAATTAACAGCAAATTTCATCAGAAATTATTGTAAGGCAGAAGAAGACACTGAACGGAAGTGGGCTAAGGAAAGAGAAGAGATCTTTGGAGATGGAGAGAACTTCCTGTAGTTTTAATGACAAGACTAAGACTTCCTCTCCTCTGTGCTGTCTATATTCTTTATGCTTTTCTTCGCTATATATCAATTCAGTTTTTATTTACACCTTTCCTTCTTATTCTTCTCTCTCTCTTTATCCCTCTGAGAGGAAGCTGGAGTCAGCTCCATGAAAATGCACTGATGTCTAATTAGTCCACTTTGGATTGGATTGTATTTTCTATGTTGCTTTATAGCTGGAAAGCAATTTCTAATGCCTAATAGAAGTGCGGCATGTGGTTTTCATCACACGAGGTTTCATCACATCCTCTAATCTCAGTTCAGATATGTTGGTAGCCCCATTAACCTTTCCAGTGAATATGTGTCCAATTTCAAGTACTCTTGATTGATAGATGGATTTATATTAAGACTCTATAAAACAAGATGAAATTCAAATGAAAAAAAATAATCGTGAACTAAGGCAATGTGATAGTGTGCATGAAATTCAGTGGGCAGCTACCACTGGGCTTTTCTCAGCTCTGATGATGTTTGTTCTTTCAAATATAATCATGTGGATAGCTTTTATCTATTTCAGCAAAATAGAGGCCTGATTAGACAAGAAATGTAAAATGTACACAGTGATTTATTGTCAAATTTGTTATTAAATATTTTACCAGTCATTGGAACTAGGATGTTTTTTACGTATACGAAATCTGAAAGTCCCCAGGAAAAAAACTCAAGTCATAAATTATTTTCTTTTTAATGGCAGGACTCACTGGTAGTCAGGAGCAAGCTCCAACTATATAGGCCCATGGCTGTTTTAATTCTTTTAAACCTGTGAAGTAATTTGAAGATGTGCTTGTGGAAGACATATTCCTAAGGAAGAAAGAATTTTTAGTTTGGAAAAAAAAAAAATGTTGATCTGTTTATATTTTACAGTATTGTATCTACATCAAGGGTCTGCTATGTGTTGATTCTATGCTGCTATCCCAGGGCCAGCTGGTGGTGGTATGCTGCCCAAAGAGTTTGTGGAGATACACTCTTGGAGATACTAAAAAGCTGTCTGCACACAGTCCTGGGCAACCGGCTCTAGGTGGCCTTGCCTGAGCTGGAGTGTTGGACCAGGTGACCTCCAGAGGTCCCTTCCAACGTCAACTATCTTGTGATTCTGTGAACTGTGACCAGGACAAGGTTATGAAAACTACATTTCTGTTGAGAAGCCTAGACATTGACCATGTTTGAAATTCTCACATTGATGCTTCAGAGAAAATAATACCCAGAAACATATCTTAGCCACCTGAAAGTTATGTGTCAAGTTTAAACTAGTGGACTAAGTTCTTTATCTGGTCATTTGGAAATTGATCCTACATATTTTAGAATAGGACAAATGGTACTCTGGAGGTGCCTGCTGCATTTTTTTAGAGGGAGGCTATTGACTAAATTTGATTGGATTCATATGTATTAGATGGTTAAGTGATTTGAATCTTCTCTCATCTGTATAACAGCCTATTTAAATGATTGACTGCTTGCTAACGTAATTATCTTCACCTATTAAAATTTACACATATAGAACCCCTGATTGTGTAGTCAAGAAGGGTTGCTTCTTAATTAATTTCAACATTATAGTAAAAAAGTTGATGGTTAATATGCCTCCACTGTAATTCTTCATATTCCTAAATTTACAGATCAGTTATGATTGTTTTTCGTGTATGATATGATGGTCATTTTAAGGAAAACATTTATATGACCAACTGTTCACATCAATTTAAAATATGTCTTAAAAGATAATTTTTTTCTATATTAGGTTTTTAATGGATGATTAGGTAGCGCTGTTTTAAAGTACAGTTAAGAGCTGGGTTTTATACAATATCTGGCTACTGCAAACCTGAAGTGACAGTGATTCAGTACATGATGCAGAGGGAATATCACATTTTATATCAAAAGGTAAATGGTCTTTGGGATAACTCAGCAACTTTTTGATTGTAGAATATAATTAATATTTATGCTAATAAGCAGTGTTTAATTACCTAACTGTGCATTTACAACAGTTGTTTTGGTTGTGTTTCTCAAGTGTAGCTTTATTGTCTTGATGAGCTGAACAGTTAACTAACATGCAGTCCAGGGCCAAACGTAATTTTGTTGTGAAAGATACTTTAGTCGAATTCAATTCTGAATTGTACCAAGACAGCAATACACTAGACAAAGAGAATAATTACAAAACTCACCCTAAAATAGGCATCTACAGTCTCGTCAGTTAAATTACTCTTTAGACTCTCAGGACTGTATTGAGTTTTTCCATTGATTATGGAAAGACACTGTATGGATTATGGATGACACCTAGCTGAGTTTAGGTGTCTTAATATTGACTGAGTCTCTTCCAAAATATTTTTTTTTTGACAAGGAGCATGCTATAAACCTATATTTCTTTCTGTGGGGGAGATGACATAAACGATCTCAGATCTGGAAATCTAGACCACAGATGTCTAAATCTGTACAGATTAATTAACCTTTTAATTGTATTTAATTTAATTGCCAAAGTTGCTGAGCCTTTGCATGTGATGTTGCTTTGTTAAAGTCTTCAACTTTGTTACGTGTAAGAAATGCTTATAAACAAATGCAAACTTTCAGAAAATATAGTAGTATATTTCTCTATCGATCGAGGAAAATGCTTCCATTCTGCTGTACTGCTTAGGGTTTTGTTTTTGCAAAGAGAGGATATGGATAGAACCATTCCCAGGTGAGCTATTTCTGTCCTTTCCTAGGAGATTCTTGTAGAAATTTGATTGGGCCCAAGGTTGGCCAGACACATTAAATCCCCAAGGTATTGTAGGCTCAGTCCTCAGAAAGATTTTGTCGCAGCCTGGTGAACTTTGAGGGATGGCTAAGGGACAGCTGCAAGTGAAAATATAAGGAAGAAGGTTGATGTGTCTTGAGAAAAAGCAACAGGCATCTCTAGATATAGACAAAATACATTTTTTTTCTTTGCTCCACACATTTCCTAACAAGGTGAAATATTTGGATATCACTCCATCATAAATGGTAGAAAGATGCCCTGTACTTACACACTTTGTCTGTGTATATATATTTTTATATATATATTTAGTATCTGTTCATATAGGAGAAGAACATTCTAATTTTAATTCAATATTTGCATAAGCTTTTATGTTGAAATTGTTTTCACTAACCTCCTATTGGAAAAGGAGAGTTTTTTTAGATAAGTGACTACCTTACTGATGATTTGCCTGGAAAATAAAACTATACCATCAGGATACAATTCATCCCACCTACCTTTAGGTATTTGCAGTATAGATAACTGTAACTGATGTTACCCTATACTCCTTTTCTAGTCAGTAGGGAAAAAATGGGCACTTCCAGAGAGCCATTCATCTGATCTAATTTAAACCTCTAATTTAAGGTAAGAATAGCTCCTTAAAAAGCCCTGTTTCTGCTTATTGCTCATGTAAGGAACCATGAGTGTTTAACTCACAACTGTCTGCATGGTATCTAAACATCCAGATTTGGACAGATGCATCCCATCATCAGTCTTTTAAAATTATTGACTAGTTGTACTGAAAATTGAGATGCAGAACTAAAGTGGCTGCAGTGGTGGCTTAATTCAGTGACTTGGAAAGTGGCAAATGAGAAATTCCAAAACGGAAGCAGCGTATTGCAGCATTTACTGCCTTTTAATAGTACAACGCATTTACTCCTCTGTTCATGATTTAAATATGTTTATCTTTCTTGCACATCTATGCATCCTGAATTGTCACATTATTTCTATTTATTAAAATGTGGCCTGAGCCGCCGCCCCCCCCCCCCCCCCCCCCCCCCCCCGTGGTACTTTCGGTCACATCTTTCAAACACCTAAAAAGGAAGCTTGTGAGAACATTCCCTCACCCTGGCATTAATCATAGCAGTATAAAGTATGGAGCTATTGATTGCTTATAACTGCATCTTTTGAACATTCAGAGCCATTGTGTTTACAACAAGATGAATGCACTTGCAGATGGCGTTGTCTGTAGTGGTCGTAAACTCCAGTTAATGGCTGAACTAATCTATAGTAAATGAATAATATCCTTTCTGGCTGTTCCAGGGAATAAACTATTTGCCACATTTTTTCTGTTTTAAAAAAAGCAGTCATAATTCAAGCAAGTACATGTGTCAGCTTCCCAAAATGCGGAAAAGTGCCTTGTATAAATAAAAGGATTCACTTTTAAAGCCATTATCTGAAGAGTTTCAGGAATAGGAAATAAGCTGACATCCAAATAAGCATTTCATCTTCTGAAGTGAAGGCTAATTTTTTCACATGCATACTATGAAAAATTAAAAGGACACTGATTTTTCTGCATTAGAGGTGACAGCTTTCAGAAATCTTCCTGAATTTTCTTTCTTTTTTTTCTTAATTCGTCATTGGTGTTTCTTTCTTTTTGCCTAAACAAGGAGGCAAAAATCAATCTCGGAAAGATCTGAAAGAAACTCGTGAAATCCCACCTGGAGAGTTAACTGACTTTAAAACAAACAAACAGTTTAGCAGACTTCTAAATCTAGAGAAAACTAAATTTAAATCAGGCTTTCTCAGTTTCCCCGAATGCTCAAAAAAAAAAAAAAAAAAAAAAAAAAAAAGGAAAGCACTCATCATAGATTCTTTGGATTTTCCATCTTTCTTACCTCTCTTTTTCCTCTTCATTCCTCCTGAGCTCAAAGGAAAACAAACACTTTATTATGACCCTTCAGGCTCTAGTTAATGCGGTTTGTTTTTTCTGTTACTTTACTGCCCAGTAATTGTTTCTGCTGTACCTGCCTCAGATAAACAAACAAATCCTAGTAGTGAGGCTCTGTGATCTCACCTTCCAACACTCCCGCGGTCCAGTGCAGTTTGGAGCAATGCTGAATCTTCCATGGGTCTCTGTTACTGGTTTTGCTGTGTTCATTGAAAATTAAATGGCCCTAAAGCCAGTGTCCCGGTGTGGGATGGGAGGGGAAAACGTGCGCTGCAGGATCCTTCCCTTAGCAGCCTGAATGAGCGGCAGCGTGAAAAGCCAGGACTAGCAAAATGTACTTACAGGTTTGATATTTGCTACTATTTTGATGCAGAGAGCAACATGTTGAGCACATCCCATTATGCCCTGAATGGTATGAGAATTCCAAATCAAAAATGCTTTCTATTTGCTTTGTTGCTTAAGTTCATTATCACTAATCAATGACTATACTGCTTTCGCAACGGCCTTGTGCTCTGGTTCCCAGTACGGTAGCACTGACAACACAAATAGCTGTGGCTGGTTAAATTAGCAAGATTGCAGAGCATATTACTGGCTGTTGCATCATACTGCTGCTCCTCTATTTAACTGACTGAGTGACAGAATTTGTTTCCTGTCTGTTTCTTAAGATACTTTCCAATTATAAAAGGAAGTATGTTAGGAGAGATTTTTCCTGTCTGATTTTCATCACAGGCCTTTAAATATCCCAGTATCCCACTACGATTTTCTGGCGTTGGAGTTGACAACACATGCATTCTTTCAGAATGTATCAGCTGGGTTTTAGTGGTTATACTGGCTAACATGCTTTTGTTTGTTTGCTTGCTTTTTATCACGTGGAATTCTGATGTGAAATCCCACTTTTTGAGAACAGGAAGGATTCCATTTGCTATTCTACATTTGCCGTTGGCTTCGCTATATGTGGTAATGTATGTTGAAGGAAATAAAAGTTCTGAAACAACTGGCTAAAGTTTAAATTACAGTCTGTGTTCATCTCTAAAGTATGCATCTTAGCTGGATTATTACTTTCAAAAAACCTTGCAGATACATAGAGATGTACATGTCATCAATGTGGGAAAATCTGAGCTTAGGTGAACTGGTAATTGCTGAATGGATTAGCGATGAAAATCCGTTTCTGCTGGCACCTCTAAAAATCACTTAAACAATGACAGGCTGACTCAGCAACAGTAGTATTGCCTCTTAAAGAGCTGTAAGACCATTATTCAGTGGCACCGTAAAAATATCATGGCAATAGTCAGATTAAAAGAGTGAAATCTCAATAATAATGAACATGTGCATTTATAATTAATCTGTTGAAGTAACCATTTCTTCTGAAAAGTGAGATGTGAGAGTTGCAAATAACATTTTGGAATATCCTTTAATAAACATACTCTAGTGTACTTCATAAAAATGGAGATGCTGTAGTAGTAAAGGATGGGATAAAATGGTATTTTCTTTTTTTTTTTTAATTGCACACTACTTCATTGCCTACTGCATTTTTAGGGAAGATAGTAGCAAAAGCTGCTAGTGCATTTAAAAGAATTAAGTATTTGTAGACATCACGGCTTTTGACTATTTTACTGTCTTGTCTAGGAAAAATGCTGGGACACAGATAACAAGCAACCAGGGGAAAATCTGCGTGTGCTCAGAGCAGTGTATAAGCGCAGTTCTGTGCATTGGGTGTTGATAAGCTAGCTGGTCAACAGAATGACACTGCGGTGTGCAGTTTTGAGTAAAGGTGTTTTCCAAATTGAAAGTAAATATTTCTCAGCTAACAAAGATTACATTCCTACATGTTATTCTTAATATCATTCATGTTAACATCTTTTTATAACAATTTCTCACTGTGACTGTCGTGTCAGACATGACATCTCCTAGTCACAGGAGTTAACTGTTTTTCATGGACACCTTGGTTGGCAATGGATTTATATACCAGTGGCACAAACATTTCTGAAATTGAAATACAAAAAACCAGTATGTTATTAAAATGGAAATACAAACCCCCAGTATCACTAACATTAATAAAAGTGAAATACAAGCCAGTAATATAACTTTAGAAATTAGTCACATTAGAAATATGGCTTTAGTGTACCCAGAGGTTATTCTGACCAAAATTATCAGAGGCTTTTTTGAAAAATTCTTAATTATTCTTAATTGACTTCTTGAAATGTTTTTTGATTTCAACTAAGAATAATTTCTGTCTTGCAGCTTGTATGGAAGATTTTCTGCTAAGTTGTTACAACGTTTTGGTTTAAGGTATCTCAGTTGAGTCAGCTTTCTGTGACTTATGATGTATTTCAGGGAATACAAAAGCAATGTGAAAATTACTTCTAATAACCTTGGTTACCTTTGAAAATTTGATATTATGAACAATTATAAAGAGGTGAAAAAAGAAAACAATGCCAATTAGGCATTTTGTATTGCTGGTGGTGGTTTTCAGCATGAAGCCTGCTTTGAGTGTTGTCTATAGTTAAATCTATATTTTACTTTATCGTTATGTATTATGAACTGTGAGGTTACTTATATTTAGTTTCAAATGCCTAAAAATTATTGTATTTCTGTTTGTAAACCTATTTACTAGTTCTGTCAACAACACTGCAGTTTTCAAAATGGTGAATTGTTTGAGGATCTTTAATAGCAGTTACTATTTTCACCATCTGACAGAGTACTGTGATTTTTTGCATATTTTTGTCAATTTTACATAACTATGTAAAAATATATATATGCATGCATTGAAATTCAGAATACCCATATTCTGCCAAAATTGGGATCTAGGTAGGCACCTCGACTTGAAAGAGAAATTCAGGATCCTGTCCTCAGACACTGCCTACTCTGGTAACACTTTTAGTTATTCACCTCCTGTGGTTGGACTAAACATCTAAGCTTGCATGTGCTCAGAAACGTTCGGCTCTGAGAAAACATGCACCACCTCCCACCTTTACTCCAATATAGAAACTGAGTAGGAAGAGACACAGTCTCCACCTAAATCTCCAATCTCTTAAGCATACTCAGACTATATTTAATACATTGATAATATTAAGTTCAGCAAAAAATGAAACAGAATTGTGCATTCTCATTCATGCCATTTTGCAGAACTGCTTTTTAATTACAGCATTTTCCTGTTTAAGTACTTTTTTTAGAGCAATGCCTGAGGTTTTAGGTCTTTCTCAGACTGACTTGATTTGGACCTCAGACCACAGAACAAGCACTGGTCAAAAAAGAACAAGGTGATTATCCACATGTCAATAAAAAGAGGCTCTTTTTTGCTGTCATCAGTAATAAGATTCTGACTGAGGAGTGCGGAAGAGTTTAGGACAACAGACTAGCCACCATTACCAGTTTGTCCTGTCCCTTCTGTAGGACTACCTGAACACCACAACTGCCACCTCTTGAATTACTGCAGCTCACATTGTAAAATTTTAAATGAATTACAAGTTTTTGTTTGCTTTAAAAAACTGGGTGGTAACCTGTGAAGATTTTGGAGCTGATGGTCATTTCAGATGACTGTGTAGTGAGGGTGGACAGGCTGTTGAGAGCAGAAAGCTTTTATTGCAAATACAGTAAGGGTGGAAGACATCCATCCCCATTTGAGCAAGTCCATTTTCAAACAACAGAGGAAGGTTCTCAACCATTTTCTGTTTCACAGGCTGTTGGGTAGGCGTAGTTCCTAAGAGTGACCGAAGGCAGAGAGACAAAGATCTGATCATGGGGTATATTTTGATGAGCTGGGATTCCTTCCCTGCGTCAAGTGATTTCCAAGAGGGAAGCTCTCATACAGCCACTTTCTGCTCTCAGAAACGGAGATACAAAGCTAGTACCAGGAGTGCCTGCTAACCTTGCTCTGAATGAACAAGAGTGATTTCCTTGAGCACTGGCTCCAAAACGTGGGGCAACACTTAGGATACCTGGTGTCAAAGGACACACTGAATGCTACTGCAAGGGGTTTTTTTTCCCCTGTTAAATTCAGCGGTAGCTTGCTTATTCACTATAGCGGTGGTCAGCTTGGGTTCCCAAAAACATACTTTTCATTGATTGACCACCTCGATTAAGAAGAAGCACCTAATAAACACAAATGGAATTTTTTCTTTAATAAATCATCTAAAAAGTCCTTAAAGATGATTTTTAGTAATGGAAATGGCATATGTAACATACATGGTGGTTTTATTGAAGAGTTTAAAGCACTTTAGCCGAGTAACTAGTGAGGGATTCTCAACAGGTCAGAAAGATATTGAAGTCACAAAAAAACCAGAAGAAAGAACCCTCTGTACTACACTGAGTGTTCTACGCTCCTTATATATATATATTCTCTATATGTATATGTGTATGTATTATATGGATTTAAGTTCATCCTCTTTACCTCGAACATGATTGAAAACATTCACAAATTCCTCTGAATGTGTTACCTATGTATTAATGAGGTGTTTCTGTAAGTATGTTGGCTAACACTAATTTAAAATTTGGAGAAGGTCTCCTTTCGTGTGAGCTCTGGTCGGGACTGTGTGGAACACATAGTCGTTGGAACAAAATACAACAGAGAGATGATGTTGGCTGGGGTTACCTTGCAACACAGTTTTGAGACTTCAGTCCTCTCCTCTCAGTGCTGCCCTTAAAGAATCAGCTCTCGAGGCATTTACATTCTTTTTTTTCTACTGTGGGAAACTTTCCTGGTGACACAGGAAGTGTAAGTGGAAAAACTTTACTGTCATAAGCTTTGCTTTTTTTTTTTTTACTTCTTTTATTCCAATTCCTGGTGTATAAACAGTTACAAAACACTTTGTAAATTGAATAGGAGCATACCTAGAATGTTTCCAGTTATCTAAGTATCTGCGAGTGTTTAATCCTATTTTCTGTATTTTTATACCATGGCAGTGAAAAAATCACTAAGCATGTTTTATTTTAATGTATTTCTAAAATTAGTATCTGTATAAGCAAAATATTTTATAACGACTTTATGATTTACAAAAGACTTTTTAAATTCATCTATAGTATCTACATGTCAGACTCGCAGAACATACTCCTCATCTCTGCAAATTAAAGGGCTGAGAATATGGACACTTACAGCCTGATTTAGTTAAAATTATCCCCTGCAGCAGTGGGTGGGTATCAGTTCTTCACAGCTGAGAATGATTTTCATAATTGTGCAGCACTCAGCAGCTGCAAAATCCCTGAGGATGCATCTTACTCCTTTTTCAGGAGCAGGCTGGGTTTACCCTGCCTGGCACAAGCAGTTTTACCCCTCGTCTCTCTCATACCCATCTTGAGGTGGGTTTCTGGAGATGCTCAGTTTCCTCAAGTCTTCCAATATTTTCACTTCTTCAGAGGAAACTTGTAGAGGCTACAAGAAATGCATAAGAATTGTCTCCTTACTGATTGACACATCCATTTAGAACGACTCAATGAACCTTTAAATAATGTATATTTTATAGCTGCCTCGGCATTTAGGAAGATAATTTTCTGAAACATTGCCATCTAGTGGCAATTGACACGTGGAGCCAATTACATGATGCTAAGTCCTTACTTCGTGCTCTATTTTCTTAATGTTTCCTTCAGTGGCCAATAATGATACCTTATAGATATATTTGAAGGAGAAAAAAAAAAAAGGAAATTATGAGGAAACAAGAGTGACGTTACTGATTTTAGCAGACAAAAAAATCAAGAAAACATTACCTGCTTTAAAGCTGGCTTTATTTCTAAGTAAAATGTTATTCCAGTTTTCAATTAAATATTAAGCAGACATTTAAAAGTACTAAAGCTAAACCTGTATTCATATAAGACTACACATCTATTTTTCTGAAAAGAGCCTGAAGATAGGAACTTTTAAATAGGTCTGACATATTCCTCTGATTCCTTGCAATAACAACATTGTGTTACTTGCTTGTGGGCAAATTTTAAAATATCAACTTCTTGGAGCTGATGATTCACAGATATGTTTAAAACATGATTAAATAATTGGTTACTCTTATTTCAAAGAAAATGATCATTTTTCCAGGAGTTTTGACTCATCTGCTCCAACTAATTTAGAATTATGCGAACTGAAAATACTATTGTTAATCACAGAAAAGAAATTTGACTCATTTTAACAAATACAATTAGTTCTGATGAATGTTAATATCAGAAGTGATAAAGCTATCTCATCGGAAATGCATTTAAATATAATTATAAATGACAGAATCTTTGCACAGGTTTTGTCCTGTGCACATTTATGCACATTTTACATGCCCATGTGCACATATACTCCTAAGCTCATGCACATATATACAATATTTATGTTCATATGCACTTTGAAAATGCCTGAATATTCAATATAGTAATTAAGATACTAACAATTACCCATTCAAATTTCATTCTTTTAGTTAATGAAAAGATTTATTCCCCATTCCTACAGTAATTCTGTCTGTGACAGCCTTTGCAAAGCTCATTCAAGAATCAATGCCAGGAAGGCTTGGACTGATTAAAAATGAAGAGAAAAATAAAAATTTGAATCTAAATGTAGAGTAATATATGGCTTCTGAGATTTCTAACTTTGCTCTTTAAATGTCAAATGTGTTAGGAACCTGGAGTAACTGGAGCATCCCTGCTATACTTCAAATACATAAAAAAGATGATTAGTAGGTGTGACAGAAATATTGATAACATACGGTTGGTAACACATTGTTTGATGATTGTGGACTGTTTTCTTTATTAGCACCAGGTATTTATATCTGGTCTTTAAAAATAAAACATCTGAAAATATATCCATGTGTGGAATGGCATTTCAGAGATTTGTAACTACTAGCATGGTTACAAATTTATCTTACAATCAATTTTTAAGGACTTAAAACTCTATTTGACTATTTCTATGTATTTCTTTATTAACCATTTGGTATCTCATCGTAAGATTGCCCTTACCTGTGTGTCAGGACAGGGGTAATGCGAATAGCACAAAGGCTTCTTTGACATGGGTGTGGGATGACAACATTATTTGTGAGTAGCAATGTCAAATGTGAACAACATAACTCACCCAATTCTGTCCCGAAGAGATTTAGCATGCTAAACTACTATTTTGTCATCTGTACAGCATCAAATAACTGCATAGATTTCAGCAGAAACATGGATTTCAATTAAATTTAGTAGAAAGATATGTGGATAGAGGAATGTGTGCTGGTAGATGCAGATTATCTATTAATATTTTGAGTAGGGTGGCTGTGTGCTGTAATTGATAATAAACATGAATAAGACATATTTAATACATTTATTTACTTAAGAGTATGTTAATAAAGTATCGATGCAGATATTCTAGGCAGCTTAACAAAAATGAAAATATACTATCAATATAGTGCCAAGCACTCACAATATAAAATTATTACTCATAATTCAAGTACACAGTAACAGGGGTGTGAATGACACAATAATCTTTGATACTTAAAAGGATTAAAATATTTATACTGCCACCAACATACCTTAATATTATTTAGACAATATACTGACATGAGTACCTTGAAGCTTCCTATTAGCATTTATATAAATCAGTAGTGTCTATCATTCACTGCTCATTGTGGTAAGGAAAATGTCAGGGTATTAATATGAAGTGACTTAGCCTTGGGTAGTGCTGAGGGAAGTATATACTCTCTCTGTAAATACAGTTTTATTCAGGTGAAAATGAGGAAGATGAAAAATGGCTTGAGAACAAAAATGTCTCTGATATGGAAAAAAGAGGAAGTAGTTTTCTTACTCATGACGGGTGAAATAGGTAATGGGATAAGTAAATGGAAATAAAGAAAAAGGAGCAGCAGTAATGCAGGAGGTTCAAGATAAAGAAAAAAATGCCAATTTCAATGATCGGAAACTTAAAATAGTACATCCAGAATGTAACTCAAAACAAGTCAAGGAGGTAACAGTGGCACATAGCAAATATGTTCATTGCAAAGGATTTAGGGCTAAAAGAGACAAAAGTTTGGGGGAAAGGCATGCAGTATAAGGTAAACAACTGTGTTCTTCATGTAGAATGGGAAGGGATATAATTTGTGAATTTCTGAGTAATTTTTTGTTGATGCCTTCTGAAGCCAGGAATCATCTTTCATTTTGATTTTCAGTTCAAGATAATGCAGAAAACCAGGTAACTATGCATGCATATAGTACGATTTCAATGTTCCATGCTGGAATACACATCAGTTGGAAAAGGTAGATGTTAAAATCCTCACTAAAGTGGTGTTTAACCTGGGTGGTGTTTATTGTGGGAGCATTAATAGTCTAATTGAGAGTAAGAAGTATTCTTCTGAGAGTTTATGTTGCCATATGATCTTACATTTTCCATGCTGTAGCTACTACCTGCTTATGTCTGGAAACTAGGCATATGTTTCAGGTAATAGGAGAAAAGTTGGACAGCTGAAAATTGAAATAGAAGAGGAAATAATACCCTGTGATCATAATAATGCTCTGAGTTATTATTTGGCTAGAGAGAAATTTCTCAGCTTTATAGCTTCTGGTTTTGGCTCAAAACAATGTTTTGCAAGGTGGAATTATGAGCTCAGGGCACATGATGTTGGGTATATGTTCTTAGATTGCCTTCACAGCTTACAGATTACACAAGTCAGGATATACTGGCTGTGCCTGTCCTTTCTTTCCAAGGCTATAATTTTGACCTGTTTCTATTGTCCAGTCTATTTGGAGGATGTTTCAGTGAATCTTTGATGAGATCCCTGATGCAGTCTTTTCTGTAACAGTTTGAAAACAGCAGTCTCAAATCTTTTAAATCTGATCAGATGTTGAATGTATAAAACCTTGACATTCAATCACGGGAATGAAGAAGGAGCTCTCTAACTGCTACTACAATCTTGTATAGCCAATGTGAGTGCTCAGATAAATGTTTCAGGTGACCATAACCTAATTACTTCTCTTTCACCCCCAAACTCTAATGTTAATCTTAAGATTTTGAGCATTTCCTGAAAGATTTTTGGATTATGTTGACATGAAAGATTGAAGCTTCCATTGACTTGTGCTCCTGGAAACTTTTCTTTATTTATCACCATTCCTTAGCTATCTTAACTTGTTAAGATTGTACTCCGAGATATCTTATTTCTTCACTTATTATTGTTATTCTTGAACAATTTTTTTCAGACAATTTGAATTTTTTTAATTATCTCTCCCATGATCCAAAGGTATTTAAATGACTTCAGTTTTCCAAATCCTCCCCTCTAGATTTTTGCAGTCCCCCAAAACAAGCTAGTCTAGTGCTTGTATCAGTTAGCGAATACAGGACATGGGGAAAGAAGAGAGCCCCAGCTCTGATGTCAGGCACTGCACACAACCTCTGTAGGAGAGTGAAGGTGTATGGATGTAGTGATAAAACATTCACGTGTTCATAGTTCGAAAGAAAACCAACTAACACCTGCCCCCAAAACATGAAGATTTCTAACTAGTCAGTTTAAAAAGAATAATCCAAATCACTTGAAAAAATATCAGGTATGAAAAAGCAACAAGAAATTTTCTAACATGAGGCTTTAGCTTATAAATCACTTTGAACAGCAGGAAACGAGGAAGATAAGAACTAAGATAAGAAGTAATGCTAAAATTAAAGAGGAGGAATATATACATTTCCATTAAACCAAGTTGTAGTTGAGACACAATCTCCCTTTACATGATACAGGGATTTCATTTTCTTCTTAAATAGATCTCGAAAACCCCATATATGCTGAAAAACCCACTGAAAAAATTCAGGGGGACAGTGAGAAGTTACAAAAGCAAATTTGGTGAGAAAAGGGGTCCCCCTCCAGGCTGCGGTTTGCTAGCGCCCTTGTGCTGTTGACACAAGGTTACTGTAGTTCCCTCTTTGGATGCTGCTCAGATCCTCCAGCACTCAAAGCGAGGTTTGCATCCAAAGAACTGAGCTTCTATTCACGTATCTGGAACAGCAGTATTGTTATTTTGCTGCTTTCATGGTTTTCCCTGTGCCAACCCGGCAGAAAGCTACAGAACTGAATCAGAATTGCATTTGGCTTCCTCGGTAATCCCGACAGAGTAGGCCCTGTCCCTGAAGTCGCACTTGAAGTATTGCTCGTTTGTGTTCATGAAAAGGAGCGGAGAAAGATAGTCATCCCTAGAAGAGAAAGCGCATTGTATTCTCTACGAGCTTCGGCTGTCGGGAAGTCATTTTAAGTTTTCCACAATTTCTGCATACTGTTTTCAAAGATGCTTACACAATTTTTGGACAAATACTTGGAAGTGTTTGAATTACTGTAAAATTCTCTGGGCTAAATAGATAAAGCATCTAAAAATAGATAATGTGTAGCAGATGTAGTGCAGCATGTAAACAGTATTTTTATAAATAGTTATATAAGAGTACAGCTGTAAAAATTGCCAGCTTGTGAAGTTATGTTAAAATGCTGGAAAAAATAAGACAATTTTTTATACCACGTATCTTTGTAGATTTCTTTCTGGTTGTAAATTCGTTACGAGCTTTTGAAGGGTGATTTTATATACTGTTTCCCAGAATTTTCTAGAGTTCTGATAACCTTTCCGAGGCCTCTTCACTATATAATTCTTCTTCCAGGGGGAACCACTGCCATTTATTTTTCTATATTTTTGCAACTGTTTTAAAAGAAATGTGGAGGAAGGCTTCCACAGAAAATTTTCTGAAGTGTAAGGGTTCCTTGGGAGAGCTCTTTTCTTTTTTTTTTTTTTCTTCCCCTGAATAAGTGCAGCAAGCTATTGTCTGCCATATTGACATACTACCTGCTTTTCATTTCCTAATACGTATTGGTATTTCATAAAGGTTCAAGGCAGCCACTCACAAAGTGACACAGGGAACTGGCTTAATAGTGGCCAGCAGCCTTTCATAACTTAATTTGGGTTAGTGAATGAAAAATATTGCACCCAGGTGAAACATCAGATTAAATTGGTCAGAGGTAAAATGTTATTGCTCAGACTAAAATTTGATGAAACTTTCACCCAAAAGGGGCCAGCTTGACACAAGTACCCACAAACTCACTTTTTGCTCAGGATGCAGTTCATATAATCTAACTTAGATAGCTAGAATTTAAGGCATCTAAGTCTAACCTTGTCATCATGAACTCCTGAAAGGTAATTCTTTTCATCCTACAGTAGGTGTCCAAATTAGGCAAGATTGATCTCTATAGGGATCTATTTCCTTACATTGACTAATGACCTAAAAAGACATTCTATTTGAAAGTTTGAATTATATCAGATTAACCATATTTCCAAATGACCGACTGTTTCTCAACTATGGAGGTTGACCTCTTAAAAAAAAACCAAAACAGCAAAACAGTACTTCTCTAAAGTCAGATTTTTCCATTATAAAAGCCTTCTTGACTCTTCTTAATATTTATGCAAATGTCCATTAAACCTATTATTTACTATAGTTTCTGCTCTTTTGTCCAGTGCCAGTGTCAGGTTTACAGGCTTGTAATTCCCTGGATCTTCCCCAGAACCCTTTTCTTGTAAGGGAAATGGCCTGACATTTGCCACACACACGGTTATTCAGCTATTTCATCCTTAAGATCTCTTAGAACTCAAGGGGTAACCATTAAATCCTGGGTATACCATTTAATCCTGGTGATGTTCTGCTGCTAATTTTGTCAATTTGTTCTGTAATCTCTTCTACAGTCACTTTAGTTTTAGATGGATCCTCTGATGAATCCCCGTGCAAAAAATGATATCGAGGTGGGAATCTCCCCAGTTTTTTCAAAGTGAACATTGATGCCAAGAAGTCATTTAGCTCCTGTGCATTACGTGTCCTTTCTAAGTGTTCCTTTTATACCCTGATCATTAAGAGGACCTGCAGGCTCTCTGCCAGCCTTTCTGATCTTGATTTGTTTGAAAAAAAGACTTATTATTACCTCTGAATCTCTTTTACTGGCTATTTCTCAAACTTGTTTTTTGGTCTGCCTTATCTGCCAGAGTTATTTTCTTCATTTAAACTCTGCTTCAGCTTTTTTGAAATGCCTTCCTGCTTCTAATAACCTCTTTTACCCTGCTAGTTGGCTGGGCTTTTCTGTCCTTTAGTGCCTTTTCAGTCTATTCTAAAGAGGTGGCGTGCTTTGGCACTATGTTTCCAATGTGGTTTCTTTATGAAAATTCCATGCTGTCAGGAAAGATTTCATTCTCCAGGTTGCTTCTTTCGGCTTTTTTTGGATGAGCTTTCTCTTTTTTTAAACATTGTCTCTTTTGGAAATTAAATACAACTCTGGAATTCCTAAGCTTTTTCTGCATCTGCATTAATACTGTGTGTAAGTACATTAAGGTAAAAATATTGATGCTTAATGATGTTATCAAAGCAATGTATTTTAACTCCTCCATAAACACCACTGAGAAATAGCAATATATTTAATTATGGAACTTCGTCATGTTAGTCTTGTCTGGCACAGAGGATTTCCATAACTGCAGCCTTTCTTTCATGTGTCAGGTGGAATAACATACTATTGTGTCTCTTTGTTTAAATTTTTCCCATTATAACCTCCTGTCACTGATGATTACTGCCTGATTGATTGATGGATTGATTAATGGTCGATTTCAGAGTTTTCCAGCAGACCAGCTGAGATGGAGAAACAGTCTTGACAGGGTGACTGTTACCCTCCTGTCTTTTCCTCTCTGAGATTGATTACATCTCTACTGCACAAACCACAGTTTCTAAGTCCTCTGATCCCCCTCTTCCACTTCTGATTATAGTTTTCAATTTAGTTTTAGCTTAACAGCCTGTCAGCCAAATTCACTGGCATGTTCTTGAGGCTTAAAGCTTTTTCAGCTTTTGGCTCAGGTTATCTATTGAAATGGTCAGCAAACAACTGAATTGAATAGAATTCCACCACCATGCAAATGCATGAGCTAAAAGATATGTGATTGAAAAACTTAAGCACCCTTTCATTCACCTGAATACTGGTGGTGTTGAGCATAAGAACAAATTACAGCACAATGCTAAAAAAGCACCAAGTAAATTCCCGTGAAAAAATAGTGTTTCCAATAATCCGTTTTTCACAGGATTTTATAAAATGAGGGGTAAAGGTCTCTTGTATATTAACTATTGCACCATGTGACTGGTATTCTTTATCAGTTGCTGAGCAACGGTCATACTCTGAATTTTTAAACTCATTAGCAAGCTGAACAGGCTGGCATTTGGCAGATGTTATTTGATTTTGTTTGGAGGCAAGTCAGTGGGGGAGACAGGGGAGACATTGAGCTCATTGTGTTATCTTGCTTCTCTTATTAAATTCTCATGATATTTTAAACACATCTAAGGAGACTGAAAGGAACTTCTTAATTTTCAGGTTATTCACAGAACTTTTATATGATTTATGTACTAATAGAAATAAAGCACATGAGCCAAGTGTGGTTAGCTTCAAACACATTTTAATCTGTACCTAACATTTTCTTGAAGTGTTTCAGTCATTAGTAATGGCTGAAGTAGCTTTATTTGCATCCTCCAATCATGCAAGCATTTCTTCAGTAGCTCTGCCAACGTACCTCATCCTTGACCAGGAGGATATTTTTTTGTGTTCCCATTGTAGCCCTTTTAATAGAAGAACTGTCAATTGTTACAAACCTTTCTGTGCTATGTGATAGCAGTGTGATGTGACCACAAAGAACTGTCTTCACTTGTGATATAAGATAGCGATGGCCAAACCTCAAAAGTCCTGGTGATGTGCCTGAGTAAGTTTAAACCACTACAATTTTGAACTAGTGAGTTATAAACCTGCAGGGGACCTGAGTATAGTATAAACGTAAGGGAAGTCAGATGCTGTCAGACTTGTGACACTTAACTCAAGAGCATGAATCTCCAACTCAAATACCAGATGCCAGTGTACTGTTTTGTTGACTCACTTCCATTAATGGCAGTTTTAGTATGGCTTTCTTCTGACCTTCTGAAGCTGATTGACAAACTAGTGAAAAGAGAGTAATAATATTCCTTAGTTTCTTATGGTTGCCTTGAGTATCTTCTTTAAGGACTTTTAACCCAAGCCACTTATTTCTGTGTGATTCAGAGGATCATTATGAATTACTGCATTATTGTTGTTAGTTTGCATCTCAGTAGCAGACAGAGCACCCAACTCAGGTCTTTCACAGTTGGTATTATATACAAATCTACATGGAGAAATGACTCAGACTGGCATCTGGAGTACATGTTTTTTAATTCATCCAATATTATTTAAATTACAAATTCCTGGTAGTTTTGCAATTAGCTGGTGAGCAATTCTGGAAACTAATATTGCCTGACTTCTGGGTATTTTGGAGGTTTTCCAACCTCATTTGCTTGGTCACACATAGAGTTTACATATTCATCTCAAAAACGGGTACTACTGAAATTGTAGGAAATAAGGTGTATCAAAAGTATAGGGCTGGCTTCTAAGACAAAAAAACCAGCTGGGTAGACTAACATGCTTAGTCAGTAACATAAGTCAACAAAAAAGGGAATATCAGGGAAGTATCCATAAATTGTGACTAGCAAGAAAAAGGTATATGGGGAATGTCTGATCTAGTAAAATCATCTGTTTTATTAGAAATACTTAGGGAACATCAGACCAGACTCACAAGTGAGAGTGAACAAAAAGATTGTTCTGCGTACAGTGCATAGTTAGGCTAAGTTAATGTCTTGCTGAAGGTTATTACAGATGCTAAAAATTTATATAAGCTTAAAGGAAGATAGTTACAATTAAAGGAAGAGAAATCAATTAGGGTCTTTGGTTGAGGAAGCTTCTGAACTACAAGTTACTGGGGTTGAGAAAGTGTTATGTACTGAGGAAGTGTTACTACTTGCTTTCTCCGGTTTTACACCTTTCCTAGATATCTGCTATTGGTCACACATCCTTTTGGATGTGTGGATGCTTTCAGTCTTACTGTTTACAATCAAATATCTCTCATACAGCTATTCATCATTAATTCTCAATAAATGCATTGTATAATAACACAGAGTTTTTTTTTTTTTTTAATCCTTGTATCTGCCCTGTACCTTCTTTCTTCTTTGAGCCAGACTAGAGAGCAAAAAAATCAAGTGCAGTGGGGTGAATCATGTGGGAGGTAATGCCTACACAAGTACTCTTCCTACTGCCTCCTTCCTGCACTATGGAGTCACTGATAATGATATACTACTGTTGTACTGAAACCATTTTTTTAGGGTGTAGAGTTGCTTACAGTTGACGGGAAGGAATTGCTGAAAATCAAAAAATCTTCCTGCTTGATGAAACTTTGGAGCCTCCTTATGCAGGTTCAAAGTTTAGGTTTCAGGAAGTTTTGTGTTCCAGAATGAAATAGTATCAGCACAGTTCTCACCAAGACTTATAAAGCACTCTCCAGCACAAAGAGAGTGTCTTTGACTCTTTAAGCTGCAGCTCTATAGGATGGGGCAGATACTGCCAGGTAATCCTACAGTTTGGGATCTACTTTGACGGTTGGACTTGATGATCTTAGAAGTCTTTTCCAACCTAAACGATTCTATATTTCTTGCAGAAACACATTATAAATTCATCTGATGAGTGGAACTGGAATTGTTGCTGTGCCTTTGCAAGCTATGCACATTATTGAAAAGTGTAATTGAAAACAGGAAAAAATAGAACACACTAGCTTCCTGGGTTTGTTTTCTCTCTTCTCTTCTCTTCTCTTCTCTTCTCTTCTCTTCTCTTCTCTTCTCTTCTCTTCTCTTCTCTTCTCTTCTCTTCATTATCACTCACAAACAACACCAATTTAGAAAATAATAAATATTTGGTACAGTATACCTTTAGTACTCATTAGTTCACAGAGTGGTTGAGGTTGGGAGGGACCTCTGCTCCAGGTCTGGTCCAACCCCCCTGCTCAGGCAGGGCCACCTAGAGCCAGTTGCCCAGGACTCTGTCTAGAGGGGTTTTGAGTATCTCCAAGGATGGCGACTCCACAACCTCTCTGGGCAACCTGTGCCAGTGCTCAGTCACCCTCATGGTAAAAAAGGGTTTCCTGATGTTCAGATGCCACCTCCTGTGCTTCAGTTCGTGCCCATTGCCTCTGGCCCTGTCACTGGGCACCACTGAGAAGAGCCTGGCTCTGTCCTCTTTCCACCCTCCCTTCAGGTACTTGTATACATTAATAAGGTCCCCCTGAGCTTTCTCTTCTCCAGGCTGAACAGTCCCAGCTCTCCCTGCTTTTCCTCATCTGTGAAGTGCTCCAGTCCCTCAGTCATCTTAGTGGCTCTTTGCTGGACTCTCTCCAGTATGTCCATGTCTCTCTTGTATGGGAGAGCCCAGAACTGGACCCAGGACTCTACATGTGTCCTCCCCGGTGCTGAATAAAGGGGAAGAATTGCCTCCCTCAACCTGCTGGCAAGTCTTAGCCCAATACAGCCCAGCCTACCATTCACCTTCTTTTCTGCACAGGCACATGGCTGGCTCCTGTTCGACCTGGTGTCCACCAGGACCCTCGGGCCCTTTTCTGCCAAGCTGCTTTCCCACTGCGCGGCCCCCAGCATGTACTGGTGCATGGGGTTGTTCCTCCCCAGATGCCAGACTTTGCACTTGTCCCAGTTGCGCTTCATGAGGTTCCTGTTAGCCCGTTTCTCCAGCCTGTCGAGGTCCCTCTGGATGGCAGCGTGACCCTCTGCCCTATCAGCCGCTCCTCCCAGTTTAGTGTCATCTGCAACTTGCTGAGGGTCAACTCTGCCCCATCAACCAGGTCCTTAATGAAGATGTTAAATAGGACTGGACCTAGTATTGACCCCATGGGCACACCCCTACTCACTGGCCTCCAGCTAGAGTTTGTGTGGCTGCTCACTACACTCTGAGCCTGGCCATTGAGCCAATTTTCAGTCCACCTCACTTTCTGTTTATTCAGGCCGTACTTCATAGTCATGGTTAAGTATGTGCAAGAAAGAATCTTCTGAATGGTGTTGGCTTAGAGACATTGATTTGCTAGGATAACATTAGATGCAAAATTTTTTTGAGCTAACTTGACAAGCATTATCCCAAGAGCTTAACTGTTTCATTTGTTTTCACTCTTGTCATCTGAATTCTGAAATGTAGCGCTGGATGAACATCATTGGGAGCACTACAGCTCAGCTGTCTTCCACAGAGGAGTTGTGCCTGTAAGGGTGTGTTGGTGGATATGATCCCGATATGAGTGGGAGAGCCTCTGTGACAAGAGAGTGACAAGAGACCCAGCTAACCTTCCCTATGCCTTAGGATATGTGCTTTCTTGGTTGGGTTGCAGACAAGGAGAGGCACATAGTTTCCTGAATCTGGCTTGGTGGGTAGAAGAGACCAAGATAAGCCTAAACTGTGCTCTTGGCTAGAAACACTGGTTGCCAGTGCTGCACCCAGATAATGAGAGATGAAAACTTAGCCCTGTGACGGGAGTTTTGGGTGGCATAGCTTCAAGAATAGAACCCTATCACTCAGTACTTAGCTGGATGGGCAGAGCGAAATGGATAGCAGATTGTATTTTAAGATTTCTGTTCTATGGCGTCTGTCCTTCCTTATCTTAGGTAAATCCATTCCTGTTCATACATATTAAAAAAAGGAACATTTTGTGCAGTGTGCGTATTATGCAAATCTGCACAAACGTGCTATCAGCATGCTACTGACTGAGAGCTTAGAGAATTAAGCATAGCTGTTGTAATTGCTATTGAATGATTTAGGTGTCTAGAAAGCCCTGGAAAAAGAAGGAAATATCGTAAGAGGCCTGTACTTCCTTTGAAAGATACTTTAAGAATGTATTTTTTATTATTTTTGGGGGGGAAAATTGCTGTATAGAAGTAATCTGCAATTTGAATGAAAAATTCACAGAAACTTGTTACATTTCCAAGTTTGTGGAGCCAATTAAAAAAATTTCTCTTTCTACACAGGAGACCTAGCAGCAAAAATTAGTTGGGTAGTCTCACCTTCATCTTGTTTTTTTTTCACAGCTTATAAAAAACACTGCAGATAATGTGATATGATTGGCAGTCTCTGCACAAGATAGGTGAAGGACTAGAATAACAAGGTAGTTTGCAGGTCAAGAGAAAAGGGTGAATCAGTAGAATTGCAGTAAGAAACAGCCTGGATACTTTGTTTAGCTCAGTCAGTGCTGTTAGTCTTGTACTTTAATGAACACTAAATTCACTGAGAAAAGGTAGAAAAGAAGTAATAGAGGAAAGGCTGGATGGATCCAGGCACTTGGAAATGTGATAGAGAACCTTTCACCTCAACTGTTATTTCACAATGAAGCAGACACTTTCAAAAGAAGTTAAAGGGAATTTCTGAAGTGAAGCTAGCCAAGGTCAGAAATTCTTGTAATTCTTAATATCTATTGGCTCTTCAGTGATCTCTGAAGAATATAGTCTTAGTCCCACTTTATGATGGACAGGTGCATAGTATTTAACACTTTCAGCAAACTCAGGAAAAAGTGCAGGAAAAAAATGTAAATAGATACTGAAATAAATCAGGTAACGATTCTGACTTAGGGCTGAGTTTAGACTTCTTTAAGTTCACTGCGCTGCTGCCACTTCATTACTAAGACTATTTAATGTAAAGGTTGATATTTTCCAGTACATTCCATCTGATTTTTCTTAAAAATATTATTCCTCCATTAACCATATTTACTTCCCAGAGAAGTCCAAATAAAATACACAGTTCAGATTAAAGTCTATATTCATTTCCTGAGGGCAGATTTATTAAGCAGCAGAAGACAAAATGTTCAAAATAATTTTAAACAGGAATATTCTGCAGGAGGGAAGGAGAAAGAAATATCATTTCCTTCTTCCTGTGTTCTGAACACTTTCTCCTCACTCATGGCTCCCTTTCAGAATCATCTATTTACTTTCTTTTGTGGCATCTTTGGCTCAAAATACCAACAGGCCTATTTTGAGACATTCCTCACAAAATGTGTCATCTTATTTCTGTCTGTTATTTTTGTGTTAGCAGTATGCTGGATGGTAAAGACGTAAATTAAGACACGATGCTGATTTATTAATGATCTTACTTTCTAAATAATGTCCCTAAATATTTCAATATATGTTGAATAACAACATAAATAGGTGTTATATGGATTGGTGTGCTAAGTTAATGAAATAGAGACTGTTTAATGTGTCTGTTTGCTGCAAGAAGGTAACGCTGCACTATCTCAAGGTTCATTTCTAATCCTTCACTATTTTAATGATGAATGTATTTGAAGTTAGAACTCTGTTTTTAATTAAGTAGTTATTCTGCTTGACCATATATAGCTTTAAAGTTCATTTTTTTTCATTAATTCATCTATGTTAGTGAGCTTCAAGGCTTCAAAAAAAGATATGGTCCTAATGCAATGTAAATAAAACAAAACATGAGCTAAACAAACAACAATAACAAACCAGCCAACCAAACAAAAAACACTGAAAAACCAGAATGCCAGTGAGCTTGGAAATAAGTCTGTACAATAACAAGACAAACTGTGAAGGTCTTTTTAATATTCAACAGGTAATACAACATAGCATTAGCACAGTTTAAAAGTAGTTCATCTCTGCATTAATTTCACAATATAAGCAGTTGTATTTAGAAAGCGTTGAAGTCATTTGGATTACACAGTTTTTGTTGAGAGAATAGAGTTGAAGTGCTCACGTGACCTAAATGATACTCACATTCCCCTCAGCATTTGCAGTGCTACAGTTTAGCTTTGCTGTCTGTCTTGCAGAATAAATATTTCATTTTTGAATACATAAGTAACTATATGGAAATTTATAAGGTCAGATACAGAACACTTTAGTCTGCCACGGGGGGATTTCCTTATGTTCGTGGGGGTGTAATTCTTTAAAGGACTAATTGTAATTAAAAGTAATAAAAAAAAACGGTTATAGGAAATGACATAAGAAAAAAATTACATAATGAACAATGCCAAGATTTAGTAAAAAAACTGAACATAAGGCACTATCAGAACTTCAGTGAAGATGCAGAGGTATGAGTTAGCCAAACGTCATTCAAATAATTACATCAGCAATAAACTTTTATTTTTCCCCATTTTAGACCTCATGGGCGTGGGTATACAAATGTCCTTTGTTGAGTTTATTCCTTCAAACTGGCAGATAACACATATTATAATGAGGAAGCTGAGATTCATGGTCATTGGGAAGGAAGTCCTGGTTTGTGACTCAATAAAGAGATAAGTACTGTCCACACTGACCACAGCACATGGATAACAGCCTGGTGTGCCACCTTCCTAAACGTGCCAACATTTACACATTGGAGCGTTCTGAACATTACTTACTGCCACAGTTCCCTAGGTACCATGGGCATCCCTTACCTGTATGCTCAAACCACTTACTATCTCTTTACTAATATTTCTGTTTACTTATATCAGCAAGCAGTAACTAGTGTGCTCATTTGACCACTGAAATCCTGATTACATCCAGCTATGTTTTCATGATGAATTTTGAATTTTATACTAATTTTTCCAAAAGTTTATTGTCTGATTCTATTTTTAGTTCGGAAAGACTACAGTAATGACTGAAGCAAACAGAGTAAGCATAATTTCTATTGGCCTGAGAAGTTCTTAGAGCTTTTTTTAGTTCTTAGGAATTATGCCATCCTCTATAAATATTACAAATAAATCCTAATTGTATTAGATACTGTCAATATGAAAGATTTAAGTCACCTTGATGGTGCTTTTCTTCTGACTGGTTATACACTAATATACACTGAAAAGCTTACAGTGTCTTATAATCATATCTATTTCTGTGCCCTCTTTTTAATGTATAAAGCTTCTTCTTAGAAGAGGACTTATACTCTGGAGGTTAATTTAGCATAATTTAAGTACCAGAATCACATAAGCTATTAAGGTCCTTCGGATTTCACTGAATTTTTCACTTCATAGTGATATAACTAGATTCTGATTGCCTTTGCACTGACCTAAACCAAGATAATAACACCAAGAGTCTTGGACTTGGTAACTTTTTTTGAGATACAGATATACAGATACTATAGGACAGGACTGATACTGAAACAATACATTTTCCATGCGTTTCTTAGCTAGAAAGTGACAGTATCATTTGAGTTTGTGAGAATTTTATCTCCTGAATTATGCACCTGTACCTGAATTGTGTACCTGTACAAAACTTGAAGTTCATTCTTTTTCTATCAAGTTGCTAAAGCAATTTCTTTAACAAGCTTGGTACAGATCTGGATGAGTAAAAACAGAGGTGAGAGCAGGATCTGGCCTAGTCACTTCAAATAAAGCTTACTTGGGAACTCTTAACACCTAATCAGTTAAGCTGTTTATTTTTGGTTCTAAAAATACCAAATACTGTAGAAATGTCAGTATAAATGCAACATTCTCTCTGCAAAGGATATGGGTAACTGTTCAAAAGTAATATAATTACAGCATCCAAAAAGTTTTCAAGAAATCCTCACAGTAGGAAAAGTGCTGATTATTCAGTCAGAGTAAATTATTAAGATATGCCAGGGAAGCGGCAGCAGTAAGATGTCTCTTGCAACAGTCAGCCCCACCAGCCCTCACCCTGAGACTCCTCTTGCTCGATCTTGTTTGAACCCTTTCATCTGCAGCTCAGGTTGTGGTCTACTGAGAAGACATTGCTCACTCACAAAGGCCATAGGGCCCTTACGTCCTTGGTGTGTGGTATTGTGATACGAGCTTTTTCCCAACGAGTTACGTTGAGATAAAGAATGAGTATGTCCAACTCATCCAGACACACAAATTTGACCTTAGACTGCAGATGTCTCCTGAGTTCAGATCTGGACAGCTCTGGAGTCTATTGTGCATCTCTAGGTACTAGTAAGAGTGTGTAAGTTTGGTATCTTCGCTTCCATAGGTACCTCTCTAGCAGAGCTCTGGCAAGCTTGGAGAATTTTGCTAGGAACAGCCAAGCCAGATCTCAAGCAACAGCACTGCTGGAGACCTGACCTGGGATCTGTGGAGGTTTATGGAGGAGTTTCTGGTTTATCCTGCCAGCTAGGCCAGCTTGGGAGACAGAAAGAGTTTTCCAGTCCTTTTAATTAAAGAAATCTAGGGATAGAAGTCCGCTGGAAGAAAGCAGGACTAATTACTTGCTGGTATGACAGGGGGGTGTGATGTGCAGGTAAGTTAAAGGATGATTTTACAGGGGCTTGTGTTTTCTGGGATGTTAAGCAGTACGGGATAGCTGTTATGCTATGGAGCATTCAAGCTGAAGTGCCACATAGACATTACCTGTCCACTCCAAAAAGCCTAAAGAGAGTATGTCAGTGATCCAGGACATAAGATTTGGCAGAGGGAACTAGGGCAGTCCAAGTTGTCGGGGTACTCTCTAGTAATCCTGCATGAGATAGTGTAGAAACATTTAATTGTTTTGCTTTCTAGCCAAATTGCAGACTTCATCCACTCTTTCAATGAGATGAAATTAATTTATATGAGAGAATCAGTACATGACCTGTGTACCATATGGGTCCTACTTAGCATCTCCGTGCCCAAGTAGTTCACTGTGCCACAGTGTATATCACTTGATGGAATGAGTATGACATCTCATCCCCAAACACTTCCTAGTGTAGAAAAATTACTGCATGAAACTTTAATGGGCATATTTTGCCCTTTTCACTTTTATTTTTAAATACAGAATTATCATGTATCTTCTAAAAGGTGAACAACAAGGAATACCAGTCTTTTGAGTTCTTCATGAGGATTTTCATTCTTCTAATTAAGTAATTCTGTTTCTACTCAGCCATATAAAGGGCAAGTGTGTAAAAATAGTATCATATGGATGAAGAATAGTGTTCTACTCATGAATTTATCATTCTTAAAATAAGGTTGCCATTCTTTTTTCTTTTTCCCACAGAAGGTGAAAACACATAGTGTGATGAGTTAGAATATTTTTGAACTGCTTTTATGCTTCCCTTATTTGAATTTAAAAGATCTGAAATACTTAAACAAAAAGAATTAGAGTAAGTGGATGACATTTGGATATTGTCGCCATAACTGAAGGACCTAAAACATACTTGTAAGGTTGCTTGTATACTTCGAAAAGTATTACAGGCTTATTAATTTCATGATGTGTCTAATTGCAGTTGATCACAAAGCACATAGTTTCAAGAGGACTCGTGAATAATTGTGTAGAAAGCAGACAGTAGAAAGACCTCTGTTAATCCCTAGTAAATAATCTGTAATGGCAAGGCATATCAATCTGAAATGTATTGAAAATCTTATACCTATTTTCAGTGAGGTCCACTAGCCACTTTTGTTGGGCTTGGGAGGCCCATGATAGAAAAAGAAATCAGGTATTTAAAAAATATATTAGTTTGGGTACTTTTTTAATCTTCTATGCTGTATTAAGATTACCACTTTGTTTTGAAAAAGGTACTTAATATTAATGTGAACATTTTCGTTTGGATCAGGAGTGCACTTCTGAGGTGATTCTCCCTATTGCCCACGTGTACAGAACTTTCCTTTGCCTTTTGGAGAAGTACTAAAGCGTGCAAACTATTTTCAGATGCTAACCAGATTAAACTGCTGTCCAACTGTTCATAAGTAGTTGGTCCACCAACCCAGGATAGAGTTAGTCTGGAGTAAATCTCTGCAAAAGGCTATAATAGTGATGAAACTGTTTTCTCAGGTCCTTGAAGAGTCCTCTTCCCAGGAGCGCCGGAGGGGGTGTGCCGCAGCAGTGTTCCCTTCCCCTTGGCCTCCCATTGCATAGACAGACATTCCATATGTAAGGAAAGACTTAGCCGATATAAAGTAGTTACAGTAAAATAATTCTTCAAACATGATTTAATAAAAATTGTAGGTTGCTGATTTTTTCTTTTATAAGCCCATGCTATTCCCACTGTCTTTTTCATAAGGAGTTCAAAATAAAACAACGCGTTGGTACTGCAATAGTACCTTAGCTGGTGAAGCTTTCAATAAACCGATATTAAGGCAGCATATTTAACTGTTTATCCCACTTTAATTAAATGCTTATACATTTCTAGAGGGTCTCCCTTTAAATATCTATTGGCTTTCTTTTTAAATGTCATATTCTATTTAAATCATTATTGGATTAAAGTGTGATATTTAAGCTGTACTTTGGTAGCAACAGATGAATGGAAAGTCAAATCTATGGTGGGCTGATTGTCTTCCATTCAAACCAGATTTTATTCTAATTTCTGTGAAGTTACAGTCTTTTATCTGTAATCAGAATTAATCTTCTAGTTAAAATACTAGTTTCATTACTCTATCCTCTAAAAAAATGATCATAAATTAGTTTAGCAAAGTTTTTCTTAATTTTTCTTTAGTAAACTCTTTACTATACACTATATCTTTCTTCTATTTCTGATGACATTGATTCAGTGATTAAATTCTCCTTGTAATCACAGGATGAAATGTAACTTCTAAGTAAAGGCTAAACAAATCTGGCTGAACAACATATTTGGAATCGGGTATCCTTCTATTTGTCATTAACTGTAAGTGTGGGTGCAGTAGACATATATGTATTTGTATGAACACATATATGCATTTATAAGTATACAAATGCTCAAGATGAACAGTAAGTAGTACAAGAAGTGTGTGAGGTGTATAAAAGGGACAGGTTATCATCTTACGTACTCAGGGATGGTGCCTTTAGAATGAACTTGAGAAGTGGCATGCATTTTTGCCTTCACAAACATAGGGAGAAATGAAAAACCAAACACAATGATGAAGCCTCAAGAGCCGTGCGATGTGGTTCACAGCTAGAATCACAAACTTGACTTCTTTGAAAGATTGGTGAAGTGCATCCAGTTCCAAGTGTCCTGCAGAGTGACCTGTTCTGCACAGAGACTTGTTAACTGATGGAAGTTACACATATTAGATTAAAGAAACCTAAGAAAAGGGAACCGAATGGCTATTGTTCAGGCTTCTTTATTAGTTTGGTTTGTACTCAATCTGCCAAACACCACCCAACTTTTATTTTGTTAAAACTGTTTCATTTAACAGGCATTTCTTCCTTTTTTACTGTTAGAGAGAAATATGTGTGATCCTTTCAAAAAGTTTTTTTTCAAAACACTTCAGACTCTTTTTGATATACTGATATTTTTTATAATGTATTAATAATACTGCCTAATAAATATGAGTTGTAATACAAGTGAGTGAACATTCAGTGTGTGATACAAGCCAAGCTAGAAAGGAAAATGATATGCTGAAAAAGAATCCATTTATTCGGTCTCTCAGAGATTCAGATTTGTAACACATAAGACAGATGAATGTTCATATATATGCATATGTTTTGTACTGCGTAGTTCAATTCTGGAGCCTGTTGGGATATCTAAGACAAGGAAAAATGAAATTCATACTTCAGTGATGCCCTTAAAATTCCCTTTCTGGCTAAAAAAAGAAGGTATTGCTTATGACTTGATTGACTGTGCAGGACATGAATTTTAAATAGATTTTGTCTTTTCCTAGTCATCAATTTAGCAAGCAGCATAGGACATCTTTTCTTTTGGAAATCAAGTTCAGAGAGATTCCTCTGGTTTGCATCTGTGATAATATATGTTTCATGACCTTTCATGTTTCATACTGAGGTAAAAGTATTACTTACTTCTCTTTCTTACTTTTATGGTCCTTTGCTATAAGCCAGCTCCTCAAGCAAATCGAAAGTCCTGTGCGATGCCTGATAATCTGTGGCACGTACCGTGAAGAAGTACCAAATGACTGCATATATCAAGACACTGCAACTAGTGCTTATTTTAATGTGAAAATCTATATGAAACTGAGCCAAGTATGGCATATGATATAATTGGCTCAGTACAACCTATTCTTGTAAAAGCATTCTTTCTGATGGTAAGAGCTGAATCCCAGTGGGTGATTATTTCCTCTGTGATTAGAATATATTTTGAATCCTATTATAGAGATAGTGCTCCAGATCTTATGGCTGGGTTGTGAGTTGAATGATATCTAGTATTTTTCTTAAAGCCTTCACTCAAATAAGTATGTTAGAATCTTACTAGTTCTCATTTTTTAAAACAGAAAAATGCCATTCCTCATATATGCAGGAAAAAAATGCTTAGTTGCTCAAAAATAAGGTAACAAAAATCACATTAAGTGAAATAAATAACAATTCTCAATTCATTGTCTCATTTTGGAGATATTTTTTGACAGTTTGGAGCTTGACTATTAAATAAGCTTCGTGATATTTGGTTCCATATTTGACTATTATGCCTTAAATCTCGAGCAAGTTTAAAGTAAAAATAGCAGATGAAATATCAGCTACCTTCGGAAAAAAACCCAACCCTGAAAAATATCTTGATGTTCAGCTAACTCAATAATCTGTTAATCTGTTTTGTTTTCTTTTTCAAACAGAACATATAATAAAATTTGTTACTAAAGCTTATATTTACTCTTTTCTGCTACTGTAAATTTAATGGATTGTAATCTCGATTTGAATTTTACTCAAGGGCAACACTCATCCTCCTTGAATAACAAAAAATATATCAAGTACTGTTAAGTGAAACAGTAAACAGTTGAGATAGTAAATCTGCAGTATTTCTCAATGCTACTTTTGAATACACAAAGTATTTAATAAAATTATGTCAAACATAGCACTAGACAGCTTTTACATTAGAAATATGACAAGTACCTTCAATCACATTGGATAGTCAAACTGTTCTACTTTTGAGAAAACTGTAAACTACACAACAGTTGCCTTCATGAAAAAGCCCCTGCATCTGTCTGTTCCTACCGATATGACAGCTTGTGTACGAGTGGATTGAGCCAGAGATTTTAAATGTGATTTCTATCTCTGAAATATTTCATCAGAATATTTGTGGTCACCTAAAATGCCACCTGGCCGTTGTTACAGACCTCCCTAAATGAAATAGATCTTTGTAGCCCAGAAAAGCTCATCTAGTTTTGCTTTTCAGTAACTACGGTTGTATTTATGCAGTATCCGCAACAGGTGCTTTCCTGAAACACCTGTTCTGTAAGTAAATGTTCTTTCTCTGGGAGAAATTTAAACAGGTTCTGTCAATTCATTGAAATATCATTCTACCATTTAGTATATGCAATAGTTATTATACTGACCACAGCAGACACATGCATTGTTTCCTAGTCCCATTTTTCTCTTCAAATAATTATTTAATGGATTTTTACACAGACAAATAGAAGACATGAAATGACAGGAATTTCCATGTATATGCTTAATTTTGTTTATCTGGCCTTGGAAAAGTTTTAGGTCCTTCTGGAGCAGGGGGTGGATGGAGCTAGAAGTTGAAGCAGAATTTGAGTAAGCAGAGGGTCATACTTTCCCCTCACAACTTCATATCAACAGCCTGCATCTGGATGGAGATGTACATATAAAACTGCTCCCCTTGGCTTGTCCACTTCCCCTTGCCCTCTTTAAAGTCAAGCATATACACTGTCATATCCTCCTTTATGCTGGGAGAAAAAAAGTAGTCCTCAACCTTCAATGTGAAACCACTTTTGCAGTGCAGTGACTAAAAAAATTATGGTGTTAGTCTTGTAAGGAAAACAGAAGGGGGAGGATAGTTTCACAGTACAGTAGTTCTTATTACTAGAGATGCGTAATAATAAAGGAAGACGAGTATTCTGCATACTGTTTATTCAGTAAATACCATAATTATTTTATCTTTGCAAGAAGACAACATTATCAGGATTGTAACAGAGAAAACTATGTGCAATTGAGCAGCTGCTGAGTCAGCAAAACACTTAAATCTGTGCTTATGTTTTGCTTGTTTCAAAGGGATAATTTAAAGCTTTATTTAAACTTAAGCAGAAGTAATAAGACTACATGCATTAAAATCCATGCTTCAAAAAAATGAAGTCTGGTTGTACTTGTGTAGTTCTTACCTTTTTTATAGCACTGAGACTTCAATAAAAGTTAGCAACATGGCCCCTGTGCCAGAAGTCATGCCACTATAGTGGCATTAATAATTTTGGTAACTAATATTTTTTAAAAAACTTTTAAAATATAACTTGATAGCACTGCAATCATTAGAAGACAAAAAGGAATAGTAATTGAAAAACAAAATCCTTCCATCTGCCTGCCTGCAGATTTAATCTGTTGGAGCACAGCAAGAAACAACTTTGTTAAGCTTCATAGTTTGAAAGATTTCAAATCACTTTCCATTATCTAAAACTACTCGAATATTATGGCATTTATTATATGATGTATGCTGGCAGCAATATATTCAATTATGATATGAAATTGATATTATTTATAAAGGTTTTTCATATTTGTGTTTTCTATTTATGCCAAAGGGCTGGGTGTCTAGGTGTGACAAACAGTGAGGTAGAAGACTCAAAAAGTTTCATAAGAGGGAGTAGAAGGCCAGTCAATATATCAGTAATACTCTGGTCATTACTTGCGCTAACAGACTGTCTGTAGATCCCTAAGTAAGTACTAAATAGGTTTGGTAAGTTTTCATAGTTCTATGGTGACAGGATGCTTATGTAATACTTGAATAAAATTGTAATTTTCGCTCTAAACATTGTCTTGCTGTTCTTATAATATTGAACATTATTCATCTGAACTCCCTTCAGTGGGCCTTATTTAATTGACTAAAATACGTTCACGTGGATAAAGTCTGCAGAAGGGGCTTCTTCATGTATTAGGTATGCAAGTATACAATTACTCATTAGTAAGATATGTAATAACTTGTTGCTTAAATGCCTCACACAGTAAACCACTTTCAAAATAGTAATGTAAATACAGATATTTTCACAAAATAAATATTTCTATGCAGAGTAGTTTTAAAATTTCTTTGAAATAATATTTGTTGGTAAATGGAGAATAATTTTTGAACATATTTATTTATCTTACCTTTTATACAGATTGCATACCATGTGAAACACATCCTGTGGAGGGGGTTCTGCAAAATGGTTTTTTGTAAAGTATTTCAATATCATTTTGGTGCCTAAGAGGGTTTTCCTAAAGTTGTTTATACACTTTGCTCAATTCTAATCAAATACTTATTGACTGAACATTGTTCCAGTAAGTGTTAATACAGTACACTGGGGCAATCAACTTTCAAAAGACAGATAATATCTATACAATTATTTAGACACTTATATAAAGAAAATAAGTGCACCTATTCATATTATTTCTTTTCTGGAGAAAGTAAAAATGTAGATGAGAAGAAGCAAAATCATCTACTTTCTGTATCTCTGGTACATAGGTAGATTTAAGTGCCAGAAATTGAAGGCACTGATGTTAACTGAAGTATTATTTCAAGTGAAAACAGCTTAGTAGCTTGTAAACCAGGTAAGAATTTTTTTGAGGTGACTAATTCCCATTTAGTCTTTTTCTTTTTTTACATACACTTTTGTACTTTATTTCCAATTCTGTCAAAAAAAGGAAGGAACATCTTGAAGACTAAGGATACATTTTTCTAGTTTTATATTCTTTAAATAAACAACCTTCGCTTAAAGTGGAGCACAGGAATTGACAAAGCATTTTTTCAATTAAGAAAAAACTTATCTGCTAACTTAGTCATAGAAAAATATGCAAATGTGTTTGCTGTCTGTACAGTCGGTAGATAAATATAGCTTGTATACTGTATACACAAAATATGGGGAATTGCTTTTGAAAATGGGTAGGAAATGGACAGACTTTTTGAACGGTACAGAGTGCAAAATTGTGAATGACTGAAAAGGTACAAAGCAATTCACACAGATACGTGTGTTAATAACTGCTTTGTAAGTTCACATATGTAATGAAACTAAATGAATCTCTGGAAGTTTGTCATTCCCATGAATCAGTAGTAACAGAAGCAGTAATGCAGAAAGCACGCTGCTGTCCTTATTTAGAGCTTGGCATCTGGTATTTTGGTCTTGTCATACTGCTGGAATAATCTGCAGATATTAATCTTCTGGACAGTGGTATTGAAAATTTCTCCGTATTGAATAAACCTAATCTTACTTTATTGATCATAGTTTTCTATCTTTCCTGGGATTCGACAGAATGCAAAGGAAACAGATCTGTTTCATTTAGAATACTTGCATAAAATATCCGGTGTATCCTACATTGAAATATTGTATTCATTGGGTTCAACCACACTGATTGTATATGAATAAGATTACTACTATTGATTTATGGTGAATATCAACTAGAACCAAGCAGTACTACATCATACTGTGTTTCAGTGATTCATGTGGACTCATTTCTCTTTTGCACAGGCATAACAAAATGAATTTGTTTCTTGACTGAGACTTTGAATTGGATAGTTAATTACATAGCTGAGAATGTTGTGTGTGTGTGATATTGCAGTTTTGTACGAAACATACAATTTGCTTTAGTTCCTAGGTGACTTTTGTCTTGTCGTGAATGCTTTTTCTTTATCATGCAGGATATTGTATATCATTATTGGCGAAAGCAATTTATGATGAATATCAATGGTAATTCACTTTTACAGTGCTTTGGTAAATGAAAGTGTAAAATGTATATTTATCATGAATTAAGAAGTGGAGGAAACACTTTTAATGCTTTTTTCCCCCATGTACTGTTTTGCTGAACTCACGGCACTGTTAATTCCACTTCTAAATTGGTCATACTTTGGGAACACACATAATTATCACACTAAGCTGTATGATATACTAGGATGCGAGGAAAATAGCGCAGTGGATTGTAATTCTAAACCAGCTTGTTTGTAATGAAATCTTAAATCAGGGAAGTGGAAGAAGAGGTTAGATTTTAAGCAAGTTCTACCTGTAAGCTGGCTGTTTCTCCTGAAGTCTGTGCTGCCAGTCATAGTCCAGGGCTTCAGAGAACAGCAGAATTACCCGGCTGCCTAGTAGGTTTTTTGCGGTTGCCTGGCTGAATCTGCTCACTTGACTGAGAAGTACTGTGGCATGTCCCTGGTCATGAAAAGCAGCAGCATTACCTGCCAAAGGGGCAGTGTGTTTGCTGCTGTCATTTCCCGTTTCGCTGACAGGTCAGGTCTTGCAGGCAGAGCTCCCACAGAGCGGTGTCCAGGTCCTGTGCCAGTGAACATATGGAGAATATAGACATCAAGGAGGATCTGCTTGGGGCATTTGCAAAACATAACTTGCAGCTATAAAATCACGTCCCTTTTCGCAAGCCCTGCAAGCCTTGCTTAACATATTCTGGTCTACTGAGATGCTGTACTTTAAGAAAAATTCTTAAGTGTTGAAAACCATTGTGAATTTGTTAATTAAGTAGAAGTTTTATAGAAATCACATTATTCCTCTGTGCTCCAGCTGATTTCTGAGTGAAGTTTAAGATGACTGTTTTGATGTAAAAATCCAGGATGGAGTTGCTCTTGATTGCAAAAGAGATCCATCTCTTTTGCATGATTTCACTACAGATTCTTTCATCCCTTTTACTTTGAAAGGAAAGGAAGCTGGCCAGTCAACTTTTTAAATTCCGAAGTAGCAAACATCAAGGCTAAAAGCTGTGTTAAAGATTGACAGTGCAGATCATCAAAGCTTTAATTAAATAGCCTTTGTTGTTTAATTAAGGATGACTTGCGAAGAGGAAACAATGGATCCCAGTACTTTTCTGTCTCTTAATTCCTCAATGTTCTTATTACCTCTGATTGCCACTATCTTAGTACATTAAAATGTGCCAGAAAACAGTTTCTGAAGATGTTCTCTGGCTTTGAGATGAGCTGGTACCCTATGCCTTCTTATTCCATAGATCTAAGCTCTCTTCCAGCTCCAGAGCAGGGTGACCCCATTGAAAGTACCTGCTGGGAATGTTCCTTGGCCTGTATTAACCCCTGAGGTGTGTGCAGACACAGTTTGGAGACTGCTGTTTGGCTCAGGTCAAAACTGTGCCTGGGACTGTGCTAACAACAATGTGAATGATCATGTGCTGGTACTTAGGCCTATTAGAGGTCTTTTTAATGTAATAATATTGCTGTAACCTTTTATTCTTTTAGAGGGAGTTGGTTCTGGTTTTGCTTGTCTTTGTTTTCCATTAGAAATTCTAATTTAGTGTAAGAGATTCTGTAGCTGTCCCTTTGATCCACAGTTAACTTGAGTGATTTCCAGCATCTGACTACACCTGGTAGCTGTGCCTCAGTGGGAGTATTCTTAGAGCAGGCATGTGCTACTGGGTCCTTGTTATTTCTATATGCTCCACCCTGTGTTACAGAAACCACCCCAGAACTGTTTATGTCGAGTACCTTCAGGAGTTTTTACTTATCAGGTTTGTCAATCACAATATAAGGTGTCTGCTGAGTTTTTGTAGGAAGGAATCTAACTTTGTTGTGCAGATACATCCTATGGATGCTAGTAAACTGCTATAATTTTGAATATATAAAATTCAAAGTTAACAGTTGAGATGGATTTAGAGAGACATTTTAAATTTGCTTGCGTTTGTCATTTTGGAAATTCGACTTCTAATTTTCCATTTGGAGAGAGAAAGAATGAACAATTCTGTGCTTTCAGATATTTGTCTGAGGTAGATGCTAAGAATACAATTGTTTAGACGAACCAGAAAAGACTTCATTGGGCTCAAAGGAAACATTCTTCTTTACTCCCTAACAATAAGTATGACAAAAGCATAAATAGAGAAAAAGGAGAGTACTATCTCAAATATTGCAAATGTGAGTGTTTTAAGTTTGTATATCAGTTTCAATATGAAATGTTTTATGTCCTGCCTACATATGCATATAAGCAAAATCAGGCACATACATCCTCAGAAAAATGGGTTTCCCTATGCTTATTCAGTCTCCTTTGCTTTCCTTCCCAAAATAGCACTTACACATTTGCTAGCAGTAACAATTCCCAAAGGATGATAAATATAATTAATATTTTGCTACCTCACCTTAAAAAAACAATTAACATTTATTTCAGGAAAAAAATAAACTACTTCAGTCTTTTGATGATGGTTGCTAGACATTGCCTGTTTTTACAGTTCAAAATAAATACACTAGATATCTCTAAGAGTTTTAAAATATAGGCCCTAGTAATTTAAATAATACATGAAGCCTCACAAAAATGAAGTAGTTCTAACCAGCAAACTACCTGATCCCAGATAAATCCTTTCTTTGTTGCTGAGATTATGGTATTACAAATGGCCTTGAAGACAAATGGAGTCTAATTCAAAACATCAAGTCAAACATTACCTACGTTAGTAGCCTTCAGGAAAGTCTGCCTGTAAAGATGAAGTTGCCTTGAAATTATTTGTTTCTGAATTGGGCTTGTCTTGTGACAAAAGTTCTCTTTGGAGAGTATTTTACTCCTCAGTGATTATATTTGATGTTCATTAATGTTAGTAGACTATTTACAGGCAGTTTCAGGAAAATAAATCCCTGTGCTGTTGTGCCATGAGCTTTGCTTGATGGGTCTAGAGTCTCTTTCTCCATGTTTCCATAATCAGAGTTGTTACATAGCAAGCAAAAGGACTAAGGAGCTTTCCTGCATCTTTATTCTAGGAAAGTTCTCTTCAACGTTTTCCTTTGGCAAATCTGAGGACTATAAAGAAGATTATTTTTTCTGTCTTTCTCTTTTATATCTCTAGGAACCTGTGATACAGTGATATTTTCCATGCCTCACCATCATTCTTTTTCTGCTTTATCATCTGTTTCTCATTTCAGGGATTTCCTAAAGGATTGTGAGAGAAGCAAATTATTAGTAAATTCAATTTGCAGACAACATTTTTTAAAAAAGCAACCTAAGGGCATCTTGTATGAAATTACACTTTTAGAAGTTCAGAAATTGTGAAGTGTAGAATTTCAATAGAGTACATCCCATTTGTTTCCTGTGTTGGAGGCAGCCAAGCCTGAACCATTGGTCATAAGAAGGTCAATAAAACAGCATTTGTTACCTGGAGAAGTGAGGCAGGGCCATCTGTCAACTTCACCTTTTAATAAAATTTCCCAAAGGAGACACCGCAAAAAAAAAAAGGGAACTAGCTTATTTAGGCAGTTAGAATGACCCTCACAGTAACTTTGCCTTCATCTTCACTGGGATGCCAGTCACCACTTCGCTGCTGTGAGGCTGTTCCCACACATTTTACAAAAGCTCATGTGGTTATATGTTTCTTGGAAACGGTTTCACTTGAATTTAACCAGATTCCAAAATGAGTAAGGGCATTCGTGACAAAAGTCTGCAGGATCAAGGCTTTGTCTAGGGAAACTAATGTATTTTGTGATACGTGAAATTCCGTTCTCTCTTCTGTGGGACCTGACCTTCAAGAAAACTGTTCATGAACAGGAAAGAATTAATACATAATTTGGCAGTTATTAATCATCAAGCTATAGGATATTGCATGCAAGAGTACTTGGCCATATCCCCTGTCAAAACTCTGTATTCGTGTGTTGAAGAATATGAATTTTATCTGTTCAAAAGAAGAAAGGAAGCTCACTGATTAGGACACGTGGTTGAATGAGGGCAGCCTTGAGTTTTAGCCTTTTCTGGCTAAAGTTTTTATGTAAGACTGTGCTTTTTTATGTGGGTTTGGTGTAACATGAAACTATTTTTTTTATTTACTGAGACATATCCCCCTAGAATTCACTTTCGCTGCTGTATTGGCATATGATGATACCAACAGGAGTAAGTATTTAATCAAGGTTGGTTTACTGTGTTCTATGAAGAAAGAAGCAAGTAAAGACATTGTCAGATTTAATTGTAGTATATCAGCAGTATTTTTTTGTTGTTTTGTTTGCTGTTGATGATGATTATACTAGTAGTATAGTACATTTATTTTAGAATTGTAGGCAAGGAACGGTAATATATATTTTTGAATTTATTAACTATTATCGATTAACTATGAAATCCTGGACAAATCATTTTTCCTGTCTGCCTCAGTTCTGTAAAACAAACAATCTTTAATTAATTACAGAGCTGTTCTTTAAGAATCAGTGGGCTTTAAACACTTTGCAAATGTGAAATATTGCGTCTGAGCTAAATTGTATGGCTGTAGCAGAAGCATTTTTGTTTGTGTTGAGTATTAAACCTAAAAGCTGTGGTCAGCAAGCAACATGAGTTATATAAAAAAATACTAGTTCTCACATTAGCATTTCTTAAAGGTACATGTCTGTCCCGCTCAGCGCATGACAGATTTGAAACTCTCTTACTAACAGAATTCATCATATTTACAGCTATGTTTACTCATATACATACTATAAGGAATCTGAAATATCTTGTCTGATTTACTTACTGTCTGCTTTCTGAGACTTTTTGAAAAATCATTTCAAGAACCTTTTAAATGTAGTTATCATTCTTACACAAACATTTTAATCTGGCTTTTAGCCTTTTATGAAGGATATCAATAATCTCAGTTATCTCATATAATACCTCTATATGAGTTGGCAGCACTTCCTGTACCTTTGCAGGGACAATGTTATGTATGCTAAACTGCTTAAGCTATGAGTGCCAACTTCTAATATTTCTTCTGCTGCTGAACTTTCCCCCAAATCCGTCATGCTGGAGAATTTGAAAACCAGAATTGTTTTCTTCCCATAATCTTCCTACTGCTTTCTGAGAGAAAAATGAACCAGTCTCCCTAGAACATTGTATTGCAGTTGGAGGGAGAATCACGCTTGCAGAAATCTCTCCTTTCATTATGAACTAACAGAACTTTACAAGCTGTTTTCCACTTCCAAAATCTTCTCAAGAGTAACCTTTCGTTGCTTTCATACCATACTCTAGTGAAATACACAGAAGAAAAAAGGTAGACATCCACAGGTTTTCCAGAAATTTGTGATTAATTCCAGAGTACGAATCAGCTTTCTGGTAGCCTCAACTCAGCACTTCTGAACATACTACTGTAATAAATTACAGTATATGTAATTTTAAAGATCAAACCAAAAGATTGACTAATTCAGTATACTGGCCTTAAAGACTGTAAAATACTGACTTCCAAATTGTATTGGGAATGAATTTGACATCTTGCTTTATTGTGTGAACACATCTTTTTCATACTTTAATGATTCTCTGCATAGACTCACAGAACTACGGTTTTTCTTGTATATCTTACATAGGTGCTGAAGAATACTAAATACGATGTGTATTACAGTTGTTCAAAGATGTTTGACAAAGCTGAAGGAGATGAGAGGGCACATTAGAAAACAGGAAAAAAAATTTAAAATTCACCTTTTATTACTTTTTTTGCCAGTTACATTACCTTACAGACTAGGAAGCTATTTCACCAAAGCTCTTCACAGCCTGCGTGTCAGAGGCATGTATTCTGAGGTTTTTCTTATGGCCACTGAAACAGAGACACAGCCAGTTATCAGAGGAAGTGAATGGTTACTGTAACTTCAAACTGAATTTCCTTTAAGAACACCACAGGGACCAGTTAGCAGACTGGGAGCAAAGAAGGTAGTGTGGGTATGAGGGCTAGGGGCTTACTTGCATAGAGATTAAAAAATGCGTTAGAGACATTTCTTTCATTTATGTCTCTTCACATCATCTTTTCATGAAATAAACTAATGATTTTAGTAGCTTTGTTAAAAAAAACAATCTCGACGTTTTACACAAGCCTTCACAGCCAGTGGTATTAAATGCCTTTGTTATATCATTAAAGGCAAAGTTGTGACCCAGGGTTTTTTTGTATACATTTCTGTTGTGTTTATTGCATAGCACTGATATTATCCATTGTTCCATGCTCTTCTCCAAAGCCTTTCTGTTAGCTGAGCATTGAACTTGATTCTTGCAGGAATTTGTACAATATCTAAAAGAACAATCATGAGAACTGGCACATTTGTACTTCATCCTCCAAGTATCAGGCTTTTAGTTTTGGGAGAGTACTGTTAATTTCACTAAAAGTGCTTTGTGCTATGCTGGTTTAAATAATTGTCCTGGTTTCAGCTGGGATAGAGTTAACTGTCTTCCTAGTAGCTGGTACAGTGCTGTGTTTTGAGTTCAGTATGAGAAGAATGTTGATAACACTGATGGTTTCAGTTGTGGCTAAGTAACATTTAGTTTAAAGTCAAGGATTTTTCAGCTTCTCATGCCCAGCCAGCGAGAAAGCTGGAGGGGCACAAGAAGTTGGCACAGGACACAGCCAGGGCACCTGACCCAAACTGGCCAACAGGGTATTCCATACCATGGGACGTCACATCTAGTATAGGAACTGGGGGGAGTGGGGGCGGGGAATCGCCGCTCGGGGACTAACGGGGCGTCAATCGGCGGGTGGTGAGCAATTGCACTGCGCATCATTTGTACGTTCCAATCCTTTCATTATTGCTGTTGTCATTTTATTAGTGTTATCATTATCATTATTAGTTTCTTCTTTTCTGTTCTATTAAACCGTTCTTATCTCAACCCGTGGGTTTTGCTTCTTTTCCTGATTTTCTCCCCCATCCCACTGGGTGGGGGGGGAGTGAGTGAGTGGCTGTGTGGTGCTTAGTTGCTGGCTGGGGTTAAACCAAAACAATTATCTTTACCACTACGTATGTAGATCACTGTTATATGAAAGTTGGAGCCATGTCAAGAGCATTTTTCAGTTTTTGTGAGAGTATGTTTGTAGGAATTGTGGTATACTGAGGCAGTTGGTTAATAGCCTCATCAGTGATGCTATGCTTCGTATTAGCAAGGTTTCTGAGTGGTTTAGAAACCGGGTTTTAGAACACAGCTCCTTTCATTTAGAAAAATATTTTATCCAAAGTCCATAAATAAAGGATGTTTGAGGCACATCCATTCTTTTAGGAACATCACATATTTCTTCACTTACTTTATCTGCAATATTATTGTAGCTCTTCTGCTTCACATACTATCTCATGCAATTTTCAACTTAGGTAGAAAAATACTACAAGAATTAAAAACAAATAAAATTGGGTTGTAAGGCTCTGTCAGTCACTCAGGATATAGGCTAATAATATCTCATCAAATGAAAAAGTTTAGGGTGCTCAGCATTCCTGAGCAGCCTGAACTTTACAAATTTAATTTTGAAATACATTACTTTCTCAAAATTTAAAAACAAGAATGAAGTTGCATCATTTGAAAGAAACATTGACACTAGCCTTTCTCATCAACAGTTTGTTCTGAAAGAGGTTTCACAGATACCTGCTGCTGATGCCTGGAGAGGAATGGTGTGATTCAGGGCTTTTGGGTTCCTTTCCATGTTTGGGGAGAAAATGTATTCCCATGGACACACAGTCATCTTTCCATTTCCCCTAAACTTGATTATTTTGCCTCTTGCCCAAAGTTTTGTAGTTTCTAATAGCCTTCCCACCTTGTCCCTGCCACCAATATTTTACTCTTTTGTAAATTGCCTTGTTTTTTCCCAAGCGTTGCCAGAACTCAATCGCCATGCTCTGTAACTAGTCTCAGCTAAACTCTCTCACTTTTCCCAATCTTTTGCCAAATTCACCATCATACTTGCAGTCCCTTCCCTATTGTATACATTTTCCCAGTTCTTATAGATGTCTTCTCCCATTCCCTTTCTCATGGTGCATCCCATTTTAGTTGTTGTTATGGCTAGTATCCTTTTTAAAAACAGTTTCCTTGTCTTAAACTATTTAAGTAATCTACAATCTGTTCATCATAACCACAGGGAAAGTTGTCATTCTCTAATAAACCTTTCCATTCTTTTTCATTGTACAGAAATGTGCTATTTATTTACATAAATGAGAGGCACAAAAATTACAAAAAATTCTCAAACCAGCTACAGAGTCTGACAAGGTATAACTTGTGTGAACAGCATGGCTGTAAACCAGAATCTTATCATGAGAGTCAACTAGCCTCCTATTAGGCAATGTTATTGATCCTGTGTATAATACACAAACCAAAGTTTTTTTACAATGCAGTCCAGGTTTATTTATAATGAAATCCAAGAGATAAAAGAGTGTTACAGGAAAAAATCCACCTCTTTTATAGTGTATTCAGAAAGTTTAGAAGCATTGCGTGATGCCTTTTGGTTCACCTTAGGGGAGGATATTTTTGAGGTAGTACGTACTCCATTCCAACAACTTTTCAAGACACCAGAGACAGAGTTGCTTCAGTATTTGATAGGACCTTTGGAGCAATTAATGAATCAATCTTTGGGAGACCTTTTTAGGGTTCAGTCTTGGCTCAACAGAGCCTTGCTGACAGAAAGAGAGACATAGGTGGGCTGGGGAAGGAGGCTGCAGCTTCTCCTCTTCCTCCTTTCCTCAGCTGGCTGCATTTTACTGTGATGCCTCAGTGACAGGGAATGCACCTTCCCTGTAGAGTCCTACCAAAAGCCCGGTAACACGAAGCGTGGAGTATGGCTAGGGAGGTGTTTGGCATCCTTCTTTGTCTGTCAGATGCTCAGTATCCGATCTAAAGTAAATCTACGAGAAATTATGAGATGGTATGGAATGTGGGGAGATTACAGGGGATGGTATGGCACATGGAAATCACAGGATGGCTCATCTAATAAATAAAATCCTTAGAACTATTCCTTTTACATGCGCCTGATTTAACAATGACTTAATGTGTTGTCCCCTTCGTCCAATCATTTCCAGTTTAATTTTAGTGTTTTCAGGAGTATATTACAATTGTGTGATTTGGAGGCTGCGTGTCTAACTGTGAACCAGACTGGTGAATGTTAGACATTTGTGTCAGGACAAGGTACAAATTATTGAAGGAAAAAGCAATGTATTTCATGGATAGCAGTTATGTGGTAATCTGTTCTTGGCCTCTTTCTTCTTCCTGGGCTATGCAAAAACTACAGTTACTGCAGCCCTGGGGCAACAGTGACATGTTATCTGTGGCTCCAGCACTACTGACGGGAGACGTTCCCATAACTGATAAATAAAATATAAACCTGCTAGAGTACAGGGGAGGTTTATCTTTTCTGTTGCTAAAATCCATGATGAGCCTTCTGTCCCTGGGGAATTCTCTATTTCTCTGTATTCACACAGAGAAATGTATATACTGAACCCCCCTCCAAGTTGCCATATTGGATTTACCTTTTTTAAGGAGCTACTTTTCATGGCTAAAACACGTTGGTAGTATCTTTTAATATAAGTAAGCTCTCTGTCTGATTCACTGCTGTATGTTTACAAAATCTGTAAACTCTAATACCTAAGATTCTTCTACAGTGGCAATCTGTTTCTGAGGCAGCCACTGAAGCTTGCTTTGCTGTGTACTTTTCCTATACTAAGATGTTGTTTAGAGAACTTAAATAACTAGTGGATTTTAGAACAGTAAGTTACTCTAAATGTCTCTCCACAAACTATGCTAATATTATCGCAGACTGAAAAACTCTTTTGTTTATTGGAATGGGACCTGCCAACTTCCTTCAGATGAAAATGTTGATATTGGTCAATGAGAATAAATTTTTCTGGTACATGAGTGTGGGGGAGCTGAAAAGAGAAAAGATGCATCAGAAAGAAGAATTCACAGAGGAGGTATTAGAGAACATACACTTCTTTCAGGAGCAGGCCCAGTTGTGATGAGCTGATGTTGCCAGGACAAGTAATAAGGGCTTCCTCAGTAATCATCTCCACTCCAGCATAGCGGCTTCCATGTCCAAGCACTGTCATGATTTCTTTAGGGAGAGTGAAAATGCTGTACTCAACATTCAGTAGAGCACAGCTTTAAATATTAGGAGCATATCTGTAGCTAGACAAAGTTTCTCTTGGTATATCTGTGCTTGAACCAATATATGAGGTTATTAGTAAATATGGTGTATCTGAGACAGGAACCTCTCTGGGTTGCATGAATTTGGGTTATGAGGAGTTGAACTAATCTCTGATAAAATAACTGGGAAAGCAACTCTAGGGTAGGGTATGCTCCAGGCCATGGCTTAAATCACACAAAATTTTTATCCTCACATATTTAATTTGCTAACTACTTCATCTCTCGTGTTGTTATTCTCTTTTTGAATTTCCTCAATGCGTGCTACATTTAACAATTGCTTGCATACAAAACAGTTCATTGTTAAAATGGCCCATCATTTTCAAGTGTATTTCAGACATAGTTACCACCAGTCAGCTAGATTGTATGCTTATTTTAAGGCAACATATAACTTAAGAGGCAAGGAGAAGAAAAAGGTGATTATTATGAAAGTCAAGGATATTGAAACTGGATGGAGAAAGTTAGCTTGGAAGCATTTTTTATGGTATTTTAATATCTTCTGAAAAGGTCATTTGTTTTGTAGTGTAGGACATGTTTCAAAACTAACTTAGGACTTAATATGATGGTAAACTCTACCTACAGTATGCCCCAGTAATTATGTTTAAAGAAAGCTGGAATGTTTGTTATCATAGTGAGCAGAACCTTTCCCTTTCAAAAGTCTGAATTGCTCCTCAGCCTAATAAAGAACAGTGGGGCATAGATGGGAGGAAAAATTCTGCTTTTACTGGCCAGGAAGGAAAGTAGAAGAATTGGAAGAAGACAGATGTAAAACAGAAAATGAAGGATATCTGGGAGACAACTTGTAGTGCAATGTAACTGACTGCAAGTAGCGGCATGTGACTGTTGAATATGAGGGACTGAACACTCACTCCAAGTCCAAATCAGAGTTTTCTGTAAGCAAGGGGAAGATCTTTCTGACTTCATTGGGCTTTTTACCTGCTTTAGTAAGAAACTTAAACATTGTGATATTAAACATTAGGTATACAACTCTGAAGAGTGAAATTTATGAACATATGTTTGGACCTTAATTCTGTATATAGTGAACAAGATTCAGTGTATTATAGAACTGAAATTCGGAGTATTTAGCACTTGATTTAGGGATGGTTATACCAATCAGTAGAAAACACTAAAAAGAATGTGTAGCTAAAATTCTGAATGAGATACATGTATGTATCTATATACATAGATTTATGTATGTGGGCACAGCTATGTTTACATCCCCAGAGTGATTCCTACACTTATTTGACTGCACTGTGCCATCTTTCCTTTTCCTTCCGGACATATTGGTGCTATGCCCTGTGATGAATTCAAGCTTGTCTGTACACGTTAGATGTACTGTGAGAAGTCCCTCTGGGGATTTAACTTTTAGGACATTGAGCTTGTGAAACTTAACTGGGACTAGAAGGCAGAGAAGTACATGAAAAGTTCCAGTCACTCAGGGGAGAGGCACGCTTAGATGTGTATGGTATGCTCTGGAGAAAGCACATACACCTGCACCTTCTCAAATGCTTACCTAGGATATGGTTTTTCTTACAAATCCACTCCTACATCCTGCTGAATTAGACCTATGAAAGATTTTATATGTCTTTAATGTTTAATGATCATTTTAGTCTAGTAGTGCTAGATTACAGGAAAAGCTGGATGAGGAAGAGGAATTATAAAACATAAAATAGGAGAGAAAAGGTTAAGGGTTATTCATGAGTTCTGTGGAATTACAGGACTGATAAACCTGTTAGTATCTTTAAAGCTACATTAATTAATTTTCATGGTCAGAACACTGGTCCAGTTTTGCTAAAAGGCAAATCTGAGTCCTGAAGTAATTGCAAAAACAATTCTAGCACTTACTTCTGAAAATATGGCAGTTTGAGTGATGTTTTCTACTAGTTGTAAAGTATATGGAACTTTGATATAGGTTGTCAAAGAAATGGAAATGCTAAACTCTTATCTCTGAGTTAGGTATCTGAATACATTTTGAGCATCTTGGTTTAAGAATCTCTGCGTTTCATTTTGTGATCTCTACAATGGCAATAATATTGCTTAATTACCTCCAAGGCACACATGCACACACACACAGATGTTTATATTTAAAATTGCAATCTATGATAATAACTGTAATAAAAAGGACAAAGAATACAAGTAATTGAAAAGATTTGACATTTTTTATACTTTTAGATGCATAAATATAAATGCTATAATATGTTTATGTATATGAAGAAATTTTTATTTGAGAAATGAGACATAATTATCTGTTTAAAAATGAAGTTCCATCTTATGGTTAATGACATAATATATAAAAAATAGAAAAATATACTACACTAGTGTAAATAAGCAGAATATAATTTACTTTTTAGTTGAGTATGTTTTCTTTGTAAATAAGCTTATGGTAAGATTTTAAGTATACTTTCTGTTTATCTGTTATGCTCATAGGTCTGTTACTTCAAATAAATACTTAATTTGCTAAAGAGTGGGAAAAAAACTGCTGAACACTACACACTTCTCTGAGACAAAACAGTAAACTTTTCCAATGAGTGCAATGACTATATAATAGGCTCAACCTTATGGCAAATCTATGTTGAAACTGATTTGACAGCAGTTTTTCTTTTCAGAATGTGTGAATATAATTGAGAGCTATGCTGTCAGTTTAAGAGCAATTTATTCTAGCTTACCATGTACTGCTCCCTAAGGAGTTAAAAACTACCCTGAAATACCTGAGTTATGGCTGTTCATGATGAACTGTTACTGATATCACTGAATAATTTGAGAATTACCTTTAATTACACTGAGGCAAGTTTCGGGTGGAAATAAGATTTAGGCTGCTAAGAATAAAAAAAAAAAAAAAAAATTACACGTTTGAACATATACTTTCTTTAAAGGCCAATGTAATTTCTCTAGGAAATTCCTAGCTCCCCATCTTTGGAGATACGCATAGTAATAATGAATAGACCATACACTGTGACCTCTGTTATTTGTTTTGCTACCATGTGGTTTCTCGATTTCACTATATTTAGAAGCTTTCAGAGTCCATCTTCTTAAAAATACCTAAACATTTTGACATTCTAAAGATCATTCTACAAGAGCTGTAACCCCCATTTTCTTGTCAAAAATCAACCATCTGCTATCCTAATGCCATTTAAGGGTACAAATTTCATGTGATTTGATTTGATGTGATTTGATTTGGGAATGGATGACAGGATGGGTTTATTACTTTTCAAAACAGTATAGTACTTTTTGAGGACTCTCTCTGTTATGTGCTTTGTCTCACATGTGACTGTGGACTTGCTACACTATGGCATTAATTTTGTTCTTTGATTTTACATGGGTTTTAGAAATCCATTCAAATTTTGCCATTAAAATGAGTGAATTACACAAAACTTAACTTGATTTTTGAATGAGTTTACTTGAAAGGATTTGAAGAATAGTAGTTTGAAAAAAATGAATTGCCCTTCAAACTCTGCACTTTTGGAATTGCTTTAGGTGTTATTTACATATGGTAAGAAAGAAATGTCAACAGGAGATTCTGCGGCTGTTCTAGTCTTTCACATAGTTGATATTTCTTAACCTTGCGATCTTTATAAATGATGAATCCTTACAAGTCAATGTTTAAACAAGGTAAACACTTGCTTCTTACTAACACTGCTAAAGTAACTTGGTAACTACTGTAGCCTTCTGCACTCTTCCATTTTCCTGCAGTTCAGTAAATCTTTTATGCAGAATATCATATGATGAGGGTAGGAATCCCAGAAGGTGATGTGAGAGGGATGATAAAACCCTTGCACTGAATCTTTTAAGAGAACTCTAAATTTCAGATTTCCAGCAGGGGTCCCGCCAGTGTGGAGCCCCGCTCCCCACACCATTAATCTCCATCTTCAGTGCAGGTTTATGACACTGACCAGATGCATCTGTTCTGCTACTAAAATCTGTATTTATATTCATTAAAGGAAAACAAACAAACACACAGCAGGGGATGTTTTAGGGACATTTCTGTAAGGTGGTTCACAAAGATCCTCTCTTTTTCTTATAAATGGGCAACTTCATACATAGGGCAGCTTCTTCATTAGCAGTGCTAATCAGTAAGATGAATGAAACACCCTCTACGTTTTCATGCTGAAACAGAAAGGCAGTTGCCACTAATGAGATTTATTCATAATAATAAAGAGATAAATTAAAATGAACTTTCCTTCATGTTTTATTGATAAATATAATTGAGTCTAGTCAGACATAAATAAAACACCATAAAGACAGTCAGTCTATGAGTACACTTAAAATGTATCTACTTTTTATGTTTCCAAGACAGTTATTATCTCACACCTATCATACGGTCTAGAACATATTTATTATTTTTACAACATGCTGTCTTTTGAACAAGTTGTTCAAAGTAATAAGAGCTAAATTTGGCATATTATACAAAATTTTCTTGAAGAGCTATGAAAGGCTAATTAGAACGGAAGGACTGAAAAAATCTGTTGGAATGTAAAACCCACACAGAGCTCTTGTCTGGTAAGCAAGATGAGTCCTGGTCTCCTGTGGTGTATGAGTAATGAGAGGAAGACAGTTCCACCATCGCTCCATTTTAGAGGGTAATTAAAGACCCAATGAGACATCATAATTTGGCACTGATACCAGGTAAAACAAACTTGAAGAAGGATTTATCATCTTGACTTCTATCTACACTCTCCTCTAAAACCTTGGAATCTACCTTGGCATTGGTTGCACTTCGCTATCATCATCATCTTGAAAGGTTACCTACAACAGGTCACAAAGGTATACTTCATCACCCTCTTCAATTTTTTCTTTATCTAGAAACTGAGAGTATAATTCTGTAACAATCACCATTAGGTAACCTTTGTCTTTCCTACCTTATATCAGAGTCCAATACTTCCTGCCCAGGCTCTTTTAGGTATTCCACACATAGAGGTTTTATTGTTTAATACCAAAGTTACTTACTCGAAGTTACTTGACATTACATGGGATTTTGATTTAGGGAAGTGATGTAGCAACACACGTAAATCCTAATGTAAGTACAGAACCTGCTAGAGACAGGTTTCAGGTATATGTTCCAACTTTCAAGGTTCCCATGGTGATCACATAACATCACATTTTCCTTCAAGAGAAGACGACCAGGTGTTGGACATAATCCAAGCCTCAGTTTTTGTTAAATTACTCCCTTCAGTGTCTACACCATCCCGTACTCCTTTTCCTTTATGAAACGGTCACCCAGATTGATCCCTAGTTGAATGTTTAACCAGAACTTCATGTCCAGTGTTTCGATAGGGTTTTACCTCAATTTTAATAGCAATCTGTGTAGCTACTGACATGAACCCATTATGAACAAGATTTAGTATGGGGTTTGTTGCTTATTTACTGAATTTACAAATTCCCACAGGTGGGATCCCCTCCTGGAGATATTAACAGATCCACTCTTGTACCTATTATTTTAGTAGTCCATTCCACCGTTCTGTTGTCCTATTACTTTGAGGTTGGAATGTCCTTTGTATGTTGAAGCACACCATTTCTACCTCTTTGTTCTTTGTGTAGTCCATTATAAAACTGGATTTCTCAGGACAAGTAGCAAATCATTGATTTAAACCAGCAATGCAGCTTGTTTGGGCTACACGCTCCCCCTACCCTGACTTTCTGCTTCTGTAACAATGTGTTTCCCACATTCTGGTCCTCACTTTGAGGGACCACTACACAATAATCTACTTGCCAAGTTTCCCAAACAGATTATCAAAGTGTTGACCTTTTGACATGTGCTGTACCATTGCTTGAGAAAAATGGTGTCAGTCGACAATTGGCTTTGGCAGCGCTTTTCTCACAGGCCATCCTTGCGTCACAGCATCTTGAAATAATGGTGGGGGCCAAGCTGCTTCCCTGCAGGTTTCAATGGCTTTGCATGCTGCGTCTTGTCTCTGCTACTGCTCATGGGATGCAGGAGCTGGGGGTCCTGCTGCCTGAGCCTGGTTCTGGCCACCAGCTCTCCCAGCATGGCAGTGGGTAGGTACCCCACGCAGTGGCCGCCTCATTAGTCCTTTGGCTAAACGTTTCTGCCAAACACAACTGTGCTCCCTGGGCGCTCTGTCCGGAGGCTGTTTGCTGGAACAGTATTTTTGGGTACAGTCTAAGGGTATTGTGGCTGGGTTTAACTGCCTCTATGGGCTGAAGTCCCACCCTAGAGCCTGCTGTTTTTTGTCCCCCATGGCCGTCTGCCTAGCTCAGCCAGACATTCACACTCTTTCGATTAACCCAGGGAGAAGCATTTACACAACCAGTTCATCCATTCAGCAGATCCATCTAGGTGATCTAGCCGTTCATCCAGACCAAAGTCCCCCGATGCCCTCAGCCCTGAGCAAAGCTCAGCTCCTTTAGCAGCAGCCCCACTCTTCCCACGCCCTTCCCTCCCCTCGGGGCCTCCCGCCACCCTAGTGCTCACCGACCAGTCCCACCTTCTTTCTTTAAAGTAGCTTTTTCTTTTGCAAAACATGGTGAATAAGTGGTTCATACAATTGCGGGTCATTGCAACTTTTTCCAGCACAAGTGGTGCAGTAGTTAAAACCAGAAGAGTTTTCAGTCTTTGCCATTTGTACTTTTCCCTTTTGTGGTGTGTCTTTTGTTTTAAAAACACTGGATCAGATGGTAGATGCAGTTTTACCAGTAATCCACCCTGTTTCAGTGTTTATTCATTTTCTCCCACCACCCTGGTACAATTTCAAACTAGTCTAAAGGACATACAGGCAGGGAACTTAATAAAAAGAAATAACCGTCTTTACAGGAAATACCTGACTAAGTTGTACCATTAAAAGAGAACTTGTGTTATTTCATTGTATTTTCAAGGCCTTAGCTGTCCCCCTCCCCCCATCCATATTAATGGTTTAAACCATTCAGCAATGTTATTGTCATGGTTCAGCTAGCAGATTAAGGTCTTTAAACCCCAAATCTAATTTACTTAAATAGTGTTGAACAATAATGGATGCATTCGTGGTAACAACTTTGTGCCACTATTCCATCAAAAACTAAAACAGAGGACCATATTTTACTATTTGCAGTAGAGCAAAACTCATAATGAAATAAATAAAATATTAAGATAATAAGATTCAACTTGATTTTTATTAGTAGTTTAAAAAAAAAAAAAGCCCAGCATATACATGGTTTACATTTCATTATTTTGTTCAGCTGGATAATCATGGGTAATTTTCTCTCCACATGTTACATTAACAAATGCATATCCTTCAGGTTGTTTCAGACTATCTGGCCGCTACTTCATCCTAGAAAAATGGTTTCCAGGTTCTTAACAAGACCAGCAAGTTTCTTGAATTTGATCTGTAACTGCAGTGTGAAGAAATGGCAGCCTGAGCTCTGCCATGCTAATTGTGTGGTTTGGGAACTAACCCTTATTAGTTACCAAATGACTCATCAACTGCTGAGACAACTTCTTTGTAATCTGAGTTTGAAATGGAATGGCTCTTTGAGAGGTACTTAAATAAGACTAATACTTTGCTGGCTTTAATTGGCACACCTATAAATGTCCTGATTTGGAGTAACAGCTTTAATTAGGTATTATTTTATGCTGTTTCTTGATTTTTAGAGATCACTTTTAAACATGTGTGTATGCTTTTTTACTTTGTTGAATGTGTCATCAGCATAAGCATTTTTTTTATTTACATGGTTTTCAGCTTTTTTAATGTAAATGCACATGTGAGTAAAAAGAGTGCTCTCTTCAATAATACATAAGATGATGCTTGGACCACAAAGTCTGTAAAAATTATACATAATTGATACTGTCAGCATCAATCCAGCTTTTAAATAGCAGATACCCAATGAATGAATGACATTACATTTATGAAGAATTGTGAATGCTGAATGTATACTACTGCTACTGCATGCTACCACCATGATATCTATTTAAAAGTTATGATTCATTGCAAATCTCTTCAAATGCAGTGCTGGTCTAGATTAATGCAGAAGACGTTTCCCCATGGAAGAAAATAACTTTTTAAATTAAATTATACTTCTCAGTTTTAGAGCTGCTATTACAATTTAGATTCATATATATTTGATTATATAACATAAAGAACCACAATTTCCAAAGACAATTAAAACAAAACAAAAAGCTTATCACAGCTTCAGTCTCAGAGTCCTTTAGCAATCACAAATAAATGCAATCATACTCATAAATCTGTAACTCCCAGATTTGCTTGTATTTTCCCAATACCGTTCTTCATTAACATGACATCTTCAGTTTATATATACTATAAAGACATCACCTTGAAATGTAAAGACAATATTTATAGTTAAATGAAGTTTGTACAATTCACCTATTCCTGAGTTAATGTCCTGATGTTACAATTTTACAGTCACATCCTCCCATTTTAATTAAACTTTTTTTACTCTTTTGTAACAAACTGCTCCCTCTCACACTTGAAAAGATTTTAAGGATAACTTCAAGACACTCATTTTCTCTGGAGAAAACATTCATTTTCTCTGACCAGTTCTGCTCTCCTAGACTTTGCCTGGTCCCCTGCTTTGAAAAGGACAGCTTTGCTTCTCTACAGTCTGTCTCCTGCTCTGTGAGTTCTCCCACAGTCTTCATGTGGATACTTCCACAGGTTTTATTAGCAAACTTTCATTTTCTTTTAGACTTCAAAAACGTTCCACTTCCTAATCCTTCTTCCTCCATTATACTTATTCAAGCTTCTCTCTCAGCGAAGGTACTTGTCTTTATCACAGGCATTGTTCAATGGTTAACTACAGTAAATAAGATTAATTCAGTATTCCCTCACATCTGTAGACTACATCTTATAGTACAAGACAGTGAAGTGTTTTAGGCATGCATACAGGCATTGCCAAAATGCAGAATTTAATTCTGTTATGTGCATTCATACATTAACTATAAATTACCCACATTTTCAGGCTGACAGATTAAACCAACAATACCCCCCAAAACTGTCTAAAAATACGCTACATGAAATGGAGACTTTTTTAGTTTCTATTTTCCACTTTCAATTATTTTATTACTTATTGTGTGTAAGGAAGTAATACTCAAGTAACTTATTTTTAGTTTGAATTTAGTTTATTTATGTTGAATAGTCTAGGGTGAATACAGAACAATGAAGAAAATAGAATAGCCTGAAGGAAAGTAGTCCAACACGTGTATCTGTTCAAATATGAATAATAAATTGCACAGGGAATACTAATATTTTTCTACATCAGCCTATTCAGGTTTAATATGTACTCTGTCTTGTTATAACTGATTAGAAATAAAGGCACTGAAAATGATTTTCGGTGTAATTGGTTCCCCTTCCATTGAAGTCATAGAGGAATATACCTAGAAAGGCAGCAGCTGAACTTGGGTCTAATAGATTTCTCTACTAGGTAATAAAATGAGACACATACTGGTCTTTCTCCACTGGCATTTCTATTCTGCTATATAAACCTTGACAAGTGTTCTCGATTTGAATCATCAGATCACCTCTTTCACTCCTTAGGAAGTGGACACAATGAAAATGACTTTCCTGAAAAATAGAATAAAATAAAGACTCCTTAACCAAAATACTGATATTTGATAAAATCAAGTCATCAGGGATAGATCTAAGAAGGAGAATGCTAAGAGTTGTTATCCACAAATGATATATATTCTGGATATGACGGCATTCATTTCCAGAAATCACGTCCATCATACTGTTACTACAAATGGTTAACAATGAGGTGTAACAGCTTGTGTAAAAATATTGAAGTGAAATCCTTATTCAGTACGATAAAGACAGGGTTACTTTCCTATGGAAGTAGAATCTGCTTGTATTATTGGGACAGTTAGTAATAGTGTCCAAGCCTTTACCATATCAGCATTGGGGTTCACAGTTGTTAGCAGATCCTCACTTCTTTAATTTTTAACTATAATTTATCCTGAGCAAATAGCATCTAACAGCTATCCAGAAGAGACATCCAATATGAATATCTGGACTGTGACAATGATCCAGATGTATCAAAGATGCAGCCCAAAGTTGTGTACACTGGGGCAGCTGTGACAAACCAGCTTTTCTCTTCGTGAAGGAGCGACATGATTGTGATAAGCTCTGCCTTATGTTAGATAGTAAAGCTGATCCTTCACTGTACTAGAAAAATGCCTAAGCATCATCATAGTTGGATCCTCAATATTTTTCTTCTAATTAGTACATACAGCATCTTCACTGCTAGTTTGCCAGACCACCTACAGAGACATAACCCACTTTTAAAAACCACCCAACGAAACATTGAATTCCTGTTAATAGTAATAGTGTCATTCTCTGCAAAATGCTGGATGTTCTACATAGAGACTCATTTTATCTTACATGGCTTTGGCATACACCCCACTTTCTGTCACCTTTTTTATTGCCATCGGAGGGGAGCTGGGTGTTTAGCTCCTGTAGGCAACTTTGATAAAGCAGAGAGGAGATACGCTACAGATTTTGTGGCAATTAACATTTTACCCGCAGCAGAGACAGTAACCTCAGCCACTTGTTTCCTAGAGGGAACAGGAAAATTCTGGAGGTTGACTTTTCCTAACTCTCATTTTCAAATGTATCCAGACTAGGGAAGTAGAAGTCTCATAGGAAATAGGCATATATCTGTGAAACAAGTTAGATATAATCAAAGGGATTATTCAAATAGATGATGTGTTGTATGAAGCTTCTGGGTTTTTTTTCATACCTGGTAACGATCTAATGTGATTATTTCAATAGTGTAATTCCCCAACTAATTGAAAGAGACTTAGTAAGTACAATACTGAGATCTCAATTTTTTTTAAATGAGTATAGCGTATATAAGCTAATTAAAGTGTGTTCTCTGGGTCTTTAAGCTTACTTAGTTTTAATTGCTAGAATATTGTTTTAAAATTGAAGTGGTTTTTTTGCATTTGTCAATAACAACAGTGTATAGCAAATACTTCAAGCAAAAAGTGATTACCAAATAAGCAAATTCTATCTTGCCTCCATATGGCACTTGGAGTCAGAATCATTTTAAATAAAACTACTTAGAAAAAAAAGAGTTGTTTTTTTTTTTCTTTATTGAACATTACCAAATAGAAACTAACTGATGAAGTCTTGATGTAGTGTATGTGCCAAACATTATTAAATCTGGTGAAACAGAGGTCTGAACACCTATTCCTTCATGTGGAAAAGGAGCAGACTGTCACTGGAAGGAATCTGTATAAAAATTCAGACCTCCTAGCTTTGCCACTGGGAAATACATAATTAACTTCCACTTTATTTCTGGTAGGAGTACAAATGAATTTAATACTCTACTTCAGATCTGTAGAATACTTTTCTGCAAGTACTTTACAAGCAGCATTTCCTGAAAACCAAGTTTATCACCCCCTTATCAAGATTATTTTGAACCAGAATATTTACATCTTTCTTCTAGTAGATTTACAGTGTTTATATCATACTCCATGATACTTATGTAAAAATCCCACTGCTTTTTTTTTTCTTTCTTTCTGCTGTGGGCTGTGTAATAATACAGAGCAATTTCTGAGCTTGCTCTGACTTCTGAATCAGCCAGCCCTGCTACTGCAAGCAGGCCAAGGTTAATTAGCTCCGTCGTGCTGTATTGCTGTTTTGCTTCTGGTATGTGTGAGCCAGCTTGTTCAGAACTACTTCAGCTACCTCTTATTTCCTCTTCCTCTCTACATCCCATTTTTAAAGCTTTATAATAGTGTATAAGGGAGTCCAAGGTTTACTGGTTTAGAACAAAAAAGGCAGAAACCGAAAGTGACTGTGCATCTAGTCCGTTGTGTACTCACTGGGGAATGGCAAGTTACATACCTGCATTAAAGATCAATTTGATAAGATACAAAAACATATTAATATGGGCTAGAACGCGATTTTTCCCCACTTCTGTGCAACTACGCTAACCATAAAGCTTCTGCATCATTTTTCCTCCTGTCCCTTTCTTGTTTTGTTTTGTTTGGGTTGGTTTTTGTTTTGCTTGTTTCGTTTTCTTCCTTTTTGAGTTCTTGCCTTTATGGTTATAGAGTTTCAATAAGAAGAGTGACAGATGCCCCAAACCCCAGACTCCAAAGCCGGGTGGCTAGGACTGCCTTTCTCATGAGAAATGTGGATATCTGTGCAATGAAGAGGAAGCTGAACCATTGTAGTCTGCATTTTTCTTACTGTGCAAATCATGGAACCAAAGTAGATGGGTCATCATCTGTGCAGAATCCTTCATGATCTATAAAACTATATAATTCTCATGAAGTTTTCAGTTTGAAAGATGATAAAAGGTTTTGTGGTACTTTGCAAGATATTTGATGACTGACAAAGTTCTACAGTCCAAAATATTTAGAGATTGATGACCCAGATTTTGGTAGAAAGGTATGGGACCTAAGAGAATGAAGGTATGGGACCTAAGAGAATGACCCTCCAGTCTTCTCCATTTGCCAGCCTGGAGCATACCCAAATCTTTATAGAAAAGTCACAGGTGACTTCCAGGAGGTTTCTCAGGCCTAGAAATGCCAAAGGGTAGATGCAGCGACTTGCTGCCCTGAGCACAGTGTCTGGAGACAGAAGTATTCAACTCTGAGTGTAGCATTTACACATTACTATCTCCAGGCAGCTGTGTCTGCTGCCTTAGATTGCTCCATAAACTATTGGATTCCAACTCAGCTCTGTTGAACTCTGCCCATTCACTCTGGAGCAAACTTCCTGAGATCCAGGTTCCTGGTTCTAGTTTTGTACCCCAGTTGTCATGCACTTTTTTAATTGACCTGACAATCCAACAGTTAGAATTAACCTCAGGTAACCGTAGACATGTGCAGTACAGCCATCTACGTGATCGTAGAATCACTTTATATTCAGTAAATAGAAAAAGGTGCAATTCATCCAACCTATTTCAGATGTTTGTCTCAATTTAAGAGGAATCATATTGTGAAAGTGCTTCTTTCTGTCGCCTTTGAGGGAGTTTAGATTAATTTACATTGTGCACAACAGCCTTTAATTGGATGTATACCATCCTCTATTTCCTTCAAATAGGGAAAACACCCCACGGGAAGTATTTACTTGGTCTGTGGGACTAGAAGCTATACAGGTATACAGATGCTAATCAATGAAGTCAAGTAAAAATGTGTTGAATATATACTGTATATTCATATTATAGAAAATCTGAAATATTGCAGATAGTTGTGAGATGCAGTGAGCTATAAAACTTTGTATATGCTTCAGGCTAAGCAGAAAGACTTGTGCTATGCAAATAAGAAAATGTAAATTTATATGGTGACGTGGGGGTTAATTTTTTATATTATAAAATAGCCCATTGCCTTCAATAGGACAACTCAGGCATGAAGTCCAGGGAATAGCATTACAGGCCAGGGCTTTATTCAATGGTTAGAACAGAGCAAAGCACCAAAATGCTTAAATATCAGTTGTCACAAAATTCCCTACCAATGCCTTGTATTAGAAGGGTCACGTCTATATGGGCAGTTTTCTGACCCCAGACTAAAGGACATTATAGTGGTCTATGCTTAGTCTGAGTCCGTTTAATTCGGTATCAAAAATGCTTTCTTCCTTTGTCAGAGTTTTTGTTTTGGAATTTCATATTTCATTGCAGATTTTAATTTCCCCTCATTTATCTAATTTAACAAAAGAGGTTAAGAGAGGTACTTATTAATAGCTCTTCTTTTTCCCCTCTGCAATGTTATGGAAAAAATGTTTTCTGCAAAATAGTACTCAGGAGTGAAGAGATATTAATAATTATGAATTGATTTACATAGAAATAGGCTAATTATTATGTTGACTATGAAATTATTCATTGTTTAAAATTTTAAACTCCATTTTTTATTTTAAGGAAATTTTTATTGCTTTATAGAGTGTCCCGTAGCATCATCTCTAATTCGCTTTGGATTTCCTAAAACTCGGCCACAGATGTTTTTTTATTACTCTAACAAGAGATAAAAGCTCTTTTTGGAATACATGTTACTTTTCAATTGATTTTAAAAAGGTTAAGGGGACTCCCTTTGGTGCTACCTGTCTTCAGATAAAAGAGGAAAGCGAATTTGGTAAATCACATCTTATTTTGTTCCTCTATAGAATTAGCTACACCATTTTTTCCTTTGCGCTCTAGTATTTCCTAGTCATGTAATAATTTCCTAATTCCTTTGTTTGCAAGTCACAAATTAATGCATGGGAAAAGCTGCAGTAGTTGTTCGTCACATCTCTGAAGCATAGCTTCATGCCACGAAATATAGTATGTGTCCATTACATATCAACATTGGCTATTTCATGTTAAAAGAACAGTAAAACCTTGGAAGCATACGTGCAAAGGGAGGGATGAGAGGGAAAGACTGAGAGTGAAAGACAAAAAACAAGTAAAGATAAATGCATTTATGCTAGATATCTAGGGCCAAGACTGATTTATACATTTAAAGTTTTTTTGGTTTTTTTTTCAGTTATATTATCATGGCATGTTGTTAATATGTTATAATCGCATACTGTTCCACTACTACATAAAAATAGCGTAAACATTCAAAATAATTGCACATAAAATCCATATAACAAAATAAAGTTTCAACATTCTCTCAGGAAATTTAAAAATTATAAACAAAAAGTACTCTGAGTTTGTTTTCTCTGCAAATTTACATTTTATGGGTACTCTTAGACAAATTTGGTTTTGCTCATCTCTGACTTTTACTATAAGGTGTTAGCGTAATGGCTCTACTTCACTACTAATGTGTCTCATTTAAACCATATTATCTGAAAAAAAAAACCCTCTTTAGTATCTGACTGCAACATTGTGATTTTTTTAAAATAATGAATAGTTGATCTTAAATGGTTTAAGACATCTATAATTACACCTTAAAATAATTAAATTATTCAGTATCTGTAAGACAGATGGCTGTAGCACAGAAACCAGCTTCACAATTGGCACTAATTAACACCCTTGTTGGAATCTCAGCAGTGGCCAAAATATTAAATGGGTATCAAAACTAAATTGCTCAGCCAGAGAGAGTTTGTCCAAGTCGATATATTGATAAGAGATTGTGAATGCCTTAATTGCGTGTATGCTCACTTGTATTTATTTTCTGAAAGCAAATAGGTGGCTTCACGCTCCTGTAAAGATAAATATCGTATTTCCTATTAAACTAAAATCAAAGTGTTCCGTGTTTGTGTGAACTGAGAGAATGCATTCTAAGAGCTAACAGCTTCATGCCATTATGTTAAGAAATTATTATGGTTAAAAAAAACAGTTACTGTAAAAATATATGTATGTCACTTCTCCTTTCTAACCTTGTCTATATACAGTAATTTCTGGAAGCTAGTTCCAGGTGTTACAGCTTTATGGTACTTATTTCTTGCTGCAACAAAGACTTAGTTTTTGAAATGAAAGAAATGCATACGTATAATAAATACTCTAACATAGACTAGTGCCTTGTGAAATGTGGATGTGAAAAAGAATGCATTTAAGAACCTTATTAGCTGTCAGGAAATACCAGAAACACCAGAAACTGCCATCAGTTTCTTTCAGTTTAAGACGGGGAGCTGGTCTGCATACATAGCAAACCCAGTGAGATGAAGGTCCACAGCAATTCTGAAAGGATAATGGCTTCAATCTGAAAACAAAATTCTTCCCACACAGACCTTGACACAACCGACTATGACAACTCCTTAGTGATGCATAAATTACATGAATATATAAAATCTGAAGGTATTCAGGGCATAAGATCAAAAATACACTTTTAATTAAAATATATGAATGCTTTTAATTTTTTAACTGTGAAATAAAATATAAAATGCCTACTCAATCAACACAAATAATTTCTACAACGATAAAACTACACTCATTCCATTTTACAGCTTAGCTTAAAGGAAGGGGGAAGAAGGCATGGGGAGACAGGTTCAATGGACTTTCAGTCTGCTATGGTATTATCTCAGTACACAACAAAAGAAAAACATCCAAAAGAAGACTCCATTGCTTATTTTGCTTATTACTGTTAGAAGCATTTATGTTCCCTTCTTGAGTTACTTGGGCTAGCTCTAATAAATTATTTGGACACCGTATCTGTCGCCTCTCCTTGGAGTCTAAAAAAACTCTAATTTAAACTTCAAGTGTAGGTGAATGTACACATTTGCTTTTAATATTTCTGATTAAAAGGATCCATTCTTACCAATACTTTTTCAGATTATTTTCACTTAGAAGAACATTTTTACAATAGAAAGGGTTCATTAATAACTCGGCTGTCTATTAATGGTGCTCAACTGACATATCTGGAGTAACAGTACTGTAACTTGGCCAGCAGAAAATCCACAGTGTTAGCAGCAGTTCACCATCTCAATAGTTTTCTTCAGCCCTTGTATAAATGAGAGTGTAATTCAGTTTCATTTCTGGTAAATGAAATGGCAGCTTTTAATTGAGTAGATAAGGATTTACTAAGGACTTGTTAGTTCCAGGTGGTGTGTGAACATACCTCATACTGGCTGTCTTTGAGGATGCTGTTACTATACAGTAAGCGTGGGACACTGTACTTCATACTTAGACTTCGAAAGAGAAGAAAACAACTTTTCTCGGAGCCTTTTAAGAACACTAATGAGATACATATGTTACCTAGTTTAGTTGCTGAACTCACATAGCTCTGAAATCAAGAGGTGTAGCTGGTTCCACATCTTGGAGAGAGGTAGAAAGCAGTTCAGAGCCCCTACCTTTGCATGCTGACTAATCCGCTGGCTCCCAATCGGTCTTTGCAGATGTCTACTTCTCTTGCTTTATTAATACAGGTTTCAGGTGTGCTCATGCCTTACTAGCAGTATTCACAGAGGGAGTTAGCACACAATTGCTAGCAAATTGTAATTCACATAAGAACTCTTACTTTGCACAAACCTCCCAGTGCAGACTACCTTTAAGAAGCAGACCGTGGTCATTAATTCCACACTAATACACTATCGCACGGCAACCAGAGGCAACTTGTGGTCCGTACTCAGAACATTTAAAAATTGACAAAAATGCTCTTCTTACTGTTTTTTTCAATATTTAATCGAGGCTTAATCTAGATAAAAAAACCAGACTTTGTCCATGGAACTTTATGTGTACTGAAAGGGTGTTTAAAATTCCCAACAAAATGATGACGCAAACCCCCTGATGACTGCTAAATACACAGAAACTACCCATGACTTAGGAAGTCCCTCAGCAATTGCTGGAAGAAAAAAGAGTATGAAGGAAGTTTTATCACAGAATGCTTGCTCTGTTCCTACAGTTCTCCCTAGGTAGCTGTTACTGGCCACTGTCTGAGCCAGAATACCGAAGTAGTGGATGGTTGGTCTGATCCAGCACAGTTGGTCTTATGTTAGCTGAGGTGGCTATGGAAAGGGGATGGAAAGAGTTGGCTGCTTTAGACAGATTGCCTTGAAAAATGTTGCCCACATACTTGTACCCATAAAAGCTGCAGTAAGAATGCAGTCACCTTCATTCTCAACAAGAATTTATTTCGGTGTTACCACCACTGGTTCATTCCTATACTCAGGTGAAACCAGGTTTGTTGCTTAACATATATCAGCGTAGTGGATGTAACAGAAGTTTCTAGACCAGCCCTTACAATACAAGAAAACCTAACAATGAGAAAATGTATACATTAGATTAGATTATTTGTATGCTGCTGAGCTTCCATGGTATTATTATTAATGATGCTTTAGGAAAGTTAGAGCTTTGGGTAGGCATCTTTTAAAATTATTACTTCAAATTAAATATAGAAGATAAAAATAGATTGCAAAAGTTATGTGATACAGAAAAGCAGTAGATACTGTTTTACCTAAAATAAAAATAAAATTACATGCTACATAGAACACATATATAAATAAGGTTGTCAATCATTACTGTACAGACCACACTTCGTATAAAGGTTATTATGCCCTTTTAATCATATACTATTCTGTCATAAGAATGTGACAAATAGCGATTTCCACAGTCAACTAATTAAAGAAGAGGAACATGGAGAACCATGATTAGCAAAACTTAAACCAAAGATCCATTCAGGACAAGAGTGACTTAGAGAATTGGATAAAGTCAAAGATATTTTCCTTGGTGTGCAGGGATTGTCACAACCCCACCGATGAATGCAGGGGTGCTAGATTAGGGACTTCCTAATATTTCCTGGGAGCTGCATCAGCAATGTGGATGATCGTAACAGAGATCCCTAATCTTATGCAATTAGTTCTTTCCATTCAGTTCCAATGCAAATTCAAGGGCATGATTTCAACCATAGGCTGGGAACAGATCAAAGGTATTAAATAAAGTAACGTGACACCCTTGTGTTGTCATCCTTTGCCATACGTTTCGTGGCTTATCACAGCTCTGATAGCGTTCAGGTTGATCAGTGATTGAATGATGATCTGAACATGCAACTGAAAGGAGGACCTGTGGCTTAGGGCTTTGTCATCTGATCTGGAACTCACATTCCACTGCATCCGACTGTGACTTGCTCATTTGTGAAGTGCCTCAGAGGCTCAGCCAGTAGGTGCTTCTCAGCATGGTGTGATTTAGCAGATGAAAGGTGTGCAGAATACAGTTTTACTTCAACAATTTCTATAGTGATCATCTTTCCTGTGGTGTTCAGTTACGTGTTTCACAGTAGCAAGTGTCTCCAGTTTCTGTTTATTCTCCTTCCTTGGAGACAGTCTGTCTGTGCGTGGATTTTTTCACTGAACCAGAAAAAGATAACATCCAGTGTTGACCACTACAAATTCTTAAGCATAAACAAAGCTTATTTCCTGGCTGTGCAGGCTCACAGGTATGAGAAGACTTCTCAGCATTTTTACCTTGCTTGCATTTGGTAAAAATATGAATACCAAAGTCTTCTGTGTGCTCTCAGAACTGTACATTTTAGAACTGTAGTGGAAAGCATAAAAGACAGGTTCTTCCAGATCATATGTCAAAAAAGATGTTTCTGCTGCAAGATGAAAGAATGATCAACTGAACTTCCTTTCTATTAGGAATGATCAAGCTTTCATCAAAGTTTCCGTCAAACATTTGTTTCTGCAGTATAAAAGAGATCAACAGAATGGTCTTAGAGAAATGTGTTCCATTTGTTTTAAAACGGGGGATAAACAAAGTTTCTGGGACCATTTACTTTAACTTGTTATTTGAATTGAAAAAAAAAAAAAAACAACCAAAAGATCCTCTTAGTATCTGAAGAGATGTGATGTTATAATTTGTAATTAAAAAGAAAGATAGCAGAGACAGTTGTGAGCAGCAGAGGTGTTATACTGAGTGCTATGGGTTAGCCCTGGCCGAGAGCTGCATCCCACCCAGCCGTTTGTGACTTCTCCCTCTGGTGGGATGGGGGAGAGAATCGGAAGAGTAAAAGTGAGAAAACTCGTGGATTGAGATAAAGACAGGTTAATTGGTAAAGCAAAAGCTGTGTGTGCAAGCAAAACAGAGTAAAGAATTCATTCACTGCTTCCCATGGGCAGGCAGGTGTCCAGCCACCTCCAGGAAAGCAGGGCTCTTTCACACATGATGGTGACTTGGGGAGACAACCACCATCACTCCGAACGTGCCCCCTTATTTCTCCTTCCCCCAGCTTTATATGCTGATCATGAGGTCATATGGTCTGGAATACCCCGTTGGTCAGTCGGGGTCAGCTGTCCCGGCTGTGTCCCCTCCCAACTCCTTGTGCCCCCCCAGCCTCCTCGCTGGTGGGGTGGGCTGAGAAATACAAAAAGCCTTGACGCTCTGCAAGCACTGCTCAGCAATAGCTAAAACATTCCTGTGTTATTGCACAAATCCAAAACACAGCACCATGTGAGCCACTCTGAAAAAAATTAAATCTACTCCAGTCAAAACCAGTATACTGACACTCATATTTCAGCCTGAATAATAGTGGAAACCAAGCTTCCAATGCTGATAAATATATTTTTTAATGCAAAGCAAATAATTTATTGTAAAGTTATAGTTGTGAATAAGAAGATGACAGTCATAAAATAGGAACTCTTAAGATTTTACTGGCCTAGGCAGACCAAAATCAGTTCAGCCTTGCAGCCCAGAGGTGTTAAATAATTTTGTATCTAGATTTTCTTGCCTGGGCCAACTACCTGTATGTTAAAGTTGGTCCGTGATCAAGGGTCACAGACCTAGCAATAGTCTTTCTGTTTGTATACTGAAGTCAGTTATTTGAATATCACAGAAAAAAATCAAGTTAAGTGTCTTAAAATGTACAGGAGAAGAACACATTTATATATATATATGTAGGTATAGATTGCTTTTAGAAATTTGAATTGCAGTTTTCTAAATAGATATTGATAATTGGCCAGTCAGCATGCTGAATACATATTTCTGTTAAGTGCTTCATTAAATGAGTAGGATGCTGGTCAAACCATCTCAAATAATTTTGCGTTAATAAAATTTAGCACTTTAACAGAAAGTAAGCAGCTTAAAGAGCAAGAATACTAAATCTTATTTATTCTGATGACGTTTCTTCTTATTTCTTCTATGGAGATAACAGAAATCTGACTTACTTTCTCTTCAGAGCTTGGCCTTCTGGTCCAGCGTGTATAAAAAAAAAATGTCTCCAAAATTACACATTCAGGAGGTTTGTTTTGGAAAACCCTCATACTCAGCCTAAAACGGTTCTCTGGAGTTTTGAATGATATTATTTAAGATTTATTCCTTATAAGAAGTATATAAGATAACATCAACCTTAGTTAGGTAACTACCTGTAAAAGCACATTCAGGCTGCTGTATGAGCCAAGTGACTAGTCAGAGGGACGCTGTGTTTTTCTTTTCCCCAGGCTGCCCAGTTTACCCAGGGAAATGAAATGCCAACCTCCTGCCTACACGCTGAGCTCCCAAGAAGAGGTGCAGTTACCAGATCTTCACTATACTGAGAAGGGAGGTGAAGGGAAAGTTTAGTTAAAAAAACCCAAACGCTTTCTCAAGTTCTATAATGAGATACACAGTTGTTTTTAGTAGTACAGCAGCTTATACATTCTATATGTCAACTATAAGTATTACCAGTATGCTAATAAATGGTAAATAGTAATCTAGAAAGTGTTGTTAGACAATTTACTTGCATTGATGTGTATTTCTCTGTTAAGAATATACAAATTTGAAACAGCTTTTGTATATACTTGTTTTGATAAAGCTCTGATCTAAAGCATTGCTACGGCCCTGGTATGTGACTACCCATTTAAACACAGTTGCAAAGCCTATCATTACCTCTCCTGAACTGTTTCCAAATGTTGACATGCCATACTGCAATTCATACCACAATGTCAGTCAGAACTGTTGTATGTTTTAAAGTAATAATTGTGGTTTAATGACTTCTTTCTCTGCTGTTTCCACTTAGTATTTGATAGATTTACCAAGCTATTTTAAAAATTGAATAAGGAACCTTTAATAAATGTTTCCATTTTATTTATGCATGTTTGTAGGTATGGAATTTATTAAGAAAGCAATATTTTGGAGCAGGATGTCTAATTAGTTTATAAATACTATTTTTTTCAGTGTGGCTTAGTACAGGAAATGATCATGAATTCACTTTGGGCATTACTTTGTACTTCATCACCTCCTAATCATATTAGTAAGAGTTCATATCAGGGAATTCATTATTATTTCAAGCAACTCGTGGAGTATTGTTATTCTGATGTGACAGTCAATTTGGCATTAATAATAGAATTTAAGTTCTGCTGCTCTTTATGGCCTTGTGCCTGAACCCAATGATTGGCATATTTAATGTAATCTTACACTGTGGCATGGTTGACCACTGGGAATATATTTAGCCTCAGCCATCCAATTAAGTGTAAGGGAGCTAGGATGAAAATCCACCACGCTCCTCATTTGGAATTAACTACAGCACTATTAGGAGAATCATCTGAAGAAAATTATTTTCTACCTTATAAAAAATGGCTGTCTAACTGTCTGAAAAGATTGCTAAATTTAGCTTTTCTTTTGTAACAGCTTTCCTTGCAAACGTAGCAAATGACAAGAATCCTGTAAGTAAAAGGCAACTGGAACCGCATGTATATACAGAGCAATATTTCCCTGCAGAAAATGGTTCTTTTGCTCAGGCTTCTGCTGTTTGCCTGAACAAGACTGTCATAACCCCAGGAGAGCAGAGCTGCCAAGGTGTCCTATTGAACCGAGCAGATAGAGTGAGCCGCCTCCCGGGAACTTAAAACCATTGTTCAGTGTCAGAAATGGTGTATAGGCTCTGAGCTGTTAGTAAACGGAGTGCTTTTATAAAGATAGCTAATTTCTAAAAGACTTGTGTTAATTTGGTGCTTATCTTGAGTTATTATGATTTTATGCACCATTATCTTTTTTTTACATTTGTTTAAATATCTAGTATCTGCTAACACATGGTGTTTCAGTCCTTAGGGGAACGCTTGCAACTGGAGCTATTTTGTTCTCTGCTCTGTAAATCCTTTGATGTATCAGCTGAGAAAAGTTTAATGTTCTGATTTACAAATGAATGATGTGGCACGGTCACTTCCGGCTCTGCGAGGGTGTGGGAAAATACGATACTGCTAGATGTGCCCGCGGGGAATTGCACGAGCGCGAACGTTTCCTCAGAAGCGGAAGACTGACAAAATACTGTTTTCTCTGAAAGAAGATGAGAAGCTCTTGACTGAGCTCCACTAAACCAAACTCCTAAAAAATGAGTTTGGTATACACAAGGATGATATATACAGCTTTAAATTTAGTGTAAATAAGGTGATTCAATTTATCTCTGTTGATATACAATAGCTGTATGTCCTGTTATATGTAGGCTCTACAGTATGGAAAGGCTAAGGTGTGGAGTATGATGACGGTAACATAAGGTTTGTTCTGGACTACAGGTCACTTGTGCTCGAGGCTTTTAATCTGGTTCGCATGAAGGATCATTAAAGCAATACTCGCCCAGCTGCTGGCGGCACTAAAAATCATTTCATGCAACTGTGCTTGCAGCAAAGTTCATATACGGTCTGATAAGAAGGGAAAGCAAGACCGAAGGGAACATGAAGAATGAAAGTGGAAGAAAATACAAAGGGGAGAAACGACCATAGGGATAAGAGAAAAGGGAAGGAAAGGTGAAAGACGTTCAGCCTTCAAGGCTGATGAAGGAGTATGAGACGGTATGGGAGAAGGAAGCAAAACAGAAGGGCAGGATGTAGAATGCAGATACTCAACATGAGACAAAAGAGACTGTGACACAGTTTTGGATACAGAAAGGAACACAATTCACTTTAATATGGGCACGCAAGAACAGGCTAGCTTGTTTTGTGAGTCTGCATGGGATATGATTGTAATTTTGTCCGTAGAAGTGTACGTTTTTAATAGATCTTCACTTTTTTTCAGCCTATGAGTGTTGCTTGTTGAGGCCATTTCACTTAGAATTTCTTTAAAAAGTTATCTGGTACCAGATGTAGCTTAATTTGAGTAATGTCTGTGAACAGGAAAATGGTAGACTCAAGTGAAACATTAGCATTTTCAACAGGAATTATGATTTCTATTTTTCATCATACAATACTTCAGTAAGGATGATGACATACGTCTTTGATGAAGTTAATTTTGTTGTCACTCTTGTCTGTATCCTCTCCCTTATTCTCTTGTGTACTCTTGTAAAAAATCAAATGTTGTTAAAATGGGTAGACCTTTTAGTAAAACAAGTCATAATGAACTAGAGAGCCATGTTCTTAACAAAAGGGGAAAAAAAGCAGAATGTATTAGGGAAATTGTTTGGTTACCATTCATATTCCTTTCCATGAAGTTATCTGGCAAAATGTTATATTCTCGCCCACCCTGAGATAAAATAATTTATTTTAGAAAGCTGAAATACCCCTGTGTGCTGGGGAACTGTTTTAGTAAGTTATCAGTGATGGTCATACAGTAGTGAATAAACATCAAGGCTAATATTTAGACCAATCGGTGTTGGAAAAGTGCAATTCAGAGTAAAGGTACAGCCTCAGTGTCTCTTCTGTAATTCAGTATTACACTTAAAGTGTTCCTCTGCCTGTAAATAAATGCTAGATGCAGAATGAAATGCCTGAGCTAATTTTCCTGTGTGTTGGAGAGGTGTAGAGGAAGGAGGGCAAAATGGTAGATAAGCTGCAAATTTAGTGAAACTTGGTTTCACATGCCAAGCTATGGGACTTGGTGGAGAAAGGCTTGCTCTGCCTCTGCTCAGCTTCTTTTCCAAGCTGAAGAAAGCCAGGGTAGGATGGGATGTCGCAGCGCGTGTGCCAGGTCCAGCGGCACTGCCGAGCCAGTTCTTCCCCAGAAGCCAACACGCCCAGGCAGCACCAAAGTGAAGCGGTGTAAACGGGATGCCAAGGCACAACATCAGCGAGGCTGGGCACTCTTCTAGATGAGGGTGTGATTAAGGGTTTTGCCACCTCGTGATCAAATGAACGGAAGCAGAATGGATGCGTGGCTCAGGTGGGGCTCATTATATCTTGAAGTCAGGAACGGTCCTTTCTACGAGTGGGTATACTGACAATATTCTGGGAAAAGTGTATGAGATTCCCTTGAATTAGCACCCTGCTCCACGACAGAGAAATTGAAGAGTTTAAATATAAACTTTGTTATTTAACACAATACATATATTAAGACAGATAGCCATGATGTTTTATGTAAACTTTATTTCTAACCTCAAGTGTCTCAACAGAGCAGTATGACGATCTCCACAGAGCAGTATGTCTGTTTAATTACTACTTCATTACAATCATTACTGGCTGGGAGGTGATTTATAAATCATTTCTGAGTGAAGCATTTGCATTTTGAAGGCAGTTTCATCAACTCATAAACTGAAATTCACACATCTAAACTGAACCCACCAGAATCTTTTATTGCATACAGCAAATATACTAATTACTAAACTGGCAGCAGGTGAGGAGAAGGTGACTGAAATTGCTATGTAATTTGGGTTGTCATGTCTAAAGACTGAACTACAGATCTAATCCTATATCTGCATGATCTCAGGCCTGACTAGTTCCAAATTTACATTTCCTACCAGGTACAGTATCAGATAACCTTGCAGTGAATGAACATTGAAATACCTTCTAGTATGTTTTCAGAGAATTTTACTAGGACATAATGTCAGTTCAGTACTGTGTGATGTTAAAAATAAAAAAACCCGTGTGCAACACCTTAATGCACTGCTGTATATGAATTATTCATCTGAAAGCCAATTCTTCCTAAAAACTTATGATTTGGTAAGAAATATATAGGTCAGAAAAAATGGCTAGGATATGAGGCTAATGTCAACAGTGGATGCTGCAATGCATGAGTTTTATGTACTGTATTATCTTTTTCTTGCCTGATGCCTGTCATTCCCATTAACTTGATCATAATCCAGAAAAAGCACTCCTCTGCCTAAATCCCTGAGGGTCCGAATCTGATCCACTGGGATTTTTAAGAGTACATACAATACAGAAGTTTCAGTTACAGCAGCTTTCTTTTAAAACATAGGTGAAGAAGAAGGTGTTGATGATGCTCCACTTTCATATAATTCATCTCCCTTTGGTTGAACTGTCTAAAAATTCAATATTTAGTGAAGCTGTCTGTCTGCATTCTTTGTACAGCTGAACGTAGGGAAAGGAAATCATCAGGTCAAATTTGATATATTTAAACCAATAATAAATAATAAAGCAATAACACAAGAGGCAACAAAGGCTTTTTCTTTTAACCGACGGTAATTTTCAATAGCAAGCAATATTTGCTACTGCAAGCTTAGTTTGATAAATCATGGAATTACTGATTCTTTTTGTGGAGTCTCTGACATATTATGATATCGTGAGTTGACATCTTCCCTTTCTTAATATAATTAAAAATATTCAGTGATTGTAATAAAGTTCTGACAAATGGCAATTAGATGAAATTGCTGTGTGATTCCCAGGACTAATTTAGCAAGCTCTTCTTTAACAATACTTATTCAGGCATGAACTGCATGTAAACACAGCAACTGCTGTACTGCTTGTGAGGATAGCAACTTGGTAATTGCCAGTGGCCTTATCTTTCTAACATAGATCAATGGGCATTATATGAAGACCTGACCAAAACAAACAAAATGGATGTGAATGAATCTCTTATCTTTCCTGCACAGTGATACATCTTCAACAGAAGAAGCAAAAACTGCCAATGGCTCAGTTATGAAGTCACTATCGAGTACTATGGAAATTGTTTGAATTCTGTCACACAGAGGATAGAATAAAGTTGTGTTTTCCATATCCTGTAGAGTGCACACATCATTAGCTCCTGAATATCAAAAAGAGGGAGCACAACAGCAACTGATCTGCTATCGTTTGGTTCAGGCTCCTTAGTGGTTGAATATAGAATAGTTTATGGATGCACAACTGAGTTGTGCAATTCTATCAAGCTTAAGCTGCTGAGCCTCCTGGGGCTAGATGCCGTGTGTTAAGCAACATCTGTATGGAAAGTTTTCAGGGTCAAAATTAGGAAGTTAGCTACCCTGATTCCATGTGCTCCTCTGCTAGACGTCAAGTTTTATTTTATGTCCGTTGCTTTTTTGCAGATGATTAAATACCATTTTCAAAAGTGATGTTGACACTTAAATTCCCACATTCCATCTACCTTTCTGGGGACAGCAGTAATAACATTAATAAAGGGATCAAGGGCTGTCATGACAACTATAAATGACTGTATAACCACATAAGGACATATATAGTGTTCTTGCTGGTTTGATTTCAGTGGCTGAAGTCCTAAAGTTGCTTTGTGTCTTTCACATTTCACCTTTCCAGGGTTCAATAAAAGTGAAATATAAGAGAAATTTGCATTCATTTTAGCAAAAACATTGATATATCATACCCAAGGCATTTTGCAGCAGATTCACAAAATCCACTTGGTTTGTAAGATATAGCAGTAGTCTGAGTTAATTTTGAAAAAAGCAATATGCCAGGAAATAATTTGCAGAACTGAACGGACATCAACTTCTTGATGAAAATAATCCTAAAATGTAATTATCTTTCATGAACTCAATTTTTTTCCTTTTTTGTTTGTTTTGGTTATTTGTTTGTTTAAATTTGGTAGTACAGTGAATGTCAGTTCCTGAGATCTGCGGGACTTGCTAATATGGTTACTCAATCACCAGCTCCGGGAGTTTTGTGATAGGGAGAAATGTAAAATTCATATATGGAAAACCATGAAAGGCATCCCAGAATTAAAGTACTTGAATTTATAGAGTGAATGATTCATTTAACTGTCATACCTGCTGCAGTAAAACATTTTCTTCTTCTCTAAAAGCTCATTGTAAGACTTTTCTCATGGGGAAAAAAAATTAGAAGATTTTAAGAAGGAACCTGCTGGAGCCTTTTGCAGAATTCTTCTTGTGCTGTTCTCTTGCACAAGTGTCCGCCCAGTGACATTGCTCTGCCGCAGAAGGGGAGGATGCTGAAGCAGGGTGATAGGGTTTCCTGCTGCTTCCCAACACTTCTGTGAATAACCCAAGAAATGTCTGTTTTGCAGAGAGAATAAAGAGCAAGACAGTGGCTGGTCCTGATCTTGTGCAGTTGACAGATGCAAGCGAGGGAGTTGGTTAACTGAGAGAAATTCAAAGACAAAAAAGTAGTCTAAGAGAATGATACAAGAAGCCTTGAATGGAAATGTGCTTCAGCAGAATGTTAGCTCTCATCTCAGGCAGAAGCTATGATTATAGCGTGAGAATAAGCAATTTACTTGAGAAGAAATGAAAATGAAATGACAGAGCCACAAAATAGGATCACACGGTAGACAATCACTTTTTTAGTGTACACAAATTATATCCTAAATGGACTTCAGTGCTTCGCATGTTATTCTGGAATTTCAGTTCAAGACAGCTGGTCAGAATATTTTAATATATATTCAGATATGTGATTTAAAGAAACACCAGTTTTGAGGGGATTGGCAAATTGTTGTTAATGGAAAGAGAAATGGAAAAGATGAATCAGATATGTCTCTGAAGATCATTTCCCTATGTTCCTTTACAAAAAAAGGTCAGTTTGTCTTGTCTTTGCTCGCATATCCAAGTCTGTTTGCTCTCGGACCTCTTCTCAGAATTTTTCTTAGTACCTTCTTAGATTTGCAATCAGCTTCACCTGCCCTTCCAAATTCCTAAGTTTAACTACTGCCTGACCTAGAGTATAGCCTGCAACTTGAAGTGACTTTTGTTTTGGTCATTACTCTGAAAAGGAATTTAACTGCTTCCTCCATTGGCATTCTAAATGAAGGGTTGCTAATCACTTCCAACAAAATTTTGTCCAGTTTTCATTGTAATGCTCCGTAAGACTGAGAACCATAACACTATACAAGACAGTCTGTTCTCATAAAACATAGTGGCAATCTAATTTGCTCAACTTCAGGCATTAAAATATGTGCTTTACAATTAGAAGGTGGATGTTGTGGAATTTCAAAACATCCTGTGAAATTGGGATTGATTGATTGTATTTGACCAGAATTTTAATATTATGTTAATAGGTAAATGGTTTTGTGTGTTTCCTGTATATATTGCAGTTTGTCTGAAAAAATATAGCTAAATCAGTAACATGCAAAGAAACAGTCTTTGGACACTATTACAATAGGATTTACTTAACTGGGATACACATAAATAGGCAATTCTCTTCAGTGAAAATTTTGCTGGGAACCAACTTTCATGTAATTAATTTCAATTGACTGATCTTTTAGTTTATTGATACATTGCTTTGTTCATTTGCAGACAGAGCAAACATTTCAGGGTTGCTGATCCAGTGTGATCTATGGAGTGAATGCATTATTTTTTTGAGTTAATTAGAAGTTCAAAGGAGATTGGATTAAATATGGGCACTTGTATAGCTTTCTATAGTTGATGAAGCTCCTTCAGAAGGACTTACGTGAGAATGAGCTATTTGTAGTGTTTTATTTGTTAGCGCTCTGATAGTGAAGATCACTGTCATATAATGGCTCCTTTTTATTTAATGTAGAACCTGAACTTGTAATTTAGAGACATACTTGCTTAAAGGGTTTATTTTATTACCTATCACGCCATGTAAACATTTCTAATTTATTGTTGCTTTGGTTCACTTGCAATTTCTAGTCTTTGGAGTAATTTCATTTGGAGAACAAATAAGGAAGATGGATTCTGATATATTTTTGGTATGATTAGATTTAGTCACAGATATATATACCAGGGGGTATTTACATTAGTAATAATAGGAATGTACAACATGAAAATACAACCATCTCTGTTCAAACATGGTAAACATGAGCTTTTTATCTCACATTTCTGTTAGTTTACCTATCACATTACAGTTTCTCATGTCTACTAAACAGTGTGTACGTATCTGATCTCTAATTTGGAATCCAGGAACCACTGACAGTTCCTCTTTCCACCTGTGAGCATGAGCTTACAATGCTGGCTTCAGGCACAAAGCACACCCATAGAATAATTTAGGTAGGAAGGGATCTCTGGAGAACATACAGCTCTGTCTCCACTCAAAGTAGAGATGGCTTTGAAAAGAACTTGTTCCATAACCTTCCCATGTACTGAGGTGAGGCTGGCTGGCCAGTATTTCCCTCCACGTTTCTTTCCCTTCTTGAAGCAGTGAGTAATTTTTGCTTATTTGCAGTCATTAACACCTCCCTCTGTCACTGTGATGTTTCAGAGCTGATAGAGGTGGCCTCTCAGTGCCATTGAACAGCTCCCTCAGCACACTGGGGTGCATCCCATCAGATCCCATGTCCTCCATTTCTCTGCGGAGGATAATGCTTCACTCCCACAGATCTCTATTAGACTTGGGGAACTGGAAGGCCAGAGGGCAGACCTTTCCAGTGAAAACTAAGGCAAAAAGGCCTTTGATTACTTTGGTCTTTTATCATTAGATGAAAGACACATCTATGTCTTTCATCATTAGATCCCTTGTCCCACTGGACATTGTACCACATATTCTTCAGTCTGTCTTTCGCTGACCGAGTATATATGGAAGTATAGAAGTCCCTCTTCCTGCATTTCACCTCCCTCACTTTTACCACTTCCAGCTGTGCTATTACTTTCTTAACTCCATCCCTGCATGCAGGGCAAGATTTCTATATCTGTCATGAGTAGTTTATCCCTGCCCCCACCTTCTGGGTACTTCTTTTTTATCATTTAAACTTAGTCAGGAGGTCCATGTTTATCCTTGCTGGCCTTCTGCTCTGCTTGCTCTGCTTTCCACATGTCCGAATGGATGGTCTTCTGCATAGAGGAAGTTGCCCTTGGAGATCAAGCAGCTTTGCTGGGCCACTGTACCTTCCAAGGTAGTCTGGAATGGGATCCTGCCAAGCAGATCCCTGGACAACTCAAAATCCATTCTCCTGAAATACAGGGTTGTAATTCTGTTATTTATAACTCTACTATTTTTCTTGCTTATTTTTCTCAAGAGTTTAAACTTCATAATTTCATAGTCATTGCAGCCTAGGCTGCCCTTGGCCTTCACATCCTTGATCAGTTCTTCTGTAATTAACAGGTCCAGCAGAGCATCACCCTAGTCACTTTGTCAATCACCTGCATCCAGAAATGGTCATCAACACACAGCAGAAGCCTCCTGGGTTGTTCACACACAAGCTTATCCCCTTCTCAGTAGATACCATGCTGAAGTTCCCCATGAGTACCAGGCGTGATCATGAGGTTTCTTTCTGCTGTCTGAAGAAGGCTTTATCTGCCTCCTTTTGATCAAGTGGTTTATGGGAGATGCCTACCACAATATCCCCCATGCTAGTCTGTCCTCTGATCCAAGGCAAAGCTCTGTTTATTTGAGCCATTTCTCAACATAGAGCAGAACTGTTCTTCCTCACCTTTTCAGGAATATAATTATTTTATGCTTTGTAGACATATAATTACATTAAGACAGTAAGAAGTTTGGAAAAAAAAAAAACCACAAAAAGAATTTGAGCTCATTCATTTACATGCAATCATCTTCAAACTTATTATATTTATTCCATATTTAGTCTAAACTGGGAAGAAGTACAAATTACTTAGTATTTATTATGTGAACACATTAGTTTATTCCTTTCATATCTGACCTACAGTTTTCCAGGCTAAAACCTTTACAGGATCAGAGTGTGAAAGCATAAGATAGGAATTGAACAATGGCAAATTTTGACAGGCAACATTTTCATCTCAGTACAAACTGGTGAGGCGGTTGTGTCATTCTTATACAATAAAGAAACCAATGAGGTGTTTTGATAACATTTATGATTTACTAAGCATACTGCAGTCACCTGTGCAATTTTAAGTGGAGCCAAAAGCAGGCTATAAAGCAACAGAAGACAGAACAGGTGTAGACAAGCAAAACCCAGTGTTTTTTCAGTGAAATTCATTGGGCAGAAACATTCATTTCAGTGTAATTCACATGCTTTATTAAATTCTTGTCAATTCTCCTATTTTTCTTTGTGTGGGTTGTTAGCGTTCAGTATTGCAGTGTTTATGTGCTTACGCACACACTGCAGTTTACAAAAGCTTTGAGTTCTCTATGCTAATAGGCAGCTATAGACTTAGGAAGAATGAATACTCATTAAGACTTATGTGTGATTTGTCTTATAATCTTAATTTTTAAAATACACATAAAAACTGTACTTTCCTAATAGCAGGATCTGGAAATTTTGTTCCTTATATCGCTTTATGAATGTTATAGCTTTTTGCTTTAGTTTCTTCAGCTGTGCATTCATGACGCTTTTGTAAGCAATGCTTTTAATGGACTAGTTATTTGATATATTCCATTAAGTATGGGCAACAGAGATAATGTAGGATCACAAGAGAACTAGGTAATTTCTCAATTTTTAATAACTAGGAAACTTATTTATGAAATATATTTAAAATTATTATTATTATTTACTCCCACTTATGTATCAGGGCCAATATGAACCCACGGAGATGTAAAAGAAGCCAGTTTACTCAGAGGAGCAGTGGAAAAAGTATGAAAATTATTCAGATTTCCTTTTGCAGTACATCACACTTTTTTTTCCACCACACATATTAGTCAGCTGAAGAAATTAGTCAAAGTCAATTAGTCAAAAGAAACTGAACTGGTGAACCAGTCTGGCTGAAACCAGATACCCAGCAAAAAATGAAAAGTATCTTTCCAGCTAAAAGCTAAATTGGATATCCTCCCTCGGCTAGAGTGCAGCTGCCCAAATTCTTGTCTTGGCACAGTGGAAAACGTAGCACAAAAGTGAAAAGGGTGCAATCGTGAAGGTCTGCTGTCTGCTTTTCCAGGTTAAATGCAGAGCAGACTGCAGCATAAATCTTGTTTAGGGAGACAGAAGGCCATAGTAGGCAGCTTAGAAACCTAATTACACGTGAATTCAAGTCTAATACAGATCAGACCACAATAAAAAACCCCCCAAACTTTACCTTGTCTCAAGATTGAGGTTTAATAGTATCTTTATTCTGGATTTCTTACAGGTTATTAAAATTGTTTTCTCTTGATAATAGAGTCTCTTTGGTACTGGTAGAGGGAATTTATTGTTATGTATTGACACAGTTAATTCAGCATTCTTTTTTGTTACTGTGCTTTTTTTTAGATGCAATATAAACAACATATATGTGAGGTTTATTGTATCACATTTTGTAATTTCTCGGTCAGAGCCGACACATAGATATAGCAATCCAGAGGTGCAACCTAGCAAAACTAATGTGCTCTGAGGAAAAGCAAGGGAATACTTTGTAGGTATTTTAGGAATCTCTGAAGTGCTATATATGTAAGAACAACTGATGAGAATCAAAAGGACTATATTTTATTATTACACTGTTGTAGTTAATGTGAGATTAATATTTTAATGTTGAGGGAAAAGTCGTAAGAACCCTAAGCGGAAATATTTGTTTGCAGGGGAGATGAAGGGAAATAAAGAACAAAAGACAATTATCCTAAAGAAAACACAGGTCCAACCAACTTAAGCAGACACTTATCTATAGTTTTTTTCAAAGTCAGTGGAATTTTTAAATGACAACTGTTTTGATCCTAATCTGTTATTGATACAAAGAGCAAGAAAGCCTCTAAAGCTTTGGATTAACAGTGAATGGAAAAACATATTAAGCATAACAAATTCCAAAGAACAATCTCCTAGAACACAGAAGTTTATTAGTGCCAGGGAATGGTGTTTTGCTTTCTAAACTCTTACAATTTCAAACTCTGTTTCTTGTGTGTTTAAGATAATAAAAAAAAGAGCTTGATCTTCTGCCACTTTTGAAGGTAATGGCAGAACTTCTGTTGTTGCCAAAATGACAAGTTGCTCCTAGCTGCCAGAGCAATAAATCACTTGAATATATGGAGCTTGATCCAAAAATGAAGTGGCATTAGCTGTATCTATTCAGTAAGAAACTTTGAGGATCACAGTATCTCTTTAATTCTCGTCACTTCCTCGATCTTCAGGGAATGATCCTTGATGTTTGGTTCAAGTCTGTGTAGCCTGCTTTAAAAATAAAAAAATAAAACCATAGTACATTTAGGAACGTAGATGAAGGAACAGTTAGCTTTAAGTCCTATTCCAGTTTAGGCTTGAGGTGTCAGATGGCTTCTTAAACACCCTCGAGCATTTATAGGCGAACCAAGAAGTGAAGCTTAATGCAAATAAGTGGGGAGGCAATAACTAAAAGACCATTTTCGTTTTGTTATATACATTGTGCTTTAGATGTGGAAGAAGTTTTTGGTTTGAATAGGACAGTTAATATGGCAGAAGAGCTTTCCTTTAAATTCTTAATGTAATATTTTGTCTAAACTAGAATACTAATTAGCATGGTGGTTCAGGACAATATGTAAAAAGGACCTTAGTGCTAGTAGCATCTCACTAGGACGACTAGAACGGCAAGGCAGTGGTCTTTTATGTTGTCTGCAACTTTAGACTCAACTGTCTTAACCAGCAGCTACTGAGAACTTGTTGCAGACTTGTGAAAACCAAACTGAGAAGAAGGGTACAGAATTAAACAGGATTTTCCTAGCTATTTTGGGCTACTGATGTAGCTTGGAAGTATAACCTGCAGCTTGCAGTTATGGCTAGTATCCCAGAATTACTTGATATGCTGCATAGGCTCAAGAAGTAGCTATTTTTACTTCTGGAAAGGCCATTAGCTGTGGGACAAGAGTTAAATGATTGATATGCTTTTCAGAAATCCCAGAATATTGTAATTTTTCATATAGATGACTTAGTAAAGGAAAACTCTTGCTCCTTTCATAGAGAGTTTTAAAGACTTGATGGAGGAGGTAAAAAAAATGGTTTGTGTCTGTAATTTCAGGGGCCAGCAGGAAAAGACTCTTAAATGAATTGCAATAATTGCTTCTGGTGATTGGCTGCTTCTTTTTATTTTTTTAAAATGCTAAACTTTTAGAAAATTCTTTCTTCATGACATAATTCATCCCCATAGCTATTTCTGTTACCTTTCACAGTTCAGCAGCAAACACAATTTCCTCTGCTTTTCTCTATCTTCATGTGTGCATAAGCCATATCTATATATATAAGTACCATCATTTTAACATTCTTCCTAAAGTTTATCGGCATCATTTTTTTCTTGATATTCAAAGGATCAATCAGCTATAGTAAGACTGGTCTTGAGAGGAGTTCAGCACATGAAAACAGAATTTCAGAGAGCAGGTTTAAAAGGAACTACAGTGGAGTATGAGCCAGTTCAAAGTTAAGATACAAGGCACACTGAGTCAAATAAATGCAAATGATAAGATGGGAATGTATTTTCAAAGTTTCATAGATTTTTCCACAAAAATCATTAAAGAAGGAAATACTTTTATCGTTGCAAGACATGTAATTGAAATAGCCATGTAAAAACAAATTGTAGACAACTAGCATGCATTCTTTAAACAAGCGTTTAGAAGCCGGTTGAAGTGCTGTGGCTATTCTGTCTGTCTCCTTAATTATTTCACCTGATTTCCTGACATGAAAGGTCTGTGGTTTACAACAGGTAAGTCTGTTTCTGCCTGTCACAACTGAAATATGTGGCCAGGCTAACTACCCTGTTTACCCCCAAATATGAATAAGGAACCTATCTCCAAACCTATTGGAAAATTCAGTATCAAACAAATTGAGAATGAAATTACCGAGTTGCAACAATACCTCTGTAATATTTGGAAGATAAAATCAAAGCATTAGAAGTGAAAATGACTGTGGAAAATGTATACCGATTAACTGTGCCAGTATACCCTTTTATCAAGCCAACAAAATTAATGCAAGTGCCTTGCAATACATCATGGAGAAGGGTAATAGTAACCCGTGTAAGTGTAATGCCCACAGACAATCCATTTTGCAGGGGCTGCCTCGTTAGCAGTCGGGTGCTGCAGCTGAGACTTCCAGACTGTTGTTGCAAAGGCTGAAATTAGTTCACTAATCCCCATCATTGCCTTCCTCTGCACTCCTATCTACTGATGTAGTCATTAAAGATGGAGGTGTATAACCATCTCTTCCAGATCCATCTGAGGGAAGCATGTGCTCCATGTTTGATAGCTCAGCGGTGGGGTTTGGGGTCTTGAAAAGATACTTAAATGGAGAGTTGAGACACAAGGAAGCAATTCATTGCAGGTTACTTTTCAGTAAACATTTTATCAAAAGGTTAAACAAGGATACATTTTACTAATGCTGAGTCCAAAGTGATTGGTCCTGATTTAAGTCAGCGATAGCCTTCCTGCTTTAATGTTCCAGATTACTGCAATGTGATAACACTTTTCTTTTTTTTCGTTTTGATTGAGGGCTCTCCACCAGCTGACACTCTTCCTGCTTGCTTATGTTATAGCCCCATGCGTGAATGGGCTCTTGTTTCCAGGCAGTGATCAGGATAGCCCCCTTGGAAATACTTAAAATTACTGAAAACGGGTTGGGAAGCAAAATTCAGATACTGGTATTGGAAATGGTAAATACCACAGCATGGCTGGAAAAGGCAGGCTAAGCTACCTTTTGGATCATCTGATTGGGGCTAGAAGCTCATCTTTAGGGTATACATTTGGGTGTGAATTCACTCATTACTTTTTTCTGGTTTGTAAGTGATTTTAGTGTATATGGTTATGCATATTGCATGTTAAGTGCCTGTGTGATAATTAAGTCTATAGTTCCAAACATCATGTAAATATATCCAGCTAACTTCTCTGTGGCAACCATCTCTTAGAACAGCAAGTCCTGTTTTAGCTGCCTGTTGTGTTTATGCTTCCTATTCCCCACAAATATCTCTGGTTGCCGCCTTAGTTCAAGGGAGAATCGTTTATTACTGATCTATACCGACAGAGCATATCTAACGCGTTCTACAAAACACACCAGTGTGCACAGCTCAGTCACACAGAGAAATAAACTCATCACCCAGGACGTGCCCACTCTTGTCTCTCACCGATCTGTACAGGAAGGGAAATAGGACCAGAGGTGCTGCTTTCCAACTTGGTTTAGGACAATCACGGTAGGTCAGCAAGAAGATGCCTATTACTGCGTGATTTCCTTGCACAACTGAGTAGGAGAGGCATTTTCATACCCTGTGTATGCTTGTACAATCAAAATACTGCTTATACACCACATTTGAGCACAAAACAATTACTCAAATAAATACATAATTATTACATGTGTTTTCTATATCTAATTATATAAAGAAACACTCTATAAATGAAAGAATTTTTTACCCATTTTTCTGGTCATATGCCTCACTTCATATTTATAACATAACTATAGCCAACAACATGAAAAAAATATTGTTGCAGAAGCCAAAGCCAAATAGATGAAGAAATATTTTTAATTGCATAGCTTTAGAAATAAAATGCTGATACTCTCTCTTCAGCAGAACCACAACCTCACTGTGCATTAATGGATGATGACATCAGAACGTTATTAGGAATGTTTAATCAAAAGATAGGCTCCATGACTCCATGAATCTCACTTTAATCTCATGTCAGAGTTAAGCTGACTGGAGAAAGCTTTTAAGATTAGTTAAGCTTATGGTCAGAGAACAGCTGTAGACCTCTAACCTCTGCTGCCATAACGCCAAGGCTAGGCGAGGTTTTGCTGTGAGGAAGCACTAGTGTACGCGCTGCCTTTTCTAGGGAGTGGGTTACCAATAGTGTTTAATGGACAGGTACAGTGTTTTGTCTCTCAGGATTCTTGTTTTCATCTATTCTCAGGACAAACCCCATGCAAATGGTTCATGATTCACAACTGAAGTGACCAGAAGTGACCACTGATACAAGACGCTTTGTTTCCAGTAAGACCTTAGACCATTTGATAACCATTATACAACTAGAAAGTACAAAATAATACTAGTCCATTGTAACAATAACTACTTATGAAGACTGCTATTAGTTGTTACAGTCAGTAAGTATTGTAATGGGTTGCCATGAGAGTCATTCAGGTGAAAATGATTTATACTGTTCCAAGTGCATTTTTTATTAAAACAATCATAATACTGACATTACAGTACATTGCTCCTGCTTTCATTTATTTTCTTGTATGTAGAGACACAGCCAGCAGAAAACCTTTTTCAGTTTATAGTTGCTTTTAAGTATGTTGTGGTGGTGGCAGGATCATGGTGTATAGGAAGGGATTTACAGAGAACGCTTCGTGAAAGAAACAGAACTCACTACTTAGAATGGTCTAAAAAAGGGCAAAGAAACTTTGAGAACAGTAGAAATGTCTTCCATCACTCGCAATGACCCTTGAGCCAGCCTCAATGTTAGCATTTATTTTTATTGTCATATACCAGGACTCCATTATATAAAGTCTGTACCATGACCTGAATATATACCTCTCCCTCTGTATCTATCTATCTGTTCCAAAGGTCTTAAAACTGGAAGTAAAAAGTACCACAGGAAGGCAGGGCACTTCTTTACTGCTAGGATTAACTAATCTGGTATGTGGGAGTTAGAGGTTTGGTTTTTTTCAAGTTCTTTTGTGACCTTGGATGGGATTTGTAAAGGTTTCTCCCTGGTTAAATATATAGAAAAAACACCAGGTAGATTTTCTGAAGACCCCTTGGAAAATTCTGAAAGCCTGCTCTGTACAAGTTCTCACACTTGGATACATAAAAAAACCACCGTGGTGCATAAATAATGTCTCTGTGTTCACTCTCCTAATCTGTGGGTTTAGCAACCAGGGTCCCCACCAGCTTTTTGAAGACTGTGAAAGGAATGGCTCTAATCTATGAATCCTGAGCCAGGGAAGAAACCTAAATCCTGGAGATACTTGGTTTAAGATATACTAGAGCCCTTAGCAATACCCAACATATAAATAAGTTAGGTAGCTTCTGATACAGGATTAGAGGGGTGTTTGGTAATACTCAGTTCAGAAATACTTTGTCCTCCCATTAATTCTGAAGGGAAACTCTGAAGGAACTTGTTTTCTGAAAAGGAAAACTGATACAGGATTGGTTTTCTCTTTTGAGAGCAGCTGCTAGCACTGCTGATGACTGCTATCCTTGACACTACTGGTTGAAATACTCCAGAATTGTCCCCAATGCCATAGGAAAAAGATTTATTCTCCTTAGGAAACTGCACAGTATTCCATGAGACTACACATTGTATAGAACACATTTATTAACTGGATGATTTTAACTATTGTAAAGCTGTGAATGTATCTGTAGCATAAAACAACCTGCATTAGTTTGGCAGGGAATAAATACTTGGTGATGAAGAGCAGAAAGGAAGGAAAAAGATGCAGTGATATGCATAGACATACTACTGGAAAGAGACAGTAGTATGACAAACTGGAAGAGACAAGAAAAAAATTGGACAAGCCAAGATAATACCTGGTTATGGATAGAGGAGAGAGCATGTTTTAGATGGTACATGTGTTACCCCACAAGAGGATGAGCAGTTAGGGGCACAAATACTATCTGGAGTGATTAACTGGTTGCAAGCCCAGTTTGTTGGATTGTGTGACAAGATAAGGATAAGACCAACGTTAATAAGTTGACATTTGTGATACATTGGTGCTTGATCAGGTGGTGTTTTCAAAAAGGGGACTAAAATTTGTTGATTCTTGGTTTTGGTACCATATTTTAATTAATCCCCATGCTTCAGGGCTTTTGCTCCTCACCTGCTGACACCAGAACATTTCCCTTCTATGGCTTAATCTTTTTCCTGAGCTTTTTGGTTAGTTGGTTGGTTGGTTTGGTTTGGTCTTGTTTTTCTCTTATTTTCTGTACTTGAAGCCCTGGAGAGTATTGACAGCTGAAAATGGGATGTGTGGTGCTTCCTGTCAAGTGTGCAGCTATCTTCTGTGCTCAAGGAGAGCTAACAGTGGATGGGATGAACAGAAACTGGGAATACTGAAATTGTTTGCCTTTTCCTGCAACACATGATCTCTTTCTTGCCATCATGAGGAAATACTAGCTCAACACATGCCTTTAGGACATAGCCCTCAAAGGGAAATACCTGAGCTTTTCTCCTCTCACCCAGTGGCCTACTACTTTTTTTGTCACTACTGATGTTTGATACTAGAGACTTCAACTTGATCACAGGAAGTGCTCTGCAGAGTGTCCCAGATCAAATGGCCATTGCACTGTTACACGCAATTGCAGAGACCTGGAACCTTTCCCGAAGACCCTTCTGATTCTTTTTTTCTGCTCATATACATGTTGACCTGGTTTCTTTGGTGTCACAGATTAGGTGACTGTGCTGATGGGGGATGCTGGACCTTACACACCCCTATGGGAAGACAAAGAGTGTCTGAACTGTTCCTCGAGAGGCTTTTAGGAAGTTCTTGACTCAAACAAACAGTCCATAGTGCAATGCTCTGGGATTGAATTTGTCTCCACTGAGCAGTTTCAGTTCTTAGTGATGAACTGAAATTGAATCATTATCACAAATCATTTCTGTGTTATGTCTGAGATATGACTATTTGATTTCATCAAGTGGTTCACATAGGAATTAAATTCCAGTGTAAAGTTGCTGTCTTAAAACAGGAACATTTTATTTATTTGCTAGGTCACTACTACTATATGTGCTACTATTATGCAACAAGATTTCTCAAATGAAAATTCCTCATACCAAAAACTACACTTTCTGTCTAATGGGTTCTAAATTATACATAAACTGTGCAATTTTCAGAGGTGATGCAATTTCTTCTGTCACAATGTCTTGTAATTTGGAGGCTGTTTCCATTAAAGTGACAATTCTGTACAGATGGACTACAATACCCTCAGTTTCAAAAACACCCACCTGTAGTGCTATCACATACCGGCTAAGATTTTTAAAATATTTCTGGTTGTCTTTATCTTGACTAACAGCGATAACCGCTGTTACAAGAGAGTGGAGTCTTCTATTAAAAACAGCATTTGATAGGGGTTTTTATACAAAAAAAGGAAAAGCCAAATATATGAACATCTTACTGTTCAGTTTCATGAATTTAAGCATTGTCTGCTTTCTGTTGTTATTTTATAACCCAGTAATGTATTTACACGACTGTGTCAGCATGTGGCACCACGGGCAGGTATCCTCTTCTTCCACGTTGGCACAGACAGATTCAAAACTACTGCTCGCAGCTATTGGTGTTACTGCCCTTTTAAACCCCTATGAAAGGATAAGAGATATGGGCACTTCATCTCAGGTTTCAATTAAGTCTTGAAAAACAAAACAACCAAAGCTCCCTATTTAAGTTTACACAGTTTAAATAGATTATCTGAATCTGATGCTTTGATTTTTTTTTTCTTCTTTTTTCAGGCGTAATTATGACAAACTTGGTAATCAGCTCTGTTAGCAGATTGGTGAAAAGGTTTAGTGGTGCCTGCAGCAAGTGAAAACTAGGGGAGTGGTTCTTTCATAGTACAGGTATACATGGAAAAAGATACCTGGCCACAGACAAGTGTAAATTACTTCTGTGAGCACCACAGTCTCAAAAATACTAGCCTTGTCCAGAAAAAAAAAAAAAAAAAAAAAAGTAAAATTAAGGATTTTGATTTGGCCTCAGAAATGTACATCTGTAACCCCAATCATGGCAAGCAGCACCCGCGTACTGCAGTATGATGGCATCTGTAAGCAACATCAAATAGGTTTGTTCTCACTTTCCCTTCTGTACGCTCTGTAAGTAAAGTGGGATTTGGCAAACAACCAGGTTTTCTCAGGGATTTCTCAGATGCTTTCTTGCCTGTCTTCAACTGTTCCCAAATACGAAACTAAATGGAGTTGTTGAGAAGCTGATGCCACTCCCAGTATTCAACCCAATGAGTAATTCAGTATATTTACAGCAAGAAGTATGATCTAAAGGATACCTTGTTGTCTTTGTATAGGACAGAACTGGCTATGGACCTCTGCTGTGAGAATGAGCTGTGGGAAGACTTAGGAAGGCAGCAATCTAGTCTCTTTTTCCACATCACCTGAAAAAGGACACTTAAAGGGCTAAGATGAGAAAATGTAGCTAAAGGTCACTCCCCCCCCCCCATCTGTAGACTGTATTTTAGAAACTGTTGCCAATTTGGGCATATTTTTTTCTGTACATGGATTCAGAGCATTATGAACTCTGTTTTAGCAATCTTTGTGCAAGTTGGATTCACAAGAACCTGGTGACTTTTTAAAAGCATTTTGGCACTGAAACCCCTGCTGATATGTGTTGTTAGGCAGACACGGGTCTTTAAATCATATTTAGCAGCCAACGAGTCTGATTTTAAAATTATATTCTATCATGCCAGTATTTTAATGAAATTTGAACCATAAACATCAGTTCAGCAGCTAGAGGGAAAAGTGATGAAAAGGAGTACACAGTGTAAACTTCTACAGCAGGTTATTCATGTGGGTTTTTTTCTAATAATCTGGCTCATTTCACATTACAACCTTATCAATTTCATTTTTTTGAGTTTTATCTTCTTTTCATGCTGACTTTGATGCTGACACTTTGCTTTTATGTGCTTACCCATCTATTCTTGTTTGTATTTACTGCAATTCTTCACTACTTTTTATCTTAGGCATTTGCATCTCTTATTAATAGCAGATGGGATAGAGAGGAACATAATCGTGTGACTCAGCAGCAGTCATGTCTGTTTAATCAGTAGCGTCTGACACAGCATGCATTTACTGCATGATTGCACTGTCATGTTTGACACAAATGATGGATTACTACTCCAAATAAGCTTTCAATATTTGGTCATTGTATACGCTACTAAATTGTACATTCCTTACATCCACTCATTGGAAATTTCTGACCATAATTACAGTTCAGCCAGTGTGATCTTTGTTCTAAAACAGTATCGATATTGATTACTTTATAGTCCATTCCTCCTAGAACAGCTGATATATCTGTTTTAGCTTGTAATGACAATCTCATATGAATCTACTATTGTAAACTCTCACTTAAAAGAATTTGAAGCTCAAAGGCATTGTCTGCTGACTGATCCGTTTCTATCATATTTTTCCATATAGTCAAGATGCTCATTATAGGATCAGTGATTACTAAAAATAGCTTTGCCTGAAAAAAAATGTATTTTTTGTTCCTCGTGATTTGTCACACCCAGCAGATTTCTATTGTATTTATCTGCAGTGTTTGTTTTGATTTTAAAAATATTTGTCACTCTTCCTTTATATTTTTTCCTCTTCATTGAAATACAAAATATTATATTTCAAAGCACAATTCTATTTCTTCCATTTCAGGTGTATTTAAATATAGCAAAAAGAAATCTCGTGAACTTTAAAGGCTGTGTGTATACCACCAAATAAATCAGGCTAGGGTACATCTTATGGCCCTGAGCACAACTGGGGTGTCATGGCTCACACGATGGACAACTAAACTCTAATCTCCCCCAGCAGGGAGGATTCATACACAGGCTACCTACTTGCTGGGGAGAACCTTTCACCATCCACTGAGCTATGTCCAAGAAGAATGCATCTATACTAGTAAATTAAAAAGTGATATTGCTAAAGCAATGGAATTTAGTCACCTACACTGTAAAATGACTACACTGGTCCCTGGCACAGTTTTGTCATAACACTCTCCCAGGCAATGGCAAGGCACAGTTCGGGAAATCCCAACCACTGGGACTGGCTCCCAGCAGGCAGTCTGGATGCTTCTGCCCTGGAGTCCAGGGAAATTTGCAATCTGCAGAGAGCTGGCTCTGGGGCCACGTTACCCTCCATACTCCTTTCCAGTATAGATGCAGCTTCAGTGCCTGGGGCAGTATTAGGGCCAAAACCCTAGGAGGGAGCTTGTGTCACAGGTGGAGTTGCTTAGCTCGTAAAGAGAAGTAGCAATATGTTTATTGATAGAAAACAGCCATTTAACAAAGGTTGATAATAAATGTGACAGTGGTTTAACAAGATTCGATGGCAAGGTTCACTTGGTATTTACTGCATAGAGGACAGGGTGAGACAAAACTGTCAGGGAGACCCTCCCGTTGAGTACAACGTTCAGAAAGGACTCCCTTGTGTTCTAAACCCCTTCTCAGAGGGGAGTTTAGGTGTGGCTGGATCCAGACTTAGTCCCAGACTTGGTCAACGGTTTATGTCTAAAGGATTATATGTGCACAATCAATCCTTTATATCACTTACTTATAATTTCAAGGTTTAGCATGCTATTAATCACTTACCGAGGATCTGTTGCAGCAAGGAATCTCTCAGCCTCGAGCAGTAACTTTGAGAGGCGTCCCTACTCAAGGGGACATCCTGGCACGCAGCCCGCTGTTCTGCAGGAGAGCTCAATGGGTCCTGGGCTGTCCACTAGTTATGGAATAAGATAATTGACTCATAGTCATATTTACATACTGACTACAGGTGCTAGTTTCTTCCAAATTTGGCTCGAGTTGGACACTGACCAGCACTGTGGTTAGGTGGCCCATTGTTCAAATTAGCCCTTGGCTGTTGTGTTGTTATCTGCCTCCCCCGAATCCATATTGAGCCGGCTGCAGCCATCAGGACCAGACACATCCATTATGACCGTCACTGGTGGTTATCGCTTGAGCGGAGTAAGGGGAAGTAAAGGTCGGGGGAGAAGGTAGGGGGAGCACACCACCACAGCTTGTTATCAAGTTGTCAATATGAATGTCTGTATGTTAGTGCCAGTGCAATACACAAAATGTGCAGAAGCAATTAATAGTTTCTTGCTGTGTGTGACTGTAATGGAAATGCAATGGAAAATTAACGTACTAATTAAGATGCTGCAAAGATTCTTAATATTTAGTTCTTTAAGTTGTAAACCCAAGAAACTCAGATACAGTCTATTAACACCTGTATATGCTTGAAGCTTTATCACTTCAAGATTATTCATTTGAAGTTTTACCTTTAGATTACTATTTGTGGTGGAGAAAGATATGATGGGACATAATGTTAGATATTTGTATGATGGACAGAGACTGGAGACAGGGACACCTCAGTTTTCCTTAAAAGCAGTGACTAAAAAAGCTATTTAGCTTCTTAGCTCTGAAGTTCTGTTTATTGTAAGGAAATTAGGATATAATAACCAGATCTGTGGCATGAAGCAAACAGAAATAAAAGATGCGAAATCAAACTTCTTTCTTCCACTCTGGTTCCCTCGCTTCTCAGGAGTTTCTCAGCTTCCACTTGTCCTGTAGATAATTTCTGCTTGTTGTCTCCCAATCTTTGTCCGCTCCCTAGAAGCTGCTTCCTGTTGAGCCTGGTATTTTCCTAAGAACACCTCAGCAATTTCTGGTTTTTTATTCCAGAGCACAGGGTGCAGCAAGGCAACATGCCAGCAGCCTGCTGAATAGCCACAGACTTCTGAAACCATGAAACATATATTGTCTGCCACAAGTCATTTAGTGGGGAATGATGAGTTAACTTTGCAGAAGAGCATACATGTTACTACATTAAAAAAAAAAAAAAAGGCATTACCTTTAAAAGGAAGAGAAACAACAATGTCACAGTTTTGCCATACATCAGATTATAGATGATAGATGTGCACGATCAGAAATAGCTGCTCCAGGACTGTGCACCCCCACCTTCACTCCACCCCAGGCCCTGTTCCTCCTTAGGCACAGCTGAGCGAGCAAGTGAAAAAACTTTTTAAATCTGTGGAAGGAACGACATGATAAATGGGAAGAAGGGACATCTAATTTAATGTTAAGTTTCATATATGGAGTCTTGAAGCAGGCGATGAGGACAAGTCTGAGCACTTCACCTCCTTTTGTTTATGGAAGGTCAGCTGGTGGCTGTGTAAGCAAGGAGGGAAGAATTAGTGACAGTGGTGTATGAACGCTGTGCGCTGATTCTGGTGAGGCTTTTAGGCTGTGATGGCAAAAAAGGATTAAAAGTGACAGTGGAGTTACTGTGCTGTAATAGACCGTGATGTATGGAATGGGTACTGGCAGAGGCCTTTTAAAATTAGTATATTATTGCAATAATACTTACTTCTCTTACTGCAGTTTGTGCATTTTTTAAATGTATGATTTATTGAAGTGTCCATTAGAGCTGAAGAGCTTTGCATAGCTGATGGAAGCGATAGTCAGATATTTCAATAACTCGCTTCAGGCAAGCAAAATTTGTGATTCCTGGAAATGCTGTTTATAAAGAGACGTTATGCACTGCAGTTCTTTCCTACCTTTGGCTCAAGTGTTTAATATTATTTTGCCCTAAATGAAGATATTGTTAATTTAAATATAGCAGGTGTACTAATGTCATTGCGTATACCCCAAGGGTGGGGGAGAGTTCAGAAATGACTGAGCCCCTTGAACTTCATCTTAGCAAAACTATGCCGCTTCTGTAAAATAAAGAAATTCTGCAGCTGTGCAAATGTTAGAGGTACTTCAAACCATAGAAATTACTTACAGAATGTAACAAATTATTATTAACAAAGTTTACTACATCTTTTTCCCGATCTTTTCACTAAGTAGTAAGACAAACTTCAAAAAGTAAATTAATTTACATGCTAGTTAAATTATTTATATATAAATATTTACAATTCTATACATTTAAAGTATGTGCAGCAGGATAAAGTATGGATAAAGTATGTACAGCAGAATAACTGTCCAGAGCCTATGTTTGTAGAAGGTAGTTAATGGCTGAAGATGGACACCTAGGGCTTGTCTCAGTACCAGTGAATTAAATGGTGCAGAGACCTTGGTACTGAGTCTTGATGGTCTGTACAGTTACAGTGATACAATGGTCCCTCGTGTGATTTCTGGCTCCCATCAAATAATTCCTGGCACAGCTCAAAAGAGCACTTCAGAGGCAGTTTGGAGGTTATCATCTTCTTTTGTATTGTGCTACTTAGCTTAAGGGCCATAAAAAATAAGCTCTGGCGTGCTTAATTTACTTGTATATATAGCCCTAGTAGTATTGGAAAGCACTTAGCTAATTCTTAACTTAATATTCTCCCATGCTTTCCGATTAGTATTATAATAAAGCTATGAGAGAATGAAGAATTAAAATAATGTCTAAACTATATGAAGGAGCTAATAAATCTGAAAGGCAGATCTTGGGTAAGCAGCCATTAGAAGCATAACATACAATTTCTAAGAAATGAGTGCTGCTCTTTATAACAATTTATGGGTTAAAATGTTTTCAGAGCTTCACAAAAGAAAATCATGCTCTAGGTATTACATTAATATATAAATAGATACCAAGACTTATGTTCTGTATGTAAGGCTATGTGGAGATGGGAGTGTCTGCCTCACTGAGCTTATATGATCAAGGATCTTTTTGATGTCGAAGGGGGAAGAGACAAACAGGAACACAGACCGCACCCGAGGAGACAAGGGAGACAATGCCAAAAACCAAAAGTCTCCAGCTACTAATTGGTGGGCCATCCAAAAAATGCAGGCAGAGCTTTGGAGAGGGTCACCAGGACTTTGTAATTGGTAAGACAGGGAGAACGAGAAATACGAGGATTTGGGATATTCAGGGATGGCCTGAGCTACTACACAGAGTTTACAAAGGAATGTTTAGGGGAAGGGAATTGGGGAGGAACAAAGTCAAGGCAGTCAGAGAGGGGTATAAAAGAGTTGGTCTTGCGTAAAACGGGGCTGGTCAGTGCGCTTGTCTGACCGAGCCCTGTGGCTGCTCAGCACGGGCTGTCCTGCCTTATCTTAACTCCCGCTCTGCAGGATCTCACTCTCCGTCCTGTGTGAGTGCCAGCTACTGGGAGACTGGCGCAAGTGGACTGGGTGCCAGCTACTGGAGCCAGACCAGGGGTGTAGGTGTCCCTGGACTATGGTGCCAGCAACTGGGTGGGTGGGGGTCTTCCAGCTGCTGGGGAGGAACGGTGTGTGTCCCAAAAACCAGCTACTGGTGGCACCAGGACGAGGGGCTCAGCGCCGGTGGCTTGAGCGGGACCACGGCTCGCAGCCCGTGTGCCTGGTGCTGGTGGTGGGGGCAGCGTGTGTCTGTACCACCCCCAAACAGGGTGTTCATGTGTATTTGCCAGAGAACTCCAAGCTGAACTCAGCAGCCAGTAGGAGGCCCTGGGTCTGGGCAGGGGTATCAGGCGTGATCAGGGGTATCTGGCCTGGAGGCGCCCAGGTCTGGGCAGGTATCTGGGGGCACCTGCAGGTGTGGGACGCCTGTGGGACGGCTGTGTGTCTGTTGGCAGTGAGCACTGGGCTGGGCGAGCTGGGGACCTGTGGGGTGGGAGGGTGTCAGGGTCACCCCAGGGGTGACCTCCTGCATCTGCCAGCCCGAGAGGAGGTGGGACAGGGCTCTCTGTGCTTATGTGAGTCCTGGAAGCGTTGGGCTGGGCACCGCTGGGCTGTGGGGGCCTTCTCTATGGCAGGGCCTGGGGGTGGCTTTTGCGTGTGCCTTGGAGATACTGTCCCGATCCAATGTCGGGGAAGGTTTCTATATGATCCCAAGAGCAAGATTAAGACACAAACGAGGTCAAATGCCATATAGTCAAAAGAGTTTTTATTATCAAAAGTATCAAAAGTGGAAAATGGTGGCGATAGGATAGAATGGAAGAAAAGGTAGAAATTAAGCAAGCAGTCGGGATAGAGTTGCAAGGATAGTCACCACCATGGATCCAGCGGCATGCCGTTGGTCCTCAGGCAAGCAGTCGGTGGTGGGAGTTGCAAGGATGGTCACCACCACGGATCCAACGGCGTCCCGTCGGTCCTCAATCTTCAATTCTTTGGTGAGGAAGAAAAAGCTCCCACAGCTTGTCTCTGTGGGTTTTTATAGGGCATATTTCGATGATGTCACGCGCTGCAGGTTTCGTCTATCACAGGACCTTCCCATGACAGACACCAGAAACCAGTATCTTATCAGCTCCAGCCCCGTTTCCTCCCCTGGATGCCTCAATGGCCTGGTAATCGTCCTTATGGACAGAGGGGTGTCCTGCTTAAACAGGCCATCTCAGAGACAAAGGGCTCGAGATAAACAGTTCACAGTTCCTTGAGATGACAGTCCAGTCCCTCACACCTAACATTCTTTGAGGCAAAGGGTTCAAGATAACAATTCAGTCTCTTACAGATAGGCACTTGGCTTTGCTGCTGGTTGAACCTGCGAACGGGAAAGAGGCAGCCATGTCCCTCAGTCCGGGACAGAGGAACCCTTCAGGTCATGGAACTGCTGGAGGCAGCAGCAACTTATAACATCCCTTAACGCTATAAATTTTATGTATTGTAAAGGAGGAGGGGAAAAAAAGGACAAAAAATGTTCAGAGTCATTCTGGTTAAAGCAGCTGTTTGAAAATGGGAAGGTTAGAAAGTATCTTTTTCTATTTACTACTTTGATGAAAGCCATAGTGTCCAACCTGGAACCAGGGAATAGATTTCATTTTTTGGAGTGATTAAAAACCTTCATTGTTTGTAACAATCATGAAATTAAACTACGCTGAATTTTAAATGGTCCATCTTGTTCTTAAGATTCAGAGATACTGTAAGCTTTTACAAGCTTGGGTTTTTTTTGTTCTTTGTTTTTTTTTAAAAAAAAAAGCCCAAACACTTAATTACTTTGATATTACTGTGTAATAAAATAAAAAAATAGAGCTGAATGTTGAAAATGTAAACATTAAGATAATCTGTATGCCAGCCAAGATTGCGTTGTAGCTTCCTGAAGAGTTGACACTTCAGCAGTTGAACTTCTCGGTGTCAGTCATCTGTTCAGCAAAGAATGCCACTGCATGACTGACAGTTCCCATATCAGCGCGGGATTGACCACGGAGCTCTTTAAACATGTTGTGACAGAAACAATCTGAGCCAGCTTCGGCAGGGTTAGCACATTAAATTACCAATGTCAAACCTCGACAGTGGGTACAGAAGGAAGTATAATGCTCTTATATGGGCCTCATATTGAGGGAAGAAATAAAGAAAACATGTCTCTGCTGCAGCTATTCCCTCTGTGATACGCAATTAGAAGTTTGTGAATATAAGATCAAGAGAAGGATCTTTTGATCTTAGGAGTATAAACTGCAATAATAAAATATACTGGTGCTTCAGTAAGTGAGTGAAACACTTAAATTTTATTAATATTAAATGCTGTTGATATAAAACTTTTAAAAGAGGAGCTGTGTGCTAATTTGGACCTCTTGCTATAAACAAACATGCTGGCTCTGTAATTGGATTTGTAGAGATCCAGTCTCCTGGCAGTAAAAAACAGGCTACAGGAATGAAATTGGAGATTAAACTGGTTTCAAAAGAGACTCAGGAGAGACTCATACACGTGTAAGACAAGATCTGAGAATACAGCCGTAAAATTAGTTAAACTTCTGAATTCCTCCAAATTTTACTGATATCAATATCTTACCTAAATTAGTTTCCTTAAAAAAAAAAGGGAGGGAAGGGGGGAACGGACAGACCTTAACCCCAAACAAATCAGAGTAAATCCCTAAGGAAGGGTGTTTCTGATGAGGAACATGTAGGAAAATAGTGCTGACTCTTGAAAGAGTTTGAGTCATTCGTAATCTGAAGTGATCCATGTGGTTTCAGGTGCCGTTTGGGACTATGGGGGGTGCAGTAGCAGTGCCAAGAGAAGGTACCTTGAGATGAAGGGGCAGCGTCTATCTGAGGAGATGTTGTGAAGCTTCTCCAAAACCACCTGCCTGAGATGGGCTTGCTTTTGAGCCAGCAGACAGTTAGGGCTAGATCCTCTGGAGGAGTCATGTACAAACTAGGTTTTGGATTGCATTGTGAAAAATTTCTGGATCCTAAACTCCAGACGGAGCATGAGGAAAGGTGAACACCTCAGCGTGAGATTTAAGTCACATGCTGCCGGGATATGTAGCTAAAATAACCCCCCAGAAAGCCCTGACAAAATACAGCATGTATGTAACTGCTCTTAAAGGGGATTGAGACACCTGACTTCAGCTGGGATGCTGAATCTTCTCCTTAATGAAGAAAAACTTTCTAAAATGGATCAAGACTTGCTCTTTTTCTTTCGAATGGAAGTGACTTCACCTGTGTTTTTCTTCTACCCTACATAAAACAATATTTAGTGCAATTCAGTCCTTGCTGTGTGTGTCTGAAGTTCTTCAGGCTGTTTTTCTCAACTAGCTGTTAGTGATCACTGCTGTGGCTGAAGCTGAGTTGCTACTGCCTCTAAAAATTCATTTAAAACCAAACAAAAAACAAAAAGGAGCCTGCACAAGTAGGTATGCTTTAGAGCCGTGCTTCTGATGCTCTCTCTTTTCTTCCTGTATTACTTCTGTGTTCGTTTCTGCCATGTGACAGTGGTTTGGCAGGAAGAGCTGCACTTATCTTTATCCCAATAAAGTCTAAATGAATAAGTAAGGCAGTGAAATTGAATTCACTCCAACTCAAGAGGGGCTTGAAATTAAGGGATTTAACTTCCTGGAAAAGTCTTTCTCTGGATAAGTGAAATTCTGTAGGTTTAGAATTTCTTTTTCTAAGATTCATAAGCAAGTCTTTTATTAAAAAAAAATAAAATAAAATACGCATTTTGTTTGGAGCCCAGTTGCACTATGACATTGTTAGAGCATTCTTATCAGCCCCTCCAAGGGCATAAGTATAGGAATGCCTGGTTTCTGCATTAGGTGAGGCAAGTGAAGGAGAAAGATGCCATGCTGTTTAGATGGGGCAGTTGTGTACGTATATGGAAATATGACTTTAATAGCTTTAATAGGACTTTAAAATCAATTATAGAGATAACTACTGAATTTTATCTTTCCAAAATAAGGTATTTGACAAGCTCTTTTTCTTTTTCTGATGGTTTGCAGTACTGTCTTAATCCTGTTCCAAAACAGCTGGGAAAGTACAGTGCTCAAGCCAAGAAGCGCTCTTTCTCATGACAGTGCAGAGTAGCAATAACACCTGTGTCTGATGTAAGTCTGTGCCATCAAACAAGTAGTATTCCCATGCAAAGCAGTCCTGCCTTTGTTAAAGGTTTGTGACGAGAAAAATTTCTGCAGGAGAACCTCCGGTCTAACTCTATAGCTCCAATTCTGTTTTCAGCAAGGTTCAGTGCAAACAACAGAAATAAGAAGCCCAACTTATCTTTTTCCTGGTTTGAGAATGTTATAAACTGCAGGTGCAGTTGCTGAGAAGAAAAGGGAGTTGTAGCTGCAAGCTGGTGCTTATTAGAAAACATTGTTTTAATTTCAAGCACAATTCACATTGTATAAATAGCAGGGTTATACTGTGAACTTAAGAGACTGCAGTGGAAAGCAAAATAATTTTTTATCATTAGCATATATTGCTTTTTTCATTTTGGTACTTGATTTCCTGACTATATAGTAAGTTTTACATAGCTTGCATGTTCATATAATTTACATATGAATATATAATACCAGAATATTCAAGACTTTCCTGTATAAATATACTGTGGTCTAAAGGAAATTGCTATGTGGTAGATTTTAATATCAATAAAAGCAGATCACTAAAATGAAATATTTAATAAAATCAAGTCCAAGCAATGGTCATTCATTCTTCATGCATTTCCTGCTGCTAGTGTTGGGGGAAAAAGATGCATATATGCATATAAAAGACTTTCCTCAAAGCCTGTGTAAGACTTAAACTGTGAAAGGCTTTTAGTTATTTATCGAAAATTCTTTAATTGTACCTATGACTGTTGTTGCAACTAGCCCTCTAGTAATCCCGAAAGGATGTAATATAGCTAGACACCTTGTACAATCTGATTGCCCTTTCCAAAAGCGGATGTAATTCCACATAGACTTGTCTAGTTTTGAACATAGCCTGCTCCTTCCATGTAATTACTCTGGGCCTAGCTTCAATTTTTGTTAATTCTTCCTTAGTGAGAGATATCCTTTAGTATTTGTCTGCTCGTTCCTGGGTTTATTGCGATGTGGTTCAGTTAGGGAGGTTTAAGGTGATGCTCTGAGGGATCAAAAGCAAGGTAATATCATGTGCTGACTAGAAATGGCATGACAAGAAATCTAATTTGTTTTATTCTGTCATGGGGAATTTTACTGGACAAAAAAAAAAGTATTTAGGCTTGGGCCAGCTCCATTTTTCTGGTTGAGAGAGTAAGTAGTCAGAGTAAAGTTCATACATGACACCTCGTTCTGGGTTAGTCCCAGCCAGCAGCTGCATCCCACCCAGCTGCTCGCTCACTTGCCCCAGTAGGATGGGGGAGAGAATCAGCAGGGTAAAAGTGAGAAAACTCGGGGGCTGAGATAAAGACAGGTTAATAGGTAAAGAAAAAGCTATGCGCGTAAGCAAGGCAAAACCAGGAATTCATTCCCCACTTCCCATGGGCAGGCAGGTGTTCAGCCATCTCCAGGAGAGCAGGGCTCCATCACACGTAATGGTGACTTGGGGAGACAAATGCCATCACTCCCAACGTCCCCCCCTTTCTTCTTCTTCCCCCAGCTTTATATGCTGAGCCTGATATCATATGGTCTGGAATATCCCTTGGGTCAGCTGGGGTCAGCTGTCCCGGCTGTGTCCCCTCCCAACTCCTTGTGCCCCCCCAGCCCCCTCGCTGGTGGGGTGGGGTGAGGAGCAGAAAAGCCCTTGGCTCTGTGCAAGCACTGCTCTGCAATAACGAAAAAATCCCTGTGTTATCAACACTGTTTTCAGCACAAATCCAAAACAGATACTCATACAAGCTGCTATGAAAAAAATTAACTCCATGCAAGTCAAAACTAGTACACACCTAAAGTTCCCTTTCATTTCAGTGGTACCATGGCTTGAGTAAAAAATACTGCACAAACTGTTATTTTTGTTCTAATTGTGTCTTTCACTGACTTATTTTGAAATGATTTTGAAGTGAAAGTGTGTGGGGTTGCTCCTTAATGACTTCTTTTTCTTTCTACAGTAGGTTCTTATTTTACTTTAAAGCTTACAATACTTCAACAGCTTTTAAAATCAGCAATGTGTATGGCTTTTTTACCATAATTATAATCTGCTGAGGAGTTAGATCAAATCCTCGCTAGATATGTGGCTTGTGCTTTATCTGTATAATGTTGGCCTTGTTAACATCCTTTTCTTTTGCTAATTTTTATCTCTGCATTCCTCAGAAGTTCTTTAATCATCTCCTTTAGATTACAAGAACTACACTGAAACTTTTTGTTTTTCATAGCTTAATTGGATGCTCTGTTAGTATGCAAAGGGAACTTCTCTGTAGATGGTAGAGCTGTCAAGTAATGCTGTTGCAGAGCGAAATACCCTGAATTAAATCCTTCTCCCCATTGATGTCAGTGGGGTATTTGCCTTTGTATTAAGATTTCACTCTTGGGTATTATATACCAACAGCAAATTATTTAAGAAGTCATTGTGTAAAGACTTTGAAGGAACATGCAGTAATTTCAACCTTTAATGCAAAATGATAAGTGTAGGGGAGGGAGTCCTTGCTGGGACATATTTCTTGCTCCCAACTATCTCTTGTAAAGTGTTCTGAATTTTTGCTGGTCTTTGCTCTCATTCTGTCTGATCTTGGTACCACTTAGTAAAGGAAAATAGCTTTCTAGTAATGTATGGAAATGATACTATAACATATAAAATAATTTACATAGTGCATTTATTTATAATATATAGTACTTATGATAAAGAAACATACCATGCAAGTTTATTCTGATATCCAGTTAATTTTTTTATCACACTTACCCTCTCTAGCGTAGGAGTATATGTTTTTTTCTTTTCTATCAATTTTACTTGGATTTAGTGACACATTCTAAAAACTATTCTGAAGAATGTTTGATTGGGGTTTTTTTAATAATAACAATAATAGCAATAGCATTGAAAATGCTCTCTAAATAACAAAGACACTAAGTGGTTGTATCATCAGCAGCCTGGAGGAATGTTGCCCTTCCTGAGATGGATAAATTACCTCCTTTCCAAATCCCTAGAGGTATGGGGAACAAGGAATTTAATTATTTTCAGATGTGTATCCTCAGAGTGTTCTGGTGTACTTAGGATTGAGAAACAGTGGAACCAATGCCTTGCACTTATTCCCCCTGCGCTTAGGGGACACACAAAATGATTGCTGCTGAACTTTACGTATCCAGACATTATGTGAAGATAGAAAATAGGCACAAATTATGTCTGTTAGTCTTCAGGCAATATCCATCTCTAAAATGACTCCAGTCTGCTGTGTCAGAATCCCTAACTGACTTTTTTTCTGACTTTAAACACCTTTGGCGTCTTTTCTTGAGAATAACAATGAGCTTACGCTTCATTTATACTTATCGGTACTAGCTTTCTTGAGAATTGCATATTCCATCCATAGTTGATTGTTTCAAATCCTTTGTTAGCAATACTATAGTGCAGGCTGTGTTGTGCTCCTTTCAGCATCCCAGGAAAACCAATGACCAGCCCCTTTTTAAAGCAGTGTAAGATTTTTGACTGGAAATTCAGCAGCTGCAGTCTGTATTTTGCATGAACTGCAGGGGTCATTGCTCTGAATGGCGGTTACAGTTGTGTAACTCCTAATTCGTACAGAAAACATAAAAAAAATCTTTAAAAATTCTCAAGTAAAAAGAGATGTCTATTTACTTGAGTATGAATTTGCAATTATAAGAATCATCTGACAATTTTCTTCCAATCTTCCTCCACCTTTGATGCTTACATTTATCTGAGCTAAAGCCTAACTTTCTTAAGTAAAGAATTTGAGCATATTTTGATGCACAGTATGTGAATTCCCAATGAAAGAAAAAAAGCTGAAGCTTCCTCTTAGTCTTTTTTCATTTTTGAAGATGACGAAACCTGGGAATGGAAGGAGGAAAGAAAATGACACCAAAAATTGAAAGTGAGAAATGGTATTTTATTGCTGAATTGAGCTTGGGGAAAATAATTTGTCAATCCCTTCCCATCAACTGCAGATGCAGCTGAAGGAAAGATTTGATTAGAAAGTACATGTACCTTCACAGAGGAGAAAAACAGAAGAATTTTTATGCTAGCAGAACCTTAGCAAGAAACAGTAGCTGGAGAATATAACTAAAAATGCAAATACAAAATTAGATACACATTTTAGCTAAAAGGATGATTAACCACTGGAGTAAAATGGCAGTGTTTTATGCCTCTTGTAAGATGTCACTCCATTTCCGGGAGTTATATTTTGCTATACAGGTCATTGGATTCAAATAGGGTAACTATGTAACATTTGGTTATTTATTACAGGAAATTTTAAGGTCACCTGAGATATTTGATCTAAAATCTATACAAGTCTCCTAATTTAGTATTGTAATCCTGTTTTTCATATTTTTGGAAGAGTTTAAAAATCCTGTAAGTGGTATGTAAATTGAACCTATATTTTCCTGATAAAAGCTCCTGACAAGATCTACCAGTTCTCAAAAGACCTAGAAATTCTCAGAACTAAAGTATTGTAACTGAGGAAAAGTATTTTGTTTGGGTTTTTTTTTGCGGTGTCCCATTCAGTGTGTCACCCCCATTCTTCCCCTTGTGAATCTGAGCTCCAGATCGCAAACTAACTCAAAGGAGCATCAGGGTGCTTTCTAAACTCCTCTGAAAATTTCATCAGTGAGTACGTATATGCATATGGACAGGCAATGCTAGTTTGTAGACACAAGACTACACTGAAATAATCTATGATGTTGACAGTCAGCTACAAGTCACTGAAGTGCTAGAACCTAGTTTTCAAGTTCATTACATTGTCTTAATGTTGGCCACGATGCATATAATTTTGCATTTAGCCCACTTTCTTTCTTTCACATTGGGCTCGAGTAGATTGCAGAGTAATGTTAGATCATCTCTTGCCACTGCTGTTGTGGTATCCTGTACTGCTATTGAATTTTATTCCCTCTTGTTGATCAATGTCAGCAACCCATTTAGACGTGATATTACTATTTTTAACCTAAACCTACTTTACACACAAGGACTGTCACAATACTTTACTAGCACAGTGCAATGAACGGGAGTAAGAGGAAGTCATCTTTGTGCTGAGGAATTTAGACAATTAGCAGCCAAAAAAAAAAGACATAGGTAAGGCAAAGGCAAATGAAATAGCAGGGGAAATCTAAAGTATCTCATAAGCAGCGTAGGATTGCTTGGAACCATGAAACCGGGAGGTAAGTGGGATTTGAAGTTTATAGCTAAACTGATCTAATGTCTGGCCTCCACTCATTGCTCCTTCTGCATCCCTAGGACTGTATGCGAGGGGTTTGCTGACTCCACAGTGTTTTGCCTGGACCAGGCAGACAAATGGGGGAAAAAACTAGTACTATGAAAGCTGTAAACTCCCAGCTCCCTAGCTGGAGGGTCACATAGCTGATAAGACCGGCCCCAGACTTTACAAACATGGGGCTGTGGGTGAGACCTCTTGTGGCTTAGATACTTTGGCTCATTCTACCCTAATAAAATGTAGTGTATAACAAAATGCTTCAGGGATATTAAATTTCAACACTAACCTTGAAAAGGGGCCTTCCAAAAAACCTTTAGATTTGTGCTAAAGTTAAATAATTATCCTTATGGGGACTATCATAAGTCTTTTGAGTTTTTTTGCTTCACTTCCATTTTTTGTCTGTATAATTACCTGTTTACTTAAATGAAAAGTTAAGAGGCCTTGGAAGAAATGAGTTGTCTGTCTTAAAAAGCAAATATGAAAAAAAAATCAATGGCACAACCTTAGCTAAGCAGGTGTATCACAGACTGGGTGTAATTACCAAAGTGACATTCTGCAATTAAAATCTGTAAACGGTGTTCAGTAAGTGAGACAGGAAACTGTCCATGTCTTCCATCCATGTAAAATTGTCTCTGGCCTTGTACACCATGAAAGCTTATATGTCTTTGTCCCCCAACAGCAGGGGAATCAGCCTGGTATGAAGGGCAAGGAATGACAAAGTATCTTTTATGCAGCGCTGCCTTGCTTGGAGCTGTAAAACTGATGGGTAAATGAGCTTTCCTCCTGTGATCTACAGCACTAAGTTCCTGTGAATGCTTAAGCCATCAAATGCATTTTAAACTTGACAGTATATTTCAAAACAGTAAGGTTACTTTGTGTAGGGCTAGAAGAAATCCTGAGTTTCCTGTGTTATTTAATACCATGTAAAACACAGGACGAGCTAAGTTAACAGTTCTGCATTTTGTAAAGAGTAAGAGTGATCTACGAAGTTTCAATGTTGAGAAAAGTCAGCCCAAGAAGATCCTACACAGTTTATATTTAGAAGGAGGAAGCAATTTCTTTTTACCATCATAGTGTACATATATGCCCAGCTTGTAATGGGACCTGCACACAATGAATCTGTGCATTGGTTATCTGGATTTAAAAGAAAAAGAGGTCCTGACTCACATCTGTGAAAGCCATCTGAGTTCTACTGAGCTCTCCCTTACAGCTACGCAGGTAGCTATTACTTTCTTTATTATTCATTCACTGCTGTGCTTGAGAGGAACAGTCCTTCTGTTTGACAACTGCAAGAAGATTTTATTTTTACAAAATGAATCTTAGCCTATGAAATAATAGAAGTTGATTCCATTATGTGTTATTCACTGCAGCAGTTAAGTCAAATCTTCTGTTTGCCCACATCCTCTGCAGCTGTTAGTAAACTGACAGGCAAATACTCAAAGGCATTTCAAAAGCATGGTGGGATTGGAGGGAGAAAAAAAAAAGCCAATTATTCTTGATGTTAAGAAAACTTTGGATCAAAGTATCACTTACATGCTAACCATTTCATGTAACATTAATGTACTTTTTCACTATTTCTACAGTTTAATAAACAGCCCTTACCCTACTTCATGCCATTCTGATTGACACGTGTTTTCTGATTGACACAAGATATATATGTTTTTCTGAAATGGTCTAATAACATCTCATTCCAGATTTCCTTTTATAGTTTTGTCAAAATTGTCACCATTGTGTTATGAATCATTTTTTTCTCATTCTGCTTCACATATTGACTTGATTATATGTTGAGTGTCATGCTCCCAAAAGAAGTGTGTGTGTGTGTGTGTGTGTGTGTGTGTGTATGAGGAAGAAGTAGGTAAATGCACTTTTGCATGTTGCCACTTATGTCAATACCAAGTATGTTATGGTGGCAACATTGTTGTACCTGTGGTGGTCTATGAATATAAACCAGGAAAAATTTGCGGACAGAAATGAAACTAAGTAATTAAACTAAGTCAGAATTGAGAAGATGCATAACTTTTGGGTATGAAGCCCTTTTGCAGGTCAGGATCTTGCTGAGCAAGCCTTATGCTTTCCGTTTATACCAGCTGATCAAATGAAAGATACTACTTGTTCCCATATGCCTTGCCTCCTTCATTCTGAAATGGTGCTTTTCTCACATCAGTATATAGAAAAATACTGAATACTTTCTGTTATGATCTGATGGATGACATGGGAAATGTTGGAAGCAACAAACAGTGTCTAGAAGTGTGGAATTTTTTTGTTGTTGTTTGTTTTTTTCCTTCCCCACAAGCACACCCATAGTCTGGGTGCATGCGAGCTGCATAGACCGATACTTTAAGCTCTGTAAACCAAAGCTTTTCTTTGGATTTGTAGCTCATAACTTGTATCTTCAGAGTTTTTCAGGTGTGAAAGTTACAGATTGAATTGCTGTCATTATCCTGGTGTTACATGAAAACCACCGCCCTGGCTGTAAGAAGCAACCTACATTGTCTTGAAATAGAATGAGCATCTCAACTTCTTCTAGAAATTGAGGAGATTTGATGTATTCCTGAGACTTTTACTGTGGCTATGAAGGAGCAGCAGGGCTGGCAGAGGCAGGGGCTTCACGAGCAAGGGCCCGGGGGAGCAGGACAGACCCAAGGGTGGTAGTCAGGGTCAGGCCCAGCCCTGGGGTGGCTGGACAGGGCTGCAGGGCCAGGCTGGGACGTCAGCCCACGGTGCTGCGCGGGAGCGCTCTGGCAATGTCCCCAAGGGAAGGGGACAGCCCTCGGCTGCTCTGAGTTGACCCTGAGCCCCAAGAACCAGATCTTCAGGAGAAGGGATGTTCTCAGGGCACCTAGACTGAAACCTGAAACATGTCACTTCTTGGGCAGCTTGCTGATAGGAAAGGTTGCAGTCTGTGCCCAAAACTGAATTTAGCTGCTCTGAAGAAGTTTTGAATAAAATTCTTCATTGTAAATGCCCAAACTCCCTGACAATAGAAACTTTAAATCTCAGTATTGTTAAATCACCTTTATGTGGGGGTGTGTGGAGATCAGTTGAAAGAAATTACTTTGACTGCACAACTCTACCCTGAAGTACACTGATTCTAGTGCAACTTTTATGACCAACTTCTCTATCCAGCTGTATTTCATTTGCACCTGAGTATGTCAGAAATATTTTGCCCAAAAGGAGTCTGCATCTTTCATAAGGAGACCTTTGGTGTACAATATTATTAAAGACCATTAGAGATAGCAGAGATAAATCAAAATACTGGAAGAAAAATGCCCCCTTGATTTCTAACAATTTTTTTTCTAACAATTTTACTGCCTTAAAATTTGTACTTGCTGGATTTAGACATCTAGTCTGTATATAGTTTGAATTTCTGACTGTGGATTCTTTGACTAAACACTTATGATTAAAGATAAGCATGAGTAGAAGTATGACACTGGATTGTGACTTACTTGCTTCAAATAAAAGACAAACCCACCCATGAGATTTCTAAATCTCATCCTATTAGATGCAGAAGCTACACCTCACTGTTTTGAGAAAAAGTTTAGTAATTGGGAGATGCAAAGTCTCAAAAGGCTTTTTTTTCAAATAAACTATTCCATGCTGTTTAATTTTGCCAATAAGATCATTGCACATCTGTCATTGAAATTCTGGAATTTTCCTTCAGATTTGGTGTGTCATGTAAGACCAAGAAGAATATCTTGCTGTTATCTACTTGTGTCAGATACAGTTTTTTAAACTGTCTACCACACTGCTTGTGTTTTATAGGAATAGGTTTTGCAAAATGTATTTAATAAAGTATTTTTTTAGCTCTTAGTGAAGATATTTTGAGAAGAGATTCAATGTGTAGTAAATCTTACTAGTATACCTTTATTGCTTCAGCATTCAGCATCTAAAATAACTTCCAACAAACTCTAAACTTAATTTTCCAACTGTCAGAAACCATGAAGATCTCTAATAACCGTAAATGCCACATATCAGAGATGCTGAAGTGGAACTTAATAATTTGAAGTATTTTGTTGGTTTCATAAAGACTTCTTATATCATTGGGAGGTATTTCACAGCCAGCCTTGGAACCACATTAAAAATGTGGGTGAATGATGAAGGCAGAGCGTGTTTGTCTCTTGAGATGTTACCTTGACAGGCTCTTTATAAATGGAAAACTGGTTTAGTGAAAAGAGCTGCTGTGATTACTGAATGAACATAAAGCTTTCACTTCTCTGTCATTTAACAGCTGGCAGATTACAGAACTGCTTTTTGGGGAGAAAATTTAATAGGTTAGTATTAACAGACAGATACATAAAATCACTTTCTCTCCCAGGGTTTATGTGAAACAAATTGATGTGCCAGGCTGCACCTTAGAGGGACAGTGCAGTGAGAACTGGTGCCTTTCAAACTTCAGAAACCCATAGAAGGCCATAGGTAGCTGTTCAACAGGCTAAAATCTCCAGGCAACAGAGTTGTATGAAAGCCTTGGGGAAAAAAAGCCTATTTGATCTATTTAAGTCTTTTAAATTTGTGTAGATATGATCCTTGCTATCAGTACAGTGCAGATTTTATCCTTGCTTCATTCTTTCTTATCCTGTGGGATTGTACTTTTAACTGATTTTTTTTATTGTCTTTTTTTTTTTTGTATATCCAAGCAGATGGGGATAGCTATATGTTGCAAACAAACCCCCAAAACTCCTTGGTTGTATGTGAGAAGGTTGTCCCATTCCATCCGAGGTAGCAGCAGAGCTACTCCTCTGAAATAATCATTGTAAAGGGAAAGCTGATCTTGGTGCCTCTTTCTATTTACTGTGGGGTGTATCATAGAATTATTTAAAAGCAAAACAGACGTGAAGTGCTCTCTGAGGGACTGCAAAGGGATAGGCCAGTGATCACATAGCCATCCAAAAGTTTAATGTCCATCTGCTGCAGTAGCTGCCGATGCTCTTCCTTGTCTGGGATGAGTGAGCAATCAACACCGTCCTGGTGTCTTCATCTACACCAGGATATAACCCCTGTCAGGACGTGGGCAGGGGCACTAACAGCCGTCTGTACCGCTGTTAGATGGATTGCGGCATGAGTTTTGTTTGGGCCAAGTAGCACTTTCCTGAATGACTCTTGGGAATGACTCAGAAGTTGGTACAGCCTGCTGACTGTTCCGAACAGGCAATCTGGATGCAGCCATCCTGTTTTGCAGGCTCAGAAACTGGGGTAATAATGTGCCAGCTGGCCTCAGTTCCATTCAGTTTTACTGCATAGTATAGTCAGCACGTCTCCTTATCCTGATCTAGTGACTCACATGTATGTGAAGTGTGTAGAAGTGCAGCACGGTGTCCAGTGAAACACATAGTCCTCTAGGCTTTTGAGTAGAAGAGACTTAGGCTTTTTCAGATTTGGAGATCACCCTTACCACCTTGCACACATGTAGTGCAGAAACAAACATGGAATTAATGAATTCTGGGACAATTTCAGTATTAAACTCTCTTCCATTGCTTCCAGTAAATAATCTTTTAGACAAATAATAGCAGACAATCTCCTTTAGCTGCACATTGAACAAGTATTGTAGTAAAGTAAACTTTTCCTTTGATACAGCATCAGCCTCACAGATGGCTTCATTGTTCAAATAGCCACAATACTAATTTGGCTGTCACGATTGTGATAAAACTGAGGAGGATGAAAATACCTTCTGGTGTTCCATATGCTGTTTTGAGATTAGGGTTAAAGTAGACAACGGCAACCAAAGTGGACAGAATGTCATATTACATAAAAACATTAAAAAGAACTAGTGGGTTTCTTCTTTGTTTTGTTTTATTTTTTACCACATTGGTGGTGTTGGAGTCCCAAAAGAATTACGGAGATGGAGAACACATGGAAATTGTTTAATAGTGTCTGTCTGCAAGTGTCAGTTATAGCCACAATCTCTTAAGCGGAGCTACTTGAGACTCTAGTGTCATGTCCAGATCCAAATGGTCCTGAGAGTTAGTTCTCTACAGAGTAAGTTTTTGTTAGACCATTAGTGAACATAAGAACTATAAATTGGGCTAATATAGAATTCAGTGGGGTGGAGGATATTGTTTGAGTGGACTCTGAAATGCCAGTTGTGCAAAATGAGTTTAAGAGTAAGTTTAAAAAAAAAGGAGACTCATGATTTGTAACTACAGGATAGGAAATCTTCACTAATTAAGAATCCCTGAGATCTAACGCGAATCAAATTCAAGCCTGAGGACCAAAGTGCTTTAGAAATTTCAAGGGAATTTTACACCAAACGTTTCAGAGGAAACATCTTGAGAAATCTGTCCACTCTCACTTGTTGCCGCTCCCCAGTTCCTTACAACTTTATTACTTAGTAAACAATGTTTATGGGTTTCACTCTAATCAGTCTCATTGTTCTCCTGGGAACAACCACAGGTCATCATCAGAAGATTGAACGGGTATGCCTCTAGTTGTGGTTTTTACTTATTCTTTCAGCTTTTTTTGTAAAAGCATGTTAATGAACTTAAGTACTGTCTATGTTTAGCTCTATGGCTACATTTTAAAAAGAGAGATCTCTGCAGGCAGTTAGCTTGCCTGGAAACTGAAGTTCAGAGCCAGGTTTACATTGCTCTATACGCTGGGGTGCTGAACCATACGAGCTAGTTGCTGTCAGCCACTTCACAGCACTGGGAGTGCATATGTAGTTACTGAAAAGGCTAAACTGGCTTATTTGCTAGGGTGAAACGCTACACTTACTTGGATGCGGTGCTTTCAGGACTTTAACTACTCTCGCCATACTTCAGTGTATTTTGTGAAAGTACAAGTGAGTTTGAAACTCCTCACACCCTGCTCCACTGAATGATGGAGATGCACCCTGACGTAGGTTTGAAAGTACTACTCTGTGTCTGGGTCATTTCTCTGCTGGCTCAAAGTTGATGTAATAAAAGGATCTCACCTGTCTTTTCAAGTAACTGCTCTCACCTATGCATGCACAGGTTTACTTGGTTTCTATGGCATCTATAAGATAATAGCTGTGTGTAAATAATAATCTTGCTCCTCCAGAGTGATTCCAGGAATTTTTATTTTCAAAAGTTCTGATATTTGGGGTATAATCTTTTTGTTTATAATTTCTAAATCCTGTATTTGATTAAAGGGATATCATGCAACTTTATCATTGATTTTCTTTTAATACAGAATGGAAACAAAACAAAGCATTTCTAACAAGCGCAACACTGTTTTAATTTAGGTTTGCAGTGGGTTTAAGTAACTTTTTTTCTCTAGACCCCTGCTTCCTTATCCCATCAGTGCAGCAGGATTTCTAGCAGAGTGCTCGCACGTAATGAACAAACAGGGTCATCAGCTTGGCATGATTCAAGCTTAAGGGCTTTTGAAGGAGCTTTTAAGGTTTCTCATGTCAAAACTGACTAATAAAAAAAAAACCCATAACCCCCCAAAACCACTTAAGGATGGATTTGCATGATGGGCCACAGATCCTTTCTCTAGAAATACCACATTTTTTCAGCTAAAAAATATGTGCTAAAATATGTACTTATGTGACACAGTTTCCAGTAGTTCTGAAGGTGCCACTGCATTTTACTGAGAAAAAAAAAGTTTAGAAAAAACCCAACAATTTAAGCTTGTGCCTATTTAGCCTTTAAAATTCTCCTTTTCTGATTAATTAGGATGCCACAAATAACATTATGTCAAATTGCATATGTAGGGTTTTGCTCTTTCCTTGCTTGTTTCTCCTTCTCTTCCCATTTGTGCAGAGTCCTTTTACTAGGTATTTTTTCTAACTACCATGCAAAGAACTTGCCTTATAGAAGGCAGATGTAATTAAGGAACTTTAGATCATGTTTTCATAAAGTGGTTCATTTTGGTATCTGAATTTGTTTTCTTCTTGCTGCTCTTCATTCTTATTCCCACACTGAACCAGCATCTCAGCTGCACAATCATCTATATATTTTTTCCCCCCCAAGCTGGGACGTTAACTGCTCCAGCTTAAACATCCTGCCAAACATATATTTACATGTGTGTTTGAGGGATTTTTTTTTTCTTTCAAAGCCAGATCACTTCTCTGCACTTATTCATAGATTGGTCATGTAAACCACTGTAAGAAACAAGAGGACAGCACAAGGCAGCACTGAAAATAAGCAACAGAAATTCATATTCTTGAGTTGTAAACAAAGGTTTGGTGACAGAATTTGCTGTTGTAAAGAGCACTCTCTGCCTCACCTTGGCTGGTTAAATAGAAAATCTCTGTTGCATGTTGTGAGGCGCTGACATATGGAAACAATTAATTTGGGAATCCTTTCTTCCTTATGAAGTCATCTGAGTCCTGAAAGCTTACAAACTCTCACCTCACTAAACTCACATTAAAATCGATATTTTCGTCAAAGCTATGTTCACTTTCACAGACTATAGCTGTGGAGTGCAAAACACTTCTCTGTTTCGTTTAGGTCCATGAAATGCTGCACATTGAAATGTATGTTACCTGAGGACTTCCCGCACAGCAAGCTATATATAATTCTCCTAAAGCAAAGCTTTTGAGAGGGTAGATTCTTCTCCTACCCTTATACTCATGTTTTTTGCATAGCGCTGAAGCAGGGAGTAAGTTATTTGATGTCCTTGTTGAAGTATGAGCCTGCAAATGCTAACCAGACAAAAGCCTTCATAACTCAAATAACTTTCTGATGCAATTTTTAAGAACAAATGGGGACAAAGTTGAAAAAGGCACTGCTGCATTTCTGTTATCACAAGGATTTCTAACAGCAGCAACAAAATGAAGTATTGAATTAGAGGAGGGAAAAAAACCCTCACCGTTCCTACAGGAAACTGGAAGGACAAGGACTGCAGCAGCTTGACGACCACAATGCTATCATCCATGTTTCTTAACCATACGTGCTCCTGGTATGGTTTTAACCTGTGTCAAAGGCAATTCTTAGCGTTGATCAGGGAATAGGACAGCACAGAGCCTTTTTTCCACATGCCATGCCTGTAGGAAGTGAGAAGAAAAAGTTAGTTACGTGGCTATGACTTTTGCAGTGCCACTTGGCTTCAGGACCTAAGTACCAGCCCTAATTCCTTTCATTTTCAATTACAGGTGTAGACAAGAGGCTCATATGTCATACTGAATTCCTGTTAAAAATTTGCCTCGTGTTTGTCTGTAAGCAAGATAAAGTTTGAAGTCTCTGGTGGCAATGGAGTGCTACTTATCAAAGTGTCAAGGGCAAGAGAGGAGTTGTGGAAAGCTTGTGAGACCCCACGGTCCAGCTTTATTAAAAGCCACCATCGCGGCAGAAGTGGGGGAGTGCCTGAACCAGAGCAGAGAGCACTCCTGGTGCAGGGGCAGTTTGTTCTCGGACTTCCCTGTAATCTCAACAAACAGTAAATCAGGGTATAGGAAAGAAAGAAAGAAGGAAAAGGAAACCAGTGTTTTTTGAAGGAATATTACCTTAGTTAGTAATAAGGAGCTGCAGATATGATGGCAAGCTGGTGATAGCTGAAGATGAACCTCTATTAAATCAACAGTAGCGTATCTATTACTGAAGCTGATTTTTTCCAAATTTAATCTGCCATTAGTTCCTTTCTTGTCTCTCTCTCAGTCCCATAAGGTTTTCCCTGACCTGTAAGTACTTAGCCTTGAAAACAGAAAACTGGTACATACATACAAGGTGTTCCACAGTTTGTATTTATTGAGTAATACATGACAGTGGGTACTTTGCATTAAGCATTTATCGGTTCAGAGTTAAAGACTCTTTCTTCTTAAATGTATTTTGCTGAAACATAAAGCATTTTGCTTGTGTTTAATAAACATAATTTCAAGTGTATCTAGGTTATTTGTATACAATACGATTACAACTTTCTAACTTAAAGAAGAGTAAACTCATGCCTTATTCTGTTAAAATTACTGTCCTTACCTAGTATGGCACATCTTAATAGTTCAAAATCCAATTTGATTTAGTAGCAACAATCATTGCAGAGAATGTTGGGAGCAATAGAGAGAATATCTGTTTGTGAAATCTTCCTCAACAGTTTTTATTCACAATTCATCTGTACAGTTGTATGTATTCTGTTGTCTTGCCCTCATTAAGCATAAGCTTGTTCTCTCGTCTTAGTAACATAATTCTCAATATGGGTCAGACAGACTCTTGTTTCAAGGGGTTTCCGGGAAAAACGAGTGTTAGGAAAAAATAGGCTACAGATTGCTAGATGTATAAAATCTGCGTATACTTGAGTAATATGTATGTGAATCTTTTCATGCTCCACTGCTTTGTTAATAGTAACAAGAATACAAAAATTTTGATTGTGCAATATATGTTGTTTAATCATATCAATACATCAAGATAATAGCAGCTTGGTACATTCCTGTCTTCTATCTTGAAATAAGTGTGCTTTTCCATGTAAAATCAGAAGTCAGTTAACTTTCTCATTCTCTGTCAAAATCAATTTTAAGTGTCTCAATGAAAAAACGTCAGACCCAAATGTCTGTGTGTCGGCAGGCTGACAGGATAGGAGGTGCACAAGTGGATCTTTTAGACCTTTTGTCTCTGCTTATGTTGGCCGGATGAGGAAGCTTCTGCATTCCTTGATTAGACTCCTTAAGACACAGGTAGTAATTTTTATTTAAAATTGCTTTATAAATTAAGGTCAGCCTCAGACTAGTCATACACCCCCCAGTCTCCTCTCCCCCTGTGACTGTATGGAAACTGCCCCATAGTTTCATGTTCTGCTTAGAATGCTTCTCATTTTCAACCTGCTTGTAACTGTAATTCGTTTATGAGTTTTCATTTTTGTCCCAGCCTTGCCTTCAGCTTGTATAATATTTCTTATGACCCGGTGTTTGCTTTCCAGTGTCTTCATAATGACTGCATTTTAATCTTAATTTCTCAGATTATAGCTGTAAAAATCTTCCAATATCCTCTTAAAAGCTCTCTAGCTCTTGGATCACTTTAGTAGCCCTGCTCTGTGTCTGCTTCAGATTGAATTACTTTTATTTGAACATGGGTAATCAGATTTGTATGCAGGCCTCCACATAAGGTCTTAGCAGTTTCTTGTACTTATCTTTCTGTTTGATAAGTACCTTGTTTAACACACAGAGATATTGTCATTTTTACCTTCATATCCTGGGGGCTTTCAAGCACAGGATGGATTTGATTTTGATGAGTTGAGTGTAGGTCTTTTGACTAATGGGATCCTCAAAAGTGGTCTGGTTAAAAAACAGTATTTGCTTGGTTTTATTTGTTATCATACATGAGGTAGTGAGCTAGAGGTAGTCTTCCGATTACATTATTTATGTTGACAGTCTGGAAGTAACGCTGTGGAAGGATAGTTGAGAAAACAGGAGTTTCTTCATTGCCAAAAGGTCATCATGATCTTTCTCAGAATGAGAAGGGCAGTTACTGCACACATTCGTGGTGATCATACTGACAAACTGGAAAACAGACCATAGAACACACTGAACTTTTTAGAGGAGGTGGAAAAGCATGATTTTGATATTTTTAAGAATATGACTAATGACTTTCGATCTCTGGTAGCTGGCAAAGTTTCCATTTATAAATTTTGCACAGCCTCAGATGCTTTTTATAGCCTCGGCCTGGACTGTCATGCTCTGCTCGTTCTTCTCCTGTTTCAAGAAGAGAGAAGTAAAATCTAGAACTATTGCTCACTGATCTCAGCTCATCTGGGAAAGTGTGTAGTACATCTGAGGCAAAATAAGTGTGAAGAAATAGAAAGTTTTAGCTTTAATTTCAGATTGCCTTTGCACCTGAGAGTTTTCTGGCATTGTTTGTACAGTATTGACTTTTATGGTCTTATAACCAACGGCAAGACATTTATTACATACTTTATAATAAAAGTAAACACACTAAAAATAAAATCCATCAATCTTTCGTTATTACCCGCACAAGAAAATTAAAATATCAATCTCAATGTGGAAGATGTATTAGAGTTTTAAAGTTGCTGCATACTCCCAAATGATTTTCATAGCTGTGCAGTCCAATACAGTTTTGCACATCCTTAGAGACAGACAGACACCATTGGGTAAATGCTTGTAAAACAAGAAAGCTGTAGCTTTCAAAAGTGATATGATCCAAGTATTTTATCTGGAAAATATTGCCATGATTTATGAGTGCACAAATACAGAAACAAACACATAACAGGGAACAGATTTCCTCTTATCCTTGGATTCTATGAAAGTACAGGTTTCTACTTGCTCAGCTAACAATAACAAACATAACAGCTTTATTTCTGTAAGCCAATAAGGGTGTGGGGGTTTACTTGTTTGGTTGGGGTTTTTTTTAAGAAAAAAATCGCAAGTAGACCCAACAAAGACAGTCTGAACAAAAATGTTGACAGGAGATAAATAGTTTGCCATGTCTGATGCTTCAGTACGTACGTTTCTGTGCCATGTAGATTCTTGAAAGCTGCATTTGGGATCTTGAAGTGTAAATATGGCTTAATTAACAGGTATTCCATGAACTTGCACTTTGTATGTTTTGGTTTCTGTGAGTGAACTCTTCCTTCCCCTAGAATAAATAAAATGAAATCCATTAATTTTTGATGAAATAATTTTTAAGAAGGATGTAAATATCTGATGTTAGATAACTTCCTGACTAAAGCTTTCAAGGCTAGTTGTGTGTCTGCATGGGTATGTGTATGTGCACGTGCACATGTGCCAATGACAAAAAGTTTGGTACTACTCCTCTAGTAGTCGCTTCTCATGATGATTTTTTGTAACTCTGGAGTTGGGAAAAATTTCCTCATTTCATTTTGGGGGGGATAAAGGTGAAAATTCTATTCATAGTTCTCTCCCTGCCACCCCTTTCCCCCCGTCTCACAAATAGATTAATAGTCAGCTTAGATCGATGTCTTATGTGAGATTTATATTTTGACATATCAGCTGCTGGAAGAGGTTTTGGAGAAATCCTAGGATCCTTTATTAAGAAAAAATCTAAAACTGGAGGCATTCAAACTGAAGATTTCCTGTTTTGATCTTATGTGCATATGTGTGTATATACATATAACACATACACACTAAAATAAATAGACTTAAAAATTGAGTGTTCACAGAAGCCTTTATTAAATACTATAAGAAAAATATTATATAGAGTAAAAATTAATTTAGTGATAGTACCAATGGAGAGTAATTGTTGAATTACACTTCCTGTGGGAGGCATTTCTTTTAGCCATTATTTTTCTTATCATGTGTTTTCGCCTTATCTTTATTATACCGAGGGGTTTTTACATGTCAGAACTTAAAATTATTATATTTTTATTATTTCTATAGAACCCAGGGCCCTAGCTGTGGACTAATCCTCTGTATTACATTAAATATTACCATTTTGTCTGTGCTTGCATAATCTGTGTTCCGGAAGCATATAATCAAAGTCAACAGTAAACTTGAAGCTCAGGATGATAAAAAATAGGAAAGAAGTTATAATCAGATTAACTAACACTAGCTGCCAGTGGTTGTAAAAGGGCTTGTTTGTCAGCAAACTTCTTGAAGATGGACGCATAGACTGATTTAAATTGGGAAGGGTTTCTGGTGTTCATTTGATTAACACCCACTCACCCTCACCAAAGAAGAGCAAAGTTAGATGAGGTTGCATAGGGTCTTGTCCTGTCATGGTTTGGATATTTCCAAGGACAGATTTCACAATCTCTCTTGGCAACTTATTTCAATCCTTGGCTGCTCTCAAGTTGGAAAAAAACACCAAACATTCTAAGTTCTAAATGCAACTTCCTCTGTTGCAAATTGCATCGATTACGTCCCATGTTGTCACTGTGCGCTTTTGAGAAAATTCTTCTCTACAATTCTCTGGGGAGACAGGATTAAGATCCCCTCTTTCCAAAGCAATCTTTTCTCCAGGCTGAACAAGCCCAGCTTCCTCAGCCTCCCATCAGAGGACAAGTGCCCCAGTGCCACCTGACCATAGTGCTGGCCCTCCACTGAACTCGATCTGGTATGTTAATGTCCTCCTTGTACTGGAAAGCCCCAGACGGGACACAGTACTCCAGCCATGGACTCACGAGCGCAATATAGAGGGGGAGAACGATTTCCCTTGGTCTGCTAGCTGCTCTTTCACTCTTCTACAGCTTGGGGTGCAACTGGGGGTCTTTGCTGCCAGAGCACATTGCTGCCAGGTCCTTTTCTGCTAAACCACTTCCCAGCTAGCTGGCATCACAGTGTACAGTTGCATGGTGTTATGCTGTCCTGGGGGCAAAACTTTGCATTTGCCTTTGTTGAATTTCATGATATTTGTGTCATGATGTTTCAAAGGGATCTTGACGGCCTGGAGGATAGCAGTCTTGCCCTCCAATAAAGACTGCTCCCCGGTTTGGTGTCATTCTGAACTCGAGGAGGGTTCGTTCCATCTCCCATTGCAATAAAAGTTATTAAAGAATATCAGCTCTGGTATGAACCCTTGAGGAATCAACTAGCAACCAGCTGCCAGTTGAGCTCTTTACTGGTGGTCACAACATTTTGAACCTTACAGTCCAGCCAATTTTCCCCCTACCTTGCAGTCCAGTTATCCATTTCATGCTCCACTGGATCTATTACAAGGCTACTATGGAGAGCCTTGTCAAAGGCTTTGCTGAAGTCATGGTAAAAAACATCCACTGCTCTCCCCTAGTCCTCTAAACCAGTCATCTCTTCACATAAGGCAACCAGATTGGTCAGGCATGATTCACCCTTAGTGACTCCATGTTGGTTCTTCCAGCCTACTGTTGAACTGGAAGTTAAAATCTGGAAAAGATATTCTGTTTGCTGGAAGCTTGTCACTGTTGAAGTACAAAAGGGGTCATTACTGGGCTGAGTACAGTTTAATGTCTTCATTAATGACCTGGACAACAGAGTGCATGCTCAGCAAGTATCCAGGTGATACAAAACTTGGAGGGGTGGCTGATATACCAGATGGTTGGGTTGCCATTCAAAGGGACCTTGACAGGATGGAGAAATAGGCAAACAGAAATCTCATAGAGCTCAACGAGGAGATATCCAAAGTCTTGCACCTGGGAGTGAATAATGCCAGGCACCAGTAAATGGAGGGGGACTGAGCAGATGGGAAGCAGCTCAGCAGAGAACCTGGGGACAACCTGTTGACCACAGGTCAGCAGTATGCCCTTGTGGCAAAGACCGACAGCCTTCTGGATTGCATTATGCAGAGCGCTCCCAGCAGGTTGAGGGAGATGATTGTTCGCTTCTATTCAGCACTGGTGAGACCACACCTGGAGTGGTGTGTCCGGTTCTGGGCTCCCCAGTACAAGAAAGAGACATGGCCATACTGAAGTGAGTCCAGCAAAGGGCCACAAAGATGGTTAAGGGGTTGGCACATCTGACCTGAGGAGAGACAGAGATGTGGGATTGTTCAGCCTGAAGGAGAGATTGCTCAGGGGAATCTTACTGACATGTGTAAATTCCCTTCTGGGGAGGGGTAAAGATGATGCAGCCGGACTCTTCCCAGTAGTGGCCACTGGCAGGATGAGAGGCAATGGACACAATGTGAAATACAGAAAATTCCATTTAAACATAACAAAAAGCTTTTTTTTTTTTTTTTAATATATTTATTTATTTCTTCAGTGAGGTTGATCAAACACTGCAAAAGATTGCCCAGAGAGTCTGTGGAGTCTCCATCTTTGGAGATACTCAAAACCAAACCAGACATGGTCTGGGCAACCTGCTCTAGATTCTTTGTCTCTTTTGCTTTCCAAAAAGTGTCGTATCTGTGAAAGCAATTTTGTAGGCCATGTTGGTTTTGAGAATAAAGAAGAATTTTGCAGAGGGTAAGACTGTGCAGTTTCTGTCATGATACTGTCCTCTGACAAATGACTTACATGCATCTACAGTGTTCCATACTAATGCGGAAATCAGCGCTGGTAGATCAATTAACTATTCATTGTATATAGCTCTTGGAAATAGAAAGGACAAAGTTGTTTAATAAATTGACAGTGAAATATTACATGCTTTTCAATTGATTCAATATTTGGAATTATTTAAAGCAGAAAGGTCAAAATGTACTGTAATGGAGTTTAATGTAAGACATTAGAAACTTAAAAAAAAATCAAATATATTGATTTTGTAGTCTTTTTCTCAGTAGAAATGGCAAGTACAGTTCTATAGAATTCTTTAGAATTAGTTTTTCAAAGCAAATTTCATTACTTACACCTTAGAAAAAAGCACTATATTATTTCCAGAACAGATTTATTAAAGAAAATACTTCTACATGTATACACATATAAGTATCTTTCTAAGTCCATCTTTTGTTCAGTACAGAACTTTTAGTTTGGTAGATTGAAAGGGTATTAATTTTTTTTTCTCTAAGTTCCTGTCGTGGTTTAACCCCAGCCAGCAACTAAGCACCACGCAGCTGCTCACTCACTCCCCTGCCACCCAGTGGGATGGGGGAGAAAATTGGGAAAAGAAGTAAAACTCGTGGGTTGAGATAAGAATGGTTTAATAGAATATTAAAAGAAGAAACTAATAGTGTTAATGATAACACTAATAAAGTGACAACAGTAATGATAAAAGGATTGGAATATACAAATGATGCGCAGTGCAATTGCTCACCACTCGCCGATCGACACCCAGCTAGTCCCCAAGCAGCAATCCCCCCACTCCCACTCCCCCCAGTTCCTATACTAGACATGACGTACCATGGTATGGAATACCTTTTTGGCCAGTTTGGGTCAGCTGCCCTGGCTGTGTCCTGTGCCGACTTCTTGTGCCCCTCCAGCTTTCTCGCTGGCTGGGCATGAGAAGCTGAAAAATCCTTGACTTTAAACACTACTTAGCAACAACTGAAGACATCAGTGTGTTATCAACATTCTTCACATACTGAACTCAAAACATAGCACTGTACCAGCTACTAGGAAGACAGTCAACTCTATCCCAGCTGAAACCAGGACAGTTCTTTTTCAAATGAAGTTGCTTTTCTGAGTTGGAGCAGAGACTTTAGTTTCAGTGCCATTCTTGCAAGAAAATCTAGTGGTTTTTCCTTGCCTATTTGTTAGCATATTTTGTTCTGTTTTCATAAAGAGTATAATTATTACCCTTCTCAAAAATTATTTTCTTCTATGACTCTGGAAATACAGTCGTATGTATATCTTCTATTTATACATGAAACCGCAAACTATAACACTTACAGTAGCCGTGGGGACAGGGTATCGTGGGCTGTGCATCACACCTATTAAACATCTTGACATATGCCCTGAAATTTTCTATAACCCTAATTTTCTCCACACAGCTTCTGAAATTCCTCCCAGTATTGTAATTCCAAAGCTGTCAACCGTATCAAGGGACTCTCTAACTTCCTCCTGACTTAAGGTTTTTCCTTCGTGTGTGGTTTTGCCTGTGGCCACCAATATAAGAAGGTAATGTTAGGAAACACATAGGGGACTGTAACAGAGGGACTTGGAACAGCAAGAAGTAGGGAAGTTTGCATTTGGCTGAATTTAGGTACAACCCAGAAAACTTTTCCAGTTGTTTCAGAAAGAACAGGAAAACGAACAAATAACATAAATCCTTGTAAAGTCTTGTAAAGTCTTGTAAAGCTATTGAAATAAGTGAAGGAAAAACATGCGTCTTGCTCCTTCCTTTCCTCTTTCCCCTTCCTATTTTTCTTAATTTCAATTAAGCTGCTTTCCGAATTGTTGCTGTCAAGTTCTGACTACCATGTGTGTCACTGGCCTATAAAAGCTGAGGAACTGATTCACAGAAGGGTGACAGTGTTATCTTTAACTGACATAAGCAGTGTGAGCTTTTTGCTGTTAAGGCCTCTAGGCGATCCTTGCAATCTAGTTTATGATCATGATTTCTGAGAAAAAAAAATAATCCATTATGTTCTCCTGAAATCATCATCAGATTGAGCCTCTGAATAGTGCTTTCAGCAAAGGTTAGGAAGTTAATTTTCACAGTTTTATAATTGATTTCAGATCTAGATGCCTTATTCATGTAAAAATTAATAGGAGTTGGGCTGCCAGAGACCTCAAAACCTTCAGAATTTATTAGAAAGTACCTTTTTTTAGCTTGACCTTTTAAACCAACGTACAAAAAAAAAATCTTACCAAAACAGGACATTACATTGCCAGTAGTTGTCATGATGGGTTTGAAGTAAACATGGGAAAAATGTATAGGCACTGCTTATTGTGTATTTAAAGACTTGCATTCTAGTGTGATGACCATAGTAAGAAAACTTACTTACCGTAGTAAGAAAAAAGATGTGGAATAAAATAGTAATTACAAAATGTATTCAGTTCAATGACAGCTACCATTTATAGTTTGTTTTTTCATTATCAACCACTGCTGTCTAATCTTAGGTGATTTCTCTGTTACAATAGAAAGGGGTAAATGATGAAATCTAATATATCCAACAAAATAAAGGAAACTCTCCATAAGTGAAAGGAAAGGATTTTGTTTAAGCAAAGGACTATGTTTAAGGTGCTGTGAATATGCTTTCAAGTCGCCTGCGTTGCAAATAAATATGGATTTTAGCTTCAGAAAGAGAGTTTAAAAGGCTGTGTAAACAAATAATCTGATACAGGCCATCTCAGAATTAGTAATTTGTTACATATAAGTTTATTTAACAGCCTTTAATTGATTATTCATATATTGTCAAAAATGGTGCCATTTCTCTACTACGTTTTCCAGTCCTGTGGTGGTGTAGCCTTTTGCCACTGTCTCATAATTATAGATTATGAGGTTTTGAATACTTTTCTAAAAAAATAAATGTATAATATGTGCATGGTTAGTTTAAATAATGAGTTAAAACCTTTGGCATGTTATCTAATTAATAAATTGCATTCTGGATTTGGATCACGTGCATTTGTCAAACAGTTCTACTGTCTAGGAAGATACAGGTAATGTATGAGAAAGGCCTATCTTTCAGCTTTAATTTCATGAATAAATCTTACTGCACAGTGCTCCAGATTGATCTGTGCTAGGAAGTGAGGTCCACACAGGCTCTTATGTCTGTCGTAATGGTGAAGATAGACTCTTGAGGAGGAAATCTCAGGAGATGGATCTGCTTGGCTACCCCATTGTACATATTTTTGCTATTAAAGTACCAAGACTAAACAGATTCTTTTCCAAACATTGTAATTTTTTTTTTTTTTTTTTCAAACCTAAAAAGGACTTGAGTGAAGAAAAATGAGATAAAGCATGCTATCTGAGAACACTGTAATGTTAGGTCAATATAAAAAATCCATTACCTTCAGTGCTTCTGTGTAGTATAGTTTATAATTGTTCTCAATACACAGTGAACATCAAATTATTTCATGAATCAAACATCTTGATAATGAAAGATTCTGTGGCACTGGTGATTCTATGAGCTTCCTCCAGGAAGGGACTGCAGATTCTCAATCCTATTGACAGTAGACCTCAGTAACACTACAGAAAAACATGGGTCTTTTACTGAAAACTTGGCAATGAAGTTAAAGCTTGATGGACATATGATAGCTTTGGTCAGCTAGAACTCTCATAATCTGAAGAGTAAACTATTTTGGTTACTGTTAGGAACCTTCAAAGGGTAATTCATCTTAGGTCCAGACTAGAAGCAGTAAAGTCTGTGCAGATGAAATTGTGCAGCTACCTCAATGTACTTCAATCGGAGTTTTAGAAAAGCACATAAATAATGCCGCTGAGTGCTTGATCTTGACAAATAGTGAAATCCTGTGAACTATTATGTGTATTATTGAACATGGCTGTCATTCTCAGATGACTCATCTTTTACTGGTTTTTAGGAGGTTGTGGTAAAATGCATGCCTGTTTCAGGATGCCAAGTCCCATTTTTTCTGGGGTTCTTGACAGATGTAGTGGTAAGAAAAGGCAGAACAACATCATATTGCAGGAGACCTTTACACAGATAGAAGACTGATTGGCTGCAATACAGTTTCAACAGTTAGCTAGTGCCAGTTATCATGTATATGGCAGACCTAGATTTGCTATGATGTGTTTTCCTTGGGAATGCAGTTTATCAGAAATCATAGTATCTTTGAATAATGCATTTTTCTTCCGCATAGCACACCCACTCATAAAAATAAATACTGAGTTTTGGATTGTATAAATATTCCTGCATACATGAGATCTTATGAGGAAACTACTTCATATTACAGTGTTTTGTAAAAATGTTTTGATTCAAAAATAACAGAAAGAGAGATTCTTGTTTCAGCTGCTGGTATTCTGCTGTGTCAAAGCATGTAACAAATTTTTATTTGTTTGACTTGTCTTGCAAAATTACCTGTATTAACCTACCATGACTAAAACAGCAAAAAGGGGGAAATTTGCCAAGAGAGAGGTAGCATTTTTAATAGTGCTATAAAACATATAATAGCATATAGCAATATATGCTGTAGCATATAGTGGATCATTGTTGCCAACTTTTTGGAATGTAAATTAGCGTCTTTATTTTATTCTAATTATTCTGATGTCTTAAAATCACTTTCTTTATTTTATATGAATTCATTCTCATATATGTGAATCAAACACTGACTCTCTTTCCAATGTGAATGAGCACATCCAAATAAATGTCCTATGCTGTTAATGCTGCTGAAACAGCACAGAAGAAGCGTGGGTATCATATTGTTTGCTTCTAGCTCAGCAACCTTAAGTAGTTCCTCTAATGCACAGAAATGTTAGATCTCTGATCTGCAACATTGGTAGAACATTCACCTAACTCATCATTCATTAGAGGGTTATGTGGCTTTTGTTACCTTGTTAATATTTATAGAAGATTTTGGCATTTTTCTCATAAAAGGGTGTTGTAAGTGAAAGTGTTCTTTTAATTTTTTTAGCCTTTTTTTGGCCTTTTCAAAATTTTCTCGTGTAGTTTGGGTTGTAACTTAAGTGTAATTATGATCATTTAAATGCCAGTGTGACTAACTGTTTGAGTAATGAATTAAGGGTGTGCATTCAATAATTGAACTTACATGGTATAATGGGGCTTAATTAGCATTGATATATTGATATAATGCTTTACAACACTCTGAGGATGTGCATGTATTGAGTAATTAATCCTCTCAACATGCAGGTTAGTGAGGTTAGTATGGTTATATTTATTCTGCAGATGGGTAGAGTAACGTAAGAGAGAAGTACGGGGTGAAAGAATTTGTCCACGAAACACGCAGTTTCTGAAATGATACCAGAATTACATGTGAGCTTTTCAGACCACCATTTCTTTGATGAACACATTTATCTTTTGTGCTCTGTTCATGACATATTTCAGCTTCCTGCACTTATTTGTTCTGCTCTAAAGGAAATTAAACAATTTTAATTTGTACTACTTCAATGAAAGGAATGGCATGCCATTAATAACTTTCAAATGAGATAGAGAACAAAAACAATTCCATTTTCCTCCTCCCCAACACACACTTTTGCTTTTCCTGGGTGGAGGAGTATCATCTCTAAACTGATAATGAGTTAAGACAATCTCTTCCAAATAACTAATGCTTACAAATGGTAGTAACTTTCTGCAATAAAAAAGAAAATAACTATGTCCATTCATATCAGCCCAATGTTACTACTTAGGCATTGTTTCCCTCATATTTTCTGTTTCTATTAACAAAGACTGACTTAATTTATTTTCTAGAACCTGGAGTAATTTGAAAATAAGCAGAAAATCAAACTTCTTTAATATACTTTAGACTTCAGATTACTGTCAGAGACCAGTTAATTATTGGATCCTTTTAAATTGCTATTCTATCAAGTAAAACGAAAACTGTACATAAAGTGCCGTCTACTGCCTGGATTCATAATGATGATGTATGAATATTTTTGCAATATTACAAAAAAAGAATTAAATAAAAACTTCTTTTACTTCATTCAGAGTTTTGGGAGAAACAGCAAAATTTATAAGATATTTCGTTTGAAAATAGATCTGTAAAGAACTTCACTGAAGGAGTGTTAAACCAAGAAATGAGTTTGAAATTAGCTTTGAAAGTCGTGATGTCTGTTACCAACTGAAATCTTTTGTGAAAGTACATTCCATAGCCTAATTTAACCTTTTTTATATAAGGAATACTGTTTTAAAAAAATGAAAATAAACCCAATTATTTAATTACAATTGTTTGACAAGTATTTATTACTTCATTCTGCAGAATTTAACCGTAACATTTTTCCTTCTTTCTTTTGACAGTATTACCTAGTCATACTTGTGGCAACCCAGGAGAGATACCTAAAGGAGTACTTCATGGAACCAGATTCAACATTGGAGATAAAATCCGATATAGCTGTATCTCTGGTTACATCCTAGAAGGCCATGCCATGTTGACATGTATTGTGAGTCCTGGAAATGGTGCATCATGGGATTTTCCAGTTCCTTTTTGCAGAGGTAAAAATGAAGACATGAAATATCTTTAAATTATAAAGACAATATTAAACCAGCAGATTAAATAAATTTATTTTGAGGTGATTTTTTTTTACTTTCTAAATGTAAAAGTACTAATGTACTGTCTAAAAATCTACACCATTTAAAACTATAATCACAATTCAGAAGCAATGACTCTCCAGAGTTTACATTCAGAGCTAGATGTTATCTACTGATCTTTTTTCATTTACGTGGGGCATAGCTATAGCAATTCGACAGCAGGACCTGGCAAATACTTTTCCAAGTTTCTGCTTTTGGAAACCTTCTGCCAGGAAGAAGCTTGAAATCTTCAACCATATGATCTTTGAAGGGGACATCTGGTGGACCAATCATTTTGAGTCCAACTCCTGCTTAAAGCATGGATAACTTCAAAGTTAGACCAGGTTGCTCAAGGCTTTGCCCAGTTGAAATCTTAATATCTCCATGGATGGAGATTCTGAAGCCTCTCTGGGAACCTGTTCTAGTGCCTAGCTGCCCTCATTTTCATGACCAGTTTGAATTATCTTTTTACAGATTATATCCATTTCCTCTTCTGCTGTTGTGGACCTATGAAAAGATTCTGGCTCCATCTTTCCTAAATTAAACAGTGCAGTTAGATTTTCTCATAGCCTCCTCTTGTCTGGACTGAAAAATCCATTTCCCTCATTCTCTAGTCTCATACGTTATGTTCTTTACCATCTTAACCATTTTAGTGGCCTTTCTCTGGACTTGTTCTAGTTTGTCAATGCCAGTGTCTCCTTTGTACTGGAAGAGCGTAGAGTGGACACAGCATTCCAGATGGGGCCTCCTGAGTGTCAAGTAGATGAACTCTGTCTAACTCTCTCTCTTTAGCTGCTGGCTATGTTCTTGCTCATGCAACCCAATACGAGGTAAGCCTTCAGTGCTGCAAAAGTGCACCACTGACTCAGCTTCTATTTCACCAGGACCTCAGGTCATTTTGTCAGAGCTCCCACCTAGCAAATATTTTTTGCGTGGGATATTCCTGTTCCAGGTATAGGATGATCCTGTTCCAGGTATAAGACTTAGCATTTCTGGTTTGGAATTTCATGAGATTCCTGTCATTCTTCCAGGTTGTCAAAGCCTGTCTGAATGGCAGTCCTGCCCTTCAGGGTGCCATCTGCAAACCTTGTCAGAGTGCATTCAATCCCATACTGCAGACTCATGGTGAAGATATTATATAAATTCAGCCTCAATTTGAATCCCTGGAGAATGATGCAAGTCACTGACCACTAGCTTGACTTTAAACAATTGGCCTCTGCTCTCTGAGCCTGATCGTTCAGTCAGTTTTTCACTCACATAATAGCCCACCCATCCAGTCTGTATGCCCTCAATTTGACTGCAATGATACAGTGGGGAACTGTGTTGTGAAAAATTTGTTAACGTCAGGCTAAATCTTTTTGTCAAAGAAAGCAGTCAGGTAGCCAAGGATGATTTGCATTGGCAAAAGCTGGCTGTCCCTGTTCAGCTTTTTGTCCTTTGTGTGCTTGGGAATGGTTTTCATAAACACTTACACCATAATTTTCTGGAGGTCTGAGGTGAACTTGACAGATACACGGTTGCTAGGATCCTTGGGGTTTTTTTTAAATGAGAAATGAAAAATTATCTCTTTTCCAGTCATTGGGAATCACCCTTGATTGTCATAACCTTTCAAAGATGACAGAGCAGCCACACACTGTGACACACCAAGAACCCTTAGGTGCATACCATTAAGTACCATGAACTTGCACATATCCTTTTTACTTCTATAGGTTCTTGTATTGTTTCTCCTGTGCTGTGGCTACTACTTTTCTTCCCGAAACTTCTGCATTTTATTGAGAATTGGGAGGCCTGAGGGCACCCTTTGCTAATAAAGGGAGAAGCAAAGGGGACATTGAGTGCCTCAGCCTTTTCCACGTCTTCATCACAAGGTCACTCAGCCCACTGAGCAGCAGCACCACCATGTCCTTCATTTTCCTTTTGTTGTTGATGTTGATATACCTATAGAATGGTTTCTAGTATGACCATTCTTCACATTCCTCACCAGTTTTCATTCAATCTGAGCTTTGGCCTTCCTTCTTCTATCCCTGCATTCCTGAGCAACACTTCTATATTCCTTTCAAGTAGCTCATTCCTGCTTTGACATTTTGTACACTGTTTGGGCGGGGGCTTTGCATTTCAGTTAAAACACCTCAGTCAGGAATTTCCTGTTCAGCCCGAGCAGCCTCCTGCTATGCCTGTTCATTTATGTACATATATATATGCATCGTTCTTGAGCTTTGAGGAAGCTGCCCTTGAAGACAAACAAGCTCTTCTGGGCCTCTTGGCCCTTCAAGACACCAGCCCATGAGAGCCTGTCTACCACTTTGCAAATTAGTTGAAATCTGGTTCTACTATTTATCTTCCTCACTTCCCACAGGATCTTCAGCTCACGATTATTGTAACCATAGCTGCTGTTGAATACTACTTACCTGAGTGCTTCTTTTTTTTTCTACACCCAGTTGGCCTGTCCAGTGCCTGCATTAAAGACATTCTTCCTGGTAAACTCAGAAACCTAATGGATTGCTTACCCTCTGCTATGCTGCCATCCACACAGATGTTGGGATGGTTAAAGTCTCCCATGAGAACCAGAGCCTGTGGTTGGGAAACTTCTAGATGTTTAAAGGTTTTGACCACTTCTTAATCAGGTGGTCTGTAGCAGATATTCACCATAATGATGTCCCTCTTGGCTTCCCCTTCTCATTCTAGCCCGCAGGAGCTCAATGAGCCTGTCGCCTGTTATGCAGAAGAGCTCTGTTCATTCAAGATCCTACTTTGCGTAGGGTGCAGCCTCTCCTTTTCTTCCTGCTTTTCCTAAGAGCCTGTGTCTATCCATTGCAGCCCTCCAGTCAGGTGAGCTGTCCCACTAGGTTTCTGTAATCTCGATGACACCAAAGTTGAGTGACTGTACGTGCACTTCCAGTTTGTCCAGTTTGCTTCCCATGCAGCACATTTTTGCATACACTTCAACTAGGCTTCCAGTCATGTTGCTTTCTGAGGGGGAGGGAGAGAAACATTCATTGCCTCGTACCATGTGTTCTTCCCTGGGCCTGTAGGTTTTGGCCTGCATCCCTGACAAACTTAGTTTGGAGCTCTCCTCGCTAGGTCAGCAAACCTGTTGGCCTGTTCAGCCAGGCAGATCCCATGTCTCCCCTGCTGCCCTTATTCCTCGAAGATGATCCTATGGTCAAAGAAGTCAAAGCCGTGTTGCCCAGCACCAGCTGCTTAGTCAAGTGTTGTTCTGCAGGAATCTGATCCTCCTGCCTGAGCTTTTCCTCTTGCATTAAGGAGAACCCCTCTGGTCTCCTGTGCTTTTCACCCTAATCCCAAGCCCTCTGGACACCCTTTACTGTTCAAATTCTCCCTTGGCAGTATTATTGGTACCCATGTGGATGAGCAACAAAGGGTATTTGTTGTCTTCTGTAATAATTTGTAAAGGTTTCTTGTGACTGAAGGGTCTTAATGTAATTCCTCACAGCAAAGAAATATTTTCGAAATTTCTGTGCTCCAAAACAAATGTAAGAGTTAATAATCAAAAAAACAGCAGAGATTTGGGTCATGTCTGTTGTTTGTATTTGATCTCAATCAGTATGCCACAAAGATTTCTTTTACTAGTGCTTCGAAAACAGGAAGAAAACAAAAATTTTCTAACCTTTCAGTTGCCTGATCTTAGATGTCGGTGTTTTTGGTTTTTTTTTTTTTGCTTCTAATATGAGGTAGTAAACAGTTTTCAGAAAAATATACACGTTGTAAGTTCATGGTGTCATCAGTGTCTATTAAATATTTGTTCTGTTTCTGCAGATACTGCCCATTTTGGCAGTGTTCGCTGCATACAAATGTCTCTAACAGGACTGAAATTTTCTTCATCACTGTAACTCTATGAATTTAACCTATTAATAAAAACTCAGGCAGTGTCCTAAACCCCTTGTAGAACTTACATGAAATCCAAAGAATTCTGTGTACCTTCTGTCAAGAAATGACAACCGTAACAGAAAAGTTATTTAACAGCTAATGATTTATGTGAGCTGAGCCATTGCCTCAGTGGATTTTTAGAGTTCATGTGGAATGTGGATTTGATGAGGGATTTTAGACATTCCTTATTTTATTTCATTTTATCAGTCTGGAACATATGCCACGAGGTAGCCCTTTCCATTCACTATGTCTTCAAGCAAGAAATGTTCCACTACTGTTTCTCTAAGAACCTTGGTCTTTTCTATGAAAGCACCTTTTGTTACAGTTTTGTTTCTAGATGGTATTTTTCTTTCTTGTCATTGTAAACTAATTTCGTGGCATCCGTGGAAGATAATATAGCAGAGTTAAATAAAGCTACATGGTTTATAAACTAAAAAATTATAATAACCTTGTTCTCTAGGGTATGTTTCCCTAGCTTTGCTGATGCTAGGAAATTACTATTTTCTGCAGTTTTGTTGCTTAATGTTTTCAGAAGCATTAAGAAGCTGGTGTCCAGTAATTTATACATTATCTAACCGTACAAATGCTGTTTCTGCTAGAAAAATTCCTAGTGAATTACTAAGCCTTCAGGAAGATGTAGACAGCATTGACTCTTCTATCTGCCATTTTGTTTCTCCGGCTGCTACTCAGTTTCAGAGGTTCTCTCTTTAAAGTATAGCCATGCGGAGGGTGCTGGAGCTGAACTGTACTGCTGGTTCATTGATGGCTTAGAACGAACTCTGAACAGAAATCAAAGCTGCAGTCAATGGCATTTTTAGAAAGTTTAGATAATTTGACTGTCAAGACATTTGCTTTATCTTTTTTTTTTCTGTTTTGGTTTTTTTTTTTTTAATAAACTATGATTTTTTGGTGTGTGAAAATACTGCAACTTCCAAACTGAAAAAGATAGAAAACAGTCCCCCCAAAAGAGAAAACAGCCCCAAAAGAAAAGTTCAAAGACAAATTCTGAAAAGATGAGGTAATTATTAAAACTTAGTCGTGTTTTTCAATATGGTAAGAGCAGTCATGGACTTTTCTGCTGTTAGAAGCTAACCAAGAAGTTTACCACGAGTTTCTGCAAAAAATTGTATAGGTGGCTTACAAAAATTGACAGGGAGAATCAATGGCCCACTGAAATTCTATTCTTCTAGGTTTTGTTCCAAGAATTGATAAAGTCTTTGTTTTCTCAATCTTGGCTACCATAATAGTGTCACCCAAAACATTTGCCTTCTTTATCTTGAGGTTGAAATACTGTGCAGTACAAGTCTGAAACATTTTGAAAGTTAATTTCATTCTCTGCAGTAACTCCACTAATAGCTGATTTATGATATGTGACTGCTTCTAAACGAACTTGGTATAATTAGGTTCTCAATTCTCAGTAATTTTGAGAATCCCTGGTTGATTATAGTTGCATGAGTTTAGATTTTTATGAAGCTAACATTAGGAATACAAATTGGATTAGTGATATTACAATGGTAAGCTTTTTCTCACAATGAAAATAGCTGTGAGGGGAAGAACATGTAATATGTTATCATTAAAAAGACACCCAATTATTGGAGGGAAAATAAAGAATAAATAAAGAAGACAAACCAGTAAAAGAGATCATATGTCAGAAAGGTCCAAGAGGATCAAGTAATAATTAATCAGGCTCCAGATTTAAGAAATATTATTGGAGAAATACTTTGGTGTAGAATAGATAATCAAGAAGGTGTTCTTAGAATGGATAATGGGAGAAAAGAAGGAGAATTTATGATTCCATATAGAGTAAGATAAACTAAATACAGAGATTCAGAGCTGATATTTTTAAAACATCTAGCAAAGAGAAATTGATGTTTCTGGTGTTATCCATACTTTCTGAGGTAGGAAGTAGTTCTCTGATGTAATTTCTTGTCAGCCTCTGAAGTTCAGGCAAATATGATTTCATAAGTTTAAAGAGGAGAAAAAGATGACCTGATCCCATCATTTATCCACGTTTATTAAAAAAAAAAAAATAGAAAAAATAAAGGGAAAGAAAAAGAAAGTTTCCCAACAATTCTGCTTATTGATGTCACGTTACATGATAAAGTGAGAATATTTTCCCAAATCTAATTTTTAGAGTGACGTGGCAGATTCCTGCCTGAGCAATTTTGTTCACTTTCAGAATAATCTGAACTGGTGCAATGTTTACATTGACATGATATTTGAATGAAACTCATTGTGACTGGTGAAATAAGAAGTCAGAGAAGTGTTTCAGGAAAAGCAGATAGGATATACTGTATAATTTCTTACGCAGTAGTGCAGGACTGACTAGATCACACCCAATGGAGATATGGACACAGCTACAAGTGTTCTTTCTTATAAATGTCTTTGTGTGTATAAGTATGTATATATATATTTACAAATACATATAGCTATGTTTATATATTCTTGTTCTAATGTGTATCAGTAGGTATGGAGGGACCCGATTAAAAAAAAAAGAAAATAAGCCAGGTCAAAGCTGGATCTGTGCAATAAGGTGCCTGGAAGACAGGAACAAGAAGTGAGAAATGAGATGAACAGTACATAGTGAAGGTACCCAGAATGGTATAGTAAAGTCAAAGAATGAAAAAGAGGACTTCAGTCTGACCATTAGGAACACAAGCAAAGTTAACATCAGAGGAAGATATAAGGATTTACTAAAAATTAAAAACAAACCTCAGGGGCAGTCATAAAAAGATGAAGGGTTTCATAACTGCACATAGACTTCTGGGAATAACTGGATTAACTTTCCCAATTATTAAAAAATATATGTAAAATCTGCAACAGTCATTAATTTGCCCTCAAACAATTCAGCCTTTTCTCTTTTTGCTTCAAAATTAGGGCTTTACTATTAATTTGTTGTAGACTGTTATTTTAAGGGATCATTATCAGTGTTAAAAAAAAAATATATTCTCAAGTGAAGGGTTATCATATCACTGGAAAAAAGCTTAGTATACTTAATTGAAAAAGAAGAGAGTCTTCACAAGATATCCGGAAGACTGATCTTTCATTTCTGTGGGAGAGAGAGTAAGAGATTACAGACCGTTGATTAATTTTTGAACTACTTAATCTAGCTATTTTCTCTTAAGACCAAGTTTTTGCATGAAAAAGGTTGCAGAGTTGGGGTTTTGATTTTAAGTTTTCTCAAGCACATACTATCAGTTAACAGCTGAACTTTTCTGCCAGGTTAGCAAATAGTTTGTCCATCACTATTTCTGTCTTATTTGAAATTTATAACTTTGTTGACTAATAGATCAGATTTCCTCTCCAGAGTGGATGGAGGGGGAATAGGTCTTTGTAATATAACAAACTGATATGAATGAATAAGAATTGTAAAAGGCTGCTACATTAAGCACAATGTTTACGAAGAAAAAATGGACAAATCTCAAGCCCCAGGAAGTACGAGACCTCCCCCACTGAGTCCAGTATTGTCAGGGCGAGTAACTATGGGACAACCCTGCTGGGGTCTCCTTAGACCAAGCTCACTGAAGTGTCAAAGCTAAAATGTTCAAAGTAGTGCTACGGCTGCAATGGGTGCCCACAGGTGCCTAAACAAATTGCAACAATTTCTGTGTTTCTATTTTGTACATATTATTAACTTGAGGTGAGAAATCTGACTTTTTAATATATGTAAAATAGACACTATTTTCCGAAACCACAATGATTTCTGAAATTTTAACAAAATAAATCCCATTCTACTTAGAGAGCAATCCAAATTATTTTGAAGTGTCCTTTGAAAACCCTGGAGAGAGAAAGAAAATTCATCTTTGTTGTATGGTCTAATGAGTATTTAATTTATGTGAAGTTGATCAACAGCAAGAGAAGAAATTGAGAAAGGGAGGCAAACTGATTAGAGCACTTATCTGGGATGCAGTACATCTGGATTCAAGTGATGATAGGAAGAAAAACACAACCTTCTGACAAGTTTCATTTTTTTAAAACGCAGAAAAGAAGCACAGGTGCTGGCTTTTACCTATTCATAACAAAGTCTATAAAAACCTGAAATATTAAAGAAGATTAGCAAGTAGAGGTGAATATTTTGATGGTTAAAGAGCTGGCTGCCAGTTGGAACTAGATTAGATCAATGAGTTGTCTGATGAATGTGTAATGCTATACCATTGTAACACTTAGCGATGTTTTTGGTCTTTATGAATCTGGCAGTTTAGCAGTTTGACAGTTGGCATTGACATACTAAAATTTATTTTTAAACTTGGCATTGATATACTATGGCTTGTTTTTAGGTTTTTGTCAGTAAGACGTTTTAAAATGGTAATTTTAAAGTCTTATTTCAAAAAGTCAGTTAACTAACTCCTCATGTTAACCATTTCCAAAATATCCAAAGCATATATCTGTGAAAGTAATCATTCATGATTATTTCCTAGATATGTTTTCTGTAACGTAGAATTTTATTAAATGAGGTGCAATAATCTACTTTTTCACAAACGAACTACAGAAAAATGCCATTTAATAAAGAATTGAATAAATCACAGAATGACAGAATATCTCGAGTTGGAAGGGACCCATAAGGATCATCGAGTCCCACTCCTTGCTCCTTGCAGGACTACCTAAAACTAAACTCTTTGACTAAGAATGTCGGCCAGATGCTCCTTGAACTCTGACAGGCTTGGTGCTGTGACCATTTCTCTGGGGAGCCTGTTCCAGGGACTGACCACCCTCTCAGTGAAGAACCTTTTCCTAATGTCCAGTCTGAACTTCCCCTGACGCAGCTTCATTCCATTTCCTCGTGTCCTATCGCTGGTCACCAGAGAGAGGAGATCAGCACCTTCCCCACCACTGCCCCCCTTGAGGAACGTGTAGACTGTGATGAGGTCACCCCTCAACCTTCTCTTCTCCAAACTGAACAAGCCAAGTGACCTCAGACGCTCCTCATAAGTCTTGCCCTTGAGGCCTTTCACCACCTTGGTTGCCCTCCTCTGGACACACTATAATAGTTTGATAGCCTTCTTGTATTGAGGCACCCAAAACTGCACACAGTACTTGAGGTGGGGCCGCACCAGTACAGTGTCAAGTGGGACAATCACCTCCCTTGACCAGCTAGCTATGCTGTGCTTGATGCACCCCAGGACACGGCTGGCCCTTTTGGCTGCCAGGGCACACTGTTGACTCATATTCAACTTGCCATCAACCCAAACCCCCAGATCTCTTTATGGGGTGCTGCTCTCCAGCCTCAATAAATAAAGAACTGTTTCAGTGGTATTTTTAATAAGGCATGCTAGATAATGTACGTCTATGGTTCATTTAGAACCCTGTAAAGCTGCAATTTTCTTTAATTGATAAGACTTACAAAATGTGACTTAAAATGACAATATGTCATTTGATGATGATTTATGAAATATCACTCAAGTTTTTAATTGCATCTATTCTGTTGCTAGTGATAAAGAGGTAACAAAATGACTATGAATGACATAACAGGAAAAAACTTCTTTATTACTATGAATTTTGTATTTTAAGTCACAGCTATGTTTTCATCAGTTATGTTACAACAGTAATGTAGTAAAATGATCTTTCAAATGAGAACCTTTCAGTATAAACTGAACTTGAATAGCCAATTCTGATCATTTAAACTTGGTTTCTAAGTTAATTTTGAAAGGTTAGATGGGTTTTAAATGGGGGGTTATTTGGTTATTATATTATTATGCAATAAACACTTTTCACTTGCATAAACATTTTATTAGTTTTTGTATAAATAAGGCATATAGAATACAGAACATTGCACTCTGGATGGCATTTGTGTGGGAAGGAGAGGAAAGTCCAGTAAAAATGATTGAATGTTCGAAAGATATCTAAACCAATTTAAATAAGGAAGTTTTGTAACATCCTGTTTCTGTTCTAATCCCATCCTTGGATATCTGCTTAGCAGGGCTTGCATCTCTCGTGTTGCAAGATCTCATTTATGCAAACCAAAATTGTCAGATTGTTATTTTTGGTGAAATGACTCTTTCTAGTTTAAAGAAAAATGGAAGATTTTTCATTGACTGCCATGGTTCCTCAGTGATTCTTTTGATTTTTACATACATTAACTTGATGGATATGTTTATCTGTTTTATCTAAGCTGCACATCTATACAGTATATATGGTTTTTGTTAAGCGGTGCCAGCCATATGTGTTTGCATGTGTACTTTATATGATGCACGTTCTCTAACTTCAGAGCACTTAATTCCTGACTACTGAGAGATCCAAATATTTGTAGCTTTATACTTCAAGTAGTCATTTATGCTGATACAAACAGCACTTTGTGCAGTTGCTTACAACTTGAAAATAACCATGAGTGTTTGGAATTAATTGCTTGCACATTTTAAAATGCAATTTGTTAATCACTTAGAGTTTGAATTCATGAAGCCTGAGGCACTATCTGCTATCAAATTACTTCAAGCACAGTGATGCATTAAGATTCCTGAGCACTGTTCTAGCTCTGTCAAAAGCATAACACAGAGAAGGCCGTGGCCAAGAAGGACGATCAATCCAAGGAGGCCAAGTAGCTCTGGGGCCAGCTGGTGAAACACAGTGTATGTCCGGAGAGTTTGTCTCCTACCCTGCGAGCGGTGTGGCCACATCCTGCCTGCCTGTGCTCACTCGTAGGTGATATATCACATTTTAGCATTCTACAGTCTGGTTGCCTTAGCCTGGGTGCCACCTATGATGAAGGAAGTCCCCAAACCACAGGTTCCTGGAACATGGGGAATATGTCAAAGGAAAGATCATTCTGTGCAGCTGCTTTTGCCGTGGTCTTTCCCTAACGCATCCACATCTGTCAGAGAGAAAATACCGACGCTCTGGTCTGAGTTAGCTTCCGTGGTCTTACCTGACTAATGTTCCCTTTCAATTTCTGGGCTAACTTGGTTTCTCGCAAACCTCTTCGAAATGGTGTTATGAATAGATTGAAAAGCTATGCATCCCTCTGGGCAGATATCTGTAGCAGCCTGAGTTCCTTTGGCTTTCATTGGTAATGCACAGCGTATAAATTTAGATTTTTGCATGTGACTGCCAGAAATAATCAACTACATAAGCCTTCCTTGTCAGCTGTAAAATTCAGAGCTTTAGAGCTCAAAGCTTATTCAAGGGCTCTGCAGCAGAAACACTGAGTAGCATTGTAATTACCACTAGCATGTTACTTAATGTCAGTATAAACACAGTGGGAGATGGTGTCATTAAGAATGTTATCATAACAAAATTTAACAGCAAGTGGCTGGTACCAAAGAGTTATGGCTGACTTAGGATTTTGCACATCTTGCTGGTTACCCTGGGTGGGAAAAGCCGGCTTGCTGCCTTTCAGGAATACAGGTAGAACCTGTATGCATCATTAACTGGAACTCACACTCTTACATTTTGATTCTTTAAAAAAAAATAAATAAAAACAATCCCACACTGTTATGACAAAATATGAACAAGTAGAAAGCCTGAAAAAAAGAGAGGGTGGAAATTATCAGGTTTGGGATTTTGATTGTTCATTCAAACTCTGATACTGATGATGACCGCAGTGGAAATCAATAACTCAGTGTTAGTGTCTGTACTGAAGTATTGGCACAGGATGTATGAAGTTAATTTGTTTTTCTTTGCTGGGTTAGATGATGATCTGAAGTGCTTGAAAGCTATGCAGTTTTTTTAAAAAAAGGAAAAAAGGGTCATTCCAGATGTTATTGGATAACAAACCTTGGTTCTCCTTTCTGATCTTTGCATGTATTATGCACCAGGAATTTTGACTCTGATCCTCGCCTTTATCCATGAGTTCTTTAATTTCCACTTCCTTTCCCCTTTCATCCCTCAGAGGCACAATGGCCCTTTCAATATGCACTGTATAAAAAGCCAGGAATTGAGGCAGGAATCACAGAAATGGCCTGATTTCACCAACAAAAAGAAATCTTTTAGGAGCGTAGACCTATTCCACCCCCCAATCTCCTTCATTTAAAAAAGAACACATAAATATCAGGATCCAGAAAGTAAGACAGGAAATTTCTCAAAAAGAGCTGCTCTCCTCTGAGAAATTTGTGTCTCAGGAAATCATGAAACTCAGTAAGGCTTTGGTAGCCAAGGTTATGTTACGTTTCTTTATGTCAAAATTTACTTTGCATATAGAAAAGTAAAGATAACTACCTGTTCGAATCTCTTCAGCAGCTTTCTCTCCTCTTTTTAGTCAAATTAATGGTCCATACAATACTTACATGTTAAAGAAATTGTTATGTTTCTGCCTTTCTCCCAATTTTTCCTTTTGTTTCGGTCCCTTATTAGCTATTTATCCTCTTTTAATAGTCTCCCTTTTTTAATGTCCAGCCACAGTATTCCTCTTCTTTTGATTCAAATTAATCCTTTTTCCTTCAAATCTTCCTTTAAAACTCACTTTCACTGACAGGCTTTCAACTGTGATTGAGAAGAGCAGCTCTACTCCTACCCATCTCTGTGGTCTTAATTAGCTATTCAGTTATTATCCTAATTAGACTGTAAGTTCCTTGTGCCATGCACCTTGCCAAGCTATTTGTTTTTAACTCTCCACATGCACTTATAGTATGCAAATAATACCTAATGATAATAGCATTAAGTAAAGATGATAAAACAGATAAAAATGAAATGCTTCTCTTCTGATCATCCACCTATGCGGAAATATTTTTAATTACTTACTATTGCAGTAGCTTTCATAGCCACATTATAACACACCAAAAGCCAGTTGATGAATTTTTAATTTTTTATGCCAGTGAATTGTATGGATGACATGTTTTGTTTTGTTTGTTTTAATTATATGTTTTAATACCCAATACTACTAATAATCAGCATATCTTTAAAGCTTTTAATGAAATCTTATGGGGCAAGGAAGAGTACAAGTCTGCTAAATCCTTTGACAGCATATTAAACAACATTCCAGGCTTACCAGGAAATTCCTGTGCTCTGTATTTTTTGAAATTTGGTTAATAACCATTAAAAAAAAATATATGTTATTAACTGATGATGCATGAACCTTGGAAGGTCCATCTGGCAACAAAACATTCTGAATTTATTTGCCATCTGTAAACATCCTGATTCAGAACAAAAAACTTGAGAATGGCTAGTATGAGTTCATTAATGCTTCCTAGTTTATGACAGCATTTAAATCTATAGGAATATTTTTTATGCAATTTTTTATAGTTATAAGAAATGAGAGAGATCTTTAGAAAAGAAATGTTCCATATTTTTTAATTTATATCACAGAAGCACTAACTGTATTTCTGTGATTCTCTGCCCAGTTCTTTCTTAGGCTTCTGTGGACACTTTCAGAGAGCCAAAGTACAGGTTTTCCAGATCAGCTTGTACTAAGTGTCTCTGCTAGCCTTATTCTTGTTTGGCCTTGTGTCACCAACAAGGAAAAAAAGTCAAAAAATCCAAACGAAAAATCTCTGCAGTTTAAAGGCCAGAAAATGTTCGATTCCGTTCACCTGGATAGTATTTTGTTTCTGTGGGTGCATATATTTCTACGTACAGAAGGGAAGAGCTGGGTTTGCTATGGCAGAAACAACGACGCTTCACTAGTTTGAAGTGCAGCTCCACTAGTAATTGATATTCTGTTCTTCAGCTGAAGGAGCTTGTGGAGGGACACTACGTGGGACAAGCGGAACTATTTCAAGTCCTCACTTCCCTTCTGAGTATGAAAATAATGCTGATTGCACCTGGACCATATTGGCTGAACCAGGGGATACTATTGCTTTGGTCTTTACTGACTTCCAGTTAGAAGAAGGATATGACTTCTTAGAGATCAGTGGAACAGAAGCACCATCAATATGGTAAGTCAGAGATCTTGTAAAGATCTCAGTTTCTGTTTTTCTTTTCTGATGAGTATTGTGAAAAGATATTAAAGGATATTTAAGATATTTGAGATATTTTCTACCTGTTAGTAATGACCATTTTGTTATGCATCTTCCTTTGGTCCCTTTCACCCTCCAGAACTGAAAAAAAATGTAGTAGTTTGATTCTTCTTCTTTCTGAATCTTGATCCTTCCTTTTATTTACCTCCATGTTTGAGAGTTATATTTTTAAGGTATCTTAGCAGTGAGCATTTATTGATGTTACATATTTGAACTTGGTATGAGAATATTTTCTGATGTTGTGTCTTGAATGGTTTATCATGATACTGTACTCCAGCAATGAAAGTAGTGAGCAAAATTCAGCCTCACAATAAGACAGGAGTATATAGAGAGCAAATAGATGCCATTTTATTCTAAACAGGCTCTAACTCAGTCTTACTACATGTACTCATGTATGCAAGTATTATTATCTTATGTTGGCTGATGTTAAAACTGTTTGCTTAGCAATATTAGGGCTTCGTAATTATAATACTAAACCTACATTCTCTGTACTAAATAAAAGATGATAGTTCTGTCTATGGGAATAGATTAAATTGCAGAACAGTTTGTATTATGATTTCTCTGCATGCTACATATGCAGGTTTTCATTTTTTTCATCTCTGAGAACGTCTTGTGCTGGACATATGCGCCACTGCTATAAAATGTAGCCTAGAAAGAATACCGATCTGCTGCTCACAGATGACTGATAGTTCTTCAGAATGCCTTTCTGGAGATCTGAAGCCATCTCACTATTATTTTAATGTCATAACAGGCTAGGCGGTACAATATATTAATAATTGTGAAGTTCTAGGTAGCATCTGATTTGTTGAAAATAAAAAAGTGTGGCAACCATGCTTGACAAATATGTAAAAACTTTGTTTTGAAGATATTTCTGTATCTATATCACAAGATTACACTCTAATATTTCCACACGACGAAAAGTTGTGTAACAGCAGTCAGCGAAGCAGCTTCATATCAAGTGCTTATGTCTGTTGAAAGTACAATATGCGAGTACCCCGTTTGCCTCTTTCTCATGCACAAACATGCACAACACTCATCAATGCCAATGTTTTCTTATTAGAGGTTCTAAGGACCAGAAGCTGAAATCTTGAAAGGGAAGAGCTGATGGATTCTTGCAGCAGAGCATAAAAATCTGTCCATTTAATTTCATGTATGAGGCTCTGGTAAACACCTAACAACATAATTGCAACTTTGTTGCAAGAAATTAATCTGTTACTGAATTGAACATGCAAATATAGGAATAACTTTACATTTGCAGGCAGTCACATCTATATATCTGTTCCCCAGAAGATTTCTGATAATAGCTGATGTAGAAGAACATGAGCACAAAGCAATGGAAATATACTCTGCATTGATCTCATATGTTATTGATCAGTGTTACGTTGAAAATTGGAGATATCATAAGAATCTTACTTCTCCTAGAATTCAGTTTAAATATTTTTCTCGTTTTCTGTGATATTTGTTTTTTGGGTTGGAGATATTTTTTTTTAATAATGCTAAACTCTGATCACTAAAAGCTAAGGTTTTATTATATGTTCCTAGGATCATAGAATGATAGAATAGTTTGGGTTGGAAGGGACCTTTAAAGGTCATCAAGTCCAACCCCCCTGCAATGAGCAGGGACATCTTCAACTAGATCAGGTTGCTCAGAGCCCCGTCCAACCTGACCTTGAATATTTCCAGGGATGAGGCATCTACTACCTCTCTGGGCAACTTGTTCCAGTGTTTCACCACCCTCATTGTAAAAAAAGTCTTCCTTATATCTAGTCTGAATCTACCCTCTTTTGGTTTAAAACCGTTACCCCTTGTCCTATCACAACAAGCCCTACTAAAAAGCTTGTCCCTGTCTTTCTTGTAGGCCCCCTTTAAGTACTGAAAGCTGCTATAAGGTCTCCCCGGAGCCTTCTCTTCTCCAGGCTGAACAACCCCAACTCTCTCAAAATTTCTTCATAGGAGAGGTGTTCCAGCCCTCTGATCATTTTTGTGGCCCTTCTCTGGACCAGCTCCAACACGTCCATGTCTTTCCTGTGCTGAGAACCCCAGAGCTGGACGCAGGACTGCAGGTGGGCTCTCACCAGAGCAGAGTGGAGGGGGAGAGTCACCTCCCTTGACCTGCTGGCCATGCTTCTTTTGATGTAGCCCAGGATGCTGTTGGCTTTCTGGGCTGTGAGCGCACATTGCTGGCTCATGTCCAGCTTTTCATCCACCAGTACCCCCAAGTCCTTCTTGGCAGGGCTGCTCTCAGTTCCTCCAGCTGGTATTGATACCAGGGGTTGCCCTAACCCATGTGCAGGACCTTGCACTTGGCTTTGTTGAACTTCATGAGGTTCACATGGACCCACTTTTTGAGCTTGTCCAGGTCGCTCCGGATGGCATCCCATCCCTCAGGCGTGTCAACTGCACCACTCAGCTTGGTGTCATCTGCAAACTTGCTGAGGGTGCAGTCGATCCCACTTTCTATGTCATTGATGATGATATTAAACAGTACTGGTACCACTGACACCAGTACAGGACCAATACAGGTAAAAGTTTGGAGAAGCTATGGGAAGTTTTATAAGAAATGTTTAAAGGATTATTGGATAATTTGGAATGAAGCTACACATTTAGCTATATTTAAGCCAGAACAGTTACCATAGCGACATTAGAGCCATACTAAATGTAGTGCATGCTGTAATCTGCTAAAATCAGCTGTGTGTTTAAATGTGAGGTTGTTCCATACTCAAAACTAATGGTCTAGAGGTGTAGCATCTTAAAATGTGACTTTTTTTTTTTTTTTAATTGCTCCCTTTTATTGTATCTGGCATCACATCAACAGCTTTGTACAGTAATTCTGTGTTAGAAGACACATATTCCATTAGCACGGTCTGGTAATTATGATTGTTTTTTCAGTTAAAGGAATATTTGCTGTAAAATAAGCCAAATATTATCCTAGTGAAGAGCATAGAAAGATGATATATGAGCACTGCAAAAGCTAGAAAGAGAGTGAGAATAAAGAAAATAATTTCAGACTGATGATTCTTCAGTGTTTTTAGTGTATGGTGCAATAGGTCTGGATTACCCTCTCCAGACATATCAACAAAGTTAGAAACAGTTCCAGCATGATTACAGTAAAAACTGATGGACTTTTTTTAAGTAAAGGAATGGAAATGCTACAACAAGTAGCATTTAAATGCTGAGGAAAAAAAATCTGATATATCTATAAAATATGTATATAAGACATACTGTATTATAGTAATTGATTATGTTATATGCCTTATTTTTATTATATAATAGTAATATTAATCATATGCCTCATGTTTCTAAACCTTCTTTAAGCTGTTCAGTTAATTTCATGTTATATAGAATCATAGAATCGGTTAGGTTGTAAAAGACCTTTAAGGTCATCGAGTCCAACCAATCACGTAGCACTGCTAAGTCCACCAGTAAACCATGTCCCTAAATGCCACATCTACATGTCTTAAATACCTCCAGGGATGGTGACTCAACTACTTCCCTGGGCAGCCTGTTCCAATGCCTGACAACCCTTTCAGTAAAGAAATTTTTCCTAATATCCAACCTAAACCTCCCTTGCCTTAACTTGAGGCCATTTCCTCTCGTCCTATCTCCAGCCACCTGACAGAAGAGACCAGCACCCACCTCACTACAACCCCCTTTCAGGCAGTTGTAGAGAGCGATAAGGTCTCCCCTCAGCCTCCTTTTCTCCAGGCTAAACAACCCCAGTTCCCTCAGCCGCTCCTAAGACTTGTGCTCCAGGCCCCTCACCAGCTTTGTTGTCCTTCTCTGGACACGCTCCAGCCCCTCCATGTCTTCCTTGTAGTGAGGGGCCCAAAACTGAACACAGGACTCGAGGTGCGGCCTCACCAGTGCCGAGTACAGGGGGGCAATCCCTTCCCTGCTCCTGCTGGCCACACTATTGCTGATACAAGGCAGGATGCCGTTGGCCTTCTTGGCCACCTGGGCACACTGCTGGCTCATACAGACCCAGCTGTCCACCAACACCCCCAGGTCTGTTTCTGCCGGGCAGCTTTCCAGCCACTCTCCCCCAAGCCTGTAGTGTTCCATGGGGTTGTTGTGACCCAAGTGCAGGACCCGGCACTTGGCCTTGTTGAACCTCATACAATTGGCCTCGGCCCATCGATCCAGCCTGTCCAGATCCCTCTGTAGAGTCTTTCTAGCCTCAAGCAGATCAACACTCCCTCCCAACTTGGTGTTGTCTGTAAACTTACTGGGGGTGCCCTCGATCCCCTTGTCCAGATCATTGATAAAGATATTAAACAGAACTGGCCCCAGTACTGAACCCTGGAGAACACCACTTGTGACCGGCCACCAACTGGATTTAACTCCATTCACCACAACTCTTTGGGCCCTGCCATCCAGCCAGTTTTTTACCCAGCAAAGAGTATGCCTGTCCAAGCCATGAGCAGCCAGTTTCTCCAGGAGAATGCTGAGGGAAAGTGTCAAAAGCTTTACTAAAGTCTAGGTAGAGAACATCCACAGCCTTTCCCTCATCCGCTAAGTGGGTCACCTTCTCACAGAAGTAGATCATTGGTTTATTTACCAGTGCATTGAAAAGGAAGAACAGATTTATTTACCTTTTCTTATTCTTAAAAGATTAGTTGAAAACCATTCATACAGTGCATCCTAATGTAATTAGTTTATAAAACATTCAGGTGACATAACCTCACTATTTATTTTATATCCACGATACAATTAGAGTGTCCAAAGTTATTCATTTTTTTTTTCCTAATTAAAGAGCAGTTATATAGCTCTGGATCTTGAATGGATGTGGATATATAGATGACCACATTTTTAATCCTGTTTTGAATCAATATAAGTGTCAACAGGCTTAAAAAGATGAATGTCAGTGTTTGCAAAATGAATGCGAAGCAGGTAGAACAGGCTTTTTAATCTGTGGAGGAAGTAAAAGTATTATTAGTTAGACTGTAGATGAAAGAAAGCTTTTTGAATTTGAATCACTTGCTTAATTTGCTATTACAGAAAGGAGTTTTAGATGTAAACCATGTTTATCTTGAGCTGGTAAGCTCTTGCTCACAATGCCAAGAACAGTACTTCTGGGAGCATAACAGAAAGACTGCCTCTTTTCTGCGTCTGGAGTCCATCTCCAAGTCCACCAAATGACTGGATCTTTTGAGTCTGAAGGGCTCCTCTGTTGTTAATTATTAGAACTGAAAAAAAAAAATAAAATTTTTTTTTTGCGTAATTTCTGAAGATTACATATAACTTTTTAAATACTTCCAAACATGTCCCTTTGGACTTCATCTTAATTTACGTGGTACTTAAAATTAAATCAAGGTTGGATCTAGAGATAGTGTTAAGAAGTATCTTAAAAGTCCAGGCTAAATGAACATGGTTTTGAAGTAAAATCTGGAATATATCACTTAGGGAAAGCATCTTTTTGAAAATCTCTTAGTGAGTCTTTCCCAGGACTCCTCCTTGAGACTGAGGGTTTTGTTTGTTGTGGGTTTTTTGTTTGTTTGTTTGGTTTTTTTTGCTTGTTTTTAATTTGGACTGAATATTTTATTATTTGCAGGTTAGGTAAAGCTGGACAATTCACATGGGTGTAGTAAGGACTGATTCAGGCTTTTTCATGTAAATGTGCCTTTGCCATAATTTTTGCAAGATTAAAAACTTACTTGACGAAATTTATCTTAGACTCTTACAGGATGCATGAAAGGTGATTATGATGCTAAGAATAATTCTGAAATTATTATTTTTTAACTTGAAATCTTAATATTGAACATATTTTGTTCTAAAATCTATTTTTTCCTCTTTTACCTTACAATATTGATGTTATCTGACTGTGCTTCAGTTTAAACCTAAAATTATTATCCTTCGAGCTTTTGTCAGTATTTGCCAATACAAGAGAATGAACTACACCTCATAGGTTTTAGTCCAAATTAATTTCCTAATACTATTTAAAAATACCTTTAAGATTTTTCAGACTTCCTTATAAATCACATCAATATCCTCATGAAAGGCCATAAAAATGTATGTGGATGTAAGAGTGATTTGGAAGCAGCAATAATGAATTGCTATAATCTTGGCATACAATTTGACATAAGTACCTGGAGTCATCTGAAGCTCACTTCTTATTTCTGTGTTAATGAATAACTGTTATAATAGCTGAGTCGTAATACTAATTTGTGTTTCTTAGATAAATACACCAGTCCAAGCACTTAGGTATAATTCAAAACAGTAGTATTTTGATGTGTATGTTTCCTGTCCTGTTTATAGAGATCTGTCTTAATCTTACCACCCTCATTGTGAAAGGTCTATAGTAAAGTAATGCATGAGATTATGGAGTGGTCTAAATCACTTTTTTGATAGACAGCTATGGCAGTAGCTCCATACATATGAGCTGAATATTTAGCTCAGAATTACATAATTCTGCAGCTAAAGAGCACCATCTATTGGTTTATTGTGAAAAGATGTATTGCTTGTGGATGCACCTTCAATAAAGTTGTTGTTAATACACCAGAAAAGGGCTCGTGACATACCCTTGGCAATATAAGGTTCTATTTTCTTTTCCTTCTCCATCAGATGAGAAAGGATGAGCCATGGCCATGCAGCGAGAGGAAGGCAGTTAAATTCCAGCTTTTTCATTTGAGAACACTATTCGATTTTTATTAATTTATTTGTAATTAGTTACTTATTTTAGCCTCTTTAGAGACCTTCTGACAGTCATCCCTTTTATGTCACCAATGAAACTCTGCAAAGCCGTATGTTTGTATTGGAGTTGCTGGTAAAGGGTTCTCTTGCTGTCTACTAGAATTTGGAAGCTCTGATGTTTCTCCAACTTTTAACTGGATTTCCCCTTTTACCTGTTTTGGTTAGGAAACTGAATCCAATAATTATAAGCTTCTGTCTATCTGACCTGCCATGAACAACATTTCATTTTTATTCAGGAAAAGAAGTTGCATAGTTACCCTCAAATTCTTTCTATTGATTTTTATGTTGCAAAGTTTCCAGTTACCGTGTAAAAATCCTGTGGTCTATCACATTTCAAAATCAGCATTAATGCTGTTTAGCACTTGTACCCAATTTATCAATTATATATAGCAACACAAAAATTTAAATTGACTTACTGTAGAACACTACACAGTTCCAAACCCCCAAGATACATTGGAAAGACAAAGATACTTTTAAGGTGAGCGAGAAAGGTAGAAGGTGTGTCTGTATGAAGAGCTTTGTAAGACTGAAGAATACAGTGATTGTGACAGAATATTAGGTATTTTCTATTAATATGTTTAACTCATGAGAATTAGAGTTCTGTTCATGAAATATGATTTTGCTAACTGAGTTCTGCCATACCCTATTTGTTCAGACTCTTGCTACAGCACACATCATCAGTAGGCATTCACATATTGCAAACTGAATAAATGATAGAAGAATCCTTAAAATAAGTAATATGGCAAATGCCATGTCTCTTTAAAAGACTCAGTGGAATACATCTTTTCCCCATTTTCTGAGTCCTGTCAGTTGCTGCCTTTGGTGGTGATGCTTGTTTCTCCTGGTTTCTCCTAGCTATTTTCTGTTAGCAACACCTGTGCTTCTACCACTCTCTTCCCTTCCCTTCCCACCAACATGTCCTGTTTCTACATCCTCCCTCAGCATTTGCTGCCACGATCAATGATTTAGGCTTAAAATCTGGTAAAACTTATCCCAAACAAGTATTGACACATTGTAGTTGATCTTCTTGTCCTTTTTCCCTTGGTTTCTAGGAGATTAAGTGTTGAAAAACATACCCCCCAAGCCTTAAAAGAAAAAAGTCAGTCATGTGGTGTAGTCATAGTGAAAATGGTGCATAAAAAGTTTGCAAACAACGTGCTGAACTTGGGTGCCTATGGAGTTCTGTAATCTTGGAGTGAATGTCTCACTGGTCTCAGAGGTGTTAAGCATATTCTCAGAAAGGATTATCCCACTCACAGATTAGGGAATTTAGAAAGAAAATAGGCACAGTGTTTTGCATAGGATGCCAGCTATGTATACTAAACATGTCTTACAGGCAACTGGTATACTCTAGTTCTTAAAGTATTGCTTTCCAGAGTCTTTTAAAATCCCCTGCGTGGGAAATAGCATGTGTTAATTCAGTATCTACATCCAGTTCTTTGGCATAGCAGTTGCTATACCCAAACATATGCAGATAAACAGCTTCTTCACTCCTACAGTTTTCCCATAATAAGGATTAATAAGCTGATCTCATCAGTGATGTATCTTGTACTTTGCTATATTTATCAAAATCATCATGTTCCAAAATGGATTTTCTGCAGGCATTCAAATGCCTACTTGAAAAAATGAATTATCCACAGTTGTAAGTAAATTGTTAGCAGACTTGGGAAAATACAATGAACAGTGCTCAGTACCTTTGGAGTCGGTATAAAGGAAAAAAAAAAAAAACATAGATGAGACAGGTGGTGAACAGTCCCCCCTCCCTAACTTTTCTATAGGAGGAAAGATGAAACCTGACTACTATTGATAAGACAGCAAAGCTGCAAAGAAATTGTTATTTTAAGACAGGGTAACATTTCATTCTCCCATCCTGGACATTGTCTTCCTTTTCCTTTCAACACCCTAAAGGCAATTTTTGTCTTTTTAAATTCTTTTGATACAGAAGAACGTGTGTGATTTTTTTTGTTTGTTATATTATTTAAGTGTGTATTAAATAATACAGTATATATTATATAAGGAGATGAGCTCTGCTAGTTGCAGTGAGGCACCTTCAGATTCTAATTGCCAAAATGACCATAACGAAGAAAAGGACAAAGAGTACAAGTAGTGGTTTCAAAAATAAGCTGAAATGTAACACCTGAAGTTGTACATGATCTCTGAGTTGCTGGCATTGCACTGGAAGAAAGGGGATGATGGAAGGAATGAGGGCTTTGAGTTGGGAGACAAGAATGAATTTAACATGGGAAGAATTTTGTTTGGGTATGTTGGGGGATAGTATGACAGATTTTAAAGAGTTGGTAAGGTTTTGGAAACAGCTTCAGGCTGGGTTGGAGGGGCTGGGAGATTTGAACTTCAGAGTAGCAATGGGGGAATTTGGTGCTCTAGGTTGGGAGAACCTTTGCAGAGTTATACCCCAAATGAGCCTGGGAAGTGTACTCAAGGCAGCCGTCCCACAGGCACAGAGTGAACAAAAACATGTTAATCCCACAGGAATACCACCGTCACTAATGTTGTGGCCTTGATCCAGCAGGCATAGCCCCTCTCCTCTCGTCTTCCCCCCAAACAGGACTGGTTTGGTACATTTACCTTTGCTGTGTCAGGCAGCAGTGAAGCCTGGCCTGCCCTCTTCTTTCCTGGTAAATACGTGGTGGCTCTGTCAGTCTCCTGCGGTCTTTACCCAGATACTGACCCATATAATGATGGCAAGTGCTGAAATACATATGTAATTCTTCCGAGCGCTTCAGGGGGAAGTGTAACAAAACACTTTCCCATTCTTCCTTTTGGACCACAGCTTTCCTTTGGATTGTATTAATCCAAGGATTAATCTTGTGTTCGGAGATGGAGGTGATGGAAATAATCTGATTTAAAAAAAAAAAAAAAAAGTTGGTAGAGTCCTGAGGCAAAGGCAAATGTATTTAAGGCTCAGTTAATAGATATGTTTAGTTTATGGTAATACCTCACATAGAAATCTTGCAAAAGTTCTTAGGCTTGTATTTAAAGAAAGCATATCTGAAATGCATTGGTTATCTTTGGTAGTATCTTCATGCTAAATAATATATATATAAATATATCTGTAAGTATCTGCATGCATAAAAGTATTTGGAAGCTTTTGTAAGGATTTTGACCCTAAAATAAATAGGATGCTAAATGTACCTCATGCTAGCAGTAGTGACTAAACTAATGTAATCTCTTGCCTGTGTTAGCTGTAAAAACACAGAGACCACTTAGCTGTTAACACCAACATGTGAACGGTGTATGAAGTGAGAAGTACAGAAGCAGTAAATTGATGCTTAATTCACAGAAGACTATTGCTTTCTTTGCACCTATTAATTTACAGCCTACTGCGGTGAAGAGGTATAAAAGCTTACTTCATACCACATCACAAACTGACAGGAACATAAGAGTGAGAGAACTCACTTAAGGAAGGACTGTGACCTACAGTATAATTTTCCACCACATTTAAAATAACATGAAAAGCACTAGATTTTTAAAATTAAATATGTGATCAAGGTTTAAATACATTAACAGAGAGCTTGGATTGCTTAAAATACCACTAGCATTACTATCTTCTAACCAGACTGTCTAATCCTGGGGATACAGTGTGCTCTTAAAATTTCCTTCTACTAGGTCTGTTCCATTGTTCTAGAATACCTATACTGTTAGCTTTGTTTTCTCCCAAAATCCTTCAGATTAGATTCAGGAAAATAGATTCTAATGATGAAACAGCTCATACCGGTGCATTCAGGTATTGTTAGAAGCTTTTCTTAGAGATATTTATGAATCACTACTTTTCTTGCTTTTACACATTACCTATCCTTTGCAGTTAGCCTCAAGTGTAGCTTCCTAGCAAGACAAAACCTACAGATATTTTGACTTTCGGAACTTTTGATTAAATTTTCGCCAGCCCCCCTCCTTTTGCCATATAGACCTACCAGTGATTCTAGATTTGTGTGCAATAATCACAGTAGTTCTGAAAAAAATGCATCTACTCCCTGATTTTTCCACAAAAAAGAGTAATTTAAAAAATCTGGAATTCAAACTGGAGTTGATTAAAGTATATATCTGTGGAGGTCTGTGTTACCATGTGAGAATGAAAAAGATTAATAAAGAGAATCTCGCTGAGAACATGTGTGTGCATTTAAATATGAAGAGAAGTTATGAAATTGAAGAAGTAATATGATTCAGTTCATCTGGGCAAACCACAATTTACAGACATCAGTATTGGGAATATTAGATCTGTCTGGAAAACAGAAAGACAATTATTACCTGGAGCTTAAGCCAAGTTCTAGTTTTGTTGCTGGTACCTAGTTTAGGAATAATATCAGAAAGAAAACCAATCATGGTGTATCAAAGCTACATTGGCATGAGTAGTGGCCTCTTTTCCCACTGAAGGATGGTAATTTACCAAACTGGTCTTTTCTAATGTACTGTGGTTTTTTATGTTAAATTTAAAATATATTAGAATTGTAATACTAGCTATTGTAATTTTCTTAAAGATACAGTAGAATTTTTTTTCATTGTGATTTTTTTAAATATATGTTTTCAAATACCCAAGTATATGAAAACCTGTTTGTTGGGAATTAGCATAGTTGAATGCACTTTTACTTTCCAGCAAGTTAAACAGCAAATAAAATTATCTCAGCAGTTAATCACTATTTTTTAAAAGAAGGATGGAGTTTTAGGATGTAAGAATTAAGTGTGAGTATAAGTCTGTTTTATTTTTTTCCTGGATGAGCTGAAAACTACTATAACGTGGCACAAAACAACTAAAACATTTATTAGTAAGGTTGTTTTTTTTTTTTTTTCCCAACAAGATATACAGAAGTGGACATACTCCTCCAGAAAGCTCTTCCTGAAATTCCACTGCAAGCTTTTTTGGCCAACCACCTGTTAGTTTGTTGCATGGTTCTTCTGCTGAGCCCAGTGCTGTAATCTGCATCAGCTCAGAGTAAACCTGTCAATGAACTGTTCTTACAGTTAATAAATACCTTGGCCCCTGGTATCTCTGTTTAGTTAGCACACAGAATGCATCGATTATTTCTTTGACTCTAAAAGAATGTTAAATTGAATTTAAATAACGTGTTTATTGATGGCTAGTCTTTTTTTTTTTTTGATGTCTGCACAGTAGGCTAGCAATTGGACTTAATGGGTTTTCTGCAGAGGTCTGCACTTAGAAAACACTGCGCTCTTTTGTATCGCTGATGTTTTAAAGCAATAGTTACAGCACAGAAAGTTTAGATACGATGTGTAGCAGTGACTGAGATATCGTTCCTGTTCGTCCCATCTTCCAAGTAGGCAAGGGAGAGGACAACCAGCAGGGAAGGCAATTTGCTGTGGATAAAGAGAAAACACAAGGATTTTGCTGACAGTTTAGCCAAGCTTGCAGCAGCACCGCAGTGAAGAGTATGAATTTCAAATGTAAACCATCTAAAGTAAAACGAAACCCAGAAGTTCTAATGATTATTTTTTATACATTGGATGCTTTGTAGCTGATGAGTATATCAACTGAAAAACTATTCAGTATGCTAATAAGATTGGCAAATAATTGCATCCCACTTTTAGTGAAGCAGGTAAAAGGGGCAGAAGAGAGATGAAAGTTTTCCAGGCCAGAAACCAGGAACTTATATTAGGACAATTGTTATTTCTTTAGAAAATCTATTGATTAGAAACAATCCAGTAAAATATGATGTGAAGATCTGACTAATACAATGGAATTCTGTAATGTTAAATTTGTACAAAATCCCATGTAGAGATATGTGATCGCCTGCCTTTGGAGGAGACCAAGCATTTGGTTTTATTCTGTATTCAGAGCTTTTGGTAATTATAGATAAGGTGTTGAAAGAAAAGCTCAATTTCAGATATTATTCTATATCAAAACAAAATCCACACTTTTCTTAAAATGTATTCATTTTTGCACCCCTATTTTGAAATTAGAACAGCAGGACCAAATTTCAAAAAAACATATAGGAAGAAGCATGTAAATTATTTTAAATAACTTCAAATTAGGTTTATAAATTGTGCATTTAGTCGTGTTGTCACAATAATCTAGCTGTCTTTTTTAGCTGACTGAAGTGAGGGCAGTGTAGTTTACAATACATACTGAAACAGAAGTAAGATATATTCTAGCCAAGCATATATGCAGATTTACTGGAGTGTCATTTGTCATCTTTCTGTGTACATAAAAATATCATTAATATTACAAAGTTGAGCACTCAAGAATAAAGAATGCCAGCTTTAGTTTGACCCACTTGTACATAAAAGTTGACATAGCTTTTTAATTATGCCATCAAATGCTCTTATTTCTCACTGTGCTCTGAGACTGAATTTGCATTTAAAGAGAGTCTAGTCGGTAGGACTGCAGCTACATATGGTGAAATGAGAAGTTGTGTGCATTATCCGGGATATTAAAGGAAAAGAAAGGAATGTCTCATGATTAAAATAAATGGAGCACCACTTTAAAATCTCGGTCTTACAAATGCTTTATTTACAGGGTTGCTATGTCGTGGTAGCAAGTATCTTCAGACAAGATTTGTGCAAGTTCTTGCTAATATTGTGGTCCTCATTTCTTGTACAGCTCCTTTAGCTTTTCTTTCGACTGCAACTATAGCCCATGGGAGCTTGACCTGAGCAAACAGAATACAGGTACTCAAGACTGACTTTTTTTTTCTCGTGTGGCTGAGTCTTGTATCAAATTAAAATTCTTTTGGTGTTTTTTCTACTATTCAGACTTTAGTCCTTATTGGGGGAAAAAAAAAAATCAATGTTAAAGAGTATGTTCCATGTCTGGAAAATAAATATTTTAAAGGTTTATATTTATCTTTCTTGTACTGTAAGAAAAAATAGTAGTAGTAGTAGTATAGCAGTATATCTTCCAACATTGTGCAAACATAAACAAAAAGATGATTTGAGTTTCAGCAGTTGTAAGGGAGCACATTTAAAGATAAAGAAAATCTTTTACTTTTTCTTCATTCATTATTTATGGACCCTTTTTAATTAGTTTCAGTCTTGGTTAACCAGATGAATTAATTATTATTTTTTTTTAAGGAATGAATTAATTTGAATAATTTTTATTTAAAAACCCACCACTTTGCAAGTTGAATATTCTTCTAGTAGTTGTACCATAGGAATTGCTCAAGACTCTTCCTCCTGTAAATCATGTAATGTTAGTAATTTCTACAGGAGACAGGGGCTGCATCTCAGTTTCACAGACTGAAAATAGAGCTTGGATATAGCATTTAAGACCATAAACATCCCTATTTACTCATCCTCACTCTCTGGGGGGAAAAAAAGTAATTCTTGTTTTATCTACGTTGAAAAAAATGGTCATTTTTGATAGACTGAAGTATAGCATTCCACTTTGGTAAATAAAAAACAATAAATATAACTGACAGCAGTTTTCCTATGGAAGCTTCTAAAAATTTAAATGTATTTTTAGAAAAAAGGTGAAAGCATTAAAAATCACCATTAGCACTTTCTGTTTCTGAAGTCAAAACTGTAGTTTAACATTTATGGCCAGCCTATATCTTAGAAATATGCAAAGGATGCTAAAATGTCCTTTTGATATTGTCTCCTCAAAGATGTTAGGACAAGTGCTACCTACTACTGTGATGTCATTCCCAATATTCCTATTTATTGCTCTTTTGTTCAGCCATGATGGGTACTTAAAGAAGGTCATATAAAAATATACCGGAAAGAAAAAGGAAGGAAGAGTAAAGAACTTCTGTAGATCATGTGCAGTCCATGGATGAAAGGGGTGGAAGAGACTGACTTCCAAATAATGGCTTTATGGATTCTAACATTCGTATGCAGTGAATTTCATTTCAATCCAATGATGTGTTCATATCATGAATTAGCTTAATGATAGACTGACAAATTAAAAAATGAGGCCAAGAATATGAAAAATGCTTGTCCTCATAACCTCGGAAGTGATAGCAGAGGAGGATGATGCTTGAGCCAGTCACGTGAAACCCTGTGACATGTTTCTCAGTACAGTATTGCAATGAGCAGACCTTTGGTAAGCGTATTAAAGAGGTGTACATAAAGCAGCATTAGACCAAAACTAGAACACTGGAGCCAGACTGTTCACAGGTTTAAAAGAATGTTTGAAAACTAGATAGGTAATTAAAAAAGAATGAAAAGATGATTCAAGAATGGATGCTTGTCTTACCAGAAAGCAGTTTCAGAGGTAAAGGTTTAGAGGATATAGATAGATCCACACAGACAAAATACTGGATCATACCTAGCTAAACTAACAAAGGAAGCTTTGATTAAGACAAAGAACCAGAACCTGTTACCACAGTTGAAAGAAGGAATGGCTCTATTAAGTGTTTTAGCAAATTTTGAAGCTGACATTGAATTCTCCATCTCCTCATTTCTTCGAATAGATATTGGATGTCTGTCGTTGATTTGTGCTGTAATCAGGTTTAAATTATTACGTACAGCCCAGGGTAGCAACAGGATTTCTAGTTTTAAGATACGGAACCTAGATCTAAAGACTGACTGTATGAGAAGACTTCAGTCTACCAATTCTTTTTTATATCTTCGTTGTTGAAAGAAACTTTGAAGTAGCAAATCGTGTATTTAGCACTGAAGGTGTGGGATCCCAGAATTTGGTACTATTTACTAGGAGAGTTTCTAAAGCTGCGGGTTTCAACTGTTCTGCAGAGGGCAACTATCAAGAGAAATCTTGGTTTCTTAGAAACTGATGTACAGGTTTTCACAATAAATATTTAGAATTAGCACACTGCCCCGTGGGTAGCAATATGGTAATAGAAAACATGGGTAGTGTGTTTGCTTCAGCTGCTGTGTTTGAAAGCAATCCACTGCAATCCCATTGGGCTAGATGAAGCACTTAAAAATGTTAATTTTTCTGTGTACAGTAAGTAGCAGTAAAGCCCTGCAAATCTACATAGACTTGAGAGTTGAATTAATAAGTTTTATTTATATTTGGGATTTATCTACATTTTAAATGGTTCTATACTGGGGCAATCTCAAGTCATTGTCAAATTTTAGACACTAATCACTGGATTTATAACAAAAGGGAATCTATCCTTTCAAAAAAATTTAAGGATATTAATATGTTTCTCAGAAGACTGAAAAGAAAGATTATTTGTTTGATATGAAAATGTTTTAAAGTGTTTGCAGCTCCTGTTTGTTCCAAATTTGGATATTATCTCACAAACTTTTACTTCTCAGGAATTATAATAACAGCTTCCTGCTTGTTCAAAGTAAAGTATATAGAACAGGAGCATTTTTCTATTATTTAGAAGTCTTTATACAGCTTACATGCACTTTTTGTCTTGGTCTGTTCCTAGTAAGAACCTGGTATATGAAGCATAACATCCATTGATACAAATATGGACAAGTTTTCTCCTCTCATTATTCTAGAGTTATGACTGATTTTATTAACAAACCAAACCATACCACCTGTATTCTTTATGAGTCTCCGATGCAGAACTGATGTACACTTTTGTTAAGATATCGTGATCTGATAAATTCAGGCAACAGATATGAAATTCATAATTAGAAACAAGATAATTCCATTCTAATAATCAACTGTGATCTCCATAAAATAAACCATAAAAATTTTCCATCTGAAGAAGAGCATATGTTTCAGAAAAAAAGTTACATCTATCCCTGATTTAGTGTTCTCCAGTCCTTCAGAGTCTTTTGTAATATGTTCTAATGGTTAATTATCCTTATTGTTAAAAACAAGCATCTTATTTCCAAGCTTGGGTAAGGGTAGCTTCAGGTACCAGCCATAACACGCTGTTCTGTCTTTGCCTACAAGACTGAAGAGCTGTTATCAGATTCCAGTAAGTGCTTACAAACTGTTACCAAGTAATCCCCCAACTTCCTCTTTAATAATATAAAGTGATCAATTGTTTTGAGTTTTTCACAAAATGATATCTGATTTTTTAATTATTCTTGATTTTTTTTTTTTCCAAATCCTCTGCAAATTGCATTATCTTCTTTGTTACAAACTAAAATTGTGAAAGAGGAAAGAGCCTTACGGTAGCAGACATTTGCTTGTTATTTTCCTACCACTGTAACACAAGCTCGGGTGCAGCGGGTTACCCATTGGTCCCCATGTCACTTGGTGCAGTGTTTCGTTGGTTGGTTTGTTTGTTTTGTGTCATAGATATGTTCTGGAGGATAGCTCAAGAATTTTGTTTGTATCAAAACCGCTTGATGCAAAATAGAGAAGCAGCATAGATGCGAGTTTGTGTTCTCTATGAGTTTATCGAGTTACAACTGGCTAATATTCCCTCCTGCCAACCCAGAGCACCGAATGCCACAGCCTCTCTCGTGATTGGACTTTGTTAGGAATTCTAACAAAACCAGTAGAGGAGCTGTGCCCAGTGAATCCTATGAAAACTTGTCCCCTTCAAGACAGGTAGGAGAGGCCTCCAGACAACTGAAGCAAAGGAACTCTCTACCTTGGGATACACTTTTGTAGACCACCCTTTTGGCAAGGTACCTTCATGAGAATCAAGAGCAAATACCTTTTTTTCCCTTTCTGGGATCGATTTTCATGGTTTTGTTCTGGGAGTCTTGTTCCCTGCACCTTTCCATTTACCAGTATAAAGCAAGTCCAGCTGTCCTTCGGAGCATTTAAAGGGCCTGGGTGGACTAAGGAATGAAGGTAAACAGATCAAGAGCAGATCTTTGCAGAATCCACACAGAAAACCCAAGAACCTTTTCCAGAACATGAGTTTGTAACAAATAGGGAGGTAGGAAAGTACACAAAGACATGGAGTTTCCTGGCCCCAGTGTTAAAGGCAGTCTGTCCTCACTGAGCTTTCCCTGAGACATTAGAGATCTAGTGGGGATTTGTCTAATTTTGTGGCTGGGAGGCTGTGGCTCTCACACCAGCTGGTTGCCACGTCAGGTCTGCTGGTGGCTTGCCTTCTCTGTGCTCCACCTCGTGCTCGGTTTTCTACACCTTGTGTTTAATGTCTCAGTATATTCCCCCCGAGGGTCTTTTGTTTTAACGTTTTATAGCTTTCTACGTTAAATCCCTGGTATAAGCTGCCGACGGCCTCAGCCCCAGGCCAGGCTCTGAACAACCAAAACCAACTGACTTTCTATATGTGGCTTGAATATAGACGGCCATGTTAATGTCTGTCAACACTTGCTGGGTCCAAAGGAGCATGTTTTGCTTTGGAAACCCTCAGCTGTGGAAGTGTAGCAATAACCTAGTAATTCCTTGCCTATAACAAGTGGTTGATGGCCTTGTGTGTGGCAGGGAGTTGTTTCTTCACTAAGGTATCTTGCTGCACAGAGATAGTCGTACACAAAGCATTCTGCTTTCACGCTGACACCCCGATCAGTACAGATAAGTATTGCTCCTCTGCAACGAGCATGCGTATTCCTTTACACTGAACGTACTGAGAGGTGCCAGCAACTGCATTTGTGTTCATATGTGACTTAGTTTAAGACTTAGTTTAACCTGACAAAAACAGTCATGTAAAGTATACAGTACTGTGTGTTGTGCGTATACTGGATTTTGTTACCCGCAGCTGGGAAATTCTTTTGAATTTTTTAATGGCTGTTTTTGGTGCCTAACATTGTAAAAGCTGGGTTCTTTTGTATTTAATAGATATGGTCAACATGGATTTACCTAGCTTATGTTGTAAAGAAGAATAAACTTTGAAAATATAGTGTGACTATTAATTTGATTTCTTTTTAGCAATACAGCAGCAATCTTTCTGTATTCTTTTATTTTAAAAAAAGAAACTTCAATCTGATGTAGCTTCATGTAAAGAATGAAGCCAACAATTTTAGCAGTTGGAGGGCTATGCTTCAGTGATGTTTGTAGGAGGTACTAAGCCTGATTTATTGGACAAGCTGTACAAGATCCAAAAACTTCAGAAGGTGTGGAGAAAGTAAATTTTGAAAAATAGGTTATGAAAAGTTAATGAACAAATAATCATTTTTATTCTCAGCATGTTACTAGAAATAGAGTACTTCTGTCCCACCCAGCAGCTGCATTGTGCAGAAGCTCTTGAGAGTACTTGTGGAGGTGAGGAGAATGTAAATCACAAGTTGAACAGTAAAAAAATAGGCAGAGTCAGAAATATAGTCAGTAAGTATGTAAAATACATCAGAATCAAAGAATGTGGGAGCTTTTTATTCCATTATTAAAAAAAAAAATAGAAACCGGAAATTTGTACATTTTTGAAATGATGTGATTTAATTTCTAATATATTGCTATGATAAAAGATCAGTACAGAAAACCATATATTGTTTTCAGAGCCAACACAAAAAAGCTAGTATCTTAACTTATCTTAGAGGTATTTCCAGTAAAACTAGAGAGAAATTAAATATTTCTTTGCTCAATGGAGTTGAAGATAATTCTTGGTAAATAAAATATACTATCTGTATTTACTTATTTATTTATTTATTTATATTATTTTCCTAATTATCTAGTCACACTTAACAGAATTACTGCCATAAAGCTATCATGCTGAAAAACATTCCATTTCAACTTTAATTTAAAACTAAATGTTCTCATTCACTGATACAAACTAGTATTTATTTTCTTGAAAGTATTCCCTTAGCAGTACTCTTTCAAATGACTTTTTTCATATAACAGAAATTCCCCATTCAGTTTCTAATCGCTGTATCTAATAATTAGCTTTAGTTCCACTACAATAAAATAGTGCTTGCTGTGCTTATTTTATTTTAACTGTTGATGACTTTATTTACAAAGAAAACTTTGAAGATCTTATGAACTTGCTCGATTTTTTTTTTTTAAATTACATTTAATTAGGATATGCTTCTGCATGAACATTCTTTTTATCAGCTAAAACATGGAACTTCAGTAGTTTTGTATTGAATTGTTGCATGTTACATAAAAGAAGTCTATAAAACTGTGTTCTATCATTTATAACACTTCGATTGCAGACACATTTCATTTCAATGCTGCTTTTTATGAAGTTGATTACTTATTTACTTTATACCTTGAAATAAGTATCAAATGAGCCCTTTTTGCTGGCTAATAAGGTTCAACCATGAGTCAAAAGACTTTAAAATGAAAGCATTTTAAAGAGTTCCTTTCCTATAAATCACAAAGAGAACAGCATTCTTTTATTATCAGTATGTTTTTATTTTTTGCAGGTCAATACAATTTACAGGAAAGATACCCAACTGGCACAATCATATCTTATTTTTCCACAGTATAACATCTTTATATGTAGTAGTTCACACTATGATAGCAGCATGCCTCAGCGGAGTGCTCACCTCCCATTCCCACCTTTCTGCTTTTGTGGGGGTTTTTTATTAATTTGAGGTAGGAAGATCTACAGCATTTTACTGTATCTGCCTTTTCAGGTTTCTAGCGGGAGTCTGATGAAAATATCTCAACCACCGAAACATGAATCTAATCACGGAGCTTTGATTTGGGTCATATTTAAGCCTTCAAAAAAGTTTGAATTTTTCTAGTGTTTCTTGTTTTGCTTGTTTGTTTGTTTTTCAATAATGCAGCATAAATGTGAATGTAGACCATGAGATTTCAAAACTGGCATTGCTAATTCCAAATTTTATTCTGCTGTAACTCTGAATCAGCCTTTTGAACCTCGGCTTAAGCTAGCCAAAGATGAAGTCAGCAGCAGTAGGTAGCAGCTAACGTTGATGAGATGAAGCTCTCACTGCAAGTTGTAGTCTGCCTGCTTTCCAGTGTCTAAAATACGGAGAAAATATAACCCTTTGACATTTAAATTTTCAGTACATCTATGCCTTGATTTCATATCTTCATAATAAAATTTTCTATTAAAAAAAAAACCTGCAAAATTTTGCACAGAATCAGAGAGAAAAATGTAGAGAGGGCAGATAGAGATGCTTATGGAAGACTGCCCCTCTTTATATGTTGCCGGCAAGGGCATATCAAATACAGAGTGATTATTGATAAACTTTGTATGTTTCTAAATTCTTTAAATCACCACCAGTTTTTGAAGATAATAATTTAACTTTTAAGGAAAGCAATAGTATTACACATTTACCACATTTTAGTCATCTTTCATTAGGGAAAAAAATATTAGAAACATTACATTTGGTAATGTTATCACCAAACAAAGTACACAATCCCCAATTTTGAAATACAAGATATATTTAAATTAATAAAACATACAAACATTTCTAAAAAAAAATTTAGGTTACTTTTATCTTCTTCTCTTGGAATTCTTGAAATGAAAGCTGCTTGATGTGGAATCTTTTCTGGGCTTTAAAGTAAATATTAGGATTGGGAGATTGCAGATTGGTCCTTATATATTAAATATTAGAAAAGAAAAAAAAATATAGCCTAGTCAGAGTTTTTTCTAAATGATGGGGGGGTTTCTATTTGGCTATACAGAGATTGTTCAGCAAAACACATCTTTATGTTTTAGAAAATGTCAGAAAATGTCATAGATGAGCAGTAAAGATGTTCATCTGAAACCTAAGTAGATTAAGTTCCTCATTGTTCAGTTTTACATATTTCTCAGTTAAAGCTAATTAGTTGTCATGCTACTGCTGGAATAGTTTATATAGAACTACTGACATACTTGAATTCATAAATACATTTCATTAATCCCGTTTTATCTATCTTTATGGGTACCTCATTTTTTGAAGTTGTACAATGACTTGATTCAGTGGTTTTATCAAACGGTAGTATTTTCTTTCCACTGCTTTTCAAACTGCTACTTGTATTTAAGAGTGATCTGTCAACAGACTGGGTAGGTAAAGGAATTGAAAATGCATGTGTTTCTGTTCTGAAATGCTGGTTTATGTGTAAACTTAATGACAGATTATTACTGAACTGCTGGGAAAAAAAAAAACAAAACAAACCCACAACTGATCTAAAATACAGATTTAATTCCTTCAGAGCAATGACAGATATTGGTAACTGGAGAATAATCTGGCCAAACTGGGGCTTTACAGTGTCATAAAAACAGAGAGCCATATTTTATTCTCTTCTTTTCAGCAATAACAGATTAATGATTTCTGAGCTGTATTGATAGTCAGCTGCGTACCTGTAGTTTGACGACTGCATGTAAGCAGTTCGGTGTAGCTCAAGCTGGCAATGGCTAGGGCCCAGAGTACTCGAGAGCATCTTACAGGAGACTTCTGCAGCACCTGCAGTTAGATTCTACAACATGAAATGTAATCTCTGTGGCACTTTTCCCCCTTTTATGCTCCTATGCCTATAATATTCTCAAATGAAAAAAGAAGAGCTGAACCCATGTAAGGTATACACTATATATAAAGATACACAAATATAAATATTTTTAAATAAACAATGGAGGCAATATACCTGCATAGCTGAAAGACCTACATCTATTAAACTTAGACAAAACCCACACGTTGGTTGGAATAAACAAAGAACACAAGAAGAAAAAAAAGTATATGGGAGGGAGAGGAGCATATGAATACAGAAGTGTGCATAGGAGTAGACTGTGATGTTTGTCTGGACTTCTATATCATTGACAGTATATTTGCACCAAGCTGAGGAAGAAAGTATTTCCTTTATCACTTTGCATGAGACAGGCTTCTCGGCTGCTACCACTACCTGTGTTGTCGTTGGTTTGCTGTTTGGTTTTGGTTTTTTTTATAGTTATGATTGAAATAATGTTTCTGGATGTTCATCTGTTGTTCCTGATGCTTTTCTAGTTTATAAAGCATTAACATTAGTGGCTTTTGGTGGGTAAATAAATAAGGTTCTCAGAGGGAGGTAATACCTTTTTTTAGGCTAATGCTAGTATTAGATAAAATATACAAATTTTGGGTGCCTAATCCATTCTTCTGGAATGAAGTAGAAGAAGCAAATATGAAAGCTAAATACAGAGCAGCTGTTCCAAATTTTTTGGACTTGCATACTTTAACCATTTAAATGATCCAAGTCAAAAAGCTCACAAGGTACCTGTTGAGCAGTCACAGGTGTTAAAAAGGAAAGGTGATAAGTACATCAGTTCTTATAAGACAGTGAGAAAATAATTTTGTGCAACATTAAGGCATTAGCTGGAAGAGAATTGCTATAAAGCTCATCTCTCTCCTGAATCTGTGAAGTTTGGTATTCAATCTGAATTAATAATTTTGGGTTCCAGACTCAGCTTTAGAAGGTGTCTTGTGAGTCTCCCACAAGAATCTTGACTGTAATTGTGTTGATTAAAAAAAGAAAAAGAAAAAAAAATCTGCCCCTGTTGGCTGGAGTTTTCTTTCCTCATCAGTTGTCTGCATGACTTTGTTCTGCTCTTCTGTGGTCATTTAGTTTCACTGACAAATTCCTGTAAATGCAGTTCAGGCATTGTGTGAAATGTATTACATTATGGGAAGTGCATGGGCAGGATCCACTAATTTTTATGTTAATATTATTTTCTGAGACAAGTATAAAAGAAAATTGGATGATTGGACATCACATTAATAGTAGCAGAACTAATAAGACTGGGAATAAAGTTTGCTGTTTTTATAGGATCTGAGATTATACAGAGAAATATTTCTAATTTTTTTTTTTTTTTAAAGAAAGGTAACCATTATGCAAGCAATATCCACGAATTCTCCTCATAACAAAATTGTGACTTACTACAGTTTTCCAAGAATTCCCATCATACATGCAACCATATCTGTAGAGATTCTGGGTAGTTTGTGATTACAAAACCAAATCAAAATAAACAGAAAAAAAAAAAAAAAAGTGCAGTTTCCTAAAAGAAAGTGCAATGAACTGGATTACATTCCAGAGAATTTTTGTATCAGTTCCTTATTTTGCTTTTCATTTTACATGTGTATGCTTTTGTACATGTGTTTAGAAGGTAGAAAGCCTCAGGGAGAAGATATGTGTATCTTTTCGTATTGTATCATTAATAATCCAAGTAGGTTTGTGTTTGAAAAACATCATTGTTATCATAAACCTTCTAGGTCTATATGAATTTTAGTATTACTTAGGTTTTTTGTGAGTAGAGGTTTTGGATTTTCTGCATTAGCATTCACATACTTTTAATTGGATACTACTGTGCTAACTGTACTATACTGCAGGAAGGTGCTGAAGCACATAAAGGAATATTCTGCAATACATCATCTAGGAAAATATAATAAAACTACTTTTAGAGAAACTTATTTCTGCTCAGCCACAAACTGAATGGTTTTCTTGAATTTTAGAAGCTGTGGGTTTTTTTCTCTTTCTATTTTTTAAATTTTTCACGTTTGTGTACTTCTGGTTGACCTGAGTGTCCTATTTTCTTGATTTAAAATAGACCCTTTCTCAGGCACACTTATTTAAACAGAATTTTGCTAGATTTTCAAAGGTATGTTCAATGAAAAAGAACGAGATCATAACACAAGTGCTTTTGAATATGTAGGTCTTAATGCATGCCTATATTTCGTATGGCTGAACAGCATATGAGTAAAGCTATTCCAGTTGTTATGGACTACTTTACCCTCAAGATTAGTGGAGGAACAGGAGACAGGAAGTCTGGGAAATAAAATCTAAAAGAAAAACAATAGTGTCCGTTATCAATACGATTATTACTAAAATGGCTATAATTGCACATTGTATGAGGCCAGCAAACACTTATTTGTAACTGAGATTGAGGAATAAATGCTACTAGCAAGCTATACCACTGAAGTTATACACTTCTTATAATAAGAATCTGGTCCTGTTCTCATAGATAATCTTTTAACATCACATTTGTTTTTAAATATTGCCTGAGTTTTGTGTGAAAAGCTTATTTTATTCATAGCCAGTTAAAACCAAAGGCAAACTGAAAAAACCCTACAGCTGCCGGTGCATTATGATAGCTGGTATCCTGGAGGTATTGCCAAGAAAGAATTCTTGCATACTTCTAGTCAGGGAATGAAATACAAAAACATATGCGCATAAAGCAAGAGGGATTGAAAGGAGTGGGTTTTTGCCTGGAAGTTTCATGGTGTCTGCCATAGGACCAGGGCATTTCCGTTAGTAATGGATGTGGGGTCAAGCCACTGCTTGTCCATGGGGCAGCAAAAATCACAGTCAACATCTCCTCCACTGAATTCCCCTTGGCTGTATACAGACCAGTAAAATAAGGGATGTCAAAAAATGGAAATTGGATGTATGTTTAGAAGTCCTGTACTTAATTGTCAAATAAGGCTTAAAATTTCAAAACTAGAACTTTTCGAAGTTGATAAAGAAGCAAGTGTTTAACGATAGCATATCTCGTACTTCAGTTCACTGACTTGTATATGTCGATTACAGTGCATAATTTGCAATAGTTATAGCAAGTGGAGGAAAATAACCGCAGTAAGCAAGTGGAAGTTCATCGTATGTTAGGTTGTGCTTGTTATTAAGACTGTATAGAACGGTTTCTTACAAATCTTCTTACTAAATTGATCAAAGCAGCAAATTCTGTTAGGCTTTTCTTGTGCTTTCATGTACAATTTACTTTGTAAGTTTTTTTTTTCTCTGTGGTATTGGGAAAAATTATTTGGCCAAGTACCTCATACTGTGCTATTGATGAAAATAATTTATGTGAATCATGAATTCTTTTGTGTGGTTTGTCAGCACTTCAAGTCCTCCAGTGTGAATGAATGTTTGTTAAATCCCACTGCTTTCTTTTCCAAAAAAGGGAAAAACAAATTTAAAATCAAATAAGAAATTCAGGTATGAAATAAAAATGCAAAGCAACTTCTCAAAGTAAACTTTCTACTTTTATTCTGTGATGAAATAAAACACAGGTTTCTGCATATTTTGTTTTGGTTTTGTGAAATAATGGTATGAAGTGAAGTTGTCTTCGTATGATTTTGTCTTTTAACTAACAGTAGCTGTAAATGCGGGCACTGGAGTATTTGTCTTTGAAGCTTCGCTGTTAAAAACGCAGAGATACTTCTAGTACAAAGACCTGTACCTATGCACCCACCTGCCTGTCTATCTATATTGTTTTAAAGTGTATTATTCATAAATAAAATGCTAAAAAATTTATCTCCATCTGTGCAGCTGAATTTTACCACCATATTACTCTGTAACTGTCAACTCTGTAAGCTAATGTGCATGCTGTAGAAGCTATTCCAGGGAAATTTGACATAACTTTCTAGGTCTTTAAAAATAAAATGCCTAGTGAGACAATGTTTTAAACAAGTACCCAGTAATGCTTAATTGCGTTATCTGTCCGGGAAGATATTTGAAGACTGTATTACAGAATTAGGCTTCACTAAATGCACTTTCCCTGACACGTGTCCTTAATTACAGAAAGGGCATGCAAGTCAATGACTTTGATTTCCTCACAAATTAGAAATTTTGCATCCCTCTGCCTCTTCCAGTGCTATTTACTGAATTCTTCCATGGGTTGAGACAGTTTTGGATACATTCTTAATATTTCAGTTACAATATGTACTATAGCCTAAATTAATTCTTTGAACCTTAATTGCTACCAACAAGCATATTTGTGTGGTTATATTAAATTGGGCAGTTTTAAAACATAAGAAAATGCAGATAGCAAGCCTAAAATCTTTCTCATTTTCTTTCAGAAAAATTTAAAGCTTATTTGCACGATTCTCCATTCTCAGTGCAAGTGCACTGTGAATGGAAATAAAAATGGTTTAATTTCAGCAAAGAACTTTTATATACACCTAAATAAGTCTGTGTGTCATTCTATTTGATTTACGTGGAATTTTTATATACTCAGGCATTTACATAAATATCATATAGAGTGAACACTACTGGGAGGTAAAAATGCGTAGCTACGCATAGTAGTTGATTATGTTTTCCCTGTCCCTGAAAAACTGAACCAGAAGCTTTTGATGTTCAGAGGAGACATCCTTTACCTTTTTTTTGGCAGAAGCTTCCAGCAAGCAATCAGAAGGCAATCAACTCTATTCAGAAACTACAGAAGTAAACTCAAGGAGTGTGGCTTTGCTAAATGCAAATGTGTACTTACAACACTCATATGACTCTGGCAGATACTTTATGGGGACTCATTTTCCTCCCAAGCTCTCTCTCAGGTACTACCACAAGATCGCTCCTGTATATCATCTAAACATCCATGGTGGTTTTAACATGAGAAACGTGTCAGCTGGAGAAGTTAACCCTGAATATATTTACAGTAGCTTATACTTTTTGAGTAAGCTTGTTTTCTGGAATGTCTTTCATTAGTATTTTAAATCCAGGTTGATTAACACCTATACTAAAACCATACTGGTTTTGTTCCATAACTGCCGTATATCTTCCCCCTCCCCCTGTGCCTCAAAGTACTGCAAAAGTGAAACCTGTATAATGCACATGGCACTGTGAAGGAAATTCAGAAATAAGAACAATTTTAGAAAAAATCAGAAGGGAATAAAAGGAAAATTTTAGTGCTGTTGGTTTCAGTAATGGAACAAACTTCTAAATTTCCTCCTCTTTTCTCTCTACTCCTACATCATCAGAATTCCTTTTGTCTTTTGTCCGGTTCCAGGGAAACAGTCACAGGTTGTGAATGAGATTTTCTCCACTGATGTCTTCACGTAGGCTTTGGATCAACTGTCAATATGTCTGCTTTGGTTTATACATGATAGACCAATTGATTTTTACTGCCATTTTTGACCTTCCTATATTCAAAGCCACAGTAAGTCTCAGGAAAAAATGTTACCAGTATTGCTGTATCTGTGTAATAACTGAACAGGGACTTTAAGAGCACCACATCAGACAAGGGCATTCACTTTTGATCAGTTCCTCTGATGGTCAAAATTTTCCCTCAGGTTTCCCCAGACTGTCTTGTAAGCTCCTCTAGTGGAGCTCAACCAGGTTTATTAGGGATCTGGAGCACACAACGTATGAGAAGATGAGAGGATTGGGTTTGTTCAAGCTGGAAGAGAAGGTTTGAGGAGCTGCAAAACTTACTGCAGTCTTCAACCTAATGTGAAGGTAGTAGATGGAGGCAAGACACACCCAGACTCTTTGTAGAGGTACATAGTGGTAAAGCAAGAAAGGAAATGCCAGCTAGATATAAGGAAAAAAAATTCTCATGGGAACAGGTTGCCCAGAAAGACTGAGGAATCTCTATCCTTGAGCACATTCAAAATTTTGCTGAACAAGGCCTGTAGCATCACCACATACTTTGAGTTGGGGGTTGCTCTAAATGATTTCCAGATCTCCCTTCCATTTATGCTATGTTTCTAAATTTCTAAATAACATTTTCATTTTGTCCAAATTGATTTTGATTTCGTATTCCATTTAACTGCAAACACCACCAGTATTTGTATTTTCCAACATCATTCTTTTACCAAGAGCCCACCATCATTCCATGAGCTTCTATGAAGTTTGCAAATTCTATGCCTTTCCTATTCCTTCGCTTGCCATTGCTGCTAGGATAAAGGAACAGTGAGCAGCAGTGCTTCTTACAGATACGGTTGTACGAAGCCCTATCTAAAAGTGCCGGAGAATCTCACAGTCTTTATGTTGAGAAGGAGAGAATTGTAGAGTATATGCATATATGAAAAGTAGTGCTATTGGGGACCGTAGGACCTGCAGTGATTTGCAGTGATACAATAAGTCTGTTTTAAAAATTTTGTACTGCATTCTGTTCTTACATGGAAATCACTGAAAAGTTTACTTTTTCTTCTGTCTTGTCATTCATATTTCTGTGAGCCTTTATAACAAGGTCTTAAAAACACAAGCACACAATCAATATCTCTCTTAACATGAATACAGTGCACCAAGTTAAGCCTTTTTAAAACACAGAGAAGTCTCTTTTAATGCTATAGAGAATAATCAGTGAATTTTTTGTGATTATAATGTACACATGTGCCTGAATATAAATGTAAATACTATAGATTAATCCATTTTGTATTCCTGGTAGCTTATGGTTTTTTTTTTTTCTACAGCCTCATTTACCGACATCAGCTGCATGATTGACAGTGTTAATTGTAGTGGAATTTATGTCAGACACAAGCTTTTCTCTGGAGCCTTGGAGTCAATGTTTATAGTTGCTACACAACCTTTGAAATGCGTGAGGGTAATGTGATTTTATGTTTTTGTCTTTGCAAGTGCTAGAGGAGCACTGTGTTGTAGTACTAGAGCCAGCAGATCATTCTGAGATGTTTTAAACAACTGCTTTCAAAAAAACTGGCAAGGATAGTGTAGTCCTTCATCTTAACGAATACCTAAGTTAGAAGCGCAAATGGAAGTGTGTCTTTGGATTATAGCTGTCAAAAATTTATGCGTTGGTTTTATTAAAGTATCCGGAAATAGAATTTTGGGTAGCTGCATGTGTTTCCAGATACAAGTTTAATATAATGTTTAGTGTAATGTTTGTTCTTTCCTCTTCTGTGATATTTCCCCATGCTATGTTCCAGTCCTTGAGATTTTGGATTTATTTGTGCTACTTGTTTCTCTAAACTGCAACTACCTGAAGGAAAAATTTCATGTGTCCATCAGAGAAGACTGTTTTATTAAATGTCTCTCTATCGTTAGAAAGTAGTTGTACTGCTTTTACTTAAAGAACTCCCACACGTGTGGCAAAAAATTGGGTGAAGTCCACGTTGACAGGTTTTATTAGGCCTAAATGTTGCAGTTTGTTGCTGTGTTGGGCTGACAAAATGCAATGCCACTGGAGTCTGTAAGAGTAGCAATGTTTGTTGTTTGTTTAAACATAGGCAAACCTTTTTTTTTTTTTTTCCTTCTATGAAGTGTAAGTAACTTTTCAGTTGTACATTAAATGCATCAAGTAAAACAAAAGAAAAGAAAACAAAAAAATGCCCCATGGCATTTTTTACAAAATATCTTCTAGGTCATTGAGTTCAGTTTCTTTAGTCTCAAGCAACCATCACTAATTCAAGAGAATGAAGACAATATATTCTGAAGCACTAACACACCTTATGCTATCTAACAACTACTAAAATCCTAAGATTTTAAGGCTGAAATAGTGTCGTACAGGAAAACAGGAGGAAAGACCAAGGATGTTGCGAAGAGTTCCTGCAGAGCCTCAAATCCTCTGTGGAAGCACATCCTGCTGTGGATTAGAGCGAATCCTAAACTGGGTTGTCCTTACTGATTTGACCAGAATGAAAACTTATTACCTGACTTCAAATATGAATTAATTCTGAGTCATAGCTGATGAAGAGATCTTACTTTCCACTAAGGACATTCTGTCCCAGTGAGCATTTCTCTAGTTGTGGCTGGACTGTTGTATTTCAGAAGGGGATCAATAAATATTTCTTGGAGGACAATAGGGTAAGAGGAAAAAGAAATACGTTCTCAGCATTTTCAAATTGTCTGTAGAAGCTCTGAAATATAATGCAGAAAACCCCGGGCTCACTAGATCACTTCTATGCCACTTGAAGTTGCATCAGCTCAGAAATTAAAGGACTAACATAAAACGCAATTTTCCATGTCAAGCAATTTTCTGAAATCCTCTTTGTTTTCAATGATTTTTCCATAAATAGGTTTGTTTGATTTGAGATCAAAGTGTTCTCAAGACGTTTCATGAATACACATATATAAGCTGTTTGTAATAGTGAAGAAAACCTCTGAAACCTTACATTGTCGGATTTTTATATTCATTTTTTTAACTTCGGTGCAGCACCTGAAATATATTACGGTTGTCTCCATCTCACCTCTTCTTTGTATGTTTCTTGGTGTTTTTTTTTTTCTGTAGGTATGTTATCAACTACACTGTTATGGTATTTGATTCCCAAGTAAACATTAGCACACACATCTTCACAGAACTATCGTAAAGCAAAAAACTATAACCATGCCTATTTTATAAAGTTAGTAAACTTTCAGGAATTTACATAGCTTATATGCTAGGGTTCATTTCTAGGGCATTTTGTTTATCCTAGGGTATTGCTTTCATTCTAAAGGATCTTGATTTGGAGACAAACCTGTCTTTGTGTACCCATTTTGTTCTTGGGTGTTCCATTAAGATTTAAATTTCAATTCAGAAACTCACTGTTTACTATCAATATTGAACACTGTCTCCAAAGAATTAATGACTGTCATAACCTTTCTTTAAAAATCCTAGTATTTTTCTGGCATGGATAAACAGCATTTTCTTTTGGCTATGTAGTACAGAATTCTAGAATAAATGACATGGCTTTAATTTAAATAAAATATTTTTCTGTTGAAAATGAAATACTCTGCAGGATTGCATGACTGATTTGAAACCTTAGTAAATAAATTCTTTAAAAACTTAAAATTTTATTTCAAATCAGTATGCACTGACAGTTTTAGATATACTTGAGAAGAGCTATAATGATATAAGAGGTATAATGGTTTAGTACTAACTCTTAATAGAAACTAGACCGGAGAATAAGCAATTTTAGAGTGAGCAGTTTGTTTGAAAGATCTTTAAGACTACTTTTGAGAGAATCATGAACACCGAATCCCAACCTAAACCTATGTATAGTATGTATGCCTATCCTTGACTTGAAATTTAATAAAGAGGTGCTTATACTCCACAATAGCAGTTTGCAGTAAGGAGCGGGTAACATTCCAAATCTTCATTTGGATGAACAAAGCTTGTAACTTTTGATGCAGTCATGGAAATGCTGGGAAAACACCTGTATTTTGTGTTAAGTCATGTTTTATATTGCTGGGCAGACCAAGCAGGTTTGAGAACCTTTGAAATGGTCTGTTGTATCCCTTTTCCAATGTGGGTGATCTTTAAATGGCATGGCTAATTTCAGCACTGGTTTTTTTTAAATAAAAAACATTTGATTATTCCTAGAGCTGTGCAGAGAGGTTTCACAGCACAAGTGACTCTTCAGATTGGAGTCTGCCACGGTGTTCCATGTCACTGGAGCACATCTATTCACAGTGCAGGTTTCTCCTGTCTGCTGGTCTTTAGAAATTGTGGTCTGAGGCAGCATTTTTAGAGGTAAAGCCCTTCAGAATGTCAAGGAAAATTTGTCTGATGTTCATGGCTACTTATGAATGGACTACCTTTTCTGCTGAATTTATCCACCATCTAGTCCATCTATTACTCTTTATTGCCAGTCTGTGCAGGGACCAAAGCACTCTGCTTAGAAAAGCTACTATTTTCTTCCCTTTTTAAAAAACATATTTAAAATTTGCCAGGTTATTTATGTGTCCTCTTGATCTACACCACTGTCCTGGATTCGGCTGGGATACGAGTTAATTGTCTTCCTAGTAGCTGGTACAGTGCTATGTTTTGGGTTCAGTGCGAGAAGAATGTTGATAACACACTGATCAGTTGTTGCTAAGTAGTGTTTAGACTAAGTCAAGGGTTTCTCAGCTTCTCGTGCCCAGCCAGCGAGAAAGCTGGAGGGGCACAAGGAGTTGGGAGGGGACACAGCCAGGACAGCTGACCCCAACTGGCCAACGGGGTATTCCATACCATGTGATGTCATGCCCAGTATATAAACTGGGGGGAGTTGCCTGGGTTGGGCAGATGGCTGCTCAGGGACTAACTGGGCATCAATTGGTGGGTGGTGAGCATTGTGCATCACTTGTTTTGTGTATTCCAATTGTTGTATTATTATTATTATTGCCATTTTATTATTGTTATTGTTATCATTATTATTTTCTTTCTTTCTGTTCTATTAAACTGTTCTTATCTCAACCCACGAGTTTTACTTTTTTTTTTCCCTGATTGTCTCCCCCATCCCACTGTGTATGGGGGGAAGTGAGCGAGCAGTCGCGTGGTGCTTAGCTGCCAGCTGGGGTTAAACCACGAGAGCCACAAGGGAAGCGGTTGAACTGTGAGGAAGTGAAGGAGCAGCAACCAGGTACTGCTCTCTGGGGCAGCTGTTGCTGTCCATTAGATACAGTCCATTAAATATAGTTAAGCAGTATATTTATTTTCTGATCTTTTCTGCCTCCTTTCTTACTTTATGCTTCTTTGTATTGTGGCATAGGAAATGATTGGTGCAAAGATGATAAATATTTACTCAATAATTCTTTTACTCATAATTATTTCTTGTTTTACTTACTCTAAAAATCAGATGTCCTGACTGACAGAAATAGTATTGGGTAAATCCCATTGCCTGATATCATGTGGACAATTACAATTTGAATTTTTTTACTTTTCCTAGGACTAAATTAATCCTTTCAGAGTTTGTGTATGGAACTTTGTTAAAAAAAAAAAAAAAAAAGTTGCAGAGAAAATAGAAAAGCTGGAGATCTACCATGCAAATTAGGAAGGAGAATTTAGCATTTTAATTATCTCAGAGTTAGAAAGTTGAATTGAAAACAAAAGGCTTCAGACTGTTTTGTTTGTTGGTTTTAATAACTTTTAGCAAAATATGTAAGAACCACCGTCCACATTTTAATATTTATTAAATGAAGCAATTAATTTAATTTCTCATTACGTTTAAGGAACTCTCTGTGTACTTATGATTTATAAAAATTCTCTCTGTAATCTATTTTATCTATGAACACAATTAATTTTCTTAAGTAAGTATTTAGCTTTGGCTCATAGTATTTAAAAAGAATTATTGGCCTTTCACTCAACTTTTCAGTTTGATACCCATTCTATTGAGCAACATACAGACAGATTTTTCATGAAATAGATTTATCTAAAAAATTATGAGTCTCTTAAATTTGTGAATATATTCTGGACAGCCTATTTTCAGCTTCCCTGCTGTAATTGAAACTTGAAATATTTTTTTCAATTTTTTAATATTATCCAGAAGTTAGCTAGCAGTTCTCTTCAGGTTGTTTTTCTTTATTTGTTTGAGGTTTTTTGTTGGGTTTTGTTTGTTGCATGCTTTTTTTTTTCTTAAGTCAGAGTGTCATCATACAATCAAAATTCATGCACAACCTTATGTTGTACTGAGCCTCTCTAACATCTCTTGGAGGTCAGTGACTTTGTTTAAATTGTTCATGTGTATGTGTGCTTAACATTGCCACTTAACATTAAAGTGTTGGCTGCAAAAGTTGTTTGTTACGTAAGACAACTTAGAAAACTGAACACAGTAACAAAAAGAAAGCAAAGAAAAAATGGCAGAAATAAAGACATTTTCACTGTTCATTATTTCTAGAAACAGAATTTTAGAATTGCTTGATGAAATAACTGACATAGAATCTTTAAAAAATCAAAATAACATCAGAGAAATAAAATTTGATTAAAATCTCTCAGTGAACTATTTATTATAATGGCAGAAAATCGCCCAGAAGAATGGAAGCAACCCTTATGAATTTGTCTTATTTTGAAATAAATAGATCATCAACATAATTCTTGTCAAATAAACAGCTTCTGAATACTTCACTTTTAGAAAAGTTTAACTTTTGTCTGTATTATAACACTATCTAAATCCAGCTACCTGTTCAGAATTATTTTGTTTTCCTTTCTTTTTCTCTGCCAAGGGACACAACTTAATTTCTGATTTCCTTGTGTTAGGACAGAAGGACATCATACACAACTAGAGAATGATACACATTGCTCATTTTTAGTCTTATTGTTGTTCATTCTTAGTTCTATTTTTATCTCAGATGCAGGTAATTTGTTGTTTATTTTTGTGTATTGCTAAAATGCACGCTCATCAAAATTGGTATTATTTTCCTTGTCTTTATTCATTATTATGCTGATCCCTCACTGAATCCAGTAGTTTTCCATTTACTAAGACATTAAAAACATTTTCATTAGAAGAAAACTAAGTGGGCAGAAGGGGAACACCAATTTGGCAGCGCTTGACTGTTAAGTGGCAGTGATTCAACAACAATAGTTACCAGTGAATTGATGTGTGATTTTCTAATAGACGAACGAAGACATCATGATGATGAATTCTTTATCCCCTAATTAAAAATACCAGCAGTACTGTTCTAATGAATGCAAAAGTGTTGCTGTTAATTTTGTATTTGTCTGTATGTCCATATATTTTTAAATTATATTAGTAGAACAAGAAAATACAGAAAACCAGAGATTTTTATATGTATTCAACTTCATTCTTTAAGGCCCATAAACTGGAAAAATATATATAAGTAATATTCCTGCCAGTAAGTCTGGAGTAAAACTTTTTTTCTCCAATAGGACTAGAGAATGCAAGACTAAGGAGATGAGAAATCATCTGTGAGCTAGGTATCGTGTGTTGACACAGGCTGAACTTTAAATATGCATGTAAGCAGTGAAGTCTGAATTAAAACTAAGTGTTGGATGATAATTGCTGGTGTAGAAAACATTGGGAAATGAAACAGGAAGGAAAACAGGAGCAGCACCTGTATGTTTACCAGACTATTAATCTCATAGGGGTCACAATGTTTATATTCCCTATGTTTAAAACTTCAGTGCAGAGTCTGTGAGAACATATCACCTGTAGAGAACTTATTAGAGTATAGGTTGTTACTGCTGGAGCAGATTTTTGAATGACTTAAAAAAAAAAAAAAAAAAGGTTGATGTTTAACATAAATCTTTGTAGCTTTTAGAACTGGTTTCTCCTTTTGGAAGTTACATGAAACCAAGCACTAAAATGTGTTCGTACTAGCTTCAGATGGACCACTATCTTAATTATTTTCATCTATAGGTTTCAATTCCTGGAATTAATTAAAGAATAATTGGAAATCTTCAGTCTTACATTTCTTTTCTGAATTTCATCAGCCTGATATTTAGGTACTTATTTGTGTTTCTGGAAAGAAGCGTGAAAAATGTATGTACACTTGCTTCAGAACTATACAAAAAGTTTGTTTCCCTTTTTTGTCCCCTTAGCCAAATAGTATTTTAATTGCATTAGAATTGTGGAAGCAGTAAGATGTCCACTGAAACAAACCCTTAATGGATAAGATATGTTAAAACTTCATGCTTATTAATCAAAGGAACACATTCGTATGCTTTCAAAAAGAATTTTCAAGATGCAGTGAATAATTTTGTGAAAAGGCTGCTAGCATGAGGTTTCTGTCCATTCATCAAATACTCTGTAAATCCTGTCTTGCATCAGCACTAATTGCCTTGTTTTAGATCTGATTGAGATGGGAATTATTTTCATTCCACTATATCATTAGAAAACATTAATATATGGCATCTTACTTGGTGTCAGTGTGTTTTCAAAACTGCAACTCCTAAAAATATTAGTATGCTTGAAAGTAACCTAGATAGTGTTTAATTAATATGACTGGTGCAACGTAGGAACAGATTACAATTACTGTATTTTCACATTTATACTTCTCCTGTGGCTCTCATCCATTAGCCTTTCTGGTTTCCAGGCAACCCTGCTTCACTCTGTCCCATATGGGATGTTGGTACTCTTTGTCCTTTTCCGGTCTATTACTTCTCAAGAGTATTCACATTCTTATGACACCCTCTTACCTCATTTTGATATTCAAGTTTAACATTATCTCAGTGTTAATGGTGATGATGGGCAAAGGAGAAACTCAGTTGCTTTCATCTGTAATTAATACCGTATTCTACTAGTCATACTTTGTAAATAATGTTTTGTTACACTGTTGGTTTCAAAAGCAGAGTCCTAGAATGTAGAAATCAAGTGGAATCCCTTCTTCCTTCTCGTATAGATGATCATTCTTGTTCAGGCTGTTCTGTAGAGCTGCACATGCTAAAGGTGTATCAGTGAATAACTTACATCTAACACTCTTTTTTCAAGACAACTCCAAGCTTCTGGCTTCCTCAACATCTATGGCACTCACTACTTAACATCTCATAGCTTGTGAGATGTCTCATCTCACTACGCAGCACATGAGATGGTCCTCAACGTATATGGCACTACTGAACACACACAAAAAAATTGTTGTCTTGCACCAGGGGAAATTGATGTTAGGGAAAATTACTTTTTTTTTAATTCATCAGATAGGTTATTCTGTCCAGAACACAGTAGTTTACAGTTTCCTCTGTAAATTTGATAGCTAGTTATGACTCTAGTAATTAGCATACTAAAATTTGACATAACCTCTGCCTGCTTGGTTTGTTCTGTTGTATTTTTCAGGACTTAGGACACTGATGAAGTTTGAGTAAAATTTTCAAAACTAAGTGAAACTAAGTAAACAAATTATTTCAAAAGAAAATAGACATTCACCGTATTAGTTGGTATGAATATTAAACACCACACTGTTTAAGCCACAGAGTGGTGTTGATCTTTTGTTATGTTCTTCAAGGAAAAAATAAACTAAAAAGTGTACCTCAGAAATGATCGTGACCTATAAAACTAGCTTACATATTTGCACAGAAGCAATGGAGTAATACAACAGCATCAAAGTATATATTATTTCCAATGTATCGCATCTTTTCTATTTTGAGAATATACAATAATACCAGCTACATATTGTAACTTCATTGCTCAGTCTATCGGTCACTTCCTCAATTTACAGAATGTCAGCGTAAGTTTTCAGTGACAGTTGATACTGTATCTAGACTCAAACTAGACAGACTAATAATGAAGCTGCAATGAGCAGAACTATAACTGTGTGAGCGGGTTGATTTAATAAGGTTAACATCTGTCACTTGCAGTAAGTTTAGCATTAAGACCCTACATATCAAGATCCTGTTGCCAGGCTCAAGATTAGTTGTTAGTGAGAAATACCAACAGGAAATGTCAATGTCTTTGGCATCTGTTTCAAGTAAAAAAGTGTTCCCAAATGGTGTTATTTGTCTTTACTGGTGACATAATGGATATTAGAGGAAGGAGTAATATTTCTAAGGTTCTTCAGCGATCAGTGGAACCGGAAAACATCCCACATCACAAGTTCAGGCCAAGCTAGTTTGCAGTGCCTTTAGCAGCGCGTGTGCAGTACCAGAATAGTACTGTTTCTTTAAGGCCTCTGGGTAGCCACAAAAAAATATGTATTTTAAAAACAAGTATTTTAATTTTCCTTTCCTGTTTTCTCTACCTATTTTCATATCTTGTTTTGTGCAAAACCAGGAGTAATGATGATCCTCTGTGGCTTGATCACTCCTGGCTCTACTCAATTTCTCCCTTGAAATAATAAAGGTAGAAGACTGGAAGGGAGTCATGCAAAATAGGATCTATAACTAGCATTTTGTCAGCATTTCAGTGTCTATTTTGGTCAGATCATGGTAATGCTTTCCTTTGTGTCATCACTCACAAAATCCAAGTGACTGTAACTTGCAGATGACAGTTTCTGTAGAAGAGGTATAGCAAAGCACCTTCAGACACTGCTTTTATTTTAATACTATTCACAATTTAATGAAAGTTTCAGCAAAAAGATGTTACATTTCCTACAGCCTAACTACAGGAATCCTCTAACATTTGCAGCATTCGCTCTATTAAAAGTCTAATGATTTAACTTAGATTTCAACTTACATAACTTAACACAGTTTACTTCTTATTCTGCCCAACCATGGATGCCGTGGCTCAGTTTCTTTATCTTCATTTTGAAGGATGTTTTTTCCCATTTTTACCAAATCTGTCCTTGAGATTGCGGAAGGAGAACTCTCCACATGGAGGCTTAGCTTTAATTGTTGCAATGTCTCACGTCCTCTTTTCAGCCATTATTTTTAGATCTAATTGTTTATATATTCAGTGATACATGAGTGTGAGTTGGCGGGGCTGAAGGGATAATGACATGGTAATCTAATGAGAAGATCTTTCCTATTGCAAAGCAATATGATAGGAACTTCCCTTGCTAAATATAATTTATGCAAGTAATTAGGGAGAGATTCATGGATGAGGCAGTTCAATAGTCTGCGTCTTCCTAGACATTCTTGCAACCCACAGGTACTCTTTGTACGTCCTGTAAGCGTGCTGACCAACTTTTTATACCTTCACAGCTGACATTGGTGTGAAGGATTGCACAGAGCAAAAAAGGAAAGGCAATCACACCCACAGGAATCTTCAGCACAGAGTGATGCATTTATAGTGTAGGTTAATTTCCCAAAAGAATGACTTCAGTATTTATCTTTATGGATGCATTTTAATATAAAAGAAGATATCTACCTTCTAAAAACTTAAATAGTCCAACTCTGGAAACCTTTTTCCTCCCTCCTGCAAACTCAGTGGCATATAAAACTAACAAAAGGAAATCTCTTTCCTCCACAAAAAGCTGTTTTATTTCATTCTATAAGCTACTCATTTTAGGAACAGTTCAGAGAGCATGCAAACAAAATCTTGTGAGTTAAAAAAAAAAGAAAGGGAAAAAAAAAATTTAAAAGTCCTTCAATTTAAGGACCAAGTCTCCTGGGCACAAAAGCAAATTGTATCTCATTACCACAGAAATTTATACATAAATGTCCTGTGTGATTCTTAGGACACAAAACCTTTTTCAGTATACCCTACTATAACACCTGGGTATTTATTGGGCATTACAAATAGAGTAAGTCTTAAAACTGGAATAAATATTATCTATCAGACTCTAAACTATGTATACCTCATGCTATTATTAAAATTAAATTATAATTTTATTTTAGTGAAATACATGCTATATACCTTTGGAGTCTTCTGGTAGGTTTTTGTGTAGCTTGTGGATACTGCATAAATTATATTTATGCTTACAAATCCTTTTTTTTTTAATTCTATATTCTATCTAATATATTCATCCATCATGTTACATGTTCTTTTTTTTCGTTGGACTTAGGTTTGAAGTTCCTTATTACAGGATTATTATTTTATAAACTGTGTATTGAAATGGTATCTTGACTGACTGGACTCAATTCTCCATAATACATGAAATATTCTTAATTGGCCTTTTCAAAGGCTTTTCATATAGATATCACATGGCTCATCTGATATACACAAAGTAGATTGTTTTCCTGCACTTTTTACATCATTTTCTATATCTCACAGGAGACCATGGATGTGTGAATCTTTCTAAAAATATACAGCTCTATTCAAAGTTTTATGGGGTAGCACTGGGATTCATTTTCAAATTGAAATATTTCTGAGTTGGTTGGTTCTTTTTTGTTCCCATTTTTCCAGGTGTTTCCCAGCTTATTTTCTCAGTAATGAGTTAAAAACAAAAGAATCCTTGGTATTTCACATACTAAAAATTATTTCTTAAAGAAAGCTGCATCTTGGAAGAACAAACAGTCTATTTTCAAACCAAAGCCACTGTCCACACTTTGTGCTGAGGTCTGATTTGCTGAAACTTCAGTGCTTTAATGTTTTGGATATTGTCTCATAACTACTTCAAGGTAAAACCAGGTGAAATTTTATCACCTGGAGATGCTATGAAAATCTAACTGTAATTAATCTGTAGCATTTAAAAGTTACGCATTACCATCTAACCCTTTAATAATATAATCCAATCTTAACAGTATTGTTACTTGTTTGGTTGTTTGCTAGTTAAAATTCAAATTGGAATTGAATAAGAACGGTGGAGAAATTGGTATTGCAGTTGTCCTAGTTTCAGCTGGGATAGAGTTAACTGTCTTCCTAGTAGCTGGTACAGTGCTGTGTTTTGAGTTCAGTATGAGAAGAATGTTGATAACACTGATGGTTTCAGTTGTTGCTAAGTAATGTTTAGTCTAAAGTCAAGGATTTTTCAGCTTCTCATGCCCAGGCAGCGAGAAAGCTGGAGGGGCACAAGAAGTTGGCACAGGACACAGCCAGGGCACCTGACCCAAACTGGCCAACAGGGTATTCCATACCATGGGACGTCACATCCAGTATAGGAACTGGGGGGAGTGGGGGCAGGGAATCACCGCAGGGGGACTAGCTGGGTGTCGATCGGCGGGTGGTGAGCAATTGCACTGCGCATCATTTGTACATTCCAATCCTTTTATTATTGCTGTTGTCATTTTATTAGTGTTATCATTATCATTATTAGTTTCTTCTTTTCTGTTCTATTAAACTGTTCTTATCTCAACCTGTGGGTTTTGCTTCTTTTTCCCAATTTTCTCCCCCATCCCACTGGGTGGGGGGGGGAGTGAGTGAGCAGCTGCGTGGTGCTTAGTTGCTGGCTGGGGTTAAACCACGACAGTAATATACCACAAGACATTGTCAACTGTATGACTTCTTTTTTTTTTTTTTTTATTTCTGGTGAACATTTTGCATTTTATGACCTGTAAAATGCATTGCAAGAATTCATTGCATGCCAAATGATTTATCAGTTGCAAATGCAGGCAGAGAGAGACCAGCACTGCCGTTATAACATTACTTGTTGCTACGATCAAAGGCGAAATGACTAGAATTAGACCGATTTGGTGCCTTAGACCACTATTATTTTTGTGTACAGTGTAGTCATTTGTTAAATACAAAGAAGCTACCCTGGTCTTAGGAAGTCCCTGACCCTCAAATTGGTGCCTGTATGACATCTGCTTTTTATGACTGACAGACAGAGTACTTATCTAGGTGTACCGCTCATCTTATTGCTGATACTGAAGTAATGGAACTGCTCAGGCGTAACCACTTTCTGTGGTGGTGCCAATATTTATGGAATATAGTCAAACAAATAGCATTTAAAAGTAAGTGATAATATTTAATGAAAATAAATGCAAACTGAAGAGTTTACAAGTTTCTAAATTTCAGAACGGAGGTTAAACAAAGTTACATAATGCTTTATTGATACTTTTTGTATGAATCCACACACAAGTACTGCTTTCAAAGGATATTTCATTGTAGTTAAACCGGTGCCTTAATTAGGTGATTAAACATCCTGAAAACTAATCCATGTTCAAGTCATTGAAGCTGAGTTAGAACAAAGGTAGATTATAACAGATAAATAACAGGAGGGGTTAATAAAGAGGTGAAAGATGATTAAAAAGAAATGAATACAATTCCAGTGGGTGTTAAGGAAATAAATCTTTGGGATTAACTATGGAAATCAGTTTGAACAAATAGAACATGCATCAGTGGAAAAATGCACCAAAAAGCCACAGTAGAGCATTATAAAAGGAATGGAATTGTATATAATTTGGGGTTAGAATATGGCAATAGAAAAAAAAAGAAGTCTTCAATGGGTGAAGCAATCAGTCTCTCCCATTGACTGACAGCAGCCGACCATGTAAATTGCCTCCTACCTAAGTAGAGAGATTTAAATGAAGACTGCAAATGTTATATTGCTTTTTGTTAATAGCTTACAATGATTTTATTTTTGCCGATAATGGTGGCCATTAAAAATCTACAGTCTGCAGGTGTTTTGTATATTAAACGAAATACAGGGAAAGCTAGGGTAGTGACAATGGTACTAGAATAAGTTAAGCAAATTTATTTGAACTCCGATATTCCTGCTCACCTTCTGTCTTTCAAGAGAAGGTAGAAACATCTGCTTCTCTGCTTCTTACTGCTTCCCTATATGGCTTAGGTCAATGGAATGCAGGAATAAATACATAAATTAAGTAAAAAACCAAAGTCCTTAATGAAGCTGGTTAGCTGCAGCTAAGGATGTCCTCACCAACTGCACACATTCACCCAGCGTGGAGCTGGCAGTGTAAGATCAGACACTTTGATTCTTCAACATACGGGAGATGCTAGAATGGAAAAAGGTAGAAAAGAACGAGGCATAGCTAAAGATACGCCACTGACAGAGATCAGTAGTATCAGCTCTTGGGAGCTGGTTTTACATCAGGGTTTGTTGCCTTCCTTAGGGCTGTTGTAAATTCCAAGGGGCCTGTAAGGTGAGTTTGGCATTTTGACACCTGACTAGAAGGGCGGATGGTAGAGTGAATTTATCCACTCTATAAAGTTTTTTACTATTGACAAGTGTTGAATCTAGCTATAATATCTAGATTTTTAGGAAAAAAAAAGTATTTAAGACCATATTGATTAAATGGGAAATTTTTGCAGACTTTTCCTATGGAACTGTTTTTCTTAAATTATGATAGTTTGTGGATGCATGAAACCATACTCATTTCATTATCATATACTACCAATCACTACATTTTCATAGGGGTATTAGTGTTCTGTGACTATAAACAGAGTGGCATTGATATCCATGGAGAAAATTGTCAGGTATAGATAGACAGATAGATTCTATACTATGTCAGTCTGTGATATAAAAATTAATGTTCTTGGGTATTTTATGTATTGCCTAGCAAAAATGGCCAATGGAAAAGAAAAATGAGTATGTGCTGCATGAAAAGATTTGTCACCTTTAATACTTTTTCTGCCTAAAAATCAAATAATGTTAATGTCTCCTGGCCATGTACCTTCAGGATGAAATCTTTTACCTTCTTTAGTCATCCGGATGACACAAAGGTCAAATAAGTGTTATTAACACATAGATAATATAAGTGCTAAACTTAAATTTTTTAGTTCATTGGAAATAATTTTTTTTTTCCCTTAGAGCTGTGTGTACCCATAAGCTCCTAAGCAATTCATAACCTTAATATAATTCGAGTTTTCAAAATATCTACAGCTTACTGTGAACATTAGTCCATTGTTTGCATCTTTTATAATGCACCTTTTATTGTGTACTATTATTTCTTGATGGCATCTGTCCTATGGAATGGCAACTTTGCAGTGAAAAAAGTGACATATTATTCTTGGTTTTAAACAGTTGAAACAAATCTTTGTTAGACATTTTTTCTGTAGACAAAAGAGGTTCCATTTACATTGGTGGAAATTTGCAGGATTTTATATAGGACTTTCTTATTATATATTCAAAATACCACTTCTTCAAATATGTTACAGACTTACTTGCTCAGAAACAGGCACCAACAAGTGCAAAATAATCATACAGCATGCTGTCATCCTGCACTGAGTAATGTAGAGCTCTTATGGAAATTAATGGTCTTGTCTATAGACACAGATCTAAATGTTGGGCATTTCTGTATGAAGTTTGGCGTGCAAGTTCAGAAATTTTAAGTTTTCATCTGGTATACATGAGTTAGGAATACATACCTGTGTGCCGGGTAGTCTGTAGTGAGTGTGATACAGGAAATTGAAATTAATACCTTTCTTAGTTTTTTGATCTATTTTCCCTTTATGATATACCTGCATACTCAAGATACCTTGTGTCATTAAAAAAGCTGATATGTTTCCTACGATTCTTGTGAAGTCTTATTTAAGTCTATAGACAATTTGGAAAGAATCTAAAAAAATAAATGTAATAGAAGAATATGTGAAATATAAAAGAAAAGCAGATGACAAAGCATGAAAACTGACCTTAAACATGTTAATCAGCTGCTTTTGAACTTATTTCCTGATTTAATTGAGTATAATATAGAACATTAGAAGTAAGTATTCTGTATGATGTGCAAGAAATCAGCCTTGCCAACCTCATTAAAACTAATAGAAGTTGGGTAGTAACTGCTATCTTTGGCTACATTTATCCTACATTTATCCCTGTCAAAGTTTCACTGCAATCACTACAGCTTATACTGAGAAAAAAAAGCAAATAAGCCTGTTTTGCTACTTTACGAATGTGTTTGGGTTTAGTTTTGTTTTTAACAGGAATGATTATGCAGATGCTAATAGATAAGAGGAAACAGCTAAATTTCTGATAGAATTTTACATCATAAAATTTTGTGTGCGTGCCTACAGGAAATATTGACTAACACCCAACATTGAATTTTTTTTTTTTCTATAGTCTTTCTTCTTTATTTAAAAAAAACCCCACCAATCAACCTTTCAGAAACTACAGTTATTACTAAAATTCTTAAAATAAATTAGATTAGCTTGCTTCCCCATATTTGTCTGATAATCTAAATTATTAAAGGTTTTTTCTGTGTATTTAATATACCTGGAACCACTTTCTGCTCCAGTGGCATGCTCAAACAAAAGCTACGTGTGTGAAGACATTTAGATTAAATTAAATTTTTAAGATATCCTTTCAGACCCTGTACTTAGCTAACTGCATTCATAATAGTGTACTCTGGGGGTAAATAGTGTACTAACAGAACATTACCTGATTTGTTTTTATATTCCTAATGGTTTAGGGAAAAAACCCAAAATGCCCATGTATATAATAAAACCGAAACAGAGGATCTGACAAATAGCTTAATTAGCAATATTGAGCTGTTTTCCTACTAACCATAATAGCAGTATATTAAAATAATTTGTCTTTCTCCATATTAAAACCAGAACACTAATATATTTTGAATAATTCCTACAAAACTTAGTTGCAGACTACCACAATAATACAAAAAAACCTGCTATGTTTGGATGCCTCAAGTATAGAGCAAGCCACAGCTTATTCAGATTCTACTACTATTCAGTTAATTTTGTCATGGATAGAGTTTTGTGGCCATTTATGAAATTCCTGCCAGAGTAAAATCAGAATCATAGTGGGGGTGGAAGTTCTCTGACTTCTAGGGAGTAAGAAGATACTTCAAAGATCTGAGAAATTAATACCTTAAAGGAAAAAACTGTAAAAGCTTGGCAGAAAGCCATGTCTTATCTAATGATGCCAAAGTTTACAGATTTAACTGTATATAAAAATGTAAGGACAAATTGGTATAGAGAAGAAGAGTGGTGAAAATATCAGGAGCTAGGGTTAGTGATGAACAAATATCTGCAGAGAAAAGTTTCATGCTAGATATGTGGATTTTACATATCTAGATACAGAGGCATTCAACATACAGGAAGCATTCAGTTTAGCAATAGTAGGAGAGTGAATACTGAGGAAGTTCAGAACATCTGTACTTTTTTTTTTTTTTTTTTTTTTTTGTATGCTATTCTTTTTCACCATCCACATTTGGGAAGCTGTAGAAGAGCCAATTACGCTAATACCCCTTTCATATATTTAATGAGAGCAAACATAAATCAGAATACATAAATTGCATGCACAGCCAGCGTTAACATTATATGTTGTCATTAACGTATATCTTTGTCCCTGAAATCTGTAGCAAGATGTGCATTTGTATTTCTGTAAACTCTCTTTTTTTAGCAGACTGGTTACTTGCTAATCAATTATGCTATTTTTTTACCATATAATGCGGGTGATTTTGTGTTTGCGTATTTGTGCAAATCTTTCCTGTTTGCCTTGTACTATGTTTCTTTGATGTGTATTTTGGGAAATATCTTGTCTTCCAATATCTACCAGTCATTTGCTTATATTTCATTTGGATTGGAATAATTAAGTCTCAGGATTGTATACTTTTCACTATGCCCGTGGTTTTGTCTTTCATTTGTAGCGATTAAACATTTGTGGATTTGATGAAACGGATATCCACTCTTGGTGATACACATGGGCTACTTTCAGGAATGTGATACATTGGAACTGTTGAAAGACTAAACATCTCTGATGTCTTTAAGGTTATCACCTCATGGTTCCCTTCCTTTTTGACCATCTTGTGTGGCGTTCTTTCCATCACTGCTGATCAGAGTAGTTGTATGGATGTGTGACCAAATATTTGATTGACATTAAATACAGTATAAAGCACATATACACAACATATGAGAGAAATGCTTGGTTAAGGGATCAATTGACATATTTCCCTGTGGTTTTTACTGCTTTCATTGCTGGAATCTTAATGATACCAGTTTCCAATGCAGCTTTGCCTTTTGATTGGCACTGATATACTGATATTGCTACTGTGCAATAAATCAGTGAAAAAACCCTGTTTAATTGAGAGTTATTGTATTGGCCTATGTTTATATTTTTTTTCACTTACATTTATAATTATTAGCTTATAATTGTAATCAGTTAGGGGTTTTTTGTACACCTGTTTTGTTTTCAGTCAATAGAGACTGTTGTACAGATAAAGACAATAACTCCCAAGTAAGGACATACCAAAACAGAATTGAAAAGTATCACTGAGATTCAACATTTTCTTGTCGTGCAGCTTGGGGACTTTACTGAGCAATGCTAAGAGCCAAGAGATTTACCAGGCTGTGAGATGGAAGGAGGAAGGAAAGGAGAGAAGGAAAAGGCTCGCTCTGCCTTAGGAAGAGGCATGATGAGAGATACCTGTAGATTTTAGATGAGAGTAGTAGAAAAACAATCTGTGAGAAATGAATTTAGCGTAAACTGTGACTGCAGTCATTATTTTTAAGAGGAAACTGAATATCAAATGCCAAATGAAATTGGACCTGTTTGTATGAGGCGTTTAGTATCCAAGAACTGCAGCCTGAATCCTGTCTATAAGTGACTACATTTGAGAATTCAAACTTGAGAAAAATGATTTTGTGGGAAATTAAATAAGAAATATATAGGCACTTAGTAGGACCAGAAAGGTTCCGACATATGATTAGAGCTGGTTTTTATATGTTGGTGTCAATATGGGGGGCTGTTTTTTAATTGGGAGTTTTACTCTTCCTCCTGATGGCAGGCACTATGGAACCGAAACAAGACAGATGCAACCTTTCCTCATCCCGTACAACTAAACAGAAACTGGGTCTTACAGAATAGTGATAAAATTCTTACAGCGTATTTCCATACAGCCATACTGTTGATATGAGGATGACTGATTTCCTTTTCTTCATGAAATTGCACAGATGAATATAGTCACAGATTGAACCTACGAGGGTTCCAGAGAGGCTGAAATCCTTCATGGCTTTCTCCAGGGTGATCCTGTGGTGGTAGCCAACTGTTTGCTTAAATCATAACAATCTCAGTGTTGTTCTAGAACAGCAATGTAGTTTGATTTGTGATGGAAAAAGTTTTTTGTTTTTTTTTTCTTCTTTGATGTCTCTTAGGTCTTTATTTTCATTGTTCTTTTTCTCTGTCTTTGCTTGTTCACACACTTCACAGCTGCTCACCGATTTTCTAGTATTCTAGGTCATGTGTGTGCAATAGAGAGCATGCTGTTTTCCAGAGGGATCTTTCTGTATATGTCATAATGACTATGATATGTCATAGTGAGGTACAGAGGTGTTACACTTGGACTGGTTTCCTATATGAAGCCTGCCTTGGGCACTTCATTTATTTCAGACACAGCTGTATTTTTTTGTGAGGCAAGTAGAACTGCCTCTGGTGATTTTCAATATTGATTAAAGATTGTTTTTTCAAGTTGCTTCAATTCCCTTCAGCCTCTGATCAGAAGCTGATGTTCAAGTGGGCCAGAACATGTTTTGTAAGCCTAGCACTATATTCTGGTTTTCTATCCATTTGAAAGGCTTACTTTTTTCTTTAGTTGTCATATTTTCATGCTGAAGGCTGCTTCTGTTTAGTTTTACTTTTTTATCTTTTTTCCTCTTTCAATATATATAATATTTGTTAGTTAAGCATGTACTTTTTGTGTCCAACTGCTCGCAGAAAGCAGCCTGATATACAGCCATTCTTACTGTCTTCTCTGTACTTTTAGATTTCTGATTTCATAAAGAAGGGATTTACTTTACAACATAGTCAGTGTTTAAGTATAGAAAGCGTCAAAATTCTCCCATATTCAACCATTATATCTTCCTTCACATATGTTGATAACTCATCAAATATGTTTTGCAAATAGCATTTGCTCCTGATTGTGTACAAGAACTATTATAGTACTGAATATTGGGAAGCTATTTGGTGTAACTAAGGGGCTTTTTAGCTGCAGTATGGATTGTAAAATAAGGGATTGATTTTTTTTCTATCTTTGCACATTTAAACCTGAAATATATCCAGAATTCAAATGGTTAGTAATAGACTGTAGATGTTATGACTGTTTAAAATGCTTTATATATCAGTTTATAACATTGCAAATTTGATTTTCCCTGTTAAAAATATATATCATATATATATATATTTCTGTTAATATAAACATATAATAATTATGCTTTTCATCTCATCAGGCAAAGTTGGCAGGGAGTAATATCAGGAAAGTTATCAAGTCTTTAAGTTTAGAAAGCGTGTACCCTTGTTTGTGAGAGTTATGTGCACACACTGACCGACAGATTGCATTCTTATTTCACATTAATTCACATTAATTCCAACTCTCACTGAGCTGGAGGAAGTACAAATCCCTCAAGCACTTTGTCTCCCAGGAGGTGTACTGATTCCTGCAGCTGGTCAGCTCTGGCAGCCTGGAGAGGCAGAAGGTAGGCTGGGGCTCCAAGGAAGTCGTTCTGTCTCTCAGAGAATTTGCAAGTGGACTCACAACGTAGCAAAAAAGCATTACAGCCAAGTCTGGATTCAGTTATCACAAGCTTCCTGTGCAGCCTTGGGCAAGTCATTCAGTCTCTGTCTTCTTCAACACACGATCCGTAATATACGGGGTGTCTGAGCCTTCCTCACGTGTTTTTGGTTGTTACTGAAATACTTCGATATACTCGGTATATGTGAGTCTACTGTATATTACGGTGAAATTTTCTTTGGAAAGGTAGATAGGTAGGTAGGTAATCCTCCCCAAAGTAACCTTTAAAGTAATACTTCATAATCTGTCATTAACAAGATACTGACTACAGCCAGTAGTCACTCTCTGGTCCGTACTGACTTTTAATACATTCTGATCTACCACTGCATGTCAAGAGTTGATTTCGTGAAGGTCAAAGAGAGTTCAGTATTACAGGGAAAATGACAGCTTTCGCCTCATCAAACTAAAAGTTCTGATGAAATCCTTTGTTTAAAATGTCAGAATTTAATTCCTAGAAATGTGATTTTTAAAGCTTGATAACAAAAAATCTTACTGATAATTTGTCACATACGAATAATGTCAGTAATCAGTGTGAGTACTTATTTTTTAGTAAGAACTTCCTTTTAATGCTTTGCGAGAGGTTATGAAATATATTCATTCTTGACAGGTAAGTCATCCTGCCTTCTGTCTTCTCCACCTCCAGCCTTTCTTAGGTCCTCACCCTTTCTGCTTCTGTGTGTCTCTACCCCTCGGTGCCTGCCTGTCATCCCCAGCGATGGCATAAGGTTTGTCAGTAGGAGCTTTGATTCAGTGAACGTAGTGAAGTCCCTCATTTGAGAACTTTGCCCTTACACCTCGGGAAGCACATCAGGTAGATCACTTTTTAGTGTCAGTCATTCCATTTGCTAACTGCAGTGCACCTCCCTCAAAATAGCTAATATTGTAGAATTGTATAGCACTAATGTTTCACAACAGGTTTACCACTGTGAGATTGGAATTAAAGCATGCATTTGAGCTTTCAGGAAGGAGATACAAATATCTGTTCGTGTTCTCGAGGGCAATATGCTGTAAACTGACAGCATGCTGACAGAGTGAAATTTTAGATGTGGCTGATGATTTTAGATTTTTATTCTGTGGATCTGATAGAAAATTCAGCTGATCAACCGTAATTGTAAGTTAATGAATTTTTAGGCTAGGACTAAGTGTATGTAAGATCAAGTATAAAGGATGCATTCTTAATAAAAATACCAAGTCAATTAGGAAGCTGTTACAGATATTAAACCTGAACACGTCTGACAAATGCAGCAATAGAGAATAACTGCTTAAATAGCCTTGTAAAATGGAAAGTAGAAACCTCTTTTTTCTAATACATGTTTGTTAAGTTTTATCAATTTCATGGAAGAGTGTCTTACATTAACTTTGTTCAAAAACATGATATTTTGCTTCTTACCCAGTGCATTGAAGAAGAGTTGGGAATAATGTAGACAATTTAGAATATTTTTTCCAAATTCTGAAATAGAGATTTCTAAGCTGAAGGAAATATATTTATGGGGCATAAAAGATGCATAATTTAATTTAACTAGTGTATACTGACATACGTGTGCATGTTTGAACAGGAATCTTGACTAGAAACTAAGATATATCCTTAGTGATGTCCTGAACAGTTTCTGTGGTATGTCACAAGAGGCTGTGGTGAAGCATACCAAAACAATCATTCTCTTTGCAATCCATAGGGAGACAATAAACATTCCTCTATCATTTATTCTTAAAAAAATTGCTTTGTGGATATCTGATTCTTCACTTACTGAATAAGTGTAACAGATACAGTATGAAATTATCATACTCCAGGTAGAATGAAGTTATGAAAAAGGTCTCTGAATGGAGGCACCTATTAGTGAACATTCGTGTGACTTGAGGACACGCAAATACAGCAAAATATTTAAATAGTTTAAAGGATATATTTTCAATTCTGGTTAATGTGTTGCTATTGCTTCCTCAGACTCTCACTAACCTTAAAGCAAATGTCTCCATGAGAAGTAGCAGGTGATCAAAGAGTACTGTATGGGTGTTTCCAGCAGCTGGGCTCATAGAAGCTTTTCCTAAAACAAAATTTTCTGAAGCAATACCTGCCAGCTGTAATTTTAGGTAGATAAGAAAGTGTTTCCTTCTAACAATAATGCAATGTCACTTAAAGATTATTTGTTTGTGGGACAATTGGAAAAGATTTTGTAGATCATGTCTACTAAGCCAATATTTCACTTCTCTCTTCAAGGTTTGTAGGAGCATACCAAGGAGGGAAATAGGTCCCCACTAATCCTAGAACTAAAAGACACATCTTGTGCAGGTCAGGTATCATTAACATTTATTGTCTGAAGAAGTGCTGGTACAGTCTACTTCAGTACCTACAGAACATCCCCCCCTCCCCACAAATTATGATACAGAAATTTACAGCTACATAGCTCTTAGGATTTGATTTGTTCTTTGTTTCCCTACTTCAGTTGCCAGTATTTCTCCAAGCAGAACGCTTGCAAAGGCTGCAGTAAAACATGGAAAAAGTTCAGAGAGAGGTTTTATAATTTTTCCACTTACAGTCAGTGACACTCTGTTACTCATTTATGCATAAAGTCAGCTGAAAAATGTGTCGTTTCCATTCCTGATTTTCACACATTTATGTTAGATGCCAGTTATCTTGCATAAAAGGGTGCTAACAGAATGGAAAATCTAGCCGAAATCAATAAGGATATCTAAAATATAGTGACCTGCAAGGCTATGGGTTTTCTCTCTTGGCACTCACTTACCTCTTTTACCTCAGAATCCTCCGGTGCTGTTGGACATGTACAGCCTTGTTAAAGACTGCTTCTTTTCCTGCTAAGGGTGAAGGTAGTTTTGTTTTCTCCATCCAACACGCTGCCTACTGTCTGAGCTTTTACTCTGTAAATGGGTGTACTGGGTCTGGCTGGGGTGGAGTTAGTTTTCTTCATAGCAGCTCAAATGGTGCTGTGTTTCAGATTCGCAGCTAAACCGGTGTTGGTAACACGGGCGCGTTAGCTCTTGCTGAACAGCGTGCACAGCGCCAAGGCCATCTCTGTTTCTCACTCTATCCCTCGGTGAACAGACTGGGGTGCACTCCAGAGGTTGGGAGGGAACACAACCAGGCAGATGACCTGAACTAACCAAAGAGATATTCCATACCATATAATGTCATGCTCAGCAATAAAATGGAGCAGAGCGGGATTTAGGGATGTTAGCCATCTTTTGCACAGGGACTGGCCGGTCGTCGGTCTCTCTGTGACAGGTGGTGAGTGATTGCCTTTGCATCACTTGTTTTGTTTTCTTTCTCTCTTCTTCCACTGTTCCTTTACTTACTAAACAATGTTTGTCTTGACCCGCAAGTTTTCTTGCTTTTACTCTCCCTTTCCTCTTCCCCTGTCCCACTGGGGTGGGGGAAGTGAGCAAGCGGCTCTGTGCGTCAAGCTTAGCTGCCTGCTGGTGTTTAACCCACTCCAATGAGAAATCCAGATTCTGTTTCCTTATCTGCTTAAGGATGTCAAAACTTAAACTTCTTCCTTCCCAGGAACTTGATTTTATGGCCTCTCAGTGGCCATTTAAAACGGAGTGGCTCCCACTGAAGGTTTGTCACTGTGCAGTGTTCCAATTTCAGCAGGCAATAAAGGATGAAAGAAAGAAGAAACACAACTTTAGTTTATATTTTATAACATTCACATGAGGACCCTGAAACTGATGTTTCCAATCCCTGCTCATAGGACTGATTAATTATATATTAAACCTCCAGTTGCTGAATCAAAAAATACTTGAGATAGGAACTAGAACCTGGATATCCTAATTATTAGATTACAGATCTATTTTCTTCCCAGCACACCTTTACATCCTTTACATATCCTTAGTCGTTAGCTCACTTTCCGTTAGAGACTGTAGAGTGTTGCAGCTGCTGGTTTTTACTGCAATCTTTTGCTAAACGTAGGTTTGACCAACATGCAATTAATAGAAATGATAAGTGGTGGCAACCCAGTCCCTAGCGTGGCATGTTCTTAGAATAACTATTAAATCAGACCTGTCAAGGGACTTAGGAGGAAGAATACTTAATTTCTGTTTCCTAATTAGATTTAGCTTTTCAGCTTAAGCCAGTCCTGTGCCTAACCAGAATATAAACTCTTTAAGTATATAAACAACCTGTGTGTCCAGGCATGCATGTATACAAGCCAGTGGAGTACAGCACAATGGAGAGAGCAGTATCTTACAGAACAAGAACTGTATAGGTTATTCATTTTCAAGATGATGCTAACAAAACTATTGAGCTTGTATATGTTGGAAAATGGGAAAAAAAACCAAACGAACAAACAACAGTCATTAGCTTATAGAAGACTGTAACTTTCTCCTGTGTCTTGGTTTTTGTGCTTAGCCTGAGTTGCCATAGGTCCATCTCTGTGACTTTGGTAATAGCTGGGGAAATCACCATTCAGGGCAACCACACAGTGCAAAATATTTTGTTTCAGCATGCTGTAGTGCTGGGCCTTGTCCTAGCATAACCACTTTCTGTGCTTAGTGCAAAAGTAAAACAAAACTCGGGGAAAGACTCCTGAGATTTATAAATTTCAGGGGAGGATGTACCTTAGTAATCATCCCCAAGGTAAAATCCACTTTCTTCACCATAAAAAGTGGTTCCAGTGGTAACTCCTATGAAATAGTCACTTTGTCCTACAGCTTGCGTTGCTACAAGAAATTATCAAATGATTGTGGGATTTCCATGAATTTATGAGTCAATCCTTAGTCTGTTGTATATTGAGGTCCTTAGACTGCAAGAGAACATAGCTATACTTAGCAGAGAGAATACTTAAAATTAATCAGGACTTGAGTTTTGCTTCACATAGCTATTCTTCAAAATGGTTAAAAACAGAGGTTCTGAAACGTCTGCTTTAGAAATATTTATTATGCAAGCATGTAACATATAGAAATTCTATTTAGTACTGGAATGGTTAATTTTTCTGAAAGTCCTCATACAATTCCGCAAATCTACAAGCTTTTCATGTTTCATCCCAAACATTTTTAAAAAATAAATCAAATAGCTCTTTTTATTACAGTTCATGTAGCCATATAAAGAATTTCCCTGGCAGGTTTTCAGTCTTATTTCTTCATTGAAGCATTCCCCTTTAGCCATCATGAACTAACTCTCTGAACAGCATGTACAAAATTTCAAACCCAGATGAACAGACCTGCAGTACAGGGTTGGAACGCTGACAATCGAATTATTTAAAATAAATGTAAAAAAAAAAAAAAAGGGTGGTGTAAGAGAGACTTTTTTAACCCTGCTATTGTTCAAAAATATTTTACTAGATTTTAGCATGTGTGCAACTACAGTTATAAATGAATTTTAGCCATCACTGATAGGGTTGGCCAAATCTGGTAGCTCAATAGGTGCAAGATTGCTGCAGCTCCCAGGTACAGCGTTCGCTCCTGCCTCTCACGCAGGCACTCGTACTCAGGGTGCGTGCACACAGCTGGCCACACAGATTAACCCAGGCAGAAAATACTCAGCACAAAGCACCCCCCACCCGCCCCCAACAGAGAGTCCGTCTTTTCCCAGGAGGTAGGAATGGAGTTAATGAGGAGACAGGGTAGGCTGCGATGGTGAGGTGCTGGGCACGGCCAGGCAAGCGTGATGACCGGGGACCATTGTATTCCCTTACTCCTCTCTCTTCCACGTGCTCCGTCTTCCACATGCTATCTTGATCCTTCCCTTTTCCCACCTTTAATCCTTCTTCAAACTTCCCATAGTCAGCCTTGCACAAGCCCCCAGTGCCCTTGCCCTGCACCCCAGGATGAGCCCCGTCCCCCTGGGCAGGGACCCCCCTCCGTCTGCGAGGTGACCCGAGAGCTGCCCCCCTGCCCTGGGGGGGCCCTTGGCCCCAGGGCCGAGCTCCCCTGAGACAAGCCCGTGGGGGCCTGCGGCCCTGACTGGGGTATTGGGGTGCCCCTGCCTGCCCTGGGGTCTTTGGTCCTCACCTGGTCCTTCTGTTTGTGGTGATTAGCCCTTAATTATACAACCCAGCAAGTAATAAGAGAGGAAGCTTCAGAATAGTTAAATACGGTGATGATTGTCCACCTGAAAACAATTCAAACAAGTGTAGTAAACCACAGATGCCTTTAATAAAGGTAGTTTCAGGTCTGCAGCTGAATTCAGGTCTGTTTGCTGATTGACATGCCTAATAGCTAGCTTGTCCTAGTCAGAAACTCATTTTTTTTTTTTTTTAATGAGCTTTAGAATCCCACCTTACGTACCACCTCTAGGCACTTTACACCACTTTGAAAGACAAAGTCTGCTTTAAAATCCCATGTGTTGGCAAGTGATTAAAAATAAGCCTATTTGGGTTCAATCTTAAGTACTGGATACTGTTGTTTGAACTTCAGGATGGTATATTTGATGTAGGAAAAACTTCTCTTTATTCTTGCTGTTAGTCAAGAAAGTCATTCATACAGTTGGCAACATCAGACTAAGATCAATGCACTTCTTTTCTCTCAATTACCCTCTCTTGTTACCAATAGCACTGAACATTTATTTCAGGGACAGCAATAAATATTTATTTTCTTGTAAATAGTGCAAGTCTGGCAACAAATCAATGTGGGAATGCAGGAAATAATATAACTAATCTTGTTACAGTTATTGCTTGTCCTTGAAATATGTAAAAACTCTTCCCTATTCCCTCTTAAAAAATGTTATTTCTTGGTAGGATTTTTCATTACTGTATAAAATGTATAGGCTGTTTTCTATTAAAGAATGTTACTTGGTTTTAAGCATTAATTATATGGTTTCTTATTTAAATCCTACATTTTAAGTTTAAAGAGAAGAAAACAAAAGTAATAAAAGTTCAGATGTGATATTTTTAAAAATATCTGTATAATGTTTGCCTAATGTAATGCTATTTTTGAAAATAGGTATTCTAGAATTTTAAATGCACGTATACACTTTTTTGTCCCAGCAGCCAGAGAAGTCATAGAGCTGCATTGCCAGGTTTCTGAAGTCAGTTATAAAATGCAACTGTAGGTAGAAGTTTTCTAAATTTATCACTTAGACTCAGGTGGTGCTGCTTTTCTTTTGTGTTGTTATAAATTTCTTATGAGGGCAAATACAACGAACTTAAGTTTAGGATGGTGGCTGTTCATTCATAGGAGAAGCACAGACTAGGAGTTTTGTAGACCCACATGGACAAAAGCTTTGTCCTAGAAAACAGTAATCGTGGCATTTTGTCTCCACATTTGTGGGTAATTCTACAGGTTCAGAATCATTGATATTGTGGTCAGAAACAAAATTGTTTAGGAACTGAGCAGTGCGAGTGGTGGGTGGGATTCTGGAGACAAGACGGACAGAGGCTTCAGTAGGTGATAGCTCCTAATCTCCTAGGTGCTTTTCTGTATCTCTATATGCCCTTGTGTGCAATCTTAGGGTTGTAAGTTCATTTGTAAATCTAGTTGCCCAGGTGTAGTCATTATTGTTTTATTAAGGGATAAATATATCTGGATTAAATAAAATTCTGGGGTTTAAGTTGTTAAAGACTGACCTTTAAAGTCATCATTGGACTACTTGTATGATTATATCTCTATGCTTCCGAGGCACACCAACATGTTTGATAGCTAAAGCAGATAGAGTTAGCTTCTCTTCATTATAAGAAAGAGAAGCAGTGGAAAGGGATTTATCTGTAATATATTTTTTTTAATTTTTTGACCCATTTCCAGGTGAAGTATTTGAACTTACTGCTACCTGAGACATCCTTAAAAAAAAAAAAAGAAAAAGTTGTTTGATAGGATGCTGGGAGAAGTCAGGATATAAAGGGATTGAGAAGAGTAAATGGGGATCTGACATACTGAGTTATTTGTGAAACTGATACATTTGAGGTATTTTTGTGAGAAGTAAGGACACTTAGGGTGTGATTCATCTGACCAAACATAGACAGCTGAAGTGTAGTAAAGGTCTACATCTGAGGTAATCACTTTAGGTTTCCTTTATAGGTAATAAAAAGAAAATGAAAATGCCTAGTTTTGATCACCTTGCCTAATGTAGATATCAAAATAGGTCACATAAATCATAAACTAACATATCCTGTTCTCCATCGACTATAAAAGTATTTGGGCATTACTAACTCACTTGACTACACTTACTTGACACTACACTTACACTGTGGCCATCCTCAGTTCATTGAGACAGAGAGACCTAAAAATATACATTAAGTAGTTATGTTTATCCATTGAGAAATAATTTCACTGAAAACAGGGCAGTTGACATGTGAGAATCTCACACAGTCAAAACCCCAAAGCCGCCCGAGACAAATTTTTGTATACATGCATTTATTCCTTTCACTTTTTATTAATTTAGTACTCTGTGTTAGGAAGTGGTTGGTAGATGCCAGTGCCATAAGGCTGGAATGGGCACCGACACGGTGAGACCAGGATGCTTGATCTGTCCTTCCAGGGGCTCTTTTGTTAGTGTCGTGGTTTAACCCCAGCAACTAAGCACCACGCAGCCACTCACTCACTTCTCCCTCACCCAGTGTAAAAAAAAAGTAAAACTCATGGGTTGAGCTAAGAACAGTTTAATAGGACAGAAAGGAAGAAAATAATTATGATAACAACAATAAAAAAGACTATAATAATAATAATAATTATAATAATAACCATAGAATTGGAATATACAAAAAAGGTGATGCATGGTGCAATTGCTCACCACTCACCAACCCATGCCCAGTCAGTTGCTGAGTGGCCATCTGCCCTCCCCGGCCAACTCCCCCCAGTTTATAGACTGGACATGCATGGCATGGAATATTCCTTTGGCCAGTTTGGGACAGCTGTCCTGGCTGTGTCCCCTCCCAACTCCTTGTGCCCCTCCAGCCTTCTTGCTGGCTGGGTATCAGAAGCTGAAAAATCCTTGACTTAGCCTAAACACTACTTAGCAACAACTGAAACCATCAGTCTGTTATCAACATTCTTCTCATACTAAATCCAAACCATAACACTCTGCCAGCTATTAGAAAGAAAATTAACTCTATCCCAGTCAAAACCAGGACAGTTAGCCAGGGAAAACACGCTATCTCCTCCCTTTTTCTCCACCTTCCCTCCTCCTGACCACAGAAGTAGATGTACTGGTGTGACACGCGCAGAACAATGGGTTTGGTTTATTGCTCTGATTCTCGTTGCAGTGGTCAAGCACAAGGCTGCTTGGCAGTTACCCCCGCCAGCACTGATTGCACACCTATTTGTCCCTTTTCCTGTTTCTTAACCCAGCTTTTTTCCTTTCTTTATACCTCCCTTTCTCCACCCCTGTCTCCTCTCACATAAACAACCTGATAATAATTACTTTTTCCCCACTGCTCCCAGTTTTGCTATATCCCTGCTCACGTTTGATGTTTCGATACTATTACAGAGGTAGTCTTGGCTTTACATGGTACTGCTGATGTGGTTGCTTATGTACTGCTGGCCTTGGAAGACCATACTTTCAAAAAAGTCCTCCGTTCTCCCCTCGGGTGTCTGTGAAGTCCAGCTGCTTCACCCATAACTTTCCCTTAAGTACCTGTGAAATCCAGCCATCCTTCACAGTCTGAGCCATAACTTTGGTCACCTTCTCACAGTGTTGTCTGTCACATCCACCACTTTTTTATGTTGTGTCCTGTAGTTTCTCCTTTCCTGTTCAGCTAGCTCAACCTCAGGCCAGAGCCTCATTAGTCATTTACCTCCAGTTCTAATATTTTCAAAGGGTTGTTACTGAAAGTGCACCAGTAAAGCACAGAGGGGATGATATGCTTTAGGTGCAGGTTTTTTTCATCATCCACTGAAACCTCTCTGTAATGGATATTGTTGGAATCTGTCTGTTTGAAGCCTCACTTTTTGGATAAGGATAGAACGAAAATCACAGCAGTCCTGATGTTCTGCTGTACATAGCTTTCTGTTGACATTTTCATTTTCAACTTCTCTAAAATTCTTTTTTTAATTAAAGCTCAGTCTAGTGACTTTTTAATTTAATCAACAGGAAAGGTTATAAAGTTTATAGTTTAATGGTCTCCAGTATATCTTAGGTTTTAAAGAAAACCTTTCCTTCCCAAAGTGACCTTTTTTCTCTCTCTTGCATGCTCTCCTGCACAGTCTCCAAATTCACATATAGGCATAGACAGATTCTCACCCTGTGATGCAAGATCCTGTCTTACCATTATGACTTCTGGACTTGAAAACATTTTATGAAGCAGCTTTAAGCCCATCAGTGCTCTAGTCACGTGTGTGAAGTACCACTACCAGTGTCAGTATTAATGCTTTGCTGAAAATATTCGATCTTAATCTTTGTTCTGAAAATTCATTACACTTAAACACTAATTTGAGTGTGTTATCAAAGGAAATGGGTTCCTTTTGTGAACTGGGCTAGTAGGTAACACAACAACATAGTTGCTTCTATTTTCCCCTTTTTCAAATATATTATATTCAGGCTGGAATGCTGTGACCTTTTAAAATAACAAAGCAGTCTCAAATAAGAATGATTCTGTTAAGAGTTATGCTTTCTCAAGGGCCATTTTGGTATGTCTGCTACACAGCAAGCGGACAGTTGTTTCACGGGTAGGGATTAATACAAGAAACCAGAATTATCAGGTGGAAGGGAAGCCATGTGTTTATTTGGAAGAAGGTTTGAAAAAGTTTGGAGGAGACAAAAAATTGAAACACAGGGAGTTGAAAGGCTGAACAGGTCCTTGAAAATGAGAATAAGAATTTTTTTGTGAATGTGTTCAATAGATATACAGAAAACCAATGAATGTTTCTGGTACCTGTAAAAATAGAATAAGATAGAGATAAGACCAGGTCTTTATAAGATTTAGATTGTTTTCATATTTACGATAAAATCTAACTTATTCCAGTAGTGAAAGAGTGTGTTTGTGTAAAAAACTCATAGTTCTCCAGCCTGGTATTTACGCACAGGCAGGGAAAAGCTACTCTGACAGCTTTGTTGGGGGAAATATGTCTTTCAGCTGTGTTGCCCATTGTCTCACTACATGTCCGAAAGCCCTTGTAACTTTTACCTGTCATTAAAAGTATGGGCACTTCCTCTCCTGGTTCCCGTGGTGTAATTTCTTAAGCTGTCCTATCCATCTTCTACAGGGATACACACTTCTGGCCACCCCGATGAACTTAGTCGGTAGCTGAAATACTTCCTTCTGATGTAGCTAGAAGGATGCCGTCTGAACTTCTCAGGTATCACAACACCCTGATGTCACAACATGGGCTTATTGTCCTTGTCACAGAGAAGGAACTGGGCATTCTCTTCATCCTTTCCTAAGACACATTAGGACATAGACTGTGCTTTGCAGACACCTCCGCTCAATCCACTGGGCAAGAAGAAGTGAGCCTCCATTGCTGTCAGTTACCCATGCAGGGATTTTAAAAGTGACTTTATCAAAGCTTTGCCTTGCTTTAGAGTAATGTTAGCAGCATTACCACATAATATAAGTTTATTAAATAAGAGAAGTAAGTGAAAAAATCATAATCAAAATATAGCACAGACAAATATTTTCAAGGAACAGACCCTGTCATCATTTCACTGATACATCCCATATGGAAATTCCTTTAAATACCCTTGCACTATGCTTACAGCATAAATAAGGTGGCTGAATTAAATTCCTCATCTTTTATTCTTAAGCAATATAAAAGCGTATGTGCTTTTCAACCTGTGAAGCTGTTTTTCCACATCACAAGTATTGGCAATGATTAGACAGAAGTACAAGATATCATTCTGGAATATAAAAACCAGTGGTTTTGTGGGCTGTCCATTCTTTTTAGTTAACTTTTGGTTTTCAAATCATATGGTATTGCTTTCAAAAATATGAAAAAGCCCTGTTATGCCTGACATTTTTCATTTCTATTTCCATTCTTCTTAGTTATTCCTGAGATTTAACACATTTTTAATGTCTTAGAAATTATCTTTTAAAGTTATACTGAAAGCTGGTATGTTTAAATTAGAATGCCAGAAAATATTTTTCAATTTACTTTTGGGCTGAATAGTCTTCAGCCTGGGTTATCCATAAATAAAGGAAGGAAAAATATTCATTTAGGACTCATGGTGTTTGGAGGTGGGGGGAAACTCTTGGCATTTTTTAGAAGAAATTAATTCAGTAATGGACAATGTGCTACCTTGCTGCCTCTTTTACTCTTTGAGGAATCCCAGCGGACACTGATTCAATTTCAGAAGCCTTTGAGCATTCCTTAGTTGTAACAGGCATAAATGGGATATGAAGAAACCTCTGCAATTCTGCAACTTTCACCTCTGAAAAGCCATAAGAACATAAAAGTTCCTTATACTGGTTCAGAGCAAGAGTCTTGTTTATGCCACTAGGTATGAATGGATGCCTAGGAAAGGCTAGGAAAAGGCAAAAATATGTGAAATGTGCCCCCTATGGTCTCCCAGCCCCTTTCTGTTTTTTGCTGAAGAATTTTCTGCAGCTTAATGTGGTTTATATTTAGTATACAGGTATTTCATAATCCTCAATTTACCGTTTTCAGAAGCACTTGTGAAGGCTCCACTTAAACACGTGACGATGTTTTGTATCTACCACATTCCAGGCGATAGTTTCCAGGATGGGGATTCCATAGGTCTACCTCTCATGATCCAAAGTCATACCATTTGGCATAATTGAATTAAGCTTATGCTCTCCTGACTACTGTAGTAACAGAAGCAACAAAAAAGAGGAATAACATTTGCTATGTATGTTGCTTAAAAGTGGTGATACTAAGATGAATGACATTTTCCCCATTCAATTCATTCAGTTATTATGCATTGTGTAGAATAAAAAAAGAGGACACCACAGAGGCAGTCAGGGGTCTGAATCCAGATGTTATTGGCTTCCCTCCCCCCTCATTACAATTTCATAATTATTTGCTTAAACAGTTGCAAGAATACTGTGATGACACAGTCTGAGCACTTGCATAGCTTAAACTATTTTCCTAAATTAATTTTATCTAAACGAGGGCATAACTTTTAGTGAAAAAAATCTGGTATTGATTCCACAACTGGAGTGCTGCAATGGATGGCTGGAGGCCCGTTAAGAAGAAAAGGCCAGGACTGTGAGGAGGGGGAGCTGCTCTTAATGTGAGAAAGCAGCTGGGGATGGATGATGGGTCACCTGAGAGCTTATGGGTCAGGATAGTGGGTGACTAATATGGACAACGCTGTCATGCGTGTCTGCTACTGACTGCCTCATCAGGAAGAAGTAGATGAGGCCTTCTTCAGATGACTCGAAAAAGCTGTGTGTTTGCAAGTCCTGGTTATCATGGGTGACTTTCATCATCCTGATATGCGCTGGAAGAGCGAGGCAACGATAGCTGAGCTCAAGCCATCCAGGCTGCTGCAGCGCGGTGATGACGACTTCCTAATACAAATGCCTGAGGGGGCCGATGAAGGGAGATGCTCTGCTAAACGTCGTGCTTTACAAAAAGCTAGGCAGGGTTGTGAACATCAGGGGCTGTCTCGGCTGCAGCAAACACAAGATGGTGGAGTTCAGAATACTCAGAGGAGAGAGGAAGACAAATAGCAGGGTCCCAAACCTGAACTTGGGAAGAGCAGACTTTGCCTTGCTCTGCTTGGGCGAATGCCGTGGAATGTGGTCCTGGAGAGAATGAGGCTCCAGGAGAGCTGGTTGATTTTCAAGGAACACCTCCTCCAGGCTCAATGATGGTCTACCCTGCTAAGCAGGAGATTGAGCAAAGGTGAGAGGAGGCCTGCGTGGACAAACAAAGAACTCTTGACAAAACTCATAAACAGAAAAAAAAAAAAAAGAATACAAGAGGTGGAAACAGTCAGGTGATCCAGGAGGACTGTAGAGATGCTATCTGAGTGTGCAGGAGTGGGCTTAGGAAAGCCAAAGCCCACTTGGAGTTGAGTCTGGAGAGGGATAATAAAATCAACAAGAAAGGTTTCTAGAGGTACAACAAAAGGAAGACTAGGGAAAAATGTGGGCCTGTTGCTGCATGAGGCAGGGAACCTCGTGACAGAGGACATGGAAAGGGATGAAGTATCAAATGCCTTCCTCACCTAGCTAGGTAGAGCTGATGGGAAGAAATCTCATTTTGATTCTTTAACATGCTTTCTTTTTGTGTAATTTTTTTTCAGTAAATTGCTTTTGCTTCTCTTTTATGTTTCTGTTAAATTTTAAATACAGTGCAGTCAGGAAATTGTCTATTAGAGCTGACATTATGCTTTGTTGTGTCAGACTGGGTCAATAAAATCTGTTGTTCTTGTTGCAGGTCTTTGTTTAGGATCCCTACAGAGAAAGCAAGTATAAACAGCCTTGCCTGTGGTTTCCTTCTGATTTATCTAGAAATCTGAGCAATTTGTTAATCATGGGATATTATTTAATCAGCAGGGCAAATACTATGTGGGCGTTACATTTTTCTTGAAGTGCACATAATTGATATGGGAAAAGCAAAGCAAAACAACATCAGCATTGCTGGACAGAACATTATTGGTTAGTGAATGGATGTGCCTTTTTTAAGGAACAAAAAAGATTGAACTAACTCAGTTATGTGGAACCCCTATTATGTGGAAAAGGTTTAACCTGTCATTAATACACAAGATTACCTTTATGAACTTATTTTTCATTATCACTCTGATAATGAATTTTGTCTCTTCTTTATTTTCAGTATTATTCCTTGATGAGACCAGTTAGCTGGTAGTAAATATGTGTATAAGTATTCATTGTTCACTCTTACTGCCTCCTCATCAGCTGTATTTCTTTTTCATCTTCTGCAACAAAGGAAAAACATAAATAATTTTTTTTTTCTTTCCAATTCTAGCATGGTAAGTACTGTATTTCATCTTAATGTGCTAGCATTTGGGAAAAATAAAAAAAAAAAAAACAAAAAAACCCCCAGATGTTGTGGGTAGAAGATTGCCTTTTCTGGTTTAAATGAATTGATTGATTGAGGGCTTATCCAGTAATTTAGACAGGATAGCTTCTGTTGCTGAAACCATAGCATCAGCTCAGCACATTTTATTTTTTTTTTAGAGAGAGATAAACATTTTTATTAGACTAGTTTTTAATTTGGGAAGAAATGGACAAACTTTCTGGGCCATCATTTTTACCGGCTCTGATTGCCAGTGCCTGGCTAAGCTTCTGCTTTTGTCTAATTGTAGAATTCTATTACTCTGACCTGTGAAATTTCTGAATCTAAACAACTACGGGTTTGAAATTGCATGGACCAGATATTCACTTCAGAAGTCTGGTTCTTCCTGGAAATAATACAAGGACAGGCATACTTCCTTTAGTGTGGAATTGCCTTTTGGAGACTTTAAGGAAATGGAGAAACACAGAAAAGGAGAGTGAGACATATAATTGATTAAAAATATCTTTTAGCTGATGTAAAACTGCTTTAGCTTAGGGTTGTTCTACAGCAACTTAGAAAAAAATGTTTTCTTTCATGTTCTGGGAGGAGAAACGTATCTGGTTCTCATGGCAGTGAATTATTTTCAGTAATCAAAAAACCCCATGATCTAGGAAAGAAATAGTGTTAGCTAATCAGTGTATGTATGTGAATAATGAAGTTGTTGTTAATGTGGATTATATTTCCATTATACAGATCTTTCCTCTGTTTGACTATCATTTGCAAACCCCAAACTCTAGTCCCACAACAAATGCAGTCACTTCATTTTTTTGAGCTATAGTTAAATAAAAATACATCCTTAGAGAAAAAAAGCTTCTTAATGTGTAATGTTGTAAAATGTAGAGGAATTGATGTTGCTGGGCTGACTTCAGTTTAAGAGAGATGATGGACAAATTAAACAAAATACTGAAGTTGTCTGTATTGCTGTTGTGAAAATTTTAAAGAGGTTTTCATTCCTGGCACATGCAAGTGGCATGCTTTTCAGAATGTAAATCATAGCTTAGTTTCCCTCTTACTTTAGTAACATTAATTCAATAATTGTTACCATTTTAAGGCAGTGATATTGAGCTAATAAACTTTCAGTTGAAGTTCTTTTAAAAATATCACTGCCTTGTGGAAGAGGGGAACTTTGGAGTTCCCTTTGTTATATACTGGTGTGCAGCGGTCTGAATCAGTCCTTTGCCAGCTGATGTCAAGCCTTGGGGATGCTGAAAGTGACCACGCACTAACATAGATGTGTGTAAGATGTGCAGTCAGGACCTTTGTGGACTTGAGCATTAAAAACTGTAGGCTTAGATTATAAATTTAATATTAAAGACTGTTAATTTACAAAGGTTAACAAGTTATTTAAAATAAATGTATCAAGTATATTAATTACACTTAATTAATAGAATGTAAAAATGTAAATAAATACAATTTATAGCTAAAAATAAAATTATTAAGATTACAAAACATAAACATCTTATACATTTGCGATTACAGACCTGTAGACTAATGGTTGGTATTTGTTGCAGTGGTGATTTTCTCATTAAGGCTTTGCAGAAGAAGAATCATTGCAGATTAAATAATAGTGAACAAATTAGTTTTATAATTGGATAAAGGTATTTTCAGCAGAGAGTTTCTGTGAATTGACTGTAGAGACTGAAGAGGTTTTTAGCATGATCATCAGGAGATCTTGAATTCTGTAGTTTAGCTGTGGCCAAGTAATTTATAGTATTCTGTGATCAGGTGTTGTCCTCATAACTACTCCATTGGCAGCTTCAGGCATTTAGCTTTTCATTTAACAATATAAATGTCACTCGGAGTGCCAATAAATACTGGCAAATCCCTGAAAAGTTCAGATTGGTTCTATAACTCAAATACCTGTCTAATGCTAATGGCTTCTCAAGGTTTTGTGCGAACACTTTAAAATAAACAGCTTTCCATCAGGCTTCTGCAACTTTTTTTTTAATATAAGCCTCTCACATATATATATGTGTGTGTGTGTGTATTGCTATTGCTTTACAGATGTTACAGTTTTTATTACACAGGTTCATTATGTTACAAAAAGACATTAAAAGGTGGGAAGCTGGAATAAAAAGGGCTAAGTTAGCAAACTAGAAGCTGAATGTCCCTTGCCCAGATAACCCCCTCTGCACTGCTGCAGAAATTATTTCTGACATAGATAGATTCACCTTCTCCTTCTGGCTTCATGTTAGTCCTTCTACAATTTTTATTGCTATGTGCTCCATGCTGGAGTTGGAAATAGCATTTTAAGACTTCAACTTTAAATGCTTTTCTTGCCCTTGTCTGAATTGTCTACATTTCATTTTTTTGTCCATTACATCAGAAGAGAATAAATAGACATCCAGACACATTAAATGAGTTAAATTATATAAATACATATTGCATATACATATTATAAACATAAAATATGAGTCCTGAAGCTGACCACCACATGTATATAGAGAAATCAAAAAATAATTTAAAGACAATAGGTAGTAACATAGTGTAAAACCAGCAGAGGCATGATCTTCCTGGCTTTTCTTGCCCATCACAACTGGACTTCTAAAAAAATCTAGGGACACAACTTTTATTTAGTTTCTAATTACATTGAGAACTCATTTAAATTAGAAACTAAAACACCATCTTAACACATTTCAAAAATTAGACAGTAATTGCAATTTATGGTTTTTTAAAGATATCTCTTTTAAGGTATTTGTAACTAAATCATCTCTTCACTTGGTAGCTTTTATTTAATTTAATCAATGATTACAAGGTTAGTGAGGATGCATCAATTCAGGAAAATAAATAGCTAATCAAAAGGATATTTGTTTCCAGGTTTTGTCCATTATGAATTTTTTATCAGAGCAGAAAAGACAGATGAAGTACCTGCAAGCTTTCCCTTAATGTGTCAACACAGCTTCATCTACCCTGGGGAGAATAAAATCACTCAAACCTTGAGCTGATGCATTCACAGTACTATTTTCAGCAAGAAATAGCAATTATATGTTATCCTTCAGGTTCTACAAGTCTAACATTTCAGTTATATAAGCTACAAGAACAGACTAAATATTCACTTAAACAGATTTAAATCTGGTATGGTTTTGTTCTGTCCCAAGTGTCTATATAATGTCTACCAGAATTTTTACAAATTACATGAAAAGTGAATACTCTTCCCTGCATTAGGTGATCTGAAGCCCTGTTGTCCTATGTCTGTTGAGCTGCAACTGTGGGTATTAAATGCATGTTGTTGGTGGGGTTTTTTCAGTGATCATTTCTTACCTCTTGCACATGGTTTTGGCATTTTGTCTTGTTGGTTAGCTTTTATTTAAATTAACCATGCTGAGGCATTTTTTTGGTCACAGCTAAACAAAATGCTAATTTTGAGAATTACTTTTCAGACTATCTTTGTTTGGTGTGAGTAGAATTTCACGAGGTTACTGCTTACTTTTTGCCTAGTAGCTTATACGACCCAGTCTAAGATTTGTATAAATTTTTGTGGATTTTTTTCCTTAGTATACCTTTAGAATATCTGCCCTATCTAAAACCATTTCTTACACTTGCAGAGATTTAAATCAGGGTGGTCTAGTCTTTACAGTTGCGGGGGGTGTATTTGCACATGGGTACATGCTTCTGCCATGGAGGTTAGTCGGGTCAGGAAGTCCTGCAGTAGCATCTTCTCCTTTTCTTTTCACCTTTTCAGAAGTCATGACCCAAGTATGCCCTCTTGTACTGGTCACAGACAGACCAGAGGTGAATTGTGGCTGAACATTTGTACCTGAAATAGATTTTGTTGGAAAAAGTACTTTTGATATAGTTGTTTCAATATTTGACAAATTGTATCCTGGAAATGATACAGTAAAAACATTGTTCTTCAAAATTGAGTTTCTTTAAAAAATTGTCTATGATAATACTATGTATTTTATAGCATTAGTATGTGTTACTACTACTGACTTACCATGATACCACACTATTAATTGTAGAATAAAATTATTTTTTTCCTTGTTAGAAGCAATATCTATTTAATATTGGTTCAGAAACTGTGGTAATGAAGTATTGTTCTAAAACACAAATAAGACACGATGTGGAAAAGAAAAAAAAATCTCCAGTCATTATTAAGTTGTTTCTAATATTTCAGGTGTCAAAATGTATCACTATAGGTTTCTACTGATATCACAAAACAGTGTGAAATATAAAAATAATAAAACTTATAAAATGTGGAGTGAATGTCCAAAACTTTTATGGTCTGGGGATCAGAAATCCATCTAATGAAACACAAATGATCAACAATTCATTTAGTGAGAAAGAAATGTAAAGAACAGTAGTTTTTTTTCTGGATTGGGAATAGTAAACAAATTCTAATTTACCAGACATTTCTCCATAATACATTCCCATTCTGTGAAAACACTTCTCTTCAGAAACTTTCAAATTCCTTTTCCATTACATCAATTTCATCAATAGAGTATTTGTAGGTTAAGCCAAGGCTGTATGTTGCCTATAATCTATTTGGAGAAAGTTCATTTCCTAAAAAAAAAAGAGTTCTAAATTTTTTATATGACATCCAACAGTGGTTTTCCTGAACTGAATTTATTAAAATAAATTCATTATTTATTTTCATTTCATTGAATTTTCATTTCATTAATAATTTAATAATAAATTTATTAAATAAAAGAATTTATTCTGAAACCCAAATGAGTAATTTTTACCTATTTAAATCAGAAAAATAAATCAATTAATGGCTCATAATTAAATAGTAATCATTTTAGATATTTAAGAAGTGAAAAATCATCTCATAGAATAATTCAGGCAGGAAGAAACTTCAGGAGGTCTCCAGTCCAACCTCCTGCTCAAAGCAGGGTTAACTATGGGGTCAGACAAGGTTGCTGAGGGTCCCGGTGTGTCTTGAAAATCCCCCAGGATGAAGACCACACAACCTCTCTGGTCAACCAAGTTCAACGTGAAGCCTGTTGTTTTTTGTTTTTTTTTTTTTTTTTCCTTAATGAAAAGGTATTTTATTTAAAATGTTGCCAATAACAATGTAAAAAAAAAAAAAAAAAAAAACTTCAGAAAAGCATCTACTTATAGCAGAGTAGCATATCTGCATATGTATATAGATTTTTAGGAAGTTAACTGGAATGAGACTTTCCTATGTCCTAGGGGCCCTTTTGATGCACTAATAAAAGTTGTTGCTTTTTTTTCTTCTGTTCCTTTTCAACCAGGAGCTAAACCATTCATCCTGCAAATTTTATGACTCAACTGATTCTTTAAAACATTTTTCTCTTTATATTGACTTAGACCAGAACTTTCACTGACTGCCAAAATGAGATCAGTCCCGTATTTCTGCTTTATCATTATTCAACCTGGTGAATTTGAGCCTCGGTACAAAAAGAAATACCAAAAGAGTCAGGAAGCGTTACAGGAGGTAGGCTTTTTTTGGCTGAAAATAAAGAAACTGTCATAAAATTACCCAAATCTGTAGAACTATTGACAAAATTATAGTTATGGTGTTGTTTTGTTTTAATATATTTTAAGTATATTAATTTTGGAAAATAGCTAGTTTTATTGCATATATTTAAAATCAAATTAAATCACAAGATAGGAAAGCACTGATGCATTAGAGTGTTACTTACCCCTTACTGAATAAATAAGATGATGGATTTTTTTTCCTTGCCTCTTGTATACTTTGTTTCATTCTCCTCAGTGACAGCACTCAGGTGAAGAGTTTCTAATAAAACCTAATCAAGTGTGTTGAAATATGAGGAAACTAACAAACATTTTAATATTTAAGTAGGATATTTTAAAATCTTATTTTCCAAAGCAATTGCGATTAAATGAAACATTTCAGGCATGCAAGTATATAACATGGAAGGACTGGTTAGTTTTGTTCTTTTTTTCCTTTATACCTTCGAGATATTTGTGGAAATGCTTAGTAACAGAAAGACTTGTTTTAAAAATACAATTGAATTGCAAGGTTTTCTGCAGAAAGTTTTTAAAAGCTTGTAGACCTAACAATAGTTTGCATCTCTTATTTATTTTTTGTTTATTTAAGAATCACGTTGACACATGATTTCTTATTCACAAGATTGCAAATGAGAATTGTGTTGATTTAAAATATTTTAAGCATATATAACATTTTACCCCCCCCCCACCGTGGCCAGATTATAGGCTAAAATTGACAATTTCAATCCAGCTGGCAGAAACTAGACAGTTTTGCATAACTTCTTATCCAACTTTTGTTAATATCAGCGAGTATAAATGTGTTACCAACTGCTATAGATGTGATAGCTCATTTCTGTGGAATCTTTGTGTTCTTGCCTTTTTCACCTAAGAAAGTCCTAGCCAGGGATGATAAAATCTATCTGTAAATAACATTATGCCATGCCAACTTAACTGCTTTAGTTTTATTTTTATTTAATTTTGTAAATTTATCAGTACAGGAGATGTCAGTTGATTTTTTATTTTTCCTTCCATTTAGAGTAACTTTTAAAATAGAACCACTAAAAGGCCAATTTTTAGGGTTTTGTACTTTTTTTCACACTATATGTTTTGTATATGGCAAACCGCTCTAGTGGAAGGCATTCAACTAAAGTGCATATCCTGGTGTGTCTTGTTCTTACTTGGCACAGGAAATACACAGAACAGGAAAGCAAAAGCAATTTTTAAAAATCTTGATAATAATATATCATAATAATATTCAAATAAGTAACTGGATACTGAGGTATCTCATTCAGATTTTTAGTTTTCATGAACTCCCACATTATTCCTTGTTTTTTCTAAGTTTCCATTTCCATTCATTTTGATTCTTCCTTTTGATGACAGAGAGTAAGTCAAGGGCCTGCAGATGGTCTTTCCTTCACTTTACTCACTCTTCCTATACTTTGATTCTCCTAAAAGCAATGAGATTTCCTGATATAGTTGCTAGATACTTCTAAAAGCATTTGAAAACTTTTTAGTAATTGTTTTTGAAAAATGAAATCTTTCCTTTTTTTTGTAGACTAGGAAGGAAAATACTCAATCTTCTTGTTTGTCTCCCTTCTTTTTCTTATTTTTTCTTCCCCCTTGCTTTTCCTTAGTGTTCATTTTCTAGCGTATTTGTATGAATATGAAGAGGGATGAGATGGAGGCAGTATTATGAATGCAGTTTTTTTCTTTTTTCACTACTTTGTTTATTGCCAGATAATAAATTTTCATTGCATAGACTGCGCATTTGGGAAGGTGAAGGGAATATGCTTTATGTTCAGAACAAACTAATGAATTGACATAGATTTGTTGAAGACCTATGTAGTATCCAGAAGTCAACTAGGTGAGTTTGGAAGATCTACTCTAGGCTCAAAGGAGAGCAGTGCCTGGCCTGGTAATGTAATGGTATAGAAGATTAGATACCAGTATCTCAGGCCCATGCTGTGTTTTAGGTCTGTACCTTAACTTACCATTTGATATTCTCACTGTTTAATTTAGTAGTTAAGGTGGAGCCTCAGAGATGACAGAACTACAATAATGTGTTGAATGTATGTTCTGCTTTGAAGTATCATATTTTAGCAATTTCACTTTTTCATATTTCAGTTAATTCAATGTGTACATTTAATATAACAGCGTTGCTTAGATATGCAGTGTATCTATGAACCTTTTATCTTTGTGTTCTTGACTGCCAGGGTTAAAAGCTTGTATAGGTGCCAGAGTTCAATGTAATCAGTTATTTCTGCTTTTCCAGCCTAACAACACTTTGTGAAAGGCTAAAAGAAAAATACTGCAAAAGCAAATGATCAAGGCTGTTTCAGAAACTGTTACTGTAATATCTGGAAGTCTCTGTTCTTGTACTGATTACTTTGTAAGAGATACCATTTAATAATGAAACAGTACTAAAACCTGACTGAAAAAAATGACGGAAAATGCAAGTGAAAACTTGTCCTCTTCAGCATTAAGTGCAGCCAGTAGTCAGGGAAATCTAAAGAATTCAGATCCGTTTTTGTCTATTGCACGGGGAGCAGATGATGCTTGTTACTGCCCTGACAACCTGCCCTAGTGAGCCCTGTTCACAACATCCGAATGATGACCTGCTCAGTGGCAAAACTGATTTTTAAACCTCATCATTCAGACTACAGCAACCTGCAGACAGCTACTGTTGCTGTTTTCCTTTAGGTGATTTGGGGATTTGCTGTGTAAAAAGCCACTTCCTGAGAAGTCAGCTGTGGTACACAGGTCACTGTAGGAGTGGTGGCCTCTCATGAGGATAAGCGTTGCTCTTCAGTGTCCAAGAGTAACGTAGATCCACCATCCTATGCCTAGATCCTTTGAATGACTGTCATGGTTTAACCCCAGCCAGCAACTAAGCACCACACAGCTGCTCACTCAGCCTCCCCATACACAGTGGGATGGGGGAGAGAATCAGAAAAAAACATTAAACTCATGGGTTGAGATAATAACAGTTTAATAGAACAGAAAGGAAGAAACTAATAATGAAAAAAATAACAATATTAAAATGACAATAATATTAATGAAAAGCTTAGAATATACAAGTGCTGCACAATGCAATTTCTCACCACCCACCGACCAACGCCCAGTCAGTTCCCGAGTGGTGATTCCTCCCTGGCCAACTCCCCCCCAGTTCATACACTGGGCATGACATCACATGGTATGGAATACCCTGTTGGCCAGTTTGGGTCAGGTGCCCTGGCTGTGTCCTGTGCCAACTGCTTGTGCCCCTCCAGCCTTCTTGCTGGCTGGGCATGAGAAGCTGAAAACCCCTTGACTTAGTCTAAACACTACTTAGCATTAACTGAAAACATCTGTGTGTTATCAACATTCTTCTCATACCGAACTCAAAAAGGTAGCACCTTACCAGCTACTAGGAAGACAATTAACTCTATCCCAGCTGAAGCCAGGACAATGACCCTCTTTCTGCAATATCTATTTATCTTAACATTGCACTGAACTGTAGGATAGGAACTTACTTGCTCCACAGAAAACAGGAAAGATATCTCCCTCCCAGCCCTCCCCCCAAAGTATACCTTTGACTTGAAATCCCAAATCATTTTCTATATGTATTGAAATGGTTTGCGTGGTTAGTCACCTTTCATCAACTATTTAATTCAGCCTACATTGTTTGTAACAAAATACAAAACCAGCAAGATGTTCCTTGATCCTCTTACTTGAATTATAAAAGTTGTGATTTTTGATCAGCAATTATAACTGTACTTGAAAGAAGAAATTATCTAGGAATACTAGTCACACAGTATCGTAGCAGCTATGTAAAAATTAATATTCAAAAAGCTAACTATTATCTTTGTTCAGTAGAAATTTAATTTCCTAGTTCCTATTAAATTTCCCTTACTTAAACGTATGCAAGCTTATCAATTACCTTTACGTCCTTGGGACTACAGTGTTGTTCTCCAAAACACTTCTGCTAAATGACAAGCCGCGTGTTTTGAATAGTTAGCTAGCTGTGTGGAAGAAATGCTTTTTTTGGCCTGACTATCTATTTATTTAAATCAGAAGTAAGACACTAATAGGTGTGAAAGGGAACTGGTAAAATAAGTTGATGTTCTGCTTTGATTCTTTATTTGAAATAATAATGTCAGAGAGAGAAAAAATAGGTGGTGTTTTCTCTGATTTTTAATAATCATATTAGATATTTAGCTGAGGTAGATACAGAGTTTCATGATTACCATTTGTTGTTTATATTAAAGGAGAGTTGAAAACTGAAACTCTGTTTTCCTTGAAAAATGAACTTACCTGTACTTTGAAGAATGTAAGTGTTAGGAAATTACTTTTTAAGAGAAAGTGAAACAGATTTTTGTATATGTCCCAAGTCTTAGGTTTAGTAAATTAAAAATACTAACGTTTCCAATTAAAATTTTAATTGCAATATCACCTTTTAATGGGAAACAACACATTTCCATTATATTGATTTTAATGGACAATTTTGCTTTATAAAAAACCTTTTTGATGAAAAAATCTCTGAAAAAAAAGAGTAATTTCCTGGTACTAATTTAATTTCTGATGCATAAAAATGAATATTAAAAAATCATTTCTGAACTGGTTCTTATCAGAAGTTGTCTTGGCAGTTGCCACCGCAGAATTTTAATGGAATTCTAAGGGAGTTGAGATTGATGGAAAGTTTCTTTGTCTAAGTTAGTTACAAACAAAAATTATGATTGGAAAAGGTATGTTAATAAAACATTCAGCTTTTAAAGGTTAAAATTGATAAATTTTGAATGCATGAATTTGTATTAAGTTTGAATGCAAAACAGTGAATGCGTCATTGTAGTCATTTGTTTTAAAGAAAGGTTACTGTTGAAAATGTTAAATCGGTTTCCAGAACAGCACCATATTTTAAAAATGTAAGAAAATGGCTATTGACCGCTTTTATAATGTTTTCATGTGGATGTTGCAGAACATTTCAGGAAGAGAGTGTATATTTATAATGTAGTTTTAGAATTAGAAATCATGTACTGAGCAGAGATCTGCACATTTTTTTGGATGGTATTCTAGCTGAAACCAGTAGCTGTGATAGTTGTTACATTTCTCTCAGGCAGGCCTGGAGAAGACAGAGGATGTTGTGAGAGAAGGTCTTATATACTTAACACTTTATTGTCTTTGGAATCTGCTGAAAAGTTACTTGAAAGGATATTATTTTCCAAGGTCTGCATATACAGTGCTGAGATTTTAAACTGGCAAGTAATTCTGTAGAGTAAGTGTTCTGTATGTAAGAAATAGCAATGCTTGAATAATGTGCAGTGATTTTTTTATTTTTTTCTCTCAATATGTCAGATGACTGTCATGATCGTGCTAAATACACACTGCATTTATGAACAGAGAGACTTCTCAGTTTGTGTATAGCTATATTTACAAAACTATACATTTATAAATTTATTTGCTTATAAATGTAAATCAAATTTAAACATTCAAAATATATTGTAACAAACCCCATTTCCTCCTGAGGTTTATTCATTTATACCTAATGATTGTTTTCCTAGTTCATTATTTGGGAATTATTCTGAAGGTACAATAGAGGAAGTATCAGATATTTTTCCATTTGTGTAGCAGAGGAAATATGATGAAATATTCTCTAAGTACTGTACACTCAATGACTGCTATTGAAATAGTATTGAATTGCTACTGAGCTAAAGTACACGATCCTAGATAACTGTGACCTGCCCGTGAAAAGATTTCACATCACAAAGAGCCTGGAAGTTAGCTGGATGCTGTACTCATCCCTTTCTTTCCAAATCAGCATATTATATTACACTGAAAGTGAAACATCTCTAAAACTTTAATTTCTTTGGAATGCAAAGTAGTAAAATGGTGTAAGATCAGACTGTAAACAGGGAAAACCTGGAACTTTGGGGTGAGGAAGATTAAGTCTTGAGAACAAATCCCTTCTCTCTGTTCTTAGCAAGACATCCCTCCTTACAGCACTTCCTTTCAGTGCAGCATTCCTCAGTGTTTTCCTGGATTGAAAAAATTCTTGAAAATTCTATCTTGAAAAAGAAAATCTTTCTTGTCCATCAGCTTTGAAGTCTGGCCATGGGTCTTCATCCCATGACAGGCAGGCGTACTACTTTTCCCAAGACACCTGTAGCTCTCTGCAGCCTGCCTCTATCGTCTGGGATTCCCAGCACTGGCCAGCTCAAGCTCTCTCAGTCTCCGGAACGCTTACGCTGTGACTGTGCATTCATACATGATAAATATGTAGCCCTCTGCTCTAGTTTGATTACTCAGCAAGCTGTTCAGTAGAACATGCCTTGTAGAATATTTGTACCGCAATTTAAGAACAAATTTTTCACTTGTAACATTTGTCATACACCTTTTTTCTTCTCTCATTCCTGCCTGCCACTGTAACTGGAGAAGAAAACAAGAGTTTGGCAAAGGGTGAACAAAATGAACCTGTAATCTGTCATGCATTTTATCAACTTACTCCTCATCTCCTTGAGCTGATTCTGTGACATCTAACAAATTCTATTCCCCTAATAGAAAGTTGTTGTGTCTTTATTTCATTAGTGCACATTGAGGATTTTAGTACAGAAAACATGGAAGTAAACCAAAAAGTCAAATTCATTTCAAGCTCTATTAGGCACATTGATCCCTTTTCCACCCCCATATTTGATGAAATGAAAAAGGTGAAAGAGATGCTGGTTTTAAGTTTGGTGGAATTACACAAAATGCTCAAACTCCAACTTCAGACAAGTATATTAAAATAAATGATTAAAAATGTCACCAAATATTGCTTTCCATTATATTGACCTAAGTTTTGGCAGAGTGAGCACCAACACGTAGCCATGGACCGAAAGGCCAAAAATTATAGAACCTAAGAATTTCTAGAGGTGGAAGATGATGCTTAGAGAGACATCTCTGAAATGGAAGCTATGTGATTATTTTTTGTATCCGTAACAGCACGTCTGATCACATAGATTTATACTATTTTGAAAGATATTCTATGTGATTTCTCTGGCAGTACATTAGTTCACCCTTTAAGGTTATCCCATTTGGAAAGCACTGCATTCAGCAAGTGTGTTTAATGGCTGGATAAGTATGAAATATGTGAATAGCTATAATACAGGAGAGTATTTAAACTTAGAAAAAAGTCAGAATACTTCTACAGTTTTGAGACCCAGAGGATGTGAAAGGACTCTTATTTTTGCCTCTATTTATGCAATGTTTACAGACTGTTGTCTAGCTATTATAGGGACTGTTTTGTTCTCCGCAGAAAACCCAGTTCAAGTAACAAAACTTTGGATTAATTTACAAGCCAAAGACATAGTTTTAATCCATCACTGGGGGACATGCTTTCATCAGAGAGAGATTAAATCCAATTTTGCCAACCTGCAAGGCACAAATAAAAGAACACTTGTTAAAAAGTAGATCTCTGCTTATAGAGAAAGATCAGATCTTGTAACTTAGCTTAGTGTCTGAAATTTAAGCCTTGGAGCAAAGTTGAAACCTGTTTAAGAACATTTTCACTAAAGAGTTTTCATTGCCATAACTAGATTTGTTTTTAAATGAAACTATTCTTCAGGCATGGGTGTAAGAGATTCCATGAAAGCAGCCACACTGGAACTTTAAATCAGTGATTCTTATTAAACGAGCATTAAATGAGGATGCTATTTCTCTGGGTCCTGATGTTTTTCCATGCTATTTGAAATCACTTAAGGCAGCTATATTACAATTCAAGGTAAACTAATTAAAACACTATCCTTTATTCGCATCCACTCTTTTCCCAAAAGTGTAAGTTACCATAGAAAAACTCTTCTGCAGAAAACCTAAAAGTGAAATAATAAGGGAGAAGCCATATCAATACAGAATTTGTTTGGGTGAGTGGTATCATTCATTACTATAAGATCTGTGTGCTCGAGTGTAAAGTTTTTACACGAGTTAGTTTTCAGGAGTATGTTCCTAATTAAACGTAAGTAAATTCTAAAAGAATGAGAAATAGGAACAGGACTTTTCTCAGTTGAGTAAGCTGGTTATGTTTGGGTACTGAAAAGGCTTATACTGATATCTTTGAACAACTAGGACAGATTTGGTTTCAACATGACAATGCATAATGTTTTCAAAAACAAAAGCAAGTTTTTACTCTGGTAATGGAGCTAGCAAACAGTACAGAAATGGCATTTTGTAGGTTGGAATTGTCAGAAATTTATTTTTCAAATGTGATGCTGTAGTATTAACTATTAGATGACCTTAACTCGCTTTTCATCTCTTTTGGATGTTTTCATGTATCCTGTACTCTGTCAATCCAAACTGGTTCAGTTGGAAAATCTAGATTAAAAGCAGATCCTGTAAAATCTAGTTTTCTATCTTTCTGAGTTTTTCACAGTCCACTTTACATATCTCTATTTCTGTCCACTTGCTAGGAAAAAAGACTCTAAAACAGTTCTAGAACTAATTATATGCGTAAACCAAAGGGATTGCAAAGTCATTGTATTTTAGAAGACACATAACATTTGGGAACTATTGGGAAAAAACTAGACCCCCTAAGCCCCCAGCAACAACTTAGGAGAAAAAAAAAAAAAGATGCAAATTGGTACTTACTTTTTATTTATTTTACATTTTAAGTCTTTCTTCAGACTTTGAATCTGACTGGGGGGGGAAACAAAAGATTTTACTTTAGTGGGGCTAAACACAAAGGATACTCTCTATGGATCCCTCTTGTCCCATTGTGGGACCTATACTGTTTTATTTTCTAGTAAACTGATGGTATAAATCCTTCTATGTAAGCCCTATTAACTTAAGGGGAAGCATCTATAAGAATTTATATATATATATATATATATATATATAAAAACCTGTACTTAATTAATTGTTTTGAAGTTGTCTGTGAAAGTAGGTGTCCAGTGTCACCACACTGAGAAGATAGATTAACCATGCTTATTATACTTAAAAAAAGGGGGAGGAGGAATAAAAAAAGGAAAAGGAAAACAAAGAGAAAAGGAAAAAGAAAAAGAAAAAAAAAGAAATGGAAATAAACTCTTTGAGTTATCATAGAAATAATTCAGAAACAGAAGAAGAGAAAATTGTCTTTGCTTTTCCTGTAACTTCAATTACTTTGCTATATGCTTCAACACAAATTACAATATTTTGAGTTGGTTGTGGTTCCAAATGGTACTGATTTTGGGAAGTACAGAGCCAAAATAAAAATTATCACAATGAGCAGAAGACTTTTTAGCTCTATAACTAAACTAAGTAAAAGTAAGATGAGAAAGAAAAAAAATCCTTATTAAGTAACGATCTTACTGAGAATTTAGATATGAGCTAGGAGATTAAACTACATTTTTCCGTTTCATGTGATAGTGAGTATGGGGACAGATGCACGCTGGTTAATAAGAATATGTAGATGGAAATGACTTTGAATTTTGCTTACTCTTCATATAGAATTTAATGTTCCCAAAGTCGGATGGGACAAGATAATCCCCATCCTACAATTATGCAATGAAATCTCAGGTCAAGTAAAATGGATTTTGAATTAATCTAGTAACACAGGGATGAAACCATTAAGAATAATAGGAAGCACAGTACCCATATTTAGGGGCAGGAAGAGAAGTGGTTTTAGTGTTTATTGCTCCTGAGTCCAACCTCAACTGCATAAACACATGTTGAAGGAAAACATAATCAAATACATTGGGTTCAAATGGAAAATAAAAACAGTGTATCTTTACTGGAATATAAATCATAACAAATTAAACAAAACTCTCTGAGACAGAATTCATCTCAAACCAGCATTCTGACCTTGCCTGACCTAAAGGCCAGTATTTTTTTCTGTTCCTTTATAGTTTATAATGGCTTCTGATTTTAACTCTCTGAGTGAACACCATAGTGTCAGTAGACCCAGCATGTATGCTACATTAAAAAGGGAACTGTCTACATGAGGATGTATGGCTACTAAAATTCCTCAAAGAACTTAAGCCTGATCTTGTTTATGAGTTTCAGTAAGGACCTTGGCACAAAATGCATCACTATGCTATTGAAATACGTTCATGTTATGAAAATCAGGAGGCATGTTAAAGCACAGGAATATTAAAAAGAACCTAGAGGAAGAATTACATGACCTTGAAGATTGAATTAATAGAAACAGGATAGTTTTAATAATAAATGTTCAAGGTCACACACTTTATTAGCTATAAAGTGAAAATTGAAAGCAACCACATGGAATAAAATATTTGGATTATCAGTCACTAAGGAGTAGGATGCAGTGTGATTTAGGTTACCAAAATATGCCTACCTATTGTTTTTTATAGGCATGGTAGGTGTCTAGAGTCTTGTAGGTAATGGAGATCTTGGCTTGATTCAGTTGCCCCCAAACTGAAGAGGTGCCTTGTGCTATGGGAGATACGCTAGGATATCCTGCTTGGTCTCCGGCTGCTGCTCCACCAGATGCTGGGTCTCTCATAGGTTCTTCCTAATATCCTGTCAGCCCCATGCACCTGAATTGGTGCTAGATGTCTATGTTTGGGTGACTGAACCAATCTTTAAAAGGAAGAAGGTTTCCTATCAGTCTTGTGTCAGATTTGGCAGACTACGTGCCTACGTTGGCGAACCTAGAGCATCATAAATGAATTAAACAAGTATGTTTCAGTACCTGAATTCTGCCCCAAATAGCTGAAAAGGTCTTTTGGCACCAGTGACTGTGGTCATTGCGTGTAATGGAAGTAAAGACGAAGCATGCAGGAAGATACCTACCCGAGGTATTTTATCCTCAGAGCAAGTTTCATGTGGATGATGATGATCAAAATTGTGCTAGTCAGTGGAAAAGCTGAATCACTGAAAAATGCACTGGTAACATCCTAGAATGCGTGTTATATTTTGGTTGTGACAAGGTTAAGAAAAAGGAAGCCAAATTAGTACAGGTTTCTTGCTATTTATTTCCAGAAGTTCTAGAAGGCTACTAAAGTGATCAAGGTAATAGAGCTTATCAGAGGACACTGAAAATATAACCATAAAATGTATTTTGTCTCTTTAAATGCCTCAGAGATAAAAACACCAACAAGAGAAATAATCTATTTCACCAAAATACTGTAACCTAAGAAAAACTGTGCATAAGCATACCGTAATTAAGTTTTGGCTGGAAATCAGTGGAAGTTCTGGAGCCACCAAATAAAGCAAGTACTGGAATATTAAAATAACGCAAGGGAAAAAATTATTAGGTTTTGGACACAGGTTGATTAACTTAAAAGCTGACTACAGTTACAGGGAGAGGACTTGGTGCAAAACCTTTTCCACTATATTCTACATTGGTCTGAGGCAGTCTAACAACCACTATGAGTTGGAGAACTATTTTTCCCTTGATAGAATAATTCTGTGACTGTGTTTTGCATTGACTCTCCTTACAATTGCAGCGATATTGATGTAGAGGTGTGAGTCAGCCTTTATACTCACCTGAGATACCCATGTCTAAGAGCTTTCTCATACTGTTTTCTACCATGTTTCCATGTTGTAGTAGCTTATTTTAAAAAGCAGGCACTGGTTTCTTAAAAAAAACCTCCCTTTTTGCAGCCTTCCACTTGAACGACTTGTAGAGCAGGAAGGGATTTTGAATCCGAGTTTCTGTTCTGTCACTAGAATTTCGACAGAACCTTTTCAGACTGTTTGTTACAGTGCATTACAGCTAGCAGAAGAATTAGTATATAAACATTATAAATACTGCTTGGAAAATTGTCTTTGCACTGCTTTCTTCCGAAAGCACAGAATATACTGTTGTGTTCAGCATTTACCATAAAAAAACTTATTCAAATTGACATTTTCATGATGCTTTTGGCGTACAAAGCAGATGAATTCCTAAAATAAAATGGTAAATTAAGCAATTAATGTACATTTATAAATGTAATAATCTTAATGATAAGATAATTTAAAATGTAGAGAGGAATAAAAATTCTGATTTTAACAAAGTAATTTCACAGATCAGCACTTACTTGGGTAAGTCTTTTCTTGCAGTCCATATGGACAAGTAATTTATTTTGATTCCTGCCCCCTAGATTTCCACAGGCCAATTATACCGGTGTTAAGTATTTTCATTTTGATTACAAATGCCAAAAGCATTCTGAATTCTGCAGTAAAGTGACAGATCAGAATGATACAATAAGCAGACAGCATAATGGCCATGTGGGACAATTAGTGAATTTGTACATCATTTACCCAAATTTACAGTTTATATAAAGAAACACAGTGTGTGTATTTAATCTTTAAATGCACATCTTTAGTGAGCATGTAAGTGTAGATTTGACTTTCCTCTATACAGCTTAACAACTATATAAGTAGTATTAAATTGTGCTGGTGTATAAAAATTTTAGAATAAGCTTAAACATTTACATAACTAATAATTATATTTTGGGTACATTTCCAAGGGGATCTTACACCTCCAAGTTTAGGAACTAACATTTATTTGTCCTGTCCTGCAGAAGTTAAGGATCAATCCCTCTCTCCTTCTTAGCTTCCTCTTCTGTTTCATACCTCTCAGCCACACTTTTCTTTCAAATTATTGAACCAATTGACATAACATAGTTAAACTCAGGCCAGTTGTTTTTAACTTCTATGTGATATCAAATTCATTGCTTTTGAATTTCATAAAAGATAGTATCTTTCTCTACAGACTTTCTCTTGATTTATAACCTCAGAGTATCACAGTCACAACAATATTACCACTGTGTTTGCTGACAAACTATTCTGAGCTTCTGAACCAAACTCACTGAAATCTCCTTTCTCACTCTATAAATACATTCCCCATCACATCTTCCTCAGGTGGTCAAGAGCTTCAGTGATTAGTTCACTTCTCCATAAAGAAATACGGCTTCTTTTACTGCAAATAAACAGTTTAGTCTTCTACTGTCTCATTATACATGTGGAATGGATTGTTTTCCAATTCCTACATATTCATTATATAAACAACTTCCATATATGAAACAAATAATGACTGATTTTCTTTTGTGGCTTTGATATAATTTTTCAGGATAGGATAAGAAAAGTTGGAAAATAATACATAAACAATATACTGCATTTTCATTACAAGGAGTTAGAAATGGATAACATGCTATAACAGTTAAACAAATGGGGTAGGTTGCTGTCGCTTGCTGTAGTATTAAATGCACACGCTACGTGCCATTACATTACGTGCTGCAGCATTACATGCACATTGCATCCTTACATATATATGAAAAAAATCTGTTAAAAATTCAAGAGATATTTATTAGTCTTCATGAACTGAGCTTACCCATTAGTACATTTATGTATTAGATATGAAATTGAGCTAAATGTTTTTTGCTGCATCTTTTTCCTATGATATTGAAAAGGTGGTAGTACAATCTTTTTTAAATTGAAATAGAAGAGCCTGAAAAGGATCTACGTTTCAATCAATTATGTTGCTAAATTTTTGTCTGTATACATAACTATTAATTTGTCAGATATTCGTGGTTGTGCAGTCCTGAAAGACAAGCTAGCAGAAAATACTGATCAGATGTTTGCCCTCCTACCAATTTCACCAGAAAAATGACATATAAACAAAAATGAAAATGCTCTAGTAAAATTATTTATAGTACAGTGTAATTCTGTTATATGATTTCATCTTTGTTAGCATTAAAACATTCTGACATTTCCTAATTAATGTTATTATATATGCTAATTTTTGGTAAGAGGGGTCTAAAGAGCACAGCTGAGAACATTCTTTCTTGTTTGCATAATTGCTCAGAGCAGCTGTATACCTTACTTCTTCAATACAAGACAGTAAATACCAGTTAAGCCAGATAAATATTCACTAGTGCCGTTTCCAATCAGTAGATGATTGAAATTAACATACATAAAAATACATTTGTTTTCTTAAGGAATTTGAATTGGTGTATCTTTATCACATACATAACTTCAAATGTGTGTCTTTTATATACCAAGAATCTGACAATGCATTTACTTTTCCTTTTGTTTTGCTACGTGGTGTCATCAAGGTGAAACTAAAGTGACATGCAGTGTAACACAACATTGCTGTGATTAATTTTCTATTCTATAAGTTTATGTATCCTGCAATTTTATTCTACTAGTTTCTGTTAAACCACGTTTAGGACATCAAGATAGCGTGAGATGAGAAATAAAGATTGCACATGCTGTGCACAATTAAATGAGATGTTTCACATTTTACCACTTTTTCTGGAAAAGCTGCCACGTGATGTGCAGAAACAAGTTTTGTTGTGCGAGGGAACAGCCTTTAACAGGATTCCTGGTTACTTTTTAATGAGCGGCATTAACTGGGAAACCCCTATACTACCACCACGGCACCGGTGGGCCCCAGTTTCTGTCTGTGTGGTGTGGATATGTTTGTAGGCGAGGTCTGCCAGAAATGTTTCCTACCTGCTGGAAGGGGACCGGCTGTCCCTGGTCCCTGCCTGGGATGCAGAGGCGGTGGCAGGGGCTGCCGCAGGGACACAGAGGGGGACGTGGCACCCCCTGCTCCCCCCTTCTCCATCGCCACGCGGCAGCCTTCCCTGTTCCCATTACTGCCAATAGATCTGATTTTGGAGAATTCCTCATTTCAAATACTAATTATGAAAGAAAATTGCAGTCGTAATTTATGCTGATTACTTGGCAGTCCAAAGAAATGTCTTGCCCCAGAAGTTCTCAGAAATATCTCAAGCCTTCTCACCAGTTTGAAGATAAATGCGTAAACACACAGTATCCTGAGCATTAACCTACACATTTCTGAATATTTTAGGATCTATCTGTGATTTCCTTTCCCTTCATAAAGAGGAAATTAACATCCAGATACAACAAAACAATGTATCATTTTTCTAGCTTAGATAGATTTTTTTTTTCTTTTTTTCTGCTTTGCAGTCTTTGTTGCATTGCTTTACTATTCCATATGGCATGCCTTTGGCTAGCTCTAGGAAGTGTCACAGCTTCCCTCTCCATTAGTTCCATGATACCATGCTACAATAGCAGATTCTACTGAAATAATTCTGTATTCTTTTGTCGGGGAACATGCAGGCAAATTGATCCATTAATGTCCAGCAGTAATGAAATGCTGGCACTTTAGACATCCATATACTCTGTGTATATGTTATACGTGATCTGTTTAAGGCCATCCTCAGAATAACTACAAACAATATTGGATTCGTGTATATTTTATGGTAAAATACTGTGCACAGTTTGTCACTCCTCCTTCTGATGTTACATGTGTTCTAACAAAAGCAGCCTGTGTCCAGACCTGCAAGATGCTGAGCACTTTCAATTCCCAGCGTAGTCTGCCGCTGAGAACAAATTATGTCTTACAACTATTTACACGCTGCGGCATAAGTCCCTTCTGGGCCTTCCGCAGTGTGTCTATGTGGATGTGCACACAAATTGAAATGCACTCGCCAAGTGCACCTCACTGTGTGATGCCACTCCTGCGCCTTGCCTTCGCTTGGCTTCTCCCTGCTGCCCAGTCCCACGGGTGCAGTGGTCACAGGTGACCCTTGCAGCTGACCTGGTGATTCCGTTGCCTACAGTCATCTTCAGCGTGACCACTAATGCGATCGCTGGAATATTTTAAGAGTTTGTCAGATGCTTATCCGAAGAACACAAAACACGACTGTCTGACTTCGAGGCTGTTAAAATATAAACAGATTTACGTTTATATTTTAAAAGATGTGGGATGTAATTTCGTGGCAGATGCTTATATGTATCTTTTTCATATTTGCAAATTTTGTGTGTCACAAGATCTGCACGATAACAGTTTTACATAAATATTTTAATTGGAAAACATGTACTGTTACAACCAAGTTGTATTTCAGTGTGATCTGCTTTCATCAGTAGTTACTATTTTCCTCAGTGTTTGTAGCCTTCATAACACACTGTTCAACCATAAGGAGATTTTATGTCTGTTTAAAATAAATTTTATGCATTCAGTTTGATACTTCCCTAATGTTTCAAAACCTTCCCTGGTTGTACATGGAGCTGGATTTTGAATAATGTTCATTATGAGAGCAATATTTTTCCCCTTTGTGTGAATTGCCTAGGAATTGCTCTTGATTTAACTGTGTATATTAATCACTTGGAAATATTCACTGAGAAGCATATGAAAAGTTTTCAGCTAAAGAGTGGATGGTGAGAGACTCACTTCAGCTTTGTGTTGTGTGTGACCGGTCTCTGCCCAGCAGAGAAAGCAGATGCTCTGCCACTGCACCCTCCTCTCTCACCATCAAACGTGTGAAAGATAACGAGGCAGGACAGATTGGTAAATGACTAACATTTACGGGTGTAAACTCAGAGATGAATAAGCAAAAATAAAATTAAGTAAATTAAGAATGAGAGGGAAAGTAGTCCAAAGGCTGTGGGAGCAGTTAAGACAGAGGAGGGAAGGAATTGGGCAAGCGGCGACAAAAAGTGCAGAAGCAGACCCGAGGAACCAGGGACAAGGAAAGGTGAAATAAGAATATCTAACCAAAACACCAGCAAGTTGGCTTGTTTCCCATTGATGGATTCTGCCTTACTTCAGATGACACAACTTCAGTCTTTTTACAATTCCTGCCTTATATTTATGAGTTACTTTCCTAACTGATACGGCTTGCTTAGGGGTCAATGCCTAAAAAATCACTCCTCTTGCAGTAATAGAGACCAGACTACAGAATTGGATAGGTGTTCTAACTAAAAGGGTGTGAGCTGCCAAAAGCAATAAAATAGATGTGAGGGAATAACAAATATTTTGTAAAAAGTTAAATTAGGTGAATGTATGTATTAGTTCTTCAGAACATGATTTAGTGGGCATGGTTGATGGTTGGACTCGATGATGTTGAAGGTCTTTTCCAACCTAAACGATTCTGTGATTCTATGATTCTATGATCTATGTGGATACATGCGCACCTGTGTAGGTCTGGGGAAATATACATCCCTAATGAATACCTGGCCTTTTGTCATTTACATGCTTCGCTTTGTCCTAGCAATATAAGGTGTGGCTTAAAGCCATTTTGACTTGGGTTATGGCTTCACGTAAGAAAGGCAGCAGAGAATGAATTAAACTGATTTTTATATTAAAGGAAGTAGTTGAGATCTGTGTCTTACTAAACTATAGAATATTTTTCATTAGCATGATTATCTAATTTTAAATAAATAAATAAATAAATGGTGTGGTATATGAAAAAGTTTTCTCTGATTCCAAATCTCGTAAAGAACAAATCTTTGTTAGCAGAAGGCAGTAGTTACTGCTGTTTGGTCTGATTTCAGTAAAAATGTGGTTACATTGCATAATGATGAGTGTATGTCATTGTGGAAGCAGTGGAAAATCTATGGCTTATGACTTCATCCAATGTTTGTTCTTCACAGATTTCAACACTATTAGACAAATTTTCCTCATTCTTGGCACTCATTTCTGGCTTAGAGTCTTCTTTTCTATGTTATAGAATAGTCTATACAAATTCTTATGTTCCATATATTTACTTTGATAAATTCTAAGTATCAGGTAGTACATTAAAGAATGACAGTAATGCCTATCATATATCTCTATTCTTGCTCTTTTTCCACAAAGGGTATCCCATTTTGGATTTATATATAGTTTTATACACATGCACAATAAAGAAGCTACATATTTATATTACAGAAGAAGAAGGTAAAAAATTAACTGTAAGGTAATGAGAGCAAGCTATTGAAATTGTATTTACTATAATGTAATTAGAGTTAGAGCAGTGATTTTGAAAATCCTGTCTTTCTGCTCTATTTATTAACATCTATATTGTTTTAAAACAAGTGAAGTTTTTGTCAGCAAGGACATACCCTTGGTAACTGCTCCTTTTCTTTATTGTTTTTGATTATTTTGGCTCTCACTTTCTGTGCTTTTTCACATATTTTTACTACAAATACTTTTTATGTAGTAAACCACTCATGTAAATATTTCTCCCATTTGTAAAAAAAAATGGTGAAAATAGCAATACATTCACCTGAACCACAGTGACAGAAGATACAACTTAAAATGTTTTTCCAGTTCCTAATTACCGAGCTTTCGTTTTTCACTAACTTTTATGGTCAAACATAATTTCCTTTGGTATACCTTCTACAGGTGGGTCTTTAATTCTTGCTTTCATCTTCTGTGTATTATCTATAAACAACAGAGATTCCTCTATGCTTCCTTTACTACCGGCAGTGTTTCTACCAACAGTCCCAGCAAGTGGCACTGCTTCCTCAAATGTTTCAGTTTAGCGTTGCTCTTCCCATCATAAAGAGTAGCCCTTTTTGACATGAATATTCTGTTAATAATTAATACCATTTATCAAAGCCAGTCAGCATACCTGTAGGCGTATGTGATTCTGTGGGGTTTCACCAGGGGAAAAGGAACTGTTTCAAAAAGTATGGCTGGTAACTGGGTGGGTTTGAGAAGAGGAGGTAGGGAGAAGACTTTTGCCACAGCAAGCAGTGATTGCTGGAGCGAGAGGTACGGTCCACCTTTCCATGGTTGCCTCTCTCCAGCCGTTAATTCCCAGGGCAGAGGTAGCTGGGGGTCAGCAGGCCAGGCTGCCTTACCGGCCGTTACGCTGCACCCACCACAGACGGTCAGCAAAGGCTACGTGGAGCCAACTGAACTGTTGTTCACAATCTGTGTCGTGTGCTGGCTTGGGCCTGTTTCTGGGGGTTTAATTCTATTCTCAACGTCTGTTATTGAATGAAGTCTTTCTTATCTCAGTGTCCATTGTCCTCATACTTTCTCATGTCAGCTACCTTTTGCAGCAATAGTTTTCACTTATAATTTTGTTTTTACTTATTTCAGGAAAGGGGAGGACATCCCCCGGGATTGGAGTTAACAGCTTCAAGTAAAGATCTATACAGACAGGGTCACACACTGTGAGCAACTGTTTGTAGTAGTGACAAATTTATCAATCCTGCCAAGCTCAGAACTATTCAATAACTCTTGGAATTAATTATATCCCTTTAGCAGCAACACTGTATAGTCTGTATAGGCATTCAGCAAAACAGCTTAGGTGATACTGATTTTTACAAGTATCTGTATTTAAGTGCTCAACTTCTTAAGTGAGATTCACAAGGCTGACTCCAGATAGCTTAGAACAGATTGGTAGGAAATTTCTACTTTAGACTGAATCTCAGACTGGGGCTGTACTCCAGATGTCAAAGTCAGTGAATAGGAAAGTCAAGGAACAGGAAAAGCTGGAGCCTAAACTTGTGGCTTCTACATAATTCAGCTGCTTTTCATGCCTCTAGCTAGTCACCTCTGGGAAACTGAAATGCATAGCCATAGACATTTACGTCCAGATCCAAGTGGGTTCAGCGTGGTCTGAGAAGGTTGATCAAAGCAGTCTCTGTGCTGGATATCACTTTCTTGAATTTGGGACAGGCTGAACTTTGAAACAGGTGCTTAAACAGTCAGCAAGCTGGAACTAATACAGAGCATGTCCAGTACTGTAACTTGGACTGAGATTTTTGTCTCAAACCGTCAACACAGAGAGTATCTCAGCTTAAAGGTTCTTGAATTACTGTCCTGAATTTAAGCAACCAAAATTCCATGCAGACAGGACTTTCAATAACTAAGTGGTTCACTGAGTGCTTGACTTTGACATTTATTAATGCAGAGTGCTATATAAGATCTTGGGATATAATGCCATCTACTGGCATTTTATTTGTGATTTATGTACATTGCCTAGGGTTATGGAAGACCCCCCAGCTTCCTGGAGTGGCTACCGCAAGATGTCAGGGATACCTCAAACTACTGAAAAATGACACTAACAGGTTGATTTATTTGCCAACACATAGCTGCAAGTTGGCGGCTGCTCCAGAAGGTCACAGGGCCCCCATGGTTCCCGTGTCAGCTCTGCAAAACCCATGCGGAATATTTTGGATAGCCTAGAATATCTAAAATGTCCCTACATGCTTAAGGATATGTAGGAAACCGAAATGAGCCCTAGATCTTCTCTAAATGTAAATGGGATCGTAAGCACTTCTTTGTAGACCACCTGAATGCAGAAAACTACATTTAGTTACCTAAATGTCAAAGCAAAGGACTCTGTTCTCCTAACAGTTGTGTGGGGACGCCAGGGCAAACACCTCTTCTCTGTCTCCTTTCACACAGAGGAAGCTGAGTTAACTAATTTTGGCAGGCATCTAACTTTAAGATGCCTCTGTTTGGTGAGAAGTGAAGCATCCTGTAGCTCAAACGTTTCTAGCATACTTAAATGTTACAGGTAGACAGAGAAAAAGAATGAATGGTATCATTATTATTAAAGTGCTCAATTACACAGAACAATTTAATGACAATTTACTAATACCGACTTTGGCTTCAGTATTATTACATGTATTTTGCTATTACCTTTTATTATTTTTAAATATTGGTTTTATAAAGAATTTTTAGTTACTGGTGAAATTACACTTGAAGAGACAGACGTGTTGAGAAAGCTTTAAGCACAGGATAAGTAGGCTGCCTGTAGGAGATATTGGATATTTCTTAATATGTGCAAAGATACAGAGTAAATTATTTTCAGCCCATCTATTAGGAACAAAATTACTTTAAAGTAAGATATCTCTTTAAGACTGGGAGCATTAATTACAATTTTACAGATCTAAAAGAGAATAATTACAAGTAGATTAAGGCTATCTCTAGAATTTCAAATAGGATCTTTTTTTCATTTTACTTTATAAAGTTAGACACATCCAACATACCTAAGTGATATCTGATTTTTCTTCAACTTTGGATATTGTTGAGGATATAGGAAAAAGCATCTTGGTTAGGACAGTTCCTTAGCACACTCATTAGACTGATCACATCCAGATTGCAATATTGGCATTTTTTATGTAGTAAATCCGAACATTGCAAAGAGAATTGCAAGTTAGAAATGTTCTTAAAATCAATCTAGGCTGTCAAAATACTTAATAAATTTAGTGAACTATAATTATGTATTTTTTAAAAAATATATTTTCTTTGTTTTGAAAGAACTTACTGCATTTATACTGGGCTTTCCAATGGCCACTGTTCACTAATCTGGACAAAAGACTTTTCCTGTGTCTTTTTCTTCCATTCATACTACTAATCATATTGACCAAATGGGATTTTCAGAAAAGCATCTGAGAAGACTTATTTGTAGAAACGCTCCTTTTACCTACTCAGTAGGCCAGCTTCGTACTGTTACTTGTCTCAGACCTGAAAGTTATGTTTTGTATTTAGGTCTATTCAGGGTTTTCAGAATTGGTTACGTGTTTCATTCAATGACTGTCTCTTACAAAATGTCTAAACAGGCTGTGGAGCAGGGACTCAACGACAAATCCTATTTTTGGCTATACTAGGTTATGGTCTTGCTTTATGTTTATTTTTAACCAAATAAACTTGAATTTTTCTGTACAAATTCACAAAAATTCAGCAGGAAGGGTTGAAAGTGTGTTTACCTCAAAACAGTTAAAATATTCTAGAGGAGACTGCAAATGTAGGTTTCCCTTAGGCACAAACGGGAATTTATTCAGATTTGCTACATCATAGTGTTGTTGCATAAAAGCAGCCATGTCTTCCTCTTTACATGTTTTGAAGGAAAGCTATGGTTCTAACTGTAGTTCCTGCGCAAATAAGACCTAAAGGATAGAACAACTGGCTCTTGGATCTTCACTGAATGATCTGAATGCCAAATTGTTAATTGGTTTTCACCACTGAGGGCACATGAACAAGCAGAATGTCAGGTGAATGCTCAAATAAAATTAAATAAATCAAATCAAATCCCTTTTAGCCCTTCTATGGTCAGCATTAGTTTACACAGATTTTTAATATTGCAGTTTGGTCACTGGGTATTTAAATTCCACTGAAGTCACACTTTGGGTACTTTATTCCTTTTTCTTGTTTTTTAATCAGGCTTCAAATTTATGTAGCTGTCCTACTAATGCAATCTTTCAGAAGAGAAAGTTCACCTAGGGCTTTCTAAATCTTACATGAGTATCATTACTCCTTAACCATCCTTCCTTAGTCATGAATGTGCAATTTTGCTTGAAGTTTTATGTGTCAGGACAATCATTTATTTGAACTGATGTTTTCAGTCTGGCACATTCTTCTCTGTCTTTCTTCCCGGGAAAATTAGCATAATGTCTTTGAAAGATATCCAATAGAATCCTTAATTTATATAGTGCCTCTTCATTTTCTGTTTGGTTTTAAAAGCTTAGTTCAGTGTTAGAAGCAATATAAAATAATATAAATGTTACCCATTCTCCAGTAGTATGAAACTGGTAGGTTTAAACAGCTATGTGATCTTTTTGTATATATCTAACTAATTATTTTCACATGCCTGCATCAATATATAAATGCAGGTCCTTTCATCTATGTTTTGTGCCTTTTTTTTTTTTAGAATTCACTCCCTTAAATAGTTATATATTGAATGAGTCTCTGTTCTAGATACAAATTATCTCTATAATACAAACAATCAAATAAATTGGTACTTTTGTTTGGAAACATTTGTCTTTAAACCATGGTTTGGATAAAACATTTTAACTGTGATATAATGTAAAATGGGTTTTGAACAATTTCTTGCACTTATTCTAATGAATAAGCAACACTGAATTCAAATCTTCATTTAAAAAAACCCAAACATGATTCTGTGGTATCTTCTCTTTCAAAAGAAAAATACATTTCCCCTCCCTGAAACCCCAAAGTATGTAATATGCTGAGTTGTGCTCCACAAGAGCAAGGGAAAATGTAACTCACCCTTCCATTGACTCCAAAGAATACTGAAAACCAACTGAATGTATTTTTATTTATGTAATTTGAGGATCAGAGGAATGGAATGCTTTCATATAAGGAATAACTAAGTTTGGAGAGAGAAACTCTTTAGTCTGGAAATTAGATGCCAGAGAATAGACATAATAGAAGTCCATAAAACTGTGAACTGATAGAAAGATTGGGGGCAGGGGGAGGGGGCAGGGAGGGAGGGGAGAGATGGTAAAGAATTGAAGTGAATCATTAAAGCAGGAGTTATGGAAAAAAAACCTCCTACAATTTATAATGTCAAGGCATAAACTACGCTGGTGCTGAATCACCAGGCTGTTCTTCTCTTTCTTCTCCTAAGAGGGCAGCTCCTAAATTGTAAGCATTAATACACAGTATTTTTTCCCTTTTAAAATTAAGTCTGATAGCACTGTGTCACTGTGTCAGAACCATAAATGATTGGTTTGTATCTTCAATGATCCCTAAGATTTGAGAAGCCTATTTTTACCTCTAGATCTTGTAGTTTTCCCAACAAAGAACTTGAATGAGTGTTTGGGGAGAGGAGGTTGGAAGATTTCTCTCCACGTACTCTCACAGACCTTCTCTTTGGATTTTGCCACAGAGGGATATGCCTGCACATCAGTCAACTTTGAGTCAGGCAACACATAACATATCTGTTCACCTTCGTGATTACATAAATTCGTAAAAGTATTGGCAGACCAGGCACAGGGGCACGATACCAAAGAACATACATGGCCACTCTCCGAAATACTGGTCATAACGCTCTTTTTGTAACAAGCCTCTTTTTCCTGACAGCATGGAGAGAGCGGTACCACCTGTCCATGTGAATTTTATCATGGCTATTAGTCTTATGGGTTGTGTTTAAAAAAATAACAGAATGGTAGAAGAAAGACTGATGGAGAGCTTAGGGGAAGTAGTGTCCAGCTGACATGAAGACAGATTGTATTACAGCAGGCTTGTGAGAAATTCATAAAGATAACTTGGAGTGACAATGTATATATTTGCAACAGAGTTACTCCTTCAGGCTATTCTATATCAGCCAATGGATAGCATGCAAAATAAACTGTGCCGTGAAGATGGAAATCCAACAGAGTTGACCAAAACCTTATAATAATAAAAGCATCTAAAAGCGCATCCTATGCATACCTTTCCCACAGTAAGTAAATAGCTGGATATGCAACAGAAACAGTGAATTATTGTGACACTGTCTTTTTAAAAAAAAAAAAAAATTACATTTTAATTTAAGCCATGTTCTTTTTCCATTTTCAGAGAAGTGATTAGTCCATGTTATTCATGGAATATAACTCCAAAATACAGGATCCTAAAATCAGACAAGTTTAATTCTTTCTATAAGCTGATATCTGCGTAACAGCTATAATGCTGTCTAAAAAGAAATGAGGTCAGAAACTTTTACAAACACAAATGTGTAACTATTTCAACATTTGTATAAATTGGGGCATGCCTCAGACAAGGAACTGGGGTTTTTTATTACACATCTGTTTACACATTTGTTATCACTCCTTAGATACTGAAGGATATATTCACTGAAAGATTTTATCCACACTCTTAATTTCTTCCAAGACTAATCATGGAACAGTCTGAATGAGGTTAACAGAAATATCAAAAAAAGTGAGCAGAGTGTTATCCATAAATGCTAAATATATTCTGAATAAATTGAAACTGTTCATAATTCAGAGAAAGGTTAATAATTGGAATCTAAGTTTAGGCACCTAATTTAAGTGCTGAAATTTAGAGGTTATTTTTTTCTTATGCTTTCTGTATTGTCAGTACAGGGAGATTCCCAGGTTCTGAGTCACTGTCTAGAGGAGACTTGTTAAGTTAGGTGCTATAAATAAGTAAGAATATCATCTCTTTTATTTTAAAAATAACATTGAAACATTCCATTGTAATATTTTCTAAAATTATCTAAATCAGTTTTGTGTACAAAATGAGAGAGAAATTAAGATATCAGCTTCTGAAATTGAAATAGTTATTAAAAAAACCCCCATTGTTTTTGAACTCAAATCGCTTTCACAGCCAGGAATAAAAACACCTTCTTCATCACACTAATTTGAATTATTTGCTTTCTACTTTCCTTTTTTGCTCACTTTTGCTTCAGCCATGAGAACTCATTATTTCCCAGTGTTCATCAATGATGACGTTGAGTTGGGTATCATAATCTTACTTTGAATGACTACGGAACTCAAACATATCAGTCATTAATCACTTTGCATTCACATAGAACACTATAGGTACAGATATTAAAAGGAGAGTAGATCATAAGCACAGTTAAAAAAACCCAAAGTGCAAATATTTTAAAATTGAACAGTGATATTTTTTAGATACTACATTAGCTGAGAACAACAGAAGGAAATGAAATAAATTTTAAAATTTGATTCAGTGTTATTTATCCAGGGCATGCATTTTGGAAAACAATAATTTAACAAGATTATGACGACTCTACCTATCGTTAGCAAAAAGTTAAATATTTAAATATAAAATAGCATTTTTTTCTTTGTTACAGCTGCCTGATTAGATTGAATTTATCAAGGATTAGTATCAGAAATATCAATAACAAGTATCAGAAATAAAAATATACCTCAAATTTCTGAAAAGAAAGTGGCAAGTATTGTTACTTTCATTTTTAAAAAGTATTATTTCTCATACAGAGAGGAATGCTGAATCCTGTTTCCTTTGCATTACAGATGAGCGTTCACCATAGCAACCTCAAAATGTGATCTAAGAACCATTTGAAAACATCTCAAGCATTAATCTCCCTATTCTATATCTTTTAATTGGCATGTCTTTGACTTCACTTGAAACGCATAAAAATGGTCTTGGCTTGTGTAATAATATGTTTACGACGACAGTAGACAACAAGCTTGTGGAAAAACAGGGGTTTCAAAAGGGCCTTATTTACTGTGAGTGGTGTCAAAATAAAGGCAAAGTGCATTTATTTTTAATCTAATATCTTAGGAGTTTCAGGAATTGATAGGACAGTGACAGCAGACTGTATGTTGGACAGCTGATTAGTGAGCTCTTAACCTATGTCAGCTTCTTCAGATTATTTGCTGCTGATGGACTGTAATTCTGAAGAATTTGTCCCAGCTGTGTCCAGAAAGAGTATGGGGGAAAAAAGTTCTCTAAAGTAAAATCAAAACAGAAAAGAAAACAATCAATGTTATTACAGTAAATGTCCCTTTGCAGACAGAGTGCTTCCCCAGAAGGGCTTTGTTTTGCACTGCAATTCAATGTGGGAAAGGTTCATATAAAATTTTTAGAACAGCTTTAATAACCAAAGAACTGAGAGGCAGAATAACTGCAGGGTATTTTATGTATGTTCAATTTATTTCATGCAGACTAGAGCCATTTTATTTATTTTTTGTTCTTAAAGGGGTCTTATACATCAAAGCATGTAAACAGTTGAAGTAACCAAAAAGCCACTGAAAAGCAGCCAATATACTAGCATAAAGAATAATAAAAATTATTAATTTCTCCAACTGCTGACTGGAGTGGGTGGCTCAAGGCTCAGTCTGGTTCATCATGTTGCATCTCCAGGCTAGAATATGCACTTTTGGATGGTGAACCAGGATTAACACTGGAGTTACCTGTGATGCTTTCCATCTTCCAGTGACTGCACAAGCACAGCATGTGTCACAGTGCGGTTAGTCCCAGGGTGTCAGCTCTCTGGCTAGGATCTAAGGGAGAAGCAGAAGCTAGGGAATGTAGAGGGCATGGGCAGAAGATAAAGAGCAGGGAACAGGGCAAAACCGAACATTAAAAAATCTGCATATTCATGCAATGAAATGCTATCAGGAGCGGACTGAAGTCTAAGTACTGGAGGTGAAGCAACGGCACCAAGAGAGCCAGGAGCAGTGTAATGTGTAGATATTTGTCAGCTGTTTCCAGGTTTTTATATGCTCAGGAGTTCTTCCTGTAGGCTACTAATAATCTCCAGCAGTTGTGCAAACTGAACACTTACTGATGATTCATCAGTTGGTGACCCTTTGTGAGCCATTATCCTCAAGGAAAATAGTTGCAGACACAGTTAGGAGTAAGCTGTTGAACCGACTGCAGATGAACCAATTCAGACAGCATCCTGAGATAGCAGGTTATCTTCATTGTCATAATTTGCTTGAGCTCTCCAATCTGTAGCAAGAGTTCATGTATCAGCTATTTGTAGATGTCCTTGACACGCCATGGTGTCTCAAATGGCGATACATGCCTATGTTTAATCAGCTGAATCCCACCTAAGGGGTCTACTTCAAACTGAGCTGAATCTCTTTCTAGGCTGTTTTGACTAAATCATCATTTATTAAAAAGGAAGTGTAGAAACTGGCTTACCTACAGTAAGTCACAGAAATTCAGGTTTCTTAATCTGAAGTTAAAATCCATCTTTAGTGTCCTTCTGTGGTATATACGGTAAATTTTGTCAGTGATTTAGATAGCTATGATCTTTTCATCTGACTAGAAGCAAGCAAAACTGCTTCTTCGTTATGGGGTGAACTGTGAGGAAACACTATTTCTGAGACTGTAAAATGGGGGACAGATCCTCTGTGTATGTGAATTTATGAGTAAAAATAATGAATAGATGTTAACAAAATAAAAGGCTCAGCAGCTTCAACCAAAAACTACAATTCAGTTGAAGATAATGAACACTGTCAATTTTCCTTCCTCTCACTGAGTTTCATTTGGTGCACTGATGTTGTACTCATGTGAGTAAATTATGAAATACATTTGGGGTTTTTTTTTGTAGCAACCGTCCGGTTAGTTTGTGCCACTACTTACTGTTAACGTCAGAATTGTTCCAACTTTTCAGAGCTTGTACTTACTCTGTTTCCGAGGTTCAAGCAGTGAATGCCTTTACATTTCTTTTTGTATTCATTCTTATGGAGCAGTTTGGATGTGTCATGGAGTACAGCACAGGGTAAGCCATTCCATTCCAGGTGAAAAGCTTACAGCTGCAAAGCTTCCTATGTTTGAGAGCAGGTTGAGATTTAAAATAGGGCAAGTCTAGTGACAAATGCAGAACTTTATCTGAATAATCAGAATTGTTCTGAAAACTGTACTGCAGTGGTTGTCAGTTCTGAGAATCTAATGTTTTTTAAGATCCTAGTCTGTTTTGGATTGCTTTTTGGATAATGGGCAGTTTGCTCTGTAATGTTTTTCTGGGTTTCTGTCAAAATCAAAGTGATTGCTGCATACAAAATACGCTATTCAGTAAACTATCCAAGATTCACAGTAAAGGGCTAAGCTACTGTTTAAAGGTTGTATTATCATTGCTGTATGCACACCGGTGGAAACTAAAAGCGAGTATCTTTACTTCAAATATTTTAAGAATTTAAAAAAACAGGAGGTGAGAAAGCCAAGGGAAAGAGACTTTAAACAGTTTAAATAAACTATTGTTGAATGTAATGAGGAAACTAAGTTTCATTTATGCTGTTTAAAACACTATACTCACTAAACTTTACTACTTTGAGAATTATAATGACATTTCCACTATATTTGGTTTGAGGTTTTTCTGAGCTTTCACCTTTCTGTGTTGGAGAACGTAGATAATATTTAAAACTGCTGAAAACGATTTGTGAAATTTGTTGCAGTTTTTAGTTCTCTTGCCAATGTTGTCAAACTATTTATCAAGTATTCCAAAGATTTTGTATATGAGATTAATAATTTTTGATGCTTTACAGTTTACTCATGGAATATTAGTAATAATAACAAGGTAGTTTTACGTTTGCTGGTTGTGAAGGAAAGAATAAGCTGCATTGGGCAGAGTATTGCCAGCAAGTCGAGGGAGATGACCCCTCCCCTCTAAGCAGCAATGGTGGGGCCACACCTGAAGCACTGTCTCCTCCTCCGTACCAGGGAGACGTGGACATACCAGAGAGAGTCCAGTGAAGGGCCACAAAGATATTTAAGGGACTGGAGTGAGTATCTGTCCTATGAGGAAAGGCTGAGAGAGCTGTGTAAAGAATTACTGAAGTAAAACACACTGACTTCTGTCCAATAACTTATGTGTAAAGTTACACGATAGACTATTTTCTGAATATGTTTAGACTATTTAACTTATTTTTCGTAAAAACAAGTAAGTCTTTGGTATCCAATGATATCAGCACTGTTAGAACATAATCTCAAGTAAAATCAGTGTACAGTTAAACTGTGGATTGCCATATGGATCCGTTAACAGGCCTATTCAATGAAATTAAAATGGCAGTTTTTCCCATTTACTGTAATGAAATGCATCGCGAGGAGTGTTAAAAATATCATGGCTTGTTATGTGATGTTAAAAATATCATGAATAAAAACAATAGCACCTGGCCTGCACAATGAAAGCAAAAACTTGGAAGTTTACCATAAAGAGTTCAGGCAACATTGTGTTTGCTTTCAGTGAGCCTACACAGAAGTGTTACTTCTGCAATTAACTGTACAGCACAGATATTGGATAGAATAATTTGTACCAACTTCAATGTCCTCTAAGCATGTATTATGAACAAAAGTTTTATTTGGCCATATTTTAGACCATTTTTACATTTATCATAAGATGCAAGAGAAGGCTAAATATGTTTGCAGCATAAACGTTGACAAATTTCACCAAAAAAAAATCAATAAATTGTTTTCACAAGCCTTTCAAAGAGAGGTTTTATTTGTGAAGGTTTTGCTGGAAAGATTAGTTCCATATGAATAGTTCATTTCATTGATGTAATTTCAGTTTTATCTTGTACTTTGATCTAGCAGAAAGCTTGCAGAAAGCTTTCAGAAAGATGACAGCACCTTGGGGAAATCTAGTGTCATGGAGATATTACAAGTCAAGATAATTTCTTAAGAGAAACAAGTGTGCTTATATGCTGGTAAAGGAATAGTTTAATGGGTTGGGTGTGAGTTTTCAAGCCAAGTATTTTGTATGTACTAATCAAATGGTTATTAAACTAAATTGCTTAACAATCCAGAACTTTTCAAATTATTAAGAAAATATTCTTACAGAGAAAATACATAAAGAACCTTTGCTGATCAGCAATCTGTTAACATAAGCTGACTTAATATTGTATTACTTTGATTCACTTTGGTAGACCAGAAAAAGCATATTGTATGAGATTCATAATGACAAACATTGTACAGAAACATTATTCGTGAAAATTGACAAATACATGTTGCGACTGTGCCTTCATGATTTTCGATAAAGAATGACAGGCTTGCTAATGAAAACATTAATGATTTTTGCAACTCTCTAAATTGCAAACTTGATTGAAAATGCAAATTTGATTTTTATCCCTGTTTGAATCATTCAGACTCTACTACTACTATAAATTTTGAGTTCTAATGTAAAATATATAGCTGAGAACTGTCAGACCAGCAGAAGTTTTTTTTATTTTTAAATATAGGATTCATTAATTTCTGTGTATATCCTATCAATTTCTTTAAATGCCTCTATGACTCTTAAAACTCCTAACATAGCTGCTGTCAGCTTTTTAAGCCTCTGGCACTCCCAGTCTGTGTCCTGCCACTTTTTTAATATAGTGAAATACATTGTATCTGTAGTCTACTGGGGAAAAAAGATTTTTTAAAATGTTTCCTTAAAAAGTCAGGAAAAGATAGTACTGGTATTTTTCAGCAAAGATCCCATAAATTTGAAATCTTGTTTTCATCATTCAAGCAAATCTCCCGTGGATTTCAGAGTTCAGTTCTGAATAATTTGTTCAATGGAACATTTAAACTAGCTTGTAAAGGAGCAATAAAAAGGTAAAGTTTGAAACAAATAATTAACTGTTACAATCTAGCTGATTTTCAGGTTGTTTATTGCACAAGCCATGTAGAAAACCATTGACAGATGTGTTTACTGCTATAATTTGTTAATTACATATACACAATCTATGAATGATTTATTATTAGTAGTATTAGTATGTGAACAATAAGCTTTTTCATGAAGGGAGTAGTCACTTAAGATTCAGTATTACAACTTTCATTTTATGTGGTCAAGCTTAATTTTGGCCTGTGAATAGTCCTATTGAAACTATATTTAAATATTGTGTGGCTGGGTTGTCTTTTTACATCAGTTGCTCTCAATCAATTTAGACAAAAAGAAGGTACTTGCTTTACTCTGGATACTTTCGCCTCCCTGTATTTTGGGAAAACACTTTATTATTGTCCTTTTGAGAATCTCTCTGCTGAATATCTTAAAAGCTCTTAGTATTCATAGAATATTGTTGTGCTTGTTTGCTAAAATGTAATTAAGGAGAGAAGTCTGCAGGTTTGATAGAATTCGTTTTCAGATAAATCAACAACTCTGTCAGAGTAAATTAGGCATCCCACCCTGAACTCCAGATATTTCAATTGGAACACTTATGCTGTTGGTGAATGAGACATTTCTGTCAGGAATGTGGTATGTGTAGGGCTTTAATTGATCCAGCTTCACATTAATGCATGAAAGAATCCTTTGTCACTCTTCTATTCACAAGTCACACAAAGAAATATGGCAAACCCCTCATTTCTCCTGTTTGCATTCATCTGGAAACAAAAAGGAAAGATAAACAATTGTGACCTTTTTTGACAGAACACAATTTAAATAGAGCCAACATGATATCCAGGATATATCAGAATTAAATGTTGTCTTCCCTTGATGTATTTGAAAATAAATGTTAGAAGTGAGAGTTCTTGAGCTAAATGAAAATGCAAAGGATCAAATTTTTCTTAACAAAAGGAGATTAAATACTGCATAACTGAATCCATCACATGGCCCCTGCAGTCCAATATCCTGTTTTCCATATTATGCAAGACTGTTCTAGGAAAAGCCACAAAACCCTGAGTAACATGAGTATGATGAGATTACACACAACTTACCAATTTACAGAAAATAACACCGAGAACAACACTGACAATCTCCGCAAAAGCTCTAATTTGCTGTAAACAAATGTTCTAAGCAAACACAAAATAAGGCTGATCCTATTATGCATGTGAAATGAGAAAGACCATGAGAAGCATCCCATCTGTTTGCAATCATGAGCTCCGTGTGCTCTCTTGAAAGTTGTGTAGCTGCTTTTTTTTCCAGTCCTCCTACCTGGGCATCTGACCATCCAATTATTCCATGCTCCATCCGAGCAAGGTAACAGAGGTAGTTTGTATATACTGATAGGAAAATTAAACAAGCTGTAGTAAATTACCACAAAAGAATCAGTCAGAGCAATTTAAACCCTGCTTTACCCTGAATCACATCAAGCTCAGCGTTAACCCTGCACTTTTCAGAAGTGTGATATAGGGACTTCTGTTGTGGATCTGCTTTTTAGCTGGGCCTGATACATCATAAAAGCTGCACTTTTTTCAAATCCAAGCTGATCTTTAAAACAGCATAGCTGTATTCCAAGATCACTGTGCCTGATCCAATAAATCTCCAAAAAGACTGCATATTCTGGCATTTAGATTTGCCCAGAACTTCTGATTCATTCCCATAGATCAGGTCAGGAGAACAAAGCAATAAACGAGGAAGCTGATTTTTACCCTGTAAATGAGTGGCATCAAACAGGAAAAAATTACATATTCATACCGTAAGTATACAGAAGTATCTGTCAGCAATGTGCTCATAGGCATAATAAAAAAACAACAAAAAAATATTAGCTACAGCAACGGCAATAAATATTAAGTAGAACATCTAATAAGATTCCACTAAACTTTTTTCTAAATCTAGTCTAAATGTAGTCTTGCTTATTAGCATTTCTGGAACTTGGCTATGCAATGAAACACGCTAATTTTTATTTATCTAACATATGGAGAAAAAACAGTTGCATGCCAAACAGTTTTAACAGTGAGAAAAAACATTGACTTTCAGTGCTTGAATTATGTAAATGAATTAATTTGAAATTAGAGCATAAAGCCTCCAAGCATGTGAAGCCAAAAGAACACAAAGGTTATGTCCTGTCTTTCATAGCTTATTTGGGGATCTGAACCTCCTTATTGCAAAATTTAGTATCTAAGCCATCTGTCTTTTGTCTAAAGTGTTAAATATTTGTAGAAAACAAGTAGGTTTTAAGAGAAAATATAGCAGCAGTGATTTAAATTTACTGAAGTCCTTGGATTCAGTTGCACCATTTTCACTGCATTCATCTCTGATTCAGGAAGGGTTCCCAGGCCACAGAGTGGTTAAGACCATGGAAATCAAAGTCAAGCACGTGCTGATGCTTTCTTTGTATGATGACATTACTTATTACACTGTAATAATTTTATTAAGACTCTGGTTAAGTTAAAATAAATGAATGCTAAGTTAAATTATTGCAGAAAAATTCTAAGCCAACAGCTGATATAATAACCCCAACAAAATCCCAAGACTTTCAGGTTTAAAAAAATCATAATATTCAAAGGTCATGTTTGTTTACTGAACCTTTCTTTCTTCTTTTTATTTTCTTTTCCTCTCCCCTACCCCTGAATCCTTGTATATGACTCATAATATTGTTTCATTACTTAGTTAATAATAACAACAGTATGCATGGAGCCATATTCTTGGCATTGTGTAACTTTTAACATTTTGTCCATGTTTAATATGAAGGGAGATCCAAGTTCCAAGAATTATAGGTTCAAATAATATGACAATTCTCGGTTGGTTGGTTGTGAGTTGGAACTGTAAGACTAGACACTGCTTTTAGAGTAGAATTTGTTGAATTTGTTGCTATTACTCTAGTTTTTCATCATGTAAATTAGACACAAGTTCCTTGCGTTCAACTAAAACATTTCTAAATCTATTTTTCTCCTATTAGTTCCAATAAAGGGCTTAGCCACTTTCAGATGTCTAATACACACGTTTGGAAGGGATTTCCAGCCTGACATTAAATTCCATTGCTTCGTATTCCTGTCTGTAAATCTGGATATCAAACCAATAATCTATGTTAAATGGTTTTCTTCCATATGCCCCTTCAAGGGAGCTTTTGCATCTTTTTCCCATGCTTCTTCACCCCCAGTCCACCCTGATCCCTCTCTTTCCTTTCCTTTGGTCCTTCCCCTTAACATCCCGTAACAAATCTGACACATGGCTACAATCCCTTTCAAACAATCCCAGAACGGTCTTTTACCTGCACCTCATAGTAAGTCCTCGACCCTCGTAGGAAATGGTTTTACAGGAAGGGAGAATTTCTTCTCGGGTTGTGTTTGCAAGCCCCGTGTTGGCACGTTTCACGGCAGGGCCAGTGCTCGAATCACTCGCCTTGACGGACTTAAGGGCAGCTGATTTGGTGGGGTGGGCTTGCACTGGTCAGTGCTCCCCAGAGCCTTTATTACTTTATAAAGGCAAAGCTTTTTGAATATCTATGAGAAGTATACAACTAAATCCTTTAAGCTGGGAAAGACAGAACTTTGATTAAAATCTTAAAGACTTCTTTTCTAAAATTACCTAGAAAACACCTTATTCTGTTCAGTACAATCACCTTTGTTCCCCAATATATATGTCATTGTTTTAGGTTTATTTAACCCTATGTCTTAAATTGGAAGGTATGTAAATTGTTGTTAAGATAATACACACACACACACACACAGAATTTCATATTAAATTATTTCCATAACATTAACATGATACTGAAGGATATATATATATAAAGGGAAGGAATACTCTCTGAAACTTATGCTGCCTTTCACTGACTATGAACTCACTGTCCCTTCTATCTGGAATTACAGAGAAAAGTTTAGACCATTAGTAATTATTTTGAGAGATCATAGAAGGCAGGTAATGGCACCTGAAACCTGAAAAGGGCAATTTCTTTTTTAAAAAAGTCAAAAAAGGGAGGTAGCATGATTGCAGGCCTTGAACGCAATGGAGAAGCAGGAGACGTACCATGTTTTAATTAAGGTTTTTGATAACGTGTCACATGACATTTTAAAATGATCCATTTTTATAACTGATAGAATTATTATTGAGCATGGTTTATTTTTTTCCCTGTCGAAAATAAAGTTTCCTTGGCAGTACTATGCAGTCTGTTGTAAGTCTGATACCATTCAATATGTGTTGTTGACTTCTGTGTTGGTATAGTATATAAATTCATGAAATATATGCATGATACTGAGTTGCAATAAACAGAATGAGAAAAAATTGGATGTATAGCATTTTTACAGAAGGCATATACACATGGTGATATACCCATATGGACAGGACTCAAAAACTTTATACTTTCCAAAAAGATAAAAACATTATATTATGATTTATAAACAGGAATATAGGCTGCAAGATATATCCATTGTACTAACTAGTGGTGAAGGCAACAGCCGTTCATTTATATTACCTCATTTTAAGGCATCCATGAGGGCAAAGCAAAGAGTTTGATCAGATTTGGGAAAAGCATCATTTAAAATTAAAGGAAAGGCAAAATGAGTTTTTAGTAACTTGATTAGAAAGGTTCCTGAAAAGAATGGGTTTCTATTTATCATAAATTTGTATTTATCATGTCCAGGATGGGTAGAAAAATACATAATAGGCTTAAATCTAAGCAAAGGAGATTAAGGTTAAACATTAGATAAATTTTCTAATAGTAGTCATGGTGAAGCAAACAGAGACATTTCTCTAAGCAATTGTAAAGTCTCTGTTGTTGTCTTTAAATCAGACTCAAAATTATCAGAGATATGGCACAAATAGCATTCTTGCCATGGGGTAAGGAGATGGAATAGATGATCTGTTGAGGTCAGTGCTCTGTGATTTTCAGGACTTAAGAACATAATTGGAAGAAGACAGTGGTATATCATAATTGCTTCTTTTATAACCAATATTGGTTGTAGTGTGATAATGATTGCTACAGAATGATAGACTGATAGAGAAATTTAGGAGGAGCTCTGTGAATGTCACTTGGTCCAACCTCCTGCTCAAAGCAGGACTGACTCTGAAGGTTGCTCCATCCTTTTTGTTGATTTTTAATATCTTGAGGGGTGGAACTTCCATAGCAACTAGTTGCAGCGTTTAACCACGCTCATTGTGATATTTTTCTTCATAGTTGGTATTTACCTTGTGGTGCAACTAGTCTCTTCAGTGCACACCTGTAAGCATTTGACTTATCTTGTCTATAACCACCATAAGGAACCTGAAAATAGAAATTAGATTTTCCCCATTATTGAAATCACATTTGACTTCTATATAAAGTATTGAATATCCCAAGTAAGCAAGTGCTAATGATTATCTGCCACATTTTAATTTCATTTCATTATAAAATTACAACTTATCCCAGGTGAATATTGTCTGAGTTCATATAATTCTGAGTGTGATGTGTCTTACTAGACTTAAAGCTATCTTCTGAAACTTAACCCTTTAAGGCTGGTGAGAATTCCTGAGAGGGCCAAAGGGAATAAATTAGCTTACAGGCAGGTAATTTTGTTGAAACTATGGTGAACTATGAAAAAAAACCCAAACCCAAACTACAGTTATTTATTACAGATACTTTATCCCTCTTTTTCCCCTGAGATCACAGAACACTCAAATCATTCAAGACATGTGAGCCGTATGTCTGATATTTTAAAATTGAACAGCTGCCAGGTGTGCTGGGTAGGACAACCCTGACTTGAGGTCTATCAGCATTTGTTTGATAGAGGAGTTCTTTTATAAATACAGCTATAGTAACAAGGTTACTTGGTCTGCTACTTTAGCTTAACTTGTCCAACGAACTGATGTCCATTATGTTTAGAGACTTCTTGTTTAGGAGGTGATAAAAGCCTGACATTTTCATTCATGTTCTGATACTGGCTTTGCACTTTTGTCACAGACACTGATAGATAGACACTTCTTAGTACTGTGAATTGAAATAAAAGGCAAACCTTTTCTTCCAGAATACTGTGACACAGGAGAGTGTCCATGAAGCAGAAGAAAAGAACAAGAATAAATTATTTGTAAGTCCTTAGGAGAAAAAAATAGCATGTCAAAGAAAAGTGCCAATTTACATCTTACTTGTGTATTAGACTGTTACTGAAGAAAAAATAAACATTGGTGTAAATGACAGACACAAGACTACTAAGATTTCTGAAGACAGGACATTCAGAACACATTTTTATAAGTCATTGAGAATATTTATGTATCATTTTAATTTGTTAGAATTGAGGAATTACTCTATATCTGGTAGATTCAAGCCTCCTCTCTGGTACTTTTCTTTCCTCCCCCCCATATCTTCCACAGAGTGGCTGTTCTGTTTTGTTGGTCTGGTTTGTTTGGTTTTGTTTGAGTTTTGGGGTTTTTTTGTTTGTTTGTTTTTTGTTTGTTTGTTTGTTTGTTTGTTTTAAAATTATGTTAAGTTCTTTCAGAATAGTTCTGTTTTCATTATCAAAACTTTTGGAACTCCATTAGCTGTGGTTATATTACTTCTGTCAGTTGTTTGAAAGAGATATTTTTGAAGTCATACAAATGGCCTCAAAAAATTATGTCGTGAAAGCCAGTATTTTATCAGCTACAGATGTGAATTCTTTTCTGTAGGCTGTGTTGAAGACATATTGGAAAAGACTCATTAGTCGTTGATGCAATTAAAAGAATTAGAATGATTATTTATAATTGCAAAAGCTGTTCCTGTTCAAAAGTAAAATTGACATAATTGTCAAAAGCACTTGAACATTTTTCTACATTCTTGATGTAGTAAATAACAAATTCTATTAAACAGCTCTGAGAAAAACAAATACTAGAAAGTATGGAGTGAGATATGTCCTGTAGAAACAGAGACTCACTGGAGTCTGCTGACCACTCTTTGTTTCCTACTCTGTACCATTCCATACAGTGAGCAAGGAGGAAAAACAGTAACTATTATTTCAGACTGGGAGGAAGAGCTTTCAGTACCTTTAAAGAAAAAAATTCCTGTTCATAGGAGCTCTATAAGAAGTCCACCACTGCTCAACTTTTCTGAGGTACTCCTGTTCTGAAACAAAAATAACTAACCTGCTCACTTCCTTCTGCTCTGGAAACCTGTTGAAATTTGCCAGTTCATTAAGGACCCTGTGCTAAGTCTCAGTGTCTGGGTACAGTATCATTATATAATAAAACCAGCTGTTCTTCTAGGTCTTTAAAAGATCAGTGACCATGCTGCAAGAATGTCTGTCAGTCAAACATGCAGGACAAGCCTTTAGAAGATCTGGGGAAGACAGAATGTGGCGTAAGAGAAGAACTTATATCAGGATAGAATGCGATCATTAGTAAGGTAGAAATGAAGATGATGAACAGTTCTCAGACTTAGGCAATATTTTTCATCTCCATTTCTGAAAATACTCTACAAAAAGAGTAAGTATTATTCCCATTGTAGAAATGGAGACAGAGGCTTTCTGGTGTGAGTAGTCAGGCTTAACTATGCCATGAACAGATGTAATTTCAAATTTGAAATGTAATTTCAAAGTAAGATGGAAAATTGCTTACAAATCCAGGTTTTCTTGGCTTCTATCCCAGTGCCCGACACTGAGCTAGAGGCTATGTAGGTGATGTTTTTTCTGTTACTGTTTTTGTTTCTGGAAAAAGTAGTAGATAATATCCCAGCAGAAGATGACATAATCTTGGGTATCATGTAAAGATGTAACCAGAAAGTAGAGCAGACACATATAGATGATTGTGCTAATAAATACTATATATACATTTCATCTTTTTCCTGCTCAGTATTTGTTCCATTTGAGTATAACTGTACTCGTGGTATTAAAAAGCTTTCAAAACAGACTTAGTGGTGAAAATGTTAAGCTTTGCTCATAGATATTCTCAGGAAGGGCGTTTCAACTCTAGTAGTTTATAGAAGCATGCATATCAAGGGAGAGAACAGAATCTAGATCATCAGTAGAACACAGAAAAAAACCCAACCCTGGAAAGAGACCTATGAGAGATATTTTCTGAATAATATGAAATTATAGGCAAAGTCCCCCCCCACCCCAACCATACCTGGTCTAGGTACCAGTAACTTGTTTTTATTCAGATGTATGGCTTTGCAGACTTGACTGCTTTTAGGAAAATCGCAATCAACCCTGTAGCTCCTGGGGCAAAGATGCTGGAAGTTGCCTAATACTCAAGGCTCAGGCTATTTTTTATGATGAGATCATCCTGCTCTGTGTCCACCTATGTAAACATATCAGCTTTCCCTGTTTCTATCAATTTTGGAGCTGCAAAAATGTGATTTAAAGATGCAGTATTTGTCATTTGACTGTGGGAGTGAGCCCTACAGTATGCTAGTTTTTGTATCTCATATGTAAGAAGTGGATTGTATTTCTGAGAAAAAAGAGATACCCTACTGAGATCAAATACCAGGGAATATCAATGAGATTCCATGTTTCATTTTGATATACTGCACAGTAGTCTTATCAAGCAAGTGTAATGGAGAAATAAATGGAATTTTTAGTGAGTAAATTATTTCTTTTCTTCTCATCTATTTATTTATGATGATGATTTAATTTAATCAGAATGAAGTAGAATTTGCTTTAATTTTTGTGGCAACATGCTGTGTTTCAAAGGCTAAAATTTATCCCCCAAGATTGTTCCCACTAACTAGCTGCCACAGATCACAGGAACAACGCTTTTCTCTGACTTCATCTAACTTCTGCATAGGAATCTCTATGTTCAAAGAAAGAATAAAGAAAATTTTGAATCAAGAGTCAACATGAAGAACTAATGACTCAGTAGATCTGTAATCTAAATACCATGATTTGCAGAAGGTGAAAATTGTCTTTATATTTTTTGCGGTCTTACCCTCAGTTCTCCCTAAGTTCTTTTACTTCAAAGAGATGTTTATGTTTTACAAAGACTTCTTGATTTATTGCTTCATAAAGTATAGTATGTGGTTAAAAATGTAGGACCCTTTATATGAGATTAGTCTACAAAGACTCTAGTTCAGCTCTGAACATTTTTGTATGGGGCTTGCAAACACAGAAGTGAAAGCAATTTAATGCAAAATTAGGCTGCTATTTAGAATATAGTTTCTTGTTAATGGCTTCATAAATCTTTTGTCTGACTGCAGAGCCAAAAGAAGGGTTTTGATACTTTCAGCAGGTTTTCATTTTACTTCCCAGTCTTTCTCTCCCCCCCAAATTTCTATTGAACACAGCAATAAAAAGTCCCTATACAGGAATTCTAGTAGTAGAATATGTAAAAAAGATATTTTTTTGTTGTTCCATTAATAGATTTTTTCCCTTATTTGGCACTCTCATTACCACAGGTCACCTGGGGAAGATACTTCTATCAGGCTGTCTGCAGGCCCTGTACACTCCTATTATAGGATTTGATGCCATCTGAGTACTTGATATAGAGACTTCAGAACCTTGAGTTTATTAAAATTCACAAGTACTATTATGTTCTGAGTAAAACGTTGAAATTTCTTTTCTTTAAATTTTGCTGAATAATACAAGCCCCACACAGAGCAGTGAATGGTAAAATTTCTGAGACGAGATATTTCTGAAAAGGATTTCTTCAACACCGTGTACCACACATATACACAAGCACGCGTTCAAATTTTGGTTTAGTGTCACAGATAGAGTTCCAAATCTGCCATCTTATTTCTGCTTTTTCTTCCATTTTCCAAAAAAAATAATCACTGTTTACTGTAGGGGCCTGAAAATGCAAAGTGCTGCAGATCCTTCAGCATTACTATTATTCTATTATTCTGAAATCTCTTCTGTATATTAAAATGTTCTATTAAGCAGTGTCTTATGTAGCTGTCTTCTCTGTATAATTGTATTGCAGTAGGAAGCTGATGCTCAAATTATAGGCTGGGTGTCCACTGCCCTAGGACTTGTACATACATATAATACAAAGAGATCCCTAACCGTATTGCTTACAGCATCGCGAGAGACAAAATGGACACAGCAATATACAGATGAAAAAATGGGAGCACACAGGATATGGAAATTAAAACTACCAAGGTTTTCTTGTACTTCTTATGCATGAAGGAAATGTAATTTCAGGCTGGGTGTTTTTCAGCTATGCCTTTTTACTTCCATGAACTTCATGAGTGCCTGACCTCACTTTTATATTAAGCTTATCAGGTCACATATACTTAGCATTGTTCTTTGCATATGGAACTGCTGATAGCACAAAATAAATTATGGAGAAATAACCTGCAGCTTTCCTTCCCCCATTTTGCACCAAGTTCTTTAAAAGAAATATTTTAGGTAGGATTACACCCTATGATTGTTTTATGTTGAGGATATTTTGTCTGTCATCCCTTTAAAATCGTATACTCCCTTTACAAATGGAACTTTCTGTTTCAACTTAGCATTATCACCTTGATGGCATGAAAATAGGGCAATAAGTAGAACTGGGAGCAAAACGGCTGATTATAATATACACAAAGTGGGTAAGAAAAATAATGATGGTTTTAAAAACTGAATCATGGAAATGAATTATGCTTTCTTTTAATATTCTGAAAAATGACTAGGTAAAAATCCTGTTCTGTGGCAGTGGTTAATTTCATGGGACAGGGTCCATTCTGTATTGTCCCTCCCAAAGTGATAACTCTCTAGAATGTGTGTATCATTCTCACTCTATTTATATGGCAAATTCATGTGGGCTTTTAATCTTTTTTGTGTTCCAAATCTGATGTCAGTGGAGTTGAAATTAAAGAGTCTTATTGTCCTTTTAATTCTGTAAAGAAAGAAGATGCAGTCAATACTCACACCACATTATGTATCCATCATGGTTGATCTTAGTTAAGTAAATATTAGTATTTTGCTTCAGTAAGAGGGCTTATGATTGATCATCAGTCAGTATCAGGAACAATATACAAACAAATAACAATTTACTCTGACACAAAGCTAGAACTCCAAGTCTTTATCCTAAATCAAATGGTAGCAAGCTCAATTCAGCTTACTCGTAAAATAAGATTAGAGTGATATCTTTCAGTTTACTAAGCTGTCTTCCCTTGATACTTTCTTAACAGTTTTATAGCTGCTATTTTTAGCATATTTCTTCTGCTTACCAAATCTGCTTCTTTATTTACATATGTCACAGTAATAAAGCTAGTAACTGCTGTTCTCAAAAAATAGTTACAAAAGTAAACAAGTATCTTCCTGTCATCTTGTCCTTTACCATGATCAGTGAGCTATCAAATGTCTCTTGCAATGGCTTTTATTTTACTTTAAATACCTTCTTGGTGTCTGTATGGTACAGAGACCATTCATCATAGATGTGGCACTTCAGGACATGGTTTGGTGCACATGGTGGTGTTAGGTTGGTGGTTGGACTCAATGGTCTTAAAGGTCTTTTCGAACCTAAGTGATTCTATGATTCTAAGATCAGTCAATAATGCTGTACAATAAAATACTAGTAGAATCTATGTAATTAAACTCAATACAAATAAATTATGAGTACTCTCTTTCTGATGATTTATTCAATAGGTTAAAATGTATTTATAATGAAGCATATTCTGTATATTATTGAAAATGCAAAATATCCGATAGAACGATAGGTGTTTTTTCATATAGCATGAGACATATTGTAGCCATGAATCCTCTCAGGCAGTTACATCTTTGGTAAAACTTCATGACTCTCAGAAAAATACTCAAGAAATGCTGTTACTTTGGCTAGTTCACAGAAAAATGGCAGTCAGCTGGGCTTTATTCTTGTGCCTCATAAACATTCGGGGTTCTTCATCATAGGCTTAATTAAAGAAATGGGGTATCACTACGTAATCAGAAACATTTATTATTTCAAAGTGGGGTCAGAATGCATTAGCAGCCTCTGGTCACTTTGAGATTGCTGGATCAAAAGTACAATTTCACCACAATAAATTCTTCACAAACTTTTCTCAAAACTGTTTGATAATATAGTTACGGAATAAACATCTGCATTCATGACACATATACAAGATACTGTGAGTCTTGCTTTTAAATGCATAGCTTCCATTGATGGTATTGATATGTACTCTATATACAAACCTTTATGCATGTAACCATAGTCTAAAATGAATTAAAAACCTGTTTTATTTAGCACAGTTGAAATAACCTGTTAAGTAACCCAAGAATTAATTCTGTATTTCCACCTGAGAAATTGCACTGCCTCTTTCCTTTATAATGATAGATGGCTGGAGTTATCAAAAAGGACAAAACACATTATCATGGGTACAATAGAACTGGCATGTCATTAAACTGCTCCTCATCAGCTAATTTGGGAACTGATTGAATAAATGCTGCAAAAATCTTTTCCACCTCAAAGGAAGGAAAGTTAATTCTACAGCTACTGCTGATGGACTCATGACTAATTGGAATAGGCAATAATGATCAGGTGTACTGTTTTATAGAGCCTACTGAGATAATAAGCAGCTTTTATATTGTCATTTTCAAGCCATGCCAATCTCCCTCTCTGCAGTACTTTCTCGTGTGCGTCAGTATGTAGATGTGTTGGCTGGTGAGTACCTATCTGGTTGGTTGTAGGTTCTTTGTGTTTACTCTCTAGCATGAGTATTTCTACAGTGTGGTAGTAAGTTTTTTGGGGTGCTTCAGGTTGCGGTTTTCTTTCTTTCTGGGATTTTCTTTCTTCAGATATTCCCTGTTACTGTACATGCACCCTTGTAGATAGATTTTACGCGTTGGGAACTGTCACCAAAGTCAGTGGGAGTTCAGAGTACTTAAAGGCTATATTACAATCTAGGGAGATAAAAAGGCTCATTTTTAAAATCTGAGGGTAAAAATACTATTACTGTGCTTTATTTAAAAAAAGTGGGGGAGGAATCACACCAACAAATACTTCTCAAACTTATTTGAAAACAATGACTTTAAAGGAAATTTGTTAAAGTTTTCTACCTGAAAAAGCAATTATTTTTGTTTAGAGACCTCATAAATGTCTTTTTTTTTTTTTTTTTTTCCTCAGGAAGGATAACAAATCATGTACAATTTCTATTTATTTCGTAAGGTCCATGTGGCTACAAACTCCATCTACTTTTCATACTTCCAAACAATAAAGATTCCCATAACAGGAAGATTTTTTTCCATAGCTTTTTTAACACTTTGATGACCCAAACCAATATGCAAAAAGCATGAAATTTTTCTGATTACTAGGAAGTAGTTTTATTTAGAGTGGACTCCAACTACACCGTGAAAGCAACTCTTGTACAGCATATTTCAAGCAAACTGCCTTTCAGCAGTTCTGTGATAAGTATTAATTTAACATAGTAATAATTATGATCAAATTTCAAATTTATGACTAAAACCAGTTTGCTTATCAGGACTTTTGAGGTGTGATGTAAAGAATGCCATTGTGGACTCATAGGACGTTTCCAGTGATGAGAGACCTAGTGTCCGTGCTTTCAAGACTGCTCCTGCACTTATTCAAAAAACTGCTTTGTGTAAAAAAATATATTAAACGTAATGCAGTCAAGAGTGGAACTTAATTTTCCATTATAGGCAACAGATATTTTCTGTCTTCTTTTTTTTCTTTTTTCCTTACTTCTCAGTGGAGCTGTTTAAGACAACCATTTTCTGAAGTGGAGCACAAGAGGGTCGCAGAGGGTCTTCCCTGTGTTAGAAGTGCCTAAAACACAGAGAGTAAGATGCTGAAACAGTGGACTGCATGAATGCAGTGAGGTTTCTGCACCCAGGGCTAATACAGAAAGGAATTGTCTCCTAACTGTATTTAAAAAAAAAAGTGGGTTGGTTTTTTTTTTTTTTTTTTTTTTTTTTTTTTTTTTTTTGAGGGGGTGGAGAGAATGGGGAACCCCAACCTTTTAGACTATGTTAGATAGCTTTTCAAAAGATCCAGTAGATAAAGCTTCCTCAAGGAGTTTTGATGAAAAAGCACCATGTTTCTGGACCCAGAAATCTGTGGAGCTTTTAAGTCAGGTACTGATGGAATTGGGTGTTGCATACTGATAGTTCCAGAGCAGGGTATTCAGGATCACATCACAACTGGATGTCAAACTCTACGCATGTGCCCAGTTCAACATGCCTGGGACCTTTCATGTATTTGGCATTTCAGGCTCAGGCTCAGATCTGATTTATGACAGATGCTCTTCCTCCTGGGCTGCAAACACAGAGCACTTTTTTCCCTCTGTGATTGTCTTCCACAGCAAAGTGGTCTCTGTTTGTAACTTTGATTAGAAGAGAAGTAGTTTTGGAGCAAGAACCACAACCATATGAAAAGCCACAGGTCTCCATTTAAGAATATCATTTATTCTTTCTAAGACTACTTCCTGTATAGCTGCATTTGATTTGAGCAGTGGTAGAACAATCAATGTGATGGTATTGGAAATGAGGCATTAGATAAGGAAAGGGAATCAAGTTGTCTTCCCCTTTGATTTTGAACTTCCTAGCCTGCTAATTGCAAATTTCTCAGATAGAAATAATTGTAGTAGGAGCTGAAAAATGTTCTGTCACGTCGTGTGTGTCCCCTGCCCTTCTACCCCTAACATTCTGGGATAGTATTTGAAACCAAGGTTTATCTATTGATAGAAACACCAATCAGTGTATTGATGTTCCGGTGTTACTGGTATTGTTTTGTATTTTTTTGAAATAAAATAGCTAACCCCAGAAAGAAAAACTATATAGTGCAGTATGGAAGAACTAAAGGCAAACTGAAACTGCTTAACAAGTGAAGAGGAAATCTCATGTTTTACCCCAAAAACTGTTAAAGAAGCTTTGAAAGAAGTTTCATTTTCTGTGAGAAGAAAATTAAAGACCCCACCTGGTCCTTCTTTCTATTAAGGAAAGGAGGACAAGGTGAGGAACACACATATTATTATTACTAAGTTGACAGGCTTTTTCATTTAAAATACATATAAATAACAAATATTTAAATACCCAATTCAAATGAGTTTGGAGTGCGGTGTTTAAATAAAGTCATACAGTGACAAACTGCTGACCATTATGTTACTGTGGGCTACAATGCCTATCTTAATCAAATTATTTTCTCCTGAGGCCAGCTATAACTTCTGCAGAAAAGGCAATTTGAGAATACCTCCTGAGTTTTGGTGATTTCAGAACACTTTCAGATCACAAGGGAGTAGGATTGCATAACTGATTTGAAAACTTGCAGGAGCTGCCTGATTGGTAAGAATTAATATATCTTATTTTTTCTTTATGATGACTTGAAAAATCAGGGATTGTTTCTAGTTCTGTTAGATGTCAAAAAAAAAAAAAAAAAAATAAAACCAAACCCAACAATTTGGGAAGGAGAAGTACCAGTCATAACATCTGTCCAGGAGTGTGTCAATTTTTACATTAAAAAGTGATGGATTTTTGTAGGAGTTGTCACAGAAGTTGCTCAACTTCTTTGCATGACTTTTTTAATAAAGAAATTGTAATCAGTTCCACTTTATTAAAATTGAAAGTTTAAATTTAATTACTTTGACATATTAAAAAGTGAAATAAATGAGTAGCTATGTATAACTATACATATTCTCTCTGAGTAAATGGATCTATAAATATGTTTAAGCATGTTCTAATTATTTAAAAATAGAAATGACAAATCTTCCTGTTGCTTCCTACGTTATAAGGGTAATAGTTGATTAGTCTACAGGTTAGCTGTGCAAGTTCCTTAGAGTAGAATTTGGCAAGAGATTAAACACTTGAACTCAAATGTCTGTATGTTAATGTCTACATGTGGAAGGTGTCTAAGCTCTCATTAGGTCAATACAATGCCAGCCAATACACTAAATTGAGCCTAGAAATCTATTTAGCTGATCAGCCAGCCAGCAGCAATGCAATTCACTTGCTTAAGCATATCCTGGGGTATTTGAGAATGGAATTGTCAGATATATCAAAAGACCTGTTGAAAGTCACTCCTTTTTGGAGCAAGAGGTGAATTAACTGAGTGAAGCAGCCATGCTGCCTGCATACACATAGAATTTAGGTGTCTTGGTCTCCTCTTGGTCTTCAGCCCAGTGCTGGGGCTGAACTCAGCAGTTCAGTTGCTTAAATATAAGTGTCCAGAGCCATATGAAATGTCTTAGGGTATACAAACAACTCCAACGTATGCTTGGCAGACCTGACTCATAAAACCTACAGAAAATGTTTGCCCTTCTGCAATGAGAGGTAAACTGTTTTAAGATGTCTAAATGTCACTATATTCCTGTGTTTAAATAATCAAATCAAGAATCGAGTCCTTGGGGTTCAATCTAGCTGCCTGCTTGTAGGCATTAAGTGGCATTTGACATTGACAAAAGCCCATGTGAGGCTGTCAGAGATCACGGATGACCTGGGGCCTTCTGGATCAGCAGCTACATTGCCTGCTGGGTGGGATATCTCAAATGACCCTAGGCACCCAGGTACGGCCAACTGAATCATAACCTACATGCCCCTATAAGCTCCAAAATTACATATCTGGGTATAGTTCCTTGGCCACAGTTTGCTTGCTCAAGGACTACGAATGACCAAGAGTACTTGCAACATAGGTGTCAGGAAAACCACTTTCTTTTGCTAGTTTCTCTACGATTACATTTAGAGAAGGAAAAAACCATTAAAGCATAATTTTTATTTAGAGCAATAGAACATAGGCTATTGTAAGATCAAGGAAAGAATTTTTTATTGCAGTACATTTTGCTAGTGCAATTCTTAGAAGTTCTCTTACTTCATAGTGCAGAAGTAATAGGGATACCTGGGGTGATCTTCGTTACTACAACTTTTCCATGACTGCTATTTGTGTGAGTCTTGCCATAAAGGCAGCTATTCCCCAGAATTTTTCATGTGTGGGTGACAAGGTATTGCTCCAGGGTTAGATGTTTAATAAAAAGTAGTAGTAAAGGAAGTATATCCTAGACTACATTTTATATGAAATGCAATGTTCCTAGAAGTAAAATGTAAAGGTTCATTTGATTGTTGAAAGAAGGTAAATAAACTCAAGTAAAACATTATAGAGAATATTTTCATAAGCTAATTTTTAGTTTATAAAGACAATACTGCTTGTACCATTAGAACTAGCAAGAAAAACACCATCCCAGAACATAAGTCTCAGATCATGAATTCTGTCCAGCACAGAGCATTGATGCTTAGGGAAAACAGAAAGACAATCAATGAAGTTTTTTTTTCCCTTTTCAAAAGTATAATACACATGAGCCAAAAAGTCAAAATAGCAAAAATCAGTCTTTTGTTTGACCAAAAAATAATTTGATCAATTTCCGTTATTTGGTTTCTTTCTGAAGCATGAAGAAAGAATACTTGCAGTTGTTTGCTAAGAAAAGCATTCCTCAGTTTCAAAATTAGGTAAATGAGTATTCTTTGATTCATTAAGAATTTTTCCTAAACAGTTCTGTCATGTTTGTGCTCCATGTCTTTAAGCATTTCACTGTAGTGAAATAACAAAACCTAGGGAAATCTGAGGCTGACAGACTTACTATCTCTCTCCTCAATTTCCCCTGCTGGATTTAAATAACACTACGCAATCAAAATCAAATGAGGTTGCTTGATAAATGTGGAATGGCTTATGCAATCTGCCTTAACGTTTAGTATCTCACTGGCTGCCAAAGTGTCAAAATTCTATTTTTACATATAAATAATGTTTGTCTGCTGCTTGAAATTGTCTGATCAGTAAGCTTATGTCACTTTCCAAAGTTCAACAAACAGATGGATTCAGCAATGCATCACACGATAAAATCAGGATCTATGGTTACATCTTTCACCCACTATCTTTTTTGAGTGACTGGAATCTGTAGAAACAATGCTAAGTACAAATTAGTCCCAGTTACTCATCCATGAATAAATAGTTAATTTTTAAGATCTATTGTCATTAATATGGGATTTCAAAGCTGATTTATTACAACAACTTTGGGGGTAGAAGTTAACCACCACTGAGATTTTGAGCTGGACTGTAGAAACCATTTCAGAGAAAAGAGAAATACTAATTTCAGTTAATAACTTGCAAATTTTCAGATTACTATCTATTTTATATTTTATTATCTTCTTCTGGTAAACAGTAGAAAAGCTACTGTAAGGATTTTAATGGCTGTATGTTATCAGACTTGAGTTTCATCTGTAAGCACCCACTTGTCAGTCCTTGTGCTTACCTGTGTGCAAAGACTTCATATATTCTGCGAGTATTCTGGTTTTCTTCGGGGCATCCCCCTGCACAATGGCATGTAGGACACGGCTGTCCCTATTTCTGAGTTCCTGAAGCGCTGTATTACATTCTAAGTTCTTGAAGAGCTGTATGTTTTGTGCAGCTCTCAGTGTGTCACCTGAGGTATCTGCTCATCTGAGTACTACAGTTTTTCAGATATAGCCTTCCTGCCGTGCGATTTAAGCAGATCACAAATCCCTGGATTTACCATTATCCTGTAGGAAACACATTTGGGTTTTTTGTGGGTTTTGTGTATGTGTGTGTTTGTGAGTATGAAACACAGTTAAATAAACCCAAAAGCAAACATCCATCTAGGTAGATGTATGCAACTGGTAGAACTGTAGTAGAAGATAGGAACGGATCAGTGCTGAGGATATTTTTATTTTGTCTTGCTGTCATTATCTTGGCCACAACTGAATACTCACACACATCTGTGGTGGGCTGACACCTACCCAGCTGCTCTTTCACTCCCCCTCTTCAACAGGACAAGGGGAGAAAATAAGATTAAAAAACTCGTGGGTCGAGATAAAGACAAGGATGCCACTTACCAATTACTGTTACAGGAAAAACAGATTCAACTTAGAAAATTAATTTAATTTATTGCCAATTAAAAATAAGGTAGGGTGGTGAAAATCAAAGACAAAAACTTCTTCCCAGGCTCAACTTTACTCCTTGAGTCCCAACTCCTCTGCTCTCCTCCCCCCAACCCTGAGCGGTGCAGGGGGATGGGGAATGGGGGTTGTGGTCAGTCCATAACAGCTCCACTCTGCTGCCCTGCTCCAGAGTGGGTCCTTCCCGTGGGCTGCAGTCCTTCAGGATAAACCTGCTCCAGTGTGGCTCCTACCCATGGGCTGCAGTCCTTCAGGATAAACCTGCTCCAGTGTGGCTCCTACCCATGGGCTGCAGTCCTTCAGGATAAACCTGCTCCAGTGTGGCTCCTACCCATGGGCTGCAGTCCTTCAGGATAAACCTGCTCCTGCATGGGGAATCTCTGCCCCGCCACCTGGAGCACTGCCTCCCCTTCTTTCTTCTCTCGTCTTGGTGCTTGTAGGGCTGTTTCTCACACTTTTTTTCCTCACTACTCACTGCTGTGCAGCTTTTTACCTTTTCTTAAACACATTTTCCCCAAGGCACCCTGTCCTTGGCTGCGGGGCTGAGCGGTGCCCTGGGGTGGGTGGGCTGGAGCTGGCTGGAACAGGCTGGAACCGGCTGTGTCTGGCACGGGGCAGCCCCGGCCGCTCCTCACAGAGGTCACCCTGCAGCCCCTGCTGCCAACGCCTGGGCAGCAGCACTCGGTACAATCTTCCTTAAAAACTAGTTTCAGTAAAAGGCTGCTAGACATGCAATGGAATTGTGTCATTTGATTTGGCACATAGAACAGCTATTTACACAGAAGTGTTCTCACATGATGAAAGAATAAGAAAAAAGACATTTGCCAGATGCTAAAGGTACAGAGTTTCTAAACATATTTTTTCAGCTGAAGCATTTGCTAATATTAATGAAATATTTTAATTTGATGAAGTGAAGTTTTTCTTGCAGCCAGGTAGCTCATTATTTCCAGAGCACTTTATGTCACATTTTGTTTTCCATCTGTTTCTTGCTCTAGGTGGGTGGTAGTTGTCAGAATACTTGTTTGATTTGAACAAATAACTTAAACTCCTTTAAAAATTAGCATTTAATACCAAATGGACCAGTCTGCATTTTCTGTGCACTGGCTGGAGAATGGGACTGTCCTGGTTTTGGCTGGGATAGAGTTCAATTTCTTTCTAGTGGCTGGTATAGAGCTATGTTTTTGAGTTCAGTATGGGAAGAATGTTGATAACACGCTGATGTTTTCAGTTATTGCTGAGTAGTGTTTAGACTAAGTCAACTATTTTTCAACTTCTCACGCCCAGCCAGCAAGAACGCTGGAGGGGCACAAGGAGCTGGGAGGGGACACAGTCAGGGCAGCTGACCCCAGCTGGCCAAAGGGGTATTCCATACCATGTCATGTCATGCCCAGTATATGAACAGGGGGGACTGGGGGTGGAGGGACCGCCACTCGGGGACTACCTGGGCATCGGTCAGCGAGTGGTGAGCAATTGCATTGTGCATCACTTGTTTTGTATATTCCAGTTCTTTTATGATTATTATTTTCTTCCTTTCTGTCCTATTAAACTGTCTTCATCTCAACCCACGAGTTTTACTTTTTTTCTGTTTCTCTCACCATCCCACTGGCTGGGGTGAGTGAGCAAGCGGCTGGGTGGTGCTTCATTGCTGGCTGGGGTTAAAGCACAACAGGGACCCTGAAAACAATTTTTCCTTGAGTACCATTTTTAATGACGAAGGTAATAAAATAAAGTAGTAATGTTCGGAAGTCAATAACATGCCCAAAGAAACAAATTGTAACTACAGATAGAATGGGTTAACAGGAAAATAAGTTTAAAATAATTTTGCCTTCTACGTTGTCTAGCAGAAAACAACAGTACTGGTGTTAGACCCCTCTAGAGTAGAACTGAATGATACCATGGCTAAAGCAGAGGCACCTGGTTCAGATATTAGTCAGTGTCTTTAAATAAACAAGTGCATTGTATCAGGAATTGGGGGGGGAATAAGCCTCCAAATTGTGCTCTGTATTGATTAAGTTGAAGTGTTTGAACCACTGTTTCTATTATTTATTCCTAAATCTTTCTCCTAATTTCTACTGCCACCCCGGAAGTGGGTATTGGGCAAGGCTGGGGGACCCCAAACAGCCATTTTTCCTTTCCTACTGAAGCTGAACAGCAGCTCCCAGCTGTTTGCAATGCGGGGGGGGGGGGGGAAATGGTTACTCTATCATTTCAGAGCTCTTTGGAGAGAAAGGGAGCCATTGGATGGCCTTTTCTTAGAGTTTACAGAATGTCCTATACTCCTAACAGTAGGTCCAGATTGTTCAGGAAAAGGGATTGAGAATACGCAAAAAACCTGCAGATGTCGGAATTCTTGTCTGAACTCTGACAAAGCTGGATGTGACTATATGTTTTGGACTAGCTGACATATGGTATAATTTCAGTGTCTGTTTCTTCCTTTTTTCCCTCTGTTTTGCTGAGGAAGTTTGGGGTAAAAAACCCTGGTTACTAAGGGTGTATCTATGCCTGGGGAATTCGAAGACATGGCTTGCAGACAGTTGTGGATTTGTTGTTGTTGTCGTCGTCGTCATCCCCCCTACTCCTTCCCCATTTGCAGGAAAGAGAAGATACCGAGTTATGTGGTCTGCAGGCCAAATGGATAACTTCTCCTATGGTCTAGCATAGTAGATTTAGGATTTAGGCACACCTGCGTTTCACCTCCAGTTCCTAACGTTTTGCAGTCTTGAATTTCTTTAATGTCATCAGTACTTGTTTGTATAGCCGAAAATACAGCTGCAATATTTCCCACTAAATATTCCTATTGGATTTGTTGCTGGTTCTTCACATTTAAAAATGAGTTTATAAAAATGTATTTATGCTTTTGCCTACAATGTCCCTATCAAATACGAATCTTTTAAAAAATATCTTCCTTCTTTCGATGCCTGCTCAGCACACTGAAATTGCAGTCTAGAATCCATGTCAGTTCACTTCATCAGAAACATAATCACCAGTTAAAAAAAGCTCTTAGTACAAATTCTGCAGTCCGTTGGCCAGTAGATTGCTAAAGATCATCTCTCTTTGACCCTGCAAATTTAATTCAACAAACTGACTGCTGCCACTACACAGGAAGCATACATTAGATAGCACTCTTTCCAGGAAGGACTGCCTTTTCTGAGATGAAAGGTTGCTCCAGATGGGAACCCCAAGAGGCACATGCTGAGTTAGGAGCTACCGAGAACTAGTTAAGTGGGAAACGCTGTGGGAGAGGAAGCCTTTAAAATAGCTTTAGCCTGTGAGTTGGCTGCTCTGCTCAGCACTGCCAAAAGGCGGCTCTCCATTTCCCGTCACAAACTGGAGCCCTCTTCCGAGTATGAGTGCTTCAGCCCGTTCTGTCCTTTTCCTGTTTGATCATTATCACCTCAGTTTGGCTACTCTTCCAAAATACAGGTGACTTAATTTCCTTTCTTTACCAGAGAGAAATGAGACTCACGGTCCCCTTCTTTCAGCAGCGTGAATCAGCTCACAAATTGTAGGGTTTGAGTGCTTCTGGTAGACCAAAGACCACTCAGTGACAGGTTAAGTACTTATTGATAAAAACATTCATTTCAGTAAGGAGAAGGACTGGAGATTCTACCTAGAAAATATATGAATTACACTTCTATATAAAGTAAATTCTACCAATTCCAAAATATATTTTGTAAACATTATTTCTATTAAAAAAATTATAGACATATATCTGGAATATATTAAATAAACTTTTTAAAATCTTAGCATTATCTTTGTCACATTGTCACATGAAGTCACAATTCATATCTTCAGAAGGCTTTCTCTTTTTAAGTAATTGAATGATCTTTCTTACTATTTCCATTTTTTGCTGACGTAGGAAGTCCCATCTGTTAGTCTGAGGATTCTTACAATTTTGGCATGCTCATTCATTATAGACAGTTTCTCTTCTAAAACTACTCACTTATACAGAATTTTCATTTTGATCATATATCTGATATCTCCAGGTTAACACGCCATCTTTTTCTTTGGAAGTCCCTATTTGCTTTACTCTAGTGATTCTGTTTTGAATCACAGTTCTGCTTCCTTTTTTAATTAATTAAACAACATGAGAAAAGCATATCCAGATATAAAATTATCTATGATAAATTTACAGCTTATGCAGCCCTAGTTCTCAGAAGCTATCCGTTTAAAGATCAGCAGTGCTCCTCTTTTCTTTGTCTTCAGCCATAAAGATCAGCTCACTAACATCTATCTGCTTCTGTTTGGCTTCTTCCAAACCCAGTAACAGCACCATTCAAATCTTTGTTTTCTTATCTTCATTGGCTCCTTTTCATTGCATAATGTTTGTCAGAGGTTAACATAGTTAGTTAAGCACTAGGGAACATGCTAAATATTTGACTAAACCTTATGCTTTTAACATTTGAATTGTTATTACAAAAATGGATGTAACAAATCACAGTGAGAGTTATTTTGTAAAATTATACTATATGTGAATGTATTCAACTGGTGTCTATTAACATCAATGAAACAAGAATAACATCTTGTTTGGTTTAGTTGTTTGTTACACATGAGAAGAATCTAGGAGCGGTGGTGAATCATTGACAGGACACAAAAGCCTGTGGATTCTCTGACATCCCAAATCTGAGTTGCAACATTGAGAGTGTGTGTGTGTGTTGTCCTTAATTTTTATGAATGCTAGTGTACATTTCCTTCCAATGAGACAATCCTGCTGTAGAGGGAGTTATTCTCCAGAATTTTTCATTTGTGGGTGACAAGGTATTTCTCCTGGGTCAGACGTTTAGTACAAAGTAATGATAAGGGAAATATATTTGCAATTATAGCAACATGCATTATTTGTAGTATAATTTCCAGGAGAAACATAGCATACTGTAATGCTGCATTTTTAATACAAATGAAAAAAACAAATTCTAGGCATAACTTCTATTACCATAATGATTTAGCCATTTTGTTAACATATTGTAATTTCAGGTTCCATATTTACAATGTTGTACATTAAGTTTTATTCCAGTATATGCAGAATAATTTTTATTATAACCTGATAAAATAAATAACAAATATAACGTTGTTGTATTCCTTTCTATACAGGGGCTGCATAGATTTTCATTGTACTAACCTAGTCATTTAGTTAAATCGTTTTGAAAGTGCCACTAAATTATTTGGATTTTTTGACATATTATATGTATTAACCATAAATGTTTGCTTTTCAAAAATTACTTTTTCACTTTTCCTTTGTTTCTTTGCTTTTTAAATGAATAGGAGACAGGTAAGAAAGAAGTAGACAGTAAATTACATGTACAGTTCTACTCATTCTTTTACAATTCTAAATTTTTAATACAGAAATGAAACAAGCTCTAATTCTGTATATCAGATAGCTAAAATGTTTCCTCTTATTCAGTTTGGGAACGTGAATGTTGTGTCATGCTTACAATCAGCGTAAGGGTACATACTTAAATTATGAACACAAGATTGTTATTTCTGCAAATGTAAAAAAAGAATAGGGTTTCGTCTCTCAGTACGTCATAATGTAGCACGTCTGAAATGATTTTAAAGACACAAAACTTAAACGAAATAATGAAATATTAGCTATTATGTCACAGCACTTAAAAAAGGAATATGTAGGACAACTGAGATTTCTAATGGAGCCTGGAATTTCATTCTAGCAGGTTATCATAGTTAAAATCCTAAATCAGATTTAGCACTAGGACTAAGACCCAAAGTTAATTTTCCACTAAATTTGGATCAAACAAACCACAACCCAGATTACCTTTCATAGTTGTAAAGGTGTGGAAGCTTTCTGAATCTGCAATTCCAGAGTGTCATCTCACATGGAATGTGTGCTATTTATTCAGGGACAATTCTGCATGAAAAGATTTTATATGAACATAAGCATTGTATTTAAAATGTATTTTTTAAAAATTAAAGGAAAAATAATTATATCTCAAAGTATATGGTTTTAAAAATTCATTCAGTGGTTTTAGGTTGTGATAGCTAGTCATGTTTTCAAATCATTTTAAGAGCAGAGGAAGGCAGTTGATCCTGAGAACAGCATAATGTCATTATTATGATGATCTATATTTGCTTGCATCATCAGATTCATATTACTGAAGGTTTTGCTTTACAATAAACATACCAAAATAGGAAACCAAAGTGAAATAATTCTATTTATTTTTCCTAAGAAGCCATCAGAATATTGAAAATAAATAATAGTTTTATTTTTTCAAGATAATATTATTTTAACTAGATGTGGAAAATTTTAAAATATTATATCACATTATTATCCCTAGAAGTTATTTAATGGAACTCTTAGCTATGCTAATACGAGAGAGTGAATTTCAGACAATTTGCTTGCCTGGCTTATGCTTATCACAGGCAGACTGTGTAAACCTTCTGTACTATTTATTAGGTTGGTAAAGCTGTGTTGAAAATTTCATGGGGAAAAAATGAAATTACTGTTGGAACAAGTTCCCATCACATTATTTAGGATTTGGACCTTTTGTTCAAAATGAAATCATATAAGCAAATATTAAAATGAAAACAATAAACAGTCATGCACATCTCTTAGAGCGAATAGGGCCACTGATACGACACGGGGGTAGACTGCTTACAGGTAGAGAGTAAACAGCACCAAGTCAGCCTAGAAGAACTATCATCCTTTTCTTCATCAGCCTTTGCCTTTACATATGTGCACAGAGGAGCAATTACTCAGTCCCCGAATCTATTGGAGGAAATGCAAAAAACTAATCATAATGATGATTAGTCATAATCAAATGCATTTATGTTGCATGGCTTATTTTTGTTACACATAATATTTCAATTCTTTTACTGAAAATAATAATAAAAGACAAGGTCTGAGGTAGCAATTGATTTTGTGAGGCGTACATTGAAGAACTAATTAGTGAGCACTGCTCTTTTGAAAGTAGTCATAAACATTTTGAAAAAATCTCAGTTCTCTTTTTTTCAGGTGTAGGAGCTGATATCCCATGTTCCAGATTATTTGTAATGCAAGCAATTTTATGATCTTCACTATGTTTTTAAGGGTTACTAGAGCCTCTTGCACAGTCTGCAAATATCCAATTCAAACTCCATTTATTGAGGAAATTGTTCTGTGTGGCAAAACACAAAGACCAATTGATTGAACTACTTTCTTTTAGATTGATCTGTCCATAAGGACATCACCAAAAAGAATTAAATCTGTTTTATGTGAAAAGCAGCATGCACATACATCACCATTCGGCATTCTTCCTCTTGTCACCTGAAATGGTTGGTTGGTAATAGGTAAGGTGCTTTATCATTATCCTTAGCACCTGGGAAATGGTCCAGCGTAAGCTCAATCTCAGTGAATTATTAAAGGCTTTTTAGGATTTGTGAACTTGATAATGGTATTTTGTGAGTGTTCATTACTGCTGCAATTTAATATTACTACAGATACTGAGTTAAGAGACTAGTAGCCTGGTAACAGCTTTGGGATGTAATTTACAGTCATGAAAGATAACAAATTCACACTTTACTGGTGTGTCAGCAGTGTTTTGTAAAATGTACTTAAAGAAGCTAATTAAACTTCATAAGGCCTCTTGTAGCAATGTAATCTTTCACAAGCTTTAATCTAATGAACCACTGAAATTATATTCTACTGTAGAATAAAGTCTGAACTGCTTGATCTTTCTTAAAATTGAAATATAGTTGTTTCCAGGAAGAAATATCTGTAATAATCTGACTCAAGTAGTGCTAAAATTGAGTTTTAGCATTACTTGTGAGTTTTAGCATTACAATGAGTTAGACAAAGTGCTAACTTGCATTATGTTTAATTGATCTATAGTTAATTTATTCAGAAAAGAACTGGTCAGACTGAAAAAAAAAAATAAAAATCAGGCAGCCATGTAATAGTAGGGAAGCAAATGTTCAGTGGTATGGGAGACAGTAGTTCTTGTAGCAAGATAGCACATTGATACAGCAGTGTCAGGTAACCGGAGTTTAGGTGGAGTGGTATGGTGTTGTGTAATACTAACTTTTTTGAAGCTAAGATACTATCATCACCTTTAGCAGCAACTTGAAACTTTACTGTGAAGAAAAATGAGTACAAAAATGGAGTATCAAGCACTTCCACAGTACCTGAGCACTTCATTTTGGTGCTTTGAAAATATAACTAAGGGAAAGAATAAATCCTTCTTCTACCTTTAGATGTCCCTTAGGATACACTGAAAGCTTGTTGAATCCCAATAGTCCACCCAGAACAGGCACAAGCTGTGTTTGACAAGGTGCTTCCTCTCAGTTGGCTGGTTCTTCTTGCGATGTACTGGCATATGTAGTGAAGAGATGATTTGGAGTCATCATTAACTCATGCTCTAGATTTTTCTACCTTCTTTTCCAAAAAAAACCTTTAGAGATTAGGAGCTGTAGACTTCACTGAATAAATAGATCTGTTTACAAATTCATTCCTTTCAACCTAGTATTTTCATGAAACTTTTGCTGTCAAACTGTCCTGACTTTCATTAGATTTCCAGCTTTCACATACATGTGTTAAGACTATAATTATTATAGTTGAAGCCATAGTTTGTTTTTTTAAATTGTATATTGTTCTTGATAACCAAATCTTGTTTAGGCAGTTAAACGCAGCAGCTGATGTCTTGTGTATTTGTGGTAGTTCCCTTTAGTCTTGCCTACTGTCATGATATACAAAGCTATTTCTCTTTGCATTATTTTGCCTACTGCAAATTTCTCAAGGTCTTATTAGAATTGTGAGGATTTTTTTCATGAACTATTTATTTTTTCAAGCTGGGAAGTATTCTGTGTTGTTGTTATTTCATGTTAGAAGAGTTGGTGTTGTATTTACCTGTCTAAAGGAATACCCATGATACAGAAAAGGCAAAAAGAGCTAAGAAAATGTATCCATGTTTGACAGTGATGCTTATGTTGAATGATTTAAACCCAGCTGCTTTTATTTTGGCATGCCAGGTTTCAGTGATACTTTTTTTTCTTGTCATCTCATAAAATTTTGAAATATCCCACACTGAACCCCAATAAAATCTGACAAATTCTTTCATGAAAATCTGTGGTGAATGGATGTTGCCATTCAGATATCCTTCAAGGTAACTATTCTTATAGCCTAAATCTTTTCAATACATAATCTTCAGACTCAAATTCTAGTTCTTTGTTCCTTTAACTTATGATGGTATTGCAGAAGGTACCCCCAAATCTGAAATAAGTATAACCTATCAACTCTTCCTAATGCGTGAGTCACCAGTCTTTGCTATTTTTGCACTGTTCTGAAGGCTTTTTGTGGTTCTGTATGTCAAAAATACATTCTGTCAATAGAAAATAGCTGTGTTTTTTGATATGTTTTCAGCACAGACCTCTAGTAGTTTAGCCTTGTAGTCTGCAGCTTTCTATAGTTTTAGAATCGATCTTTATTTTCATCGTCATAGTTGTCCATTGGTATATATCTATGTAATTACCATTCACAGGTGTTAAAGCCTATCTTAAAGCAACTGGCTCTTAATGAAAAATAATCTTTTTTTTTGTTTCAGAAGTCATAATTAATGCTGCTGTCTCTAAGTGGTAACTATCTTGTGTTCCTGAATATTTTATGTACATTTTGTTTTAAGTTGGTTTTTTTTGTAAGCTCCTGGCTATCAATGTTCACATGCTTAGAGGATTTTGAGTTTTTATTTGCTGTGTTCTTTCATCACTTGTGTTACTTTTGCTGTTGCATCTGCTACTGCAAGGTTCTGGAAACCTGTCTTTGTGGTTTTTTTTCCAGATTTTAGACTGTTCCCTACCGTCCAATCCATTCTTCCCACTTAAATTTAAAACTCCTCCTGGCGTTGCTCACAAGATCAATCAGAAACCCTAGTTATGTCAGAACCTAGTTAAACCCTAGCCACATCAAGTTGCATTCCTTCATGCAAAGCAGAAAGAATTGCAAGAACTGCATGAGGTTTTTTTCCCTTTCCTTTTCCCAGTTTTTCTCAATGTTTTCAGAGACCTGAGGATGTTTGTGGCATTTTTTTTGTTGTTGTTGTTGTTGGCTGGGTTTTTTTCATACCTTCCTAACCTTCCTTTAGGACTCTTAAAAGCCATCTTAAACATATTGGAACTCGCCTTTAATTACCATTAGTTCTCTATTACTGCTTTCTATCTGTAATAGATACTATATACCACAAAATGTACCACGTGCAACTTGACCACAATTTCTGCTGCAGTAGCAATGCCATCTTTACTCCACAGAAGACATTGGAATGTTGTTATTTGTGGTGAAATCCTTTTCATGGGACAGGCAGGTTTCTCTCGGCCTGAGCTGAACCACAGCCTAATGTACTGCGTGTCAGTGGTATGTGTCAAAACTGACTTCAGTCTTTAAGGAAAAAGAAAATAGAAATATCACATTTTACCTCTGAAAACAATTAAGGTTTGTTTTTCTTCTCTCCATGCTGGTGGGTGGTAGTGCTTTTCACAGGTGAAGGAAAAAATTTCCCAGGGAAGGAATAAATGAAAAGTAAATCAGGAAGGTTCATGATAGTATTATACCCAATATGTAAAGTAATTACTTTAACAAGCTAATTAACTTTAATGGACTGTCCTACTATTCCCTTGTCTCCTTTACTGACCTGCCTATTGAAGCTTTCTGTAAACTTAGTGCTCTATTTGCATAGCTGCAAATAATTTGAGGCTGCTATTGTTGGTTAATCTAGAATCTGAACCTGGTTTAATTGCTAGGAATTATAATGAAATGTTCAGGGCGGCGGGCAGTAGAAAAGGATACATAATTCATAGATTTTTTTCCTGTTGTGAAAAAGTAACGAAATATGTGAAACTACGCTGATGAAAATGAGGTGTTTGGTGAAGAAGAATAGACACTAAGGGGCAATAGAATATCTAGGTTAAAATTTCAGCAGTAATAAGGGAAACAATGGCAGCAACATGTGCAATAATGTACTTTTGCACACTGCTGGGACTTTTAAAACAGTCTGTAAATGTTATTTAATCAAAATTTATTGACATTTCATGGGAGTTAGGAAACTAAAGACTCCATTGAAAAACCTATTCTTTTTTGGTTCTTCTATTCTTTCATTCCCATGGCAGGGGGGTTGGAACTAGATGATCTTTAAGGTCCCTTCCAACGCAAACCATTCTATGTTTCATTCATTCCATGATTTATGGGACACAGTAGCAATGTTTTTGTAGAGTTAAACTGTGGATTGGAATTGAACCAATAACACACAAAATTCTTGAGAATGCAGTGGATGCAGCCTGGTTCAGAGTGAAGGAGAACTCTACACAAAAGGTCTTTTGTATCTTGATTCTTCAAAAAGTATATCTGAAATCATTTATCTAGAGTCAAGAAGTAACAGTCCTATGTGCCTGCAATAAAGAAAGAAAAAAACTCTTGCTTTTTTACTAAACACCATCTGTATAATATGAAATCTCTTTTTAATAAGTCTGACTTCTACACTGTAAATGTAATTTTAACAATTCTGTATTTTCTCATAGAATTAGTTATGTTTTCTTGTTGTATTAGGAAAGTAAGTTGGCTGAGTGTAGTATGTCCAATGTTGGCAATAAACCTCATAAAGCAGTATGGGGAGCTTCAAAATACATGAAAGATTGATGGAACAGTAAATCACTCATCATGTCAGCAATTAAAAATAGCAGGCTTGCTATCTAGCTAAGCTGTTCAGTGTACTAGCTTTAAAGGTTTTGCCTCTTAGCCACAGTAAAAATACCTATGTCACAGTGGTCATTGTTGCTAATACTTTCATAGAATCATAGAATGGTTTCTTGCCAGAAGACATCTGGCTGTTAGAAAGAGATAAGCAAAACTTTGCTACTTTCACTGTGAACCCTAAAATATCCACTAAAAGAGCTTGGGAGCAGGCTTGATTCAGGCAATACAGCTGTCCTAGTTTCAGCTGGGATAGAGTTAACTGTCTTCCTAGTAGCTGGTACAGTGCTGTGTTTTGAGTTCAGTATGAGAAGAATGTTGATAACACTGATGGTTTCAGTTGTTGCTAAGTAATGTTTAGTCTAAAGTCAAGGAGTTTTCAGCTTCTCATGCCCAGCCAGCGAGAAAGCTGGAGGGGCACAAGAAGTTGGCACAGGACACAGCCAGGGCAGCTGACCCAAACAGGCCAAAAAGGTATTCCATACCATGTGACATCACATCTAGTATAGGAACTGGGAAGTGGGGGCGGGGAATCGCCACTCAGGGACTAACTGGGTGTCGATTGGCGGGTGGTGAGCAATTGAACTGCGCATCATTTGTACATTCCAATCCTTTTATTATTGCTGTTGTCATTTTATTAGTGTTATCATTATCATTACTAGTTTCTTCTTTTCTGTTCTATTAAACTGTTCTTATCTCAACCTGTGGGTTTTGCTTCTTTTTCCCGATTTTCTCCCCCATTCCACTGTGTGTGGGGGGGGAGTCAGTGAGCGGCTGCGTGGTGCTTAGTTGCTGGCTGGGGTTAAACCACGACAACTGCTTATCAAACTCCATGCTCACTTAGCACAGACCAAGACTGGTTGACTAGTTGAACAGGAATACATTTGGTTAAATTGAAAAAATAAACATTTACTACTGAAAAAGAACACAGAAGCAACTTACCTCCTGGTGGAAGTGGTGTTGCTGTATAGTGTTACTGAGACAAGGATCTAGTTTATGATAGTTATACCATTTAGCAATAAGGAAACTGAGTAAATTCTGTGCCCAAATTTCAAAATAAATAGACATTCACCGGGCTTCCAGAATATGCATTATTATAAACAGATATTATGTGGTTGCACTCTGATAGCAACTTTGCGGAAGAAGTTTTCTCTCTCCCCACCCCACTATTTACTCAAGAGAACCAACATCACAAATATTTTTATATTAGTGTTAGCAATAGACCACCTGAAATTAACACTATTTTAATTATGGCTAGAATCAGAGTGCCAATGGCATCTCTTTGGAAAACATCTCTTATGAAGCTCCCCCCCAATTTTCTCTGGCTTTTTCATTTTTCTGTGGCCACATTTATTTCTTCTTTTTTTTTTTCTTCTCAATACAACAGACATAAAATTTAGAAGGGGCATATATAAAAAAACAGAATGCATCTGTTGCCTGATACCGTATAAGCCCATATGTAGGATATGTACAACTATCTTTTGGGGGGGCTTTTTGGTTTTGGTATTAATATGTATTATTTGAGAAAATACTTGCCCTATTACTTATTTTGTCTTCTGTGACATTTGGGAGAGATTTTTCCCACTGAACCAACAGATAATACTCTTGCTTAACAAGCTACCAAATAGTAAATCCAGAGCCTGTGCAAAACATGTTGTTGCTTTCTTTACATAGTAACAATATTTCAAAGTAAAACATAGCAGCTTCGTAAAATACAATGGAAAAGTTTTAAATCGGTTTGGTGAAGTTTTGGGGTTTATTTCAGTTCTTCATTGTTAGGCTGAAATTTTCACCAAATAAGGTGCATTCAACATTTTATGTTAAACTGCCGTAGGTACTCTTTGTCACGTTGTACTGCTGGTACAGCCCAGACATTGTATTTCATTGCATTATGATTTCAGAGAAGGGAGACAAGTTTTGTGAAGCTGGGGTGCCTAAATGTCAGTTCCCGTTAGGTATAGTGGTTACATGGTACTTCTGTTTTAAAGTTATTTTCTGGTAATTACCAAACTGTATTTGTGGGGGAACACCACGTTTTTCTGTTTGCTTATAACTAGTATCTTAAATTACTGTATACAGACAAATGGGGAAAAAACCCAACCCAACAGTTAGGAATATATTACTAGAAAATTGCATTGTTTTTCCCCACTACCTATGTTACTGGGGTAAAACTTTGTGGCTCAGGTGGAAATAAAGTTACTTTTTGCCACTTAAAAATAGCCTAAACAATGTCAGAGACCTTTTCTTAATGATACAACCGTTAAGTACAAAATAATATGGTCAATGTAAGGAAAACATGTTTAAAATGTAGGTAAGTCAACTTGCTTGGCAGGTTATACTAAGTATTTAAACATTTGCCTTAGCTCTATATCAAGATATGTTTTAGAATTGGCAGGAAAAGCTTTAAACTTAAAGGTTAATCCAAATATCAACAAAACCCAGCAAGGGTAATTTTGCCACTTGAGAGTATCAATGAAACACATTCCATCACTGAAATGAGTAAATACAGTGTTATTTGTCTAACTCCATGCTAACATCCTTAGGAAAAAAGTGATAGAGCTGCACAAAGCTCCCATCCCAAGGGAAAACCTACTTTTTAGAAGTACTAAGAATGCAGTTTGGACATGTATTTAGGGTTGCACCTACATGGTGGGTTGGTTTGCTTATTTGTTTGTTTTTAATGTTATCACATGAAGATATTAAGAAGGCTGTTTGCTTGTTTTAATATTATCATTGCTTAGCTGCAGTCATGTCCATGTTTCATTCAAGTACTATACTTGCTGATCACACTCGAATTTTCAAATGCCATTACCCAAATTTTGGAACTATGTCTACATGAAGATACAAAATTATACGACTTTCAAAGATGCTAAGAGTCAGCATCTCAGCAATAACATCATGTTACACAGTGAACAGATAGAACATTAAAACATAATACACAAAAAAAATTCTATTTTCAGTGTTCTTGGACAGAAACATTTTATAGTCCTTTTTATAAACATGAAGAAACTCCTAATGCCAGATAAAGCTAGTGTTGCAAGCTCACTGCATGTGGACTTACACACTTCATTGGGAAGTTAGCATAGATCAAGGATTTTCAGAACAGAATCCTAATTCATTACTAATCAGTCCATAAAAACTCATCTGAAGTTGCCTAGTCTTCAGTCAGATAAAGACTGGGCTGTTTCTTAACATTCCCATATTAAACATAAAATGCACCTGGAAATATCCTATTATTTGTAGTAGCTCTATCAAGAAGGGCTCAATGGAGATACAATTTCTTGTTTTAATGAAGTCTTTATTCTTCCTTAAATATAATCATAATGGTCTAATACTAATATAGAATATCATGGTCTAAAAGTAAGTTAATATTTCAATTAGGAGGGAGTTATATATGTGAGTCATTTTTGATACAGAATACTTTTATACTAACTGTATTTCTTCCATAGGAAGAAAGACGAATAAATAATCTTTCACACAGCAAGTTTCAAAAAGAAAAGAGTTAAAAGATAAATAACATGATTATGAGATAATAAAGAGAAAAAATAGGAAAATATTTAACAGATATGGCAATTAAAGTCAGTTTCAATGTATAGTGTTTGCGGTTTTGGTTTTGTTTTTTTTTTTTTTTCTTTTCAAATGAACTGAAAAGCAAGATTTCAATTTAGATTGAATTAAATCTCAGCTAATAGAAAGTGAAAGAGACAATATTGTATGAACAACTCAAAGTTATTTGCTGTCTGGAGAGAGAGTCTCATAAACACATTGGAACAGAGCACAGTTTTAGCTAGCTTGTTTCTTAGAATGGCCACTAGCAGATGTTTGTGAAATGGATATAAACTATAGGAAATACAGAGCCAAGTTTCTCCCACCTTTACCCTCACAGCTTTTAACAGCCATCATGGCCAAACTGAATGGTTCATCCAGCTATCACAGTTAAAAACTACTGATGGACTGTTCTTCACTAGTTCTTTATAAATATTTATGGCTTTTGGCTTCCATCACATCTTTTCCATCACAACTTTAGTGAGTTCCACGTGTACTACATGAAGACACTTTCAGATATGATATACATAATTATAAAGAACTAATAAATCAGAATAAAAAATAGCTTGACTGTGGCAATATGAGCATTCATTGTACTCATCAGACTAGCTCAGACTTTCTCATTCTCATTAAATTTTACTTCCACAAGAAAGGGGACAAAATAAAGTTTGTCAAAATTTTGGTATTACTTATATTTAATATGAAAAAATATGACAGATACTATATAATGTTACAATATGATGTATAATGTGTTTTACACGTCAGTGAAAACTGGGGAATTGAATATTGATTTCACTTGAGATTTGTCTTTTTTTTTAAAGTGATGTAAAACCCTCAATTGGTTCTGAATTGGTTGGTAGTCAGTTACAGTACCTTTTCTCCTGAAGTTTTTGTCTAAGTCCTCCTCAGATGATGAGAGGTCTTCTGGATAGTCCTGACAGCAACTTGACATGAAAGGTGGATTGTCTTCAAGGCACTGCTAAATCTAGGAGAGGTGGTAGTATGCTTATATATGGTAATACTGGGTAATATGAACAAACTCATTTTAACACTGTTATAAACAGTGATACTATTTTGGTAAAAATTTGATTCCTACTGTGGGATGTATGTATCAAGCTAGATTCAAAGTAAGACACTGCTGACTGGAAAGAGTGAACCGCATTGGTTATATGTGGGCTGCTGAATGCAAATAGGAGCGGGATGGAAATATACACATATGCAGAAACACAGAGATACAGAAATTGTATATGGAGTATACAAATAGTCCCCATACTCAGTAGGTCTTGGCAGCATGGGATAGTACGTAATACAAAAATACGGGATAACGTAATTTAGAAAGATTGTTTCATACATTGTTGAGTGATGTGATGACAGACTAACGCTGTGCTGTGCTGTGGACTGATCCTATTGAGCATGGTGCTTGTTCACAGCTGTTGCTCAGGCTCTTGCCCTATGGTTAGTCATGGATGGTGTTATTTCTGGAGTAGAGGTATAAAGGCTTTTTTACATATAATACATCTATTTTTCATATAGACAATTGGATGTGCACGCACATATCTGTAGCACAAACCTGACAGACCTGATTCAGGCTAGAGGTGTCAGAGGATCACTGAGCACAGTTGGGGTTTTATGGCTTTACCATTTCTGTGAGCACTAGGCAAGCTGCTGCCTTCTTTTAGACTGGAAAGGGTTTCATCCTGTGCTGTCAAAATGAGTCAAGATGATAGAATTTTATAAATACATACATGTATGTGTATACAATCTTCCCCACAATAGGTAAGGACTAGGTTATTCAGGAATTTATTCTAGACTGAAGTTCTTATGATGCAGTAGATGATCAATACATGTTCTATAGGAAATTCATATACCTTACAGTGACTATATCCAAAAGGGTAACAGGAATTAAGCTCCTAAGGTATCTTCCTGGCTACAATGAAGAGATAATGACTAGTATTTCCTTAAATATTATGACATTATGATTCTGTGGAAGAACATACTGTCTAAGAAGTTGGCTTGAAATGGTGTGGAAAGGGGTATGTGACAGCAGCCCTCACAAAAAGTTACTGCAAGTGTTGGGGTTAGTGAGCAACAGAAAGATTTCTGTTTCCTGTTTGCCAATATATTTGTTCCTGAGGTTTATCTAATATTCTAAGATAGAGGTATGAACGCCATAGGAAACAACTGAAATCCTTCTGATCTTTCTACCTTACTGACTTAATATATTTTGGATACAGATCAATGATCTCTTTTCTGCTCTCTGTTTGGGCCACGATTCTTGCATTTTGGTTGTATAGTACCCCATTTTTCTGTTCACTCCCATGGCACCCATACCCTGGTGAGCAAGACATCCTGTAGCCTTTGGAAACTGTTCAAGAACTGTAGGTTGAGGAGAATTCCAGCTGTCCTTTTTATAAGCTCTAGGTGGTTATGCATAAAGTTAATTGCTACTGCTTACTCCATTGTCTTTTATATAAAGGATTTTGAAAGTACAAAGACCCCTGAAGTTTTTTTTTTTCTACTGGTGGCTGTAGGCAAGACATTAGAGCTGGATTCAGATTACTTTATTCAGGTTTATAATTAGGCCTATGAAGTGAAATGCTGAAACCTAGCATATGTCTAGTTTCCAGGAGACATTGCTGAGCCAGGTTCTTCAGATCCAAGGAGGTACAAAGTCAGATGGACTCCCATGCCTTGGGCTATCTGTGACTGTTGAATGTAGGGTCTCTTTAATAATGAACTCTTTTCATACTCTGCCATAAAGATATTTAATTGTTAGACTTGTCACTTATTGTTTGTAAGCTCTAAGAAATGTAAGCATTTTTATGGGAAAATGAAAGTACATGATCTGTAAGCAAAACGTAATACTTCATTGATGGACAAAACATGCTAGATGTATTACATTGGAGTATTATAAAATGTTACTGTGCACAGTTCAGTTAATCTATCTTACTATATACATAGAGACTGAATAATATTTATGAAATATCCTTATCCTGGTAATTTTATCTGCTCTTTTGATTAGATGAGTTGGTTGGTTGTTTTTTTTTTCATGGAATCTTAGTAAACTCCATAAATCTAAGACAAGTGTTTAAAAAATGCGTATGTTTTGTGAGATACTATTATGAAACAGAAGGGTAGTCTGATGAAGTTTTTAAGAGGAAATGTACAATTTTTTTCAGAAAATAAGTTAAACTGTGTACAGTCATATCCTTGGAAGACCTGAAATGCTGTGTATTAGCATCTTCTGCCACCCCAGTATGCAGCTGGGAACCAATGAGTTATGTTCTTTTACCAGCTATTGTTTAACTCTATTGTAAAATAACAAGATTTCATTGATTTATGGTCTGAGAGATCCATAACAGAGGATCATAAAAGAAGATAAACAATCACGAAATTTTTCTTATTTTTTTATTATCGAACATGTCAGACAGATTGATCCTAAACTCATTCCCCATAGTCACTGCAGAAAGGCACAGCCTAGAAGAGCTCTTAAAAATATCTTATATTCAACCTTTAGAGACTGTTCCTAAACGTCCCCATATATGGACCAAGCTTTTTAAATACAGAAAACTGTGCGTTTTCTTTGTAGTCAGAAGAGACAATGTGACTTCTGCAAATGAACATCTAAGAAAGAAAATTAAATTATTAAGTATTCCTTCCAATTACTTTTTAATTATTTTTTTCTCTTGATTTCTGTTTTCCATTAGTTATTTTATAACAAAGCCAAATGGGACACCTGAAATCTTTCATTCAAGAAAAAGGAACAACTCATCCAATATAAAATACATAATGGAGAACAGTTGCTAAAGTAATGAAATTAAATTAGTTACACGGAATGGAAAAACATTTTTCAATTCATTATATTTGTATATTCATTTTAGCTTATTTTGAAAATCTTACAGTAGCAAATACAAATGAAAAGAGATTATAGAGTATTAGAGAATAGACTTTTTCTGCACAGAAGTATAGTAGATACCTGATGTACTTAAAAATTCCCACTCTGTCTCCAATAGATATTATTTTTATATCATTTAAATGAGTTTCTCAGAACATTTATGTCTGAAAATACAAAAAAGTGTGTCTGCATGTTTGTATTTTCCTTAGCTGTTGTGACTAAAAATAAACAATTCTGGGAGATTAGCATGTGCATGAAAAGTGACAACTGCACTGGCAAATAAATATTTCATAATAGGATTGATGGTTACTGAACATTGATTTATACATCTGCTTTTTGGAACGTATCTTGTTAGATCTTAATCCTATACTAAGAACTCATAATAACTGAAAGTTAAAGAAAAAAAAAATCAGCAACTACTTCTTAGATGAGCAATTTCTAAATTTTATTGAAGAAATTAAGATTTCCCATATATAGGACACTAAAGAATTTGTTAAGGGATTAGTCGGAACACAGTAAAAAAATCTACAGTTTTCAGAATTATAACAAAAATGCCCATCTGGATAATGGCAGTAAAAAACCACTATAGCTGCAGTGCTCCTAAACAGAATACTATGTGTGCTGCAAGATCTATATTTTATCATTGCAGTTATTAATAATTACAGTCAACTAGGGAAGAATTTTTAAAGCAGAATTTTATCTCTGAAGTGCTCAATTACTACATATTGGTAGTGACAAAAAAGCCCACAATTGAGTTTTATATTTGGTCAATTGTGAGCTTGTTTTAAATTTTAATTTCCCTTCAGGACAGCTGCCGTACTAACTTTAGGACCCGACACTTATCTTCCCTGGCTCTGGATGGAAGAACTTCTTGAAAGCTGTGGAAGAGTGGCTTGCGGTACTCAGGGCCTGGGTTGAATATCACTGTATTGAACAATAAAATCTAATTGATTGCTGTGTCCTAGAACTTAATGTTCCACTTTTGCTGGACAATGGAAGCCATATATCAGAAAAAACCTAGACATATAAGGAATTATTGTTCTTTTATTCATCAGCTTGAGAGCAGTAATAATCTTCCAGAGGAAGAATATTCTATCTAGAGTGTCATGGAATATTGCCCCTATGATGTTTGTCAAATATCAGAGCAATAATCAAGAAAAATGTTTGCTAACACTGTTGAATCAATAAACCAAGATGTTCTTAATAAAGCTCTTTTCCAAACACCATTTAAAAAAAAAATAATAATAATCTTGCCTTTGGCTTTAACCTCCAGCCAAACACAAAGCGTGTGCAAGGGTAACATCCCATGTGAGGTACAACCAAATACACAAAAGAGGCTGGAGACTTTTGTGCACAAAATTAGAATATTTAGAGAGAAAGGGCGAAGAGGGTTGTCTTCAGAGAACAAAGTTCAGAGTTATGTCATGTCCCATGAGCTGAATTATAGTAGCATTTATATGCCTTGGATGACTCTCAGGTGTTGATATTTACTGATATGGTCACCAGATCTCTTGCATTTCTAAGGTGAGATTCATCTCAAACTAACATTGTTGCGAATGAGATTTTGTTACATGGCTTTAGTTTAGCAGCAATTTCGGATTTACTAATATTTTTGAGATAGATCACAAGATTAGGTTGTGTAGTTTTAACAGTACTTAATCATCAGCCAATTTAACAGAGTGATTCAATGAATTTGTTGCAATCAAATTTACGACTTAGTTAAAGATTGGAAAATGGCAAGGATCACTTGAAACTTACAGCAGGGTTGCACACACAGGTGGAGCTTAAATCAAATCACACACATGCAGGCAGATAAAACCGTTCTGAACCACACAGACAGACAAGATCGTTCCGAACCTAATCACGCAGAGGCAGACAGGCAAATAGTTCCGAACCAAGCTGCAAATGCACATGCACAGATAAAACAGTTCTGAACCAAATTTTACAGCCCCCACCCCCTCCAGAGGTTAACCTATGATTAAAATTTCCCTTTCGTGAGTTTCATGAATTACCCACTTTTATGTGCCGGCATTCATCAACAGATAGTCAGTAAACCTCGTGAAATCAGGCCTTTAAGTCCTCGCGAAATCTACCCGGAGAAGTGTCCCAGCGCAGGGGGAGATACTGGGTGACGCAGCCCACTGCAATCCCAGAGAGCTCCAAATGTCTCACCTTGGATTGCTATTTATAGGGTCTCCAGACGATTCGCTTTGGTCATTATTTTGCATTCTGGCCACAGTTTGTGCTGAGTCATTCTGATATACAATTCAGGCAACAGATGGCCCAGGTGTGGCCAGGGGGTGCCTGGCCACCCCGACCCCAGGCTACTGCACTTGCAACCAAGATAAGAGCACAGTGGGAGTTTTTCCCAAAGCATGCGTAGGGTAGCTATTCCTGAAATATCAGGGTGGTCCTGATGTACCATTCAGGCAGCAGAAGGCCCAGGTGTGGCCAGAGAGTGCCCGATGCCCAAATCACTGCACTTGTAATCAAGATAACAGCACAATGGGAGGTTTTCCCAAAGCATGCGTGGCTTATCCTGACATCTCAGAGTGGCTGGGGGGTGGGGGGCTGCATCACCACAAATGTGGAAGTCTAAAATACCTCAGGTGATAGGCACTCCCAAAATATTTATTCCTCTCCATTGACTGTACAGGGAGCCTAGCCCAGATGGAGACAACTGCACTGCCAACAGCTGAAATTACGTAAAATGAAGCCCGTCTTTTTCTCCTCATTTCATGAGGCCAAAGTGCTTCTGAGCATGCCTGTAAACTTCTGCTCAGACAACGTAAGAAACTTAAGCTATATCTTGGGAGGGTATAATTTGAATCATTTCTGGAAAAGTATATCAAATTTATGCTTAAATTTCCATTTTAAGCTATCTGACCATGGCCTTGTCACTTAAAACATTATTTGTTTAATGGAAAAAACATATAACATGAAATAATTTTATATTAAATTCTAATAACTTATTTTTTAATAGATCAGTCATCAGGATGTTTCAGTGTAACAGTTAATAAGTGCCATGAGAAGGGAATGGTGTAACATTTTACCAGACTTTGAAAATGTTCTATAGTAACTTCATCAAATTTTCAAAATTCATTATCAAATCATTCCATATGAAACAAATATCCAAAATGTTTATCAGGCAATGTTTGTTTATAATACAATGAAGTTAGTAATGAGCTTAATGAATGTAATAACTTCACAGTGGCTCCATATAACACAACTATGGAACGTAGTCTTTTATTTAATGTTTGGTTATTTCATTTTGAAGAGGAACTTTCACAGCATGTTCTCATCTATTAATGTCTAAGCCTTCTACTCTCAATATGTAGGAAAAATGAGCAAATATACATGTAGCATTCTTAGACTACTCAATTAAAAGGATCTGAATCCTTAAAATTGACAATCTGTTGTTAAGTCTTTATTCTTGGGCTTATTCCCTTACTCATCTGTATTTGTTTTCCTTTCTTCCATCCTTTTTATATTTATCAAATTTGGGTTTCATTCAAGCTATTTTCTTAGGCCTAGACTGACAAAAATATTTTGATATACAATTCTGTGGCAAACTTCTTGTGGTGTCTCAGGAGTTAAGGCATTTGTCAAATTTTTCCTGTACAGCAACAGCCTTCTGGATTACTCTTAGTCATCAGCTTTCCTGACTCACCTGAAAGCAGCTCTGCCAGTCTCATTCAGCTTCCCAGCAACATACCATGTTATCCTGGACAATTCTGAGGAGAGTATCTAGGGGTGCTTAGCAAGCTAAGACTTGTTAAGCTGCTCCTATGTCTTTATAGTGTTAGGATGAAAAAGAGCTCGCTCAAAATGTTATCCACTCCTTTGAATTCCTTCTTATCCCAAGTCATATTAACGTAAAATGCAAATGAAAGTCTTTATACGCAGCATCCAGAATAAACAACCATTTACACATGGTTACAGAAACAGGTAATAATGGGAGAGAAAAATCATGCTTGATCTAATGACTTTAAATGAGAAAATGAGAAAATGAGAAATATCTCACCCTTCCCTTCTCCCTCCCTCTCCCTATCCCCACTTCTCAACCCTTTCCTGGTAGACTATGTTAGCTGTTTATAAATAGTCTTTTATTTCAAATTCCACATGAAGAAGACACGATTTAAACTTTTTCTGTGAAACTGTTATTTTTCATTCTTATCTAGGAGATAGTCTGGCCTCTCTTATCAAGCATGAAAAGTATTGTTTTGCTTCATTGGTAGTGTAAGTAGTCTTGTTGTTAGACCAGCTGTCCCCTTATATTTTGTTGAGTTGTCCACTAACTTATATTTAGCTCTGAATTCTTCCTTCCCCGAGTGGTGACCTGCAGCTCCAGCTCCACAAGATGCAGTGAGTCTCCATTCGACTTTACTTTCCTGTGCTCCTGACACTGAATTTGTGCCAGCTCTGACTTTTGTCTCTCTTTTCCATGAGCAGTTTAATTCACTAAAATGGCACACAGATGTCCCAGCTGGAGGGAAACAAACAAAGAAACAAAAAAAGTGGATGATTTTCTGCCATTTTAGTATATTGAATCAAATCACATCACAGAAATTCCAGCAAGAATCAAAGCTGATACATGTGAGGAGGGGCAATACAGAAGCAAAGGACTGAGGAAGGAGTAGTAATGCAGGAAGAGGAAGAACAGAAAACGTCACACTTCTTTTAGGCAGCAGCCACTTGTTAGAGCATGTCTTCTCTGTGTGAATCTGCAGCCACAGTATGCATGTTTCAATGTCACTTGTGCCCTCTAACGCAGCTTGTAAAGCTACACATTTACGAACATGGGACAAATGCAGCTCATTACCTGCTCTTGGTTGATACCAGGTACAGTCTTGGCTACAATGTGACAATGAGTTTGAGGTAATAGACCTCTAACATCCTTTTTTAATATATCTATATTGAATATAGATATTTCTATACATACATATAGAATATATATAATGCATATAGAGAGAATATATATATGCACAAACATTGTCTTCATGTATTTGCTGCAGCCATCATACTTCACCCCTTTGTAAACTACTTGCTGCTATTTTTTCGAGTAGAAAGTGATGATCCTTGAAAGTTCTTGTTTTGACGTGTGTCTGCATGGGTCAATATTTTAGTTGAGAGGATTTCAAAATGGATGTTAGTTCTAAATTGAAAATTAGGGTACAGTTTTCTCTCTTCAGCTCCTAACCCAGAGACCTGTTATAGAAACTCAGTAAATGTTTTACACTATTTAAAAAAAGAAAAAAAAAACAACATTAAAAATAGAAATACTTCTGTGGTTAGGTGAATATAGAAATAGCAGAAGTATTCAAAAGTGATACATATTAAGTTTTCTTGGAAGGCTTCTGTGTATTTTTATTAATCTGAACTCGTCCTTGTAGAGCTTGTATTTTCAAATCTCATTTTATTTTGTTTAGACTTGATTCAATTGTTTTTATTTATTATTTTACTATATTTTGGAACAAATAATGTTAATTCAACCACATATAGATGTTTGGCTGAATACAAAATGTAGAAAATAGCTAAATTAGAAGGATAAGCGTAAATGAGTTGACAAAACCCCATCCAATTCTTTCCTGCATTTTCAATTTCATGAAAGTGAAGTATCAGTAGTATTCTATGATAAGAATAGATTATTTCTTGGTTATGGTCAAAACAATGTCAATAACCCCATAAAAGAAACAAGATTTGGTTTATTTGTTCAGACAAAAACATTAATTATTTTCTTTTCTTAGCAAATCCACAATCAAAACCAAAATTGTTCTTCCTCTCTAGATAGTTCTCTTAATTAAATGTCAAGTAGTTTTGCTATACCTGAATTTGAGTCAAACAATAACTACTGGAAAATATTTTAGTGACAAACCTGTTAGTAATAATTTTAATAAAACCTATCACAATCTCTTGATAATGTAATAGAGACTTCAAAGGACGTTCTGCTTCTATATCTGACATACTACAAATAAGCAAAACATCACTCCTTCAGGACTGCATAAAAACAGAATGCCTTATTACTTGTATACAGAGTAGATTAATGTCTGTGTGAGGAAATTATGGAATAAGAATAAAAATTAAAACATCAGTTAAAGTAGTAAAACATGAAAAAGTTTATCTACTCCTCACAATAATCAACAGTAAGAGATCTTCCTCTGTTACCTCTGATCCTGCTGCAGCCAGGCTGCCTTCAGATCGAGAAGGAGAATAGCTGAGATGGTTTAATTATTTCTCATTATTTCTTGTCAGAAGCACTGTTTATCAACAGAGGTGTAGTATGATACTAATATAACTATAAAGCTCTAAAAACCTGGCCCTTTAGTTCTTTATGATGCTGTAACAGGCAGCACCCACAGGAATTCGTGGAAGTCTGCCTTGTTCCATAGAGCACAGTGCAACATCTAGTACGCAGAAATGAGAGATTTGAGGTCCCCCATGCAATCTTCATCCTCACCCCTCAGGTAAATGCATCACTATATGATGTTATTTGAAAAGTTATATTCTGTTAGTTTGGTTTTTTCCCATGGGATTGCTCTTTAACAGGTCACTGAATGATTGATACTCAGTGGATGAACAGTTATTTTATGTTTCCTTTAATCCACGTTCAGTGCATGGCCTCCAGTACTGTTTAGCACAGAGCGTTCAAACCTGTCAGTCGTACAAGTGGCAACCAATTTTAACCCCCTGGTGTTAGAAGCTAAGGGCCTGGCTGACATCACTAGTGGAGATGAAAACTCAACACTTCAGACCAAGTATTTCCAGAAAATGCCCAAATAACATTATATACACATGTGTATGTGTGTGTATATGAAAAACTTGCTTAATGTAATTTAGATAAGATATCACTTCTTCTATCTGAATCAGACTATCACATGCTAGGCCTTAAAATCTGTTTCAGAAAAGCATTACCCTTTTCAGAGCAGAGGCAGAACTGAAACATAACTGAAGAATTCTTTTTCTTTTGTATTAATCCCCAAACAATAAATGTCTTCAGTTAAAAAAGAAGTGAGAAAGACTTTCAATATTCTTTTTAGACAGCATTGGAGAAATCCTCAATAAAAGTCAAAGCATGAAAGCTTCTAAGGAGAACCTTGATATTAAGAAATGTGGTTCTTTAGCTCATCTGAATAATTTCTGTCTGATATAAAGCAGTTCCAAGTCTTCATATGATTTTAGAGTTAATACCTAATGTGAGCTCAAATTACTCTACTTCTATTCATATGCGGCAGGAATGGATACTGTGTGTGTGCCCACTTGAAGTAGAGACAACTTTGCTTTTGTTGCATCTCTGTTTTCAGAGCAACCTAACGGCATGATTAAGTCCTGCCTGTTAGTGTTTCCCGACCACCTCAGAAGAGGTGGTCACATTCACGATACCTATTGAGACCTGCAGTTTAGACTAATGCCTACACTGCGTCTGGGAAAGATTGAGCGAGCACTAGTCACTCATGGGCAGAAGAGTTTCATGATGAGGGTGGTGAGACACTGAACAGGTTGCCCAGAGAAGTTGTGGATGCCCCATCCCTGGCAGTGTTCAAGGCCAGGTTGGATGGGGCTTGGAGCAACCTGGGCTAGTGGAAGATGTCCCTGCTCATTGCAGGGGGCTTGGACTAGATGACCTTTAAAGGTCCCTTCCAACCCAAACCATTCTGTGATTCTGTGAGTCTATGATTTGTTGTTGTAACCTTTAATAGTGTAGACTCTCAAGCAGGAATTGACGTGAAGTGCCACTGTTCAATTTACTAGTACAGACATAACCAAACTGCTTGTTTTCCATGAATACTCAATTAATATCAAAAGTTAGCCTGTAACAGTAAAGGCTGCAGTGAGTCCGAGGAAGCACAGTGCACTAATGCCAGCACACAGAGAGCACATGGGCACTTAGTCAGAAACTGTGGTACGTGATGCACCTCTCAACTGGTAAAGCTCAAAGGAAATGTTCCTCCTCATTCTGCAGCCACAGAAGAAGCACTGTGGTGTTCTTTGTGGGACTGGGAGGGATCGTTCTGTCTTTTATTACTTGAGCAGTGGTGTCCAGACTCTGCTGGAGAACTCAAATAGATTACTTATAAGCCCTTCCCCCTGCCATGGAGTTGTATTTTGTATACCAAAAAAATGAATGACCATGTGTTTTAGGGACCCATGCCCCACATTTTGTATCTTTTGCTGCAGATATAATACTCAACTTTGCGGGACTGGAAACAAACTCTCCTTGACAGTACTGGCTTTTACTTTTCTCTGAGGAGCACACCTCTAATTTTATTAAATCTTTTGTTACATTTTGACATTTTCTGTGTGATGGACATATTTTATTTGACCCCCATTCCCTGATAAAAAGACCTAGAAATAAGTAAGAAGGAAACAAATCAGTTTTTCATATTACCTTCAACTTCTGTGTGAGTTACAGATCTGCCTGCTGTAGCAATTCAGGTGGCAATCTGCCACTGTCAGCAGTAACCATGTCCACCTCTCTCTTTCATACACAGCTTGGGTTGCCTGCCCTCCAGAAATTCCAGGCAAATGGTCAATTAACATGAACAGAGCAATTTTACATTGTATCCACAAACTGGTCGATAAGAAGTCCCACCTGCACATGCTGAATGCCACAGAGTGAAGTACTTTTTGTAGGGGCACCACCTTTGATGTACACATGCGGGCCACGGGATTCCAGTCTAACCCCCCATTCAGAATTTGTTGACATTTCCAAATTTGGGTACTATAGTGAGGAGGTTTTGAAAACCTTACAGAAAAAACCCCATGTGTCATACACTGGTTATAAGCTTGCTTCCCAAACCAGCCTTACAACTAAATTAACCACTAAGTTATATTTCACTTTCTCGCTTTCTTCAATTAAAACACAAACAGCGTTGCTGGTAAAGAATATATTCCTGTCTAGTACACACTAGCATAGAAATCATACAGCTAAATTAGAACTCTGATAAAATAGGCTGCTTAAAATACTCTCTCATTGTCATGATCATATTACCATCTTTCATAGTATAATGGGAAGATTATACTGAGACGACTTAGCTGTACCTTGTAGAGTTCACATAGATCTGAAAATATTTGTATGTATTGTGTGTCTGGGATATAGCTGTTTATTAGAAATGTAACTAATGGAAGATCTGCTTTGAATGTGCTTTTATAATGATGTTCATTTACTCTTTTATTAATGTACAATTTAATTCATATAACAATTTACAATTCAGCCAGGAGTTTTGCAAACTTTGAAATGCAGAGCTCTGGATATGCCAGACAGAATGTTACTACGTATATATTTCATTTAAAAAAGAAAACCAACTCCCTAAGCAGTATTTCTAGGAGATAAGCTTGTGTACTTGGACAAATGAGTTATCAGTTAGTGGTATGAACTGCTGCCTAAATATAGTAAAAACTTTTAGATTTAGCATATATTGTGTCTATAGCTAAAAGGTACTAGCAAATTTTTTTTTTTTTTGGTATTCCACATATGGTTTTATTTTTTCTTTCCCTTTTAATTATATCACAGTATTTTCTACAGGTACACCCAAATTCTAAGTCGCTTTGAAATAGCAAATGCCAGTTTGTAGTTAGAAATATTTAGAGTGCCTGATCTAAGGAGTTTTTAAAATGCATTATGCTCTAAAATGGTCTAAAGAGTGTATGAAAGAGTATATAAAGTATAAAAGTCCATTTGAGTGAAATGTAGAAACATGTATAGGGATGAACGTTTTGACCAACCCCTGTAAGAACTATCGAATCCCAGACCCAACATTTTGCAATGTATAAATCCTCCTTTAAACGATCTATCCTTTCTTTCAAAGCTGTTAAAATATTTTTAAGTAGGATTTTGTTGTTCCTTATTTTGTTAACAGCCAGATGAAGCAAATGAGATTATAAATGAGAATGAAATTTCTCTGATGTAGTTTGTATGTCCTGATGAAAAAAAAAAAAAAAAAGTTCTATTAAGAATTTCTATATTTCAGTATGTCCATTACAGAAAGAAAAGGGATTCAGCTATGACTCTAAATGGACTTCTCCAGCATCAGTATTGCTTAACATGATGGGTTTCCTAGTTATCGAGGATATTTAATGAAACTCTGAAATTGCATAGTGCAATGAAAAAGGCATCTATGTCACTGCATTGATTCATTTCAGACAGACAAAATCCTATTTCAGTTTTGTTTGGGTTTTTTTTAGGTCTGATAATATGTACTATATCTACTCTAGTGTTGGAAAAACTAACCTCACACAAATTATACCTTAGCTGAGAATTTCTGATATTGATCAGTTTGGGGTTTTTTTTCAAATACTTAACTTTTTTGAAAAGGAGAAACTTCATTTCTTGTAGTTCTCCAGAGTTATTCAGAATGGGAAAAAAAACCGCTAAAGCTGAAACTTGAAGTATGGTCATACAAAAAAAACCCCAAACATCTGGTAAGCTAAGACATGAATTTACACCAGATCAGGTACTCTATGGTAACTACTTGAGTGTGTTCATATTAACAAATGGTGTGGTGCAATGATAGACTATGGTATGACCATCCAAGGGCCTGTTGCCTATATTAGGAAAATTCTTTGTGTGCACTCTTTCTTCACAATACCCATAGTTAATGCAGGGTGGTTAGCCTGCATTCGGTTGTGTTTAAACTTCTCTTTTTTATTAAATACGGGTAGGAGTTAATATACCCCAAAACAGGTCTAGCAGAACAGTTATGTACCAATAATTTACCAGCCAAGCTTAACATTAACTAGTGCCCATAACCCTTATTTATCCTTTCTTAACACCTGAGATTTGGTTTCCTGTGAGGTAACTGACACAGCAGGGAGTCAGATGATGAAATTTTGTCATAGTTGAATATGCTTATTTTTTGCTGGATGATTTGACACATGCATGCGTACATACACATGTGTACACACACTCACAAGATTGCTTTTCTTCTTTAATTCACAAAAGAGTAGTTTGGAGACACAAGTTTTGACCATAAAATGGATAGCTGTAATAGGAAAAAACCCCCACATTTCTCCCAGGATATTAGTAGTTACTTAACTAGTAATAAATTGAGATTAGGTGATAGTGAATCACTGTTGTCAAATACATTGTAAACAGTACAATATATTTTGGCTATTTTTTTTTTTTTTCTCTTTTAAGTAGTGTCCACATGAATTTTTGCACCATTTATATTAGATTCTTTCTTCTTTTTGCAGGTTGACTGGTATGAATCTACCTTCTCCTGTTATCAGCAGTAAGAACTGGTTACGACTCCATTTTACATCTGACAGCAACCACCGACGAAAGGGATTTAATGCTCAGTTCCAAGGTAGGAAACATATAATAGTGCAGCAAAAAAAGACCTTTACCTTTAAGCTTCACTAAAGTAGTGTTAAAATTTGAAATTTATGTTTAAATATCAGGGACGTATTAAAGAGCTGACTCATGCTACTACTGCTCTTACACTGAGGAGCTGTTATCATTGTGTGATCAGGTGTCTCTAGAGATTTACTTTTGGAAAAAGTATCTGCGCTTCACGTTGCATTTTGTTCTAAGTATGTATTTGCTTTCTCACTTTTTCTATAATAAATTGCTTTGCATTCAGTCTAATCTTTGCTTTAAAAACATGCCTGGAATGCAACTTGCAGAAAGTCAATTCCACAGAAAGACATGACCCTATCTAAACATTGTCTTCCTTCATTACTCAAAATCTAGCTCTTATCCAGAAGCTACATTCATCGTTTGGAAATTTAACTCATCCCTAGCATAGCACAAATCATATTTCAGGGTCCTGCATAGCTTTACATATACAACTTTAAAAGAAGACAAGAGGATGTCAGTGTTGCTGTCAATTGCTGCTTAGGTTCACCTAGATAGTCATTAAAATGCAATTTTTTAGAATGGAATCTTTATTGATTTTTGTACTTCATAAATCATTACTCAAGATCAAAGACACTGTAGTTATATTGGAAGTAGAAGAGCTTCTTAATTTGTCTGTGCTTTTAAATTCTGTGCTTACATAAGCTGTTTCAACCATTTTACCCCACACACCATCAAATCATTTATGAGTTTTGACCTTCCTTTTTTCCTGAAACTGTAGGGCCTGTATCCCTTTAGCAATGACAAATACACTGCAACAACTATATGTTTCTGGTGACTATGACAGACATGTGCAATGAGTATAAAAGTATTTAACATATATAGTTCTTTTCTTTTTAAAAAGATTTTGACAATTTTAGTAAAGAAATCTGTGAAATTTCATTTTCTTTTGGCAACTCAACATGAGTATGTATGCTGTGACCCTTTGCACTTACAACTTATTTTTACAAAGTTTACTGAGGATGCATATATAATACCACTACTGGTGACTATGAATTTAAATGCACTGCTTATATTAACTCTATGTCTTAAGCCTGTTAACCGGAGATCACAAAACCAATGTGGCTCATCTTGCTGATGCACCAGAAAACTAAGACTCAACAGAATAATAAAGGCAAGTTTGGGATAGAGTAACCAACACTGGAAAAAACTTTTTTGTTCTTTTTCAATATATCTTATCTCTAGCCAAATACTCACCATGGAGTTAAAGCTTTAGGGAAATATCTGGGGAGATCATTATTTCAGATGCATATCTGTTGCTCTGCATAATATATCAGATATTGGGTGTAAGGGTAAACTTGACTGATGTAGAATATGGCTCATGAATGACAAGTGGAAGTATCTTATTACAATTCAGATTCTTACGATTATGGAAATTTCCTTTCTTAATTTGAATCATCCTTTTAAAATGCAGGTTTATACAATTTACTGTATTAAATACAGATTTCTGAATTACAGGAGCCACAGCTATCTATCTTATCAGGGTCAACAGCAATTAAATAAATTCCTATGTTATAGACATATAATAATATGTTATATAAACAGTGATATAAACATTATAAACTGTGTTAAAACCTAGGAGTCAGTCTTTCAACACACAGGATGAAAATTCAGAGTGATATCAAAATCTGGTTAATCTAACAGCTTCAGTAATTCCTTTTTATTATATGGCCTTAATAATTCTTTCTATTACTTGTGTATTTGAGAAGTAAGCAATAATTCGTGATTTTATTTTAAGCAGAAGTAACAATGAAATTTACAGCTAGAGAAGCCTACTAGTACCATAAATCACAGAATAGCAGAGGTTGGAAGGGAGCTCATCTAGTCCAGTGCCCTCCTCAAAGAAGGGTCACCTAGACCAAGGTGCCCAGGATTATGTCCAGGTGGGTTTTCAATACCTCCAAGGTCAGAGACCCCACAACCTCTCTGGGCAACCTGTGCCAGTGTTTACCCTCACAGTAAAAAGGCTTTCACTTATTTTTAAGTGGAGTTTCCTATATTTCAATTTGTGCTTATTGCTTCTTGTCTTGTCAATGGATATCACCATGAAGAATCTGGCTTCATCTTCTTTATACCCTCTCATCTCACCAGGTATTAATACATACCAATAAGTTCCCCTCGCCAAGCCTTCCCTTCTCCAGGCTAAAATATCCCAGCTCCCTCAGCCTCTCCCTTATGTTTTTGTTTCGAGAAGCTTATTTCTGCTAAAATTCAACAATTTTGACAGATATTTCCACCTTAGGTGCTTTTCTCAAGTAAAGTAATTATTTGAGCCTATCATGAAAAAAAAAAAGTAAAAAATCCTGAGAAATACATGACCTTGTTTTCTGGTGGAACACCCTGGCAGTGATAGGATGCCTCTAACATCTGATTATATCCAGGAGCAATTCTTACATTTGTCCTCCTGGCAAATCCTGTAGTATAAGCTATATGACTCTGAGACCTCTAAGAAACATTTTCCTTATGGACAACTATTCCCAATAGTTTAAACAGACTATTCCAGAATGCCCACATAACATTGGGACTGATATGTAGTTGAACTGTCGTGTCTTTGAGACAGTTAAAGTAAATACATAGACTTTCTGAAGTAACCATTAAAAACTTACTTTACTAATAGACAAGTACCCATTACCAGTCTGACCAAACCCCAGGAATCTTTTTTATTCTTCTTCCGTTCTCCCAGGATTCCTAGATCTTGGGCAACCTCCTCAGGGCATTCAGGACTCTGCTTTCCGACATTACTTAGTCTGCTTTCTGCTTTTGCTTCTTGCTTAAAATCAGTCTGTGCTGTCTTTTTGTGGTTGGTTGCTTGTTTCGTTCATAAAGTGATTTTGTGTGTGTGTGTGTGTGTGTGGTAAAGCTGTATAATTATGCCGCACAAGAGTAATAGTCTCCTTTGTTTGGGGGAAATAGAGAAGTCAGTAATTTTGATTGCAGGCCTTAGATATTAAATGAAGGCAGCCTATTACACCTTGCCAGATAGTAAGTTATTGTATTCTAGAGTCGTTACAGCACATAGGTTTTTTTTTAATAGCTGTCAGGTATAAATGCTATTGACAAAACAAAATAGCAAAAATATATTCCTCAAAAAGCGGTAGCTTGTACATTTGCAGATTGCATCATAAGGATTGTGGTGGATTGACCTTGGCTGGACACCAGGTGCCCACCAAAGCCAGTCTATCACTTGCCTCCTCAGCTGGACAGGGGAGAGAAAATATAACGAAAGGCTCGTGGGTCAAGATAAGGACAGGAGAGATCACTCAGCAGTTACCATCACAGGCAAAACAGACTTGACTTGGGGAAATTAATTTAATTTATTGCCAATCAAATCAGAGTAGGGTAATAAGAAATAAAACCAAATCTTAAAACACCTTCCCCCCACCCCTCCCTTCTTCCCAGGCTCGACTTCACTCCCAAATTCTCTACGTCCTCCGCCTGAGTGGAGCAGGGGGACGGGGAATGGGGGTTGGGCTCAGTTCATCACACTTTGTCTCTGCCGCTCCTTCCTCCTCACACTCTTCCCCTGCTCCAGTGCAGGTCCCCCGCGGGGTCACCAGTCCTGCCAGCAAACCTGCTCCAGCGTGGGCTCCTCTCTCCACGGGGCCACAGGTCCTGCCAAGAGCCTGCTCCAGCACGGGCTTCCCACGGGGTCACAGCCTCCTTGGGGCATCCCCCTGCTCCGGCGTGGGGTCCTCCCCGGGCTGCAGGTGGAGATCTGCTCCCCCGTGGACCTCCCTGGGCTGCAGGGGGACAGCCTGCCTCACCATGGTCTTCCCCACGGGCTGCAGGGGAATCTCTGCTCCGGCGCCTGGAGCATCTCCTCCTCCTTCTGCACTGACCTGGGGGGCTGCAGGGCTGTTCCTCTCACATGTTCTCACTCCTTTTTTCTCACATGTTCTTACTCCTCTCTCCCAGCTGCTGTTGCACAGCAGTTTTTTGCCCCTCTTAACTCTGTTCTCCCAGAGGCACTACCACCATCACTGATGGGGTCAGCCTTGGCCAGCAGCAGGTCTGTCTTGGAGCCGGCTGGCATTGGCTCTATTGGACAAGGGGGAAGCTTCTAGCAGCTTCTCACAGAAGCCAGCCCTGCAGCTCCCCCGCTACTAAAACCTTGCCACGCAAACCCCATACACAAATGTGGTTTTGATATTTTTATATTTTTAATATCAGTCTATTTGTTTTTATCTCGCACATGTCTTGTGGTTTCACTGGGAATTAGGTTAAGAAGGACTGGAATTCCTCAGTCCTGGAAGTCACTACAGGTAACGATCTCTTCTCATGGTGTATCGTTCAAGAGTTATTCAATGTTTCCTTTCCCATGCAGATAGAAGCTGCTTCTAGCCCTACTCAGTCTGTATTGTTCAGGCAAATGCAAAAGAATGCTTATTTAATATGTGCCTCAGACCTCTTACTTCATTAGTATAAAAGCTTCTTTTGAATTTTTTGTGTTTTGAAAAGTGTTTTTGTAATAATTTAATTGCTTTTATGGTAGAAAAAAACTTAAAATAACAAATTATAAACTTAATGAACTTAAGTTATGAACTGATGAAGGCTAGAATGATGCAGGTTTAACTCAGTTTTAGATGGCTGAAAGACTGATTGAAGGAGATGAAATGGACATTTTTTGCTATTCTACTTTGGCCTGTCTTTGCAAGTGAGAGATTTGATCTTGAGGCTCTTAGTTTTGCTTCCAAAAAGTAGCAATCATTGAACGAATTGAAAATGAAATAGCATCTACTGTTAACTTGCTTTTTTGAGACTCTAAATTTTACTCTAGTTTGAAAGAAGTCACTCGGCTCCTACAGAGCGAAAATTGCTTCATTTGTTGAAGTTCATCAGATATACCTTAAAAATAATCCCAAAATTATTTAATAATAATAGCATACAGCCAATCCCATTGCTATTTCATTTTTATATCTAGTTGTGAGATTGAGTAAATTACAAAAAAAAACCCAACCAAAAAACCCCAAGCTGACCCACACCAAGAGGAAAAAACCAAACAGAAGAACCCCTGAAGGAAGCAGCGCACACTGTTGAACAGGGAGTCGCTGAACCCGGCAGCCCCCTGCGCCCCGATACAGCCAGAAGCTGGAGTACCCTGCTGTATTCTCAGCAGACACACACCCGGAGCACACGTATACACCATACGTGTACGATGCTCTGTTCACATCTGGCCACACACATTAACACTGACAGACGCACTCCGTACTCGTATCAGTACAGACAGCACCAACGGCCTCATCCTGTTTCTCCTCTCTGGCTCTCCTCTCTGGTGTGGAGATCTGCTAGTGGGAAATAAATGCATGGACAAGGTGGGTGCCCCCAGCAGCTGGGCTGAGACACTTGGTCTTCCCAGTAGATGCTCCTGGATCCCAGTCTCCCCAGCTGCTGGCACCAGGACATATGCCCCCGCCGAGGCTGCAGCCCCACTACAGTTGCTGGTACTCAGACCTACATGTGAGCACACACACACACATACACACACAAGTAGGTCTCAGTCAACCCCCAGGCCCCATGGTCTTCCCAACAGTTTGCTGGGACCTTCTGGCCCCTCCAGTAGCCACGTCCTCCAAGTGCCTCACCCTCTGAGATACACAGGCCCTCCCACTCCTCTAGCTCTTGGGCAACTTCACCCACTCACCAGGCTGGATCTTTGGGAACACTCACACGCTCACTTGCACACCCACACTCACCCGAGGTGCTCCACCATGGACACACAGCTCTCCAGCCCATGGTCTGACTCCAGTTGCTGCATTCAGCCCCCCCATACACGAACATGCATAGAGAATAGAGTCCCTCACCCAGGAAAAGCATTGGAAATTGAGTTTAATCAGGAGACGGGACAGACCGTGCTAGTCAGGCACAGGGCATGGTCACGCACGCATAATGATCAGCCCCAGTTTACATACAACCAGCCTCGTCCATTCCTTTATTCCTATATTTTCGCACATCTGTTCCTCTGCAAACCACCTGTATCCATCCCTTTCCCTGATGTTGGTTCCTGCCCTAAATACTCCATAATCAGCCTTGTTCAATCCCCAAATGCTCTTCCCCTGTACCCCAGGATGAGCCCCATACCCCTGGGCGGGGACCCCCCTCCGTCTGCGAGGTGACCAGAGAGCTCCTGATGTGGGGTGTCCCCTGGGACAGCCCCAGGGAGGCCGGGGTAGAGCCTGCGTCTCTACATTGGGTATTGGGGTTCCCCTGCTTGCCCAGGACCCTCTGGGTTTCTTCTGGGCTTGTGGAGAAGGACCTGTGATGGGCTGACGGCACCTGTGATGGTCCTGGGAGGAGGCAGGGCAAGGTGGTATTTGTCTCTCCCATCTACCATCACCTCCCTGTGCTCCTTCGTGTGTGCACAGGTGAGTTTTTTATTGCCTAACCAAACACGTCTAGCAACATCACTGGCTTTTCAAAAGCACGTCAATATGGGAGCCAGCACAACACACCTTTAAGCAACAACGGGATAAGAGACTTTTTTCCTTTTCCTAGTAAGAATTCAGATTATCAGACTTTTTCTACGCTTAGCATACAGATACTTTAATTATTCTTTTCAACTCATATCAAATTTACATCATATTTATTACCATGTTATCATAGCTATATTATTGCTGTAACTTGGCCAAAACCAATAGTAGCAAGCAGCCAATTTAATTTTCTTTTCTTCATTTGCTTTTTGACCAGGCAAACAGAATTATTATAATTTATTTCATTAAAATATTGGAACTACCAATTAGATTTAAAATTATGCATAGTTCATGTATTTGTTCAGCACATTTTTCAAATTTAGACCTTTCTAACATGCATTTTTGCAATATTTAGTGCCCCGAGTTTTAACATGGTCAAGAAAACCAGCTTGCTAACATAAAAAATTAAAGCAGTGTATTAGAATTACATGCTTGAATCCATTAACTAAATATAGTTTTAAAATGCTTGGCAAGCTGAATGTATAAATAAAACAATGTAGTATAAAAGGTATACTTAACTGGTGGGTGTTTGGATTTCACCTTGAATCATATTTATTGTCCCATCTTCCATCATGCCAGAGCAGAAGGTTCAAGAAAAGTTTAAAATTTTAAAAATGAACAGATATAGAGCGAAGGGTTTAGGGTTTTTCTCCTTTCTCTTTTTTTTTTTCCCCTCCTGTTACTTTATTTTGATTTTTTGACCTTTTGACATTGATTTCATTGATAAAAATAGTTATGCCTCGATTTCCCAGTGAACTTGTGGAATTTTTTTTATACTTTCAGAGTTTCTAGACAGAAGGAGACCTGGTTTAAATGGCCCCCAAAACCATAACAAATTACAGTGCAATGACATGCTTTGCCTTGTCTCCTTCATGTCTGCCATATCAGCAGTGTTGGTCTCCCAGAAATCAACACTCCCAATGGATATAATTGGACTCAGTTCTTGTTCTGCCTTGTTCCATGACGGCATTGCCGTAGGGGAAAAGATGTTACATTCACTCAGTTGTGAACTTGGGTTTTTTCATCCCTCTACCCTCACCTATGCTGATATACAAAGACTCTTTGCATATATTCTTGCAGAGTATATGATTTATCTTATACCAGTGCTTCTTAAATGCATAGATTCCCCAGGGGTGAAGAAATATTAACAGTCTCTCTATGAGATGAAAACCTAGTGCTTCCCAGGAACAAAGCTTATCAATGTACACAGAATGACTTAAAAGGTGTGATAATGAATCCCTTGCTTTTGCATATTTACAGTATGTATACTATGCTTGTTTAGCTTTTGCTTATTTCCAGAACAATAGAAGAAGTTTGTTTTAATATCTTTGGTTTTCATTTTAAGAGAAAGAATCACAATACTTTCTATAGTAACTAAAACTAATCTGCTTGAGTTAAATATTTATTTCAAAATTCCTAGAAAGAGAATAAAATAAGAAAGTTTCCAAAGCAAAACTTGATTAATGGGTATGTTCTACTTTTACAGTAAGAATCAGATCTCTGTTGTAGAGCGTTTCAAATTAAGTATGCTATTTTTGGCAAGTTTTCAGAGAGGTTCAAGGAGGTATTACGTATTTTGATTCTTATGTTCCGGAAGTTATCTATCTGCTGTGTTTGACTACCTTGAATAATTCAGGATTTAACAAACAGATAATCCTGAAGTCAAACAATGAATGTAATAGAGGTTGCTGAAATAAATGTGTACTAATGGAAAACCATGAGTGAAATAATGTAAAATCAACCACTAGGTAAAGTAGTTCTTTCAATGAATTTTTGTAATTCAGTGAGTCTGCATATAAGTGCATGTCTATCCTTCCCACACATTCTTTAAAACCTTAGAAATGGTGTTTGAAATAAGTGAAAAGTGTTTGTGGTATTTCCTTGATTCATGGTACTTTTAGTTGGGGGTTTCAAATCTAATTGTCACTTAGAGTAAATTTAAAAAAGAAAATTAGTAAAAGCAGTTGATAAAATAAAAAAGCCAGAAGAAATTCTTAATTTCTAGCTCTTAAGTGATGCTGAATATAATTTCCCATTAAATAGGACTAAGACAATAATTCGTATTTTGTTAAATTTTATTATCAAGAAAGTAATCCAGTCTTGAAAATGTCAACAAGTAGATAATCCACCATCTCTCTTGACTGTTCTTTTCTGTGGTTAACACAGCCACTGTTAAATATGTAGTCCTGTCTTCTCAATTGTATTAGTCTGGTTTGATCTTTCTGTGTCCAGTATTGCTGTTATGTTTTCCCTCAACAGAGTGAAAAGCCTTTTGTTGACCTTAAAATTCCCCTTTGTGAAGCACTAAGTCACCTGTCAATCTCCTAGATAAACTAAGGAGGTTGAGCTCTTTAAATCTGTCATTGGAAGCAACTTTCACCAGTTACTGCATTTTTATTTTGAGTTGGTGCTCTTTGAAACTTCCAGTGACCACTTATGTGATTTTAGTGATCTTAAAATATCAGACTAACTAGTACTGGATCTACAGCTAAAACTACATTTAACTTTTTTCCCCATGTGTGTCTTTTTTTCCTACTGCTGTTTTTGCTAAAAAAAATCATGAACATATAGGAAATTAACTAGCTAAGTCATGTTAAACTATACGACATAATTTAGGGGCATAAATAAGTTCTCTTAACTGTATTAGTATGCCTGTCATGGCTGCTGTAGGTAGACTATGCTTGTTCATTTACCTTTTTTCTTCCCTTGTTTTTTGTTCTTTCACATTGTGTGTTTCTTTCTCTGATACCATAATTGCAGATTTCCCCACATCCCATTAGTACAGTCATTGTAGTATCGGAAAGTAATTTATTTTGAAAGTCTTTTATTTTGACTTGTTTAGATTTGAGTAAGAGCACATTAAACTATTTTCCCTAAACTTTTGTTTAGTGTAATTGATTTACATTTCAAGGATACTTATTCAGCTACGTGGTAAAATCTGTATAAGCCTACAAAGAGAGAAATTCTCAGAGAATGTTTGTTTATGAAGTAGGAAGGAATAAATCTTTCTTCTACTAAAAGTAAGATTCTTTTGGCCTAAGCTTCATATGTGACTGTTGATTGTGAATAGCTCCCTTTTTGGAAATTAACTTAAACCATCCTTCTCCAGTCTGATTTTCAGTCTGTCTCAAAACTTGAGTCTTTTAATGTATCCTATATTGGCACCTGAGAATATAAAATACCCAATGCCATTAATCACTGGTCTGTATTTTCTCATTTCTAAATTTAGGTTGTTTGATCAAAAAGGAGAATTTTAATCCAATAAAAACTATAATAATGAAATCAATGTTTGACATCTTACCTTCCCACACATTGAATATATATTTAGCCTCTCCGAAAAAAGCTTTGATTTTTTTTGCATGTATACTTTTGTCCCTGTGCTAAAATTACAAGATACCCTTTATTAGCTTAATATTAGTCTATACCTTGTGATAAGGAAAGAGCAGGAGAAAACATTCAGACTGTTTCCTTGTGAATGTGGCATGTACATCCTCTAAGAGCTAGCTGCTTAAAATAGGTGCTCCTGTAGTGTCTCTTTAAAATTCGTAATCAAAGTAATTTGCCATATATATTGGGTTCAGCACATCCTTAAGATAAAACTGTCACTGTTACTCCCATTTTTAGAGCCTTGAAGCTTTTCCTTTTTCAGTGTTTGACATTAGAAATAATCTTTGGATTTGTTGTTAAAACTGCCATCTCATAAAGGCAACACGTATTCTTAAGAGAGATTGGCCATCTTGTCTGTTTTGGTGTCACAAAATATTTTTTTCTCAAAATTTAAAGCAAAGCCTGAAAGTTGACTTTTAGAGTGACAAAAAGAAAATATATATATCTAAGAGAACTACACTTACCAAGAGTACAGAAGAACTGGACCCTAGGATAAAGCTCTGTCCTCAAGACACTCAGTCCAAAGCTTAGGTAGAATTTCTCAGTGCCAACAGAGTGAGACGTTTGACAAGGTACTGAGTGGATCTCGTTTTATGATTTTTTTGGAGACAATCCCTATGTACTACTACTCAGTGTGTTCTGTGATAGTGTATATTCATAGTGTAAACTGTGTTGATACCATTTTCCAGAACTGTGGAGGGCATCTGCAGGCATTGAAGACTTGATGCCTGCTGAACTTGTTTTATTATGATATATCATATATTTATAGCACAAAGGAGCTAAGGCAGTCTGTCAGGGCAAAGGGCCAGCTAAGTGACGTGCAGAAGGTTAATGGAAAACAAATGGCTGTGCTTCTTTTTAAACTTGCAGATCCTGTGTCAGCTTATACACACAGAATGAGAAAGATTTGTGTGAAAATCTATTGTGACATCAATTTATCTTGGGGCTGTACCATTTGTTCACTAGTACTGCATGCAGAGATTTCCAGCACAGGGAGCAGGTGGAAGGTCTGATAATGACAGACAGTACTTTGCTAGATTGATGGAACAAGGAAGGCAACTGATCATGAACCTACAGCTTTTACAGGTAGCCATATAGTAGAAACATCTATGCCTGCTGTGAAGCTCTCTGGAGTTATAATACTGATTAGTAGGGAAGATTTTGAAAGCTGTTAGTGAGAGAAACAGTGAGATAGTGTACTAGACAGAATACTCTTCAGGCAGGGAATGCAGAAACAGCAGACAGTTGCTTTATTCCAGTGAGTTGGTTTATACTAGAGATCCTATGGAAAATGGCAATGCCTCTGTGAAAATCAAGAAGTGGGTAGCTGAGAAGCAAAGCTGGCAAGGATACTCCTAGGTTATTGAGTCTGGGACCTTGTTTTATCAAAGAATTTATTATAGAATTCCCTTCATAATCTAAAGTGAATGGTAAGATTGAGAATGGTTGTTTTTTCTTATTCTCATAAATATTAAACTTATAGAAAGAATTCATGGTACAACAGTCCATTGTGAAGCAGAAGAAAACCTAGAGATAGCTAACGAACTATTTACTGGTCCCACATGACTTTGAGTGATAAGAAAGAAATGTTTCATCTATAAGCCGAATCCAGAGACCATACTGATACTGCCGAATGTGGAATTGTAGTTAATTTCTTCCAGGGCCAAAAAATGCAAGTACTCCCAAATTGTGTCTTTGGAGGAGAACCCAGAAAGACTGAGGCACTAGCAACTGTACTGTAGCAAAAACAGAGAACTGTTCAAATACATTCCTTACAGTGCCACTGGCTTAAGGCTGGACAGGAAAGGTCCTGCTTGTGATCACCAGGTACTGGGCAATATGCTGTTCATCTTCACCTTCAAATATCTGTACTTGGGAAAAATCTGCAGTGAAAGGCAGCCAAGAGCTGAACTCAGCAGAGCAGCAGCAGAAGCAGCTTGAGGAAGTACCAGCAAATGATGTCAGAATATTTTAGCTTTGAGTGGTAGCCAGTATTCGAGGCCTTGCAGGTTATTTTATGCAGGAAGAAAAACTGGCAAGGTATTCATGTATTTGGGTAATTGGAAAAAAACATGTTATGTCATCCAAGATGTACACGAGGACTGTTGCAAAGAATGTGCTAGGAATAAACGGCAAGTGTTAGCTTTCTTGGTATGGAGTCACATAAGAGTATTCCCAAGGTATAACTGTATTAGACCCGAAAGAGGGTAAATTAGATCATGTTAACTGAGCCCTGCTTCTAGTATCTTATCTGACTTTGATATGACTTGTGTACTGCACAACATTTACCTGTTTTCACACATGCAGTTAAATGTATGTGCAATCAATTAATTTCATATGCTAGAAGTCCTAGAAAAACCCACCAAGGTCTTAGCCACTTACTGTTTCTCAGCCAAATGACTTCTGATTATGGGTTACTATTATGAAATAATAGAAAATAGGGTTAAAAAGGATCTTGATAAGCTAACCCTGTATCAAAGAGGAGCCAAATATATTTGACTGCTCTTTTCAGACCTTAATTTAACATGTTCTTTAAAACTTTTAATGGCTAAAATTCCACAGTTTCTCTCAGTAATTCATTGCAGGGCTTCATCACTTTTACTGTTAAAAAGCTTTTTTCTTGTGTAACCAAAGTTTCCCTTGCTACAGATAAAGACTGTAAGTTCTTGTGCTAGCCCTAGTGGAACTGCAGAAGGTATCTTCCTCTTTGCAGTTCCCTTTTAATGTTTACAGTGTATGATAACTCCTCAAAACCCTTTCTAGATTAAAATATTTCTCAGTTATGCCCTACAAATGGACAATTAGTTGTGCTTCATACCATCTTCAGTTTCAGTTTGCTTTTCCATATTTTTCTTCTTACTAATTTCTATCCTGTCTCCCCTAAGCAAAATTACACAACTAGAGAATAAGACTGCACATTCTTGGTGCCAAAGACTACCTGCTACCTTGCATTTATACAGCTTTTGGCTCATACATGATTAGTGAAGCAATACTAAAAAACCCCACCTTTTACTTGAAATTCATAGCCACCCTGAAAATATAGGAGAAATAAATATAAACTTTTTATACTGTAATAAAGATAATTTGAAGTTCATCTTCAACCACAAATTACAAGTTCTCCACAAAATCTTGCATATCAGGTAGGAGGAACCCAATTTAAAACAAAACAAAATGAAACAAAAACTATTAAAAAAAAAAAAGCTTCACAGTGGGAGAAGCTGGGTCTGAAAGGTGACTGCCTCCTACCTTCATATTGTCTGTGTAATTATTAGCTAATTACTAGTTAATTACTATCAGAGGAGGAAAATAAGTTCTTCAGGAAGTCAACAATCTAAGTGAGTTTTACATTTTTTAGAGAAATTTCTTTGGATAATTTAAGTTCTTTTTTCCAGTTAGTTTTACATTTGACTGGTAATTTATGGATGCATAGGAAGTACATGTAACTGTTTAATATGAAGTTCTTTAAACTTTTTTTCCCCCTAGTTTTAGGTGTTTGTTTAACCTTTATTTAGTATTTTCTTTGAGCTAGTACAAGCTTGTATGGTGATGGAAGGAAAGACAAACATATTAGAAAGTTTTCCCTTATAGTCCCAGCAGGCAACCTTCCGTGAGAAAACTGAAACTCTGCCTTACATCTTAGAGGACGCAGAGCTGCCAACACTCTGTAGGGCCTCTCTCAGTGTATTTTCAAATATAACTTCAAATAAGAATTAATTGCTCCATAGAATACAAGAAAATAATAACCCACAGTAAGAAGTACTTCATAATATATTCATAGAATTCACAGAAAATTGGATTTCTTCCCTTGAAATTATACTTGAAGAACTTGCATATGTTAAAAAATTTTTTGTTAGCTTGCAAGTTCCTCTTGTTTATAATCAGTGGTTCATTCAAAAGCACCTTCCAGTGTCAGAGAAAAATTATAAATATATTGAATTTCCTTGAGAATGCTGACAATGCTTTGTGTAGATTTCAGATAGGTTGTCACTGTTTTCAAGGTGCATGTAGAGTTTGTTAAAAAAAAAAAAAAGTCTGACTTGTCTTATCTTCTTCAAATCAAACAAAAACCCCACATGAACCATCTTTGCTCCAAAATGTTGTGTAATGCTTAAACCATGTAATTAAGTGGACTCGTGAAGAATTAAAATGAAAGAGTCATCAGAGATCAAGATTTAAATTACTTAGTTTACTTTTGGAAAGATATTGATTCTGGCAGGGTTAAAAATTTGTATATAGCTGTTTTGGTTAATAGTTGTAAATTGTTTGGGTAGTGCTTCCAGAACTGGTTATATACACAAAACTTGATTCTCTATTACTTTGTACTTTGTACAGTTATTCGCAGCTGTGAAATATGTATATTTGAAAAATATGCATGTACAGAGACTATTTGAAAGACTAACTGCTTCATGATTTTATTTAGTCATGTGTAATTTTTAAAAACATTGTTTAAAACTATCATGAAAAAGCAAACCTTCAGATTTCATATTCTTGAGCAATTTGGAGTATATCTGAGGTTGGAAGGGCAGTTTTCAAAGAACCATCCAGGGAAACAAAACTGTGGAAAATAAAAATAATTTAAAAATATTCATTTTTGTATGAATTGTAGGAAACCATCCCTGCTGTAATGAGCTGCTGTGTATAATATGCTTTTACAATAGTAACAGCAGTAGAGCAATTATTTCATGAGTTACTCTCTCTTAGAAATTAATGTAAGCAGAATAAAATGGAGAAAATTTTCATTTTGAATTTAGAGAGGTAGGAATGTAGAGAAAGCATAATACACTGAAGTGCCTCATGGCTCCAGAAAATAAAGCTGATACTACCAATGACTGTTTTCACTTTCAAAAATAACAAATTCAAGTCTTTTAACATTTTTAAAGTGCACTTAAGGTGTATTATTTCTAAAAAATCACACTAGAAATATATGACTACTACAAACATTTTTATATTTCCAGTTCTCTGAGACCAAGAAGAAGAAAAAGATGACTATGTGTATTTGGGTGTGATTCAGCCTTAATGAAAATACACCGATTAATAGATTTTTGAAGTCATAACACATCACAGTTCATTTTGAACATGAGCAACGCTCCTTTAAATCTTCTCCCTAATGATAAAAGTTCATTGAGTTCTTTAAAACTCATTGTAGAAAGGACTCACTGAAATATTATGTAGAAAAAAAAATGTAATTTTTTCCTCTTTTTGCAGTATTTCTGATCTACCATTTTATAGCTAATTAAAAAAGAAAAAAGATAATTTCATTAAGCAACTGTTTGCAATATATTGATTTTAAAAGACCAAATATTCAATGAGTATGCTTTGAGCTAAGAAAACATTATAATGCCTGCAATATGCTATATACTAATTTGTTTACAAAAAAACCCCCAAACATTAAGTCATAGATGATTTTCCTTAACAATAATTTTTCATAATAAATTTGGACTAGTCATATAAATATTGTGTGGAAATAATCGGTTCCACCTGATCTACACACATATAACTGAAATCAGAATCTGACAACCATAATCAAATAATTTCAGTGAAGTGCAAGTAACTCAAAATGTGTTAGAAATCTTAGAACAAAACTATAATCTTACTGAATGATAAACAAATCTTACACTACTTCTGCTCTAATTAAGTAATCTAACAAAACTAATATGAAATCTAATATTCATGTGAAATTAATTTGAATATTAAACTAGTGTCATATAACCCTGGTGTTTCAAGGAAGGTCTAAAAATCGGAAGGGAAATACCCAGCCTGCATGGAACTGGGGATTGTCTGACTATCCAGGCTGACAGCTTGCAGAAGCATGAAGCTGTGCTGAGAGGTTAGTACTACCATGGTGAGCACATGGTGTGTCTTGGAGTGTAAAGGCAGCATGAAAGTTCAGCCCCAAGGGTTCTCTAGCTGAAACAATTTCAAACGGTGAGTAATAGTCATGTTCTGTAGGAAGTCCTGGATCTTCTGCCCAGAAAGATAGTACTCATCAAGGCCACAAACAGCTATCTTGTCTACAAGAACAGGAACAAAAACCTTCCGAAAGAAGGTCATCTTCCATGTACAAGAAAGGCATATTTACTGTGATTATAACAATGTCTAAAGGTATCATAGTGCAGGTCATAGTCTGCTAAAGTAACGTGGGGAGGAAGAGTCATTCCTTTGTACCAAAGAGATGAGCTTTACCTGCTGAATGAATTTTGGCCTCTTTCTTCAACCCACAGAGATAGACTTAGAGAAGTGTAAGAATAGTCATGAACATTCATAAAGGGATGTATCTAACTCCATGCTTGTCTCCAGCCATGGCCTGAAGCAGATTTGCAGACTTCTTGCATCCACATTTGCCAGTGACTTTTGGCAAAGAATTTCACATGTCTACTACTTGTATGAAAAAACACTTCCTTTTATTAGTTTGAAATCTTACTCTTGTTAACTTCACGTGTTGGCCCTTGTCTTTTCATTACCTAGTTAATGAGTCATGAAAGGTCTTTTTGAAGTTCTTCAGACTGCAGTCTGTACACAAAACTTCATACTGAAATTTATCTGAGCTTAGTTATTTGTGAACATTTTGCTTAATCTCATTGATTGTCTGAACTTTCTCAACAATATTAGGTCTTGCTTAACCAAACCTATACAAATGTTTTAAATATTTAATTTTCTGTTTATTTTCATCTCTTCTCTTCGTTTAAGTAAACACAGACAAGTTACCAGTTATATTTTATACTTCAAATGCCTTGAGCAAGATGTGTAGGAGAATTAGCTTTCCAGGACAACCTTTTCAATGGCAGAACGGCAGCAGGTCTAGAATGTATCACACCAGCTTTATTCAGACAGAGATATAGATTATTATTATTTCAAAGTAATCTAACAAGATTTTTAAAATATTGCATACTAATTTTTTGGAAGTACTTTTTCACAAGCAACAAATCTGAATGCAATATATGTCTATACTATATATATATATAGATAAACACACAGAAGGTAATAGTTTTCTAATATCCTTAAAAGACACAGGGACTGTCCTTCTAATGTCTCAGTGCTACTTTTATTTTGTTACCCTCCTGATTGAACCAATGAGTAAAATTTCAACTGTTGGTAACAGCCTGGGCTATAGGTGGCCCTGCTTCAGCAAGGAGGTTGGACAAGAGGTCCCTCACAACCTCAACCATGCTGTGATTCTGTTATTCTGATCCTTTCTTAAAACTATTTCTGCGAAATTATCATAATCTTTTCTGCAAGGTAATTGTGCTTAGGGTAAAATGTATTTTCTTCACAGAGGTTCAAATATATTAGAAACTAAGAGCTTCATAAAAATCAGAGTAGGTTTGAATGGAGGTTTACAACTTGAAAATTTTACTTTAACTTTCTTAATCCATTCAAATAATGCCAGACATATATTCTTTTCATGGCTGATTTTAATTTAGCTACAGCAAAAAGTTAAGGAATACCACTGGTGCTTTCCAGTAGGCTGATAAGACTGTCTTGGACTTCCAGGGCTCAGCTCTGCCCTCCTCTCTGAATGAGTATCTCATCTCCAAAAGAGTCTTGAAGTTATGATTAACAGAAAAGGTGAAGTGAGTTAATTCAGTTAGCTTAACTGAATGTTTAAGTGAAGACAGCTGAAAGGTATGCAAACTTTAAAAAGTAATCACTTAAAAGGTGGAAAGTGCTGTTCCTACCAGACATTATTAACATAAACCCATTCCTCTTTTTGTGCTATTAAATGGCAAATCACCTTTGAAATCAGGAAAACCTTTTTAATGAAAGAACAATCAGGAAGTAGAAAAGAAGTATCTCAGAAAAGGTATTCAAATGTGATTTAATGGTTATAAAAAGTGCAATTTAGAGTATTTCTTTTATGTTACAGAAGGAATTGAACTGGTTCACTCAAGCTACAGTGTTCAGTGGTCTCTATTTCTCTTTCAGAGGTTGAATAGTTTGTATTTTAAAGACTATACTTGCTTAATTCTTTTTAAAAATAGAAGAAAATACTATGCAGGCCACATGTGAAAACTTACACACACATGTATGATAGAGGCAGAAGTTTTGTATTTATATTTCAAACTATCCCATTCAAGCTCATTGATCCCTATGTCTCACAGATACCTACGTTTGGCTGTTAAAGTTCTCCAGACATAAAAGCTCATGTCACCTGATGTTACTGTCTAAAATGTAGGAATCTAGCTTGAGTAAGTGGTGTATGTTTCTGTTATATTTTATGGAGAGGAAAAGGCATCTCCAGAAGGTGATTAATTGTGCCTATCTTAGAAGGGGATGAATTGCCCCCTTGAGGTAGCTATTTCTCTTCGTAAAACATACATTTTAGATGACTGATCTTAAGTATTGTGAATCCCCTATCTAATGTTCTTTCAGAGAGAGACAGAATGCCATTTTCTTGACATGTGAAAAAACTCCAGGGATGGAAACTTTAGACCTGTTTCAATGCTTGACTGTCCTAACAGTGAAAAAGTTTTTCATATATCAAGTCAGAATCTCTCTTTCAATTTATGTCCACTATATTTCAAATAAAGCTGATGGGTATAATTTTTACCCATTCCTGAGAAGCGTGCTTCAAGTATGTCTAACAAATACCTTCAAGAGTGAATTCCCACAAGGAATTTGAGTGATGATTGCCACTTTCACCCTAAAGTAGGGTCACAGGACAAAGAGGAGCAGGAGAGTATAGTTCTTTTCTCTGTCTGCTGTATAATAACTCAATGGTTTTAGCACTCACCCGTGAATGTAAGCAATGTGGGTTTTGAATCCTCCAAGAACTGCTCACGTTTTACGTGACACATATTAATAAATTGTGAAATTTATGCTGGTGGAGGGACCACAACTCCAGACAATATCCCAAATATTCATTACAAGAGTTGTGCTGTTCATTTCCCATTAAATATGGAATAATTTTAACAGACTGGTTATGCAATGTAAGAAAACAGAACGCAAGATGGTACTTGATGGAAATTTTAGTAGCTAAGTCTAGAAATCCTAAGAAAACCATATCCCTGCCAGAAGCCCTTGGGGTTCTTAGCCTTATTGTCTGCAATGATGTCTCTGTATAATGTGTTCTTGTCTTAGAAGAAAAGAAAACACCACACTGCTATCAAATCCATTTCATCCCATGCAGCTACAATTGTGTTTCAATCATCTTTCATCATTTGAACACCTGTTTTCCAGGTTTAGACATAAATGTCTGCACTTGCAACGTACATAGCACAAAAAGTGCTTTCTGCAGTACTTGCCCAATTTCAGCACTTAAGAAAAGCCTGCTTCTCTCTGAGCTTGCAAAAGCAGCAAAAGTCCAATATAGAAATAAATACAATGAAATCACAATTTTTAATGCGATATTTAAACGTATCTTAACTTGCTGTTCCTACCACTTCACTTCTTAGAAATATTTGCATACAGATCAGTGTATAGTGTAGTAATCATAAACTTTATCCCATACATTGACAAAAAGTAGCTGATAAACTGTGGTATTAATTTATGTATTTATATAGTATGAGGTGCAAATTACTGCCATTTTAAAAATGTTTAAGTTGATTTTTTGTTTCTGTTTGTATCTAGGATAAACGGCTGCATGTTAAGATTGTTAACCACCGCAAGATCTAGAAAAAAGAAATATTTAATATGAATCAGGAAAGGATTACTGCTTCTTATAATTTTTTTGTTACTGACATGCATCATGATGTTGCCGTTAGGATTCTGATACACAGAATCAGTCACTAGCTATTTTGCTATTGCTATTGGTTTTTTGCACAATAGTTTTGAATTGTCCAGGCTTGTTTCACAATTATTTTCTACATCTGATTTTATTTTCAATTGATCAAGTTGTTCCGAAGCCACAGAACTAATTAATTTCCTGTGAATGTGTCCTATATTTTCACCCTTTTCCCCTACCATTACAATTAAAATTCTACCCCATGTGTTCTTTAATGTATAACTGCACTAGTTTCTTCTCATGTCTCTTCCTGCTTTGCTCCTGATGCCTCCTATGGTGCCCTGACTACTTAGTAGGGATAGGCTGAGAGTTTGTCAGCCATTCAGCTGGCTAAACAGAGGAAACAGATATTAAACCTCTGATGCATCTGTTCTCTCTCACAAAACTTTGTCCCTTTGAGAGCTCTTACTCTCTTTCTGTTTCTAATTCAGTTGAAATTGCCCTGTAGATTCAAAAGGGGTTAGGTGAGTCAAAGAATGTGACATGCTGGGATCCTATAACGTTAATCTCCTTAGGAAACCGAACTAAAGACATGTCTACTACTGAAGAGTGAATCAAATAAAAGCAGATGTGAATATCACATTTAAAGCTTGTGGTCCTCAGATATATGTAGATAATGTATTGTAGATTTAATATAAGAAATAAGTTTTAAAAATCTTTCAGGTTTTACCATTTGCAGTGGCAAACATAGGAAAACATACATTTAATTAGGACAGGTTTTTCTTTTCTTTGACCAGAAGGAAATTTGAATTCAAAATATTGCAAATCCCGATAATATCTGTTTAAAAAGGACATCTTCCAAAACATGATAAATGGTTGTATTTTTGTAAAAATGTATTTGGATTATCACAGAAACTGCAGTTCTTTCAATCTGCTTGTAGGATTCCTGTGTAGCTTTGTATTATCGTAATGTATGGTTTGGCTGCTGTATGTCCTTTCTATAAGGTTTAATAATGAATTACCTTCTTTTTGTTTGCTTGTTTTCTCAGTGAAAAAAGCAATTGAACTGAAATCAAGAGGAGTCAAGATGTTGCCCAGCAAAGACAGTAACCACAAAAATTCCGTCTGTAAGTTGTTTATACTGTTATCTTTAGTGACTGCATATATCTTCTGGAGTCCTATTAAATATACAAATCAAAGAGAGAGGTGTTAAGAAGCTGTGGTCATAAAATGGTTATTATGCTTTCAATTGTCACTGAATTAGAACTCTGCTGGTAAACTGAGGTTGTAGAAAGCAGAATATGGTGTTGTAATGTCTGAAAAATATGGGTATGTAGAAAAACACACACATTTTATATGTCAGGATGTTTTTTATATCGAGATATCTAGAATTCAGAGATGCAAGGCAAGTTAGCAAATCAAGGCAGAACAGTGCCATATAGACTTTATCAATTCAGTACTGGGTGCAGTGAAGGTATCTTAGCATTTTCTGGATCTAACTTTATACTTTCTGATCCTTTTTCTTCCCCTCAGTTAATATCACAGCTCTAATTCTTTCCCCTCCTTGCCACATTATGTCCTGGTGACTGCCCCTTTCCAGTCCTGTGATATAGCACAGCAGGGGTTAAGAACTGCTGTAATTCCCAGCTTCTCGAGAAGATGGAGATCACAGCATCACCTTCCCTTTATTGTATGCTTAGTGCACTCTGGAATGACATCTATTTAGTCTCTCTACACTTTTTTCTCCATATAGAGTGTAAGGGTAAAATCAAGATACTATATATGGGACTATGAGGCTGTTGGGTTTTTAAAGCATCACTTTTCCTGAACAACTGGCAATCTAAGTAGTATCCTGAGAGCTCTTTCTCCATTAATCAGGCCAGTCCTGAAACAAGAAAAATAACATAATTTTATATTTTGGAAAGCAGAGAGTCCCTTAGCCCAAGAAAAGCCAGAGGGTAAGCCAGTGTTTACCCCCAACTCATTAAAAGTGCTTGTATGATCACTAAGATGTATTTGAATAAATTAATTCTTCATGTAATAACACTGAACTCAATGGAGTGAAACCCAAGCTATGTTTGCTTCATTGTGCACGATTCTGCAAGTACAGAGAGAATAACTGACTTGAAGGCTAATGTCTAGGGGATATGATTTGGTCTCTGTGTTTCTGCAGTGCATTGTTTAATGCAAAGGGAGTGTTTTGGTATGCTCATTGGAACAAAAGAGGCATGACAATTTTCTGCTTTAAGTATTGTGCACTGATGGTGTGGCATTCAAAAAGAACTTTTTATGCAAGGTGTAGCAGAAAAAGTTGATCCATCTCTTTGGTGTTTGTGTCTGAATGGGTGATTATTTCATTATTTATAAGTTACTTCTGGGAGCTGTGTGATCTCTGCTTACACTCTCAGAGCACATGCTGTCAGACACCACATTTAATTACAGAGTGGAAGTAAGACGGGCTATGGAAGAAATTATTATAAGGCAGTCTGCTGTTTATTTCAAATGTAATGTCTTTTGTCCTTTTTTTTCTTTGTGTTTTGACTTGTGAAGATTTATTATCACGTCTGACTTTTCAACATAAATCTAAGAAGTGCATTATTATTATTACCATTACTTTCATATATATGAAGCTTATAAAAATGACGAGATTAAAATACAAACAGGTGGATTCAAATGTATTTTGCTGCTCTTCTGACTCAAGCCTTTAGTATTTAACCATTTTTCTTGGTAGTAATTATGTAGATGGAAAAAGTAATTGGGAATTCAACTTCAGAGAACAGATAAGAATGGATATTACCATTTGATGCCAATTAACAAATCTCTAAAAAAGTAAATTAAAGACTAACACCTCTCCCCATTTTTGTATGTTAGATCTTTTTAATATTCTCTCTCTATAAAACAGAAAGCTTATTTTTACATTTTGGTTCATGGGGGGTAGATGGAATGCGAATACTGGCATGGCAAATGCCGTGAGAGCATCCCCTGCAAACCCCAAGATCTGCAGATTTCCTACAGCTCTTCCTCCCAAGCACAACCTGAGAGCAGCTGCAGAACGCATTTCATAGTGGCACAACTCTCTTAGGATTTAGGCAGAAAACATTACCAATGTACTGATAACTCCTTGTGGAATGCAGAACAGTATTTCAGTCCTGTGCAGTCATATGTCACTCCTCTCCTCCGGGACCTGCCTGGATTCCTGGATGCTTTCTTTCAACTGCTCTGCCATCCTTTATAAAGAGTCAGGTAGCAAAGCATGGCTTTGGGACATAGGTGCCTTGGTAGATTTACTGTGGGAAAAAAATAATTATATATTATGTCACTCCCTAGGGAAAGAACAGGTTTTTGCTTTTTTTTTTCTTCTTTGGTACACCTGAAGGAAACATATCAAGTTAGTTGCCAGAATGCTCCTGCCAGATACTACCCTTTAGCAGTGGGCCAGATGCAGTTGAATCATGATTAATTTATGCAAGGAAATGGGAAAAGGAGGGGAAAAATAATTGAACTAAAATATGGTCCTGGTTCATGCAAACTTTGCACTTGGCAAAGTTTTGGAACAGTAAACTGAGAGAAAGTAAATGGACAGACAGTTCTGATGATTACTTTTTCACAGTTGGTCCTCATTAGCGCTTGAGCTCTCACAAACACTGACCAAATCCAATGCTAAGCATATTTCCCCTTGGTCGTCTGAAGCTGATCTCTCAGAGGAGCAAGGAGAGAGGTTTAGTTTATGAATCTGCTTAGGGGAAACAAATCCAATTATATCTGGTTTGGTGTCCATCCATTTAATTGCATGCTCAGTCTACTCGCTTTTGTTCCCTTACTTAGTCATTCTGATATATATGGTATATTGCCAAAGGAAGTTACTTGATCCATCTTGCTGTCATCACTCACTCTCATTCTAACGTGGAATAAGCCTGCAGACTCTGTGTCCCTAATGGCTGTGGCCTTTTTCTAAAACTACGACTATAGTTCGCATTGTAACTGATTAGATAAAAATAGCGTTTTGATTGCTGGCTCTTGTATGAATGTGTTTTCATGGTGATATTCCTGCCCAGCAACTCTGTCAGAGGGTGATTATTACCTCTAAACCCCTGGGCACTACCGCTACAGCAGCGAGGTTCTACAGGGAGCACCCTGTACATCCAAGAGAAGGAGACTCCCAATGAAGTGGGCCATGAGGACAGACCATCATTAAGCAGCCACAGTCCTTATAAAAGGCTCATTTTCTAGGCAAGTGGGAGACCCTTGTAGTTTATCTTTTCAAGTCTAGCCTCTGATGCATACGAGGCAGTTACTGCTGGTAATTCCACGTGCAAAAGATAATGAGCGAGCACGGGTCTCGATCTCTTCAGGTCACCAGTTTACAGAACATTGGGAAGGCAGGGCCTTAACTGCGGACTTGTTACTTGGCACCTGTGTGAATCTTTGGCCCCCGTGCGGCCCGCAGCAGCCCAAGGGCCGAGCGAGGTTAGGAGAGCAGGCAGCCCCAGCAGCCCCAGTGCTGCGGTCGCGGGGCAGCCTCCCGCTTCCAGGCCTGTCACCAGGAGGAGGACGGAGCACAGCAATGCAGCAAGCTCACGGTAAATGCTGAGGAAGTTCGGTGAAGTGAGAGCCATCATATAAGGGGAAAAATGGAAACGCTTGTAAAGTTTACGTGGCGCATGCTAATCTGCCAGTGCGGTAATGCTGGAGGGGAAGGCAGCAGCGAGAGTGAAGTGGCTGACAGAGCTGATTTCCTGAGTTTGCTCTTGTCAAAGTGCAGCGTGGATAGTGGCTCGAGCCACATGACACGACAAACTGCAGAGAACGGCCACGGCCTGGAGTAGCAACAAAGATTAACAGGCAAAGTCTGAGTGAGACTTCAAAAAGTATGGCATTCGTGTTGCACAATGTTAACAGTTCATAGCAATTACTGAACATCGAGTGACTTAACCTTACCTTGCAAAGTGTTTAGTGTGTGAACTACCATGTTTTACAAAGTGAGAGAGCTGTAGGTATTCACTGACTAAAAACCTCTTAAACATCACTAAAGCAATTTCAGGCGACTGTAGTATTATTTGAAAATGTACATCAGAATACCAGAAAAACACATGTGAAATGGTTTGAAGAGCATGATTTTAGCATGAGTAAGATTAATACATCCTCTGAAAGCTTAGCTACAGAGTTTATATTAACAGTTCTTCACCCTGAAGATGATAAAAAGAGCTATTTTAAGACAATGATTTTTGCCATGTAGAGCCAAAGAACAAATGAGTTTACAGACTAAGTATTGATTGGTTGCAGCACATTATGGTGAATTAATGGCACATGCTGTTGAAACTATAGTGATTAATACCAAAACAGGATTACATTGCTAATTCTGGGTAAGAAAGAAAGAATGACAGCAGCCATTATTTATTTTGTTATTGACAAAATGGCTTAGTACATTGCAATGTAAAGTTAAAAATATGTTCATGGCAAAATTTTAGGATGGAATTTTGTTGCTTACCAATATATTCCTCGTGTTTTAAATAAATCGGCAACTTCATCTTCTTGACATTTGGATATGGTAAATTTACTTTGATAGAAGCAAAATGATGACTAGTAGAAGTTTTGCTTTTCAGTTAATGAAAGAGTATTTCCCTAAGAAGGACAATATTGGACAAAATCATTGCACTTAATAGCACAATTTTCTGACTGGTTTGTTCTTAGTCCTTAGTAAAGAACAATTTATTTAAGAACTTTTATAATTCGAAAAGATCAATACTTAGAAATCATTTGCAAATCAATGTGCAGTCAGCTTAACAAACTGATACCACAACCCCTGAAGGTCATCTCAAGTCACAGTTATGAAAGATAAAACTATTGCTAATTACTACCTTTTTATAATGAAATTTATAGCTTGTCATGATATAAATATCAATTTCTTATTATTATGTTTAATATTTAAATTATTTTCTTCATTGTTTCCCTGAAATTATTTTAATGCTTAGTTCACTTTTACGATAGTTTTCCCAAATTATTTTAGGAAGAATGAAAAACTATGTAATACTTTCATATTACTATTTTTAAAATGCACATGTAATGGAAAAATTTCCACCAAAAAATCTAAACTTTTTTTTTTTGGTGCTTGTATTGTATTGAATCTTCACAGATAAAAATCCATTTCTTACTGAATTTGAATTTTCACAGGCTATCACATGCTGTGTCGGGGTCAAATCATAATTAAGAAATACTGTTAAATATGCATTCTTCTGACAGTTTTCAGTCTCAAATTTAAAACAAAAAAACTCGAATAAAACAACACCAAAGCTATCTCACTCTCTAAAATTACACTCTAATCTTACATAAGTTTAAACCAATCAAATATAGCATCTAATGCTTTATCCTTAATTAATTTAAGAAACATTGCATTGGTGATGGGATTGATCACCAATAAACAGGATGTAAAATAAACCACCTAAGTAATTATAGGCTTTTGTATATCAAAAAATCCTATGCTTTTGATCGTGTGTGCTTAAAAGCTCTCAATATGCAGTCTGGTTTTTGCTGTGAATGTTTTAAATATTACATAAAACTATATTTAAAATAAAAAAGATATGAAGTATGAACACTAAGATAAAATAGAGTGACCTTAGAAATTAAAAAAAAAAAAAATTATTCTGCTGGCAAGTAGATTTTGTCTGGTGAAATTCTTCAGGCCTGTGCCCCTTCAAGCAAGCATGAATTTCAACACGCTGGAGAAATAAATGTAACATAAATCTGTCTCCTTGATTGGTCTTGCCATCAGCTAAAACAAGTAAAGCAAATAGGGAAATGTTGGCAGCTTTCAGGCTTTCTTTTATTCGGGGGCACACAGTAGTGTTTGTAAGTTTTTTTGAATGAGACTTTGGGTGGTTGTTTGCCCTGTTCTGACACACAGGTGATCAGTTTGCTGTTGCTTCCAAAAAAAAAGCAAAGGAACAAGAAAAGAAGGACAGCATATGAAAAGACATACTTTACTAATTTTTGGGGGAGGGAAACACACCAGCACTGTATTTTATAGTATTATCTGCTTTGTGTCCTTTAAAAAGAGAAGTTTCTAATGGCGGATCTTAGGATTTCCTTTTACAAACACCACTGTCTTTTAAAAACTTCTGTTTCCCGGGCTCTTCATAAAGCATTGCAGCACAAGGGTGAAAAGTGACAGGATTCATCTGTAGCTCTTTTCTGACCTTCGTTGAGCATCTGTTTAGCATCTTCTGTGTTTAGTGGCAGATACACCCCTTCCCTTATAAAGAAAACAGAGACCTTTGCCTAAAACTTCGAATCCAAGAAAAGGATTCGAAACACCTACATTTAAGATTGAGATTTCTCAGGGGAGGCCAACCGAGAAGACTGTTGTGTGCCAAGATCAGTATGAAGGTGCCTCTTTCCCATTGGTTTCTATAGTAATTCTCTCTGAAGATCTCAGTGTTCTCAGTGGAAGTTACTCTGTGCTTGTGTGTTGTGTTGTATTACATTAATTTACAGGCACTGAAAGGATTCTCATTTGTAAGCGGCCAATCAGAAACTTCCTAAATGCCTACACTGTATCATAAACTCTCCAGCCTTTTCAATCATGAAAGCTTTTTTTCATTCTTTCAAATCCCACAGCTTGAAAAGCAAAGCATTTTTCAAGTTTGCATTTATATTGTGTGTCTCTGCAAATGAGAGAAAGGATTGCTTATAAGTTACTGATGTATTAATTACAAGGTTAGGAAACACAAGGCTTAAATAACTAAGATTTTGTGGGCCTGGCATGGCTGCAAATATCCAATTTCATTTGAAAAAGCCTTTTTACAGAAATACTGAGTGTAGGTTAGATCTTCAGTTTAAAGAAAAAAGAGGGAAGTAGTACTTAAAACACTGGCACTTTTATACAGTAGGTTAAGGGATGGATCCTAGAATCTTTAATATTAAAAGTATCCTTGTTATATAAGTATATGTATAGATACATATATATATATACACACACAATTGTAGCTAAATAAATAACACATAGTATTCCATTACACCACTTACCGTATGTCTAATAAGAGATGAGTGACTCTATTTCCCCTTTTGCTGAGTATTGTAGGATGAAATTGGGCAGTACGAAAAAATAACTGCAGCATTAGTCTCTAACAGTTTTATAAAGCCTTAATAAAACAGAAGGGATAATTACCCTGATATACTTTGTCCTATCATAGAATGTAATAATACAAAGTTGCCCAAGTGTTAAAGAATTCAGGATCTTCAGAGAAGATGAGTATCCCTATGCAATGAAATTCTACAGTGCTATTTTACTAGATTGTATAAATTGCTTCATAAATCAGGTTAGTAAATTATACTTGGTGTTTCTAAATAAGCCTTCATCACGGCAGGAGTTTAAATATCTTTTAAAATACTATGCAAAAAATCTTGCTGTGAAGAGAACTACTGCCTAAATATATTTGTGAAGAAAAGCATCACTTGTAGCTACAAGCAAAGCAAGGTGCTTCATCAATTATTTAATACATCATTTGCATATATAATTTGTAAAATAACCAGAAGAAAGCATCTATTAAAATATGTAAAACAAATGTAATCTGATTGAATTATGGATGGTTAAAATGAATTGTTATCCAGCTAGGAAGCTGAAACTGCCATTAAATAATTTTTATATACAATTATAGAACATTACTGATTATCCAAAGTGAATGTTCATACTGTAGGCTAAATTGACATTGAATTCTGTTATTTTCAAAGTCAAAGACTTAAGAATAAGCAACCTGCTTTTAGCAATTAAAATTCTGTATAAATTAACTATTCATATGAAATTTAAATATAAACCATAATACTTTAATATAGCTTCATTGGCTTAACTCCCATGCACAGCTCAGTTAAAAATATAGATGTGGGCAGTAAATAGGTTGGTAAAACGAAGTCTCTTCAGATTCAAATAATGTATGTAAATTATGAAGACATTCAGAACTTGTGGGTGGGTGAATTCAGACTTCTGGGACATAAAATACATTAAAACAATTTTAATTAAAGAAAGAAGTATGACACTGGTCTATGCATTGAAGGTGTGTTGCAGAATATAGATACCCTCTCTTTCAAGTCCTTTGGAAGAGTCAGAGACTTCCCACCAACTGCAAGATTTCCACTTTCCACAGAGACTAATATTGAAGTTTTAAAAGTTTAACACTAGCTGCCTAGTTCATGCATGTTGAGCATGTATTCAGACCCTGGTTTTCTAAATCCAGGTTGTGGGAGAATATTTTCAGTGTTTGACAGAAGGTCATGGACTATTTTCCTTCTTCAGAATTTGTTCTTTACATTGTGAAACTCTGGAAAATAATTTCAACTTCGTTGGCATAGCACGTCACTGTCAGTTGTTAGGCTGTCACACTGGAATGTATCTATTCCTGCAGCTCTTCTGTGCAGAACTGCAAAGTGCCAGTGTCAGATATGTTTGGAACAGGGGAGTTTTGCTAGGTGACAGCTTATTTAGCACCTTCAGACCAGTTTGAGTCCGCTACTCCTTCTTCACTTGGAAAAAAGGGAAGTAAAAAATTTACACAACACTTGAACAATGTATCAGTTTCTCCAATAGTGTGCATTGAAGAGCTTGAAATATTTTTGGGATGGGACCAGAAAACCTAAGAAGGAACTAAAATGGAAATAAATACATTGGGTTACACTTGGAAGGAAAGGACTAGTTGCTGGTTTAGGGGGACGGGATTATTCAACATGATGTGTCCTTCCACTGAAATTGATAGAACAGGTTGTTCTTTAAAAAACAAAAAAATGATTAGTCAACTACATTATTTTAAACATATAAAGAACAATCCAGAAAAATCCCAAAATACCTGGCTAAGATTTCTGTCATATGTCAGCATACTTGAAAAAGAAGGGACTGTGTAAGAGTGGTGCTCTGGCTTGTATGTATGCTTCTATCATACAAACCATCTGAATTCAGGTAAGAGTGACAAGACCACTTGGTCATGTATCAAAGTAATGTAAGTTTTAATACGCATGATGGTGATCAAAAATGTTTAATTCTGAAAAGTTTTAATCTAACAGGAAATAATTATATCTCAAAGTCCATATTGTTCTGCTAATACAACCATTTATTTGATTTCTGTGACCTCACTGTCGCAGTATTTTCTGCTTCAGGCTCCTGCATAAGCAAAAGAGATGTGTGAAAAATATATGCATATCTTCCCCAGTTTAATGCCTTTGAACTGAACTCTGATGCTCTCTGTCTCTGCTAGAGGAGCTATAAAGTCAGAGAATTATCAAATTAACAAGTGCAAAACAGTATGGTTTCTCTAAGCTGACATTTCATGTGGCATATATTATTTTATTCAGGATGCTACTTTTTATTGCCGTATCAGCTTTTCCTTCATGTTTTTGAAGTCACATGGGAAACTTGTTTCATACTAAGAAGCCATGTTTCTTTCTCAGTTCTACCAGGCCTTGTTTTCAGAAGTCTGAAAATGCATCTGCGGTACAGAATAGCAGAGTCTAAAATAAACTCCTTCATCATAAACAGCAAGCACTTAAGATTAAAAGTACAGCATGAAGCAACACCACCTGCTTAGATACTACTCTATTGTATCTATGGAATAGCTTAAAAATTGAATCCACATTTTAGCTCATGAAAGTTCAAAAACACTTAAGATTTTTGTATTCTTTTTGTTTTTCAGTTAAATTAACCATAGTTGTTTCTGGTCTATTCCTGAAGCAGAAGTGCTGATGTGTGAGATGGGCTTTCTCATGACAGAGGATGGGAGAGGCAGAGCTTGTAAACCACATCACTGTTGTTATAAAAACAGAACATGCCCTGAATTTCAGTCAGGTTTGCTATAAAATAATTATTCTGTTTTTCAGTGTTTCAGTTCTTATTCTCCCATTGCTCCTTGTCTTATTGTATGGATTGCATCTGACTTTTGTTCAGAGCAGCCCATATGGCGCTGTGTTTCAGATTTGTGACTAAAACAATGTTGATAACACACCAGAGTTGTGACTATCTCCAGGCAGTGCTTACACAGTGTCCAGGCTTTTTCTCATTCTGCCCCCACAGCAAGTAGGCTGGGGGTGGGCAATAGACTGGGAGGGGACACCCTGGGACAGCTGACCCAAATTGACCAAAGGGGTGTTCCATGCCATATAATGTCAGGTTTGGCAATGAAAACTACGGGTAGTCTTTCCCAGATAGCCATTGCTAGGAGGCTGGCTGGGCATTGGTCTGCTGGGGGGGAGGTAGCAAGTGATGGGAGGTACTTGGGAGGTAGTGAGCGATGCCTTTGCATTACTTGGGTTTGGGTTTTTTCCTCCTTATTTTTTCCCCATCCACCTGTTGAACTGACTTTTTCTCAACCCACAAGTTTTTTACTCTTTTTTGCTCTCCCAATACTTTCCTCTATCCCACTGGTGAGGGGGTGAAGTGGGTGAGAGCCTGGCAGTGCTTAGTTGCTGGCAGGGCTCAACCCTCCACAGTGTAGAAACATTTCACTAACCTTAACCTAATTCCTTTACCAAATTAGTCTCTTCCGCATCTCTTTGCTCCTTCCATGCAATAGCCCCATTGTCGTGTCATATTTTTCCCTCTTTATGTCTTTACACAGTCATTTCTCAGTCCCATACTCTGCCCAGAGAGCTTCAGTCTCCCTCCATCTCCTTATGCCTTCATTCCTCCCATCTCCTAGTCTTTCTTCATCCCTCATTTCTCTCCCCGGCTCTCATTTATAATTATCGACCTCTCTGCATGCTGTTTCCCATTCTTCTCCCTAGCTATCACAGTGTCTTTCTTTTCCATACCAGTTTTTTTCCTCTTTTGTCAAACTCTACTGGTACTTTCAAACTTTCTGACAGTTGCCTTTAAATCCAGCTCTTGTTCCCTCTGTATTGAATCAGACAATTGGCTTCTCTCAGGAAGGCCTGGTAGAAGAAGAGTAGGTGGTTGTGCAGGACAGACCAGCTCGGAGTTCAGCATCCAGAACTGGGTGTTCATTGGTCTCTGGAAGTGGAGAGTACTACAGGGATAGCACACTTCAACGTCTTTCAGGTTTTGTTAAATTTGACATTTATTTGGGATGTGCTTCCTAAAAGCTGTTTCTGCCAATCACCTTGAATTATTGCTTCCCAAAGGTCTCCCATTCAGCTATTTTTAGTAGATGTTGGAAAAGGAAAGTGCACATCCTTGACAAAAAGGTCACTTTCACGGCAAATACAAGTTTTGAAGTATGGCGGTGCTAATATGTTCCATGGAAAATGTCATCCTCATGTTTTTAGTGTGGAGAACTGGATTTTTCTCATGGCTCTCTCAAAAGTGAATGAGGTGAATAAATGATTAATAATTTGAATTTAATAAGATTTAAAAAAGAATAAATAAATCCAAGGCAGACACCTGAAAAAGAAAATTTAAGCCCCAACAGCCTGTTTGATAAAGGTATGTACAAGTGAAAGAAGAATTTTTAAAAGACATTGCTGAGCAACTTTAAAACACTTAAGAACATCAGCCCTTGCTATAGTAATTACCTGTTCTTTCTTCCTGTTTTGCCATCCACTGAAGTCCCTTCCCTAAAATGTATAATTAGACATTACTACTTCAGGCTTTAGAGAGCTATTATACAACCTTACTGAAGAACTGCTGAAATATTCAGGATAAGTGTCACAGACATTTATCAACTAAAGGCATGGGAACTCAAAATGCAATTTTGGGGGAAACTGATAAAGCATATATAGAGAACATAAGGAATAAAGCAAAGATGGCATATTTTCTTGGATGGTTTTCATTAGAATTTAACAAAAGTAAAGTAAAGAAGTGTGAACTAACAGTCTATCAGCACAGGGTAGTTTAATGTAGTCACAAGTCTAGGAAGTTCCCTGGATTTCCAAAGATCCCCAGTGGTGGTTCCTACGGTCCCTATGGGCTGTCCACTTTGGCTGGCTTCTTCCAGTTTTTGTTGTAAACTATGCAGCAACCAAGCAAAGGGCACCACTTGCGTCCTAATGTCCTCAAAAGAGGAAAAGCTTGCCTCACACTCTTCTGGATATGGTATAAAGGGTTGATGGCACATGAGCTCAATTTTACACATTCTGTGATTTTATCCCTACTTGAGGAATTTATATATGATCTCTGCTGTATGTGGCAGAGGTGGTCCTTGTGAGTTATTTACATTCTTGCTAAGCTATTGACTTTATCAATTAGGCTAGCCACAATTAGCAACAAGGTAAACACAGAATAGAAATTAAATTAAAAAAAAAAAAAAAAAGGAAAAATGTAATCAGTATCTTTGTTTCACAGTTTAACAAACTAGTGTTTACATCTCTTCCCCATTTACATGTGAATGTAAAACATTTCATTTGGATATAACATTCACACATATCCATACAAACATTTCTACAAGGTCTTAAAAACCTTCATTCTCCCTAGTAGAGAGTCATTTGGGTTGTTTCAGTCAGTGTCAGTGTAAGAGAGCATGGAAGACTTCATTTTGGCTTCTTTGCTGCTTGTTCCTATAGCTTTGTCTCATTGGTGTAAACTCTTTGGTAGATATGTATTTTTAGCAAATACCCATTTTGTTGGCAAAAGTTGCCTACAGCCCTGCAATTCGGTTTAGTTTTCTCCTTTTGAGATTTTGCTGCCTCCTGCTGACTCAATGTGGGATGAGCACTGATAAGCTTTCTGAACAGTATATTTAGCTGGAAATAACAGAAGGTATAGATAAGAGAGAAAGTCTCTCTTGGTAAAAAAATTAATGTGGTAAAATGTAAAAACAGGAAAATTGATGATAAATCAGAACAAAGCTGACGACCTTTTAGATGAAAGTTAGAGAAAAAGAGATGTTAAAGGGACATGACACAGTTTGTTCTAACAGCAAGCTTATTAACACTTCAGGCTTAAAATGCTGTTCTCTACCGACTAATAAAAAGAGCCCATCTGCTACACACCAGGTAACTAAAGCTCATAAGGAAAAATGCTTGGCAAAAGTAGAAGAGACAAATCTGTCCAGTTAGCTGGAATTGGATTATGGTATTGGAATTCTTCAGTACTACAGCAGCTATTTTGTATTCCATATTAAAGACTATGTACATTAAATACAAGTACACCAGTCCTATTTGGTCTACTTGCATTCCTATTGCTTAGAGCATTTCTGAAATATCTAATCTGATCTAACAGTAAAGATTTTAATCCTCTTTCTCATGACAATTTTAAATGCAAAATAATAACAGGATGATAAGTATAGGTATACTGGAGAAGCATAGTGGCTTCCTCTCACAAAAAGTAGGAACAACATCTCAACGAGTGACATGTTAGTATTGTTAATGCCATATAATTTAAAAACAATTTCCTACTCCTTTCTCACCAAAATGTAATGTTTACATTACATTAAAATAATGGTTTTTGGTAAAAATCAAACCCTAGTCCTAATTTTTCATATTGTTGTTAATGTGTTCTCCATATCCGTTAGTAGTCCTGGCTAATGATATAGGTAGACTGTGTTTAAGGGGACAATAGAGTTACAACTTATATTTTCTCTTTCATTTTTCTATTTAATTTCTTGTATAGACAGAATGAAAGGTTTAAAGTAGTTCTGTATTATTATGCAATTTAAACTGTACGTTAAGCGGTTACAATCTTGCTCTCCCTCAACAATCAGATAACACTTTCATATTTCTCTTGTCTGTGCAATAGAGGCTATTGGCTCATGCACTCTTGCTGAAAGCTCTTTAATTGAGAACAGCTCAGCTAGAATTCATGGATGTCTCATGAGCCCCAGCTGTCTTCCATTCCCCCCTTGCAAACAATCCTGCTGCTGGTAATGTGTTCCCCTGGATTTGCGGAGTAGCAGAAGCAGCCTTAATGCTGGTAGAGTGCCATCAAGTCTCTATAAACAGTAATATGCAGAGAACTCAAAGACAATTATCGTTGTTAATATTTAAAAGCTGTACAAATGGCAATATGCATAGGTTTAGCATGTGGACTAATATGAATGCCTCTTCATGGACACAGAAAAAAACCCCAAACATCTTTTACAGGAGAGTTAGAGGACAATTCCTTTTCTGGATCTAAAGGTCAATCTGTATAACATCAGAGTTAAAGCACTTTTAATAAATACCTGGGAAAAAATAGTTTTTAACATCAGAAAAATGATATAGTTTCCACTGATACTATTCTAAAATGATGGTTGGTTAAATCATTATTGCTAAGGTTTTAATTTTGAAAATTAAACTAAACTAAACTTCAGTCTAAAGCAGAAATCCATAAATTAATTTGCAAAAGTTACAGAGCACAGCAAAGAGGGGCTTAGGCTGGACAGTGTTGAGTAGCCCTATCCGTAACTTTGTAATCAGCTCCACTTTGAACGACATTTTTCAAATAATTATAAATAAAACACACCTTTTATTTAGATAGACATTTTAGAAATTCATTATTAAAGGGTTTTAACTTGTGGTCTTTAAAAAAAGGGGGGAAAAAACCCTTGTCAGATTCCATTTCACAGTGTTTTAACTGGAAAAAACCCTGTCATAAAAGCTTAACTATAAAGACTTGAATAGTTGTATAGCTATTTAGAATTCCCCATAGACAATGAGCTGCACACCATTACCTGTAACTGCTTAGCTGAGGAAAAGTAACAGCTTTGCATCCAAAAGAAACGGGGCTTTTGAGACCTCGTGAAGCAATATACATGCAATATCAGTACAAATATGTGCCCCTTGCTTCTCACAGTTTATACCTTTGGTGTCACAAAGCAGAGAAGAGCAGGCTTAGTCCTTCAATACAGTGGCAGTTACATCAAAGATTCACAGCATGCTTACAACAGAGAAAGAAAACAGGTAGAAAAGATAATTTAAAGAAAATAGACTGATAGCAATAAGACTTTTCTTAAATGTATATGTCTGCATTCTGCACAAGGTAGAGCACTTCTGCTGAGAAAGATGGCAAAAGAGAAGAAAAATATTAATTGAGAGGTTAAGACCAAAAACCAATATTGTGGTTCACATACTTATTTTTTGACAGTTCCTTAGCAAAATCTCTGTTGGTCCTTCTCTTGCAATAGAAAAAGGTTGGCAAAATTTATCATATTATATATACAACACTAATTTCTACACCAAAGATCTATTCAACAGGGGAAAGCAAAGGGAGTGCTGTTTTATGACAGTTGTGTAATGGATCCTTATATTAAATATATAAGGAGTAAAAAATGTTCTAGAGAGGTAAAAATGAGATTTCTTTCACAGAATCTAAGAGAGCAAAGATGACTTCAAATCTCTCCTATTAATGATGTTTGGGTTAAAAAGATTATTTTGCATAATGGTAAGTTAACTTTGTGGCTCATCAGACTTGCTAAAGCCTCTGTGATACTATCTCTATCTTATGCTATCTTATACTCTGTGATAACTCCTGAATATTTCTAGATGCTGGAGTAAGGGGCATTCTTGCTTGAATACTATTCCTGAGACCTTAATGATTGGTCAAGATTCAGCCTTAGACAAAATTTTCTAAATGATATAAGGAAATATTAAGATGGGTTGCACCATCACTGAATTATTTGTGAACAGACTTCTCAGAGCCTCAGGAAGTGGTTAGCATCTTGAAAAATTGGGAGATGCCACATATTTGAATTGCACTGAAGCAATGCCTGAATTTGACTCCAGAACTAGACTTCTAAAGTCTGCTTTAGGGTGTACGTGCCTATAGTCTCTTTGTGTTTGCCCTCCAAGTTAGCTGGAATGCCAGTATTGATTCAGAAGTGTGGAGCTGAATTGTGAACGTGGCACTGTGTTAACAGAGCTATAAAGCTTTTGGGTCAAAACTCACATCCAGCTGACTTGGAGCACTGGCATCATGGTGCATATCTCAGCAAAAGACTTTGCAGGCATGCTTTATCCAGTAATGAGGCAAATTATAAGCACTTTATAATAAACTCTAGGGAGCAAAATTTTTGTTGTTGTTGTTGTTTTTTCTTTGAAAAAAACCTACACAAAGTTATTAAGGTCAGTTTGACTTGCAGATGTCTCTGGTATAATCCCAATCCAGCTACTCATGAGACATAGCATTTATTTCTGTACTTGTAATTCATCCATTTCCATATTTTTAAGCCAATTGCATATTTTACCATGTACATGCATCAAAACAAACCCTAAATCTAAACCTAGAAGTATCAAACAGTTCAAATTTTTCTCACAGTACCCAACTTAAAATTTCTTTCATCAGAATTCTTCTTCACCTTGTTAAAATGCTCATGCAGGGAGCACAACAATATAAATACATAAATTTACAATGGTTACGGAATGCATTTTTCAGCATCCTCTTGGGATAACCCTGTTACCTTGTTCTGTGTGCTGAAATCCAGTGACAAATATTGGTTGGAAACACAAGCTAACTCTTTGTGCTGATCAAAGATGAGTCATATTATAAAACCCCTGTAACCAGCTCTGGTGTGCCCCTCAGGTCATAACACTGCCTGTCAGGGTGAAGATTAAGCTCTGTAACAAACAACTACATATAGCATAAACCTCTTTCGATGCCTGAGAAATAGAAACTGGTTTTAAATCTTGCATATGTGATAAGAGTACATTTCTGGACAAAGATAACTGAAACTTAACATTTTTTTTTCTACACTCTGAACAAGCATAAAATGAAATGGATCCAGAGGTTAATTATGAGTTGCTTTGTATTTCTTCCTGTCTGTAACCTTGTAAAGGCACTCTATTAGATTTGCAAGAATATGACACATTTAATTTCATCACATGGATTACTTCAAACAAACTGTTTTGAAGGGGAGGTATGTTTTTCTGTTGAAGTTTGAAATTATTTACTTTTTTAGTGGCTTATAAATATTTTTCCCTTGGTCCCATCTCATGCAAAGCCTCACAGGAAAGTCATTAAAAATACCATTATTAAGATCTGGCTTTTTTTGCTGAAGGATTTAATTTCCTTCTTGGGACAATATTTGCTGGTTTTTGTTCGTCGTTTGTTTGTTTTCCTTTATCAGGCTCAGGCAAGATTTTATTTTACATCTCCTTCCCCTGTTCTGTGCATGTATGACTTTGGGAACAGTGTTCCTGCTTCATTTTTGTGTCTCTGTAGTGGATGTGGAATAATTCCTCGATATACCGTCTCGGAGATCTCTTTTCCACAGTAGTCTCTCATATTCTCTTTCTTTTCCAACATAATCTAAGCAGGGCAGGGGAAAGCTTTGGTTGTAAGTTGAAGTATATGAACTCTACTAGCTTGAATGGTGGCTATTAATCTTATTAAAGCTATTCAAAATACTCATTTAGGAAGTCCTCTAACTGAGATTCATGGGCTTCTCTTCCTATATTTTGGATACCTGTCCTCCACTTAGCTTTCAGATATTTTTGTACTTAGAAGTCATCCAGTAGATTGGTTCTTCGATTCTTAAACCATCTCTTTCGAAATACACTCAGAAGTCATTGCCTTCAACTTTCTCTTATTCTCTCTTGCTTCTGGTTTTGACCTGTGAAAGTAATCTACTGTCTTTGAAGCAGCAGTCCTAGTTTTGTGATGATAAAAATAAGTAATCCTATGTGAATACCTTGTTCTTCTTCAAACATGTATGGCTCGCAATTCATATGTTTCTTGATGTGTCGTTTTTTGGGGTTTTTGTTTTGTTTTTTCTCTTTTTATCACTTTTGTCTGGTGTGACCTTGCTATGGATTGTTAATGTTCCTTATATGCAGGTGTGTTCATATTTGGTTCAAGAAAGTGTCCTTCAAACCCTAGGATAATCATAAAGGTGATGTTCACTCTGAGGTTGAGTAGGTATCCTGGTCTACTTGTGCCAGAACTACCTGGCTATGGTTAAATAATACAAGATACTATCTTGTTTCACGCTGACTGGCCTCACTGCTTTAGCCTCTTAATGACATATGAGAAGGCGTGTTTCATCTTCTCCTGTGATCTCTTTTATCTCTGAATTCTGTTCAAGCCAATATGGATCATACAGTTTAATTTCGTCATAGTCCTGTCCATCAGCACTAAACAATTCCTTAGTCTCTCAGGAAAGCAGGCAGAAATTTGGAACTGAAAATATGGTTTACGATTGTTATAAGTTTTACATTTCTGCTGTTAAGTCTTTTTTAGCCTTTCAGTATTTCCTTTTTGCCTATGCCAAACCAGCGAGGGCTTGCTGCTCTGCAAGGGAAGTGAGACAAGAGCAGTGCGCAATAATAAGGCAGGCGTAAGCAGTGACTGCACCAAAAAAGAGTCGGGATGCGGGACAGCAAGTCTGTATCAGCGGGATGGCAAGTCTGTATCAGGATCAAGGCCAGGGCCAGTGGTCAGGAACAGAGACGGTCTGGCCATCACCTGGCAAGGCCGCAGGGCAGACACAGATTTGAGGCCAAGCCAAGGAAGCCAAGCCAGGGGCAGCACTGGGGAGGTCCAAGACAGAGCACAGGCACAGCCGTTGCACAGCTGCAACGCAGCACGGAGGGGCCAGTGGTACAGCCACAGCTCGACGGCACTTCCAAAAGAAGAAGGGGCAGGTCCTCACTTCTACCTTTTTTCACAACTTCTCTTCCCAGCAGAAGACCTGGCCTTGGACTCAGCCAGCTCGACTCTAACTTAGCTGGCCAAACTCCTAGAAGGGCGATGCGCTCGCAGTTATCTAGGGGTCACGGAGTGTTGCCTCACCTGCCTTAGCCTTGTGAAATTTTATGAATGGCCAGACATTATGCTTAGCTCAGCATAAATGAACCTGTAATAGCACTCAGCTATACTTCAGCTGTTCATTTAGGATTTCTGCCTTTTCCACTTTTCTTGCCAGCACAACTACGTTTATGTACAGTTGCTTTTTTGTTTTTTAGTTTCCTTCTTTTCTTCTGAGAATCTTCTCACACCCCTTGGGAAACCATTGCTTAAGAAACACCAAGAAATTCAACGTATGAGAAAGTTAAGGAAAAATCCTCTTCAGTATATATTAGAAAAGTAGAACAAAAAGAGTGAGCTGCATAAAAAGTCACGGTTTAAAACAGCATTTTGTGAGTTTCAAAGAATGATAGTTGTACATGCCTAATAGCGTCTTCTAATATTTTTTATGCTTTCTGTTTGATTAATGAATGAAGAGTAATTGAACACAAGTTATCAAAGTCATGAAGACACGATTTATAATTATTTATCTTAATTTACTAAAAGTTTATGTAGCTGCAAAGTATTATTTGTCCAACAATAGTAAAGAAATTGTCTTTTTCTTCTCTTTTTTTCCCCAGTAGGTTAATTTAGAGGTTTATCTAGGTGTTTGTCAAAATGAAAATTATGTTCTTTAACAAGAATGTTAAATTTCATTAGTTTTAAAGCTGCAAACTAGCAAATAAAAGAGACAGTGAGTTTTAATAGGATTTGTTTCTCCTCTGGGTAATGTACCTTCTTTTATTCCTGTCAAATTTTATGCCTAAGAGATACCTTTACAAGTCAGAAAAATGCAAGAATGGATAAGCTGTAGTAAAGGACACTTATCGTACCTGATAGAAATATTTTAAACATGTAGAGCTCTGAAGAGAAGGTTCTGTTTTGTTGTGCTCTCTCTATATACACATATATTATAACATGCAATTATAAATTATGTGTCTTATTTATAATGATATATAAATATATTGTAGCATATATATAGTATATTTTATACCATATGTATGTTATAAAAATATAAAATATTTTTATTTGTTCAAATCAGTCTATATTCAAACATATGGTGATTTATGGCTTTTGGTTTCTGCATCAATTTTAATACTGTAGGCCATAATATAGCACCTATACTTCAGATTGTAGGATACAGTGTCATTGAAAAATGATGCTGGAAATCTAGCAGAGTCAAGCTATTTTACTGAAAGGCAAGTTGTGGGAAGATCTCTGTACTTTGATACTTGATCTCTTAACTGTGTTCAGTCATTGAGAATGGTGAGTTTATTTTAATTGGAAAATGGCTTTCCTCCTTCTGGAACCATGAAAACTTTTGATCTATGTAACGTGTGGGCGGTGTCGAAAAAGGAGTACTCCTTGGTGAAAATCACTTCACCTCCACCTATCATGAATAGACAGTATGCATAGGGATTTCTTTGACAGCCAGTGAATGAATACGATAAATAATCTACCATTGCCTGATAATATGAAGAGATCTCCAATATTTTTCATCCTGCATTTTATTTCTACTTTTTGATCCTGCATCTGGTGTTGGTCAATAGTATTTCTCCTTTGCCTTTGAGTACCACATTTTATTACAGAAAAAAGTGTAACAGTGCTATAATTTCAAAATGACATCAAATCATAGTGCTCGGTGGGAGGTTTAGTGCATTTCTATGGAGCAGAACTGTTTCTGTTGTATATTTGCAATCAATGAAGAGAAACCAAAATAAAATGAGACCAGTGTGGGTAATAAAATCTCTCCTACGTGTGTACTAACTCACTAATACTGCTGTTCTGAAAGATGTGTTCTGGAGGTGCTGAATTAAAAAGGAGACAATTCTGAAACTAAGGATCGTTGTATAACATTGAGTGAAGGTCACAATGTTCTCCCTTTTCATGGTCAGTGATACTTCTAACTAAAGATAATGATGTGAGCCTGAGAGAAACAGCAGCAGTACTTTTTAATCCAAAGCAGTGAGGTCAAAAAAGCAGAGAAAAAGTATTCTTAAATGATGAGCTATTAGAATAATTTGCTGCTGTCTTTGATGACCCAGTTTTAAGACCTTTTGAAAAGTGCATCCCAAAACAGAGGCTCTTTCATCTTTGAATGAAGGACTGGGATAGCATATTCTCCAGCTTAATGTCGGTTTTGGTTACTGGTTTGAAGCTGGGAGTCAGAGGCATGGTTGTACCACTTTGTGCTTTCTTAGTAAGTAGATGCTGCCAGTATGTAAACTATTTGGGTACTGTGTTCCTTAATGAGATGAGAGCTAACACGGGACAGAATGTCTTTGTTTCCTCCTTTCCTTTTGCCTAGGTTATTGACATAGAATAAGATCATAAACTCAGATATTTTTCTGCTCAATTTCTTAAAAACCATGGAACAAATAATCTTAACACCATTCTGCTAAATAGTACTAATTTCTGCTCTGAAATAGCAGTCAGTTTAGATTTCTTAACATTGGATCTACAGCAAATAATGTTTTCCTTTAAAGGTTGATTGTTCTATTTATATAAATTGTATTACTATAATTAAGCAATATTCTAGAAATTAGCACTAATTTCAGTCAAATTCAAGCAACATTAAAATTGCCCCCTTTTAAGTACATTGCCAGTTGCCAAGAAATAAAACATACATTCATGGAGGCTTTATTTCAGCTTACCTTATTTGTGGTATAGGATGAAGAATAGATAAATTTTAAATACTGTAAAGGTAAATGTGCCAAAAAGTCATGCAGCGTTAGCTGATTTAGAGTAAAGCTGTATATATTCAATGTATTATTAATATCATTGATATTTGAATTCAAGAAGTGCTTAGTCAGGTCTGTATGTAACTAAGAGTCTATTATAAATCCAGACTAACAACAGCAGGAAAAAAATCAGAAAGAAGAAAAGCAAACATAGCTTAAAATATCAATTAAAAGATAGCTAATCCATCAGCACACTCTCCTTACATCCCACTTGCCATTTATTCGCTAGTTAGATAGATGAAAAAACCATGATAAATCCTTTTTTCATGAGAGATGTAAAAGGTCATCAGATCACAGTATACCACAAACAGCAATGACTGGAGTTTTGATACATATAACTCCACTCAGTGGATTTACCAATTTTAGAAACTTTGGAACATGTCCAAGAAAGCTCCCATCCACAGAGAAAGCTCAGAAATATCTAAAAGCTGAAATCTTAACTCACCCAGCTAACTCTGAAACTGGAGGCAAATTAGTCACTGTCCCTGGTAATAAGCTTGAGCTGAATATCCTTGCTTGAATTAGTCTGGACCCGGGACCATGCTTACACAGTCATACTGGTTTCTGGATTTGAATTATTATTTGAAGATTATTTTCTGTGCCATGCACAGTGCTATGTAAGGTGCCTTTGGAACCGCTTTAGGTAACTACACAATACAGCATTGCAAGGTGTAGATATGCTGTAAGCATCCAGACAAAGAAAAATGTCTAAACTTTGAAAGCATCCTTAATGACTTTCCAAATTAGATATTAGATAGTATTTTTTCTATTATTCAGTCCCTGGAGGTTTTCATTATGTACCTCTACATGACAGTAACCCTAAACATATGTTCTTTCACCTTTTGTCATCAAGGATGAGAATTAAATCTTGAATATAGAGAATAGTAGATGCACATCACATTAATAGAAATTGTTCAGAAAAAAAAAGAGAAAAGTTGAATAAAAAGGATTATCACATTTATATTCAATCTTTCATGAATTACCAAAATTATTTACAATTCATAGTATTTATCACATTGCTGACTTTGTACAAACTCTGCAAGTACAAACTTGTGAGACTTGCTTAGTCTCAGTTTGCCTTGACCTGCCTGGAGCTTGGTTTTTGCATTTTTAGCTGCCACAACAGTGGTCTACTGACCAGGTAACTGTTGCCTAAATTGTTTTGCTTTTATTTTGCTTTGTAGGACTGCGTGATATATGATTATTATTCTATTTTTTATATTGTGTAACTAACTGGTAATAATAATAGGCAGTGGAAGAATAACTCTAATATGTAACACAAGGGAGAAAAGGTAGGCACTGGGAAATGCGTATAACAATTTTAAATGCATTATTATGGAGAGTTTTCCTGTAATAGTATTCTGGTTTGGTTTGGTTTGTCGTTTTGTGTTTTTTTTCAATTGGTGCTAAAATAAGAATGTTAGTATTTCATATAGGCTGATAATAAATTGTTGATTTTGCATATAAAGTGTATTTCTTAGGTGCATATAAACTGCAGAAATTGAAGTGCAACTTTCGTCGTAATTTAATGCAACAGGACATGTCCATTCATACTTATGTCTGCTGACCACTTTAATTAGTTCTTCACTTTCAATTCAGTGTATCCATGATCTGCTTGGCGAATAACTATTCAGTTTGGTGGGGATGCCTCAATGCCTCTAGGCTTCAACACTCCTAGGCTGAAACTGTATGACCTAATACTACCATTAAGTATAACCCAGTTAAAGCCATGGGTGATGTTGAACCATGTGCACATTTACCGCTAAAAATGTCTCTTTCACATCTTACTAATAGTATACAATCATAATTTAAACACTCAGAAAAAGCAGCGGTTTGGCCTGTCAGTATGAACTCATACATACTTGACCGAAGAACTTAAACATTTTTCCTTTCTTATTAGAGAGTTTAAAAATATCAAGTACAAGTGTTTTGATATCTCATTTAGTACCTACATACAAAAGAAAGTGCTTAAATACTTTTAGAATTGTGAAATCTCAAACTTAAAAGTTATGCAATGCCAAGGTAAATATTACACGCAAAGTCTTTATTTCTGTTCTTCATAGGCATGAGTTATTGATCAATTTAGTTATTTTTCTCACATAGATCATCAACAAGGAGACAGAAATAGGCTGTTGTCTTTTCTGTGAATGAATCATTTGAGAGAAACAAACACTTTTTGACTTTTCTACTGATTTATTCAGTAGAAAGGAAATACTGCTTATTGGCTTCCTAAATTTTGAACCTGAGGTGTAGAACGTAGCTACTGTGTAGTAAGCTCCTGGCTTTGTAAAGTGGCTGTATGTATTCTAGCTATACATTATTTTGGGCACAGTTATTGTAGGAGTCAGGACGGCAGAGTACAAATGAATTAAAACCGTGCATAATAAAAATGTTAGGTGGTTGGTTGTTTGGGTTTTTTAACAATTCTTCTTCCGTACAGTTTTGTGAACTTCATTAATAATACCTTGCCATTTTAGATTAGAAGCTTGAAGCCTTAATTATTAATAGGGGTAACATCTTGTTCAGATATGCTAAAAGCGTTGATTGAATCAGATGCATCTTCTTCTTGCTTCTAGCTTACCATGCCACTCCTTGAGGCAGGACAAGCGAGTGTTTTATTCTTTTCCCTTTTCTCTTTGCCATACACCTTGCATAAAAGCTTACCAAAGAGGGAAAGGGAAAAGACTGCCAAATGCATGTCTCGATATACAAAGTCTGGAGGAGCAGCAGCAGAAAATTTAGATTTATGGAATATAGAAGTGGATTATAAGAGAATGTAAACTGAATATCCTTGAATATTAAGGCATGCAAACAAATAACAAACAGACTATCAGTCATTAATACCTTGTGACTCTGGTTAATTTAGTTTTCAGACATGAAATAGAGAGATTATTTTCTTGTTGATCAAATAAGAAGGGAAAGGCATAGAAACACTTACGTCAGAATTTTTCTAAGGTCTATTCTTAATATTTTGTCTCTTTTACTACTTTATCAAAAGTATGATTTATTTTGCTTACTACAGGGATATATATTTTTTATTTTAAATGCTTGTTCCAGATTTATGGAACCTATTTCAATAAAAAACCTGGATAGGAGATTGTAATGTTTTTTTTCTGTTGGACATTTACTTTGTTATAGAGCTTTATTTTGTTCAAATGTATTTTACAGGTACGTGATACCTCAAATATCTAATATTTGGTTTTTTCCTTATGTCATGTCAAAAATACATTTTTGTGATCAAAAATTTGTGGAATTAATATATTCTGTTTTCAGAAATATCTTTTTTCATTTGTTTCATGTGCTTAAGGAATATGTCTATTTGATCTATCTCTACATTTTTTTCCAATCATTAGAAGTTACCATTTTCACAGTGAAATACTGCTAAAATCGTGATTGCAGATGTAAAGTATGTTTATTTGGAAATCAAAGACTTGAGTGCAGCTCATGAAAAAAAAAAATCTGGGTCTGTTTAAAACAACATATTTGCTTTCTGGTAACCATGGCAGCACAGTGAGAGTGGCAGAACTTTCCTTAAGACTTGGGGAAAATACTTCTGTAAGTAGAGCAGAACTGGATTGCTACTCTTGCACTTAAGTTTTGGGTTCTTTTAAAATTGTACTCATAACTTTTTCAGCAAATACACTCAATAGGCTCAGAGACAAGTAGACTGAAAAACAGCTTCAGGCTTTTCTGTGGTGGGGCCTAGAAGCTAATTTTTGAACATGAATTATACAGCTGGTGGCTGTGACAGCCTGAAGAAACAAAAGCCATGGCATATTCATGCTCCGCATAGGACATTTGTTTGTTAGGCTTTGTATGTCACTTTAATTCTACCACCTGAATATAAAAGTCCTGGGCACCATGAGACACTCCTTCCTTGCCTACATGGGGGAAGGAAATGAGAATCAGAAAACAGCTTTTAAACTTTTTTCAAAAACCAACAACCAAATAGACAATTTTTGCTCTTTCTGTTCCCATTTCCTGCTTCCATGGGTGCGTATATTTAAGTGCTCATGGGCTGAAGAGCCTGAGTCTGTGCAGTTGCAGAAGGAGTTCTCACATGGTACCTTAAAAGCTGTTGCCAGTACTGCCAAAAGCAAATGGTATTATGCCAGGGTTCAGTGTGGATGGCAATCAACCAGCTGGACTACCCTTTGTTTCCCCTTCTGTGATTTTGGATAAATAATATTGGCACTTCTTTATTTTAGGAAATATCAAATGGAAATTAGTGCTTTTTTTTTTTTTTTTCAAGATTCCAAAAGCGCTAATGCACAAGGTATTCAAATATGTGTATGCAGCTGTATTTTTACATTCATAAAACTCTGAAATACTCAAATCACTTCAAACAACAAAATCAAACTTTAGGATTTCATTTCTGATGTCTAGATTTGAAAAAGAGAGTGATTTTACATGTGAATTAGCAATATCAATACGTGTTTGTATGATGATGAATAATACATTGATGTTTATAGCTGTCAGGACAAGCCACTGTAATAAAAATGGTTACTTACTAACAGCAAGAATTTTTCAACCACTTCAGGTACCAATTTGATCTAGGTGACAAATACTTCCCTTATTATGTGATGAAAACTGGAAAGAATATCCAAAGGGATTATTGAATGCTGACAGGAGGAGGGAATGGTTCCTTTAAGTACTTAATACTCAGAATGAGAAGATGTATAAATTTGTACAGAAGCCAAAATGCCATCCAGCTAGAGTGTCCAACTGGTTATTTTTTCTCTTTAAACATTGAAAAGGGGCTCTGGCTTGACCCTACTTCATTTTAGGTATGGATTTCTTCACTTGGGAATATTATCATACAAAGTCTTTTTATAGAGAGGGAGAAATAGTTACCTCTAAAGAGCATTACTAAGGTTGGTGGCACTTCCTAATAAGTCTCTCTTTTAAAAAACTAAAGTTAATTCCAGGCCAAAGGGGTTTGTGCAAATTCACCTGATCATCTGTACAAAACAGAAGCAGAATCCTAGAGTAATACCATTCCAGTTCTGGACCATCACCTCTCTTTATAGATACCTTTTCTGGAGTACGTTTCCCCCGCGGCGCCCCAGCCTTGTCTGTGGGGCCGAGCGGTGCCCTGGGGTGGGCGGGCTGGAGCCGGCTGGAACCGGCTGGAACCGGCTGGAACCGGCTGTGTCCGGCTCGGGGCAGCCCCGGCCGCTCCTCACAGGGGCCGCCCGGCAGGTCCCGCTGCCAGCGCCTCGGCGTGGGAACTGAATACAATTCTTGACTCCCCCAGAACAGGCAACTATGAAATTGTTCGTTTGTTTATTCATGCTGTGTTTCATTTTCCATTTTACTCTGACTGCCATATGTACAGATTTTATGTGGTAAAAACGTACATTTTTTCATTAGATGCTGAGCAGGAGAGTTTTCCTTTTGGTATATCCTTAAGAGGACAAATGCAACCAGGATAAAATTTTGCATTTCATGTTGAATGGAGAATTGTGGGCGGTCCTGTGCATTTTGTGGTGAAATATAGGACCTAGCCATTTTGCTGCAAGAAAGAGGCCGAGGACGCTTCCTTCCCAGTGACCTTTGTAGACCTGTGGATAAGATGTGAACTGCTGCTGTTCCATTTCTGCAGCTGCTCCTCTCCTGTTTACCCACCACGCCAGGGTTTGTAGGCATCAGAGCACATGTGATATACAAAAAAGGACAAACCTTCATTTTTCTGCAGGAAGAAAAAAAATAAAGAAAACAAACCAAAAAAGTATTGGAAAAAGAGGAAGACAACTTAGGAAGAGTATGGCAATCAGTTATGGTTACTTGGTCCTCTAACTAGGTTAAATAAACTTGTGAATTATTTTCTGCTTTCACCTGTTGGCAGGGGTCCATAAAGACCACACAGAGCAATGATGGGGTGATCTGCTGAGCTCCTTTTCTTTGCATTAAGCTGTCTGAATCATTTCAGAAGCATTAGCCACTCTGCTACTGGTGGCTACTGCCACTGTTGCTGCAACTGGTGTGGCAATACAAGCCACAAATACTGCTGGCAGTGCGGGTCTCTGCCCATCTGCCCTGACTTCCCTCTTCCCAGCTATGGGACAATGTAAAAAAAGACATAAATCCCAGTTACAGTGGGTCCTTATATTCCAAAGACAATTATGATTGTGAATATTTCCAGCAGAATACAATTCATCTTTTATACAATGTGAGCAAAGACATGCAGGACACAAAATCGACCTCTAATTATTGACAGTACTTCTTTGATCTCTCAGATAAGTAACTGCATTTCAGTTTAAAGGAGCTGAAATGCATTGTCATAGAGATCTGGAACGTTGCAGTGTGTTGCTTCGTATGGCTTAGTTCAATTAGTGCAGTGGTTATTTTGTCCGTCTGACATTTTTATACAAACAGATGTGAAATAACATAGCCCTATGTCAAGTGGTTTTGTTTATTAGTGTGGGGGCCACTGTCCTACAAATCCTAACACAGTAATAAGGTATGATTGCTACAATCACAACCTAACTAGATCTTACTTGTTTCTTTTGTCAAAGCAATGGAATTGGCTTTTCACATCAGTAGTCCACATTCGATTCATATTTCTATTTAACAGCTGGAGCCTGTCATGGGTGAAATGAGACTTGTCAGTCTCAGAAAGACGAGCAAGTATTCATCTCTAAACTGATCTCAAAATGAAATTCTCATTTTTAAGAAACTCTGGGAGTGGCAACAAGATTACAGAATATCTGTTTCAAGTTATCTAGGGAAAAGCATAATGACTTTTGAGTACATTTTCGTGCTGAGCTAGCTTCAAAAGGCTCATGCACAGTATTTGATCATTTTTGTCAATTAATTACCATGAGCTCCATTTTACACAGATGTAAGGCTGAGCTGCTCTGATATTAGCTAGAAATGGGACACTGATAAAATGTACCTTGGACTGGTTTAAAGAGACAAGGGACATTCTTCCATCAGATTGGAAGACTTTAGAGACTCTAACACAGTTAGATTCTCAAGAAGGACTATTCAAAATTTATCAAAAGTTAACTGAATTCCTGGTTGAATTACTAATACCATCATATTACATTTAAAGACAGAATATATGTATTGAGCCATAAAACAATGTATTTCACCTGTGATTAAAAAAAAAAAAAAAAAACCAAAAAAAACAAAACAAAAACCAAGCACCCACCCAACAGAGCAGATCATCTGAACATTATACCTTCACTCATGGGTGCAAACAGCTATAGCTTTTAATTCATTTGGGAAACATGCTTTAATCAATAAAATCTGAGTTTTATGTAGTGATAGAGTCAACTCTGTAAGCAGCTATAATGAAGGAATGGTGATTTTTAGAAGGTCATTAATGGGCAAAACCTCAAAAACGAAGTCTTTGTTTTTCTTCTCCTTTTGTATTGGGGCCAAAACCATTGCTTATTCAAAGCTTGTCTTGGTTTACTTGCATTGTGAGGACTAGAACATATCTGAGGAGCCAATATAACCTCTTTGCCCCTTTCCTTCAAGAATTAACAGGTTGACATGAATAAGTTGCTGACTCTGTGTAAGAAAGGGGGAAAGGAATTATGAATTATCAGTTTGGCATTTCACCTGATTAAACAGACCCACCAGAGTGATTGAGATTACATATTCAAGAGAAAAGTCTGTATCTGACACGTAGATGCCATAGAAAATTGTGATAAATTACTTAGAGTTTTTATTATTATTACTATTATTGTCATAGTGAGAAGAATAGGAGGGAACATGTTGCAGCTGACATCGACGCTGCTAATCTCAACGAAGGGGAGAAAAGAGCCAAACTGAAGAAATGTTTTAAATGTTCATTATAGATAAACAATTTAGGGAACAAGACATTCTAGTTTTATTTCAAGTATGCTCTGAGCTACTCTATGTAAAAAAAAATCAGGACAAATTATGTACTGCTGGTATTCTAGTTTTTGCACTTCAGTTTAAAAAGCAGAATTCTGTCATTTGAAGTAGTGTCATATGATATCCACTCTGCAGATTCATGGTATTTAAATGTCAGTTTAGGTCATCTTAATAGCTACTGGACGCTTTCCAGTGAGGAATACAAACAATTACATTTACATTTCTTTTTTTCAACCAAGTCTGGAAAAAGTGTTAAAAACACATGTTTAAGAGAAAAAATGGTGCTGAGTTTTCTGGTATGGTCCTTCTTATACAAACTTCCATATATTTCCTGATGCTTACACACAATGTCACAGTCATTTTTGCTGAGTAGGAGCCTGAAAAGTGTATACAGGAATATAACTACTATTAAGAAAAAAGAACAACAAAAAAAGTTATAAATCCTGTCTCTGGAGTTAGGCATTTTATACTAAAAGTTGTCAGAAAATGCTTCATTGTACTAAGGATTCACAGTTCTGAAGTCCCTTCTGGAATGGGACACTCAAAAGGAACTGGAGATCAGTACTCTCTTTTAATGGAGGTGGGCAGATCAGCAGAAGGAATAGTCTGTCTTCTGAACAGATACTTTGCACAAAGTAATGCAAAAAAAAAAAAAAAAAAAGTGCTCCCTGAATTTTAGGTGCTCACAGAAGTAAATGGCCATGATCTACCTTTGGATTTAGCCTTGTAAATGCTACTTTAAACATGAAGCCCTTTGTGGATTTAGAAGATAAAGTGACCACTGGAGGAGCCATCTACTACAGTTATGTATTAAATATTAAATTGGGAGTTCTTGGGAACTGTAATTCTTATCCAGCTTCTGGTGTCTCCACAGACAGATTGCTTATGGATTTAACTTACAGAACTTTAACTGCAATAATGCAAAGTTTAGTTGGAATATACTTGCTTTATTTCTTGGGAGGATTGTGCATCCCTTACAATCATTGTAGCTAGACATTTGATATTTATTCTAGCCAGTTAAATACAGTTCTTAGAGTGTCAGCACTGCACTTCAACCACAAGCACTACCATGTAGTGTAGATTTAGCCCTAGAAATGTAATTTATGTATATGCATGTAATTATTTGTTTTATAACTGAATAAAATATGTTTTTTATTGAAAAAATGCAACTAAAACTATTTAGCTGAAGTATTAAGCACAGAAATCAGATCTTGAAAATTAACAACTTTGTTCTGTTAAATTTTATGTCTTTGGAGTGCCTTATCTCTTTCTTTTCCACTTGAACCAGGAGATAAACACTTGTAAATAGATTCAGTCTCTTACTGACCCCTTTTATGATTATAATATGATTATTATTTTGTTTGAGGCAGGTAGAGCAAACGACAGATCTTGTATTGGCTTCACTCAGTTTCACCCATAAACATAATCAGTGGAAATATTGAAATGTTAATGATCATGCTGTTTAAGATATAGACTAGAATTCAGTTCTACTGTCACAGTAAGCATGTTTGCCCTCACGTTACCTGTGTGTCACAGTGATCATACCTGCTAAACCTGCTATATACCAACTTACAGAACTTCTCTTATTTTTTCTCTTGTTATCAGAACATTATTTCCCTCAGCAGGTACCCAAAAAGAAAAGCAACTCCTACTCCATTATTCTTTCAATAATCTGAGTCATTGGCAGTTTTCCCTTCTAATCTTGTTCATTGGAGCTGTTAGAAATGTAATATATTTGTAAGAACTGGAAAAAACATTGTCTTCTCAGCATTGAGGAATACTGAAACAAATAGTGGAAAAGAATAAAAGAAAACAAACACCACCCTGATTAAGGAGAAAAGCTATTTAACAATCTGTAAATCATAGTTTTTTTCACTTTCTCTTGGATGAATAGAAAAGTATATTGTGGCCAGTATGCACTGTTCAGTAATTAAGAAAGATATAAATATCATCCTCATATGTGCTTCTGGGTCCTCCAGTGAGCCAATAGAGTCTCTAAAGAAAATGAAACAACAATAATAGAAAAATCTAAAATCATCAACTATGAGTGGTCAGTTAGTGAATTAAAAAGAACAGGTGAGATCAGTGGCCATAGAAATGGTCTCCAGCTCTGAACAGGATTCTGAGCTTGCAATGTTGTGCTTACTCTTGCTCTGTCATTCAGTTTAGTTCAGTTGAGCCACCTGTTAAGCACATTATAAAAACTTTCAACAAGCTGCAGTCTTTGCCAGTCTTGTCCGTAAAAACTGCTTGTGCTGACCTTGATGCATGGGCTTATCCTTTTCCCTTGAAAATCCCTATCTGTTACAGAAGTACCCAACCTCTCCTGGCTTCCTGTCCCTGGCCCAGTACCTTGCTCCTTGGTCTTACTCTTGATTTGATTTAACATTTGGCAGTGTATCCAACATCATGGAGAATTAAGGTACTTAGAATAGTCAGTACCCTGAGGGAGCAGCCTCACTCCAACTGTGCTCTGTATTCTCTCTTCGTATAACAGCACACAGCACAATGTATTCAGCTCTTCAGAAGTGCTGAAAACAATAATCAAATCTTCTATTCTATGTAACAGAGGCAGTTCAATCCATTTGGAGACAACATCTTGGAATCTTTCTTTCCAGGAAGATAAATACACTTTTCAATCCAGAACTGGTTTGAGTTGACAACACCTCTCCCCAAAACTTACTCAGAAGATCATTTAGTGAAGTACTAGATACTTCAGATAGATATGTTAGAGGTATTCTGAGCTCATCTGCTCTAACTGTGAGAAAAAGAAAGACAGTACAATGCTTAGTCCTGTCAAGAGGACTCTTAAGAGATGTTGCCTCTTGGCAAGAACAAAACTTAAGCTGTTAAGTAGGTGAAAGTAGGTAGAAAGTGAAGACCCCTCACAATTTAAATGCTTCCAGCTTTAGAGAGCAGCTCAACAGGAAACTTCAGGAATAGTTCTGGTCACAAGCTTCCATGTTCTACCTACGTTTCACTTAAGATGTGGTCTTAAGTGGCTTGCTCAAAGTCAAAAGAGAAGTCAGAGGAAGGCTAGAGAACAGAATTTTTATGGATCAGTTTATCTAATTTTCTGTATAAACAGCTCCACCCCAGTAGACTATTCCATAGTTAGCAGTTATTTTCTAATTTTAACCTCTTTCTCAAAGTCGAAGCTTATTTGATGAAATTCTGCAAACCTTGGATAGCGGACCAATATATATACATTCAATGCAAAATCCTAAACGTTGTATTGAAAAATGAGATTCTCAATGCAGTATGCCCATGGCTAACTGTTTTGTTACCTCTTCAGATTTGTTACACAATGCTAAACAATTTACTCTGAAAAGCCAACCAAAATCTAATATCAGTTACCAGACTAAAAAATCAGGTAATGTATTGATTGACAAATGTATATTAAATAACTAATTAAGGAAATGAGAATTTTATTTAAACACAGTCATTTTAACCCTTATTGATATAAAAAATTAAAATTTATAGTCACCTTCAGGTTTATTGCAGAAATGGCAGTGCTCAGTAAGATGCTAGATAGCTATTTTTTAAGGCAAAGAAAAAGACTGCCTTGTGAATCAATAAAATATATTATAAAGTGGCAGTATATTTACAAGTAAATAGCATTGTAGGGTGAGTTTATAACCTGATGCTGGTGAAAAATGGAATTTTCCAAACTTCTAAGCCACTGAGACAAAACAACATGTTGGGTTTATTTCTTTTGAAAAAAATGCTACTGGATATCCCATAAAATTGATCTTTACTACTGACTCTTCATCAGCTCTGTCGTTTCAAAGTAAATTACTGAATTTCCTACATTTCTGAATGAAGTGGTACTAGAAAAAGCAGCAACTGTTTTCTCTGAGCTATGTCTTTAAGCCTTACACATAGCTTATTGTGTGGTCTGCAAAGGACAAATGTATAATGGTAATTTCATTTTCATGTCAAGTTTTTGCTTTCCCTTCCTGTCATGTGATGTGAAGAAGAAATGGTAATGCATTTATTATTTTTTTTTATTTATTTATCATTTGCCTATCAGATAAAATCCTGCACCCCCTGTCATTACTGATATTTTATCTGCTGACTTCACTGAGGTCATGGCTTTCCATTTCCTTGTGTTTGAGTATTATGTAATACTAAGAGAGTAAAATACTTGCTCATGACTGGAGAGAAATATTTTGCAGTCAAAGTTTGGTCTTTGCAGTTGGTGCAAAAGTGTCATTACCTACAGCAAGTCATGAAATATCACTGGAATCCAAAGTACAGTGTGAAAACTAATGACTAAGGGGTGTCTTTAATGTAATAAGAACTTAATAGGCTTGATGACTATAGGGGAGGGCTAAATAGTTTTACTGTAAGTAAGCCACAAAGACAGCACAATGTAGTTGTTATGCAGTGATAAGGGACAGTTTCTTCTCTGTCTTCCCCTCATGACCTTGAGCAATATAAAGATATGATACAGATCATTATTTAAGTATCAGGATTAATGAAGGGACAATATTTTTAAATTGGTATCTTCCATGAATCATAAATTAAAATGAAAAGATAAAAATGGGTTTGTACATTTTCAGGCATGGGTAGCTTCAGTTCAAGCAAGTCTTAATAAGTGATAGATTTTGCAATCTTACGGTACTCTTACTGTAGTTTATGGTGTCAATTCCTTGACTAAAAGCAAGCATAATGTAAACTTACATGTTCCATCTGGCGGAACTGTATTGAATCATTGGTGAGTGAATTTCACTCACTGGAAAATTTCAGATTTTTAGAGCCATCCGTTTTCTTGCACTTAAGTTAACAGTACTTGTTGGCACTAGTAGCTTGTTGTGTGTGCACCATCAGTTGAAGGAAATCAGATACATGCTTTCAGTACAGTCGGCCTGGTTTTTCCGAACTCAGTTGTCTGTTCCTGGGGACTGATGAATTCAAAACCTGTGATAATCTTGTTTGCAACTATTAAAGGAGTCTCCATCTTTTATGATGCAGCTTTATCTGTAATGAGCCAAACAGTATCTCAGGAGGTTTGCATAACTGCCTGTGCATTGTAGAAGACCTCAACCACCCCCACCAAAAGTATATATGGTGGATGCATCTGATTCTGAACTGTAGCTTTTGTGTGACTTGTAGGAATTTCCCCATAGAAATGGGGGAAATAGAATATACTCTAGTTCCCAATGTATTCTAAATGACAGGGAAAATATATTTAAATTATAACTTTCTGCTAAAACTAAAATTAATGCTTTCACCTCTACCCTTTAAGTAGTATTTTCATCAGGCTAAAATCCAAACGTTTAATTACACTAAAAAGGTAAACATTTGACAATTTCTCCCCACAGTTCCTAAATGTGGCATTTTTTGGCTATATGTGAAAATATATTTATTTAAATTGTTATATTGATCTAGAGGTAAATATAAAACCAAAGGTTGTTATGAGTGAGTAGGCTCTTCACAACTTCAAGAGAAGCTGGACTAATAAGGTCCCAGACTGACTGAAAGCTGTGCATCTGCTGAGTGTTAAGTTGCTTCATTAAGCTGGAATAAATCTTATATTCAGCTGCTGAAAACAGACGTGGATGTGAAGCAGAGTTGCTCAAATTCCCTTGGGAAATCCAAACAGAACAAAACAAAGAGAAAAAAAAAATTATTTTTTTTTTCTTTTTTTTAACTGCTGTTTCATTCTCTAAGAATGGACAAAACCACTGTTGGAATTATGTAAGGGCAATCTATTCTCAGGCCTTGTGATTACTAAGGAATAACAAAGGTAAGTGGGACATACCAGCTATTTTGGTTGTAGCAAGTGTAAGACTACTGGTAGAAATCCCCAGCTGCTAGAGAAAGGAGTGCCATAAATATATCAGTAAACTACAGAGATCCTGTATTTTAACCAAGTGTTGACAGCTGCAATCCAGTGGGATGACAATTTCCCAATGTGTGAAGGTGCTAGAGCTTATTCAAAAAAGCCTAAAGGAATTATCTTTAGCATGTGAAAATGATAGGGTTATTTATAGTTTCTGTTACAGAAATGAATATTTTTTTATCTGTCTTTTCAAAGCAAGAGGGATGATTAAACTTTCTTTACAAATTTTCAAAGCTAAAATACTCTTATCGTGAGAAACACTGGAGAACTTCAGTTTTAAATGAAATCTAACAGCTGTCTATGGCTTGTTGAACTAATAGAACAATACTTTGGAAGATTTGTTGATGATTTTGAAGAAACACAATGCAATCTGTAAGGGTGTTCTGGGCCTAGATTCACCTGGCCAGGTTTTGGATAGCAGTTTCTTCTTGTATAACTGCCCAGAATGGCCTTATGCACTTATGTCATCTGGTGTCAACAGGACCATATTTTCCTGAACAATAGTATTTAAACATTAAAGTCAGTTCATAGGTAAATTAAGGAAAAAGGGAGTTTAAACTAGCTTCTTGAAAGTAGTTAGGTTGTTGAACTTCAAAACTTTCATTACCTGTCCTTCCTTGTTTATTTCGTTCTTCTTTTCTGTCTTTCTGGGTTTCAGTAATCTATCACTTCTTCATTAGAATAATGCAGGTTTATTTCTGTTGATTGTAACAGATCAGTGTTATTCTATTTTTACTGAAGCAGTTACTTAAAGCCTATGATGGAGCATATGGACTATCAACTCATTTTATTTTGCTAACAGTAGTTTTCCTGTCTTCTAAAAGCCTGAATGAAATTGAGTGGAAAAATATTATATAGCACTCTTTGTATTTCTTTGTCCAGTTGAAATATATATATTTTTTGTCTTGGTATTTTCATTTCAGCTATTATTTCTACTCAAATCTGTATTTTCTGTCATGTCTGTGATCTTCATATTTAATTATAAGGCAACATCTGTTACTAAGCATATACTTCCATATACCCATATAAGTAATGCCCTTGTATCTCATTATTAGGTTTCCAACTTAGAACAAGGAGTTAAATCCAATTTATGTCCTCTAATTTGGTGAAGAGTTCAAGAGACAAAACCAACTATCACTTTTTTTAATGTAGTCAGAATTATGTAGACCAAAATTATTAAAATAACTACGTTTGACTTTTCATGCGTATTTTCATGTAAAACAGTTTTGCCCTTTTCTGACCGTGTCATAGTTTTTAGAATAAAATCTAATACAGATGATTTGGTGTATGCAAAGACATTGTTTATAAGCAAGTTTTATCATGACCCTAACTTGCTGCCCTATTATTTACAGTAAGTCACTATCTTGAAATAGCTAAAGCCTATGTGATGCTAAGAAGTGCAACACAAGAAGTCTGCTAATAAATGTCTTTGCAAACAAAAAAAGACCTCCTGCTGTATATGCAGTCTGACCATTAAAATTATTCACAAATTCATTCTTTTATTTGATCTGGATAAGTCAAAAACTTTGAAAGCTTGAAATTATCCTCAGGTTGGGGGTAACTGACATTTTAGAGCAAATGCAGCTAAATTTATAGCGGAAAATTTCATTCAATTAATTCTGCCTGTGAATATATTTGTGGATTGAAGCTTTTGTGCTTTAAAATCTTTCTTATCATCCATTAATTCCAACTTTCTAAATTCAAAACAACCACAGTATATTCAGTTCTTTTATGTAATGATAATCTTTCATACCTGTTCTCCATATATTGTCATGTCACGACATTAAGTATATACATTTTTTTTCTTTTCCAGTGACCACATTATTCATCGCTATGTGAAACAAGTGATTTCTAGTACACTTGATAAAGAATAATTGAAATGTTTTGGTTTCACTTTTGAAGCATAATTATTTAATGACCAAAATTATGTGTAGAACTCTTAGATTTTTTTTAATATGTATCAACCTTTTAAAAAATTAAAATGTAAATAACTGTAAATCTAAGGAGCTTAATGAATAACCAAGATGTGGCTCTAATGCATTCATTAGTGCATCTAATATCTTGTTTCACTGATACAGTGTCATTGCACTTATGTGTGACTTCTTGGCTGGAAAGAGGTTGATATTTACATATGTCAGCTTTTATTTTCATCATAATAGAGAGATAAAGTACTCATTCATTGTAAAGTTTTGTTCAGTTTCCAAACTTGTCAGTCTGCTCTAGAAAAAAATGCCATTTCTTATAATATCTTTCCACAGCGTATTTTACCGTCTTTTCTGTAGCCTCCATGCAGTATTGGGCAAGGCCTTCTTGTAGGTGATTCTTGCAATTTTTGTTTTAATTTGAAAATTATTAAAAGAAATTATTGAAGGAATGAGTGTTCCTGGGTTTGTGGATATTTTTTTTTTTTTCTTAAATCCAGAACATTTCTATAGGTTGGTGATACCACTAGGAGAATGAGTAAATGTCCAAACAGACTGCCCAAATTGTTAGCTTTAAAATTGTAGGTGTTGCAGGCTGAAGCATGAACACCAAATATTTGTTACTAACCTAATGGCTACTGAAGAAAGATAGACAGTATAATGCATCTATACATAATAATTTTTTTGCTTCAAAGTCCACCCCTTCAAAGCATTTCATCACATCCTTTACATGAGCATGAGTAGATCATTGATGTATATTCAGATTCCAAATGCATCTGAAGCAAGGCAGCTTGCCTGGAGTAGAACCGATATTATAACAAGGGAGATCTCATGTTGCTTCTCTTGCTGCATGAGACATATGTTGCACCATCCCTTCCTCCTGCCTAATATTGCTCCTTGATTAAAGTTAAACACTTCCCAAATGCTGAGCTAAATTAGGATGTTAATGTATCTGCTAATTGTTTATTATTATGATTACAACTTTTTAAGGTCTGATTTCTGTTTACAGTTGCTGCCAGTCTTTCTTCTGGCAGTAAACAAGATTCTAACTATTGAGTGAGAACATGTGAAACATCTTAAAGTAGTTCTATTCTTACTGTGCCATATACCAAGTAAAACAATAAAGATGACGTCCAAAGCTGTGGAAAGTCTAGTCAGCATGATCCCAGCTGAGAAATGGAAGAAATGGTATTGATTCATTGTCTGTCTGTAAAGAAATAATAGATTTTTTATCAAATAGAAATTTAAATCACCAGTCTTAACCATAGAGGTTGTATATAGACTGAAAAGCTGTCCATCACATTAATGAACTCACAGCTTCTCTTCCACTATTACTGCAGAAAGGCCTGAGAATATGTAAGTTTTGCAGTATATAATAGAATGGTGTGTCGAGAAGTTCCAGAGTTAAGCTGCATCCACTGAGAATGTTCTGTCTCTATACTACAGACATGTCTGGTGGTTGAAGCACCTTTGTTCTTCTCAAACCCTCTGTTAAAGAGAGAAAGGCAGAGTTCTGTTAGACTCTACAGTAACTAATACTAAAAAACCCCAAAACCGACTAGAATCTTTCCTCACTGTTCTCCCTACCCTGTGATTTCAAATACTTTTTCAGATGTTAGTCTCATGGAACACACACTGGTTTTTTTCTAGCTGATGGTTCCTTGAAGAACTGTGTGCAACTGGGATATGGTGTGAAGAATTATCTATGTAAAAGAGTATCTTACTTTGATATTTGCCAGGATTATATACTCTTAAACTTCTTTTTAAAACAGAGAGGGTATACTGAGAATGTACTAAGAATATATTGAGAGAGGCTGGTATTATTTAGACTGGTCCTAAATTTATTTCTCATAAATACAGGTTTATAAATAAATGTTTAGTTTATATTCACAATACAGAGGAACATTGTTAGTGCTTTAAGATAAATGCTACTAATTAGCGCATAGCTGTGCCACAGTTTCTGCATAACTGATATTTATTTCTAAGTTTTACAAGCTTTAAATAGGAAAATTACCCTCCATATTCCTTAATACCTTCATTGTTTTGAAATTTTAAAATTCTAAAATGAAAATTGAGATTATGATAGTTAAAATACAGATAGTCTGTGAATGAGCTTTGAAAGTAAAGAGAAGCAAGTTTGGTATGATAAAGAAGGAGAAATCAGAAGAAAGATGCAAAAAACATGAAACACTTTATAACACTCTAGGTAAATGAAACTTTATACAGTGTCATTTTGAAAGAGTACAAATAGGTAAGACGGTTCTTTCAAGGGCATAAAAAAGTCTTTTTCTTTAAAGGTAAAACAGTGAAAGATTGGGCATGTGACTGGATGAATAGTAGATGACATGTCTAAGAGATGCTTTCAGAATGAGACTGCAAGGTTTAAACATATTCTAGAAGTGAGACACTCAAATCAAAGATGATACTTTCTCCTCCCACGTTATGGATCTCAGTACCAGTGGCTAATACTTCATAGTGGTGGTGGATAAAGGGGAAATCTGACAGGATTGAAACAGAGGAAGATGAAGGTCTCTGACAGCGATTCACTTGGGCATCACTTAATCTATTTTCAGTCTGAATAATAACAAATGTTGGAGTTAAAAAAATCTTAAAATCTAATTTTTAGGTAAATTCCAAAATACTGGCAGGTAAAGGTTTTAAGCATATTAACATATAAAAGTATATACATATATTTATAAATGCACTAAAGTCCCTGGTGTTCCTGAAGCACTAAAGGTAATAAATGGTTTCACTAATTTAAGAAATTTGTTCCTTTTTTCCCATCTGGAAAGATAAAATCAGACAGGCTTGTTTTACAGGTATTGGATTTATTTTGTTATGACAGCATGTCATGCAACCACCATCTGTTAAAAAACACTTGACAGTTCATCGGGGAAAGTGGAAGCTAAAACCTGGGCCGTGATTAACAAGGCCTGTAAACCTCCAGGAAGATGTGCCGAGTTCCAGACATATATCTGCTCTGTTTCAAGAGACTATTTCTCTGGGTAAACGATAGCCTGAATCACCTTTCCCTGATATTGGTGTGAGAGTGTGTTAACAGAGGAAGGTCATGGCTGAGAAGAGAATTTTGCAAAGGTCATCATCCATCTGGGGAGATCACTTTGTTCTGTGCTATGAGTAAGGTCTCAGTCAACATTTACTGGTGTCCCAAACAAAATACGCATTTTGTATGTATGTCTGTAAAAGGAGGTAGCTTCACTGCAATGTGTTTGTGCTTAAAACATGATAGCAAAGGCAGTGTTCTCCATCTTGTATTACAGTTGTTACCGTAAGGTTCAAGTTTAGTAAACTTGGTATGTCGAATAACTATATCAGTCATATTGCTTATTTTTTGTGTTTTGGTGATTCAGTAGTCAAAATTGAACCTCACCTCCACTAACATAGCTACACTTCTGTGCTAAAAGTAGTATCTACTTGTGGGTGCTTTTCTGAAAAAAAGGAAGAAATGTTAGTAGGAAGATTATTTGAAGGAACATCAGTGTACAAGCAGGCTGCTTTTTTAGCAAGATTAGGTTTTGACTGTAACAGCATTTCAATGCTGACACTTCTCAAGAAACTACAAAATTAAATTCTCAGAATAAAATACATGTTTACTAGCTAGTATAAACTTGTTCTGAAAGCCTTTATTCACACACACAAAAATCTTTATCAATCTAATCTAAGTAATATTAGTGAAATTAGTAGGATTGGGCTCTTGGTCTGGAGTGTTTTCAAGCTGGTGAATTCCAGATGCTATACTTCTGTCCAGCTGAACTGGATTTTTACTCATGCTTTGGGTTTTCTTATTTATCAGGAAATACTTTTTTAAGTAAAACATCATATTTTTAACTGTGTCTGCAAAAACATATCTGAAATTATCATAATCTTTCTTCACCTTCTTTAAAGAGAGATTTCTGGGAAAAACAGTATACAATGCAATAAGTAATGTTAAAAAGATGTGGAGAAAGAAATGATTCCTTTCCTATATTTTGAAAACATGCTATATGCCAAAATAAAAAAAAAAATGTAGACAAATGTTAAAATATACTGTAATTGTTGCAGTTTCTCTACTTTAAGAAGAATCTATGCTCAGGTCAAGTATTTTGGTACTTACAAGTGCTTTGTCTTAGTTATGTTTTTGTAGTGCTGTATATAGAGTTTTTTATTTCTTTAAATCTTCTTTTGTAAAACTTTGGATTTCTATACAAATTAATTGTCCCTGATGCTGCCAAAACAGACATAAAGATTTATAGCACTTACCATCTGATCGTACGTATCCCGCTTGTCACCACACTCTGCTGCTGTATTCAATTTGAAAGCATATCACTGTGTGGAAAACCAGCCACTTTTTACATCTAATCTCTCATCACCTTTCAGCTGTAATGCTGTCATCTGTAATCCACTCAGGCTTGTGTAATTTATTTTGTGCAGCTGAAATATTCCAACTTTTTTTTTTATTCAGGGATAACATTCTGCCCTGTTCTTAACGGTTTCCCAAAAATTTTTTAAGATGAAAAATGTGATCCACAAATTCCTACTAGCTCTATTCATCTGTGGAGGAAACAGAAAAACAGGAGGCATGTAAATACACATGGACACACTTGTGCATATGTGCAGGATAGAAAGCACATGTGTATTCAGGTTTTCTGTATATTCACACTGTTGTGCTCTGTTACTTTATGTATTTTCTTTATGATTAATTACTTTTAATTCCACAGATTCCTTAAATACCTTTTTACAAATGAAAAAGAAGAAAAGTGAAAATTGAATGTTCAAATTGTTTTGAGTTTTGAAAGGATTATAAGTTTATACATTTATATACCTAGTATTATTTAAATATCTGACAGTCTGGAGGAAGAAAGAACAGAGGACAAAAGGAATGAAAAGTATAGGATATCTTCTCTTTCTATTCCTACCTGAAAGCACAAAATAGAGATTTTGAGCCTTGTTTGCAAGAGCACATAACATGAGCTGGTTAGAAATGCATTGCTCTACGGGGTTTTCTGTATATTTTTGAGATGAACTTTATCTTCATAAAAATATTTCTGTATTACAGTTGGGTTCTTGACTTTTGTCTATTTCAAGTCTTATTATGGACAGAAGCTTAAATGAGATTTTATTTTCTTACACTATCTTAGAGTGGTGTGTTGTGAATATTTCGGAAGGTGACTTCATGAAATGTTGTGTTCCCTGTCTGAGAACAGCCATGGATCCTACTATATCCATAAAAAGATGACTGACCATGGGAAATTAAACATTCATTTTCCCACAGAAGCAAAACACGTTTTTTTATCATAACCAAAGGAAATAAACAATAAACCCAAGAAATCAATTATATGGGGCTTCTTTTTAGTAATATTTATAGTGTTCCAAGAGAAAATTATGAATATGCATATGGTTGAATTCAGGCTGTGGAAGTTAATGTATGGGAAAAGTGAAGAGTCATCTTTACAGCTGCATATCTAAATATTTTTTTTTCCTTTACTTTGCAGTGACCCAGGGTGGGGATGCAATTGCATCTGATACATGTCCTGATCCTGGAATTCCTGAAAATGGGAAAAGGGTGGGCTCTGACTTCAGGTAGGCACATTTAGTTTTCTGTACGTCCAAGAGGAGGTATTTCCTGTTACATGCATACAAAGCATGCAACTGCAGATACGTGTAATTTCCCTAGTTTCAAATGTGTTGAGTCTCTGTCAAAATAGCTCCAGTCCATTGCATATTTTGGTTTTGCTTGTTTCTCTTTGAAATCAATGCATTTTAAATAGGAATTTTAGAGCATCATAATCTTGTGTAGGAAAGGCAGAACTCACCAGACAGCATAGAAGCAGCAGCAGCAGAGAGAATTGTCTGTTTTCCCACTATATAAAAGTTGTTAAAAAGCTCGGCAAACATGGCAAATTCAGTGTCTGAGGCTGTGATGAATACCATCTTCTTGCTTTTTTTGTTTTCAGCTTTTGTTATATTCATTAAAAAAAAGAGGATGAGGTCAAATGGACCCTTATGAAGAAAGAGGGAAGGTTGCTCTTTCCCTGTTGGGGAATAAAACCAGAGACTTCAAGGTGTGGCAGAGAAGAGGGTCAAAGGAAGGAGATGGGAGCCTCCAGCTCATGCAGAGATTTATAAATTGCTCAGCAGGGAATGGACAGCCAGACCTAAGAGTAAATGGAAAGGAAAACTTCATAGGAATTAGAAGGAATTGTGCCAAGTTCTCTGCAACTCCAGAAAGCAAGTTAATCAAACCTGGCTATTGAATCAAGGCTTTTCCAAGCTAGGGCATAACTGACAGGAAAAATAATTTTAAAATATATTCTATTTCTGACTGACCTAGTCTTTCTGGATTTTTCTCTATTTAACCTCAAAGGAGTTTGAGAAATCACAAACAACTCCAATGTTAAGAGAATCAGTTATATGCAAAGTTATGATGTCATTAGCAACAGGGCAGCAGTTAAATGTGTTTTAAAAAATAATGAAGTGAAATAAGCTTTTCAATAAATAGGCTAGAGAGAGACAAGCTGTCCAGAAGATGTTTGCTATTATCCTGTTCTATATATTCTGGTTCAACTTGGCAAGTACAGCTGCTGCAAGCAAAATTGTATGATACAAAAATATAGTATGTACTTGCTGTCCAAAGGTCTGCTGTTTTAGGAAAACAGATGTAATTTTTATCTAGATCTTTATTAATGCTTGATGTATTGAGGAGAGGAATATCAGTTGGTAGAAGACTAGGTAAAAATGGGATACTAAAGTTCTCTTTCTCAAGATGTATTAAAGCGTCTGTGTGTATTCATCGGAGGGATACCCTGTATACAGCCACTGTTATTTTGGAGAGTATTTTACTTTACTATTTGTGCAGGTATGCCTCAGTTTCCCTCCTCCGCTTGAGTTTCTCCTCATAGCCATAAATAGTGCAGAGCATACCTCTTCTTCTGAATTCCTCCAAATCAAATACTTAGTTGAGAGAATTAAGGGCAACATCTAGGATCACTCTGTTATTAGTGGAGAGAGAAAAGCATCTCTGGAAAAAGTTAACCCCATAGCCTAAATGTTTAATGGAAAGTGGCATGAAGTCACACCTGAAGGGGACTTTCTAACTCCATTAACTATAGATACCAGAGCAAGTTCAACAGATTGGGATGGTGAGCAAGCCTGAGCACATGACATATAAGAAGACGCTGAGAGTTCTGGGTTTGCTCAGCCTTAAGAGAATCTGAAAGACCTTGTTGCTGTCTACAGCTACTAAACAGGAAAGTGTAGAGAAGAGAAAGCTAGACTCTTCTCCGAGGTGGTCACTGACAGGACTAGAGGCAATGGACATAAGGTGGGACATAGTAAATTGCTACTAGACTCAGAATTAAAAAAATAATAATAATGTTTTTGCTACGAGGATGACAAACACTGGAGCAAGTTTACAAGAGAGTTTGTGGAATCTCCATCCAGGGAGGCATTCAGAGCTCTCCTGAACAGGGCCCTGAGCCCTCTGTTCCAACTGAACTTTCTTGGAGTGGGGCATTGGACTAGACGACATCCTCTTCCCTAATTTATTCTGTGAATCTATGAATCTCGTACAGATGTGTGTTCATGACACACTGTGGGCCAAGCAGGCTTTCATCTAGTTATGGTCCAAGTCAGTGTTAAGAAACAACAGCAGGTCTAAGAGCACTGGTAAGCTGGAAGAAGGTAAGAGAGAGAATTACTTCTTTTCCCCTCCAGACTGTAGTCTGTAATTTGAAAGAGAAAGGGATCTAAAATAATTTTTGTGAAAGGGGTCCAAAGATGCAAATGTGTGAACTGCAACATGGGAGAGCCCAACAAGAAAATTCCCAGCAGCGCATGAAAATATCAAGCAAAGGGAAAGCCCAAAAGAACCTTAAAGCTCAAAATATATTTTAAGATATCTGAGGGAATCTAATGTCAAGGAACCTTGCAAAACATAGATAACTGTATTTTGAACACAGTCTCTTATGAATGAAGGTGGGTTAAAGGTATCTTAAATGTCTGGAGCTTTCTTTTAAGCAATGCTTACTTAATTGACAGAGCAAGGCTATTCCCTTCCTTCCTTTACCCCATTCAGCCTCTGATAATATTTTCATTTCACCGAATATATCTTGCTGTTCATGGGGGTAAATGAATGTGTAAGGTGTTACAAAATAGCACAAGCAACATCATGTAAGATTTGATAAATAAAACACGTTAGTATACTTTGATCACTTATTATTTGTGTGCGTGTTTTGGGCCTCCAATTCTGAATATTATTTGAGAGAAATAATGAAATCTTATTTTTCTCCTAAACCTTACTTGTTATCTGAAAACTGATTATGCAACAGCAACTGTTTTTCATGTACTGTAAACTTTTTTTATACATATTTAAAACATATCTTAGCTATCTTAAAGTTAGCTATCTATATCTAGCTTGAAATTTAAATAGAGAATTTGCCTAGAATTTAGTTTTTCTTTCTCTGAAATGACAAATCAAGCTCTTCCATAAGAGAAGGGAAATAGTATTTGCTGTTACTTGCATTTCTCCAATGTAATGACAATACTGCGGAGAGTAAAAGAAAGGCAATGTTTTTTCTTTTCTAAGAGGCAAGTATAGACACCAGAAGGAGCTATTGTTCTTGTCGGGGGAGAATGACAACTGTGGATATTAATCTGAACTAAAACATGTGAAAATGCACATTATTCAAAATCTTTTCTAGTCTGCTGAAAGACATGTTGTGAGTGGGATTGATGGAAAGGCAGAGGGTTTATTTTCAAGACAGCCTGAGACCCAACTGATTCAGGGATGACAAGTTCTTTGAAAAGGATTTCATAATTTTCAGCATAATAATGGCATTCATTCTAATATCATAAAGCAAACAAAAAGGTATTGAAATCTTAACCTTTTCTTTCTGTCCTCCTGCCACGCTTTTACTGTGTTCAGTTCAGGAAGTAGGGGAGGTGATTTTCAGTGATTTCAAAAAAATACAGCGGATATTTGGATTCATTTTGAGGGCAAAATGGCAACTCAGACTTTGCTAGATAATGAGAACATAATCAATACAAGTTTGGGGTAAATATCACATTTTATTTTTATGTGAGGTCTCAAAACAGTAGAATGTTTAAATGAAATCTAAAATGGATAAAACCAATAACATTTCAGCTCTCCTTAAATATTATGTGGTATGTGTGGTACTGTGAAAATACAATCATTTTCCACAATCCCACTGACACTTGTAACAAAAATAGCTTTTAAATTTTCAAAACAGCTTTTTAAAATTAAAGGAACTTTCTTATGCTTAGCATTTCTCACAGAATTTTTTTCTTTTTAAAAAATCCCTTCTTTCAGTCAAATTCTAGCTTGCTTTATAAAAGCACAAATTTTGCTTTGATACAGTTCAAATTTAAAATAGAAAAAGAAAAAAAGAGGAAATTGATTTCTTCCCCCTGTTGAAAGTTTACATACAGAATTAACAAAACAAAACATTTCTAGTGCCCGCAGATTTGCTCAGTGACTAGGGAGGTAAAGATGTGAGGAAAAAAAAAAAAAAAAAAAAAAAATATATATTCATTGTTAACAACTGGAAATTAATGAAGTAATAATTTCCTTTGAAATCACAGATCAAATAAGTTAAAATATGGCTTTAAAAGGATGCCCCCTTTTTTAATGGAAAAATGTCAAGCAGAACCAATGGAGAGACTCGGCAATTTGGACATTGGTTAGAGGTTAAGGACTTTTTTTGTAGTCTGTGTGGCCCAGGTTTATCCCCCCCAAGATGCTTGTTTAGCTAGATCTGATTGCCTGGAAACAGGAAATACTCTAGTGACTCAGCTCACCTGAGATTTTTCAGCATCCACTGTTCTCTTAAACATCTAAAGATATACGGTTTCATTCAGATATCTGCAATGTATGTATTATATAGCAACTATATATATATATACACACAAATATTTCACTATTAACTAGTTACTTACACAAACTTTTAATTTCCTTCACATGTATTATAGTGTGACAGTCCGTACCTGTCACGGTATGGCAGTATTTAGAACTTTTCAATACTTTTTTCCTTTTTTTGTAAGCCTTGGCAGAATTAAAATTACATTGAAATTATTTTCTTGAAAGTATCGGTTGTCAGACTCATGGCATAAACCTGATTTCTCACAATAGGTGCTTCAGAAAGGATGGATCTTAACTGATATTAAAACAGACTTAGCATATAATGTAGCCAGAATGTCCAGAACTATCTCAGTCATTCTGGTAAAATCTATGACTGCTCTTCTGTAGCCCACCTGAAGTTTAATTAGAATTCTTGAAATGACTTTCAAAAGATTGTACTTGTCAATGCCTACAGCAAGCATTGAGGTTTCTCTCCACCTCAAATTCTAACACTAAGGAGCTTTTAAGTACTTCGTGTTCCTACCTTGCTCTTTAATTTGACAGTTTTGCTAGATTTTTTGTTTGTTTTTAATATGCTGTAGTCAGCATATTTATTTTGTGTCACTTAGTTTGTGATCAAACATTTCAAAAGATGATATCCACTGTGTAAAATACATGAAGTTCACATTATTAGTCCTTAGATACAAGCTATTTCCAGAGCTTTGGAAGAAAATACAATATACTGTGTAGAATAATACTGAAACAAATTGAATCATCCTAAATGTATAGATTAGTATGTAACATTTTATGTATCCATTAATAATTTTTTTTTTTTTTTAAATATTGCTGTAATGATGAAAACCCAGTCTAAACATGAAAAACTTCACTTACTGCATCAGGCATCAGAATATTTGTATTCCTCCTGGGTTTTTTTCCCCTTCTTTCTTTCTTGGGGGGAAAAATCAGGTATGTTAAATTATAAATTGCAATTGCAGACATCCAACAATTGTACATTTCATTTTACTCTAATTTTTTGTATGTGCACAGTTTTGTAATGTTCCTTACATGTCTTGATAGTAGCAAACTTCAGGGAAATGTTGAAGCTTTCATGTTGGTTCACACATCATTATACTTTTGGGAAAGTCTTTATCCAGTATGATTTTTAAATACTTCAATTCTCAATTTACATTTATCACAACTAGGTAACTGTTTTTTTCCTGTTCCCATAGAACAAATTTTCAGAGCTCATAATGCTACAAAATATGAGAAAAATGCATTCAAAAATATGTGTTCAGAGCATTAAAATGTCAGATTAATTAATCATAATATTTTCTTTACCAATAAGAGAAACTAATTGTTTATTAATTTGAGGTATGTATTTGGAATCATGCTTGGTCTATTTTTCTGAGGGTTTTAAGAATGTTCTGAAGGATAGTAGATAATGACAAATATAAAATGAATACAGTATAGAAAATGATATTACTCTTCAGGGATTTCATACATTTCCCATGAACTACTGAAGGAAAGGGCCAATATTTTCCCTACCCTTCTGATTTTTTCACGTTTAACAGATCAAGTAACAAGTGGTAAGAAAAGTAGGTTTTAAAGCTTTCCTAGATTTGAAGCATCACATTCAAATTTTAAAATTAAAAAAAAAAAAAAAAGAAAGAAAAAGGATCTTATTCAAGTTTTGTGAAAGAACTATAGAAGAACATCATAAGAATGTTAAACAGTATAGTTTGTCTTTGTGAGATCCTCTGAGAAACTAATAGAATACTTGTTCTTGAAGGGTAGGAATGAGCTGGACGTTAGTGAATGAGGCTATTTGCTATTCTCCACAGCACAATTTTAACCACTGAGCTTTCTGACTGCCATCTAGCAATCCCCTGGTGTTTAGGACTCAATGACTTAGAAAGACCAAACAGAGAAATCTGCTTTATCAAGATCACTTGGTTCACACCATGGGATTATCAGATACAGATTTAAAAGTGCAAGAAAGCTAACAACAAAACCGGTTGATTATGATGGGGAACAAAGAATGTAACAGATAATAAATGGAAGCAGAAATATAAATACTGTTTAGGAAAGCTCTCTTTGAGATACACAGTAACTATATACAGTTTTTTAATTCTTCATAAATATTCATCAGCATTGTTCAGAAAGAAATTATTTATTAAAAAAAAAAAGAATAAAGTTACAAATCATCCCCAAAAGACACATTTCAAAGTTACAAGTGTAACAGTCAAATTTCAGTCCTAATAACAGTTATCATTTAGCGTAATTTTTAACAGGAAATTTCAACAAGGTCAGGAATTTTCAATGAATCATTAAAATTTACTGAAATTAATATTTCCTGGTCATACATGTTGACAAATTACCATATCTAAGTGCTTATTCTCTCATTTAAGAGAATATGGAGAGGTTGAAATTATTCATGAAGTAAATTTTGTTGCCTGAAAGAACAGTGATTATATTTTTTCTTAAAAAAATATATCTTTATATATATATTCATTGAAGTCATAGTTTAAAGGATCAAACATAATACCACAATTGTTTTGTATTCTTGGCCTTACTTCTTTAAAAGGTGGATAAACTAAATAGTAGATCTGTTCCCTGTGGTATAATTTGGTTTTTTATTAATATAGTAATGACGGTGTAGAATTTACCACCTTCATTTCTTTGTTTGGACCTAGACATATTGTCATTTGGTGACAGTTACATTTATTTGGGGAGGTTGATATTTAAAATATATTTTAATTCTTACATTCTTCCTCCCATTTTTGTCCTAGGGTGGGTGCGAGTGTACAGTTTTCCTGTGAAGATAATTATGTGCTGCAAGGTTCTAAGAGCATCACTTGTCAGAGAGTGACAGATACACTGGCTGCCTGGAGTGACCACAGGCCAATTTGCAGAGGTAGGTGCTATTCTTTGGAACTTTACCTGAAGTTTGAAAGGGTAATTTATAATTTCTGCTTAGAAATGCAGTGAAATGATGTTCAAAACAAAGCAAAAAAACACGTGTGTGTATATATAATTTATATCATATATATGTTTCTGTGTATATGGTTATATATATCCAAAGATCTTTCTTTAGCTTGAAGCACACAAGCAAAGATGTAGAAACAGTATCAATTTAGGGAGCTAATTTCCTTTTAATAATTTTCATTTCACTTAATCTTCTTTTTGTCATGTTAAACATTTTAAGTAGAACTAGTTAGTTATGTTTAGGTTAAACTTTTCTAATTAAATTCCTAAATAGGAGCTCCTCACAATCATATTTTGTTCCTCATATTATGAGAAGGAGGGGAGGTGGCTGTTTATTTGTTTGTTTGTATGTTTTTCCATTGCAATCTACAGCCTGTAATAAAAGAACAGAAAAATACATAAATGCTGTCAAAGTACGCCAGAACTGAGGTATATAGGAAAAATAAAGAGTATATGTCTATGTACAGAACTTTTCCTTTTTCTCAGTAGAAAAATTAATTTGGGTTGCATATTTGGATTGTACATGTTAATGAAAGTATTAACCCTAGAAATGTACTTGCCTTATGTCCTCCTAGAAACAGACAATCTAGCCAGGACAGGCACTGGAAAACAAGAAAAACTACCACCATTAATTAAAAAGAAAAAAAAAGGAAAAAAGAAAAAAAAAAAAGGAAAAAAGAAATAATACAAATTGTGTGATACACTTTGTTTGTAATTTTGAGGTAGATCAAACAGATACTTGTACTCAGAAAATCTTGTGTAGAATGACAGTTAACAGGGCAGCAAATGATAGGGAGCTGTGGAGGGAAGGATTTGCAACACCGGGGCCTAAGCTTTTGCTTGTTCAAGAATGAGCTAAAGCATAATCTCACTTATATAAAACTCAAACACTTACAAAAAGTTTCATTACCTAGTTTATTTCATAATACCAAAAGAAAAATATTTTTCTCCTGTTCTTAGAATAGATTTTTCAACTTGTATAATCACGTATGTGATATATCTGTAAATTACGCTGTCTTCGTTAAGGAGTGTAAACAGTTGTGTTGGGATGTCCCCAGCTAGCAGCTAAACACCTGCCCAGCCCCTCACTCACTCATGGCCAGTGGGATGGGGGAAAGAACTGGCAGAAAATTTGTGAGTGGACATCAAGACAGTTTAATAAATGAAGCAAAGCTGTGCATGCAACCAAAGCAAAATAAGGATTTTATTCACTGCTTCCAATTAGTGGGCAGATATTTAGCCATGTCCTGGAAAGCAGGGCCTCAGCACAAGTGATGGTTACCTGGGAAGACAAACCTATAACCATGAACGTGCCTCCTTTCCCTGAGTTTTTCTCGCTGACCATGTTGTCACATGGTATGGAATATCCCTTTGGTGAGTTGGCCTCAGCTGTCCTGGCTGTGTACCCTCCCAGCTTCTTGCTCACCCCCAGCCTACTTGCTGTTGGGGCAGTGTGAGAAACAGAGGCGGCCTTGATGTTGTGCAAGTACTACTCAGCAATAGCCAAAACACTGCTGTGTTATCAACACTATTCTAGTTACAAATCTAAACCACAGCAACATACAAGCTGCTATAAAGAAAGCTAACTCCATTCCAGTCAGACCTAATTAAAAAGTCTATAAAGGCAGCTCTTGGATAAATTATTGCAAGATGTAACATGGGTAATATTACAGACACATCTGTGTAAAGACTGGACAATCTAAAACATAGTAAAAAAGAAATAAATAAAAATCATACCTCCTACTCTTTCCAGAGCACCAAAGCAACTGTGATTCATAAGTGTCTCTTGAGCTCAGTGTCTCTGTAGCTTAGTGTATTTAAATGAAAAATCTAAATATACTCTCTCAGTACTTGGTTTCACACTACTGCAGAATAACATGCCCATGCTACTCCACTGTTCACTCTCTTGTTTGGTGGTTTGAGGTTTTTTTCATCTCGTGAATTTATTCTTGTTTGCTAATACATTGCTGAAATGAGCTGAAATAATCTATGCATGGTAAAAGTAATGCTCAGCAGAAAGGGGCTATTTGCTGCTGAATTATCTGTGTGTTATTACTAGTGTTTGCTGTTCCTTCTAATCTATTATCTGCAAATATCTCTATTATGCTTTACTCCCTCCAGTAAACTTCTAACAAAATAGGATAAATTAGTCCTATACTTCCATTAAAACCTCAGTTGGAAAAACAAGTTCCTTTCCTCAAACATACTTCCAAAATTGGAGCTAAAATTTCAGAACAGTCCGAGGGTCAAGTCAGCCAGTCTCTATAAGTAATTTGGTTTTTTCTAAATACAGATTAACATTGTTTAGGCTGAATGGTGTATAATTCTGGTTCAATATTATGATGTTGCACATGCATGTTTGTGGATGGTGGGAAATGAAAGATAAAAGTTTTATTTGTAGTCCATATTATTCCCAATCCCTTTACTGACCTTCAAGATGTCAGTATTCATGGTGCTCATACCAAGCATTTGATGACAAAGTACACAATGCAAAGAACAGCTTATCACATTTTCTAAACGATTATCCACTTAAAGTAGAAAAGCTGATAAGCTACACGCAGCTACTGTGGCCTTAATGACTTCAAGCCTATGAGACTTACTGAAGAAGCTGAACTTTGCACGTACCCCAGAACGGTGACAAGCAGAGTTCAGAATTTATGAAGCTGAGGATTAGTCACAGGAACCATCTTGCTGCTGGCGAGTCCCTTACCTTACTTGCAAGGGGCTGGTGACCCCCTGGGCACCGGGGAGCCGCGGGGTCTCCCTGAGGCGGCAGTGCAGGGCCAGGCCTCAAAGCCAGGGCCCATCCCGCCGCCCCAGGTGGGCAGCAGGGCAGGCCAGGGGCAGCCCCAGCCTCGGGCACCGGGCACCTCCCGGGCGATGGGCCACGGCTGGGCCGAGGCGTCAGAGCCTGCGTAGGGCTCAGGTTCAACAGAGCCTGTGAGCAGGCGTGGCTGTGGTGGAACTGCAGGCAGCTGCTCCTGAGACGTTGCTCAGATAAAGACTAATAGGCCAATCCCGCCCTGAAATAGAGTCCCTGGGTCCACAGGAAGGGAGTGGTGGAAGGCCCCAGCTGAGGCTGGTCGGGGCAGTTTAGGCCTGTTAGTGCCCTCAGGAACTGAACGGCGCTAATAACCTTACAGCAATTCATTCTTGGTTTCTGTAAGTGATATCACAAGGCTATCTAAGAATTTTTGTGCCATGTTTTGCAGTAACTCCATTTCCTAAACAGACCTTTGGGCAGAACTTCAATTATAGCTCTTGCTTGGCTTTTTTTTTTTTTCCCCTTCCTTTTTTTTTTTCTTTCCCTCAAAGTTCAAATAGGAGAAAGCTTGACTGAAAAAAAGATCTGAAAGGGAGATGTTTCCTCGACTTTCTTCTTTGTGGATAGCTAGAGATGGTACAAACTCTATTCAAAAGCTTATTGCTACAAAGTTGTACCTCTGGATTAGTTCCTACTGTAGCAGACCTTATGCAGGATGAATTGAAAACAAATAAATATACATTAATTGTCTGCTAGTTGTGGTGCTGGACGTATGGTGCTTCTACCAGTTACTGGAATGAAAATGTCCTATGAATGTGCTTTTGTTATTCTAGCAATTAAAAGAATATATTTTTCTTGATAAAGCAGCAATATGCTAAGCTTTCTGTATTGCTAGTAGGCAGCATGCAGTGGCATGCTTAAATGTGATTAGTTCTTTTTTTCCATGTTAAGCACAGACAGCTTGTTAATAATTGTCAGTGATGCTTTGGTAGAACTACCTATGTGGATGAGGGAGTTTTTTGGTTTCTACTGAGATTGTTACGGAAGATTTCCATGTGATGTGTCTGAGACTTAAGTGAAATTCATGGAAGTGCCTTAAGACAGCTTCTATCATAAATACAGATAGACATTTTCATGGAAAACTGAGTCCTAGGTGACTCAATCTAGACACAGAGTTATAGTTATTTCTCAAAGTCTAGTCTCTAATATAGTAACAAAGGACCAACTGGTGGTAGCAGATTGTGATGGAAGAATAGAAAATCTGAAACCAGTTTTCCTCTAGTTTCCTTTTCCCCTATCTATACTAGTCACACTTCTATTAATGGAGAAGAGCAGGCTTCCTCCCAGCAAGTTTGTGAGGTAAAGATATGCTCATATTTCATTCTTCAGAATGGAGGCAGCCACAGAGAAAGAAAAAACCTAAAACTTTCCAAAGTACTTTATTCTAATATTCAGAAAAAGAATGACCAAGTTTTTAAGGAATGTAGTCATTCCTCTTGCCCATACTGAAACCTTTAGTAACTGAAGAGTCTAAATTACACCAGAAGTTAATGGAAGTTATACAGATAAGTTCTGAGATTCAGATATTTGAAGATATACAGTATCTACTTAGAAATGGTATGATCTAGACTCTCTATTTTAGCATGTTGCCAAAGTGCTGTAGTACCATAGACCTGACAGTGGAATTTTAAAATGTTCTGAGTTCTATAACTCCGTTTGATGTCACTGAAAATTATATGTCTACGTATTTTTTTAAAATACTTTAAGATACTGAAATATTTTGAGAAGTTTGAATATTTTAGAAAATCTATTCCTAATGCTCTTTGGAAAATAACTTAATTCGTAAAGTAATTTATTTTCAAAATGTTAACTATCCAGAGTTGCTGAATGCGACAGAGGGATTGTGATGGTTTCACAACTGAATCTGTGCTTTACAGAAGTCAGGCTACTGCCTAGAGCCATTTTATATTTTTTTCTTTCTTATTTTATTTCCTCTGGTGTAAAAAGCTAAGACACGACAGAAGTTCAAGTTAAGGTTAAGGATATACTGTTACATAGAGTTAAATAATGGGATACATCTGTTTGTTTCTCCCCAATCATGGAGAAATCATGAAGGAGAGCCCACACTGGCCCTTCTTACATTCATACATAGAAGGCTCTCTCCCTCTACTTGAAGAGGGTAAATCTCTCTCTAAACAGAATATTGATATGATAATTATGAGAAATTAATTTACATAAAGTAAGACTAAAGCAATGTAAATGTTGGGCTGATTAATTGGAAAGTGCTGGTTTCCTTCCTCTGTAAGAAATTTTTCAGGATTGTTTTGATTTGCTCAAACGTCTTCAAAGGCAAATTGTAATAGAATATATCAGCATAATACTTTCATGGCAAGTTGTTATTAATGCTATGGCAATTTTATAATATTTATTTTAAACAGAGCAACTGATCAGAAGCAGTCTGATTTGTTGTTTATTGTTTTAGCGAGAACATGTGGTTCTAATTTACGTGGACCAAGTGGGATTATTACATCACCAAATTATCCAGTTCAATATGAAGACAACGCACACTGCGTGTGGGTCATTACAACAACTGACCCAGAAAAGGTATGTTTTTTCTTTTTGTCTCAAATCAAGCTGTAGAATTTTGGATTTGTCTTAAAATTATTTCATACATATTTGCACGAATGCATGAACACATGCAAGTGTGTATGTTCATTTAAACACCAAAATGACCAGAGTAGAGATGTTCAGAAAATATATCGGGCACTAGAAGAAAAATCTAAATTAGTAATATCTGTGAAAATGTCCACTCAGAGTAATAGGTCTCAATTAAAGTTCCCAAGTTATAAATGCATTTTCTAATGAAATACATGAAATCTTATTCAGAATCACACATTACTAAATGAGCTGATAGTGGATTTTTCGAGTTGTATCTTAATACTTACTTATTGTTGAATCTTAGCATAAAAACCAGACATACATCTAAGTATTTTCTCTGATCTTGTTAGGTATTTTACTATCTACATTATTTCTCTTTTCAATCCACTGTTTTCCAATAATGATTCTAAATATGTAACTATGAATAATTATGCATAAAATAATAGTAATAATTAAGTATTCTTATTATACTGCAGTGTACTGAGATGCATTTTTACTTGTGTTTCTGTAAAATAAATTTATTTCCTCAATAAAGGACAGAGACCCCCTACCAGTAGGAAAAAAAATGAATTAAAAAAAAATCTTTCACTTATATTTTACTTTTCTGTAGCAAAATGCTGAATAAATGAGTTACAGTAAGTTGAAAAATGTACAAGCTATATGTACTCTCATAATTACAAAACATGTATTTCCTATGCAAGTTTTTGGAGACTGTATTCTTGACTTCTTTAATGTAGTTAAGGAAAAAATGTTTATCTCGCCATATATTAATGCAAATGTTTAGCTGCAGAAAAGATCATTTTGCTGCATGCTTTCGTAGCATATTGTTGAGATGAAAACACTGTTTCTTTGCAAAATCAATTGGGTTCACTTTTTCTTAAAGCAGATTCAGTGCCTCAATAAAGGTATGTATTCAGAAAAAGCAGCAAAAGTACAGAACTATCACATTGTAGAACATTTTACTGTAGCGGGACTTCTCTCTGAAGAAAAAGGGCTTTTTTCAGTTCCAAACTGAACTGTTACATTTTATTTAGTATAGCAATTAGAAGTGACTATTTGTCACTGAATGACCTTTGACTTTAAAGTCATTAAATTTTATAGAAAGTATTAAATCACTTTGCATTTTTAAATATGGACAAGCATTAAAAATATGCAATATGTCTGACAGATGCATCTACTCAAACTTATATTCAACAATATGTAGTCTCATTGATTCTGCAAAATGCAGTATATTTTTATAAGAGAAAATTTAAGTGTGCATCAAAAGAAAATCAGTGAAATTACTACTAATAGAAGAGAGTCTTAGCATCTTAATGGTTTATTCGAAACTGTTCCATTAATTTTTCATTTTTATTTTTCTTCCCTTGACCTTTCAAGAATTTTAATTAAGCATTGCTTTTCATATGTATAATAAAATGAAGATAGCAATCTCCTTGCTGATTGCAAGAAAGTTTACCCATAATGATACAAAAATTGGTACCGACTGTTTAGTTTATTATTAAACTGCAGTTTATGATTTCTATGGAGGCTCAGACTTACTTGTGAAAAACACTAAACCTCCGTCTACTACAATAACATGCAAGTTCTGTTCATTCTATACAATATATCTTTCTCAATGGATTTAGGATTTTGGTAGTGCAGAGCTTAATGAGATTGGTGTGGATTAATTTACTACTCTGTTCAGTGGACTCAAAAAGGCACTCTTAAGTAGTATTCTGTGGGCAAGTTGATAGTTCATCAGTCACAAGAATACACTGAAGGCATTGTACACCGACAGGTCAATTCTTTTGTTACGTTCAAAATGAAGAGGTGTGAGTACAAGGCTTGAAGCTTTCACCCAGAAAAAAATCCACACTATTACATCCAGCTGGAAGGTAAATAGATATGCTAACAGACATATTGATAATCACAATGTAAGAAAAAGAGGTGGAACTTTAAGTCTTTCAGTTCTGGACAAGATGGGCAATAGGGAATGAATTGTCTTCTTATTAATCTTGGATTTGTCTAGCAGTGCAACAAAGGAAGATTATTTTCTTAACTTCATGTATCTTGGAAAGACGGGTATTTGCATTAGGACCATGACTATTGTGAATGTGAAGTCTTAAAATCAAACATGGTTAAGGCTTACAGTATCCTCAAGTTGCTTTCACATAAAGTCTACATCATCTTCATCAGTATGTATCAATAAAAATCTGATATTGGGACTTCTATCCCCAAATAACTGAATCTAGAATTAACACATATCCTTTTGGATAATAAAAGGTATGAAGAAAAATGCTTTTACTTTACACACTATCTGACTGAAATGGAACTTTTTTCCTACTTCTTTCTAAAGAACAGTATCTTGCTAGCATTTTGAAACCTATGAACTTTAAAAAATCAATTACAAAAATAATTTTCAGGTTTCCAAAATAATGAATTGATTTTAAGATGTGCTAAAAGTTATACAGATTTTCATCCCTGACTTTTGTTGGAGTTATGAATGACAGAACTCTTGAAAATTGAACTGTGTATTGAAGGTCTGATTTTAAGATTAGATTGAGGAGCCTACTCTTTTGCCTGTCAGATTTGAAAATATTTATCAGCATACTTAGGGTCTGTGTTTGATTTTCTTTTCCAAGAAGGTAGACAGTTCATGACATATTGTTACTGCGTATTTTAAATTAGTTTTGACTTACTCTAGCAGTGAATTTGTGTCCTTTCATCAGGTTAGTTTACACATAGCATTTTGTAAGATAACACAATGTTTCCTCTTAACATAACATTCAGTGTGGTTTAAAGAAGATAGCCTAGTTAAAGAACTGCCCTTGCACAAAAAATGAAACATAATGTGCTGGAATATTTTAAAGAATAAATTAAAAACAAATTGACACATAACATTTTCCAAATTCTACATTGTGTTGCTGGTGGGGGAGATTTTCAACACTAATTCAAAATGAAAACAAATCTTAACTTCCTATGGGGACTGTAGCATAGTTCCAGTTTTTAACCAACCATATCAAGATTGTTGTTAGTTAAATGTTTTTCTAACATTTATTTGCCTTTTTCTGAGCAACACAAATATCTAAGTTAAGCTTGGTTCTTCTCCTGTTTAAATGTTTTTCTGTTAATGCTCTGCTTATTTTGAAGAGTTGGTTTTCTTCCCTTAACATCTATTTGTTTCCTCTGGGTCCCACTATTGTAGCTTCTGATTGGCATCCTACTGAGTCATTTATTAGACTTTTAGTACTTGCAAATACAACTTTATGGTGCTCTTCTGACTCTGTCAAGTACGTGCCGTAATTCTTAGTAACTCTACATTGTTTTAGTTGTTCTGTTATGCAGTTTCTCAACTTTTTAGAATCAGTTACTTTGGACTGTTCTTCTGAAGTCTTACTGCTCTGTAGTCTTTATCTCTTTCTTCTTGTTAGTATAATCTTTTTAGTATGTTTTAAGCATGCTTCTATCCCTTGCTGTTTCAGTTCATTCTCTGGGCTGTGGGTTTTTTCATAAGACTTATTGCCTTGGATTTCCTGCGGTTTTCAGTATTTTATGCAGTGTCTATAGGAGGGCAAGGTTTGGTGGTATATCAGCAATGATACCTAGTTTTGCACAATATTTTTCTGACTGATCGTGGATTGTGGAATAGTAGATGTGCCATGGGCTGCAATAGTTCTAAGTTTAATGACCTGGTAAATGAAGAGTGTGTCCCAATTACTTTCTCCACATAGATAATAAGTATCTGTTTGGGCCTAACTACTTTCTTCTTCTTTACAAAAAAAAAAAGTTATTCACTGCAGTTGCCATAATTGAAGACATTGGAATTAATTAGAGAGAGTGTAGGAAACTTCACATACAGTTTTGTAAGGTTGAGCCTTCAGGTTTTTGGATAAAGGGGTTTTTTATATATACCTTAATATGTTGCAATAAAATGGTATTTCTGATTTATTGCATTTCAAAGCTCATTGCTGGGGAATTTCAGAACATTCTTACTCAGGAAAACTTTCCCCATTTCACACCTAGGGAATCCACATACTGTTAAGGTTGATTTTGAGATAATTTCTTTTAAGAAAACTCATTCTTGCAAGATGCTCTAAAAGAGCATTCTTACTAAGAAGTGTATGATAATATGCAGGGTTTTTTTGAATGAGATTATCTTGCTGATTCATGGATTGGTTCAAAGTTTGTGGTAGCTCAGATCTGATCTATTAGTGACATCCCTGACTTCCTCTTCCATGTAAGTAGTTTATGCATATATAATAATTTCCAATGGATTCAGAACCTTTGTTTCAATAGACAAGTTTGCTCCAGTTAGATGGCATTATTGTATTACATTGTTTAATATTAGAGTGCTTTTTTAGAAAGTGTGTTCATAGGTAGCCTGTTTCTTCAAAGCTTCATTAAAGACACGGCTCCTCTCCCTCTGAGTGGCTGATCAGACCATCCTGCCACAAGTCATAGGATGTTTGTCAGCATGTCTGACATCTACAGCACCTGCAGTCTAATGCTATGCTTTGACTGGGGAAGAGAACTCTTGCTGAGCACCATGTATCTCCTCCCTACCTAGAGGTTACCAGAGTGCTGCCACAGGACTGATTTTTATCAGTAGAACTTATCCTCTCTTACTGTACCCCAGAGTTTTGGGTTGCAGAGGTCTTGATCACCAAAAATATGTAGATCTAAGAACAACTTTCACTAAACTTTTGTGTATTCTTGGCAAGGTACAGGGTCATTCGAGTGATTTACTCAGTTCTTACTATTTCATAAGTCTCAGGATAGGTTTATTAGAGTGAAGGAAAAGGTCATTGTGAATTTACAATCAACTCATTTATACATCCTGTGCTATCTAGATCTTATAAATACACAAAGAAGTCCTTGAAAGGATGATTTCCCATGGTGTGTTGAAAATGAAAGCACAGTCTTGCATGCTTTTTTGTTGTTCACACAGTGTTAAAACTGAATTTTGTGCCATATGTAAATGTGCATACTTAAAATTAAATTCTTTATTTTTCATTTGCTGGACCAGTGTCTTTAATTTTAGGGGGATATGGCATCATTGAGGAAGGATTCACACAGTTTAGAATTAAAATTATTAAGGTCCCAGTTATGAAACAAAAAAATACTGGTTAAGTTCCCTCTTGCTTTGAAATAGGCTCATGTTTTTTTTTTTTTTTTTTTTTTTTTTTTTTTTATAATCAAGCAGGGTAGTTTAGAACACAAAGTATAACTAAAGCAATTGTACGAGAAAGCAGTCATTACAGTTTAAGGATGAGAATTTAAACTTTCAGTGTCCTAAAATCTTATACAAAACTTCCCGGGTAGCCTTGATTCTGTACAGTCTTAAATACATTTCAAAAACAAACAAAAGAGTCTGTATATTTTAATATTATTAATATTAATTATTATTAATATTTTAATATAATATGCAAAATGTACTTACAAGCCTACTGGAAAAATCATGTAATAGATAACTCACTACAGTATATGTTCATCCTCAATTTGAATTTAAATACCAAAATTGTAACACAGAATTCTTTATATGTACAACTGACATTAAAAAAATACATAGAAAAGAAAGCAAAAGAAAGCATTTTATTTTTAAAAAATTATATCTTTGTGTTGCTGTCTGTTTTGTGTATACTTAGAACATTATGATTTTTGTTAATAATGCTTATATTTCTACCTTTCAAGACATCATGTGAGTGAAATGTAGTAGCATAGCTTCTATATATTATTTTCTTAATAAGTTTACTGAAGCTTTATTGGATGATAAATACTGTAACACAAGTAGGGCTGGAACAGAAGACTCAGTTCTGGCGTTGCAGCCATTTAGGATGAAATTTAATTTGCACATATGGGTGCTACATGTCTAAACTCCAATTGTACTTGATGGAGATCTGTCATATAGAGTCAAAACAATGCTTCATCTTGTCCTAAAGCCATCCACTGGAGGCTGATCAGCTAAATCACTGTTTGGGCTTTGTTTGCTCTCACTGGATCCAAACCAAAAGGGATTTAGACATTTTAAATTTCAGCACGCAATGTTTAGTATATACAGAGCTTTGTGGAATAAAGCTATTTTAGATGAAGGACATGCCTCACAGATTGAATTGAAAGAGTCCCATAATGGCCATGTGTTGAATGAAAAAGTGTAACTTTGGAGTAGGGGTATACCAGACTTAATTAAAAGAAAGTGTGAAAAACAAATTTCTCCTACATTAATACATTTCCAAGTGTGAGCCTTTTAGTGAAACTGATATACCCAAATCAAAACCTCTTTCTTTATTGATTGTAGATGTCTCATTTGTGCCTTCATTACAAGAAGTTTTAACTCTTGCTGTCTTTAAAGACTGTTGGAGGTAGTGATGGAAGAGGGATCAGTACTGTATTTCCTGGTTTGTGGGGAAATCTACCTGAAGGAGCACTCGATGCTTCTGGCATTATTTCTTGTGGTATTTGATGTATTTATTTTTCTCAGATGATTTCTAACATTAAATGCAGAAACACACCCAACTCTTAAGTTTTTCCTCTCCTAAGGCAATTGCCACAAATACAGGCTAACAGTTATATTCCTTGTTGCTTATTTTCCCTCTGACCTTCCTCTTTCCATCCTGTTTTTGAATGAAGGAGACTAACTACTGAGCCTTATCTGTGTTCAGTATCTCAGATTTGCTTTCAGGATATCAGCTAGGTTTACTCTACCGAGATTTAGCTGTGGGCTGTGAATTTTATGAGCCTCAGATAGATCTAAGTATGACATACTGAGTTAGAAATGGCAATTTAGAGGAAATAAAAAAAATAAGGACTTTTAGAAAGAAACTGTAGAAGCATACACATGAAGGAATGGAAAAACCGAAGAAGGAGACTTAGCAGTAAATTTGCTGTGATACTGTCTTCCATTTTACAATAAATCCATATTTCAGAAAGACAGTTGGAATATATTAGCTGGTAATGCCACACTGAAGACAAACAAAAGATTCAGCCTCCAAACAAAGTGAATGTATTAGAATGTGGCAAAGTTTTAACTGGCAAGATTAAGGCATGTATACATGGCTTAACAAACTATTAAAAAAAAACCCCAAACAAACAAAAAAACCCTCAAAACCTTCAAAGTTATCAAGACAATTTTGTTAAATACAGAAGTATGACATTTTAGAAGTGTTGATGCTTCTGTTTCCTCATGTTCTAATACCAGGTCAAGGACAAAGAAAAAAGAGTTTTCCCTTTGAAAAGAGGGCAATATGTAATGCTTTCACTGTGATATGTTTGTGCTATATCTGCATAGGTAAGAATTATACAAATCCATTATTGTCACTATTTTGTTGAATACTTATTGCAGTGAAAATGATCCGTATTTGCCTTTGTCATAGACACACTTTTCCAGCCTGAATGGCTGTTAAATTCTTCATATTGTAGCCTGTATCTTGCAAAACAAAACCAGGCTATTCTTCTTCGAATTTGTTTATTTTATAGCTAAAACAATCCCCTACTCAAAAAAAATACAAAAATCCCCAGAACTGTATAACACATAAGCATGCCTTTTTATTTTCCAATTGCCAGAGGTAGTCTTTAAAGGTTAACAAAAAAAACCCATAAAACCCAACAACTACACGTTCATTATTGGCATTTATCTTTATCCAGCCAGTGCCATATACGTACTTCTCTTGCTGCTGACAGTTGAGTTGTTGCCTCCAGCTTTTATCTTAAAGGAACTTACCCACTGCGAGTGCACTTAGAATTCCTCCATCATTTCCTTCCTCCACTATGTTTTTTGTCCTTTCATCTTCCTCTGCCTCAGTTTCTTCTTTTTTGATGTTTTGATCTCCATCAATATATTTCTTTTCTCTTTTAGCTTTAACCTTTTCTTCTTTTTCATTTTATATATTTTCAGAAAGGAAAAGATTCAGATACAAAATTCAAATATAGAATCCTGGTGGTTTTCATGGTTTAAATGGAGCTCAAAAACCAATAAATGAATGGTCAACTGAAATTTTAACTTTTTTTTAACCAGAAGAAAACAGTAACCTTTTATTCATAGTTTGTCCATGTAATTACAATACTAGTAAGCTTAAGAATGTACCAGCTGGTGTGGTGACATATTATTCCACAGAAAATATATACATTTAATTTCTTCATAATGAAAGGGCTTCAAACAACTTTACCAAATGGAGAATTGGTCAGACTTCTTGAGCCTTTGGTGAATATCCATTAAATATACCTAAATATAAGACACTTTCTTAAGTACTTTGTATCCACACATTATAAAAAACCAGTCAACATATTTGTTATTACTCCTGCACATACATACACAGGCACTCTTACACAGAGACATGTAAAATAAACAACTGAATGTTTTACTTGTACAATCCAAAGCATATAAATATAGCAACATAAACTCATTACTATTATTTCATTTAATTCAGGATATTTCCTGACAGGAAAAACATGTAACAGAGCATGCATCAGATGAGAACATTCTGCCACTATGTAAAAAAAAAAAAAAAAAAATCCAATTAAATCTCCACATACTTTTCATCTCTTGTTTGTTCTACAAGGTAGTTGCCAATTCCCATACTAGGAACTATCAGGCTTATTCAGTATTACTTTGTCAAATGTATAAATCTAAGACACCAAGGTTTATGTGTAAATATTTTTCCCTGGAGATTGAAAGTGTCTGCAACTATTGACAGTATATCATACCTGACAATGTCCTTGGATGTTGTCTTTGTTTATATACACTTCCCCCCCCCCCCCCCCCCCCTTTTTATTTTTTTCTTCATTTATCAGGTATTCTACATAAATTATCTTTGTGCAGACCCTGTGCAGTCTGATGGGGTTGATAATGAGGATGACATAAACTCACATTTACTGCACAAGGAGACAAGTGCTACAGAATAGTTTAGGCACCTGCAGTTTTGGGTTACCTCACAGAGCATGTTCATTTGCTTTGCCTTGAAACATAGGTGGTCAAAGTTCTGTTGTGCATGATGCTCACTGTTTATCTTCTCTTTTAAATCTCTTCTTGGGTACCTTTTCTACTGGGAAAATGGCAACTGATAACTTATAGGAAAATAATAGGAAATTTTAAGAAATTCACTGACTGCATAGTGAAGTGTGTATATATAGGAAAAAAGCATTAGATTATTTTAAAAATATGTTAGTATTTTCTGAAAATTATTACAATTCCTATTAATTTTCTTTAGTGATACTATAGATTTGGTGTTTGGCATCACGACAAATAGAAACCTCGAGGTATTTACATAATAAATTAGCGTCAGCACTTCATTTAATTAACTTGCTTTGCTGTATTACTGAACAGGAGCTTCATATTATAAGTAAAGAGCCATTAGGGAGAATAGTAAATGGAGGACCAAATCATCACACGTACTTTAAGATGTGCAAATCTCAGGTTTCAGAAAGATGATGTTAAAGGGGAAGGATAGATGTAGTTCTACTTATTGGAATTTTTACTTAGTATGGGAGATACGATAGGGTTTGCAGTAAGTTATTATAGAATAAAAAGATTTTCAAAGTGTCATGTGGCAAAAATGGCACTGGGGCTAATTTGATAGCTGAGATTCAGCATGGGAAAAGCAAGCTCCAAGGGTATACTATGTAGCCTGTACTAACTCCTCCATAATTTAAAGCCTTTAAGTGCACTGCCTAAATTAGTTTTACTTCTTTAGGATCTATTTTCAAAGTAAACACCTCAAAGGGTATTGCAGCCCATTTAAGATCAAATTTTCTTCCTGGCTTTCATTAAGTAAAGAAAAGCTAGAATGATCAATGCTGACTGTGACAGGTGGACAGTGAAATTCTCACATATGTAAACATTTGTGTGTATATATATCTGTTCACAATATGAAGGGTTACTAATGTCTAATAAACTAACTTTTTAAAATTTTGGAAATGTAAATTAAATAATTTGGTTGGAACTGTTTAGAAAATACGAAATACCACACAAATTTAATGCCACTTTGAAGTAACTAGTGACAAAAAATTCAATCCTAAAGTATGATCTCAGCAAAAATCAAGGTAGGTATTAATACACCTGCTGTATATTGTGAAAGGGACTTACATAGAATAGCATGCTGATTTGTCAGCTACTTGATCTAAGAAAGATGTGGATAGATTTGAAGTATGTTAGAGAAAAAGAACAATGGTTCAGCAGTTGGTGAATTGTATTCATTTATAAAAATAGTTAAGAAGCACCACCACAAACAGTCAAAACCAAGATCATGATCCTTCCTATCCTCAGCTCAAATTGGCCTACTTTAGCATGTGAACTTTGACAATCTGACTAGATCCACAGTACAGGTAACAGACTCTTTACACAACCTTTTAAACATAGCTTTCAATTTGGCTGGCAATCTCTAAGACCTCTTGAGGACTGTCATGAACCTTAGGGTCTCTATCAGTCAGTCTGTCACATGTCTATGCATGAGTCATTTTTTAAAAAGTCTTAAGTTTCTTAATAATTAAATCTTGCAACAGTATGCAGAGCAAAGGTTTAACTACCCTTTTAAAACATGGCCCTGTTTGCTTCTAAAATATCACCCATAAACCTTCACAAGTGAGAATAGGTTTCAGACATCAGATCTACACATGCTTAATGCTCATCTCTTGTACTAGAAAATAACATCAAGTGCTTGCTTATCACATCTTTGGTTATTTCTCTGTCTCTATGAAGAATTTGACTGCATAAATGTCCAGTATTTTCAGTAGGAAGTAACTTGTTTAAAGAATTTTTTCTCATTCCTTACATTTTTCAGTATACTTATGAGGTAGAACATGCAATGAAATGCTGAGTTCAGTTACCTGTCTCATCTCTGTATCCAGTGGAAGAATGGTTTAGACAGAGCTTGTCAGGTTGGCCACCCTTTTTTCATGCAGCACTCATCTCAACATTTTACTTTTAATTTATTTAATAGGTAACTGTTATCACTGTTCCAGGCTCACTGGAAAGGAGACAAGTGAAGAGGTTGCAACATAATGCAGATGTTCTTTTGTAAAGAGACCAGTGAAGAATGCTGGCTGGAGGGCAGGGAACCTGGCAGTTTTCTGCACTGTCACATTGCCTTTGTGATGGATTTGAGCAGTATAAACCAGAGTTCCTGAAACAGTGTTTAATCACAAAGTCACAGGAAGAACAGTTTCACAAAGCCAGAGGAGGGTATATTCATAGCATAAATGCAAATAAAGAATAAGAAATAATGTCACTACTGGTTTGCTTCCTGTTCCTTGCCCAGATTTTGGCTTTCTTTGCCAGTTAAACATGTGCTGCGTAAAATTTTTTTCTTTTTTCAAAGACAGATTTATGCCTTAAACTGAATAGTTAGTCCCTCTCTAGCCTTTTCAATTATAGGCCTTGCTATTTTATTTTCCCATTTGTAGGAGAAAGCAGATGTTTTGCTAATTGGGCAGCAGAAGCTCCCCTTCTAAATTTTTAAAATGTGATGACCCTGATTGGATTTCATACATTAGAAGTGGCCTGAGGCAGAATAAGCTTGTTACATTGCAGAAGTTGTGCCTGTGCTACAAAGCGTTGTGCCCACTCCCTCCTCTCTTTCTATGCACTAGATCCATATATACACAAATATATACATCTTTTTTCTTTTTTTTTTTTAATCCAAACTTCATCTTTGGAAGCAATAAATTAACTAGAATAAAATAGTTTGGATAAGTGTGACCAGACACCTTTTCAGTTAATTGTACCTTCATATGTATCAGGAGGAACTATAGTCTGTCTCTGTGGAAAAAAAAAAAAAAAAAGACATGATTGCTCAGACTCTTGGAAATAATGTAAGAACAAAATAAAAAAAATTAAATTTAGCAGTTATCATTAGGAAATCTCAGTGTGATTCTATGCTACATACAGTTCTTGTTTTCTGCCTGTTTATTGTGATATGAAGAGAAACTGGTGGCTGTTTTTATGATACTTGGTTAAATGAAATGCTAGTGTTATTTGCCCTATGGCTGAATTTCAGTAAGTTCATATGTAAAAACAAATCTGTGTTCAAAAATATTCTAACACTTTTTGGGAAATTTTGTTTTCCCAATGCTGCACATATTTCAAGGAGAAATGTACTGCTTCCACTTGAGTGTATCGTGTAGTATTTAGAGATGATATACATAAATATAATTTTGCAAGTCCTCCTAGTTATTGAAACATTAAATCACAGCAATAAAATAACCTTAGTGCATGAGAACATTCCTTACAATTTACTGCAATTTTCTTATAATGAAAAGCTATATGTAATGGAGAAGTCCAAAATGCTATGTGAAACTTCTCATCTGATTAACTTGTCATCTCAAGAAAATCTGACTTTGATCAAATAAAACAATTCCAAGATTAAATCTTAAATTGTTCTCGATCATATGCTGGACCATCTCTTATTTAGTAATTGTAGTCTATTTTCTTTCACCCTCCATTTAAAGGACTCTACTGGTTTAGAGAAGAAATAAGGTCTATTTTAATTTTTTTATCATTTTTTGAATGTTTTTTTGTCAATTGTAATTGTACCATGTAACGTAAAACTCATGTTTTTCCCAGTTTATTTTAAGAGCTTTCTGGGTGTTCATGTTCACAGACTTTAATCAATGTTGTAATCGCAAAACAATACGCAGATTTTGTCATTAGAGGCTAACAATGTGGGGCATCCTCTTCTTGATTACCAGTTGTAAATTGTTTAAGGGGTTAATGTATCTACATAAAGCTGTTTACACATTCCTGCTCTCAAAGGTCTTCTTTTTGCACCTTTCATTGTGTCCTGGAGCTATAGTAACTCCTGTACTAGATTAAAGGAAGCAGATGTGAGTTAAGAGCTGTGTAGTAATTTAGCTGATGCACGTGCCCAGAGAGAGAATCACAGGACAAGCTCCCACCTTAGGAAGTGGGGGATGGTGAAGAAGCTTCCTTTCCTGGACATAGAAAGGCATTTCTTTTCTTCCAATTGTCTTGCTGAGAAAAGGGAAAATGGAGTCTAAAACATTGTGTGTAGTTTACTATTTAAACAGTAAAATCATGATGAGGTCATCATGCCTTTTGAGTTTTTCATGCCTTTTGAGTTTTTCATACCTTTCAAGTTTTTCATGCCTTTCAAAAAAGGAATCACCTGTTAGGATGATCATCCCTTTCCTCTCCAGATGGCAGAAGTAGGATGAGATTTCCCAGCATGGTTTTCCTCCTCTTCCCCGTAGGTGGTAACTTTCGTCATTATGACAAAAGGAAATATTTTTAACTTAGTGAAGAGTTTAGTAATTTAAGTAAGTTATCACTGGAACATAATTTACTTACTAATCTTTCTGAAATATGCATAAGCAAAGATAACACCTGTGCACCATGGTAAAGCATTCAGAATTGAAGTGAGGCATAAACACAGGCTTCACCACAGGAATGAGATGTAGGTGGCTCTAGTTCCTAGGAAAGATGAAAATGGAGACCAGTTCATTACAGTGGAAACTCTTATTTCTACCTAAGGAGGAAAACATCTTAGGAGGAGTCCATTCATTGCTAATCAGTTCTTATTTCAAATTTGCTATTGAAATGGGCAGAAGAAAATGACAGATCATGTGGGACACGTGAAATTTGAAGGCATGGAAATAAGAAATTTACATTTTCTCTGAACTTCATCAAGACTCTTCTTCTCTTATGGCTGTTCTGTTTTGCAAGGTGCAGGACCTCTGTTGTCATGAACTTCACGAACTCTGTGAATGGAGAGTTTCTTTCATGCAGATTTTAGCCTCTATGCAGAAGTCATTCTTCTAAGCAGTATTCTCTATATTTAATTATTAGCATAAGTACCTGGCAACAAAGTACAAATCAAGAAGATAAAAAGTCTACTTTATTTCTTCAGTTAAAATCCAGAAGTTTCTAGAGGGCAAATCTAGGGATTTTAAGTAAAGCTGAAAACCACATTGGCTGTTTAACAACTTGAATTCACAAGGAAGTCTTGCAGAAACTTGCATCTGCGGAGCATGAGCAGAATCTCAGAAGGTGGGAAAATGAGAGAAAGAGGGATAGGACAAGATCCAAGTATTGCCTCCAGTTGTCCTAAGAGAATAAATTAGGCTATGTTTACATTAGCATTGGTAGTGCAGTGCACCACCAGCAGCTTTATAGTGCAAAACAGTTTGTGCTAAGGGCCTGAGGTCCATACTACGTGTATATTTCAGAGATTTTACTGTGGACTAGTTGTAATCTGCTTCTTTAGGCCGAATGCCTTTTACTGGCTGGAGAACACCTTCCAGCTTAGTTTCATCCACAAAGAACTCAATTTATCTGATCTGAGATTGCTCTGTGATGCAAACCAAAGCACAGTAAGAGGACATGACTGAAGATTGTTTCAGAAGTGCACCCTTGATCAAAGCCTTGATGAGAATGTATTTTTAATCTCCTGGTACAACTATCGTAACACATGGAGAAAGCTGGCATTTACAGATACTTTGTACATGGAGGATTGAATTGGATCCATGCGTAAATGAATGCTCAGAAATGTCCTTTTAAGATTTTGTATTATCTTCATGAAAGTCAGACACAAATGCCACCCAACAAAGTAGTTTGAGAAGCTGGCTTACTCAGCACATTGCCTATAATGAATATATTCTTGCTACCCACTAGTTGTTTGTTGGTTGGTTTGGTTGGTTTTTTTCCAAGGCAAAGGCAGCACTTATGTGGAGTATGGACACAGGCAGAGTATGTATGTCATGTTTTAATTCACTCTTTCACACAGTTAACATAATTCTTAGTACTGTTCTGTGTTATCAGACTGTCAAGTTAATGGCCTCCTGAATGATCATTCTTTTTAATTGTAGCTTAGATGTTTTGAAACCTTTTGATGTCTGCATTGTTTTTCTCTGTAATTAGGTGGTATTTTTTTCCCCTCCCTGATTTTAAACAGACTTACTGGTAGATTATATTACTGTCATGGTATCTCTCACAAGAAGGTATTGCATGCATGCTATGCGATATGTGCAATTTTATGTGTATAACTCTAAATGTTTACAAATGAATTTTTTTCTATATTAGCCAGTTATTAACTCTGTAGAATCAGTAGTCTTTCTGCTCTGACCTTATCTAAAAGGAAAACACATATTCATTTTTTCATCAAACAATATATTCAGTTTTTGTTCTAGATCATCTATCTTCTGTAACAGCCATTTAAATAAAAAAAAAAAATGTAGTAAATAAACTAATAATTACTTCCACTTGAAGTGAGCAATGGGGTTCTAATGTTTCCAAGGTAAATGTTCAGCTACTCCACAAAACACTTTACTACTGCACTCTGCAAAGTTATCGTTGATTCCACTTGTTCATTCTGCACAGTTTAGTTCCATCAAGAGCAAATGAAGATATGAGACTGATGGTATGTTTTTGCACTTGAGATCCAATATATAGATTAACAATGCATTCAGCTGGTTGTCACTTTTCAAAATGGACTATCTGGATGTGATTCATTTCAAGACTAAACATATATAGGTAGATGTCTGGAGGCAATCTCAAGGCTCAGTAGCCCACCAGAGAAATCTCTAGTTCCTTTTGAGATTAAGTTCTTCTGCTTTCCCTCCAGGTGTGGATCCAGAAAGTCATAGGTTCCCATAGATCCTGTTCTATCTGCCAGACCCCAAATATGTCTCTGATACCTTAAACCACCTCAGTTAGCACTAGTCATTTATTTGTGGGCACCTTACTGAGCTCTCAATGCCTAAGCTTCAGTTATAACCAGGGGAACCTACAACAGTAATTCATCTTAGGCTGAAGCAGACACATAGCTGCCAGTCAGATCAATAACTCTTTTAGCTATATTTACTGCAGTGAGAGATTAAGATACCTAAAGCACCTTTAGACACAAATGGGTAAACATCTACCTTTAGGTGTTTTAGAGCTCATTTCAGCTACTTCACCATAGGCTTCTAATACCATTTGAGATGCCTTAAGTAATCCTTCCTGGCCTCCAGCTGCTGCTTCAGAAAATTGTGGACCTCTCACAGATCCTGTATCTTCAGGCAATGTGTAGATTTTACCTTACACTTTCAAATGACACAAGCCAACTATTTAGATTTATACTGAATTTCATCCTTAGTACTGATTTCTGCAACAAGGTTATATTTACTTTAAACACTTTTTTTTTTCCCTATAAAAATGGGGTAGAAGAATCGTGTTACAAATGTCTTGGGTATGTCTAGTTTCTGTGCAATCCTTTGAATAATATTCAGACAGTTGAGAAACACTTGTTTGGTCATTTCTGCTTGCTTACTTATTTCCTTTTGCCACTTTATGAATCCTGTGGATATGCTAAGTGTATCTCTTGATTGCTGTTTCAAAGATATTCACTGAAGAATTCTCTTATAAAGTTCTATGACCACTTAAGCTTTGAAAAATTTTGTATTGCAGCTATGTTGGTAGGAGACTGTGTTTTCAGCATAATTACTTTCAATCCATGTTCTTTTAACTAGGCCAATCAAAATACAATTCCTGAATTGGATTTACAATAATGTGGTAAAATAATGAGGGAGGTGGTATCTTTATTACAGCATTAGGTTTATGGTAATTTAGTATAACCACTTGAAATATGATACACTTTATAATCTAGTTGTACCTACTGTGAGTCAGGGGTTGGACTAAATGACTTCCAGAGGTAGCTTACAACCTAAATGATTCTCTGATTAGCAAAGTGATTTCAACAGTGGGAATATTTTATCTGTTCATATATGTATTTCACAAATTTCTGAGGTACTAGACATTCATTTCCATTCCTACAGACATGAGAATTGTCAAGCTTATCTTTGTGGCATTTTAAGTATAACAATGTGATTATAGACAATTTTAAAGAACTTACAACTTTTCATTTAAGCCCTTTGCAATGCTAATTATGATTCCTAAAGGTATTTGTTTATACAAACAGAATTTTACAACAAAAGGGCCAAAAAAGTCTTTTATATAAGTTTTAAAAAATGCTTTAAGATAAAAATGTGGCATCATGCAGGAATTCTAATGCTTACCTGTAAATATCTCGCTGAGCTGGGTTTGCCACTAGAATTTGGACTTTAATGTGGCTGGTCTTCTCCTTGTTCAAACAGTTAAGAAATGAGTGTTTAAAAATCAAGAAAATCTTTAAGATCCTAATTTTATTTTTTTTTCTAGAAAGCCATTGTAGTAATATTTAAATTATTTTCTCTTTCAAAAAACAAAGAATAATAAGGTCAGGTTCTTTTCAAAATTAAATTACAGCTTTAATAGACATGAGTAATATTTAGAGATATGAATTAAATATTTAATTATTGTCTTCAACTTCTATTTTCAGTTCACTGTTGGACAGTTTAATCATATGGGGATCAAAGACTTGCATAGTACTTTTTGACCCTTGTAGTGTTGTTCCAACACATTGTTTTATCATGAATAGCTATGTATCAGTTTAAAATATAATTCAGTTCACCTTCAAGAAATATCCTACATTCTTATTCTTCTTGAATAAGATACTTAGGTGAAATTTGCAGTAGTAAATATGCAGTAATAACTTTCAACAATTAGGGCAGTATTATTATTATTATTATTATTATTATTATCTTCTTCTTCTTCTTCTTCTTCTTCTTCTTCTTCTTCTTTATAGACCTCTGTGGGCATTAGCAGCTAAAAACTGTCAAAATGATACAGATCAATATTTTTTTTTCCCCACTGCTCTGTATGCATTAGAATTCAGAGAACCTCTAGTTCATTTCACAAATTAATCTTCTAAATTGTAAAGGCCTGAGGAGATCTTCAGTTCCTGCTTCCTGGTTGTAAGCTGAATCCTAGTGCCTCCACCTGAGGCAGAAAACTGACCAGTCTATATATGCCTTGCAATTCACTGAATTTACCTTCTATTGACAGTTCTAGAGTGGTATGGTCTGAATAAGATACAATGAAACAGGGAGACACAAAAAAGATAATGGGTATTATTGACATTCAGAACATTGATTTCTCTAACAAAAGTACATTTTTGGTGCTGTGGGAAAATGCTAATATCACAATCCAAAGGTCCCTGATGAGACATAATGGGCAGAATTAATCACCCTAAGCCATTTTCTGAGACTTTCTACATATTCATATTTGCCCTTGGTTCACATTTTTAGATTATCTTTGCAATCACAGAATGAAAAATGTTTTTAATAAAAAGGGAGAAGTGCTATTCTGTACAGAAACACTGAGACAAAGAAAATTCTACAACAATTGTTTTAATAGTAGCACTTCTGAATAACGTTTTATAACACTGGACAATTTGTAGTAAGAGAAACAAAATTGACATATGCTTGCACTATGATCTTCTAGATCATACGGAATATATTGGAAAAATAAGAAATGTTTTATGCTATCATTTCATACTTTTTTTTTTCCTCTGGGATATATATTGCTGTGATGTATCTTCCTTAGAAAAAAAGTTTAATTTAAATAAAACCCCCCGAACATTAGTATCAAAATGACAAAATTAGTCTTTTGTGCAGCTGCCAGATGGTCACCAGAGTCAAATATATTTTTCATACAAAGTAATATGCAAAATCCCCAAAGGATTAATATGATAGTAAAGCTTTTATTGAAATCATTAGAATAAATCTAACTCTCTAAACCGAGCTAGAACCTTTTTATGGAGGCTCAGTATATCCATTGATGTAATTCAAGCATTTTTTTATTTAGCTAATAAAAATGCCTACCAAATAGACACTGATAGTGATAAAGAGAGAATAAAATAGTTTGGAAATGACATTAGAGATCCACATTTAGAATTAATAACATTAGAGTAGTCTCAAATGTATTTATTTTTTAGTATTGTTATCTAGATTTGTAATTCATAAAGAGCCTTGTGTTTTTCTTTTAAAAAGTGATTAATGGGCAGGAATATAAGCAGAATAAGTCTCCTTTATTATGTCTCATCTACATTTTGAAACATTGCTTGAAAAAATTATTACATGTAAAAATATCTTTACCTGTGATACAAAAGCAAATGTTGAACTGAATTGGCATCAAGCATATTTTTTTCATTTTACTCAATCTCACTGACTTATGTTTCTTAACAACAGGCAAAAGAGAGCTACACAATAAGATCAGCTTGGGCATGTTATTGGCAGGTATTAAGTCCTTCCTTTAGACACAAGCTAAGTCTCAGTTAGAGCAGTGCAGTAATAACAGAAACACCCACTGCTTCCCTCCCTGCTGCCCCAGTGGGATGGGGAGGAGAATCAAAACCAAGTAAAACTTGTGGGTTGAGATAAGAACAGTTTAATAATTGAAATAAAAAAATAAAATATAACAACAACAACAACAACAACAGTGATTGTAATCAAAAGGAAGATAACAACAGAGTGAAATATAACCCAAGAAAGACAAGTGATGCACAATGCAATTGCTCACCACCTGCAGACTGATGCCCAGCCAGTCCCTAAGCAGCGTTCCACCCCTCCCTGCCAACTCTGCCCAGTTTATATACTGGACATGATGTCACATGGTATGGAATATTCCTTTGGCCAGTTGGGGTCAGGTGTCCTGGCTGTGTCCCCTCCCAACTTCTTGTGCCCCTCCAGCCTTCTTGCTGGCTGGGTATCATAAACTGAAAAATCCTTGACTTAGCCTAAACACTACTTAGCAACAACCAAAACCATCAGTGTGTTATCAACATTATTCTCATACTAAATCCAAAGCACAACATTATACCAGCTATTAGAAAGAACATTAACTCTATCCCAGCTGAAACCAGGACAGTATCCACCCCTTATTCTAAACCATTTACATCATGCGCAGGACCCGCATTTTCCAATACATCCCAGTTAATCACTGTCACCTTTCCTGTCTTTTGATTATAAATATAGATGGTATAGGTATAGATATAGATACACATGCACAGATATCATTCCCTTAGTCTATGGGCTATCCCTATAAAATGTCTGTTGAGTTCATTTAGTCCATGACTTTGGGCTCCATCTGTCACACCAGTCTTTCTGGGCAGGAGGGATGGTGTGAAGTCACTCAGTCAGCAGAGCAGGATTAGGCTTTGACACAGTGCAGCAGGCGGGTGACATTAGGCACAGTAGGAAGATGGTGTGTAGCGTTGGGTTGTTGCATGCTGAAGTCAGTTGTGGTTCTATCACTACTGTGCTTCGCTAGGTTTTATCAAAGTTTGTTCTTCATTAATCTAAGTGATTCTTAGTGTAATACCATTGATACAGCATATAACAATTATAGTAGTGATGACATACAGTGGCAGGGTTATATAGCAATTAACATCATACAATTCAATTCACTGCCTATTCTCACCTAAAATCAAATCCCCTTGAGGCACACATCGGACTTCCCCATCCTTCTGCATCACCCACCAAGTCCACCCGGGTCCTTGAGCAAAAGCAATACCAAGAATGGGTTTGCCTTTACCTGAGGCAGGAGTAACCCAGACTGTCTTCCCTAGCATATTTTTTATGTGCATTACAGGGACTTTACCCCCTTCTACAGTAAGTAAAATTTCTGCTCTTTATTTTTCTACTAGTGTCTTTTTATTGAGAATCAATAAGTAAACAGTTATTTGCTCTTACTGATGAGATATACATGTTTATAGTTTCTTTATCTTTATTTGTTCAGATTTTAAAAAGACACAAAAGTTGTGTATTTACCAAGACCCTTTGGTGCTTGGTAGAAATCAGATACATGTTCTATTTTATTATTTCAGAGTTAAACTTGGCATACTTTTAGTTTGGTTTTAAGACCATCCAGCTTTGAACATAATTGCTTTTGTTTGGCTCAATTTTTTTTTTTTAATTTATTTTATTGGGGGTGGGGTGGTGGGGTTTTTTAGTTTTGTTTTTAATAAAGGATAGGGATTGCTGTATGCAAAAACTCTTACCTTTGCCAAAGTTTTCATAGTAGTGTCTTAGCTTTTCACCTTTCCTATTCAGCATATAGGATGTAGCCATTAAGGGAATTTGTAGATGTTTTGCAGAGCAGAACTGTTGAAATGTAAAAAATAAATCTGAAACTGCTTTGTGCTAAGTTTTCTGATCACCTCTGGCTATGAAAAAAAAACCTACAAATCTCATTATCTGCCAGATTTCAGCTTTACATGATACTTCTACATTTCCTGGAATCTATAATTTTTCAGCACATATCTACTAACCAAGCTGTTCAAGTATTGAAAGGGACAAAAGTCCTTCCAAAAGAAATTTTACAGACGTGTCATTTTAGTCCAACAACATTGCTTTGGTGACATTACTGCTGTGCTACCTTGTCATACTTGGTCTCATTCTTCACATGTCAAAGGCCTTACTGAAGTCCAAGTAGACAATATCCTCTGCTCTTCCCTCATCTGCCAGGCCAGTCACTTCATCACAGTAGTTCATCAATTTGGTCAAACATGGTGAGTCCATGCTGACTACGTCTGATAACTTTCTTGTCCTTCATGTGCCTGGAAGTGGTTTCCAGGTTTAATTGCTCCATCACAAGCCGACTGGACAAACCCCTATCCAACCTGGTCTGAATTCTTTGTTGACTTATTTGAACCACAGGCTCTACTATTGAGCTACCAAAGTCCCTTCCAACCTGAATTATTCTGTGATTCTAAGAAACCTGAATATTGTCTCAGTATTACTTTTTTCTTTTGATTTTTTTTTTTTTCTGTCACAAAACCCGTAATGAAACCAGGACAAATAAAATCAATCACAGTCAGAAAACACTGTGATTCTTCTGGCTTCTGTAATTTCATGGAGTTATTCTTGTTTGGTTGTTTTCTTTCAGTACACTCTATCCCTGGAGATGGAGTTATTGCTGATCAATTTTATGAAGAGGTTTTAAGTATAGGCCCTCTGAGTGTATTGTAACTCAGAGATATTACATTATCATCTATCAGCAGGAGTACAATCGGATCTGAAGCACAAATTATTTGTTACTCAGATGTCATGCAAGTTCAAAATAATTTAAGGCTGATTTACCCTTGTTTTTTTTTTTTTTCTTTTTCTTTTTTCTTTCATGTGTCACAGCCTCATTACAATTAAACTTAATTTGTCTTTAAAGCTCTATGTACTGCAAAGCAGAAAAGGTTACAGTATTAAAGGAAAAATCTTGTTTGCAGACCTGCAGTTAGTGCTTTGTTCTACATTGCTCCACTGGAAATACAATCGGTGTGACTAAAATTCACACTTTCAGTCGCACTATCTGTGTTGGTCACTTCACTGCCATTGGAGAAAGGGAGCATGCTGCATTGAACTTGCATCCAAAACAACGTGCCATCTTTAAGATAACAGTGGAATGGAACTTCCACACAAATTCCTGTGATGGTGAACAAAGTCAAGTCTTTGCTGACTCCCTCAAACACCCACCTCACCCCATACTAACCAGCCTTTCATCATCGTTTTATTAATTTTGTTGTTTTCTCTTTATGGCTAGATACATTACACAAATAAAACAATGTATCCTATCTTGCTATTATTAAAACTCCAAGCTGAATACTTACATGTTTCATACTTTTCCTTCACTTATATGTCTGACAACTAAATAATATCAACTATAAATATTAATATTTTTAACAGGATATAGTCTCTAGTTGGTTGCTATCTTTCTTGAAGTTTTAGGTCACAAATTGGCACAGCTTTGCAGCTGAGGTCTCATAAATGTTGATTAAAGAGGCAAAACGTCTCCCCATCTGTTGCAGACTACTATATATGCTTCTGTATGATGTCTGACTTTTTCAGAGAGGTGACTGATGATTTGTGTTCAGCTCATGCTCTATTATGACATCCAGATCCTCTTCTAAAGAGCTGTTACCTGTCTAGCTGTCACTCAGTCTGTAACTGAGCAGTACATTACACCTTTCTAAACGTAGTGTCCTATTTAATGACACTTTTCTGGGTTTTCATTCAATTTTTTGTTTTGTTTTGGTTTGGTTTTTTAAGGCAATATCTCCAATTCTTCAAGATCACTTTGCTTTCTAAACCTGTCTACCAGTGTACTTAACAGTCCTTCCCAGTGTAGAAGCTTAAATATCAGACTTGCTATTTCAGCATACAGCTTGTTTAAAAAAAATTGCCCATGAAAAGAATTGTAGAAGTCTTTATGCGTCTTTCAAATCTGGAGTTGAAAACACTAACCTACTCATACTGTCCAACCAGGTCTGACCCTATCCCATAATATTTTAAGTAAGACAATGTTTTCCAGGGTTGCCTATCAGGCTGTCATATGTTGATGAGCCTTATCAAATACCAAAGTGTTACTAAAGTCAAGTTCTATAGCTCTCCTATTGCATCTTTTTTTTATTTTTTTTAGATTGGAGGACAAAAATTGCATGAAGTATTCAGGATGAGATTTTATGCAGTAGCAAAATGGTGTTCTCTATTTTATTTTCATTTGCTTTCCTCTTAATTCTTAATGTATATTTTAGTTTTTGACTGTACTAAGTGCTCAGGTAAAATTTTTATGACATTAACTTTCATGATGCCAGTGTTGCCCTTATTTATCAGTTCAGAGCACATAATTTTATGTGTGAAGTTAGAATTATTTTTGCCTTGTGCATCATTTAATATTTACCTACATCAAATTTCATCTGCCAGTCACTCCATGTTATAAGATCTTTCTCCATTCACAGTAGACCCTTGTCTTTACTATTTTGAAAGAGATCTCTATTGTTAATAAACTTTCTCCCTCTACTGATATTACCATGCTCCAGATTGCCTGTGAATGTGTCCAACAGCACAGCTCATTCCAGAACTGTGCTGGTGACTTTCTGTCAGTGCTGGAACTAACAGTTTACTTCTAGTTTCTGTTTTTTTAACAAATTTTTTGTCTGTGAAGACCTTTTGTACCATGGCTACCTAATTTCTGCATGAAGTTGGTGACAGACTTTGAGAAAAGCCCTTGCAAAGTCCACAGACAATATCAAGTGAGTCATCTTTGGGGAAGCAATGTAAGTACTCTTTCAGTAACTCCAAAAGTTTACCAAAGCACATTTTTTTTACAAAAGCCATGGTGACTTTTCCCAAGTATACCATCAGTATTCACCAATTCTGTTCTTTACTACCTTGGGCAGCACTGAATATTGGATTTACAAATCTGTATTTTCCTAGATCATATTTGAAACTCTTTACAAAAATTGGAATCCTTCGGCCCTCAGGTACCAAAGCAGTTTTAAAGAAAGATGCAAGACACCACTCTTCTTAGGTCAGGTATTTGAGTCTTGCCTTCCTTAAATCTTAGTCACTTGCTATTTTTCTTTTTTGTCTACTTGTTCCATAGTCACAGCCATTTCTAGTCATATGATGATGACTTTTGAACTTGTTCTCCTCTTTATTCTGTCTCCTGGAGCTCAATATGGCAAGGATCTGACAGTTACTTGGCTGCAGCTGTAAACTTCAGACTAAAAAACATGAGTTGCCTACAGAATGAAAGAGAGAACAAGCAAACTCAGCTCTTTTTCTTGTGAACAAATGGCCTGTCTGGGCAGGAGCCCTTAATGTGTAGCTGGCTGTTGCAGTGACTCTCTACGCCTCTTTCCCTTACCTTGTGACCGTCCTTTCCATTCAAAACCAGACTGGCCTAACATCTTGAAAAGAAATAGCATAAGATGTCTTTGCACTGGAACTAGTGGCTAGTCAGTTCATGATGCAATTCATTTGCTGCTGCATCACACTGTGTGATCCATGTTTTTTTCAGAGTTCTTTTTAAGAGGCCAGTTAGATAAAGACAGGCTCTTATTCACCCCTGGGAACTTCCTGTGCATTACAAAGGTAGCAATTTCTATGGTGACTGTTCTCAGGTACTGAAGGGGAAGGGTAGTTGATAAGCCATATTAAACTTAACTATATTGAAATCTTCTATTTATAGTTTCAAGCTCAAGCAGTGATATTAGGCAGTGTTGTTTCAACTGTTCAGAGAGGGCAACTGGTGCATGACTGCCAGTGTCAAAGGAGTGCTGCCATACAGAGATAAAACCAGTCCTTTATTATCATCTCCTTTTGGATTTGGCTAAGGATCACTGTCAGTTCAAGGTCCTTCCTTTTGCTTTATGTGTCTTCATGAGAATTTTAACTATGATTGACAGTCATCTCACATGCAGGATAAAGTCAATTTTTCTTATCTCATTGATTGATTGGTATTGCAATCTACAAGGAAAAAACCTTTTCATCACCCAATGAGATGCAATTTATATTTAAGCATCTAGACCTCACAGCTGGGCATTCATAAGTCAGATGTCACTCGATCATAAGCCATAATGGAGCAACTTCTGATTCTTTAGCAATGACAGTTTTTCTTCCTTGAACAGATTCCAGCCTACTAGTTTTAATTCTCTGATTTATGTCTCATGTAATCACAATAGTAAAGCTCAGCCTCCCTGTTTAGGCCTCACTTAAACACTGATGATGCTCTGTAAGCCTTCAGAGACTTTAGAAGCATCTTCACTCAATCCTTTCAAAAACTTCTCAGCAGGCAAGTTACAGTTCCTTTAGTTGCAGTGCCCTTGTCATTATCGTAATGAAACTTCACAAGATGCCTTTTCACTTTCTTCTCACTTCTAGAGTCCATTCATTCAGGGAGTGTGTGTGGATAGCTGGGTATAGGAAGAGAGAAACCTTCATCTGAAAGGACTAGATCTTACACCCCTTTCTAAAGTGTGCGGAGGATTCCAGAATCTTAGCTGGGTTTTGGGAGTTTTTTGCTCTATCTATCTCTACGAGACTGTCCAGATCCTTTCTACACTATTTTTTTTAAACTCTCCTGAGTTTTCTCCTTGAGACTGTGTCTAAGTTTCAACATACCTATTGAGACTTTCAGTTCTCCACACTCTTCAAGAAGATTCTTTTATTTTCACAGAACTACATGTTTCAATAACTCATCCTATTTATTCAGGTCCAATATTAAAAGATCATAGAGGAGGAGTTGTTCTCACCTGAAAACTGACAGTCAAAGCAATAGCAACCAAAACTTGCTAGGAGTTCCTTGCTTTGTATCCTTCTGCTGTAGATAGCCTGCACTCCGCCAGAGTTACCATGACCTTGAGATATGTCTGTGTTCCAGATGTCTGTCATTCTGGCTGGCAGCCATTGTGACATCCATACATTCATCAAACAGCAGGAATATAGAAGCCTGTAAAGCTGATGCTTAGTAGTATGATCCTATAGCTATTGATTGCATGAAGGTATACAAGACCCATCACCAGCTAACTAGGTAATACAAAAAAGGTTTCTTGGAGTTGCCTGTAGCATTAACATGTGTATGGATTATAATAAAACAAAACCAAAAAACAGTCACCCCAAAACAAAAAAAAGATGTTAGCAGCTAATGACTAGAGATACTTGAGACAAGTAATCCATATCTGTATTGATTTTTCTACTAAGTTTTTCTTTTCCCTCAGCACCCTTATTGCAGGTTTCTGCAGTTGAGGGGGAAGGGAAATAGTATTGCCTTTGAAAAAAGATCTTTTTCTTACAGATGGCTAGGTATATGACTTCATTCTCAACAAGGTATTTCTTAAATAAATCTAGCCATAAACTTTATCACACCAGAAGTATCACACACGGGGAAGAGTACTCCATTTTATGCCCTATGTGAGTGTCTGCTCGAATTACGATGTGACTGTTGTGATGTAGACTTCTTTGCAGCATGAATTTAGGAAAGGCAACCAGCTCATTTCTCTGATTATTAGGCAATATTAAGGATGCATAAATGTAGCGCCTTTCATAATCTTTTGTTCTTCATGGTACTCTGTCAAGTCCACATGTATTTTCTGATCTTGGCCTAACTTTTTAGTCAAGTCTGCCTATTGTTAGAAGCACTTCAGTTCTGTAGACTGAAAATCGTAAAGCTAAAACTTTAAATGAATCATGTGCGTAATTAAAGAACATAGTCTCCTCTTATGCAGTGTGACATTAAATTCAAAGTATTTAACATCAACTTTGCATTTTAAAAATAGAGCTTTTCTCAAGAAAGCTGTCATGAAAAAATGAATTTTGAGGAGCTGTGTAGAGAATGGTAAGGGTTTTGAACAGCTAAGTAAATATAAAAAGGCATGAAATCTGATGGAGTTTTAAAAATAATTGCATGGGTTAGAATAACAAATCCCATTAACAGTCATAAACTTACTTATTTTTTGCTGAATAATCAGTAGTTAAGTAATCCGTTATTAGACGGCTAACTCTGCACTTCATGTCTGACATCTATTGTGACTGAAACCAAAAAGGGCACACTATCTCCTGCTAGACTTAAAACACAAGAGAAAGTAATGATGTTTTGATAATTTAAACTTTTTAGCTAATATCTTTATAACCAAACTGTATTTCACATGTAGCTGTATTCAATAATAAGTGTTTACACTTGGTAATGCCAATAATTTGGCTTCATGAACATTGCACAGGTGGGAGGTGCAGGGAAAGAGAAAAAGAAAGAAAACCGAAGATCTGATAAAACAAACGGATTAGCCAAAAGGCCTTTTAAAAATGTTGATTTTTTTTAAAAATAGTTGTTTGTCGCATGATGCAAGTATGTTTTTAAATGCCTAAAGTCTTTAGAAATAAGAAATTAGTAGACTCATTATTAAAAGGAATAAAATAAGAGTATCCTGACTTAGGCTCCAAAGGACGGCAGTGATAAGCCTTTCAATGAGCGCAAAGGAAATATATAGAAATGAAATCCAAAGTGACTAAGTAAAATATGACTTCAGATTTTGTTTTGAATATAGTAGAATTTTTGTTGATTTATACTTGCAACATCCAGAAAAACAGGAGCAGAAGTCTATTAGGATAAGTTGGCTATCCTGATAGAAGACACTAGGTAATATTTGATCAGGAATTTTATTATCAGCTCATCGTGAAAGCAAAATTTGCTTGCTGAGCCGTAAATGGTGTAGGTTTATAATATAGGTAGGTATGGCACTTTTTATTATAAAGCATTACCTCATAAGTTAAACTAAAATATAAATCTTTACTTTTATTCCATATATTTCTTTCAACTTCTCATGCATTTTGAAATCTAATTCATAAATGATACAGTTAGATCAAAGATCATGAATATGGAATAAATTTATATGTATGTGTGTAGAAATGCAAATAAAAAAAATCTGAGTAGTGCATACTGATAGTGGAGAAATTAATATTTTCAGATAGTATGTTTATAAATGGAAAAATGAGATACTGAAAGGTAGTTTCTGTTTCCAAATGTTTTCAGGTATGACATAGCTAGCCATGACGTTTCTGGTTAAAACTCCTTTTATTCTCAAAATACAATAGATCATGTTCTGATATGCATTTTTTGTGCAATCCTACTGTCTCATGTACACTTAAGCTATATATTTGTAAAGAGCAAGAACATATTTATATCTGATTTGAACTAAGCTTTTTAAAAGGTACACCTAACTGTATCTTTGTTGAAACATAGGAAAGAGGAAAAACAGTTTTGTGACTAAATGAAACATAGGCTTTGGAGACCCAAGGCCAGTTTACAGCTTCCCACATCAGATCAAAGAATGAACTCTGTAACTCTGTTTTGATAGACAACAGGGTTTTTTACTATAAAAATGGTACCAAGATGTTACAAGTTTCGATACTTGTAGAAGATTGTAAGCTCCTTCTGCTATAGAAATGCAAGTAGTCATCACCATTAATCATGATATCATGGAAATGAAAGTAAAGATTGAGCAATATATATCAGTGAAATGCAGTATAATTGAATCTGCTAAGGCTGAATCTACTGGGTTTTTTAGGACTCCTGACTGAAAAATGGTAACTCAGCAAAAAGAAATCAAAGCCTTGTTCATGGGCAAAGAGGAAGCACACAGTATATATAAGCCAAGAATTAACTGTTAGTATAATGGAAATCTTAACAGTTTAATTCAAGAAACATTTTTAGACTACATCTAATTATTATAGAAAAAGAAAGAATAATAGTGTAGTTAGAGTACTTTTATACAGAAGTCTCAATAGCAATAATAATAACAATAGCTATAACACTATTAAAATTGTAACATAGTTCTGTCTCTTGGGGTTATGCTCACCATTCCATTGCTCCTCTGGGTCTTAAAATCAGTAGTTTTTGACTGCTGAAGAGGTTAACACCATAAGTCATCAGCCTCTGCAGTTTTTCATTGGCATAAATATGATGATGATGATGATAATGCTTTGTTCTTGCTCCCCTGAGACCCACTTTGGGTGATTTTTATATGTTTGCTAATATACTTTTACACTGTTATCTATCTTTATTGATCTGCAGCTTCAGATTGCATTGCATCCAAATTTACTATATACGGTATGCTTTATGTATATTAGATACTGTTTTTCACTCTCTTTGTTACCCCTAAAGCCAATTTTGCCCAGCTCTGGGTCTACATTTCTTGACCTATGGTGAGTGGTTTATAGCTATGGGGTCCACAGTGCCAAGCCTGTATCTCATCTCTTATCATCCCATGCTGTCTACTCCCATAGACCTCATCCTGTCTCTCAATTTCTCAAGGCCTCTGCAGTTATGCCAAATCCACATTCCCTTTTCCTACATAATTTTGTAAAAGTCATAAATATCTCATTATAATAGAACAACTACTTGTTACAGCTATCTGTATAAAACTATGGTTGTACTATGGAAAGATAAACAAAAGTAAACTAGCCATAGAAACCTGGTCAATAAGAGAAATTGCTGTCACAGAAATGAAGTAAAACCAAGCTGCAGCCCCACCAGGAAAAGTTCAGATAGGGCAAACCTGGCAAGCACCAATCCTGAAGCCTTGCAAATTCAGTACAAAGGTTGTGGCCTGTTATTAGGAGTGGCAGTACTGCGTTACAGAGCTATGTGGTTACAAGGTAGTAGGGGACCCGAGGTGGAACAGTGAAGTCAGCTGTAATGGAGAGTTACTCTAGGTGACTGACTTGGCATTCTAGTGGTGGTTGCATGTATTGAAACTTATTAATACATAGGTGTATTTAATTTCGTATATGTTTAAGAAAACATCCACAGTATAAATAAATTACTGGTTTCGTAATATTTGCTTTTCTCACAGCACATATTAAATGGTTGTAAGGTTTTGTACTTCTCAGCTAAAGGATGACAGTAAATATTTATTTCTCAGAAATTACTCTTCCAGGAGTCCAGGTTGAGCAGTAAAATATTTTGGAATGATCACTGCACTGTAAAAAACAAACAACCCCCAAAACCTAGTGAAGTTTTATGCATATTTGTCTGTGTGTATGCATTTTTTGACTATATGTTTGTGTATATGGACTATATGTTTTTATATATGTATGGGTACGTAAAGCTATTGTGTTTGGTGATACTAATTCATTGTATTCTGAAGGCCAAAACTGCTTTCTGCTATGTGTATCTGGCAATCTGCTGCATTTAATGATATACTCTTTCAGTGTACATATCTCAAGTGAGCACTGAGGCAGTCCACCCAAGGAACATAGTTACATCTCTGTGGGAATGAGCAGGGGTGTGTTTTTCAAGGCTTGAACATTCACACCTGAAATACAATTACATGTCCACAGTGGGTTTGATTCATGCCTGCTTTACACTTTTTCATCTACAGTTACACGTTTTAACAGGCCTCTACCCATCTACGCTTTAAGTGACTGTCATGCATTTAACCATGTTTCTGTTTCAACTCATCCTGAGCATCACTCTCTTCGAGGATGTAGATGACCTGTACTTTTCATCAAAAGGTGTGATTATGGTGCATCCTGAGCAGAGCAGGAAACTGAGTCATTGTTCTTGTTGCTCTCCATGTCAGATTTCAGCTAGAAAAGAACTGTGAGATGTTGCATAATTAGAAGAAGGTGGGAAGCCCAATGCTGTAATCAAATTTCCTTTCATCATCTCACTAGATTCCCAAGGAAAAATTCGCAGATCCCACAGAATCAAGGTCAAGCAGATAGATTTTCCTTCCAGTTTTGTCACAGGTCAACATGATTGTTTAAATTGTCTATATTTTTCCAGCAACTGGGGAACAGCAGATAAAAATTTGATCACTGAAATTTTATATAGTGTCACACACAGTAGCACAAAACTTGGGTGCTATATGATTGCATGGCTTAGAGTTTTTCAGATGGCTTTGATTGATTTCTTTATTTGTTTGGATTGCATGTTCTGGTACATCTGACTTCATAATTTTGCTCTTAATTTGGTTTTGTAAAGTTTTGTGACTTCAGGAAACTGAAATACTAAGAAAATTCTTTGTACTATCAAGGAAAAACATTTTGTGACAGGGAAATAGATAAGTGAAAAATTATTTGTAATCAGTAGCATGTGAGTGAAACATTAGAGAACCTAAACATCTTTTGGTTTGCTCTTTTCCACTTAGTTCATGGAACACTTCAACTATTTTTGTAGAAAGAACATTTATATGGGGGAGGCAACCCTTTGCTTCACCTATTGAAGCAATCATATTGTTTAATTTGTACTGAAAATGCATATTTAATGAGAAAAGAAAACAGAGTTATATAAAATGCAAATTAAATTTACAGTTCTAATTTTCAAAATCATAATCACTAAGGTTGTTGTACTACAAAACAACCTGTGTAACCTGATAAAATGTTAAACAAATATTGTCTTCTGACACTAATTGTTACAGACCCTTTCCCCTTTCGTATTTTACTTCAAAAGTACATAGGATATTGTTCATGGGGTATTTTCTCTTAGATAAGTACAGCTTTAAGATACTGCACTTCTATTAATTCCTGTCCATGGCAGCATTGGACAGTTCACATCATAAATCTTTTATTATTCTTTTTATCATGAAGACTTTCGTCCCCTGAGGAGGGGAAGTGGAGAAGGGGGTGCTGATCTCTTCTCCCTGGGATCCAGTGACAGGACATGTGGGAATGGTTCAAAGCTGTGTTGTGGGACGATCAGACTAGGTATTAGGAAGCATTTCTTTACCGAGAGGGTGGTCAAACACTGGAACAGGCTTCCTAGAAAGGTGGTCAATGTCCCAAGCCTGTCAGTGTTTAAGAGGCATTTGGACAATGCCTTTAATAATACACTTCAACTTTTGGTCAGCCCTGAAGTGGTCAGGCAGTTGGACTGGATGATCATTGTAGGTCCCTTCCAACTGTTCTGTTCTATTCTATTCTACCCTACCCTAACCTACTGTATCCTACTCTATTCTGTTCTACCCTACCCTACCCTACCCTATCTTATCCTGTCCCTGATAACAAAAGCCATATTACAAGTATTACTGTAAGTTCTTGTCTTCATGTAAAAAAGGCCACCAATATGTTATTAAATATAGAAGATGTCAACGGACAACATTTATTACACTTTAAAATGTATTTGTTTTCATTTATCTTGATCAAATTATTTTTTCATTTTCATTTCATGCTGTCAAGACTGAATACCTTTTCTTGGTCAAGTATTAAAAAATAGTGCTAGCCTTCAGGGATATTTTGTGCTCTGCTTTTGTTATGAAGTGCTGGGACACAGTTTTATCATGTTTTCTCAAGCTCTTTGATACAATGCTGTTATTTTTGTTCAAGATACATCAATTTTAGTGAAGACTAAACCTGAACATGATTTATCCAAATCAATGCCCCCCACTCCAGACTGCATTACAAAGTCTCTTTCTGCAGCACTATGAGATAAAATAATATAATGCAAATGTCAGAATTTGTGCTAAATATAATAAATGCATACTGTGCTTGTACTTTGGGGGATATTCTACAGTATTTTATGATATATTGCATCTTTACACTTATTTCTATAAACACGTGGAAATCATGATAAAAAAATATGGCAATGTATTATTGTGATCTTCCTTACAATTTCAAAATCAGAACTATTGTGATTGTCTATGTTTCTAAAATGTTCAGTGATTATACTTTGCTTTTAAGGCTTATGTGTAGTTATATATAAACAAAACAAAACAAAAAAAAAAGAAATTGCAGGAAGACAAGAACATTCTTTTGTAATTAGCTAAAAAAAGCAAAAGTAAACCTGTAACTCCACCTAAGGTTTTTTGCAGGTTTCATTGACATGTAGGTCAAATTTGCACTGTTCTTGTGTCTTACAATCTACTTCACTTAGTCACTGGCCCAGATTGTCTGAAGAATGTTTTACACTGTATTTAAGTTTCTAGCTGATATCTTCATGCATCTAAATGAATAAGAATTTCAACAAGAAAGTCATTAAGCACACATCTTTGGAAGCAAGCTGGCTTATTTAAAACTGGTCTAAAAGTATTTGAAATTTATCTGTAAAGCCATTCTTCCTTTTTTTCTTTTTTTTTCTTTTATTGACAGCACATTCTGCTATTAAGTAAAATAAAAATTATTTCTCTGGAGTAAGTTATTTATACATTATACACTATGATTTAAAAGTAAGTCATATAGTACTGCAGAAGGAAAACTGCAGCTACCCTTTTCTACTGTTCTCTTTACATTTTAATGGAGTTTTTGCAGAATCTCCTCATTGTATATTCATTATAGATGATGCCTAAGCAAACTGACAGAAACTGTTCTGTTTACCCATATATAATTTGAATTAGATCCAAATAATGGCTTGTGCCCCAATGCGTTCTTACAGGGCAGTATTACCTGCATATTTGAGCAGATTGCCATATGGTTTTGAGACTAATAACCAGAGATTATCTTTACTGATTCTGGTATCATTTTTGACGAATGTAGGTCAAGAACAGCTCTACTCAAATGCTTACAGATGCAAAGATGTAAAATCAAGGTAGGTGATATAAGAAACAAGCCTGTAATCCTTAAAGCCAATCATATTTACCACTTACTCTTAATACAGATAAATTTCATGACACAGAATGGCATAGGATGAAAATAAGTATATTAATTATCACTGGGATATGAGGGACATTTTCAACATAAGTATAGGATTAGAGAAAGTACATTCAGGTGTGGGAGATTAGATTTTAAAGCTGAGGTACGTAGACTTTTATTACCAAAAAGATTAAATATGTAATTAGGTTTTGTGTTGTGCTTTTTATTTTTGGAAATTTAAACTATGAGAAGCATTGCTGAATAAGGCTCAAAATGTATGTGCTGTCATCACTATCATTATTCTTATGGCTTTTGGGAGAAATTATTTTGTTTTCTCACCATGATTGCTAATAGAATATTAATATTTAATATAGTTAAATGCAAATACCTTAATAAGTAATTTTACTAAAAGTAATTTTAATGTTTCAGTTTATAATGTTAAGACGATTCTCCTATATAGTTGTGGTGGGTTGACCTTGGCTGGCTTCTTGGTGCCCACCAAGCTGCTCTCTCACTCCCCCTCATCATAGGGACAAGGGGAGAAAATAAGATCAAAAACCTCATGGGTCGAGATAAGGACAGGGAGGTTGTTCACCAATTACCCTCAAGGGCAAAATAGACTCAACTTGGGGAAGATTAATTTATTGCCAGCTAAAAATAGAGTAGGATGGTGAGAAACAACAATAAAAACTTTTTCTCAGGCCTGACTCTTCTACATCCTATCCCACCAAGCAGTGCAGAGTGTGGGGAGTACGGGCTGCAGCCAGTTCAATAACAGCTCCTCTCTGCCACTCCTTCCTCACACTTCTCCCCTGTTCCAGTGCTGGGTCCCCCTCTTGGGATACAGTCCTTCAGAAACTGCTTGAATGTGGGTCTTTCCCATAGGCTGCAGTTCATGTCTCCTTTCCTTCTTATTTGTGGCCAGTAAATTACAAAGTTTGGTATCACATGCTAACGTTCTTACTACTCTTTAGACAGTAGGTAATTCAAATCTCTCCAAAATAACAAGATTGTTTCTTTTTTTGGTTTAAATTTTCATTTATTTTCTGGCTCAAAAATACACATTCTAGTTTAATACAAGATTACTTAAGTTTTGTCACATTTAGAATATTATCGCAGTATTTATTGGAAAAAATGTGAGATGAAACACAAACAGGTATGATGAACTTCTGAAAGCTAGCCTATTTGTGAGGTAATCATTTAAACAATTTCCTTTTAATAGATTGAGGTATTAGACGAAGTGATGGGACGATATTTCAACATGAAAATCCTTATCTATTCTGTTTATTTCAACAGGGCTAGAATTTCAGCATTGAATTTTAGTTTACTAGAGTAATACAGCGAATTATTTAGAAAGCAATTTGTTTCTTATTTCAAAAGTACACTTGGACCAATAAGCCATGCAGTTGTGTATTTTAAAAATGCAGTAGGAAGAAAAGCTTGGGGAAAAATGCAACTTTGAAAGTTAGTTTAAGCTAATGTGGAAATATGAATGCCAAAATTTCATATTCATAATTTTTTCTTATTCATAGTTTAAATACCAGGCAAACTTATTTGCAAGTTTTTATTATGAATTAAGTTAACCTCAATATATTTAAATTTCTTTGTACTATATAACATTATCTAAACACTATCCAGAGTTATATAAAACCTCGGTGTTATGACAATGCAATGTCCATGTAATATTATTACACTTTTATTACAGGAATATACATTCAGCCATAGTTCATTCATTTTCATCAAGTACATAAAAAATCTTGTATAAATATATATAAACAGTTTATATGCTTTATCATTTTAAATAAGAGGTTTTCTATATGAGCAAGCTCCTTCTTATGACATCAAATGCTTCAGGACACAAGGGATACAATTCATTTGGCCATCCTCAGGTGCCTATTACTATATGAGATGCTCAGGTATTCAAGATGTCCATGCAAGGCTAGGAGGTACGACACAGGAAAATCCATATCCTTCTGGAGAGGCAGTTAAAAGTCAGGCAGGATGTAGAGGCATCTTATATGACAGAATATATCTGAGTGTGGGCATCTGAATTTAGCCCAAAGAAGGATACACTATATCCTGACTTACTGCTTGCTTTTCCTCTAAAAGTTCATTCCATAAATATGATCTTCCATTACACAGTCACATACCTGCTTTATCAGAGTTTCTAACTTGGCTCACTATGGCTCAGACCTTGCCGTTTTCTATTCTGAATAGCATTAAACAGTAGTTGAACTCTAAGACTGTATACATTTCTAGCAAATTAATTCCACTGATATGTTTTATTTTTCTGAGGCATTTACTCCTATAAATATTCAGGCATCTCTCTGTACCTCCAGAGGCTTTCCACTATTCACTTCAATTGCCTGGTTGCTCAATACAGTGTGATGTCAAGATCCATCACCCTTCTAAATGAAATAGTTTCTGCCCTTGGAACTATTTTTCCATAATAACAAGAAACCAACAAACTGAAGTACTCCTCAGAGAAAACAGGTGCTTATAGACCTTTCTGCTACTGTTGGCAGACTATTAGTACTGAAGGAAACTATCTTTAAAATTAGTTTCATAGCTATAGAATGCATGAACTATAGGCTTTACCCAACATGTTCAGCCAAAAATAACATTTGAGTTAGAAATACTTAGTTTGGTTATAAGGATATAGATTTCCCATAATGAATTTTTGTTTAAGGTCATGAACACGAACACTACTTTGTTATTTTGTTACTGTTATCTCCTGGATATTCCACTGGCCAACACATCATTACAAAGGCATATGAATTCCCTCAATGTATCTTGTACAAAGATGTTTGAGTCGGGACATATGGAATTCATTAGATTTTTTTTAATATCTACCTTTTCTGAAGTTTGAATGTTTGTCATATTTTGTTGTCGTGGTTTAACCCCAGCCAGCAACTAAGCACCACGCAGCCGCTCACTCACTCCCCCCCCCACCCAGTGGGATGGGGGAGAAAATCGGGAAAAAGAAGCAAAACCCACGGGTTGAGATAAGAACAGTTTAATAAAACAGAAAAGAAGAAACGGATAATGATAATGATAACACTAATAAAATGACAACAGCAATAATGAAAGGATTGGAATGTACAAATGATGCGCAGTGCAATTGCTCACCACCCGCCGACCGGCACCCAGCTAGTCCCCCGAGCGGCGATTCCCCGCCCCCACTTCCCAGTTCCTATACTAGATGGGACGTCATATGGTATGGAATACCCTGTTGGCCAGTTTGGGTCAGGTGCCCTGGCTGTGTCCTGTGCCAACTTCTTGTGCCCCTCCAGCTTTCTCGCTGGCTGGGCATGAGAAGCTGAAAAATCCTTGACTTCAGACTAAACATTACTTAGCAACAACTGAAAACATCAGTGTTATCAACATTCTTCACATACTGAACTCAAAACATAGCACCGTACCAGCTCCTAGGAAGACAGTTAACTCTATCCCAGCTGAAACTAGGACATTTGTTCATGTTTTACATGAAGTTGAAGTAAGAAAAACTAAAATGTCAGGAAACTCTTGAGGAATTATGCTGTTAAATAAGTAATTTTCAAGGACCTGAAATGAATTGCCTGAAGTACTACACGATAATAGCAGAACTGAGATCTAACTCTCCAGATTCCTTCCTAGGGCTCTGTCTAGAGAAAGATCTGTGTTAGTATAAATGGATGTGCACCTTTCATATGTAACCACTTCTTAATGTAGCCCTTTACTTCTTGCGCTCTATCAAGCCAGATAGGCGCTTTGGATTAATTAATAAAATTTACCTATTCTTTAAAGACTGTAGGAAGTAACACAACAGTCAAACAGGGTAAACTAAGTATGTTTCTCCTGCTTAAATTTCTGAGGCCAAAAAAATTCATGTGCTCATTTAACAAGTAAAATTGTCAGCGCTTATTTAAATTGGAGCTCTTATCTGGTGATTCATGTATTCTTAGTAGTTTGTATATAACTTGTTTTTAACAAATGCTAACTAGGAGCTTTTCATTTTCAAATTTAAAGAACAGTATTTTCAGACTTTGTTTTGAACAGCAAATCTAAAAGTATTTCTTTAATTTTTATCATTGCTGTGTCTTTTCCACAAGCGGGTGCTGCTCACCATTTTAGAAAAAGTCTTAAAATGTTTTGGAAAAGATCTCCAAAGATATAAGCACAGTTGAGATTATTTTTCATGAATGGCAAGAAAAGGTAGTAATGAATGTATGCTTTTTTGCCTTCTTTTTCATTGTTCTGTTAAAAAGAATTATAAGAGTGTATAGTGTTTCTTTAAAGCTTATACTTCCATGTTTGTTTCCTACTGATATTCTGACAGTTGAAGCAGCAACAGGAGCAAAAATGAAAGGCGTATACTTGGCATTTTCCTTTGGCAGAAAATAAGAAATAGAAGAACGTGCTACTATACCAGAGAATTGTCTTTAAAATTGTCCAAAAGTTATGAATTAAAATCTTTTAGTGTGAACATATGAATGACTGTTTGTCTCTTCTTGCAATTCTGCTTTTTATTGTTTTGATTTTCTCTTTCAGACTTAAATCAAGCTGATGATTGATAATTCATTTAAAATATGGCTCACGTAAATTAATGAAACATTCCTTGGGCTTTGGTATTTGACTTAAAAATTAACCTTTAATGCTTTATACTATTCTGTGTATTTAGAAATGGCAACATAATTGCACATATATAAAACAAACCGAAAAGAGAGGAAGGAAAATGTCTTAATAGTTAAGATGGTAAACTGAAACTTGACAAGATATCTAGACACTTGCCGAAGATTAAAATCTAACTTGGCAACAAGCTTCTTATCTGACTGACTAACAGACTGTGGTAGCTCTGTTAACTCTGAAATCATCATTATGGTTTTTTTTGTGTGTGTGTCTCCCTCTACACAAGAAACAAAACTGTGTTGAATAATGTGCTCATTGGCTTACTGTGGATGTATTTAAATTACTTAAATACACAATTTGTTATAGAACTATTTTATATAATCAACAGCTACCAGTAAAAATGGCACTTCATAGTAACAAGAATTTTATTATTCTAATTTTTGCAGTTAATTTTGTATTTTTTTCTAATTGTAGCTTCCAGCCACTCTCTGTCCATTCTTACTATATATATACATTATCAGAAAGTTCTTCCTTATAGGACTATTCTAAGATCAGTGTCAAACCACTTCTTAACCTTCACTACAAAACCAAAATGAACTGATTTTCTTAAGATTAGTGCTATTACTTTCTTTTAAAGTTCTCAAATTATTCTGCCTTAATTAACTTGCTGAGGAATGGCTATGTTGGATATGGCAAGTATATTCAATGTAGAGGATACAGAAAAGCTATGTTATCATAGGCAATCCAAAGAATGAAAAATGATGGGGAAAAAGACAATCTCTGTTTAGTTACCTGAGAAATGTTTGGGGCATGGGGCAGGCAGCTGGTGATACTTGTTATAAAACAGTGTTGGATTTGAAAATTATGATTTTTTAATTATTATTATTATTGTGATTATACTGTTATTTTTGCTTTCTTTTTAAAACAGTATCAGCACATTTTATTTTACATGATTACTATTATTTGATTTATTATTACTGTTATTTGCTTTTAATCTTTATTCAGTTTCTACCAGGTGTGGTTATTAGGTTTATTTTCAAGTCATTAGTGTGGGCTAAAACGAAATTAAGTTCCTGAGAATAAGAAATATAAATCATAATGCCAATACTGAAAAATAAGCAAATTTCTTTTTATAATTGCTTATTAAGTAACTGCAACTGTTGGATAAAGGTAGTACCAAAAGCCTTCAACATTTCTTCAAAATAAGAAACAGAATAATCCAAGTGTTTTCAGTAAATTTGCTGTCACTCAACAAAAACTGGAGGAATTAAAATTTTGCAGGACAGGCCCTTATTTTTGGCCTAAACTTTATTTTGTCTGTTTGGAGACAGCCTATTTCAACCTGCGAGTTATGAGTTATTAATTTTGCATCTTATTAATTTCAGCTGTACCTATGCCAAATTATTAATAATACTGCTGTGATTAATGGTTTACCTTTTAAGGGCTTTGAGGCAAAAGAAATAACTTGTTTCATATTGAATATGAAAAAAAAAAAAGAAATGCTTTGCTGTCTTTCACTTTATAAAATTCAATCTCAAGAGTATCAGCTAGTCTATCATTTCCCTGGTTTAAGAGGAAAATTGGTCATTAGGTATTCCATATTTAAAAACAATTTATGTTTTCTAAATTAATAACAGTTTTACTTTTTTTTATATCTGAGATGAAATATCTTCACTGAATATCAAGCAAATTTCTCGGTAGGATGAAAATGTGCATAGACACAATGTTGTTTACCTTTAATGGTTTAAAATAATGCTGAATCATCTTTACTGTCTGGAAAACAGCAGATGATCTACAATTGGAATACAATTTATATCTAACTTTGGAAGCTCTTGGTAACTAAAATTTCATTATCTGGGTGCAAAATTTTCTATGAGTGACATTATACATACCCATGATTTATGTTGGGCACAGGCATTTATGCCTTCAGGTACAACTTGTGGGTTGAGATAAATGCAGTTTAATAGGTAAAGCAGAAGCTGCGCGCACAAGCAAAACAAAATAAAGAAATCATTCACTGCTTCCCATGGGCAGGCAGGTGTTCAGCCATCTGCAGGAAAGCAGGGCTCCATCACGCCTAACGGTTACTGGCGAAGACAACAACCATAACTCCAAACTTTCCCCCTTCCTCTTTATTCCCCCAGCTTTTATTGCTGAGCATGACATAGGATGGTGTGGGATATCCCTTGGGTCGGTCGGGGTCAGCTGTCCCGGCTGTGTATCCCCCCAACTCCCTGTGCCCCCCCAGCCTCCTCGCTGGTGGGGTGGGGTAAGAAACAGAGGCGGCCTTGGCTCTGTGCAAGCACTGCTCAGCGATAACTAAAGCATCCCTGTGTTAATCAATGCTGTTTTCAGCACAAATCCAAAACAGAGCCCTAAACTAACTACTGTGAAGAAAATTAGCCAAAACCAGTACAGGCAGTCACCAGTTTCACACTATTTAGTGGATCATGTTAACAAAGATGATGGTTATAGGGGATTGGATTCAGGTTCTAATTAAGACAGCACTTTGTTGTCTTCAGATACGTTAGGTCGTTAGACTTCTACTTTAGTTACTGGCATATGAGGAAGTAAATGTAGCAAATATTTAGTGGCTAGCAAGCAGCATAGCTCTACGGGGTCCATTAACTGTGTCTGCCACATCTCTCCTGTGAACACCTAAAATGTTAGACAGTTCATAATATGTTGTTTAATAAAGTTGTAGTTTAATTAAACATTTTCTCCGATGTTTTTTGTTTCAGAATTTCTTTATTGTTTTCATTGGTGACTTAAGGGAACTGAAACCCAGTTACAAATTTATATTTTTGCAAAAAGAGATGCCTAAGAGCTATATTTATAATAAATTCTCATTGTTCCCATTTAAAAATGTTCTGTATTTGTATGATCCTGAGAAGAGAGAGAAGTGCTGTTACTTTCTTAAAGAATCTTTGCAGAAAATGTCTTTAATGCTGTGTTTAAAAAATTCCCTTATATTTTAGAAAATGTTCCCGTACCTGTATTTTCTTCATGCTTACTGTTGCCATGGTCTCAGTATTGTGGTCATACTTCTATAAGGCATTCCTCTGTATTTATAACTTGTACCTAAAAATAGTGATTATCCTCTGATCACACTAATTTGATATGGACATTCTTGTGGTTTTTTGAGTTGGTGAAAAAGAGATGTCTGGAGTTCAAATTTAATCATCCATAGAATTTGTGCATAAGAGTTACCTAGTTTTATTGCTATTTCTAGTCAATGAGCTATGTTTCCTCTTACACAGGATTTTGGGCATAGTCACAGTGACTCTTAAGACTTGAAGGCATATCACTGTAGGAGAGGTGGGCTAGGGAAACAGCACATTTTTTTAAAATTTTAAGGAATACTGGCTCCGTGTATGTACTCTCTAATGCTGGATTCATCTTTTGAAATTGTTTCTATATTGTGTTGTTCTTTAAGTGAAATAGATGCTCCACAACCTTGTTTAAAGCTCTGGTTTAATCACCTGGCTCATTTCTACTAAAAAGTTTAAAAATATTTAATAATCTGAAAGACTATAGTAATATTTCCATGTTCGTGCCTGTAGCAATGGCTTCTTTCACTTCCAAATCCCTTTGAGTATGAGGTGTTTGTAAAAGAAATGACAGCCAGGGACATTTGCATGAACGTGTTACTTTTAAAGTTTACAGAGCAGCAGGGAGAAGATGCAAAGGAGGAAAATACTATTATAGTTGAAGCTAATATGTCAATGAAATGGAGTAACCTGCAACAGTTGTAAACACCTTTCATCCAAAGCCTTTGTAACGAACACATTTTCTATTTATAATTTTAAAACTTCAAGGATCCTCAATTCTATTTCCCTGTTCTTCATATATTTTACTGTAGTTTTACTGAGGAAACAAACTGTCTCATTTCATTTTCTCATCTTTAAGAGGAGCTCCTTCAAGGAGGCCCTGTTTCTTTCTTTTTCTTTTTCTTTTTTTTTTTTTTAATAAGACACAATTCCACTAGCACATGTGCTTTTCTGAAGTTGTTTGCTTGATCTGCTTGTAAATATAAGAGACATCTTACAGGTAGTTCTCTTTTCTGCTTGTATCTTAATACAAAATTTACTGCTTTCATTTTTTACTTTGTATTTACCGTAATGCATAAATTTCTAACATATTTAAAAGAGAATAAAACAGGTCTTATTAGTAGTGAAAAGAACATGTACACCTAGGCATTTAGGAAGTGTCACATTGCTGTGTTCCCTACTGCTTCTTCCAGGAAGAATGTCCATACAGAAATTTCTGTTAGTACAACTCTGGTGCTGCCTTTCCCCATTACTTGCTATAGTAGTTATGCTACCAGAAATATAAAGCGTGCATGTGGCTAGGATAAAGGAAAATGCTTCTAAGGAAAAAGTAATTATGACAGAAAATTCACTTGCAGAACTTCCATATAGGTACCTCCTTAGATGTCTCATATTTTTAAGCTTTTTTGTTTTCACAGGCTATTTATCTAACCATAAGTAACCATTCTGAGTTGCTTATAAGGGAATTTTGACTCATACATTTCAGAAAGCAAACAGGATCATTCTTCTGTAAGAAGTATCATTGATCATCCAGAAACAAACATAATAGGTTTGGAAGTAATTTTTGTGTTTCCAATTTTTCTTAATGAAAATTATTTTCTTTATTTTAATCAGTTCAAAGTAAGCATATTTAATGATGATGATCAGATTAGCATTACTGGATTTTTTTTAATTGCAAAACAACATTAAATCTGGAGAAGCGTCTCAGAGCTGCTTTTTCTCCCCCAGTATATAAATCAATATTATTTAACCACATATGGGTATATTGTTCTTGCTGATATTAGTTCAATCCTTTAAAGTTTTTCCCATGCTGTATTCATATCTATATCCGTACAAAACTGTCTTATGTTCGTTCGTTCTCAAAAATAAACTGACAAACAACCCTCCCTCCATCTAACAAATCTTAAAAATTCCTCTGATGATTCAGAGCTTTATCTACAGAGGAACTAATTTTATCTAAATATATCTATGTAAGCATTAGTGTCCCATAGTCCTCCAAACTCACCAGGGAGTCAATGGAAAGGGTAACTCTAAATGGCAGTTTGGTCTACCTTAAGACAGGTAATGTGACTTGCGTTCTGGGTGCCATTTTCTGTCCACTCACTGTAGAAGGAACCATGATTAGACTGTGTGCTTAATGTTTACATAGTAAAATTTAGGTTTTATGAATCATACTAAAGGAATTTAAGTTAGACCTCTTAACTCTCAATCATTTGAATGTCTTTCCAACACATTTTATGTGTTAGCATAGAATAACAATTAACTTGGAAGTGAAGAAAACAAGATTTCGTTTAACATTGTCTAATATTTCTTCACACAGAATGTATTTCCTATAAAGAAACTTTTCTTGTGACATTTCCTATATGCTTAACCAGGTCTTTAAATCTTTCATTTATGGTTTATATCCAATTACTTTTTTGTAACTTAGTTTGTTATTAAAGAGGTGAACATTCACATTTGCTTTTAAATTGTAATGTAAAAGAATTTGTGAGTCTAACCAAATGGAGCATATTTAAATAATACATTACCATATTTTCTCAAGGAATATTCTATCAGGTTTCGTCCCCCACATAAAATAAAAATTGTATTAAAAGTCTTATATACATAGTTATTTTTATTGCCAGAAACAACTCTGCTTTTATGCTTCTACATATTTTTCTTGGTTTTCTTTGGCTTTATTAGTCTTGATTTAGTAATGAAATTTTGCATGTTAACCACTGTTATAATCTGGGAATACTAGAAAGTACATCAGGAGCAGATGGAAATGCATATTATTTTATCTACAGCATATTGCCTGAAATTCTTGTGATTATTGAAACATAATGTAGATAATGCAGTACACTTTATCTCAACATCTGGCAGGTCTACAAAATATGCTGTAAAGGACCTGTATTAGATCACAAAACAAAACCTCTGACCAAACCTCTGTCAAAATAATTATACAGATATTTGTGTCACTGATGTTTTTCATAACTATGGATATCCTAGGAACATTTAGCTTTTCTTTAAACCTCCTTCTCTTTTGCTTTTTAATGACAATCCTGTAAATATTAACTCCACTTTTAAACATACAAGGGGTCTTTGTCCTGGAGTCAATTTTACCATACTTTTAAAAATATAAACATACAAATAGCAGAGATGGCAAAACAAGGTGTGAGAAGCAAGACATGAATTCATAGCAAGAGGCAATACAGGATCTTAAATCAATGGGCATTTTATTGAAAACAGGCTTTTTTGGGGGTTAGAAACTGAAGTAACATCGTTCAATGTAAGCCTCATCTGCTCTAGTAGTGTAAGTTCCTCTCTGAAGTTTATAGGACTAGACTCTTCCCATTCCAACACGGAGAAATGAGATGTGCTGGCTTTCTTTTTTAACATTGAGAAAGTTTAAACAACTAGCTTAGCTTGGATGCTGCCTTTTTACAGGGCTAAAATTTGGATTAGCTTGGATGCTGCCTTTTTACAGGGCTAAAATTTGGATGAGATGAATTCTGCCTTGATGATCACATAGAAATAAACTTAAGTGGATGGAAACCATTGCTTTTCACATGTTGCTGCCAAAATAGCAGCATAATATGGCTGATGCAGAAAGCCCAAATCTGACCCAAATACTGGTTTTAGCCACAAAACAGAAGAGAAATTAATTGCATTTTCATACAGTGGCTGAAGTTGTGTGAAAGTCTGCCTAGGGTTATCTGCAAAACTTAGTATAAAGGTAAAATGAGTAATTTTGCGGGAAAATCACTGTGACTCACTGCACAAGTTGTCTGGAGAAACCTTGGTATCAAAATACAAAAAGGTACAATGTACATATGTATACCTACATATAACCTGCAACTACTTCTCACCAATACCAAACTCTAAAAAGTGCTTGTCTTAGATGTGTTCTTGTGTACAAAACTAAATCCATTTTCATACTTTATTTTATCTTATAAAATTACAGTTTCAGTAAATTAGAAATACTTTTTCAAGCAACTCTGAGGGATACATTTTTAATTTTCTGGGCAATTCATGATTAGACATGGAGTGAAATCATAGTTTAGTGTTTATAATTTATGCAAGGAAATACCTGCTTTTGTATTTCTGTGCACCAGCCCTCCTCCACCTTTTTACGAATTGACAGTTCATACCTGCCATCATCTTATTGTATTGATGAGAAGGTTTTAATTTCATATACTGCCAGTATTATGCTATGTAATTTTTATATAATTATTATGGTAAAAAATTTACTGATGTTAATAATAACTTTACAATAATAAGAACAATTATTGCCAGTTAGAGGTGATTGGCATCTTTAGTATATGATACCTCAAAACCGCTATGGCAAAGACTTCCTTCTTGGAGACAGAAGTTTCTCCACTTCTGCTTTTTATATATATCTTTCGCAAATCAAGTAATACTAACTGAAATCATGAGTGAGTGCTTCATGACTTGATTTATGGTAATCAACTAATTTGTTTGAAGACTAGAACAGATCAGATAACCTGTGGGTATGTCTTGAAATAACTGTCTTATTTAATTTTAATAGGTCATAAAGCTTGCTTTTGAAGAGTTTGAACTGGAAAGAGGCTATGATACTCTTACTGTTGGAGATGCTGGGAAAGTTGGTGATACCAGAACAGTGTTGTATGTGTAAGTACAGAATTTAAAAAATTTTCCTTGGAAATTTGTTGTCATATGTTGTTTCTTCTGGATCATGAGATATCTATTTAACTTTGTAATTTTAATGTATGTAATTTGTTTATATAATGTAAGCTTGAACAATTTTCTCTGAAAGTAATTGAATTTTATTACAAAATTCACTCCAGATCTTTGGTAGCATCTTTATAGGCTTTAATATCAGAGACTAAAAACTGCAGAGAACAGAGATTTTTTTTAAAAGCAAAACTTCTTTTAAAAAACAAGTACTATCTGTATAACTCTAATTGTATTCACAAGCAATTAAAGGAATAAAAAAAAGACTTGGATTTCAGCAAACAGAAAATACAACTTGTGTAAAATAAATAACCCATTGATTAATTTCAGAATTTTTATACTTAAAATTGGATTTGTGAACAAAATTTTCATGAAAGCATATAGGCCACTCTTCAGTAAAGTTAAACATGCTTCATGGATTAATATAATACAATATACTATGTTATATATAGTATAATATCTGTAGAAAGTGTAGGAACTTAAAAAAATTTGAAGAAAAATTCCAAACTAGATAGCTAATCTTAAGATACAGGCCTTTAATACTGTCTGGGCTAATGGAAAGAATAGAATCCTGTACAGATTGATTAATCTCATCTACCTTAACCACCTCAGTTTGGTTGCATATGCTCATTTTCCTTCCTTCATAACGGGAGCTTGTGGTCACAAGATATTTTGGTTGTAGCTTTTAGAGGGTTAAGTTAGCATATGAATCCTGATCACTAAACACAAAACAAAATTACAGGGTTAAATTCACAGTGACTAAATAAAAGAAACTAGCAGCATTTATTTCATAATAACATTACTTGACATTGCATGGAAATCTACTGGATAAAGATAATATTGAACACATTTCATAAAAAGAATCCGTCATCATTTTATACTCTGAGGGGTTTTTTTATCCATATAAATTATTGAAATGTTTATTTGACGTAATTATAACAAATAAGTGCACTTAATACCCACACAATTTATTTTAAATTAATTAGAATATTTTTGGAGGGTCAAGTCTGTGGACAATAACTTCATTATGTGTATTTGTTTATGAATTTATAGTATTTATTAATGGCTATTTTCTGAACTATGATATCAAAGTACATAAATAAACCTAGTTTAATTTGTCTTAAAAGCTAACACTGGAAAATTATTGGATTATTGGATTTGCGCAATGTGTGTGTTTCTTGTGTTGCAATACCAAGTAGCTGCTACTGAGTAAATTGAATTCCACGTTCTGAGTACCTGAGAAAGAAAATAAGAACGAAATCCTGTGTTAAGAGCTTAGACTTCAAGCTAACAAGAAAAGATTTGAGCTGGGAGTGAGAATTTCAACACCCATGTTTATTTTTTCGTGTTTTTTGCAGACCAATTAAATATTGCAACAGTCTTTCTGGGGATGTTAATTTAACTGCTTGTGAGAGACAAAAGGATTTGCACTTTTTCTTTTTTGTATTGGGATACATTTTGGCTTACAGGGATCCCAAAACTCCTTCAGAGTCAAGTTTTTGAACTTAGTAAATTTGGTACCCCATATTGTTCATTCTGTTTGTTACACTGTGAGTATTTCACATATCAAAGTTTGCCTTTTTAAAATTACTTATCAGGTAACCGTCAAATCTGGGGTTTTTTACCTTTCCATTTGAAGGCATTTAGCCTGTGCCCACATACTCCACATTTCTTTTCCATGACTGCCTAAAATAAATAAATAAATAAATAGATAGATAGATAGATGGATAAACAAACAAACAAACAAATAAAATAGTCTTAGCTCATATTAATTGCTATTTTTGGTATCTTAGGAAGGCAGGCCCCCATAATCACATCACCTCGTATAACTATTCATCACTTTACTAACATTTTGAAGATCACTGTAGCAGACATTCACTTCAGAATCTACCATTGGCATTTCTGGCACTAGTACAATGTTCTCACTAGAGACATGCAGTACTTCTTCTAGCCCTTCCTTCAGTATGATTTTTGACTAAAATAGCTACTATTTTATCCTTATCACTCTACAGCCTATCACTTAGAATTACAGTACAGTGTTGGTCCTTCCATCTTCACTGTAAACAGTATCTTTGGCGAAAATGAGGTCTATGCAATTAAATTTATCTGCCTTTTGGGTTGCAATACTTTGTACATTAGCATTACCCTGAAAATCATTTGAGAAAGTAAGTGATTAATAGCTTCTTATGTACAGTGGAAATACAGGAAGGCCCAAGTATGAAACTACAGCATCACAATAATTAGTAATTAATCTGAATTTCTGTGATGACACTGTTTTTGCAGTTATTAAACACTGGATTGTATCATGCATTATGAAATACATTATATTTAAACTGCATCACAGATACGCTCCATTTCACTTGCTTTGGAGATAGGTCTTCTGTGGATGTAAAGTAAATTTCCTCATAAAACACTAGGTCCACTTGTAGACTACATTACCATGAGAAAGCTCATAACTAAATGTCAAAGTGATTTTCTTACAAAAATTTTCTATTAGTTGGTTTTAATAACTTCTGTTGTATTTAACGAGGTTTGAGCAGCACCTTGCAGGTTTTTATTCTTCTCAGGGGAATGAAGAAGCTTATAGCAAAGACTTTTCTGGCTATATTTAATTTATAATTTCTCGGCATCTCTTAAAAATAATATAGCTTTTCTTATGCTGAGCAAGTTTCTGTTGGCAGCTTAAATGCCAGCATTTCTGCAGAAATTCTACAAAATATCACTGTAGAAACTCATGCATTTGATTCTAAAACTTCATAGCTTTTACAATTTAGTTTGAACTAAATACACAAAAATAAATACATTTCTAAATCCAAACCTAATTTCTAAGTGATTTGAACCTTTCCCCTCCACATAAAATTGCCATGTCTGAGCACACAAGCCTCAGCCTCATACAAAACTTTCCAGGTCTCAGGCACTAGAGCCCTCAAGGTAGTAGCTCCTTCTGGGTGATTTATTGTAAACTTAGTACTCAATCTTTACAATGAACTCAGTTATACCAAGATGTTTATAAGCCAGCCATCCAATGAACATTGGAAAGTGGCTAATGGCAGGTCAGTAAACAGGGGACCTTTAAATACTTGATGAGAAGAAGATTGAGGAAGTTGACAAGGATCACGATATATAGATGATCAGTCCTAGCACAAGCTTTCTGTAGTGTCCAAACTCTTAACCATTAGCAATTATCTGTGTAACCTCAAAGTTGTAGCACTACAGCTAGAGGGGAAATAGGAAGGGATAACTGAAGTTTAAAAACAAGAAAAAAATAGACTATCCAGCTCAAATTTAAATTTTGGGAGAAATTGTAAAAATAATTAGAAAAAGTCTTTTAAGTTCATGTAAAATAGCACTGAGATGGTACAAAAAAAAAATACTTTGACGAAGAGCTGTTTATTTCAATCTAATGCATTTCTTTGACAGTGTTGGTGGCATTTTGGGCAGGGATATGTTGGTTTTCAGTTTATTGAAGCAGTCTAATTTTAGTATTTTTAGTAAACTTCTTAGAAAATCTTATCATCAACAGCTTTAATTAAAGGGGGATATGCCCATCAATTTTATTATTTTTAACAATTGCTTCATCTGTAAGCCTTACTTGTTGAAAATTTAGCAATATTATTTTATGGGATATGTACACTGAGATGGTTAGCTCTGGAAATACAGCAATACAACTTATGGGAAATTAATCCAAATATGTTCAAGCTATAAAGTTTTGACTGCAGTTATTTCCCATATTTAACAGAATTCCACTAGAAACTAGTGACTACCCTTACAAAATAATTCACTAGTGATAATCGTGTGAAGTGAAGATTATCAGTCAGAACGTTTCTTGCAATGCCCTGTTTTCTGTTCTTAAATTCTTGTAAATTAAACACACTGCTTTAGAAAGTCTGCTTTGCCTTCAAATCCTATGTTTTATATTTTTCTTGCAGCAGTTACATTAAAACTTAATTTATTTTTTTGAAATTATTCCCTTAAAACATGAATCTTTTAACTTTTTTTTGTATAGAAAACTTGTAATTTTTTTTTCCCCGATACAAAGAGGAAATTGCAAAATAGTGGTTCAAACGCAGCTGCTTATGTCAGCTATTTCAGTACAGAGACAACTGTCCGTGACAGAGAAATGCTTTTTTAGTAAGCCCGTATCCTTTTCTCTTATTCACACACAGTTTGGAAATTTGCTGGGGGCTTGGAAAACAACGTACTCTTCCATAACTGGTAAAAAAAAAACAGGCCACCTTTTTATATATCTCAAACATTCTTGAATCTGACTTCCTAGTAACTTATTTTAATTTGCATTATTTAAAAAATTCTTCCTTCTGACTTTTTTAGAAGTTGTAAAATCTGGGAGAGAAGGTCGGTTTTGGTTTTTTTGTTTGTTTGCTTTTTAATAGTGTTGGAATCTTTCTCCCTTGATTTGCTAAGTACTTGACATTACTAGTATCAAAAGAAAAATACAAATCTAAGTAAAATTAGGGATTTTTAGTGACACTTACTGCTTATCACAGCTTTAACAGTGAAACCTTCAGAGCTTTAGTTTGTGATATGGTTGCAATTAAGCACACAAATAGCATAGTGACTTGTCATCTCTGAAGGACAGAACAATACTGTAAAACTGTTTCTTTAAAAGGAGAAGAAAACCTGGACAAACAATGAAAAAAGATTTACCTGAAAGAAGGAAAATATGTTCACATATTGAAAACTCAAGAAGTGTTTATGATTGAATTTTAAAAGAAATATGTATTTTATACAATAGTTTCATGTCACAAAGGAAGACTTACTGACATGAATGCTGTGCTTCGTTCAGCTTACTTTATTGGTCTAATGCCTCCAAAACACATTTGTTTAAAATATTCTGCACAATAAAATAACAAGGAAAAAAAAAAAGAAAATGCAGAAAGAAATCAAAACTTTTTTCACATTTATGTGGAATATCCTTAATTTAAATGATTACTTTATTTTCAAATTAAACATTTTTAATAGTTAACATTATAGGAAATAGATATTGTAGCAGAGGTATTTGAATACATATACATAGATGAAAAGCTCACACTGGAATTTTTCTTTGATGAAGTTGTAAGAGAGAAAAAAAAGCATAATGAAAATATAGGTGTTGTTATATATTTTAAAAATTAATTTCAGGCCCCTGAAAATTATATCTCAAACGTAAAATCCAAACTTGACCCTCTTTCATATACAAGTCAGGCTTCTCATTCTCAACTCATTACAATTAACAGAAGATATTTTTTTTCTTGTTTATTTGTGTAAAACAGCAATAAAATATTTTAGGAAATTAACATACATCTCTTTAATCCCATACTTTCCGTATTTTGTAATAGTAATGTATTATTATTTTTAGGACCATGCTGCTTACATATACTCGTAGTTTGGTGCCATGCTTGTGCCATCAACATTTTGAATTCAACTATTTATTGAGATCATTTTGTGCTGCTCATGTATCCTAAACTGTACAGAAGCAAACAGCATTTCTGGTCCTGGACACTATTCTTAAAAGCCTGGCTCTGGTTTCATTTGGATAATTGAGATTAGAGAGCAAACTGGTCCAAAAAGTTTCTTTCTCTCACAGTTGTCTTTTCTGACCTGTGAGTCGAGTCTGTTCAGAGTAGTGAGAAGCTTGGCTTGAGTTTGACTTCCATTACTTCATCAATTGCATCAATTTCCTCAACATTTTTAACTTCTTTCATATAGAGATAACCTAGGATTGTGCATCTCCACATGAAATGAGTTCAGCACCACCCAATCTGTCTGAATGGCTGGTCTCCAAGTCTCTGTTCCTGAACTTGCAATCTGATTTTAAGATGATTATAGGCTGGGATAAACTCTGAGTCAGCAACAGCATGTGTTGTCAGACAGACCTCCATTCCCTAAACATCCGATCTACCCTATCTGCCATCCTTCTAGTTGAAGGACATAGTTGTATATATAGGGGTATTCTCAGGGAACCCCTAATAAAAAAAAATAATAAAAAAAACCCAACCAAAAAACCACAAACCTAGTAACAACAAAAAACCATATTCTGCTATTTATTGATGTCGTGGTTTAACTCCAGCCAGCAACTAAGCACCACGCAGCCGCTCACTTACTTCCCCCCCGACCCAGTGGGATGGGGGAGAAAATCAGGAAAAGAAGTAAAACTCGTGGGTTGAGATAAGAACGGTTTAATAGAACAGAAAAAAAGAAACTAACAATGATAAGGATAACACTAATAAAATGACAACAGCAATAATAAAAGGATTGGAATGTACAAATGATGCGCAGTTCAATTGCTCACCACCCGCCGATCAACAGCCAGCTAGTCCCCGAGCGGCGATTTCCCGCCCCCACTTCCCAGTTCCTATACTGGATGTGACATCACATGGTATGGAATACCCCGTTGGCCAGTTTGGGTCAGCTGCCCTGGCTGTGTCCTGTGCCGACTTCTTGTGCCCCTCCAGCTTTCTCACTGGCTGGGCATGAGAAGCTGAAAAATCCTTGACATTAGTCTAAACACTACTTAGCAACAACTGAAACCATCAGTGTTATCAACATTCTTCTCATACTGAACTCAAAACACAGCACTGCACCAGCTACTAGGAAGACAGTTAACTCTATCCCAGCTGAAACCAGGACAACTGATTTCTGCTTTTTTGGCTTCCTTTTTGTTTTTCTTTGGGTTTTGTTTTCTCCCTTTCCCTTCCCTTTCCCTTCCAGCAGTCTTGGCTCTCTTCCTATATCCCTCAGACATGAACCTGAGCAAGCAATGGCACGTATTTTGGCTGGTTCATATCTACTGTCTATGGATAGGCCATTGGCATCTTCAAGGGAGATGACATTAAGCTGAAGGATGACTTTCTTAACTTGACTGTCTCTGTTATTAAGTTCGTAATTTTCATTAAGACTGTGGGAATTTAGATATATTTATTATCTCCTTCCTCTGACAAATTTGGTTAATATTAATTAGTCAACTCAAATTATATTAGGGAGACAACTAAGGGTCAGATGGATGTGTAGTATGAATGTATAGTTATTGTTTCACTGGGAAACATGTTTTAAAAAAACAAACACATCTATTGGATTATTTTTATGATGAAAAATCTCTGCCTGTGTGATGTGATTATACCTTATTCTGTTTTGTTGTGGTTTTTTTTTTATCATTATTATTATTTTATTTTTATTTTATTTGCATGCTACACAGACATTTATATACAGTAAAAGTATGCCATACTACTCATAAAGACTTAGAATTTTAGAGTTCATCTTATCTGTGTTCAGAAATTATCAATGCAGGTCTCATACATTAATGAGATTACTGTGGATAAACAGAGCCATTTAAACACAGTTTACTTGATTAGGCAGTAGGTTTACACATCTGAATAGCCATTGAGGAATTCTCGCAGGAAAACCACAGGCTTCCAGTTGTCTTCCAGTAGATCTCCAGTCAAGAGACATCAGTGAATTTTTCTTCATTGCTAAAACCCCTCAATCTTTTGTTTATAACAAAGTGCTTAACAGTTATGGCCTGGTATTTTGGTTAAGTGCTTTAACTGGAAAGATAGGTCAGAAATTAATGGTTATTGCTGTGGTTTCAGAAGGTGATGCCCAAAATGTATATATACTCTTCACCTTTTCTTTCTTTATATATCTATTTCTGCAGGCAACTCCTAAACTAGTTTTGGTTTTGTAACTCACTGTCTGGTGAGCTATCTTCCTTTTATGGGCTACCTATATTATTCATTTAAATGAATGTCATGACTTCATCAACGATTATTATTTTATCAGCAAGAGTGTATCAATTTTTCTGTCCATGACCTAACATCTTTTTGAACCTATACAGTTCCTAATTAGTTTGGCAAGCAACTCAAATTTTCGGATTAAGCAGCTGCTTTTTTTCATTCTTACTATTAACACAGGTCAAACTGAACAACTTTAGCTACATATCACTGTGTCTTATCAGCTTCCTTACTTATCCAAGCTAAGCTCTGTTTGTGTGTTTGCTTATGCTGAGCTATAATAGGTTTAATCTTTTCCACCTCCTTTTCTGCAGCTATGGTATCATAATACTGTCAACTACTTACTACCAGGTCATAACCCAAAATCTTCTAGACTGTATGAGAGCGCACTCAGCCATTATAGCAGCAGTTCTACATGGTCAGGCAGTAGTAATTAGTAAGACCCTAGACCATTCCACTCAGATGGGAATTTTTTTTTTTCTTCAATATATCAGAGTAAGAAACCAAAATATTTTAGATATGGGATGTACAGCTTCTTGTTCATAACCTTGATGAATGAGATTTTAGATGCAAGACAGAGAGGATTCCTATAGCTTGCCTCACGGTTCCTCAGTTCTCACCTTGTTTCTGCTCAGCCTCTCCTTTTATTATGTCTTTGCATTTAAGTTGCAATAGTATTAACATCAGGTTGATTATATTTAAATAATATATTTGTGGAAGAATCCAAATACTGGATAATGTTTTCTATATAACTTCTTTCTTGAGAAGTTCTGCTTCTGGGACACCTTGTCCCAGTTTGGCACGGTATTTGTTTTACTTATCTCACACGTATTTGTTTATCATAGTCAAGGCTGAGAGTTAGAAGAAAGAGAATCCAGTATGTGACCCATTTGAGCAAATAGAGTCTACATAAACAAAAGAGACAAAGTCATTACTATTTCCTTACATCAACTACAGTTACTGCAGTACCTGTAGCTTCCATCCCCAAAGCTTCTGATACGTGGAGCTCTACGTGGAGTTCAAGGCAGACGTCCTCTTCTAGTGATGTTTTTTGGTGTTGTATCTGATAATAGCTTGCATAGAGATATTCTGCAACCACTTTTTCTGTTGAACTTTTCCCACTACCTTTTGAAAGACTGTATAGCTATCGTCAAGATCTGAACAAATATTCAGATACAGTACTGGAACCTGATTACGTGGTAGGCATTTTTCACCATTTAGAAGTAATCTACAGACATTTTTTTTCTTAATCATTCCTTGACACACATCTTTTTGCATTAAGATACCAGAATTATATATGTTCAAAGGATATTACTGAGAAGCTCTAAGGTTTTATGGTGGGATTCACCAGCTTGCCTTGTATGTGTTGTATTGAAATGTACATATCTATACATAGTTATCACACATTACTGTATGAGAATTAGCAGTTTCCCCTTAAATTTAAGAGATCATTGTGAGTTACTTGAATGGAGTAGATGAGGCTCTAGTAAGTTCTTCTGGATACATGCACTGTAAGGCAGGTAAACCAACTTCCTTCACTTTCAAAAAACATGGCAAAAAAAGCAATACTAACCTAAGCAAGTGAAAACTATTTAATTCATACAGTCCCTCACATCTCTAATAGCTTAATTGCTTAATGAAAGCGTTAGGTAGGAACAGCTTTATTAAAAGTGTTTAATCATTTTTTACTTGAATGCAGTCATTCAAAATGTATTTTTTTCTAAGACCTCACATTGTTCTTATCCATATAGAATAGTTAATTTTATCAAAAAACAGCTGATCAGAACACTAGGGTAATTTATTGTAAATAGGCCTAAATATTATATTAGTAGTTTAAAAGGCTGGTTTTTTTACTAGTAGTAGTAGTAGTAGTAGTAGTGGTAGTAATTTATGCCTCTGCAAATGACTTTACAATTTATCCTACATACAGGCTCACTGGATCTAGTGTTCCTGATCTTATTGTGAGCATGAGCAACCAGATGTGGCTTCATTTACAATCTGATGACAGCATTGGCTCACCAGGATTCAAAGCCATTTATCAAGGTACGAACTAAATTATCTGTTTTAAACTCATCTTTTAACTTCGTTCATTACATCCCAACGAATTCATTTCAAATAGGCCTTCAGTCCTTTCACAAATTTAGAGTTTTGATACTGTCTCTATTGTTAATTAATCGTTAATGGAGATATGGATTTGCAAATACCCACAAAGTAACTAAAAAGAATCTGAAGTAAAAATGGAAGTTATTGTTGTAATGCATTCTGCTTGAAGGTCAATACAAACTAAAAATTTCTATCATATTTGAAAAAATTGAAATGTTACATTCTGTTAACCTGTGTGATTCCTTATGTTGGATATTATTTGAAAATTACAGTTAGTTTTCTCAGACTTCATAGGGGTAGTTACAAAACTTGCTTTCAAGCCTCACCAAGAATCTTGACAGACCTAAGTCAAAATTAATATGTGACAAAAACAACAGAAGAGATATACTGTATATGATTGTGGAAATTAAGAAATTTAACCCCCAAAAAGTGATCCAAATTACCCTAGCCTCATTTGTGTTGCTACTGTCTCAAAGAGATGAGAACCTTGGCAACATAAGCATCTTTAATTTTTCTTGACTGTGAGCTTCAGTTTGATACTTTCTGAAGTTGATTCATTCTAGTAAAAAATACCTGATATCTGTATATATGCATTAGTACGTATGCATGTATTGATAATTTTCCATTTTAATAGGTTGCATAGACCTGTGGCTAGAAAGAGCTCTTGCTTATTAACATATGGTGTCACTTTTGGTTAGTTTCCATGTTAATTAGTTCACCTTAAGGATAAGGACAAAACCAGTTAACACTATTTTCAATAGTTTCTTATGGGCACATATGGTGAAAATGATTTGACAGTAATTTTGTCAAAATTACTTTCATACAAAAGATGCTGCAAAACACTGAGAGACTGTTCAGTAACTGAAAGTAACTTAATTAGAAGAGTGGGAGTTCTCCCTAAACATTTTCCATAAACCGAAGCACCCTATCTAAGTGTTTCATTTCTCCTTAGTTAACTTACTGTTTCAACACGAAAACAGACAAAATAAAGAGTGAAAAGTTATATAGATGTTAGCTTCAAGTTTAGTAAACTGTACATTTATTTCACTAAGGACCTTAAGACAGGCTTGCCTGCTCAGGTTTTTGTAAGTGGTGTCTGCGGCTGATGGCATATTGTGAACTCTAATGATGAAAAGAACAAGAAGGGAAAATGCTCCTCAGTGGTCAGCCAGGAAACCCAATGTTGGTTCTCCACACCAGTATCCTTCTACGGGTGGTCTCTCCATTGAAGCAGGTGGTGCTGATGATGATGATTAGGATTATATTTTCACCGTGGTTTTCCCCTAGTACTATATACTTTTCTTTGGGATTCACTTAAACTCACCATTGTTTATTCCCACTCGTGGTACTGATTGGAGTATGCTGATTAGGTCAAGTGTTATAAATTCATAGGTTGTTAAGTTTCTGTGTGTATATATTGTTGGATAATATTTATTGAGTATTTAAATTAGTATTATCTACTCTTTTATGCACCTTTTTTTGGTTTTCTTTAATGTGAACTGAAACCTACAAAACAAGAAGTAAGGAGAGGGGGAGAAAGAAGGGGCAATTCTCATGATGGTGGCAATCACTTCCCATGAGAATCCTTCACAGCAACACTACTGGGATTTGCAGGTCCATGGCCATGAGAATAACAATATGAGACCAACAAGGAAAAAGTACTGTCACAGAGGCTCTTGAAACACTATCGCAATTGCTTAAGTGAGATGTTACAGAGCTGTGAGTAAAAAAGCAGATGCAGGTCCATAGCATTACCATGGCTAAGACATCAAGGTATCTTAAGACATTGTGCAACACATTCAGCCTATGCAGTTAGACAGCCCAAGTATGTTGTGTGCCTGAGGGCAATGACATATTCTTTATTTAAATTAATCCTACCCCTTCTCGTCCTTTCTTTCATGGTTTCATCTTTTTTACTTGTGTCATTTTTAGGGACCATGTTTATTAAGACAATATATTTTCTTCATAGAATCCATTTGTGAATTACATAAAGTGGAAATAGTGAGTATACAGTGGAAAGAGAGTATTGGCACAAGTTATGTATCTGACACTTGGCATTTTTTCCTCAATCCAAAATTATGAACTTTATCTCATCGTAGCTCTATGAAAAAGTTCAAAATTTAAATCTGTCTGCTGAGTTATTTTTCAGCTGTCATTTCTCTTTCTGGTATTTCTAATCTAAAGGCATCTGTTTTCATTTCTGTATTTTTCAAACTTATTGAGGATATCTTATTTCATTTATGGAGTTCAACCTGTTACTACTGCGGACTTTCTGAAAACACCTGAAGTATACACTGTGAATTTTGCAGTAGTAGTGGCATCTCTGTTATGAAGTATACTGTTATCATTTGATGGTTGGATTCTGGCTTTCAGTCTTGTTTTGCAACCAATTGTGAGTCATTGTGTGTTTTTGTAGTTTTGGAATTAATTTCAGAATTGTAAAATATGAAATGTTTGCAATCTCAGAAGTGTAGTAAATGTCTTAATATGAAGGTGAATTATAACTTTTTTCTGTTTTACGTCAATGGTTTCATCTTTTACTGTTGACAAAACTTTTATCCATCTGTGCTCTCAACATATCTCTTGCTTTAGGCCAAGTGTAAAATCTTAAACCCCTTATCCTGTCACAAGATACCTCAATGATTTTGCTTCCCCTTTATTTAACAGTCAAAGAAACTGTCCAAAAATAGAATCTCATTTTAATGCTGAGAAAGTTAATGGATTACAACATGTGACCTCAAATACACTGTCTTTGTGATTGCAGTTAGCTAAAAAGAAAGCAAACTGCAGGCTTTGATGGCTTATACGTGGTCTATAGAGACAAAGTAAAGGGCATCCTTATTTGAATCTTTTCAACTCAAAAGCCTGAGTTTTGCTCAGGATTAGAACATGACTCTTCACCCTCTTGGGCAATATTTTACAATTGACCCACTGAATCTTGACTTTGTATCTATTACAGTAAAATCCATTTTTATATTAATATTTACAAGGTGTCATAGACTGATTGCACTTTATAGAAAATTGTTACTTTAGCTGAGCTTTATCTCACTTCAGTTATGAAATAGAGAAGCATTCTGATGATGCAATTCACCTGTCCTACATTAGTATGTCCACCTAAAAGTGGCATGAAATGATGCCTGCAAATTAACTGATACACATCACAGATTTTGTATTTGAGTACTAAATTTAATCCTGTTTACACTTTGCCTAAGGGATTAAGGGAGGAGCAATTCTTTCCGTATTCTTATGCCTCCTCTTTGGCTCACCTTCAGAAACACCTTAATGTCAGAAATATGTAGTGCTATCTATATTCTTATTACTCAAATTTCTTGATTTTTGATTACAGTGGGTATTTACTTTAAGAAAAGTTCTGTAATCTGCCTAATTAGCTAGGCTTCTTGGACTGTGCAATGCAGCTCTCCAGTAGTTGGATCCACAAGAAAGATTTCAGACATAGGTCCTCAATAGTTACTAGTAATAGTTTTGAATACAGAGGAATAGCACTGTACCTGTATGGAAGGTGAGCTAGGGAAACACAGATGGTAAAACTAATGTTGAGATTAGCTTGTTAACTTGACAGAGCTGATAAATAGCTACTGTGTTAGAAAATACAACAGTTGCCTCGATATTTCTTCTATAAGTCATCATCAGTTGTCATGTATTATAAATACAAGAATAATTTAAACATTATCTATACGTAAGTACATTACAATGAAGTAAAATGCAAGATGCTACAGGCTACGTTAATTGTGACGTTAAACTTTCTAAACCATATTAGAACCACATTATTATTGCTAAAACAGAAAGCTATTAACCCATATTAAAAAATTTTAAATGCTGAAGAATAATCTGCGCTTAAGGTTAGTTTTCTTAAAAAGCTATTCTATAGACTGTATCCAAAAGTCCTTCATTCTCTTTTATAGATCCCCAGACATCTCAACAGAATGGTTCAATACATTTCTGAAAGAATTCTCTGAAAGCATCTACAGTTTCTGTGAAAAGGCCAGAAATTTAAATTGTTCTGTCCTTGAAGACAGACATATATTGTAATATCACACCTAAGTATATCAAAGGATCTATGCTGAAATCCTCTTTCCATTATAATCTATGATAGCTTTCCTTACTGAACCCAGCATAACCAGATGTCACTCCATACATCTTCATTAAGTAAAGAGAAGGAAAACAAAATATGCTATTATACATAGATAAAGTTGCTAAAATGGATGTTGTCTTCTGCCGTAGACATAGAGAAATTAGTGACACTTTGTATTTCACAGCTGAGATCTCATGATAAAAAACTCTTAAAATTTCTCAGTGAATACTTGTGTATGTAGCTACTTGCATAGCCAGGGCTGTGTTAAAGCTAAATTTTCAAGTTTTGTTACAGAACCGAAGAAGTGAGAAGGAAATTTATTCAGAGTAAAATATAAGAGATTTAGGCTGTTGTTAAGACAGTTTTCAGAATTTCAGTGATAAACATGTTTAGAAAGTAAAGGAATTAAAAGACTGGACTGTAAGTTCTAGTTATGTTTCTAATATAATTTTTTTTCTTTTACCTGGGTATTTAGTAAGGTTATGAAACACTTCAGTGCATTTCTCCATACAAAGGACATATCTGAAATCCTCATATGTCACCTCCTGGAAGGATAACATAAACTTACTGAATGGAAATCTTGTTGAAGGTTGTTGCCAGTCTCCCTTGTTGAAGTTGCTTCAGTCTGAATAAGCTTTAAATATGCATTAGAACAGGGCCTGGTATCTTCTAAGCACTCTGATTAAATTGGTTTAGGTTGACCAAAAGTACTTATTTTAAATGAGTAAACTATTTAATGAAAGACATTTTTTTGAGCTCTAACTTAAATTCCAGGCCTACCATGCAATGACTCTAAAACCTGACTGGGTTTTTTTTGTTTGGTTGGTTTTTTAATATTACTGTATATATATAAAGAACAACATGACACATACACTTAAATAGATATAGTGTGTATAAAGTGTAATCCTAAGGATCAGAACAATATTAATATCAACATGCCACCATTTTGAGGTCATAGGTTAACCTTGTAACACCAACAGACAAAGTATATTTCTACCAATGACATGCTAAGACTGTATTTTTACAAGGAAACCTTTCTTGCAATTTGTTGCTGGTCATGGGCTAAAGCAGGGACTTTTTTTTTAGATACAATAGGTAAAGAATTTTTCATTAAAGTAATTCCATGCACTTTTTTTTTTTTTTTTTAAATTAGTTTTCCTCATGGGCTGCATTTCGATTGTGTTTTTGACCACAGTTGAAGACAATTCACACCCAAACTTGCCCAGCAACTTGTGATCTGATGTAGTATTTAGGCAGATTTGAATCGAGAGAAAGATTTGGTTTATGCCATTTCTTAATATAGCTCCAAGCATCCATTTATCTGTTACATGGATGAGATAGACATAGTCATTGCCATGCATGTCCAGGTCAGGATAATCTAATATGGTAATATGATATTACGCCCTGTAACAATATCAAACAGTGATGTCAGGTCAAGAAATTGGCCCTGGACACCTTCCTGATAGGGCCTAGAGTCACAGCCAAAATAAGCAATAATAAGGTGAATAATGTGCCTGAGTTTGGCTTATTCCACTCATGTCATGGCTGTGCCACATCTAAAAATAAGTGCTTTATGGCTGTTAAGGTCCAAAGTGGATCATGCAGCCAACTGATTGTTAGGCTGCTTCCACGCTTGTGTACCTATCAGCTGTACCACACTGACATAGAAGCACATGACAGCTTGAACTTTTAGGCGTGAACGTTTTAGAATTTTATTAAACTTGAGATTTTTCTCCCATTCAAGCCTGTAAACCTGTCAGTCTGATAAAATTATTTAATCTTTTGACTTCCAGACTTCTTGATAACCAGTATAACAAAATCTGTTTCGTAGCCTGTTTAGAACTCACCTTTTATTCCTGCCTTTATATGGTTATATAAACTAATGAAGTTATTTTACTAGCCTATCCTTTAGTTCATAACAGTGTTATAAAAGAAATTTGGTGACTCAGTGATATAATCCTGAGCATTTTATAAAATTTGAAGTTATTAAGAATTCTTAGAGATGTCAAGAAGTATATCAGCCCCTGCAAGAACCTGAAAATGTCAAGTTTACAACCTTAATTTGTATTGATGCTCAACTGAGCAGTAAAGCTTTAAGCTCTTCATTATGATGATGTTTGGAAGAAGATGCTTCTTTCCTCCTGAGACTAGTAGAAAAATACTTTCAAAAACATATTTCAGTTGCTCAGATAAATGTCAGTTGTCTTTTTGCATACAGCTATGGTACTTAGTAAATCTTAAATCAGTGCAGTTTTTTACAAACACACAACTAGCTTATAAATGTCATTGCATTACCAATATTGATATAAAACTTTGTTACTTCTTGGAAATTTGATAAAACCCATGCTGAAAGAAATTAATGGAATTAGGCTTTTTTTAGGACTCTCACAATTAGACGTGCATTCAGGGAAATCATTATGTACACTGTAATGCTTGGAAAGAAAACAACTCGGAAGTCATTCAAGAAAATCTTTAAGCTTCCTGTTTTAGTCTAAGCTTTTCTCTTTCTTTTATCTATTTCATGTATATTAAGTTTTCTTTTTATATTTTGTTTCTATGTATTATAATTCAGACATTATTCAAGTGTTTGCTTTTGGAGGACAGGCAATAAATTTATTTCATATTTTATGTGAATATTTTCATATGTTAAAGCTATTTGGTTCAGTGGAGAACTGTCAGAGAGTTTCACCATAATATTGTATGAATGAATCTGTTTGTGGTGCCATACAGTGCAGGTTACTTTTCTGGATGGGCAAGTGTCAGTCATTTAATTTTCAGCACAACGTATTATCAATCATTTTCAGGTAAGAAAGCTTTCCTGTATTGTTATCTGACCTTTTTAGAGTATATTGTTCAGGTAAACCTACAGCAGGCATTTCTAAGTTTCAACAGCCTTGAATTTTCTTTCAAGGAATAAATCTTATCATCAGTAGGTTACTAATAGAGTGAAAAGAGGCGTGCTAAGTTACTGCCAATTACCACAACAGTTTCAAAGTAATTTTTAATAATGGGGAATATCTTTGCCTGAGTTTTGTATAATGGTTGGGGTGGCAGACAGAACCCACTTTCCATCTAGAAAATATACATGGACTTGAGGAACATAACATCATGGTGATATGCTTTAATTAGTTCAGTGTATTGCGTATTTATATATTAGCAGGCTGTAGTGGGTAAGATCAAATTTCTGCCTATGCTGCTATTCTATATTAAACAATTGCAAACAACAGAGGCTTAGTGAAGAGTATAAAAAGGAGAAAGCATGTAACACCACATAGCTCTTCTTCTCCCTCCTAAATTGACAAAATAACAAAACCAAAAAGTCCAGATTTTTTGGGGTCCAAATTTGTTAAGTAAATGCATTTTATGTCTTTTTTTCTAATTTTTATATTAATTGCATAATGCTGCTTCCAATATTCTGTTTTTATTTTATAAGAGCACATTTCAGAGTCTTCAACCAGGTCTCGATATCATTATGCTCAATTATGCTCCACAGACATAAAGTCAATGTCTGTTATTCGTCTCAAATCAGTTTACAAATTAACATATAGCTGTTCAGTTATACCTTTTAAGCAATGTATTAGCTTCTTTCACTACAGCCTTTAATGTAATGCATTCTTTTGTGCTGATAATGGAGATTCTCAATATGCTGGAAAAGAATACGTATGTTAAAAATACTGTGGTTTACAGACCTCATATCTGTGTACATTTTAAATTTTCTGATTTCATTGAGGAATGTCTTTATTAATATGCTCCATTATTTAAACTTCAGAATTTAAAAAGTAAAAAATAAAAAAATCTAAACACTCTCAACATTTAACATTTTCTTAGGTACAGCCAGTATACAGCATATGTATTCTTTCTTAGTTACATGACATGACTGTGGCTGGGAAGCTTCCCTCTCCCTTCCCCGCTAGACTGCATCTGTGTCTGACTGATTAGGCATATGTGCATTCATATCTTTTCCACGATTGACTCAACAAGTTAAAACTTATCATAAGTTGAAAGCCTTTGTTTGCCTCTTTGCATAAAGATATTATACATTGAAACAATAACATGTTGTCTCTGAATAAGAGAGAATTGTTATGTTTTAGCTCAGCCAGTGAAGTTTATTCTTCTAGTTAAACTGCTTCGAAAAGTAGTTTCACAGCATAATTAAACACATTCCATGCAGAAAACAGCTCAGACATTTTTATTGCATTATAGAAAAATAAAATGTTATATAGCTTTTCATCCAGGTTAATTATTCAGTATGTTTGACTTTAACGTAAATGTTATTTCCAGATTCTAATTAAACTTTAATTGAAGATTTACCATGGCTGTATTTTTTAAAAACTTTATTAACATTCTATGATTTTTCTTAAAGACTAGATAGCAACAAATTTTAAAAATAAAACTGGTATTTTCTAATAAGATTCTAATAAGATACACATGAGAATTAAGTGTAAGCATTAACTGATCTTTTAGGGGGGATCTTGTTTCTTTGTTTTTTACTTCTGATGGGTGTTTCTTTGTACTTTGTCCCTTCCACTGAAAAAAACCTCCAACAATGGAACTGAACAGATTTGAATCTAAGTTTTTTTAAACATAAATCCCAGTCTTTGCTTCTTAGCAGATACAGCTCAGTTGAAAGTTTGATAGAACAACTTTTAATAATTTTAAATAAATGGAAATTTGCAATAGTTTTTTACCAGTTAAAACTTTCTCCCTTTGCTGTCTTTTTGATACTTGTTTTTAATAGAGAAAATGCCACAGTGGACGCACCATGAACTTAGCTGTCCACCTACATTACCTAGGAAGATAGTCCTTTCACTCTTTTAAGCCAAAAGTAATTCTAGTTTACTAATTTTTCTTATATATTTCAGAAAGTAGTTAAATACTCGATTATTTTGTTTAAATCTACAACTGAGATTTTTTGGCCTTCTTAAGCATCCTCCATCATTCGTAAAGTTTCTGCAAATGATGGTCCGAAAGAAAGATAAGTCACAGCTATACAGCAACAAATAGGATGTTATGAGTTTTTCTTTTGAGCAATACTATGATAAAGTCTTATAAAAATATTTGATTTTTTTTGTGACAGTTTTCTGTATTTTTTCACTAAAAGGATCAAGCCATGAGAATTATATTGCCCTTTAGTTTTGAAGCCTTTTGATGCATGACACCTTCACTCTGGTTATAAAAATCAAACACTTGATTTTAAATAAGCAATAAGTCAGCCTTTCATATTGCCTCCCCAGTGGTGCCACTTAGTTTAAGTTTTATTTTCTTGTCTATGTTACTTTAAGCAACCATCCTTTTTGCAGTGATAAAGAAAGAATTGTTTAAATTATGTGATGGCTGATACACCTTGGACTGTATTCACAGAACCATAGAATTATTTAGGTTGGAAGTGACCCATAAGATCACTGAGTCCAACCGTTAAACTAACACTGCCAAGTCCACAAATTCTAACGGTGATGTTTTCTTTAAATATATCCTTCGGAAGAAATGTGTGAATGAGCTGTTAAAAGTGATGTTATCACTGAAGTCAATAAACTCTAAAGAAAACATTGTTTTAAAAATCTATAAACTTTTAATTTGCTTCTGTAAGGCAAAATGCAATATTATTGTCATTTTTCTTGAAGCAAATATTTATCTAGAACTGTAGGGGAAAAAAAAGTATTTTTTTCTAAGCCACCAATAATTCAGAAAATAAACAAATCACTTTGTATTTAGGATGTGAATAATCAAAGATAAACTTGTGCTAAGAGTGAGACTTTGTCACAGGATTTTCTGTGTATATATATGCATAGTGTCAGCATACTACTAGTTCCTTTTATAAAACAACACAAGGTAATTTGATAAATAAAAAAATATTAAACGTACGTTCTCATGGCAAGCTAAAGAAACTTGGGTTTTGACTCTAAAAAGAGACTGTACACAAAATCTTGTTTCCAGTTAAGTCTTTATGGCAGCTATTTTTAAAATTTTAAAAATATGTATATATGCATTTATAGATATATGAAGTGTATTTCATGTATTAATATAATATCAAAGGATTTGAATATTCTCTCACCTCAAAATTCACCCAAAATTTTTCATGTTATGATTTTCTTGTATGTGTATTAGAATACATGGATAAGACAAAATGGGTGCTGTATGTTTTGCATAAAACTTTAAAATAATTTAGCTTAACTTGTATTAATTACTATAATATATAAAGGACATACTCTTGTTTTTAAGATACACCCAGCTATAAAACCTGGTGTTCTTTTGATCAAAGCCAATGATAAAACCCTGAGAATAGGAGTCCCCTTTATTTTTTGCCTTCTTGTTGAAAATGTCTGTTAAGTTATGTCTGCAGGGAGATGCTCAGGAAAGTTAAAAATTAACAAAGTACAATAAATTTAAACCACATTTAACTGAGTAACCTACCTTAAATCCCTATGTAAGGGCTCTCCTTCAGTGACGTTATGACCCTTCATAAGTGCAACTTAATCTTCTTCGAAAGAAGAATACAAATCCTCTGAGGAGGATTAAGCTACAATAATCTGAGGACAATGGTACACCTGAATGAGTACTTCTACATGTCCTTTAGCGTGGCTAGATTTACAAGCTGAGAGCTTGTGACTTTGGTTGATGATCCTTCCTAAATGCCACATATAGAAAATCTTTTAATTGAAATTTTGCCAAATTTTGAAATAAAGCACACGGAATGCTCTAAATAAGCTCTTCATAAATAAAGAATAGTTATAATATTACAAAAAATGCATGCATCTCCAGCAGCATACTTCCTGTGAACTTCTGAGCATCATAAAGTGAGGCCATGATTAAGATAACTTATTTGCTTATTGTACCTGATTAAACAGTTCTGCAAGACATGATATATTTTTAGTTAATTATCAGCAAGTAGTGACAAAGTGGATAGTTTAACAATGTCCAGTAGTTGCATTATTTAATAAAATTAATATAAATACAGATATTCCTGTATAGACATATATGTACATATATGTCTATATTTGCATATATAAATCTGTGCATAGTCACCATCTGCTTACAGTCTTGAAGTCCATCCAAATTTTATTCACAGATAAAAGATTTTTTCCTTCACTTTTTCATAAAAATATGTCCAACTCCTATGAAAACTTTGTTTCCAACTTTAAAGATTGGTTTCAACATTCTTTTAAAATTTTGATAAATAATTTTCAAAGAAAAGTAAAAATATGATATTGTTGGTAGACATCACTTTCAAAAATATTTTTTCATTCAATCTTGTGTAGAATTATTTGTAATTTTGTTTGGTTGATTATTTGTAAACAGATCAATACTTAAAGTAACAGTAGTGCTTTGAGAATAGTTATAAACTCTCAGTTTGTATATATATACAAACAGTTATGAAACAGATTCTCTTTTTATTGTATTGTCTCAGCAATTAATCTGATAATTAGTATCATTCATATTTGTATTTGAACACAAATATGTTCTGTCATGAGTCATAATTCATATTTTGATCTTTATTTAGTTTTATATCTCTAATGCAAGTTGTTTCTTTACCTATTAGCTTAATAACATAACACTTTTGTGTGTGTTCTTTCGCTTTCTATTTGATGACAAAAATACCCTGTATATCATTTAATGTAATAAGTCTTTTTACTAATCCATAACACAATAATACTTCCAATTTCACAGCTGACAAACAGAACATGTATATTTTTGTCATTAGAAATCTATTCTATGTTATAAGGTGATACAATACAATCAAACACGGCAATATCAGATAAAGAAAAAGGGTAGGTTGTAGGGTAGCCATCTGACAAAAAAACAAAGAGGAGAAGAAAATTTTGAAAACTGGCTCTGACTCATAATTTTGTGAGAAATAAACTAGCACACTGTCATGATACCTTGTTTGTGAACTGTTTGATATATGTTAGGAAATAATATTTCTTTAATAATAATAATAAAAAAAGTCATTTGTAAGAATGAGGAGAAAACACATTCACTGAGCATCCCTTCCTATGACAAACTTCCATAATGCAGTCTGGGACCAGCTCAGAGAGAGCTGGAATGCACAGAGCTGGAAGGAGCCTTACAGCACGGCAGGGGTTGGGGAAAAGGGAACTGACAATTTATTTTTTTTTAGCATACAGACCCAGAAGAGACAATGTAGAGTTTGCTGCAACCCAGAAACTATCTTGAGATTGCATTTGTATTGCTAAACAAAATATGGCCAAGGCTGTGTTCTTGCCCTGAGGATACATCCACAGAACATGGCCCAAAAGAGGGGCCTTATTTACCCACAGACAAATTGTGAGTGAGTGTATTTGTATGTATGTGTCTCGGGGCAGGGCAAGAGGGTGTTATTTCAGTGTGCTAGTGATGTGCACGCTGCACTGCAGGCCATGAGTCATGTTTTCGTAGCAAGAAACTGAGAGTATATACTGAACACTTTGGGATGTGGTAAGGTATGCCTGAAGATGTAAAGCCTGTGAGTGGTGCTGGAGAACTTTGCAGAATACAGAGATGAGAACTTGATGCAGTCTTGTCCATCCAATCTATTGGGATTGGTGCCCGGTGCTTGCTGTCCCCTGAATCGTGACCACGCAGTGTCTCAGGGTGCTGATAGGCATCACCAGCAAGTATGCTAAAGCTTATGCAGTATGCGGGGTTGGAGATCCAGTGCTCAAGCTCACCCTTGTCCCTGCTTTATTCAGCGGTAGAGCTTTAGGCAGAGTGGCTGGCCTAAGAACAACCTTGGAGGAAAAGACTCATATAGCAAGGTCACAGTGGGAAAGAGAGAACTGCGCACCAACTCTTCTTCGTTATGCATTTCCAAGAACAGCTATGTGCTGTCTTTTTTTAAAGCCTTCATGTTTCTTTTGGTACTTCTCAGTGAAAACATGCAGTATGTTTTTAGATATTGTTTATTCAATGATAAGTCTGCATATGTGGTATTATATCAATACCCAGATTAACTAATACTTAAGTTTCCTATGTTTTTGAAATTATTAATTTGTGTACCTTTATCATGAAATTGTCTTTTTTTTTTTTTTTTTCCTAGTTATGGATATTTGTGTGTGTGTTGTGGGTTAAGCCCAGTAGGGATAAGGAGGGAGAGAGGTTCTCCACATTTCCTTTGAGTGGCCAGACCTGGTGGGACAGTCTTTCCATAGCTGAGATGCAAGCCCATAGGATCGAGGGCGAGGGGGAATAGACATTCTCTTTGAATTACTGGAGCTGCCAGGCCAGTCTATGCACAGTTGGTGCCTCGGTTTCTGCCCAGTCCTTTATCACCAGGGTGCTGGTGTATGACATCGGATTGCTCCATACAAATCATCACCTGCACTGGATGTCATCCAGATCATCCAAATCCTTGGAGGCCTGATTATAGTCCACATCGCTGTAGACCTCCTCCACCACTGCTAATTCCCACTACAGCATGTAAGCTTATTTCGTAAAACTGGTGTCTTATAAATGCTTTACTGGAAATTAATACAACCCACTTCATGATATTTTTATATAGTAGATTCATTTTAGTTGTTACTGAGATTTAAAAAAATCTGGAGTTTCTTGTTCATATGCATTTTTCTATCTTTTTAAGTTAAACTAGATTCTTCTTATCACCTCATTAAAAAAATCTGGAGCTTTTAGGATTTTGGTGAGGCTATTGATAGGCTTTTTTGGAATACTTTCACCATGAAAAGATAAAAGATGTAGTCAGGTTTGGGTCATTAAACAGTTTCTGCATCATTTGTGCCTTCATTATAGCATTTATTGAATTTCTTAAATGTCACTTTGTTGATTACCAAGTGCCAAATGGAAATAATTCCTAATGTCACATGATTCAAATGGACAATTAAATTTGAATCCCAAATACTATTAAAAACACAGTTCATACTGGTAGTTGTTACTGAAGTAAGATATATGGGAAATATTAAGCGACAGCTGAAGTTTTTTATTCAGACACACAGGTATTTATTAATTAGTAAAATCCTCTGTAAAGAATTGATTTATTTCACTAAAGAGTTGCTTCAAAGTTCTTCAGTACTTTATTCTTTCCAAGTCCTTTCACCAGCTGTGTGATTTATCCATTCAGCTCATTAACAGACATTAATTTTACGCTTTGACTGAAATTGATTTGACATGCAAACACCTCCACCTGTTACAAAGTCAGCATATCCTCCAGAGCAGCCTTTTTACATTGCTCTCTTGTTTTATTAGCAATTTAAAGTGGGTTATTATTATTCAAGATGAAATAAAGATTTATTTTTACATTGCTATGAAATTTGAGAAGAACAATACTTTGTAATCCAAAACAGTCAAGAACAATTTTTAGACTTTTTTTTATTTATTTGTTGTATATATGGTAGTATATAAAAATAAGATCCATTCAGACTCTTTATTAAATGTGAGAATTGCTGAATTAGGTTACCAAAAAGCTATGATTATGTCTAATTTACTAATGTGTATGCTTGCATGCTCTGTTTTGCACCTAAACACTTCTGAGTGTACAGTACTAAATTTTATTTTACTCATGAAGAATTAATGACAAGTACTAGAAAATGGATCTTCTAAAATGTGCAGTCTTGGTGTTTTCTGAACATAGCTTGTAGAACATTGTACAGTGAAGATTTCTAAGTGCAAAGAGTAATGAACTACATTAAATGGGGTATTTGTGCAGATGAAGCCATATAGTATGTGCTGACTGTAGGTGAAAAACATCATATTAATGCAGTAAATACCATAGTATATTTTCAGAAAGGAATGAAATTTGGAGAGCAGTACAAATGACCTTCATTGCCCACAGACTTGGTCTATAATATGATATTGCAGCTTTAAAAAAGTGTATTTTATGCAATTTTCAATAATTTTTGGTTTAATTACAGAACAATCTTATACACCCTTGTACCTTCCCCTCTCCTCTGACCTTTCCAGGCCAGCATAGCCATGGCCAATCCTTTCTTGAGTAGGAAATTATGCACCCTTCATGGAATGGTTTTAAGAAAGCAGTTCCTTTACGATTCACTTGTAGGCTTGGTATTAGTATAATGTTTTCGAGGATCTTTATTTTTCCTTTCAGTATCCAAAAAATGACTTAGTACTTAAGGAACTTTTAGAAGGCAGAGTACTATTTACTTTAAAACAAAATCATTACAGTTAGAACACATAATACAGCAATGAATGTTTAGCAGCTATTCTAGTGGTATCAGTTGTAGTATATAAAAAAAAATGAAGTACATGACTCCTTGTAAATACAGATGTAAACTGGTTCCAATCTATGTCTCTAGGTATGCCTGTTGATGTGTTTTTCCTCTCTTTTGAAAGAAAACCAAAGTTAGGATCATTTCCCTCAGGTAGTGATCATATTTGGGTTTGTTTAGATGCCAGGGAGTGGTATTAGCATGTGTGCACTTGCATAGCCTTCTTCAGAGAACTAAGAGTTCAAATACTTAAAACAAACAAACAAAAAAACCCCGAACCTTTTGGATTTTTCCTATCATCTGCAGGACTCACCACATTTCAGTCTGATTGTCTTTGACGGTTCCAAGGTCTTACATTTGTTGCCACTTTTTATTTTCTAATATCTATATGGCCTCTGCATGAAATACTTAGCAAAAAATGTTTTTGTACACTCACTTTTATATAGAACATGATAAAAAACTTGCATTTGTTCATGCTTCTATTGTGTCGTATTAGTATGCTGTAGAAAAGATTACTGAGTTTCAGTGAGTAGCATTTCTCAAGCTCATTCAGCTTGCAACTGAACTTTGTTGGATTCACAATTCTAAATACTATCATGAACAGTTGAGTTTGGTTCAAAATCTAATCCATTGGTTGGAACCACTGCCATAGGTTCCTCTTCTGCTATTTTGCTAGAACGTAGAGAAAAGAGGAGGAATTTTAAAGGATTTTAGCAAGAACTGGATGTCAAAGAAAACATTCAACTTTTTTTTTAATTTCCATTTGTTCACACAGTATGCTCAAGAAAAGTGGCCACAACATATTTGTTGAGATTCTCTGCTCATCTGCAAAGTTTGCAATTATATAAAATAAGCTGATTATACCTGATCTGTTTGCTTCTCTATGGTATAGACATTTGGATGGAGTATTGGTGTGCTTTCACCAGAACATGTACCTTGATAGGAACAACATAAATGTACATTTAAGTTTTTTCCCCCCTTTACTTGGGCTATTGGAAAAAACAAAATGCTATTGTCTTTTTTAGCTTCTCCCCCAATGCAAGTCCAATATTTCAGGATGTTGCAATGAGTTAAAACCATTGCCACTCACTCATGTTATATAATAAATCTTTTCCTGCCACATCCCACCTGCACAGGACTATGAGCTTCATATTAGAAGCCATAGAAAGTTTCTCTTCATTGTTTTTAAATTTGATTGGAGTAGATCACTTTAACTAAAAGTAAAGTAGTGTTATTCAGAGCAACACATATCATCTCTATTCAGGATGAAATGTAATCAGGAAAGCATGGTGGGCATGACCCCAGCACACATCCAGAACTTTTCTTTCCAAGCTGGAAGTTAATAATAGTCAGGCTACCATTTCTGAATATATGCATTGCATCAAATTGTAAATGTATGTAGAAATCACTCAGCTTTCTCAAGAAGTCAAGACTTGTGTTGCATGGCAGTTTTACACCCTGAAGGTAACTGTCAGAATAAGTGTTCTTTGAGATCTAGCCTTTAGATTCTTTAGTTTCTAGTTCATTGTAGCATTTAAAATTAAATTCTGAGTTTCACTACTTATTATAATAATTTGGAAACCACAGAACTGATGCTCTAAGTGGTCTATGTGACAGGAGAGAGCAAGTAAGACACAATAGTTTTACTGTTGTGGACACACATCATGTAAGATCATAGTATTTTCCAGTGAGCATGGAAACATAAAGGAAACAAATTAAAAAAACCCACCAGGCGTAATGTTAGTAACACTTGTCAAACACTTTAAAGTAACTTTTTTTTTGGTTTTAGGCAAATAACTTTGTGATGAACAGGTAAAGTATTTTACTTGTACCCCGGTGACTCTATAAAAGCCATGGTTAAGCTTGATTATACATAATTGTAACAGGCACAGGACTTTCTTGTAGCAATTTGCTGGGGTTTTTAGGTTTGTGCAGTTAACCTCCACAGACAAGCAATATTCACAGGGAGGGTTTTTTCCCACCAAAACCCTCCATTTTTAAATCCCCAGCATAACCCAGCCTATCCTTCTTCCTTTTTCTTCTGGGTGTGAAGTGGAAAAACATGTTGAATGGAATTTTCCAACTGAGAAGTCCAGTCTATCTATGCAAAGTCAAATAGATGGCTAATGCCCATGATGACTCTGTAACATGCTTTTGTGAAATTTCAGCTGTTTAATTACTCTCACTTAAAAGCACACATAAATTTTATTTATTTCTTTGTTTATTTATTCATTTTCTTGTACATATACTATCCCAACAAAATATTTACATGTACATGTAGATATGCACTGTTTTGGTATGGTTATATGGAATATCTTACAGAGTCAATTCTAAGCTGTGAGGTTTCTTTTATTTGTCTGCAGAGTAGTTTTATGTCAGGTTATGTTGCTCAGAAAGTATGTTATGTTAGGGAGGCAAAAGTCTTGTTTGCCTTGTCCTTGTTGTTAAAGCCTTGGTCAGGTTGGCATCTTTGGAAAGAGAAGGAAAGTGTGTCTTCCTTAAGCGCGGCTCAGGACTCTCAGGTGGCCGAGAGGACAGGAGCAAAGAAGGAAGAAGACACAGCAAAAAAATTGTAATCATACAAGATATAGATAAGAGTAACAGGAAGTTCTTTGTAGACAGAAGGGGGGCACATGCAATAAAGTCTCAAAGTTAATCAAAGAGAGAAACGTTTTCTTAGAGATCTCAGTGGAAATTGTGTATCCCCAAAAAAACCTAAAAGCTGCTGGACTGAGTCCAGCCCTGGAGGGCAGGATTTGTCCTGCAAGGATAGAATATAGGAGCATAGGGCCTAAAGAGGCTTTCTTTTTTTTCCTTTTTTTTTTTTTCCCATCAGAAGAATGTTTTTAGAGCAACACTTCTTCCTTCTTACTTCTTTACTGAAATAGAATACAGTAAAATTAAGTTATTTGGAAGACCACACTGCACTAATATTAGTACATTCAGTTGCAGTGTAATCACCTTTCATTCCTCAGATGCTACCAAGGCATCTTTCTCCCTCTTTATCCATATCAATGGATAGCTTCCAAAGCTAACATTTTTCATTTGAGCACTTACTGCTTCTATAACCTGCATTAGAAGCATCCCAATCTTGAAGCTCCAACACATCCCATGATGACATCAGTTTTAATCTTCCATTTTGTTTGGTGAAACTGGACTCATCACTCCTGGTCTCTAAAGAGGAGGAACACCCATTGTAAGGTATGGAAGTGGATACTCAGGGAAAATTAGGTCATCACATCTAATATTAATTTTATTTTACAAAATTCCCAGCTGTCATAGGCTTGAAATTTTGATGTTTGCTTTTTCCTTTGAAGACTATGACAAAAAGCAGTGCTTATGTGGGTACATATGCACAAGACAACACGAACACTTACAGTATATGTCACAGGGCTACAGCATCTTGAAAATACTATGGCCACTATTGATTAATTGTTTTTCTGTAATATCATTTGTATAACATATTGTTAGGACTGGGCTAAAAAAAAAGTATGTACTAAGCTAGTTGAAGCAGTTCTAGTGCCTAATGTTAATTCTTTGTTCACTTTTATGCTTTGAGATACTATCATTATCTAATTTTAATCCATTTAATATGTGCTAAATTGATTTTCTATGATGCCAATTCTTAATTAGGAGGTCATGTGTTGCTAATTTAAATGGTTGAAAGAAGTCCAAATATATTGTCAACCAAGTTTATAATCTAAAAATCATATTGTTTGTATGACATGACCAATTTTCCATAAAACCATGTTAACTGGTGTTAATTATATTTTCATCTTCTAACCCTTTAGAAACAGACTCCTGTGTTGGCTGTTCCATCACTTTGCTTAGGATCAGTGTTGGCTTTACAGTCCTATAATTACATAGGTCAATTTGCTTGCACTTTTAAAATACTGGTAGCACATTGATTCTTTTCTAGAAAACTACCATGTTTTCCTTGCCAGGGCTTAAAATAATTTTAGGTTAAGATGTTCAAGGATATTCTGTTATAAAGGAGGATAAAGCATATCACCTTCCCAGTTTGAGGGGACAAATTATATATGCATGCATTTGTACAATTCCTTGGGTCCTCTTTTCTCCAGTTTTTGAGATGGTTATTACATGTGACCTTGTCCAGTCAGCTGGAACCTCCCTTGTCCTCCATAAGTTCTTGAATATAATTGCTAATAGTTCATAGACTGCTTCAGTTTAAGTACTTTAATGTGAATTTAATTAGGCCCTGTTCCCTTGAATATGTCTACATTTTCTAAATAGTCCATAACCTGTTCTCTTCCTATGCTGCCCTTTACTTAATTTTATTTAAACTTTTGTTATCTATCTATGTTTTTTTGTTTGGTGTTTTGTTTTTTGTTTTGGTTTGGGTTTTTTTTCTGGAAAAGTGGAGGTGTTCTTTATTCTCCTTTCCTGCTAGCTATTTTTCTTTCTTTATTGTCTTTTGCCTCATTCCATGGTTCACCTTTTCACAAGATTCATCCTTATGTTATTCTGATCATTTCTGAGGCAGCTGCACTTGCTTTTTACTGTGCTTCCTATTTTACACCGTAACATGCTAACTTGGGTTCCACAGGATACCTTTGGGCTAACTTTTGTCCAGGGCACTGCTCAGCCTTTTGTATAGACAGGCTCTACTCTTTCTGTTAATAAAGAAACATGAATTCTGCAATTTGAACAATACGACATTCCTTATCACAAAACATTAGAATAAAAATCTACACTGAGACCGAAAGCCCATGGCATGTTGATACTAGACAAAAAAGAATGTTTAAGGAAAAAATAGTGAAGTATACAGTGATAAATCAAGAGACAGAGATAATCCCAGAGTACTTTCCCTGTTTCCAGTGAGGCATGGCTCAAGTACTTCCTCTTTGTCTCTCAATACAATTTTCTTCCACGTATTTGTCCAATCAATTTTGAACACATATATTTCACCTCCCAAAAAAGAGACTTCCAGTCTATTTAATTAGTCCTCAATTCCTGAGAAACAGTAACTTTGATCTTTTATTTTCCTTCCCTAGTTCTAATCTGTCTTTTTTTATATGGAGGAGCAGAATTACATACAGTATTCAATATGCAAATGAAATAGGTTTTTGTGTGGTGTCAGAATAGTATTTTCTGTTTGGTTCACTGTTCCTTTCCTGGCAATTCCTAACATTTTCAGTAGCTTATGGTTTCATAGGATTATCTTTAGTATGCCAGAGTTCTTGTTCCTGAGTGGTAACTGTCAATTCAGAACCTATCATTGGGCCTGCAAGCTGATAATAATTTTTTTCCAGATTTATTTTTCTGCAATTACTGATAATGAATTTGACCTGCTATTTCATCAGTCAGTTAGTTGGTATCATAAACTTTTCTGCAACAAGTAACAGAAAGCTTTTTCCTCATCCCTGTTCAGATTTGGTCTGCATCTACCCCTGGACATGTAAAATTGATTCTAGACAAACCGACATTCTATTTTTCTGCATTCTGTAATGGAATATTTAAGTACACAGTAAATATTAAACTTGAACATATTTGTTGAAAAGCTTTGATTATTTTTCTTCTTAAATTGTTTTATTACTTTCAAGGATTTTTATATTATAAGATATGATAAGATATGATACATTATTATTACCAACAAACCATCCATACGCTATGATAGTGAACTGTTAGCTTAAATGAACTTCCTATAAAAAGTTCTTATGTTGGTTTTCCATCTATCTGATTATAAGGTCATGTTTGTTTTTTAATATTGATACAGAATGCAATAAGGGAGAAGCAACAAAAATTAACCTACTGGATATGATCTGTGGCCTTTTTGATAACAGCAAGGACAAAACATTTCAGAGAAATTGTGAGAATCTCTTAGAATGCTGCTGGGAACTATATGACCTGTGAAGGAAGCCTTCTCTTTTTATAGTTGGAGACTGATAATAAATTGTACTGTAAAATTTCTTTGAAGAAATTTACTGGAATAATGATAAAATTGTGATCATCTATAAAATTATCATGTAAGGCCACCTTGTTTTTAGCTTTAGGCCAACCTCATTTTAGCTTTAATAACCACTTTTACAGTCCGATTATGTGATATCTGAAATATTTTTTCTATTAGTTTTGATTTATCATTTTCACTTTCAGTAGTTGTTCCCATGTTCCTTTGCAGGAATCATATATATAATATAACTCTTTAACGTATGTCCTATTCTGCAGTCCTGAGCATATCTCTCTATCCCTTCTCTTTGAATAAGGGTTTCTCTTTATACAAGGGTTTCTCCATTTGTATTTTTAAATCAGATTCCACTCTGACAGGTATTATGACTGTTAACACAGGGAGATATGAGGAATAAGAGGAAATAAACTAAATTATCAGTCTGCTTATATTTAAAACATAATTTCTGTGGCCTTTCATATAAGAGTTTAGATGTTAAACTGGAAAGGTCCTATCTGACATGGAAATAAACTTCCAAACTATCTCTTTTTTTTGTAAATGTATACCTGTGACAGTTCTCAGCTTCCCTTAACCTATCATCTTGACTATAGCTAAGATGATAATTATGAAGTGGTGTCAAATTCATGATTTTAGGTTTTGGAGGTATTGACTTCAACTTTCTGATAGACCTTGAACTACTGAAGTTTATTTATGTATCTCTTCTTTGAAACAATGGATTGTTGTATAACCTACATGTGTTTAAAACACTGATTTAATTTAAATTGTGTTTATACATCTGAATTATTAAAGCGTGAGGATATTATTAATAATCTACTGGTAAAAGTTGTATCTAGCTACAGATTTAGTGATTTGATGATGATTCACTAATCATCTAAGCTAGAATATTGGGTAGTATGAATGAAAACAGTGGCATGAAGAATTTCATTTTAACTGTGTATTTGTAATCTAGTAACAAGGGAAAAAAAGGTAAATTGCTACCATGACTAATACATTCAAGACTGCCAAATGTTATAATCTATGAAGTATTTTATTATATATTTCAGATACTGGGGTCAAAGTAATGCAAAGCCTTTTCATCAAAAAGACTTGAATTGCAATGTGACACCTTTCAAATAGTAGTCATAACACTTATTTAGATGCTTCATATCATTTTAGAATTGCCATATTTCTTCCTTTGAAAGCAAACACAGCATCAGAAATCTCTTTGATTAAATTCAGAGGGATATGAACTTCTCATCAGAAATCTAATCTTGTAATTCTTCCAACGTTAAAGAGAGACTGTTCCCTGAAACTGAGTAAATATTTCTAGTTTACAAACAAGATGAAAAGTCTCTTTCCCCAGGCTACTGAAAGAGAGTACATGAAAGCCAGAAACAATTGAATAAGATCAATGTTAATATTTTGGTAACCAGAGGAAGCTGATGTTTAAATTTGAGCTTGAGAGCTTATTTGCAAACTTGATGAACTTCACACAGCTCTAAGGACTCAGATCAAAAGAAGTCCAACATTGAATGAGTACACAGAGTAATCCTAAAGGAATAGGGGTTTTATTGCCACACTTTAAATAGGTTAGCACAGCTTTTATTTTCATGTTTGTCATTTTAAGAACCTTTTCTGTCCCGTAGGATTTCTCTCAACATAGCTCCAACTGACTTGGTCAGAAGAATGTTGTCTTTTTAGCAGATATATAGCCTCTTTGCAATTTATGAAGCAGAATAATTGGTGCAAGTGTTGCAGTAATAGGCACAATGCACCTCAACTGAATTTAGACATTTAAAAATTTGTTCTCTGATCAAATCTGTGGAAGTTGGACAGGTACCAGAAAAGACAATGAAATAAAAAGCTGTGTTAAATCCCAGAGGGCAGAAAAATATTGGGAATCATTACATGGCTGTACTACTCTACATCTAGTTTTAAACAAATAGTATTCTTTATGTATAAATACAAACCCCTGAATTTGGCCTTCTCTGTCTTCCCTAAGTTTTGGTCGGTCAGTAATATATGTGATGGAAATCTAGCTCTTGACTGAAAAGAAATGTACAGACAGTCTTGCATCTGACTTAATCTGCTTTGTTCTGTCACTCCTTCATGATTTCCTGAACACTAAGAAAGTGAATATTTAATATTGTGTTCTTCTGCTGACAGAATTTTTACATGGATTTATATTTTATAATACTTCAATAAAAAATTTAAAAATTCAGACATTAAAACTGAGATTACTCCTAAAAGTTTTTATCTTTTTACGGGGAAGTGAAGTTTTGTCATCTTAACCACTACAGAGCTGCAATCAGTCTATCTATGAGAAATTCAGTCAGCTAAGACACAGCTTTTTGGGGTTCTGGTATTTTTTCAAATATTTTGGAAGGAAATTGTCTAACGTATGCATTAATTCATTGTAATACAAGAGCAAAGACAGATGTTGAACTGAAAAAGTACATGGAAAGTTGTTAAACTATCTAAGTTGGGTGTTCTTTTGATTTTGTGGTGTGAAAACAACAGACCTTTGTCTCACTGTAAAATTAATTGGTCAAATATTAGTTGATCTAAAATTGTGTTATTGATGGTAACACCTGTAATGTAATATGAATAAGAGTGATATGATATGCATGTTATAGTAAATCTTCATACCAGGAAATTTATGTGAAATTTTAAGATAGAAGTGAATGCTATCTATTGAAATTTAATGGGTTCTTTCTGTCAACCTGATTAACTTGGTTTTGACTAGAGTACATTTTCTGTTAAGGATAGATAGTCTTCACTTCAAGGTTTGTGAAGATGTAGATTTCTAGAGCTGGATAGAATTTTTCAACCTTTTTATTGTCAAAATGCAAATAAGACATCCTCAGAAGCACAAAGTATTTGCTTAGTCTCCAAAGTTTATCCTGCATTCTTGCCTTCCTCAGTAAGAGCTCGGTGTTGACTAAAGACATACTGTACTAGTTTCCTACAAAAAAGGAATTTTCAACCTGCCAGAAAGCTTAATTCATGGTAATTTCTGTTAAAAGTTTTGGTTCACTGATCCATACACCTCTCCTAAGGCTTGGTGTATCTCCTGAGAGTTAGAAAGCATCCTGATCTGTCTTCTACTTCAGTAAATTCATTAATTAAAGATATTTTGATACTTTCTCTGTAGACCATGGAAAGAAACACTTGTTGGTTTCTTTTAAGGAATAAATCTTCAGGAATGCCTTTGCAAAACCTTGCAGACAGTTTGCCTCCTGACACTCCTGCCTGAAACAGCATTGCCATAATCTTTGAGAAACAACAGGTTTTTGGAAAAGAGTGTTTATGATCATTCTCACATGCTGGATTAGATATTGCTCTGCTATCAGTGGAGGAAATGAACTATTAAAATGTAATTAAAATGTGGGTTCTGATTTTCTGTAGCTCCCCACATTTTCATGTAGGATGTGGAGCTGTGGATAGCTGGGAACACTCAGGTTTCCAGTGCTCCACTGTTGCAGTAGGAATCAATGTCTCAGTAGGAGCAGGCAGGTGAAACTACATTAAAGCATTTGTAAATACATATAATTTTGAGGCCTTATTTATAAATATTGCTTATGATATTTCTTTACTGGTGTTTTATTATATTTGTGTGCTGGACTTCTTGGCAGATGTTTTCGTTCATTTGATACATTCTAGCTTTCTGGTAAGAAAAATTATTTAAATAAAACAACTGATTCTGGAACTGCTTTGAATTCATAGATGGAGTAGTTACTCCTAATTTTCTCTTCAAAGCTTGATTTTAAGATTACCAAGAAAGACATTTATACCTCTTTTTACCCTGATGAATAACCTGTTCTTTTGTGAAATACATGGCATACTATTCTGAAGATGTTTGTCAACAATCTGTTCACAACTGCTTTCAGGGTGTAAACGTAGTGGATTGACTTCACATATCATAATAATGCTGTCCTGCACCTTAAAATTTCTGTTGGAGTTAGCGTGTCAAGATATACACTTCTGCCAGGATTTAACATTAGTAGATTTAACAATATTTGACAGCAGACATTTTTAATGGTGTTAAATTATATTAATATTTAATACTATTCAGTGAATTGAATTTTCTTGTTATCTTGAATGTTTCAGATTTCACACCTTGGATTGAACTGGGAAAAATTTAAATAACAAGAATTTTATTACTAGTTTCATTCAAATGAGATTTACATAATTTTACTACAGATGTAGCAACACAGTTTATAGAACCAGCAGTGCTTTGTTGTTATTTTTGCTGCTTAAATGGAAATTTATAATAAAACTGCTTTAAATTTAATGGCAAAGAAATGGAGCCTTAATTTTTTATGAACAGCCATGTGTATAGCAATTTGTAAGATGATTCAGCGTCTCTATCACAAGCAATTAATATTTACAATTCCTTTCCTAATATTCTTGTTATTCATAAATTTCATAAGACTTGAGTTTTTATATTCTTATATTGTATATTTACATTCAGTATCTACAAATTAAATAATTTAAATAGCAGATGTCCTAGAGAATATCTAGGAAGTATAATCCAAAAGGTTAATCTTTTTTGAATGTAACTGAATGCAGCTGAGAAGAATGTGGCTCTAATTTGAAGTAGGAGATTAAGAAATAATTCCTCAGTTTTGTTTTCATTATATTTTAGTGCTTAAAATGAAATTCATTGATGCTATCAGTAATTTATACGCTTTTAATCGTGTTACTAATAGCCTTATAAATGGAATTGCAGATGTGAGAGTTAAGATAGATTCTTTATTACTAGTACTTCATTACCGGAAACAGGATCTACACACAGGCTGTCTCCATGGATAGAATGGAGACTATGGCTTTATAATTTTACCCTCAAATATGCTGTAATTCAGTTCAGCCATGCAGTTAAACGTGAGTATTTTTTTATCTTCAGCAATGCAGGTATGGAAGTTACTAGCTTGTGAAAACACTTTAGATCTTAAGTCATCTTGGAGGTGGTTTTACAACATTCACCTGTAGTTCACTTTCAGCTGTAAATGTTAGCTTAAGGCACAATGCCAAATATTTTGAAAGCACTTCTGATACTGACATATAAATTGCTTGCAAATTTATTTTCCTTATTATTGTGTTTGAATTTTTTGATATTCAGAAATTGAGAAAGGAGGTTGTGGAGACCCTGGAATTCCATCATATGGAAAAAGGACTGGCAGCAGTTTTCTGCATGGAGACACACTTACCTTTGAATGTCAAGCAGCTTTTGAACTGGTGGGAGAGAGAACGATTACATGTCAACAAAACAACCAGTGGTCTGGCAACAAACCCAGCTGTGTTTGTAAGATTTTTAAATTTTTTTTTTCTGCATTATTTTTCTGACCTTAGCCTCTTGCTTTTCTTAGCATTTCTGACTAGCCAGCAGGAGAACATTTCAGAAGACCTTGAAGACTTTTTCAGTCACATGGGGTTTTTTTTAGTTGGCTCAATAGTAGCTCATTTATGGGTAAAATCACGTACGACTGTTTTAGAACGTTCTTTCCCCTCGTTTTATATTTAATTGAACCATTTAACACTCTTAATGTAAATGTGTGTTGAATTAGACTCTAAATGAGCAATTCCTAATAGCATATAAGTGTTCAAAAGTACTCTGTGGCACATACACATTGATTCTGGCAGTGCAAAGCAGTCTGCAGATCCACATAAGAAAAGATTGGGGTTTTTTTCTGATATCTTAATAAAGCATGAAAATGAATATAAGGAATATAAAGATATCCAACATGGAAGAAGTGTAGGTAAGATCATTAGTTGTGAATTTTGTTTTGAAAGATAAAATATGTTTGTAGGTAAGCTTGTAGATGGATTTAAATAGAGAGGTTTTTTTTTTTTATTATTCTTATTTCTTCTTCTTCTGTGGTAAAATAGAGTAAAACTTTTTAGTACCCAACTGTATTAGGTACTTCAGTTCTCCAGACCACATTACCTTTTCCTATAAAGAGTCTTATAATTCAGTACTGGATTTTCAAAACAACCTTAGTGAGGTGTCCAATTCTACTTGGACGTACATGTATTTTGCAGCTGTGTTAGTACAGGACTTACCAAGCTAAGTAAGCTTGCTCTGGACTGGAAGTAATCTCCATATGCCCATGCAAAGCTGAAATGTGTCTAAGCATGTAAGGCCTGGGCACGGAGACAGTGCAGCTGCAATTCCCTTTGAAGACAGAAGCTGTGTTTCTTCATGGTGTTGTATTGCATTGGGTGATGTATTAGTTTCTGTTAGCAATAGTGTGGAATATTTTACCGTGCTCCACTGTTTGATGTGCACATGCCCTGTGAAAGGTAATGGAACCTAAACTTAGAATATCTATTTACAAATATTGAGTTCAGTTTGACATGTTTGAAGAGCTGAGTAGTGGTTATCCTTTGTGTTAATTAATATGCAGTGAGCTTTCCTCTTTCTGAATGTATTGTATTTCTCACTAAAGTACCGGCCACAAGCTCATGATTCTGAAATCAGTTAGGAATTGTCTTAATGAAAATTGGCCCAAAGGAGTGAAAAAGGAGGATAGGTATGAATTTGTTTAATTGCCCTGTGCTATTGAAGGGAAAGTAGGGGTAAAAAAATTTTGTACTATATACTGTTAAGAGTTCTTGATTGAGGCACATCTAAATTTCTACTGTTATTTACATCGGCATGAACTGTGTGTACTACAGACCAAACTGGCCCTTGTACTTGATTTTTTGGATTGCTAAATACATTTACATGCATATTCCTTTTAGAAAAAAATCACATTTAAATTTAGAGGTTGCATTTGCATTTCAGAACAAACCTGCCAATTTTCCCAAATTCTGACACATCAGGCATTACTTCTGTTTTCTTTGGCATTCTCTACATGCTTCTAATAATCTCTTGCAGGCCCTGTCCTGCAGTCACTTAGCCTCACGTGGGGCAATAAAAACATGCAAGGCTGACACATTATATTGGAGAAATGTTCGACAGTCTTAAACATTTGCACGTTGCATATGTAGTAGTTTTGACATCCAGGCTTCAAAAGCATCTTTTTCCACGAGAATAAAGACTAGAAAGACAAGCATTTATAATGTTTGTGGATAGTATTTTGAGAATCTATTGTTGTTTTCTTTAGTCTCGTGTTTCTTCAACTTCACCACACCGTCTGGAATTATTCTTTCTCCAAATTATCCCGAGGAGTATGGGAACAATATGAACTGTGTTTGGTTAATTATCTCAGAGCCAGGAAGCAGAATCCATCTGATTTTCAACGACTTTGATGTAGAACCTCAATTTGACTACCTTACAGTGAAAGATGATGGGATTTCAGATCTACCGCCTCTTGGCACATTTTCTGGCAATGAGGTCCCTTCTCAGTTGGCTAGCAGTGGGCACATAGTAAGACTTGAATTTCAATCAGATCACTCTACCACTGGAAGAGGATTTAATATCACTTACACAAGTAAGAACCTCTGCTTTTATTTTATGCCTAGTCTTAAAATCAAGCTATCTTTTTTTATAATAATGAAAAATAGAACATGTTTTTATTTATAATACAGAAGTAAATTGTAATGCTTGTATAATTGCACTGCTTTCAGCTGTCTTCCAGATATTCATTAGCTTATCTGAATCTTTATAATTTATTTATTTTAATTGTGATAGTGCTGAGGAATTCCCTTCATTATTTAAGGGCCTTTTTGGCTGACACTGCATAAATGCAGAGCACTTAACTAAAGCCCAGATCATCCAGATCAAAGCATCCAGTGCAAGTAACTTAATATACTTCTCAATGGAACCAGGAGTAAGTTCAGAAAGATGTCAAGCTTAGATCCCAAGTATGGAGATGTTCATCTGAAAAGCACAGAAGTATAAAAAGCAACTAGAATATCATTTCAAATAAATAGTTCTGGGAATCTGCTTTGCTTTTGTATTTTATCTTCCAGTTAGATGGTGTGGTATCTAAGAATACAGACCCCTATGAATATAGATTGGGGGATACACATAATAGTTACCCTCTGTGTTTTTTCTAGTGTCTAAGAACATAGCTGATCTCATGCAGAAGTCTTTCCTACAGAGTGCACTGATTTAAGAATAGTTTTTCTCTCTGGCTACAGTTTCTTTAAGAATTTTAAGAACATAGTATCTGAGAATGCAATTCTCAAATATACAAAATTTAGTTGCAACTGGTCAACAAGTTCAAAAGTTGTTAAATGTGGACCTAGCAGTCACATACATATAGAGAGCAACTGAAAGCATAAGTCTTTCCTGTTTGGGAAACCAGGCTAAAAAATATCTGGCTACAGATAGCCATCTGTTGTTTTGTTGATATGAAAGGATATTACTCAACAATATTCTCAATTGAAAGCTCTAGTAACATCATCGTCATGCAGAAAACATTATTACATTTGCCATGGACTGCTAACTCTCCTAGAAGTTTTATTAGTCATTCAAAGACATTACTTCTACAGAGATTATCTTTTTTTTTGAAGAAATTATCTTCTAAGTTTATAGAAGAAGTTAATTGACAATAAAGTTGTCTTTGTCACATCTTGCGCTTGTTCCTATCTTGTGTCAATTAAGATAATCAATTAACAGTGTTTCTTCAGGGGCCAAGGTGTTTCCTTGCATTATTTAGAAAGCTGCCCCACATAAAACTGGAATTAATGGATTGCAACCCTTTTTAAGTCTTAGATGCCTAAATTGTTCCTTTGCTTTCAGAGAAAGGGATAATTATTGTCCTTTGAAAAGTGACAGGAAGAGAAAAGGGAGATCCTCACCTTAACTAAGACTGTAGAGATTAAAAGATTTACCAGAAAATGTGAGGCCTGAATTCTAGGTCTGCTTCTGAGATTATTCAGATCCCTTTTTCCATATGCTATTCTACCAAAGTAAAGACAGACCATAATAAGGACAATCTTTACTATTTCTATTTGAAGCTGGAGAATTATGCAGTCAGGAATATAATACTCATGGATCAAGCCCCCTGAGAGTCCTGATCACCTAATTATTATGTCAAAGAGCTTTCCACCACACTTTTCATATTAGAGTAGGTGTTACCACTGAGCTTGATACACGCCTTATGTGCTAGAATTATTTAAGAGCGTATATGCCTCCATAGTGGGGAACTGAGATGACAAATGGGAGTGTCCCTGATTTATGAACCCTTCGTGTTCATAGGAAATGCTTAGTTTAATTTCAGCCAAAGTGTTAGTACTTCTGGACCTCCTATGTATTGCAGGGAAAAAGTGCTCCAGTCATGGTTTAAATCAAATCAGGACCAAAGCAGTTTATTGATTTATTAATGAAACATAACTGACAATCAGTGAACTGTAGATTCAGGATCAATATCACCAATTCAACAGATAAACCACAATATTAGACACAAAATCTTAGAATCACAGACTATCTCAAGTTGGAAGGGACCCATAATGATCATTGAGTCCAACTCCCCGCTCCTCGCAGGACTACCTAAAACTAAACCATATGACTAAGAGCATCATCCAGACAATCCTTGAACTCTGACAGGCCTGGTGCTGTGACTACACTTGGTGCCTCCTTGTGCTGCCTGGTTTATCTTAGAATCATTCAGGCTGGAAAAGACTTTTAAGATCACTGAGTCCAACCCTTAATGTAACACTGCCAAGTTCACCACTAAACCATGTCCTTAAGTGCCACATTACAGATCTTTTAAATCACTGCAGGGATGGTGACTCAACCACTTCCCTGAGCAGCCTGTTCCAATGCTTGACAACCCTTTAGGTGAAGAAATTTTTCCTAATATCCAATCTAAACCTCCCCTGGCACAACTTGAGGCCATTTCCTCTCATACTATCACCAGCCACCTGACAGAAGAGACCAGCACCCACCTCACTACAACCCCCTTTCAGGTAGTTGTAGAGAGCGATAAGGTCTCCCCTCAGCCTCCTTTTCTCCAGGCTAAACAACCCCAGTTCCCTCAGCCGCTCCTCATGAGACTTGTGCTCTAGACCCTTCACCAGCTTCATTGCCCTTCTCTGGACTCGCTCCAGCACCTCCATGTCTTCCTTGTAGTGAGGGGCCAAAACCTGAACACAGTACTAGAGGTGCGGCCTCACCAGTGCCGAGTACAGGGGGGCAATCCCTTTCCTGCTCCTGCTGGCCACACTATTTCTGATACATGCCAGGATGCCATTGGCCTTCTTGGCCACCTGGGCACGCTGCTGGCTCATATTCATCCAGCTGTCCACCAACACCCCCAGGTCCTTTTCTGCCAGGCAGCTTTCCAGCCACTCTTCCCCAAGCCTGTAGTGCTGCATGGGATCGTTGTGACCCAAGTGCAGGACCCGGCACTTGGCCTTGTTGAACCTCATACAGTTGGCCTCGGTCCATTGATCCAGCCTGTCCAGACCCCTCTGTAGAACCTTCCTCCCTCAAGCAGATCAACACTCCCACCCAACTTGGCATTGTCTGCAAACTTACTGAGGGTGCACTCGATCCCCTTGTCCAGATCATTGATAAAGATATTAAACAGAACTGACCCCAATACTGAACCCTGGGGAACACCACTTGTGACTCTTAATACATACAAATCTGTAAATACTTTTCCACTCTAATCCGTCTTCATCCTGCCCTGCCAAGATTTACATACGCGCCTTCCCCTTACAAGACATAAGAGTTACAAGCACTCACCCCGGGTTCCCTTACTTGCACACACCTCCTGAAAGCACGGAGGTCCCCCTAGCTTTACCTGCACCCACAAGCAGCTGCTCTGTGCAACTCATTGATCCACGGACTGCTGAAAACACTCCCCATGAGATCGCACATGCACATGGAGGTGTGGTTTGCACCCTGTGTTGCCAACCCACTAGATGAAGGCAGGCTGCTCTGAATGTCCCACTGGGAGGTTGTTCTGTCTGCCCTAGGCAGTGGCCATAGTTTTTTAGCAATAGCCTGTATTTCTGCCAAATTAGCCGCAATGTGAAACCACACTTCTCATTATACTAGAGGCAAACAGCTGGATTTTGTCCAGAGGGAAATTTAAGAACAATGTGTTCTTGTGTGTCTAAACCACACCTAACTAAGAAGCTTCCAAATTTGAACTATGTTGCATCTGTGTGAATGTCATTGAATTTAAAGCTGACTTTTTATTGAGGAGTTTTCTATGCTTTCAATTATATTGTATTGTGTATTATTATATTACAACTGAAAAGTTATTCCCCCCTCAAAAAAACCCCCTCAAAACAACAACAACAAAAGTTTAGAGGAGTGGTGGTTGTTGTTATTATTACTAATATCATTATCGTTGTTATTACTATTATTATGTTTTTATCAGCTTTTGGTCAGAATGAGTGCCATGATCCAGGCATTCCTATAAATGGGAGGCGTTTTGGAGACAGATTCCTTCTGGGAAGTTCTGTTTCCTTCCACTGTGATGATGGCTTTGTGAAGACCCAAGGCTCTGAATCCATAACATGTATTATGCAAGATGGAAATGTAGTATGGAGCTCTACTGTCCCACGTTGTGAAGGTAAGGGCATAATTTTTACTTTGCACCTACGGTTTGAATAATGAGACTATTTAAATTTAGCTTACTTTTACAATTTGCACATAAATAAGACTGCTTTAGCTGAAGTTATTAATTTGTCTTATTTTAACACTCTTCCAGTCAAATGAGAGAGCAATAATAGACACAAGATAGCTTGCTTTTATATTCTTGGAATAAATTAGCATTCTAAAAATCTGGTTGTTATTCGTTTCAAGTTCTGATTGTCACCATCATTACTCGGTTGTGAGTTATAGCTGTTATAACAGTTTTGGCTGTAGTATACTGAAGAACATAATTATCTACCACATAAAAATGTGAAGTAAAGTTTCTATTTAAAAGTATTTTTTAAAACTTTGCACCTTTATTTTTCTCAAAACAACAGTATACCTGAATTTCTGTACATAACATATTAATATGAAGTACATTTTTTCCTGAGTAATATAGTGAAAATCAGAGCTATGTTTAATATTCATTGTATTCCCCAAAATTTCCAAATTTGTTTGCTTGTTTTTGCCTAGGTGAATAAACAGAGTAAGATGAGCTATACTTAAGATTAAATGTCTCTTTAGTATGAAATACAGTGTGAAAAAAAAGAAAAAGTAGGCTGACTCCTTGATGCTTGACAGTGATGGGTCCTAAGGCAAGACATATGAATATTATTTATTTATTTATTTATTTATTTTTAATAAATGACTAGAGTGTGTCTTTTAAAAGTAACTTTCAAAAAATTGTATATCTTTTAGTAAGCAATAGATATACAGTCAGACACTCAATTAAATGATACTTTTTTGAAGAAACTAATCCAAACCTTCTAATTGGTGTAAATCTCACACCTCCCTTACTTCCAGTGTCATTGCAGTAACTTAAGGATCTGGATCATATCACTTCCTTGTTTTTTGTTATTTGGGCAATTTGACAACTCAGTTCTCAGATGACTATGTGTTCCTAAGAAAATTTAGAGATACTGGAAAAAACATTTTAGCAGCCTGATAGAAGTAGTGTATGTGAACCTAGATGTTGTACTAGCAGGATTTCTTATCCTGATTAAGGCATGTAATGAGTTATGCAGTGGAGCAGGTTATTTTGCCTAGAGCAAAACCAGCCCACTCCAAAGCAGGGAGAAGGGCAAGGTTCTTCATCAAAAGATGTTTTCTCATTTTGAAACTCTATACACAATTGTTAAAGTATTCAGTGTAATCTTTGTGTAACTTTATTTCCACAAACACATAGATAAAGGACACAAGATGAGCACTTTTAGAAAAAAATGATAGAGAAAAGAAATACAGAAATTACTCTTTAAGAAAATAGATAAGTACCCCTCAGTTATCCTTTCTTTGAATCTTGCAGGATGTTTGCCTGGTTTTTAATGAGGAAAGGATTAAACTATGAGACTTTTTTTTAGATTTTGCCAATTGCTTGTTTTGGTATAGAAGGAAATGTTCTTTTAAGTTACATTCAGGATGTGTTCCTTTCTGATGTGGATTCTCTTTCTAGTTGATAATTGAAGGAGTTTCTGGGTTTGGATTACAGTATGGACTAAGCATCCTTGCTAGTTAGTTTAGAGATAGTTTAGTTTGCTTCTTGTTGTCTGAGATTTCTGAGCAATTGCTGGGTTTTGTTGTTCTTGCTCTGCTCAGTGTCTTTGTGTACTTAACAATCTCTATAAGCACCACCTGAAATACGCGAAGTGATGTATTACAATCAGATCAACAGTATTCTGGTTGTTCTTGTTTTTAATATGACAAAATTTAATTTAAAAAACTACTGTGGAATAAATTCCATTCTTCAGTAACTATACACTTGTAATGTAAATGCCATTTTTCTGGCCAATCATTTTGTCCCAGAGACAATTCAGTGTGTATGTTTTGTGTTTTGTGGGTTGCTTTTTTCCCCCCACTTTCTTAAATCTGGAAAAAACTTCCCAGAGACAAGTGCAAGTCATGAATGAAATCAAATAACCTCTCTGAGTTCAATGTTTTTGTTGTTAAAAACATTGAATCAAAATTAGGAATATTAATTTAGTAGTCACAAGTTCATGTTACTATTCATTTCCATACGGCATAATAGGTTTGCTTGTCACTACTTAGAGAAACAGAGGAAAAGTGACAAGATTTCCTGTACTGCAATATGGAATTTGCTGATAATGATACAACTGACTACTTGAGGGTAATACAAATGATACTAAGATAAATTTACCTGACCTTGAAAATGTTCCTGTTTAAGACCGCTCCATGGCCTTTGTTAAAATATAACATCCCAAAGCCCTGTGCTATGACAGCTTAATTTTTTAAGGGACTCATGTTTCCCAGAATCAGTTCAGTCATTTCTGCTATTGTTTAATCCTGCACCAAAGTCCTCTGATCCTGCTCTGTCTAGCCGTTACTTTCATAGCCCTGTTGCAATACTTGTTCCCCTTTTATGGTGGAGGATCAAGTTAGAGAACATACAGGAATGAGCCTGATGGTATGCACCCAAGAACGCTGAGGAAGCCAGCCAGTGACATCACAAGGCCACTCTCAATCATCTTGGGAAGGTCATTTAACCGAGGGAGGTTCCCGAGGACTGGAAGAAAGCAAACGCCTATCTTCAAGAAAGGAAAGAAGGAGTATCCGAGGAACTACAGGCCTCACCTCGATTGCTAGGAAAAGTGATGCAGCAATATTCCTGGAAACCATTTCCAAACAATGAAGAACAAGATGGTGCCTGTGAGCAGTCAGCATGGATTTATGAAGGGGAAATCATGCCTGACCAACCTGATAGCCTTCTGTGATGAGATGACTGCCCTGATGGATGAGGGGAGAGTAATGGATGTTTTTTATCTCAGTTTTAGTAAGGTGTTTGACACTGTATCATGTAAGATTCTCATAGGCAAACTGATGAAGTATGGGCTGCAGAAGTGAACAGTGAGGTGGACTGAAAACTGACTGAACTGTTGGGCTCATAGGGTTGTGGTCAGTGGCAGGAAGTCCAATGGGAGGCTAGTCCGCAGTGGTGTACCCCAGGGGTCAATACAGGGTCTAATATTGTTTAAAATCTTCAGTAATGCTGGGACATTCAGAATGCTGGGACAGAGTACACTCTGAGGAAGACTGCAGATGATGTAAGACTGGGAGGAGTGGCTGATACACCATATGCTTGTACTGCTGTTCAGAGGGACCTTGACAGCAGGCTGGAGAATTGGGCTGAGAGGACATGACAGGTCCTTTCCCTCCCTCATTGGTGAGGCTACGTCGGGAGTGTTGTGTGCAGTCCTGGGATCCCCAGTACAAGTGAGGTGTGGACATACTTCAGTGAGTCCAGTGAAGGCTCACAAAGATGATTAAGGACTTGGAGCATCTGTCATACAAGAAGAGGTTGAGAGAACTGGGATTGTCTAGACTGGAGAAGAAAAGGCTCAGGGTTCAGGAGGGATCTTGTCAATGTCTATAAATACCTGATGGGATATTGTGAAAGAAGATGGAGCCAGACTTTCTCAGTGGTGTCCAGTGACAGGACAAGAGGCAATGATCACAAACTGAAATACAAGAAATTCTGTTTAAACATGAGAAAAAACTTTCACTGTGAGAATGATCAAACGCTGGAACAGATTGCTCAGAGAATCTGTGGAGTGTCTGCCTTTGGAGGGAGGGCATCATCCTGACTGGACATGGTCCTGTGCAATCTGCTGTCCTGAGCAGGGGATGGACTAGATGATTTCCAGAGGTCCCTTCCAGCTTCAATCATTCTATGATTCAATGGAATATTTACAATAATCAGTTCCACTGAGCTGAATGATTACTCAAAAAGGTATTGCATTGGATAATACAATAAAAATAATTAACTATAAATTTCTTGGAACAATTTATCTGATATTTTCACATAAATGTGGAATCTTACTAGATCTAAAAAATGATGACACATTATGTTTTAATGAGATAATGTGCCTTTCAACAGAAGGAAGTGCCATGTTCTGTGTATTAAGATATGTATAGACTAATAAGCTATGGTAAGATACATTGCAGGACATACGATTCTGAAGAAAACTGAGTGCTCATAAAATAATGTAGAAAATTTAGTTGTGTTGTATATTAAACTTATTGTTCTATGCTTTTTAATTGCATTTTTGTAAGTTCTTTGAATATATAATACTATATTAGAAATACTGTGTATGATAAAAGTATACGTGTTTTTTTCTTTCAGCACCATGTGGTGGACATTTGACAGCATCAAGTGGCGTTATCTTACCACCAGGGTGGCCAGGATATTATAAGGACTCACTTAATTGTGAATGGGTGATTGAAGCAAGACCAGGACATTCCATTAAGATCACTTTTGACAGGTGAGAATCATAAAGTCAAACAACAAGTAATGTATGAGCACAAATATTTGTTTTAACATTAAAGAAAAATATTCTTTAAGAACCCAAACGAGAAAAAGAAATTGCAACACTCACAATACTATTCCTTAAGCGGAAAATTAACATTTAAAACTGTGTTTATATTATCTTTATTTATGTTTTAAACAATTTGCATTAAACGTCCACCTCCTAGCTCATAAATAGGGATATCTTCTGGACTTTTGACAACTTTTGTATTCAGGTACAACTATATATTGTCCCTGATGATGACCAGGTCTTACTATAAGAAAAAATAACTTTCCTAGGGAAAAAAAATATTTGTGAAAAAAGTTCTGAGTATTGTGCGTTTGATACATCTTTTTTCCCCATTGGGTTTTTTTTCTGATGCAACATACATTACATAGCTAGACAAGTCCATAATGCATTGGGTGAGCAATTGGCTGATGGGTTGGTCTCAAAGAGCTATAGTAAATGGGGTTACATCAGGCTGGCAGCTGGTCACCGGTGGGGTTCCCCAGGGCTCAATTTTAGGGCCAGTGTTCCTTATCGTTTTATAAATGATCTGGATGCAGGAATCTAATGTACATTAAGTAAGTTTGCCAATGATACTAAACTAGGAGGAGCTGTGGACTTCCACGAAGGTAGAGAGCCCTTACAGAGAGATCTGGTTAGACTAGAGAGCTGGACAATCACTAAACGTATGAAATTTAACAAAAGCAAGTGCCAGAATCTCTAAGGGGGATGGGGTGATCCTGGTTATATATACAAATTGGGGGATGAGAGGTTGGAGAGCAGCCCTGCAGAAAGAGATCTGGGGGTTTGGGTTGATGGCAAGTTGAATATGAGTCAACAGTGTGCCCTGGCAGCCAAAAGGGCCAGCCGTGTCCTGGGGTGCATCAAGCACAGCATAGCTAGCTGGTCAAGGGAGGTGATTGTCCCACTCTATACTGCACTGGAAAGTGCTTAAAAAAAGACATTTTAAAAATCTTCACTCTTCAAGCATCTTTGTAAAATAAGTAAAAAATACCCATTTGTTTAGGTGTTTGATCTAGATACTCTATCACACTAAATACTCCGTTTGACAAAATGATGCAAAGGACAGTACAAAAGACAGCACCTGGAGCTAGGCTGCAGTGGCTTCTATTGTACTGGCCTCCCTGTATTCCACTGCTACCCAAGGAGAGGCAATAATCTGTGTCTAGTTTCACCTTTGCATGGAGTCAACAGTGATGAGGAAAATTTTTCAGTATCATTCAGCCTTCTATTTCTAAGAGTAGAAATAAAAAGACATGAAAATTAATGGAGAGTAAGGCAGAAGAACGTAAAAGTGACTGTTACTGGGTCAAATCAAAGATCCATCTTGTTCCATATTGTATTCCTCAGAGGGACAAAAATGCAGAATCCTAGGGAAGAGTGTGAGGACCAAATAAGTGTATCTGATATTTCTGCTAAGCACTTCTCCAGTTTGCAGCTCAGGACATTCCTGAACTGAAAGGTGGTTTTTTTTTTAATGTGCTTAGTGGGTTTTTGTATGTATCACTTCCATTGATTTGTTTGTTTCTCTCTTGCACCCATGTAAACTTAACATTCACAACATTCTTCATTTTGCGGAACCCATTGGAGTATCTGTCTCAGACTGCAGTGCCATTGAGGGGTGGTGGCATATACAAAGCGAACAGCAAGTCACCAGAACTAGACAGAACATTCACCCAGGAGTCCTGAATGAGTACAAAGATGAGGTGGCTGAACAATTGAAAGTTGTGTGTAACTGTAACTGTTCTTTTAAAACTGTCTTGATACCTGTGCACTTCAGGAACTGTGTGTTTTATAAGTCTTTCATGGAGATTTAAGGAACTGCATACTGGATGCCCACTACGAAAACTATAGTAAAGTGTAGCACTAGTGGAAGCATGGATAAATATGATATACTGAGGAAGTGTCGATATGTCTTTTGTAAAAGAAATCCTATTTCAGAAACCTGTTGGAATTCTTTGATGGTGTCAGGAGGCATAGAAATATGTTGGATATAGTTTACCTGGGTTTTCAAAACGCAAGTTTTGTATCTTGCACCTCACCCTGCAAAGGGCTATTAAAAAGCTAAGCAACATTTTAATACAAGGATGGGTATTGCCTGAATAAAAACTTGATTAACAGACGATAAAAGTCTCACAGTTGGAATTTTTGGTGTTCTACAGAGATCTGTGTTATGTTCAAAACTGTTCAGCATGTTCAGAAATGATGTTAAAAAGGAGAAAATCAGACTAATAATATTAAGTTATTCAGGATATTAAAAACAAGTGATGACTGAAGAATTGCTGAAAATTCTTACAAGACTGGATGCCTGGGCAACAAAATTGCAGATAGATTAAGTAAATGCAAAGTGAATCATATAAGAAAAAGAATTCCATCTTGATATATAAAATGATGCATCTTGAACTTACGCTGGTCACTGAGCTGCTAAAGTTCTGATCACCCTTTGTCAAGAAATATGGATGAAAACTAACACATGCATAGAAGATTTTTGTGAACATGGTTAGAGGCATGAAATGTAATGTAGGGAGAAGATTAAAATAGGTTGTATATTTAGTTTACCATATCCTTTTTCCAATCCTGTTTTGTTTTCTTATTATAAACACATTAAGGTCAGAGAAGAATGGGAACTGTTTAAACAGTTTTCATAAAATTATCATGTTACTTCTGAAAACAACAAAAGGTTGTTTGCTTTTATTGCATTCAGCAGTAAGTTCCAGAATTTTAAGTTTCAGATTTTTTTTTAATGAAAAACTTAATATATTAATTATAAGCTTATATTTATTTGCCAGCTTTTTAAAAAAAAATTAATCACCAGAAGCCTGAGGTTCAGGGATGTCTTCCCAAATACAGTGAAAGCAAACAGCCAAATTAGTTGTAAGATGGAGTATTTTATAAAAGGAAATGCATTGCCTAAAGTTGCAGATGTTTGGATGACTGATTATGACCTTAACAGTATGACCACTATATTTCTGAGGAAATTAATGGGAAACATAGGCTCCTGTGACATATGGTCCTGTTTAAGAACTAAATTTACTGAATTTTAGACAGATGCACACACACATTCCATTAACAGAATTCTACAGCTTTGTGTACAAATTGAACTGCAATGAAATTAAACGAGAACTTGGCATTTACCCTGATACAAAATTGACAATTCTGATCTTGTATAAGTTTTAAAGTACAGCAGACAGTAAATTAACCTACTCCAGCTTTATATCAGCATTATTAAAAGAAGGATTCTGTGTCCTTTCCCTAAATGTTTCAATTACAAAACAGTATTACCATTAAGCACACTGATTTTGGTAGACAGAGAAGAAACCTTTCCTTGCTTTTTTTGGAGGTTTATGGAGCTTTCCTGGCAGGTTTAGAAAATCATATAGCTTTACTACATTACATTATAAATTTCATTATAAGTGTTATACTTTGGGAAGTTAATGATAGTGTAATAATCTCCCTTTTGGAATAAAGTTATTTTCTTTTGTTAACATGAAGGCTTTGCTACCCATTAAAAATTGGATGGAAAACCTTTTTATTACTTACAGGAAACTAACTCTGCTGTCTGATATAACATTAACAAATTACAAATCAGTAAGCAAAATCACTATCAAATAAATAAAAAAGATCAATTAATTGATTTGTCAATTCATTGACAAGTACAATATTTTGCCAAGTATTTTGTCTAGTTTGGGGAAAATAGAACCCTTTTATACTTTGCTATATGACTTGCCATCACAGATACAGCTGCCAGAATGAAACTTTGCACGAATGTGATATTCATAAAGTAAATTATCTCACTTTTGAGCTAATGAAGCTTTAATGTTGCTAGACAAATGCGCCTTATCAGAATACTTAGAAACTTTCCAGAAATAGCAGTAAATGACTGAGTAACCCTGTGAACATTTTACATTGAAACATTTTGCATTTCAGATCATGACTAATGTCTGGAAGGGTAACAAAAAAGTAAAACCTAATTGATTTGGGCCATAAGGAAAGGCACTAGAAGGATAACTGCTGACTGGAAGATTTTTGGTACTTTGAATGTTGATGAAAATTCATTGAATAGTATATAAAACAAACCTACTTATTCGAAACCTACCTAACTATGTATGAAGAGTAGAATAACATAGCATTATTGAAGTCTTTTTAGAATTCTTTGTGAACATTTGGAGAATGTCCTACCTTTTACTAACATAAGTATGCTAACATTAAAACAACAAACCAAAAAGTAGCTCCTAATTAAGTACTTTCAGTAAGGATGCATAACTTCCAATAATAAATTATCTTGATTTATAATTTCAGTGACAGTGCAAAGATTGAAAAAAAAAAAAAACAAAAAAACCAAAGCAACCCAAAAAACACCCCCCGCCCCTCAAACTCTTGAAAACAGACAAGTGAACTAGAAACAAATTTCTAAGTTTGAGATGAGCAAGAACCTACTGGGAATAAAGATTGTTGTAATGGGTAGCAATTCCTGTAAGAGTTATTTTAAGTTTTCTGTCTCCAGCAAGGGTTTCAAACCACTGTTGTCATTCCGCCCTGCTAAGAAAACTGCAATTGCTGGCTGAGAGCACTTTACTCCTAATTAGTTTCCCTCACAAACATGACTGTTAAAATAATTGGACTATTGAATTATTTATCTTGAGTCCATTCATTATGAGTACAAATAAAGTATTTAAACCAGCCTAGCCGTATCTGTCAGTTTTCCTCATTCCACTGCGGGGTAAATCAATGTATAATCTCTGAAATTATGGAAAGGTACTGAAAAACTGTCAAGTACTTTAGTGATGCCCTCTGTGACTGTCTATTTTGGTAAATTAAACAGAATCAGAGAACCTTCCCAGACACAAGAACTCATGTATTTGTGCAGTTAAAGTGTTGAAATAGTCTCTAACATACTTCTTGAGCTTGCCAACTAGCATTCTCCCAAATAATTATCAAGCATGGCCAGGAGTTAGTGTGGGCAAGCAACCATTCATAATAGGAAATTTGAATAATATCTCCCTGTTGGAGAGGCTAAAGGATGTATTTAATAGTATGGATATAGGCCATTCCATGCTAGCTGGCTTCACTGCCAGAAACTGGTCCTGAAAATGCTTAATGTATTAGCAAGCCTGCAAGCCCTGTATTCCACTGTCAGAGTGAATAGATAGCAGTGAAAGCAATCATGGATTTTAGCCAACATATCCAAGTAGAGTAGGTAGTTTGGTTGAAAGCACCATAAATCCAGGGTTTTCTGTGTGAAGAACAAGGGACGATATGAAGGGCCTAAGGCAGTGTCCAGGCAGTCACTAGCTCTGACAGTTAAGCAAACAAATACTTTCCGATTTCTGAACATGCTTTTGTTTTCAGGGAATCATGAGCGAAGAACTATAGAGACTATTAAATACTTGCTAAATGTAAACTTACTGTTACTGATGTGTCTGTGAAGATGATTTTACATGACCAATGCTAATTTGTCTGTAAAATATAATGGCCTGGCTGGGGAACTTGTTCATTCTGTCATCATGACTAACAAAGTATGAAGTTTATTTACACTTTGCAGGAACGTCCCTTACCTTTCCCTTTTTCTGAATGTTTAATAATTTGCAGTTTTCTTCAATTACAAGAGCACAGTTTCTTATCTCCAGACCCACTAAACATGTGTCCCATATTGGCAAGACAGCTTAAGGGCATTCACTTTGAAAAAAGTGTTGTGTTGCATAGGGACACAGTTTGTTGCTCTCAGCAGTTAAAGTAATAAGCCCTGTGGGAAAAGAAAAGAAAATCTCAGAACATATGCATTTCTGAAAGATTAACATCTTATGAAAATAAGAATATTGGGTTTGCAGGCAAATATATTTGGGCCAGTATAGATATCTGTGTAATAGCACAAACTTTGTTGACAGGAAAATTGATGTGTGCACGGTTTAGATGCTGCAGTTTGCAACAGTATCTGATATAACCACAAACTGTCTTGAAAAGCATCTGATGTGAAAAATGCCAAAGTTTCATCTACAGAAAGAGCAGATTTGAGCTGTTTGATTTAAGAACAAATAGTAGTGGATGACTGCACACATAGACATCCTTTATGAACTGGAGAAATGTGATGTGGTTTAGAGATTGACACAGACATTGACTCTGCTCTTGATTTTGAAGTTATTTGTTCTTGTAAATCAGCTATCTCGTTAGCCTCCTCCTCTTTTTCCATTCTTGTCTATATTATCTAGTTTTTTGACACATTAAGATAAACTAAGGAATTCTGCTTATTATAAGTGTAACAAATTTCAAAATGAGGGCTTGATTTAATTTTAGTATTTTTCTACTGCTTTACTTCATAGAACAATATTATTTAAAAGTAAAGTAGAAAACTATGTTAGAAAAAAATTTTTGGATAAAAATTTAAACAGTTGAATATGTAAAACAGCTTTTGCCAAATAGCAAATATCAAATAATGAAATTATTGCGATGAAATAATGAAATATTATTGAAGATGTTCCTAGGATGTCCAACTATTATTTAGCCTGAGGGCAAGAAATTTCTTGGATCTTCATAATGCAGTTTTGTTTGAGACAATTTGCATTTTTGTCCCCAGATTCCCCACTAAATGTCTTTCTGATGCACACTCATATGGTTGATCTGAAGTATATTACATCCTTCATGAATTTTATATGATACCAGACACAACAAAGCAAGGAAAAACATGGGTAAAACTTTCCTTAGTTGTTATCCTCAGTAATACACCAATGGATCTGTAGATAGGCAAATTTTTATATGAATGATATTCTTCATCAGTTACACATGGGTTGCCTTTCTAACAGTTAAAGAAAATAACACCATTCCTCTACCTACCAGCTGACTTGCATGTTCCTTTTCAGATTTCAGACTGAAGTTAATTATGATACTTTGGAAGTCAGAGATGGGCCAGCTAACTCGTCACCATTAATTGGAGAATACCATGGAACACAAGCACCCCAGTTCCTTATCAGTACTGGAAATTACATGTATCTGCTGTTCACTACAGACAACAGTCGTTCCAGCATTGGTTTCCTAATTCACTATGAGAGTGAGTCTGATGTTTCTCCAATAGATTTTTATTTAATTTTGAAAATAACTTTCAATTTGAAAATGAGCAAACAAATGTGAAAAAATAAACTTCAGTAATTATATTTGTATAAGAACAAATTATGTTTATTCTGTGATGTACTGACAGATAATTCTGAAACTATGAATTCATTTTGGAAGTTTTTTCTTCATGAGTTCCTGCATGTTACTCAGAATACTTATGGACCTAGGTGTTTAACTAAATGGAAAGTAATTTTAGAATCTTGCCCTTATGGGTAAAGATACATTGTCCTTTTTTGGTTTGTTTGGTTCCCCCCACCCTCCTTCTCTCTCACTTTTTCTCTTTTTTTGGCTTTAATACACTTTTGCAGTACCAAGCAGAATTGGGCCTTATCCATGATGATTCCAAAATGCAAATAAATGCATAATAATATCTCCCTGTGAACTACAGAGTCATTATAATAGCATTTTCTTTTAAATTAGATACATAAAATGACATATATTAAACGGACTGAAGTCACACTGATCTTTATATGATAGTATAGGCATCACTTAAGTACTGAATAAAGAGAGCTTATGTGCTTAGTGTGGTTGTGCTAAACAAATAACATTGTTTTTATCAATTGTTCTTATCTGGAAACTAATCTGATTGCAGTAGATTTGCTATCACATTGAATCTGGAATGAGTGCCAAACTTACATTTCATAGCTACATCAAAACTTGGAAATTCTGCATAGCTTGGTTTAGCTTTGGCTCAGATATGGTGGTAATGGCTGAGCAGATAATAGCAGATAATGATAAAGCCGCAAGGCCGCTAAATTATGTAAATACAAGGAACAGTAGGTAGGTTTCTGCATGAGTTACCTGCAGATGCTGATTTTCCGTGATTGTATTGGATATAAATGTTGCTGTTATGTTTTGTAAGACAGTCCTTAAATATTTATAATTTTGTGTTTTATTTTAAGCCCCCTGTCAGGTAGATGTCTTCTGTTAAAAATTAAAACAGTTAGTAATAAGATATCTGCCCTACACATTCCTAAAGTGGAAGGTTTAATTATGAAATATTTAGAACAATATCCGTATATTTGCTTTTTACTTTTGTTGAAAAATTTAATATCTCACATGACACTAGTTTTTTATGTCTCAAGGTAGCCTGATAAAATGTCAGAATTAGATTTGACTAGTGCACTTTAAATCTTGAAATGGAATAAGATCTTTAACAAGTAAAGATGACAGAAGGCTAGTAAATGATCTTCATCTTCTTTGACATATAGTTCCCATGCATAGAATAATAATTTAAAAAAGCCTTTTCTATAAAAAGCTAATATACTTCCAATTTTTAAAGGCATAACAAAAGCTAAAAATTTTGTCTCACAGGCTCTTTCTGAGCAGATTGACTCCCTGAATAAAGCATCTTTCTCTTTTAGTAGAATTAACATTTAAACATTAACATTTAAAAGGGGTGCTGGTATTATTTTTTATTCAAAATGAATAAGAAGATGAAATGAAATTTTTAAAAAAGTAAGTTCTCAGTTTAAGGAGTGAGATCGGGGTTTTTTTGTGAATTATATTTCCCATTAAATAGTTATCTGACAATTGAATTTCAATAGATATTAACAAAAAGCTTAATATCCTTCCTTAGTTACAGATAGTGACTGCTGTTTCTCTTAAGCTTTTATGTCATCATGAATGTCATACAGCTGGCAGATTAAACATTTAAATTTAAGTGTCAACATAGAAGTGTCTAGAGCCTGAAGCTTACATTTTGGGCAGTGGAGATCTGGTCAATGGAATCAGTAGAGTCCAGGGAGCAATTCAGTAAACTCTGAAGTAGAATCCAGGGGCTGTATTTGATTGCCTAAGCATGGAAAGTTAGAGTTATTTTAGGTACTATGCCACCTGGGTGCCAAGTGCTGCACTAGAGATTTGGATCTTGCACAAGTCCTTTGCCGTGTCTACCAGTTCCATGGAGACATCCTGGTTATGATAGAATGGCACTAGAAACGTATATTGAGACAATAAAATTTCTCTCCTTGTAACTTTGCTGAGTAAGTTGTTCCCTGGTTTGCCCCAACTGGGTTGATCAGATCTCTTTTGACTATGAAAGGAGCTTAAAGACCAAACAAGCCTATAGACACATCACTGGAAGCATCTTAAACTGAAATGGAATCTTGCCCTGAATGTGCACACTGTAGAAAAAAAATGCAATATAAACAGAGACTTTTTACCTATCACCATCTGGAATGGGTATGTCCGTATCCACAGCATAAGTTGTACAGAGAAAGCTTGCTAAACACTTCATACCTATGTCAGTGCATTTGCTTCACAAGGCTCCGTAAGTCAATCACAGCCTCACTGCTCATATTGGTTTCTTCTCACACTAGGTTTGTCACAAAACAAAAATTTTCTCCATGTTGCATTGTGTTGTACGTGTTCATGTAATGCAACTGGAATTTGTGGCAGTCTCTCTCTAGTATGCTCTAGAGTATGCTCTTCTCGTACTAGTCAGCATTGGGAGCTCCTGAAGCATTTCTGTAGTGGGTATCAGACATACGTCCTTCCTTGAGCCTTACCTCTGTATTGACAAACGTGCACATGCCAGAGGGAGGGTAGTTACAATAACCAGTAACATGGCAGTACTAAGGAGATGAAGTCAGTGTTTTCAAAGAACAAAACCAGGTGGAAAGACCCAATGGAGGTGCTCAGTAGTCTGCCAGGAACAGGGGAGACCAAAATTATATTTTGATTGCCCTTGCAGGCTGAACTATAGAAGTTGCTAATGTTAAAGATATCACAACCAAACTTCTATTTGTTTCACATTTCTTACACTTGTAGAAGAAAAGGCAGTCAACTGTAAGTTTTAAGAAAAGTTTCTGAATATTTTCTTTGGAAATTCAAATAACTGTCTTATTTGGAAGTGTCCTAAAAATCTTCCAATTATAGTCATAACTTTGACGATAAATTAAATCACTGAACTGTGAAGCAGAAGGATCTTAATCTTGCTTAAAATAAAAAGCTCAGTATAAGCTATACCGAGTTGCTACTGAAATGGCAGTAATATTCTATTAAGCTAAAATATGCCTGTAATACAGCTTTAATAAAAATGTGACCCCTTAAAGTTACTTCAGATGTGAAGGTAATTTGTTAATTCCCCACCTTAAATGTCTGTAATTCAGCTTTTTGATGACACTTTTAACATAGCTAATGCAAGACAGTATAGGTTAACTCTTATGCACCTAAGCAAAAAAATTAATATAAGTGCCTATAATATTCTTTAAGTAAAACTACTGATAAAATATTCAATTTTATCATGAATAATTCATCTATATTCTTTTGACCAGCATGCCTCACGCCTCACTTAGATCTTCCCTGTTCTCTCAACTTCCTTAGTTAACGTGGTTTGGGTTTTTTTTTTTGCAGGTCCTCATTCTGTAAAGTAGATTGTGCAATCTTAGTCTTTTTCTTAAATGAAACCAGATGATAGAAATACTTTTATCCACAGATTCCATTAATGTACGGCCACCTTTTATTAAGGTATTTTTGAAATTTATCTTTCTTTAAACAAGAAAACATGATCACTTTCAATGAAAATTGAGCAATTATTTCTTAAATCCAGATACTTTATTTGAAAGTCTGTGTTTATTTATGGATTAATATTCCCTTCTATACTAAAAGTTACCTGAAAAATGGAACAGAGATCATATTTTAGTTATGCATTGAGACAGTAATCATCCCATATTACCATGTACATCAGTATGTATTTGATAAACATTACAATTCTCTTATATAGTCAGGGAAAATTGTTTAAAGTCAAGGATCAACCATCTTTGTAAAAACTTTCCTTTTAGGTCAGTGAAAAAATCTAGCAAAATTAGTGTTGTGATTTTCCTTAAATGAAATGTTACAGGTAATAAAAAAGTTAAAGGTAATCCTTTATTCACATTGTATAAAATTAGTTATTTGTTTAGATTTGGTTTTGGAAAAGAACTTTTTAGACGCACAAATATGCTATCTTCATGGACTTGACAAAGTGTTGGGATCATTCAGACAGCCCACAATCAGTTTTAGCAGTGATAACATAGAAACAAAATATTTCCTCACAATTTTTCATGTGAAGAAAAAGTAATCCTTGTGAATAGGCTGGATATGAAGAAAAGATTCATAAAATTTTCAGTGGCAAAGTTTTCAGAATATTGGGGAAGAACTTTTTGCTTCAGCAGTCAATTTTACTCTAAGTAATAAGAAGAACCAGTAGAGAGCCTGAATAAGAAAGGCAGTTTTCGTGAAAGTGCCCATGAAATAATAGTTTATGATTCTTAAGAAATAAAAGAATGAAGCAACACAATTGTGATAAAGCCAATGGTTTTCAGAAATCTAAGCTTTACCAAACTTGAGAACTTGGTAGGTGAATGTCCTTAGGAGTGAATTCTGAAAGTAATTTATAAAAGAGATTAGATTAAAGCCTAACAGAAAACTGTATTATTTTTTTTAGAGAAAGAAAAAATACTATCAATTTCTGTAGCCATTTAAAAACCCCTTTTAATGACATGTAACCCAAAAGTTAATCATGTAAATGTCAGATGTATTCAAACATTGCTATAGATGGCCATCAAAGAATAACACAGATCTCAGGATAAAATCAGAACATCTAAAGTACATATTTAGTTACAGGAACAAGCGACAGAAAGATAGTAACAAAAATATCTACAAATATATTCAAAATAAGAAAAAATAAAAATCATTACTTAATAAAAATTTGAGCATACATCAGCTGTCACAGGGAAGACTAAACGTTCTGTTCCTGTTTTGCAACATTTGCAGAAAAGCTTAATTTTGCCCATATACTTAACACAATTAAGTGAACATTTACAAGGTAAGAATACAGCATATGGAAAGAAGGTACTGCACAATATTGAGATAATAAAATATCTTTTGGTCATCAGGGACTCTTGAAATTCTCTGTGCTATACTCAAAGGCAAAGCAGAAGCAATCTCCACTCCACTGAAAATTATGTCTGAAAATTCAAAACTGTAGGGAAGTTTCAAACAATTTCAGAAGGGCACATACCTTTCAAAGAAAGGAGGGAAGGAAAAAAAAAATAGAAGAAAAAAAAGATGGGACTAGAAGGCTCAAGGACGTTAGTTTTATCTTCACTTTTTAAAGATACTAGTTTCAAGCTGATAAACAAGGTGATAAGGAACAAATGATTTGTATTTGATAAGAACAGATTATACGAAACCAACCTAATTTCTTTCTTGACAGGTTAACTGGTTTTGTAGATTTGGGAATGGAAAGGGAAGGAAACAGCTCTGTGTTGACATTTATAAGGCTTTTAGAAGTCTTCCAGAGAAAATACAGAAATTTGGTCTAGATGAAACTATTACAGGTGCAACAAGTTCTTCAGCAAGCACTGGAAAAAGTTGCCCAGAGAGGCTGTGGAATCTCCATCCTTGGAGATAATAAAAGTGCATCCAGACATGGATGCACCCGTGCAACCAGCTCTAGGTGACCCTGCTTCAGCAGGGGGGTTGGACCAGATAACCTCCAGAGATTCCTTCCAACATGAACGCTTATGTGATTCTGTGATGCTGTGAACAATTTTGAAAACTTTTACGCAAAGAGCAGCCAGCAATTAGTAGTTTACTGTCTAACTCAAATTTGTAGGGATACTACTGTGATCTGGCCTAGATCCAAAACTATCTGATACTTTTATTAACAATTTTGATGATAATATAAGAACACTTAAAAATTTTGAGGATGATTCTAACCTACAATTATAGCAAGAACTATGGTGGAGAGGTTTAGAATTCAAAACAGTCTAGATGAACTGAAGAAATGGTCTGAAATAAATTAAAAAAAATATCAAATTCTATAAAGAAACATGCTAAGCATAAATGAGGAAGGAGAAGTGACATGCACAAATACAAAATAGAAACACAATAGGAAAGGATATGGTTTTTACATAGAGCATAAATAATGTAGAGAAAAATGTAGTAGCAATGCAAAAAGTCAAATTTTCTGGCTGTTGTAGTTAATCATAAAAAAAAAAAAGAATTACAGAAAAGACAATTTTTGTTTACAGGACTATTTTGTCTAGGACTTGGAAAATAATTATTTCACTTCATTTGATGACCAGAGAGAATATTATGTCCAGTTTAGGACCCAGTTTAAAAAAAGTAGGAGGTTTTTAACATGGAAAACATGACACATATGGAGTCATTGAAAGGGCTGTAGTCTAGAAAAGGGATAACTTGGCAGGCAGGAGGGAAAGCATGATAACAGTCTCATGTGCCTAGTAGCTAAGAATTGCAGCTACTCCTGGAGTTCAGTCCAGAAATCTGCTAAAATGCCTGTGCTCCCTGTCAGCAATGAGCAGGACAGAGGTGACCTGCTAGTTCTGACATTCTAAATGACTTTTGTAGCTTGTTAACAAAAATAATATGCACTCAAGTGCTCTCCTAAGTTTGACTATGTTATCCTCTGTCACTTGGAAATACCCTCCAGATATTCTTTAGAGAAAGATTCTTTTAACTTTTACATGGAGAGGGGATGCAAAAAGCTCTTTTAATAATAACACGACCTCCCTTTTCCCTTTCATCTTCTACTCCCCACTTCCACTACCTTCACTCTCCCGCTCCTCTCTTCCCATTTTAAAGCACCTTTGCTTCCTGTCCTCCTTTATAACATCATTAATATGTTTCTTTAACATGATTTTTTAAAATCTCTTGACTGTATCACAGTTTTTAGTGATGTAACAATATTTTGGTTTAGAGTCAGTATTGCGATAGCAAACAATTCAAATACAGTCACTCACTGCTACACTCTTAAGAGCTGCTGGAAGAACACTGAGACTAAGTGTGTAAGCAGGCTTGCAGTTCTTAGAGGCTAATTTACCCTTGTAAAATTACAGGGAAGCATTTCTGGCCACTTGAGCTACATCTGATCCAGTAAGTTAGAAATACTTGAGTCTTGGCTTCAGTCTTGCAGTCATTCAGACAGTTTAAGCACAATCCCTTGTATCATTTTGACCCATGCCAGCTAGCATCTTCCCATAGAGTACCTGGACATAGTTCTAGGAATGACTTCAGCCAGAGACTGTTCTCAAAAGGCAACAGTCTTATCTAAAGTGGGCAAGATTTGATCTGTATGAATGTTAGCCAAGTCATGCTTTGAAATTGGTACCAGAGAATGGGCCTTCTCCTAATTTAATTGTGTGGCGTCTGGTTCTAATTCTTGGAACCCCATTCTGACAAGCAAGCACCTATTCTATTTCTTTTAAAAAAAAAATTCATTTTTCAAAGCAAAGATAATTTACACTATTCTCCCTTAATTATTAGAATAAGCCTATCTATATGATCAACTATTTTACTAGGCAATATTCTCTTACTGTCCAAACAATTGCTTCTGTCAGCTGCTTTATTGATGTTCTGGATGATTCTATACTGATGGCAAAGAATAGCACTCTAGATTCCAGCTGAAACACTTCCATTGTTCAAAACATTTTTGAGATTCTTTGAATAACACAGCAACTGCTCCATAGGTAGTATGAATGGGTAACCTAGTGGTTATGGCACACAGCCATGTTTTGCTTTCTGTTTTTCTTACCAGACTTATTTTCTTCATCCATTTTTGTGCAATGAGCATTCTTTAGACAACCTCTTAGCAATCTTATAGTTTAATATTCCTTTTTTCTAATGATTTTAACTATTTGATCTGTGAAGGGAAAATCAGAGGTGCGTTATATACGAGTATGTAGTATATAAAACTAAATAGCTGTTGTATGCTTCATGCATTACAGCAACAAATTAATTTCCTCTTTAGAGTTCTAATAGGATCTAATGATTAAATCAGTTTCTAAAAATCACTTATGATTCTAAGTGTTTGCAAAATATGCATTTTAATAATCAATGAAGCATCTACTATAGCTAACAACAGGTTGATAAATGTTTGATGAAATGTCAATATTGACAGAGTGAAGTTTTTGAGGATGACGGTCCATATTTATCAATTATTCAGTGATGTACAAAATCTTTTGTTTGTATGTTTGCTGTTTACATTGGATTGTGTGTTATTTTCCTTTGAAAAGAGAATGATTAAATTGTACGATAGAATTATCTGCTTATCTAATTCCCACTGCTACCTTGAGGGAACTGGAGGGAGCATTTTTTGAGTGAGCTACTGAGCATGCTCTTCTTGAGAAATACTGCATTATGTAGGGTGGGAGAGAAAAGATATGGTTTTCACCCAGACTTTAATCTTCTATTTACTGAGCCAATTGTTATGAATAGTATTAAATCAACTCTTTCCAACCATGAGCCAAAAATTTATCACCGTGGTGCCAGAATTTCTCATACATAGTTTAATATTGTCTTTTTGGAGTCAGGACTCTCAGTACTGCCCATTATTAAGCTTGTCTTATGTTATCTCCTATTAAGAAAAAAACAGAAATCTTTGTCCAAAGCAGCAAAGAAAATTTCTTTCTTTTCAGCTATGTTTTTGATTGCTAAAACTTACATACTGAATATTTTCCCCAGGAATGAAGCCCTGTTGCCTGAGCTGACTCTTTTATTTATACAGCACCACTATCTCAGTCAGGAACTTGGAAGTTGATAGGGTTGCTACAGCTTTTGGTCTCCTTGCAAAAATCTACATAGTCAATGTAATCTAGAGTTATCATTTAAAAAATACACTGATGAGTTTACCTGTTATATGTGACTGAGAATCCCAAAGCAGTTGATGTGTTGAGGCAGGGGTGGAAGGGTGCCCTAAAAGGAAGGAATTTTAAGAGTGCTACTGTGGACCTCCATCTATTCTAACACCTCAAAACACGAAGTATAGTTTGTCTGAAAAATATTAATGTGTATCAAAGTTAAAATTTTATACACAATTAATATTTATTTAGGGCACATACAGTGCAGAATATTATAGACTTAAAAGGGTTCTTTGAGTCTGTATTAAGCAATTTAAGCCAAGTGAAGGGAATCTAAAAATGCACTGTGTCAGCTAACATGGTACATTTGCATTAAGAGCATGCAGTCAAGTCTAGAAGAAACTTACTCATGTAGAATTTAAGTATGTCAGGGATATCTGATGAAAACTAGATCATAAGCTTTCAAATCTGAATTCTAACTGAGATATAAGAATAGCTGGAAGGTACAGGGAATATTTCTCTGTGCAAGCCAGAGTCATTATTTATGATATTTTTGTTTGTAGTCCTGCTTCCAACCTTCATATCTATAATTCTAAAACCTTTACTTTATGCACTGATAAATCATTTTTTCCCTCAGTTTTGAACACCTCCTACTTTGTTCCTAAGGTTGTGTGGTAGTCCTGGGTAAGTAAAGCAGGGTAGAAATAGAAACAGTTAAAGATACACAGGCAGCTGAGAGGACCAGAACCTTCAGGATGTGTTTGGGGGGCTAAGGAGCTAAGAAATGTATAACGCCCTGCTAGAGAATTTTGTGCTGTCAGCAGTTGGCTTTGAGGAAGGAAATTCTTTGGCAAAAAATAGACTGGAAAGAGTCATGCCAGAAATTTGGGTCGCCTGTGAGGAAGCACCTAAAATCTTTCAGGACCTCAGGAGAACTAATCTTGCTCAAGGCTCTCACAGCATCTATGAGTGATGACATCACCCATATGAAATTATGCTAATTTACAGCATTCTTTCCAACCCAGCACCAAAATACTGAAATTAATGTGAAAGTTAATGTGAAAATACTTCAGTAAATGCAAATAGGTGCCAGAGCTTTGAGGTGGATGTCTAGATTTTATCCCAAAAGCTGACAAGGAATTCTAAACTCAAAAGTCTGGTATTATTTAAACAGACACAGAACAGATAATCTTTCAAAATAAAGTAGATCAAAATAATTGCCTGAGAAGAAACGTTCAAGTGTTTATAAATTGTTTCCCCCCCACACACATATACTTCCTGGCCCTTTGTGGGCAGTTTTTTTAACAAGTAAGTGGTTTTTTGGGTTGCAAAAAACTCTACAGGCTCCTCTGGGTCTCCCTGTTATCCCTGAGTCTTGACTATGTGTTTGCTACCTGGTGTTTTCAGCTAGTTTCTAGTTTTTTTCTTCTACTGCAGGCTTCATGCTCTCTGTGTCCTTCATAATCTGTTATCTTTTTACCCACTACAGCCCATACCTTCAAGGTTTTCCTCTGGACATGCTCAGCTTCTCATAGAAGAAGGAACAATGTCCCTATCCCTCCCAAACCTGAAGAGGTTCTACATCAGTCATTCTTGTTCCCAGGCACATGACACAGTGTATCAGGAGTAGGAGACAAGGATTTGGTTACAGGGGAGCTACAGGGGTGACCTTTGGGAAGAGAGGCCGGGGCTGCCCCGTGCTGGGCATGGCTGGTTCCAATTGACCCACAGCAGGGGACAGCCCAACAGCCAAGTTGGTGGCACCTCTGTGATAACATATTTAAGAAAGGGCAAAATGCAGCATAGGTGAGTGAGGAGTGAGGAAAAGAAAGGGTGAGAAATAATCCTACAGACTCCAAGGCCAGAGAAGAAGGAGGTGCTCCAGGCAGATATTTTCCTGCAGCCCATGGAAGAGACCATGGTGGAGCAGACATCCACACTGCAGCCTGTGGTGGACCCCACGTCAGAGCAGGTAGATATTCCCTGAAAGAAGCTGTGGCCCATGCAGGCCCATGCAGGAGCAGGTTTGTCCTGAAGGAGTGCAGCCTTTGGGAAGGACCCACTCTAGAGCAAGGCAAACCTGTGAGGAGGGAGGAGCAGCAGAGCAGAGTTGTTACAGATTGACCACAACACCCACTCCCGATCTCTACTACACCACCTGGGGAGGGGTGGGGAGGTAGAGAAGTTGCGAACGGAGGAGGGAACTTGAGCCTGGGAAGAAGGTGGTTGTGGTAGGTTGACCTTGGCTGGACTCCAGGTGCCCACCAAGCCACTCTATCACTCCCCCTTCTCAGCGTAACAAAAGACTCACGGGTTGAGATAAGGACAGGGGGAGATAACTCACCAATTACCATCATGGGCAAAACAGACTTGACTTGGGGAAATTAGTTCAATTTATTGCCAATTAAAATCAGAGTACTGAAATAAGAAAATAAAACCTAAATCTTAAAACACCTTCCCTTCACCCCTCCCTTCTTCCCAGGTTCAACTCCAATCTCAATTTTCTCTATCTTCTTCCCTGGTGAGGCACAGCGGGACAGGGAATGGGGGTTGCAGTTAATTCATCACACATTGTCTCTGCTGCTCCTTCCTCCTTGGGGGGAGGACTCCTCACCCTTCTCCTGCTCCACTGTGGGGTCCCTCCCACAGGAAACAGTCCTTCATGAACTTCTCCAACGTGAGTCCTTCCCAAGGGCTGCAAGTTCTTCATGAACTGCTCCAGCATGGGTCCCTTCCACGGGCTGCAGTCCTTCAGGCACAGCCTGCTCCAGCGTGGGTCCCCCGCGGGGTCACCAGTCCTGCCAGAAAACCTGCTCCAGCGTGGGCTCCTCTCTCCATGGGGCCACAGGTCCTGCCAGGAGCCTGCTCCAGCGCGGGCTTCCCACAGGGTCCCAGCCTCCTTCGGGCATCCCCCTGCTCCGGCGTGGGGTCCTCCCGGGGCTGCAGGTGGAGATCTGCTCCCCCGTGGACCTCCCTGGGCTGCAGGGGGACAGCCTGCCTCACCATGGTCTTCACCGCGGGCTGCAGGGGAATCTCTGCTCCGGCGCCTGGAGCACCTCCTCCCCTCCTTCTGCACTGACCTGGGGGTCTGCAGAGTTGTTTCTCTCACATGTTCTCACTTCTGTCTCTGCTGCTGTTGTTCCACAGCAGTTTTTCCCCCTCTTAAATCTGTTCTCCCAGAGGCACTACCACTATCACTAATGGGCTCGGCCTTGGCCGGTGGCAGGTCCATCTTGGAACTGGCTGGCATTTGCTCCATGGAACACAGGGGAAGCTTCTAGCAGCTTCTCACAGAAGCCAGCCCTGTAGCTCCCCTGCTACCAAAATATGGCCATGCAAACCCAATATGGGGGGGGGTGGTGGGTGGTGGTGTTTTAGTTTTTGTCTTTGTTTTTCACCATCCTACTCTATTTTAATTGGCAATAAATTAAATTAATTTTCCTCAAATTGAGTCTGTTTTGACTGTGATGGTAATTGCTAAATGATCTCCCTGTCTTCATCTCAGCCCATGAACTTTTTCATCTTTTTTTTTTTTTTTTTTTTTTTACCTTATTTTGTCCCCCTGTACTGCTGAGGTGGGAAGTGAGAGAGCAGCTGGGTAGGGGACTGGCAGCCAGCCAAGGTCAACCCACCACATATAGTAACAAAAAATAAAAGAAATTCCTTTCATCCCAATAAAGTGTCTTTATTTATTTCCCTTCTGTGTATCCATTATAACTCATTACCTGATTAAATTCCAAAATCGTTTGCTATCACTATAAGCATAATGGATAATGCTTGGTTAATGAGCCTCCATTTGATAATTTTGGGGGTTTTTTTCCCTTGTTCAGTGTATAGCTCCAGGTTTATTTACCAAATACTACTCAATCTCTGCTATAAGATATAATTACTAAAGACTCCTTCTGTCAGATAAGAGTTATACAGTTGTGTAAGCTATGTTCATTGTCTTTCTATTTTTGATGCATAGGATAGTATCTGTAGGAATTAACGAGTAGTTTCTGAGTTCATCAGTTGCAGTTTTTCGACACTGCTTTTTGCTAAATCAAATAACCATTACTATGACAGAGGAAAGTTGAATTGTCGTGCAGTATCAGAAACTGAATAGATGAACTGGAATAATCAAATATGGTTTCTATAGTAGCAAAATTTGTATTCATACTTTGAACCTTAATATCTTCCTATAGTTTCAGATGCTTTTGTTGGCTCTTTTTTTCATTGTTTGTTAAAATATACTTTAAAGCTCTAATCTTTTCCTACTTCTTTTGGGCTTCTCTGTTCTATGAGATTGAAAATTGAAAAACTGTACTCTAAGTCAGTGACAACAGTTAGAGAAAGTGTTTTATATCCCACATTAATTCTCAGGCAATGTTAACAAGTATCTTTTGGGGACTCTTTCTTCCTCCTGTCTTATTAATTTTGTGTTTTTTGGGGGATTTTTTCTGTTTACTGTATGAAAAAAAGGGGAAATAAACAAATTAAATCTGTGTGTTTCAGGTGTTACTCTGGAATCAGATTCCTGCCTCGACCCAGGGATTCCTGTGAATGGCCATCGCCATGGTAACAACTTTAATATCCGCTCCACCGTAACTTTTAGCTGTGATCCAGGGTATACACTCAGTGATGAAGAACCACTCATATGTGAAAGAAACCATCAGTGGAATCATGCATTACCCAGCTGTGATGGTAAGTGTCAAGTTCTTCAGATGGCAGCTTTAAAGTCCAAGAAAGTTAATCTCCTATTTCTGAGAACTAATTAAGCTTATCATTGCTACTACCTCCCTTCAATTATACCAAGATCCACATTTCAGAAGTGATTTTACTGATAATAAAAGCCATACTTTACATCTCTGTATCAACTTTCAGTCAAGTACTGCAATGTACAGTGAAATTTACAGGTATATATTCACTAACAGAAAAATTAAAATTCACAGAAGGTGCCACTGTTCAGTTGTGAATGAAAATGGTGCCATACAACTAATATTTTTGAAGCAAAGCCAATAAACTTAAGTTACATTTTAAACTTGGAATACTGAATACCACAGTGATTGCTCAAAATACTAAAACAGATCATGATGAGCCTATGTAATTAATTTTTTTTACATATTTTTGTTTGGAAATTTTGGTTAGTTCATTAATTTTTTGGGGGGATATGCAACATGAAATTGTCTTGAGCTTTCATGATATATTTTTTTAAATGCTGAACTATACTAGCAAGTATTTCTGTGCTTTTTTTTATCATTGTATTTTTTTGCTAATTTCTTTTTCTGTGAACTACAGAATCAACTCAATTTTTTTCGTGGAATGCTTGTATAGTTGCTACAAAATCCCTCTGATAGAAATCACAGCAAATAAGATCCAAATGTAACTAAGTATTTCAATAGGGATAGAACCCAGCATCTCTGAAAATTCTCCATAAGCTCCTTTCATTAAACTTCCTGCTAAAACTTCCCATTTTCTCCTTTCTGGTTGCTAAATGATTACCTTTAAAAGCATGTTTGTCTTGACCAGGCTTCTTTCGTGTTAAGATATAACTGCATTCTAAGGCATTGATGAAAGATCAGTGTGTGAAGGGAGAAGACCCAAGCCCATATCAAAAAAGGTTCTTGCTTTAGTGAATTACTTACATTAGCGAATTTCTTCTTCTTCTCACTGAATTTTTCTTTTCATGTCCAAGCTTTTCATTGATTAGTGGAATGTCGAAGGGCAAACTTAGAGTTGGATTCAGAAAAGTATTTTAGTTTCTAACTCTGTTTTAAACTGTTTTGTTAAATCTGAGCATTTGCTCTCACTACAGCCTTCTGGCCCCATGCACAAAACATATAAGCTGCCAAAAGATATAACTCTTAATCACTACAAAGCAAACTAATCTACCATTCAAACTCGCTCACCTTGTAAGCATTATAACTTGTTCCTCCTTTGCAAGGACAGAAGCAACCTATTGTTTTCAATTGCATTTTGAGATCAAAAGTTGGAGTGTATGTTCTTGGCACAGCTGATGAACTTTGGAGTATCACTAATCTTCCTATAAGCTGTAATTTTAAAATGAATAAAGCATTTTTAGTATTCTTTCATTGGTTTTATGGGTTCCTTTTGCTTGTTTGCTTTGCTGCAATGGGCTGAAGAACGCTATTGTAGGAATCTTGACTTTGAATAGTATCCTATTCTTTTTCAATTTACTTTGTATTAAAATTTCTGAATGTATTTTTGAGTTAAAATACCAATATTCAACTCTTTTGTTTGCATATGAATGTTGAACTACAGAAAGATCTAGTTAATTTTCACTCATTGGAAGACAGTCCTTATTTCCCAGGTCCATCACCCACTTTCAGCATAAGTGTATAACACAAAATTTCAAGCCTTTCTAGAGCAGGGCCTCTAGGCAAGAAACATACAAGCATTACACTCAGTTTCTTTTTTTTTTGCCTCATGTATTCAACTACATTGAATTAACTAGTTTAAAAAGACAAAATAAAACTCACATTCTTTTAGGTAGTCATTGTGTTAGAGTATTTGTCGTTAGAGGCTCAAAAAGTTGAGACCCAAATTTTTGAGTGTGAGAGATTTAACTGAGGTTGAAACGAGCATTTTGCAGTCACCTGCAGATGTTCCTAAAATTTAAACTTCAGAAATTAAATCAGCAGAATAAATCCCTAAGGGAAAAGCATGTTGCTTTGTTTCATGCCAACAAAGAAGAAAAAGAACTGTGTACAGAGACACAGTGGCTAAATTTCACTCTATGTGTCATTCTCAAAATACAGTAATGTCAAAGTGGAGCATGAAAATAATTTTTAAGGGAGAGCTAAATAAAACCAGATCATTTACATATTTTAAATTTTAAACTTAAACCTGTAAATTATTTGTAAATATTTAATATCTCCTTTAAGGAATGTTGCACAGTCAAATATTTTTCTTCCTTCTGTGATGTTTACAGAATAAGAGGGATTTTGAATGACTGTATACTACCATTCATTTATGGTATTATGAACCTGATATCTGTAATTATATTATTTATTATTAAGTAACATTATCAACCATATAGTTACTGTGGTTTTAGCCATGCATATTCTCATTCTTGCTTATGTGCAGAAATATGTATATGCAGGCAAAACCAGACTGGAAACATTTCCTTTTCTTCTACTTATTTATGAATAGATATAATACATAAATTCAAAAACCAATAAAAACTTTAGCAAACAGCTTAGTCTAATAATAAATGAAAAAAAACCCAAAACTTTAGCTATAATGCCAGCATCTTTGTATGTATATATATTTTCTATATATATACACATACAAGTACTGCAAGTTTATTGAACTTTTTGTCGTGTATATTTGCCATCTAGTTTATGGCAAAGTATATTGCTCTATGTGAGGAAGAAGACTAAAAGCTTCTTAATGTTTTGTTGTTTTATTGTTAAATATTTAGTTTATTAAAATTTAAAAAAAAAAAAAACAACACATAAAAAGCTGGACAGCAACAGATGAGTGAAAAGCACAGCCATGCTGTATTTATAAGATCAGTGAGCAATTCAGCATGCAAATCTTAAACTTTAATTAATTTGTCATGCAAATTTGAGCAGCCTAGTTTAGCAAATGCTAGTACGCATAAAATGTTTTCTAGCAAAGTTCTTGTGTCTTTCAAAATATTCAGTTCCAAATAAATTACTTATCATGGGACAATCTGAATCTTTGAAAGAGAGGAAAATACACTTTTTTCCCAGAACGTTGCAGAAGAAATCAAATAGAGATCAACTTTTCCATTATTTGAAAAAAAAAAACCCAACATTTTGTTTGTTAAATATTTTTGTTTGATAAAAATGGAGTTAAATTCATACCTTTCTAAATATGTAGTAAAGAAAAGTAGCTGCAAGATATTTGATTTTTGAGTTAGTTCACAAGAAAAACTTTAATCTTACTTCTTAAATACTACTACAATAGGAATTAATACTTGCAATATTCTGGAACAAAGTTGTACTTATTTTTGTTTTCTGCTAACTAACAGGAGAGGCTGTAGATGAAAAATAAAACTTCCTTTCCAGGACTAATTTAAGAATAAACAAATTGTTGTCAAATGTGAATATCATGGCTTTGGATGAATTAACTTTTATTTTAATACTTGACCTTATTTTTAATTTTAAGGGTAGTTCAAAAAGTGAAATAGATGATTTTTTTTTTTTAATAAAAACAAGGACTTCTATATGACTTCTTTTGTTTTTTTCCCTCCCTTTTTTTCATTTGTTAAGCTTTATGTGGTGGATATATTCATGGGAAGAGTGGAACAGTTCTTTCTCCAGGTTTTCCTGATTTTTATCCAAACTCTTTAAACTGCACTTGGACTATTGAAGTGTCACATGGCAAGGGTAAGAATCAAATATGAATTGCATATGTATATTTAATGTCTATGTTTAAAAAATTCAAACACACATACACAATAAAATGCCTTTTATGAATTGAGTTAAATTAATGCTTTCTGCCATTCTTCTGAGGAAGTTTAATTTCCCAAAATAAATATCTTCAAGTGTTGTGTTTCTAGTTTGTGTTTCTTTTGCAAAAGAAACATTCTTTTAACAGTTACCAGAGGAAATGTGGTTCAGTCTCACAAAAATAGGCAGAAAGTAGAAGAGGTAAAATATATGAAAATAATAGTTACTTGTTAAATAGCACTAACTTTTTCAGTGAAAGCTGTGGGGGCTTTACTGATAGTTCTTCTCCATTATTAAGCATGAAGTAGCAGATTTGATCTGTGTATTAGTAACCTTAGATTTCAGACTTAAATCATTAGTGCCAAAAATATATATATATTTATGTTCTATATACAGTAGAGTAACGTTTGGATGCACAGTTAAGCTTGGCAGCTTATCCATTAGCGAAATGTGTAAAAGAACTAAGGAAAAAAGCCTAGGAAGTACTAATGATGTGTTACATGCCACTGAATCAAAACATAATAAAAATATTCCTCAATCTCCTTTCTGTGACAAGAAAAGTCTTTGTTATGTGTGATAGTCTGAGAAGTATATTGGAAGTTTCTGCTGTTTAAAATCTTCTTACAGTTGGATTTTTGTTTAAAACTCATAAGGTGTTTTAAATGTAGAATACATGAGAAGACTTTCTAAGAAGAATGTTGTTCCCCATAGTAAATACTTGTATTTGAAAACCTAACTGTAAGTCAAAATTTAATTCATTGCTGGACTGGAAGTTGGCAACTGAAAAAACAGTCATGACTTCAGTAAAGGACTGGTCCCAGAAAATAGGAATCTATATATATGGAAGATAGTACATAAAACTTGTATCTGCTTTGTCCTTGTATATGGGCACTTCCCTTAAGTTTAGAGTAAAAAACAGAATTGTGTTGGAGGAAATGCAAAAATAAAACATGAATACAAAATTTTAGCCAATTATTAAAGTATGTCTCCTAGTTTAATAGTGAGATCGTGGTAGAGATTATAAATGAGACATACAGGAACTTGAATAAAATCTATACAATACAAATTTAGATTTTCAGAGTGCTGTATACATATAACACTGAATCCCATCAATTCTCTTATGGGAGCTATTGATTTACAGTGAGCTAAACAAACATCCACACTGCATCTATTGATTGGTTGAGCCCAAGTGCTTTCTGCAAGTTTTATTTTCTGAATTTCAAGTTTTGAATCCATGTGTGACTTTTTCTAAAAATCTTTCCATATAATGTAAGATTTACTTTCTGTGTCACCTATGTATAATGGAAGAGAAAGACTTTCTATTAAATGCTTTTATTTCCCCCCTTTTTTATATTTTTAAAGGTGTACAGCTGGTTTTTCATACCTTTCACCTTGAGAGCTCTCATGACTATTTGCTCATCACTGAAGATGGCAGCTTCACAGAACCAGTAGCCAGGTTAACTGGCTCAGTCTTACCCCCTACAATTAAAGCTGGCCTCTTTGGAAATTTTACTGCACAGCTTCGATTTATATCTGATTTTTCAATTTCTTATGAAGGATTCAACATAACATTTTCAGGTAAGAAATTCCATTCTGCTAAATATCCAGAAACAGTTTCTAGGTAATATTTTGACTTGTAGAAACATTATGAAACACCAGTAAAAAAAGTCAATAGAAATTGTATAGTCTCTATTGTAGAAAACTGGCTAAGGTTTACAAGGTGGCTAAACAGATTGAGAAGGATGTTGGTCATGTGACTGTTTTAAGGAGAAGTTTTCCCTGTTCTCAGAGAACCATCAACAGTGTGAAAAAGAAGTTTAGAGGAAAATTAAGGGGAATAAAAGTGCAAAGATAAAAGGTACTGCTTCAGAACAAAGAAACTAACTGTTTTACTGAAGGGAGTATAGAAACTGTAAAAAAGCAGTAGTGTGCTAACTCAGAGTCACAGAGGAGTCCAATTTGAAGACTGATTTTGGAACAGAAAATGTATATATAAAATAAAAGATTTATTAACTGTTGATATATGAGGAAGTTCTGATCATTTTTCCAAATTCCTCTTTAAGATAATTGAAAAATTTAAGTTACTGCTTCTTATTTACAGTCTTCTAAAACTAGCTGATGTATAAAATACATTTCTCAATAATTTTCTTTGCCTATCTCTATTACTGGAATGTAGAATATTTACAGATATGCATATGGATGAATCAACCACTAGTTGAGATGCTCATGGACATGGATATTCTGTGGAGGAAATGCATAAGGAACTCATATATCCAACTCTCTTACATTATTTTCAAGAACTGAAAAACAATTAAGAAGTTTTGTTGAGATCTGGCAATGTTTACCAATGAACATGCTATTTATGAATAATGTATCTCATTTAGCTTGCTTATTTAAAAAAGAAAAAAAAAAACCCCAAACAACTCACTGATTACAGCAATAGTATTGGATTTACTCATATCAAATGCTGAATTACATTTGTTCTGGATACTTTGGATTAACCAAATCAGAGGTCAGCAGTTTTGCAAGTTTGGAATGTAAATGCAAATATTAAATGGTATCTCTGATAGTTTATTAATAAATAACTCAAAAGGGTAGCAGGCTAGGTAACTTGTAGAAAAATACACAAAATACCATTATGGATGCAAGGGGAAAAATTGTAGAGTATCAAAATAAGTGGATCACAGAATTTTTCAAACACAAGCAAAGGTTTATGCCCTATCTGCAATGAATATACACATAGATGGCCATCATATGCCATCATTTATATTAAATAAATATTTTGAGAAATATTATCAGGTACATTAATTTTATGACACAAATGAGTGAGTCTATTTCTTATTTTCACACAATCAGAATGTATTTCTCCACAGTAAGAAGTATTTAGTGAGAAGACCTTAACCTGTTTTGAGTGTCATCTAACTGAAATTTGTCAGGAAAATTCCCAGGTGCCTAAAGGTCTGTCACAGGGTATCTCCATGTCTACCTCAGCCTTTATAGTGCTGAGCAGAGGTAGTAGATCATGTGTTTTCAAAACTTACAACTTCTGCCAGCAGAAACTGCTGTGATGTATAGATTCCTTCTACTATTCAGGACCTTCCCACAAGACAGTTACTATAAGGAAGGATTGCTTTATTTTATTCAGTAAAAGTCAACTGTTTAAACACTCATTCAGAAACTTTGGATTAGTTTCTTCCCCTGGCTAAATGGAGTTTCTTCCTCTAACTAAGTGGATTTGACCTTACCTTCCAGCAGCCTCCAAGGTAAATGTTTTAGAAAATGGTTTTTCTTATCAGTTATCAGAAATGTCTCTCTTCTAAATGATCTCTTGGGTCTTTTGGTTCATATTTTGAAGAACATAAAATCAGACTTTGGGGGTTAGACATGAAGTTGATCTTTTTCAACATCTTTTCTTGGACAGTGGTCAGCAATGAATATGTAAGGAAGAAAAAAATCCCACAAAACATGACAAACATACAGTGATACTTCCCCAGCACACTCTGTGAGGATGAGGGAATGTGCGGCTCAGACATTTCCTGAGTTCGATGTATGTTACAGCTCTGATTTTTTCCCATTAATTTGTTCTGACTCCACCTGAATTATTCCTGATGCATACTTCTAAAAAAGACAAAAATTTAGGCACTGGAGACTTCTTTAAAAGAATATGCATATATTTGTTTTCAGTTGGGTGACATCTGTAGGATTTCTAAAAGACATGCAAATAGAGATTGTCTGATTAAGAGTGTAGCTTTACTTAGCAAAACTCAAGCACACTTTTTGAAAATGTGGTCATATGTCTTTTCATTAACCTGACCCTTTGTTTGATTTTTTGTTAGATTTTATTCATTACATAACGATTTTTTTAACTGTAATTCTCACTTCTAAAGCTGTTTGGGAGTTCACATGAAGTGAACCAAGAATTATATACAAAGGATGTAATTAAACAAAATTATAGTAAACCACTGACAGTACAAGCTGATTACAGCCCTTGAAATTAAGAAAATAAATGTAGTGTGGGTGGGAAACAATAGAAACATAATTACTGTATATATAGCCATAATAGACATACAGAAACAGTACTGGGTTTTAGTAGAGAGCACAGCTCTGAAATACATGTTTTCCAAGTGTTCCATATTGACACAATGCAACTAATTTGGTAAGCTTTTTTTTTCCATGTGGACAACTTGTCCCGTTTATTTATATATTATGTTTTATTGTCTGCAGAGTATGATCTGGAGCCATGTGATGATCCTGGTGTTCCTGCCTTCAGTAGGCGAATTGGTTTTCATTTTGGTGTTGGAGATTCCTTGATCTTTTCTTGTTTCCCCGGATATCGCCTGGAAGGTGCTAATAAACTTACCTGCCTGGGAGGTGGTCGGCGTGTATGGAGTGCACCTCTGCCAAGGTGTGTGGGTAGGTGGTCACATGCTTTCATTTCATTCATCAAATCGTTAATAGCACATGGCATGTGTCAGAATACTGGGTAGAGAACAAAGCGCTTGGGTTGAAAGGATTGATCCCCAAGCTGCACAAACTTTAAAGGCAGTGCAAGATATAAGTAATGCATGTCTCTTTTACTTAGAGAACAAAAATAAGAAAGAGGAATTGTTAGAATGGTAATAGAAAATAAGACCAAAATGTCTTGTAAGATAAAATGTAAATCTAATTATTGAACTGTGTTTGACATAATTAAGGTATAAATTTCTTACTTTGTCTTTTAGTGTAAAGAAACAATGTTTACAGCTTTTAGGTGAAAATAGCCTTTGTTAGAGTCCCTCGTCTCGTTTTAAGGGTGTTTTTTCATACTGTGTTTTTTATCCTTGTAACCCTAAACTGTTTTTTGTTACAGTTTATAAACTGTATTACAGGATTGTAAACTGTAATTTTTAAAATTAATGTGCTGTTGTAAAAAAACCAGTAACTGTAAACTCAAATTGAGTGAACAGTTCTTTTCCGGGAAAAGGTCTGGGACTGGATTTTATAAAATTTGTACTGTTGCTATATTTTATTTCTGAGATCGTTTTATCACCACCATGTGAAGTGAATCTGATCAGATACTATTCACATAATGCTTCTGAAATGTCAAATAGTTCTACACACCTCTAAATGGATTTCCTTAAGCAGGTTCTTGTTTTAAATAAGATTTTATTTCATTGAGGGAGAAACTCAGCTTCAGCTTGTTTCTTTTGTTTGTTTTAAAGGGCTGTATCTCTATATCTGAAAAAATTATATCACCTACATTGTATATGCACATAAGATACACATACATAGTTTTTATGGAAAAAAGTAAACTATTTCTAATTTTGTTTTAAAAACCTCGGCTTATTTAACCTATGATGAAAGAAAGTAACAGATGAGAGAGAAACCGATATCATAGGGAGTTTGCCATACATTTGGAAATTCTAGATTTAAGTCTTAGGCTACTTTCAGCTTGATATTTCTTAAAAGTATCACTGGCTTCCTAACACTGTTTGTCTGTGAATGTTGGCTAACCAAGTGCACACCATCCTTCATCACAGAATCACAGAACACATAACTTGGAAGGGACCTCAAAAGATCCACTAGTCCAACCTTTTGTGGGAGAGGGAGCGTAGACGAGATTATCTAGCACCCTGTCCAATTGCATCTTGAAAACCTCCAGCGATGGGGACTCTACCACATCCCTGGAGAGGTTGTTCCAGTGACTGATTGTTCTCACTGTAAAAAATTTCTTATATTGAGAGAAACTTGTACCTGTTGCCCCTTGTCTTCTCCATGTGCCTCCTTGTGAAGAGAGCGCCTACATCCTCTTTGTACTAAGTACCAGAATACTGTGATGAGCCCCCCCCCCCCCCCCCCCCCCAGCCTTCTCTTTTCCAGGGAGAAGAGACCTTAACTCCTTCAGTCCATATTGATTTAATGTGTGCAAATTTCACTAGAATAATATTCATATGCTCACTTTGAACCTAGCATTTTATTTTCCCTAATTTTAAGAGCGTTCAGCTATTCTATAGCTGTCCATGTATGTGAATGGAAAATTAGCTCCTTATTTCTCTGTTCTTGAAGAAAAGATGACTGTTAATTATGCATTATTACAATTCTTAATAGGTAATATGTTAACCATTAGCTTTACCAAGGTAACATTAGGCTATATCCATGTGCAATTAAAACTGAAAATAAAATCTCTTGCTACTGCATGTTGCTTAACTGTTGCTCATTAAAAAAATTTCTTAAGTACCTGATTCTAATACAATCAACATATTAATGTATTTAGTACCAATATAATTTATAGGAAGCAAAATGGAGTGAATAAAAATCATATTAATATAGAGCATTTTCTAAGCAAATCACTGATATATTTTGAGGACTGATAGAAGAAAGGTAGGTCATTCAGGAAGAAAAGTGTTTCTACCTAATAAAAATACCTATGAATGTTATTAATTTCTGTGATATCATATCAAAGTACAAAAAGGTAGTTTACAAATATGTTTCTGTATCTGACATCTTAAAAACCACAGACAAAATATAGAAAGGGAAATATACTTTTCTATTTAAATAATGGTAAGTCTCTATCTCAAAAAAACCCAATAAAAAAAACAAACAAAAAAGTACCCCCAAAATGCTAAACACAGTCCTAGGGGACTGTAAGATGACAGGACGATATGAAAAATTGCTAGAAGACACAAAGTGGTATTAAAGTGAGAGGTTACAAATTCATTATCTAACTCCCCAGGGGACAGCTCTGTGTCTGTCCTGTACCAGGAATTTAACTGGTTCCAGTACTATGGGTTGTGAGCAAGGGTTCTGAGTCTGCAGATATTTTATAGTGGATGGGATTCAGATTCAGATCCAAACATCTAAATTTGACTATTTGCAGTGTCATTGCGTACATGTGAGCAAGAATTTTAAGCTCTAATTATAGATAACAGTCAATAAATTCAGTAGAAAACCTAGATTTAGGTATCTATTTTACAGTGAGATGAATCAGTCTCCGGGCACCATTTAGATGCCTAAATAGAGGAATTGCTTCTATTTATTCCTTTATTTCTAATCAGTCATTGAAAAAAGTGTCTCAGTTGGCCTGCTCATTCCTATTGTCTCACCTCAACATCTTTATTGCTCATATACCTTGTTAGCCAAGAGGTCAGTTCCAGAGCTGAAGTATTTCTACAATCCAGCACATAGCACATTTGGTTACCTGCATTTATGTTTTGTTGGACCTACTTTGAATTCCCATTTCTGCTACATACCTGTGTGCTATTATTTGTCTATTCTGAGATAATCTAATCTCTGAAAAGTGAATTGATACTGCCTATAGTACACATGGAAAGATGGTATGCTTTAGGAGGCATTGGTAGACTTTCTAGAAAAAGACCCATGGATTAGGGGTTGAAGGTATAAAATTTCAATCTTGAAATCATTTGTAGTTTCTGAGAAATGCATTTAGTGAATCCTTTGGACTTTTGAGGTCCTCTCGAGGAAGATCTCTGTACCACCTAAGCAGAACCTGGCTTTGTAGCATCATGCTACAGTTTAGCCAAAGCAGGGGCAAAATTACAACCACTTTTAATCTGATGTTGACTAAAAGTTCAGATAAATTCTAGACCTGTCTTCATAACCGAGACTTGCAAGAAGAAAGACAAAAACCTTTCCTTGTGGTAGGTGGCGTGTAAGGGGAATCCCAGCAGTCCCCTTTCATTTAAGAGCCAATTGGTTGCTAGAGTAAGAAATGTCTTTTGCTGCTCCTCTAGTTAAATTCTGAAAATACCAAAGAATCAGTAAATTGCATTAGGAAGGAATACATACGTATTTAAATGTATTTAGTATATAGTGAGTGAATACATATGCTAACTGTTGTGACAACACTGGAAAAATAAGAAAATATTCTTCACAGACATCTTTAAATCATGAAGAATTAATTTAAAGTTGACAACATGCACTAAAAGTATAATCTGCTAATCTTTATGCACACTTTAGTAATGTAAGGAAACAAAAGCTAATATGTGTTCATTTTATGTAAGCTTTCTTTTTTCCCCGATATATTTTTTACTCCCTTTTAAGTATTATTATTTGGAAAGTTATCTGTGTCTGTTCCCAAATTCAGTACTTATCATTTTTATATATGAGGTTAGAGATATTTGTTGGAATAAGAGAAAATTAAATTAATATTGTTCAGTTTATATTCTTTGAAAAATTGAATAATTATTATGAAGTTCCATATATACTAAGATTTGTGCTAGAATGATAAGCTATATTGTTGGTGTTGAAGATTTTATTCAAAACTACCATCTTGTAAACCTTGCTTCATAAAATGGAAATTTTTGTTTTATATTATTCATTTTCATGTTTGAATATGTTCTCTATTTATTGCTCAATTTTATTTATGTGTCATTTGAACATGAATTTTGAGCCACTTTTGGTTACAGGAAATACTAATTATTTCCTATAAAAATTAGTATCTTATTTAATATATGGAATCTTCAAGAAGTTATAGGTCTTGGGAAATTTGGGATATTGGCCTATTTGGGGTTGTTTGGTTTTTTTTGTTTTGGTGTTTCTCTTTTTCTGGTGGGCTTCTCTGTGTTCCATTCAAACACATTTATTTTAGTTTAGATACCATAAAATTGTATTGATCTGCAGGAATACTGTTACCTTGTGCTGAAGAAATTTTTTATATTGTTGTCGTGTATGTTTTGGTTTCTTTAAATGTTTTTATCCTTTAGAAAGCCTTTCCTACATAATGTACAGTAATCAGAGATTAATACCTGATATCTTGAAAGTGCTCACTTAGTTATCCCTATAATGTGAATAACATATTGCAAAGTTGCAAAGATTACCAAAGTATCAATAATTAGCTTGATGAAGTATCAGCCATTGAATTAGCCATGTATTTATAGGACTAGTGTAACCACTTACTGTGCTAGACACAGATATGCCTGTATATTCTCCCAAGCATAATTTAGAGATACATAGCCAACCATATGTATACATAATAAGTCTGTAATTCATACAGAAAGAAAATTTATTTACGGAGAGCTCAACATTTCCTTTTTGTTCTTATTATGTTCAGTTTTGAATAAATTTATAGACTGTTTCTAAGACATCCGGCATTAAATCCATGTACAAGACCCCACTTCCTAATTGATCAAGAAAGCCTTTTATAAATTATGCATAGATAACTGGCACTTATCTAAAACAATATACCTAAATAACTCTTTTAACTCAGTCTATGAAGAAAATTCGGTCTCTAAGAATGCAGCAGACTAAAGATATCTATAATGCAACTAAGACAAATACAAGGAAGGAAACTGCAAAGCAGCTGAGTGAAACTGAGGGGAAAAGATGCACTCAGTGCCCTTCAGTTCAAGCTGCTTTCATATGATTTTTTTTTTTAGCACCAAGAATGTTTACAGAGGTCCCATTTCTTGTTGCCATGGCACCTAAGACATTAAGGGTGAAGACATCCTCTTACCTTGAAGAGGAGTTCACACAGACTACTTCTTTCTCTAAAAGAGTGAAAAGAAACTACTTGTCCTGAAATTTGCTGGCTTTAGAGTGTACATTCAGAAGTTAAATCTAGTCTCAACTGAGTGGCACAAATTCATAAGTACATTACTGTGTTCAATAGCCTCTTGATTATTTCTTCCTCATTATCATTTCTACACTGACCAAACTCATCTACGTGATACATGCACACCAACCTTTATATATCAACAAGGATTTTTTGGTCCTTCTAGGACACACAGTAATACATTATTTCATTATTCTTTTCATCAAATTCAGGATGAAAGCCCTTCAAATTTAATTGCATTTAATTTATAAACTAAACTTTCACACAAGCACATACTGATTTGTATCAGAAATAGTACTCAGTTTAATCTGCTGGTGAAAAAAACAAACCCACAGCGTTTCCCAAGGTACTGCCATTCACCCTTCTCCATCCAAGTAAATAATTTCAAGTCCTCTCTCCAGGGCTCACCTCCAACATGTTTTGAAATTTTCTTGGTCAGAGAACCGTTTGTGGGTGTCCACCATCTCTTCTCCTTTGAAGAGTTATTTTTCAGGTAAGGCAAAAGCAGAGCTTGGGAGATCTGGTTACCTAACATCATGACCCTAGCATTTTTAGTCCAAGACTTTGAGTCCCATAGGGACTGTATTATCATCATTTTCACTGGCCTTCTTTCCATGCTGTGCAGGTAGATGGTCTTCCCCTGAACTTCACAGGTCTTTATCTGAGTGCCTGGAAGTTAGTTCACTCTCAGAATAAGGCAGCATCCCTTCTCCTTCAGTAAGGACCCTCCTTTTCACAGCAAAAAGACACCGCCAAGTCTATCTGCAAAATCAGATAGAAGTTCATAAAGAGGTGTCCTTGTAATTTCCCTGTATCAACCCTTCACTCTCTCGTCTTTTCAATTAGAATGATTTTAATGTTTATCTCAGCCGTGCACCTCAAGGAGTTACGCAGTATTATTCCAGCTCATCACAGAGTTTTGAAGACTCTACCTAGAGTTTCCCTTTGGGTCATCACTCCATTTGTAAATGTGTCCTCCACTTGGATCTCCCCCTTCTGACTAGAAAGCAGTTTGTGCCTACAGCCACCTACTTGCTGCTATTTGATGAAAAGAGCTTTACTGTTAACAATTAAAATTGTGGAGAAGATTCGGGCCCTTAGGGCTGACTTCCTTTTCACTGTTTAAAGAACAGACATGATCATTACCCAAGCCGGTGTCAAATTTCCCCCATCTTGGAAGATTAAACTTTTTCTTTTTTTTTTTTTTTTCCTTCTCTTAAAGCTGTGCTTTAAGTTGTGGAAGCAACTCCCCTTAGCTGCCTGGTGAATTCTCCGTTTACTTTGACATGATGTGACTTTTCAGGAAGATCCCTTCCCTCCACATCTTTATGCCAATTGTAGAAAGACTGAGACTGCCAGTCTCCTCACAGAGGATTTCACATTCTACATTGAATTGTTTAAAAGAAAGGTAGTGGGGTCATCCATAAAGAAATCTCATTTCCGGTAAGAGCTTCCTCAAAAGCACTCAAATAACAATGGCTTCCCTGTCAAATGCGCTAGTAGTTGATATCTGCAAATGAGCCACTTCAGTCTCTTTTCACACACGAGTACTGATCCCCATCGTTCTAGACACAGTGATCGCATTTGGAAGAGCTATCCTGCCGTCTTTACTTAACTAGTGACTCGCTCCAGCAAGTACCCTACAGTAAGGCTTTTCTGCAGTTACCCACAGTATAAAGGACATAGTCTTTTAAAGGAAAAAAAAAAAAAACAACCTGGCTGGCTACCTTTATCTAACTGTTCTTTGAGATATGTTGTCTAAATGTACATTCACAGTGTCCTCTCTTACTCCTCAAAATTTACTGTAACTGAGAGGAATGTGAGATTGAGGGGAACTGAGAGAGAGAAACACTGTGCTACTTTGCTATTTTGTGCGATGCACAGCATTAATGGAATTAGGAGCACATTTCTATATATAATGTCAAGGTAGATATACCCTCCTAGCAATCCTGGCACAAGGCTACCTGGAAAATAAACAAGCACAGTGTCTTGCAGAAGAAATGTCATTAAAATAGTCCGTATCTAGGTTTGAGAGTACTGATATAGGCATGTGGTTTTTTAGTGTTCCGAAACAGCTTGTCACCTATAATGTTGTTAACAATATCATCTGGCACATTACTGTAGTTGGCATGTTTGTCTATGTGTTTTAGGTTTAATTTCCCAAATTTACTTTTGAATAATTTAATTATTTAAAATTACTGGTTTTGGTTTTGTTGGTATGCTTCTGTGTCGGTAAAAACCAAGCTACGGAAGTACAGAAAAGCTTCTCCTGATTATCTTTTGTCTAGTTGAGATTTGAAAACAGAAAACAATTTCTTTCCCCTTCATTCATTGACATCTCTTCCCGTGTTATTATTCAGTTTTGTTATTATTGCTTCAATTATTATTCCACTGTTTTCCAGAAAAAAAAAATTTCAAAAATGTGTTTGATTACTAATTGTGGTTATGATGGTTACTGACACTACTTCATGTATGTAATTTATTCCCATTATGTCGCTTGCTTTCACATAGTTGCAAATTTATACATACCTTTATACTTATTTCATGGCTGTGTGAACAAAATTACCCAAGAGTGTGGATACATATTCTTCTCACTTTTTCCTTCCAGCAATAGCTCTTTTTTTCTCTACCTATAATTACACAATTCTATTACAGTTTCATTTACATTTCACAGTTGACTACTTTTTCCTGAGGACAAAGCCCAGCTTTTAGCGAGTTGGTCCCCCTAGAGTACAGATCTGAGAGTAAAGCTCCTCAGCTGTCATGCACTTCTGTGCATCCCCAGAACTGTATGAATCTCAGAAGCTTGGTGAGTACTGGAGTCCAGAAATGAGGTGGAACAACTCCTTAGTCACTGAAGTCCCTGGTTCTGAGGCTAATGCCCACCTAAGAAGACCATTGCAATCAGGTTTCAGCTGCTATCTTCTTGTCTTCACTAGCCTTTTAAACAGGAACCACACAATTTGTTTGGGAAATCTGTTACTAAGGCAGATTTCCTAGATTATGCTTTTAATCATACTTTTCTTACCTTCCAGTTTACTTTAAGTCAAACTAGTCAGGAGCTTTCTACCACTCTGTATTGGGTTTGTGCTACTGGTAAAAAAGGAATTGGAAGACTCGTAAGTTAAGAGAAGAAGTATTCCTCTAAGTAATTCTTTTTAAATTGAATGTAACAATTCAATGAACCAACACAATAAACACTAGAAATAGATCTCGAATCCAGAAGATGTTCCCCCTCCTGACAAGGTATACATTCTTCCAGCTCAGTGCCATACTCCAAAGGTTTCACTGTCACGCTGCAGTGCAGAATGCTGTCCCTGGCCTCATGAATTTCATATTCCCTTCTGCACACTGGCATGGCTTTGTCATAGAATCATAGAATCATTTAGGTTGGAAAAGACCCTTAAGGTCATTGAGTCCAATTGCAAACCTAACACTGCCAAGTCCACCACTAAACCAACCTAAGTGCCACATCTACACATCTTTTAAATACCTCCAGGGACGGTGACTCAACCACTTCCCTGGGCAGCCTGTCCCAAAGGCAGTTGTCAGTACTGAGAGAAGTTAGATGCTGCTCTGCTTCATTTTTTTGGGTACCAGTGGCAAGTATCTGCTCAGGTTTGGCAGGGAGTAGGGTATGTGCAAAAGCAGAAATGTGACATGAAACAAGATACCCAGTGAGTATACACATTTCCAGAGATAGGTGGCTGATAAGTAGGGGCTGAGGGAGAGGAGGGAGTCAAACTGCAGCGTCAAATGCATGCATCTGATGTACACCTAAATCACCTCCAAAGTACTTTTTGAAATGTGACTTTATCACTTGCAGTGATTCTCTAACAGGTGAGGAATGAGCCTTTTAGTTTTGGTATTCCTTTATGGTGCACTATGAAATGCTGATGAAATTCTGAAAGAGGGGAGACATTTCATTCTTTCCTTCCTACTTGCCAAAGATGCGCTGTTCACTCATTATTGAATGCAGTGGGTAGAAACCTGAGCGGAGAGAGCTTTACAGTGAATTGCAAGATACAGTGCCCAAGTACAGGTACCTTCTCTTTTCAAAAGACATTTCAGGAATTGCTAGTTCCAGCTAGCTGCTGGATTCGTTAATGTCTGAGGGGTACGATACAATAAGTGTATGTTTATTAGATCACAGAAGATATGGCTTTGCTATAAGAGAAGTTTAGGTACAAAATGATAAATCTAGTTTATTCCGTCATATTCTGTCTGTAATATTTATTGCAAAATTGAAGCAGTCGTAAGATTATAAGGCAAAATAAAAGTGAATATTTGGTTGTATTTACTAATAATTTTCTTTTAACTCCTTAATATCTTGGCTAATGTGAATGGCCTTTACCTAGCCTCTCTACTCAGCATTAGGGATGAAGAGCTATGCTTGTTATTAGAGATGGTTATTTTCCCGTTCACAAGGACATGTAACTAAACACTTGGATCATGTCTTCCAGGATTTAGGCATTCGGACATCACATGATAATGGGAAGGAAAGTTTGAATTAGTTCTTCAACTCTCCTTGCTGAGATTGTCTTAACTTAGATCTTCATTCTATTACCTTATTTGCATGCTGCTTCTGTCTAGTTGTCTAGGTTTTCCCTGCTCACCGTCTCCTTAAGAAACTGATAAATTTTACCTAAGATATGTCATGAAAATATTATTTGTACACTATACTCAGTTCAAACTAGCCTTTCATGGTAAGCATTGCATACAGTTCAAGTATAACACATTAATAAAAAAAACTTAATTTTGAGTGCTAGTTTTTTTGGTTTGGTTTGGTTTTTAAAGTAACTACTTTCCTGTCCCCCATTAGTCATTTCAACTGTATGGAGTGTTCCTAAAGCAAGCTGTGAAAAACTTAAAGTATAAAGCTGAAAAGAAACAGCTACTTAATGTTTTCATTTCATATTGAAGTGGTGTTGCTGCTTTATTAAATTTTACATGGCACTTGATTTTTAATGGTGCATTAATATAGTATTTGAGTAAAATCTTCACCGATGTATTGTTCACTGGTATTCACATTAATATCGCATTAATTTATCATATTCAGTTGTTATAATAAATACTACATGAATAATTAATGATAGGGTGCTACAATAAATTGCTGACACTCTTTAATAAGCTGTTTCTTTTTAATAGTTTAGTTAGTATTCATTGCAAAATCATCAATTATAATTAATATACTTTGTCATGTTGTAGCATTGAGTTAATTTCCATTGAGATTGAAACATAAGTGGGAACCTTGTTAGCCTGAATAGCACTGGAGATATCTGTGAAACCCTTGAGATCTGGCATTTATTGTTTTCTTTAAATTCTCTGTAGCATAAAATTTGAATTTGAGTTCACCTTTGAGAAGTCAAACTAAGTCTGAAAATTGCTATTCATTTTTAGCTAGTGTTTAGGCAGAGAAAGCTCTCATTTAAGAGCTGCTCATGAGCAAGAAAACTTATATAAAATCAGTAGCTGAATCTCTGAATCTTCAGACAGTAATAAGGATGTGCATGTATCCAGGTTCCACTGTATTTCAGAACTCTAAATGCTGTCACATTTAAATTGTTAAATCTTTAGGTTGTTTTCTATTTTAGACAAGATACTTAATGAAGTATTTAATAGATTTTTTTTTTTTTATAATTTCTATTTCTTTATACTATAACATTGCATTTTTCTAAATACAATTGAAAGGTAGTTTTTTTAATCCCTGGGGTTTTTTAACCCCTCAATTTTCTGTCAGTGTTTGACAGAAAATTGAAGATTCGTTCAAGTTAGTGTTTGAGTCTTACTGTATATGAATCTTCAAATACAGTAATTACAGGTTTGAGTTGTCTCTATTTCAAAACTGAAACTTTATTATTCAGGAAACACTAACAGATTTCAGCAGGTGCATAGTGGGCACTCTATTTTCAAAATGAAAAGAAGGAGTGATTTGTATGAGACCTTAATGTGAGACCTGGTATGAAATTTTAATCAACTGTAGTCAGAAGGAATAATGATTGCCTCAGGTCACCCTTTTGCCTTCTTTCTACATTTTAAGGTTGTGTATGCTAAGTATTTTTTTCTTGATAAGACAAATAATGTAGGGATGTTATCTTCATAGCTCATTATCAGATGATACTAGATGGAATAGACAAAAATCTTAAAAAAAAATAAAAAATATGCCCTTACCTCGGATTCTGCCAATAATCCCCTGAGGTCAATTAACATCATAGGATTTGTTCTGAGAACATGAGTAGTGTCTCATGTCAGTGGCATATGGATTGAAAACTAATTAAGCAAACCTCAGAAAAGGCTTTACATGCTATTTAGTCTTTCCTTTCCTAGTCCATTAGTCTTTCAATGGAATGCTACAAAAAAATACAGAATAGGAGGTTTGTCTTCAGCAAGGCATTTCAGTAAGGTGTTCAGTGACGTGTTCTCACTATTATCATATGGATGTCGCTTAAAGAACATTGAGAGAGGCTTACATGCACATGTTTTATTAGTGCGGTCCGTAGCTGATGACCTACTTTGACTTGAAATCCGTCTTAGAGAAGCAATCAAGGAGGGAAAAAAGAGAAGGAGAGAGAGAAAAAAAAGGGAAAGCCACTCCTCAGGCACCAGCTGGGAAGAGGAAGGAGGGAGTCCCCAGACAAATATCTCTCCATAAAGGTAGTGGTGACAATGATGATGGTAGTAATGACAAAAAAGCCAACAGCTTCCTGCTTTCTCCCTAGTACAGTTATATTTTTCATGCAGACCTTCTCAAGCTCCTCACTGGTAGCTTATGATACAGTTAGCACTGAATGGAGCACGTGTGGGTGCTGCAGATTAAATAGTAGTTAAGGTCTTTGTATGTATATTATTGTGTAATACTTATTGTGTATTAAAATAACTATTATCTGCTTGTTATCTACTAGGCTGTATTCCAATATGAAGTTACATTAAAAGCCACCAGGTTTGGAGTGATGTGATCTTAGTGTAGAGTTACAGGCTAAGAGCTACAAGGCAAAAGAGTAAGTGTGGTGAAAACATTATGTTTTCAATATCAACGGCAGTCACTTTTTAGGAGAAACCCAGCATAACAATGATTCTGAATTCATCAGTGCCAGGTGAGAACAAGAGCACTTGTACCAGAGTGAAGGCACTGCCACAGCAGCCTGGCAGTGTGTAGATGAAAGGTTTCAGGCTCACAAGTGAAGGGTTGGCTGCAGAATTGGAGATGAAGGACTGCTAACTTTTCAAAGATTAAGGCACTGTGCAACAGAGGTGCTGTGGAAACTCCACGCACACCTTCGCTTGATGCAGCATTCCAGTTAACAGGAAGCTTCGTCTCCTTGCGCTGTATTTGAGTTTGTATGTGAAGCTGTGCTTGAGTCCAGTCATGTATTGTGTCCGCTCTGCAGAAGTCATATGTTCAGTTTTAGAGACCCCTCAATCAGTGACTGTGGAGAAACCCTAAGTTTTTGCTATTATGTGAAGACAGAGCATATGATGCTTGGTTCAGCTTTATCCATGATCCCCTTGCTCTTGTTCTAATGTTGCATGACCATCCTACTGGGTAACAGTATTGTCCAAAAGAAACAAAGAATTATCAACTGTCTGAGCTCAGCTGCTTCTCATATTTTATGAACTGCTGCACAATTTTGTAAATACAACAAAGATATTCTGCACTCAGTAGAGTGCTTTCTGGCAGAGAAGCCTTTAAATTGACGATATACTACTTTTATTTGATCTCTGCTTTGGAGATCTGCTTAAAATCCTGTCAAACCTTTTAGCAAGATGTATGAAGACAAATAATAAAGCAAACTTTTCCATTAAACAGTTATCATTACATTTTACATGAACTGTATTTCAAAGCATTTCAAGAGTCCCTGAATTTTGTTTGGTTTATAGCATTTGTGTTCATATTCAGGAAGTGTTTGATGATCTTCAAAAGATCTACCCTCTGCAGTTTCCTTTTATCCAATTTCAAGTGAGACAATGAAAGAAGAAGAAAAAAAGTTACTTATGTAAATAGAATTTAAGTGACTTTATTAAGCAAAAGAACAAAGAATGGGGTCAAATACCTGTTCCAGATCGCTGTCACTGCAAGGGTATAAAAGAACAGTTTGATAAGGTAGCGTTTTCCTGTCTGCTGCAGTCTTTAGCAAGGTTATAACGGACAACTCACAAACTGTAGTGAAAATAAAGCATATAGTTCCTCTTAAACCTTTTACGTGTAGGACATAGGTCGTATACACTCAATAAGAGTATACCTTTTGAATTCTAGGGTGGATACTTTTGATTTTATAATAAATAAATAAAATCAACTTTAAAAAGCACACAAGATTCAAAAGTTGTAATAGAAAATTAGATTAATCTGTTTTTATCTGCTTTCCACCTTTTTAAATGTAGAGCCAGTACCATACAGATTTTTGTATTTTAAAAGAAGATGAGTTTAAGGGACCTTGTCTTTTGGATGATATGGTTTGGCAGACTTCCATAGTTGGGCAGATTTGAAAAGTGAAGAATCTGAATTGGAACCATATAAGCAGCTGACATTTACAGAACAAATTTCGTTTAGTATGTGCTAGTTTAATCTATGTAACAAGCCATTTAGATGTGATGATAGTAACTTTTTTAAGCACTAACAGCCAAACTATGTAGAAAGAGTTTGGGAGCTGAGATTTTAGAGAATTTATTCTTCATTTAGAAACAAAAGCACAAACATCTGTAGCACTATGAGCACATTTTCATTTAAATTAGCTGCATTAAGTTAGTATACATTACAGTTCAGTTACAACACAATTTTGCTGCATACAAAATGCTGTATTCTTAAAGAAGGTCATTATCCTTTGCTCCTCATCCTCAGCTAAGGATGCACAGCTATTCACTGAGGACATCAGAAGGGTATACCCTGTTCTTAAGTTACAGATGCTTAAAATCTAATGTTTTATAATGAAAACAAAAGTACATTTGTTTTTTTTTTTCATGTTTGAATGGTTCTTTTCTAGTTCTTCAAATTAGGGAACTAGATTAGCTAGGATGTTTTTAACATGTGAGTGTTTAGTGCTATTGCAGTGCTTAGAATCTAATTCTTTTACAGTCACAATAAAGTTTCACATTTAAATTATCCTCAGTTTTTATTTAGAGTCCAATTCCAATTAATCAGGCCTTTTTAATTTTATAGATCTTGTCAGAACACAGGAGGCACTATTTCATGTTACTTCTGCAAAAAATATGCCTTTCCTTCTTTCTCCCTCAGGTTCAAAACAATTGTGTACAAGTTGCAACAATCCCCCTATGTCCTTCCTAGAGGAAAGAGAAGTCTCTCCTGTCCTTGCAAATGGAAGATTTTTGTCATGTCTTATAACACCTAATGAATTATCAGACTTTTGCTTTCATGAGATAAAATTCCCTAGCAGTTTTTTTTATTTATTTGTCTACTTTTGCTCAAAACAGAATTTTGTACACATTCTGTGTTGAAAAATCTCTTGGATTACCCATATTTTGGGTTTTGCCACGAATTATGTTTAAAATACCTGAGTAAATTGAGGTATCAATCAATATTGGCATCACGGAGATGTGGTCGGATGGCTCCTATGACTGGAGTGTTGGAAAGGAAGGATACAGGCTCTTTAGGAAGAACAGCCAGGGAAGATGAGGAGGGGGTATCACCATCTATGTCAATGGCCAGCTGGAGTGCATGGAGCTCCACCTGGGGATGGATAAGGAGCTGGCCAAGAGCTTACAGGTCAGGATTAAAGGGAGGGCAGGGACAGGTGACGTTGTAGTGGGGGTCTGCTACAGGCCACCCGACCAGAAAGACTGAGCGGATGAGGCCCTTTATATACAGATAGGAGCAGCCTCATGTTCACAAGCCCTGGTCCTCATGGGGGACTTCAACCACCCCGATATCTGTTGGAGGGACAACACCGCAGGGCATAAGCAATCCAAGAGGTTCCTGGAGTTCATTGATGATAAATTCCTTCTCCAAGTGATAGAGGAGCCAACAAGGAGAGATGCTATGCTGGACCTTGTTCTCACCAACAAGGAAGGGCTGGTGGGGAATGTGAAGCTCAAGGGCAACCTTGGCTGCAGTGGCCATGAAATGGTGGATTTGAGAGCCTTAAGGCAGCAAGGAAGCTCACTACCCTGGACTTCAGGAGAGGAAACTTTGGCCCCTTCAGGGATCTGCTTGGTAGAGTACCATGGGATAAAGCCCTGGAGGAAAGATGGGCCCAAGAAAGCTGGTTAATATTCAAGGATCACCTCCTCCAAACTCATGAGCAAAGCATCCCAACAAAAAGGAAGTCAGGCAAAAACACCAGGAGGCCTGCATGGATGAACAAGGAGCTCCTGGACAAACTCAAACATAAAAAGGAAAGCTACAGAGTGTGGAAGCAAGGACAGGTACCATGGGAAGAATACAGAGAAATTGTCCAAGCAGCCAGGGACCAGGTTAGGAAAGCTAAAGCCCTGATAAAATTAAATCTGGCCAGGGACGTCAAGGGCAACAAGAAAAGCTTCTGTAGGTACATCAATGATAAAAGGAAGACTAGGGAAAATGTGGGCCCTCTCCAGCAGCAAACGGGAAACCTGGTTACCTGGGACATGGAGAGGGCTGAACTACTCAATGACTTTTTTTGCCTCAGTCTTCACTGGCAAGTGCTTGAGCTGCACCACCCAAGTCACAGAAGGCAAAGGCAGGGACTGGGAGAATGAAGAACCGCCCACTGTAAGAGAAGATCAGGTTTGAGACCATCTAAGGAACCTGAAGGTGCACATGTCCATGGGACCTGAGGAGATGCCTCCGTGGGTCCTGAGGGAACTGGTGGATGAAGTTGCTAAGCCACTCTCCATCATATCTGAGAAGTCGTGGCAGTCCAGGGAAGTACCCACTGACTGGAAAAGGGGAAACATGACCCCCACTTTTAAAAAGGGAAAAAAGGAATACCTGGGGAACTACAGTCCAGTCAGTCTCACTTCTGTGCCCAGCAACATCATGGAGTGGATCCTCCTGGAAACTATGCTAAGGCACGTGGCAAATAAGGAGGTGACTGATGACAGCCAACATGGCTTCAATAAGTGCAAATCGTGCCTGACAAATTTGGTGGCCTTTTACAATGGGGTTACAGCATTGGTGGATAAAGGAAGAGCAACTGACGTCATCTACCTGGACTTGTGTAAAGCATTTGACACTGTCCTGCATGACATCCTTGTCTCTAAATTGGAGAGACATTTATTTGACAGATGGCCCACTCGGTGTATAAGGAATTGACTGGATGGTCGTACTCAAAGAATTGCGGTCAACGGCTCAATGTCCAAGAGGAGAGCGGTGACAACTGGTGTTCCTCAGGTGTTGGTATTGGGACTGGTGGTGTTTAACATCTTTGTCAGTGACATGGACAGTGGGACTGAGTGCACCCTCAGCAAGTTTGCCAACGACACCAAGCTGTGTGGTGCGTGAAAGAGTAAAAGAAAACCCTCTGTAGCTAAGAACTAAAGAGCTCTTTCAGGATCATATGATAAGATTTGTCTGCTTACCTTGAGGTACTAAAACCAGTAGTTACTCATAGAGCACATGTGCTAGATAAGGAACATTACATGACATCTTTCAAGAGTGATTAGCAGTTTTTTTATTTTTCATTTACCATAGGTGGATGAGCCATATCACTTCTTTACGCAAAATTTCATGGCTTGATCTTTCATCAAGAATGTAAGAGATGTGGCTTAATTTCCTTTGTTTCTTAAAAGAATTTTAAATTATATCTGATGCCTCCTAGGAGAATTATCTTGCCAATGTGGCTAAAGGCTGTTGTTTCATTTTGCATAGAGAATTAAAGATTAATTGAGGCAATGAAAATGGAAGTTGAGTATATTTTTCCAGTCTAGTAGTTTGGTACTCACATGGTAACAGTGAATGTTGATTCATTGGTTATTTCAGAATTTTATTTCCCAACTGTTTAATGTATGAATTTCCTTGAAAAAGTGTTCCTCCTCCCCTGTTTAATGCCATACCCATTATGCTAAAGAGGTTAGCCAACATTTGCTCACTTTGTGACTAACTGATTTTCTAATCCATTTATGTGAAGCAGAAGTCATAGGAGATGCATGTTTAAATCCCCAGAGGCAAACTGAATTGAATTTAGGTGTCACGCATTCTGACTGCGTGTGTTAATTACTGTATAAAAAAGCAGCAGCAGTATCAGCTACTGTAGATATTTTTAAAGAAAAAAAACATGACATTTCCTATACTACTGAGTAAAATATTAGGGCCTTGAAGGGGAGAAATGCCTTTGACTGCATAAGCTTTTACTGCTGACAAGACCAGGCTCAGTATTGCTGTTCATGGCTGCTTTTTTGAGTTTCTAGTCCCTCATTATGTGTAAGGACCTCATGCAGTTCTGGATTGCAGTGTGTAGGAACGGTTAGAAAAATACTCAGTTGAAGTCCTTAGAGCACAAGGTCCTTTGTGTATCTGGCCATTGATCACAAATGAAAGAGATTTCAGGCATCAGGACGCCAGATCTCCAATAGCTTGGATGGTCTGGAGAGAAAGGAATCTTTCCATGGATAGGGCCAATGTTTCTCTAAAAAAAAGTCACCTAAATCTCCAGGTCAAGAAATTGGGGGATTAAACATGGCCTTAACCTGGTATCTTAACATTAGCAAAAAGTGGCAAGAAAACCTTAACCTGAACTGTGACACATATTGTATAATTTTCCTACTGAGGGAGGGAAGTTTGCAAAGAAGGGCTTGCTTTGCTTTGGAAACCTCTTTCTGGGGCCTGTGTCAGTGATTTACTGACTGACATGAGATGAGCTAGGAAACTTGACCGGTCAGAGGACATGAGCAATCCTTTGTCATGATAACGAAGGGAATGATAGGGCCTGATGAAACTGCATAGCTGTCAAATATTTGCAAGGTATTTGAGAAGGGGTGGTATGCACTGAAAACAAAGTACGGTTGTACAACATGGGTTGGAGGTATTTGAGTGTCAACTTGCGTTCGAAGAATTTTGCAATGATGTAATTGAATTTTAGTAAATAACTAATTGTTCATAGCAGAAAGCATGTCTGCTGCTTGCAGAATGTAGTGTACTTTAGAGGGGTAGTAATATCACATTAACGTGAGTTCGTAACTCTCATTATCCCTCATCTTATACATCAGTACTTTTATTCTCATATTTAAATTACCTTGGTTTTGAACTTTGGAACACAGACTTATCAGAGCAGGAAATTTGGCCAGTTCTAGATTAGAGAAAGCCCATTTTACACTTTTTCTATTACTGCATAGGTCTTAGTGGTTTACAGTCCATCACTTAAACAAAATATAGAATACTGTATGAATGTTATGTAAGAAAAAAAACTTTGCTTCCATAACATTTTCTTATTTTCTTCTCCTCTTCAGCATTTTACTTCTATATTGTCCAGTTCTTTGAAGGAGGTAGATAATAAGATACCAATGCAGCCTAAGGGAACATAGATACTTTTGCATGGATCTTTATTTGGGCAAACACTTGTTTGCAGAAGGCTTGTGTAGAGTACTGGTGTTGTAAACACAAGAAGACATGGAGTAGTATGGGTCTAAACATGTCTGGCATTAATGTTGGCATTGCTTTGAATTACATTTTATAAACTTAATTAGTTCCACCTCCTTCCTAAAAATCAAAGACAAAAATAGCTACATATGAATATGTACACACAAATATATAGAGATATGTAGTATGTATCATATATTTGAAAGATCCTTTACCAAAGAAGTATCAATAATAAAAATCTCATTCATTTGTTAGTCTACTACGGTTCTTTGAAACTTTTAGACAAAGTAAACTGACTTTAAACATCGTAGAAATACCCGGTGCATCTCACAGTCCCCAACAAAGGAAGAGTTTGGCTGTCCGAAGTTTGGTGGCAGGAGTTCTTACTCCCCAACACTCTTCTGTCTAATAAATATAATGCAGCTCAGGGCCTAAGTAAGCTAAGGAAGGGGAGAACATAAATCTCTACCTGAAAATAGCAAATGAGCTCTAACTGTGCACAAAACCAAAGATCCAGAGCCAGCTTACTGGTGATTTCCTTCTTCACTTTGCCTAAGGAGATCCCAAATGTAGAGTAGAAATAAGACTCCAAGTAAGACTGTGACTATCTCATTCCCCCTCCGCTTCCTTTCTTCCCCCCTTTCATATTTCCTTCCCTCCTTCCCCCTTCCCTCCATCCCTTCCTGCCTCCCTCTCCTTCTCCTTCTTCCTCCCTTTTTTCTTCAGTTTTATTGTAGGGAGGAAGTCTAAAATACAGAAAATGTCACTGTTTTTAGACTTTTCAAAAGCAGGAAGCATATAAATTTGATGATGTCTGTGAAGGACTCGGAAATGTAAACAGAAAATTGTTAGATTGTTTATTTGTAAATATGAAACATACATTTCTTCTTGAACATGTTTAAATGAATTATCTTCTGATCTGTCTTTACACTATATTTTCAAAATCATTCGTTACATATATACTTGTTAAACTATACTCAGTTTTACCTAAAATTGTAAACTCCACACACTTCCAAAAATTAATATTTTAATGTCCTATGAAACGTAAAAATCTATTTAATATTTATAGAAAAATACATATTTTTTAAACCTATCACATCTTTTATAAAATACATCTGTTGATTTACAATTATATGTTATTTTATTATTATTTTAATTGTTATAACAGGTTTTTACCAAAGTCTGAATGAGGTCTGAATGACGTTTATGTCAAAATCTGTATTTCACATGGTATATTTTATCTTTAGACTGATCAATGAGATATAAATACCAATCTCTTGCACCTTAAAAGAAATTGTAGATTAATATTAGTATGTTACTGTTACTGTGGGATTTTATAAGGTATTTTTAGGCCATTTTTAAGCATTTTGAATATTTGTTTGAACAGCACACCAATATTATTTTCTATCTGTTTGCATGTTTTCATTTATGTGCTGAAATTTATACTGCACATTTGGAATAATTTTATTAGTCTTTATTCAGAACTCAAACTGAGCCCATGAGCTGGAACATACCACTCTTCCTACGCTTTATTATTTTCTTTACTGGGGAGCAATGACAAAAATGTCTACTCCTGAAAGTGTCAGTAAGTTCGTAATACAGATGGCAGTGAAAAAGACTCACCTACTCTTTACATGGAAAAGAAGGGAGCTGTCTGCTTGGCCCTGACTGATATCAGTAAATGTTGGTTTGTTTTTTAGTTTTTCTGTTGTTATTCCTGGTGGAGAAAAACATGTTTGAATGCTCTTGATTTATTGGCAGATTCTTTTACCACAGCAGCTTATTGTCTGCTTTTTCTAGTACTTGTTTGTAAAGCTGAATAGGGAAGTAAAAATCAATGTTACATTTATTTGAAATCTTACCACAATAACGATATTTCAACAAAACATCCAATTTTTATGGAATCCAGCTAACCTGCATTATAGATTAGTCTGATGGGAGGACCATGGGATAAATTGGAGGTAAAGGGAATTACGTGAAAGCACGTAAGTGCACATAATAAATGTACCCAGTGAAATGCAGGAGACAGATAGCAACTTTGGCAGGGTTTCTAGGAGTTGGTCCTACAGATGAAATCTGAGAGAAATATACTTTTCCTAGATAGCCCACTAGAGTTTTCACAGAGTCTAAATATTACTGCAAATAACCCATATTTTCTTGAAATGGATAATTCACTTCTTTTTTTAAATGTGTCTGTTTTCTTTAGCTGAATGTGGAGCAACTGTCTCTGCAAATGAAGGAACCTTGCTGTCTCCAAATTTTCCATCTAATTATGACAACAACCATGAATGTATCTATAAAATTGAAACAGAGGCTGGAAAAGGGATCCATCTCAGAGCCAGGAGCTTTCAGCTGCATGAGGGAGATATTGTTAAGGTAAAAAGAAAATAATGTCACTTTCTACCATGCTCAACATTCACATTGCATAACAACTCTGCTTTTAACACCAATTATTTTTATTTTCATTTCACTTTCTCACAAAAAATTAATAAATTCTATGTGGATAGCATCACTTTCTTTATACTAGATTTAATTATTTATACTAGATTCAAAGGGACTATAGGTGACATTAAGAGTTCAGTTACATTTATAGAAGTATTAGGCTGTTTACAGTGGGTTAAATTCTAAAAAGAAAACCTAAAATGTGAACTTGGATTTCGAATATTAAAGTGTCTATATTATTTTCTGTTTGCAGCAATATTTATAACTGTAGCATGGTGATTACTTAAGAAAGGACAGGTTTTAATTTTGGTACATTTTTATTTTCTTGTTTTGTCTTGCACAGAACTTTTTTTTGGTTTTGTTTCAAATTAATTATGTTGCTCATTTGAATAGAAAGAATCTAGCTAACATATAGCATTGTAATATTGACTAAAACTGTAATTACAGAAGATGGTTTTCATTCTTTTGTGCTGTACATAGCCTTTGAAACACAGCCTAAATATATGCAGATTTTGAACATGTAATGTACATTTCTACACCATGGGCATAATTTGTCTTGTCTTACTAATAGCTGTTGCATACTTGTATGTACTGAAAATCATGACATTCATCTGAAGTGCTGAGCATACATTAACTTATTCTTTCAAATTTATGTCTCTAAATTTTCAGAGTTAATTGATACTTCAATCACCAACTATTCAGAATTCAGTTAGCAACTTGCTTTCTGAGGATCTCACAGCAACCATGTAACATGTTAGAAATTGCTGTCTACATTTTTAACTTGATTTTACTATTTTTATTTGCACTGAATGCTTCCCACAAGGAATTTAAAGATATCATTGTTATTGATCAAATTTTGGTGGCCATGCTTTTATCCATTTTGTCATCTTAAGAGATTCCTTATATAAATAAGTGTGACAATTCAATCTGAAGTTATACATGTCCTGCAAAGTACAAGGCATTTAGAGATACAATGAAGGTGGGGAGAAAAAAAAAAAAATACTTCCCTTTAAGTATTTATTAATGTAAACATTCATATCTGTTATCATACCTGTTCTTTTTAGCAAGTACAGACTGGATTAGACCATGAAATAAGCAAAACTTTTAGAATCCCCAATAGTATTAGAAAGTTACAGTCAAAAGAACAGCATTTTCTCCATCTTTACCCACAAAATCACTGATAATAAACGCCTCCATACTTCTGTGGCCACCATGGATGAAACACTGCAAGACCTTGGCCAATGGTTTTCCTTTTAGATAAAAGAGAATTGAGAAGGTGGGCAAAATGTGCAATCTATATTGTCCTTTGCTCCCATCTTCCATGATATGACAGTGCAGATCCCCAAAAGTATTTTTGCTCTGAACAGATGCAGCAGACAAGGAAGAACTTAATTGTCCACTGTCCTGGTTTCGGCTGGGAAAGAGTTAAGCTGCTTTCTAGTAGCTGGTATAATGTTAAGTTTTGGGTTCAGTATGAGAAGATTGTTGATAACACACTGATGTTATCAGTTGTTGCTAACTAGTATTTATACTGAATCAAGGATTTTTCAGCTTCTCATGCCCAGCCAGCAAGAAGGCTGGAGGGGCACAAGAAGTTGGGAGGGGACACAGCCAGGACAGCTGACCCCAGCTGCCCAAAGGGATATTCCATACCATGTGATTTCATGCCCAGTATATAAACTGGGGCGAGTTGGCCGGGGCAGGTGGATCGCTGCTCGGTGACTAACTGGTCATCAGTCGGTGAGTGGTGAGAAATTGCACTGTGCATTACTTGTGTTGTATATTCATCATCATCATTATTATTATTACTATTTTCTTCCTTTCTGTCCTATTAAACTGTCTTTCTCTCAACCCACGAGTTTTACTTCTTTTTTCGATTCTCTCCCCCATCCCCCTGGGTGGGAGGGAGGGAGGGAGGGAGTGGCTGTGTGGTGCTTAGTTGCTGTCTGGGGTTAAACCATGACACCCACTGAGCTGCTTGAATATGGTACATAAGTCTGCCAGAAGCTTTGCACACATCAAGTTTATAAATAATTTAATAAACTAGCTGAACAAAAAAACCCTTAGAAGACTCTAAACAAACATTTAAGAAACTCAGTTATCCTTCAGAACATTTCATGAGTAATATCAAGCATACTTAGAGATATTCCCTGGGGATATAAGAAAGATTTGCCTGAGAGAAAGCTGTTCTGAGCAATCTGTTAGATACTTTCTTCTTTCATAGATCTGTTAGCACAATACTCTTGAGGATCCAAAGGAAGCAAAGGCAAAATTGTGGTGATGTCTGTACTGCAAGGCCTGTTCTCTGGTTCTGAGGCAAGTGGCACAGCACAACTTCCATTTATACAATTAAACACTCTGCCCCTATACCCTCCGTAACCTTCATTTATAACAATAAAGTCTATTTCTTCTCCACTCCCATGCCAGGATGTCCTTGTTCATATTTCCATTGGAATCAGCCCTTGATCTAGCCCCCAAACTTACCCAGGCATTGTCCAGAGGACTGCCAAAAGGAGCAGGACAAAATCTTGACTGAAAATGTGCCAGAGGTTGAACAGAGTGCACAACTGAATGTTAATGTTTGGGCTTGTGTCCTAGCTCTGTTTATATTAGTGGCTAAAGTATCTCTAGTATTCAGGTTTTATAAACTTCTCAGCTTCTGATTTCGTTAGTTAATCTATAGGAGATACTCTTCTAGACTGAAAGAAATGTTCTTTCCAGTCTTGCCATGCATCATGAGATGATACTGCCTGCCTGCTTACCACTAAAAAGACACTTTGTGATGATTTAAAGCCTGCTAGCTGAAAGGAGAGAACATTCCAGCAACCTAGTACAGGAAGCCAGCATGAAGAATTTTTGTTTCCACAACAATGCCAGTTATCTTGGAAACATAATAGTTACCTTGCCGAGTTGAACCAAATGGTCCACCTAGCTCAATATGCTTTCTTGATAATAGTGATAGGTGGTTTTATTTAGGTAAAATATGCAAGCTTGGCCACTGTCTGTGCTCCATTGCCCTTACACTCCCCCAACATCCACAGCTGTTGGGTTAAGTTAGGCCACACTTTGCTGTCTCTTCCATCCACTACTGACATGTTGTCTTTGAATTTTGGTAGTCCTTTAAATTAGTTGATGCTGCTAGAAGCCTATTCTATGACAGCAAATCCTAGACATCAAGTTTCATTAAGTACTCCTTTGCTCTAACAATACAGGATTTGATGAATAGTTTTGTATTCATGTTCTCTAATGCCTTCATGATTTTGTAAACCTTGATCATATCCCTGTTCAGCCTTCTTCTGTCTAAACTTAGTCTCTATTTCCAAGGCAGATGCTCCTCAATCATTGCCTGTGTCTGCATTTTCCACAGCTCTACTCTGCCCTTCTGCCCATGCACAGACCAGAACTAAATAGAAAACTCAAGAAATGGATACTACAAGGCAGTACTATATACAGAGGCAAAATACTGTCCTCTATTTTGGTTTTAACCTTCTTCAGTCCTCTATAAACTCATATTTCAGTGCTACATCATCTTTAGGACTAATCGTCAATTTTGTTTTTATACATGTGGAGTGATGTCTTCTCCTTCATACACGGTCATATATTTGTCTTCTTCAACAATTTATTGGAGGTCACTATTGCATTTCTTTTCCATTTTATTTTTACATTTTTTTCAAAGAAGTTAGCCTTTTTAATATCAGGTAGGAAAAAGGGAAATATCTTATGGACTACAGCACCTAATTTTTCAGCAGGAAGGATGAGTTCATTCTCAGCTAACATAATATTTTATTTTATTTTATTTTACTCCCTAAAATGATTCAGAAATAGAATAGAAGAGAAGAGAATATTTTAGTTGGAAGAGACCAATCATCTAGTCCAACTGCCTGAGCACTTCAGGGCTGACCAAGAGTTAAAGCATGGTATTAAGGGCATTGTCCAAATGCCTCTTAAACACTGACAGGCTTGGGGCATCGACCGCCTCTCTAGGAAGCCTGTTCCAGTGTTTGACCACCCTTTCAGTAAAGAAATGCTTCCTAATATCCAGTCTAAACCTCCAGCGGCGCAGCTTTGAACCATTCCGTGCATCCTATCACTGGATACAAGGGAGAAGAGCTCAGCACCTCCCTCTCCACTTCCCATCCTCAGGAAGCTGTAGAGAGAAATGTGCCTTAACTGTGGTTGTATGCTTCAGTTAATGCCTAGTTTAAGCAAATATATACTATCTACTCTCTTCTCCCTCTTCCTGTTCCTGTCCTGATTTGCATGGGAAGGAGATCTGAGCACGTGAGACGGAAATAAATTTTCATGTGCTCTGACCAGATCTACAGTCTGAGCAATTGGGAAATTAAGACACTCTCCAAAGGCTTACCTTTCCCACAGCTTTGGCAGGGCTCTGGATTTCTGAAGTTTGTTTTCTTTCCTATCTTTACCCTAAATATGAGCAAAATATGTTATAAACACCAGCCTTCTATCTTGTGTTTGCACAGAAGAAAGCCCCAAGACTGCCTTGCAGGCAGCTTGCGAGGGATGCACTAAGGCTTAAGAATATTTATAAACCTTGTGCTGAAATATAGGGCATTTTCCCATCTGAATATCTTTTTAAAGAAAATATGTACATACGTAATGTTGCATTGGGTGCAGGTGCCCAGGTTTTGTTAGCGGGGACCTGCCGGGCGGCCCCTGTGAGGAGCGGCCGGGGCTGCCCCGAGCTGGACACAGCCGGTTCCAGCCGGTTCCAGCCGGTTCCAGCTGGCTCCAACCCGCCCACCCCAGGGCACCGCTCGGCCCCGCAGGCAAGGACAGGGTGCCTCGGGGGAAACGTACTCAAGAAAGGGCAAAAAATGCTGCACAGTAGTGTGTGAGAAAGAGGAGTGAGTAAAAAAGTGTAAGAAACAATCCCGATAATGCCAAGGTCAACCCACCACGAATGTTTTATGAAGTTTATAATATCACTATTTGTTTGAGGTAGGATCGCTAAGAATTCCATGAGGATGTAATGAAAAGATTTAGGAATGTATATAGGAAGATGCATAACAATGTCAGCAAGCTATACAGGAATTATCTCTTGGACCATCGAAGCAATATTTTAAAAGCATTTCCCTTTGGGATGATTTTATGCCATAAAGATCTCCACAGTTAAGGAAAACTGCAATTTAGTTGTAAGTAATTTCTTTTTACTGTCAGAATGAGAAAGTGGAGTTTAAGAAAATCTAGCCAGCATTTTCTTCTCCTTCAGGTGAGTGTCTGTTTTTACATTCCCACAGCAGGTGCAGATACATTAGCACTGTTACTAGAGCATTTCACCTCATGAATAATTGTAGCACTGTCCTCTTCTCTTGCCTGCATATTTTAATCCCCGCAGTAGAGCAAGCACTTCCCTTTTAGTTCCTCACAAATGTTTAGGTGAAATGGGGCATCCCTAAATGCTCTGGCTACATTTATCCTAGTGCTCCAAACAAAGCTGTGATCATTCCCTGCTGCCCCCGAGGCCAGCTTCTGCAGTTTGACTACATCCATAACGTTAAACTCTCTAATCTTACAAAACAAGGTGGCTCACTCAAACTGTCTCTCAGAAACAGTCGTGGCCTATGCAGCTCCTGCACTAATGCTTTCTCTGGAAAGATTTGTGAGGGTGTATGTTAGTAAGGCTGCATTAAATGTGTGCCAAGGATGTGCTGACAATAAATACTGTGTAGACAATCAAGTTGTGGTGACTGGACTCTGGCACTGTTTACTGGCTTTGAAAATATAAACCACCTTTGGCTGTATATATGCAACTAGGTTTACTGTTGGTACAAGTGGGAATATTGAGGCTGGATATTGAGGCTGTGGTACATAGGGAATAACATAATTTGCAAGGGTATTTCTGACATCAGTAAGACCAGTGCATGAGGAAGGGTCAAATCTAATGCTTTCAAGGATAATACATGCAGGGTAAGGACTGTAAGTCATGGGCAAACCTTTCCATAGCTGTGGCAAAGTTTGAACTTGAATTAGCAGGAAAGAAATCTGAACTCAAGTAAAGAAATAGAAACAGAATCACCATTTTGAGGCATATGGCAAAACTGAGTACCTGGATTATCTGTTTATTTTAAAGCTTATCCTTTCTCACTCACTAACACTTCAGCTTCCCGATCTCCCTGCTTTAACTGCCACTTGAAATGTCATAATTCTTTAAAGTGGCTGCTTATGGTGAAATCTTTATAATGCAATCACTGTGAATTTGTTAGAGGTAAGAGGAAAACCAGAATGTATTTTCATGTCTTTCATTTATTTAGTCAAATAGACCTTCCTTTTTTTTTCATTACAGAGAAAATAGTGATTGTAGCATGTGAATTATACTTCAAATGCGTTCTCCTAAATGAGTTAAAGAGGCACACTATATATGAGTTAATAGTGATAATGTCTAGACTACTATATTAAATGTGTTCTCTGGCTCTGGAGACAGGCACATAGGACAGAACACAATGGTTGCACAAAAGCTGCCTATTGGGAATGGTCCTTGGCCCACACTAATTACCAAATCATGACCAAGAATTGTTAGGGAAAACGCTTTTTCTTTCCCAGGGATAGTTCAAACAAGTTATCAGTATAGACAGTGGAGATTCAGTGCTTATATTTGTTCACTAACACTGTTTCAATTACAAGAGTAGACATGTACCTACTTACGTCTATAATGTTAACAACAGCTGGACAAGTATCACCAGTTAAAAATTGTCACAGCTTTTTTTACAGCTGCTTTCACATGATCCCTCTTATCTCATTTTTCTTTCATAAAACAATGTTTTCATTTGTGTCTGGATTCATGTTGAGAGATACTATTATTTAACTTGCTGATCCTCAGGTAGGAAGAGTATCTGTAACAGTGAGGTAGAACACTGTTGGAACAGAATGTCTAAGGGACAATTGTAGTAATTAGCAGTTGTTTGGTTTTTTTTAAAGATGAATAAAAATCACTTTTTTTTTAACATAGATAGCATTTTTATTAATTACAGTTAAAAATAGATCATGCCATCCAAAGCAATAGCTCTCAAACCAAGTAAAACATATCTGAGCTTTTAGCATAATATATATGAACAGAATGTTATTGAAAAATAAATTTTATGGTGAATGAATGCTTATTTATTTTGCACAATAGATTTCTAGCTCTGATAAATAAAGTGTAATTAGTCCGTGAAAGTGATCTGTAGTTCTGGCCCAGGACAATGGTAGAAGCTTGGAAGCATTTTTTCAGATACTCTTAGTACAGCTTAAAGTCTTATTCCTGCCAAGAGGTAGACATTAACTATGTGTTACTGCTCGCATGAATCTTAAATACAATTGTGTCTTCCAACAGCTCATCTATGTGCCCTGATATAAGACAATCTTTGCCTTAGTAATAAGGAAAGAATGTATTGTTTTATCAATACCTAGCATAATATATTATTTTTCAAAAGCTTCTTTTAGGGAAGCTTATTATTTATATCTGTGTATGTTTATTAAAATGAATTTATGCTTTTATCTTAAAAAATCTTTATGGATGTTGTTATTTCATTCATGTCAGCACTTGAGATGAATGAGGTACTTTCAAGACATTCACCTATAATGATGGTATACTGGTATTTGCTCCACTGAGAAGATAACTCTGCTTTTAACTGTTGGTCATCATCCATAAATGTAGTTGCAGTGGTATGTCCTCTCAAAAGATGCATTTCTAAATTTCATTAATAGATCTAACTGGACATTCAAATAGGACGAAGTGTCTGTGACTTAATTGTAGCAGTTTATATTGTTGAATAGGTCACTGCCCGCTTCTGGCTGGAATCAGCATAAATCCTCACTCTACCACAAGGTCTGAGAATGGAGAGATGAAGATCCAGAGCTTAAGATATTTACTGTAATTGTAGCTTTTGCACTAGTTGTCTACAGTCACTCTAGGACATATGAGATCAGGGTGAATTATATTTTACTTCATATTAGAAACCAGCTGTTAAGATTCATGACTTCCTTTATATAAGCATCCACATGAGGTATGGTATATGTTTTGGAAGTAGGAAACTCACTTCATATTTGCCTATTTTTTCATGACAATGTATGGGTGATTTATTTAATTTAAAGAAGAAATTAGCTTTTTTTAATTCATCTTGACACACAAAAAACCCACAGAAGACCATTTTGGCACTTTATGGCTTTCAAGGTTTTGCAATAAGCAAAAATAATTTTTCACCCCTGAGCCAACTCTTTGTACTTGTCCTATATTAGTGAACAATAGAAAAGACGTTCTTATTCATTCTAGGATTTGAAAAATTGCAGAGGTATTGTTGATTTTGTCCTCTATTGATAGTTTTCAATAAAGTAACATCGTAAATAAGAACATCTCTACACTTAGTTTGGAAATAGACTCACATATCTTTTTGAAGACCTATCTTTCTTTATTAAATCCTATAGTAAAACAAAACTTACTGCAGGCTCAGAGTCTGAAATAAAAGGTGACAGATTGACTTTAATACCTCAGTTCTGCTGTTGATATCTCCAGACAGGAGAGAACAGAGTAGGCTGTAAGGGTTTACCTCCTACAGCCTTACTTCAGTGGTGACTTCTGAAATTATACTTCTGTTAGCCTTTGTGAATAATCGTGAAAAATAATCTGAGCTTATGAAACCTCAGAAGATAGAGTTGCATATAAGTATTAATTTAATTCAAGATGAACTCAGAAAACTGAAAAGGAAAAAAAGACTGTATAACACCTTAAGGGTGACAGAATATTTTATATTTCATTGAACTGCATAACCAAGTGGTAGGTACCTCACAAAATGGAAACATTAACTTTTTGGAGAAACTATTGGTGATATATAGCTAACTTTGGAAATATTGTATAAAGATAAACTAAAGTTTTTCAAAAATTTAGATTTCATGTCCAGTTTCATACTATTATTTTGTTTCTACAAGGTGTATGATGGAAAAGACAGTTCTTCACGCTCTCTGGGATCCTTCACTAAAAATGACATGATGGGAGTTATCCTTAATAGCACCTCTAACCATTTGTGGATAGAGTTTAATACTAATGGATCTGATACTGACCAAGGATTTCAGCTCACTTACACGAGTAAGTAGCTCACAAATATGGTCTGATTGACTGTTTTGTGGGGAAATGTGTATTTCTCAGCTGCAGTGATTTCTCGTGGAATGGTGAAGGTAATTTCCTAGAATATACTGTGGTTAGGAGACCGAATTTTACTTGTCTACATGGCTGGATAGGTGTTAGTAATTCAAGAAAATTACTAAAAGCAAAATTGTAACCTTTCAAATTTAGAAAGCTTTATTATTTTGAAGACTTAGCAGTGGGGTTTGAAAAAGAGTAAATTGTGACACGTCGGTTGAATATATTAGTGTTACACTGTAGCAGAAAACTTATACAGAGACAGATTTTAAAAATGGAACATTCAGTCTCTGCAGTCAAATTTAAAAAAATAAGAGTACAAATGAGAATAAAAAGAATACAGTGTGTCTGGGTGCACACACTTAATGTGTCCTGACTGCTTGTCAGGATCAGGATGAAGTATGTTGGAAGGAGCCCTGAGTGAACAAGTTTTGACAAACAGTGCACTTGTCCCACAGTTTGCATGTAATTAATTTAAGTAATTTATCTGGCAAAAAAAATGAGTCTTTGGGGGGGGATAACTTTGGGGATAACTAGTTTGTTTCCAACACACATAGAGATATTTTGTCCGGGTTTCAAGGAATCTCCAGGTTCCCTTTGCCTTCAATTTATTGCCTTTCACATCAGCTTCCATGAGCTCCTGTTGAATCCTGCAGAGCAGAGCACCACATCACACGGTGGCACAGAAATGGAATCATAGCTCTTTCTAGTACATCTGCTGGTTTCCCTCTGGATTGCAGCCAGCTGTGGAAAAAGCAGAAATCATTCACTTTCCCTTCTGTCTTTCTGCTGTGCCTGGTGAATCTGAAATTTTATCATCCTACTTTTAGCGTTTTTTTCTTACAGAGCCATAAAGGAAAGGAAGGTTTCTCTGGCTAGATGAAAAGTGTTAAAATGATTTTTTTTTTCTTTTAAATTTAAATAGAAATATATTCTTTCATTTTGTTTCAGAATCCAGAAAGAACCACTAGACAAATCTACTCTGATTTGCCTATAGAGACTGTAGAAACTTTCCTTTGGAAAAAGGAACAAAACATTTGTTTTAAAAATAATCTTATTTTAAGGCCTCTGGTTTCAAGTGACTTGAATCAGTTCCTTTCAAATCCTGTTGCAGTGATCAGTTCCACCTACCATTTAGAAATAGCATTTTGTTTAAAGATGGAATTTGGCTTAATTTCTGCATCCAATAGCTTGATTTTGTTACACTTCAGTTCACAATTCTAGTAAGATTTGCTCTCCTGTACCAGATTTTTCTATGTAAGCTAACATTCATGTCTTAAGACTTTTTTTCCTGGCTGTTTGATTAGTTTTGAATCTCTGATTTCTATTCTTCCGAGTATTTTCACATTTTCTGAAGTGTGTAGGCAGAATTTGACAGTCTTCTAACAGTAATCTTAACAATATTGTGTACAGAAGCAAAACTCACTTTCCTATCTCTTCATAACATTTTACTTTTTTTTTTTGTTGCCAGATATCTCATTTAGTGTATCATATGTGATCAATTTGCAGCAGTTCCTGTTGAAATGTTTCTCTGTAATGACTTTTCCTCCTGCTGGCTCTCACATGAGACAGTCCCCATTTGTAAATACAGTCTAATTCCTTACTTTTCACGTGTATTTTCAGGAAGCCAAATTCAAGATAATACATTTTGAGATAGTGACCATCTAACCAGGTGATTTCCATCAACTGTAACAAGAAAACATATTCTATGTTATTTCCAAACACTTCAGTGTGGGACTTTTCACCATTTATAAATTGATACAAGCAGAAGATGCATTCTTTTGGAATGCTTTGAAAATTGGCTGGAGTGCTGACTCCCATTCTTTTTCTGAATGAGTCCAAGCCTAGCATTATTTAAAAGATTAGATATAACAGAAATTTATACTCATTATTTGATGGGAACGGAGTTTTTGGTGCAGTTCCAATGCAGTTACTAAACAAATGTGTCCATTTTGCATTTGATAAATACATCAAACACAAAATGATAATTATCTGTTTGGATTAATCAAGCTGTAGTTTACAGCTCAAATTAACTTCCCTGAGAGATTACTCTGCAGTTTATTTATTCACTTTTCAGATTGAAATATAATGCCAGACACTTTAAAATTACTAAAACAAAGAAAAAAGTTAAAAGAGTGTTAAAATGTGGCCTCACTGAAGGAAATAAGAAATATATATGCTGGAGTGAATGAAACTGAATAATAAATATCATAAGACTGTTAGAAAGAGCTAGGAGAAGTGATGGTGTAATAAATCTAGTGGTAAATCAATTCTGGTTATTCCCTATCTGGTTGCTGAGTTCTTGCTGCCCACAAGGGATACATCAACTGCACTTAATTGTTGGTCTTTGAAGTACTTTTCTTCCCATTAATGCTATTGAAATTAAGATTAGTGCAGCTTCAAAGTTTGAATTTTAGAACCATTGCAATTATTATAAAGACTAACTTAAAAGTTTACTATTTCAGTTCTCTGCAACTACCTTTCCATCTTTTTTAACTTTGTGAATTCTGTGGATGATGTTAAATTTACAAATATGACAGAAGAAAAAGCTAATGATCCATGAGAACAGATATGTGGATAAAGAAACTTTTATTTCTGTTTTCAGAATCTCATTACTGATATAATAAAACAGAATTCTATAAACTCAGAATCTGAGTTGTTTGTATAAATTGCAGAAATCAGAATATAAGCAGATATTAAAAGGAAATCTAAAGGATTCAAGTTCTAATGAAATCTGCTACACAGGAAATTGCTTCAGGGTAAGAACAATACTGAAAGGAAGCTAGAAATTATAGTAATTTTATTTTTTGATCTATAACTACAAGATGATTTCAAGGAAATGGATTTAGCACAATGGGGAGAGATATTTTTTTACTGGAAAGGATCCTGAAAAAAATCTGTACTCTTTCTCAACTGCTTTGAGAAACTAAGAAAATACTTTGACTGAGGCCTAAAATTATAGTGATTGTATTTAAGGAAACTGCTTCAGAAAAATTGAGACAATAACTTTTTTTTTTAATATTTTAGCCTGAGATTGGCAGGGTAAGTACATATGAATGAGAGTCAATGAAACTGTAATTTCAGCAATAGCTGAATCTGAGTCTACCAGAGGAGAAAAAAACAAGAGGAACAGAGAAGAAAACTTGTCTACTCCATGTAAAACAAGTTTATATAAAGCCACTTCCTTAAAACTAGCATGAAAATATGTTAGGATGAATAAGAGAAAGTGTCTGTTTTCACTTATAGTACCTCTACACTGGTGTCAGAGGGAATGACTGTGAGCATTCATATCTCAGTGCTGAGGAAATGACAACATAAGCTTGATGGGACTAAATTTTTTACCTGAAGATGATCTCAGGTTTCAATAGATTATTCCATTGTAAATATCTTTTATATACCAGTGACATAAGAAGTAAGAGAGTCTTTCAATATGAGAAGATAGTGGATTATTTTAGTCTTAAGAATGAAGCCAAAATTGTAAAAATTTTCCTTTCTGTTATTTCTTACTTCTCTCAAACAGAGCTTGCAAAAATAGCAAAGTTTTTATTTGCCCCCCTTCCCAATATACTTTTCTTTTTAACCATCATAAGAAGTGTTTGTAAAACCCAAGGAACAAAAAAGACTTTTAAGATGGCTTTAATTCCCTAAGAGTAGAGGACATCAATAGAGATCTTCATGTAAAAATATAAGTTTATACATGTTGTAGCCACAACTGTCTCATGTGACAGTTATTTTTTTTGGTTCAGAAAATGTCAGTTCTTCTTTCATAATTCAGTTTTATAATTTGGGTTGTTTTTTTTTTCCCTGTCCAATGTGAAATTTTCTCCCTGAGACACCTCTAGTTTTTGTGGGGAAGAAAAGATGTAGCCATAGGCATTCCCACAGCTGGAACTACCTTTCCTGTTCACTGCTCAGTTAGAAGATTTGGCCATTCTGGTGCAAAGATGCCAATGCTTTGTGCTGCCATGTCAGTAGTATTTAATGTTACATTGACATTCAAATTAAAATGAAATCTTATTGATGCCACACAGTGACAGGCAGTAAAAGCAAAACACAGCTGTCTGGTAAAAGTAACAGACTGCAACTTTAAATAAAGAGCAATGCAGTACAGCCTCTGAATAACGAACAGGCAGTCTCCCTGTGGTGTCTAACCAATCCCCTGTCCCAGTCCTGACAGAAGAGGAATTTTAGCAGTGGCTGTTTTCACTCATCATGTGGAGAACTACACTTACTCTCACTTGTGTCACAAGCACTTCCCTGCTACTGTTTAATCCTCATTCCTTGAGCATAGTCTCACTTTTCTTAGCTACTACAAACAAAAAACACTCCCTCCACACTTTATCATACATGTTATATACAAATGTTTTGTGATGCTCTGAGTACTGTGTAATGCTGACTACTTTGTGGTCTGTATGGAGTTGTACAAATCACAGAGTGCTCAGCACTATACCTGAGTATACTGTGATCACTGTTAACTCCTGTGAAGATAACTTGCACAGTAATTTCACCTGTGTCTTATTTGGTGCACGTAGATGTCAATGCAAAAATTGCTTTCACAATTTCTGTTTGCCAGTAGCTGTGTCATTGGTTATCTTTTAAAGACATTGCTGGTTTATGTATGTGTCCAAAATTTATAGAAAGAAGGTAAAACACTTAAAAGAATCTTCATATCTCAAAACAAAGTCTGCAAGAAAGGTGGCAGTGGCTGTGCTTCCTGTTCAAATACTTGTCCATCCTTGTTTTTTCAGTAAAAGTTCCCACACAGTTGAGAAGAAAAGCTCTTTCCTTCACAGTAGATGGGCGTCTATATTTGTGACACCTTTCACCCATCCTCAGAAAGTATCCCGGGGTTGTCATGTGTAAGGAATTTTACCACTATGTAGAACTGCTCTTTGGATTCTTCTCAGACTGGAGGGCTTTTACCAAGTTTCTTGCACTGGTGGTTGCCTGTCATAGATAGCATGAAGTTGCTCTCGGTCCTTATCCAGATATCTACTTTTTTAGGAGCAGCTTATCTCGCTCACTATTCCAATTTCATGGTTCCTCAGTCCTGTGCAGGATATAATAGAAGCAAAAGCTGCACTTATCTGCAGAATAAGCCTTGGAGTCCATTGTAATGAGTCAGTGGAAGGGTCCATCCAGAAATACTGACAGATATTGTCTGTAGGAACGTGCCTGGCTGCACTGGGCCACTCAGCAGTATGTTCTCCCTCACGACAAACTCCTGTGTGTTTCAGAAACATGGAGAACTAATTACAGGCTTCATAAATTCTGAAAACCATTCAGAGATTTGTGATACACTCTGTAGCTAGATTTTAACTTTCTGAAGGCCTTTCACTCACCTCTTCCTGATTCACTGCTATAGATTAAAAATGAAGTTCCATGGTAGTTCCTCAACGCTTGTCTTTTATTTGTATCCTCCTGTTTTGGGTTTGTGTAGTGGGGTTTTGGTAGCAGGGCAGGGGCCGCAGGGCCGGCTCCTGTGAGAAGCTGCCAGAAGCTTCCCCGGCTCCGAGTCGGACCCGCCGCTGGCCCAGGCCGAGCCCGTCAGCGACGGCGGCAGCGCCTCTGGGAGAACAGCCTTGAGAAGGGGAACCTGCAGTGAGTGGGGGGATCGGGATGGGAGAGGAACCCCTGTGCGGATACGAGGGGAGTGAGGAAGGAGGGGAGGAGGAGCGGGGAGGAGGGGATGCCCCCGCAGCCCGTGGGGAGACCAGACGGCAGGCTGTCCCCCCCCCAGCCCACGGAGGGGAGCGGGGGAGCAGATGCCCACCTGCAGCCCGGGGAGAGAGGAGCCCACGCCGGAGCGGGGGAGTGGAAGCCCCCGAAGATGGCCGGGACTCCAGGGGAAAGCCCACGCTGGAGCAGGCTGTGACTGAAGATCGGCCCGTGGAAAGGACCCACGCCAGAGAAGTTCATGAAGAACTGCAGCCCGCAGAAAGGACTCACGTTGGAGAAGTCCATGGAGGACTGTCTGCCGTGGGAGGGACCCCACGGTGGAGCAGGGGACGAGTGAGGAGTCCTCCCCTGAGGAGGAAGGAGCGGCAGAGACAAGGTGTGAGGAACTGACCCCAACCCCCATTCCCCGTCCCCCTGCGCCGTCGGGGGGAGGAGGGAGAGAAAACCGGGAATGGAGTTGGGCCCGGAAGGGAAGGGAGGGGTGGGGGGAAGGTGTTCTAAGGTTTGGTTTTACTTCCCATTATCCTTTTTTTTATTTGATTGGTAGTGAATTAAATTGATTTTCTTTCTTCCCCAAGTTGAGCCTGTCTTTTGCCTGTGACCATAAGTGGTGAGTGATCCCTCCCTGCCCTTATCTTGACCCATGAGTGTTTTTTTGTATTTTCTCCTCTTCGTCCCACCAGGCCTGAGGAGCAGGGGGAGGGAGTGAGCGAGCGAGCAGCTTTGTCATGCTTTGTTGCTGGCTGGGTTTAAAACGTGACACCTCCATTTCCCTATGACGTGAAATTAGGCATTTTCCTGCAATTCTGTGCTAAGATGGAAATGAGGGCTGGAAAAATTCTCACTAAGGATTTGTCTTTTTGAGAGTGGATTTTATGTAGAATCAGATCTTAATGTTAACTTCACCAATTTTGAATCCTTGACCATTTTTTTCACTGAAAGCAGAATTCCACATGGCTATCATTTCTGCCAGAAGAGTGGGCAAGATTCAGGCCCTTGAGCTGTACTCAACTCCGTAGAACTTGCATCATATTCTATCTAGTGTTTCTAAAAGAAAACAGATTTACGATTGTGCATTGATAGAATGAATTTTTTTAAATGTAGGTTTAATATTTTTATTTGCCTTTATCCTCCTCTATATTTAGCATGCATAGTTAGCAGTTTTACAATATTCTCTTCATTGGTCTCAAGATACACTTTTCAGTTTAAGAAAAGAATTTAGAAATACATTTCTCAGACATGATGCACTGGTTTGGCATTCATAGTATTCTGTTATTGCTAAAGACTTAATTCTAATTTTCAGTTTAAGTTCTGTGTTATAAACATTCTCTACCCCTACATCTTTCAAGGGACAGTGAGAGTTAGTGCATGGAAGGTGAATCTGAATTAGCATAATCTAAATTCATATAAATGGTTTAAATCTGGCAATTAATTTAGGAGAATCCTGAAATGAAATTTAATTTAGTTCATTTCCTGTTCTACAGTAATTGAAAATGTTAAAAGAATGTCAGTGAAAATGTTCTGAAACTGCAAACTCAGTCAATTATGCTAGCACACAAACACACTTAAATTCAGAAATACAGTGGCTTTGCCTCAAGCTGTATAGTGTCAGTTGAGCAGAACAATCCAGTAATGAAAAGAAGCTCTTGTAGTTTCCTTTCAGTAACTAACTGGTGTGTATGTTCTCTTCCAAAGAGGACCTTTATGCACTGCAGTAAAAATGCAAAAGACAAAATTAAATGAAAATAAACAAAAGGCAAAAATAATTAAAATAGTATCTCTTAACCTATACATATATATATTTACAGGTCATTTTAAGAGCAGTACAATTAGGTGACTAACCCCAAATTGATGTAAGCTGTATTGGATGCATAGAAAAAACATCTAAAAGAAAGACAAACTTGCAAAATTGAGAAGTAAATTTTAATAAATGCCAAAGGAAAGGTTTGCAAACAGAAGACAGAGAATTTAGATGAAATTAAGCATCGTTTCATATCATCATAATCAGTATAGTGTAAAGTGTATTTTTGGAGCCATACCTTAAAGGTTTCAAATTTTTTTGGCAAAAAACCAAAATAAGGTACCATGTTATGAACTTTTTAAAAAACAAAAAGCTATAGATTAATCCAGAAAGCTTATAAGTGAAAAAAAACCCAAACAGTACTCCCCCTCCCTCATCCCAAAAACTTAGTATGAACTTAAAATATATTGGGCTTATAACACTGTATAATTAAGGTTGGTTTTCAATTTTCATTAAAAGACTCTTTTAATCACCTATGAAACTGCTGAATTTAACTTTGGTAAACAGAGTAGGTCACAAATATTTTTTTTTTTTTTCTCTAAGACAGAAACAATGACAACCATTTTATTTGATGAATATAAGCATTGTGTTAAGCTTTTAGTTGAAAAGTTTCATTATCACATGCTTTGGAGATGAAAATGCTGACATGGTGATGTTTGTGCCACAGTTTGGCGTTTTGCCCATCTCAGGAAAATTCTTCCAAATTTGTGAATATATAAATCTTTAGCTAGATAGATTTTATGTGAGCAAGTCCTACCTTATGAATGAGCACTCCAAATTATTTTTTTTCTTCTTAAATGAGCACTCTCAGCAGTCCTGGATTAGGATGGAGGTGAGCAGTTTGTCCATCTGTACTGGGTTTGGCTGGTATGGAGTTAATTTTCTTCAGCTAATGCTGAGCAGTGCTTGCAGGGTGTCAGGGCCTTCTCTGTTACTTACTCTGCCATCCCAGCAGGTAGGCTTAGGGTGGGCAGGAGGGTGGGAGGTCTCACAGCTGGAACAGCTGACCTGAGCTGAACAATGAGATATTCCGTACCATGCGATGTCATGCTTAGCAATGGGGAAATTTTTCTGAAGTAGCCATTGCTTGGGGACTGACTGGGTATCAGTCTGCTGGTGATAAGCAATTGCTTTTGCATCACTTGTTTGTTGGTGCTTTTTATTTCTTTTTTCTTTTCCTTCACTTGCTAAACTGTCTTTGTCGTGACCCATTAATTTTCTTGCTTTCATCTTTCTGATTCTCTCCCCCATCCTGCTGTGGGGGAGTGAGAGACCAACTGGGTGGGGGCTTACCTGCCAGCTGGGGTCAACCCACCAACCATCCTGTGTTCTCAGTGCCTACTGTCTTGTGGGTAGCCTGAGAAAGTGAGGGTAGTGCTGTTTGGTTGCAGTACCAAGGAAATAAGCGCCAGACTTAAAGAGGAGGGAAGAAGAGAGAAGGAAGGGAACAGATGGGAACCTCTCATGTTTCCATGTCTGCAGCTTGGAGTAAGGGAAGCTGCAGTACCAAACCAAGGAGACTTGAGGAGAAGTGCAGCAGGCAACACCATCACGGGGTATCAGGAAAGATGATGTTTGAGACAAAAAGACTAGAATACACATTCGAGAGGAGGAGAGCAAGACAAGCTCTCCAAGGAAGATTGGAACCATATGGAGTGGAGGACTGAGACTTCATTGGTAAGAAGGTTGCAAGAATGAAACTGGGAAGAGGAAGAATCGCAAAAAATAGAACAGTAGTGGCATGCTGTGATAGGAGTATAGGCTGAATAGTCCATGATTATTAAACTGTGTTCTCCAAAAACGCTTGGGGTGAAAGTCAGGCTTCTGTTTGAACTAAAACATGTGTATTGCAAATATACATACATAAGATGAATAATGTTTTATCTTAAAACGCTCTCTGAATGTTTCAAAAGAAAAACATCTTTTTTTACTTTCCAAAAATTACATAATTTATCATCCTTAAATCACTGAATTATCCTTCTGTGCATGAGGTGAGAAAGAAGAAAGATGTTAACTATTTCTCATTTTCAATTAAGGAAAAAAGAGATTTGAGCATGTGAAAAATGTAATTTGTTAAAGGTTATTTTGATTTGGTTCTGATAGTTGTCAGTTATAACCTGTTGAAGGACTCCTGGCTTTTCTGTGTATGGGTCAGAGATTCTCATCGAATCTAAAGCCACAAGGTTTTCCTGTTGTCATTCACATCTATTATCAAGAAAAGAGCTGCTTTTTAAAACCTTCTGTTACAAAGTTTAAAATGGAGTTTTGCCTCGAAGGTGAGAAAGAGAGGGGCTAGCTGAGATCACCATACATGTCCATATGCATGTGTTGTTTTACATTTATATTGAAATTCTATCTCTAGAATATGAAAGTAAGATTTTTCAATGATGCCAATTTAGGTAGGCTTCTTAAGTGTATTTGTTTCTCATCTGCTGATGTATGCATCCTAGCTATAGTATGTGATTGAAATTTGCAAGCAGATTTCAGGTCAATTCATAATCTCAGAAGTGCTGGCCTAAAGATTATGTTACTTTAATATTAAAGAAGTAATCATATTTGAAGCATTATTTCTGAGACCTTAGTGGGAACACAGTTTCCATGAATTTGTCAAGGCAGTGGCTTGAAGGACAGAACTTCTTTACCTTCTTTGCCACCTCAACCTGAACTTTTTCTCTCATATTTTTTTAAAAATCTGTTTCTATGAAGCCATTATAGACTTTGCCATTATATGTATATGCAGTTGGATTTACTGTATTTTAGCTGGGATTTGTTCCAAAAGTTTGTGCGTTTCCTCTGCTTTTCACAAAAAGACTCCTGTTGGTTTGCAGTGAATCATTTCCTCTTTTCCAAGTTTTACATGAGTAGACAGCAGTGTTACTGACAATTTCTTCCCGCTGCTGTAATTACCATAATTTTCCCATGAGCAAAAACTCCTGTCTGAAAGGTTAGGACACTTGAACAGAACAGCCAACATCTTACTGTTCTTTACCCTTGGCCTTCTTGCCTACTTTGGCATCATGTTGAATGAGAAACGATTATTTCCAGTTTAGGATTATTGGCTTAACCCTCTCTGTTTTAGGAAAGAGAAGCTGCAGCTAATGAATATGAGACAAGGGCAACAACCATCATTATTATCCAACTAATTGTCTTACTGATAATCAGTTCCTTAAGTCAGGTCAATGATCTGCACTTAGAAACTTAGGATTATGGACTAGTCTTTCTTGCAAGCTTCTTGCTGCAATTCAAATGTAAGATCTTTTAGGTGCTTCATTGTCCATTTGCTAACTGTTAAATTTATGGAAGTATGAACTATAACAGTCTAATTATAAAATCTGAGCAACACAAATGTAAAGATACTATTCTGTTCCATACTTCTCATACTGTTACACAAAAGTAAAACCTTATACAGGGTTGTGGTTTTTTTAATGTTAGACATTTCAAGTCATTTGTGCGTGCCCCTGAGATCAAAGTTTGATCTTCACTTTCTTCTGATATTTTTCCCTTTTGGAAACTGTCGAAATGACCTCTTCTAAAATAACTCATGTAAAATACATTACACAACCATTTTTTAAATTATGAAATTGAATAGAGTTTATGAAAATGTGACTTTTCAGGAAAAAAAAAATAATCCAGAATTCATCTGTAAGGATTTTAACAGTTCAGATGCAGGAATGTGACTGTTTTCTCCCCGTCTTCATTATATGAGGAAATTGTTTACATTTCAACAGATTTAGTTTGTTGCCCTAGAATCTAGTCATTTTTTATAACTGAAGATTAGCATTAAATGGGGAACAGATTTTTCAGTCATCAAAACTATGTTTCTAATTATTTAAAACTTTAAGAAAGTTATTTAAGAACTAAATTAAGATTATTCCTTCAAAAGTTTATGCATAGTATTAAAGTCACTCTGCCAAAACTATGTGTATGTGATATATGAGCAGAATTAGGGATGCATGTAGAGCAGACTATTTGGAAGAAAGATAGTTAAAGAAGATGAATGCTATAAACCTGTTTATTTCTAGTCCTTCCACTCCCATAAACTTTCTAGGTCGGGAAAGTTGCTTAAGACAGAATGATGAAAGGTAGACAAGATTTATGTGTTCCTCATTATCTAAGTTGTTCATCACAGTGTATTTAGAACTTGACTTTCAGAAGTGTTGGGCATCAATACCGCTAGCCAGAATAATGGGTGCTGTGTGCATGTTGTTCCCCTGTCAGCCTGTGAAAGAATAAGCACAGCTGCAGATGATGGGGGTCTTTAACTTTCAGACCTGTCTGTGCCATACTGGTTTTTATAAGCTTGTACAAATCTTTTTCCATGTTTCAATCTGTCCTTTATGTTCACAGTGACTTGATTACTCTGAGTGAGTAGTCTAGAAAAGACTGTGAGGAAATGAATACATTTGTAATTCCTGAAGCATTTGGTAGGTGTTAAGCCAAAGTACCTTGCACTAAATAACACAAGAAAAAAATGTGTTCATGTCATTTCCTCTTTCCTTCCCCCCCCCAAAAAAGGTCAGACCAGTGCTCTTCTCACAAGTAACCTACAGAATATTTTAAAGTACTGACTGTATCAGTCATTTCCCCACTGTTTATAAAGGGGGCTTATCCATGGAGCGTTCTTGAAGATACCTCTCCACAGACACTTGAAATTAGAATTCTTAAACTCACAAGGAATCCCACCTTTAATCCCTGCTTCTCTTATATTGAGTATAAATTATAATTAATTATTCATTTGGTTGCTGATTGCAAAGCTTACTTGTATGCTTTCTATATATGCATAGTATTCATCTTGATGCAGGCACATGTATTTGCATATCTATCTCTTGCAAGTATTGTTTATTAAAAGTATTTTCTTTCAATAAAAACATCACATACAAAAACTGTCTTCTACTACCTGTTTACATGTATTTAAGTTCTTAAAATTCTAATTTTTTTCTTTTATATGTGTGGATGTTATTGGTGAAAAGGGAAGAACAGAAATTTTGAATATGACGTATGGACATAAAGGAGCTGTTTTGAAATTGGTGTGGAGAGGCCTTAAAACTTTTTCTAATATACTTATTATAGAAGAAAATTACAGAAAATAGTTCTTCTCTTTTTCATTTTATGCTCAAAAGACCTGTTAATGACAGCATGTATTAACATCACTATTTTATGTTTTACATGTTTACATAAATTTTCTTACATATTGCTTATGTCAAGAAAAAGTGCTGAAACTCCTATTAGAAAGTATTATCCATTGAATGACTGTCTCATCAGTATAGTCAAACATGAATTGCCAATAGATTGCAAAGCTTTTGAGAAATCGAATGCGTACCTCTCAATTTCCAAAGGATACAAAGCAGCAGGTATCACTACTTGCTGTGAACTCATTCTGCTGTACAAGCATGTAGAAATGTATCAGTTTATTTGAAAAACATGGCTCCTTTGGTCTCTTTCAGATGTTCTGTGTTAGAATGTAAAATATTCGATCACCAAGACAAAAATAGTTCAGCCCTTCTTACAAAACCTTTACAGATCCAAAATAGAGAGGTCTGGAGCTAATTTTGTCTGAGTGCATACAGTCTATGCTCATTTGTCATCCTAGCCTCTTTGAAAGTTCATGCAAGTTTCTGAAACCTCACTATAGCCACAATATCCAAACGCTTTTCTTTCTATAGACTTTTCTACCATTCCAATTAGGTAGAGATTCTGTAATTGGCACGTTTTCCAGTACATAATATAGACTTTTTTCCTCTTACAACTGTGAGTTTCAATAGCACATAAATGGTTCCAAGACAGAATGAAAATGCAAGGAACTCTCATTTTGAATTGCATTGATTTAATTAAATAGATTATGTTATGGATGTTTAAGATGTAACAACTGCAGAATGAGTATTTGTTGACATTTACATGCATTTAGAAATCCATTATAGACTCTGAACATTAACTCAAGTACCATTTCATACTTTTAATTAGTCTTTGGTAGTTCAAAAATGATTCTGTGTAAAACATATAGACTATGTTTATGAGCTTAAATTACTTGAGATTTAGATAACACCAACAGAGTTCTTGATGTTTCCAATGTTTTCACATTACCTTACTTTTTTAATATTAAAACATCTGCTAATATTTCCATGTGTGTACTGAAATAGGATTTATATATGCCTTTGCCCTTCTTTTTTTGGAGTCATCCCAAAATATTTTGCCACATCACATTCAGAAGCTGAAGATAGATTATACATAATTCATGATCTCTGTCTTCCATGGCAAGAAGAAATGAAAACACAACATTACCTTTTTGCTGAGCAGGGCCCACCCTGTCTATACTTAGAGTATAGTAAGTAATATAATTATTGGAGATTATTAAATGCTATTTGGAGTCCTATGGGGTGTGCTTTTAATCCTTTAGTGCTTAATATATGAGCTGCAAAAACTTCTTTTCATTCAGGACAATTAACCCCTCATGGCTTGTCTTGTGAAGTTGTTCTAGGGATTAGTGGTATTGCTGTTTTAATAGTATTTCCCCATCTGTAACAAACAGTAATATTAATAGGAAATTATATGAGTATAAACTTAATCATCTAAGCTGAGATCATTGATAGTGTTGATGTACACCTATATGCTATATATTATGTTTTCAGGACCTGGTCTTTTTTAGATTAGACATTTAAAGTTTTGCAAATACCCCAGCTGTCATTCCTTTTAAAATGTCTTTACAGTTTTGTCTGGTGGGCTTTCTATTTAGAGTTCATACTACAAACCTCCAGAGTCCACAGAAGTTACAACACAGGGTCATGCTTTTTTGAATGTAGAAGAAGAAATTTCTTGCAAATTCTTTTTTTTTTTTTTTTTTTTTTTTTGCTTTTTTTTTTTTTTCAGCTTGGTGGTTACAGTATGCCTTTACTTGGTGGTTACAGTGTTCTGGGATCATATCTGAGGCCAAGGTTCCATGATCATTAAGAATGAATCTGTACAGCATCAGAACACCCAGCAGTGCAAAATCTGATCTGAATCTGGCAGGAACACATGACTGAATTCCTGTAAAATTAACTATAGCATACAGAAGGAAACTTACGAGCATTTTGTGCTTATATGCCAGTTTTATATATGGTTTGGCATAAAGTCAGAATGGCATTGACAAACAATAATTCAACATAAAGCTTGTAAATAAAGTTAACCTGTCAAAAACCACTGGAACAAATTTGCACCATGGGACCACAGTATGAAGGACTGTGATGTTACATTTTACTTTACTTTACTGTCAGTTCAATTACTTCCTCTGTTTTAAAACTATTCTCTTCCATCTCCATGGGTAAAGTTTTAATTGCCATAGTATACTTTGTGCCAAAGCATGAACAAGATTTACTAAGCCAAAAAGAAAAAAAAAAGAAGGAATAAAGCTCTGCAGCCTAATTTCTTTGGTGCTTATAGGGGAGCTGTATTCTGGTCCCTAATAACAGTGCGCTTGTATATTCTACTAAGACAGACATAATGTAACATGGCTCAGCATTCCTTTGTGTAGGAAGTAAAATTTGGATGAGTATCGTAGCTCATGATTCAAAGTGTCTTTGTTGCTTTTGTCCACTTTTTAGGCCAGGAACTCTTTAACTTTTTTTTTTTCTCATACTCTTCATAGAAGTCTTAGTGTTACTTAGTGAACTCAAGGTTAGAGTTTCCAAGTAGGGACCAAATACTTAAAGGCTGGTAATGCAGATCTTTTAGGTGCTTACTTTTTTGTGTGTCTGGCTTTAGGAGAATGATTATTTCAAAATACCTTAGGACTTTTTCTAGAAATAGGTGTAGGAAATTACTTATATGAGATTACGTATTTTTCATATAGTCACTGTAGGTTTACACGCACTGTAAATGCACATATATTTATATATGGTAAGTAAAGTACATTCTTCCTTTCAAAATAGGTGAAGAGAACATTTGCAGATATCTCAGAACTTCATCAGCTTCTGCTGAAAGTGCACTGTACTATATAGAATCCCTGAGAATTTCCCTTGGGGACACAAAATGAACACTCACTTCTTCTACCTTTGTATTGAAGACAGGTTTTGGAGGGTACAAATGAGCTGAGCAGATAGGTGTGCTCCAGGGATGCACTTAGCATAATCCACCTACTAATGGACACAAAAGCTAGTCCAAAGTAAAAACACTTTAGTGCAGATAATCATGTTCTCAGCTTCATTGTTTCACTGCCCAGATTTGCTTCTACTGTAGTGCAGGACTTACTGATGTAGATAGAACCACAGCACCCATCATAATTAAACTGAGTTGAAAGAAGTTGTAATTAATAGTCTACATACATTACAGACACATCAATAATTTTTACCCTGACAACTGGTATTGCTACACTCCTGATTATTTATATCAAATATGACAGAACAAATCATGTTGGATAAATAGTGTCAGGAGGTGATAGCCAATCATCAAGATGTATTCTGGCTGTTTTGGTTTTAATTTAACTGGCTTTTATCCATTCATTGTTCTGATAATCCTACGATGAAACGCAGGAATAAGATAACTGGTAGCAATTTACCAGTACAATAATCTTTCTCAGCAGTAAGAATATTGGCAGAATTTCTCAGACTGCTGGCTCATTTCAGTGTCAGGTAAACCTGAGTACTGTGGCTGTATGAAGCTCATGACCATATTTCCCCACTGTGAAAGTTCACAGCATCTACTTTAACACTAAAGTTCTGTTGCAACTTTTTAACAATGAGATTTCACAACAATATGGTCCTTTATGACAAATTACACCAAATGTACAAGAGCATCAGGGAAAAAGGGAATGGAAAGTTCTATTTTTTTGTGTATGATAGGAAGGGGAAGAAATTGGATAAGAAGAGCTGGAAAGGCAGCTTGCATGTGAAATACCCCAATTTTTAATAGGCCTACTGACAGAGATAGTCTTGCTCGTAGAAAAGTGTAGTGAATCTGCAGCCACAAATTTTGTACTGTCATATATTTTTTTCTAGAGTATTCAAACTGTCATTTTAAAAGTTTGGCATAAAAGCCAACAATTGGTTTGTTGGATGTCCTTGCAGGGAATATTCTATTTTTCAGATAGATACAAAAAACAATAATACTTTTTATTTTGTCTTACTGAATGTTTGACTTAATGTTTTTTCTAGGTATAATAGTGTGCAAACAACCCTAAAAATTGAGACTACCACTGGACTTTTCCTGAATTAGCAATAATTAGAAGAAATTAAAATCAGTATTAATTTTCCAAGGTGGTCTTTTGATAGAAATATCTGAATAATCTAAACAAAACAGCAAATACTGAAGGAAGTATCTCAAGTGTCTCAAGGATATTTAATTTTAGGTTTTATATTTTTGCTTCCAGTTGGATATTTTTATTTGCATGTTATTTTTTTCTGTATCATGTGTTAAATAGGAAATTGAATTCTGATACCCAAGACAGTGAGTGGTTATGTTCTCTACAATCAGCTTGTCTAACACTTTAGCCCAGATAAAAATTTGATTAGATTTGAGTTTAAAACAGCTTGACAAAAAATCTTAACTCCTCTATTAACAGAAGTGGTCCCACAGAGTGTCAAAAGTAAGTAAGATTTTAAAAAAGCAATATATTTCTGTAAGGGACTTCATGTCCTCTGACACATGCACTGGCTGAGAAATTCCTACATGTACTGCTGTGTGTTCAGATGCACTGTCTTTACCAAAGCTGTTATTTCTGACATATAATTTGCAGAGGTATTTTGTCATTTACAGATACAGAAATACAGTTCAGTGAGTATTTGTAGAGTATGAGGCTCTTGAAGAAGCAGGCAATTCACCTTGGGATAGTGCTATCGACAAGTGAAAAAGTCTTTCCACATTTGGAGAATGATGGCGCAAGAACTGTAAAAGTATGCTAGATTTAGAGACACTTAATCTACATTTATGATATTTATGTTAAAAGAGTAAATGGACAAAATCATTAAGTTTCATGTGATTGAGCTAGACCAGTCTGAGGTGGAGGAGAGGAAGAGACAGTAAGTAACTAATTTATTCTCCTGTTATTGCAACATTAATTGAATTTTATGTTATATACAGAAGTTCTAGGCAAACTTTATTTATTGATTGATTTATTATTAGTATTTAATTTCTTTATAAACATACACCTACACAAACTTTTGTAATGAAAATCAATGTATTTTAACATGTGAATGCTATGATATACACATACTACATATTTAGCAATATAACAGAAGTAATTTCAAAACCATGTCATTCAAATTAATGGCAAAGGCTAGTAAACCATTTTACACAATGGATAGTTTAGGCTTAAAATAAACAAAACCCAACAATTCTTTTTTTTTTCCCTAAATGCCAAATCTCAATATACATTTTGAATTAATTTCTGTCTTCAGAAAAATTGGTTTTAGAATAAAGTCTTTCTATAAGAGCCCCAGTAAGTTTTTATGTTAATAAGTAATATCAAGATCATGTCACTTAATGATTAATTTCATATCTTCATATCAGATTATATTTAATTATAGTATTCTAATGTAGTAGTACAGTGAATTTCAGCCCATGATCTGTGGGGTGTCATGGACTTCTGCCACAGAGTCTGTAAATGTAATCAAAAAAAGCAAGCTATTCTCAATAGAGATAGACTTTTATAGAACTGTAGCTCACTTTGGAGAACTTGTAGCTGTCTACAAAGCAAAGGAGGTGGAAAACCTCTATGTTAGTGGATACTTAAAAGTATAAGTGACTTAAAATAATGATGTGAAATATTAATAAGCTAAAGGAAAAACAGATCTATTGTGCTACTCAGTCCCATTTCAAAGCAAGAATAGAGAAAGTGCAGACAGGCTATGGTAGACTTCTATCAAACTTTTAAAGCTTGTGGCAGAATCTCTTTAACTCTTCACATCAGTGAGGTTTCAAGAGTCCTCAGGGATCATTATTGCAGTTGAGGAGAAATGGAATAGTGTATCCAGCATGCATACTGTGCAAACAGATTGGAAAAAGATAAACACAATAAACTTGTTTTTGTACCATTCAGGAAGCCCTTATTTTGATGAATGAGGAGATCTAGTGCCTTTTATAGACACATCATCCTACAGAAGCAGAACCGCAGAAAGGAGAGAAGAGAAGAAATAAGATTCTCTGGCATTGCATCATATATATTTACTCACCTGTGCAAAACTGAATGCTACTTAGAACACATGAAATGATAGCAAGTCAGAATGATAATTTTATCCCAGTCTTGACATCTTCTGTAGTTAAGATGGCTAAATAGCAGACTAGAAGGGCTTGTTTGTCTAAAAGTTTATTTCATTTCACCCCAATTTGTCTATTGGTCTTACAAAAGATACTACCTCTCCCTGACAACCTTTTCTTCTTTATGTGGTAGAAGGCAGTGGAGAATCAGTCTCTCGTGTAGCTTTCTAACTATATATCAGTCTTATGGAAAGTTTATTTCACCACATACAAATAGATTCTTTAATCATGGAAGCTTCATCTGTCAATCACATGCCACTACTAATAATAACCAAATGCTGCACCCACTAAAGGATGGCAAAGTATCTAAAAGCAGGTGGCAGAGAAATAGTGTTACACTGGCTCATGCTGTCAAATCAGCATTAAAATATCATCACATTATCTATCACACAACTTATATTTTCAGGGTTTAAAATAAATGTCTTTGTATGTTTAATAAGGAGATTAAAATAATGAAATATAGCTATTTCTTGTGAAGCTCAGCTCATGTGAATGACCTAATCATCTTGGCTCTTTTTATAGTTAATGAAGAGAAATAGACCTTTTTAGAATTGCATAGTTCATCCAATCTATTTTAGGTATCTACTTTAGGATGACATTAATCATACCTCTTATGTTACTATTAACTCTAAAAGACAGGCAACTGGTTTAGGTATGGCTGTTTATATGATCAATGCTGAGAGCTAGTTAAAATGAATGCTACACCTTTTGTCTGGAAACTGAGAGTGTTTGCTTGCTTCTTTTTTGTCAAAGGCATTTTGTGTTTTCAGAGGAGTCAGTTGTTGGACAACTTTAGCATCTGTACAGGAAGAAAAGCAGGGTATTAGACTCCTTGCCATTTTTTCAGATGAGGTTGATCTCAGCGCCAGGAGAAAGGCAATGAGAAAAACATGATGCCAATTCTAGTTTTTGCATTTGTAAAATAATGAAAGGTTGTCTATGGTTCTGTTTTTTACCATAACGATGTCTGATTTTCTCCTAATTAGTGAAGGACCTCATAGAATCATAGAATGGTTTGGGTTGGAAGGGACCTTAAAGATCATCTAGTTCCAACCCCCCTGCCATGGGCAGGGACACCTTCCACTAGTTCAGGTTCCTCAAAGCCTCATCCAGCCTGGCCTTGAACACTTCCAGGGATGGGGCAGCCACAACCTCTCTGGGCAACTTCATATAGAGAATGAGCTGAAAACAGCAAACTGAAGGGAAGATCAGCAGCCTGATTCAGAACCACTTAATGAAGCTGTACAGTAAAACAAAGACAGCAAAATGGAAATCATTTGTAGAGTCAGAATTACTTCCTTGGGCTGGGGACATGACAGTAATAAAGGAAGAATCCACAAAGAAGAATCTGGAATTGAGAAAGATGAATCTGGAACCACTGTTTATATTGCTCCAAGAACTGCACCTTGAGGCAAAAGGAGAGTTTTAGGATGCATCTTTACATTTTAGCTATGCTATATGGAGAGAATGCAGAGGAAAGGGTAAAATATGGAAAGAGTTGTAGCTGCTCAGAGTAGAAATGCTCATTCCAAGGAGCACAGAGGGAGCTGTTTATCCCATTCAGCTTGTTAATAGGCCAAAAAGGGGAATGCTAATTAAAAATGAGTGTAAGTCTATTTCTTCATTTCAGCAGAGAAGAAACTGAAGCCATGCTATCTTGACACTAGGATGGATGAAATAACCTTTACATTTTCTTCCTGAGTTACCACTATGGTCTGCTGGCTTTGTTATAGAGATTAGATGAGGAAGTGAAGCTCCCACTTCATGCCGAATACAGGGGCAAATACTTCCTTTCCTCTGAATAAAAAAGAATGAAAGAATAGAAGTGGTATAAACTAATAAATTGCTCACTAATCTCTTCTAGGATAGTGTAGATAATACTCTTTGTTCAATAAACTAATGCCATAATCAAATATCAAATGAATAATTAGTTCTTGGTGTTTCAGTTTCTGATCTATCCAAATTATATATAATTTATCTTTGGTCACCATGGATACATCTAATCTAATTGAATCATGAGAATATAATTTGCATCAAGATCAGATTCATTGGCATTATATTTTGTTTGATATCATATCTCTGTGTCTTTTTTTCTTCTTTTCCAATTTCTGTTTGCAGGTTTTGACCTAGTGAAGTGTGAAGATCCTGGCATACCAAATTATGGCTACAAGATCCGAGATGAAGGACATTTTATAGACACTGTCATTTTATACAGCTGTAATCCTGGCTATACAATGCATGGTAGTAGTATTATGACCTGCTTAAGCGGAGATCGAAGAGTTTGGGACAAACCTTTGCCTGCTTGCATAGGTAATACGGATTGTGACAATGAAAGAATTCAGTCTGATGTTTCAAGAAAAAAAAAACAAATATTCTGTCTTTCTGTACTTTGTGATTTGATAATAGTGTAAACACATATTAAATTTCAAGTAAAGATTTTATGTGGACATCCACATATAACTTCTCTGAAGTAGATGGCTGGCTATTAATGGCTACAAAACTGCTGGGAAACACTTTTTTCTGTAGGGCAGCCTTTGATGAAAGACAACTGCTTTGGTTCTGATGATATCCTGGGTCATCAAGTCAGAAATGCTGTCACAGGCAGTGGTGTTATCTAACCACTTCAGAAGCTAAGAAAGCCTGATCATAAAGCTAATAAAGATTTTTTTCACCTTACCTGTTTTCATCAGAAATTATTTCAGCATCTCATTTCTATGAAGCTAATTTCTAATTTTCATCCTACATTGGTGGATTGTTTTATCTGCGTGCTCTTGAGTCACTGTTGCCATGCTAGGATACCCCCCCGTCAGACCCTTGAGGTAGACCTTTTCTTTAAACATCACGTGTTCAAGTGTCTAAAACTGTGTTTCATTACAACCAACATAAATGCTAAATAGAGACGTACTAGGTGAGATGCATAAAAGAACTGAACACCGGTATAGCTATTGCCCATTGTACCTTTGCTAGGCAGTTTCTCTCCTCCAGTTTTGCTTCCCAGTCCAGCAATTACCAGTGACTTCCTGAGTTCAAGTTTCACATGGACTTCCCATGAGCCCTTGCGAAAGTCTTTCTTTCTAGGTGTCTTCTGATGCTTAGTGTTTGCCTCTGCTGCCTGCTACAGGCAGGCCCCCAGCTGCTTTCAGCACTCACCTGACCTGCAGGATCCTTGCTTGTTGCCTCTCTCCCATATTGGGTGCTACATTCTCCATTCCAGGAGCTGCTTCATGCTGAACACATTCACAGACCTGCAGTCTACAAAGGAGCAAGCTCTCTTCCTTTCAAAAGTTCAGCTTACCCAGAGGGTAAGTGCCAGAAAAACATCAGTGAACAGCATTTCTGCTGTCTTAGTAGAGGTGTTATTTTTCTCACTTGATTCTAGAATTGTATCTGTAAGTTTTCTTATATATGTATGACAGGTCAAAACAACTCTTTCCAGTTTTGATTTAAAGACTTTTCCAGCCTCTTTATATATTCAAGTCCTTGAGCTCTTCAGTTAAATTGGCTAGCTTCCTTTTCCTTTAAGTTTGCCCTTTTGTAGAGAAGAGCCATAATTAGTCCTACCTTGCCTATCTCCCCATTTAATTTAAATGAAGTCATTACTCTAAGGTCATTTTCTGTAATATTTTCTTGTGCCTGTGTTCACTACCAAGTAAGTATTTGAATCAGTTCTAAAATACTTGTTGGTTTCAAGTATATTAGGTGAATAAATCCATCCATCTACCTATTTCCTTTTCTTAGTAGCATGATTTGTCCTCTAATCTAATAGGGATGTTAAAATCTCAACCATATAGTATTTAAAAAAAAAAAAAAAAATCGTGTATTCCAGTCCGACCTGGAGGAAGGAAGGGAATCCAGGATCAAGTGAATCCAAAGAAAATTCCCATCTTTGCTCCTGTAGAACATCTTTCATAACCCTTCTCCAAAATATTTTCGACCAATATGTTTGTTTTTTCATGCTTTTATTTAGTTTACTGCATCACTATTATGTAATGGTCCCCCCACTCCCATATTTCTACCTGTATTTCCAGTTTTCTTGGTAACAGTATACTTTTAAGCTTCTATATTCCACTTATGATTGCTACTCTATTTTTTTTTATTATACTTTGATTTTGTACCTTGCATTACTAGATTTGGTTTCTGTATTTTGTTGCTAAGCTTTTGAAATTACTTGTACCGAAATCTCTTATTTCTTGAGGATTTCACTTCATCCCTAAGTGGAATTATGTCCCGATATCAATAGAATAATCAATTTTCTTTTAGTATCCTGAGACAGATTTTGTTCTTGCTGTCTGTTCAACTACAAAGCTATCTTTCTATGTACCTTTATCTCTTTACATATCTTTTTATTTGCTGTGCTTGTTCCTATCTTTAAAATCAAATTTGGGGATTGCATTAGTTTTGTATAATCTCCCTCTTCCTGTTTCTCAATTTAAAACTCTTCTGAAACATTAATTAGCTCCCCAAGAAGTCAAATGTTCACCATTCTCTCTGAAAATCTTCTAAAGGTGAATCTTCCTAAATAGCCTTTCACAAACAGTCTGTTACCTTCATTAAATTGTTATGTTTTTTCTACTGTTCTGTGCACAGGAAAACTTGTCATGAAGATCCCTGAAAACTCAGTTAACCATCTGCAGATCATTTCATACTCTTTTTTTTTCCCCCTCCAGTGTTATTTATATAATCTTATCTTTCTTCAGTTTTCTCTTATGCTATAAGTTTTATTGTTTCTACTCTGATGTGACTAGCTTCCTTTTCTTCCTTTTTCTTAATTTATCGTGAACTTCCAAGTATCACTTTCTTTCTTGGACACATTTTCTTAATATCCTCCTGTTTGTGGAGACCTATTCTTTTTTGCTTGTTGTGTTTTAGATCAGCATTTGGTATTTGTTGTTCTCTCCAGTGACATTTACATTCATCGTTGTCTTTATAATCATTTCAATCTAATGCACAAAAAATTTCAAGCCCATACATAGACATATTCCACATATTCTACACCTAGTCATTTTCAGTGATATACTGCTGTATTGGTCTTAGCCTTAATGTTTATTTTTTTTATGTTCTAAGCCTTAATGAAGAAAATCAATGAATTCCTGTAATTCTTTGTCTAGAAGATTATAGAACGTGTTTGAACATGTCATTTCTATTAGTTATAGTCTAGTTATTTACTTTATATAGTACATTCTTTGAGATGGTGATTTTACAGCGTGCTTATTCCTGCATATTGAAAACCAAACTTTTTGGATTTTTGTTATAATCACTTTTGAAAGTTTATTTTTGATCTGCTCCTAAAATTGATATATATTTTTTTAAATTTATGACCTATATAATGCATCATCCCAAATTTTGTCATGTAGTCTGTTTCTAAAAGAGTCTTCTCAAAATTCTAAAGCAAATCTGTCAATTAGTTTAAATAGTTTTGGTTTCACCGAGTTATCTTGAGTTCTTTGGTAAATACAGTACTGTATCAGTTTCTTTATCTGTAGTTACCACAGTGATTATTGCATTCTGAACTTTCTCGTATAATGAAAATTAACTGAAATCTTGGGCAAAGGTTACCTTTGAAGAAATTATGTACTAAAGCAGCTTTCTGCTGTGGTTCCACAAATAATATGTAGTGTTTTGAGTGATCAAACCAGCAGGATAGGTAAGTAAATCAGTCACCTTGTTTCCTCTACTGTTATCTTCCCTCCTGGTAACAGTTTGGTTGTCAGCAGTGACTTCATGGCATGCGTAAGATTTATTGTTTGTTAGGAGTGTTGCTGATAGATTACTTGGTCCAACTGCCATGTTCATCATCTGTGTCTTACACTATGCTTGCTGGACAGCCGTGCCTGAAGAGTTCCCCATGGTAGCATTTTTTAATACCACTACTTGTAAGGCAACACTGTAAATGAAGTAGGAATTCAGGTACATCACTTAACTGAAGAGTTACTGATCCTTTTTTGGTTTGGTGGCACCTGACTGTTACACAGTTCCAGTCTCATCAGGGTGCATCTTTATAGTGGCCAGACAACAGCATGATGCTCTAAACAAGCAACGTAAGAATCATTTGATTCTGGATGCTTAGCACTACAGTTGGTCTCTCCACAAAGTTAAGATAGCATTGATAATAAAAATGTTTTAAAGCAGACACTGCATACTTTCAAATCATAGCTTTCTGATTTACTCTCTCACTTTGTAGGCATATGGCATTTAAATTTTTAAATACTAAAGGAAATTACTAGGCAATACCTAACTGCTTTTTGATGTACTTAAACTTGAAGTTCTACAGAAGTATCTTGAAAGCATTAAACTAAAGGCATTTTGACATTAGAACAACAGAGTAGGTGATTTTAATGACAAAACCCAATGCTGTAAAGTCTGAATTTGAGCATTCAGTGTTACTTAGAAAAGCCAAACATGTTAGATGGCATATTTCTGAAGCATTTTTGCTCTCTTGCTGATGCTAAAATTGTGCTTTTGTAATCTCAGTTCATATTGAACTACTCCTGTCGGTAAAATAACTAAAAGACAGAAGTATGGTTTCTTGCTTTATAACAAGGTAGGAATGAGGTCATTATATGTGCATCTTTAACTCCTGTACGTGTCCTGGTTTGTATGTATGTGTACTACTTGAGAGATATTAGATCATTCTGTTACCTTTTCAGAAGACAGATGTGGAATGGACAGAAAATGGAAGTGAAAAATACTACGGTCTTGTTAAAATAAATGTAATCCTTCCTTACTTTGTAGCTGAGTGTGGTGGTCGAATTCATGCTGCTACATCGGGGCGCATTTTGTCCCCTGGTTATCCAGCACCATATGACAACAATCTTCATTGCACTTGGATTATCGAAGCAGATCCAGGAAAGACAATAAGGTACATGCTTAATTTCAATATTTATTGTTTACTTCAGTATTTTATAATTTATAGTCTATGCCTTACATTCTCACACTCCTCTACACAATTTTTTGTTTATTAACTCCTTCTTACATTAATAAAGTTGATGCTTGTCATGGTGGCATTTATGAGTGCCATTTCTCTAGGGAACCTGGGTATCTAATTGTGTAGGGGACATCTAGGCATCTAATTCAGAACTGTGCATTCCATTAGATAATACAGCCTATAAATCTTCAGTGTGGTAGAGTGATGCACTGCTATGCCTTTTTCTAGCTGCAAACAAGCTGAAGTGCCAAGCTGTTGTGGTGGGTTGACCTTGACTGGATGGCCGGTGCCCACCAAGCCGCTCTATCACTCCCCTCCTCAGCAGGACAGGGAGGGGAGAAAATAAGATTGAAAAAACCCTCGTGGGTCAAGATAAAGACAATTTAATAAAGCAAAAGCAAAGGCCATGCATAGAAGCAAAGGAAAACAAAAGATTTATCCTCTACTTCCCATCAGCAGGTGATGTCCAGCCATTTCCTGCGAAGTAGGGCTTCAGTACCCGTAGTGGTTGCTCCGGAAGACAAACATCGTAATAACGTATGCCTCCCGTCCTCCTCCTTTCTCTTAGCTTTTATTGCTGAGCAGATGTCATATGGTCTGGACTATGACTTTGGTCCGTTTGGGTCAGCTGTCCTGGCTGTGTCCCCTCCTCTCAGCCTACTGGTGAGGGGGGATGTTGGAGAGACAGCCTTGATGCTGCGCGAGCACTGCTCCGCAGCAGCCAAAACACCTTTCTAGCTACCAGTACAGAGCACAGCACTACGAGGGCTGCTATGGGGAAAATTAACTCCACCTCAGCCAGACCCAATACAGCTGTCAATAGTGCCTTGAATCACTGTAATGCCATTCTTTTATATTTTACTGTCACATTCAATGTAATAATGTGTTTTAAATCAAATATAATTATTCAACACTATTCCTTAAATACATTACCTCAAGCAGCTGTAAAGTTCTTGAGTCTGTCAGGAGTGCTTAGACATCAGGCATCTTGGACCCTGATGGGTATCTATTAGGAACTGTCTTTTTGTCATGAATGCTTTGATCTGGTGAGGATTTGACAATGAACAGCAGCAGCAGAGAAGATTAGTGCTATAAAGCTTTATATACAACTCTGAAGGGTTTTCATTTTCTATTCCTGCTCTCTTCCGTTATACCATTATTAACATTTATAACATTTTGAATTATGTAAGTATCAGACTTTTTCCCCATAACCATTTGAATAATAAGACCAGCAACATCTCAGAAGACGTTGGAAAAAATCAAATTTGAGAAAAATGATGAGATTTTAATAATAAGTGTGTACAGGACTGAGAGAATGCTTTATAGATAAGGACTGGAAGATTTCTCCACATAGAGTAGGCAGCATAACAGAAAAGGTAAGAAATTAGAAGAATGCAGAAAATGAGGAAGACACAACTGGTGACTAATGCACGAAATAAAGGTGCATACCAAGAACTGAATGATGGAATCTAGAGCTTTTATTTCTATAATGATTTATGGAAAGATGATGGAAGGATTCAAGAACTCAGGCAGAAGGAAATCAGTAATACAATAAGAACTTTTAAAACAGTTTTTCCTCGTCAGTTTGACATACTGACAAGAAAGACTATCATACTTTGCTGTTGTTGAATAGCTAAGTGAAGGAATACCAACATTTAAAGACTCTTTCAGCTCAGTTTTGCTGCAGTAACACACAGTTTCAAAAACTTTGAAATGGCAAGTTCTATTCAATATTCAAGCTAGTTTGTCCACGCCGAACAGGAAGTTGCTGTGAAAGCAAGAATGTAACAAAAGCATTTAACTTCTAATCAAGATAGATAATCTTAATCTCTGTCATTTTAAAATAATCTATTGGTACTAATATGTTTAATGATACGCAACAGACATTAATTTTATACTCTAGTGAGAGAAGTATGTGATTTCCAGTTAATGTGTTACTTCAGAATATTAGCTATTTATTTATTTAGAGCAAAAAGTTAGCAAATGGTAAGCTGTTTCATTATTTAGTTTATGTGGACAATAGTTTTAACTGATCACTTAAATGAAAATTACTACTTTTTAAATTTAAACAGACAAAACAATATAAGCAAATGGCAAGTTATTCACTGAGAGGTTTATTTCCTTTTTTATTTTTAGTAATCCTGTTTCACTAAGCCAAATAATGAATTCACTCCATTATAGGTGATTTCAATGCATCATTTACATTTAAATGACAATTTTCAAATTAATGATTTCCAATTAATGATAAATGTAATGAAGAAATATCAACACGTAACTATTTGAAACAAAAAAGTTTTGATACTTATCTATTAGATTTCTTCAATGTTAAAAATGTAAACAGACAGCGCTTGAAGTCAGTGCACATATTTTGACTTATAACATTCTTGAACACCTTTCTAAATCTAATGCTTCACCTGGAGATAAATACAGATTATTCCATTATAATACAATTTTATATTTTATGTATTTTGGCATGAGGCAAAGATAGGTTAGCATGTTTTCTGGTGTTGTATAGGAAAGAAAATGCCATGTTGACAGAATTTCCTGTGCTATGTATGCTGTCCAGTAGCTGCTGCTTTTTTTCAATTGCATGTAATTCAAGCCAATCCGTGTTCTTGGTATCATCATTTGAATAGAGAGGAAATCTTTGATGACATCATAGTTCTTATCCCTTAAAATATCTATCATAAAAATGTTAGCTTATAGAACAAGTACTGTATGCCCTGTAATGGTGTTTTCTGTAATTCAGGCATTTACAGAACAGAGTAGCATCTGTCTTACAAGATCAGCTCATCCAACAGGAAAAATGGATAACTCTGCAGGACCACCAGCCCTGCTTCAGTCCTAAACACCATCTCAAAACTAAGTACAGTTTGGGAATGATTGCATGGAGTTTTGTGTATTTGTGTGTAATGAGTAATGTGCACTGCTTTACTTTCTCTTTGCAGTCTGCATTTTATTGTTTTTGACACTGAGGTTGCTCATGACATCTTGAAGGTATGGGATGGGCCTATTGAGAGCAGCATACTTCTGAAAGAATGGAGTGGCTCAGCCCTTCCAGAGGATATTCACAGCACTTTCAACTCATTAACATTACAATTTGACAGTGATTTCTTCATCAGCAAATCAGGCTTCTCCATTCAGTTTTCAAGTATGTAGATATTTTTTCATCTTAAATATAAGAATTATATGCATTATTTATATATATTATTCTTATATATATTAACTGTTTCTCATCTTTCAACTTCCTCAGTCTTTAAAAAAAAAAGAGATTATTTTAATTATTTTATATATTTATGCAAATAGCTATGACTAGGGAGAATTTTTGGATTTGCTTTGAATGTTTAAGTTTTCTTATTCCTTGTTTTGTACAGCAATCACATGCCTAGCATTATCTAATTAGCACTATTTAACAAGTAAAAATAGGTTCGTGCATAGATAAGTTTTCTTCTGCACTGACAGTTTTAACTGTTCCTGCCAGTGCTACCTAATAATATATTATTCTGTGTTTACTCTTTATGTTGTTTGGGTTTTTTTTTTCTCACAGCATTGGTTGCATTATGCATCGTTTTTACGACCTTAACCACTGTTAATGTTAAACTGAGAAGGAAAATATATCTTACCATATTGAAATACATTTAAAAATTTACTATTTAACTAATCAAATTCATCTTTAGGTCTAAAGTGAAATCTCCTCTGTATACAGAGGAGCTGTGATTGATATTGTTCAAGTGATCAATATTGTAAAACTGCGTATGTGGAGTTTTTCTATGATACTATGACTGAAGTGTTAGAGACTGAGGGTAGGACTGCAGGGAGACTGTATCATTGTCTTTCACTCAGTTGTTGCATCCTTATATATCTAGATATAATGTATGTAAGTGTATTTCTCCTCAGGAACATAGTAAAATTATGAATTAATAAAATGTGTGAGAGTAGGAGTATTATTTAAAACCTTCTCTGTAGGTGCTGTCATTCAGAAGTAAAGGGCACTATTAAGCTTTCAGTCATTATTATTTGCATGAGCAAGTATACTTTGGGGGTTTCCTGGTCTCTAAATAATGCATTTTACATTTACCCGTTTACTTCATTTTGCTTGATTTTTCTGAATGCTGTACCCCGCAAACCACAGGCTCTTTCATCAGCCCTAAGGTACCTAGTTAAAAGTATGCAAAATGAATTAAAGACAAAGAGCAGAATAAACATTTGTAGAATTTCTGACCAGTGTACTATATATATAATATGCTGCTTTTCATGTTGATTGAAAAATGTTAAATTTTACATTTGTGGAAATGAAGGGTTTTTTTGCTCTGTTAGGGTTACCAAACACATTTTATGTTGTATTATATGAAAATATTTACAAGTTTATGCACAAATTTTGAAAGGAGGAAAATGTTTAAGCAGTTAGATTTGTTAACACATTCTTTGACCTTCAGTGATACTTATAGTATGTAGAAGACAATTTAATGCTTTAAGGGTGAAGAACTGATTTTGTCATCTTAGTATAATATCTGATGGATGCACTCAGTGGTCATGCTGGCAATTGCAGAGTATGTCTTACTGCAATTAGTGGTGAAGAACTGAATGCCTTAGCTGAAGTAAAGGGAAAATGATATTAAAGTTTCATTCACCCTGCTTGACAAGTGGAATGTTTTATTAATTTTTTAATTGTAAGGAGTAAAAAATATGATTTAAGGAATATGTTAAAGTAAATGTTAAATTATTTCATCTAAAAATCAGAGCTTCGTTTATTTAGTCTTCTTGAGGCGATGGGCAGACCACTGTGGCCTTGATCTGTAAAGGATTTAAACTAATTAATCTATGGCTAAGTGAGGATCTTTGCATGCTTTAGTATTCATCGTGTGTTCAAACTGTGGGCCAGTTTATAGCAAAGCTGCACAGAATATTGAAATTTCACTACTTTAGTGGTTTGTAACTCAATGAATAAAAGTCTTGAGTTGCTTGAACTTTTTTCTGCTAATTGCAGAAGATGTAGATGTTTTATTACAAGTTCTGTGAAGGTGACTGCTCAAGTTTCGTGTCTTTGTGTCACTAGAAGGATTTTCAAGTGTTGCATTTATTAATGAGTATATTTTATTTAAATATTAATTACAGTCCAAGAAGTAAACTTCAGGTGCATAATTGCACAGGTTTGGAAAACTTTCAATAATCTGGACTTCTTAGACATGCAATTTCTGTATTGGATTATGCAATTGGGATGAGTGTCTATGTCAGTGAATATCCACTTAAGGGATCATACAAAGGATATACATCTGAGAGTATCAGGTCAGAACAACAGCTTAAAGACAAAGCATTAAAGTGCTAACCTTTAGCTGGAGAATTTCTTTCACTGTGCTGTGAATGTGCTGATTACTTTCTATATTTTTCAGTCTAGAATGTCCTTACTGCATCTGCCTAAAAAAGAGGTGCTGTGAAAGGATAGTATGAGGTAGATCAGAAAATATCACCTATAAATTACTTACTGTTGATTGTAAATGTAATTAGAGGTATTTTTAATGGAAAAATATAAGTGGCTGAAGGTTACAAAATGTTTGAACACTGTTAAAAGTGCCTTGTCTTGCCCACTCAGCTCAGCACGTAGAGCATGAGGACATGAACTGACAAGAGTGATTATGTTAATTGTAATCAGTCTAATGCTTTTCATTAAAACTTAATTACCATTTAATCATGCATAAAAGGACAAAAAATGGAGTTCATTGTACAAAATTGACCTTTACTCTTGGGGTTAAATACATTTAAACTATGTATTACAAGTCAGGGATGTCAACCGACTCTTCCTGGTCATGATACTAAAAGTGAACACAAGAAGGGTATAGGCAAATTTGGTATTTGGCTTCTTGATTCCAAAGAAACAAAATTACTGGCAGCAAAAACTTCCTGCCTAAGTTAACCACAAAAAACAAGTTTTCTAACCTAGCTTATTCTGTCCAACGTGTCTAAGGTAAATGGGATAAATTTCCCTCTGAAGTTGCCTTTTTCTTGTTATCAGCTATAGGTCTAGATGTACTAACATATGCTAAATTTCAAACCTCTGGACATCTAAGGGCAGGTGAAATGAATCCTACCTGTCTTTTTACAGGTGTCTACTTCCCTTTGATATGCCACAAGGTATCCTGGCTAATCTCCATCTGCCAGTCCGGAAGGTCACACACCCATAAGTCCTTGGTCATATCTTCCAGTCTTGTGCAGATACCTTGGATATTGTAAGGCATCTCGAATGAGACTAGCTGCCTATGTTGAAGCAGATCAATCTTGCCCTGAATGTTTAATCTTCAGCTACTCTAGACTCCTGAAAGCACCTGAACCCCATGCTAGCAGATGGTCCATTGCTTTTATTGACCTGAAGCTTATTTTATTGAGAGCTTGTTTATATCTAACCATATAATTCGTTTCTTGATATTTAACAAAACCAGTAGAAGTGGCAGATGATCGGAACAGCACTGGCAGTTGCTAGTTGCATTATCATTCTTACACACTCAGACAGCCTTATTTTAACAATACCTAATAGTAGTTCTACATTCACTGTCTAGCCTTTTTTCTTGAACTAAATTCTCAGCTGTTGCAACTTAAAGAGAACTGTATCCTTTTCTTAAACTAAATAATGCATTCATAGTTCCTCAGCTGGTTTTCATAGATTTTGCTCCTCAAGGCTATAATACATCAAAGGATTATTTGCACTCTTCTTAAAATAGAAAAAACATTTTTGGAAATGTCTGGCTTTTCTAGAGTCAGGCCCATCTGTGATCGTTTTCTATGCCTACCTCTGGTTCTATGGCATTGTTAATTTCTCTTAGTCATAGTATTCTGTAAGCATACACTTTAATTAACAATATACCTATCTCTGCTTTCATGAGAACAGAAAGGTTATCTTTTTTTTTGCTAATACAGAAGAACTGGCAAAAAGTTAATAAAGTAGCAAAGAGTTTTTTCTTAACTTCTTTGAAATATTTCTGTGTTATTAAAAGAACACTCATTTTAGTAAAAGCAAAGATACAAAATTAAGGCACTTCTATAGTTGGTTTAGTCAATTTTTTTTTCTGTTGTTTGCTTGCTCTCCCAATATATTTAAACTTTGCTCTTGAAGTAAATGCAGATAAAAGCAATGATGAGTAAAGATGCCTGACTAAATCTTTATCTCAACAAGTCATCAATTATGATAATAAAAATAAACAACTTATACCAACCAGTTAATTAGAACAATTATTTGGAAATTATTGTGTCTGATGTTGACACATCTGTTGATATCTTACTTCCTCTGACAAGAGCTTAAGCATCAGCAGTTCTGTGTTCCATAGTTCCTAATGACACTGGGCTTAATCTGACAAATCTGTTTAAGCAATGATGCCTGCTTCTGTCCAGTTTTGTAATTCCATTTGATCATTTGTTTGTCTACAGCAATTCTGACAGTAACTGTGTCACCTATCTCAAACTGTTTAGAGTACTGTTGTCTTGTAAATTGTTATTTTATTGCTGAGATAACTTTTAATCGCTTGCCAAATCATAGAATCATAGAATCATTTAGGTTGGAAAAGGCCTTCAAGATCGAGTCCAACCATCAAACATGCCCACTAAACCATGTCCTGAAGTACCGCGTCCACTTGCCTTTTGAATACCTCCAGGGATGGTGACTCAACCACTTCCCTGGGCAGCCCATTCCAATGTCTGACAACCCTCTCAGTAAAAAAAAATTTCCTAATATCTAATCTAAATCTCCCTTGCCTCAACTTGAGGCCATTTCCTCTTGTCCTATCTCCAGCCACCTGACAGAAGAGACCAGCACCCACCTCACTACAACCCCCTTTCAGGTAGTTGTAGAGAGCAATAAGGTCTCCCCTCAGCCTCCTTTTCTCCAGGCTAAACAACCCCAGTTCCCTCAGCCGCTCCTCATAAGACTTGTGCTCCAGGCCCCTCACCAACTTGGTTGCCCTCCTCTGAACACGCTCCAGCAACTCCATGTCTTTCCTGTAGTGAGGGGCCCAAAGCTGAACACAGGACTCGAGGTGCGGCCTCACCAGTGCTGAGTACAGGGGGGCAATCACCTCCCTGCTCCTGCTGGCCACACTATTTCTGATACAGGCCAGGATGCCGTTGGCCTTCTTGGCCACCTGGGCACACTGCTGGCTCATATTTAGCCAGCTGTTGACCAACACCCCCCAGGTCCTTTTCTCCCAGGCAGCTTTCCAGCCACCCTTCCCCAAGCCTGTAGCGCTGCATGGGGTTGCCGTGACCGAAGTGCAGGACCCGGCACTTGGCCTTGTTGAACTTCATACGAAGCTACTACTGCTTCATACGAGCTACTACACCTAAGTAGTATAAGCATTTCCATGACAGAATCTTCGTTGCTAGGATTTGTCATGCAATTATTGCAGTTTGATTCACAATTAAATTATCAGGAAAGGGGGGTTAGCACAAAAATATATTTTAAAAGAAATTTACACTTGCGTAATCGTATATTTGTCTTACTAACTAAATTTCGAGTTCAAAGAAAATGAAATCCATTAAGACATCCCATGTCAAAATAAATGGACACAAGAATTCAAGATTCCCTTTTAAAGCCTAACCTAATCATTTTGCAGTTCAGTCTCTTGTCTTGCTTTCTGTGATGCTATAAATGTTGCATTCCATGCTCAAAATAACACAGTTTCATGCTAATGAATTAGATGATGGGTAGGAATGCTATGAAACTGTGTCATAGCATTGCTACCCATTGTCTAATACATGGCCTGGGCAACGCAGCCTCAGTTTCATCGCAGGTAGCAGTTCTTCATTCCCTTCCTGTGGAACTGAGCAGAAATTAATCTTGTAGGTTACTTTGATGGTTATCTCTAATCTCCTGAGCTTTTGTACTTCAGACTTAATGAAGGAGGCTGCATTAGCATTTGGGTTTCTTTTTTCTTTACATTCTTGGACAATACAAGATATTTAAATACGTGGTTGATGCTAATTTGCACACTTCCTGGTCTGTACATTTACCTATATTACATGAGATACTTTTTAGAGAGCATACACTATTTTTTCACATTTGGAAATGTTTGTTAGTCTGAAATCACTGCAAATCCTATGTACAATGTCTCAGCTTTGATATGCCAAAATCCTTCTCAAACCTATTGTGCAAGCATAATGCACTAGACAGGGGAAGCTTGTGCATTGCCTGCAATTTATGAGCCTAAGTCCTGAAAAGCCTTTATTATTTTTATAACCACGTGGAGTAGGAGAAAATAGAGTGTCTGCAGCACAACACTACAGCAAGTAGCTTATGTGATTATTTACCATAGACATAGTGAACATGCTATTGATGAAGGTGATGTGTTTCTTTTCTCGAGCTACAATAGATTACAGGCTAAACAAACTGATAAAAAAAAGAAGCGTCCTTCAGGTGAAAGACAAATCAGGCACAAATCTAACGTTGCTCACAAGGCTACAGACACACAAATACAGTGTGTCATATTCTAAAAAACAGTCTCCTATTGATTTTCAGTGAAGTTTTAAATCAACTTTGAAAATGTAATTTGGGGCCAAATCCCAAATAAGCTCTAAAATGGGATTCTGGAAGATTATGAAATTAAAAACAGAAGCTTAACACAGTGGCTGCCAACATATGGAGGTCTGAAAACTCCCAATCTGTGGTTTTCCCAGCTGCCTATTCTTCTGGCACGTACCTCTAGTTCCATCTTTTGTGCACACAGAAGCCTGTTCCACTATGAGCAGGTGAGATAGTAAAAGATGGGAAATCTGTACAGAGTATTACTCTATAACCCACTGAGTATCATGTAGCTTACTGCTTACAACACATGTGCAAGAACTGAGAAGCAGCCATTTAGTTCCTTTCCAGCTTAATGGAATTCAAATCCTCCGTCCTGGCTATGCCATTTTAGGCACTTAATTTTTCTCAGTCATTTCTAAAAAGTCTAACTATGGAATTTGGTTTGGTTTAGCACCCTTGAGTCTAAAATGTAGTTATTGCTTTCCCTGCTTTACAGCATATATGTTTTAATTGTGTTCATTTTCAAGTTTCTGAATTCATCAGGTTTTTTAGAAAATTGCATATGGCAATGTTACATCACAGCATGAACATGGCCCTTCTCATAAGTATGTAAGCTAGATATTAATTGTGTGTCTATATATCAGTGTAAGGGCTGAGAAGAAAAGAGCCTGTTATAAAAGAAGAGCAATGACAGCAGAACTGGTAATTTTTAATGTTTGGATTACTTATCAATGCATATAACCTCTATACCCTTTAGATATTTGCACAATACCAAATGAAGCAATAGTAGACTTGTAATTTTCATGCAGTTACAGAACCTCTTGGGGATCTTGAGAAGTAAAACAACTTGGAAAGGAGACAAGTTGAAAAGTTGACAGTCTGTCTAAATGTTCACTTTACTAGATGACACATCAGTGCTTAAATGTCTGGTGTTTTGTTTAATTAGGATCGAGTGTATTTGGCATGATAAAAAGATTGTTAGTTTCACATACATAAAGTAACTTCTGAGGCTGCAAGAACAGAAGTGTAAAAAACGTTTTGGTGCTTATAAAACATCTGTGATTGTTTTTAAAATTTATCACTGTATATAAGAAATGGAGATTAACAGTGAAATGAATATTAAAAGGCATCAGTTCTTCATAATGGGTGCATACTTGACAATCAAAATGGGAAAAAATGTTTGCTGAGATATTATATTGCATAATTTTTAAGGAGAAAATGAAGATATTCAGAAATTTGTTGGAAAAAAGATACTAATTAATGACAGAGATGGGCTTATGCCCATTTACTTGAAAGAATTGTGATTCTTTAACAGATAAGCACTATAGTGATCCATTTTTTAGAGCTGTTACTGTCTGTCAAATAAGAAATAACTTCTCTGAGGTCATGACTATGCTTTCCTTCCCTTGTGGCCAAGTATACATTTAGTAAACTGCACTAATATAGCATGTCAGGTAAATTGTCAGAGTGGTGCCTGGGGAGTGCTTACACAGTACTCATTAGTAGTGACAGCCGTTCCTTTAATTCTTGGATTGACGCTTATAAATTCTGGTGGAAAAAAGTCCGCCACTGTTAAAATAACCTGCCATGTCTTTTACTTCATTTAGATAGAGGAACCATCAAAAGGTATGATATGTACTATTTTGGAATGGAAACAAGGAGGAAAAAAATATGAATAATAAAAAGTTAAACAAAGCTCCTGTGTTTGTAGTGTGTTAATTATCATAACCCATGAATTCTTACATAGAGATGTTTTATGGTTTCTGTGGTTTGTCTAAGTAACCAACTATTTGCTAGAACATGCATAAAACCATTTTACGAATGTGAAATGTTTGTTTCTCATTTTGCTCATTCTTTTTTCAACCTTTCTGTCTCCTGAAAATTTACAACAGGGAAAAAAAAAGTTTTCCAGTTGTACAACTTGGTAACTTTCAGTTTTGCAAATGTTTAGTTGCTCTTGCTGTTTCTTATAGTGGTATAATATTTTGGTGTGGACAGAAGCAGTAGATGCAGTTATTAATATGGAAAATGGATTACCTGCACATTATGGTCACAAAGATTGCATAGTGGTGGTAGTGGTGGAGCTCTTTTATCTTATGCAAGCCCTTGGGGTATACCATTTGAGATGAGCTAACAAAATCATTTTAATGAAATATTAATGTTTTCTGGGAATGAAACAGAAAAAATGAAAAAAAACCCAACCACCCCAAAAAATAGAGCAGGAAGGATGGACTATTATCACTAACACACATCATTTATAGGGGATATGGAGGAGACTGTGCCCCTCTATTCAAAACAATAGAAAGTGATTATCAAGCATAAAGAAATAATATTTTATGTTCTTAGTCTTTTTGGCCTGTAATTTGTAATGCTGTCCTAAAACCCAGGTACTTGAAGCACTACATACTGTTCAAAATACAGAAAGATGTAGTTACTGCTTTCCCAGAGAGTGTTGGAGCATGGCACAACCAAATATGATAAGTAACAATAACATTAGCTCATCAGCCAACAAAGTGGTAAAAACCAGTTCTAACAATAGCACATATGCTTTTAATAAATTACATCAGTTTTTCTCTGAATGCTCCTCATTGGTCTGATCATGTCTTGCAGACATCAGAGCAAAAGTACATCTTGAAAAGACATCAGATGTACAGTTGAGATGGTTGTTAATCAGTTTAAGAATGAATCAGTTGTCTGATGCATGAGCACACAAGAAAGTATACATAGTTCATATTAGAAAAAAAGATGGTAATTTAATATTGATTTTTTACGTTTTTCAAGGATTATCCCTTGCAGTACCGGAGATGAGCAGAAGGGTGTAGTGTAGCAGTTTTTTTAAAGTCTGTGGCTGGATTCAAGAAATTTAAACTTGGTTGAATGAAGATGATGAAAGTGGTAGAGGGACTTACTTGTAGATACACACCATTACCATTAATGGTGATTGTGACACTGGGTTTGTGACTTATTATTTTGGCGTTTGCTCACAATTGTGGTGAGTTCTTTGAAAAAGACATGTTTGGGTGGAGCAGCCTGGAGTGGTAGGAAATAGTGTGATTCAGTGATTTAGGGACAGTAGTCTCCAGAGACGGGACCTTCTTTGCTTGGGAAGACTGCAATGTTTACTGCAGCCCAGGATGTTGAATACCTGAAGCCAGTAGAAGAAACCTGGCACCTTCCACAAATCCATAGTGGATGTAGATTTGTGTATCCATTTTCTGGATGATTCCTTGCTTTAAGTCATACCATACTGGTTGTTCTCCTCAGTTTAACATTGCTTTTTTAATTAATTTATTTTTTTACAAAGCACAATCCATATCCAAACTCAGGAGACTGAACATAGGTGAGATATTTTGCTTAGATTCAGTTTGAGTGTACTCTAAGAAAGTTGTTGCTTGCCCCTGAAATGGGAACTTCAGGGCTACATAAAACTGCTATTTCATTCAGCCAGCTGGGTAAACATAACATTTGCATGCTGCAGGATATTAAGACTATAAAACAATGTTATTTATATTATGGAACTTACCCTATTGTGCAAAAGGCGTCAAAGTGCATAAAGAAATTTGTTTTGATAACCAGAACGTTAAAGTGAGAAAAGGAGTTACTAGCTTTTTTGATTCATTAACCGGACACCCCCCCCGCCACCGCCAAAAAGAAAAAAAAAAGAAAAAAAAAGAAGAGGGAAATAAAAAGAAAGAAAAGCTTGTGTTTGTTTCCTCTCAGGCCATATTTTATACTAAGGAAACTGGCAGGAAGCCAACATAATCAAGATGTATCTCAGTGGGCAGATTCTCATAAAAATAAAGAAACAAAATGCCTTCCTATATTAACTGATGAGTAAATAATATTGCCTCTGGTTGGAATGCTCTTGTAAAAATATTGTGCTTTTAATTATGGATGTTTACTATCTACACCTTAAAGCTTTTATTTCATCATTCCCTTACAGCTTCTATTGCATCAACCTGTAACGATCCTGGGACACCACAGAATGGCACTAGATACGGAGACAGCAGAGAGCCTGGAGACACTACCACCTTTCAATGTGACCCTGGCTACCAACTTCAAGGACAGGCTAAAATTACATGTGTGCAACTGAATAACCGATTCTTCTGGCAACCTGATCCTCCTACATGCATAGGTAATAAGATGAAATGTTAAGTCTCTGTTTAAGATTAATACAGATCAGATTTCTTGTTCAACTAGTGGGCATATGATGCTCATGCTGGAGTGATGCTCTTTGCAGAACCCAGTTATTTCGTACTTAGGGTTACTGACAGCCCCATTCTCAAGATTAACGCGGTTTTTGGATGTCATTTTCTCACTCTATTCTATTTTTTAAACTTCATGCAAGTTCCAAATTGACAAAGGCTAATAGAAATAATTAAATGGAAGAGGTGATTTGGATAAAAAAATTCTTGTTGAAATGGTCTTATTAGAATGGGCTTCTATGTAATAATTTAGTTACATAAACTGTAATCCATTATTTATTCTGAAAATTGTCTGAATTTTCTATAGATTAAATACCAATCCTATGCAGTCCATAGGAAGCTAAAGATATTTTTTCTGAAGCAGGATGCTTGTTGGGAAAGGTAAATGCAGAGAAGGGGGTCCAAGTGACAACACTGTTGAAAGAATTGAGATATATTGCTATAAAACCAGGAGAGGGTGGGAGATCTTCTTTCTCTGAAACAAGTTTTGATTCTTGGTTCCATAGTCCTATATGGCATAAAGGTTTCTCTGAGTTCCTGGTCAGTAGAAGAATAATTACAGGCTTAGAAGTCTTGCTCAAACGTATTTTAAGGTCATCAGTGTAGTTCTTCTAAAATTCTAAGATTGAGTTAATCAACATCTGTGAAAAATCTGCTAGGTATAGTAATTTTTTAAATCTTTATGATTTTGTTGCCTATTGATTTATAATGAAATGAAGACTTATTTTAATAATTGTAAAACCCAGATACAATACATTTTAATAGTGCTGGAATAAGCATAATGCTTTTTCCTTCTCCAAGCCATTTTGGAGATGCTCTTTCCAAAACAGCAAACCCCCAAACAACTGCAGTCCCTTTGTTTCTCTGAAGTGTTTACGGATATCTCAAAATTACTGGGAAGGATTCAGGATAATGCAGGATAGTGTCTCCAACTCCATATCATCTAGCAGAATTGTAGCAGCATATAATCTGAACATTGTCTTCTGGATACCTTGTGTGCAATGCATAAATAGCAGTATGAAAATGTTTACTAAATATACTGGGATTATTCACAGATTAAAAATATTTAAATAAAAATAAAAAATAAGATATCTGGTGCCTAAAGGTCTAGAAGATTCATGCTCTTTCTCTAAATACTAATTATAATCACTCCATATTTCTTTACAGTCTAGTAAAAAAAACCCAAAACACGAAAGAAGGAAATAAAGAAGGAAAGAAAGAGAGTACCTTTGGGCAAAAAGTGTATACGTATTGTTATTCTTTCATGTACTCAAGGTGACTTTGAATGGGAAAGCAGATTAAAGTAATCTTTACTGTAGACATGACAATATTAGAAACCTTAAGGGTTCTGTAAAGCCATTAGATGTCATTTAAAAAATTTCCATAAAGTCCTTATTTCAGTATGCTGACTTATAAATGAAAAATGATTTACATTTAATAACTGTACTACTCAGTACTCTGAACATTGTGTGACTTCCATTCCTGATTGTTTAATGTTTTCTGCTCTATTTTTACTTTACAACTTTGATAATGTTTATCTCAGGCTGAATCATCAGCACACATAATGAACATGTGAAACATTTCCTGGAACTGTTATTTGTGAATAAAACCAAAAAGAAATAAAAATTAAAAAAACAAAAACAAAAACAAACACAAACCCCCCATACACTGGATCAAAAATAATAAATAAAATACCAAAACTATAGACACAAAAACCCCCAGATACATATATATATACTAAGTGTTTAAATAAACAAACTAATAAATAAATACTGGGGGGGGGGGTGGAGTTTAGTTTGTTTTCATAAATAACATGAGGGGAATGTGTTCATTAATGTTTTCATTTGGGTTAGGAGCATGGTTTCCAAGTAAATTTTCTTGCTCACGCTTTAGTTCATGATTTTGAATTTTGTTGGAGCTTTTGAACGAAACTAAACTGCAAGATGTGTTCTATGAGTACATCTGATGTACTCCAACCAGTAGTAAGCATTCAGTCCATTGGACCAGACTAGAAATAGCCTGAAAAAAATCCTTCTTTAAAATGTTAATGCAGACTCCAAATCCTTAGTACCAACTATTTTGCACTACAAATGTGTTCCTATCAGTCTGCATGACTTGGTAATGTAGATGAAGCCTGCGTTGACTACTGTGCTTCTTAGTTAGATTTCTATGTGATTATCATCTTTGGAAGTTGGATTCCTTATCTGTTTAAAAGTAAATTCAATTTATGGTAACTAAATGAATACATTTGATTTTTGATTTGGGTAATAACCTTTACTGAGTGAATCAAACTGTTTTGTGTTACACCTACAGTCAAAAGAAACTGCATCCTGAATCCTGCTATTGAGCTTTCCCAGTTCTTAAAGTACTTCCAGTGCATAAGAAATACTTCATCTTGATAGAGATGTGATTAAGTAACAGCGAGAATATACAGGACTTCCTATATAACTTCATATTTTTATTTCTTTAGAAAGAGCTTTTCTCGTGCTTCTTTTGAATAGGAACAAAGCTCACTTTTTTAAGGAAAATACAAAAATGTTTGCTAGCTGGAATTGGGAAAGTTCTGGTTGGTTTTTTTAAATTATTATTATTTTTGGTAAATGTAGAAGTCAATTTACTCCTATTTAACAGTTAATATGTGCTTGTGAATTTAACTTGTGACCATATTCCTATTTCTTTTTACATTGTGACAGCTGCATGTGGAGGAAACCTGACAGGCCCAGCAGGTGTTATTTTATCACCTAACTATCCACAGCCTTATCCTCCTGGAAAAGAATGTGACTGGAGAATAAAAGTAAACCCTGACTTTGTCATTGCCTTGATATTCAAAAGGTACCATTTCTAGATGAATGCCTCTGTTTAAAAGGATTTTAAATGTCACATCTAAAAATGGCATCATTTATCACTTCTTAAAGCTTCTAATTATATTCTCTGGCTAAGTCCTGGAGCATACATCTAACATGTGCTATATCATTGCTTTCAAATAACATAAAAGAAAATAATATAGTTATATGGCACTTTTGATATCAAATATATTCCTGAGAAACAAAACTTTCTGTGACCTGTGAAATAAAAATCTTTAAAAAACAATGTAAATTTGTAGAAATGCTTGATTTACGTTGTTGCACCTTATAGTAGAGTCTTGAACTGTAGTGGAAACTAACTCAGTTTTTAAAGTCTTTTACAAATACAGTCTAAATACACTTTACTTGGAGTGCCTAGATCAGGAAAAAAAAATTGGTCTACTTAGTCAAGACATAAAAGATGTCTAGATAATGTTGTCTCATAATTTTAAAAAAAGTTTTACTTAGTGTTCCATCATCAACCTATATTTGTTGCATGGATTTTTAACACAAATTGAAGTTCAGGGATATAGTCATATTCATATGTTCAATTTATCATTTCTATTTGAATCAGGCCTATATAATCATCTTGCTTGCTATATCTATGGATGCAAATACAAATTTTTTTCTTTTTTTGATTCTCTGTCCTAAGTGTGATTTTTAAGCTAAGAATGGTAACATTGCTGTTGACTTCAGTGGGATGGTGACCAATTCTGATTCTTTTAGGAAGAGATGATGGCATGTTCAGAACTTTGTTGTGTAACATTTGAATCCTTTTTTTAAAAAAAAAAAAAAAAAAAAACAAAAAACAAACCAACACCAAAACAAAAAAACCCCAAACAATTTCTTTCACTGACTAATTGCAATCTGTTTTCTAATAAAATATTGATACACAAGAAATTAAAGAATTAAAACCTAAGGTACTTGAAATTATATAATCAAGAATATGATAATTCTGTTCTTCAGGTATTTGATCAAATAGCATTAAGGGATAAGAATAGTCCTCCACTAATTACACTCTTGAAGATGTCACATGATAGGTGTGGTAAGCACCATATTTCTGTGGACTGCCTAAATTATCAGCTCAAATGCTCCATTTCAAGTAAGATGAATGAAAATTACAGTTACTGAGTATTCAGGTTTGTTTGTGAATTCCATTTTAAGGAATACAAGTATGAGCAATATAATGGAATTTGCAGTTTATGCTATACTTCTAGTACATTTTATAAATAATTGCAGTCCATTAATACACACTGGACTGCCTAAGTCTTTCCTAGATTTGATACGCTGTGCTAGAAGTTCTTAAATTCTCCAGACAGAAATCTTCCTTAGAAATCTGAAAGAAAAGGTTATGCTATGGCTTCCCAGGTTTTTGGCACTACCTTTTACAACATTATCTGATGTTGGAGAATATTCTTGGAAACTCATCCATTTCTGACTGATAGTGGTATAGGGCATTTAAGGTGTAGATTGTGGGGTTGTTAATTTTGGAAATATATTTAGAAAACTGAAAAAAAAAAAGAAAATTGGAATACAAATTAAGAAGGAGGGGAGAACCAACACTGTTATCTGTATACATATGGGTATTGAACAGACCAAATGGAAAACTTTGTCTGCTTTTCTTTTTTAATAAATACTGTATTTTTAATATAAATGAACCGTAAGAGTAATATGGATTCATATTTAACAAAAAGTTTGCAAATACATACAGGTAACTTTGTAACAGAGAAGTAAATTGACATAGTTTTACAAATATATTTAATGTTAGAACACAAAAAACTTAATGCACTATCACAAACCCCCTCTGATTTATATGAAATGTCAGTGCTGAAATAACTCCATCTCTGCAATTCTTTCAATAACTTCCTTGCTTTTTAGACTAGACTAGACTATTTCTGCTGGAAGGGCCCTACAGTGATCATCTAGTCCAACTGCCTGAGCACTTCAGGGCTGACCAAGAGTTAAAGCATGGTATTAAGGGCATTGTCCAAATGCCTCTTAAACACTGACAGGCTTGGGGCATCGACCACCTCTCTAGGAAGCCTGTTCCAGTGTTTGACCACCCTTTCAGTAAAGAAATGCTTCCTAATGTCCAGTCTAAACCTCCCGTGGCGCAGCTTTGAACCATTCCCACGTGTCCTATCACTGGATACAAGGGAGAAGAGCTCAGCACCTCCCTCTCCACTTCCCGTCCTCAGGAAGCTGTAGAGAGCAATGAGGTCGCCCCTCAGCCTCCTTTTCTCCAAACTAGACAAGCCCAAAGTCCTTAGCTGCTCCTCACAGGACATTCCTTCCAGCCCTTTCCCCAGCTGTGTTGCCCTCCTCTGGATGCACTCAAGGACCTTCACATCCTTCTGAAATTGAGGGGCCCAGAACTGCACACAGTACTCCAGGTGAGGCCGCACCAAGGCTGAATACAGCGGGATAATCCCGTCTTTTGACCGGCTCATTATACTGTGTTTGATGCACCCTAGGATGGGGTTTGCCCTCTTGGCTGCCAGGACACACTGCTGACTCATACTGAGTCTGCTGCCGACCAGCACCCTGAGATCCCTTTCTGCAGGGCTGCTCTCCAGCCACTCCTCTCCCGGTCTGTACTTGTGCCTGGCATTGCTCCGTCCCAGGTGCAGAATCCGGTATTTTGACTTGTTACATTTCATCCCATTAATAATTGCCCAGTGCTCCAGTCGATCTAGATCCCTCTGCAAGACATCTCTTCCCTGAAGAGAGTCAACAGCACCTGCCAGTTTCGTATCATCAGCAAACTTGGTAATGGTGCATTCAACTCCTGCATCCAGATCGTTAATAAATACACGAGCAGAACTGGCCTTAGAACTGAACACTGAGGAACACTGCTGGTGACAAGTCACCAGCCAGATATAGCCCCATTCGCTACAACCCTTTGAGCTCTGCCCTTCAGTCACTTCTTCACCCAGCACACCATGAACCCGCTCATCCCGCAGTTGGACAGCTTGTCCAGAAGGGTGTTGTGAGGGACAGTATCAAAACCTTACTAAAATCCAGAAAAACTATATCCACTGCCTTCCCTTCATCCACTAGGTGGGTGACCTTATAGTAGAAGGATATCAAATTAGTTAAACAGGACTTTTCTTTTGTGAACACGTTGACTGTGCCTGATGATTGCATTATTCTTTAAATGCCTTTCAACAGCACCCAGTATAATCTTCTCGATAATTTTTCCAGGAACTGAGGTTAGACTGACAGGTCTGTAGTTCCCTGGGTCTTCCCTCATACCCTTCTTGTAAACTGCAGTAACGCTGGCTAGCTTCCAGTCAGCAGGGGCCTCCCCAGACCCCCAAGACCTTTGACAGATGATTGAGGGGGGTAATGTTTCTTTGACATCTGCAAAATCTACTTTCTTAACATACCACTTTCTGTTTATTTTATCTAACATTTTTCATTCTTAGGCAGTAGGTTACAGCTAAGACCTGTACTATTCTCAAGGAACTGGCTTTGAGAAGACAGCACTGTCTGCATAGGATGAGAGTGCCTGTGTTTTTATCTTTATGTTGTCTCAGAACTCATCTCAATTAAATTCCTCTGAAAGACATTCCGTTCGTATTATCTTCATAATTGCTTTGTATAAACATATAAATGTCATCAAATATGCATAGCATAGATGGTTTAGTGAGAATAATAATTCACTTTATCATAATTCCCTGATATAATTTGGGTATGAACAAAGGCAAGTTCCAGGATAGTGGTCTTTCTGTATGAAAGCGTCTTGTTTCTGAAGTGGTAAATTTGTGCTTGTAATGGGTGGATTTAATATCATCGAATTTAGCCAACTAAAAGCTGGACTTTTAATTTAAACTACTTGTCTGGATCATGGTCACTGGTAAGAGGCAGCCTTTCTGCAGCAGGTGATTCATTCCATCTTGAGAAAGGTGTTTAGGATAGGTGGGAGGATATGCTGCTTTTTCATTGACTGTAGACTGTAGACAGAACCTGCATGATGGCCTGATAGTAGATCTTTTGGAAAGCTGAAGGTGTTCAAATCAATGGTAAAGAGAACTCCATTGAAAGCTGGTAAATTTTCACTGTGAATCATATTTAAAAAGACTTTTATTTCTTGAGAAGAAAATGTGTTAGGCAGAAGACTGCAGCCATAGTCACAGTAGTGTTTAACTCATGAAAAAGAAATGAAGACTTAATTCTCTTTTTCCTTTATTTTCAGTTTCAGTATGGAACCCAGTTATGATTTTCTACATATTTATGAAGGGGAAGATTCCAACAGTCCTCTAATTGGGAGTTTTCAAGGCTCACAGGCTCCTGAAAGAATAGAGAGCAGTGGTAACAGTCTGTTTCTGGCTTTTCGCAGTGATGCTTCTGTTGGAATGTCAGGATTTGCCATTGACTATAAAGGTACTGTTCTCACCATAATCTATGGAAAGATAAAGGGAAAGAAATGTCATTTAGTATTTATTGAGACTCAAATCTGTTTACTTCTAGATGTACTCATACTGAACTGCCAAATACCTCTTTGCATTGATGTAGGTTTTCAAAACTATTTTCTGTAAATGTGTGGAGGAACACAGAAATCCTCTTTCATAAAATCTCTCTCACGTTACTTATGCACGTTTTCATCTTCCAGAAAAAAAAGTAGAGATAGAAGATGCACATCACAAGTAGCATTTGAAAAAGAGTTGTAGAATAATGGAATTGTCTTACCCAATTAGGATACATGACTGCTGCTGCTTCCTTGCTGGTACATACCAATACATTTTCCTTTCCACTTTGTTGTTGAATCTACATATGCATTTTTTAATAACTACTGCTGGACAATATTTGCATTTTTTGGGGGGTATCTATTACAAGCCAGAGAATGGGTTATGCTGACTGTTTATTAAAGAAAGACACACACTCGCTTCAAATGCTGGTTTCTTTTCTGGTCGCAGATGCTGTCTCTGGCTTGATTGTCATCTCTGCTGAGATTTATCAAGCTGTTTTTCATTAGCAGAGGTGCTGCCTCAGTTTTTTATTCTTGACATGGAAGCAAACTACATTAATGTACATGTCAGAAATGAAGGAACAAAAATATCTAAAGAGTATAGAAATAACATACCAATAAAAGAGAGGGAGGTTAAAAAGAACTCTTAAATCATTTTTATATTTAGTCTTCATCTTTCATTCAGCATTATGCATTATTCTCCACACTGGCAAGGCTTTTCTTCCCAAAGTAATTGTCATATTGCCATAGATAAAATCTTAGTCTGTTTGTTCCTACCTAAACTTGAAACAAAATATAAATAAAATGGGAAAACAGTTTGTTCCAGGAAGTCTTGTTGGCCTGCAAGGGAAGAAAATGACAAGTTGAGCAGGAGATAAAGAGAGAAAGATGCCTGTTGAAAATGTGCATACATATTTTCGCTACGTGTATTTTTTTTGTTCTCAGCATAGTCTGATACGTGTGAATCTATGCAATAGGAAGTTAAATGAAGTAATAAGAAAATAAAAATATAACATAGAAGAGCAGAACAGTATATTTTTAAAAGTTATTATATTCAATGGGCACTATATTTGTGCCTAAGAGTTCAATATCTTATTAAGTACATTATTTAATATTTTATATAAAATTGATAGAATCATAGATTCATAGAATGGTTTGGTTTGGAAAGGACCTTTAAAGATCATCTAGTTCCAACCCCCCTGCCATGGGCAGGGACACCTTCCACTAGCCCAGGTTGCTCAAAGCCCCGTCCAACCTGGCCTGAACACTGCCAGGGATGGGGCATCCACAGCCTCTCTGGGCAACCTGTTCCAGTGCCTCACCACCCTCACAATGAAGAACTTCTTCCTTACACCTAATCTAAATCTACCCTCTTTCACTTTAAAGCCATTACCCCTTGCCCTTTCACTACATGCCCTTGTGAAAAGTCCCTCTCCAGCCCCCTTTAGGTACTGGAAGGCTGCTATAAGATGTCCCTGGAGCCTTCTCTTCTCCAGGCTGAACAACCCCAACTCTCTCAGCCTGTCTTCATTGGAGAGGTGCTCCAGCCCTCTGATCATCTTCATGGCCCTCTTCTGGACTCGCTCCAACAGGTCCATGTCCTTCTTCTGTTGGGGGCCCCAGAGCTGAACGCACTCCTCCAGGTGGGATCTCACGAGAGCGGAGTTGTTGTGGTTTAACCCCAGCCAGCAACTAGGCACCATGCAGCCGCTTGCTCACGTCCTCCTCCCCCGGCCCCAGTGGGACAGGGAGGACAATCAAGAGAAAAAAAAAAGAAAAAAGAAATGAAACTCAAGAAAAACAGGTGGTTCACAATGCAATTGCTCACCACCTGCTGACCAATGCCCAGCCAGTCCCCGAGCACCGATCTGCCCCTCCCGGCCAACTCCTCCCAGTTTATATATGGAGCATGACATCCTATGCTATGGAATATCACTTTCGCTAGTTCAGGTTAGCTGTCTTGGCCATGCTCCCTCCCAGTTTCTTGTGCACCTACTCACTGGCAGAGCATGGGAAACTGAAAAATCCTTGACTTAGGATAAGCACTACTTGGCAACAACCAAAACATCACTGTGTTATCAACGTTATTATCATAGTAAATCCAAAATATAGCACTGTACCAGCTACTAGGAAGAAAATTAACTCTGTCCCAGCCAAAACCAGGACAGGAGTAGAAGGGGAGAATCACCTCCCTCGAGCTGCTGGTCACACTTCTTTTGATGCAGCCCAGGATACGGTTGGCTTTCTGGGCTGGAAAGGCACATTGCAGGGTCATGGTGAGCTTCTCGTTAAACACCCCCAAGTCCTTCTCCGCAGGGCTGCTCTCAATCCATTGATGGCCCAGCCTGTATTTGTGCTTGGGATTGCCCTGACCCATGTTGCAGGACCTTGCACTTGGCCTTGTTGAACTTCATGAGGTTTGCATGGGCCCACCTCTCAAGGTCCCTCTGGATGGCATCCCTTCCCTCCAGTGTGTTGACCACACCACACAATTTGGTGTTGTCAGCAAACTTGCTGAGGGTGCACACAATCCCACTGTCCATGTTGCCAACAAAGATGCTAAACAGCGCTGGTCCCAATACCACCCCCTGAGGAATGCCACTCATCACTGGTCTCCATTTGGACATCAAGCTGTTGACCGCAACTCTTTGAGTAAGACCATCCAGCCAATTCCTTATACACCAAGTGGTCCATCCATCAAATCCATGTCTCTCCAATTCAGAGACAAGAATGTTGTGCGGGACAGTGTCAAATGCTTTGCACAAGTCCAGGTGGATGACATCAGTTGCTCTTCCCTTATCCACCAACACTGTAACCCTGTTGTAAAAGGCCACCAAATTTGTCAGGCATGATTTGCCCTTAGTGAAGCCATGTTGGCTGTCATCAGTCACCTCCTTATTTGCCACGTGCCTTAGCATAGTTTCCAGGAGGATGTGCTCCATGATCTTGCCGGGCACAGAGGTGAGACTGACTGGCCTGTAGTTCCCTGCGTCTTCCTTTTTTCCCAGCCTTCTCACCACCTCCTCTAGCTCAACCACCTGCTGCAGGAGGTCCTCCACCTGGGCACACCGTTTGCAGGCAGCTCTGCTGCCCGTCCCTGCCCCAGGAGAAAGGTCTCGGCCCTTCCTGGGCTCTGAGGTCCGCACTGCAGCCTCTCCCTTCGGCAGCTCCGTCTGGGTGGAGGCATCGCCCGCCGCTGGGGTGGTGCAGACCCCCCCGCCGGAGCTGCAGCCTGTGCCCTCAGGCGAGGGCCCGCCGTTCTGCCTTGAGGCTCGGGTAGGGTGACCGCCTTTGGCCTGCGCAGGTGGTGACAGAACCGTGGCTGGGTCCCGTGCACCTCAAGCCTCTCCGCTCGGGCAGCGGAATGCCCCTCCTTCGAAGAGGCGCCCTCCCGCGCCGCACCCTGCATGCCCGCTCTGGTCGCCGGCGCTTCTGCAGGCTGCCCTTGGTGGGAGCGGGGGTGGGCGCCATTACGCCTGGCCCTGCCCACGCCTCCTCAGCCACTCTCCCTCCGGAGACCTGCCGGCTCCCGGTGGGCTTCCGCACGCCCCCGGGGCATCCGCGCTCCCCTGAGGCTTCTGCGGCTGCGGACCCCCCCACCCTCCCCTTACACCCCAGCGGTCCACTGCGCTGCGGAACGTGCCTGAGGCGGAGCTGATCGCCTCGGTGATCTTCACGTTTGTGCTCATGGACATCTAGTTTTGTTTTTTGGTAATATTCCTTGAGTATTTCATCAAAATGCCTGTTTTATTAACATTTAATAAGGGAAGGAGGACATGCTGTAAACTTCAACTATGAATTTGACTCTGGAATTTTTTAATACAAAATCTTTGCTTCCTGTAATGAACTTCTATTTGTTAGGCGCATCCTTCCCTCCTAAAGAGTTCACATATTTAGCAAAATATTACTTAGAGAAGTAATATTACACAATGTTTTCATAGATTTTGAAAGGACTGAGTTGTGTCTGAAACTTTTGTAGAAAAAAGTATTGCATAGTCACTGACAGTATAGTAATACTAATATTTTATTTTCATTCATTTAGTTATAAAGTGTTCTGTGCCTAAATCCTTCCTATTTGAAGATCATCTCAATCATATTCTTGAAAAAAAGTAATTACTAATATGAATTATTTCTCCCATCCCTTTTCTTTGTATTTTAACTTGCCAAAGATGGTGAATGAATTGCTAGTCTTGGTAACATCACTGCCTGTACTCACTTCGACTTAAAGATTTCGTACCTATTAGCTCATGCCAGAAAATAACTGGTGCGCTTATTTTGTCAGCCTTCAAGCTTCAGTTATTATTAGATCTTCTTAAATATGAAGCATGAAATAACAATATGTTTTTAATGTGTAAATTATTCCATTGTATGGCAGCTTTCTAACCAGAAGTTATTGAGTACTGGTGACTTGGTTAAAAAACATAATAGTGTTAAGTGGTGAGTTCTAGAAATGGTAGTTTTTCTTCTACATTACTAAACTTTATTGGAGTCATTCAGTTTTTGAAGAGTTCTGCTAACAAAAGGTAGGAAGAAAATGCTGCTGGTTAGATCCTCTCAGTATAATTTCCTTGGTCAGCTAACCAATGTAATGCAAACATCCATGGTCTTGTAGTAAACATACAGAAACAAGAAAAATATTTTTATAAGCTGTTGAAAATGTAAACTACTTTAATTCATTTTAACAGAAAAGCCACGGGAAGCTTGTTTTGATCCTGGAAACATCATGAATGGGACAAGAATCGGAACAGACTTTAAGCTTGGTTCAACTATTACTTACCAGTGTGATTCCGGATATAAGATTATTGATCCTTCAACTATAACTTGTGTAATTGGTGCAGATGGAAAGCCAGCATGGAACAGAGCATTGCCATCTTGTAATGGTATGTACCGTTTTCTTACCATTTCCCTTGTCCCCCCAGTGAATTCAGAGTTTCTCAGTCCCTGAGGCTATAGTATTTCTACGCATGTAACTTGTATTAAAAAAACCTGAAGTTAAAAAATGAAAATTATGATGATACAAGTTTTGGACTATAGCTTAGTCACTAATGTATTGTTTGAAGTATTTAAAAATGTCTTTAAATTCTGAAATCAACACATATTGTTATGTTCATAATAATGATTACAATGTAATATGTAAGTTTCCATGGTTTCCCGTTTACATCAATTTTAGTGGAAGGCTTTGTGATCTGTATGAGAATCCATATAAAATAGACTAAACAATAATTATGAAGGATTACTGGCCTATCTGTTGTTTCTTTTTATTCTCCTTGTATTGTCTCTTGCCAGTTTATTGTTTCTTAGACTGCAAGTAGGGGTAGTCCTTTCAACAAAATGGAGCTTCAATATATGACTGATTTGTAATAATAGGGATTTATCTGTGCTCCCACATAGTCTCAAGATGTACTGTTTTCATGTATTACCTTCCCAGTGATAGTAATTTAGAACTGCATTTTAAAAGGATATAACAACTTAAACTATGCAAATACTATTTGAATTGTGCTCAGAGTAAGGAGTGGGGCTGGAAATAGGTTAAGTTGTTAGATTTAAGTTGTTAGACTATTTCCAGGCATGATTTTGATCCAGACCTTACAGCACTCTTTAAATTTCTTTGTCACAGTGCAAGAGTAAGCATGGGACAGAGGCTGTTCTTGGTAGGCCACCCACATTTATTTCTGAAAGTGAGAGTAGTAGTACTAGTACTATTACAGGTATTTGCTGTGGCCAATCATGCTGTTTGGTGTCAAGGCCAAAGAATAGGTTCTTGTAGTGTTTAGTGTCCAGTGTAGCCATAGCCTAAGTGTATGTCTATACTCCTAAAGAAAAAAGGCATGGGAAGCTGATACAGTGAGTTGCTGATTATCCATACTGCTTAATTGCTATTTCTCTGTATGACTTCAGCTATGAAAACATCACTCTACTAGACTTCAGTACAAGTCTCACATTATTTCAGGCACTTTGGATTGTAATCCCTGCCCTGACACACACAGAAAACCACACAAAATAAGAATCATAGACTCCTTTAGGTTGGAAAAGACCCTTAAGATCATCAATTCCAACCATTAACCTAGCACTGCCAAGTCCACCACTAAACCATGTCCCGAAGTGCCACATCTACACGTTTTTTAAATACCTCCAGGGATGGTGAATCAACCACTTCCCTGGGCAGCCTGTTCCAATGCTTGACAACCTTTTCAGTGAAGAAATTTCTCCTAATATCCAATCTAAACCTCTCCTGGTGCAACTTGAGGCCATTTCATCTCATCCTATCACTTGTTACTTGGGAGAAGAGACTGACACCCACCTGGCTACAACCTCCTTTCAGGTAGTTGTAGAGAGCGATAAGGTCTCCCCTCAGCCTCCTTTTCTCCAGGCTAAACAACCCCAGTTCCCTCAGCTGCTCCCCATAGTACTTGTTCTCCAGACCTTTCACCATCTTTGTTGCCCTTCTTTGGACGTGCTGCAGCACCTCAATGTCTTTCTTGTAGCGAGGAGCCCAAAAGTGAACACAGTATTTGAGGTGTGGTCTCACCAGTGCAAATATGTACCTGTACATACACACACAGAGGCACACATACACATTTTTGTTTTTATATATATACACACACACACGCACACATACATATACACACATATGTATATATCATTTAAACTCCTCTTTTCAGAGGTGGGCAGAATATCCACAGAATTATAGGTTATGCCAGTTTAAAGAAAAGTATGGAGATTGTAGAACCACTCTGTGAAGAAAACCAATAATTTACCAATGAAACAGAGAACCCAGAATAATTGAAAAGTATGCATCAGTTATTTCCAAGCCTTTCAGATTAGAGTGACAGGTCAGTAGCTGCATGCTAAACAGATTTTCCCACAAAAAGTGAAATTACTCTAGACACATTTCTATTATTTATAACATTACTGTTATATACCTATCATTATTATATATGCTTATTTTTGTATGCACCTGTTATTATTGTTGTTGTTTTGTTGTCATTTTTATTATTATGAGTTTGAATCACAGGGTATTCAAGTAACAATTTGTGTAGATTTTAATTTAACACCTGCAAGCTTGGCCCTGAGAGCAGAGATGGGTCTTAATTGCCCTGACCAGCTTCAGCTGGGATCTCCACTTACAGCCCCAGTCCAAAGGCCCAGGAGTTCTATTTAAACTCAGCCCTGTAGCCCTTCACTCCCTGTCTGAATTATGTTATGTGCACTTGTTTAAAGTTCTCTTTCTGACCCTGCCTCCTGGGTGGTCCTCAACCTACACTGTAGTTAGCTATCTCCTGGATGGACCCCTGTACATATTATCACTGAAGTTGGAAGGGACCTCTGGAGATCACCTACTCCAACCTTCTTGCTCAAGCAGGGTCACCTAGAAGAGACTGCCTAAGACTGTGTCCAGCTGGGATTTCAATATCCCATGGATGGAGACTCCACAACCTTTCTGGGCAACCTGTGCCAGTGTTTGACTACCCTCACAGCAGTAAAGTGTTTTCTTGTGTTTAGAATGGCATGTCATTTTAATTCATGATCATTGCCTCTTGTTCTGTGAGTGGACTCTACTAAGAACAGTGGCTCCTCCCTCCTCTTCATTTCCTCCCATCAACTATTTATAAACATTGATAAGATCCCACCAAGCCTTCTGTTTCCTACGCTAAACATTTCCTAGCCTCACCAGTGCTGAGTAGAGAGGAAGGATCACCTCCCTTGTTGTTTTGGCAAATGATCTTCCTAACACTTAGCTCAAGAGGCTGATGGCCACCTTTGCTGTAAGGGCACATTGCTGGCTCACGTTCGGCGTGTTGACCACCATCAACAGAAAAAAAAAAATTAGGATGGATCTTTTTTCCTCAGGGGTTGTTTCAGTACCCTTGTTTATTAAAAGATTTTAAAGAAAAATAGCAAGTGTTTTTTTCCCTCCATATGGTGAATATTTAGAGCACATGGAATAGCAGGATGATTGTTTTGCTTATAAAGAGTGCAGAATGCAGCTTTTGCTTTGACATTGCAGTAGCTTAGCTTTAATATCTTATGAAAGTACTTTTGTAGAACTATTATATTTTGCATTATTTAAGAAGTTGTTATAAAACACTGAGTAGTGTAGAAAAAGAAAAATGACCTGTGGTTCACCTTGTAAACTGATACACTTTTCATCTTATTTTTTGGGCTGTTTGTGTCTTTGACACAAAATTCAAATTTAAATTTAAAAATCAACATTTATTTTCTTAATTTTTTTTTAAAGCAGAATGAACATCCTATTTCTTAAGAAATAATTTGCTATAAAAGTACTACCTATTTCTATAACACTTTATAAAATATGAAATAAAAACTTGGGGGAAATGTTCTTTTGAATCCTCTATTTTTTACATCCAGAAATAAAAGTCTAGAACACACAGACAGAGCTCCTACAACAATACCTGTATTTTAACAAAAAAGATATCAATATTTCACACTGAGTTCATTTTGAGGATCATCCAATAGATATTAAAAATCTAAAATTCTACAGGCGATTATTTTTCAACATAAATCATTTGGTACTTTATTCACAATAGCTTAATATATGTAACTTTCTTTTGATTTGTTAAAATTGTTCTATATTTATAGAACACGAATGCTGAAACAAGGGATAGAGGATAAATTAGTTAGCCGTAGCTCTGAGATGTCATTTTAATTTTCTGCCTCAGTAATTATAATTCTTATTCCAAGGTGACAATTAATGCAGTATTGGGATGCTTGTGGTACCTATTCTAAATAACACTGGGTGTCTAAAGAAGCGGAAATTACTAACTGAAAGTTTGGGTGTCTTGACACTGTGAAATCTGATTAGAACTAAACTGGAATACATGCTTGTGAAAGTACTTTAAGTCTGTTTATCTAGTACGGATTACTGTGTGTTCTATTTTTAAACACATACTCTTATGACTTCAGTTAAGGTGTGGAGGTTTTTAAAGTATCATTTACATGGCTGCTACACTTGTGTCTCTAGTATGGAGTAAACCGTACTAGATAAACACATATTTATCTATTTATACTTCTTTGTGAAGTCTTAAATAACTCTTTAATAAAATAGACTTGATTTATGAGAAGGACAAAAGTCTCAAATTGTGGTTATAATGGAACCACAAATTACTGAGGACTGCATAAGCTCTTTGGATCCCTGTAAGTCTTATTTTACCATAGTACTGTAATGATGGCTGTGCCAAAGATCCAAAGGAAGTAAAGAATCCTTCTTTTTGTCACAGGGCACGGTTTTGAGTAAAGTTGAGACACTAATAATTTGAAGTAAAAACAATGATGTGAGTGGAAAATGTAAACAAAATAAATTATTTTATGTTTAAATATAGATATGAAATACAGATCCATTATATAAAACATATTTATACATAATTGTAGGGGTACAAGTCATATAGGAGGCCAGAACCAAAATGCACTCAGGATCACCTTTGTTGTCACATAAAGCCCTCTTGTAATGTACGGCTTAACCCAATCAAAACTGAAAATATCAAAACAAAAATGCTCATGATGCTCAAGAACAAAAATTTTAACACAATGTTCTGAGTTTATATTTATTTATGCTGACAGTTAATTGCCCCTTTTTGAACTTTAAAATATTGTATGAAAAAACATTACACATTTTGAAGCATGAAAAATGGAAAAGAACTTAAAATGAGTGCTGTATAGTAAATCCTAAGACTCTCTGAAAATGATACACTTAGTTCTTTAAGTCGATTACCCTGATTAAGTGAATTAATTCAACTTTATTTCTTTGTGGTGCATTTTTTATTGTTTTTTTTTTAAGGTAACATTTTACAGTCAGGCATGATAAAAACAATTTTTGTATTTATCTAGGTAACAGCAACTGCCAGTAGCTGTATTCTGAAACACTAATGAAAGTCTCAGGCATACTGTTTTCATTATTTATTTCACAATCTGTAATGAAGTTATTAAAATACATCCTCTGAAAATGTAGGTTTTGCTCACTAAAACAAACGTTACTTACAGTCCAAACTGAGGCTGTGTTTAGGACATGTTTGACTGTCACAGCGCTGCACTGAGAAATTTTACAGCCTTAACCTACAAGAGAACTTTTCCTGCATCTTTTTTAGCCCAAGCACTCGCAGGCTTTCCTTACAGAGTGGATATACTACAAAGATGTTATCACAGATATTATCAAGAAATTATCAAAAACACATGTAAAAATAGGAAAACAAATTTTAGAAGGGAACATTTTTACAATTCCATAACTTTGAAATTTGTTTGAAATTAAGCATAAGGGATATACTTTAATTCCAGTGAAATGTTCATGACTTGAGAATTTCATCTGGCAATTAGAAGATAGACTTCGTGGCTTAGTTTCCGGTATCCTCAAAGCAAGAAGAGAAAGAAATATAAAGATTTTAAATTCATGGCATGAACTGATACCTTGTGATATTTGAGTTTCACCTCAGCCACATAATCCTGTTCAGCCTACTGATAGATTAAACTTCTCATCTTCTATCATTACATTGCATTTTTGAATAATTCATATAAGCAGCTAAGAGAAGATACAGATTTGTAGTCTTAATTGCTGCCTGTATAAGCAAGTTAAACTCGTAGAGAGATTTCAAGTGTGATTTTACAGCCCCGTCGCTGTCAGGGAGCAGAAGGAGCAGGTCTGCTCCGCAGGGGCGGATGAGCCAGGGGCTGAGGATGGCCAAAGCCCAGGCTGGGCCCTCGCTCACTAGGCACTGCCCCGCAGCACATCAGCCGGGGCGGCAGAGCCAGGAGCTGGTAACAAGGTCCTTGGGTAGCCCCAGAGCAATGAGCTGCTTGTCCACCTGAATTATTTTTTAATAATTTAATGTATCTATTTTTAATTCTATTTTTTAATAATTTATTGTATCTATTTATTTTTAAAACAATTTCATTATTGGCTTCTTGGGTAAAATAACATTGTACAACAATCTTTTATTCTTGTAAAATCTGTAGTTTTTAGTAGTGTTTGATGAAATAATTCAATCAAAAAAAAAAGAGCACTGGATTGCATATAACTAATGTAATTATTATAAGACTTATAGTTTAATAAAGATTTTGATAGGCAGCCAAGCCTTTCCATTAGTTCTCAAAAGCTGAGAAAAGTGACAGCAATACTTTGTTTTCAATGTATACAAATGTATTTACTCAATATCCAACACAAGGAGATATTTTAACTTAAAAATAGTCACTCCTTATGTTTGCTGTTTCTCCAAAAGCACATATCCCTTTCATCCGCTCCCTGCCTTGGCTTTTCCTGAGAAATCCTTGAGACACAGACCTCCTGTGATGTAATGCTTTCAGTTGTAATTGGTAAATCCATCAGTCCCTTAGCATGCCGCATTTATTGCCCGTACATGGAAGGAACACACCACGCATGCATTTTTCATTTTTTTTTCTCATGATACGGGCAGAACTCCTATTTACATAATGCCTGACTAGTCTTGAAGGCTGGGGCTCCACTGCCTTTAAATATCCCTTCTAACTCCTGTAGCTCTAAAGAGTTTCTCTTATTCTTTTTGTTCTATTTTATACACATAGGAATCTGAAGATTTTTTTATATGTATAATCTATATGCTCTTTTGATAATCATGTAGGAAGTTGTGAAAAGCAAGACAATTTAAGCATCCATTCACAAAGCAGAATCCATGGCATTCTGTGCAGGGTACGATGAGTGTATTTATGTATTCCTCTGAGACCCAAGATAGCTGTGTTGTGCCATTTATTTATGCAGTACCTTATTTTTTTTCTGAGTTTTTTTTTACATGGATACATAGATAGATAGATATAGACATATATTCAAATCAAAACCAACCACCTAAATTCTATGTTTACAGTTTCCTTCAACTAAATAATTTATACTTCCAGTCCTATAGGAATAATTGTAGTCAAGTGAAACTCTCATGTATTCTAATTTTAAAGAAATTTTAATAAAAATTATATCCTGAGAAAGAACTAATTAATATGTCATTATAGGAAGACCAAACAAAAGCAAAACCACTAAACTGTCACTTTGTAATCTTTAGGTTTTCATTTTCAGGCTGAACTAATAAAGGCAACTGTAATTAATGTAATACATTTCTTTCTATTTTGTTTCCAGCACCATGTGGAGGGCAGTATACTGGATCAGAGGGAGTGGTTTTATCACCAAGTTATCCTCATAATTACACTGCTGGACAGACTTGCCATTATTCAATAACTGTACCTAAAGAATTTGGTAAGAATTTCTTCTACTGATTTATTAATCATTAATGATTGTTCTGCTGTTCAAATGTCCTTCATGTGTAATAGTGACCTTAGATTTTCTGTGTATTGCAAATTGCTTATCAAAAATAAATGTATTCTTGACATGGAAATTGATTCTAGGGTTTTGACCTTTTACTTCTCCCTAGAGTAATCAATAGACTTCAGCTAAGCCACCTGTGTCTGCTCTCCAAGCGTATCCTGAATACTTTCATTGATTACGTCATTCATCATCATAGGATAATCATTCATTCAAGCTTCCTGTAAAGTAAAATCAGTTGTCAAAAAACAAGCATCATGTGTTCTCCTATACTTTAACTTTTTGTTTTGCATGTTTTAACAAGGGCTGGATGAGCAGGATCACATTTAACAAGTACAGTGGAGGGAAAGAAAGCAGTTTTACATAAAAGTACCAGAAATGTTTGTGAAAAGTCACAAAACTGATTATTTCAATGTGTCAAAATACTTGGACAAAATCTCTAAAACTTGTGCAATTGTAGGCAGGGCATGGTTTTCTGCAAAGCAGGTTTCTCTAATTCAAATCCAGACAAATAGCAGTAAGGTCCATTTTACTACTTACGTACAAAAGACTGAATGCATAGCAACTTAGTGTGTTTGGTACTTTCTGTATGCAACGAAACCTGTAAGGACTCAGCATTTTTTCACTGAGGAATTTGGAAAGCTGCTGACAGTTAGAGATTTACAGGTTGAGAGCTTGGGAAAACTTTATTACACCTGCTAATAGTAATTCATTATGTCATTCTAGTACTGAACTCTTGATTACTAGTCTTTATTATTATTGTTAGTAGTAGTAGTAGTAGTAGTAGAGACAAGCTCAATGTTTTTGTTCACAACTTTTGTTCACGGCTTTGTAGTAAGAAAATCATTAATTCCATTTTCATCATGTTTTAGAAAGTTTGTTCTTAAATTTCAGAAGCATGTCTTCAGAAAGAAAAGAAATACATTTGCACAGCAGATACTTGCAATAACTATGGTTAAATAATTACCAAATAAAATATATTTTAATTAGTTATTGTCCTATTTAAAAAAAACACAATAAGTATCATATAAAAGTTATTCATAAATGTTTTAAGGGTGGGAGTAACACAAATCCTTGAGATTTGTACTACAGGAAAGTTTAAAAGAAGTACTCTGTATTCTTTTATTATAGTTTTCACTTTTCTACAAGTGAAAGTGAGATTTGATAGGATATAATTCTTTTTCCTGCTAGAATTGCATAGAATGCAAGAAAATAACCAGTAGAACAAGAAAGTAGCTGCAACTTATAGAAAGGATCTGTCAAATCATTCAGAGTCATTAGATCCCCAAGGCAGTAGATAAATAGTAGTGAAATGCTATTGGAGCTTTAGAGACACACACATTTATCCAATTAGAGGCTTTATTACACAATATTTTTACTAGAATTCCTGATAGAGAACATGCACAACATCTCTAGGCCCATATCAGTAGTTGTGAAGTTCTTTAACATAATTACATTGTGTTTAATTTTTTGGTGTTTAATTAGTATATTGAGTATCTTGATATTATCAAAATTTAGAAGATGTCAACAAATAATGCTCAAAATTTCATATTTTACCATATGCTGTTGAAAAATTATACAACCTTTTCACCAGCCATCTAAACAAATAAATACTTTTAATCTTATTTGTTAGAAATTGGCACAAGCAGAATCTATAGCTAACATTTACAATGCTTGGCAATGTTACAATGCTGACAAAATAATTTCTCTGTACTGGATCTCATGATGGTCCTGATTTGAAGAGGGCCTGACAGAAAAGTTACTTGAATGTACCGGCCATAGAGACAACTTAAAACCAATCCTTTTTCATTTGTTATACAAATTTTGTTTTAAAAGGTTTATTTTTAGCAGTTCTAATAGGTTTGGGGATTGAAGAACGTTGCAGTAACTTTACTTCTAGTTGACAATAGTTTGCACAAAGGATGCCCGTGCAGCAATGAAGACTAACTGCACACTGGGCTGCGTTAGCAAGGACATAGCCTGCAAGTTGAGAGAAAGCACACTTTCCCTCTTCTTAGCCTTCATGAAGTAGCATCTGGAAACTATGTCTATAGTTTTGTGCTTCCAAATTACAAGGCACAGATTGCCAAAATAGAGCAAGCCCAACAGAGAGCCAGCAAGATGATTAGGAGGCTGAAACATCGTACAAGCAAAAGTTGAAGGAAGTTCAGCCTGGAGAAGAGAAGTGCAGGAGGACCCTTCCTTCTGGAAGTATGCAGTAAGAGAACAAATAGCAGTAGTCACAAGTTGTAGCACAAAAAATTCCAACTGGACTTAAGGAAAACATTTTTCACCGTGACAGCAATTAAGTACAGGTAGCTCGAAGAAGAATTTTTGCTAGTTTTCAAAATTTGCTCAGAAAAAGACCTGAGTAATCTAATTTAACTTCAAAGTTAGCCCTGCTTTTCAAAATCAGGAGGTTGGACTACGCAATTTGTTTTAAAAAAAAAAGTTAAAAAAATTAAGAACTTTACAAAAAGTTGGAAAATACAATCTGTACAGAAATTGTGCTGCGTTGAATACCTGTGGTTTGTATACAGAATCTGGAATAGGTATAATTTTAAAACAGATTCCTCCCTTGTCAATAAAATATGGGTGGCTGGAGTGACAAAGTAATATTTTTATTGACTTGATTTTACTGATCTATTACTTCATGTTTCTACTGCTTTCTGATATTTGAATTCAGTGAACCATTTGATAATTACTAGTGAGATGTGTTGTACAATTAAATCATTTATTTGTTAATACACTTTAAATTACTTACAGCTGAAGTGCAATTAAGTGTAGCAATATGTCAAAACCAGTAACACATCGATATTTTTAATATTTGATCAGGTTTTATATTCTTTCTGACAAAATAAGTACTAATACAAAGTTACAAAAATAGCCAAATCAATAAGTTTAAAACCTCTTCCTCAAATTAAAGCTGGGTGAGCAACTAATCATATGTGACTATAGATTCTCCTTAATAGCTGCTAAGGTTGGTAATGAAATTTTGGTTAAAAAACTTTCCTTTTTAGATATTCCATTTTCTTATTCTCATAGGTATGTATTCAATAAAGAACAAGACTTGTTTGACTGGAGAGCACACTTTTGGGCAAAGAGTGATTTTTTTTTTTTTTAATTAAAATTAAGGAAATAATGAAAAGCACATGAGATTCTCATTACTTATGTTTAATGCAGCTGTTTTATCATGGTAGACAATAAATTGACTTGGAAAGGATTCATGCAAGAATCCACTGGTAACCAAGACAAGCAAAAATACTTCATTAAATTTGTTTTTAAAGACGAGGTTCTTGCTTTATCTTCTCTCTTTTTATTTTTTTTTTTTTTTTAATGTAGTTGTGTTTGGACAATTTGCCTATTTTCAGACAGCTTTGAATGATGTGGCAGAATTATTTGATGGAGAAAACTCTCAGGCTAGACTTCTTAGTTCACTGTCTGGATCCCACTCAGGTAAGTAATAAAGATAAGAAGTATACATTTCTTGCATGGCTCAGTATGGAAAAAATAAATCAGGAGAATATTACAAATTTCATTTGGAAATATAGTAATAAAGTCATTAGAACAGGATGCCAAGGGAAATGGAAGACCCTTCTAAATCTCTGAATCGAGACATACGATTTAGGCAAGAACTGATTACTAGGATGAGTGCAGAAATAATTGAATGAAATTCTCAGATCTTTATGTAAGAGGGCACATTGGATGGTATAATTATCTTCTCTGCCCCTAAACTCTGTCAATTACACATCTACATTTTCTGAACGTCTAATTTAAACACAAATTACTTGTATTCACAAGATGCAATTATCTGTATGCAAACATGCACTTAGATTAAAGCAGGCCAGCTGTTGCATTCAGGTAACTATAGCAAAATGGTGACCCTATGAAATCATAACTAAACTTACATGGATTTCAGCATGGCCAGAGTTTCCAATGTATGCATGTATAATGGCTATGTTTATCTCAAGTGGATAATATATGCAGCTAGAAATGTGTTTTGTCATACACTCCTAGTATTTAGGAGAGTTTATATGTGAGTTTAAGATTTCTTGCAATCCAGGACTTTTCATGACTTCTTGGTTTTCACTTTGAATAATTGCAGAAATACTTGATATTAAAAGAATGTAACATATCTATTTGATTTATAGAAAACATTTTATTATTTGAAAAATTCAGCTCATCATTTCTCTCTGGTGAATCCTAGCTATTTGTGTCATAATAAGAGTTCACAGATTCATTTTAAAATTTGTTTAATTACTGGCAAGAGTTCAGCAACAAGACAAAATGTTTGCTTTTTAATGTTTAAATTTAAGAGACAACTCATTTAAGCACCCAATTTTACTGCATCAAACATACAAAAAAGTTTACACTAATGTCTGTTTTCACAGCAGACATTTGAAAATAATTGCAGGGAATTTAAACTTGTGATTTTTATTTATTACTTGTGACATATTTGCTTTACATTGGTTTAGGATGGGGTTCTGTTATGTGGAATTGCTAGTTACAATAATACAAAACTGATCTAAGTGAAAGAATTATAAATCCTATTTATCCAGTTATCTAAGATATTTTAAATTACTGCATTATCATTCATTTCAGTAGAATTTCCTAAAATATGGGTTGATATAATCCAGTGAGAATAAAAACAGTTGTCATATGGAGTGGCATCCTTGCAGTGTAAAAGTACTGTAATTTTGTCTGTACTTATTCGTTACTGAACTTTTATCATGACTGTAGATAGATATCTCAGGAAAGGAGATAAAGTGTATTAAACATCTTTAGTAATCCTCCAGTCAATATATAAAATCTGAAATGCTATTAGAAAGTTAATAATGTAATATAATTCATGTGTGACCGTATATTTTATTGAAGCAACTACATAAAACAAGTCATGGATCTGCTCTCTCTCATTTCCGTTTTAGTTTTGAAATGGTAAACATCACATGAAGATCCCCTGTGGCATTTTTCAAATACTTTTAATTGTTTCATGTGTTTTGCAAGGCAAGGTAAAGCTCTCAATCACAGGCAAAAGTTAACCAAAAATTCTTCTAATGGTTTTGGCCCCAGATGGCAGTAGGGTTCCCCAGACAAGTAGTTTATTGGAGCTCTAGTTCCAACAGCTGCAGTAAATGTCAGAAAGTTTATGTTGTTGAATCATGAAGCCTTTTTATTCTGACAAGTTTTCAAACCTCCAATGGCAAATTTAATTTTATACACTGTTATTTACGTTTTCTTTAACTATAGAGGAAAACATAAAACTATGTATTTTAACAGTATATTTGATCACGTACTGAAGAGCTGTAACTGTTGTTTCTGTTTTGCGTACTTAATTTATTTTCTGTTTTCATTTGTAGGAGAGACATTGCCTTTGGCTACATCTAATCAAATTCTTCTGCGATTCAGTGCTAAGAGTGGGGCATCAGCCAGGGGGTTCCACTTTGTTTACCAAGGTAAACATGTCTGCTTCTGGTGGAAGACACTAGTGCCAGTCTCACACAGTGTATTATTTTGAATTCTTCTTAGGTCTTAAAGTATTTCTTTAAATATGGGTGTAGTCTTAACCTTTTTCCAGCCATCAGGGACTACTTCTGATGGTAGACTGGCTTCATAATGGCAGTTGTCTCCGGTGAATTCTATGTGGCCCCATGGACCTGAATATGTCCAGCCTCCCTTGGTAGTTTGTAATCTGTTGCTTCCTTACTGTTGAGTGTTCATGTCCTCCTCAGACTGCAGAAGTACACAGTGAGGATTGTGAAGGCAAAGCAAAAAGGCATTTAAAACTTAAATATTTTCTGCATCATTTGTCATTAGGTTGTCCACACCTTCCCCCACCGGCAATGCATCAACATACCCATGCTTGTATCAACATGCATCAACATATATTTTGAACCTTCCTTTGTAATTAGCATAATCTCTATACTCTTTTTCCCTAATGTCCCTTGCTGTTTTTTGCTACAGCTGGACTTGAACTTTCCTGCTTTTTGTTTCTAAGTAGCTGAGCAATGCTGTCATACTCCTGATTACCTGTCCTTGCCTCCACTTGTGGTATGTCCCCTTTTTGTGTTTAAATTGTTTGAAAAGTTCCTGGTCTAGGCCTGCAGGCTTTCTGCCCAAATTCCCAGTCTTCCCTCACAATGGGATAATTTATTCCAAGACTCTCAAATCTGTCTAAAAAAATTCATCAGTATCCTTCCTCTTCATGCCTGTTCCTTAGGACAGTCTATGTACCAACTTCATGAATATGCCAAAGTCTGGTCACCTTAATTCGAACCTTCTGCTGGTTCCTCAACTTCATCATTTTGTGGTCCTTGCAGCCCAAGCTGGCTTCTATATCCACATGCACAAACAGCACTTCTACGTTTGTGAGCAGCTGGCCAGGTTGTAGCTACTTAATTTAATTATCTGATAGAAATATCTATTAAATCTAGCCAGTATTTTGCTTGACTAAAATGAGTAGGGACAATACTATAAGACTTGTTTTCTGAACACAGTGACTGACTATTATATTCGGCTTTGAGCAAAAGGAGATCTACATCTTTATTTTGTATTGAGTTGGATGTAAGTTGCTAGACTCCTATGGACCAGAGGAGGCACATATTTGATCTCTGTTAAAAGCCAGATTTCCCTGAGATGAAAGTGAAAACATGCCACTGGATAGCATTTGAAATGGGCACTGGAAATCCACCCAGAATTGCCAGCTGCATTTTGGAATTCACTAAATCAGTAAAAATAAAACCAATAGATCTGTTACACAATATCAACATTCCAACAATTTCTGATTTATATTCGGGCACTATAATGACACACAAAATAGGTCTTGTGGTACTAGTGAAGAAATGTCCAGTTACCTGAAACAAATATTAAAAATAAAGTGAAAGATTTTGTACTTTTATACCTAATTGTATACTTAACATTTATTTTATGCTTAATTTTTGCCCCATCCAATTACAGTTGCAGTATGAAATAGTGATCATTTTCTAACAAAAACAATAGAATAATATATTTTGGGATTTGACAGTTATTGACTTAACAAGTGAGTACAGCATATATACTTGTTATGAGAATCTTTGTTACATTCACCTGAAGTCTATCTCTAGAAGTACTGTTCATTTCAGCTTTCTCAAGACATAAAGAAAAGAAAAATAAAATATTTTCAAATACTTACGAAAATCTCAGTTCTGGATATGTATAGGCAGCATAATGTTGTCGAAACCATATAGCTGTGCTTCAATGTGTTTTTCCCACCTATAGTTTCAGAGTTAGTTTGACTGAAGTTAGCTTAGATCCTGCATCACACGCTATTCCTCAGTGTAATACTATAGAGGGTAAAAGTGCCAAAGACGCTTTCAAGCTTACCTCATGAATATCTGTAGCTCAGCTCAAGGTTTTGAGGAGTTTGCTTAATTGTATTAGTATTGTTCAGTACTCCCAGTTGATGTTTCAAGAGTTTTCATTCAGGCTGCTAAGAAATTCTGTCTTCTTGGAGAGCTTGGAGGGAAAATTGGTGTGGCAGAGACCATGAGGCAGTTTCAGTGTTGAAGGGTGGGTGGCAGATGTAAGACTTGCAGGTCTCTTCCTGACACAACTGAATTTGAGGAGGTATTATGTGCATGTCTGCACACTGCAGTTGAAATGCAAGAATGAGACAACGTGCCCAAGTCTGTTAGCATGCTGCTGGCAGCTTAGTACGCTAAGTTGATCCATGTGTCTTAGAGAATGCAGTCTGGTGACACCTGGAGCAGTGCTTACAGGTTCATTGCCTGTACAGGCAACAAATGCAGTCCCAAAGGGGCTTCTGGGCAGTTCACTAGATGTATTGCATACACATCCAATAAGCTTAATGAGACAGTCATTGAACACTGTGGTTTATTGTATACTAGCTTTTCAGCTTTACTAAATTGAAGTGTAAAAGTAGTTTTGGATAGTTTTAAATAATATTATCAAGATTCATTAAAAAAAAAAAAATTATTTTTTTTACATTGGACCACAGTCATGGTTTGACACAGCAAATTAATAGCAAGAACTGTCTCACCTCAAGAATATTTCCATAGTTGTAAGGAGCTTGTTGGGACTGTTCAAACTCCTTCTGGGTGGTGTTTTTAAGCCTTCTTAACTTCTGTGTTTATAGAAATATATCACCATGACTGCACAGTCTGCTTTGGGTAAGGCTCAAGATACCAGTACCTGCCCTTTTTACACATCAAAAGCATCACTTGCATTTAAATTTATCATGCACAATTAATCGGAAAAGAGGGGGAGTATAAACTTCTGGAATTAGAAAACAGCTTTCAGCATCTGAGTTCTTATGATCCATTTGCATATGAATGACACCTTTCTATCTTATTCTATTTGGTTTTCATATGCCGAAAGTGTTCAGTTAATTTTTGCTGCTCTTAAAGAATTCATAGTGACACAAACCCTCAATTCTCTTAGCTGTATGTGTATATATACACACGCACACACATTGCTGTTGAACAGTAAGTCTCCAGGTGAGCACAATGATATGCCTCATTTCAGTCACTTATTTGGACTACACTTGTTTTTTAGTAACTGTAAGAAATAGAGTTTAACAAATGAGAAGTGTTCTCTGCAGCAGCAGAAAATGAATCAGGCAAATCCACTTTATTTGTCCCAGGAGAATCATGAAGCTATTTGGATATGCAGGTTTTTTAATATATTTTAAAATAGATCTTAAGAGCTTTTTTTAATACACACATGTATGTATGCATATATTGGTTAATGAGTTAGTGGTATTTAATAAGCTCTATCATTTTGAGATTTTTCTTTCTTCTTTTGAAGCATGTGATCATATTTCCAACAACTGCCTGCTTGCTAGCCTTTTAAATACTCCAGAGGATAACATCGACTCTCACATTGAACACAGTAATCTGGCCTGCAAAGTCAATCATTTTGTTTATCGCCCTCTATTCCAGGTTGACCTTCTTCCCTGTTCACTTTTCCACTGGGCTGATTTCAATTTTGTTTCACAGCAGTATGAAACATTTACTAAAAGATGGAGGATAATTACTATAGAAAATGGAATATCTCTGTGATACAGCTTGAGAAGTCTAGGTTGCCGACGCTATAGGCAAAAGCTAGAAGGAAGTCTAGAGGGGAAAAAAAGTTACTGCTTACATTATTTCACATTCTGGTTTGAGCAAGCAACAGATAAGGTTTGTAGCTTTTGATTCAGATTTAATGGCTTTTGCAATGCCACTTTCTTAAAAACTTCTTTTTAGCTGCATATGTCATCTGTGCCTTCATTTCTTTTTCTCAGATGACCACATTTCCTTGTATTTCATACAGTAGTAAAGGGTGTCTGTAATATCAGACTGAATGAATATCCAGTCTTTTAGAATATTAGGGTCAGGTATGTTGAAATATGCTAGGAACAGTCACATTTAAGATTGGGAATTATATTTTTGGGGGTTTATCTAATGCTTGTTTTCATGCTATGACATCACCTAAGAAACAGTAGCATATTTTTTTTATATAGCTGAGGCTGCAGCAGTACAGAGTTCTTTCCCTAAAAAACCAAGCAATGACCTTTCTACCACCCAGAAATTTATGGGGTTTTAATGCTTGTCTTCCTTTACTTGCTCTACGATACAAATACATGAATTAGTTTATGAGGTCAAATGAGATTTTAGAGAGGACTATTACAAAAGTTAGCATACTAGGATGAGGAAGGACTGTGGAAGAAAGACAAAGGGGAACAACAATAAAAGAGGAATGTGACTTTAACCATTAAGTTGATCTAATCTGTGACAAGAATAAGATACATAGCCACAGACTTACTGCTAAGTGTAATTAGAGGGCAGAACTAAGACTGTTAGTATTATTTCTGTATGAGTTACCATGACACATTATGTCCTGGTTTGCAACAGGCTTCCTAGAGAGGTGGTCAATGTGCCAAGCCTGTCAGCGTTTAAGAAGCATTTGGACAATGCCCTTAACGTGCTTTAACTTGGTCAGTCCTGAATTGGTCAGGCAGTTGGACTAGATGATCGTTGCAGGTCTCTTCCAACAGAAATAGTCCATTGGTGTAGAGGCACTTCGGCTGGGCTGTTGGCCGTGTCACCTTTTAGAGGAACACACCTATTTTCCTAATTTTCAATAGATGTTTGAAACCTTACTGCATTTTGCCATGGATTACTTAAATCTAAATTCCATTTTAAGCAGTATGGGAGTGCCTCACTTTGTTATGTCTGGCTTGCATTACATTTATTCTGAAGTTCTTAAAACAGGGAAAAAAGAGCATTAAAAAATGGTGCCTCTTGTAGTGAATGGCATGGCTTATTTAACCTGTGAAAAACTGAGCAAAATGTCAATTTGAACATGTCATTGAGTGTTTCCTGCTGACAATTGAATAATCTGACACAACTCCAGCCATGGATGTTTGTGGCTGCCATGGCTGTTTTACGTACTGGCCGCTCTCACTAAAATGGTGGCTTTCAGTCTGAAAAGGAAGCACATAGCAGTATTTCTGCTACATGAACTAATTTAAGAGTGTTAGTAAAATGCCCCTACATTTGCTATAATGGCAGAGATAGCTTGCTCACAGGAAGGTAACTTTCATAAGGCAATATTATAATGAAACCAGATGATTTGACATCTTTTGTTGAGAGGTGCTGAAAATGCTAGTTACACAAAAAAATGTTTGGATTACAAATGCATGTATGCAAATTGCCAGCTGTGATTACTGACAGTTATAGGATATTCTTTGATCTGATTTTTAAAAAAGGTCCTTTACCTTTGCACAGCTGTTGCAGGGGTTCTGCAGATGTGGACTCCAGGTGAGGGTTAGAGAATCTGAGCAAGGATTTTCTTCTGAAACTTCCTCCCTCTTGAGGAGGTGGGTGAAAAAATAAATAGAGAAAGGTAGTATTCCCATAAAAGTCTGGGCAAGAGTTTCTTCCACACAGTGAATGAAGAATACTCCAGGAGTGATGCTGAAATTTTCAGTCAGGTCATATAGACTCTTAGAAAGATAGGTAAGGTTTAGACACATGTAAAGCTAAAAGTTTAACTAGCAGGGAGCTGTAGTGGTGACTTGTGTGGGAGGAGGTCATGAGCTACCATGTGCCACTCACAAACAGCTTCCTCTGAAGCTGGTATGAACAACCTCTCACATGCCAAAACTTCCACCAGTCAGAAGAGCATGTGGTGCCTGTTCTCAAAGATCCTTGAGAAAGTGACAACTGCTTTGGAGCAGAGATGCTTCTGGGGATGTGCTGCTGGAGATGCTGCTGGACTGTTAGAGACACACTCTTGGAAAGAGGCCCTCCATGCCAAAGGGACAGCACTTCTAGAGGGACTGTGGCCTGTCTCTGGAGTGAGAGCACCTCAGAGGGGTTGGTGGCCTGTGAACGACCTATTCTGCAGTAGGGGGACATCTCTGAGCAACTGCCACCCATGGGTGACCCGTGCTGGAGCAGGAACACTAAGAAACAGTGTGACATGAAAACTTGAAGAAGCAAAAAGCTGGAGAGAAAAATGAGTAAAATGCTAAGTACAGCAGAGGAAAAACAAAGAATCAAAAAGAGAGCACATAACCCCAACCTCCTGTGCCGCCTCTCACCTCACTGGTGGAACTAAGATGGACGCAAGGAAGTTGAGACAAGGAAGGGGGAGAATAGGTGTCTGACTGAATCTGAGCCTGGGGAGAGGGAAGGAAAGCTGTTTACTTAAGTGGTTATTTGGTTGTTCATGTCCTCTTTCTTCTTAACTTCTGAATAAGTCATCAGAGGTTTATGTTAATTGGTAATAAATTAAATTAAGCATAATTAAGTATAAATTCCCTGAGTCAAAACTGGTTTGTCCACAACAATGTATTGAACCTCTTGCTATCATGATTGTGAATGATTTATCTCATGAACAAAACTCCCATTTAAGCAAGTAGTCCTGACCAAGGGACAGATTAATGCCTAATCATGTGGCAGAAGCTGTAGTTCTGCCATCACCATGTAGCAGCCGTCATCACCTAGTCAGGTGTAAAGTCATTATACAATTTTAAAAAAAAAAAAAAAAAAGTTTGAATAAAATAGTGCTTGTATGGTAGACCATTTGTCAGAGAAAAGACTATTAGTCCCAACAAAAGAGAATAAGAAAGAGCAGGCTAGGTCAGTTGAATTGACCTGGCACACTGCATCTGGTCTGCAGGTTATGATCAGGAAGAACTGTGACTGTGTGAAATCCTTGAACTGTGGTTTCTTCATTATCCTTCCACAAGTGCAGGACAATTTCCTGCTGTGGTTAGAACTGTATGCATGAACAAGTTTCACAGAGCAGCTGGGTGATACTGAGGTCCTGTTGAAGACTTAATCACAAAATCCCATTTATTTGAACAAAGGCAGGTATATTAAGTTTACTGAAAGGGAATTGGTTTGTTTATACTATGTAAAGTATTTAACCATTTTAAAAACTTGAAAAATGTGTTTGCTTTTGTTTTGCTGTATTGTGTAGTTATCATTACAGGAGTATGTTAGTTTACCTGTGACTGTTTCTTTCAACCTTCGATACATTTTATAACTTCCTTAAGCTTTAAAGGCTGAAATCTCCTGCAACCATCCAACCTACTGATTTAGAAGAAAATATGTGTTACTGTATCTGTATGACCTTGTCTGACAAATCAACCCACTGCATATTAATAAAAAGAGCATGTATTGTACAGTTATTGCTAGTACTAATTATTTCTAAATCTTTTTTTGACAAAGCTTTTCTCTACATTCAATACTTGCATAAATTAACTGTTATTCTCAGTAGCCATACAGAAAACGGGTAGAACACAATGTTAATGTAGTCATAAATGAGAACTTCCAATGTTCTGCAAAAATGTGTTGTGTATTTCATGCTAGATTTAAGATAGGATTAAGTTAGTGTATCCAACTTGTCAATAAATGTTAACTTATAGAGCACTTACCAGTACTTTAAAACTCCTGCAGTTAAGTAATTATGGTTCTGAATAGAGAAAATGGAAGTATAAGAAATAAGAAAAGTATAAAGCTATCAATATGAAAATAATTATATGTAGACTCCACACACCTTGTCTTTTACTTAGTGACCGGGGTAGCTGAACAAATAGGGTGTGTGTCTGCACAGGTATGCACATGAATAGATGGAAATACTGCTCTTCACCATTACAAGCCAGCAAAGAAAATGTAAGGATGTAAAATAAAATTAAATATAACCGTGATTCTTTTTACACTAGTCTTAAAATAGGTTAGTAAGCCAGAAACATCATGTTTGAGAATCTGCCAGGAATAAAGTCTAACTGCCACCACTCCCCCTCCCACCTTGCTTTTTTTTTTTTTTTTATGGTGCCATTCTGTGTCTTTGTTAATTAAGGACCAAATGGCAGGCAATTTTCATGTTGTCACTTACACATATCTAGATGCAGTGATCCCCTGAAACTAATTCTTGAAGAAACCAAACTGATCAAACAAAGCTTTAGAATATGCCATTCACACAGAAAAATTGCTTATATTTAAAGAGATTATTTTTAATGTACATTTATTTTATTATCGTGTAAAACATAGATGATACTGCACACAAATTATACTTCCATCATTTTTTCTATAAATATATATATATTTTTAAAAATTTTGGCAAAATGAAATGTAGAAAGAACAAGTTTGATACACAAACAACACGCACAACAGTCAGTAAGTACAAAAAAAAAGCTTGTTATAAAGAAGTGGTTGTAAATAACAAAGCCAAAGGGAAAATAAACCCATGGGCTTCTAATGAATTTAATTATTTTGCTCTTTAAATGTTGCTTACAGTCTTTTAACTGTTCCTGTAACACATCAGGTTTATGAATTCTCAGAAATTATTGGTAAAAATAATTTTTGTCAACTGTAAACACTGAAATAGCCATGAGGGTACATTGTTATTACTTTGCATTCTCCAATATGATAAATCATATATTTGTGTAACATTACATTGGTTTTATAGCTGGTTATCTACAGCATAATATTTTTCTTGGCTTCTAATGAGAAGCCAAAATTTCCATATTTAATAAGTAAAATAGGTGGTATGTGTAGTATCCTGTCATTAAAGAGGGCAGCTGAAACACCCACTGGTCCTCTCATGCCTAAGGACGTGCTTCCAAAGTCAGTTGCTCTCCAAGCTTCCATGGCACTCACGTGACTGTACATGGTCACAGCCCAAAACCGCAAGCCAGCTAACAGCTGTGAAAGCATTAGGCCATTCTTTGAGAATACAGGAGCAGAGCAAATAAAAGGAACAAATACAATTAAGCTCTGTCCTGCAAGAAACAATGAGCATTTTTAGTGGTCTATTAGATGATGACTGTCATTTGGATTCATGGCATCTTTTTGGTTTTTCTTTCTTTCTTTATACAGCTGTTCCACGCACAAGTGATACGCAGTGTAGCTCAGTGCCAGAGCCTAGGTATGGAAGGAGAATCGGCTCCGAGTTTTCAGCAGGCTCTGTTGTTCGATTTGAGTGTAGTCCTGGCTATCTGCTACAAGGCTCAAAAGCTATCCGATGTCAGTCTGTGCCTAATGCCTTAGCTCAGTGGAATGACACAGTACCAAGCTGTGTAGGTAAGCAATTACATTTAAGTCATCTGTTCTGTCACACATGTCTCTGAATCAGAATTCAGGAACTGTTTCAGAAAATAGTATTTAACACATATATTCACTCTCCTTCGATTAATATCAGTCATGCCCAATTTAAAAGAGCAGTTTTCCATATCAAAAAGTAATTGAGTACCAGCTGGCTGGTAGGCAGTATAGTGTTTCGTATAATGACTTAGATTATATGAACAAGTGTGATGCACATTTTCTTGAACATTCATTATTTTCATGACTCATCTACAGCTTGAAATACAGGACAGAATTTAATTCTCCAGAAGTTTTATTACATAGTACTTGTTGTATATTTCTATCACACATAGGATGATGATTTCTTTTTTTCAAGTAGAAGCATAGTGTACGTTGAATAATTATAGCATTGTTAAGTATAGCTAATTTTATTCGGTCTGTCAATAGACCTACAGTGGGATAACATTTAGCACTTCAGATTTTTTCTTGTAAATGTTGAAAGGTTTTCTTCTCTCCCTCCTTGGGGAGATGTCCTATTTTCTGCGTATTCTGTTTTTTGTTTAGTTTAGTAATGTTTTCTTGAACCTTAAAGAAGCAATTGCTTGTACAGTAAAAATATTTAATGTACTACACTGCTTTACCAGCTAGATCCAATATTGGAACTATCTTAGGCTGTGGGTAAGTTCACATGATTTCTGTCAATCATGATTGTGTTTAATGTTATGTCTTTACAGTTTGTTGTTACTCTCAGGTAAGACATGATTAGGCTGTGCTGCTAGGCTGTTCTAGGCTGCACACACTCAAAATGAAGGTCACTTCTGAATTGTTTATTCATGCAGGTTGTATCTTAAGCTTGATATTGTTCATGTGTTTTAGATAACATTGCTTTCTCAGTTCATATCATTGCTTCATGTCTATGTGTTTATGCTACAAAGGAGAATTATTAGAATTAGCTTAGTAAAATTATTACTACTTTTCTGTTCTCTGAAGAGGTTTAGGTTTTGTAATAATTTATGATAATACTTTCTTTCAGTGCCATGCAGTGGGAATTTTACTGAGCGGAGAGGTACTATTCTTTCACCAGGTTACCCTGAACCTTATGGTAACAGCTTGAATTGTGTGTGGAAAATCATAGTGACTGAGGGATCAGGTATTCAGGCAAGTCTATATTCTGTCAAGCATGGAATATTAACTACTTTGTGGTTCAGTTTAAAAAGTAATTGTTTATATCTCTAGAAGTGTCAGAAAATAGCAATCTTTAAGATCATTTTTTTGGGTACTTGAAATATTTGTGCTTTGTTTTTCTTAGTATTGTTCTTTAGTTAGCTTTATTCTATGTTACTTTATTTTTACGTGAAGGAATGAATGCGAAATGGTTAACTAGCAGCTCTCTCTTTTACCTGTGTAGAATATTGAAAGCAGGTCCTGATCCTTCAGTCTGGTATGCAAATGCCAACCCTTTCTATCTGCTAGGATATCAGAGAGACACTTGAGAGGTCTGCAACTGTCTTGATTATCTGCTCATTTACACTTTGAGTGATTATTTATAATCATGCAACATATGTGCAAAATCCTTCTTACTTATCTAGTGTCACATTTTCTAAAAGTTAAGACAACTTAAAAAGTGAAGGTTAATGTTTTATTTACATTTTTTCACTCAGGTGTTTCTGTTTGGATCTGGTTATTTATATTTTCTTTAGGGCATGTTCTCTTTTTATTTTTTTGCTTCTAGGACATTTAAAAAGACATATGGCTAGTAGGTTTAAAAAGTTCTGTGGTGATGTTTTACAGATCCAGGTCATCAGCTTTGCCACTGAACATAATTGGGACTCTCTTGAAATATACGATGGTGGAGATATGACAGCACCACGTCTTGGGAGCTTTTCAGGTGAGGATATTCCATGATTTAAACATACGGTTCTATATATAGGTGTGTGAGAGAACATGTCTTTGTTTGCTCACGCATATAGACAAGGAGTGTATTTGTATTGCATCGTCTGTGATATCATTATGAAACTTTCTCATTTTGGGGAGGAGATTTCAGGTGCTGTAAATGTGCCAATATTCAAATACAAAGGGAGATTTTAAGAAGAAAATATGATACCAAAATGAAAATGTGTAGCTTTGATTAGTGGGATTTAGATGATAATACTTTAAAAAAAAATTTCTTTCTTTTATCTTACCTACCTCCACCATAGAGAAGATATAGTGATATAAATTGGTACTGACATTCAAGGAGATTCCTTTGATAGCTTTGATTTAGTTTATCCTTGTTAGCCTTCCTTTCTCAGGAAAAAGATGAAGCATTCAGTATTCATCCAAACTCACCAGGCCTCAGAGAACAAAACAAACTACTACAATTGGGACATAACAAACCATGTAATTTGTTGTTTCACGTGTACATCAGACATATATAGTTTTACTCCTTTTTTATAAGACAATTTTTATAGAAAGAGCATGTTCTATAAACCAAACCAATAGAAAAAGATATCTCATGTAAGATTAAGTCATGAATAATATCCCAGACTCATGAACTCTGTCACAAGCCTGATCTGATTCTGGTGTAGCTAAAGCATTTTGTGGAATTTTGCCTCTCTGGTGACTTCATGAACTTTTAAAGTATAGATGTGTATTGGATTATGCAAGGAAATGAATGATCAACTGAAAAAAAATTACTGCATGTTATTTGTTTGGATATTGAAGTAAATAACTTGAAGTTGCACCTCAAAATTTACATATTAAACAGTGTTGTGGGTTAACTCTAGTAGGCAGCTCAGCCCCACCCAGCCGCTTGCTCACTCCCACACAGTGGGATGGGGGAGAGAATTGGAAGGGTAAAAGTAAGACAACTCATGGATTGAGATATAATAGGTAAAGCAAAAGCTGCATGTGCAAGCAAAGCAAAACAAGGAAATCATTCACTACTTCCCATCAGCAGGCAGGTGTTCAGCCATCTCCAGGACAGCAGGGCTCCATCACGTATAATGGTTGCTTGGGAGGAGAAATGCCATAACTGCCAACGTCCCCTGCCTTCCTCTTTTGTCCCCCAAGTTTATACACTGAGCATGACATCATAGAATCATAGAATCATGGAATCATAGAATCATTTAGGTTGGAAAAGACCTTCAAGATCATCGAGTCCAACCATCAAACATGCCCACTAAACCATGTCCTGAAGTACCCCGTCTACTCGCTTTTTGAATACCTCCAGGGATGGTGACTCAACCACTTCCCTGGGCAGCCTGTTCCAATGTCTGACAACCCTCTCAGTAAAAAAAATTTTCCTAATATCTAATCTAAATCTCCCTTGCCTCATCTTGAGGCCATTTCCTCTTGTCCTATCTCCAGCCACCTGGCAGAAGAGACCAGCACCCACCTCACTACAACCCCCTTTCAGGCAGTTGTAGAGAGCGATCAGGTCTCCCCTCAGCCTCCTCTTCTCTAGACTAAACAGCCCCAGTTCCCTCACCCGCTCGTCATAAGACTTGTGCTCCAGGCCCCTCACCAACTTGGTTGCCCTCCTCTGAACACACTCCAGCCCCTCCATGTCTTTCCTGTAGTGAGGGGCCCAAAAATGAACACAGGACTCGAGGTGCGGCCTCACCAGTGCTGAGTACAGGGGGGCAATCGCCTCCCTGCTCCTGCTGGCCACACTATTTCTGATACAGGCCAGGATGCCGTTGGCCTTCTTGGCCACCTGGGCACACTGCTGGCTCGTATTCAGCCAGCTGTCAACCAGCACCCCCAGGTCTTTCTCTGCCGGGCAGCTTTCCAGCCACTCTGCCCCAAGCCTGTAGCGCTGCATGGGGTTGCTGTGACCAAAGTGCAGGACCCGGCACTTGGCCTATTGAACTTCATATGATTGGCCTCAGCCCATCGATCCAGCCTGTCCAGATCTCCTTGTAGACCCTCCTTACCCTCAAGCAGATCAACCCTGCCTCCCAACTTGGTGTCGTCTGCAAACTTGCTGAGGGTGCACTCAATCCCCTCATCCAAATCATCGATAAAGATATTAAACAGAACAGGGCCCAACACCAAGCCCTGAGGAACACCACTTGTGACCCGCTGCCAACTGGATTTCACCCCATTCACCAAAACCCTCTGGGCTCAGCCATCCAGCCAGTTTTTCACCCAGCGAAGAGTACACTTATCCAAGCCATGAGATGCCAGTTTCTCAAGGAGTATGCCATGAGAGACAGTGTCAAAGGCCTTGCTGAAGTCAAGGAAGATAACATCCACAGCCTTTCCCTCATCCACTAGGCGGGTCACCTGGTCATAGAAGGAGATCAGGTTGGTCAAGCAGGACCTGCCTTTTGTAAACCCATGCTGACTGGGCCTGATCCCCTTCTTATCCTGGATTTGCCATGTGAGTGCTCTCAAGACAAACAGTTCCATAATCTTCCCCGGTACTGAGGTCAGGCTGACAGGCCTGTAGTTCCCCAGATCCTCCCTCTGACCCTTCTTGTAAGTGGGAGTCACATTGGCAAGCCTCCAGTCCTCTGGGACCTCCCCTGTTGACCAGGATCACTGATAGATGATAGGGAGTGGCTTGGCAAGGACCTCTGCCAGTTCCCTCAGTACTCTTGGATGGATCCCGTCGGGTCCCATAGATTTCTGAGTGTCCAGATGGCGTAGTAGGTCCCTAACTATTTCCTCCTGGATTAAGGGGGTTATGTTCTGCTCTTCATCCTTACCTTCAGGGGGTGGAGTACCCTGAGGATAACTGGTCTCCCTATTAAAGACTGAGGCAAAGAAGGCATTAAGTACCTCGGCCTTTTCCTCATCTCTGGTTGCTACATTCCCTTCTGTATTCATTAAAGGATAGATATTCTCCATATGGTGTAGGATATCCCTTTGGTCAGTTGGGATCGGCTGTCCCAGCTGGGTCCCCTCACAGCTTCTTGCTCACCCCCGGCCTACTCACTGGTGGGACCGTGTGAGAAACAGAGAAGGCCTTGACTCTGCATAAGCACTGCTCAGCGGTAACGAAAACATCTCTGTGTTACCAATGCTGTTTTGATCACAAATCCAAAACATGGCACCATGCCAGCTACTATGAAGAAATTGAACTCTATCCCAGCCAGACCCAGTACAAAAGGCTATAACATTTTATATTAAATGCCGTTAACTATGCTGTATATTCAATTGGCAATAAGGAAGAAAGAAATAATGAAATGTAATCAGCTTTTGACAAGTGAAATATGTGGTAAATATATTGGACCCATTGGATAAAGAACTGATGAAATGATCCTTTCAACAATTTTCCATTTAACAATACTCAAGACTCAAAACACTTTTGTATTCTATACTAAAAGTGTGTCATCTTGCTTTAGCTTAAAAGCCTTCCTAATTTCCAGAGAAACTGAAAAAGGCAGGTTTTTGTATTAGAAATATTTCATTGGAGATAGAGTAGCACAGCTTTATTGTGGATTTCTCTCTTTTGTATAATGAATGTTGGACTTAAAATGAAGAATTGTTTTGTGTATGGGAAGGATCTAATGAATAATATTTAAACATGACATGAAATCTGCTGTTCTCAAAACTGAACCAGTAATGTGACATTGAAACTGAATTCCAGGCATAAGTTCATAAGTGGTAAAATTCAGAAGGTATCATTTCTCTCTTACTAAATCTTGTACAATACCATTGGCTTCTGCTTCACTGTCTGTGAATTCATCTGTCTTGTAAATATGCATTCAAGATGAACATATGTGCAACTAATTACTAACAGCTTACTAAACTGTGCTGCTAAATTATGTCATGGCGTTGAGTTGGAAAGGTGAACTCACTGGAGTCTGTTCCTTAAGGAAAACTTTGAAAGATAGATAACTATACCATTTCTTTTCTTTTTGTCAGGGCAGAGCAGGGACAAGCAGCTCCCTGGGTTTGGGGTGCCGGGAGCAATGGGGGCTCCCCATGGAGGGGTGGCAGGGCAGGCCCTGGCAGCCAGGGCCCATCCCACCGCCCCAGCCAGGAGCAGCGCAGCTGGGGGGCACTGGGGCAGCCCCAGTCCCAGGCATTGGGCATCTCCCTGGGGACCAGAACAGGCCGAGGCCAGGCTGGGACATGGGCCTGTGGGTAGGCCCAGCTCAGCGGGGCCCATGGCCAGGCAGGGCAGGGTCGTGGGGAGCTGGAGACCGGCCCTGCTGTGGTGTCACTGGGGCAGGAGCTGACGGCCTGAATGGGGTCCTGGTGCTGGGGCTGAAGTGGGGTCCGGGGCCGTGGGCAGGGTGGGGGCAGGCCCCAGGGGGCTGGGCAGGGCCCGTAAGGGCTGTCTGCTGGAGCAGTCCGGGCCCTTACGTAGTGTCTTGTCCTTTTCGGATTAACCCCATGGGTCATCTTTTATCAGTGAATGGCGGAAATATCAGGGCATTTTTCTTCTTTTTATGCTACAGTAATGCTTGTGAGGATGCTATTTTAGGGGAAAGCGATAGGGGCTTCATAAACAAAGCTATAACAAAAATTCTGAGACCATGTGTTGACAGACATAAAGGTACCTTGTGCTGCTGTCTGCCTGGCGGCAGAATACATGGATTTTTGTACAGCTATCTTGGAAAGAAGCTGCTGTGCATAGGATTGATGTGTTGAATGCCAAGAGGGATTCTCTCCAAGTGTGCTCTTGTGGCATGCAACAGAATCATGAACCACTTAGTTTCCTGTGCCTAATATTGACAGGTGATGCCTTTTGGTGGGCAGACAGATTCTCTGTAAGGCCAGGTTTTCCAGATGACGCTAGACAGTGTCGAGAGACATTCAGAGTAATTGGAAAACTACAAATTATTTTTGCTTTCAATATTACTGGTCTGTCAAAGTAATGCTTGTGGATCATGAGGAAATGAAAATAACATTGCCTTTAAAAGACAACCATCAAAATAATTTCTCAGTCTTTTACAACAATTGCTGTACCATTTACAGAATATATGTAGGTATAGCGGATTTTTGATTAATTAATGAAGTTTAGATGCCTTACCAAATGCTTGAATGAAACAGGATCATTAATGAGAGTCAGAGTTAATTCTTTTCATATTATTACTGATAATTTTGTGATGAGTAGACATGTTTCCAAGTTTACATAATAAAGTTATACCTGGAATATTTTAATAAAATTAAGGGACTGTTTGCACAGATCGACTCTTAATTCTCTCAGTTGGGAAGGTAACAGTTTTTACAAACAGGATAGAATTGTACTTGCTATATTAAAAAAAAAAAAAAAAAAAAAAGAAGCTGTAACTGGCATTGATTTTTCTCCTGCAGAGGAACTATACTTCATTTTTCATTTGGAAAAATGGTTTAATTCCCTGTTTTTCAATAGCCATTCTGCTTTCCAAAAGGAGGTGAATTTATTTAAAAATACAATGTTAAAGAAAAAAAGAGCTTCATTAAAGGATGATCAGGTTATAAGCATGTTAAGTTCATCAGGTGAGTGATCTTCCATGATTGTCCTTAACAGCTGTAGTCTCATATTTTCCACTTCCTCAGTCCAATATGGGCATCTTCCTTCCAAGAATATTTTACTCTTCTAAAGCCTGCATTTGTTATAAGACTACAAAATTGTCAACTGAATTTAGAGATACTCTGTTCTTGTAGCTTAGTAATGGCAGTTCCTACATGAAGCCTGTCTATTAAGCTGAAAATGCAAAAAGATTTGTAAAACTTGGATAACTGTTAGGCATCCCACGAATCTTTGTAAATATGCTGTGCTGCCAATTGTGTCACAGAATGGAATTATGAGAGAGTGGAAATTCCTTGGATGAAAGGACAGAAAGGCTTTCATCAATATGCCTAAGTGAAGTCTATCCTGGACTCCTTAGTGAAGGTTATAGACATAATAGCTGAGTGAGAGGATATTCTTGACAAACATGTTGCTTTTTCCTGAGAGTATTAAGTCTGAACTTAAGTGAGAGATCATTTTACTTAATACACTGCGATGAAAAAAAAGGTGGAAACAAGCCAAAAAAGCAGCAGTATTTTAGAACTGCTGGTTAGGGACTGGTGCTTCACTTGACTATGGTATATTCAAACTGAAAAAAAATGAGACTAAGTATAGCTACAGCTCCATCTAAAATTGGAAATGCAGATAACACCTGACATTCTTTTACATATGTATACGTAGTTAAATATGCATATATATGTGTATAGACATATGCAGAGAGAGTATGTAAATACAGTAGTCATTGAGGTTGACACCTGGAGAATCTACTCTTATGATGGTAGTTAAATTTAGAAAGAAATTAGGTAAGAATGTGATCCACGCTATATGTTTGTGCTAATCTGAGAAATGCCTAAAATGACCATTAATCTCCATTCTTGGTCTAGAAATTTCTTAGATGCCTAGACAGCCTTTCACATATGCAGTGTAGCGTTCACCTCTGGAATGAGATACATTGCTCTTGGTTGTAATTACTAACACTTGAAAGGGATAGTGGACATAATTTTCTACATTAATGCCATAATTAAACATTAATTTAAGTAGAAAACTTGTCATTCCCTTATAAGCCTTTAGGGAGGCAGACATGCACTTACTGCCTCCTGAGAGAGGAGATTTCCACATCACAGGTTCTCAATCAAGAGGTTAAGAAGTCAGTCAGACTCCAGCATCCTAACATGGTATCCATCTATATGAGTGTTAGATGTCTACCATGGAGATACCTGTACCTAAGCTATTATTTATGAAATCTGCTTCTGCCCATTAAGTACTGTTTCTCTCTATTGATGATAAATGAAGTCCAAAACAACTAGGACACTGTGGACAGTACATCTGGTCGCCACACTAAAACGTATCTTCCATGCTTCATATACCCAGTCCCAGAAGAAGCAGATGTTGGTAAGTGATCAATAAAGTTTCAGTTAGATTATAGACTCATAGAATCCTAGAACATCCCAGGTTGGAAGGGAATTCAAAAGATCATCTAGTCCAACCTTTTGTGAGAAAGGGAGCCTAGATGACATTGTCCAACACTCTGACCAATCACACCTTGAAAACCTCCAGTGATGGGGACTCTACCACGTCACTGTGGAGGTTGTTCCAGTGACTGATTGTTCTCACTGTAAAAAATTTCTTTCCAATGTCAAGATGAAACCTCTCCCAGTGCAACTTGGACCTGTTGCCCCTTGTCTGCTCCATGTGGCTCCCTGTGATGAGAGAGCCTCTGTCCTCTTTGCAGCTGCCCCTTAAGTACTGGAATACTTAAAGGTGTTGTGTGTGGTATGTTATGATGATGCCCCCCTCTGAGCCTTCTCTTCTCAAGGGAGAAGAGACCTAACTCCTTCAAGCTTTCCAAATAAGGCAGGTTCTCCATCCCTTTGATTATCTTTGTGGCCCTCCTCTGCACCAGTTCCAGTCTGTCCGTGTCTTTCTTCAATTGTGGGGACCAGAACTGGACACAGTACTCCAGGTGTGGCCTGACAAGTGCTGAGTAGAGTGGGAAGAACACGTCTCTGTCTCTGCTAGTAATGCCCCTCTGGATGCAGCCCAGGAACCTGTTTGCCTTCATTGCTGCAGCAGTGCACTGCTGATTCACGTTCAGCTTGTTGCCCACCAGGATCTCCAGGTCCCTTTCAGCAAGGCTTCTCCACAGCCACATAGTTCCTAGCCTGTACTGGGATCTTTGGTTATTCTGACCCACGTGCAGGACTTTGCACTTGTCTTTGTTAAACTTCATACTGTTCTTGCTAATCCACTCTTTCAGCCTGGCCGGGTCTCTCTGTAAGATGGCTGACGTGTCAGCCTCAGCACCCAGTCTGGTGTCATCAGCAGGCTTGGTGAGGGTAATTTCAATCTCATCATTCAGACCATTTATGAAGATGTTGAAACAGTGTGGGGACTGGTATCGATCCCTGAGGGACCCCACTTGTGACAGGCTGCCAGCCTGAACTATGCCATTGAATGTGGCAGTTATGAGAATTAAAAACTGTAGCCTCATTTGTTTCTCACAGTACAATAGGATGTAATTTCTCATCTTATTGAATATCACCTTCTAAGGAAGTAAAAGACTGGTGTTAAATGTTAGCAGATCCTACAAAGGAACAGAACTGCCAGAAGAGCAATTTTGTTCAATGAAGAGTATCATCATTCTGAGTCAACATCCTCATGCTTACAGAATAGACACCTTAAACATCCTTAAATATATTTCAAATTCTGCATGGATAGTGTGAAAAGTCCTCCCTCCAGGAAGGTGTTTCACTATTTTCTGTATTCCATGGTAAGTATTGTGTGATATGAATGCTCTGTACTGTCTGTGAATTTCCATACTTTGAGCTTCCATGTCAGACAATAAAACCTTCCTTAAAGGCCAACTCGTCATGCTTTAGCTCCTCACTATTTATAACAAGATTTTGCTTAATATAGGTTTAGATTTAAAAGTATTTACCATTTCCTAGTTTAGACTGTAGACTTACGAAGATAATTCTTTCTTTTGAAGCCCGAGTTTCAAGCTCATACCTAGGCTGCTCACAGTTGCTATAGAAACAGCAAATGCCCCTCAGGAGATGAAAGTATTTCTTATGCAACCACCATTGAAGTCCATTAGGTACTTGATACTGTCTTTGAGGGTAATCATAGAAAATGATGTAATTTTTAGCCTCAGTAGATGTTCCAGCTTTAGACTGTAGAAAGTGCATTACATAGTAGTCATGTGGTAACAGAGAATGTTGTGTCAGACTTAGCAATGCTAGTGGCAAAGAAAGTGTTCAGGATTGGTGATAAGCTTGTTGTGTAGTGCACACTGAAGTCAGCAGCACACAATTTTATTATAGTTATTTGAATTAGATAAAGCTAGTATGTCTTTTTTTTTTTTTTAATGTGTTGCACCTGCTTCTTCAATTTCTGTCATACTCTCGGAGTTAGGATGAGTGGTTGAAATATAGTTGTGGGAAGAATGTGTGAAGTGGACACAGAGGAATAATCTGGACTGCTCTGTTCGGTACTGCAGGCTTTTTATACATGTGGAAAAAAGTCACATGGCAGTTGAGTTTGTTCTCATAATCAAATCCTTTACTTATGTGATTTTTTTCTGTTTACGCCTCTTTCTATCCAAGTCAGTGAAGTTTCATCTGAACACGATGGGATCTTGTTTGATTGTAGTTACATAGCCTCTTAGTATCATGACTTGTAATCAAAATTTTCTTGCAGCTTCTGGAGAGAACAAGGCAGAACACAGAATATTTGAGATTTCCACACACATAATGAGAAGAAAATGAGCCTGTCTGATTCAGTCTTGGTTATGTCTTTTCAATATAAAACTCTGATATATCAACATGCTACAGTTTATTCCATAACTTTTATTTTTCCAGGTACAACTGTGCCAGCATTGTTGAATAGCACTTCCAATCAACTTTATCTGCATTTTCATTCTGACATTAGTGTGGCAGCAGCTGGTTTTCACCTGGAATACAAAAGTAAGACTGCTTGTTTTTTGAAACTTTCTCAGGAAAAAGCATGCATATGAAAAGAGAGAATTTATATTGTTCTTTTTTTTTTTTTCTCTTCCCTGACTACCAGAGTGTACTCAGCATGGACCTGATATAAGTGATACCTAGTAAAATGAAATTTTAAATGAAGTGACATTTGAAATTGCTGAAAACCAGCTTTCACAAATTAGCAGCATGTAACAAATGAATCTGGCAATTCAGAACAACGTTGTAAAAATATGGGGTTTAATTGTGTTGTGGGGTTTTTTTCCAACTTATTTAAGCTTAGTTCTGAAATTAGGTAACAAAAAAAGTAAGAGTTCATTTCACTGCTTGGAAATAGGTAAAACCAGAACAGATGAGATTTTTTTTTCCTATTTATACATGCATATATTTATTCCTTGCTGTTCTTTCCTTTCCTTCACATTATATTCCCTCAACAAATTGCTGTAATTGCAAAAAAAAAACATTATAATCCCAGAGCTACAAGAAAGCACTCTAGTTATCTTGGTAAATCACTGGTGGTATGAGCAGAATAACCTAAGAAGTTTAATGGCAAATTCTGCTATATATCAACTTTTCATATGTTTTGTGAGCAGCTTGGTTCTAAAATACAGAGGTTTGGTGTTATAAACATCAAAGGATTACCTCACATAATTACATTTAATTCAAACATGAGTGTTTGTATTAGCTCTCTCAAAAACTTTAAATACTATAGAATAACAGTTAATTCAGCACATGTGCTTGCATAGTATTGCTTTTAACTGGGAATAGGTATTGCTAAGAATATTCTAGTCTTTAGAAAAGTAATGGGATGATGAGTTAACAGTCTGAAGAATGCTTCGATGAAGGTCACAAAGTAAATTCTCTTTAATTTTGAATATGAACATCCTCTATTTTCTTACAAAGGGCATTCAAGAATTTTTTTGAAAATGGAGTTCATTTTTGTATTACATGCATTCCAATATTAATGTCTAAAAATGTTATTATTCTTATTCATATTTTTAAGAAGTACACATAAGTAAATAAACACATAGATGATCTTCGATAAATTCCATTTAGGATTGAGATTAAAAACTGTATGATATAAATATGTCCAGAATTTTGAAAGACTAGATTTCCAGCTCATAACAAATCTTTTAAACTAAACATAATCCACAAGGTAGTCTTATGTTTTCATTTAGTTTCCTGTCTGTTTCCAGCATTTAAATGTAAGCATATTGTAGTTTTTTTGAGTACAATCATTCTAATGGTGATGTAGAATGAAAATATGACTATCACTTCTGCAGGAATTTTTATAGAATCTAATATTTTGACAAAGTTCTCTTCTTTTATCTGGGGAGCCCTCCTCCCCAATTGGTTAGCCTGTTTTGCTCCCCAAGCCTTTCCCCTTAACCTGCACTGAGGGTATAATTCCATATGAAGTCTAAAGTACAGATTTATTCTAGGAAGTTGTTGTACAATGAACATTTTGAAGATCAATTTTTATCTTTTACTGTATCCGTTTTATTATCCCTGTGACTCCTGAAAAAAATGTGTTCTGTTAACAAGTAAAAAGTGTTTGGGAGCATGCAAGGTCACTTGGATTTATGCTTTTGTTTGTCTCCTAATTGCCAGTCCCATAACTGTGCTCTGTTAAAGCATCTATTGACTTCAGTGGTGCCAATATTTCAAGGCCAGGGTTTTTTAGAAGTGCAACTCAGTACAGGTCAAGGTAGTAACATCCAGCATTCAGAGCTTAGTTAACTATTCTGTTGATAGTCTGGCAGGACAGAGTAATTTCCTTTCTTATGTGTCTATGTGGTCTCTGCAGGGCTAGCAGGAGTACAGTACATCTGTGTGTGTCTCTGAATACAGAGACTGAGCAAATCCCCACAGCAAGAATTTACTGTTTTATATTGAGCAGTCACCTTTTTAGATCAAGAAAGAAGCAGAGAAGGAAATACTTTCTGTGTAATAGGATGCAGATATTGCTAGTGTTTGATTATGAATTCTGAAGCCTGTGATCATTCAGTCAGTCACCTACGGTTTGAAGCAGCATCAGAAAAATAAATACCTTTGATTTAGAAGTCAGTCTAAAATTTGGATTAAAAATGTCCATCTGTTGAAGGGTTGTCTTACTAAGGCAAACACAAAAATGTCTGGTGTCTGGGAAAAAACATTCAATATGAAATGCTTTATTAGAACATCAGATACTTCTGATAAAAGCCAAGGAAAAGGAGGGCTAGATGCATAGTCTTTCTAAATAAAATGCTTTGCAGCTGTAACATTCAGCTATGTTGTAAGAGGCCTCAGTTCAATTCTTTCACCTTCTTGCAGAAATTTGATTGTCTGAGTAGTCATAGTGGGGGTCCTCAATATCTACTTTTAAGGCTGTTCTACTTAATAAGGCAAACCAAGCAGCTGTAGCAGGATTTGTTTCAGCGTTCTAATTACCAGGAAACGTGGTCAATCATTCAGGTTCAGCTTATATTTAAATATTTTGTAAAAGGTAATACAGCACTAAGATTAGATGTAGTAAGAACACACCACTGTTGTGAAGCCAGAGACCTATGTTTAATGTGTACATTTAGAGGAGAGCTGGACTTGGATGTATGTAGGACATAGGCAATTGGTCATGATACTTAAGTGGGTACCTGGTTTTCAGTTCTTATTCAAATAAGTGTTTTAAAAGTTTATAGAATGGAATTACAAAAGAGAGTTTAGGAGTTTGTCTCCTTTGCTGAAATTCTCTGTATACCTCCATGATAAAGGATATTCCTCTGAGTAGCAGCAATGTGGGTTCAAATCATTGCAGGTAACAAAGGCCTTCTCTCTTACTTTTTGTAAGTTGTTAGTAGCTGCTTTGCAGGAATCCACTCCGTTGTCTCCTTTAGTTTGTCTTCATTGAGGACAGAGGAAAAGCAATGGATTCTGAACCCTGCTGTAAGAAAGTCCTTCTTCCCCATTCATCAGTTCTGCTGTTCATTGTAGCACTTCTCTTTGTGCTGCAATATGTAACTTTATTTAATCACAACAAAAGAAATTTCAATGATGCATGGAAAAATTAGTATTTCAAAGGTGAATGACAGATTTCCAGAAAGAATTGGAATCCCTTTCATTTCCTGATCAGAAAGCAAGCCGAGGGGACACAGTAGATTAAAGAGAGGAAGAGAGAGCACAAAATTGCTGGGAAATACTGTCAGTAAGTAAAAGCTAGTATGAGTATAGATTAATTTAAAAAAAAACAACATAATTATGCCAGTTTATATTAGCTGAAAAACTGTCCATTAGTTTTGAAAAAGAAAAGAAATAATAATAAATGAGAACAATGTAATCATGCAAGCAAAACAGAATTAATATGTATTTTAAAAATCTCCAGTATAGCACTTCAGCAATGTAGATGCAGAGGATTAGTTATTTATTTTTGTTTTACCTATAGATAGACAGAAATTTCATAGAGAGGAAAGGCTCCAAAAAATAAATTTTAACTAGTCCTCACAGAACTAAAATTGGTGGGCACACTTTTTATTTCATTTTCAACTAGGTCATTTTGTTCTTCTTTAAAGTATTTTGCTATAGAAATTTGGTGGGTCTGATTAAAATTTAATAATGGTTTTATTGGAAGTATTTCATTTATAGCTATGCTTACTTTAGTATTTGAGTAACACTTTTATGAATCTAAATATACTATACTCCTGTATAGTTCCTGCTCTTCTGTGGAAGGGGAATATCTTTGTTTATGAAGTTGTTTTCTTGAACAATCAATTGCTGTCAGTCAAAACTAACAATAAAAATTCACAGTTGTTTTGATTTTTCATCAGATTTCAGGGAAATCCACAGAGATCATGGCTTAATTTTATTTTCCAGAACAATAAACCAAAATACTGAACTTCATGGCTACCAACATCCCTCATGGTATACAGCCTTAGCGTTCTTTTCTCCTACTACACGTATATAGTTCCCAGTTAGCATTAATTGAATTTATATGTATGCATCAGAGGACACTAGATCCTTTAATATGGTTTTAGATATAAGTATTTTGGAAAGAGAAAAGGCTATATGTCTTTGAAATTGAGAAAGCTGTAATACTTTTCATAAGATGAAAATTTTGCAAATCTTCTTTTCACATTTCACATTGTATTGAGATTGGCTTTTGGGGGTTTTCTTTGCTTTCTTTTAATTTGGGAACCAGGCTTAGTGTTTAGTCCTAAAACACTTAATACACTTCAAGAAAATTATTTAAGTAAATGAGCTTTGTTTTAAATCTTTTGAGAGTGACTGGAAAATTACATGAGCAGGAAGTGCAATGAAAGTTCCTGTGTACTCATTGTTCCCTGATTAACAAGAACAATAAATTATTAGAACTAAAACCACTAAAACCCTTCCTATGCAAATGCCCAGTAGATCAGAGTGTTAGTCCTGGAACAGTGAAGGGATGGCCTTACATTTAATATAAATTCTTCCCTAGCAAGAAGACCTTTAGGAATTACAGTGAAGACAATTAACTTTCCAACTATAGATATAGCAGGAAAATGCCAATTCACAATAAGAAGCTGCTGATCTCATCATGTCCAAATAACTTACTTCAAATCTTCCATCAGCAGGCTACAGCAGGAATAGAAGAGACAAAGTGGATCTAATGGTGTTTTGTCTAGCCTTATCTTTTGCATACATTTCAAATTGGAGTAGTAGGTAAAACTGCTCTAAAGTAACCATTCCAGAATCCTGCAGACCCCTGATGTCATTATATGAAAAAAGTCTTTATAACGATATTAGGAAATCACCTTAGTATTTTAGAATAAACGGATGAGAGTTTCTACTTAAAAAGATGTTTTCACCAGTGTAAATGTTATACGTATGCCTGGTTTTAGATTATTATGCTAGGGAAAACAGCTTTATTTCAGTAAAATATGTTTAGTTTGCTATCATTTGACCACATATCTTATATTCCACACTGTATATTGCTGTTTTGAAGTAACTTTATAGAACTTCATAAAGACTTTATAAAAGCTTCAGCCACTGATGAGAGCTTATTTTAATCCTAAATATTTCAAGATAATTTAAATAACTGAGTAAATGTTGTTTTATTTCTTGAAATTTTGTCTTCCTTTTAGCAATATGTCTTTCTTTTGCCCTCTCAATTTGCGGGCTCTTTGTATGTCTTTATTTTCATGGGAAGGATCTGAGCAGTCTGCTCCTGCAAGCCTAAGTTCATGTCTAACCTAGGTAGTGCACATGTTCCCTTTGTAGCCTTCAAAACCACAGAAGTCTTCTGGTACAAAATACAATTTCGTCATTTACTTTAGGATGTTTTTGTGTTAGGCTACGGTCAAACTGATGACTTAGATGGTTTTTTTCCCTTTGTTCCTTTGTTTTGTTTTTTGTTTTGGTTTGGGTTTGTTTTTAATGTCAGATACAGGAACTCACTCAAATTAAAAGACATAATTGGTTAGTGCCTTAGAAAAAATTCATTCTGGTCATAACATAATTGTAAGTATTATTGAGAGCCACTGTGTGGCATTGTTTCTTGTTATTTCAGAAGGGTTGTAGGTGTTAAACTGGTTGCAGTAACCTATGATGAGAAACTAAAGCAGTAAAATATGCAACAGATAACTGTGGAAAAGACAAGAATTAATCATTTAAACTAATCCTTCATATGTATGGTTTTTTTTCCCCTCAAACTGTGGTAGAATAAATAACATAATTATTTTCACAACCTCCAGCAAGTTCAATCAAAATGTGCTTTGTTGCATTTCTAATATGTACAACAGTAGGAAGAATAAATATTCCTGCTATTTGATTGAATTCCTTTTAATCTTAATGAACAAAGGAAACAACTATCCAAACAGTATGGTTTAGAAATGTGCCTGTTTAATTCGATTGTATTTGTGGGCACTGATCTTTCAAGCTTGGTCTTAAAATCTCATTTATTAATTCAGTAGTAGTTTCAATATTTTCTTTAATATAACAATTAAATTAATCTTTAATATAAACAAATTTTTTAAAAGTCTGGAAATAATGAGTATTTGCTCATACAGCATGCTGCTTGAACCTCTCAGTTGGTCAGGTTTCTTTTAGTAAGAACTGAATATATGATGAATATAGACATGTAGGTTTAGGCCACAAATGTCTATAAGTATATGTGTGAATATATCCAGATGTAGCAATTAGAATTAAAATATTTCATTAAAACTCTTGTTTTATGCAATCAATATTTTAATAGTGTCATCTAGCCTTATTACTTTGAATATTTTAATAGTGTCATCTAGCCTTATTACTTTGAATTAGGATATATGGCACAATTCAGCATCATTCTTTTTGTAAGCTTTTGTTTTACTGCTATACCAAGATGATGTAATATGTGTGAGAACATAAGCTTACTTTTAATTACTGTCTCCTTTTCTGAAGCTTCTCTGTTGCATATTTTCAAGTGATAAATGTTCTCAGGAGCTGAAATAACAAATTCGCTGGTAAGGAGACTAGAGAGCAATGGCTATCTTTTGTAGTACTTCTCTATCATAAAGATCTCTTATAAATTCAAAGACAAAAATCAGACTAGCAGAGAAGAAAATGTATTCTTCTAAGTAGCATATTGTTTTTTGTAGGTTCAGATTAAGATCTTTCATACAATTTGATCTTTAATGCGGCTCTTCAGTGAAGTAAGCTTTTTCCCTGTGTTAAAGCAGGTGTGAATCATAAATATGCCATTTTTAATTTAGCAGGTCCTGATCCTGTCAGTATATCTATACAACTTAGTAGCTGTTGACATGAATCTGACCACTTTTGCAGTAATTCTTTGAGATAAATGCATTTTCTAGGCTGGTGTCTGAAGCATGCAGTTTTGGAAGGGACAGCTTGGGTTTTGATATACACCATCATCAAAATGGAAAGAAAATTCACTCCAGCTTGAAGTTTGTAATATAATAAAAAACAATATGTTTCAGTTAGCCACATAGGGACGGGTGGGAGGAATTCAAAAAAGAAAGCCTGATGACTTTTGGTCAAGCTGTCAAGAAATTCTTGTGTTATTCAGTTTGCAGCTTTCTGAAATGGACACTAATGGGCATTCACATTGTCAGATATGCCAGCAAGGATTTTCTTTCTGCCAGAAATGGCAGTGATGTTTGGACAGAATGTGAGGTAATTGTAGGCATGTATATAATTATGTAAGTGAGGTATATTTGTCTTATGCCACAGCGGAGCCAAGAAAGTATTTAGCAGGCAGTAAGTGGAAGAAGGTCAGGGAGAGGGTTATCATTCTTGACATTGATGTGTTCTCTCTTATACTGCATAGCAGACACTGAGCTCTGAAGAGCATGCACTAAGCAATCCTTGTCCTTTTTTGATTGCTTGGACTTGACATTTAACATGTTTTCCCTTTATTATTGACTGTTCACATGCAATCTAATTTAATGTATTTCAGAGCCTCTGAATATTTAAGTTCTCTAGTTTGTCCCTGGATACCAGAATTTGTTTGCTTTCTCTCGAGCATTCTTTAGATTTTTGGACAAGTTCTAACTAAACTAGTTATCCAACTAAACTAGGCTAGCATTATGCAATGATTAGAATGATGGGGTTGAGGTTTCAGAATAGTATTTAACTCTGTTTCCAACTTTTTCTTTGCTTTTGGGGAGGTAATATTGCTGCTTAATGACAGGTATATCAGATAAAGTCAATTATGAGTGGGGTTTATATAGTGTTTTGTGATATTCTGATAGAATATTCTATACTGTAAGTTGTATCATCAGACCAAAGTAGTAGTATATAAAAAGTATTATGCAAAGTATAAGCAGCTAGCAGAAAGTTTTTACCAAGTTATTAGAATCTGTTAAAGTTAAAATACGTAGTGTAATTCCGTATCTAACAGTTGCACAGAAAATTACTTTGAAGATTTTCTTTTGATCATAGTCTATTTAAATTCTGTATGCTATTTAACTAATGATGGAAAGAGCTACATCACAAGAACATTATTAGTATTGCTATGCAGTCACTGTTGTAAAACTGTTTCTGTGACTCAGAAAAATCTGCAAAAGTAACTTTATTCATACAGAACTAAGACTGCATGCCTGTAAGTCTCAACAGACAGGAATGCTGAGTTCAACCAGAATACAGATTTCTTGAAGACAGGAAGTGATCCTCAAATTTACATTCACAGAATTCAGCAAGCACCTTGCTATCTGTAAGCAATTTAGTCACAATGTTTTTGTTAGGTGCTTATTTATTTAATAATGATGAGTTTGGAGCAGATCTTTTTAAATTTTGTTGTCTATTCAAGAGTGAGAAGGGTAAGGAAATGCAGAAATAAGGCTTGATTCACTGAAGTGGTGTCTGAACACTGGATTCTCAAATGAGTAAACAACAGTCTATATACTATAGTTTGAATTATTGAAATAAGATGTTGCCCTTCACTTAATGCTGGAGCAAATAGACAGTTTGTGTGGTTGCAGATCACAGCTATTTAGTACCTATACTCAAATAAATTTTTCAGACATGGATACATTTATGGTATTGTAGAATACACAGTGGTTGACCAAAAGAATGATACTAGGAAACTGCAACAAAACCAAAACCGTTGAAGTTAATGATGATATCCTGATGCCTATTTGGAACATTACAGTTCCAGGTAATGACCACACATGAAGTCCTAGTGCCACATGAAATCACCATAACATCATTTGAAAGTTGATCATATTGGTAGAACATAAAAAATTGTAACTTCTGTGGTAGAAATTGCTGAAAATCTTTAAAGTATGTTTAGATATTTTCCTAAATTATACATTCCAGTACACAAAGGAACTACTTCAGGGAGATCCTGTAGCTTGCAACTATTAAAGAATTCTTTATGTGCTAATTAGAAAATATTTAGTGTGATAACTCTTGCATCAGTTGTTACGAAGACTGCACTTCATACCTTGATAGCTGTCACTCATCATTAGAATGGCCTGCCATTATCTCTGTTCATTCCTGAAAAAAGTGAAATGTAGTAAGACTCAAGGGCACAGGGCATAGAAAGAACGTACAGGATTATGGAACATATTTCCAGGAAAGAAAAAAATGGCTTGGGAATCACAATTTCAGGTGAAAGGATAAAAGCTATTTCAAACTTCTGTGTGCTTCATTAGGGAAAATATATTTACTTCAACTAAACCTTGAGCTGCAAAAAACTGACTGGAAGTGGCTGAAGTGGGAAACACAAAATTCTTATGTACGTATTTAAGATTAGTAAGGCATTTATATTTGAGTGATGAAAAGTAGATATATTAAGGTTTAGGGCATAAAGTTAAAACCCTGTCTGTATCAAAATGTGTAAGCAGCATTATCTGAAAGAAAGTTATATTTCTGTAGAAAGACTAGGGTTTCAGTGAATAATATCAGATATTGTTTCATGATGAACCATCTGGAACAACAGACTCCAAAATGTCAGATATCAGAGTAAAGCCAGATATCATGTAATTTCTGTACTAAACACTCTGTAAAGTTGCACTTACTGTCACCAAAGGGGTTAGATTTCATAAGAAGACGGTGAGAGTTGTAGCATTTAGTCAATTATTTTTTCATACAGGTGAACTGAAGGACACATAGTATCACAATCAGGAAAGTATTATTTTTGTCTGATTTTTACAGAATTTTATGCTAATAAATTCTAAAGATCTCTTCTCATACATTGTGAAAATAATTTCCATTCTGTTCTGGCTTTTACACGTCATATTTTAATAAATATAGCAGTTACAAATTTATGTTTCAGTAGTAAATTTCTTTAATTAATAAATTGTTTTATGATTAAGATTATACATTTTAAATTTATTTTTTACTTCAAATAAGGTTTTTAATATTATAAGGGGAATGAGATTCTATTGTCAGACCATAAACCAGCAAACTAATTCTGCTGGTCCTTCTGTTTGCGAAGAAAATGTTAAAAGCACAGAGTTATTGAATCTAATAAGCAGTTTCTCAACTGTCGTGTTCATTTGGAGCATTTTAGCTTAGCTAGCAGAGATGATATGTAATTTTCGGTTGTACTGACTAACAAACTCCTTAGGTAAGCACCCAAGGAAAAAAACCAAAAGTGATACGTGCTTGGCAAAAAGCAGAAGCTAGTACTTCGGGTTGCCAAATTTAGGTGAACACATTTGAGAAATTACTAATCATGGAGTCTCTTTGTAAAGCTAATCTGTTTGCTAACACCTGGCTTAAAAATAGTTAAGAACAGACTGTCCTGTCACATCTATGCAAAGATTTAGTTTTGGGTTAAGAATACTAAATTTCAAATGTCTGTACTTCTTTATAGTCAATGGAGTTTTCTAAACATAAGAAACACTCTTGGCCTTTAGCTGCTGTTCCAAAAGGCTCTACCACCTAACCTCAGTAGTTCTGCTCATCTATTGTTGAAAAGAGAGAATATGCATAAAGTGTATTCCCTCTTTCTCTCTCCATTTCCTTCACGAGGATAAGAAAGAAAAGAAGGAAAAAAAAAAAAAAAAAAAAAGGCTGTTTAATATACTAGAATTACCATACTGGTTGAAGACAATAAAATACCATGGTATGTGACAGCAACATGACACAGTAATTGGTACAGTCATAGTATATAATCTTTGTGTTTCAGTCATACCATTTGTATTCTGCAGGGCAGTTCTGAAAACTTTGGTGTTTTAAGCAAAATTTCAGTTTAATGTTGAAATAAATTTTTAATTAATGTTCTTTTAAAAAACCCAATGCTGTGGAAAGAATTCATTAGAGCAGAGAATATCAATGAAGAGCTGTTGTCCACTTATCTATGTTTTTTCAATCTTTGTGTTTACTTTCCTCAGCTGTAGGCCTTGCTGCGTGTCCAGAACCAGTAATTCCTAGCAATGGGATCAAATCAGGAGATAGATATATGGTGAATGATGTTTTGTCATTTCAGTGTGAGCCAGGATATACATTACAGGTATTTCTTTCTTTCATTTTTCTTCGAATTATACACTGTGTAATAATTACAACAAAATGGCAATAGACCCACCCCAAACCTATTTTAATGAAGAGTCTGTAGTGTGTCCGTAGACGTGATTTAAGTAGAGCCTGTGTGAGTAATCCCACATTATAAAGCTATGAATGTGTAGTATGTCTGGCCCTCAGTAAATCTGGGCTGGCTGGCAAATCTTATCTTAGATTAACATACCATCAAGCAGTAAAAAACATCAAAATGGACAAGAAAATAACATGGTTAAAATATTTTCTCTAGAAAATGATTTTAGTACTGCGCTTATTGAAACTGTACCGTGTTTTCCCATTTTTGGAAGTGGTTCCTCTAGGTGAAATTTTAACCACAGTGGTAGAAATACATCATGGGGTTTCATATTCTGCTCAGAAATTGTTGAATTTAGTTTCTAAAGCAAATTTGATTCATGCTAAATCTACTCTTAAAAATCTTTCAAGGAAAGAAATATTACAAATTAGCTCACAGATTAGGGATGTTCACTGTTCACACACTGGTTTAGTTTCCCATGGTAGACATGTTATTGTTCTGCTGTTTATAAATGTCACAGCACTACGTAAATCTAAGACTGGAAGCTTTTTTCTTCCCTCTTTAGTTCCTCTAATTCATTTACATGTATTCCACCCCTGGTGTAATACATTGAAAACATCTGAGTTCAGAATCTTTTGGGTGGTAATAGGTCCCACTCAAGACAATGTAAAAGCATATGATTGTATCAGAGAAAGCAAAGTGTCACAACTTCTCCTCCAGAGAAGGATAAAGTTCTAGCTCCCTATCTGATGTTTGCCAATTCAGTACTCCCTCAGCGCATATGGCCTTATTCTTTGGTCTCAGTATTCCTTACCATTCCCCTAAAATTCAGACAGGATTCAGACTGAACATTTTAGCTTTAGGCTGGCTGTGGGAACACCTGAACTTGAAAAGTCTCTCTAGGTAATCAGCAATATGTTTACCTTCTCAGTCATGTGTTACAGATACAGGGTCAAGTCTTTAACCTAATGCATGCTCTTTACATTTATAGCATGACTTGAAACAGCCTGTATCAGAAGCATCCCATATCCATACCAAAAAAGATTCTGTCATATAAGTATCCTACTAAGTAGAAAAGATTCAAGACTTGGGCCCAATAAGGCCTACTCTACCCATCCTGAGCACTTGCTGCTCATTTAATGGTTCAGGGATTGCTGACAAGCCAGCTGATCGTTCAAATATAAACTACTTAAGTTTTTCTCTTTCCAGCAAAGGAAATTTTAATGTTATTTTGAAAATACCTACTGGTTTAAAACCTTTCTTTTCCGTATTTCATCTTTCCCTTAGAGTATCCTTTGTAGGTAGCAGTAATGTCAGTAAGAAAATGAGAGATTTGATATCATATTTTTATTATATGGTCCCTTCAAAAGGACTGTCTATCATTAAAGCTTGGGTCCCAGATGGATTCTGACTTCCATTTAAAGACTGCTAATGAACCATTAACCTTTTTCTATTTCAAAGTAGCATTAAACTAAGTATATGATGAAGACCCATATTCTACAGATACCTCTATGTTGCTATAGCTGAGGCAAAGGTATGGGAACTGAAATTTGATCTTCAGTGATATTAATTTGTTATAATGATGTGCTGGCATGCTTTTGGCCTAGGTGAAGTATCACAGTTCAGTAATTATCACAAGCCAGAGACTATTCCTGATAGGCAGTTTGCATCGTGACACTTTGTTTTAGAGGTGAATTCAGAAGAAAAAAGTTGAGGAGGTAGATACACAAAAGAATATGCATTTGACCTCAAGGCTAGAAAACAAGCCCAAGCACTTCCACTAGTACAGATGTAGCTTATATGTTCTTATAGTCCTTTTTTTGTATGCATTGAGCTAAATTTATTATTATTAATCCCTAGACTCAGGACATTCTATTTCAATGCAAAATCTATCTGAAAGTCAGCCTATAATAAACTTGGTTAAACAATAATAAATATAATTGTATTTTAAGAGTTGTTGGATTAATTCAAAAGTAATCTCTTTTTTGCTTCTTTGAGAAAGATTCCTATTTTGAATATTTGTAGAAAAGCTGTGTGGAATTCTTTATATATTTTTATTCAGTTCAACCCTATGGTGAAAGAGTCAGGATCTGATGGTGATGCTGGTAGGGCTGTCATAGCTTAGCACCTCATTGCTGTGATCCAGGCCACTGCTTCTGAGCCATTAAGACTGAAATATATATAGGTGAACATCTGATTGTTGGGTAAGCTTATAGCAGTGATCTGATAGAAAAAAGTGAAAAACTTACCCTATACTAACTGTTTCCTCTGGAGATGGAATAGCATCTAATCCAATTTATTCCATCTACACACTAATTATCTAATCTGAATCAGCTGTTTAGGGTCTCATTGTGACACTACAGATAAATAGCCACACACCTAAAGGGCTGATTCATACTAAGATTTTGTGTTAGGACAGGTACCTTACTCTGAAAGTATCGCCTTTCTTCACTGATTAGGATATCAAATGGTTAACATGGGTATCTAGCTTTAAACTGCTTCGGTTTGGCGAGGTGACTCCTACTTGTATTGCCCATCATATTTCACACTCTTCTCTCCCTACTTTTTCAACTATGAAACATCTGCATTTTGCATATGAAAAAAGGGGATGGTACCATTTTTCTGACATGGATTAGAAATAGATAAACCCTCAAGGTACAGCATCATTGAATTTTCTGTCCGTACTTAAAATAGTATTGCTAAAATATTGAGGTGGAATGATAACAGTAGAATATGAATACTTCAGAAGTAGTTGGAATGCGTACAGGAAACCTTTTGAAGATACACATTGTTAGCCCTGACTTGATATTTTGGATCTATTTTTACTTAGAAAAAAATCAGAAATGTGAGTTCATAAATACAGTATTAGTACAACACAGTCATGTGTTTGTGAGAAAGAGATCTGCACATAAGAAACCGATCTGTGTTAATGCTAAACTTTAATACACTGTGTATATCACTGTCGCAAAACCACATGACATCTTTTGTCTACATGCAGGTCTTTTCTGTAGTCCTTGAATATGACTAACTGCAGTTTTGGTTTTATACTTACAGGGATTCTATAATGAAATACTTTCTTAAAATTTCATAGCATATTGTTCCTTAACTGTACTTCTTATTTCTGTTTCCATAAATATACAAATTTAATCCTCACTGTGGAATATGACTTATATAAAAACTAGTTTCATGATCTTGTCTAAAGTGTAAAACAAAAGACCTTCAATATCCAAATTCAATAGAAAAGAGTTTGAACCTTTTAAAAATATTAATGAGGATTTCTATGCTGTATGGACACTGGTGTAAGAAAGTGCATCCACATGTATGTGTAGTATGTTCCTCAGACAGGACAAGTAAAAATGGCTCCAAATTAAAAAGAAATAATAATGAAAATAAGGTTCTACAAGGCACAGTATATTTGCTATTCAACAAGTATAGATCAGCATAACTTTGCAGATCCTTTTTTTTTTTTTTTTCACTCTAGCTGTGAATTTACTTCCGTCTTTAGAGAACATATTCACAGCTAGCAATAACAATCAGGTGTGGATTAGTTTATAATTGAGACTTACCAGAAAAGTCATAGAGCTCAAACTACTACCTGGAGATGCATAAGAAAGGTAATTGCTAGCTGTAGGATTAAGTGTCTCCCCCCAGGAGGGGACTTTAAAAGACTGAAATCAGAGTGTGCTCTTGTTGGGAAGAGGCTTGAAGCCAGAGGAATCATTTAATTTTATTTTTCAAAAGATCTTTTATAGGCCATTTTATTTTTTTTCCTGACTCTGGTAGTTAAATTATGGCTCCCCCCCCGACTCACATCAGAGACATGCAATCATAGAAGACTAGGAGGAGAGAATAACATAAAACAAGGAGTGTTGCATTAACTAAATTATTCAAAACCTCATCCATTTTGCTAAGATGACACAATAAGTGCTAAAATAAAAAAGGTTGGTTTCTAAAAAAATATTGAATTGTTATCAATTTGTAGTACTTTTATAAGAAAAAGACTAATTTAAGTTTTCCTAATTTTAATGAAAACTGATTTTTTTTTCCTTCAAGCCATTTTTTGGAAGTGTTTCAATTTGTCTTTCAGAAGCTCATTGTCTAAATGTATTTAACTAAATGATTAATTAAACTAGTTTTATTCCATACAATTCTATATGAACTTTATTCAAGGTAGTGTGTGTAGTTTCTTTTTTGTAAACATACCAAATAATGCAGAAGCAATTTCATCAAATGGATTTGCCTTTACCATAGTTTACTTATTCTGTCTTATTTTTATGAGATTTTGATTGCTATGGACAACTAATATTTAAGTAAGCCTTCATATTATATTGATAAAATGTGCTAACTTACTAAATATTAGACTCTTAATATACTTGATAAAAATAAACAAGAAATGTTAAGTGACTTGCCCAAGTTTGTATATCCAGACGATTAAAACAGGACCTAAACCTTGCTCCCAGTCCCACGTCTCAATCTTTTTATCAGACTCTTTCACTCCTGCCAGTTTATTCAGCTTTCACATTTCAACAGCAGAATGCATAACCTGAGTTCCTCAGAGGACAGAATTGACAAATAAAAACTTCTGTTCGTGCTACTGTTAAGTTTTCAGCTTGAACTGTTCCCAGTGCAAGCAAAGCTGGGAGCGTTTTGCGGTTGGTCCGGGACAGCCACCCTGAAGTGTGTGGGAATAGGCTTTGCAGGTTACAGCCATGTCATTTTCACTTCCAGCTACCACCACATGATTCTGCTTGGTTCTTGTGACGTTTCTTAAAAATAGGCAGAGTAAATTAAACATGACAGCTAAATAAAGAGGCACTTGTACTTTTATAGCTGTCGGCCAAGGTGTTGCGTGTATGCAGTGGGTCATGTTGTGAGGCCATGTGAGAGTTCAAGGCTTGCTGATAACTGTGGACGACTGTCTTGGCATGGTCCACATCCATACCATCTGTAGCAAGCAGATGTGGAACAAATTCCTCTCTGTGTCCGTACCGTTCATTCAGAGCAATGGTTGATTCACTCCAGATTGCAGCCTGAAAAAGAACTAGTGTGCTTACATTGTGGATGAGAACCCTGGAATTGAAATAAGGAGTGAACCAGTTTGACCATATGAATGCATGTAGTCAGGTGCTTCTGTCTTGTTACCAGCCTTATATTTAGTCAAAAACATGAAGAGGTTTTCAAGTTATCAAAGGAAGAGTTTTAGGACATTTATGCAGCAGAAAAAATAGAACATTAAACCTGAAGTATTTGAAAAGAGAGTTTAACAAATTCATAAAAGTAATTATAATGCAGTTGGTTAATATAAGAAAAGACAGAGATAAGAATCTAGGAGGTCCTCTGTAGCTCTGCCTTCCTGGAAAATCTCATAATGAGTATCTGTAATCTAATATTCTGCCCTTTCCAAACAGGGCCGTTCTCATATTTCTTGCATGCCAGGAACAGTTCGACGCTGGAACTATCCATCTCCTCTCTGCATTGGTATGGATATTTACTTGTTTTCAGTGTGTTCTGAGCATCAGCCAGAAGAAACCCCTGGCTTTGTCATGCCTGTTGTTCCTTCACTTAATTCTGTTTCATTCCAAACTTTTTGAGTTTCCATTCGTATCTATGAAATGTGGAAAAACTACAATAAAATTTTTCTTTTTATATAGTGTATATGCTATTTTAAAAAATATTGTGAGAGTGGGCAAAGGAGGAAACCCAGATGTTTACCATTGTTTAGCTTGTCCTTAATACTCTGCTTTGAATCAGGCTGAATCTTCTTCAGAAGGGAGAGGAAGTTAACACATTCCTTTGCAGCATGCTCAGCTTGGAGGACCTTCTCAAAAACAAGGCAGGTCATGCAGGGAGCCTAGGAGACTTCTCAAAGAAGCAGCTGTCTACAGTGGAGAGCAGCTCTGAAGCCAAGCCTTCCGGGGTGGTGGAATGAAAAAGGGTTTTAGGGATCCACAAAAGGCTGGCTCTCTTCATCTGAGAGAGCCGTTAAATAATGCCGAGTTAAAAAGCAAAGCTAAAAAAAAAATTCCCTTTTAAGCACACCAAGACCTTACCCAATAGATATCAGTCTTCCCTGTGTAGATAACAATCTTGTTCTGCTGTATTGTTTCTTGATTAAACAAACTTTAAGAGAGTCAAGATTTTGGTGTGCTTATTTCAAGAAAAAGCAGGAATGGAGGGGAGAGAAGCACAGCTCCATCATAACGTTCTGTCACTTCAGCTTTGAAATACATTCTTCGGTGAACGCTTTTAACTTTAATATTCAGTCAGCAAAAGCTGTTCCTTTTAGCTTCATATCTTAGAGGAATTTAAAAGATTTGAATGATATCAAGCAATATTAATGTGAAATTTTTTTAAAAGATTCCTTGTTAGGCCTATATATTATGTTGTATTGTCAACTTCTACAGAAGCAGTCATTTCTGATTAACATGAAAGCAATGCAGTTCCTTCAACTCAATTTTAGAAATGGAATATTTATTCAGGAAGGTGTATTTTGCGGTTTGGGGTGGGGGGGTGTTTGCTAATATTATGTTTTACCTTGTATATTAAGTATGGTTCCTATTTGCAAACAGTGTGCTCATTGATTTTTTTTTTTTTTTTTTTTTTTTTCCCTTTAGTTCATGAAATTTTGCTGTCCTGGAAGCTAAAATGTCCCCAAGAAAACAAACAAACCCTTAAAACATGACCCTCCCCAGCCTCCAACCTTTAAATTGTTGATTTTTCTAGAAAAGCAAACCAAAATCTGTTCTTTTCACTAAATAATGTATTTAACATTGCAAGGAGGTAGAGATATTTAAGAAGTTTGGGACTGATTTCTCAACTTTTTAGTGGAGTTCTTCCTATTTTGATTCAATTTCTTGTGTGGTCTAACCAGTAGATTATTTTCATTTTTTCAGTACAGTTATCACAATGCACAGTATCACAGCATCACAATTCTGTTACCAGATCATACATCACTGTAATACCTGACATGAAGATTCATAGGCTTTAAATAATGATTCCTCAAATAGTAAATATAAATTACAAAATTTATAATTGATGTATTGAAGTTACTCTTCCTTCATATTATTTTCCTAGCAAAGGTGTAAACTCAGCCACTTCCTTACAAGTAACTTCACATATTTATAGTTTAGCTTTATGTCATCCTAAATTATGCAAATGGCTTTTCTATCTCCAAACACGTGAATTTGCTGAAGAAAAGCATACAAATAATAAGCAAAGAATAATTCTGTTATGCAGCTAGTCTATCCTCTTTCTGAATTAAAGAACGAACTGTGTTGGGGTTTGTTTGTTTGTTTTTAAACTCAAGTATGGTTTTAGCTATATTAACTAGTAGAACTGCAGCTGCGTCATGGATCAGTATCATAATTCAGTTTAATTCCAAATTTGTTCCTCTGATTATGAAGCCTATCTCAACATAGCACCAGACATTTTTAACTCTAATTGGCAAACTGAGACAATGGGTTACCCAGTCTATATGTGCAACTACACATTTGCAGTAAAATCACACTGAACATGTTGCATTAAGTAAGCATTTTGCTGTAACACAAATTCTTTCTTTCTTTTTTTTTTTTTTTTTCCCCTCCTTCATAAGGAATGTTTTGACTGTGATAAATTTAATAAATTTCACTGCTTGGAAGTCATGGGGATAAAATAGAAAATCTGTTTTTTAATTAATCTCATGCCAAAGATTAAGAAATAATATTATTAAAAGATACAGTGACTTTCTTTTTATTTTTCATAGCTAAATGTGGTGGAACACTGACAAACATGGGTGGTGTGATCCTGAGCCCAGGTTTTCCTGGAAATTACCCTAGTAACTTAGACTGTACATGGAAAATTTTATTGCCTATTGGATATGGTAAGTAAACTTACATTTGAAGAGCAATTATTTGTAACCATCAGATTTAAATACATATAAGAATATTCTAATTTCCAGTATGAAGTAGGTTTTATCCAGCAAATGTATGGTGAACCCCTTACATAATTATGCACTATCTTTTGATTTTAAAATGGTAGGCAATTTAAAAATATATCTTTGTCAAAGCAGCTTGTTATTTGTAAAGCTCAGCCTGTCTTGGAAACTGATTTCAGAGCAAATGAAGTCTGCTGCATGAAGATATATCAGATGAAATATATAAAGTAACTTCTAAATTAATTAGTGTTCCTCTGTTTAATGTCCTTTCATTGTCCCCCAAGTGACTTTTTAACAACATTTCTTATGTTCTATGAAACTGGACAGAACCTCATTTCTAGCACTATGAATTTGGTCAGAAAAGTTTTAAAACTATATCGCAAATCCCAGGTAAGAGTTGCCAACTTAGAAACTTTCTAGGTTTGCACTAAAACTATTGTCATACAGAAAATATCTCCACAAATTAATAATAATTAGGTTGAGAAGGTAATCATGGGTAATAAGGGATCTATAAGTGCATGTATAAAACTCAATCTTCTATCATTATCAGAAATAAAAGGAATAAGTTTTCTTGCTGTGAAACATTATGCCCCATACTGTGAATTCAATACTAGCGCTCAAATAAGAAAATTAATTTTAAAAGCTTATTATTAAATTCCCTATAACCATCTCTGGAAATGAATTTATTTTCTGTGCTTTCCATTTGAATTTATAAGAGGGATTTTTGCAGTAAGATGTACTACTTACATAGAGTGTATTTTACATGTTAATTTTAAAAAATCCTGTGCTATTATTTAGAATAGTGCCCTTTATCAGTGCATACCTGGTAAAACCGATCCATTGTAGTTATGGATAGCCTTGGTAGCCTTAGATATCCTTATAGCCTTAGGACAACCACAGGACATCCTTGGCTAATTTTGGCATTCTACTGCTACATGTGCAGAAAATATAAATGATAAGCAACTGTTCTGGCGTGATGTCATCCTAACTGGGTTACTACAATACTGCCTTTTAAAAACAGCCCTTCATATTTCTCAGAGTTGCTCTTTTTCTTTAAGCTTTTCCATGTAGACAGTGTTTCATGAATTTACACAAGAGTGTCTTGTACCCTATTATTATCCCTCTCACTTCTCAGACACTGTCTGGTAGTGGAAATCCTATAAATAGAAAAGATTATGGTTTTGTTTGGCAAGGGATTTAACAGGTACAAGGTGTTCATACCATTGATCTATCATTGCTTTCAAAAATACTAGAAGAGGACATTTTTTACCATAAAGTTGCTTCAGGGATCTTTTTCCCAAAGTCTTTGTCAAATAATCCACAGATAATGTCTTTATAGCAGGTTTAAAAATTGTGATTGATGTGATGTTTCACAGAGAACTTCCATTGCAAAATCTTGGATACTGTTTTAATTACAAGTATAAGCTTGTCTACTTAAGAGCCGTTTGTCTACATTCATTCTATTGTATCAAAGTAAATACATGAAATCATTGAAATATAGAAAATATTTCCAAAATTTAATAATGCTCCAGGATTTTTGGGGGAAGGATTTTAAGGTGATACTGAATGAGTTAGAGTTTAGCACTGTGCACAAAAACTGATCAAGAGGACACTCATGAACATGTAATGATTGATTCAAATTCCACTGAAATAATTAACCTCACAGTGACTTCATCCCTCAGTAAGTATTCCTTTATTCCATCCATTTATTCAAACTTTGTAACTGAATGAAGCCCATGATATTATTGACGGAGCGCAAGCACACAGGAGTGCTTAAACAATGTCCAACAATAATATTGTGGGAGCTAAATGTGTCCCAAAGTATAGTGCTCTCTTCATTACATGAAAATATACTGATCGTGTAAAAGAAGACACTACTAAAATCCAAACATTTTAAATAGATGGGAAGTACATCTTTTCAAGTGACTTGCAGTGATTTTGCAATGATTTCAGGTAGCTGTTAATTGATTAACATTTGTAAAAAAGATTAGCTCAGCTTGGAATTCTCATTATTAAGAGTCTATTCGAGTGAGAGAGGAAATCCTGTTGAGACTGGAGCAGGAAGTAGTCTAATTATAGTTTGACTGGATACTGATTTATTTTCTGTAGCTATCAGTTTTATTCTGTATAATTTTATGTAAGAAATGATTTAGTGTAGGAAACTTTGACATATCACATTGACAATTGGAAGCTGTATAAACTTAGAGTTAAGGCTTGAGTGACGCATACAGTGTCCCCTCTGATTGAAATTAGCGTCTTTGAAAAACCTTTAAGAAAAAAAAATGTTTATGTTTGTGTTTAAAACGTGGCTATTCTAGGCAATTTAAATTTTTTAAAGCTACTGGTAAATCTACTTTTTACTTTTAAGATTTAAAGCTTTTCTGTACTGAATATTTACAACTAGTCATACACATTCCTCCTCAGTAATTAAATAAGACTGATTCAATTTTAAATGCACTCCATGGCTCATCAGAGACTATTTCAGAACAGTAGGCCACTTTTATTTAAATACCTAAACACTGATTTTGGGTCTATATACATATGTCAGATTCAATTATCTACTTGTCACTTTAGCAATTTAACTATAATATTAAGTGGCTGCTCAATTCTTTAGAATTCCTATGCTGCTGGTGGGAATCACTAAATGCTGATACTGAAGTCAAGATGTTTCCAAGCTTCTTGGTGTCCTACCTTATCTTAAATCCCGAGAACATTATAAAATTAGTGGTTTCACTCAAGTCAGACTAACTGTATCAGACATCATACAAGAGATGGCTGATATTGAGACTTCGATATGTTCTGTAAATGCCTCTCTATTGATAGCATTGGAATAAGTTTTCTTCTTCAGCAGCTGAAATACTTGTTTTCATATCTCCTGCTCTGCACAGGTCAGAGGAGGTACTAGAGCTTAATATCCCATATTTTTACGAGTGTTTTGTAACAACCAGTTTATTTGGTAGCTTATTTAGTTTCTCCTGTAGGAAAAAATGTGCCTTTTATACAAGTCAAACCACAGAGGCAAAGAGATGAGCTATGAATGATTATGCTGGTAAACTGTAAGGTACTCTCCTGGAATGAGGATGACTCTACTGCTGAATAAGAATGTCAAGCAGAGAGTTAAGGCATTGAATATTTCACACTGCTTTGTTGGATCCTTCAGTAATTCTGTTTTATTCCATTCCAGCTAGTTCTTCGTAGGTTACCAGAGCAAAGTTAGGCCCAAGCGCTGCAGTTGCAAGTTACTTGGTACTACTTGGCTTTTAAACCAGCGGTTCATCCTCCATCCTTCTTTTGATATTATATATACACATAATTTGAGAAGCCTGAATTTCAAGTCCTTAGTCCACATGCGGTAGTGCCAGAACTTAAAAACAGCTCTTTGCATGAGATTATGCTTATTCTTCTGACTGTTCAGCATTTTGGGAGTTGTCTCTCTCCCTTTCATTTTGTGAGAAAGGCCTGGTTCAACCACCTGATTTCTGGAGAGGGATTGTGGTAAATGATTCTGAGTAAGTATCTGTCACCAGTCTGGAGTTCCGTGCATCTTATAGTACTGCACACAGAGTAGAATGGCTCTAAAGGCACACTGGCCCAAGCTGGAGGGAAGAGGAGGCAAATATAGGTGACTTGGGTCAGGAAAAACAAGGTAGAGTAGATAGTTGGAACTAGGTAGCTCAACTTTTGCCTCTGAAAGATCACTTGTAGTAACCTTCCTGGGTGCTGAGCTGATCCTGAGCCCCTGTGAGAGGCCTGGCCCAGCTACGGTAATGCTCTTACGGCAGAGTCCTGACCATGCTGTGACACAGCAGGATTTGTGATGTGCCCCTTGCTTGAGTGTTTCTGTTGGCTGGTTTAGGAACGTGACAAATATCTGGTTGTTGACTTTGTGATTTCCTTTCATTGGTCTCTTCATGTGTGGTTATGATATTTATTGGGAACAAAAAAATTAGAAGCTCCAACTCTTGCAATACTTGGTGTCTATTTCCTTAATTTAAGCATCCCACCTTGAATGGTATCTGAAATATAAATATAATGCCTATAACAGTTATTATGACTTTTTTTTTTGTATTTGCATGCTGTAGCATTAAGCAACATGAGTTATAAAACTCTGTTTTTAATTTTTCTTTCTTTCTTTCTTTCTCAATGCTGCAGGTGCACACATTCAGTTTCTGAATTTCTCTACTGAAGCAAATCATGATTTCCTTGAAATTCAGAATGGGCCTTACCACACCAGCTCTATGATCGGCCAGTTTAGTGGAACAGAACTCCCATCACCCTTACTAAGTACCACTCATGAAACACTGGTCCATTTTTACAGTGATCACTCAGAAAACAGGCAAGGATTTAAGTTGACATACCAAGGTAAGTGGGAACTAGCACAATGAACTTTATGGTTAAAAAGGAAAAATAATTTTTAAAGATTTTTAAAAATGTTAGGAATATACTATATAGCATTTTTAAATCTGTGGATTGATTAATCCATAGGTTGAACTTTTTTACAACTGAAATTGTGTTGAATTGGAATCTTTATTTTACTGATTTAAAAACCTGAAGCCAAGGTGATGTCATTTGCCAAAGATGATGGCTGATACCCCTTTCCATCCCATCAAGGTATACTGTTATTGAACAATACTGCCAATATTCACTGTCTTGTTTTCCAGTTCATAAAATCTTGTTATATTTAGCATAATGAATGAGGGTTTCAAAATATAATATGAGTTATTTCAAATATTCAGGTGAAAATTTTTATAATTCTTATGTTACATTTTTGTAGTCTAGACTTATGTGAAAATTAATAGGAAATGAAAAGACACCAGATAACACACTTTCTCTATCTGTATTTTCAAACACATATTCAGTATTTGAAAGTGTGAACTTTTTGTGGTCTTCTACTTTTGGCTTTTTTCTTTATCTTCATTTTTGCTTGTTTTTTACCCCATTAGTGACAATAAAACATTAGCTCGTGCATACTTCTAAAATGTTAGTCTTACTCAAAACTGTTGAGCCCCATTGCAGTATCCGAATAGTTTAACACAATAGAATGGCTGGTTGAATTCTCATCTAACTGCGTGAGGGAGATTCAAGCCACCTTATTCTAGGCTCTTAATTTAGCTAACTTGGTTAGGTTTTCATATATATGTATATAAGCCGATATGTTTGTATAAACATGTATGTGTTGTGGGTTAATCCTGGTGGGCAGTTAAGCACCATGCAGCTGCTCGCTCACTTCCCTCCTACCCCTAGTGGGATGGGAGGAAGACAAAAGGATTAGTAAAAGCAATAAAGCTTGGGGGCCAAGATAAAAAACTTTGTTTAATAAGTAAAGGATAAGGGGAAGAGGAAAGAAAATGAAACAAAACAAGTGATGCAAAGACAATCACTCACCACCTCCTGTCATGTGAAAGGGTAGAGTAATTTGGCAGAAGAAAAACCCCCTTGTGTTCCAGCTTATCCTCAGATATCAGAGGGGCTGGGGGTGGCTAGGTTTAGATTCTGAGTGATATCCAATTTGGCACTATTAGTCCAGTCACGTTCAACTTACTGAACTCTCACGATTATGGCTTCACTAATAGCGCACTGCACTTTCAGCTTAGTCGTGCTCCATGGACTCACACAGCCAGACTTACAGAGTTGGCGGCACCCAATGAGAAACTTTTATGGCTAGCTTAACGAATAGCACAGTTTATTAAACCAACAGATTTATAGGTTCTTATGGATTGTCGGTAATAAATACACTGTCTGCAAAAGCACGTGTGAACTTAAATACAGCACGTGAAATCAAAAGGAAAAGTGATTCTATATAGAGAGAGATTACTAAGAAGTCCGTATCTTACCCAAAGGCGTCCCTGTGGGGGGGAAGGGAGGCTCAGCCCATCGACTGATCCCAGGAGTCAGAGGTAGTCTGCGATGGTATCTTCCCTGACTTGTCTTTGATGTTACCTTCCCTAACATTCCCCCTTCCTTAGGCCATTTTTATACAATTTTTACTTCAAGGTGGAGCTTGAGTGACTCTAGTCATACATACCTTTATTGTGATTGGTATAAAACTCTCTCGCTTCACTTTTAAAGGTATAGATTGACAAAAATTCAGATCGTAGGCTCAGTGAGGGGGTGGTCGCACCTTGGACGCGGGTAGTCTTTGGGATGGGGTCAAATATGCAGGTTATCAGTACCATAGTACCATGAAGTTCCCATTTCTGCAGTGATTCACAGAGCCTGGCCATGGAGTCTTCACCCCATTCCACCCTCCATGCCAGTTTGCAGGTAATGTTGTCTAGAGAACCACTATGGAATGGATTCCTTGCATACCAGTTGCATTCCACCCTGAAAGCTTCTTCGACGTTATATCTTTCCTTAATGTGTGAACAATGCCATACCTTTAATAAAGGTTTAATTTCTAAGTCACCTCCAGTAGTTACTCCACACCTCCCACAGGCAGACCGATGCCCAGCCAGTTCCCAAGCAAATGATGACTAACGTCCCTAAACCTCCTCTTTTCCCTTTTATTGCTGGGCATGATTTTACGTGGTATGGAATATCTCTTTGGTTAGTTCAGGTCATCTGCCTGGTTGCATCCTGTCCCAACCCATTGCACAGTCCCAATCTATTCACTGGCAGGGCAGAGTGAGAAACAGAGATGGCCTTGATGCTGTGCGAGCATTGTTCAGCAAAAGCCAGAACATTAATGTGTTATCAGTATTGTTTTGGTCACAAATCTAAAACACAGCACCATATGAGCTGCTGTGAAGAAAAGAAACTCCATCGTAGCCACGCCCAGTACTGTATTTATTTGCACACAAACATATATACAGTTATAGTTAGACTGTATCTACAGAGTCAATGGGTAGAGAGGAAGATTCTGAGTGCCTAAATTACGCTAATGCTAGTAAAGGATGCACACAAAGAGGTCGTATCTCTCTATTGCCTGTGGAGTTTTGGTATGTCACATAGTCTTAGAAGTAGGGAATACTCTCACATTACACCCACCTAGTGTGATTTTTTTTTTCTGAGCAGTCAAGGGTGATTGTGATTGGACAGATGACTCTCTTTAGAATTTTATGGAAAGGCAGAACAGTGTCAAATTGCAGAAATGCCAAATAAATAAAATAAAAAGCCATGTGGTATGTTTTCTGTATATTCTCCAGTGCTCTTTGTTCTGGTTCTAATTAGTGTGGTTTTCCTTACTATAACAAGCCCTTCCTTAATGGTATTGAGTCTTTATAGGCTAAACTACATGTGATGAACTCCTGACTACCAACACTTTCTGTCATGAAATTAATAGTTAAATCTTATGGTTTTTGTAGACTGTATAAATACGTTCTTCTAGAGGCGATGTTCCAGCTTGCTCAGCACGGTTTTGTGTTCCCTTTAAAGGAAAGCATACATTCATATTTTAACGGTCTGTGGAAGTTTCAGCAGGGGGACAAGAAGACAGGTTCAGTTTGCTTTTTAATCATCATAATACTTAGCTTTTTGTGTCTTTATTTCTTCTTGTGTATCTGGATCAAAATATATTTATTGTACATGGTATTCTCTAGTTTTGGCAAGGACAGTGATCTTTGTTGATGTTTAAGGAAATGGTAGTCCAGATCAAAGTAAAAGATAGCGTAGATCTAGGAAAAAAAAAAAAAAGATTATATATATTTTGATTGGTTCACGACATAATGCAGTTGACATAGATGTTCTTCAAACTCCTCCAATCATTGGTCAGTGCTTGGGTCTGTTTTCACTTAAAGCCCGGTACCAGTACCTATCAGTATCGACAACGTGCACTCGCAGCCCAGAAAGCCAATTGTATCCTGGGCTGCACCAAAAGCAGCATGACCAGCAGGTTGAGGGAGCTGATTCCACCCCTCTACTCCGCTCTGGTGAGAACCCACCTGCAGTCCTGTGTCTAGCTCTAGAGTCCTCAGTACAGGAAAGACATGGACCTGTTGGAGCGGGTCCGGAGAAGGGCCACAAAAATGATCAGAGGGCTGGAACACCTCTCCTATGAAGACAGGCTGAGAGAGTTGGGGTTGTTCAGCCTGGAGAACAGAAAGCTCCAGGGACACCTTATTGCAGCCTTTCAGTACTTAAAGGGCGCTTATAAGAAAGATGGGGACAGACTTTTCAATAGGGCCTGTTGCAGTAGGACAAGGTGTAATGGTTTTAAACTAAAAGAGGGTAGATTTGGCCTAGATATAAGGAAGAAATTTTTTGCAATGAGGGTGGTGAAACCCTGGCACAGGTTGCCCAGAGAGGTGGTAGATGCCCCATCCCTGGAAACATTCCAGGTCAGGCTGGACGGGGCTCTGAGCAACCTGATCTAGTTGAAGATGTCTCTGCTCGTTGCAGGGGGGTTGGACTAGATGGCCTTGAAAGTCCCTTCCAATCCAAACCATTCTACGATTCTATGATTCAATGATATTAACGTTTTCTATACTTAGCCTGTCTCAGGCAAATCTATTTACCTTTAATTTATTGCATATATTTAAGCAATATCTGCTTATCACTGCAGACAGAAAGACCCTGTAATCTGTGCTACATTTCTTAGAACTACAACTGCAGGAAAATGTATTGCTATAAGTCATGTATCTTTTTATTTATTTTATTTGTTTAGCCAATATTGGTTGTTTCCCATTAGAGCAATTTAGTATGCTCAGCAATAGGAAACTGAGCCTGCAGAATCGTTCACATGGTACTCAAGTGTAGCTAAGAAGATTACATGTATGTTCAGAAGTTAAGCTGATGGCCGTAACCCAAGGTCTAAAGATCAGATGAAATCTTGGGCTTACTGAAACTAACTGTTGTGTCAATTATTTCAGTCAAACCACAAATTCAGTTTTTATCTTTTTGCCTGTTTACAGGTACCATTCCTTTATTCATCCATGGTAAACTGCTGAAAGAATCTTTTATAAGCTATGTCCAGTCTGGGATTGCCGTTAAGATGGTAGCTTTCATAATTCAGAAATCCGTGATATTAATGCATGAAGTTTATTCTGCATTTTGAAAAGGTTGATTAATTAAGTTCATAATTCTTCTTTTCTTCTATTCTTCCCTTACCCACTGTGTCCAGTAGGATTATTTTGTCTGGTCAGAAGTAAATGGGAATATGATGAAGAGGACACCATACAAAAGAAACTGATATTTTTTGGTTCACTCTAAACCTCTCGTTAAAATCACTTGCTTTTTAGATAAGTTGCTTTCTGCTTCTCCCAATTGCAACTTGTCAGCTGACAACAAAAGTGTTATCATGATTAACTCACTGACTATATAAAATTTTATTCTATTATCTAAATAGAGGAAAAGGAATGCACCTAAAACCAGAGCAATGTATTATGAAATATTAAAAATTTTCATTAGATGGGCCTTATAATAAAATATTTTTTAAGTGACAAAGATTGTGTAGTAGTATTCTCAGAATAAAACTGTTAGAAAGAAGTATTGTTCCTAGAAATTCAGAAACTTGTAGTATTTTGTAAATATTTATATAAGAATCCAGAAAAAAATTAAGTTCTCAAAAATAGTAATAATTTGATAAGAATTTTCTTACTTTAGCTATTAGTCTAATAGTTATAATAGTAGATAGAAAATTCAGAACCAAGAAAGAGATACAGTTAAATTAACTGATATTAGAGTAATTCGAATTTCAAACCAAAAATACAACTATTATTTATGACCTTGTTTCTCAAAATGTGTGGTTATAGGTGTATTTGAATTACGAAATGCATATATATTCATCCAGTTTTATCTTCCCCATGAGTGAGAAGCAAAACAATTTCTGCAGTAAAGGCAACTCAGGCAGTTCATTTTTATGTAGTAACTCCTTACTTACAAAGAGACTCTGGGGTGACTCATTCTTGAATACTGTTTTGAGGAAGCACAGTATTTTAGTCTATATTTTAAAAAATACATGGTTTAAAAACTTTAAAAACCCACAACGTAATCCACTCAAATAAAAAGATGCTGGGAAAAAAATGAATTATTTTACAAGGTGCTTATTATTTATTGATATTTTTTTTTTTTCTAATGTAGAAAGTTGCTGGCACTGTCACGTTCGATTTTTAAGTGATTAGGATCTATCAGCTAAGCTCACTGTACTGAACTTCTAATTGACTTATGTTCCCTCTTCCATCTACCTCCTTTTCTGCATTCTACAAACAGATTTTGGACTGTTGTTCTTTAAAAATGAAATATCTTGAATAGTTTGTTTTTCTTCAGATAGCACAAATTCTCTCTATTCCCTCTGAGATTTCAGATTGCACTAGCCATTTCTATTGCTAACATTCCTCCTTTGGTAAGTTGTCTAAGATTATCGTATTTTATATCTTCATATTATTGAGCACAAGTAACTTCTCAGCACCATTTAGAACATGTAGGAAATTGTGCTCTTAATTCAAGATATTCATAAGCTAAGAAGAGCTGCTGGAAGTACTGTGTTTCGGTGTATTCACCATTCCTGTGACATGCTCTGACAAAAAATGCCAGTGGTTTACAATTGAGCAATTTTAATGGCTGCTTTATTTTTCTTCAAACAAAGTATATGTTGCTTTTGACAGCTGACTTTTCTTTTCCAGTCCTACACCTGTTGCCCTTGATACTTAGTTATCTTATCTCCCAGATTGTCTCTGGATTTTCCTACTTCTTTTGATATTATACTTATGGATTTGTCTCTCTTCCTCTTAGTTGGTCTGCAGTTGCTGAAACTGGACTTAAAAAGTAATCCTTCACCACTCCAAAATGCTTCTTTTTCCTTCTCCTTTCTTCCCTGTTAGAAATTTTGTTTTCCTTTCAGTAAGTCAAACGTCAGATAAGTCTTAGCCTGATTTGCTTGGATGACAGGACTTATACTGTTGTGATGTCTGACTGTCATTCTTCTTGATATCCTTCTGTTAGGCAATTTTGAAACCATTGGCCAATTTCAGTCAAATTTCACAGTTCCTAGAAATGTTTGAAAAGCAATATCAGTAACGTGGAAGAGTGCTGAAATAGTGCCCTTATTGTCAGGAAAGATGCAACATTACTCCATAGATATCAATTCACTTTTGCTTGCTGGCTACCCAGTTAGAATATTCCTTGTCACAACTCATTTTAATACACACTGTGTCTTGTCTAACTGCTATTCATGGGATATAGATGTGGCATGGAAATTAAATATGAGAGGTTAGCATGGTTGTCACATTCAAAATCTTCTATGGGCTAAAGAAAGCTTATCATATATTGAAAGCTAAGAATTTATTTTTAGTCCAATTAATGCTTACACAGTTAAGTTTTCCAAGCCAATTAACACAGAACAAAATCGTAAGCAATGCAGTTGAAATTGTTATGCAAAAACTTCCTCCTATCCACCCCATTTCTTTTGTATGCTGTTCACCCTCCCAGTGCTCTTATGGAGCCTAACATTGACAGCTTCTGTCTTTTTCGTGTAGAACTGGAGAGGCAGTCATCAGCATCCCAAGCTCTTTACTGGGAAACATCTGATGTTCAAGATAGGGATTTCTTACTCTTCAGTCTTGGGTTCCACTTGGATTACTTTTTACATGTTTTACTTACCACAGTCTGATTCTTTCTTACTGGTTCTCTGCCAAACTTTGCAAGTGGCTTTCCACAGCTTCAATTACTATAAAGGACTATTGTTTGTTAAGCAGTGACTGCCAGGGCTTGCCAGGCCTTTAGCATACATGGTATTTGCAGGGCATAACCTAAAACATGTTAGGTAATAATCACTTGGCTGCTAGCAGTTGTTAAAGTGAGCTAAAATCAGCTGAGGCCAAGGCAATCCAGACATATCTCAGATCTCTGAGGTCTTGCACTGTCAGGTGCATAAATGGCATAAAGCCTATGGCATTTTACTCTGACAGAAACCTTGTTTATTTTGTTTCAAGGGCTTGGAGATGCTGCAAATCAGGTAAGGTAATCCAGAAAAGGCTTATCATTGTGGTGTCTGCTTGTAAGAATGTAGTGCCCAGATGCAGGTAAACAGAAACTGCATAGATATTATGTAGATATATAGTAATATACATATAAAAAACCCCAGGCTTTGTTTGTTCAGCTGCTGACAAAGCAATGTACTGAATCCATCCATCCTCCTGACCAGGTAAACCTAACAGTTGCTATACTTTTTGATGCCTATCAGTAATAATTTACATGATTTCCAGGAGGCATATTTCAAAAGTATTTAATCTCTCAGGGCATCTAAAACAGGCATCTTAAGTAAAAGGGAACAAATATTTGTCAGGAATAAGTAAAGGCTGTATGGAAAACTGGAGGGTTTATATCAGTGCAAGCAGATGTAGCACACACAAACTAAATTCTGCAAAGAATTAGAGAGAACAAATTTATACTGAATATTTTAAAAATTAAGTTTTGTCAGTACTTTTGCTTTTGTCCACTTTTGCCATTTCTATAGAAATGAATTTGTAAAGCAAAGCAGATCTGAGGACCTGACTTCTTTATACATTAAGATACATTTTTTCAGACTACTTCTAATGGATCCCATTTTAGGTTGTCCTAATATACTATAATTGGGAAAAAAAAAGAGCATTGCTTTTTTAATAATGAAATTAATTTGATATACCCTTAAAAAAGATGTGTAGGCAAAAAGCGTCAATATTTGTAGTCACATTCAGCAAACCCATTCTAGTGTCTTAATGAGTGTGTTGCATATTAAGAAGTGCCCACAAGACTGCATAGCTTAATCCTAGTCTGATTTTTTCAAATGTGCTTAAGCTTACATTAAAATGGATTTAAGATTAAATTTGTCCTTTTACTGAATGGTGCTAAACGTGGTTCAATTCAAGGACTGCTTTTTCATCAGTGAAAAAAAGTGCCATTTCTACTAACTAGAAAACAACAAGTAGTGGCATTAAGGTAGCAGATGGTTTTTTGCAAGGTAGATACCTTTTTATAAAGATACCAGTCTAAAAATAAAGGGAGATTGTTAATGGGTATGCTTATTCAAGCAAACTTTCATGTCATAAAAAATGAAGTTTTCTACAGACCTTAGCATTTTATGAAGGATAAGACTTTTTGATAATCCCCTCATCTCGGGGGAAAGCAAAGAATATGAATATTGTATAGTGAATGATAGAATTAATAATGCTATTTCTCAATTTTTCTACTGACTTTCTGAAGACAGAAAAATATGAGATTAAAGCTTAATATAGCCTGGGGTTGTACTCTGAGCACATTATTTTAGGGAAGAAGAAAAGTGTATGCGCACTGAGAACAGTAAAATATTTGCTTCCCATGCTTGCAAGGAGCTAGTGCTGTTTCTTAAGCACTAGCCTGTGAATTCTCACAGCACAGGATTTGAATATATAACATAAATCACTTAGGTACTCTGTATTTCCGAATGCAGTAGAAAGCTTTGTCTCCTTAGCAGAACCCTAGGGAAGTTACAGCTCTGATTACCATTGCCAGTCAGCTCCTTGTTGTTTTATGCTCTGAAGTTTTCATGTTTTGTTATCACTTCAGCTTTGCAATTGCACTACGTAAGGCATGGTGGGTATTCCATTATGTTCAAGACTGAGTTACTGAATTTGTGTGTGTTGTGAAACCTTTTGTTTCACTTGTGGCAAGAAGGAAATTCATACTGATTACCTGTTGAACTGTCTAAAGCAGTTAAGGTAAAATTTATTAGATTTTTTTTTAATTTATTTGTAAGATAATGGCAGGACTTTAGAAGTGCCTGATTTTTAAAATCGCAACATTTAAATTTAATTATACTTTTTCTGTTGTTGAAATAAATAGGGTACTTTTCAATTAAAAAACCAGAAGCATTGAGAAAGAATGTCTCTTTGTTACCACCGCTGTGGTTTTGCCACTTATGAGAAGCAGCCAAGACAGGAAGCAATCAGAAGTACTTAGAAGAACATTTCTAAATTGCATTTGACTGGCAATCTTGAATTTCTGAGACCCTCTCATCTGTCATTTCTCAGTATCTGAGATGTAAACAGCCTGTGCACACTAGGTCTGAGGGGAAGAAAAACAATCACACAAGTTTGATTGGCAAGCCAAGTTAGCTAATTACAGGGTTGGGATACTCTGCGTATAGCTGGAATGACTCAAGATATATGCTAGGTCAGAAGAAATAAATAGCTTTTATGGCCTCTGAGAGATTCATAACAGAATTTAGTACACAGAAGAATACGATTAATGTAATGGTTGTTAAGATATATTTCTGGTTTTTAATCCCTGGCTATATTATGACTGTTACCTTAGCCTTTTAATATTTCTGGAACATCTTTTTTTCACATACCTTTGCCTTTAGGGCTAGGGCTTCTTTAAGGGAGGCAGATAAAATGTTTTATTTGTGTTATTTTTACTGGGAGAATCCTCATTCCTGTTACTGGAACTCTAAGACCATTTTCAGTCTGTTCTGAATTTCAGTGTAGCATAAAGCTGAATATGAGGTCAGAAGCTTACCCTGTTGTATTTGGAGAGCAACATGTTCCGGAAAACACAGAAAAAAGTTCTAATTGCACTCCCTTTCTTCCACAAGCATGCTCATGCACATACACAACATCATTTGAACATGTTAAATCTGATGACTTTCATCTAGCAAAAAATCAACTATGATGGAGCTTCTGAGTCATAGGGATCATAGAAGGAAAAAGGGATTTGTTGAAAACCTACTGTATTTCTAAAATAGTTTCAGATGATGTCCTAAGGAAGGGAATGCTAATGGAACTAAAATAAGATCTTTTGGGGTGCTCATAGCAAATGATTTTCTAACTCGTGACAAAATTAAGCGATGTTTTGTGAGACTAATCCTGAGTCATGGCATCTGGAAAAATTATGTTCTTTGGTGCTTAAGGCAATAAACTGATGTTCCAGATTGCCAGTCCTATCCTGGGCTGCAGCAAATCATGTCCTGGGCTTCCATAAAAAGAAGCATGGCCAGCAGGTTGAGGGAGGTGATTCTTCCCCTCTACTTTGCTCTCCTGAGACCTCACCTGGAGTAGTGTGTCTGTCTGTCTCTGGGGCCCCCAACATAAGAAGGACATGGACCTGTTGGAGCGGGACCAGAGGAGGGCCACGAAGATGATCAGAGGGCTGGAGCACCTCTCCTATGAAGACAGGCCGAGAGAGCTGGAGTTGTTCAGCCTCGAGAAGAGAAGGCTCCAGGGAGTCCTTATTGTGGCCTTTTAGTACTTAAAATGATCTTGTAAGGAAGATGGAGAGAGACTTTTACCAAGGCCTTTAATGACAAAACAATGGGCAACAGTTTTAAACCGAAAGAGGGTAGATTTAAATTAGACATAAGGAAGAAATACTTTAAGATGAGGGTGGTGAGACACTGGAACAGGTTGCCCAGTGAAGTTGTGGATGTTGTGGATCCCTGGCAGTGTTCAAGGCCAGGTTGGATGGGGCTTTGAGCGACCTGGGCTAGTGAAATTTGTCCCTGCCTGTGGCCGGGGGGTTGGAACTAGATGATCTTTAAAGGTCCCTTCCAACCCAACCTAACCCAACCCATGCTAGTCTAGTCTAGGCTAAGAAGTGGATTTTGTTCTTGAGTCTGTAGTTATACTCAGCATGATACTGGAGGAATGTACAATAAGACTAAATGAAAGTTTTAAGCAGCCTTAATTGTGAGCTTTCCTAACATTTGAGTGTTTGCATGCTCAACTCTCTGCTAATACAATTTTTCTGTAATTATTTCCATATTGAGGTGTTATAGATGTATGTGGCACTTGCAAAGGCAATAAGTCACCCTCGTGTTAATATAAGAAGGAAAATACATTGAATCATAAAAACAAGATAGCAGAGGATCAATTTTATTTCTTTTGTGCTTTACACTCTTTTCTTACCAGTGGAAAATACACTGCACAAAGAAATGCCGAATGTCAATATGAGATCATTTTAAAATTTAAGTATTTGACTGCTGCCAGCATTGGAATTAAATCTTTTTCTCAGATTTCCTTTACTTTGGGCTTCATTTCAGGCTCTCACTAGAGTTTTTTCTGCTGTGAAATGGTATATCATTTTTTAAAGCTCAATACCAAACAAGTCTTTGGGCATGACACTCATAAAAAAGCTTTCTTTTGTGAGATGTGACATCAGGATTTGTGGGTAATATTTGATAGTGATGACTGAATAATGAATTGCTCTGTTAAATCAGGTATAGTTGTTGCATATATCAAGAGAACCGAGAAGAATATAATTCATATTTATATTAAAACCATAAAACATATTCCCTGAATGGCCTGTAAATCATGATATCGGAGTCAGATGGATCACCTGACTTATAGTTACTCCAATAATTTATAAGTCATCTATAGGATTTATACCAGAAGTCACATGTGGAGAGTATCTTCACATTTTACAGCTTTTAGAAAAAACAAACAAACAAACAAACCAAACCCCCAAACCAACTGTGCTCTGCTCATGAACAAATGCTTTCACCCCTGACTGACTGACCTTCAAATTTATGGTGATCTGCTTTAGGCAGAGGTTCTATGCTTACTAAAAAAAAAAATACCAGAACTAACCCCAGAAGTTTCTCTGTGTGTTTTGTTTACCTTCCTTCCAATAGGAAAAAAACATATGCATCTCTGAATAAACACTAACTAGAATTTTAAAAGGTAGGCTTTATTTTTTCCATTAACAATCCAAGGGACTTTAAAGGATATTGTGCAAATTAGAGGGAGAGATGGTGAAGTTCTTTCAGGATTTCCTCTTTCACCTGAGCTATTCCTGTGTTTTATGTAGATCAGTGAGAGAAGCTTTTTTCTGAAATGAATTTTCAAGACTAACTTAAAAAATCTGAGACCATATTAAGTACATTTAAAATGTAACCTATGAATACTGTACTGCAGCAAATTAACCAATAAGGAAGGATATTTTTCATGTGTATTCACGTCCTCAAAAGGTTGTTTAAAATCAGAGTTTAAAAGTTCCAATACTTATTGTCATTGTTCCAAAACAGTCATGGTAACTACTGGGCAATGTAGTGCTGCACCTTGTCAAATAAATCTGTGAGATCCTCTGATCCTCCAGAATAATCTTCTATTGTAGTTCTAATATAATTTGCTAAGTTGCTTTTTATTTAATTTATTAGTATTAATATGTCCTGTACCCTTAAATAATCTTTCTAGTACTCTGTTTTGTATAAAAGTGTTGATAATAATGATATTATCTGTAGAGTATTATATGAATAATGATAGAAGGAATAATAATAGCATTAAAAATTAATAAGCTATGACTAGATTTAGCACAAAATTTTAATGAACCATAATTAAGGTAGAATAAAGCTTTTTGTATTTCCTTTCTAGTAGCAATTAATTCTGATTGTCAAGTTTTAATTTTCTTAATTTTTTGTAATTTGGGGGAAGGTGAGTCTGAGTTATTAGAGGCTTTTGGAATATTTCTGGTACCTCCACGCCTCTTCCAGCTTTGTAATGTTACAAACACTGGATTCTGGATTCACTGAATGAATTAGGGAAAAGAAGGCAGCTTTCTCAAAATAAATCTTCTATTTATTTCATAGCATGACTATAATCAGCAATGACTAAAAAAACTCATGACAGTAGCTGTACTTCAGTGAAGCAATTAATAACAAACTTCACTTTAAGTAAGCACTTAAGCACACCTAAGTTAGATATTTACCTCAATCTTGCTAAAATGGCTTTTTTAAATAATCTAATTGATAATAATAAGTATATACTTCTGAGATGAACATGTCCATATTGTAACGATTAGCTTTGAAAAAATAACAAAATATTTTGTTCAAGAATATGTTCTTCATCTCTCTTACTGTATTTTTAGAGCTTGGACTTAATGGCACATGTTAATATAAAGCACACTGATATTACTGCTCTTACTTGAACTTTCTTATCTTCTAGACAGAAGTATTTCATAACTGTAAATGGAATGCTCAGAGAAAGCAGAGCATTCATCTTCTCAATAATTATTTCTTAAATGGCTGTTACTTGCTATCTTAACTATGTGAAGTTGTTTGTGAGTGATTCTACATAACATTTTTATAAAACTGTCTTTCTTTTTTTCTTCCCATGGAACAATTTATCACTTAAATATTCTAAGGAAATATATCTTCAATATGGAAACATGTAGTTTTTTAAATTATCTTCATATCTTAGTAAATGTTATTAATGAAGGAACCCTCTGACTTTCGTCACACTATTTTGTATGAATTAAATAAGTTTAATTGAATAGTATTTTGAGGTCTTTCAAAATACAAACCCCGACATTAATTATGATGAATCATTAATGCAATTTTTTATATGGAGATGTATCTAGAAGGAACTTTTTCCTTAGTAGATTTCTGTCACTTTTCCAAATCTTTCTGGTGATCTTTGACTTCATAATCTTTCATTAATTCTTTCAATTTTTTTGGTCAGGTGATTTTTTTGCATAGTTTAATATGTATTTAAAAAATCCAATGGATTGTGAAAATTTTGTATTTCATAAAATTTTATTGAATGAATGACTTTGTTATACCTTACTAGAATACTTACTATAGTGTTTAAACATGAAAACACATTTAAACAATTGCTGTGATTAGTTATGTGCTGATTTATTGTTGAAGTCATTCTACAATTTAACTGATGCAGGTAATGAACAAACTGGAATAGTGCCAGTTAAATAAATATAAGCCACTATAGTAATGCATATGCTTATCCTCAATTTGAAATGTTTTGTTTTGCTACATAGTGCTCATAGTGCTGCAAAACTCCATTTTTTGTTGTGCTGGGGTTACATTCCTAGTAGCTGACATATAGAACAGTATATGAATTTTATCAGAAAAAAAGTTGTCTCAAGTTCTTATGCCACTGTGAATTGTATGAGTATACTTGCATATTAATTAAAAAAAAAAGTATTTTCAAATTTTGGAAATCGCACTGTGAACACGGTCATTCAATATATATGCATTTTTAATAAATATAGTTTAATTTCAGGTGTCATGGAAAAATCTCTTTTCCTAAATAATTTTACTATTTCTTACTTGGAATTAATTGTATTGTTTCTTGTATATCAGGGTAGGAAAAAGATATTTGAAAAATTCTGTGATAATTTTTAATCTTGAGAATCTTGGCACAAAAGTGATCACCTATTAAATGTGGTCAATTAAATTATTAGTATTACTGTGTGCAGCTTTTGGATTCAGTGTTGCTGCATTCAGAGCAAGGTTGGTTTTATTTCAGACAAATTAAAACTGAGTATAAATAAATTTTATGAAAATGTTTGATGTACTCATGAAACTAAGTCACTTAGTGACATACTTACTAAGTATATCCATCTTATTTATTAGAAAAATTAATCCTGTGTATCTTGCTTAAAAAAATGTTATCCTATTATAAAACTGTTATATCACAGATCTTGGGCACTAGGTATGAACCTAGAAATTTAACTAAAAATAAACACATAATTCATCTAATATTCTAATTTGAAGCTTCAACATGAACTATTAAAACAATGTTCCATCTTCATGCCCTGCACCCAATGTTTCTTTGACTTTCCTTTCTAAATTTCTGATGTAGGTGGCAATTCATTCTATTCCAGATTTTGATCTTTCCTATGCTTTGTCTCTAGTGCTAATTTTTTCATTCCTTTGTCAAGATCTGGATGGTCCCTATGGATGAATGGAGTGTTAATCACTCTACTACTGGAGTTTGGCATTCCAGTGTTTACCTATTATGGAATGTATTACAGAATTTATATTAATGTTTACTTCCTGTGTTGACGAAGCAATAACAAGTACTTCTGTTCTCTTCCAGCTTACGAGTTACAGAACTGCCCTGATCCTCCTCCTTTTTTGAACGGATATATAGTCAACTCCGATTACAGTGTGGGTCAGTCGGTATCATTTGAATGCTATCCTGGGTATGTTTTGAGGGGTCAGCCTGTTCTCACATGCCAGCATGGAATCAACAGAAATTGGAACTATCATTTCCCCAGATGCGAAGGTAACTTTCTGGTAGTACCCTTGCTTCAGAACTCACAATACTTTCTGATTTTTGTTTATTTGTTTGTGTGCATGTATGTAACGCAGCTTTTGCTGAAGAACTGCACCTTTATCCTGATCTATAGTGTAAGCAACTAAAGTCAGAATAGTATGTGCTTTTATAAATCATAAATATTTTATGACTCCTGTTTCTCAGCAGTGATTTATTGTTCCTATTAATATCTGTCAGTTGTATTGATTATGGGAACTCATGATGCTGCCAGAAATTATCTTAAACAACATGTGATTTTTTTTTTCTGATTTGGGGGCCAGGGGGGCAGTGTACAATGTAACATATAAAATTTCCATTGTAAAGCTTTTACTTGGACTTTCATCTAAAAAATACAAGTACAGAAGCAAAATTTCTGACATTCCTTTAGACCTTTAGAGGCTTTGACAAAGTCTCGTATAGGATGCTGTGACAAAACTGGGGAGTCATTGTGTAGAACTGAAGTGGTGTCATAGATAATCAACCAGCTAAGATACAAAATAGATTGAAATAAATTATTTCTGTCATAACACGAGACTAATGGTGCTACAGGTTTTCACTGAAGAGTGTATGTTCAATATATTTGACACTGATCTTGAAAGATGGAATAGATGCTGCTCTACACAAAACTTTTAGGTTTTAGGTTAGTCAAAACAGAAAAGGCTGCGAGGAGTTTAATAAAGATGTAACTGAGCTACAGTTATAAGCCATGAAAAAACTGTGAATGAAGGGCCAGTCAGTCATTCTGCTTCAGGACAGACTGCTAGAGGCTAGAAAGAACTTTTCCAGTGGGACAGATTAACATAGTGTTTTCTCCTTTGGATTCTTCTGTGCTTTCTTATTAGACATCAAGGATTGAACATTGTCAGAAGCAAAAACTACACTAGATGGACTAAAGGTTTGCTTCAGCACTGCAATACCTTGCTTCCCAAATGAGGATTTTAGTACTGTGAATAATAATTTCAAATTATTTTCATATTATTTCTGAGACAGATATTCTCCTAACAGCTTGACTGTATTGCTCTGCAGCATGAACATGTATTTTGTACATGTACTTGGGAAGGGACGCTTGTATTATTTCCTCATGTTGTCATTTAAATCCAGTATTACAAGAATCCATAAAATTTAAGCTCTAGTTCCATAATAGTTCATGCAAATTACCATAAATTGCTCAGAAATCTAGTGAAGTAAATATATAGAGGAGGTTGAAAGTATTGCATATTTCTTGGAATGCAAAGGACTTACAAGGGAGAAATAATGTTTAAAGTGAGTTTTCTGGATGAAGGTTTTCACAGATACAAATCTTTGTGCATTTGAGATTTGTTAAAGCACAAAAACAATTACAAACCTCCAATTCTTGGTGTAATAATAATAATAATAGGAATTACTAAACCAAGAATTATTAACTCTTTTTTTCATTTTAATTTAAACTGTATTTTATCATACTATTGCATAGACATTCTAGAAGTCCGACAAGTGCCAGGAGTAAGACATAAATGTGCATTACTGGCCAAAGCAAAAAGGCAATGTCTGGACAGAACATTTGGCATTGGGAATGAGAAAGGCCATGCCCCTTCAGCAGTTCAGTTAGGAAGTAGTACATATTTGAACAAATGAGAGTATTGAGTTTTATTTTCAAATTAAAGAACAGAGTTTCATTGCCAGGCACTTACGCTGGTTTGCATTTATGACAGTATAGAAGTACTAAAATAATGTTTCCAGTATTAAATGGCATTAGAAAATTTCTAGCATACGAGAGAATGTGTAACTTCTGTACGGTCAATGGGTACATTTGCTATTAAATGGCTATCAAGATGTGGCTGCTGTTCCCATGACTTCCATTTTTTCTTGTTTTAACCTGTGCATCAGTACAGCTGGAAGGCAGTTTACACATTTTGCAAAAACATATTTCAATTTAAGTAAGAAGGAATGCATGCAAATAATTTAAAACCTATTTTGGACTATTAATTTCTCTTTTAGGGAGAATATGTAAAAAAAAAAAGAAATAGCAGCATAACCAATTAATATAATTATTAAATAATTATATTATTTTAGCAAACTATAGTTGAAATTGTGTTGTGAAACACCTTCTGAGCCTTACGCAACTCCATTGGTCCACACTGCAATAGGCAATATAGGCATCTGTTATAAACCCATACCTCCCAAAGGAAAAAGAGTGGAGAGGCATGAGAAAATGTAGTTCTTTGTGAGAGTAGGGCTAATGCTTTCCTTAGACACATAAAACGTGATAATGCATCACATCTTTGTCAAAGTGATTGGTTATAATGCATAATGTTTGGTTTTTTTTTCCTTTTTTGATGTTTTTTTTTTTCCAACTCTTTTACCACTGGCATATTTAGATTAAAGATGTGAACCATCATCTCCCATATCTTTTAACTGAAAGAGTCTGTAACATTCTTTTTAAGTCATGTGTCTAATCTTGCTCTGTACGATTCTATTAAGGCCACCTATCTCTTTCTGTTGACTATTATAGCCAACTTCTGTACTTATTTTAGAGAATTCATTCAGCCTAAAACATGGGCTGAAGTATTCCAGTTATATGCTGTTTTTCCTAAGTGTGCGCCTCCTGAATTAGACAGTAAATGAATGGGAGGATTAGAGATTTCAATTTTGCACTTAAAAGTGTTACAAGTCCTATTCTAGGTACATAAGACCTTACATTGACTGTGATCCATAGCTCTATGTGACTTTTTAATTAAAAATTATAGCACTCTACAAAATATTTTTCCATGTATTACTTGAATGAATAAGTAATTAACTTTGAGTTCTAAAGAAATTTCAAAGGTGAGGAAGGACTATTTGGAAAAGGTATTTTTATTCAAAGGTGATTGGATTATGGATTCAACGTTATCGATATTTTCAAAGAAAATACAAGGTTATTCATGATAAAACTGCACTATAAACAGATATGAAATATTTTTCCTCACGTTAAACATATGGTAAAGTTTTACAATACCCTTTAAAGAGTGATATAAAAGTGTAAAAGATGATGATAGAATAAATATTAACATATGTTCCATATACAATACAATGCTAGGGAGAAAAGAACCATTAAGAGTTACAAGCAGAATATCAAGTAAGCATAGGGACTATCTTGTGCAGAAATAATGATGCCACTTTCAAAAAATGTGTGTGAAAAAAATACAAATCGGAAGACCATATGGAAGATATGGAGTAGTTGCTTGGTAAAATAACTTCTGTGCAGTCTTTATATAACAGATATTAATATGACTTACTCTACTGAATGATAATATTACTGTATTTAGTTCTAAATCTTGCCGCCTGATGATACAGGTTTTTAAAACTCATTATGATATCTTCTGCTGGTCAGCTACAATGTGCCTTGTTATCTTGCATAAGAATAGAGAAAGAAAATACTTTAAAGGATGTGAAAAGATAAGAGAATATATGTTTTTTCTCTCTTCCCGTTAAGGTTGACCTACACTCTTTCTATTGCTAGAATAAAGACATTTAAGATACCAAATCCATATACTCCCTATATCCTTTTAGTTTACTAATTAAAATGAATTTTCACAGATATTCATTTCCGAGATACAATTTGAAATGTTTATCAGTGGGAAAACACATTCTTTTGCATATGTTCTTAGAAATCTAGATTCTTAGATTTCTAGACAAGTTATAATCTCTGTTCTCTCTGAAAATTGTTTCCATACTCACTGTATTTTGTATTGGTTTATTGAATGTTGTTGTAGTGTTAGTATTAGAGATTTTTCTAGCTATATTTCATTCTTTTTATTACTATTTTTTATTATTAAACTGTTGGCATTTGGGGTAATCCTACTGATATCTTAACAAGATAAACATGGAGCATTTATCTTAAAATGTTGGTCTTTTACAGCATGTATTTTTGGGATCCTTTTTGTAGTGGTAAATCAGAAATGAGAAGAATAAAGTGTATAAATTAAACTGAGAGGATGGATAAGAAAGGTAACCATTATGTCATTCACCTTTGAGAAATAATCTTCTAGGCTCCTCACTTGATAAAAACTGGAATCAGTATCACAGGTCATTCTGTTCCGTTATCCTGGCCTGTAATAAAGCGCTCTGGTTTTTTATGTCATGAAATTAAAGGCTTTTCTTCATGTTTAATAAGCTGCTTCACCTTTTCCTAATAAAATAACGCTGTGTGGGATTTCTCTGGTTTTGGAACATCCAGAGAAGTTAATTTCTTTTTCCGAATAAAAGCAACAGAAGCAGCTACCCAGAGTGTCTTTGCTAGCTAGCGTTACAGCACTTCAGCATTAGCACTTCAGTAGGACCCTTCCAAAGCCTGGGAAATTTTATGTTCAGGGTCTGTCAAGCAGAATCTTTAACACTAACTAGGCACCTAATTTCAAAGTTCAACACTTTTTGTTTTTATATCGATCATACACCTCTTCCTTTCTTCCTAATCCTAGGTTAAGCTGTTTGTGTCAGATGCCTTAGCCTGATTTTGATTTCTTTCACAGCAGTTTTTTGTGGTGATGTATCTGCAGTGACTTATAAGTCCCTCTTTTCTTACTAATTAAGCTTTGAATGAAAGTTGTCAGCTAAAGAAAGAATGTCTTCAAAAATCCTCATTAATGGTTTAATAATTTATTTTAATAATTTTAAAATATTAATTACAAAGGAATAGCAGTGTTGTGTTAGAACGTAGACCTATATATTACACAACTAAGAGGTTTCAACTGAAAAAAGTTAACATTCAATTAGTTTAGCAGCAGTCTGTATATGATACATCTTAAAGGCACAACAAACACAAAATGGCACTTCAAGCTAAGGGTGGCATCTATATAGACACGATAAATAGGAACATGAGACTGGGTAAAAGTTGCAAAAAGGAATTTTAAGTTTATCAGGTGTTTTTACTATATGACACATTATTGATACATGTTTATAAAACTACATCAGTTTATCAGCTTGATTTTTAATTTTTTGAGGAATGAGACTATTTTGCATACTTTTATGAAAATTTCAGAAAAAAATTATTCAATACTTCTCTAACTTTCAATGATATATTGTTTCTGATTAAAAACAATATTCAGTTAAACTGTGGGCAAGATTTGAATATATCTCTTCTGATGAAAATGTGATTAAAGATAAATGGATTCAAGTGATAAACTGGTATACTGTAATACTAGTTTCAGTTAGCAATCAGAGTTCTTAAAGGAAAACACAAATAAGTATTCTATATCTAGGACTTTTTAAGAATATTATATAAATTTGTTGGATTACCTTCCATGAGAATTAAATCATAGAGAAAAAACAAATTTGCTTTATATCCAGATGTATTTTTTAACCCTAAAAGAGATTAAATGTCTGTTTAAATGCTTTCACCTTACATGCGAGAACGTTACTGGGTTTCCTCTAGTTTGATGGTGATTAAAAACAGCTATTTGGTTTGGGGAGAGTATGTTTTTTTCTGATCTAACACAAAATGAAGTCATCTTTGGAGTTGTAAAAGGACTTCAAAATAATATAGTATTCCTGAGTAGTGTTATAGATACAGCACCAAAGGGCATAGCAGCCTTGTATCTTTTTATCTCTCATTCCTTTTTAGTCCCTAGAGAAACATGTTTCCTAAAAGAATATTGAAGACACATGATGTCTATGTTAGGAGTAGGTTAGATTTTTGTAGTACAAATTATCATTTTCTATGTTTTCTTAGATGAAGTGCGCGTAAACAATTCGTTCTGTTTGAATCAACATGCAGGAAGAGAAAATAATACCTAGTTTATAATCACATGAAGTCTTTCTTCTCCCTGTCCCCCCATCTAGTTAGTTTTAATACAGTAGTTTTATCTTCATTCCTAACTCAAGGAAGTAATTCCTCTGCTCTCTGTTACTAACATGGCTGTAATTGAGAATGTACATTTGTCCTCGTTCCTTTGGATGTGAATCCTACCTTCCAAACCTGCCCACAGGCATCTACATTGCACAGCTCAGCACAGCTGAGGCCTGAATGCATGCATCTCCATTGTGTGTGCAGCTGTGTACCTTTATAGCTATGATTTCTGACTAAAGAGCAGGTTTCTTAGTGTTTTGACTGAGCTTGCAGAGTTTTCTCAGTCTGTCAGGTAGCACGCTACTTGCTTTGTCAAAAATTCATTTCTGTACATTAAAGCTCAGTCTAGCACTGCTGAAAGAATTATTATGACATATAAATGTTTTTGCAATAAGGAAAACAAATGGCTATAAGGTCTCTGATCATTGGCATTTGGCAGTTGGTCTGAGAGCAAAATCAATGGAAGAATTCAATCACTTTTCTAGCTATGGCCAGTATTCTTAGAAGTTCAGATCAAACCATTTCTACAGAAGATTGCACATACTTCAGAAGGCTGAGAGAAATGAGAGATCTGGTAGTGTCTGACAAAAGAAAGTTGACGCTGCTTCAGAGGAATACATTGGGTTGTCTGTGCAGTTGTCCCATGGAAATCTGACAATGAATATGTCACCCATAAATGATTAATAAAAAAAAGGTTTATGAATATTTGTGTGTAAGATGTGGAAAATAGGTCTGTGATTCAAGAATATTGAAAACACCTGGTAATTCTCTGTTTGTTCCCTTCAAGTAAGAAAATCATCATGACAGCGTCTCTGCTATTATTATCTGTAGATGTTCTTGCTTTTCCACTGTTGCCAAAATATATTGGTAAGAATTTGTTGCATCCAAGTTATGAGATAGGTTGCTTGAATCCTCACCAGTCTGTTACACTCAGGATGTAGGTATGGGCAAAAGGAACATGCCATAGATGCAAAGCCAAGGCTTTAATGTTATTCCAAAGAAAATCTTAACAGTCTAATCAAAGGATTTTTATTAGTACAGTTACAGTGTTACTAATATTTTAAATTAGGTAATGCTAGAATGATATACAGACAAACATCTAATATCTACCCCTTTCTCTGGTGTACACTCACTCTTCCAGTACCTATATGTCTTAAGGTGAATGGTCTCAGTCTGGGAGAAGGGCTACAAGAAGTTCTATTCTATAGGGAAAACCTATTTGTTATCACTCTCTTCTATTCAGAATTATGTATACATATATATATGATATCGTGTTACATCACACAGTCGTACAAAGCTAAAATGAAGTAGTAAGTAGTTACCTGACAATCATTAGATAATTACAAGTTAAAACAAGTCTCCAGACTGCCAGAACAAGTCCATAAAAAACCTGACAGAGCCTGTGGCCTGTTCTGTAAGCTTAACACAAAGTCTATGGACTGTTATTAGCAGTGCATAACTATATTTACTGGGCTACATGGCTAAGGTTTTACTTGTTAAGGGCTTTTTATCCTTTCCATATATTTTCTGTATTCCATGATTTCTTTGGATTTATAGTAGTACTAGAAAAATGTTCAGTACCCTTTCAAGCTTCTCATATGGCCTAAGGGAATTACCATAGTGCAGGTCTCACTCAAAAACATGAAGCAGCGTATTTTGTTTGTCTACTGGCATTAAAAATTGCCCCACTTCTATTTTCTGTATAATCATAGTTTGATATTTTTAGCCACCTGATCTACTATGTTCAAATTTTTGTATATTAGTTCTTCCTAGAGAAACAAAAGATATGCTACTTCCATTTTAATTAATAGGAAAAAATCTTGGGACCTGGGGGAAGATAAGAACAGTTAGACTAGGTGGCTCCTAATAGTGCTGTTTTTTCTAAACATTTGAACCTAGGAAGGCAGTAGGAGATTGCAAATTGCTACAAGTCTTAAACTGATAGAATTTTTCCAGTCTAGTTGTAGAGTTCCCTCCCTTTACGCTAAAGAAATGTTGTGGGTTTATTGTTTCATTTGGGTTGGTTTGGGTTTTTGCCTCGGGAGTAATATCAGGGTCATCAGTAGACAGGGAAAACAATAATAAAAAAAAGCTGGGAAATGGTAGTGTTGAGGCTGGAAGCTTGCCCTTCTAAGGAATCTCACTGAAGATCTGTGTTAGTGTTGTGAAAACAAATCTCAGGGTTTATCTGATCTTACGAGAGAATATGAGTGTGCCTGTAATGTTTAGCTAAACTGCAGGTACTTGCCAACAGCAGAATGAATTCAAGCACCCCTGCCCTGCCCCAGCAAAACAGCACTTTGCAAATACATTCATTTTTTTTATACTGAATTGTTAAAAATTTGAAACTTTCTGAGATTTCATGGGCAATTTTTTTTATTATTGTAAGGCTGGTGGTTGCCACTTAGAGCACTATGGCTAGAACTTCAGGATTTTTTTTCTGGTATTCTTCCCCTAAGTCATCTGAGTTCTGTGGTGTATGGCTGTCTAGCACCCGTTAGGTCATTCAGTTGTCTGTCTTAAGCTAGTAAACTAAGCCTCCAGTCTACACAGTTCTGTTCCCGTTCAGACGACAGATTTGTTGGCTTTATGCTCTGTGATGAAAGGATGACATGGTTAAACTTCTTGTATCATGGGGCTGAAGATGGGCATCCCCAGGTTCATAACTGACGTTGTCCTTGAGGTAGATGAGTTTCAGGTTTATAATAAGAACTTTCACAGTACAAGCTTCTCTGCAATATAACAACTTCATTAATTTAGAGTGATTTGTTTATTCAAACTAAAGCTATTTTTGTCTTGTGTGAAATATAGCCTGTTATTTCTGTTTAATTTTCTGTCTCCTGTGATTTTTAAGGATCTTTGGAGAAAGCCTAGTATCAGCTGTGTGTATTGCTTATTCTATTAGAGTTTTGTTATCTGTGAAACTTTTTTTTTTCTGAAACAATTTATTGATCTGTCATGGCTAACAATGATTTAAGAGGAATTAGACTATCTTTACCGAGATACAATCAATCATCTGCATTCTTTGTAGAGTATTAGAGAATAATGGAGGCAAAATAAAAAAATATATGCAATCATTGACAACATTAATAAATCTGTCAAAAATATAATAAACTCAAAATATATTTAGGTATTAAACTTCTATCAGAAAAATCCTAGATCTTAACTAGAACTTAAAGGATTTTCCACTTGTCACTCTATTAGTCTCAGGACGTGTATTTCAATGTAGTAAGCACACTTATCAAAGCAGTCTTTTAGCCGTAGACATGGAGTACTGTTGAGAGAACAGACTAGATTTCTGAGACCAGGCAATCTGACCATGGCATAAATGTAGGGGATTAGGGAACAGGAAAAAATGGGCTCAAGTCGCATTTTCATCATAGAACCATCAGAGCTGATAGGCATTACCAGCTGCCTTTGGCGTGTACATGCAACCAGGAGTCAGACAGATAAAACCAACCCTTCATTTTCCTTAGCTTGTTTCCTTTTTGTTGGGCACTAAAGGGTTGTAGTTCAGGAGCAGATCCCATTCTGTTCTAAGATGCAAAGATGTGCTAAATGCATCATATTAGCTAGTACTGATACGGATGAAGAAAGTGAAGTGGTTAAAGACCTCCTTAACCTGTCCTATAAACCCAGTGATTACTAAAACAATTAATCCAAAAAGGGCTAGCCAGATGATCTTTCTATGATATCTTTCCAATGATATAGCTGCACATTTTCCACATGGGAAATGTGACATCCTTCTGCATTTCTCAGTCCTTCTTCCCTTTTCCCTTTTCCTTTCTCCTTTTTCCTTTTCCCTTTTCCTTTTCCATCACTTGTTGAAAGGTGAAAAAGAAATGAAAAGAGTCTGAAGGAGTTGCAGGAACCCTGACAATAATAACATAAGCTTTATGGTAAGAGCTAATGAGAAAAGTTCCAGAGCTAGGCTGAGTGCCCACAGATGAGGTTAAGGTCTCACTCTAATGAGTGAGACTCATTAGTTTGCACTAATGGCCATATGTCTACTCAGATCCATGCTTGCATCCATAATCAGTCAATTCCCCCAAACTGAGACTCAAAAGAGAGCACATTATTACATATTTGCTACCCTTGAATTACTCAACCACCTTCTCATGGCATTGGTTTGCCCACATATTTCATTCAGCAAGTGTATGCTAATTTGTGTCCCTATCTCCATTTTACTTGTCATAAGAATAAACAGCATACAAACTGCAATTGAAGTATTTTTAAACATGGCTAAAACCTGTCAGAAATAAAGTACAGTGGTTGGGTTTGGGGTAGCGAAAGAACAATCAGCCTTTCCCCCCCCCCCCAGAATTGTGTTCCAGTTCAGTTAGGGTTCAGCTGTAGGGAAAGATGCAAGCTTTGTTTGCTTGTTTATTTGTTTCTTAATGTTGAATGCAAGCAAAAGGTGCCCCTTTTGAAATGTGTGCTTAGTTTCAAGAATTCTGTATAAAAGCAGTATTCCCAGTAGATTTGGATGGATTTAAAGAAATGAAATCTGAAAGACATCAGGATGAACTATTTCTTAGAAATTTCAATACTTTCTGTCTCTGAGAAGCAACCAACCAAGGAAAAATGCTGTCTTTAAGACCTAGAGTGTCTTGTCCTGTGGAGCTTTTAGAATTTGGGAGTATTTTGATATTCCATTTGTAACATGAAAAAGTATGTTTCTCCTACTAATTTTTCATTTGTTTTCTCTTCAGCTCCTTGTGGCTATAATGTGACTGCTCAGAATGGTACAGTTTATTCCCCAGGATTTCCAGATGAATACCCAAATTCCAAGGACTGTACTTGGTTAATTATTGTACCTCCAGGCCATGGGATTTACATCAACTTTACCTTACTCCAGACTGAACCTGTGAATGACTACATTGCAGTTTGGTATGCAATTTTTTTCAAAACAAAAGTGATTTTTTTTCTGATTGATTTATCAGATCTTACCGTCCCAAGCTACAGCTTTTGCTTAGTATTGCTCTTTAGGTTGTCATATGTGCTGAAGAACAGCATAAAACAAGTTCTACGATTCTATGAAAAAAAAAAATATTATCTATCACTGTCTGACCTCTTTAAGAATCTTGTTCCAAAATTACTTTGAAACTCTAACTCAGCTTTCAATCACATCTTCTTTGAGCTCTCTGTTTTCTAGGTGAGGCCATGTGAGGTCAAAGTGATGTAACGATCTGCATTATGTTTAATTACGTGTTCCACAAACATGAGGCAATATGTTAGTTGTAGCAAACCTTTTTGACATCTTTAGGCATTAACTAATTTAGGCATTAATTAAGATTTTATTAAATTTTCTTAATATCTTAATATGGCTGATAGACATGCTCTCTGTATTTCTGAAGCCAGGATTTCAGCCCTTGTACCTCTATGTCTTTAAGCTTCATAACGTATGTTGTTGCCCTTCTCTGAACTTGTATTTCTTACCACCCAAACCCATCTCAACTTTGTGTCCTCAGCTGGAGGAAGAGGTCTCAGGGCTGTCTAAATTCTTGCATAAGAATTTACTGCACTCAAGAGCAGGCATTGATGATGCTGAAGTTGTTACGTACTTTCTCATCTATGGCTAACCCTGGTCCTTACCCCATATAATGTGCAAAGTGACTTAGCTCTCATATATGCTACAGACAGTTCAGCAAAAGGACAGTTTGCACAGAATATAGGATGTAACTTACTCCTGTGTGAGTCAGCTGCTCCCATCTCCCACCTGGTCCACTATTCCTGTACCTATTGCTGTCTGGGGTGAGTTTTTTCCAGACAGCAATACTAAAGTCCATGTAATACAGGGAAAATCCAGTCAGTTTATAGAGATGCATAACTGTTTATGAACTGCTGTTTGGCTACCTCTGGTATTTGCATTACCCATAAATCCAACTCTAAAATGCATCATAGATTGTCCTGTCTGGCATGTTAAATAAAAACAAAAGCCTTCACTGGTAAAGATCCAACTGTATCTATGACTTCCCTTTTTGCCTAAGCAATTAAGTCCTAAAATTGTGTCAGGTTTTTGAACTTGTTTGGCTGAAGTATGTGCTGAATTCCTGAACTGTTACATTCTTTTAATAAAGATTTTAAAACAACTGTTTTACAGCTTATTTCTCTCAGTTCCCAATCATCCGTGAATTACAAGCATGCTTTCTTTAGAGTTATTTTCTGAGGTATGAGCAGTGGATAGCTCCTGCATTTACTGGGAGGAGGCTGTTTAGTGTAATTTTGTTTGAGTCATTCATGTATATGCCATTCACTTCTGTATAAAAAGTCAAATCTTAATAGTAAAGGTTTTTGTTTTACCTTTGTTTTTTTCCTCTGGGAATCAGACATTTAAAATGAAAACCTAAGTAAATTATCAAGTTCCTATTCAATATTCATAACCTTCACTCTTGTGTTCAAGGCAGTAAGAAGAAGAAAATACATTTTTATGCCAAGTCACCCATAGTTTATTTATTCTTGTTGTCAGTAATACAAGAGTAGAAATTGGAAGCCTGAATAATCCTGAAAAACTGTACAAGAGAAGAATAATTAATTTAAATTACATTTTTAAAAATACAAGTTGTATGTACAATTTATCTACATGACAGACATTCTTTTAAAACTTGAACCATAGTTCATACGGTGGATTTTTCTTTTTATGAGCAGATTATCTTGATAGGTTTGAGATAGACAAATATTAGTTAATGCTTGGCTTTTTAACAATACAGCTGAGGTGAACAAATATCCCTCTGATTTAAAGACGGTGAAAGTCAAAAGCTAACAGCTTTCAGCAAGCTTCTAGATAATCTCCAGCCTTCTAAAATACCTATTACAAAAGCTTTTTTATTCAGTTTAGATTCAATGTATGTAAAATACAAAAAGACCAGGAATAACCATTGCAGAGCTCAAAACATTTTTCAGTGGTAAAAGCAGGTTTTTTTGTTTATTTATTTATTCTGCCTGGTCAGGCCTGAATGTTCTATATGATTATACTGAAAATTAATGCAGCCTGATGTTACTGGAGTATATTTCTCTTCGGGTGTCTATCCTACTGTTCAGAAACAGAAAACATTTTTTTTCCTTTTTTTTTTTTTTTTTTCCTTAGGAGATACCTTTGAGTCTTTAGAATGAATTTAAATGGCAAGAGTAACTTGCAACTTCCACACCTCTGTAAGTGTCAGTCATGAGTAAGGGCTTGTAGGATCTGGGTCAAAAATGTTAGAAATATGATAAGATTAGAAGAGTTTTCTAGATTCTTTTTTTCAGCTGCTGTGTACATAACAATCTTTGGCAGGAACAGACAGAGAAAATTTCAGTCAGCCAATAAATTTCTTGCCTGTGGAAATATAAAAGCTATTGTAAAATACTCCTGGTTTCTCAAAAATATTAGGCTTTGAAGTTAAAAAGAGTATTCTGCGTTGCTAGAAATAAAAAGAAAACAAACTCATTTTGAATCATTAGGACAAACATTTTTGTCAAAAATTTAACCTGCTCCCCAAAGAAAAGAAACGATAATTTATGATAATTTAAATGTTAAATACAGTATTTCTTCAGCTTATTTTTTATGTTTCCTTTTCTAGGGATGGTCCTGACCATAATTCACCTCAGCTGGGAGTTTTCAGTGGGAACACAGCTCTGGAAACAGCTTACAGTTCCACCAATCAAGTCCTCCTCAAATTTCACAGTGATTTTTCAACAGGAGGATTCTTTGTCCTCAATTTTCATGGTCAGTTTGCTTTATATCATTAGCATCTAATTACCACAATCAATTAGTGAATTTTAAAAATATTTCTTAACTTTGTGATGTACTGAATGATCTTAAATAAATTTACCATGATTCATGGATTTGCTACTTTTTTTAAATAACAGTACAAAATAGTTTTTAAAATAACTCATTAAAAAGATCTTAAGAACATTAATTTGTGTCTTTGAATAAAATACATTCTGTCTTTAATGTTAATCATCGCTATCTAATATTAAGCTTTTACTTTTTGAGTTATTTTGGCCCATTTATTAGTTAACTTACTTTTAACCTTCTGTAATAAAATTCTTCACCGGCTGACCATGCTAGGGCTCATGGTCAGAAAGGCTGATGGGATGCTGTGGGAGGGTTGAACAACAGCTTTAAGACTGATATCCAGCAAAATACTTTGAAGTTACAGTCAGGGCTACAGGGCATGCAGCTTGGGGATCTAACTCAGAAGCGAAATGCTGAGTTCTAGTTCTAATTCTGACTAATTCACCCAGATTATGTATATTAAATGAAAGATTGTTAGCCTTCTGGACTGTAATTCAAAAAGATAGGGTGAATTAATTCACAAGAACAGGAGGAAATGCCACAGAAAGAGAGTACGTGAAGGTACATATTTGCATGGGGAAGTCTTTATGAAACTAGTACTCAGAGTCTGAGCTGTTTTTCTCGTCTGTGTTTTTCTCCTAAAAGAAGGAAAATGTTAATGCTGGAAACCTGCTTACTGTCTATTACTGTCACTGTTGCTATTACAAGTGTCTAAGCAGGTTGCAAAGCTTTTTTTCTCAGGTGTTCTCCAGAAAAACTGGTGTTATTACATGTATATAATAATTACATGTATGTTTTTGTGTGTGTGTATATATATATCTCTATATTTATCAGGAACACCACACAAATACGTTAAGTACACAGGAAAACATATATGCTTTCTCTTCCCTGTCCTTGGAAACTCTCCATGGATGAAAAACTCTCCACGTGGTTTTTTTTTTTCTCCTTGTACAATTGCTTTACAGTGACGGGCTGTAGAAGCTTATGTGGAAGATAAGGGCAGAGTCCCAACATTTTGTGTTTCTTAACTTCTCAAAACCAGCAAGTGTGTAGGACTATCAAGTTACCAGGACAATTTGTGATTTAGTTCCATGAAGAGGAGAGTTTTTCTCAGAGTATGTGCACTCTGATCACAATCTTGAATCTCTGTTTTGGATTTTTTATCCAGAAATGGCTTCTTCAGCTGTTGTAGGCATTCTGCTCCATTTCAGAAACATGTCAAGTCATTGTACTGGTCACCTTCCTTATGAGATTGCTCACAATTTATTGAAACAGATTTGAAGAGTAGAGAAAAGATTTTGTTTTAAAGGCATTGAGTTTTGGCTTTTTTTGTGTAACTTCTAAAATTATTATTATTATTACTGGTGTTTCTTCTTAAAGTATATATATATATACCTGTATCCTGAGAAAGATCAACTCCAAGTCTGCTTAAATTAAGCGTGAATATGACATGCCAGGTATGTGACAGGTAATTACAGATTTTCAAGGAAATCCAAGTAACCTGTGATTTATAACGATTAGCCCTATCACATGATGGAAAGGCAGCCACAAGAAACATCAGCCTTGTAGCTGCAAAAATCTCCTCATAAACATCACAACTGCATCAAATCCCACAATGGATCTATAACTATCTAGGCAGTATAATATACTATCTGTACTGATAAAAATTATTTTTTTTAGATAATATGTAATGTCATGACATTTAACTTGGAAAATGTTGTAACTGAGAGACCATGAGATTCAGTGCAGCTTTGGTAATTTGGGAAGTGTGAATAGGAAATGAATTTTCTGTAAAATAATTCTTAACACACCAGTATTTAATCTTTTTTTCATTTAATTTTGCAGCTTATCAGCTGAAGAAGTGCCAGCCTCCGCCCACAGTTCCACATGCAGATTTGTTTACAGAAGATGATGACTTTGAAATAGGTGAAAAAGTAGTATCTCCTTTTCTTTTTTATGTTTTCACTTGAATTCTAATTAAACTAAACTATTAATATATTTCATTTTCCACCTGAGATTTTGGTATACTTCTGTTTGAAGGGGTTTTTGGGTTTAACTTTTTTGTCAATAACTTTTTCAGGAGATTTTGTGAAGTACAAGTGCCATCCTGGTTTCACCCTTGTTGGACAAGATATATTAACCTGCAAACTGAATGCACAGTTGCAGTTTGAAGGATCCTCTCCATTTTGTGAAGGTAAATATATGCTTGCATGGTGTGCATATCATTAGTATGCATCCTTTTTTATCTTCCTATACATTAAGCATCAAATTTTTGGGCACTGTATTTTCATTAATGTTTAAAAGAAAAGATTCCATTTATTTCTTCAATATCTAAGAAATGCACACGTTTTCAAATTGGTCCCTAAAATTTTTGCACAGACTTTCAACTCTTTAGAATCAAAGGACAAGTGGCTTTAACTATTTAACTACACCATTAATGAAACACTGATTTCTAAAATTCATTTAAGTTATTTAACACTGTTTCATATCAAACCAAAGAATTCTTTTCACCCCTGAAGTGTTTTAAAAATGTGTATTTAAATTAAGCTTTCAAAATAAAATAAGAAATTATTCTCTCTGCTTTCACAAATATGGTGACATTGTATGATAAAGTCACATGAAAAACTTGTTCTGAAATAATACGTGGCAAATTTTAATTCATGGAAGCACTAAAAGTCTTTCAACTATTCATACTATGTTTACAATTACAGTATTTCAAACAAAGAATTTAAAAATTTAATATGAACAATTTTTAGGTGTGCATTCATACACAATTTGCTCGTCTTCATAGAAAACAAGTATATCTTAGAGAATTGAACTCAGTCCTCTAAGTTATGTTTTTCAACAGATACTGTTGGTTATTTTTATTTTAGTTTGGTTTAGTTTGTTAAATAGTGGGTAGCAAAAAGATTTTGAAATGTTGAAAAAGTGATCGAGAAAGCATCTGTAGAATTTTGTCCTGAAGTACCTCAAATTTTTTTGGGGGGGAAACAAGTTAGTGATGAGACACCATCACTGAAATTTTAAGGAAGTAAAAAAGTGATGCGAAGTTCTCATATTCATAACATATTAACTGGGATTAGCTTTGATCTATAATATGTAATTATGGATGGAGCATCTTCAATATCACGAGGTAACAACATCTGTATACACAACTGGTAACACTGGAAGGCACAGCAATTATTGTGACACTTTATTAACAGCTGTATCTGTACCTTGCTTCATGTTACCCTGGTGCTCTTTTTCCATGATCTAAAAATTAGTAAAGGATTCATAGTATAAGCTGCATTAGTTTCTTGATGCCATAATGTATTTGATGCATCTGTAAGTAATTTGTCCATATGACAACTGATACCTGAGTAAAGTTTTTACCCCTCCCCTTTCTTAACTTGTGCATAAAATAATCTGGGATCTGTCATAGATTGAGAGACAGGGACTCTCTGGAGTTGGGTGGAAAAGATTCAGTATTCGTTTCAGGACCCTCAACATACAATATGCAAAAGTAGTGAGAAAATTATGTATTTCTGTAGATTTCTTGATCAGATAACTCAATACTTATTGATTGATTTTTTGTTTGATTTTTTTTCCAATCAATGTATTTCTCTGTTCCCACTGTGACATGTTAATAAGATCATAGTACTGCAAATGCAGCTTTCAATTTTAAGTTAATAGTAACAGCAGTAACTTAACTCTTGACTGTGTCGATTAGAGTGTAAATAAAAAATGAAAGCCTGAAGTAAACAATTATTGTAAAAACTACAGAGATATTAGGAGCTTCCGATAATGATTAGCCATCTGTTAAGCACAGGGGAGTAGTTTATTTCCAACAGTTCTTGCAGATGCTGTGGAAACTAGTGGCTTTCTCTGATGGTAGCAACACTTGGTTTTTTGCAGTCCTTTGAGAATTTGTAGATTGTGGTGGGTTAACCCTGGCTGGAGGCCAGGTGCCCACCAAAGCCGCTATATCACTCCCCCTTCACAGCTGGACAGGGGAGAGAAAATATAATGAAAGGCTCACGGGTTGAGATAAGGACAGGGAGAGATCATTCAGCAATTACCGTCACGGGCAAAACAGACTGAACTTGGGGAAGATTAATTTGATTTATTACCAGTCAGATCAGAGTAGGGTAATGAGAAATAAAACCACATCTTAAAGTACATTCCCCCCACCTCTCCCTTCTTCCCGCCTCAACTCCATTCCCGGTTTTCTCTCCCTCCTCCCCCCCGGTGGCGCAGGGGGACGGGGAATGGGGGTTGGGGTCAGTTCCTCACACCTTGTCTCTGCCGCTCCTTCCTCCTCAGGGGAAGGACTCCGCACTCGTCCCCTGCTCTGCCGTGGGGTCCCTCCCACGGGAGACAGTCCTTCATGAACTTCTCCAACGTGGGTCCTTCCCATGGGCTGCAGTTCTTCACGAACTGCTCCAGCATGGGTCCCTTCCACGGGCTGCAGTCCTTCAAGCACAGCCTGCTCCAGCGTGGGTCCCCCACAAGGTCACAAGTCCTGCCAGCAAACCTGCTCCAGCGTGGGCTCCTCTCTTCACGGGGCCACAGGTCCTGCCAGGAGCCTGCTCCAGCGTGGGCTTCCCACGGGGTCCCAGCCTCCTTCGGGCATCCCCCTGCTCCGGCGTGGGGTCCTCCCCGGGCTGCAGGTGGAGATCTGCTCCCCCGTGGACCTCCCTGGGCTGCAGGGGGACAGCCTGCCTCACCATGGTCTTCCCCACGGGCTGCAGGGGAATCTCTGCTCCGGCGCCTGGAGCACCTCCTCCTCCTTCTGCACTGACCTGGGGGTCTGCAGGGCTGCTCCTCTCACATGTTCTCACTCCTCTCTCCATCTGCAGCTGCCGTTGAGCAGTTTTTTCCCCCTTCTTCAATCTGTTCTCCCAGAGGCACTATCACCATCGCTGATGGGCTTGGCTTTGGCCAGCGGTGGGTCCATCTTGGAGCCTACTGGCATTGGCTCTGTCAGACATGGGGGAAGCTTCAGTAGAAATAATCTGATAACAAAAAAAAAGCCATTGGAGTGATTCAGAGACAGGATACAATGGAAGTGGATGCATTAGAGTGAAGATTCTGGCACAGTTATTTTGGACAGATATAAGAAAGAGAGGAGTGTCTTTAGGTAACTTGGTATGCAGCCTTCTTCAGACAATTTGTATCTTTAAATAAATCTTATCTTCCTTTCTGCAAAATAGAATTACTTGTTTTTATTCCAATACCTCTATCTGTCTACATGAATTATTACTATGGGGATAAATGTGGAACTGAATTCCTATTTTATGATAACACCCTAGCTGATATTTATGAATATTTCTTCTAGATCATATGAAATATTGGTAGATCATTTAAAAGTTGTGGGTTTAATTACCATCTTTATGGTGTTTACTCTTAGATAAATATAGGAAAGTACTCATGTTGCACCCTGAAGACCTAAGTGTCTGAAAGGGAGAAATAAGTATTTCTGAATCAGACCAGAAATCCAATATACCAGACCATATACCCAGTGTTCCATCGCTGGCAACTGGCCAGTAATGATTTTCTGGTGGAGCACGTAAGATCATTGCAAGCATGCAGTTAATTAAGGCCTCCACCCAACTGTAGCTAAGCCACTCTTAAGCTCACAATTTTCTTTGTACTTTGAATCCTGTAGGGCTATTTCTTCAGTGGATTTATTCAGTCTCATTTTGAACCCATGTAAATGCTTTAAATCCGCAAAGTTTTGTGCAAGAAGTTGCATAATTTATTTCTTATGTGAAGATGTTTGTCTGCTTTGAATTTAGCACCTGCTGTTTTCACTTCACGTCCTCTAGTTCTTATGGAGAAAGAAACAGTAACAAGTTGTTCTCTATTCACCATATTTATGGCATATTGTATAAACCAGAAGATATTTCATACCTTTAATCATTCTTGTCATCCTTCTCAATACCTTTTCCAATTCTACTCTATTTCTTTTGAGGTGACATAGTATAGAACTGCATTTATACAATGCTGTCTGATTCTGATAGACTTGAAAAAAATTGGTACTTGCCATGTAATTTGCATATTGTATTTCAAACAAATTTTTGGACTGCCTTCTTTTATTTCTGCGTTTTACATGTAGTTTATAATTGTTTATATTGTCCTTATTTGGATCAACTTCACATTTTTTAAAGATGCTAGAAAGCTTTCCTTTCTCCTGCGCTGTGCCACTGTGTTGTAGTAGGCGAAAAATATATTTATATAATAGAAGGCCAGGTTCTAGGATACTATATACAAGTCTGATGACATATGTGACAGGCAAGAAAAATCAGTCTCAGTGATCACTTCTACATCATTCTGAATGAACGACCTCCAGAGCAGCTGTAATCGCACCACACTGTACTTTTCTTACAGCTCCCTTTGCCTTTCTCCCTGGTCTGCCTGAGGACAGACTTTTTCATAAATGCTTGGCACCATGGTAACTTGCCAGGTATTGTCTAACGTGCAGAGCCCTAGGCACCCTACAGAACATCCTCTCATTGTGCATGAATTTATGTTTACCAGTAGTTGACCATTTGTGATTTGTATTTATACACTTGGAGCCTCTGCTCTCATCCTATCCTTATATCCTCTTGTTACAAATTTCTTTCCTTTTTTAATTGCTGTTAGGGAAACGTAGAGATGCAAATTAAAGCATGATGAGCATTGCAACTGCAAGAAATATTCCTGTATTGGTCACAAAAGTTGACTTACTAGTAAAACAGCTAATTGGCATTCGGTGTAAGGTAGAGATCTCTAATCTGGCTGCTCAAACCACTTTAATTAGAGAGGTGGTGTGATAATATTCTCCTAGTGTGGTGATATTTATGAATAAAAAGCAAAATCAAAGATGGAAGCATCAGAAGTAGTATTAGAGTTAAGTCAAGAAGCTTAGTCAGGCGTTCCCCAAAACAACCAAATCAGATTTCTTCAAAAGCCAGGTTAGGTAATCTATTTCTCCAAACTAGGATATGATGAGAATGTTATGCTGTCCTGCAGAATTACCTTTCTCATGCCACTGCCGCACTGCACTCAATTACATGTGGCTGTCTAATGTAAAGATCTTTGTTATTTCCTGTTGGTTTTCTGTAAGCATTGCCTGTATGTATGGATTTATGCAAACTAACAAATAACAGTACTTGGAATTTACATGCGCAACAATATGACTAAAAATGAATGTAAAATAGATTGCTTTTGTCCTCCAATATGCCTAAAACAGTTTTTTTAAAATATTTATTCCTCTTATCATTCCAAACCATTTTACAATAGCTTCTTTTAAAATTCATGGGATATAGTTATAAATAAATGATAATTAGATATGTTCCAGGACTCAAGTATCTAATTCTGTGTTTTGCAGCTCAGATTTTCTTGATTGGTAAACTTCACATCAATTCCTAAGCTTCTAAATGTCTAGGGAGTTGAATCACCCTGTAACTTAGGTGACAGAAGAGAGTTCAGAAGGTATCAAATATAATACTGAAGAATATAATGTTAATGTGTTAATTGATTGACAGATAAAAGAAACACTATTAACAGTGGAATATGTATGCCTCAACTGAATCGATTTGTGTGACTTTGTATTTAGGAGTATTCTGTTTTGAAATACCATGCTAAAGGTTGGTGCTGACAGTATAGAACAAAAGGGTCCAAATTGCAGATTTTTCTTTTCACCTGTTGTGTGTGTGATACCAAGAAAATAGCACTGTGGAGTTTATTTTTGTTGAAGTGATAAATACTAGTTATTAGTGGTATTGGAAAATGGATGTGCCTTTTGTTTTATAGAGCAAGGTGAAGCAGTCTCACTGTCTCAATATCTCAATTTTATGTCTTGTAAAATGTTCAAGTCTAGCTTCCATCCTAGAGATTAAGTCATGCAATCTGCAGCTAAGCTATACTGGGGGGAAGTTGGTGGGTATTTCATTATGGTGGAGAAAGAGAGCCCGCAAAGGCTGCCAAGATGAACACTGCCAATTTGCCACGTAACCCCGCGGTGCAGCCAGCCTCCCAAACTGCAAAGGAGCAATACGCTGTCTGCCTTCCCATGTCCCTGAACTACTCCAGAACCGTTCCTCTTTTAAGTCCCTGTGGTATGTCTCCTGTGAATGGTTGAGGTTGGAAGGGACCTCTTGTCCAATGACTCTTAGGCATAGGAAGTGAATCTTGGCCATAGGCAGAGTTAGAGCTATAGCTTGCTGTGTGAGGAGATTTGGCCACTTCTGCTCTGGCACAGGAGACCTATGGAGCTATTTACAGCTTAGAAAGACATAAGAGTTTCATTTTTACTTGAATTTTCTGCCCTAAGAATATGCTGGGGGAGGCCTCACAACATACTATTTTTGTCTCAGTACCACAAAAGAATATTCCATTTCCTCTTTCACCCTTTGCGTTACTATTTCCACTGATTTGTAGTGAAGAAGTGCATTTTTTTCACATAAACAGTACTTGTTCCTTTTGGAAATTGTTCTGTTAGTAAAGTTTTGAAGTCCACTAAGTGAATACAATAGAATATATGGAGGAAAGAACTCCTACAGCAGTCCTGCATTGATCTGTTTCTTATGTTGTGTACATGTGATGATTTGTTCAAGGAAATTCTCTGACCTTTAAGCTGTTGATTTTTAATATTCACCCACCAAAGAAATGTTCTTAATTACAAAGCAACATCATACTTTTCCTCAATTACGAGAGAAGGGCATGAGGAAGTATCTGCAAAAGGCACATTTTCCCCTGTGGTAAATAAATTAGTTTCAGGTCCCTTCTTAAGAATCAGCTGCAAGGAATGAGAAAGCTAGCAGCAGTCTTTCTCTGTTATTGATAACTTTTACCTGCTTTTGAAAAAATGATTTTTTTGTTGTTATTTTTTCAAGCCTAGCAAACAAGCTATTTCCTTGCCTTTTTTTCTGCTTCTCTTTTTGTCTCTCATGTCCTTTACAAGAAAAAATAGATGATTTAAGAACAAAGCAGGTGAAAGAAAACGGCAGAAAAAAATAATTTCTGTGGGTTTTTTATCTTTTTTTCTTCTCCCTGCAATTTCTTAGTCCTGTCTCTTTTTCTTTTTGCAGACCATTCTTACAGTGGCTAATTCTCATCTGGAGCATTTTCAGAGGCTTCTGAGATGCTCACAGTCAAGGTGGCTGTGCTTTCTTGAGTGATTGTCTGTCTTCCTATTCTATAAGATTTCTTTTTCCCAAAGGAAACTAGCAATTTTCACTTCTCTGCATTGGTGACTTTCCTGTTTTCTCACTGCATTTCCTTCCCTGGCTCCATTTCTTTCATATACTTGCAGTGAGTTTCCTGAGATAGTGAAGAATATTTCAACACTTTATGACAGTGTTCTGTGGATCACTGTAAACTGATCTCAGGTTTTTCGAACTGTAATTTTTAATCTTATTTTTACTTGAAAATCCTCCAACCCAGATTCCAAAACCTTCATATGCTGCAGTCAGTAAACACAAGTTCATGCAGCTTGTTCTTAAGAAGATACTTATAGTGCACCGCTTTGGAAATGATACCTGTGGGAACTTTGCTGAAAGAGCACCCATGTAAAGGGCTGTGATAAAAACCTTTTAGATGAACCGAACTGTAAACTTTTCTGAAGAATGTACCATCACACTTTCCATTTTATGAGATCACCTGGCTTTAGTTTTGTCTGGACTGTATCTGTGTAACATCCAGAGTTTATTTGCAGGCCCCAAATCTGAATGACCAGTCAATAATTTCTTTCATGAGTAATTTGACCAACGGTCATTTCCGTAACTCCCTAAGATGCTGAGGAAAAGCAGGCAACAAAAGGCAGTTGTATCCTTACCATATCTGCTGTTAGTTTTTAGATATGGCATGTTTACTAAAAAAACATTCCAGAGGCATTTGCTGCAGTCCCATATATTCCTTCCAAATGTCCTGTGCTTTGCAATTACTTTTTAGTCACGTTGAGTTGATTGTGACCATTTCTTAAAGCATAGTTTATCCAGAGAAGTGGTAGTTTTTCAGTGTTGAAAAGAATCACTGTATTTTGCTGTGAAAAGTCTGACAGCATTACTGATTTCTCCAGGATACTTGTAATTTACAACTTTGAAAACCAGCTGTTAATCCACAAGTTGCTTTAGTAGACTTCAACATTATAACAAACATTCTGATGAAGCTGATACTGGATCAGTAAAAGCCATCTTCTTTTCTTAAAAATAGTCTTGTAGCTTAAGCAAATGATACTACAGGGTAAAGGAGGTAGTGGAACTGTGTCATGTCAGCTACTCTTCATCACTGATGAGCACTTTTACTGCATGTCTGACTGGAAATGCCACATAGCTAGCCAAACTTCTGCTCGGGAGTAAGTCTCGGGTATTTAACTAAGGGAAAATAGTTACTGTTATTTATCTGACAATATGTTTCTGCCCAATGTTGTTCTATGATAATTTACCGGTTTACTAGTACTTTCTGCAGATTCATGAGGCAGAGCACTTGTTGACTGTATTTTCTCACGTTATTCTTCTCTTATTCTGAAGTATATAGGAAGTCAAAGTAACAGTGTTTCATTTTAAGATAATGAGAAAGAGAAGCTACTGTCATTAAATACATGCAATGCTATATTCTTACACAGAAGCTTGTGTGAAATTTCTGGGTGTAATTTGGCTTCAGGTGTTTCTATCTCAAGAGACAATTCCTGAATTAAAATTGTCAAAAGGATTCTTACTACTTTATATAACATTACCCATAGACTTTCCTTCTCTTAGGATGTCTTCTGTGAAAAATGGCTTTACCTCTTAGAGATATCTCTGCTATAGCCAGTGCTGTCAAGTGATAGCAGAAAGGGACACATGCCAAGAAAAAATTATTTGCTTGCCATTTTTTCCCCAGCCCACACCTTGTTCTTCCTGCTTGATGGTATATTTTCACTTGCATATTACATCCCTCCTTTTCACAGGCTGACATTTTTCTCTCTGACTGAAGAAATTTTTTAGCTAAACAAGATGAGGGGGAGGAGAGGAAGAGAGGGTTTCAAAAATCTAATATTTCTTCCTGCATTTGCTGGCATGATAATGCTACCTATTCTCCAGTCTATTAGAGCAGACTGAAGAAGAAAAGGTTATGACAAAAATGAGTAATAAGTAGTTTTTACTTTTTCATGCTTTCCCCCTTCTTATATACCTAAATAATCAGAGTGGTTTTTAGAGAAGTGATTTATAATTTATGCTATAGTATAGAAAAAATCACAGTTGAAGCAAAATCACCCCAAATTTTGTGCTGAAGGCTCAACCTGTAAGTCAGATCTAGGGAAGTCTTGGAACAGTCAGAAAAGAACTGTTCTGATTTTTGGTTTCTTTTTTCTAAACTTTGGTGCCATTAAGAAATTGTTAGTCCTCAGAAAATGAGTTTGTAAGTTAAGTTTGAAACTAATATCTTTCTCACTTAATGTATCATTATTTAAAATATTCTAAAGAATCTGGGACAACGAATGGAACGTTGTATTGTCACACTCGGGCATGTACACTTTCTCTTACCTTCCTCACACAAGTCTGGAAAACTCTATCCAGCTTAGAGAAAGGACAGGAATAAGCCAGCTTCTCAAAGGTAAAGGTCTATGCACTATGTAGGAAAGTGATGGTTCATTTATATGTGAATTAATTGATAAAATTCATATTTTGTTTGCATTGTTGCTTCTGGTGGAGGGTTCAGATTTGTGTATGGAACAAAAGGTAAAGACTGGACATCTTTTATAAAATATAATTTCCTTCTCTACCAGTATGCTTAATTTCTCTGAGAGGACAATTAAAGATAAAGTCCTGATACTGGTTTCCAAAAGTTTACAGCAAAATTCTTCTTGGCTACAACTGAACCTAAATTTCACCTACGAGTTTGTAAAAGGCCAAAGGGAAATGGTCCAGTTTTTTATGTTTGTTTCTGATAGTTACGTGTGTTTTTTTCCCCTGTAACATTCCCCTCCCCACCCCCGATCGTTTTCCCTCTGTTGTTACATTTTTAAATTTTCCTATACCCTTTAATTTATGCAAGTACTTGGGTACTGTGCTAGACAGTTTCCAGGAATGCATTTCTGTCAAGTTATATTTGTGAATCTGACACAAAAAAAATTGTTAAAATGCACATATATTATGAAACTGTGTACAAAATGTATCAGACTTCAACAGCGAAGACATGAAAAAATCAGTCCTGCATGAGAGGCAAAATGTTAAAGAAAACCAGTGAACAACAAAAGAATTTCTTAATTAAAACCAGTATTTAGGATATAAAATTCACAGCATTTTAATATAGTATATCTTTGCCATATGCAAACATCATAAACGCCTATGAATACCAGGTGAAATTGTTTGTTATGAGTTCAGAGTTTAAATAATAGGGGAAGTGGTTGCTGAGAAGGTCTTACGTAGATGACTTGGAGTGTTCTGTATGCAAAATAAACCCTTTGTGTGCACAAAACATGTATACTTTCAGATGATCTGGTGTGCCTAGAAGTTCCAATATGTTGTCATGTTTATGTAACAGACTTCATTCTTAAAGGTGGGTAGGGTTTTTTAGACCTCAGATAGAAGACAGCTACCAGGTTTCCAAATAAAAATTTTACCAGGCCTTTTACCTCACCTGGGTGAATGATCACACCAGCATATGTGAATCCCTTAACTGTAAACCCTTTGGGCTGTGACACATTTCTGGATGAATGTTTTACTGTAAGTAGTATCCTGTTTCATAAACACAAGGTTTATAAAGGTAGGTGGTCCTGTTTCTGTTTGTGCTAAAGGGAACTTTATTGTTCCTTCCATCTAGAATATGATTTTAACATGTTTTCATTTGGAAACTGAACCTCAAGCTTACATATCTCTGAAAGATAATACTGTTTTTTTCAGGGAAAGGAAATGCTTTATTTCATTGCTACTCTTGTTGTTTTCTTGTTGTGTCCTTTCTAGCACAATGTCCAGCAAATGAAATCCGTACAGAATCATCAGGAGTGATCCTCAGTCCAGGTTACCCAGGCACCTATCCCAATTCTCAGACCTGTTCTTGGACTATAAAGGTTGAGCCAGGATATAACATCTCCATCTTTGTAGAAATGTTTCAAAGTGAAAAGCAATTTGATGAGCTGGAGGTATTCGATGGTAAGAGAGGTGTAAATTCTATCTAACCATAAAAGAACAAAAATCAGGTCAAGTGGGGCTTGATTTCCAGTTGTTGGTTTCATAATGCAGTGATACATCTGAAACTTAAACAATAGTCCAGTATTTCTATTCCTTTTGCCTTAAATCTAAATCTGTTAGCCAATTAAAGTTTTTATAGATGTATTCAAGACAAAGAAGATTTTAAATTTTCTTAGATGTTGTTAGAGGAGGAGCAGTAGCAGCTGCAGCATCCTTATGAAAGTCACACCACTTTCTGTTTCCTGGGAAATGTATGGAGGTGTCTGAAAGGAGAAGTTAACATGCTGGTTTGTAATGGATCATTTCTGGTGAGGAAATATTTTGGGGTCATAATTCCATTTGTCCAATTTAATAAAATTATTTGAGTCCAAATACCTAGTCTACTTTCTCCATGGCATTGCAGAACCAGTGCTGCACATTGTTTGAATATACCCCTGTTAAAGTATTTGACCATCTGTTTTAGGGCAAAGAGTAGAGAAATGACAAAAACTCAGTTTCTAGAGTGTTACTCATAGCAGCACCTCTCAAAGGGCCTTATTTAATTAACAGGCTATTCTTATTTTCATCTGAATTCTGAGCTTATTATAACTTGTTCTGTTCTCATTGATTGATGAGAATAACTAGTCCCTGATTGTTCTTTAATATATTTTTATTCATTTGGAGACCATTATCATATCTTCCCTCATTAACCAAGAATATATGATAACTATGATAGAACTGATTAATACTCACTATGGGAGTTTCATAACATGAAAAATATTAAAAGGTCATATCTCTTGAGGTATCTTGCTCTAAGTATTTTTCTTAAGTAGTAGGTTTTTAATGTCTAAAATTATTTTTTTTCACTTTTTGATAACAGCATTTTGAAAAAACCCACAATATTTTTCATTCTTTTAAAAATGGCAGTTCATTAGCAAATTTTTTTCTTTATAATGTGTGTGTTGGTCCGTGTCAGGTTAGTGGAGAAACTAGTCTGAAAAAAATCTATTAAGACTGTCTTTTCCTCTGCTCTATTTTGTATTTAACATCAAGACAATATGTAGCATGCCTGGCACTTTTCTAGTGGTCTGATCACTTTTTGTTTTCTGTTGAAAAATTCTGTTGAAACTGCTTCATGTTCCCAATGAATATTTTTGTTTTCTTTCTTATGCATTTAAATTTAATGGAACCAGATTATCAATAATAGATCTGGGAGAAGAATTATCGTAGTTACTACATTTTTAAGCATTGTCATTTCATGACATGAAATCATGTTCTTAGAAATTCATCTCTAGTGCAGCTCTACTGAAGTAATTTTTTCTACCACCTACCAGCAAACTTAAATGAGAAAGATAATGGCATATTTATAGCCTCTCAATACAGTGCCATGTAGAGATTCCTGAGCTAGCTGTCAACAAGTTGATATTTAAATATGGCACATTGCAGTGCCTTGCAGAGATACTTGCTTGTGTCCCTGTGGCCACATTAGCAATGTGCTTTGCTAGGCTAATTAGTTCTACATCTCATCACGATGAGTTTGTTGGGGCAGAAGGCAACGCTGATGTGGCTCTACTGTTTCCAGTGGTGGATATAACTCAAACTAGCTTGTTCAGAGCTAGCTTAGGTATTTCCCTCTATTGCTGCATTTTGCAATAAATATATGTCATATCCTGTATGGTCCAAAACAGCATACCTTTATTAGGTTAGTAGAACTGCACTGATCTATCTACAGCAGGTAGAGGTACGTCACCAAACTTTACGCAGAAACTATATAAAGATTGGCAAGACAACTTTTAGAGAAATAGTATTTGCTAAGGCACAGGTCTCTGATTACTTTATAAGGCAGCTTCAGAGTGCAAACCAAAATAGTGACTACACCTAACTGACTACATTGTAAATTGTGGTACTTCAGCAGCTGGACGATGATCAGTATAGGCATCCAGTCATTCCCACTTAGTCATACCGTTAGGAAATCCCCATGTGTATTCTAAACCAGAGAAGCCATATATGTACCATGAATATAATTATTAAAGGCTTTTGAACTTGAAAACACTGTATTAAGTCTGCTCACACTGAACAGTGTTCATTTAACACAGCAAATATTCTTCAATTATTTCTTTTTTCTCCCTGAAATAAATCAACAAAATTCTGTCATTGAAAATAGACAGAAATGTCAACTTTTACCTAATATTCAGGAAAGCATCATATGACAGATCAGCACACAGAAGTTGAGTATTTATTTCCTTATATAGACAAACTCTGAAATAGTAATAAAAATATCAGACTCAAGAACACCTAAGCCATGCTGTTGACTTCCATGAACGTCATCTGAAGAGCTGCCTGCTAGGTAAGGTACGGAAACTGAAACTCAACTTCAGGAAAAATGAAGCAAACTAAAATACATTGAGTCATTCCTCTGATCGCCCAATGGCCAAAAAATGCAGTGTGGCATGTGGTGCTGCAAACTAATTTCATGATCACTAATAAGGGAAGATTCTCACCTCTTCATGTGTAGTAGATCTTTATTTGTAATTGTACTCTTTTAGCTCCTTTATTTGAGAATTTGGAAAGAAAATATATATTCTAAACTGTAACAAGTAGTGTATTAAACGGATTTTACAAGACCCAGGGTGAAGCACGAGAAATGAAATGAATTGCCGTGTTCTAAATCACTTTTTCAAGCAAAAATAGGAATTGACCTCAGCAGTCCTCATCATTTATCCTACACTGTAATCATCAAACACTAACTCTCTAATATGAAAAACAAACAAGCCGTAAAGCATTTTGATGAGGGCATGCTGTGTCTAAAGCTATGCTAATTTGTTCTTATTTTGTATATGTATTTATTATTTAGAACTTATTTAGTAATACTCACGTAGTTGTAGTGTTGTCATTATGGTGACTGAACTGCAATTCCTAAGAAATGGGAGGTTGTCTTAATCTTTATGGTTTGTTGTGGTTTCTATAGCCTCCCTTTTGTACCTTAAGTGTCCCAATCAGAAAATATTCTTATTGGACTGGAGGGAGAGAAGGCTGACAACAATTGTATTCAATTTTTAGGTGCCATTTGTTTCAGTTTTATTTTTGTGTTTTCATGCAACATAAGAAGAGCTGATCAGGCTGCAGCTGCTCAAACTCAGCAAAAATGAAAGAAGCAGCCTCTTTATTTGAAATAGCTGCTGTGGCCAAGATAATGTTGGTTGAACATGGCTTTCCTAAACTTGAAAAACATAGAGGCAAAGGCGTAGTGAGCATATGAAAGGGAGCAGTTCAGCTGGAGAAATCATAACCTTCATATGGAAGAAGATGCCATTTCATGTTTGAGAAAGCTTTCAGTTGGAGATTGGTTTGACATACAATTTTTTTTTTTCTCTTGCATACATGTTGTTTTATTATATAGTTAGCCCTCCAATCATTATTTGTGCTTCTAGGGTTTTATTGTGCTGAAGATATTGTGGTCTAGTGCCAGGACACATTTTTTCAGCATCCTGTATTTACCATAAGTGTGTATTTTTTTACATTAAAATGATACTATAATAAGCACACTATCTTTTAACAGAACTGAGTCCTAATGAAGTTATGTATTGTAAATTCATACTACTTGTACATATGTGTATTCCACAGTGAAACTCTGGTGATCTTACATGGGACAGAACATTTTTTAGCTAATATTTTCACTATGTAGTATGGTGGTGTTTAAAATTATACAAGCTGTACAATGTCAAAGAATGTATAGAATTGCTACCACTCACGAGTAGTGAAAAGAACTTAAATAAATAATAGATAGAAAAGGACAAGGAGCAGAAACCTAATCTCATTCAAAGTAATTGCACCAAATAGAAATTATTTTTTAAAAAATCCACTATTTTTTCAGTGTTTATGGAAAAACCACTCATTTTATATTTCAGTTTGTTTGTACCAAGATTTTTTTATTATGCCCTCTAGTGAAAACCTAAAACTGGATGGATAGTTTAAATAGAGATCTGTTAATTATTTCATTGGCAACGATGTGCCAGGTTATTTCCTATTCTTTCCTTGTATATTCACATTCACAGCTGAGTTAAAATATGGAAAGGATTACTTAAACTGGTAGTACTTTAAAACGTCAATGGTTTCTTTGTTCATCTCTGAAGGTTCTTCTGGGCAAAGCCCTTTACTGGTTGCTCTAAGTGGAAATCATACCAGACAACTGAACTTTACAAGCAAAATGAATCAGCTATATCTTCGCTGGTCAACTGATCATGCAACCAGCAAGAAAGGATTCAAGATCCTTTACTCAGGTAACCGTTAATGATTTCCATTAAATTATACTTCATGGTTACATATACTATTTAGCATCAAACTAGAACTTGTAATACAGTGTCTGTTTCTCTAAAGAGAATTGATTATAATGTACATTTTGAGGATGTGTAATCACTCTATTGCAAGTTCAAGGTAAGCACTCTCCATTGTTTCCCAGTTTGCCAAAGATTTCCAGATTAATACTTCTCCAGTGAATACTTCTGTCTGCAACGTGCTATCTTGTCTTACCAGACCAGGAGCAAGGCCTTTGAAATGTAGTGGGAGGGATAGCCCTTAGATTTACACTAAAGGACTCAAGAGTGAGAATTTTTGATCCTGAAATGGTATATGGTACTCCACCTGCAATTCAGTGCACAATTATTAGGTTTACAGTTTCCTTGAGTTGCAGTTCACAACTCTTATTACTATGCTTTTCTTCATGTACAAATAAATGGAAAACCGGGGTGAAAAAAATCCCTCACTTCTTCAACAGGCTGCATGTGAATCTAGTGTTGTGGTGACATGAAAATATGTAAATGGTCTATCTAAATAGTGTTAAAAATTGTCCCTTATTAAGAAAAAAAATCAGTTACCAGTATTGCAATACTGGATTATACTCTATGTGTAGACATATTGACCCTTATTCGGTTTACAGCCTGTTTAAGATGTTTTCACACATACCTCTGCAGACACATTGCTCTTGAAAGACTTGGCTTAGGGATCTTTTACGTGATGTAAATAGTGAGAGAGAGAGAGAGAGAGGTGATAATTACTGCCTGTTGTTAACATTTGCTTTTTCTGTGTTTGGACTTGATTAACAATGTAAAGGTTGTGTGTGTTAATTTTGGTGGCTATTAATTTTCAATATAAATTAAGTAGAGAAAGGAATACTAAGAATGTTTTAGAAGAATGTTTTATCATGCACCAGGTATCTCCCATTTAGTCAAGCTAAATGCCATCTAGGGAGATGACTTTCACAGAGCCTACTCCTTTGCTGTACCGTCCGTGCACTGGCCATCTAACCTTTGGAAAGTTTCTCTTGTTACTGAAACCGAAGATCAGGGCTGAGCTCAGAGTGTAATAATGATCATTGTTTTGGGGACTTAAGAACTATAAGCAGAACTATGAGCAATCAGGAAAAAAGCCAGTTAGTAAAAGCATTATCTCCACCTTGCATGCAGCATTTGGAATATTACTACAGACAAACTGAAGCTGAGGGACAGGGGAAAAGGAAGTTGTTTTCAAGCGTATCGGAGATTCATTTAGTTTTTCACAGGGAAAAGGCAATTGCAGGACCTAACAGATGGATTGAGAGTGTGGAAGAAGGAACGAAGAGAATCTGTCACATAACCCTCAGATGTGTGGCAGTGAAGGGAGTGGGCCTTCTGTCATGAATTTAAAGTGAGGCAGGAATATCAGGGTTACAAGAATAGACTTCATGTGAAGGATTTATTTTGTAAGTATCAAATTATTAAGGAGACTGATTTTTGAGGAATGGGAAATTATTTGACACCTTTGTGTGTATGCAAAACATGTTTTTCAGTAGTGAAGAAGTGGTCTGTCTAATTGCTGGGCTCAATTCATCGATTATTATGGCACTAGCCACAACTAATGATAACATTGGGGGACTGGAGAGAGATACGCAGTCCTTATGGCTATGTTTTAGGAAAAAAACAACTGTTTTGCTTTTTCTGCTTCACTAACAGTCACTGCCTGCATTTTTCTCTAAACTTCTATACATTTTATATGAGATTCAATGGAAATAATCAGCATGAAAGAAGAGTAACAGTGAGCGGCAGCATAAACAATTGGATTTGAATCTTAATGAGGGAAGCAACATCGTGAAAGTAGGAAAAATACAAGATCCCAGAAAGGCTATTGATACTGTGGCAGCTGTGACTGAGCCAGCAGGCTTCCTCATAATGAAGAACCTATTGAAATGAATTACTACCCTCCCACAGCCCTCCCCTTCTTCCCCAGCTATGCCTGTGCACAAAATTTTGCAAATTGTACTTTTGTCACAACTAGATTTCATTTGTAGATACAAATTTTCTTCACTTTTAAAATGTGCTAGAAGCTTTCAGAAGAAGGCTTAATATTTTCTTTAGCATGCAACTTTACTTGTGCAAGCTATTTGTCTAATGTTACTTGTATGTTTTCTATCTTGTCATTTAAGGCTTTTTGCTAAATCTTAGAAAAGACCTATAGCATTACGGCAGAGGGGTATTCTTTTAAGGGCTTTGACATATTATAGAGGCACTGGCATGATTTAAATCCAAATAATAAATTTCCTAACTGTAATAACACCTAGGTATTGAATGATCTCTTTCTTAATCTAGTGAGTATCTGTATAGCATAGTGAAACTAGGAGGGGAAGCATCGGTTAAAATTTTTGCAGCTCTAAGGAAGTAAACCCTTTTTTCTTTTAAGGGATGTAGTATGGTAAAATCACTAAAATGGATGCCAAAAATATAAGGAAAAGGTATTGTGTGCTGAAATACTCTTTTTTTTTTTTAATGCTTGCTTGTTGTTTTGTAGTGCTTGAACCGGTGCAGCTGGGTTCCACCAAAACTGTGCAGTTTATTACAGATGGGGAAGATCTGTTAGTACAGAAAGTGGAACTTGCTGAGCCCAGGCTAGGAAACTCACTCTGTAAGAGATGAAAGTTTTAAAATGCTTTGAAAGACACCTGCAGAATGTGCTTCTTGGCATTGTTCTCCCTCAATAATTTATAACCCTGCATGCACATTCCTACCCAAGCAAGGTAGAATAAAAGCATAACAAAGAAGAGGTGGGTTATTTTTTTTTAAGTAGTGGTGGAAGGAATGAAAGTGCACTACAGTACTTGGCACATCTGCTGGATGCATGGTGATTTGGGAAGCAGAGGGATACTCTTAGCTTGCTACTTTGCAAGTTGACATTGCCTCTGTAACATTTACAGGCTTTTGTTTGACTTTTGGTTAGTCATTCAAGACTAAATAAGGCAAGTGGTTACTTAGCCAATTTGTAATTGCCTGCCAATAGAACTGTGTCTATATATATATATATATATATATATATATATTAAAACCCCCACCATCGATCTCTATTTTACCTTATGTATTGGGTTTGCCTGGCAAGGTTTTGGTAGCAGGGGGGCTGCAGGGCTGGCTTCTGTGAGAAGCTGCTAGAGGCTTCCCTTGTGTCTGGTATAGCCAATACCAGCCGGCTCCAAGGTGGACCTGCCTCTGGCCAAGGCCGACCCCATTAGTGACAGTGGTTGTGCCCCTGGGAGAACAGATTTAAGAAGGGGGGAAAAAAACCTGCTGCACAACAGCAACTGCAGTCGGCAGAGGGGAGTGAGAATACGTGAGAGAACCAACCCTGCAGCCCCCCAGGTCAGTGCAGAAGGAGGGGAGGAGGTGCTCCAGGCGCCGGAGCAGAGATTCCCCTGCAGCCCCTGGGGAAGACCCTGGTGAGGCAGGCTGTCCCCCTGCAGCCCAGGGAGGTCCACGGGGGAGCAGATCTCCACCTGCAGCCTGGGGAGGACACCACGCCGGAGCAGGGGGATGCCCCCCAAGATGGCCAGGACACCATGGGAAAGCCTGTGCTGGAGCAGTCTGTTCCTGAAGGACTGCAGCCCGTGGAAGGGACCCATGCTGGAGCAGTTCGTGAAGAACTGCAGCCCACAGAAAGGACTCATGTTGGAGAAGTTCATGAAGAACTGTCTCCCATGGGAGGGATCCCACGGTGGAGCAGGGGACGAGTGAGGAGTCCTCCCCTGAGGAGGAAGGAGCGGCAGAGACAAGGTGTGAGGAACTGACCCCAACCCCCATTCCCCGTCCCCCTGCGCCGCCGGGGGGAGGAGGGAGAGAAAACTGGGAGTGGGGTTGAGGCACAAAGGAGGGAGGGGAAGGTGTTTTAAGGTTTAGTTTTTATTTCTCATTACCCTACTCTGATTTGATTGGTAATAAATTAAAATAAACTTCCCCAAGTTCAGTCTGTTTTGCCCGTGATGGTAATTGGTGAGTGATCTCTCCCTGTCCTTATCTCGACCCACAAGCCTTTTGTTATATTTTCTCTCAGGCTGAGGAGGGGAGTGATAGAGCAACTTGCTGGGCACCTGACGTCCAGCCAAGGTCAACCCACCACACCTTTATTCTGCTCTTTTAACCTCATCTGTTATTGCAAGAAGCTTAATTCTTCACCATTCATTTCATCTTATTTTTAAGCTTTGTACCTGTGAAACAACTGTTCCTATTTCTTCTCTATTTCCATTCAAAAGAAAAGGCTATTGATGGCTTTGGTTTTGTCTTTACATTTTCCAGTAGCTGGTTAGAAGTGACAAGGCAATTGTATGAAGAATTTCATCAGACTCTTTATAATTGTTTATTCTGTGGTTCCTAAACTTTTAGGTGGTGATTTGCTGTTGTAAATACAGCAGGAAAGTCACAGAACAGAGGGTTATACTGTAGTTTGAATCAAGAGAAATATAAACAGGATCATTCATAAATGTTGAACCATCAGTAAGAACATCTGTACTATAAATTGCATGTTATTTAGTCAGATATTTCATTTTTGAAGATGCAGACATTCACAGTTACATCACTAAAGAGGGAATAGGTCTTTGCAAATTTACCTTGCTGTTTTCATACTGTGTACTTGTTAAATTTAAAGGTAAACTGCAAAAGAAAAAGAATGACAGCCAGACCTTTTTTGTTGTCTGGTTGAGTATTGTTCTTTTTTTTGATTCCATACGTTATAAAGTGAAAAATAACATATGGAATAGATGGTCCATTAATTAAGGAAATGTTTTAGTAATCAGAAGAGATATGGTTAGTTTTCTTGTGTGACCGTACCTAATTACTTAAGCCAGTGTCTGATTTCTTATCTATAAAGTGAGAATGTCTAAAGTGAGAATGATAATAAACCTCTGCCTTATTGGATATTTAAAGAATAGCAGCACAAAGGACGTAAGATCCCCTGGTAATATGATGATGAAAACAAGTAAGTATCCAAAAGGGAAAGTTAGAAGGAAGCAGTGATCTAAGCTGTGACTTTTTATCTGTCAACAAAAAATCTAGCATGTAAGTGAAATGAAGGCAACATGGGATTTGAAGGAAGTTTTTTTGTTTATTTATAATTTTAAACTTAGGACTGTTTCAGTGAATAGTTATAAGTATCTTCTTCATATAAGTTTTTGGACTATTGAGCAAAGATACTGCTAGGAAATTAATTCCTTTGCTAAAATAAATTCTTAGAGAAAATGTCCTATTATTCACTGTGAGACTGAGATTTACAAAATCATCTGGGAGGTTTGGACATCCAGTTTCAAAGAACATTAATTTGGAATTGGGAGTTACTTAATTGAACTTCCCTTAGACAGAGTGCCTCAAACAGAAAAAAAAAAAAATCTCATCATAAATGTTTAAATGTTCCAGCTCTGAAGAGAATATGCGTTGTGAAAGGAAAAGTATGGTTGTGCAAATGCAAAATCATTGTTTATCTGTGCTGCTGTCCACACATCAGTTGACTAGTGATATGTGATTTAGCTAGGCAGTTATTACCCTGTTGGTCTTCAGTTGCAAGTGACAAATGGACATTGTGATTATAAGTGAGCTGAAAATATTCAGTATGTTGCCTTGCAAAAACCACTCATGTTTAAGAGGCCTTGAAAGAATGTGGATGCTTTGTCATTTGGAAAAGTAAATTAAATCTGTAAATGTAAAGCTACTTCAGGTCACTGGAACAGCTTCATAGAAGTTTATCACATTTTGTGGTAAAACATTGTCATTCCTAGATGAGAGCACTCCTGTGTCGTTGCACCTATATCTGCTAAGCCTCATGAAGTTCCAGGACAGATCCCCTCTCAGAAACCGGCTGGGAGAAAAATGGCATTTTTATTCCAGTTGTCCTTGGTACAAGGCTGCAATTTTTTATAAGCACTCAGTAGAGATTCCTGCTTAAACCCAGAATTTTCAGTCTGCTGGCAGTGGCTGTAGTTTTTGGTCTGACATTCTTTAAGCATTTGCTTACACTCCAGATCTTCAGACATTTTTTGTTTATTGCGTTGTGTGTGGTTCTTCAGTTAAAATGTCAGTTCCTGATCCTAGAAGATACTGTGTTTGCTTAATCCTGGACTCTGACGGGAGTTCTGTTTAAAGAACAGATTAAAAATTACCAAACTGTAGCTTAAGAAGGGAATTTATGGAGTATTACCAATATTCCTTCACTGTCTCAACAAGTGTTAATGTCTTCAACAAGATTTTTCAGAGTTGTAAAATAAAAATCCATCTTCAGAATTCTAGATAATTTGCTTCAAATGCTTTCCTTCTTTTCATGCTATGTATAGCTTAGACATAATAAATTGTCTGAGTATCAGACTATTCATATTTCACTGCCTTTGCAGCACAAAATACTGGGAGACTTGGTAGGGCTTTTACATGGATAAGAACTGCAGGCACTGCTTGCCTGTGTCGTTGCTGGCTTCTGACATACTAACTGCCTGCTGCCACTACTTTAAAATGTCATTAATCAACATTTCTGTAGGAGTAGGAGGTGGCTCTGATCTATGTTTTAAACATAAGTTATCCAAACATATATGATTCGTATCACCAAATGCACGTTATTATGGGTATTAGAGATACTGTTAACAGTCATGGAATTGTAAAGTTTGGTAATCTGTGGGTACAGCCCCTTTCTGGTATGTGGGATCCTTTCTGTACTGCCCTCTGCTGAGCTATTAATTGTACTTCAAGGAATTCACCTCACTTCATGCAGTCCCATTTACCATACCTGGTTTGTCCCAAACCTCACACTCATCCTGGTCAAAATACCTCTGCCAAGCCAGTCTAGCTGTGCTCCCCAACCTTTCTGTCTGATGTCCATCCTTGATTCACCCCTCCCTACAAATCACAGTCTACTTTTAGTGGTTCTCTGGTAGACAATATAAGATAGTTCTTTATCCAGCTCTTGTCAATCTTTCTCTCCCTTCGAGCTTCCCATCTCGATTTCCCTTGCTTCCTCTTTACAGTGTCTCCCCTAATTCATTATCCTCCTTCTTCCTTGCTGCAGTCCATGATCTTCTCTTTCTCTGTCTTCCACTAGGCAATTCCAGTTGATTTTCTGTATTTTTCTTTCCAGTTTCTTTCCCTGAATCATATATATGTTTTCCTTGCACCACATTTTATTCTGAACATAATCTCAGTCTCTGATACATCCATCCTTTTGATGCCACTTCTAATAGCTAACCAGGTCCTTCTCTTTCTCTTGTTTCCATCACTGGCTCTTAGCCCCAAATCCTTCCCTCCCTATTTCTTGTCTCAGTGCATAATCTGTCACAACTGTTCTTCCCTTGGGCTCTTAAACCCAGTTCCTTGGTGTCAAATATTCTTTCTCTCTTTTCTGTAGTTATAGCACAGCTCATGGCTTTATTTTCACACTTGAACCTCTGCTGTTATCTTTCACAATGTCAAATGACCACAGAGCTTTACCAAGACATCTCAGTTCCCACATCTCCTCTTCCCTATTTCCTCCAGCCCCATGGAGCTGCTGCCATTCACTCAGTGAGACCCTTGGGGTGGCAGGAAAAGTAAGCAGTAGTGACAGTAGGTTGAAGTGATGGTTGAGAGCAGCAGATATGCAGGAGTCATCAAGGTAGCTGGGGAAGGAGGCTATGGATTTCTATAAGAAATTTGCAACAATAGCCATTAGGAATTAAGTGTATTTGCCAAAGTGATGTTGAAGTAAATTCTGAGAATTATTGCTGTTCTGTGTTCCTGTTGTTTTCTTATATCAATTTCTTCTTCTTAGTTCAAAAGATTTTTTTTACTAGATTTTTTTCTGAACACCACTTAGGTCACTGGAGAGCTTAAGCTATGCCTTCGGGTTCTGGACATTGTTAATTGTTACAACATAAGCAACAATTATGACTGATAGATTTCCCCTGTGGCCTCCCATGAAATTTTCAGTATTTTGACATCATTCTGTGTAATTTGGCATCCTGATTGTCCCATATTTCATGCCATTTTAAAGCTGATCTCTTTGGAGGTTCATATATGCTATATATTGTTGAAATTAACCACAGCTAAAAAAATGGCAGGAAGTTCCGTCGTAATCAGAACGCAAAGTACAACCTGTTGCACTCAAAATCTTGTTATGGGTAAAAAACCTATGCTTTATATGTCTAGCCAAGAATTTAGTGTTAGTATAACTGAAATGTTAGCAGTTAATAAAAGAATTACTAGTCTAGACTAAATGGTTATATGAAAGAAAGAAGAAGAAAGAATAAATGAAAGCTACTATACAGAAAAACAGTATGGTTAGAATTGTTATACACACACTTCCCATTATCTAACCTTTTCCCTGGTGCTACGGTCATGCTTCCATTGCTCCTTGGAAACCCAAGATCGATGGCTTCAGTTTGGTGTTTGTATGTTGGGGAAGTTACTGTAGCTCATCAGCAGCTAGAGTCCTTCAATGGGAATAGTGTAATGTTGATGATTTCTTCCTCACTCTAGGATCCACTTAGTGAACAAAAATGATCCTAACACATTTTTACACTCTGCTGTTGGTCAAGTTCAAGTTACACATGATTTCACTATATATAGTCCATTTTACATGTAGTTACTATTTCTTTGCTCTTTGACCTAAGCCTGAAAACCATTTTTGCCAAGCTCTGAGTTATAATTTTTTTTAACTGACCACTGGTGAGTTGTGTGTAGCTTTAGGTGGCGCACAGCTTGTCACCCTCTTATCGTACCATGCCTGTACTCCTCTACATTGTATCCTGTGTCCTCACATCTCAAGGCCTCTGCTGTTACACCAGGCCTGTGTTTGTCTACACATCACCATGGTGGAGTCCTAAATATCTTATTCTACACAGAATAATTACTTGTTACAAGTACCTATATAGAGCTATGATTGCACCATAAAAAGATAATAGAAAATTACAAACATAATTCAGAAGTAAAACAAATTAGGCATACCGACCCACCAGAAGAAAAAAATCTGTTAATGCTAAAAAAAGTAAAAACAAAGCTGCACGCAGGTCAGAAAAGGTTGAGACAACACAAACCTGAAAAACCTTGGTCTTGAGAACTTGCAAACTCAGTACAAAGTCTTTGACCTGTTACTAGCAAAGGCAATACTGCATTACTGGGCTACAGGGTTACACATCATATGGCAAATATTTTCTGTTTAGAATTGCAGTACTGAGGAGATCAATCTGGAGTTTTGTCTGAATGGCATATTATGCTTAGGACTCACCTGCTATTCTTAAGGTCTCCTAGGATATTTAAAATTAATTAGTGCTTAAGAGGCTACTGAAGATGACTTCAGTGGTCTTAACCACCGGACTTTTGGTCTTAACCAGCTTGTCTTGCAATAACAATATAATTTTTTCTTCAATAGGTTGAAAAGAAAATTAAAGCCATGTTTATTGTGCTTCTTTAGATGTCAAATCCCCTTTTAAATTTAAAGAGTATTTAGTAGTTTATTTCATTTACTTAGGTGTGTAACTGAATGTCACTCTGCTTATAAGAGATACAGAACATGACCCCAGTCAACTGTTTTACTGGACCATCCTAGTTTATTGATTTTCATCCTGTTTTTTGTTTTTTTCCTTTTTGATTTAGTTTTTTCAAATAATCCCCCAAGTGAAAGAATATATAAAAATGACATTTCAAGTAGAAATAATATTGCTTAATTGAGAACCATAATTCGTAGTAGAATCTCAACAGATGGCAACATTTTTCAGCATCTTTAATGTAGGACCTAGTTTTACTCCTTTTGTTGGGTGGCATTTCTTAGAAATATTGACTTTGATACACTGCATCTAAATCTAGACAATTAAAGGAAGCATCTCAGTTAGGAGTCTAATCAACTCCATAGTCTCTCCATAGTCGGTGAACAGAAACATCCATCTTTAGGTGGTAACTGATATCATAGGTGCATCTTAGGGTCTTGAAATATACGTACAAAGTAAAAATAAATAGAGCGCTAGATATTGAAAGCTGAAAGAAGGAAATCAAGGATGTGTGCAAGAAACAAATAATATGAAAAATATTTATAGATATAAAACAAATTCAGTAATTATGCACTTCTGAAATAAAACCACAACTTCTACTGGATAATTGTCTATAGAAAATGATATGAACATCATAGTATGCCTAAGACACATTTCAGTACGGTGTAGAGAGTTACTATTGTAGCAGCAGTTACAGTCTCAGTGTCCTTGGTACTGATGTTTAGTTATCAGTGGAGTTCAACACTGTCTTCCCTGTGAAGAATGTTCGTAGGCTTATTTCAGTGGTGGATGTTCAGCCAGGTTTATTTTCTAAAAGCCATGGTCCTGCCATGATTCTTCTGTAATCTCTGTAAGCTTGACATGGTGCACTGCTGCAAATATGCAGTGACTTGTACATCAATATGGAGTCAAGGTAATTTTTTCATATAGCTTTTATCCAGTGATAAATGTTTGCATGCAACAAACAGATTTGTGTTAAACTCCACATGTGTGTCAAACTATCCTGTACTTTTGCTTGACCTGGATCCAATTTGGGTAATCATAGTCCATCCTTATGTACAGGTATTGCAACCTTGTTTTAAAAAAACCTGGACTTTATTACTCATTTTTTGACACAATTATAAATTTTGTACTTTTTTTACTTCCTCATCACGTCTAAACATTTCATCTATATGTCACAAGTTCTTGAGGACCATACTGGTCAGAAAAACTTCTCTGTGGGCGGTATTTGTAGTAGTAGTGACTAAGGTTTAGCAAGGTTTACTTTCATATCAAAACTTAGATTTAAACAAGTGCATTCCATCTTACTTCAGATATAGTGTAAATTCAACATTTAAGAAGCTGCACTCACTTAAATTACATTCTTTTGCTAAAAAATTAATACAGTTGTCATGTACTACCTTTGCGGGAACATGTATGTAAAAAATGACATGAATTTTAATCTGAAAAAAGTGCATCTGATGAATCAGTCTATAGTACTTTTTCATGCAAATTTTTAACGTATTTGGCAAAATGTGTAATTTTTTTACTTAGATGCCTATGTGCACTGGATTTTTTTAATAAAACTGTTCCTAATTAGTTTTGTATATTGTATAGCTCAAAGAGCAGTTTTATATTTACAAATTTATCAAATTTGAAGTAGACTGTTTACTAAGTGTGAGTGAACTTACTGAACAATCTATGTTTCCTGATTGCAGTTTCTTCATGTACAATTTCATAAACTGGTTTGTGATTATAAACTGTGTTTTTGAACTTCATGACATTCCTGCAGAAGAAATCTGAATCTTCACTGAGGATTCCAAAAGTAATGTAAAGGATTCTGTACTGATTTTAATGGTATTCAAAGTTTGTACATGTCATAAATAATGTGAACTTTGTAAATTAAGTGTGTTTTATATGTTTTTTAATAATGTCCCTTTTTTGGCATTTAGCTCCCTATTGCAGCTTAAACCCTATCTTGAGAAACGGTGGAATTGTAAATAAAACAGGTGGTCCCGCTGGAAGTAAAGTTCGCTATTACTGCAAACCTGGGTATAGAATGATTGGTCACAATAATGCGACATGCAGGCGTCACCAAAATGGCATGTACCAGTGGGATTCTCCTGTGCCAATCTGCCACGGTAAGAGAATGTTTTCTTGTTGAATGTGCTTCTATAATTTCATTGCAAAGAATATTTTATGGAACAAAGATACAGCATTGTCAATACTGCCGTATGCCGAGAGACACATTGACATCATGAGTTTATCCAAATATGTATTGACTTGTGTACTTAATGTGTGCAGAGCTGAAGTATTAAGAAGTAGATTAATGGAGTCAAATACAGACCAAATGAAAAATATTTTTTTCAGTTCTCTTTTATTTAGTAAAATACATACCTCTAAACAGTTCACAGCTCATATTGTTGTTGTATTACGGAACATTTTATAGAAATTCAGTAGTTTTCAGGCATTAATTTGATTATTTTAGAAAATCACTTTATAAGCACTGCTTTGAAGACGTAATTTGTAACTTCTGCTTTTTTTTTTTGTATATCCTGGAGTTAGCCAGGGTCTGCTTTAGCTTGTTCCAGACATCTGTTAAGAGTAGTTACCATTCGTCAAATGTTTATAAATTTCCCTGTATGAAAAGCCACTCACAAACTGCAGAGAATAGGAGTAACATAAAGTAGTACAAAGCAGTTAAACACGGTTGGTTTTAGTTAAAAATGCTTTTTCACACATTATTCAGTAAACAGTGGGGACTAAGGAGTTGTATGTCAGATAAGGTCAGGAATATGGGGGAGAGGAGAAAGACTGCAAATTCTATCCATATCATATATGGTCTATTCTACATGTTTTCATTTGTGTCTGCTTCTAGTCTGCTTTGTTTATAGGAAGAAATGTAGTAGCATTCGTATTTAAGACTTATTGGAACTTCTGTGATTAAAGCCTGTGCTTAACTGTTCCTAACTTTGTAAGACATTAACAGCAGTGCTTCATGTCTTCTTCAATAAAAGTATTTTGCCTGAGGTTCCATCAAGGATGAATCAGGAATTTCTAAAAACAACATAAGATGGAAGTTCTATTTTGTGCCTTAAAAAAAAAAACAAACAAAAAGGCCAACTGAGATTTGGCATGATGATTACTCTTCTGTTGAGGGTGTGTTATTTGCAAGAAAAGTAAAAAGCTGCAGAGATTTGGCTACACTTGAATAACTTCAAGGAGTACAGTTCATATCTTTTATACAGAGTGATTTGGTAGCTAAATATTTCTTCAGGATAAGCATTTTCATGCCTAGATGGGCCACGTGGCTACACCCCTGCCAGTCCAGGGAGAAGCTCAGGCTGCCAGTGTGCCACAAGCAGGATCTGTGTATCTGTGCTTCCAGACTCCAGGATGTCTTCTGATCCCATATGCCATAATGTATTATGGCATATGCTGCTGTTTGACCTTCCTGAAGGTCACCAAATCATGGGAGAGTCTGTGTGTGAGCTGGGCATGAGGTAAGTTTAGGGACAAGTGCTGCTTTTGGACTTACTTGAAATGCATTTTAGGTGCAGTTTCTGGCGCTGGCATAGGCACTGAAAGCACAGAGACACTTTGCACTAAACAACATGGAATGATGACTAGGCCTGCAGCTTGGCCAGAAGATGGGGGAAGTGGAGGATGCAATTCTGTTCAAGATTAAGACTAAATTTAAGCATCTGTATGTGAGCTAAAGTTTTGATTAATTTGCTTAAACATAGAAACCTAGTGTCATTGGCGGTGCCCTGAAGTATTTTACCTGTCCTCCGTCTACCAGTCCAGAAAGGCACAAGCTTCTATGTTATATCCACTAGACTTGGAGGATGTCTTGAAGGTCTAAGAATGTCTTGAGTACCTCTAGACAATGGGAGATGGAAACAAGTCAAGCCCCATCTGCCTAAATTCTGTTGTAGTTACTCTAGTCAATACTGTCGGTGAAACTTTGGGAGCTCTTCTGCTGACTAGCCAGTAGATGTCTTTTTTCAAAAGGCACTGAAATTTTGGCATCTTCCTCTGAAGCTCAGGTACTTTGAGTGTGTGAGGATAGAGACAATATTCTGTGTGTGCTTGTTTGGCTGGAGGAGTTGGGGCCATAAACTTTAGGAGCCCCTATATCATACTTTTCTTCAGAATTTAAGATCTCATGATTCCTCAGCTCTCAGGAATTACATGCAAATTTACCCCTTATCTTTCTACTGCTTATCCATCCAGATGATATTAACCTGCCACTACTACTACCACTATTGTTCGACCAAATAGCAGAGGTCTGTATGATGAAAATATGATGTTCCAGCACTTCAGAACTCTTAAAAAACTAGTGTGATGCTTTTTTCTTAGCTTCTTTCTTTTTTTTAGAATAGTCTAATTTTAAGTAGTTTTCTTTTACATTTCTAGTTTTTAAATTTTATGTTCACATTTTAATACCAATGGCAGAGAAAGGCTTGCCAATTTGCTATTCTAACTTTGAAAACTATATCTAAACATAATGAGGTGTGTGAAGAGTTCTGAATAATAGAGAGAACAGTTCTTTGAATGATTTAAGAAAAAAGTCCCCAGTTTTAAGGGCAGAATGGAGTAATTCACAGAAAGTGGGAGGAAAAATGTGCAGATATGTGCAGGACTTGACATGAGGTCCCAGGACTTGATCATGGATAACCAGGGGACAAAGAGTCCCAGAAGGTAATAAATTCCAAACAAAAATTAAGTAGACTTCAGACACTGCGTCTGAAATCTGTGTCACAAATCCGTGTGATTTTATCACTATGTGCAAGAAATAACTGAAATTTTAGCAATGTAGCATGTTCACGAATACATTTTTTCTTTAATTTTAAGCCATATTTATAATTTCAGCAATATATGTGGCTGTGGGTATGTAGATTTCTGTTACCAGTAGGAAAAAAAAGGTTGGAAAGATAGGGAGTGAGTTTAATCTCTACTAGAAATTTCTTATTGATGTAGGATTCCTCAATTTTAATATGTCTCTTTTACAACTCTGACATAATTATTCCAAATTGTATGTCTAAATGAACCATATATTTTTCAATAAACTCTGAAATGGAAAGTATATTTCTAAATCTATTAAGTATCTGTTATCAAAATACATGCATTCTCTTTGAAAATTAATTAAAATTACACATTTGGTCCAGCTCATGGATTTCATTATCGGATGTTTCCAAATAAAAATGCCTTTGATAAAGTCTAAAATTTCTGTAAAACCAGTCCTGCAGGGTTACAGTTGTACTTAATAACTTGACTGTGTCAGAATTAACATTTGAAATCAAATTTGATTGTATTATCAAAAAAGGGGAGTTTTTTTGCATATTTAATATAACAATATCAATGTTAATATGAACACATCTCTAATATGGGTTAATCTGGTAGGGTCAGAAGATATTTTTCAATTCCAGTCTTATGAAGTGCAGATGGATGTAGTAATGTCCTGGACAATGTATAAAGGACTTGACTCTTATCTAGGAAATGAGAACTTATTGTTACTGCTTTTATTACATTTGTGAAGGAAAAAGAGAAACATGAGTCGTGCTATATTCAAAATATTTATAAGCAGAAAAAAACAGCAATTCTTACACAATAGCAGTAAATAGCTGCTGGGAGGAAATAGTATAAGCACCAGTAATGATCCTGGCAACCACATACGTCATCTTAGCCACTGCTTAGCTCATGTCCAGCTCCCCATGCTGGGGAGAGTAGGAATAGAAGGCTGAGGCTCAGGGATGAGTAGATGATAAGAGAAAAAAAAAAAAAAAAGTGAAAAGCTTGGCAAGAAGAGAGGTTAGAATAAAAAACTGAAAGCAAGTTGTCAGTGTCAATATGGATCAGGAGTGCTGGGCTGCAGATATCTGGAGACTGAGACATGGTGGCAGTGAGAGTAAGACTGGCTGTGTTCCTCTGAGAGGCATGAGCAAATACATCTCTTTATCCCACCTGTTCTTCATATACAGGACTCAGCCTTTGACTTTGTTCTTCCCAATTTTCTCCCATTCATTTGTAAAAGAGTTAAAAATAATTTTAAAGAGTCTTGAAGAACACTTGGCTGCTCTTCACCATTTGAGTTACTCCCTAGTAGGTTTATAAAAGAAAACTGGAGGTACCAACAGTAAGGAAGAAGTTCTCTTGTCTGGATTGTAGGTACTTGGAGAGGCTCAAAACCTGTGGCAGACTCATGATAAAAATACAGCTGATGCCAACATTTCCTGCTTGAAATCCTGATTCCAAGTGCTGTTGTTATTGGTACCTCTGTGCTTGCTGAAGTGGATAGAACCACACTGCAGAGCTAGAGGTCCTTGTAGTTTTTGCTGTGCTGAGCAAAGCTTATTCGACGACCATAACTGGGTTCCATCTCTGCCCGGGGGTTGAAGAGTGATTAAATTTTTTTAGGGAAATATCCATTTGCAGTTTGTGCAAGAACCCTGAGTCTGGGACCACCAAACTGCTTTTTCATAAAATTAGCTGTTCTGTGTGTTTGAGCATGGAATTAAACTTGGGCCTTTCACTTTTTTGATAAATGTTATTATGCAAAAAATGTCCCTCTTAGCACCCAGTCTTAAAAGAAAAATGTGAGGTAAGTAGCAGAGTTTAGAAGTTCCAAATCCCAGTTTCCTCTTAAAATGTATTCTAAACCTATGATCATATTTCAAAATATAAAACAGTAAGAAAGAGAAGTATAGTACTTAAGAATAAAAAAACCCCAGAAGTTTGAGCAGAAACCTGGTAACAGTCTTCTAATATGCTAGAAGTAGCTCCAAAGAGGAATGAAATAATCATCTGTGTTCTTTCCAGATAGAGGAATTACAGCTAAGTTTACTTCAAGAGGATCTTAAGTTAGACTTTTCCTTATTTTTTTCTTCTTTTCTCAGAGGGGCTAGTGAAACACTGGAATAGGTTGCTTGTGGAGAATGTGGAATTTTCATCACTGGAGGTCTTTCAAGAACAAATTAGATGATCATTGGTCAGGTATAATTTTGGCTTGTGATAGCAGAGTAGACTAGATGACCATCCATAACCGTTTTTTACACCCACAGCCCTAGACCACACAGCCCTGTTTTTGGTTTCTTTGTTATTTCTGTGTGTATCCAAGTCTGAGAATTAGGATTTTTGTGGCATAGCTCTCCCCAATGTTTCCAATTGGATATCATAGATATAAGCTGCTCAGCATGTTTTTTTTTGTTTTGAATCCCACTTTTAGGGACTTCTCTATTGCTACCTTTAATTTTAGGGTATTTAAATGCTTATCTCAGCACTATGTTCAATGCCAGAAACAGGTCACTAAATGGTAAATGCTTGTGCATTAAATTTAGGGATTTTCCAGTGTGTGGAAATAAACTCGATGTCTGACTGTAGTACAGTCTCCAGCTTCTTTTCTGTATGCAGTGAATTTACATGCTTTAAATATGAATAACACATAAGTATCTTAAAGGTATATAGGTGTATAGATATTTTAAATTATTGCCACAAACTTTAAATTTACTGGTTTTGATAAGAAATAAATTCCATTAACACATGTGGAACACTAAAGAACAACTAAAACTGCATCTCAGTTTCTAGGTAGTAAAAGGCTTTTCCACTTGCATTGATTACCTGTTCTTTGGGAGTATATTTTTATGCTGTGGAAGATAATAGAGACAATTAAGGTTGAGTTATGTATTTTTTATACTCTGAATGCACATCTCCCAGCTGGAACCTGGCAGTCTCATCTAATCATTGAGCTAAGAAGCATGTTGACAGTTCCTCAAGTCAGAAGATTTCCTGACACCATTCTTTATCATTTTACAACCATGTGGGAGGCTGGGAGCTTCAAAATACTTGGATGTGGGACAGTAGTGACATTGTTTCCTCTGTCCAAAGACGATATGCTATTACAGTCAGTTTACTTCAGCTAACTTTACTTCAAACATCAAAGTACTTGCTATTTAGTGAAACTGGCTGTGCTAATATGTTTTGTTTGGACACTACTGTTCTAAAAGCCATTAGCAGCCTCAAGAAATTAGTAGCAGCAGGAATATTTCTTTGCAATCCCAGTCTCTGGGGGAGAAGCAAACAACAAATAAACAGACTGTATCAGGAGCAGTGCCGGAATGCCAGAACTGCTTTTATGATTAGTAGCTACAGCATCAGTGAAAATAACCTCACAGCGTAGCAGTAAAAGATTCAGCAGCAGTGGAGGAAAGAAGAGAGATAGTAGAGGACTGAGGTACAACACTAAGAATAAAAGTGGAGGAGTGTGACAGGTAAGCATAGATTTTGAGATGCTTTAGTACACTGGACATTGCATCAGACCTGACAAAACTGACAGGCCCACCTGGGTGTGACCTGGCTGTTGTACATCTTTTATTCTTTAAAATAACTTGTACATAAGAGCTACTCAGTCTTGAACTTTTCAGTAGTTTCTTGAAAGGTTGTTGCTAGAGGTGAAGAGCAAATGCTAACAGAAGTATTTGCTTCTAACATGAACTAAATAGACCTGGGTTTTGTTTGTTTTCAAATGACATAGTAAATTCTTCTTGATCCATAGAAACCACTAAGTTATTTGAAGTTGATCCTTGTTTGAAGTATTCATAGGGAACTAGAATAAGGTCCACCTGTATGTACAGATGTACACATGCATGGATGGGTGTGTAGACTGATAGTTCTGAATTTTGGTTTTATACAATTAAATGTATGCACACTTAATACAGAGATAGTTGTTTTGATATCAGAAAGGAGACCTGAAAAACTTGGCAAGAAGTTAAATCTTAACCCAATTACATTCTGCCTTCTACAAAGATTCATAGAATGGTTTAGGTTGGAAGGGGCCTTAAATATCATCTAGTTCCAACCCCCCTGCCATGGGCAGGGACACCTTCCACTAGCCCAGGTTGCTCAAAGCCCCATCCAACCTGGCTTTGGACACTTCCAGGGATGGGGCATCCACAGCCTCTCTGGGCAACCTGTTCATGTGCCTCACTACCCTCATAGTGAAGAATTTCTTCCCTACATCTAATCTAAATCTACCCTCTTCTGGTTTAAAACCTTTACCCTTGTCCTACTACAACAGGCCCTCCTAAAATGTTTGTCCCCATCTTTCTTATAAGCCCCCTTTAGGTACTGGAAGGCTGCTATAAGGTGTCCCTGGAGCCTTCTCTTCTCCAGGCTGAACAACCCCAACTCTCTCGGCCTGTCTTCATAGGAGAGGTGCTCCAGCCCTCTGACCATCTTCATGGCCCTCCTCTGGACTCGCTCCAACAGGTCCATGTCCTTCTTATGTTAGGGCCCTCAGATCTGAACACAGTACTCCAGGTGGGGTCTCACGAGAGTGGAGTAGAGGGGGAGAATCACCTCCCTTGACCTGCTGATCACACTTCTTTTGATCCAGCCCAGGATATGGTCATGGTGAGCTTCTCATCAATCAGCACCCTCAAGTCCTTCTCCGCAGGGCTGCTCTCAATCCACTCATTGCCCAGCCTGTATTTGTGCTTGGGATTGCCCCGACCCATGTGCCGGACCTTGCACTTGGCCTTGTTGAACTTCATGAGGTTTGCACAGGCCCACCTCTCAGGCCTGCCAAGGTCCCTCTGGATGGCATCCCTCCCCTCCAGCTTGGTGTCATCAGCAAACTTGCTGAGGGTGCACTCAGTCCCACTGTCCATGTCACCAACAAAGATGTTAAACAGTGCTGGTCCCAATAGCAACCCCTGAAGAATGCCACTCGTCGCTGCTCTCCACTTGGACATTGAGCCATTGACCGCAACTCTTTGAGTGCGACCATCCAGCCAATTCCTTATCCACAGAGTGGTCCTTTCATCAAATCCATGTCTCTCCAACTTAGAAACAAGGATGTCACGCAGGTCAGTGTGCTTTGCACAAGTCCTTCCCTTATCCACCAATGGTGTAACCCCATCGTAGGAGGCCACCAAATTTGTCAGGCACGATTTGCCCTTAGTGAAGCCATGTTGGCTGTCATCAGTCACCTCCTTATTTGCCACGTGCCTTAGCATAGTTTCCAGGAGGATCCACTCCATGATCTTGCTGGGCACAGAAGTGAGACTGACTGGACTGTAGTTCCCCAGGTATTCCTTTTTTCCCTTTTTAAAAATGGGGTATGTTTCCCCTTTTCCAGTCAGTGTGTACTTCCCTGGACTGCCACAACTTCTCAGATATGATGGAGAGTGGCTTAGCAACTTCATCCACAGGTTCCCTCAGGACCCACGGAGGCATCTCCTCAGGTCCCATGGACATGTGCACCTTCAGGTTCCTTAGATGGTCTCAAACCTGATCTTCTCTTACAGTGGGCGGTTCTTCATTCTCCCAGTCCCTGCCTTTGCCTTCTGTGACTTGGGTGGTGCAGCTCAAGCACTTGCCAGTGAAGACTGAGGCAAAAAAAGTCATTGAGTAGTTCAGCCTTCTCCATGTGCCAGGTAACCAGGTCTTCTGTGTCCTTCCGGAGAGGGCCCACGTTTTCCCTAGTCTTCCTTTTATCACTGACATACCTATAGAAGTTCTTGTTGCCCTTGACATCCCTGGCCAGATTTAATTTTATCAAGGTTTTGGCTTTCCTAACCTGGTCCCTGGCTGCTCAGACAATTTCTCTGTATTCTTCCAAGGCTACCTGTCCTTGCTTCCACACTCTGTAGGCTTCCTTTTTGTGTTTGAGTTTGTCCAGGAGCTCCTTGTTCCTCCATGCAGGCCTCGTGGTGTTTTTGCCTGACTTCCTTTTTGTTGGGATGCTTCACTCCTGAGCTTGGAGGAGGTGATCTTTGAATATTAACCAGCTTTCTTGGGCCCATCTTCCCTCCAGGGCTTTATCGCATGGTACTCTACCAAGCAGATCCCTGAAGAAGCCAAAGTCTGCTCTCCTGAAGTCCAGGGTAGTGAGCTTGCTCTGCACCCTCCTCGCTGCCCTAAGAACTCCACCATTTCATGGCCACTGCAGCCAAAGCTACCCTTGAGCTTCACATTCCCCACCAGCCCCTCCTTGTTGGTGAGAACAAGGTCCAGCATAGCATCTCTCCTTGTTGGCTCCTCTATCACATGGAGAAGGAAGTTCTCATCAACATATTCCAGGAACCTCCTGGATTGCTTATGCATTCAGACACATTGCCACAAGGCAGAAGAGAACTGAGGCTTGTTAGGACAGGGAGGGGCATAGTCCAAGGCTCTGGAGACACTGAAACATTTCACAGTAAGCGTGACTGGAAACGGAGAATGCATAGGCATTTTTATGATGATGTAAAACAGAGTGACAGTTTAACTTTCTGTCTATTCAGCACGCAAACAAATGTTTTGCAAGTGTAAAATTCTGCTTAATGTGACAGAGGGTCAAAGTTGGTTCTAGTTGTAGGTAAAGGATTACATTGGTTACTAGGGGAGTAGATAAAGCATTGAACCAGATGCAGCTCTGCTGCTTATTTTGAGTACACCAGAGCCTGGAAAAGCTGTCACTCCTGCTGTGGTCACCTTGTGGGGAATGACTCCTAATGCAAAGACCTGCTCCCAGACACAGCAGAACTTGCGTTTATCCTTCCTCTTCTCCACTTTCTCTAACACTGTTAAAAGCAGAAAGCGTGGGTCTCCAGAACCCTTTCCTTATCGTCTCTCTCCCCCTTCTCTGTCCCACTACTACTCCTTCTAGTGGCAGGACGCTCAGCCCTTACCCACTGAGGGAGAAATTTGATAAGACAAGAGGATCACTGGTTGGGGTGCAAAATGTGCCAAGAAGTTGTGTTACAGAGGAAGCAGCTTATTTTGGAACATTCCTACAGTTCTACTTCTATTAGCAATTTGACAGCTTCCAGATGGAAGCAAACAGCTGAAATGAACTAACCATTCATCATTTTATAATTCTTACCTCTCCTCATTATAATCATGTGTGAAGCACTGTGTTGTATTTAATTCAAATGCATCAAATGTGACAACTTGGGAATACTGAAAACAAATTTGAGTTGTGTTTATGGTACCATGACAATGTGTTGTGAAATTAATCAATTACATTGAATTGGGTAAATTACAATAAAAATTAGATTTTTTTAAAAAATACTTATTTCCACCTCTGTTTAACAGATTTCAGACAAAGGCTGTCATTTCTTCTTTTGAAATTTATTGACTTTATTAAAATAATAAAACTTCACAGTGTCAAGGGGAAAGGAACAAATACCCACAGGACTTTTTAACTGCTGAAATGTTGAATTGCTTCTTACAATTGACTGTATATATGGAAAAGACATTTTCCTTTGTAAAACTCCACTTTTTAGTAGTGAATACTTAGAAATGAAAACTTCAAAGCTGTGTTTTATTCAGTGAATTTACTGAAGAGCAACAAACTGGATGCCAAACTCAAAGCAGCTAGTGATTCTGCACACACACACATTGTTTTATATGAACTCTTTAAATAGACTCATTGTAATAATGTGATGGGTTCTCATCTCCAAGTTACCATTTTACTGAAAATAATATCCTTTCAGAGAAAACAATACTATGACTTTCCCTTCAGAAGTGCCATGGGGCAAATATAAAATCTTTACCAGCATTACTGACATATTCAAACACCTAGAGTAAATCTCTGTGCATAAATAACTATTTTAAAATAAAGCATAGCATTAAAAGGAATTAAAAAAAAAGGATACTGAAGAGTTACCTTTCTTCTTTTCATTATCAAAATCAAGAGAGCTGAGAAGTCAGATGCAAAAGGCAATCCTGCCTTGGAGACCTTTCCTAAAAGTGACTGAAATAGATATTTTTGTAATTATACTTTGCCCTAAAATTGTATATTATGAAATACTGTTAAATGAACTATACTGAGCTCTGGTTAAATAAATGAATAAATAAGCCAAAAAACCTAGTTGCTACTCAAACTTCACTAAGTTGACAGCAAATTATACTTTCTGAACTTGAAAGAATAACTGCTTGTCTGGAGAGAAATTCTGAAGGAACAAAAAAAAGGGAAAATAATTCAGTAAGTAATTTCCTTCGTGGTATGGAAGATGAATGAGCCTGAATTCACATCATATTTAGCATTCTGAAGTGAATTAGTCAAGTATGTAAATAAGTGTTTAAATATCTGAATAATGCCCTTAACTTCAGTGGAACTCTTCCCTGTCTAATCTTATATTTAGGTGCTTTTCTCATCAGATAAAAATTGTTAAATTGACTTCTTAAATAACATTGTTTTATATATATAGAACAGACAAATAGGAAGTTTTGTTTATATTAGTGCAGCAATGAAAGAAACCCTGAGAGAATGGAAGCAGACTATTAGAAAGCATTTAAGAATTTTCCAGTTCATTGCTTCTTGGAGGAAATCACTTTGGACACTTTCTTGATTTTTTTCCCTAGAAAAGAAACAATTGCCCTTAGCCTATGTTGAAATTTCTGTCTCTACAATGATTGGATTAAACAAAATAATGATTTATAAAATGTTTGTCTATATTAGATGTACTTCAAAGTGTTTATCAGTGTTTTAAATAATGTTACATTTATCAGAATATTGTAAATATGATGGAAAATTAATTTCAGTTGTTATGAATAGGATATGTCAAAATTACTAACCTATGTTTCTTAATTCAGTGGTGGGACAATATTTTAAAAAGTATATATGAGAAAATGCCAATTCTTTATCTTTTTCTTTCCTTTTTTTTTCAGCTGTGTCTTGTGGTATTCCTGACTCCCCTGGGAATGGTTCAGTTATAGGTAATGAATTCACTTTGGGCAGTAGATTGATATATGAATGTAACGAGGGCTTCAAGCTAGAATCCAGTCAACAAGCAACAGCAGTGTGTCAAGAAGATGGATTATGGAGCAACAAAGGGAGGCCACCTGTTTGCAAATGTAAGTGGGCATGTATTTCTCAAGCATATTTCCCTTGAACTTTCTCAGGAAAATCTTCACTGGTGATATTTAGCTTTTATGTATACATATGCCCTGAACTGGCCATTCAGGAATGTATAATCATTTAGCATTTAGTAAAGTAGTAGAGGCCTGTAAATTTGCTTATTAAAAAACCTCCTTGTTTGTCTTCTTCAAAAATCTGAATTCAACTTATTGGATAATTCAGTTTCATGTATATTTTCTTATTATGAATAATGTGCGCTTCTCCATTTTCACAGTAAAAGTTTAACATATTTTCTAAAGTACTAAAAGCAAAAACTATTTCTTAAAATACTGCTAGTGTAGATAATTAAGCTGGGTAAGAGTCCTTTAGTCTTCAATTTTGCTGCCTGTCAGAACTAGCCCGTGTAATGCAGACTCCTCTACCATGTGAAATGGCCTCTTATTTGCATTGGGCTACCTTGTCTTTGTACTGGATAAAAGCGATAATTAACTGAGTATGACTTCAAGTATGTGACCTGAAATACCGATTAGGACATAATCTTAAAATTGTTAATTGCTATAACACTATACGTAAAATTTTTGAGATTTTGTTTAGAATCTTGAACTAATCAACAGTATATGTATGTGCTTTCCAGACTCTGAATTTGAAAAAGATGTTCTGAGTTTTTCAAACACGTAAAATTCAACTTATTTTTAAAGAAAGAGTAAAATGGTATGAATATAAAAATTGTGAAATTATACACGATTGTGAAATGGTTTTCATTTGAATTAGTTGACAGCAAACAAATGGTTAGAAAATATTGCTGAAAGTTACTTCAAGAGATCTTCTAAGCATCCCTGACAGATGATCATTTAACCTAATCTTGACCTTCCCGATTACACTATTTCAGTAATTGACTTTTTTTTTTTTTTGCCTTGCAAAGTGTTTCCTGAATATAACCTGAATTTATTTTTCTGTAGTGTAAAGGCATTATTTCATTTTGTATCCACAGTGGTCAAATAGAAGTTATTTTTTTCTTCTTTCGTTCTTTTTATTGTGTTTGAAAACTGTGTTTTTTGTCAAAAAGTGTGGTGGGTTGACCTTGGCCAGCAGCCACACCCTCACGCAGCTGCTCACTCACTCCCCCTTTTAAACCAGACAGGGGGAAAAAATAGGATGAAAAATCTTGTGTCTCAAGATAAGGACAGAGAGATTACTGTCACAGGACATGACTTGGGGAAAATTAGTTTAATGTATTGGCAGTTAAAATAAGGTCAAATACATGTCAGGAAAAAAAAAATTAAACCAGCACTTTCCTCCCTCTATTCCCAGGGTCAGCTTCACTCCTTTGCTCTTGACTCTTCTCCCCACCCCAAGCAGTGCTGGGGGAGAAGGAGTAGGAGTTGTGATCGGTTTATAAAGAGCTCCTCTCTGCTGCTCCTTCCTCCTCGCACTTTTCCTCTGCTCCTGCTTGGGTCTTCTCCGCAGGCTGTTGTCCTTCAGGATAAACTTGCTCTAGCGTGGGTCCTCCATTGGCTGCAGTTCATTCAGAAGATATCCACCTGCTCCAGTGTGGGCTGCAGTGTAGATATCTGCTCTGGCATGGTCCTCTCCATGGGCTGCAGTGTAGATATCTGCTCTGGCATGGTCCTCTCCATGGGCTGCAGTGTAGATATCTGCTCTGGCATGGTCCTCTCCATGGGTTGCAGCAGAATACCAGCTCTAGTGCCTGGAGCACCTCCTCCTCCTCCTTCTCCTCCTTCTTTTGTGACCTTGGTGTTCCCTCTGCTGCTTCTCACTCTTTTTGTACCCTCCTCCTCTGCCTGTGCAGGAGTTTACCCTTTCCTAAATACACTTTACTAGAGGTGCCACATCTTGGCTGATGGGCTCAGCTGTGTCCTGTGGTGGGTCCTTTGGAACCGGCTGTGTCCAGCAGCCCAAGGCTGTCCTCACAGACGTCACCCCTGCACCACCTCCCTGCCCTCCCCAGCACCTTGACTCTTGCACCCGGTACACGAGTCACCCCTCCTGTAGAGATAACTGTCTTGCTGTGATTCATTCTCACTCCTTCATCCTTTTTGGGCCGGCAATTCTCATTATTGTCCTCTGGACATTCTCCAATTGATCTACACCTTTCTTGAAGGACAATGTGTAAAACTGAATACAGCAGTTCCACAGAGTACATAAGAAGGATTACTCCAAACCAGCTGTGATCACACAGACGTGCTCTGAATTCAGAGCCGTGTGCGGAGGGAAGGCGGTGCTCCAGTGTATTGAACTGCACTTCATTCTCTCAGAAAAAGTTGACAAGGTACAAAGAACATAATTTGAATGATTAATCAGCAGAAATATCAACAGATTTTTTTTTTGGAGGGAAAAGGCCAGTTAAACTAACTGGGGATTAAAAATACTGAATTAATAACACTATATCCGCAGTACAAAAGTAAAAAAAAAAAAAAAAAAGCTTGTATTATTGAAATGATCAGACTTAACCAGACAATGACTACCCTGTAAAACAAAGCTTAATTATTAACATTTAGCACAAGTTTCAACATTAAATATTTTGTTTAATATTTATAATAGCCTAACAAATTATATATAACAGTCTTTTCTTTTCTTTTTTCCTTTTCTAAAAATTTATTCAGTTTGAAAAAGAATCCCATTACTTCTAAAACCAGAAGTGCTAAATTAAAATGCTAGTGATCTACATGAGAATATTAAAGTCAATATTTTCAAAATGGATTGCTATTCAGAAGCAGGCATGCTTTACCCAAGGTTTCTTACTTGCAATGTGCAGAAAAGCTTAGACAATCTGCATAACAACCTGTTTTTGTAGTATTGCTGCTGTAAGGATAAATGTATTTAGTCTCCAGAGATAGAAACATCTCAGACTTGATGAGCAGCGAAGACAGCACAGAAAGGTAAATGGTAAATAAATGAGTTCATTTTATCCCCAGGTCTATTAAAATGAAGGTTGAAATCAGTGCAGTTTGTTTTGCAAAGTATCTCTGGTAATATAATGCCCGAGGCAGATGTTTGAAACTCCTTTCTTTTCATTAAAAGTATTTACATCGGATTTGAATCATGAGAAATATGATTCATGCTGGTCATACAGCAAGACACAGATGGATCATAGACGTTAGGCTATTGAATTTAATTACATGAAATATCAATCAACAGATATCTATTAAGAAAGCTTAACTGAATGGCAAGGAACTTGCTTCAGTTATTCTACACAGAGATCTCAAGTACACGATGGAGGGAACTAGAGATGTCTATCTGTATTACTATTTGAAAGCCTTTGTCAGGCAATACTTTAAATCAGGCCAATACTCTCTTTAGAGAGTGACCATATAGTAGTAACTTTAAATATCAATACAGGACACTGTATAAAGTATGCAAAAACTTTCTACTGAAACCTGTAAATTAGTACATTACTGTTGGTCAGAGGAGTGAGTGTGATATACAGTTCCAAAAAACATACCATCCAAAAGGTGTAGATATATCCAAGAAATCTGAATAAAACAACTCTGGTCTCCAACTATAGATGAGTACTGGTGCTTGTATGATTCTTCCCTTACTGTATGCCACATAAACTGCCTCTAACACTTTTTACCCCAACTAATATCATTTGGATAATGCTTAAAAAGAAAGGAAAATATGTACAGACATGATTACAAATTTAAAGTTTTAAGTTATAGCTATAGTTAGCTGAGAAACACTGTTTTACCTATTACCAGCAGTTTTACATGCCTGTAAAGTACTCTTCTGAAGTCATAAGTTTCCATCTTTCTAAGACTAAAAAAAAAGAAAGAGAACAATCTTTTGGGAATTTTTTGTCTATTCCATTTCATCAGATATGATTTGGATTTTGTCTGCTACTATGGAAATACAGATGCTGATTCTTGCTGTGACAAGTTAAAAAGGGAGAAGAACACAAGTGAAATTTCCTTCTTCTCCTTTGGATGACAATATCTTTTGCTATTATTATATAGAATTACATCATTATAGCATGATTATTACATTTTGTTTGTGACTAATTAGTGAAAATTATTCTTCTTATTATTTACTGCCTTACTTTCTTCAGAATATATATCATCAAGTACAGAGAAATAAAGTCTTCCAAAGCAGAGACTGAAAGATGGAAACAGAAAAGGACTTAGCTGTCAATGCAAAATTTAGATGTGTTTCTCCCTAAATTCAATCCAGAGCCACACTTGGATATTTAAGATATTTACTGAATAAAGAGATTCATGTTGGGAATAGTATCTGTAACTAATTTGTAAAGAAACAAAGTCATCTAACTGTGTTGGTGAGGGTCAATCTATTTATCTAAGACACTTGTTTTTACCTTTTTTATTTATATTTTCAAATACATTTCACCATGTGTTTGTTTTCCTGTGTGTCTTTCTCCTTCTCCTGTGAAATTCCTCTGATTTAGAAAACTAGATTTTTCAGTGTTCTAGAAGTGATTTTCCTTTTTCATCTTGTACAGGATTTTGGGTGTTTGGATACAAAATTTCAGAACTGATAGAAATAAGAACAGAAGTAGTATACATTTTTTCCTGAATAGTTATCTTTTGGGGAGTCACTAAATATATTTTCTTAGGGTTTTTGATTTTGTGGACACTTGACACTGACTTTCTTAATGAAATAGAAATATTGGTCTGAATCTTGGGTTCTCCCTCCGCAGCAATTGAACTTCTTAGTTGATGCCATTAAAGTTTGTTCATACCTTGAATGTGTTGTTGTTTACTTTTTCTCTGAATAATATAGAGAAACAGTTGTTTAGACCATTCTTAAGAATTGAAAGAACTAGAAAGAATGAGCTGTGCCTCACTGTCAGGAGTAGAAAATGCATGATGTGATAAGGAGAAACTACTGAAAAAATTGGTATGAGGTTTAAATCAATGAAGGAGGTCATACTAATCCTATCCTGAAAAAAAAAGATAACTTCTTTCTCTGTTTAGTATGTATACTTCAGTGCTATTAGAGAGTTTGTATTTCCTTGTTCCAAAATTCATGTTCCATGAAAAGAAAACTCAGTAATGAGTTTGCTTTGACAAACAGTGCATTCCAGTACTAGAAACTTCTGCTAATTTGAGATGTGGTACCATCCCAGTGTTTGCACTAAGGAGAGTTTAAGTATGTATGATACTTTTAGAAGAACTAGGGTGAATGTTAGCACAAATCTTTTACAAGTCAAGCATCACTTTTTTTCATGACAAAGCAACACAAAAAGAAATGTTCCCTGGGCCAGCAGGAAACTTTTTTTTTTTAATACAGGCATTTTTGCATGCTAGAAAATATGTAATGCAAATTCTTAAGAATATTATAATTATGATTAATGTGCAGTGTTAGAGTTTTGCTAGACGTAGTAAAAAGACGTACAGACACCTGACCACTTGAAATTAATGGAAGTATAACCTTTTTTGTTCCATAGGAAATCTGCAGACCTAAAGCTGCTTTAAGAAATATGCAGAAAAGACCATTAAAGTAGGATCCGGTTAATGCAAAGCAGAACTTTCAGTTCTGTGCACTTTCTGTGCTTTTTGACCAGATCTAGGGAACTGATTTAAAATATTGTGCCAGAGGGTGAAAAAATGATGTCAGCAAATGTTACGATTTACTTCCATGTTTCTCTTCACAAGATGGGAAAACTGAATGTGTTCACTTATTGCAAGATCACCTTGTCATAATTTTTTTCTGATTGTGCCAAGGTACTCAAACAGGTCTCTAAAGCTAAGTACCATAATTTGTAAACCAAGAGTATGAATATATACAATATTATATTATATTTCTGTATAAGTACATTGAAGATGTACCCATATAGGTTATACTTCATATGTGTTGGTGCTGACATCTGAACCAGTATATGTTTATTAAGAAAAATACTGCTGAAATAGGAAAACTTGTTAGCCTCTGTTCTTACTTGCTTTCCTTTTCATAGAATTAAGTGGATGCATAACCTAGGAAATTGAGTTTATAGTTAATTAATTTTTCTAACATTTTGATTGCCTGGGATGGTCCCTGTAACTGCATACCTTTATTGCTATTTTCCATTACTCCTTTAATATACTCATTGAAAGATTTAAATCATGTCCTTCATTGGTTTATGCTAATTTCTCTAATATCAAATATTTTAAAGAACAGCTAATGTTACCTTTGCATAATCTGCATTTTTCAGATTTCACTGTAGATATTTTTGGAAGCTATGGTGTGCTGAGCTATAACAGTGATGGTTCAGACACTGATTTTTATCTAGAAATTAATTGGAAAATAATTAGAAATTTTAGAAGCCTTTTTATAATTTTCAATGTGTTTGTACAATGTCTAGTTATAGAACTATGAATCACCAGTAGTTCTGGAATAAAGCATCAGTTGTATTATAAATGCAAAAAGGAATTTGTTAATATAAACAGGCAAAGATTCACCACCAGCTCATCATAGATATTGTGCAATTGCTGGGGGTTTTATAAGCTAGGACATTCAGAGCACCATATGCAATATTTCTCCTAACATTTTCCTTAATAAATCCTGAGGTCAGTAAGTAATTTTTTGAGTATTTTTTCAAGGTTTGGTATGTAACATGGAGTACTTATTAAGGGTTAGTACTTAGTGAACTGTAGTAAAACAGTTGATTAGTTTAGGCATTTTAGATTAGTCCAGATACATTAGACTGATAACAGATTGACTTGCTGACTGGATTGACAGACTGATACTGAATACCATGTGATCCTTTTGTTTATCTATTTTGAGGTTTCGAAGCCTATCCTGTGTAAATATGTGGAACAACAAGAAGTGCTTAATTTTTTTCTCTGTGCTTTTTTTTTCTACTAGCATACTGAAACTATCAACTTGCTCAAGTGATCCTATTTTGTTCTCAGGTCTTTGTTCTTAGATTCTGTGGTGTATGGGATTATTTGGTTTCCTACTGTCTTCTTATTTTACTAATACTTATTAATTTAAACCACACTAGTCTCTCAAGCATTATACACAACTTGACCTTAATCTTGCTTTTTTTAAGCTACTAGTGGATTTAGTCAAAAGGGTACATTTGAAAAATATAGTTATTATTACTGCATTATAAGTTCACAATACGGTAAGACAAAAATGCCCTTTCCCTTTCTTTGTGATTGTTAACTACCTGCTAAAGAATGGCAGCCAAATATCAGATGCCATTACACTTGCAAATAATAATAGCAAATTCCTGTAATTCAGATATTTTTCCATCATATACATTGTAGTTGTCTTTTTTTTTTTTTTTCCTTTGAAAGAATAATTACATTCAGAGTCACAATATTCAAGATATTCCTGGAATAGCGTGAGATGTACTTTTTTTTGCTTACTTAACAATAAGAAAAGCAAAGGCTTGTAGACAGAAGAACAACTCAGTAAAATGGAATAGTCAGTCTTCTGGTATTCAGATTCTAGGAAAATATTGATAGTGCAATGTGTTTGTTGACCAGAAGAGCAAGTAAAAAGAATAATGAAATTACAAAGAGTTAATCATTATGAAGAGTTAAAACTAAAAGCTAAGCACATTACTGCACAAATTCTTGTTAGATTTCAGTTGCAGTTGAAAAGATCTTGTTATATTTTTTGGTCATTGCCACTGTTCATATAGTGAACATTTTGCTTAGTGAACATTTTGCTCGTGTCTTGAGTAGCAAATATACCTGGGCTTATAGAACAACTCAATTTTTTTGTCTTTTTTTATGGTAGGTATATGTCATGAATTCCCTGCTTTTGAGTCTGTTCAGAATTATCAGTATATGGTGATCATCATGTCATTAAAATGGATAATCTTAATCATAATTTCAAACAATAATTATGTTTTCTGACCTATATTTTATGTAAAGCAATATTATTCATATAATTCTGTATTAAAAATACCTGGAGAAAAGAGAGAACATCTTCACATCTGCAAGAAGTTGAGATGTCCCTTACAGAGTTTCATCTGTGTAAATGACAATTTAAATAGTGCCCAGCCCATAATTTGCAAGAGAGAGACTGTGAGACAAATTGATGCACACATTCATAAACCATGTGCACAAAATCAAGCATCTGATAATAGTCTTTTTTTGTTCCTTGAATGATGGGAAATAAAATAAATCAAAATCAGTCCCTGTAAGATTAAAATTTTTCAAGCAAAAGTTTTAGTTGAGTACATCAACAGAGTCTAGAAGTATATTCTGTGCTCAGTAACATTCTCAATTAGAAACCGTAAAATCACGGAATCTGATAGTTGTTTGTCAAGTGTGCTTGCAACAAGATTCTAAGTGTATTTATAGCTAAAGAAAGAATAAATTACATACTAACCTTAGTATGGAGAGGAAACATCTATGTGGCTTATTTACATATTCTGAAATAGCTGAGCTTCTTATCTCCAAGTGTCTTAAGATATCCCCTATGGTTAAGACTAATATTTTTACTATTAGACTAAATAAGAAGCTTGCTTTCATTTTTGAAAGAACAATAAAACTATTCCTTGAAAGGAGAAGTGATAAAAATGTTAAATTTGAGGGGTATTAAGTACCTGTTTAGAATGTTTTTTGTTTTCTGACAGACCTATATGATTTTCACTCCAAGGTGTTAAATGAAGTGCTTTAATATGCTTAACGTATTTAACAACAAATAAGAAAGAACTGTTTCTTGGTAAATAGTTTATAATCTTTGAGTAGCTATGAAACACAGTTTAGTATTAGTATCAAATTAAATTAAATTAGAAAGTAAGAAGTCCTCCTTTAACCTGGGAAATTGTTCATCACTAGTCAGAATATTGTTATAAAGACCAAAGTGAAGACCGATTAAGTTTCAAAGTGATTGTACGCTGGCAATCCTTCCAAGATATACTGAAAAAGAAACCCTAAGAAAATATTCTACAATTTCAACTGAATGTAACCTTATAATCTGTCATTTGGGAGTTCTTCAGATGATTTCCCCTTCATAACTTCTTACACATCTTCACAGATATGCTGTGGTGCCAGCTCTGTGTTTCCTAGATGCTAGAATTTACCATGGGTAAGATAACTATTGGAAAAGGTAGATATATAATTCTAGCATTGTCAAAGGTATTCTGGAAAGTGGTGGAAATCTAGGTTTTCACAGGAATTGTTCTGTCGCTTTCCCTGTATTTCATTTGTATTGGCTTTGCATGGCAAGGTTTTGGTAGCGGCGGGGGAGGTTACAGGGGTGGCTCCTGTAAGAAACTGCTGGAAACTTCCCCTGTGTCCGACAGAACCAATGCCAGCCGGCTTTAAGACGGACCCGCCGCTGGCCAAGGCTGAGCCAATCAGTGATAGTGGTAACACCTCTGTGATAACATTTTTAAGAAGGAAAAAAAGTTGGGAAAGTACAGTAAATGGCAGCTGGCAAAAGGAGTGAGAACATGTGAGAGGAACAGCCCTGCAGCCCCCCAGGTCAGTGCAGAAGGAGGAGGAGATGCTCCAGGCGCCGGAGCAGAGATTCCCCTGCAGCCCATGGTGATGAAGACCATGGTGAGGCAGGCTGTCCCCCTGCAGCCCAGGGAGGTCCACGGGGGAGCAGATCTCCACCTGCAGCCTGGGGAGGACCCCACGCCGGAGCAGGGGGATGCCCGAAGGAGGCTGGGACCCCGTGGGAAGCCCACGCTGGAGCAGGCTCCTGGCAGGACCTGTGGCCCCGTGGAGAGAGGAGCCCACGCTGGAGCAGGTTTGCGGGCAGGACTGGTGACCCCGTGGGGGACCCACGCTGGAGCAGGCTGTGTCTGAAGGACTGCAGCCCGTGGAAGGGACCCACACTGGAGCAGTTTGTGAAGAACTGCAGCCCATGGGAAGGACTCACTTTGGAGAAGTTCGTGGAGGACTCTCTCCCGTGGGAGGGACCCCATGCTGGAGCAGGGGAAGAGTGTGAGGAGTCCTCCCCCTGAGGAGGATGAAGCGGCAGAAATAACGTCTGATGAACTGACCGTAAACCCCATTCCCCGTCCCCCTGCGCTGCTTGGGGGGGGTTGGCAGAGAATCCGGGAGTGAAGTTGTGCCCAGGAAGAAGGGAGGGGTGGAGGGAAGGTGTTCTGAGATTTGGTTTTATTTCTCATTACCCTACTCTGGTTGATTTGTAATAAATTGAGTTAATTTTCCCCAAGCTGAGTCTGTTTTGCCCATGACAGTAAGTGGTGAGTGATATCTCTCCTGTCCTTATCTCGACCCACGAGCCCTTTGTTATATTTTCTCTCTCCTGTCCAGCTGAGGAGGGGGAGTGATAGAACGGCTTTGGTGGGCACCTGGCAACCAGCCAGGGTCAACCCATCACACACTGATTGCCTGAACTAGGCCTTTTCATCACACATTCATACTCATGATAAAATCACTTTATACCTCTGAGACAGTGTAAAGTCTACAGAATATGTAATTATTTTTTGTCAGCTTTATAAGTCCTTTCCCTAGTAGAATGGTGTAAATTTATTATAGCATAAATGAGAATCAGACTTCCTTTTTATTTCTTCAGTATAGTTTGGGGTTTTTACACAGTTCCTCCTAATGCTTTTGTCTTACACTGAACAGTGTGGTGACTTGAGTATATTGCACAAAAGATCAGAGGTAATGATTCCTAAGTATACCAAATATTTAGAAAAGTTGTCAACTTTTTTTTAGCAACATATAAGGAAAACAAAAGAAAAGGAACGAAATTTCTGTTACATGGTTTTTTGTTTGTTTTTCCTTGGAAAGTACAGCTTTTCTCAAGTGTTCCTGGGGTAGTAATTTTTTCTAAAGTACTCGTTGGGACATAAACAGTCACTAATTCATTCAGACTTTTTCTATAGCAGGGAAGTTCTGAACAACATGGTATAGGAAACCAAATACAGCTATTTTTAAATAAAGTAATCATAAATATTTTCATAAAACTAATTAATCTTTACAGAGACATAGGCACATTAAGTTAGAATTCATGTCAATATTGTAAATATTCTGTGCATCTTGAATTGCAGAGCATCAAATTGAAACTGAAAAATATTTAAGAATTCTATATATGATTGGTAGCTATATTAAGCCTTATGAAAAACATAAACTACAATTCTTGTGTACTGGCAGTAGCTGAATTCTCTTACGAAATCTGAAATACTAAAAGCAACAGAACTGAAATCAGTCTAAAAATCTCTCTAAATGTTATCTTTATTTTTTTATGTCACCTGTTCTAAACTGGAATGTAATAATTTTCCTGACTACCCACAGTATACCATTTTATAGTAATTAGTATTTGAATGTGTGTTAGCAGCTTTTTTGGCAACCTGTTTTGGGAACTTGTTAGAACTTTTCTAAAGTGAATATCATGGATAAAAAAATAAAGGCTTTGCAAAAATTGCGTAGCATTATTTGCTTTCCCTTTTACATCCACTGCAGTCTGTGATGTGTTTTTGTCTCTGAAATTTTTAAATAAATCTCATTAGAGAGCATAACTGTATATCATTGTTCCACTGCATCTCACTAAATGAAAATGTACTACAAACTCCTGCTCAAGTTGTAATACTCACTGTACATTGTTCATTATTTTTCCTGGAACTTGTATTTCAAAAATGCTTACAATAAGCTCAAGTTTACTTTGCAAAACTTCTGCCAGTAAGGCAAGACATGTATCTGTGAAGAAACTTTGGGGTAGAATGCTAATATTTAAGTGTCCTTTCTTCACAGCTGTAACTTGTCCCAGCATAGAGACTCTGCTCTCAGAACATGTTGTCTGGAGACTGATTTCTGGGTCACTGAATGAGTATGGAGCTCAAGTCATGCTCAGCTGCAGTCCTGGATATTATTTATTGGGTCGAAGACTCATACAGTGCCGGACTAATGGAACCTGGAGCGTAGGCAATGAAAGGCCAAGTTGTAAGGGTAAGGAACTTTTTTTTTTTTTTTTGATTCAGTGAAGTTTCTAATGTTAGAAAATATTTGGGAATGGCAATTCTGAAACAAGCTGAATCAATAAGAGAATTTTTATGGCAGCACTGTAGGAAAGAATTCTAGGGATCAGGTGAGCAGCTTACTAAATTATACCTTCTGGTATTTTTTAAGAAAAGAGAACAGAATCATTCTGCTCTGTCAAACTGTCTCAAGTCTGCAGATATGTCAGTAATACCTTATGACAAATGATACCAAAAGTATTTCATACGATTCTATGATAGTGATAACGGAATGAACATAAACATCAGGTAGCTTTTCATATTCCAAACAAATGGTTGAGCAAAACCTTCAGTATGATATACATATCGTGACAAACAGAAGACAAAATTAATCTGCCTAAATACAAGCTCCTAATGCCATATGAGACAAATTGCAGTATCTAAGCTGGTAGATAGTAAAGACAACTTGGGAGAGATTCTCAGCCTTCTTCAACAGCAGCTGGAGGCTAGACAGAACACCCAAAGTCATCTCAGATGCTACCGAATCGCTCCCAAGGCTGATTCAAGTATAAATTGACAAAATCTGTCACCAGTACTGGGAAGCATGTGGCTACAAACCTAAGGCACGGAATTTACAGAGGCAGTATTAGAGAATGATGCTAGCATGGGAAAAGAAGAATATAGAAAAGAGAACAAAGAAGGATGTACACCATTTAACTAAAAATAATATAAAACAATATTTATTTTCTAGAAAAGAAAAAAATGATTTGAGATGTTTTCAGAACAAGGCTCAACGAGCTACCTGTAACAGCAATCAGTATGACACATACATGAAAGCAGTGTATTTGATCTTATCTAAATAATGATGGGTTGTGGAAGATTATTGGTTCTGGTTTATTCCATTAGTTTTGTCTGGGGAAAATTTTCTTTTGAAAATACTCAATTGGAAAAATAAGGTGACTCTTCTATAACTCTTATAAATCACTAATAGCTATATCAATTTTCTTTTCAAATTTAAAACTAATGATTTTTTTTATTCTATTAACTGCAATTGTGGCCCTTTCCTTTTGTGCACACTTACTAAAAACCCTAGTTTTGTATTTGCTGCCTAATATGCAGCTACTGTTCAGCTGCTGAGAAGTCTTTCAAAAGCTCTTCTTGATCAACCTCTACAATTACAGAATTTCTATGTAAGCAGAAAATGGGATGACCAATATGGGATGCAGTTAACACAAAGCAAAGTATTAGGTAGATACAGAAACCCAAGATGTTGCTGATTGAAGGTATATTAGTTTATTTATAAGACAGGTAAATTATTTTGCCCTCTTTAGAGGATTTAATTATGGCAAATTTCATCCCCCAATAAATGTTCAGTACTATTTCCATTGGATACAGATCATTAAGATCCAGAAATACACTGTAGAGTATTTTGAGGAGTCTAGTGTTTACTTTCTGTCTGTCATTCACATGCTAAGGATAGGTGATACAAATATAGATTCTAGCTGTTTATATTTCTGAAGTAGCAGGAAAGCTAATTGAAACACTGATGGTAAGGCATTTAGATCATATTTATCAATATCTACTTGTGAATAGTATGTCTAATTAAGGGGGTTCTGGATTAAGAGAAACCTAAATAGTAAATTTATTTTATTTGTTTAAGAATATGCTGAACAGCTGCCTAACAAATCATGAGGTGGCTCAGTATTATGTATTTTACTTATTTTTAACTGTAATCACTGTAATTTAAAATAATAAAGCATTTGTAATATGTTTAGAACAATTCATTCTGTTGCATTTTAGAAAAAGAATTTGATTTTTTTAACATAGGGATAAGTGTAATTAATAATCAGCATTAGCATTAGAGGTTACAGTGTTAGCCTACTCCACAAATTACATTAATGTGACTTGATTGTAGTCAAAAGGATTCTTATCCACCTCTGGAAGCCTTACGTGCATAAGAAACTTTGATCACATATATTCTGATTATGACTGAGTTAACTGCACAGTGGTATGTACTTGATTTTATCCAACTTCTACCCATTTCCATGTTGTTTTCTATAGTGAACCTTTTAAAATATAGAAGAACATGGCTTTGAGGTTTCAGATAGGAAGTTTAGTTGTGATTAACATGCTTTTGAAAATAAAACCATGATTTATGCTAAGATATAATAAAATACAATTGAAGCTCTTGAAGGCATTGGTCTGCATCTTAAATTACAATATTATTGATATATTTTTCTAGAAACAAAAGACATAACAGGATGGTTTTAATTAAATTAGATTTTGATACATTCTTAAAAGGTAATTTCTCATGTGGTGCCTGTAATAGCTGTGGGTTGCAGCTTATGCTACAGAAGGCTTCTGTGATAATGGGTCAAGCCTAGCCTTAAGAAAAAACAGATTTATAGTTTTAGGAAATAGACTACCATATATGTTGTATGGTTATGAATAGTAGTTGGGAATAAGGAAAAAGACAGTTCATAACAATTCAGAGTACTACATGTTAAAAAAGGCAATATCTTTAAACAGACATAAAACTTAAAATGGCCAGAGAAGGTGTATTTGGGGAGTAGCCAGGAGTATGTACACATGGAATATAACCACAACCTTCCCAGGCATTCATGTAATTCCCTTGTTTCAGAGCTGGAAATACAGATTGTGTTTAAGCTGCTGTCAAGATGTGAAGATATCCTAATGAATTTTCAAATTTAGAACATGTGTTGCCAAATCAAGCATAATTTTAAACCCTTACTATGGAATACAACTCACTCCTATTACATTTACTTTTTAAGAAAATGTGAGGTGGTATATTGTCTTCCTGTCTAAGAAATTATGAAAAGTGTTTTCATATTTCAGTTTGTTCTGTTTGGCTTTTTTCCTAGTTATCTCCTGTGGTGGTCTTCCGTCTCCACCAAATGGAAATAAGATTGGAACCTTAACAGTGTATGGAGCTACTGCAATATTCACCTGTAACACAGGATACACATTAGTTGGTTCTCACGTGAGAGAATGCTTGGCAAACGGTCTCTGGAGTGGTACTGAAACCCAATGCCTAGGTAAAAAAACAAATTTCTGTTTTTTCTTTTGTTTTGTTTTAAGCAAACACAGTATCAAGTACTGGAATTCAGCTTTTATCAAGCAACAGCATTTTTAAATAAATGAAAAATAAAGGTATCTTAAATACAGAAATAGTGTGTACTGCATATGATTTTATACTATTCTACAAGCATATAACTTTTTATTAGAAGTTAGATTATATTTGATGTTGTTGGAATGCTCTTTGGACCAGCGGGGTTTTTTTAAGTGACTCAAGTGATTGCCCGCATTTACAGTACTTTGATTTGCTTTGTGGAGCAGTCACAGGGTGTGTGATGAAACTAAGCTGGAAGATGAGCTTCAGTTCAGGAGTATTCCTGATGCATCCCAACTACAAATGAGCTTTCAGCATATTGAACATTCAGTCAAGGGAAGTAGACAAGAGACAGCCCAAAGTAAAGCAAAGCCAACACCCTTCCAAACCCTGAGTTTGGACCTTAAGTTCTCATCCCAACTCTATTCTTCAGATCCACTCATGTTGGTTTGCACTCCTAATATAGACATAAGAAAACTCTTTTCTTTTTCAGTTACCTTTGAGGCTCAGCAGTGGCTGTATTCTTGGTTGTGGACAGTATATTTATTTCTGGAATCTTTTATTTGTTTTGTCTGCCCTCGTTTTGCAGATTTTCTTCTTGCCTCACAGCTGAATGTACTCAGTTGCTCGCAGGAAAGGAGGAATCTCTTCTTTCTTCTCTAGAGTTCAGCCTCACTTAAAAAGCAGCTTTCTTCTCTGCTGCCTAGCCACATCCTTTTAGCAGAACACAAAGTATTCCATGCCTGCCTAGTACCTTTTAAACAAAACAGTTTGACCATCTATCATATGCAAGAATTGAATTGTTTTACAGAGGAAATAATTAATTGTTTTAAAAAACAAAACAAAACAACTTGAGTAACTAAGATATCATTATCCAGAATAATCCATATTCCTGTTTTTTGCAGCAATGAAACAGTAAAAGCATTGCTTTATAAGGAAATGATAGTAGCTGTAACATGAATTGTCAGAAATTATTCTCTATCCAGAACTCACTTCTTGTAAAATTTTCAGGTAGGCTAGAGCAGTGTTTGAATAATTTGATACATGTCTAACAGTAACATTTGACTTAAAGCTTTTAAATAAATTATGCTGATTCATTTCTAAATTACAAAATCCCTTGTCGTCCTACTTTGTAAAAATGTTAAGTTTTTAAAAACTATATTAACATGACAATTTCGCACGTGAAAAATAAAATGCCAGTTATCTTCCTCTGATCTTGGTATCTTCAAAACATCCCACTAAAAGAGTGTGGATAGATATGTTCTGCAGTATCTCATGAAGACCAACATACTTTTGCCCTATCTGAAGAAATGAATTCAAAACGAAACTGAAAAAAAACTTTTTCTAAGCATCACTTCTTCAAACCTTCATGCTGTCTGAAGAATCCCTGATGTTGTCAATTCCATGAACCAAGTCAAAATAAACCTGACATCTACATTTACAATAAGTTTTTGTCAGTATGGATCTGTGAGAAAGAAGTTTTACATACACCCAAGGAACTGATAATGAAAGGTTGCTGAGCATTCTTAGACACCTGAATCCATTCTTAACTTTCTCAATGTCAATAGCGTCACTGTCTTTCTGTGTTCAGACAGACATGCATATGATTTCTGGCATATCAGGTTGCTGGTGCTCGTTACCTTGTAGATGTAAGTGATAAGTAGGCAGTCTGTGCTGGTTTGCCTTACATTTCTAAGCAAAGTTACTTCATAGTACCATCATAAAGGGTGTTTGCAGTTATGGATCTTTGAGTTCATGCTCTCACCAAGGTGCAAAACTGAAAGAAATGGCTACAGTTCCCCTGAGGAAAACATAGAAGATCAGAGCTGCATTTTAAAACACAGCAACATTCCCCTGGTAGAATATTCTATTAAAAGAAAAGAAGAACATCTGCATCCCAATAACCAGGTGTGATAGGACCACATACCAACTCAATCACGTCTTCAAAAAAACAATTTTCAAGTGTCAGAAATTTCATCTTAGCAGGTTATTAAGGAAAAAGAATAGCAAGTATCTTTAGATAAACATGATTTTTAACAGAGTACTAGTGAGAACATCCTGCATTTCTGAAGATCTTTAATGTCTGAAAATTCTTCTAGAGAAAATATTTTTAAACAGGTTGCAAACCACAAGACAGTAATGCACTAACAGACAAAAGCATAATAATCGAACCTTGATGAAAGAGAATGTGGAGTTAATCAGCTGCATATTAACTCTATTCTTCATCTGTATAGAAAAGACAATTTGATGTATTGGGTTATAGATGAAATACAGAAATATAGGAGTCTTCTCTCAGAGACAGGGATAAAATCTCAGTCTTTGTGTCCTACTTGCCATGTCGATTGCCTTTTCTTGTTTCAATTCAGATACTAGGCTGTAGCAGCAAGGAAAATGAAGGCAGAATCTTTTCAGAAAATAGCATGAGATCATGTAATTCAAATCTCAGTTAAGATTTTATAACCTTTGATCATGTATTCCCGATTGAGTCCTTCATTTTGCAACAGTAATGTTTGTAGTACAGTTTTTGTGAATATAGTTTTACAGTATGTCATCTCTTAAACTACGGGGTGGTCAGAAGTAGTAACCATTGTCTGATAGAGCTAACCTAGCTTCTACATGGCAGTTTGTTATTAGTGAGTTCCCAGCAAGACGTAGTTGTTTCTGGCAAATTTTGTGAAGAGGAAAAACACTTCTCTGGCTTGGTATATTTTCAATTCCATACACTTTACTTTTCAATTTAAAATGTGCTGTATTAAACATGATGTCATTTTGATATAGGAAATAATGGCATAAATGGACTATACTTTAATTACTACTCATTTTGATATTTAGAGCAGTAAAGGAGTAAAATACATCTTTTTTTTTTTACCTAGGAAAAAGAATTCCACTAAGGTGCTGGTTAGGGGAATGCTATGCTTCAGCATTACTTTTTCACATACATAAGTTCATCAGTTCCACAGTGGAACTATGTAAGAGGTTTGCATGTGAAGATACATCAGCTTCCTACTGGTGTCAGGTTATCCCTGGACTGAGGCTGACTTTTAAAAGATGTTGGAACTGCAACTGTGAAGATCCAACAGCCTCAAATTTGCATGTGTAGGAGTATTTTCCTCAGCCCTTTCTTCTGTTGCAAACACACAAGCTATATTGTAAAAAAAGAGCTATTACCCCTCAGGTTTTTGCAGTGTGTTATACCATTCATTGCCAGTGTAGTGCCTCGCACCTGCATTTAATAATTTCGAGCATAAAGATATGTGTTAGCATTCATTCATTTTGACTAACCTGAAATAGCACTTCATCATCTGATCAATAACAACAGGATTAGTACTTATGTACTGCTTTTCTTTTTTGAAAGGCTATACACACAGGATAATTTACCTGCCAAAATATACAAACTAAATAATATACAAATCTCAGTGGATTCTGTTTGTATTATAAATAACTCCTGCTCATGGAAGGCTGGAAAAGATTTTTTTTTCTTCTATTCTGACTACTGAGAAATATATTTTACCACTGAACACCCCAGAAGATTGTCTATGGTAGCCATAAATTTGGATTCAAATAGCATAGAGATGGAGAAGAACTGATCAGTACAGGACTTAGATAGCAAACAGTTTATTCTTGAAATCGGTTTAAAAACTACACACAGTGACGCTTTTAACTCTTTGGGAAGCAGCTAATAAGTTTACAAGATCTCATAGTTAGGAAAGCCAGTATTTATATACAGCTTGAATTTCATTTATATGAATTAATCATTTTCTTCTCCAGGAGTGATTTGCTGTTGGATTTTGTCTGTTTCAGTTTTTTACAAATCTGCATTGAAATTGATTGAAATTGGTATCCATTATCTTATCCCATTGGTCATAACTAATAACTTTTTTTTTTTTCCACCTGACTGTCTGCATTTTGAATGATTTCTACAGATCTATTCCCACTTGTAATGAACACAGGACCTCTTGCAGGAACTATTAATGCAGTAAGAGCAATGCTTGTCTTACGATACTTCCCAATTATTTTTCTAAAAAATTTGATGGACTTCAGTTTCTATTTGATTGATTGCATTGCTGAATGCAACCCTATGCTTAGAGCTTGTAAATGCATGGATCTACCTCACTAGACAAAGAAGATCACTTTTAGAGCTGGAAGGTTGTTAATCACTGTTTAGTCTTTGCTATTTCAAAATCAGACAAGCTCTATAGCGCCAAAAATCTGCACAGCTCTGCGTGTGAAAGTCTAAATTTGAGTTATCATCACATGCATGCTGCAGAAGGTTATATTTCTGCTACTAAATCTCTTTCTGCCTCTCTACATTCTCTCACATAAGGGATTTTCACACCATGTACTTTAGACACCTAATTTAGATGCAATTTAGAGTACAATCTAAGATCCTAAATTCCCAACAAGGTCAATGGAACTATGCAGGCTCCTCCAGAGAGCAATTCAGGAAAGGTAAATTCTTAAATTTTAAAGCTAGATGATGTGAATGCCACCAGTTGTGTATTCCTAAATTTCAAGGACAGCATGCACCAAATTTATTTCAGAGGTGCCTTTAGGACTTACCTGAAGCCTGTGAAAATCAGGAGGCAGACACCCAGGGAGCTCTGAATGAGCCTTTCCATTTCAAAGGAATGATAATGAGTCAGAGATTCTTTTTACCTACACTGTACCTGCATGAATGTAATTCAGGACAGCTGTAGATGAAAATAGGTATCACTTTATGTTACCCACTGGTCTGTGTAGAATCAATTTATGATTTCAGGCCAGCTGAGTACACTAATTTCTGTATCTTGGGAAAGGGTTTGTCAAGTTTGTCAAGTCCTTATTACTTTTCTCAAAAGAAAGTTAAAACCAATGACTCATTAACTAGAGTCCAAGGCTAAATATAAGACCTAAGTCTTCAGGTAGTTAAAATTATGTGTATTTTTTCTTAGTTATACAAGGATAAATAAGAATTGTTAGGCAAGATTTTTTTTTCAGTTTCACTCAATTACTCACACAGCTGATATTTCATATCTCTTCCCCTTTTTTCCTTCCAAGAATAATTGCACCTATAAGTCACAAAACATATGTGTTTGTGTCTATGCTTTGTGTGGGGGGTGACCATACATACATGTAAGGCATAGATCAAATTGGAAACACTTAAGAGTTTGCTTAACTCTTTCTCTAGTATTGGTGGCATTTAATCATGGACTAAAGTGTTTTCCTGAACAGATATTTTTACTGACTTTTTATGACTTTCAGGTGCAAAACTATACATAAACAAGTCAAGGGCATACTTCAAAATCTAAACTTAAGTATAATATCTACTCCATTCCATTTTCATGAATTTTTAGCACTTTTATTTTCCAAAAAAAGTAAAATTCCATATCTTATGTAATTCTATAATATATATAATTCTCTACATTTATCAGTGTGAAAAAATGCTGCTGATGACTGTGCTTGTGTAAAAATATCTGATCCTGTAATTGATAACTCATAGGTAAACTGCAGTATGATACTGTGATATGGGCTTATATTTCAAATTCTTATTAAAATAGAATAGAATTATTTGTATCTTGCTTTCCAGATGTTTTAGACTAAAACTACTGAACCAACCTTGAACAATGTGAACAGTATTTCCTTCATTCTTGAGAGCATATTTTACTAAAGAATCCACTAGAAGCCTCCTTAATTTTCTTTTAATCTAATTTTACTTGATGGGAAAATTACATACATTTTGTGTTATTGCACTGCTCTTGCAGTTCTCAAGCTGTAGGAATATTTAATTTAAATAAGTCAAAATTCTCAGAAAAATCATTAAATCCACTAGCTGGAATGATCTGTAAATGAAATGACTCACATAGTAAGTCCAGCAACTTGTTAAATTCCCCTTTAAGAGAAAGTACATAATATTTTGTATTTTGCATTATGCTATTTGGCACATCTCAGCTATCTTTCTTCTTGAAATTTCCTGTGGTTCCCTGTGTTTGGCTTCAGTGCAGCAACTGCTTTTCAATTCTTCACCCTTTAGGTCTAGAAAAATTAAAAAAAAACCCAAAAACAGATGTATTCCACTCTATTTTGTATAAATACAGCTTCTCTTTTCCCATTTTGCATCTGTTTCATAGATTTCCTTTCCCCAAATCTGCCATTGTCCCAATTGCCTGAATGACAATTTTCAGAATTGTCCCAATGCCTGAGTATGTAGGGCCATGAAGAATTGTTTTCTTTAGAAGAAATTCTGATTAAAACTGAGGTATACCTCTGCTCTAGTACATAGTTCATCTAGGCTGTAGATTAACCAGGCCGTGAATTAGTTACTCCTAGTAGTACGTTTAGGGGGGAGAGATGATAGAGCAGTAGAGGGAATCAATTAAGGAACTACACAAATAAACAGAACTAATATATATGATTTGACTGGGTAAGTCCGAGGTGATGCATATGTCATTGTGAGGCCTCTTTCTACCATGCTTGAAAGATGGGAACAACTGCAATTACTGGAAAAAACCCCAATTTTAACATCAGGTTTCCAAAGAAGGCAAGAGGCTAGCTGTTTCACCTCAGTGGAAGAAATTTGGGAGCAAGTATTAGGAACTAAGTCCATTTCAAGGCATAGGGAAAACAAGAAAATAGCTGGGAATGGAAAGGATGGAACAATCAAAACAAACCTTAATAATCTTACTGCCTTTTCCAATGACTGTCTCATCCGATGTAGTTTTCAGTGGATTTCAGCAGTAGAGTTCTTTCACTTCGCGTTGTAGCAAAACTTTTGAAACAGTCTCCCATAATATCCTTGTAGTCAAATTGCGAAGACAGGGACTGGATGGGGGGACTACAAAATGGGTGGGAAACTAGTTGAACCAACAAACTCTGAGGGTAGTGTTTCATGATTCAAAGTATGACTAGTAGCCAGTGGATACTGAGGATGAATACTGAGGCCAATACTATCCAGCCTCTGTCAGTGACTTGGATAACAGGCTGGGGTGCAGCAAGTTTAAGGATGCCACTAAATGATGGGACAACAGTTGATATGCTGGATTGCTAGACAGAGGGACCTTGGGAGTCTGGGGGAATGGGCCAACAAGAAGCCCACAAAGTTCAACAGATACAGAATCCTGCACTTTTCCTAGAATAATGCCATTCATGAGTACTGGCTTGGAACTGACTGGGTGGAGAGAAGCTTTACAGAAAGCAACCCAGGTGACCTAGTGGCAAGGCTGAACAAGAGTTAAAAGTGTGGCCTTGCAGTAAAGAAGATCACAGACTGGACTCTGAGCAGCAGTGTAGTCAGTGGGTCACGGTTATTATTTCCTCTTCAGCACTCATGTGGAAAACTGTGCGTAGTTTTTGTGTCCTCCACCATCCAAGAGAGGTACTGGAAGCTGAAGCAAGTCTGGGGGAAGGGCCCATTAAGGGGCTGGGGGCTGCAGGATGTGATAGACAAGGAGAGGCTGAGCGAGGCTGGAGGAGAGAGAATGGTAAGGGGGTTCATATTACTAATTTGGACTGAGATCAATAATGTAAATTATTCCATGAGACACTTCAAGGACAAAAATACACTTTCAATGTCCGTGTTACTCTCTGTTGCCATAGTCCTTGTCAGGGGAAGAGTAGCTGTATGAGAAGTTGGGTGTGAAAACCTTACATTCATACTTTCTTCAACAAATTCACAGAATATCACAATGTCTCCTTAAAGACATCAGCAATCCTACAATTAAGATTATTATAATAATCCTGTATGTATGAAAAAAGTAATCAAGTGGCATGTGTTTTACCATTCTGGTGTTTTAGAAGAGCCATTAAGCGTAAATGAAGTACACTGCCTAGCATTATTAAAGGGTCTTTATTAGAAAGGAGATTCAATCCCAAAGAAGCTAAATTACAAACAAGCTTGCTGTTGATGGATACAGCACAGAACATCACCCCCCCCCCATTCTAGCAGCAGACATGAGCCTCGGGTCCCTGTCCTCACATCTCAAAATGAGGACTTAGCATAGTTTCAGATGAAATTATTGCCAGTCGTAATTAATCAGTGTCACCAAAAAATTGAACTTTTTTTCTCCTCTTTAATCAGTAAAGAGAAACAGTTTCCTGCTGAGCAGCTCTGTTTTCAAACAGAATGAAGAATCTAGGGAGAAGAAAATCATTACTTGGCTTCCTTAGTGCCAAGAGTGCTATTAATCTGGAGTAGTGTGTTCTGTATTGTTTAACAGCAGCTGATATAACTAAGGAGGAAACAGTGCTGGTAGACATTCCTTCCTTTCCATGCCTTCATCCGTCTGGAAAAGGTGGCTATTTCAAAGTGTACTGACCACATTGGAAAGCAATATAAAGAAGTGTTCATTATAATTTTGACATGAATATGAATTTATAAGCACAGAAAAGGCATTAAATATGTCACTTTAGCTAAGAATCAGCTGAAGATAACATAAAGGTGATTATTATTTGGAAAGAGTAAACACGATAAAAACACTTTTTACGATTCATTACTAAAAGCCATTAATAAATAAACATGAATTTAATTGTAGAAACTGGAGCTGAATGTTAGGAAATATTTGAACATAACAAGGTATACTTAGCTGTAGAAATTAATTTTTTTTTTCAATAAGTCTATGTAGAAACCTGCTTTCTATGTTGCAGGCTTTGAATTAGACTGGAGAAAATTTCTAATAAATAAAAATAGGGGCCTAAATGGCATTGTAAAGGAGCTGATATAGCTAAGTGGGACTTACATACATATCTGAAATAACTCAGTGTTTCTTCTCTTGAAGGCAATAGACTGACTGTGATCCCACAGAAATTATTTATGTTTTCTTTATTTTTTAAAAAATTAGTTATGTTTTGTTTTGGTTTTTTAATGTGATTACAGTCTTAGGATCTGCCTACTAATGTCTGAGGACCTGCTAGTGAGAAATCAATTATTTGCTGGATATGTATAATAACAAGGGCTATGTTTGGTCTAATAAAATAACAACACCAGGACATGCAAACGAGCATGAAACTTGATTATGTCTCTTGTTAAATCATGAGAACAATGCGTAGACATGTTTTTCACTAAGATTCTCTAAGACAATTTCCAGGAACAGTTCAAGTTAGCTTAAACCAGTACTGATCCTGGTAGGCAGCTTGCTAGCAGCTGTGCTGGTTTGGAGGGCAAGAGATTTTCATTTTACGGATGTAGACTGCTCTGTGCTGGTTGGCCTCTGCCAGAGAATGGTCCCAACGATGTTTATTAGTAGAGATCTACTTACAAAGTCCAAGGCAAATCATGAATGAGAGAAACCAGAACTCTATGATGAAATAACAGTATGGGTTTAAGAGTTAAAGACATTTTAATTCACACTTCTCTGAGGAAAAAGGCAACCTTACTAAGGCAAAGGGGAAAAAAAATCCACGCTAAAATTGTCAGTTTTCTAGCAATTAAACGGAATGTTTTGTAATTTCAGACATTTGCAATTTACATTTTCCAGACATTCTTCTGACAAATTTGTCATTTCTGCAACAGAATCTGCAGAAAATATACATAGGAAAATTAAAACTATTTGAATATCACTTCACCCTAAAAAAGTAGAAGTATCACCTGTAGTTTTTACACCTCAGAACTTGTTCTGTACAGTGCAGTCTTTGACTCTAATATATAGTTTATTGAAAGCAAGGATGAAATTTTGTTTTCCTATCAGCATTCTTGTAAATGTTGGCAAGTTTTGTAAGAATATATGTTTTTGATATGTTGTTCTTTTATTGTAGCTGGTCACTGTGGTTCTCCGGACCCAATTGTAAATGGTCATATTAGTGGAGATGGTTTCAGTTATCGCGATACCGTAGTCTACCAGTGTAATCCTGGCTTTCGACTTGTTGGTACATCTGTCAGAATTTGCCTACAGGATCACAAGTGGTCTGGACAAACTCCTGTTTGTGTCCGTAAGTATAATTAATTTTTCACTGAATTATTACTACTGTTTTAAACGTAATTGAACATTAACAGTGGATTGGGTGTTCAAAGGTGTTGGAATGAGATGCTCAGATCAGATTTTTATTGGACCTATTTTCAATTGCAAGAGTGATTATGATAATCTAATGCAGTTTCTAACCTAGAACAGACTGAAAAAACTATATCCAGTAATTTCTGAATTCTGTTGTTTCAGAAACAGGATTACATAGGCATTGAAGTGGATTGAACAGCAGGCTGCAACTGTATAACTTCATTTATCTCTTTCTTTCTCCAGGCATAATTTCTATGTCAAATGTGGGCTTACTAAGCCTCTCCCCTATTTTTTCACAAGGAATACCAAAATCCCTTGGTCTATTTTCATTGTTTGGTGGGTAAAGCTGGAATACTGTTCATCTGTGCAGTTTTGATGGTGACTGCCCATTTTTCCAAGTTGGCCTCCTAATATTTACCAGTGCAAGCCCAGGCATGGTATTGGATTATAAGACATCTGTTAGAAAAAATGTTAACTTTTTTATACCCTTTAGTAGGACTTTTTTTGCTCTTAATTCACCTGCTTTTGAAAATCCCATAATTAATTGCTGGAATTGTTGAGTCTTTCCTACTCTACTTCCATCCTCATTTGCATAGCAGTTTTTGTGACGTTTTCTGAACCATCAGCCATTTAATCAGTCAAGTCTGATTTCTCTGCTTTTTATTTTACTACTTTATTGTGTAGTTGATTTTATTGTTCTTTTTCAGTTTAATAAGGCTCCCTATTTCTATACAGTTTTTATTGTTTTTAATGGAGCAATTATATAAATTATTTCAATTTTGTAATTTTTTAAGATGTCTGCAATTCAGACAGAAGTACTTTTGTCTATGCAGAGATAGTCACTGAGATGATCAGCTTTTCTGTTCAATCCGTGTTAGTATCCTGGTTTCGTTTCTGAGAAAATACATTACTCATGAATCATTAGATTTAAAAATGTTCAGTATTTTCTGTCTTAGTGGTAAAATGAAAATTTCAACCTGTATACAGCTGCAGAAAATACCTGCCAAGTGTCATTGTCCTTTTAAAATCCTATTTATATCTTCAAGTGATTTATATTCATCAAAGGAGAAATGCCACCAGCTAGCAGTATTACTTTTAGTGGATTAATTTTACTGTGCAGTGAATAAAATCCCTTCAAAAGAAAGGGGCAAAGCTGAGGCGGGGGGGGGGGAGGCTTTCTTCCTAAATTGATGTTATCGTTACTCTTATGAGAAGAACTGGCAGCAATTTCTGTCATTATAGGTTGTCTAATACTTCCCGTTACAACATGGTTTTCTTTTACTTTTAACTGCCAGACTAAAGAGCCATACAAAGTGATTTTTTGTTACATCAGCATCCAAGCTTCAGATGATTTTCCTATTTTTTAAATTTATTTATTGTTCTATTTATTAAAAATTCTCATAAAAATGGCTGTTATTTCTGAGAAGAAAAGTAAAAACATACTGTTTACCAATGCTAGAAATGTGCTCTCTAATGTGATACTGAAATGGTTTTCTGACTGAGCAGTGTGGACCAGGAACTACAAATATGGCAGAGGTACCATGAAAAAGTTATGGGCTGTGGTCCTCAAAATTTACCACAAATTGGTCTTTATTTTGTGAGATTCTTACAGAAGATCACACATAATTTTGTATTTCTAATTGGCTTTGAAAGGAATTTCAGAGTTGCAAGTACTAGACATTGCAATCTTCAAAAAATATCTAAGGAAGGACTCGGAGTACTCCACCCGTGACTACTTTAGCTTCTTAGTTTCATATGAAAGTCAGCCGCCTTCATCTTGCACAATTTGTGACACGCAGGTGTTTCCCTGTCTCTTTATTGGATAACCAGTTGGACCACACTTTAGCCAAATATTTTCTGAAAGATCTTTTCACTTGCTGGTTATTGAGAGTTAACAGGAGATACAAAGATGTCTGATCAGTTCCTTGTGAGTAGCAGCACAACAGAAATCAGGAGACTAACCTTCTTTGCTAAAAGTATATGCTATATTAATGATGACTGAAACATTGGCTTAGTTATATAGCTAGGTACTCAGACTGGATTTTTTTTTTTTTTTCCCAAGTACTATCAGTACTACCATTATTTCTTCTGTGTTATGTATTTTCTGTGGTGAGATGGAAGTCTCCAGGGTCTAAGAAAGATACTGTGTTAAAGACTGGAGTATATATTTGGGAGTTATATTACATTAAGTACGTTGATCTCTTCGCAATATAATAGGCAAATGTGTGATTCTTTAGCGAGTATTGATTTCAGACATGCCAGGTACATCTATTTTCCCATGACACATTTAGCATGTGTGTGGATACACATGCATGTGTGTGCATGCATGTGTAGGACAGTTATTTATATTAGGATGGAGGAGGGAAGTTGTAATCCACCATTTAGATGACATAAAAACAACAGTAATAACCTTTATTTGAAATGTCTTGGCTACTGCTTAGGTAAACAGTATTAAATTGATTGCGTAAAAAGCTTAGTGGTGATTGAAAACACTATAATGCCAAAATGATCTACTTTGCGTTTGTTGGTTTTTTTTTTTTTTTTTTTAAAGATGCTTTTAAGTACTTGCTACTACTGCGTGAATCCAACTACTGCAGTGTTGGTCAGTCAACAGCTCAATGATACCTAGTAACTGTAATGGAGCGGTGACAGAACTAGATGCAGTGATTAAGATCTCAGTGTCTGAGATCTTTAGCTTCTGGAAGGTGTTACAAAACCCAGCATCCTGTCACGAGTAATAAGGTCTAACCAGGAGCTGACTGACTAGGGTATGCTTCTGTTGAAAAGGGCAACTGAACAGAATTATCCATCATTATTAGAGTTTTTACAAGAGACCTAAATTTATGTTGTTAAAACCTATGGCATATAATTTGTTCAGGAAACTGCAGAAAGTTAAAGGTAATAGCATTTTTTAAAATTTAATAGGTTTTTATATAAGAATTATGTTAAGTGATTTATCATGGCCCTGGAAATGGCTTTATTTATGCAAACTTGATCATCTGTAACAGTTTAGAAATGCAACAACTGGGCTAGAATAAAGTTGATCCTGTGCATGTAGTAAGATTTTATTCTGATGTTTAGGGTTACATCTTCCAATGCTTCAAATGAGATGGTGCAGAAAAGATTCAAGTGTTTTAAGTAGATTTATTTACACAGTTTAAGGGCTAAATACATAAGTCTCTATATAAGAAGGTGTCCCATTTAATTCTCAAAGATCAGGTACTGTTGAAAATACTGTTTCACAGTTGAACTCCATGATAAAATAAAAAGAATCACATTTAAATTATTTTTCACATGTCTCTTCAAGTTAAAAAAACAAACAAACCAAAAATAATAAAGCAAAAGATAAACCTGTGTATAGGATATTTATTTGTGTATGATAAACATCACCAGCACAATGTTGAAAAGTTGTGTGTGTGTGTGTGTGTGTGTGTGTGTCTGTATATACACATTCTGGTTTTATATTGTCAGTATGATGCTTTTCTATATTTTTCTATATTATTTTAATGTCATGTGGAAAGCTAGAGCTTGACCATAATAAGTGTATTTTGTAAGTGTCATTTAAGCATAATCAACACATGTACTACACATAACGGGAAAGATTTACTCCCAACAATGATTTCTCTATTGCCATAAGAAAATCTGATTAAAAGGATCACTACTTCAGCAAAGCAACTCAAGAACTTTGGAACAGGTATGCTTCAGAACTCCAGAATGCTCTGAAGTAGTACATCAAATTCCATTTGTTTGGCCTTACTACATTTTGAAGCTTTTAGGGAAAAATATTTTTTTTCAGTTGCATTAGTAGGAAATATGGTGAACTCTTTACATTTTTTAAGGTCTAATATGTATCAGATGAGTGTCGAAACGCATGTATATATGTAATTATATTACAACTTTCAACATAAGGTAAAAAGTAGATTCTAAAAGTTTTACTGAGAAATTAAGATTTTTCTCCTGGCAGTTAAGAATTCTGAATATATATATCCTATTTTTTCTTAAATTTCTTGTATAAATATAAAAGGCAAATTCAGAAGGAAAAAAAAAAAAAAAACACAAAACAAAAGAGCTCCAACCTGTAAGTGATTCCATGGAATAGTACCTTTCAGTTAGATGCTAGCCTGCCTATTTTTTTTTTAACAGCAATCACATGTGGACATCCTGGGAATCCAGCTCATGGAATGACTAATGGCAGTGAGTTCAATCTAAATGATGTTGTAAATTTTACTTGCAACACTGGGTACTTACTTCAGGGTGCTTCTCGAGCACAGTGCCGAAGCAATGGGCAGTGGAGTAGCCCTTTACCCAACTGCCGAGGTAAGAAACTCTCTTATACATTCTCTGCTCTCTAATGACTTATTTCAGGCATGATCCTTTACCCTGCCTTCACAATATTGGGATATAATTCAGAAACCTGACCTTTAGGAACTTATTGCCACCTTTATTTGAGTTTTTTGCATTTCTATATTGGAAAGTGGAGTTAGGGCTGAGTATTGGGGAAGCCTAGGCTTTTCAGTATTTTATCTTAAAGTTCTCAGACTGCAATACCTAGCATTTAATTTATAGACATAAAGTGTACTTTATATCACAAAAGTTATATTACATTAATAAATCACAGTTGGCTATCTAGCCTGAATTAGGTGCACTAGAATACAGTTTCCATAAGTGGTCCATTACTCCTATGAAAACATATTCTTGCATCAAAACACTCTTCATCCTTCTGTATTTCCTAGCAATGCCTGAGAGATGTTAATAACTCTTGTACATGTGAAACCTGACTTTTCTTTACCCAGAAAAAAAATGATAAAGTAAGATTTAATTCTGATTGGTTTTTTCCGAAGACATATCTGAACTTAATTACTAGTACGCTCTGGGTAAGATGGAGATGTTTGAGAGATGAAAATGAAGCAAGGGTTTGTGTTATGAAGAAACCTGTGTATTGAATGTACATATTAGGGAAGGACAAAAAGAAACCATTTTAAAACACAATCCAAAGTTCTCAGATTTCATCGTGTCCTTATTATTTATTTATCCAGATGCCAGTAATGTAATTAAGATTAAAAGGAAAACAAGTATCTAAAGTTACCCTATTGTTACTCTTTCCATTTATGGCCACTGTTTTTATTTATTTTCCTCAACCTTTGGCTATTGTTGCAGAATATGGAGGTAACATCAAATCTTTGGTCTGTTCCACCAATATCTTTATCAGACCACTAAAATATGTTCATTGGTCAATTGTTTGTTATGTTGTATGCCCCAAAATAGCTTGTACTGGTGTAGTACATGCTTTCTCAATGCTGAATCCAATAATATGGTGATAATATTTAATGATATTGTGAAATGTTTTCTTCTGAATCACTGAGGCAGATTGAATATCTTCTGGCTATAAAATAAATGCAAATTGTTGGAGAGGTGAAAGGCAGGACATGAGGTGAATCATGTAAGACATACTGAAAGATCTCAAAAGCCTGGAGAAAAGTTTCTGAGATACTGTATATCCTTCAGTGCTCTTTTTGTGAAGGCTCCAGAAGGAAATGTATTTTAATGGATCTAATTTAAAACTGTTGTTTCTGGTCATATTCCCTTTTCAAAGCTGGAATTGTCCAGGTCCATTTATAACTATTGACAACAGTACCAATTTCCAAATGTGTAAACCAAAACCAAATAATAAATGATTAGTCTCTGGAGAGAACCTGATGATTTTGCCTGGTATGGAACTTGTAAAGAAATAGAACACAAAGACCAATCAACTGATTGATTGATCAGTTGATCTATCTATACATGTATGTATATATATAGAAACTACATACATATTATACCTAAGATAGATTTTTGAGTGTTAAATTGGAATTGGCAAGGCTGGCAAGGTTTCCTTCTGTGACATAATTTGGCAAAACTTTGCTAACTCATGTATCCTCTCAAAGGAATATCACACAAGTCACTTAGGATTTTCCTTAGGCTGATGAACCTTTCAGTTCTTTTGCATGGATTGTATCTCATGCCTGAATGCTGGCTACAAACTTAAGAAGCTAAAGATTACATTACAAATTTTAAAAACATGATTTTTTTAATTAATCTCATCTTCCACTATTCAGAATACAAGTCTGGAATTCTGTTGTCCTCTCTGATTAGACAGGTCCAAGTTAGACAGACTGTTGAAAAGGGGGGTTAATACTAAAGCAGATAAAATAATTTCTCCAGAAATGCAATGGCTAGTAAGTTTTTCTTGAGTATTTTCTGTCACTGGAAAAATGATCACGTAAATGTTAAATCAATGTAAGTACTATGCTTTTCGTCCCTTGTAACTTGTCTTTAATGTGCTAAAGGAAATTGCAGTCAGTGAAGTTGTGCTAAGGATACTAACATTGAGACTAAAAATCATGTAATAAGAAGTTAACTTCAGCTATTGGTAGCTTTATTATCTTCACCTGTTGGTTTATTAAAAATCATATTGTATTACAATGGTTCTTCCTAAGAATAATAATCATCTTTGGTGATTAGCTCACCATATTGTTTCAGAGATAGCTGATGCAATTTCAAGCTCAGTGTGTGTGGAATTAGATCTTTTATTCTCATTAAAACAATACAGAGATGGCAATTCCCTCAGTCACTACCCTCAGAATTTATTCAAGTGAGTTAACTAGCATAGCAATATAATTATTGGAACAGAGAAACAGGAATTAGCAAACTGTTCCAATTTAGGCTCATGTACTTTTTTTTCCCCTTTTATACTGTTTTGTTTCTCTAGACTTTAGTGAACAAACTCCTCTATCTCATCTGTGAGGCATTTAAGTAAGGTTTTATTTGTTGAAAATACACATTTGTTCACATATCCTGTAGATGCAGTCTGGATCTGCTCTATTTGACTGTCAGAGGCAGAGATAACCCATTTATGAGCTGGGTTACTCAGCTATTTACATTGAAATCAAGTACATTTATTAAAAGGAAAACAAGTGAAAGTGAAAGAGAAAAAAAAACCAGGAAAGTTATGAAAAATAATGCAATGACTGAGATTTAAAAAATAAGAACATAAGAATTAGGAGCCTTACAGTTACTCCAACATTATTTCAGTTGTGTCTCCTGTCTACTTTAATTGTCCTTTTTTAATTCATCACATGAATTTGAGTTTGATCCAGGTCATTTTATGGTCTGAAATCTTGTTTAAGGAGGTTGGTTTTCTGAAAGCAGTGAGTATTATAGATGCAACTCTGCCAAGATCCATTCACTTACGAATGGCAAACTCCTGTTGCAGTGGAGCAGCCCAGAGTTCTCTCAGTTGAGTATCTACAATTTTGTCTGTTCTGATGCAGGTGGTGGAAACACAGACTTTTGCCTTTCACTCAGTGCTTCTTCACTTCATTCTTCTCTTCACTTAGTATGTCTTTCTCTACAGCAATAGTTATTTTTCAGTGACTGTCTTGTTTCTCTTCCATCATGAACTGTGAGGATTCACCTAATCTTGTCACCTACTGCTTGTCTGTTGCCTCACTGTAGGTCTGTATTACAAAACATAGAGTTGTTTAGGAACTGTAATCAATAAAGATTTAAATATTACTGAAATCAGTGTGACAAGTATTTATATAATCACAGCTTGCAATAGTGGTCAGTATAGGGAATGGATAAGTAATTGTTTTTCTACACTGGAATGTTTGTTGGTATATGATGTGGGAGAATGTAACCTCAAGTTAAAAGAGAAGGAGCTCATTTCAAAAACAAAAAAATTATTTAAAATGCAATAAAAACTGTAAGTATTACTCAAATGTCACCCCTTCTACTCTTGTCTGAGAAATTACAAAACCGAAGATGTACAAGAAGTAGAGTGCCAAAGCTGAGTCTCAGAGCCTTGGTTGAACGTAAGAAAGTCACAATTAGTGGGAGAAACAGAGACTTGGTCAGAATAATACAGAAGTGTTGGGGCATGATCAACCTTGAACTCCAGGTTGACATTTAAAGTGTTTGAAAAAAGAGATATGTTATAAAGTTTGCAGTTTCTCTAGATTCAAGGTGATCAACCTTGAAATCCATGTTGACATTTAAACTGTTTGAAAAAGAGATAGGTCATAAAGTTTGCAGTTTCTCTAAGAAACCCTACTTTTAGGTTCTGTAGAGGAATATACTATCTAAAGTAATAGTAACTGTTGTAAATGTATTTGTGCACCAGAAGATATTTGTAGTGCAAAGGGAATAGGTGATATCCACGTCAGTTTAAGCATATCAGTGTTAGAGTAGTTCTATACCATTGACCTACTACATGCATCTCTGATCTAGAAATTTGGGAGATTTTATTTCAATTAGATGAAATTTTAAAATGTATTAATTGTCTTGATAACTGGTATTGTTTCTCATTTTAAGTTAGTGTGGTGTGTTAAACTTGCAGTCACTATGTAGCGATTTCTCTCTGCCATTCCTTCCTTCTCACTTTTTTCTTCTTCTCTGACGTGGGTTCTCCACAGCCTACCGTTCCTTCAGGAACATCTCTCTGCTCTGGTGTGGGTCCTCCATTACCTGCAGAGAGTATCTGCTCCCCCATGCACTGCCTTCTCCTCTAACCTTCGTGTTCCCTCTGTTGTTTCTCACTAATTCTTTTGTGCCCCCCCTCCTGTCTCTGTGGTGTTTTCTGCCTTTCCTAAACATGTTTTCACTGAAACACAACCTTCCCTCATGGACTCAGCTGTGATTTGAGGCGAGACTGAGAGCCGGGGTTGTTCATCCTAGAAAAGAGAAGGCTCAGGGGAATCTTATCAATGCTTACCTAAGGGAGGGTGTAAAAAAAGATGGCCAGACTTCTCAGTGGTGCCCACCGAAAGGACAAGAGGCAAAGGGCACAAACTGAAACATAAGAAAAAGCTTTTTAACTGTGAGGGTGGTAAAATACCTAAATAGATATCCCAGAGAAGTTGTGGAGTCTCCATTCTTATAGGTATTCAAAACCTGACTGGACAAACTGCTTTAGCTGTCCCTTCCAAGTTCAACTGTGATTCTGTGATTCTGTACAATTTATGATTAGACTTTGACAGATGAATTTAGAGAATCTTGCTGAGGTGGTACGTGGTATCTCCAGACCTATCGTTCTGCTGATCCCCCTGTTTTAGGCTACTGCATAACACAGAGTTAACAAAAATAAGAAGACTTCAAGCTTTTCAGATTAAAACACAGTCTCACAGACTAAGATAAAATGGAACCAAATTATGAGACTGTAACCTAGATCATCTAGGGTAACTAGATGGGTAACTAAGTTAACTTAACCATCGCTGCATGACTCTCCAGCACTCAAAAAAACCTTAAAGATACATATAAGTAAAGAGGATACAACTGTTTTCCCCAAATTAGATGAATACAGAACAAAAGGAAAGGAATTTCAATGAGTAAAAAAATATTCCACATATCGACTAAACACTGTAAGAGATTATCTAAATCCTAAGCTCCTGAAACCCTACTGTTTCTAGCATGCAAGCATCAAAGCTTATGCTTAATGACACTGTTAAGAACCCTAGCTGGAGCAAAAGGAAAATAGAATTTTTCATATATTCCTGTGTAAATATTCTGTCTTAAAAGGAATGAGTAATTGGAATTTTCTAGAAAAGAACATGCCTATATGCTGCTGCTCACAATAAATTTAGGAATTCACTGCAAAACAAAAACTTTTGGTGTTCCTTCAAAAGAATGAAAAGAGAAGTGCAAAGCAGTCTGGTTCAAACCTCCATACCAGCCAGGCACATTCCCACAGAACACCTCTCTGCATGCATCTACCTAGTTTAACTCTACCCTTATATCTGGGCAAAGGAGTCTTCTCTACTGTAAGGTGCGTCCCTATAACCTCATAGCATAATAACATTTACATCATTTCAGTGAGAGCAGAATTTTATATACCATTTAAGATTTTTACTTCAATAAATACTATATTTTTGGACCATATGCTGTGAAAATTGCTGTAACATTTTCATGATGATTATGCTCTTTCATTTATAATTTGATATAGTTTGGATTAAAGGATGAATCTGCATGATTCAAAATGACTAGAGATTCTTTTTGCCAAAAAGGTTTAAATAAAATAAATCTTGAATTATATTATTTACATTAAAGAAGAGCAAAAAGTCCTTATTAGTTAGATTTAAGAAATAAAAAAGTGCTTTTCAATAATGAAATTGTGCTGAAATGATAATTTTACATCCATGATTTAAAAAAAAATCAAAATTCTACCGACTAAATGTCTTATATCACATTTGCTCTTAATGAATTGATTAGAACTTACCTAAAGCAACTAATAGCACTTCTTCTGGCATATGCCTTTCCTTCTAAAATTGCCTTTTCTCTAATGGGTGAAAAACATTTGTATTACAGTTCATTGTTAGTGATGAACTATGAATTTGTGTACAAAGAAAGTAAATCTTCCAGCTCCTTAAATATACTTCTGGGAAGGGATTGATGTTTCTGGCAAACCTGTATCATTTAATTCAACAGAGATTTTACGTATGATCTTTCTTTCAAACCTCGGTTGAGTTCACTTGAGTCAATAATGAACTTGGCTTCACTTTACTGACTCTACATGCAGTTACTACAAAATATAGATTACTGCTTTAGGCTATTACAGAAGATTATTTTATTTTATTTTATTTTATTTTATTATTTTCCAATGGAGCTATTATGTATGTGTGGGAAACCTTGATATTTTCAGAAAATAAAGCCAGGCAGTTCTCAGGCACTCTTTTGCAGTGATACATTGCTTCTGTCTATTGTGTCAGTAGTAGGTTAACTAGTAAGTCACGGGCAGGAAATTTACTGAAGAAATTATATGAGGTTTTTTGCCTGACAAAAAAGTAGTGCACACAAAAGATCATACGTGCTACTCTAAAGCCATATGATAAAAACTTCCATGAAACAAAGTATTTCAATATGTTTCTATATCCTAAATGCACTGAAAGCACTGAACTTCTTTACCATGGTATTTCCTCCCTACTCCAGAATGCTGTTATTCTGATAATTTAATAAAGATTTCATCTGTTCTGGCAAACTGTTTTGGCACATCAAGTAAAACATTTAATCCCTTAAAATGAACACATTTTTTAATATTGGATTTTGGATCTGTCTTCTGAGGTAACTGTGCTAGTTTCAGCTGGATAGAGTTAACTGTCTTCCTAGTAGCTGGTACGGTGCTATGGTTTGAGTTCAGTATGAGAAGAATGTTGATAACACTGATGGTTTCAGTTGTTGCTCAGCAGTGTTTAGACTAAAGTCAAGGATTTTTCAGCTTCTCATGCCCAGCCAGCGAGAAAGCTGGAGGGGCACAAGAAGTTGGCACAGGACACAGCCAGGGCACCTGACCCAAACTGGCCAACGGGGTATTCCATACCATGTGACGTCACATCTAGTATAGGAACTGGGAAGTGGGGGCGGGGAATCGCCGCTGGGGGACTAGCTGGGGGTCGGTCGGCGGGTGGTGAGCAATTGCACTGCGCATCATTTGTACATTCCAATCCTTTCATTATTGCTGTTGTCATTTTATTAGTGTTATCATTATCATTATTAGTTTCTTCTTTTCTGTTCTATTAAACTGTTCTTATCTCAACCCGTGGGTTTTGCTTCTTTTTCCCGATTTTCTCCCCCATCCCACTGGGTGGGGGGGGGAGTGAGTGAGCGGCTGCGTGGTGCTTAGTTGCTGGCTGGGGTTAAACCACGACAGTAACATAATCATTAAAACACCTATGTCACGGAAAATCTCATGTTCCCACTATTTCTTTCACAAGTAAAAAATATGGCTTGTTGTGATGTTGGGATACTCTGTGAGATAAAACCGCAACTTTTTTTGAATTATTGAAAAAATGATATCTGTTTTAAAATTTATATTTAATCCTCTCTCTCTATATTATTTATTTTTTTTAAGATTTGTAATAGTCTCTTCTGGAAAATTGAGATCACTGAAGTATGATTTTAAAATCATAATTTGTGAGACAGGACATTTTCATCTCCACATGGACTCTATCTACCTTTGCCTTTATTTATTTGATAACATGTCAAGTAGTCAGTTTACTTGCCTTTGAACTGGAATCAAAATGGTATCGAAAAAATTCTCATGGCGAAATCTATGTTCTCTTCGGCAACCCTGCCTGAGTAGGACTTGGTGCACCCCGAATGTGCTACCCCAGAACTAGCTATGAAAATGTCAAATCCTAAACCAATTATGTTCAGTGTGGATTTTTTTCCTTTAGCAGTTTGGAACTGCTTTCCCTTTTGTCATTGGAAACACAGAAAGCCAATCTCTGCACTTTCTACTTTTCATAATAACTCTTAAGCACCAAAATGAGAACTGAATCAGATGGTCTCCTCAGGGCTCTGCACTCCCACACCTAACCACATCATCTAGAATGCAAGTATTTGCAAGAAGGAGATTTTCTTGCTCTGATTTCTTTGCTTTGGCATTTGATAAACTGTCCTATCACTTGCTGCCAGTTCATAAAGCAGTGTCAGATTCATAATCTACATCAGGAAAAGTGTATATATATCCTTTGCTACTGTTCCCTTCAGAACTCATTACATCTTCTCATAAATAGGATTTAAGAGCTTTTCCACTATTGAAAACATGTTTCTTAAAACCAGAAATGTTTTACTGGGAAGATCTCTTTGGCAAAGTTGCAGAGGTTTGAGCTAACTCACATTCTCCAGTCTGTATCAGTAAGTCCAGGGTATTTGTAAGTAATAAAGAATTCAGGTCTCTATTTATCCTGGTTTTGTACTGAATTTCTAATTTGAAAGGGTTTTTTTTATTTATCTCATTACTGATAGATTCTTGAAAAGCTCAGTTAGACTTTTTGTCTTATCAAGAGTCTGGTATCTACAAGGAACTGCCAATTTTGTTGTGTTTTCTTTAGTGGGTATATAATTTGAACCAGTGGTAGTATGTTCCACTCCTTCACTGACAAGAAAAATAATCTTTCTGATGACAGCTGATAGAAGGGTGGGAGAGATTGAGACTGATGACCAATTCTTCTCATCCAAAGATAAAGCAACTCTGTATTTAAGCAGTTTTCCATTTATGGTGGTATCAAGGGTTCATATAAGCTGAGAAAATTTTGTGTTTTGTTCAGTTTTGTTTTTCCAAAGTCAGAGGCCTCTGTTGAGAATTTTGCATACTTTGAATATACCTCATCTGTTCATGTTGATAGCATGTTGATATCCTTCAGAAGGATAATTAGAGCTTGACTAAGATTCCTGAATAAAGAGGCAAGGTGCCATGGGAGATGCCATGCAGTGTCTGAGATATTTACCTGAAGCTGGCAGAGATGATGCAGGACTTCTTAAAATTATTCCTGCACCTCTCTGGAGTGGGCAAAGACATATCAAAAGGTAGTAGAAACATCTTTGGGGGCAACTGAATAGAGTTCCTCTCCCATGTGAAAAACAATGCTCTGATTACAAAAAATCTGAAGAGAAAGACTTCAAGACATGACCCTAGAGTTTGTACTATTATACCAAAAGTTATTGTGTTGATACTACTTGTACACAGATGCCCACAAATGAATTTACATATAGACAACACATACAGAGAACAATGACAGGTAAGTACTTTCTGATCTATCTGTTCCTGTAACACCTGGGTTCCTGCTGGGGATGGAATAGGAAGAAGACATTTCATACATACCCAAGAGACAAATACATGCTTTTTAAACTAGTTAATCTGGTGTTCCAGAAAAAAGTGTTGTTTTATAAAGTTCCACCAACTCAGTTCAAAGCTTAAAAAAATAACTGCAAGTTCATGGAATTTCTTTTTAACATACTTCTTGCTTCATTTTTATTTTAGTATAGAATTAGCTATCAACACTGTTTTCAGCACAAATCCAAAACACAGCCCCGTACTAGCTACTATGAAGAAAATTAACTCTATCCCAGCCAAAACCATCACACTAGTTAATCAGAGCCCTCCAGCAGAAATTTTCAAATAGAAAATATAAGAAAGACTGTATTTTTTGTAACAATGAAAGAATGTTTGGCATGCTTATATCAATGGCAAATACTCTGGAATGCAGTTAAAAGCGATGTGTGTCAGCTTTTCATCTTGCAAGCAAACAAATGTGAACTATATACTTCATTGAATCTATTAATCTTAGTTAAGGTCTTGTTTATAGCAAGATATTATTTAGCAAATTATTAGTGTTACTTTGCACTATTACCAATAGCATTTATACTGCATTAATTACAGTGAAAATTTCCTTGGTCTAGGTTCACCAGAGACATGCGGTCAGGACCTTAGATTTTGGATAGATATTAATAATGTATTCAAACCCACAAAACACTCTGCTTCCTATATAAATATTTTAGTTTTATGGTTTGCATGACCAGAATTTCTATGATGAAATCACTCTCCAACTGGCCCCCACTGAAAAAATAGCAATTAAAAAATGAGACTTCTATGTATTTGAGACTTTTGCAAAGCGAAGTTCTAAGTTGAGCAGTGTTTTCTCTTTTTTTTTTTTTTCCTTTAATTCACTAAGACGTTATCATTGTTGTGTATTGTTGACTTTGCACTGAACTTTACTAAAATTCCATGGACTGGCAATTTTATAATCATACTTTGACAAGCAGTGCCTTCTTTTTTTATAGACAGCGGTTTGTAGAATTTGTCATAAAGTCAGAGTGAATTCTCTACTCTTATTCACTCTGAGTGCCAGTCCCTATACATGTTCTAGATACCAACATTAATGTAATACTTTTCAAATAAAAAAGTTTTAAAACACTGTTGATCAGATAGGAAAGTTTTAAATAGAAGCTTAACATTGTTTCTGTCAAGGGGAAAAAAAAATAGAAAGAGCGAGCGAGAACAAGAAATGAAATACTGTGAATGATGTACTTTTTGATGATCATTCAACTTTTTAACAGAAAACTGCCTAAAGGACTCTGACATGGTCTTTTCACTTCTTTGTCCTCAAGGGTTTGAATCTACTCAGTGTGAGGTTCCAAAGTCATCAGGGCAGACTTGAAGCGTTCTCCTGCTTTTCTGAACAGACTAAATTGAGAGTGCCAGAATTCATTTCCCACGTAACCCTTGACAGCTGTCATTGAGAGAAAGCAATCTCCGTCTACTCTCACCGTGATTTGCAACTGAGTCCCCAGGGCGAAAGGCAATCAGGGACACTGCTGCCTTAGTTCTGTACGCTGGCCAACTCAAATTCTTTTCTAAAGTACTCCTTACTGCAGCCCTTCGTAGCAACAGCACGCTCGTGTATATATATATTTAAAAATCTATAGCTGATGGTAAATGGCACTGCAGGCATACTTTTTAGCTTGAGGGATGGTATTGTCATGCATAATCATTTGATAAGACTTCATGTATGATGCAAGAATTTTCTTGCACAGAGCACATGCTTAAATTATGCATTCAGTGACTATTCTGTATTGTATTCATCACTGAGCTGGCTAAACAGATACTACTGGTACAAGAATGAGAACACTATCACACAGACAAATTGATGCTTTGGGACTGTAATATATTCCTTGAACATTCCATATTTCTGGTCTGCATGGAAAAGTAAGTTTTTCTATTCTCACTATTGTGTTTCAAAGATAATTCAGTTAGAATTGCTTTTGGGTAGCTTTAGGGCAGCATATCTTCATGAAACAAATTTCTTTTTTCTTAATTTCTAATACTGGCTTTTCAGAAGCTAACTTGGCAGGCTTACCCATTAAACCAAAGTTTTGATTTTAGGCAGTTATATTTTATTTTAATAATCTCAACTGTACTAAAAAAGGGACAGCTGTTGTGAATGCTTGTTAAAAATTAAACCTAGGGAAAGACTTGAGTAATCCATAGGATGGGAAGAATTATTGAAAATAATTGTATTCATGAATGTGCAAAACCTTCAATAACTGTGAGAATTTTGCAATATACTTCAGATTTTTCTCCTATTTCAGTAGAATATTCTGATATTAAAATAGGAATAATTTGGCCACATAGTTTCAATGTTCTGTTTCAACTAAGCCGATGTATATTTGGGTGCAATAAAAATGATTTTCACTAAATTGCAGTGGGAAAAAAAAAATTTTTGCTCTTTCTTTTGAACAAATTCTAAAATGCCATTTCATTGTTTATTTTACTGCTTTTTACTTTTACAGTATTTTTATCTGTGCAGTATTTCACTGTTTAGATAAAACTGTTGGTCACTTTGCTCTAGAAATAAAATAAGCATCCAATATTGTGGTTAAAGAAATAGTACTTTCCAATATTCTGGAGTTCTCACAACTCCCAAATGAGATTTCCACATGGTGGATAGTCCATGAAGCCATGGCAGGTTGTCTGTAATTTTGCTCTGGAAGGCTTTTGGGTTTTTTTTAAAGCTTTGTGCCTGCAGATGCCTATTACCCTCCCCATTCCAGCAAAAGAGAGTACCATGGCATCTGCTGCATTTCTGTCCCTCATTCAGAAATTCGGGTAAGGCATTAGTTTTCTCCCCAGAGCAGCCCTATCTTGGAGGCATTGTGTGAACATAGCAAGCAGTGTTCTTCATGGTAAAGCGGTTGCAGAGCATTCATTCTGTCTTCACGTAGACTCTCAAGAAAACATAGCAATGACTTTATGAAATGGCAGTGGTAGACAAGCTCTCACATAGGATGTGATAAAGTCTAAGCCCTTAATCAGTCTGAAGATTGTCAGAGTGACTTTTAAAGACTGACCTGTGTTCTGGAGGTGGGTATTCTTTATTGCTCCTGTTCGTGGTTTGTTGGTTTGAAGAGCAGAAGTTAAGATTTTTTTATGGTCAGAAAAAGGTGTAAGAGGGCATATGAGCCTCTAATGTAGTCCTTATTGCCTTCAATTATAGTGAACATATTTGATTCCAGAAACTGCTGGGAAACTTTTCCAGAAAACTATTCAGTTTGTCCTGTTACTGTTTAATATTAAAAAAAATACGGAAAGGTTCTGTGCATGAGAGGTAATTTATAAACCAGTTTTATATTTTCTTATCAATGGAAAGCTGTCAGAAGCATGAAACTAGGGAAAAGTTCAGATCTCTAGACAATCTTTTGATCCAAAGGTATTGAACAAGCATAATAATGCTACCGTGCCCTCTTGCCAGGCTGAAAGCAAGGTGTGCAGTTAAGCTCCTTTGTATCCTCGGAGCAGTGAAAGGCAAAATAAGCATAATATCACTCTTGCAAATCCAGGTATTGGAAACTGATAACCCTCATTCAATGGGAATTAGGTTGCATGTGTATCCACGTCAGTAAATTCAAAGTCAGACAGACTTGAAACAGTAATGTAGATCACCAAAACAATACCTATACACTGCTCAATGCACAGATAAAATGTTTTTAAAAATTGAAAGAACAGATAATATTTAACGGCTTATGATCATTGAAAGTTAAGAAATTGTACAGTATAACAAACATATGCATTCTTGTTATACTTAGTGCTTTTAAACATTGGAAGCACAACAGAGTAACTTCCAAACTTGTGAGGGTGAGTCAAAGCTCTGTCTTGTATTCATTATCATCTTATCTAGCTTAACAGTATAGAACCGAACTTCCTAATAACATAAATTCAGACCTCTGCTTCAAAGCTTTAATTTCAGCCATTGTCATTATTTTATTTTCACTAATTTTAAGGAACAAGAATAAAACTTTTTTTTTTTTTCTTTTAAGGCAGCTAAACCCTGTAAGTAGCTTTGTCAATTATTCAAAATTTAAATAGCAAAAAAATTTGCTTGACCAAAATTAATGGTTTTAATGGTGTTTTATTTTCTTACCTGAACAAAATGAAACCAGAAAAAAAGTCATTTTTGGGAAAAGAAAAAGTTGGAAATATTCTAATCCAAACAATTCTATTTTCAAACATTTATGATAAAGAAAGTTAAACCAAAGGCAAACCACCAATGCTACCTATGCTTTCCTATGGCTTTCAATGCAAAAGGTTAAGGATGAAACATTTTGGAAAGTGCTGCCAGTCATCCCAAGAATTATATCATTCTTCTTCAAATATATCATTTTCAGTCTTCAAATTTACACATCTCTATCTTTTTTCTGTGCTAGTTTCATGTAGGAGCAAACTGACTGAAAATGAATGAAGTGTAGTTGAAAATGAATGTGGAACTTTTTTAAATCTTAATGGCTTCAAAAGCACTATTGTAACTTTTATCTTCACTGATTCTGACCATTGATGTTATTTTAGCCATGGTACTATAAGTATAACCTGTCTGTATTTACCATCTAGAGCCCTAGAAAAGAAGTAAAATGGCAAGAAACTTCATTCTCAGACAAAAAAAAAAAACAACAAAACCAAACAAACAAAAAAACCCCAAAACACAAAAACCTCAAAAATCCCACCAGAAAATAAACTAAAAAATATAAATTGCATGGAGGAAGATTCTTGCAAAAGAAGTTTTGAGATCACAAGAAACTGAGTTAGGTAGACAAACAATATGGATCTTGTCCTATAGCTTGGAAAAAAAGTCCAATAAGACATGTCCACATGCAAATTTCTCCTAGTTTTGTGGTTTTGTTAATGAAATCTCACTGTAGAGGTATGTGTACTGTTTAAGCCGCACATGGCCAATTTCTAATGCTATAGTACTGAGGTAAACCAAACATGGATAATATTAAATGCAGGCTACTAAACATGCGCCTGTACTGTGGATATATGTGAGTACAGCAACGAGTTCTAGTTGCACTGGGATAAAATTTCTAATACAGAAAAGTTTTAAATATGATTGATAAATTGTAATTTACCTTTGAACTATTACAGTTTGGGGTTTTTTTTATTCCAGAGGATTTTTACAGTCATAAACCATAATTCTATACTTTTTTACGTGTATAGAGATTATTAAAGAAAGAGCTGCTCTTGCTGGTAATCAAGATGGTTGCTAAAATAGGCAGATATCAGTAGAATGGAAAAGTGTTATTTTGAGTAGTTACTTTTTGGTATGCAGTTTCATTGCAAAATGGTGTACTGATTAGAGCATGGACATAGGTCTCAGAAGACCTGAGTTCAGTTCTGCACCAGTACAAATATTCCATACAACCCTGGCCATCCATTTATGATATGATGGGTCATGATACTGATATTGTGTTATTGTGAAGCTGGGGGTCGAAACTGCATTACCATATAATAGTGATTTTAGCTAAAGAGAAAAATTTGAAATACTCATTTCTGCATTTGAATTAAATGTACCTATATTTTTAAACTAAGCAGTGCCTGGGCATGGGAACTTAATTGCCTCTACTAATTAAGAAGGTTCTCCAACAAGTTTTTCATTAGAACCAAGTAGCCCATCCACAGGAATTGTTCAGAGCGTGGTTCAGGGGTTAGCATGGGCAGCAGGACTATTCCTGATGAGCAGTTCAGAGAAATTCAGCCGGGTCTGGAGGGCAGCAGAGCACAAGAGCAGAGACGTGGCCACTGTCTACCAGCCTCAGGCCAGAGAACAAGCACTGGTACTCTTTACTTCATGCTGATACAGATGTAGCTTCAAACGTTAAGGAAAGTATATACATCTGTAGAGAGATTGAGTGTAAGGATATGTTTGTACAAGGCAACTTATAACTATGCAGAGGATGCAGGTTAGTTCCAAAAGCAGAAGGTTTACAGCAGCGTCTACGCAGCACTACACCACATTGAATTGCCTGAGGGCCAGGGTTAATTGCGATTCAATGTGCAGTGCTTGTGGGAGCTGTGCTACCTTCTGTACGAATTGCACTGTGAATACAGACAGACGAGCTTATTCAGATCTAGCTTAGTATTTCGGTAGGGCTTCATGTCAGTGGGCTGTATGTTTTATAGACTTTCACTTGTGTCTCTGTTCTACAGTGATAGCTATATTGCCAGTGAAAGAATTAAACTTAGTTAACAGTGATTTGTAATAATGGGAAAAAGCTGTAATAAAGAATGCGTAATGTAAAAAGAATAAAGCATTTTTCTCTTGATAGTACCCTTAAATAGAGATCCCCAAAAGCAGGAATTTTCAGAGTTCCTCAAAGGAAGTACAGAGACACAGACTTCCACATACAAATCTTTCACAGCTTCCAAAAAGCAGTAAGGTTTTAGGACTTTACATTTTTCTTTCTTTTATGGGACAGAAAAAAAGTCAGGAGGTAAAAAGGTATTTGCTTCTGTCAATGAAATCCCAGCGTAAACACATATTTATTTAACCTGCACGTATCTGATCTATGTATAACTTTTATAAGGTTATAACAGTAAGTTTAAATAAATGTTGGTGGTATGAAATATAAGCTAAACTGTTATAATGTAAGCTAAATGTAACTTCTCTGGTGAATTATTTCAGAGGAGTCACCATAAACCAGAATGGGAATAGTTTCAATTAGGACACTGTAGCTTTATTACTCCTCAGGAAAAAAAAAAGCAGGTCTTCTCCATTAACGATGTCTCTTCATCAGTCTAGATAATGCCTTACTAATGCTTTATGTACATCATTGTAATACCTAATGGTTTTTAAATGTATTTTACTTTTCTGTGTAATTTTTTCTTCAGTGATTTTAATAACAATCAGTAGGTGGCAAATAGGTTTGCTTTGTGCCAAAAGTGTTCTCTCTCTCCCTCCACCCCCAAATATTACTTCTAAAATAATTTTTATGAAGGAAAAATTTGGATTCCTATGGGACGTTCTTTAGACCTAGGTATATGCTTGTCTAGAATCTATTGCAAGACTGAAATCATGAACATTTTATGCTTTTAAGATTGTGCCTTTAAAAGACAAAGAGAAATAAAAACAATTTAAACTGGTTTTCTCCCAAAATTAAATTTTATGAGGTTAATATTTCTTTAAAATCTTGATACTTTTTAGCTGATTGAATGAAATATTCTTTCAATGAATGAACATTTGCAAAAGCTGACTTGTTCTAGAGTATTAGCTAATCAGTAATTTTAAATTATATGTATGATAGAACTTAACCTTTTGAAAAAAATATGATTCAGGAGTAAAAAACAGTTTATTAGTGACTCCGTATGTCTTACCTCTAAAACGATAATGCTACCTGACATTCTTCTCCACCAGATTATCTTTCATGAAAATTAATTTGAACTAGATGACATACTTGAAAGGTAGATTCCTGTCATTGTTTGATGAGCTGTACTTTATAATACTAATAATATTCAAAGTCTTTTTTTATTTACACCATTATATTTAGCGTGAAGACAGCGGAGGGGTGGAAGAGGCATTTATAATTTTTCAGATAGCTTTCACATGAATAGACAGCAAAATTAGGAGTTTGCAATGGAGACCTCAGTGTCTCATCATAATCTTCTACCGACAAACCATCATGTTCACTGCAGAATATAAAACAAAGGATTGGGGAAGGTGGATATATCTTCTATAAAAACTAAACAGTCATGACAAAACTCACAATTTTTTATGTTTTGAACTGCTATCTGGAAAATAACTTCATGCTTTTTGGTGCTTACCCTCACTCCCACTCCGCTATCAAATATTTGATTTTTCACCGTCTTCCTTTTTCTGTTCTACACATTAATAGCAGAAAATGTTCTTGTTAATGTTGGAAGCAATTTTTCTCATTATAGGAAATCAAAAAAGAAAATGTTAAAGTGTTATTTAAACTATGTACTGGTTTGATTTTAATGTGGTTTCCTTCACATAAAAATTTACATAGAAGACCAAACTAAGTCTACCAAGAGAATGATAAAAAATTCCTCCAATTTCTCTTTTATCTTTGAACGACTTGTATGTCCAAGACTATTACAAGAACTGGAGTAAAATCGTAGTATTACTTTCAAAGCTAAAAGATCTAGAGCCTTACTTAGGAGTCAACATAGCTGATAATTTAAGTCAAATAAAACCCACAAAGGATGTCAAATGGACCACAGTCATGAGCTGCTAGTGAAGTAACAAAAATTCACTGTTACACTTTATTTATGACATTGCTATTATGCATCAGTGATGAACACTGTTTGTCTTACAGTGGTGAACTGTTCTGATCCTGGCTTTGTGGAAAATGCAATTCGGCACGGACAGCAGAATTATCCTGAAAGTTTCAAGTACGGAACAAGTGTGGCATACCATTGCAAGAAGGGCTTTTATCTGTTGGGCTCATCTGCTTTGACCTGTAAAGCTACTGGCTTATGGGATAGGTCACTACCAAAGTGTTTGTGTAAGTATTCATTCAGCTGGATTAACATTAAAGAGTTGTGCATGATTCTTAATCATGATAGACAAAAAAAAGTGTAGCCATCTGTTGAGGAACAAAACAGGACTTTAGGATCAACGTATTGCAAATTGTGCAGCTCAGTAACATTAAGACAAGATGTCATGCAACTTGTCATTATTAAAAATGGGTTTAGAGGGAACTGTGGAGCTATTATTCGAAATGCCAGAAAGTTAAGATTAATTTCCCCTTTTGGTGTATTGTTAAGATATCTGAAAACAACTAGGGAAATCTAAAATTATTATTTATATGTTATCATTTAGATTGATAGTCTAAGACCATTAATGCCTATCTCAGAATTTTTTTTTCAGATGTATTGAAAAGTGTATGTGAGAACGAATCTATGAAATGTTGTGTAGGATAATTTTGCTCAAGAGGGTCTTTTCATGACATCGCTTCATAATTTCTCCATCACTTTACCTCAGAGAGGGAGGAAATCTTCTGGTGTTTCCTGTAATCAATTCAGTGAGCTTCAGATCTCTAGAAAATAAGTTTGGCTGACTTTCATTTTCCACTGAGATATTTTTCTTCTCTGATCACTATTAATTTTCTGACATTAGATTTCTGAATTACAATGCAATTATAGGAAATAAGAAATGAAATGACAGTATACTTTAATTTGCAAACACATCAGATGTTTTTAAAGTTTTTGCTTTACAGTATTGTGATTGTTTACTTAAATGATTTTTTGTATTAATTTATACTTATATACCAGTCAGATCAATAAATGTAACTAGGTTAGTGAATTTGTTTCTTTTTTATGCTTGCTTTCTTCCTACTACTATGTATCTAATATCCACATGACCCAAGCAGTTTTGTTTTGATTTTCACAACAATCTATGCTTTCAATATCTGTCAATAAGAGATATAATCTGAAAAGTGGTTTATTCATATTTCAAGAATAAAAAAAATTAAGCAAAATACACCATTTTAAATACAAAACAGCTGCATAAAATTGTTCATTTGGCAAGAATATTTTACTGATGGAAGCACGTACCTCACTTTTTGTATCTTTGAAAAAACATTATGAAAGTCTGTGGCCCAGTTCTGTTGATGATCCCGTCCTACTTCCAGGACTGGGGTTTCAGTGTGAAGGGACGCTCATTATGCAAGGGGCAGAAGAGGATGGGGAGTCTCAATCACCTAGAATAGCTACCCATCTTTCCGTATCAAATGTTTTGGAAATTTGATAGCATTTGCATGGCTTTCTGTTTTTAGGCAGAGATCGAGGAAAGTCACAGGTGTCCATCCCCTCAGAATAGGAATTCCTGACCTTTCACTGGGGACTATTGGTTGAGGCCATGAGCCTGGGAGGTGCCTACATTCCTCAAACACCTACCAGATTATCTGCTGCTAATTTGCTGCTGATGGACTGAAACACTATCTGAATCCTAAATATCACCAGGACAAATTTAACATTCTTGCCCCTAAGAAAACCTCAGTGAAATGAATAGGGCTCTTTCTATGAGAAGGATCTGTTTATCTATTCACAGCTGAAATCACCCAGAGTCTTTTCAAGTACTATGAGAGAGATGTAATTTTCAAAGGTTATCAGTGATAATCTCCTTTTCTCAAGCGTGAGATTGCTTTTGGTGGTAGGGCAAAGTGCTTGGAGAGGCAGATGAGATAAATTTTGAACCCCAAGTGGACACAATGTTTACCATGAACAATTCTAGTTCAAGAGTAAAAAAAATAGAAACACACTGCTCTTTTATATGCAAGGCAATACCTATGAGTGTCATCGCTTAAAAATGGATGCTTCTTTTCTTCTTCATAAACTGGGAAAATTTCCTGGTACTCGCTACAAATCATTATGCAGTTGCATTAAGGTGACCTACATATGATTTTCTTCCAAAAATTCTGATCACCCACCGCAGCTCCTTCCAGAATTGTGGCAGGACTAGCATTTGCATGGTACTGAAGCAAGCTCATTAAGGTAACAGATCTGGCTGAAAACTAAACACTGATTTTCTTCTGTGGGAGTACTGTTCAACCATATCAGTGTCCTGATTTGGGTTACCATTTGCTACATGGATGCTTAAGCCAGCCCAAGGAAAGGAGGAGAAACACACAGCAGTGAAACAGTGGTGGTCAGGACCATGCCTTTTGGCACAAATCCATTGTGCACTCAGTTTAACATTATCATGGGACTCAGTATAACAGAAATAATTTTGATGTCTGTCAGGAGTAATAGTCATCAGAATAACAGGGATTTTTTTTCTAAAAATGTATTTGACCCATAGACCATTCATTCAAGTAACTCACAAAGCTGCTCAAGTTCAATTGCTCTGCTGAAGTGTTGTCTAAGTTGTGTGACTGTTTACTAAAGTTACGTAAAATTTATTTTCTTTCTCTACTGGATGACCTAAGCTTTACACAAAAAGCATTCAGATTTTGATTCCTTAAGATGACTTATGTTTCATCATATAACAGATCTGAACTACTTGTTTGCGAGTTATTATGTACCAAAACTGTTTATCTGAATTTTTTCTCAAACAAAATGGACACATTTACTTCAGCATAATATGATTCATAATTTACAAAACTTATCAGTAATCCATTTTCCTCTTGCTCACTCTAGTGCAACCCATTGCTATAATAATACTAGAGATTAAGTATTTTTATTTCTCTATACTGCCCAAACTGCGTCTAGTTATTTTATAGATATGATAAAGCTACTTACCATTATCATATCTGTAATATATAAGCACATTGCAACATTAACCTTATTTGGTTTCTTCTTTCCCAACCTTAACAGAAATAATGTGTATTGTTTGTAAGGAAGGACAGTGAACGGAAATGAATGAGGAAAGAGCTCTGTGTATTTTCAGGGAAAGGCTAAACTGGATGGGTTAGTTTTACAAGTAGTTTTATGTTTAATCTTACAAATGACCAGTAAATCATCTATAGCAGCAGCAAAACTGACCATATGAAGGAGCTGAAATTCAGACAGATATTTATGTTGTGTGGAACCAGCCTCATATTTAAAGGTTGTAATAGTTTTTTTTCTGTGCCATGGAAACATCTTATAATATTGTGCTCTTTCCTCTGTTAGCCATTTCTTGTGGACATCCTGGGGTACCTGCCAATGCAGTTCTTTCAGGAGACAAATTTACATATGGCTCCATAATTCACTATTCTTGCACAGCGGGTCGAAGACTGATAGGAAATTCTACTAGGGAGTGCCAAGAAGATAGCCACTGGAGTGGGACTCTCCCTCACTGTTCAGGTATTTGTACCAACCATCATCTGAATGTCACCTTGTAATTACATGAATAAGGCTATTCTGAAGCAATTTTTAACTGCAGTCAGATATTTGTTTTGTTTCTTTTCCAAGTATATTTTAATTTCACCAATAGCCACTCAGCTGAATTTTAGCCATTTATTGAAATATTCTCATACATTGTCTCATTCTCTTTGTCATTACTTCGTAACTTTAATCCTTAGCTAGATGCTATAATTGTATACTGCAGTATATAGATGCCACAAAACACCATTTAAAACCTGGTAGAGTTCTGCTTAAAAAGGATACATGTATTAAATACTATTTTTATGAACACCGTTTTGTGTAAACAAAGGTTGTCACATAGGAAAATGTTGATTAAAAAACACCACAGCAAAGGTAATAGATGGTAAACTTCATACATTATCTTCCTCTTTTCACTTACAGAAATATTCTTTATTAGTGCTACAGTGTGCAAATACCATAAACCTCTGCAATGTTCTTGGTGCTGGAACAGTTTATTCTCCCCTAGACTAACTATGCAAATTTAGAAGAAGCCATAAAACATTACACACTTTTGTTGAAGTCAAGAGCTCAGACAAGTATTGGCTACTAAGGACATCTAGTGTATTAATAAGTTTTGTAAGGGAAACAAGCCTACACAATTAGGTATATAAGAAAACAAATACCTGCAGGTTTGAGAAGAAAATTTCCTAATGAGAAAATTGCTCCATAATTACACATTATAGATTCTTCTTATAACTTCTCCTAAGCTCTTGGACATGCCCACTGTTGGGCTGATCTGATTCAATGTGGTTCAATTCAGATTTGACCTAATTTAAATATGTGTAAGTTATTTAAATTCTGTACTTTGAAAAAGCCCTAAATAGGTGCTCATTGAAAATGGTCCATTCATACGCTGATTTTGCAATGGTGCTGAGCACAATTTGAAACACTGAGGAAAGGAAGTGAATTTAAAATCACTGATGTTTCTTTTCTGTTCTCTGCTGCTCAAGGAGGAGAGAGTTTACTTAAAGTCTTCTCACACTGCTAGATCTCACTGCCATCATAGTCTCTATGCCTAGATCTGAAAGGAATCTCTGCGGGACAATCATATGGATAGTTTCCACACAGAATTGGCCTTTTCTTGCTTATCTTAAGCCCACATTTATGCCACTTTCACCTTTTTATCCAGTATAAAATGCCAGATCTGAGATTGCACCAAGACTTTAAAATTTTTAAGGTCAGAGCCTTCTAGTACTGTTTCCCAATATTTCTCACCACAGGAGAAATTCTCATGCTGGTGGAAAGGAATTTTCATCACTAATAATTGAGACTCTTCAGTCATTAATATGATAGTATTTTTATAGACTCATAGATTTTTAAAACATTAAAGACCACTGTAGTCATCTCCTGTGATGAGGAAAATATGTCTAGTGTAACTAAAACATCGTAACTGATGCCAAATTTACTTTTCTAAGTTTGAACATGATGTGACACCATCTTGAGAGCAAGGTGATTCCCTAGGAAAATGATAAATCTATCTCTGTTACCTCAATTAAAAAAAAACAAACAAAACCTCCCAAACAAACAGCCAAAAAACCCTAAAAAAGTGTCTCATTCCTCTAAGGCATTTAGAATTATAAAAATAACTACACTTTCCATGTTAGGTATTCAGGAGATTACTCCATTAAAAAAAACAATATGAATAATTTGTATTCATAATGTCAGAGAAAGAATGATTGTGCCCAGGACAACTGAGACAGCTCATTGGTTTTATACATAAGGGATATGAAAAACAGTCCCAATATAACGCTTGAAACCTGTAGTCTACTTCTGCATGGGGTTTATTTTTTTATTATATATTAATATATGATTGCATGCACGATGGTATAAATATGATCTCAGGTTTTGTTGTCACCTGGGACCTGTTGCAATGATGGACACTTGTATCTTATGAGTTAAGCGATAGTTGAGATTTTTTGTTTAAGATGACTCGCACTCATTTTTCAGCAATGGATATGTAGTCTTCTACATTGCTAAATAAAAAAGGGTCTAGACCTTCATAATACTATAACTGCCTTTGTCTATACCCTTTGGCCATAAACTTGCATGGCTCCAGTTTAAACTTTCTCCAAGACAAAACTAGGTAGGCCCAAGAAAAAGAATCTGGTCATTCATCCGGAATAATCCCCTCAGCAAAGGCCCAAAGCAAAGTGAGACATCATCAGGACTTTAGAATCATACATCCTTCTGCCCTGAACAATTCCTGCAGTCTTTGCATTCACAAGCCAGAGTATGTGCCTCATATCTGTTTCATGCTGTAAACATGCCAGTGGTAGCCTGAATCACAGCCCTCATGGTATTTCACACATTTTAAGCAGACAAAAATGTCTGTGAAATAGTAATATCTTGGAGTAAGGGGAAGCATATGGCATCCAGAGGCCACATCTGGATGGCCAGGGCATAGGTCATGGATGCTAGTACTTGATCACTGAGAGCATTATACTCAGAATCGTCCCCAGAATGGTTTTCACCCATCCCAGTTAGCACTCTGTCACACGATGCACAAATACTCTACAAGTTAATGTGTGCTGGAGATCGTTCTCAACAGCCACTTTGGATACAGCCACCCTGTTTTGGAGAGCGAGTTTAACAGTATAAATGTGGACAGAATATACCAGCTGGCTTCAAGACACTCACACTGTTTGCAAGCATGTATTTAGAGAAGGAAATCTAGGTCCAAATGCTATACGACAGGGTGACAAGGGCAATCTATTCTAGAAGAAGCTAATACTAAGCAAAGTGGACACAACCGAAGCCCAGAAGTTAGCCTTGAATTCTGGAACTGTGTCTTGGTTTCCTTTTATGAGGAAGCATGATTGTAATCAAAGTGTCTGTCACAAACTTGCTATTCTGAAAACGGTATGCCACACACATAATCTTATTTTCTGACTTTAGAAAATTTTCATTTCTAAAATAAAAGTTTGAGTCTTCTCAACGTTTTGCTATTGTTTTTTTCTTAGTTCAAGATTTTGTCCTTCATCTGAGCAGTGTGCCTAAGATGAAAAACCTATGTAAGAAGATACAGACTTCAACTTACAGAATTATTTACACATATTTTGAAAAAAAAAAAAAAAAGAAAAAATGTCCAAACCATAGTTTTAATAGAAATTCAGTCTAGACGAGTAAGTTAAAAATGGAGAACAAAGGATAATGTAATGTTGCTATGAACTACAATTTAGACACAGAGGGATTTAGGAGAGATAATATTTTATGTCAAAATTTATAATAAATTGTTGATAGTGAGATCATACTTCCTTGACTATCTTGCGTAGCATTTCCTGTAGCAGCTGCTTTATCTGATAAGGCACTTGACTGGTTCATCAGACCTATGAGGACACGTTTGAGAGGTCTGTTTTGCAGCACCTTCTTTCTCTTCTAAAATTGTAACCAATACTTGCATAGGAATTTAAAGGATAAAGAAAATTATGAGGTGTCCTTTCTGTTCTTGTCAGGCACAGAGGGCCAGGTACCATTTAGTCTTTTCTGTGGATACATGTATTTCAAATACATTTGTTAAGAAACTTGAATATGGTTTTCTTCCCTCTTGCTGTTTTCTAATTTTTGTTATTAGAAGTCATTACTAGCAGAGAAGTTGCACAACAAAATACAAGGTATAGAAAATGTTATTTATGTCAAAAAGACAATGATTTTGTTGAACTGACAAAAAATGACAGAGGTGCTGCCTGTGTTCACAATTATCTTTTATCTTTTATTTCTATCACATTCTATGTTTAGGTCTGTATAGGTCTAAGATAAGAAGTAGGCTAAAAAGACATGTTATTTTCATCTTTGGCTTTGGTTTCACGCCCTTGCACTGGAAGAAAAGTAATTAATTATAACAGAAACAATGCAGTTAGTAGTACGATTTACAAGAGAGTATCTTCACTACCACTACATTTGCGCATAACATCTCTGCAATAATTCTGCTCTGTTGTATTTTACAGGAAATAACCCTGGCTATTGCGATGATCCAGGAGTACCAGCTCATGGGTCTAGACTAGGGGATGAGTTCAAAATAAAAAGTCTGCTACGTTTCTCATGTGAAATGGGTTATCAGCTGAGAGGATCTGCAGAACGAACATGCCTGCTTAATGGTTCCTGGTCAGGTATACAGCCTGTGTGTGAAGGTAGGTATTGATACCGTCAGCATTTACAACACCATTGAATGACATCTACTAATGACATTTTATTCTTTAATTAAAAAGAAATTTTATGCCAGAAATATGCTTTCATATTGCTCTGCAGAAATTTGATGTAAAAGAGTTTGCAAGCAGTTCATGTTTTGCTTGAAAACCTAAATCCCAACTGATAAAGTTTTGGAGTAAATATTTATAAGACAGTGAGAAAATAATTTTAGTTAAACAAATATTGAGCCTGAAAATAGAGAATAGATACCAGAGTTAAATGTAAAATTAAACAAATGCTTCTGATTGAAGATATGAAAATGGAGTGATAAATAAATGCCATCCATCTTCTAACAATACAATATTTTCATCTTCTCTTTCTATGTAATGTCTGTGCATCAAGAACTGAACAGATGATAAAATAATGTATTCTTAACTAAGTATAAATTAATGTATATTTCTCCACATAAGTTAGACTAATTTTTTATAAGCTATACTATTTTTATGCTAGCTCTTTCAGAAGAAATGCAACAGAGAATATTTATGGAAATCACATTTTAGAATAAGATAAAAAATTTAATAAAGAAATTTTACACTTTTATGCACTGTCAGAATTGGAAAGCAGTAATGGAAGACTTTAGATTCAGTTTTAAAATTACTTCTTGTTTTCCAAGAATGTTTGAAATGTTACTTTATCTAATTCATTTGAGTTGGTGGATTCTGTAGTATCTGTTGTCTGCTATACTAAATGATAAAATGGAAGATAGGATGAAATATTTGTAACAAATTTGTTATATTTTTTCACTGAGGGATTTTATCACAGTATCCTCATCTAACAATTGTTCTTTTGCAGTATTCTTCAGCACAGACTAATCTTGTCAGTGTAGATATGACCATAACTGTATGAAAATGGATTGGGACAGGATCAGTATTTTCAACAGAAAATTGAAGTTTTGCAATGTCCTTTCTTCTTCCCTTTCATGAAGACATTAAGTATAGTAGGACAGCAGTACTCAGTGGCAATTAGCAGTGTTTGTAGTGCCACTGTTTGTTTTATCTTTTTTGCTTTAACCTTCTGTTTTCAGGGGAAAAAAAAAAAAAAAACAACAACAAAAAAAAAACCAACCCAAACAAACAAAGAAAAAAGCCCCTTTCTTTCAATTTTTCTCTTCTCCTTCAATTGTTTCCTGTTTAGTATAAGTAAGGATGAGATTAGGAGAACACCTTTTCACCCCTACAAGTTCAAGTTCCAACCCACTGAATTTTTCTCTTCAGTATTTGAAACTTTTGTATATAAAAAGTGAATAAGACTTCATTAAAACAAAGGCATTTAGGTATTATTCCAAACATCAGTAATACTCAGAGTAATTTTTAATTGGAAAATTGTGTTTATTTTAATGAATCCTATAATCTATAACTATTAGATTATAACTATTATGCTGGGGGCCATCAAGCTGGGGATCCTGGTGGACAAGTTAAATACAATCAGCAAAGTGCCCTTGCTGCAAAGAAGGGTAATGGTATCCCAGCCTGCCTTGGGCGGGAAGTAATCCTTCCTCTCTGCTCAGCACTGGTGAGGCAGCACCACAAGTGCTGGGTTCAGTTCTGGGCTCCCCGTACTAGAGAGACATGAACGTACTGGATAGAGTCCAGCAAAGGGCCACTAAGATGATGAAGGGATGAAAGCATCTCTCCTCTGAGGAAAGGCTGAAAGAGCTGGGACTGTCCAGCCTAGGGAAGAGAAGGCTCAGGAGGGATCTTATCAACATATATAAATATCTGAAGGCAGGGTACACAGAAGATGGAGCCAGGCTTTTTTCAGTGGTGCCGACTGACAGGACTAGAGGCAATGGGCACAAACTGAAGCACAACAGGTGCTGTCTGAACATCAGGAAACACTTTTTTACTGTGAGGGTGACTGAGCACTGGCACAGGTTGCCCAGACTGGTGGTGGAGTCTCCATCCTTGGAGACAGTCAAAGGCCATCTGGATATGGTCCTGGGCAACTGGCTCACGGTGGCCCTGCTTGACCAGATGACCTCCAGAGCTCCCTTCCAACCTCAAACATTCTGTGATTCTTTGATTCTGTGCTTCACATAAATAGGAAGATGCAATAAATTGAATTAAGCAAACATGAGGAAATGTAATAAGTAAAATAAGTATTATAAGTATTGTAAGGTTTATTTTATAGTCAACTACTGTAAAATTATAATTTTGTCAAATGTTAAGCATCTGCAGACTTTCTGTCTTCGCATAAATTCCATAAATACATTTAGCCTTAATGAGTGCATCCAAGCTTTCCTGGTGCAGCTCAGTGTTGTACGTTGACCAGGATCTGCACATGGTCTTTAATTTGTTTTATTACTATTATCATAGCATCATACAATGATTTGTGTTGGCAGGGACCTTTAAAGATAATCTAGTTCCAACCCCCCTGCCATGGGCAGGGACACCTTCCACTAGCCCAGGTTGCTCAAAGCCCCATCCAACCTGGCCTTGAACACTTCCAGGGATGGGACAGCCACAACCTCCCTGGGCAACCTGTTCCAGTGCCTTACCACCTGCACAGTAAATAATTTCTTCATTATGTCCAATCTAAATCTACCTGCTTTCAGTTTAAAACAGTTACCATTTGTTCTGTCACTACAGGCCTTGATAAAAAGTCTCCATCTTTCTAATAAGCCCCCTTTAAGTATTGAAAGACTACAATAAGGTCTTTCTGAAGCTTTCTCCAGGCTGACCAACTCCAACTCTCTCAGCCTTTCTTCACAGGGGAGTGTTCCAGCCCTCTGATCGTTGTTGTGGCCCTCCTCTGGATCTCCTATAACTGGTCCATGCCTTTCTTGAGCTGGGAGCCCTGGAGCTGAACGCAGTAGTCCAGATGTGGTGTCCTGAGAGTGGAGTAGAGGGGGAGAATCACTTTTCTTGACTGCTGACCATGCTTCTTTTTATGCAGCTCAGGCTAAGACTGGAATTCCTCCGGTTCTCTAAGGAGGAAGGAGCAGCAGAGACAGACTGCTGTGTAGTGACTGTAGCTCCCCATCCTCTGTCCCCTCTGCACCACTCGTGGGGCAGGTAGAGGAGCCTGAAGTGAAGGAATGAGGTTAACCCTGGGAAAGACGGGAGGAAAGGTGTTGGTTTAATGTTTGTCTTAGTGTCCCTATCCAAATCTATTTTAATTAGCAATGAATTAAAGGAATTGTCCCTGAGTTGAGTCTGTTTTGTCCACAGTGGTAATTGGTAAGCAATTCCCCTGTCTTTATCTCAACCCATGAGCTTTGTTGTCCTTCCTGCTGAGAAGGGGGCAGTGAATGAGCAGCTGGGTGGGCATTTGGCTGTTAGCCAAGGGTAATACACCACAATATTCCGAGCCATTAAGTTCAATCATACTTATATTTTGTCATGTCACTGTAGTAGACTAAATCATTTCACACCTCAAGAGACCACACTTATTTGTGCTGTAGGAAGAGTAGAAAGAGTTTCCAGCTCTTGAAAGTTGTGCAAGAGACAGTTGAAGTATTTCCTCCCAGTCTTACAAACCACTTCATGCTCCATGGAAGACTGACAGAAAGGGTTTGATTTAGATGCACATCTCTTTACCAACTCTTGATGAACCCTGTTGATCTCTTCACCTCCAAGTAGTTTTATTTTATTCCTATGAAGAGGAGTAGTCTCTGTCCAACAGTGGAATGTTATCGTACTTTTGCCAGTGTCCTATTTGCAGGAATGGTCAAATAAAGATGCTTTAGAGGAAATTTGTTGGAAAAATTCAAAACAAACAAACAAACCCTTCTCATGATTGGCTGGTCCAGCAGAAAAAAAAACCACCACTAAACCCTCCCAAAAAGCCAACAGGTAATCAAAATAAACCACTGTCAAATCTCAGATGTACAAAGCTGAAACATAATCATTGCCCTAATGTGTAGCTACAGATGCCAAAAAGATGTGGAGGCCAAAACAGAATGTCTGTTCTTTTCTTGATTCAAAAAAGAAATGGTCAGGAAGATCATAATTTACTATTTATGCATTTTTTACAATTGAAAGAGGGGATAACAGAAGACAGGAAGAGAACAGAAAAATGTGCTAAAAGGCAAAACAGGCACAAGTCTGTCAGAAAGTCCTGAATGAGCTTTCTTCTCTCCAGTGACTGTATTGGGTGGAGTGGAACAAGCAGTGCAAACTATCTGACTCAGCAATTGAAAAAACCAACAAAAAAAAGCAAGTAAAGTGATCATATTAACAAAGAGAAATAAGATATTAAATCAAGAATATCCCTATTAAACATTTTCTTAGTAAAACTTGCTATAGCTTTTTTAAAAGATGGGCTATTGACCTACTTTTTTTTTTCAGTCGGTCACCTATCATGGAAATTTTGATTTTTTTTTTTTAACCTTTTCTTCACAGCTGTATCTTGTGGGAACCCTGGCACCCCAGCCAATGGTATGATAATATACACTGATGGAATATTATTCTCTAGCTCAGTCATTTATGCCTGCTGGGAAGGTTACAAAACTTCAGGGCTAACTACTAGACATTGTACTGCTAATGGGACATGGACTGGCACGGCTCCAGACTGCACAGGTCAGAAATAAACTTTCTTCCTCTAAAGCTTTAAAGTAGTAAGTTATTCATCCTTCCTACTGAAAATTATTATTTTGTTAGATAAAATAACACTTTTTTCCCCATTTATCTGTCTTGTAATACATGAATATTTTATGTATCTAAAGGTACATGCCTTTTTAATACATGCTAGATGTTTCCAGAACTATCTTTTAAGATGGATACATAGGTAACTTTTTTGTATTTGTTTGCCTCATGAATGTCAACATTGAAAATATAACATTATTCCTAAGAACAGGGATTCCTCTAGAGTTTATCAGACTGATAACCATTCTGCCAAGGACCAAGAATCAGGGAGCAGCAAGACTGGGCTGCTCCATCAGGGAAAGCGAGCGGGGAGCAGAAGGGTGCTGCAATGCCAGCAGGGCCAGTGGCCTCACTGACAAGGCCAGACCCACAGTACATCAGTACAGTGATACAAAAAAAAAAAGATGAATTTCATAACTCTACTGGAATTGCATTGAACCATCAACATAGGTATAATGTGACAAAGGTCCCAGTATGAAGGAAGGAAAAGTCCTGTCAAAACTACCACTAATGTAATGGTCTGCAGTAGCAGTAAAGCATACCAGCCTAAGCTAATGTATTTAAGGAACACAATATTTGGCCCACGCTATTGCAATGCCTCAAAAATATGACTTTTTAGCTAAAAATCAGAGATAACATTTTTATTTGTGTGAAATGTATGAATAAAAATTATTCTTGTTTTGCACACCAAAAAAAAGGACATTAGCTGTACATAGTTCAATGTTTCATTACATGTTTATTGGAAAAAAAAAAAAATCCCTTTTTTTCTTTTCCTCACTAGTGATCAGCTGTGGAGATCCAGGTGCATTAGCAAATGGCATTCAGTTTGGAAATGATTTTACCTTTAATAAGACAGTCAGCTATCAGTGCAATCCAGGATACTTGATGGAGCCCGCCAGTTCATCTACCATGCGTTGCATAAAAGACAGCACTTGGAACCAGAGTAAACCAATTTGCAAAGGTGTGCTTCTGAACTACAAATACTGTTCTGATACTATATGTGAAATTCACTAATCATTGTCTTTGTTTACAAAAAATTGTCAAAACGTTCTTTGGGACAATTAACAAGCAAATGCAACTAAAATATTTAGAAAAGTATTTGTGTAAAATTTGTATTTATTTTGCACATATGCTGTGGTATAATATCAGTCAGAATAGTGACATTAATGACTACAGTAGAACCAGATCAGTCTGCAATGAAAATTATTAGAGTGCTCGGTTTAAAATGCTAGGAATGAAGTACCTGTTTTCCTTTTTGGGGCCTTTTGGATTAGATGGCCAAAATTCTGTAAAGGGATCCTGCAAACCAAACTTTCTAGAAAAGATTCACTTGTTGCAGTAATGTAGTCATCACAAATAGCCAAAAAGATCCTTTACAAATAGCTAATTACAAGTGGTAACATAAAGGTCACAATGGGGATGAGGCTGAAAGGCAAATAAGGCAGCCTGGTGAAAACTGTTAGCCCTACTACAGCAGCTCAGGAAGTAAATTTAACAGCCTAGGGTATCTTCTGCTTATAAAAGGCCTAGACTGCCAACTCACCTAGCACCGCTTTAAAGTGATGTCTAAGTCTAGCCTACTAATTAAATTTTGGCATATGTATTCAACCGACTGCATTTTCTGTTGTAAAAATCACTGACTGAGTGATTTTACGGTCATGCTCTTTGTTGAAAGAACTGATGTGTAAATGTAAACATGGCCGTTCCAGATTTCATCGTTTTGGGCACTCTTGCAGAAGCTGGAAAATACCAGAATATTTTTAAAGAGTCTTAGCCACTAATTACCAGTAAAGTCAATATCCATTGTGTGCTGAAAGCCTTAGAAAATGAGCAGGGGAATGAACAAAGTCATATTAAGGGCTTTAAATAGTGCTGCAAAATTAATTTAACATAAAATGCAAATATTTAGAATCATAGAAACATATTTATTGAAATAAATCATATTTCTTAAAAACTTTTACCTAGCTCAGTAGCCTGTTGCCAGCAATGATCACTAGTGAATATGTAGGGAAGAGATTCAGAGCTAGGTAAGCTACATACTCTTCTGGCTTCCAGCAACCTAAAGCTCAGGGACTTCCTAAACCTAGAGGTGGTATTTTTGTATTTAAATTGGTTTTCTGTCTATTACAGGCTGCTTTGTCAACACAGGAATGCTTTGTTGGAATTGAACAGCATGAAATATTTTTTTTTTTAGTTTCAAAAGTATGAGTCGATATTTTGTTGCATTCTCCTAAACCCTATAAAGTCTTGAAATTATAACTTTTCTTTTTGTGACACAGCTATTACCTGTGGCCCCCCTCCACCGGTACTCTATGGGAAAGTGGAAGGATCTGATTATCGCTGGGGTGCCAGCGTGAGTTACAGCTGTGCAGAAGGCTATCAGCTATCTAACACAGCTATTCTCTCCTGTGAGGGTCGAGGAATTTGGCGGGGAGACATCCCACAATGTTTGCGTAAGTTTTCAGGGTACACTTGTGTTGGGCTTCACCAAAGCTACAATCAGTTGTCTCGGGCTACAGTCACTTTCTCACTGTTTAAAAAAAACTCAGCTAGATCAGGTAATATATGGACTACTGCAGGATTCTCCCTTCTCCTTTGAAAAAGCATACCTTGTTATAAAATTGAATGGTTGTGCCCATTTAAGGTCATAGTCTTCTTCCTTTCCCCAAGAGTCACTTCCATCTCTTATTACCTAATTGGACTCATCACCATTTGCCTTACTGAGGATCTTTCTGAATGTTCTGAATTTGACTTGTGGTGAGCATGATTAAAATTTTTGCTTAAACTTTTCCTTTTTTCTTCCCTGTTTCCATTTCCATTAACAGGTGAAAACAAGGATCCTAACACTTAAGCTCATAGCCTTGCTCTCCTTTCTAAATTCTTTTTTCTTTCCTGAAGGCGAGTACATACCCTCATATCTTCTTTGGGTTTGTTTTTTCAGCTGCTTCTAAATCTGTCAACCCATCTCTTTCAGTGCTTGAAATCTTGTCAGGACTCTGACAAACATTTTTGCTTTTACTTAATTAGGGCAAAAATTTCCTGCCTACTCATCTGAGGGTGACTGATGTGAAAACTGGATAAATTTTGAAGCATTACAATATAGCGTTGTCTACTCTAAGATTACTTTGTCATCCAAATCTAATCAGCATTTAAGTGTCTCAATTAAAAGGTCTATTTTTCCAGGTTAAGTTTTATGCTTATAATAACTATAACAGTGACAATTAATTTTAAATTGCTGTCAAGAATTTATCTGAGCTACAATCCTACACAGATAAATGAACATAGCATTTGCACTCATATTCAGTATGCCTGACTTGCGCATAAAACAATGTTGAATGATTCAGTTGAAGCATGTGCAGTTTTCAGTAACATTTTTCTTTCCTTTTTTATGTATCAGCTGTGTTTTGTGGTGATCCTGGTACACCAGCAGAAGGACGCCTCAATGGAAAAAGTTTCACCTACAGATCTGAAGTTAGCTTTCAGTGCAGACCCCCTTTTATTCTGATAGGGTCTTCAAGAAGATTCTGTCAAGCAGACGGTACTTGGAGTGGAATTCAGCCAACATGCATTGGTAATAACTTCCACCACTTACACTGTTTCTACTGGGAATATTCTTGATAAACTATTACACTATCATAAATCTAGCAATTAACTTTCCAAATATAGAAAATGTCTGTGTAATATAAAAAGAACTAGATAAATAAGGTTATATTTTGAGTATAAAAATTTTAGGATAAACACAATCACAAATGAAGCCATTTGTAGATTTACATGATTGCTTGTCTGCTGGAAATGCAGAATGTCAATAAGTGCAAGTGCATAAATTGTTCCATCTATTTTTAGAATCTTTTAGATACGCAGAAGACTTTGGCAGATTAAAGACCAAATTCTGTCACTGGAGAGTTAAAGGCATTCGTCAGAATCAGTCCTGAATCAAAAAGCTTTTTGGACTTTGTGAAAGTGGCTTGTACAGCTCAAAAGGATGAAGTGTGCTGGGTCTGATCTTTTGAAATTCTGATGAACTGCCAAGTACTATCGGTTTCTCGTTGACTGATGTGCAACTGATAGGCTTTTAGCATGATACATTATCACACTAACTGAGAGAAATGCTGGACACCTGTAACTCCCACTGACATCAGAATTTGGTCCAACTTGGGGTGACTTGCTAGAGAAAATGATTTTGGTGTTATAACAGAAAAATCCTCTTTGATATTTCTAAACAAACACATTCAGATATAGACTCTAGCCCATTTATATATTTTGCTGTGGCTTAGGTATTGGCTATGTGGAAGAGCTGGGGTGGGCACTCTGGGAAAAGGTGGCAAACATGATTATTGAAAGCAGCCTGTATTTGTAAATTAAGACGTTAACAGTCAATACAATTCTTTGATAAGAATTCAAAACTCCTTCTGTCCATAGTTTTTATGAACTGGGCAATCCATCTTACATCCGTGTTTTGTAACAGAGGCAAGAAGGTTTACAAAAGTTAAATCTTAGGTCTATTGTGAAAAACCAAACTTGAAAATGCCACAGTGACATTTCTATTTATATTTTATATAGCATAATATAGAAGCATTTGGAAAATACTGCATCAAATGCATAAGCTTTTCTTTTAGATCATAGTTTTTATGTTATCGTAAAAGGAAAATATTAGACCATCTAAAATATTTACAGATACCATTGTTAAGCAATTTGAAAGTTAAGATCAGTGAACAATACCTAGAATTATGCCCAGAAGTACCATAGGATGGCAAATGATGGCAAACTTTTCTATTTCTAGATATTGATAATTTCCTTAAAATACTTTTGAGAATTCTTCCTTTTTGCCCTACTGTTTCTTCAGAAGGGACATACCTTAAAAAGTCAATTCAGCTCCATGTGTCTATTATTAGCAATGGCATGCCAGCTGATGATAATTTGTAAAAAGTGCTTTAGCACTTAGTTCAAGCAGCTCAAGGTCAGGAGTGTGTTTGGTTTTTAGTCTTGCACATTAGGTCAAGATCCACCTAACTTTTGAAGCCTTTGGTAAATATCAGTCCAGTTGAATTGTTACGCTCTACTGATGGTCAGCATTGAAAATGGAAGTTGACCAAGAGTGATATGACATATCACATTATTGTAAGTGATAAGTTCAATTTTCCCTGTACAGAAAACTAGAAGTGGTTACAGATGAAATATAGTCCCAAGTTGCGTTTTTTGTAATGCAGTGTCAGCACAAAAGCAGACTTGGTTGCCAAGAGGGAATCATATAGTACAGAAAGATCCATCAGATCAAGTCCTGTGCTGTCTACCTGGTGGATGTGACTGGGCAACCCCAAAGCACATACACCATCAGAATGTGAAGTGGACATTGCTGAATTAAAAAGAGTTTCAGGCTGCTTTAAATTACACTCATGAAACTGATCATCAGATAATCAGTTATACTTTGTTGGCGTACCCTTTTTGTGAGGGGACTGTCTTTTCATTCGCCAGCAACAACTGAGGTAGTAGTCCATTTGAAACTTTTGTTTTCTGGTGACATAGAAAAAATTTTATCAAAAAATCAAGTATTTTACTTGCTATAAGAAAGCAGGTTGGCTTTGTGTTTGGTTTTGGGTTTTTTTTTTGGGGGGGGGGGGGGTATTTTAGAAATCTAACTTAACCATTAAGCTATTCACTGGGAAAGAAGAGAAGAAAAAGATTTCCCTATAGGTTCCTATATGCATTGTGAGTAGTGGGATATACTATGTGTTCAAAAGGGTTTAAAAGGATAACCTCAGCAAAAATTAATGCAATCCTAACTCTAAAGTCTACACTGCCAAAGATACCTGCAAAAAATACCCTTAAATAGTGGCAATATACTGAAATGAAGTACTGTGATCTATCTTGGAAATTTAATTGGAAATACAAATGTAATATATAGGAATACACACATTTCATTAAAAATTCAATTCTTGTCATCACTAGACATTGATGAAATGACTTAATCTTTGCAAACAGTTTTAGAGTATTCTTTCCATACCATAATAATATCTGTCGTGTTTCACATTTTACATTAGATCCAGCTCACAATACATGTACAGACCCTGGTACTCCGCATTTTGGAATACAAAACAGTTCTAGAGGTTATGAGGTAATTCTTTCTTCTATTTATTACCTTTCTAAAATGAAGATGCATTTAATAATCACAAATATATTAAATTATCTGTAGGCTTAAATGTCTGATGTAAACCTTGGGAAATTTCCACTCCTTTTTAGGAAAAACTCATGCTTCATTCCAAGGTTTCTTTTTAACATACAGCTTAAAGAAAGAACTTCTAACCTTGCAATATATCATGTGTTCAATCCTTTAGGAGACTTCGGTAGGGAGGACTATTTATAAATTGATTACCTAATATGATATGACATGATATAATTACTTTGCTTTATGATCATAATTCTTTCATACATTGATGAATAGTCAGTAAATACCTAACAACCAAAGACCTGTCTAATCCAAAGGCCATGTAGTCCTTGACAAAAAAGTCAGCAAGTAGCTTTACTAAATTAGCAATTCATGTTACATTTTATTCAGTCAGAGAAGATAAAATTATTCTATGTGTTGGATCCAGGTTCTCTGTGATGAATGTCCTTTCTATAATTTCCAAATTCCTTACAGGTTATTAGTTTACCAAGTGACAGTCAGAAAAGTGACCGAGGAAATAGAAGTAGGTACAACAATGACCAATCCACAGTCATTATATAGATTGATTAACCTCATGTGGATAGATTCTTCAGGTATAAATATTTGTGATTGGACTCTAAAATATGTTCTGTTTGGGTTTCGTGCTTATTTCTGAACCTAGGGCAGTGTGCCACATGGTATTACAACCAAGTTAGTAGAGCTGTTTTTCAAAAAAATCCTTTCTGGAAGTTCCTCTGGTTCTTGGTACCCCCCCTCTCCTGCAATGGTGCTGTCTGTCATTGCTGTGGCTCTCAGCTCTTTTCTTCCCCTTCTGCTCCTGCCCGGCTCGCAGATGCCAAGGCACTTCTCCCCTCGCCACGTCTTGTGGCCTCGCCCCTAAGGTCGTTCTTCTTCTAGTAATAGGTGCAGTTGCTTTCTGTCTGTTGTCTCATCTTGACCCTTTACCTGTCCCCATCATCACTTCAAAAACAACTCTAAGCTTTGCACCTAATTTGATCGGGGGGTGGGTGGGTGGGGGGGGGGTTCTCTCCTGCTTTTATATGCCTCATGTGTTATCTTTAATACCAGAATTCTACTGGCCAATTCACTGTTCTAATGTCTGTCAAAGATGAAGGCTAATTTTCTCTTCTCATTCACCTCTAGAGGCAATAGTAGGTCTTCATCTGTTCTGTATTTAGTCTTTCTCAAGTATGTGCTTTCACTCTCAGATCACTATCTGGTACAGCAAGATGTAGACTTCTCTCCAATTACTTGTGAAGTAGATGGTTTTTTTTAGCGTATGTGATTAGTGAAGCTTCCTGTTTGTATGATTTGGCCAAGCTTCTATAAACCAGCTTTGAACAGTCTTTCCTCATTACAGAAAAGTGTGGTGGCAGGCAGCAGACCTTTAAAGGGGTTTTTTGTGCCTTTTGTGCTTCACTGGACTGTGACTGTTACAAATGCCTCCAATGTTTTTCATCCAAGGATTATACAGAGAGTGCACTGCTTTTATTTCTCCTTTTACCTGTAAAATGAGAAAGAAACATAACTCTGTAACTACCTTGAACGTAGACATTATTTTTTTTGCTTGGTCTTTTGGATCAGTGAGGAAAGATTTGCAGCTCATCATTACTTACTGATACCAGAATTGGCAATTTCACAAGAAGCAAGATGACTTAGAGTCAAGACCAGCCACACTCTGTTCTAGTCTATACTACAGACATGCTGTGTGTCCTTGGCAAGATAGAGAGATGAATATGTTTAAAAATAGTTATAAAGAGATAAGTCTACAAAGCCGTATCAGTAAACTGACCTTTAAAAATACCGGTGAATTTCCCAAGCCACTTCAGGAAGAACTGGTGTTGCATTTGCTGAACATCTGTCATGATAATCTGTTTTTATATAACTGAGTATACAGTTAACAGGTAGCCACTTTTGAAGATAACTGCCCATTTTTAATGTCCGTTGAAGTCCTTCTATGACATTTGTAGTGTAGAGCTATCTGCATTTATATAGCTGCAAGCTATTTTATTAATATGCATTGATCACTACTCATTTGCAACTTACTTGCACTTGTCCATGTAATGTTACTTTATTAATAAGTCATATAATTTCAAATAATATTAATTGTTGTGGGGTTTTTTTTTTTTTCATTTCATCTGATCATATTGATTGCCAAGATTTTTTATCCAAAATGAAAGCAATGCTTTACTGGTCAGCCCCGCATCCTTAAATATCTTGGCCTGGAGTTGTATTCTGGTTACTTTTGTCAATACCATCAATAAGTCCATTTTACTAGAACTTTCCACACAATCTCTCTCTCATATGTTATGAAAATTCTTCACCACATGCAATCTTGTATCCAGTTTTCATGCTTTTCTATTCTCAGCAGAAGTCTAAAGATGATTGTCTTCTGAGAAAGGTCATGTCACAGTTGACCATAGGAAGGCTTTCCATAACATCATTCTGCTAGTTGAACATCTCAAGTAAAACGTAGGTAGTTTAGAGTAACAAATGCAGTGTAAGAAATTGTGGCCTGGAGTTTTCTCTAGTGCATTTGTTTGCAGATGGAACAGTTCTTCATAGTTTTCTCTTTTACCTTTTTCCTCTTAAACATTTTTAGTCAAGTGGCACAATGAGAAACCTTTGAAACAGACTTTATGGTCAAGTTCTATTGAAATATATGCAATGATGTACAGGGAAGAGAGACATCTCAGTCATTTAGTTTGCTTCTGTCACACTGACAAACTAATAAGCTGAAATGTATGAGTGGTGTTCTTTTCCGTGTACACAGCCTTGTCAATATTTTTCCACTTACTGCTTTCAAGTAAGGTTGCTAAAGATCAGTTGTTCAAACTTTTCATCACATTAAAAAAAAAGTTTAACTCTAGACACTGTAAAAAGAGGACATTTTTATTTTTGAAAAAAATCTCTCTAGGAGCTTATCACTGTCTTGATATCTGACTACATGTGATGGATACCGCTTTTATCTAATATTCTGTTTTGATTCTTAGGTTGGGAGCACAGTCTTTTTCAGATGCAGAAAAGGTTATCATATTCAAGGATCTACCACCCGCTCTTGTCTTGCCAACTTAACTTGGAGTGGCATACAGTCTGAATGCATTCGTAAGTCAGGTTTCTTATCTAATGAGTTAGAATATTGTGCAATTTTAAAAGAGTTACAAAAAGTGATGCATGTGGAAATTCATAGTAAATGTTATGCTGCAAGAAAGTAAGCTTTATTTAAAACAGTATTTTTAAATGTTTTTTTTGTTTCCTATTCTAAGACCAAAGATGTATTTGGGATATTAATTTGAAGTAAGATTTTCAGATTTTTTTTTCGTGAAGTTCACAATAATCCTATCAGTTTTACTCAGAAAAATCCGTCCTCATTAAACCACTGCATTAGCTGCGTTAAATTAATCTAGGTTTTTTGTGTGTGTTGGATTAATAGAGAACAGAAAGTGGCCTGAAATGTGCATGGGGCTATTTTGTTGGCTAGTATTTTGTGAATCATAAACTAGAACTCAGCAAAATTCAGCTTTTCTGGGCTATGCAAATGATTATTGTATTTATAGCTCTGTATGGATTAGAGGGCATCAAATAACTATTGTATTAAAATACAGTGATCTAAGCTAAAAATAATTCATTAGCATGACCTTAGATTCTTATCCTATTTCAAATTGTCTTTGGGTTGTTACAAATCAACACCATGGAGCACAGAGAAAGAAGCATACTGAGCAACCATACCTGTTCTAATCAATGTACTATGACAAAACCTTCCTATGCAGCCTTTATTTCAACTGAAATTTATAATTAATTTATTTAGCACAATAACCACTCTGTAATTTTCAAAACATTGAGTAGAAGCAATGCTTGAAGCTGTGACAGCGCAATAATTCACAGGACCAATCGTTGCACCACGTACAATGGCATGTGCTTCCCTTCATTTTAACTCTTTTCTGTTTGCTATCGTGATTTAATTTTGGTTTATTGTTTAAAAATATGTGGTAGTATCATTTTCATCTTCCCACAATAATAAAACTATACACCCAGAGTGTTACTTTTACAAGTAATATCTACTTGATGTTTCTGAAACGTGTACAAAGTTTACATAATGAAAGGGAATAAGTTGGCATGCATTTATTTCAAATTACATACTCTAATCCTATGGAAACTGTTTACCACCACTTATTCTAACTGTAAAAAACCCTTTGCAGCTCATGCTTGCAGGCAGCCAGAGACACCGGCACATGTAGATGTGAAAGCAATAGATCTTCCTACTTTAGGGTATACTTTGGTGTATACCTGTCAGCCAGGATTTTTTCTTGCTGGTGGATCAGAGCATCGGACATGTAAACCAGATATGAAGTGGACAGGAAAATCACCTATTTGTAAAAGTAAGTCATTACTCAAGTGATATGTTGGGCCCTACTTGGTTGGATTTCATTTTCCCTGACGTTTTTATTTTATATAGTAGGATTTTTCCGCTTACTATTTAAAGATGCATGTGACACAACAGCTTTTACTTTATGAAAGAAAGAGTAAAGAAATCACAGTGACCATAGCATCTAGAACTCATGGAGGAAAACGTGGGGATATGTGTGTGAAAATGCACAGGCACACATATGTAAGTTTACCCCTAACAACAGCAAACAAAACCTAAACAATATCAGTATTACATTTAACTGTATTTATCTTTATATCACAGTTTTAAAGAGTATTTCAATGTATTCAGTGTTTAACGTATGATTTTCTATTAGGAACAAAAAAAGTTATTTCATAGCTTGGCTTTTAGATTAATTCAGGTATGCTTTTTGTCTAAGAAAATCTTCTAAAATAAAAATGAACAATAAAATAAAAAAATAAATACATCTTTGTACCAGATTCCACTTTTATTTATATCCATGTAAATTTCATATAGTTTTGCTAGAGTAACTCTAAGTATATAGTTCTGAGGACTAATTTTGCTCTTCACATGCAAATAAACATGGCTATAAATTCCTGAGTCAGAAAAATAAAAGAAAATTATATTTAGAGTACAAATAAAGGAAAAATAGTCAGATGCCATGGGAAAGATATTTGCAACATGATTTTTAATTCTAATATGTCAAAAATGCTAAATAGATTTGATGTTTGAACAATATTTGATTTTTCATTAATTTATAGGTAGATTTCTTTGTTTCAACATTGTCAAGACATAGGTTCTACACATAAACGTTTATCTTCTTATTCTAGTTCCTTAAAGGGTGATTTTTCACGGGTACTATATAATTAATAATTTGAGATAAATGATCTTGTATGTTTTTGCTGATTTTCTTTTAAAAAAAAAAATCAAAGTAAAATACAGAAAAGTTTTCTATAAGCAAGAATTTTTTCTTTTATTGGCTTCCAGTCTCTATGTATAATTCTCCTTGAGTGCCTCACACTTTTTGTGCTTTCTTAGCACTTGACCAGTCTAATCAGTGAATTTCTGGTCCTAAAGGAAAAAAAAAACCCATGCAAGACAAAATCTTCCTGCAGGACACTAGGCTTTTTAAAGTGGGTAATAATATGAGGCCAGGGTCAATGGACATAACTCTACTGAGTGTACCAGAAACACAGCGAATGGCACCGGTTGCAATCCTTTCCCATGATATCTGATCCTGTCTTCTTAATCCAGCTATCTGGCTTTTACTGGTTTGTGTCATAGACGTATCAATCTTTATTAACACAATTTTTACTATATTTAATATACTATTATTCATAATTAGATACAGTATTTGTCCCCTCTATAAGGCTCTCTTTTATAGCACTGGGACTGATATAAAAATTTGAGGCCTAAATGTATGAAATACTTGGCTAACCAGACAACTTTCCACAGTAAAAATGTTGTTTACCTAAATTATTTTATTATTTTCTGAAAGTTTTGTGTAAGTGTATAGGTTTGAACATGTAAAGTATTCAAGACCAGTTATTTCTGTTTTAAATATGGCTCTATTGGATAAGAGATGATTGCATCCCTCAGGCATTGTTTTAACATTCTATTTAAAAAAAAAAAAAAACACAAACCAAATATGTTCATGAAAATGATAATTTGTCTTTTTACTTGTAGGTAAAGGAGTGAGAGAAGTTAATGAAACAATAACTAAAACTCCAGGTTTGTATACAAGAAGAGTTTTAGATCTAAATAAATTAAATTGATTTACACCCTAGTTTGTTATGGATAATAAAAATATTTCCAATATTTAACTTAAGTATTCATTACTCATTTCAAAGGAATATAAATGTTGAGGTCTTTCATAATAACAGCTGCCATGTAAAACCTATTCTATGAAATTCTTTCCCAGACAACTTTTTTTAATTTCTAAAGTACCAATTTTCTGCGTTGCACAAAACCCCCTGTCAAGCCAAAAAGATAAAGCATATATAGACACAACTCAGATTTGATATAGTTTTATATCAGAGAGATTGCTATAACAGAGAGCCTTATAATGAGTGTAGACTATAATAGCAGAGAATGGGTTCAGTCAAAGTTCTGCCCTTTACATCGCAAGTGTTGTAAGAAACCACAAAAAAAACCCACAAAAATCAGTTCTGGACATTTTGATGGCCTTCATTTCATGGAAACTCTCAAGGTACTCTAAGATAGGGTTTCCTAATCTGTGTGGACCACCAGCAGCGGGCAAACATTACTGCCACTTTTCTATGCCTCCTGATGAACATGAGTGCAGTTAACCTTTTCCTCCTGCCAGTGACAAAATAGACAAATACATCTGAAAAATCCTTGATGTGGATCTTTTTAGGTTTAATCATTTTCAGACAATGAAAGGCCTGATTTTTTTTTTACTGACTTACTTAACAATTAGCAGAGTTTGCACCAAATAAATGAGCTTGCAACTCTACATTCTGAATTTTAGCAAGCTGCAGGGAAAATAAGATTAATGGTTCACACTCATGGCAGTTCACAGAAGGACTCTGTAGAGTAGATGGGATAAAAAGGTATTTCTGCTAATAATTAACCTTCCTGGTGAGTTTATTAGTGAGAGTGTCAGGTGAAACCATAAATGAGTTCTCAAATGCTTTACTTCTACAGGCTCACAATAAAGCAGGATAAAATGTGCATTCATTATAATTAATATACAGTCTTAATTTATTGGAGGATTCACCTCACTGAACACCTAAGGTATGCATTAATCTGCTACCACAGAGGTTTTGAAGTTTCAATGCCAAATTAAAATATAGACCAAGTTTCTAAATATATTCACTATGCAGAGCATCAGTATCAATTCACACCATATCATGTGCATTATAACTAGTTTTGATAAGTAAGTACTATTTGAAAGGCATTTTTAAAAAATGAAATGTTATGATTGAAAATGCCAATAACAGTAAGCAGAGAACTGAAACGGTGTAAAAAATGACAGTAATTAACAAGGAAAACTTTTAAGCTGTTTTTAAAAACCAAGTCTGCACGATTATTATGTCTTTTAAAATTGTGAAACCTCTTTAGTATAGAACACTACGTATATTGGAGCATTTTCTGTAATTTGTTATCTTGGCTTTTGGTAGAATTCCATTTGCTGCTATCTGTATTTTAAATGGAATGAAGCTAATACTGCTAAACTAGAGGTTTTGTAGCAGAATAGGTTCATGGTCTGATTTCCCACCTTTGGATATCTGAATACATATTATGCTTATTATTGTTTATTAAATTGCTATTTTTTTGCCAGAGTTAATGTTTTCATAAGCAATAATAAATATCATTTTTACAGCACTGTAAATTGTGATTGAGTATAAGTTGCAACTAAAGAATTCTCACAATACCCATGTGAAGTTTAAGAACTACAATACTCTCTTTGGTTCCCATGGCTCTCACTGCTTTGTAAAGTCTTTGCAAAAGTAGTTAGGAAGCTGTTTTAATGAGTAGCCATGGAGTTCCCTATTTGTCACATTCTGAGGAGAAACCGCAGTTGGTGCAGTATTAGTATAATAATACCCAGTTCATTTTTCTTGTTCTGCATTTGCCCACAGTGGGTGGGAAGGGCAGGAACATTGCAAGGATTTGGCAGAATTGGGTCAGAGCCGCTCCGATTCCTCAGCAGCAACCGTGGGACTGCAGCACTTGCATTTTAACCTTTTACAAAAACATGGCCGGGGAAGCAGAAAGATATTTTCTTCCCCTACTGATTCCGTCCATCTGCAGCAAGTGCAAATTCTGTAAATACTGAGTCAATGGTACTATTTCACAAAGATTAACAGCTATTACTGACAGTTAGAGTGGTTAGAGAAACTAGATACTGAAGATGTTGAATGTGACAAAAGAAGTATGGTGTCTGCTCCTTTATAAAAGTCTTACATAGTACCTGTCAGGTTCATACCAGTCATACTAGATGTTCACCTTCATGAGAATAACTTCAGACACACAATTTTAATTAAAAGCAAAGACAACTAAAAATAACTTTATTTTTAAAATGCCAGGTTTCAAATTTACTGTATGTGACTACTGTAGCAAAGCAATGAGAACTATGTAGGAAAAAGAGTCTGAAAGACATTTTACAGAATTCATATATTTGCAGAAAATATATGAATTCTAAGGACTATGAGATATGAATTGAAATTTAATGCTTCAGATTTTTAGTATTAAGTTGAGGTTACCTTGTGTAAAGCCCCAGTCCTGCACTGAGTTTTGCTTTGAAAATGGAGCACTTAAGATTATTTGAAGCTGTTGTACTCAAAACCATAGAGTGGGTCTCCACTCACTTGGAATCCAGTGATTGCACAGACAACATACTAATGATGTTTTCCAATCATGTCACATTGAGCTTGAACATTTGCTTGTGGCTTTTGCACAATTTGAAGGCAAAAGGCACTGAAGAAGTTATTACCGTTTCTCCATATGAAATGCGTACTATGAAGTGTGATAATGATTAAGAGACAGTCAACAGCTAATCAGTCATCAGATTTTCAGATGTACTGCCTGTCAGTATGTTTTGTTGGAAATATATGGTATTATTGACCTGGATTCCTTTTGATTAATTTTTGCAATCAGTAATTAGGTGGAGGAGGAAATACCCATGGAATTTATTCAAAATGGATACACAGGATACCTACACTGATAAATTTCCTTCAATATAGACAACTGCCTTTACAGGTGCTCAGAGTTTGACAAAATGTAAAAAATCAATAATTTATTTTAAGAGTTTAGTTAGAAGAGTGTGAAACACTTCTAATATTAGTCTTTAGCTATTTAGCATGTATCATTTGTAGTGGTCATGGATAGTGAGGGTGAATTGTAATAGTTGCTAGGGCTGTCATTTTGTCAAGACATCATGTGATTGATTAAACAATTCTTTTTACTAAGTTTTATTTTGATTCTTAAAGCTTTACTTCTCAAATTGTAATGCTAGAAAAAGCTCTGAACTAAGTGGAAAAATGTCTATTTTCACTTGTCAGAAGCTGCCAGGAAACGCTAGTTGCTGCCTGGCCAGGAGGAGGGTTGGTCTCTTTTGGCCAACTTAACAGTTTGTTGAACTTAACTGTCATGGTTGAAGGAAGTCTTCCCCAAATTTCATAACAGCAAAGTATATGGGAGAAATACAGCAATGCGTAGGGCAGAAATGAATGAATTTTTTTCTCTTCTGTGTTTACTTTTTAATTGATGTTAATATTGCAGATACTGCTGAATGAGAGACTTTTTCTACTCTGTCATAGATTTAGCCAAATATTTAAAATGTAACATTTAGTGACCTGTAAATAATTTATTTTTTATATATAGAGGAAAAATACCAATAACATCAAATAAATTACCCAAATACATATATTTCTTCTTATAATTCATGCTTCATTTTATAGGTTTTTTTACTTCAGATTATTCAAATTACAGTTTCTGAGAAAGAGACCTTTATTTTAAACCAAAAAAGTTCCCTGCTCTGACAACATCACTGTTCACAGGTGCAGTAATATTGTATGGAGAAAAGATGTGGCATCTAAAAATGACTGATAAAAAACTTGTGCTAAACTGTATCTGGAATTCAGTGAATTCAGTTGAATATTCAAGTGATATTTGGTTGAAAATCACACACAGTGCTGCTTTAATAGATTCATGAAACAAAGGGGATGGCGTAAGACAGTATCTCCTTCCAGGAATCCCTGACTTCAGAATATTATTCTCCTTTTTTTCATCATACCTTAAAGCTACAGGGCTTTAGGGGAAGAGACCATTATTTTTCAGTCTTGAGGGCATTCACTGGAGCACACAAGCTATGAAGTGTGAGGTTATTTAAGAACATATATTGTAATGGAGAGGTGTAGTATATTATAGGCAATTGTGTGGAAAGGTCATTAGATATGTTGTCTTTACTGTTGTAATATTTTTACTATAATACCTCCTTAGAACAGTAGATTGATGCTGTAACAGAAAAAACGAAGAATGTAAGTATGGCTAGAAAGATTGCTACTTTGTTGTAGTTTACTCCTTTCTTTGTTTCTTTTTTGCCTGCTTTTATTTAGTTCCTTCAGATGTGTTTTTTATAAATTCACTGTGGAAAGGGTTTTACGAATATTTAGGAAAAAGACAGCCTGCTACTCTGACTGTTGATTGGTTCAATACTACAAGCAGCAAAGTGAATGCCACATTCATTGAGGCATCCAACATACAACTCAAACTATCAGGTAGGTTCAGAATTTGGTGTTAAAAAACTGTTCTTTTAATTTTTTTCATCTGTTCAGTTTTGTTGTATTTTCTGCCAAATACAAAATGAAACAAAAACTTTATGTTTTCACTAAAAATCTTTTTCTGCTTATCTTGCAAAAGGAAAAGTCCTAATGTAATAGTCTGCACAGATTTCGGTCAATTTATATGCGGTCACCCATCTATTTTCCCCCTTACATTTCAAAGAAGTACTGAGGTAGGGTTTTTTCATCTCAGGTTGATGGATGGTATTGATATGTTGAACTCACAGGTAATATTGAAGTGGCAGACGAAGTGTATATAGGCATTTTAAGAACTGTACCATTGAAAAGCTCCATTATTCAATAGTGATTAATATCTGCTTTAAAACAATATGGTCTTGATAATGGCATAACATAAAATAGGCACAGATAATTAAATAACTTAGTAAATTATGCATACCTTTTAATCAACATCATACATTCCTTTCTGCAAATCTGACTGAAGTTCTGATTTAGCCTCTGATCACAGTTATATTTGAAAATAGCATTACCAGCTCTCAGTACCTTTTAAGGTCAAGAGTTCAGAGAGAATTTCAGTAGTTGGCTGCCAAATAGCAAATTTTCCTTCACTTCACTATCGATATTTACTATAGCAATATACTGTTGTGATGTGAGTAAAAACCATTTTTTCCCAGTTCAAGGAGATTTCAGGCAACGAATTCTGTCTGTATTCAGAATTATTGAAATACTGTATGAAAAGACAAATATTCTTGCCCACTTATGAATGAAATTAAACAGTACAAAACCATCTTTGCATTCTGTTATCAAATATGATGTGGGCAAAAGATCATTAAAATAAGAACCTGCTATTACAGCACTTTAAATCTTGTTATTTCCAGGTTATAAAATTCTGTTATTACAGAATGTTTTCTACAAAAATCTTTTGGTTCTAAAGCAAAGTACTTAGCTTTGAAAGGATATTTGAACAAACTGGTTGAAGAATTGTTTAAAAGGCATGTGTTACCTCTTTAATGTTAATAGGTGTTTACAAGAAAGAAGAAGCCCATTTGCTCTTGAAAGTTTTTCAGATTAAAGGACCTAGTGACATTTTTGTAAGCAAGTTTGAAAACGACAACTGGGCTCTAGACGGTTATGTAAGTAACCAGACTGCAATGGATAAAGCGTGCTGAGTTTAAATTTTGAAGTACTTTGTGATTTCCTATATAACTCTATCCAACTTTTTATATTACAAGTATGGAATACAGCACTCTAGATGTCAGTGTAGAGAACACATTATTTTTCTTTTCAAAAATATGTATACAAATTTCCATCTGCCACAATCCCATTAGAATTTTTGGTTTACTAAGGGGAAAGTGGAGTGAATCAGCATATTTTGCCATGTTTTTACCTTGTTTTCTTAGATGAGAGTGGGAATTTTACCTTTAGAAATATTGTCCTTTTTTGGTTTGGTAAATAGTTCACTGTAATAAAATTACATTTAATCTTGAAGAAAAAGAGAGTTATTTTACTCTTTGCAGTTCTCCTTTGTGCCTCATGATGCTTTCTCTGGAAGATAATTTAAAATCTGGTAATGCAGTGGACTTCTATATCTGTATACTAATTCAATTATGTGTATGCCAGTTGAAGAATTTTAAAACCCAGCAATATACATCAGATATTTTAAAGTCATTCCAGGTGTTATTTCAAAACTTTGTTTAATACTTTTGCAAACTTAAAATGATAAATATTGTATAAGCATAGAGAGTTCACTAATATTTTAAAAGATAAAAGTGAAAATTTGGGCTCCATATAGCTACTGTAAGTCAGAAAAATAAATGGCTAAACATTCTTATATATTTGTTTCCGAAATCTTTTTTCTGTTTCAACATGTTCTAGGTATCCTCAGGGCTTCAAAGAGGGGTTTTTACCTATCAAGGTGATATACATGGAAAAGACTTTGGAAAATTTATGCTCCAAAGACAAGGTAAATACATTCATAAAGTTCTAATATATATAATCTCTTTGGGTCTTGCAAGAGTGAATTCAACAAATGACTTGGCTATCTAGCTGAATTAAGCATGTTTATTTCATGCCATTATTATTATAAAAAATATAGTGAAATATGCATATTTCAAATATACAGTTCAAATCCCAATTTAACTCTGCTTAACATGTTACTATCTCATGTTTTCTAATATACCAACCTAATGAGATGACTACAGGATGCTCTTAATAGAATGCCATTGCAACTGCGAGTGTCTTTTTGAAAGTAACAGGGATGTCATGCAGTGCAAAGACATTTTCTGCTCAAATGTATAAATTGCAGTCAGAATCATATAGGACATTAAAAGCACAGAATCAACTCTGATTTTAATAGTGTCATCTGGAGAGTGCTTGTTGCTGGTGAACTTTTTCAGAATGTATATGTATTTAGATAGAATTCTACTTTGCTGTCAAAAATATTAAATGAGTGATTAAGGTATATATTACATTTATGGACTCAAGTGCTCCAGTGGCTGGTGAAAAACATTATTTTACTCATAAAATAATTTTGTCATAAAAACTAATAAAACATTTACTCATAAAATATTTACTCATAAAATAGTTTTGGCAAATACCAAGTGTAGACATCTGCATTTCCTGATCCTGGAACTACTGCAGAGTGGCCAAAGCACAGTATATATACAGCAAAGTACTGGGCTAGGAGGAGGAGACAGCCTAGCCAATGTATCTACAGCAGACTGTATCTACATTTTATAAATTGCCTTGGTTCCATTAACTTCATTGGTGCTGTACCCAATGCCCTTTAAAGTTCTGCCAAATCTCCCTTGTATTTCTGTGCTCTATTAACTGCTGTAATAGCAGTTGTGCTGTGGATTTGCTCCTGTTGGCCACCTCTCAAATTGCTATATATGTTTAGTCACAAGGGGTGGAAACCTTACTCCTCAGAATCTCAGCCTAAGAACTGCCAATTACTGAAGCCAAATACAATTTCAGTCTTCAGAGTGAACTCGTCTGTGGGACAGATTATTTGTCTGCCTGTACTTTCATGTAATCCTTATCACTGTAATATCTAAGCTGCTTTTTCTTTCTGATTTTAACAAGCACACTGTAAAAGCAGAGCATCAAGATTTGTTCAAACATCTGTCTTGTTTAGCAGCCTTTGATACCTCAAAACAGTGAGAGTATGGTTTGTTCGTTTTGTTTGGGGAGTGTGTGTGTTTTTGTGCGTTTTTTTTCTTAAGCCAGGCCAAAAAAGATATCCATGGTTTGCCACCTACCTATATAAAAGTTTGGATCCATGTGTTCTAGCAGTGAAATTAATAACTCATGGAGGTAAATGTAGAACAAGCAGAATGACAATTCAGCAGTTACAGCATTCTCCAGCGGATATATTCTATGGTAGTGGAAAACATTGTCCGTATCACTGTTTAGAGCTGCAACATGGGAGCTCAGTTTGTATGTTCCTAAGGCTAGTAAGGAGCTGAAGTGTCCAAGTTACACATGCATTCCTAGGCTGAGGGCCTCTCGTCTTCAGCTTTGACATCTCAGCGGAGAGCTTGCTACAAATGCAGATACCGTCTCTTTTAGAAGATTTCTTTATGTGATTGCTAAATAGACACTGATTTTCTATAGGTTGCTTGTTCTCTATTGAAGGACCTACAGCTAAAAGGAAACAGCAAATTTCCAGCCAACACAGGTCGTAATATTTGTCCATACCCTCTCATATTCAAGGATAACTTGCTTTGGTTGTTAAATCTATTCTGTTCATGAATATTCTGCTGAGGTAATGATCTCATATGTCCTCCAGCTGAAGACTTAACATATTTCCGTTTCTTCAGGATGTGAAATTATTTGCTGCCTTTACACTAAGCCAGAAGTATGCATAAACTATGCATGCACTGGTGCATACATAATGTAATATGAAATTCTTCACCTGCAAGCATACTTCAAAGAACAGGATTTACTGAGAAATACTTGGTTAAGTGTGAAAGACCAATCTATTTGATGAAGAATTCCCTATCACACGATACTAGAGAAAGACCAGGCTCAGTGGATATGCCCAGTCTTGGAACTTAATGGCATAAAACCAGAAAGAACTTTTGTTTCTAAGTACTGTTTATCCTCTTTCAGAAGCAATTCTGTTTGCTTGTAGCCTTAGAGAATAACCCAAAGGGCAAAGAGATCTCTGTTATCAGTCTGCCAAAAGAATTAGAACTGTATCTGAGCCTGCTTAAGGGGCCCAACTTGTGACACCAAATCATTTAACCTCCTTTGCCAAGTAATCAGTCATTTCTGGGGGCTTTTTGTTTGTTATATTTTAATAACTTGGTCTCTAAAGGCCACAAGTCTGCGGCTAGGTTCAGTTTCTGTAATTGCTGAGTGCCTGTGCCTCACCACTACAGTTCTAGAAGATGTTTATTCTAAAATCTTGGCCTTGTTCATTCCAGTCCGGACTGTCCTTTAAAATTGTATGAAAAGGTGGCTTTGTGAGGAGAGAAACTTACTTCACCAAATTATTATTTTCCTGTACTTATTTCTTCTGGGGAAATACAATGACCCACTTCTCTTTCCTTTTTTTTTTTTTTTTCTTCAAAGTACTTTTTTAGCTTGTCTAGATTAAGATAACAAATATAGACAAGAATATGAAATATGAATAATTAATCTGTGTCTGTGATATATTAGATCAATGACTGTGAAATACATGTACATTTCTTGAAATTGATCAGCTCTTAAAAGTGTTGAACATCTTGAGACACATGAATTTTAAGTTTCACTCTATAAAGGTGTCCTCCTTCTTCTCCAGATCATTTTGCACAATTTTCATAATCCACAATGAAACTCTACATCTAAACAGGATATTCACAGCTTCAGAGTACAAAACAGTTGTGCATTAGCTAACACACAAATAGATAGCTAGAACTAAGGAGCTATGAGGCTATATATCAATACACTCCTCACACCCAATGAGGTACCCAAAGAGTCTCTGCTATCCAGCAGTTAGCGGTCCGGTGAAGAAAGTCCAGCCTCTGTTGCTCCTTGGAAGCTGCTAACTTGCTTTCCGTGTTGGTATTTTGTCTCTTAAATCCTTGAGCTGCTAACCAGCCTTGTCTCAGAAGTTACTCTTCTCCCTGTAATTCTACTTTTCATATCTTGCATGGCTTTCACTGTCACGCTTCTCCCACTTCAGCAGCAGTTCTCTTAGTAAAAGCGAGCCATGCTGTACCAATGCCAGGCAGCTGAAACCCTGGGCTAGGAGTTAGAGGGAAAATGCATTTGAAGGGTCCTAACAACAATAAGGAAGTGCTCCTAATGAATATTTTCTTACAAAAAGTATTATTTTTAGTATGTATGGAGAGAAATCAGTAACCATCTAAAGGGTAGAAGTACACAGCTTGTGCAATAATGTCTTCACTGTGTATTATCAGAATTTGAACTTCACCTGACTGCTGCTGGTTTTAGGAGGCTAAAGAAACCCCTGTTATTCTGTGAAATGTTTAAAAACATTTATTACCTTACTGAATACCCCTCTATTAAATAACATGTTTCGCAGTGACAAAGTATGGCTTTTTAAATTAAAAGTAAACCAAACTCTCTCTTGCATTCTTTTTTCTTTTTTTTTTTTTTTCTGTTAGCATGCAGATATTTCCACTTTTCTGGTTTTAGCTGTGGTAGCAATCAATACCTAAATTAGAGCAGTACAATAGGCTTTCCCATTTCTCATCATGATAATGCTGTCAGAAGAAATACAAAGTTTACATCAGGATATGTTTAATCACAAACAGCTGTGAAAATGATTGTAATAAGTAGACCAGACTGTGTTGAAGTTATATTGAGTCTCATACATGAATAAAATTCAAATTGTCCAGAATTGCAGCAAAGTTTATCTTCCATAATGAAAAGTACACCCAATGCACAGTCTGAACCTGGTCAACACTTCTCCAATGCCAATTAAAGGTTGTAAACTTCAGTTAAAAATTTCAAGCTTGGTTACACTAAATGTGGTTCTTTGAAAACTGTAGAGAGATAGAATATTCAATTACCTCCAATAGGAGTTTTGAGTACTAAGTATTAAATGTGAGTCAGTTATCAAACAGAGATAACTTAAAAAGAAATTATCTAAATGTAAGTTTGTGCCTAGTTTTAAAAGTTGTTACACAAAACAAATTTGTATATAAATTTTTTAAAAATTCCATACCAAAACTTCATACCAAAAATTGCTTATTATGAATTTGAAACTACTGTTTTCTTTGAGCTGAATTCTGATTAGATATTTTATAATTTTTATGCTACTTATCCATTAAAATGTTTCTATCATATGTGCCATGGTAATAGATTTGAGATATAAATTAAGAGTTCATTGATCATACATATTTCTGCTTGCTTCAGTACTTGGTTAGAATTTTAAATAAGAGTTAGAATATTAATTCCAGTTTTTTTGCTGATATAAGCTGACTACAATGAATTTGATCATTACATTGTTTTTTATGAATTACTCCAAATAATTGGAAAAACAGCTGGGGATTGTGATACTAAAGGAAGAAGACAGTGATAACTGCATGCCGTTTTTTCAACTTCTATTACTTCTTCAATAAAAAATTCAAGGGAGTATTTTTATTAACATCTCTTAAACTCTTCTTAACTGCGGTAACTTGATTGTATCTGTCTTTAATTTAGACTGATTGGAGAATGTCCAGTACATATGCAATACAATGCAAATACATAAAACTATGCCAACAGGCCTTCCACACCTTGAATGTTGAGACAAATATTGGATTACTAAAGTCCGAAGATTTTTATAATACACTGGTTCTACTCTAAAATAGTTCAATGTTAATTAAGATACTCCACAGTAGTGTGATAAAGCTCATAACATGATCCCAACTACTGCAGTAGTAGGTTTATTAATTTGAAAAGGTTTTGCTTTCACCAGTTCTGCAGAGAAATACACAGAAGTCTGAAATGTGACAGAAAATTAAGGCAGTGAAAAATATTGAAGTACAGTATTTTGTCATGTTTAGTGATCAAATCTGGCAATTCTGAAAATCCTAGGGGGGCTGTCTTAGCTTTAACGGGAACTTGATTACTTCCTAGGATTTAATACATTTTGTAAAATGAATTGCGCAAAATGTATTATAATATTAGCAATTGAAACGTCTAGGTTTTAAAAATATCTAACAGAACAAAAACTTACCTCATTCCTCTTTCACATTGAGCTTGAACTGCAAGAAACCATAGGAGAATTGTTTGCTTCTTTCTTAGTTTTGCAACTTAGATTTTAGTAGACTGCTGAAAGCAGGGCAATGGCTGTGTCGCTGCTATGTAACTGGTCTGTGCTGGAGTCCTAAAAGACTGATTGACACTTGCCATCAATGAGGGAGTCGTGGTGTTTGAGACAGCGTGTACTGGTGGGTTGGAACATTTCGGAGTGGTAAACACCAATGTCTCCTATTCTTCTTTACTAGCATCAGCAAAAATATCCCAGAATAGCAAGCCCGGATATCTGTCGCAGCCCCATCCTTGCTGTGCTTTCCCTCTGTCCTGGCCTCTCCTCCTTGGATAGAATCTATATATTGCTCTCTGAAGAGCTGTGAGTTCAAACTGGCAACATGGAGTTGGCTCTTAAAATATGTTTTTCTTCCTATAAAAATTTTCTGTATTTTCCACTATAAAATTATTTTTTATCCTTCATAATTTGAATTGTCAAGTTGGCCGCCTATTTAAGCAATTTAACAATGTCTTTCTTTATACCGATGGAAAAATGGGTTCTGCAAAATGCCTTACAGTCCGGGTTCTCTGCTTGTCCACAACAGGAACCCAGCGAGGCCGTGGCGCAGGTGCCTGCCTTTGCATTCTCTGCACCTCAGTTTTATCCCAGTGTAAACACACCTGCCACTGCCAGAGCTCTCCATCGCCTCTACGAGGGGTTGTACAGCAGCCCTGACATGCACGCAGGTGCACGCGCTCAGGAGTGCTGTTGAGCCGAGCAGAACCATTGGGGTTTATTGCAGTTACCTCAGTTTTCCCTTCCTATTCCGTGTTTGTTGTGGTCTCGCGTTGCTTGTTGTTTTTAAGCTGAATATTAAGACTGCAGGCATAGAATACTTTTTGCAGTTTTAATAATTTTTTTTTGCAGGAGGTATATGGCTTAACTTTATTAAATAAGTGACTCATGAGAGGTGTACTTCATAATTATTTTACTTGCTGAATACTTTTTTCAAATAATTTTGATAGTTATTGATACATTATTAAGTGGTATTAACAAGATTTATACTATGATACTGCATGCTATTTATTTCATGTTTTTAAATAGAATTATTTTATCAAGACACCGTTTTCTTTAATTCTTGAATAAAAAGAGAAGTGTGAGATAGAAAACCCGGGAAATTTATTTCTGCCCTTACTGTTTCTTTTCAGGTCCTTTAAGTGCAGACACAGACCTTTCAAATCACTACTACGGTACAAACAGCAGTTCAGTTGCAGCTGCCATCCTGGTACCATTCTTTGCTCTAATATTATCAGGGTTTGCATTTTACCTCTACAAACACAGGTATTGTAAATGTTATTCAGTAACTTCATAAGCTTTTTGTTTTAAGTTTGATAGTTAAATGTAACTAGAGAACAGAATGCTAAAGCTTTCAAGAATATCTTTACTCTAGAAAGACAAATAGTTCCAATTATTCCCACGAAGGGGTTCAGTGCAGGGAAGTTCTTAATGGTGAACAATTAGAAAAATGAGTCACTGTGTTAAAGGAGCTAAGACCTATCAACCTTCTTGGTTCATTAGGCTGAATCAGATTGAAATCTCAGGTCACATGTTTTATTTTTTCATTTTAATGCTTTATTAAATTGAATGTATGCTGCTTCTTTCAAAATGCTTATGAGTATTAATTATACAAGCTGAAAAATCCATAAATCTCATGAGGGAACAGCCCATAATGAGACTACTTACAGTACATGCTGAATAAGCTAGTGGATGCTACTAGAATTGGCACCACTTCAGCTCATATGAAAATTTTATATGTCATTAGATAATAAAATAAATCCAACCATCTTGTCTGAAATTTGTTTTAAAAGCTGATACCTATATATCTTTTGAACATTTGCTCATTCTGAGCGCTGTCTGGCTAGAGCTTTCTGGAACAATTCTTACTTTTTTGTATTCAGCTACAATACTCTCTGAGCTCCTTGTGTTATTTGCAGCTTGCAAAATGGTGTTTAACAGAAATGCTGATTTTTAATAACATGCTTTTAAAACTTTTGTTTTATAATCATGATACCAAGAATATTTTGCGATCGTAAGAAATCACGTAGACAAACTGAAGTCCACCGCTGCCCTATGATGGACTGGACTGTCTACCTACCTCAGCGTTAGATTTGGGAAAAAGAAATTGCAGCGGGGCTTGAACTTGTGAACTCCAGTTAAAATGATACATGTCTTGAAACGTAATATAGCCTTTTGTTAAAAAAACTGCTCAGGAAGAGCTGTGAACTCTGTCTCAGAACATGGTATTGTAAGATGCCTTTCTGATGCCTACAGGTCTGCATTCTCAGATAGCTCCTGTTCTGCAATGGGGGGAGCCTAAACAGCAGCAGGAAAGCACAGGCATTCAGATTGAGCGAAGAGATGGAATGTAAAGGGAACATTGCTGTCACTTTGCTCTTAGAAAGAGGGGGCAAACTCTAAGAAAAATTTAATAAAACTGTATTGTGACATAGGGGTACATTTTGTGGTTTATTGTATGAACTTTGTTAGGTCCTACATGAGCAGCGGAGATTCAGTTTTCTATTAGTAGAAATATATATGTATTTAAGAGAGTTAAAACTTAGTCTTCAGACGAGCAGCTGTAATCCCAATGTTTATGGTACTGCTGGTGCAGCATTGCAGTTCTGTCTACCTTTATCTAATTTAAATGTGTTAGATACTTGAAAAAGGAGATGTTACTCATAACTTCAACTTTCAAAGAATATTCTTCCTTTTTTATATTTTCAAACAATTCCTTGCATTAAACCACAGTTTTTAGAGGGTTTATCAGTGTCATATTGTCATCAGAAAATGACAGGTTACTGATGTAAAGTAATTTTAGGTCACCTTTATTCTCTTCAAAACAAAAGATGTTCCAAAGCAAAGAGAACAGAATCTGTGACTTCTGAAGGGACTTTCTTGAAATTACCTTAAAGACCAGAATAACAACATGAAATTTCCACAATGATGCAATAGTAGTTATGCCCCTAGAGACTGTTTATATCAGAGAATTTGAAGGTCTTCTTAGGGGACAATTTTATGGATGGTTCTGCTGTGCTTATGTCAGATTAATATCATCTAATTAGAGCCAAGGTTGTTAAACCTTTTTTGCACATTTTCTGTACCTTTCATCTGACAGACAGGGATTGCTTCAGGAATGAAGAGAGCATCTCAGTCTTTCTGAACAAAATTAAAATATATTTAATTACTTACACTTAGGGAAGCTCCTAGTTAAGATTTCTAATCATGTTTTGTTACTTCTAAAATGAAAATATGCAGAAAAAGACATATTTATTTGTAGGTTGTCAATTTCCATTACTGACATCTGTCCAGTGATAGTTTTCCCTATCTGCTATCTAAACCAGAATAATTTTCTAAAAAAGAGTTTGATTTTCAAGGACCCTTTTCTGAAGTTTTATCATGAGATTCTTTTTCTAAATTGTTTTACATTTATTCAGCACCAAGCATCTACATTTTGCACTCCTTCATTGCCTTTCTTGCCCTATTTCAACTACATGTATAAAATGATATACTGAATCTCCTTTATGTATTTGTTTAGACACTTCTAGATGCTAAGAGATTTAAGGTTAAAATAGTAAAATATAATACAATAGGATATCATTTTACTGGATATATCAGAAAGTCTGCACAATTCTGTTTTATTTTTCATTTAATTATTGGCTTAGTATGTTCTAACAGAGCTTGGCATAATAACGTGAACATCCTTAAAGTTTTGATATGTTCTTTATGGTGGCAAAACACTCCAAAATAGAAGAGTGGTTACTGAAAGATAAATTCTTTCTGAAAGATAGATACTATACTGAAAGACAATTCTTTGTATCCTTTGATATTCAAATGTCAAAATTGATGTGAATATTACTTAGGATTTGATCAATCCGATTACATATGTTTGGACGTATAAAAATCTCTGTCAAGGTATTTTGTAGTGTTTATTGCGGGAAGTATTTATGGAGGTAAGCAGGCATGCTATGGCAGACCTATCTGGAATAACTGAAATTACTGACCCTTATATGAAGGTTACTACCACTAGCAGTGCAACATGTTCTGAACACTTGCTATGTCAGTGTAAGAGTTGCCTGATTTAAGCTACACTGGCTGACTTTGCGCTGACTTAGGTTTAAGAGTACCCAGGAGACGAGTTACAGCACTTCAGTGGTGCAACACTAACTTCCTGCTCTGGAATGGTAATAAACAGCTGATAGCAGCAAATTACTGAACTGTTCCCTCTACCTCTGCTCAAAAACATCTAAGTCAATAAAGTCTGTGGGTGTTTATCTCATCTAAAACCCAACATGCTATCAAAAGGATTAATTAGGAGCCACTCACTCTCATCTTTCTATGTACACCTAGTCATCTACTCCATTCAAGTCTTTTAAATTGACAATTTGTATTGATCTTCATCAGAACATTTGCACAGATGGTCCATGTGCCTTCCTAGGTATACTGTAAAAATTAGTGTGGGTAAAATCCCAAATTTCCAGGGAAGTCAGTTAGAATCTGCTTGATGATGATCAAATTAAATTCACCAATTAAAGATGCTACTGTATTTTTGATGTTAATATCAATACTCTAGAAAGACAAGGATATGTATTTGTAAATTGGTAAGTTGTTAATTTAGTAAAGCTGGAATAAGTGTTTCCACTCTGTGTAAGGATTCTTTTATGGTTAGACTAGCAATCTAAAACTGAAAATGTCATCAGAAAATATCACAATTGTTACTACTGACAGAAAATATTATAAACATTATCAGTTCCAGCTTGACTTTTCTTTGTACTTTTGTTGTACGTTGCTTTACTTTTGGCTGCCAATTTTGGCACTAACAAGCAGCTATGAAATTGTCATTCTTTTGACATTTTTATAATGGAAAATGCATACCTATATTTTCCCTACATTGTCTCAGTGCTTTGTAGCATCAGTTTGCCCATTAGGAATTCACTTTCTTTCTTCATGCTATGCAAAATAACTTCCAGACAGATTTCTCTTACATTTTAAGTCCCTGCAACATCTTTTGTGGGTCTCCTTTTATCACTTTTAGACAGAGTCGTGAAGCTTGTGTAGACAGGATAGAAACATTACAGATAAAACTTGCAATAATTATAGAAAGTTTCTTTTTAAGGGTTACTAATGATAATTTCCTGTCTTTTTTTCCCAGAACAAGACCAAAAGTACAGTACAATGGGTATGCTGGACATGAAAACAGTAATGGACAGGCTTCATTTGAAAATCCCATGTATGACACAAACTTAAAACCCACAGAGGCAAAGGCTGTGAGGTTTGATACGACTCTGAACACAGTTTGTACAGTGGTATAGCCTTCAGTGCCCAATATGACTGATTCATAGCCATACCTCTGATGGACAAGCAGTAATTCCTTTGGTGCCATATACCAGTTTCCCTTCTTCTCTTGGCTTTGCTGCTGTAATCTTTAACATCTTCTGTCAGCCTACATGCAGCTAAATTTTCTGGTAAAAACGTGTCAGTCTTCTGGGGATCAGACAAAGAATATTTTTTCATCTCTTTAAGATGGATCAAAATGCCTGGCTGCATCTGCTTCAAATCAAGGCACACTTTAAGGAAGACTGCCGAGTCATGCCAATTTGTCATATTTAATGCCTCAGACTTTCATATTTGTATGTGGCTGGATGCCTTTCAATGCATTCTTCTGGGCACTTGGATAAATCCTTTGAGTACTGTGACAAGTGATAGCACCACAGATTATCCCCGGGAATATTCTGAAGAAATAAAGCTCTCTTGAAGGAGAAGACAACCTTCCTTGAGATTGCATACACCTGCAAATGCTTTACCATTGAAATCTTGCTAAAGTTAAAGAAACGTACAGTGTATCTCATACGTAGGGCAGTTTACCAATTTCCCAATCAGCCGTTATATTGCAAAATGTTAATGCACAATTTTTTTGCACTAGAGTGTTATGGATGACTGAGTAAGATACTGGTAAAAATATACAGGGTTTCTACACACTTTCCATTGTATATAGACATTCACTCACTCTTTGCCAAGCAAAACATTCCACAATAAATTTACTTGGAATATTAAATTATGAGCCCCATGCTTAGCACCAGTTAAAATCTTGTGCGATAGAGGACAATATTTCGTTTGTCAATTTTTGACTAAATTTTATTGTAAATGTGATTACAAGTCACTGGAGGCTTTCAGCCAGAGCAAGAGCCCATTTCTAAGAAACTTTCATTGCCAGTATTGTTTTCTTCTGAAATCAGTCATCAATCACCATTGTCAGTATCATACTATTTAACAGCAGGGGGGTTAGCAGCTACTGCTGCTTGCCATGTACAAATGTGAATAGTAATTTATTTTAGATAGCTCATAAAAAGCCTGTGAGCCTGTGCTCATAATACAGTCTTCCCTTTTGCATTTTTTTCCATTTTTTCCTGTAATATGACATCATTTTCTGATGTTACATGGAACTAAAACACATTACAGTAGCATATGTAAACCCAGTGCAAATTGTCTATAACGAGCTGTCATTCAGTTTCTACTTTGAACAAATAGAAATATTCAACTATCTTTGCTTTCTGTTTCTTTTCAGATTTTTTAAACACACTGCTTACTGCTTTTGTACTTACACAGTTTGACAGAGGAAGTTCGATATTTGTAAATATGAATGGTTGAGTAAATCATTAACATTTGCTTAGAATTAGAGGTTTTATTGAATGAAAACAAACAAACAAACAAACAAAAGATGCCATTGGGCAGATTAATTAAATTGAGTTTTAAAATTAGGAAATTACAGGAAATAATGAAGCAAAATCTGATTTTAGTCATACACGTTGAGCTCAGAAACCAGGAAAGTTGCTTTGCTTTTCTTTAAAATTCAGGCTTGGTTTTTGTTGTTGTTGTTTTGTTCTAGTTTGCTGAATTTCAAACTGTCCTAATGTCCAGTTGCAATCAAAAACTGTAGAAAAATGTTTCTGAACTCCATCTGTGTGTAGGTCTGGCTGTTATACACAAAACAAAAAGGTAATGTAAACCCATTAACGGTTTTTCAGCTAATGTTGCAGAACGCAAAGAAAATTTCAAAGGTAACCCTTGGTCAGCTTAACAAATCTACATCTGTTAGATGAAAAATACCAGCAATATAATACAGTATTGTAGGGCCTCCAGCTGTTATATTCTTCATATGAGCAAGAAACTCTGAAGAAAATTTAATAAATAATCCTTTCCAGTCAGTTTCTTGTTCATTTTGTTAGTAGTTTTTGGCTTTCTTTTTTGTTTATTTCTGAGGTTTTTGTGCAGTAACTTTCATTTATCTGTCACATCTCAGAGCCCTTCACATTTCCTGAGAAAGAACAAAGTCATCAGATCAAAGTTGTTGTCCTGATCCTCCCCCACATAGAGGAAGTTGCTCTGCAGATGAAGAGCTTCCGTAGGAACAGCGGGCCAGGGAGGGAAGCTGTTGTGTGATTAAAGTTTTTGACAGGTGTTCAAAATTGACATTACTGCTTTGGAAGGCTTTCTGTAGTGGCAATGGCAGAAAAAAATCGGAGTATTGAAAACAAGCTAAGGAGCTATTACCGATGTTTTCTACTCCTGCCCTTACAGTGTATTCTTCAGTGACCTGTCTCACTATGACCACCGAGGAATGTGTTGGAGGAAAGGTCCCAGAAAAGAGAGCAGTTAAATTATTTGATCTTTTGTGTTAGAGTGCCCAGATCCTGTGAATTCTTTAGCCAGTGGCTCATTTTGGGGAGCTTATGTAAGGAGCGTTTATCCTGAGTGAGTGTTCTTTGATCAGGGACACTCAAAATTGGGGCACAACTGACAAATTATCCTAAGATGTTTGTTTGGAGTATTGATTAAACAGGAGCTTCAGACTGGAACACAAGTAAAAGAAAGCTCTCGTAGTTTTATCAGTTCTATCCACATCCTTCAAATGCCTCTCCTTCTCCGCTATGTTTGAGTCTTCTGTTCAGGTTGGATCTCTTTCTCCTGAAGTTATTTTACAGAGGGCTGTGTATGCATGCACTTACATATGGTGCTTCTTCAGAATAAGACTCTTAAAATATTGTGCAGTGGCCGGGTAATGGCAGCCAGGAAGTCTGTTTTCTGAGATATATGCAGAAGACTTTTCCCCCAGTATTGACCAGATCATTATGACGGGCTAATAATACATGCTATATATTTTTTTTAAAAAACAGGTTATGTGCTTCAAAGCTGTTAAAAACTGCTGCTTGTATCACACATCTTGCCTTTCTCCAGGCTAGCTGCAATAATTTTTTTTCTTGTGTAAAATATTTTGTAAACAAAGAAAAGCTGTTATTAAAAAAAAAAAAAAAAAAAAAGGTGGGAGGGTGGGGGGTGGGGGTGGGGAAGAACGCTGGCATTATGATCAAGTCAATCTAATTTTCATTCCCAGTATTTCATTCTGCCATTTCACTACATGCTGCTGTGACATGAAGTAGGTGCAAAAGAACTTTTTGTACAGAGATATATTTTTTATGAAGAATTTGTAAAATTATTAAATATGCTGTACTTTTTTGATTAATGTAGGTAAATTGTTAAAAATAAATGTTTTTACAATACAAAAAATTGTAATTTTCCCAATAATGTAAAATTTACCATCTCTAGCTGATTTTCAGTTCTGATCCTATTACACATGTATTAATATTAAAGTGGCCTGTTAAAAATAAACAGTATTCTCTTTGGCAAAAAAAAAAAAAAAAAAAAAAAAACACCAAACTATAAAAGATTGTAATATAGCCTGTGCAATGCCACCTACCTTGAAAGCAAAATCAGAGTTCTAATTAAATATTTAATTTTAGATTTTCAGCTTTTGTGTGACCTATTCTTATGAACTTTTTTTCCTTCTACTTACTTTTATGCTTTTAAATCTCAGATACTGATTTTTCATTACATTAGGTTGTTCAGTAGAATCTTAATCTTGTCATTTTAAGTTCCCCAGCATTATGTAACTTGGCAAAAATTTTCAGGTGATGTCTAGTGAGATGGGATCTACCTCCTGTTATCTTACACTTATTCATATTTTAAAATGGGACTTAGGCTGCCAGATCATTTGGTTGTTTTATAAAAAATAACATGTTTATTCTTCCACAAGCCTGCATCCTACCTGTGGAAGTGATGGATCACATGGAGCCGGAGGTATTTCCAATTCTAACATCTGAGAGCTAGTTCTGCAGTCACTTAGATGTACATACTTCTACTGAAATGAAAATGCTTACATACATAAAGATAGCCACATATATTAGTGTTTTCAGGATCAAGACGTGAAATTCTAAACTTTTTTTTTAAAATTATTTTACTCTGTATTCATGTAAAAAAATTATGTATTTGATTTCTTGTTGACAGCTTAAGAAAGAGTGAGTCAGGCTTCAAGTATATTCTACCCATTATTCCTTTGGGAATCAGTGGTAGTATATGACTGTGGTTCACTTTTAGAAAAAATTAAGATATGTGCATGTCCTTGCTTCCTTTCTCATCTTCACAATCTGTCCTTCTGGTAATAGGATATCTTATAGACAGTTGTTAAAAGTTCTCATCTCTCAGAATGATCTGATTTTCCTTTTGACAGTAAGCTATAAACTATAATTACTAATACTATCAATGCAGATATCAAGGCATTATCTGTCAGGGACTCATGATTTTTACCTCTTGTCACAAACAATAGTCTGACATACACTAAACAGGTGAACTATTGTTCTTTTCACTATTGCCAAACTACAGTGCCAACTTTTGAAAATTATTTCACCTTATGGTCTATTGAAAAATGTAACATGGTATATTTAATTTCAGATTCTAGACAAACCATTTATAGAAAATAAGTATTTTCTGTGTGTTGCAGATACAGTTATGTAAGAGCCACTCTCAGTTGAATCTGTAAAGAACAAAAATACTTGTTTTTCAGCAGTAGTGAGGTCATACACAGTATCAAAGGGATAGCATACCTATTGGTATGATTTACTCAAAATGGAAAATGCTTTTTTTTTAAAGCTGCTTTTAATTTCAAACTCTGATAAACTACATTAAATACACTGCTACCTGCTTTAGCATGATTACTAACTCAAGACCACAGGAACTTGAATGCATATGACTCAATGCTTGAGAGAACAGAGGTCAATAGGTGGACGAGGAAGAGGTCTTCTGCAGAATACTGCCTTTAAACAAGTAGAATAAATTACTTTTAAGCATGTGTGTTTAATGCACAAAAAATAAAAAGGAAGTAATGCTTTGGGGATCCATCCCAGAGGCCTTTTTTTTTTTTTTAGGGTCAACAGTAAAGCAGTATTACAGTTTCAAAACCTTGTCAATGACAGTCTTCTAACACAAAATTGTTTCCACCAAAGAGCACAGGATTGTAGTCTGGACCTCACTAAGGCAGATAGATAAAAAAAATCAAACAGTGGCTGACATATGCCTAGTGATTAGTTATCAGAACTTGATTATATATGATATAATGAAGTAGAAGATCCTTCTAAACAGTTACACGTATGTTTATATAAAATTATAATTATTTTAAGTTACAGACATATTTAGTAAATGTATAGAAATGTGAATATGCTTGGAGCCTAATCCACAGGGGAACTTGGGCTCAGTTTTGCAGTGTTTAACTTTCAGGTCATTTGTTGCTTGGTAGAAGCTTCAGCATCAAGTTGTGTGCCTATGGTCCACCAAGAAAAGATGGGAGAGGTAAGAATTTGCATGTAAGATCCACAGAAGCCAGCAAGCTAAGTGAAGCTAGCTATACTAATCAGTAAGAAATACTAAGGCAAGAAGAATGCTTAAGCATCTCACTTTTGGCTTAAGGAACATAAATCTTTCCACTAGGATTCATAAAAGAAATCATTCAAAGTTGGACAGATTAGTCCTATCAGTTCTTTTTTTTTGCCAGGAAGCCCCAAAACACAACGGATAGTTAGCTTTTCCCTCTTACACCCAATAGCGTACTGGTTAGAGTGGTCAAATTAGATGTGGAAGATAAGAGTTCAGATAGCTTCTTTAGCCTAAGCAGAAACACCAGGTTGTTAATCATAAAGAAGATTGCTACAAGCACTCAGTTGTTGAAAGCAGGTGCTGGGAAAATATCATTACCTCTTTCTCCTTGCAGTGCAGTATTAGACCGAGTAAAAAATTCCAAGAATTCCTTTTGGATCATGCCTCGCAGACAAAATCTGTAGGGAGAATTCCTAGTTTGAGAATCCTTTTAACCATGATGTGGGTAACTGGCCACAAAGAAGAAACTTATGTGTCTGGTCGCCTGGACAGGAAGAAACACTGGTACTTTAATTGGATTGAAGGTCAAACAGTGGCTGGAGGAGGGTTTCGAGGATATAAATTTTGAACTCAGCAAATTAATGTCAAATAGAAACCAAAGACCTCTTTGTATCTTGGGGTACCAAAAGTTTGAGTTTACCCATGCTGTGAAAGAACACAAGTAAAATTTGCTTGAAGGAAAAGATTAGACAGAAATGCAAACAAACAAACAAATGCCTGATTCAAGTTTCTTCAAGAATAATATTTTCTAAAGTGTAAAAATTCTTAAGGACCCCTTAAATCAACAGTTCAGACACCAGACTGGCTTAGCAATGAAATGATATTGTAAATAACATTAGAAATACTTTCTAAGTAATTCAAGACTGGAAAAATATAAGCATCAGCTGAAAAGATGGATATGGGTAACAATAAAAAGATTATAGACAGAAATTTGTTAAAGGAAACTAAAGATATCAGGAAAAAAGATCCATAGCTGCTGGTTCTTGGGATGATAAGGGAATTTTTTAAAGAATGTGAGGAATGAAAGAAATTTGAGTAAAGAAATACTAAGTGCAGTGAATGGAGACAGAGTTAGCAAACAAGGATAATGTAAGTATTTGTTACTTATGAGAATTTTTCACCTTGGATTTTGTAACTGGAAAGAGGTAATGTTAGATATTTACTTCATTTAGAGATTACATAGTACTAGACAGACTATTTGTAAATAGGAAGGATTTAAGCAACAACTGACAGACATAAACATTTTAAAAAATCAGAAACAACACAGGACCAGTACCTGGTAGTTCTGAGGAAATTATCTGAGTAGCCTTTGACCATGAAACAATTTTGATTCTGTCCTGGAAAATAAAGTAAGTAAGTGCCAGAAGCCTGGAAAACTGCTATTATTGTGCTAAAAATTAAAAAAAAAAAAAAAAGACCAAACAAATGACCATTTATCGTAATATTAAAATTTGAGGGAAAAAAAGGAAATCTGATTGAGATCCTTTTGATAGAAAATAAAATGACAGGATAGAGTTGGAATCTTGTCAACAGATTTTAGAGAGAACAGTTCTTGTCACCCAAATCTCATTTAATTCTTGAAAGCCTGATTGATAACATAACTACTTACGTATTAAATTAAAAAAGAGACAACTGATTTAGTCGCACACAATAATTAACAAATAGAAATGGAGAACATCAGTAATTACACAAGAAGTTGATTAAGAAATAGCTCTCAAGCAGACAATGGGGAATTATCACTGAAAAAGGCAATGCTGGAAAAAGTCCATCAATCTGCTGCTAGGCCTGGTGCTGCTCAAAAGTGACATGTAAATAAGGATAACACTTGTTGAAAAAAATGTAGATAATACAAGTAATTGCAGGATGATAAATGAAAATGAAAAAAGTCATGTGGCACAATTTGGTCTGGTTGGTAAGTCTATTTAAACAAAGTGTTTTTAACGTAACCTCAAGAACAGTTGAAAACAAGAAATAAGGACATCGAGGCCATCTTTAGAAAATGGATATTAGATCCTAAAAAGTAGTATCTCTGAAAAGGATTTACAAGCACGTTAACTATGCTGCTGTGGCAAAATATGAGGTATTGAATCACTGGATGTAAAACAGGAATACTGAACAGGAATAGAGAAGTGATTTTTAGTCTCACTGCATATGAAGCTGTATGAGATTCTGCATATATTTCTGCAGTTCACTTTGGAAATAGAATGTCAGAAAAAAATCGAGAGCATGTACAACATACAAAAGTGATTTAGGGTCTAGAAGAAATACCTTCAGCAAGAAATTTAAATCTGTTTAATCAAAAAGATCAAGAGTGTACCATACTACATTCATGGGATTACTAAAGTGCCCTTTCATTTAAGGAAAAAAGGCATGACAGAAACCTTGGTAGACGTGAAATTGTAGCCAGACAAATTAAAAGGGAAAATTAGGCACACATAACTAAGTTAAACAGTTCAGGAATCTAGCCAGAAGGAAAAGCAGTACAATATAAATTGCATCTTGTATCCATACGGTTAAATTTCCCACCCTTCCTAAAAAGCTAGACATATCTAATAGTCTGTTGGGAAGGGTCCCTGTCATTGTCCCCTAGGCTCAATCTAGAGGCTGGTGAAGAAGAATATATGCTCCTTCTGGCATTCTGGAGGAAGCTGGGTGTTGATCTAGGTCATTAGGTAGGGAAAATAGATTCAGGGAAGGAAGCAAGGAAATGTGAATCAGAATAGGTGTGCATGGAGGAAGAGTCTTCTATTACTTATCTCAGGGTTTCCACAGGACACAGTGCCTTTACTGGGACACAGTGCCTTTACTGGGACACAGTGGTTATGGACTTCAGGGTGTACCCTATGTAGATATACTTCTACAGCAGTAACCCATATGTGAGCATACCGATGTGGGGAATTCACAGACAGCAGATGTGGCTGAATTATTTCTATAGGCAATAGCATAGCAGTAGTATGGCAACCTGATGTAGAGCTCCCTCCACTTACTGAAGGGTATTCACTTTTTTCCCAGGTGCACTTGAGATATAACATAAGATGTTGGATCCCTGCTTAGACAAAGTGGCTTGCAAAGAAAAGACACTAACAGGGGTTAACATATTCTGTCTGATATGCTTCTTTCGCAGAAACATCTGAAGAGGATGTCTTGGTCACAGGAAGGGGTTGACCTAAGGAGCTATGCAGAGACAGGTTGGCTTGTCAGGCACCGGTCACGTAACTAAAAAGGCTTATGAAGGGACAGAAGGATGAGGCCCTGTTTAGAGCCCTCTGGAAGTGGAACAATACTCAGGAGGGGTGGCAAGGGGTCAACTGTCAGTCCTGATGGTCTTTGTTGATAGAGTCATATGGAAGCCAAGGTGGAAGAGTGAACCAAGAAGCATGAGAACAACAAGAGTCTTCAGGAACACTTTGGTTTGGATGGGCTAGGGGAAGAAACTTCAGGAGCTCCTGAATCACTCAGAGAGATAGCTTGGGAACCCTCAAAACTGCCAGGTTTATGCTGCTTATCTTGACATTGGTGAGAAAATGAAATGGACAAATAGGAGTTCACTTCCCCTTCTCCCCACCACAACTATCCGTTTCTGGTGCACAATATGTGGCTTTTGTTTGTTTTCTGAGTATTAGACTTTCTTGTTATCCATACACATCCTTTTGATCCCCTTCTTTTTTTTCTTCCCCCCCCCCCCGCTCACCCTCCAGTTTGCTATGACTTTATAAATAAAAAAGGTAATTCAGAAAGGTTGTGCTTATGACTCTTCATTTCAGGGAATAGCAAAGTCTGGTGAAGGTGGGAGATGTATCTGAGTAGGTGAGGGAGGGAGTCAGAACTTGATGTGGTTAGGCAAGGGTGAAGAATAAGCAAAGTGATGGGATCAAGTAGGTTGGCAAAGGCTGTGTGTATCAGGAAATTAAAGGGAAGATGAACAGTTTCATCTGTTTGGGGGGTTTGTTATTTTTAACTACTGCTGTAATGTAGCAGGCTTGGTGGACTGCAGCTGTCATGCTTGTGAGGGTTGCGACTGAACTAGCTGTGTAATTTGAGAGTGGAGAGGATAAGCAGCATCTGCCATGCTGGAGACTGCCCTTGGTGGAGGGAGCTCCCAAGTGCTCCCTCTGGGAGGGAAAAGGATGCTCCCCTTGTCTTTTTATTGTGTGGAATGAACCACTCAAAGACTCTTACACAGTGTCTGTGGTCAGTATATCTTGTCCTGAGTCTTCCCCAGTGCTGCACAAAGGCCTGTGAAATGAGAGAAATTTAGTCCTTACAGTGGAAATATTGCCAGGAGTCTGGGGGGTTGGGGGGTGTGCAAAAAATGGAGGGAATTCCAGTCTTTGACAGGGTCAATCCCCTTAAACAGCTTTCCCACCTGCCTTACCTTCTCCATCCCAGGCGCTGCACGGTCTAGGTAGTTGCACAGCACCCACAGCCTTGCATAGGACATGGATCGACAAGGTGACTGATGATTTCTGCACCCTCGCTGCTATTCTGATTGCTCTTTCCTATGTGCTTGCACAGTGACCAGTCACTGTTGGAGGTAGCACCGGTACAGAATGTGATGACAAGTCTCTTCTTCACCTGGTTGCTTGCCTGTGGTACTCTGGAAGCAGATGACCTGCACAATCTCCCTTAGGAGAGCAGTGCAGTGTCTTCAAATACAGAAGTCCCACAGTGACTGTTGTTACTGTCAGTACTAGCCAGTTTCTTTGGACTAAAGCCCAAGGTTCGCAGCACCTGATGATGTTGACTCAGGGTCTGGTGCCTGGCAGAGGTCCTTTTCTCTTCCTGTACTTCCTGTCTGATTTCCAGTATCTGTGCAGCGCAGTGTGGTAGTGAGTGGTGGCTCTGCTGATCTGTCCATCTTTAAGGATGAGAACAATTCACAGTAGTCACAAGAAGGTATCAGAGAGAAGGCATCAAAGGCTGTGTGACATACACACAAGTGGAAAAAAATAGGTTTCATGTGCCCGAGTTGTACCTTAGGTAACATAACAATGCAACAGAGACTGCCTTTTGAAGAACATGGAGCAAAACACTTCTTTTATGTAATGGTGATATGCAGTGTGATGCATAGGAAAGATGAGTGGATGCCATATTACAGAATCACAGAATGGTTGAGGTTGGAAGGGAGCTCTGGAGGTTGTCTTGTCCAATTCCCCTGCTCAAGCAGGGTCACCTAAAGCCAGTTATCCAGGACCATGTCCAGATGGTTTCTGAATATCTCCAAGAATGGAGACTCCATAACCTCTCCGGGCAACCTGTTCCAGTGCTCTGTCACCCTCACAGTGAATAAGGTTCCTGATGTTCAGACAACACCTCCTGTGTTTCAGTTTGTGCCCATTGCCTCTGGTCCTGTCACTGGGGACCACTGAAAAGAAGCTGGTTTCATCTTCTTTACACCCTCCCAAACGTTGATGAGATCCTCTCTGAGCCTTCTGTTCTCAGGCTGAGCAGTCCCAGCTCTCTCAGCCTTTTCTCATAGGAGAGATGCTCCGGTCCCTTCATCATCATTGTGGCCTTTCGCTAGATTCTCTCCAGTATATCCATGTCTCTCTTGTATTGAGGAGCCCATAACTGGACATAGTACTCCAGGTGTGGCCTCACCAGTGCTGAATAGAGGGAAAGGATCACCTCTCTCAACCTGCTGGCAACATGCCCCCTGTGGAGAATCCACAACCTCTCTGGGCAACCTGTTCCAGTGCTCAGTCACCCTCAGAGTAATCCAGCCTTTCCTGATGGTCAGACAGTGTCTCCTGTGTTTTAGTTTGTGCCCATTGCCTCTTGTCCTGTCTATAGGTTCTCTAGGGGATCTTATGGGAGACAGTCTCAAAAGCCTTACTGAATTCAAGGCAGACAGTGTCCACTGCTCTCCCCTTGTCTGCCAAGCCAGTAATTTCATCATAGAAGCTTATCAGGTTGGTCAAGCATGACTTCCCTGTAGTGACTCCATACTGACTACTCCCAATCATTTTCCTGTCCTTCATGTGGCTGGGAATGTTTTCTGGGATTATTTGTTCCATCTATTAATTGTTCCATCCACCTAGTTGTTCCATCGTTCTGTTTTAATGCTGTCTTAGAAAAAAAATGTATTAGTAACCTTTCTTTTGGCCTCTCAAGGCCTTAAGCTTTGTCTTTCTCATTTCTACTTTCTTTGAAGTCTAAAGGATGGTGAAAAAATGATGGCCCTTCATTTCCTGAGTAGCTCAGTACTGTCTTCTCAGTCAGATTTGCTTATGGTTCATTGTCTCTACTGTATTTTTTTTTCATATCAATAACCTGCTCAAGTTAAGTGACATTCACTTATTAACTTTCACTCAAAGAAAGCATTTATGTGTGTGCACTCATTATCTCTTGTTCTCTGTCCCTCACACAGAGACACGTGCACATTTACTTTGCATTTTCTTTAGCGAAAAAATCCAAACATTGTTCCTTCTTCTTGTGAACTCACATAGTAGCTGGAAAACATATATGTTGGCAGTAAGGAAGTAAAGCAATTTTTTTACAGCTCTAAAACCTTCCCATTACAAACGAGATAAAATTTTGCTACTCTCAGCAATATTTTTTGGTTTTAATAAATTGGATTTAATGACAACTTATACTATTTTCCCTAAAAAAATTATTAATCTTAAGTTATCTTTGGAGGAGGTCCATCAAGTATTCTATAGTAAATAGCTTATTGTCCCATTTTGTCCTTCTGGAATCCCTTTTCTGAGTATGTTAATTATAACTGTTTTAAGAGTTTATTCCTAATGCTAGGAATGGGATGAGAAATTATATGCAAATAAAATCTGCTTCCCCATAGTCTTGCTTACTTTTCTTCCAGTTATGTTTTTTCTTCAATGAATCATTTCTTTTCAGGAAATTTCTATGATATTGCTGCTGCTTATACGCCAACTGTTGGCAAAAGTCTTATGCAAGACTTAAGAAATGAGCATAATTTTCTGATGATTCAAACCTTTCCTGAGCAGGGTATCATTGTGCTCTTACTTTCTGAATTTCTTTTAAAATTAATTAAGTTCTACTTTCATGTGAAGCCACTGAAAATCCTCATATCCTTAGAGGATGTATGTATGTTAAATCCACAGAATGACAGACTCATGTAGGTTGGAGGAGACCCCAGAGGCCATCCAATCCAACCTCCACCTTAAAGCAAGGCCAGTTAGAGAGAGCATGCTCAGGGCCACATCCAGTAGGGTTCTGAACATCTGCAAGGATGGAGATTTCACAGCCTCTCTGGGAAACTGGTTCCAGTGTCATGCTGGTCCTCACATTGGGTCAGAATTTCCCATATTCCAACTTATGTCTGTTGTCTCTTGTCCTACCATTGTGAGAAGAGTCTGGTTGTGTCTTCTCTGCACCCTTCCATTAGCTGATTGTAGATAGCAGAGATATCTCCCTTTAGACTTCTTTTAAGGCTCTTAAGTTTTCCTAGCTTCTCCTTATGTGCGATATGTTCCAGATGATAGTTACTGAAAGTAAAAACCAAAAGGCTTCACCTATGCTAACAAATAAAACAGTACCAAAGAGCACTCTCTGGTCCTGAGGACAGGCTGTTGTAGCAGGGATTGTACCTGTATAGCTGGAAATCAGATAAAAGAATTAAAATCTGAGTCTAAGAGGGGGAAAGACAGACATATAGCAGGGTCTTAAGAATTCTCTTCAAAAATACTAAGCTAATTTAGTGCTGACACAAACACACTTGTAGTTTACAAGGGGTCATTCAGAAGTAGTAAGACTTTAAAAAACTATTGCTTGTTCAAAAACATTTCAGGTCTTTAGTTATAGTGCCTTTTTTTTTTTTTTTTTCTAGGTGCATTAAATGGTAGTCTGTTGAATCCATTGCTTCATTTCTCAGAGATGTCTTGTAAGTACTATTTTTATACTCACAAGCAAAGATGATTTTAAAGGTCATATTAAACTGAACCATTAATCAACACAAACCCAGAAATGTCTAATATTTAGTGCACCTGCTGCATTTGCTTTCTGGTTTTCCATAACTACCTGCACTAACAAACTGGTATTGCACAGAATGACATTTTCATGAAATACTGTAGGTGATGAAGGAGAGGAACTACTGGATGTACTGTACAAATTTTGCAACTTACCTTAATCACCACAGACAATATAGAAAGCCCTTTCAATTGTAGAAATCTTTACAGCACAGCTCTCTTTATGCTCTCTTTACTTTTAATTATTGTTACTCACACTCCATAAGTTTCAATTTCTGGATCAGTTCTTCATGTGCTCTCTGCTTTGTTATACAGACTCTATAGAAAGTTACTAAATTTGGTAGCAGAAATATTTCACCTTCAGATTTATTCTATATGTCTTTCAGTAATAAGGAATAAATCTTCACTCCATTTTGGGGGAGACTTAAAAGAAAGGGGTTACTGTAAAATACTTAATATATACCTACACCTTTCTGGGTTTTAATTAAGTTGAAGTAGCTAAGCCATATATGTAGAGATCTTACACTTACTTTTAAGAATACTAAGTTTTTGTAGAAATACCAAGTTTTTGTTCTCACAAGTCAGTTTACTTTTTGTGTTAAGCTTTTCCATCAAACAGGTTATTTTCTGTTACTAGCAACAGCTTTGCACCTAGCTGACATCCTAAGCCAAGCCAGGCATCTCTGACAAAATACAAAAAAGCCTCCATGACTATTATACTGTCAGCTTCCCAGCCACTTCAAGCAATTCATTTTGAAGACTTTTGACTATATTTATGTAAAGTTAATCCTTTGTATTTTTCTCTGTAATACACATTCCGTTATTTTTATGTTGCATTTTGAGACATGCCTTGCAATGTAGAAATATCAGGTAACTTGATTTACTGCTGAGAGGCCTTCTATGCAGTTTATGACTAAAGCAAGTTGGTTTTTTTTCCCCTACCCTATTCATAAGCTTTATATGCCAATATCACGAGAATGACCCACAAGCTCTTTTTCATCTTCAAAAAACTTACTGATTTGACTACAAAAATGATATTTTGGAACCGGAAAAATTTTACATTTTGAAGTGTCATTTTAAAAATATGGTAGAAATTTGTTGTCAGGAGGGATAAAGCTAGATTTAGACAGAACTCATCTGGAACAGATTTTAAAATTAATATGCTTAACTAGCAATGTTTTGCTGTAAGTGAGTCCCACCTACTTCTTGTGTCCACACAACCTATCTGTACTCTGGTTTTGAGACTTGGTCTACTAAGACCAAGAGGCCAGAACTTATTTTTTAAACAAGGTAAATACTTCTTCTAGAGACAACATCAAGGCCCTACTTCAGTTTTGATGTCATTCTTAAAAATTACTATGTAGGCAAAACAATAGAATTGTTGCTTCCCACACATTTTGTCAAAATCTACTTGCATGGAAATATGTACCTTTGAGATTTCAGGTGGCATTAGCAGGCCTCATCACCGTTAACCAACAGCTACCATTGTACTTGTCTACAACACATGTAAAATGCACAGCACCCTCAATCAAATATCTGTACCTGTTTTGTGCAAAATATATGTTTTCCTAAAAAGGAAGGCAAAGAAGAACCAAGCCTCAGGTTTTTAAATGGGACCAGCTATTTGCACTAGTTTCTTTCTGCAAGACTGGATCTTTAGATGAAATGATTTTGCTGTCCAGTGTCTGTAATAGTTTCCTCTCCATCAAACTTCTTCTTTTATTTTATACATAGCTGATACTTGAGGAAATATCAAGTTACGTTTAAATGAAAGAACTCGTATGGGATATTTATAAACTATTATCTCATTTAAATTTAAGGATTCATGAACTTACGAACATACCATGGCGATTTTTCCCCCTTGTCTTCAGTTTCCCATTGAGTTTAGAAGAAGATTTTTAAAACACAGTGGAGAATATTCTCTTTTTCATATTTTATAGTAATTTCCAGGTTTCTTGCATGCCATGTGGCTATAGAAGCAGAAGTAATCCCTATTAAAAGCTTATTTGTGTTTCACTTCATTTCATCACAGAGTTGGTCTGGGAAGCTTACTCTAGCCTAACATTAGGAAGCATAACTTATTCTAGCTGTGGCATAATGACGGACAGAAATTTATGTGAAACAACATCGATAGTTACTTTGTGTGTAATTATCTCAGAAACTTGGGGTAGCTGTATGTATGATTTCACAGTTTTTCAAACAAAATTTTAATCCCCCCAAAATATAGGAATGCTGTTGCCACCTGCAACAAAGAAGAAAACATCACTGTCGTGTCCTCAGAAAGCTTACTTCTTAGACTTATTTTGGGGTTGTTTATCAGATAATATTGCTCAAATTGTTTTGAAGGCAAGAGTCTTGTATTCCTGTGAGGGTGTGTGTGTAAGATTTGAAAAGTTTTTGAAGCAATTGTGTTAGGGAAAGTGGTAATGGTGCATGTCTTTGTGGACATTTAAAAGTGCTGACACATTGCTTTTATTACTGAATGTGTAATTTAAGACCTAATGGAAATATCAAACTTTCTGCTGCTGTATCTGTCAATATGTCAGCTTCAGAAGCAGTTATGCCTTACTTTCCTTGTGCTGCAGGAGTACAATTTGAACTTGTGGTTACAGGTGGGTGAACCTTACCTCTAAATCTCATCATTCTGACTCATGCATAGTATTCAAGCTCATAACTTTGAAATACAAGCAGTCTAAACCCTTGGATTTAAATGCTTTGTAACCTAATACCTTTAGGTGTGAGGTCTAGTTAATACAAACATAGCTTTTCTGCATTTGAATCCTGCACAGGCGTGGATATTTCTGTTTTGTGTATTTCTGTACCAAACAAAGCAAATGCAATCCAAATAAGGTAATTTTGATGTGATCTAAGCACATTTTAAGCAAATTCTCTTTCATCACTAAGAATCCTCATGTAAATTGAGCTTAAATTACAAACTGTTGCTTACAAAGTAGCCAAATTTGTCAGGTGTAACTGTACTACCTTCTTTTTTCTTGCTTTTTTTTCTTAAAAATTGCCATGCATATTCAACTGAGAATTTGATACTATGCAGGTGGCATAACATCACAAATATTCACATAATTGCTTCAAAGTGTGTTTCTAAAAATGATGCAAAAAAGTATTGAAATGAATACAGCTTTATTACAAAAAGTAGAATGAACATTATTCATTCAAAAATACTCATAGAAATTGATTTCTTAGAAAAATTTCACACGTGTGATTTAAATTTTTCTAACATGAGCTGTCTGAAATGGGTCAGAGAACTATTGACACAGTCTATTTTAGGCATTGTTAAGCTGCAATTCAATTAGCCTAAGTTTAGGACAGACACTCTCTCCTCAGAGAAAGGTGAGGCATTTGGAGGGTGAGGCACTGCGTGTCTCAGTTGAGTAACTCTGGAACACTTCCCATTCCCCAGCATCACTGGAGGGGCATGCTCTGATGACATGCTGACTGCAAAATCCCAGTGTCCATTAGGGGATGTTCCAGTGCTGGACTGTGTTAGGAAAACCATCACCAGCAGTTTGAGGAAGGTAATCCTTCATCTCTACTTAGCACTACTGAAAAACTTCTGGAGTGATGGGACCAGTTCTGGGTTCTGCACTACAAGAGAGACATGGACTTACTGGAGTCCAGCTAAGGGCCACAAAAATGATGAAGGGACAGGAGCATCTCTCATACAAAGACATGCTGAAAGAGCTGGGAATGTTTAGCCTGGAGGAAAGAAGGCTGGAGGGGATCTTATCTATGTGTATAAATACCTGATGAGAAGGAGTAAAGAAGACAGAGACATAGTCTTCTCAGTGCTACGCAGTGATTCAGGACAACAGGTAATGGGCACAAATTGGCGTTTCAACAGTGGAAGGGGTTGCCCAAGGAGTCTGTGAAGTCTCCGGCCTCGGAGATACAAAAAACCTGACTAGACACCATCCTGGGCAGCCTGCTATAGTTGTCCCTGCTCTGCGCAGTGGTTTGGACTAGATGACTTCCAGAGGTGCTTTCCAACCTCAATCATTCTGTGAGTCTAAGATTCTGTGATATGTCAGATGTCACTGCAGGGAGCAGGGCTGGAAAGCATTCTGAAGAGCTACATCTTCCCCTCAATGTGTCTGTCGGCTCATGTTGCTCCAATAGATGCCTATAGTTAATTGGTATGCAATCCAGCACCTACAAAAGTAGGTTCTAGAGTTTTATGAGAGATGTATAGTTTTGAAAAAAATCTGCCCAAGTGTTTTGGCTGGGACAGAGTTAATTTTTTTCCTAGTAGCTGGTACAGTGCTGTATTTTGGATTTAGTATGAGAATAATGTGGATAACATGCTGATGTTTTAGTTGTTGCTAAGTAGCGCTTATCCTAAGTCAGGGATTTTTCAGTTTCCCATGCTCTGCCAGTGAGGAGGTGCACAAGAAGCTGGGAGGGAGCATGGCCAGGACAGCTGACCCGAACTAGCCAAAGGGATATTCCGTACCACAGGACGTCATGCTCAGTGTATGAACTGGGGGGAGTTGGCCAGAAGGGGTGGGTCACTGCTTGGGCATCGGTCAGCGGGTGGTGAGCAGTTGCATTGTGCATCATTTGTTTTTTTTCTTGGGTTTTATTTCTCTCTCTTTTTGTTGTCTTCCTTTTAATAATAATAATAGTAATAGTAATAGTAATAATTATATTTTATTTCAATTATTAAACTGTTCTTATCTCAACCTATGAGTTCTACTTTTTTTCAATTCTCCTCCACATCCCACCAGGGGGTGGGAGGAGTGAGCGAGCGGCTGCGTGGTGCTTAGTTGCTGGTTGGAGTTAAACTGCAACACCAAGGTGGATGTCCTCATGATCAGTTCAACTTTCATATATTTATTAGTTCTATGACTAGATCAGCAGTCTGGTTGTGTTAGTTGCTGCTGCATACTGCTCATTCTATGCTGTAGTTGAAAGAAAATACATGCATATATATGCGTATATATATTTACTTATAACTGACATCTCAAATTAGAAAGAATATCTTTTCAGACTGTCTCAGTGGTCAGAGCAATTCAGAGTGGTTATACAAACACCCATGAGCCAGTTATAGGGAATGAAAGGTATGAAACTGTTGTCTTTTTTTTGGAATTCATTGCATACTACTTCCTTCTAAAACAGTTTACTGTGAGCTCACAGTATTTTTTATACCACATGTTAGTCCTTGGTCTTTTGATTCAGTGGCTCACATCATCTGTTGATCTTCACCACTATTGGTACTGACAAGACAGTAAAACTAGCTGTTTAATCTAGTGAATACTGCTGATTTCTCCCCCCTCATTCCCCTCAACAAAAACCCATCTGGGACATTTCACAGGCTTTAAATGAAGTGGTTGATACCATGTTCACTGAGAAATCATTGAAGTAATCAAAATTAAATAGAATGCATGTTGTCTCTGTGTTGAAAGATACTTTTTTTTCCCCTCCTGGTATCCCTAAATCTGACACAGAATACCTTAGAGTAGAGAAATCATGAAAACTTGTATATATTTTGAGATTGCTCTCCCTAGTGAAAAGTGGGACATCAACTAGAAGTTACCAAATCATACACTTACAGAAGGTAGTATGCATGAAGATTAGAGTTTTGTTTTCAGTTTTTTCTCAGCATCACATAAATCTGTTCAAATAAGGGAAATTAAAAGCAAAACAAAACAAAGAAAACAAAAAACCCAACACAAAAAAAGCCAAAAAACAGGGGCTGCAAATTCCCGAGACAGGAATAGCATTTTCCAACCAAAGAAATGCAAATTCCTGAAACAACATAATGAGCTATGGGACATAGCTATTGAGCAAAGACAAATGGCAGCATATTTAAAACATATTTTGGAGAAAAATTGCTTAAAATACTAACAATTATTTTGTTTCTAAAATTAAGTTGTTATCTCAGTAAACACTCTAAGGTGCTCACTTATTTCTGAAAATGTAAATATATTGCAATGTGAGACACTTTTATTCTTTCCAGCAGTCAAAATGTATTTACTGATATGGGTATGAGAATCTCAGAGGTGCTTGTAAAGGTCAGATGGGAAGAAATCTAAGCCACAAAAGTCACAGCAACAGTGTTCTAACAAGTAAAGACATTTCTAAGTCCCTTCACCAGTAAAAACCACAAATGTCTATACCCTGTCCAACATACAGTCTGATCCTTGATTAGACTCTATAACCCAGATTCAACTACTCTAATTTTATTCTCCTAAAAATTTATTTCCTCAGGCCTCCCAAAAATCTGGTGAGAAAGAGAATAATTTGTTCCACCAGAAGCCATGTGCCAGAGAAAGGTAGAATGAAGTGCCTACACACGGGTGCTTTATATAGAGCAGCTAACTTGAACTAGATGACCAGTTTTCATACAACTACAGTTAAGTGAGAGGAATCTAGGCCTAACCATAATATAACAGTTTAAATGGATGCTCACTAATTTATATACCACTGTAAAAAACATCCCTTTAGAAGTGACGTTGACATTTGACATGTCAAAATTTTGGATATTTTGACATATCAGAATGTCTCTCACATTTTTTGTATGATTTTGTAAACAGAAATATTTTGCATGCTGCTGTACATGCACAAGTCTGACAGGTTCAGGCACATGAGAGAGTCAGCCTGATGTATTCTGGCAAGAGCAGACTTACTACGCACGTTATTGCAGTTGCTCTGTGTGAGGGCTGTTTACCTAGGGCTTTTGGACTTCAAACTGCCTGTTTGTAACAGCTGCTCAAAGCTGGAACTCTGATTGTTTGAAAATCCCAGGAAAATGGGTAAAGGTATTTTCTCTCTTTTGGGATATAGTTTCTGCATATAAGAAAAGGATATGTGATCTAGACTTATCACAACTCTAATTTACCTTTGGTGCTGGAGGCCTGTTTGGGCTTTGTGTAGCATTGTACTTTCCTTCATTGCTTATGCATAAGCATCACATGTTAGCACAGAGATTAGTGACATAAAAAGCTTGGGCTAGGGCAACTGAAATGCAGTAAGGTAGGTGCAATATCAGCAATACCATGGAAAAAGAACTTTTAAATTGAAATTAGTTCCCTTCATCTTCCATTGCTTTCTTTTTTGTTTAAACATAGTATCTTTACTCAGATAGGACACAACCAGAGGAAAAACAGTTTATTTTCTTGACCAAAAAGGCAGGCCTCGACATTTGACATGATGATAAGCCAAAACACCTGGCCTCAAAACTCTGTAGTGTGTAACCAGTTATCACTGAAGAGTGTCAACATGTCTAGGAAAGACTTTGTTAGACAGTAATGAGGTTATGAATAATTGGAAGCTAGCTACCAGATACAGACAAGTAAATATTTGTAAAAGTGTAAAGGCATAATCCGGACTTCCATGAGTGCATTCACACAGCAAATCAGCATTAAAAAATAAGTTAAATTTTGCCAGAATAATGTCTTCCATATAACTTTTACTACTAGTAGTTCTTGTACTAGCAGTACAAGAAATTTGTTCATTATTCCTGAAACAGATGGTAACAGTATTAGCTCACAACTGATGACAAATTAGAGGGTTTCTCCCATGACCACTATATTTTCAGAATATTTTCTCTTCAGGAATGTGTGCAGTGATCCTCCTTCTCCTCTACATTTAGCACTTGTCTGTTTTCCTGCTGTCATCATCTCAAACTTTAGCATCTTTAAAGTCATCTTCCTTGATACACATTCTGTTCTTGAGCCAATTACTTCTAAGTCAAAAGTGTAATTTCTTAGGAGCAGCAGATCAAACCTTAAGCTCCCTTTACTCAGTTAAATATCTCAACCACCATAAGACAGAGTGTCACACTTTCTACAAGTGCTTCTACCCCCTTACCCCACTGCCCCTCCCTGGTCATTAGGAATAATAAGTATTTTATTTTTCTGCTAGATAGTTGCAGATTTAAAAAGAGAAGTGGCTCATACACAGCCTGTCAGTTAACTCTTTTAGGTGGCAGGTGGGTTCCTGAACCTCCTCACAACAGGAATCTTCTGACTTTGTATAAATTATCTTCCCATGAGGCCACTATATAGTCAGACCCTTTCCACTACATTTGACAAGAAAATATCACTTAATGTTTTCTGCATGTGTGCAGAAGGAAGTAAAAGACAACATTTGTTTTCCTGTATTTTTCTGATCATGCCTAAAAGACTGGCCACCTCAGGATGTCAAGCAAAGGAACATCTGATTTCTAGATAAGCATTATTGTTAATAGTCCAGGGCACTCCCTGCAATGTTTGAAGCACAAAGGCTATGAAAGAATTTGTGTTTTCTTACCTCATCAAAGGAAAGAAGAAAATACTCACAAAAGGAAATTCAAAACCTGTGTCTGGCATTAAAGCGTTAAGGGAATTAAGCGTATTTCTCCTTGCCATAGTGACTTAAAGCTCTTCCAGTAAGGAATAGGTAAGAATCAGTTTTAGATGACCAGTTGTCTAATGCATCTAATTCCTCCTTCTTCTCTTTGCACCTCTGTATCAATTGCCAAGTAAAGAACTTATTTATAGAACAGGCTTCCACTTCTCCTTCATTACCTCCTCATCCTTCAAAACTCATTGTAGGATATGTTCTTTACCAAAAAAATACCCCAAAAAACTACTGTTTTCTCCACATTATCCCTTACCTGAATAATGCTGAGGTATCCTGATCTACCTTTACAGTCTTCAGAGTTAATTTCAATCTTTGTCTGTGAAGACTGTAAGTTAAAATTATTACACTACATTAATTAGTTGATAATACATACAGAAAGGTCTCACCTAGCAAATACATTTTCTTCCAACTGACTTACCCCTAAAGACAGCATTGTCCATATTATATCCATCTATTTCAGATAAGCTTCTCATTATTTTTTGGGCTCATGGTAAAAAGAAAAGGTCAACTCTGCATGATGAGATTCTTCTATCCTAATTTTGGTTTGGGATACAATTTGTGACAAAGACATCTGAATTTTGGCACCTGCATATAAATGTCTACAAGCCAGGCAGTATCGGTTTCCACTATAGTCACTAAGTATGTAGTGAAAACATGAGCAGAACCTAGAGATCAGTTCTGCTGACCTAAGATAAACAACCAGGGCTTCGTTGAGTTGCCCACACAGAGAAGTCTAGCATTATTTCAGATAACCAAGGTTATCCCAGTTTGCTTCCAGCTGTGGTTCTAACAGAGCACAGTTTGCCTGTAAATCTTGGGTCCTGTCTGAAAACCTCCTGTGGCTGTCTTTGGTATAATAGAATGTCTTAAATGATGCTCTACATCTACATTGAGGCAACTGAATGTTGCCCCCAGAGGCTTGCCAGTTGGATCAGCTCCTGAGTTCCATTAACTTTGCTGACTTTACCTACTTTGTCTAAAAAGGGAGCTTAGACATTAAAGAAGGGATTCAGTTGCTTTGATTGCCACTTCAGACACCTAGTTGCTGCTTCAGAAGAATGGAAGTCTCCCATAAGTCTGTTATTCTATCTGGCAGCCCTGTGCAGATGCCTTAGACACCACAGTACATCTCAAATGGTAGAGATTTAGAACTAAGTTAATTAAGTCCCTGTTGTATATAAAGACACCCACCATAGGCAGTTCTGAACTCAATCTAGCTATGCTACATGTAAAATAAAGTTCAAGTAGTTACTCACAGATCAATATATATCAAAGTGGACAGTTTGATTTGCTATGTAGGCACACCCTAGCAATGATTTCTGGACAACTTTTTGGTTTATCACTGATCTTAACAAGCATTTGTCCAAAAGAAATCAATTAAATCTTCTTTCAGTTTAGGTACACCTTCTTTGACTGTGGATGGCAGGAATTCCAATATATCATCAGACAATGCTACTAAGGCTTTTCTCCTCTACCATTGAATCTCTGAGTGACATTTTTTGCTATTACCTTACTTACTTTTACATGTTGCTTACATGTCATTTGTCTTTCATTAGAAAGCACCTCAGAATTCAACCACAAACAAAAAGGGAATCACACAGGGCAAAAGACCTCAAAGAATGTATTGTAAATATCCTGACATGCTACCTAAAACCATGCTTTTTCTGATTTTTATTTAGTATTTTACATGGACTGCTGGTGCTATAAACAGGGACCTATTCAATCAGGTAGCTTTGTGTGTATTGGGACTGAAAAAGGCTACTGTCCTACACAGAGGAATCCTATGGTTTGCTATAAGCTCCAAACTTCTGGTGTTTAATAATAAGACCTTGCAGGCTTTCCCTCAGCTTCACAGTCCAGTAGAGTAGCTCCTTCTCCTTCCTCTCCCATAACCTTTGCTAATTTTATGAATGGTTAGAGGGACAAGAAAGCAGATTTGCCTTTGTGCTCTTCAGTTTACTTCTACCTGATACAAAGAAGAGCAGGTGTCTTTTGCAAATGATGAAGCTATATTGGAAGATACTTCCCCTCCAAGCTACTGGCTTCTTGTCCCTTCAAAACTTGATCCTCTGGGACTTCACAAAAAGCTGTGAATTATTAGTAGATTGGCAACACTATCATTTACACATGTTCTCAAAGACTTCCTGCTTTAAGCACAGAATAAATTACAGTCTTCAGTGGTTGAACTCAAAATGAAAGACAAGACACTCTATCTGTTCATAAGTAAACGTTTCCTATTCTGTCCCATGAGGTAGTTTTCAGAAGTCTGTTCACTTTGGGGACATATCTCAGTAATGACTTTTGCCAGCTGTCATTGTCCTTCAGCTATTTGATTTCACGATAACGCACCCATGTCATCATTTGGCTGCACAGAGTAGCTATTTCTTTGCTTTTTCCTTAGTTGTGATTGTTGCCTTTCATTATTGAGCAAGTGCTGTTCTGCCATCTTTCTGTCATTTCTTAGTAGCAGTGCTTCCCTCCACTCTTTTAGCCATAACTGCGTTTTTAACAACTAGTTTGACCTGAGCTACTTTACTGATAATGACCTTGCTCTGGTCAAATACCAAATCCTTTTTCTTCATATTTTCATATTCTTGCCAGACCTCTAAAGAAAACCTATTTCTTATTGCAAAAACATAAAGATTTTGTTAGTGTCCACTTCATCTAGTTAGGTCAGCAGGTCCCTGTCAATCAGTGTTGACTAATAGCAGTCACTGACTTTTCATCTTTTGCAGCATCCTCTTTCCTGAAAGTCGCCAAAGAAGTGAAGAGCAGCCTGGACCTCTGTTCACATGCTGAACTCAATTTCATTTTTGTTATCTTGGACTAGTCTATTACTAAGTGAAGGTTCTCTGTGTAATTTAGATATGAATCTTCCTTAGGCACTTTAACTTGATCCTGTTGAAATTAATGGGAAAATTATCATGTAGTTGCTCATTTTCAAAGTGGTATGTTGTGGTTTAACCCCAGCCAGCAACCATGCAGCCACTTGCTCACTCTCCCCCATACACATTAGGATGGGGGAGACAATAGAAAGAAAAAAAAAAAGCAAAACTAGTGAGTTGAGATAAAGACAGTTTAACAGGACAGAAAGGAGAAAATTAAAAATTATAATGATGATAATAATAATAATAATGCAATAACAATAATAAAATAATTGGAATATACAAAACAAGTGATGCACAATGCAATTCCTCACCACTCACCAACTGATGCCCAGTTAGTCCCCGACAGCGATCCGCTCAACCCCAGCCAACTTCCTTCAGTTTATATACTAGGCATGACATCACATGGTATGGAATACCCCATTGGCCAGTTGGGGTCAGCTGTCCTGGCTGTGTCCCCTCCCAACTCCTTGTGCCCCTCCAGCCTTCTTGCTGGCTGGGCACGAGAAGCTGAAAACCCCTTGACTCAGTCTAAACACTACTTAACAGCAACTGAAAACATCAGTGTGTTATCAACAGTGTTCTCATACTAGATGCAAAACATAACACTATACCAGCTACTAGAAAGAAAATTAACTCTAACCCGGCTGAAACCAGGACATGGTGTTGTATACAAATGCCTGCTTACAAATGTCAAAAATGAAGTTGTATACAAGTGTATAATATGTCTAAACTTCCACAGCTGAATGTTTATGTTTATATATCTAAAGAAAGTGGCTCTGTTGCATGAGTGTGAGATGAAATAGATATATTAATTTTGAACCTGGTAAGATTTTGAATGTATTTCTCTAGGGTTTTTTAATATGTGCAGATGAAAATGATGATGTGGTACACTTTTTATTTACTGGTTTGGTTTCCCTTAATTTTTATACTATGAATATTAAAATGACAATTTTCAATGTAAGATAACATTGTTTCATCATGTGCTAAGACATGATGAGAAGGAAGTGAAGCCCATCAACCCCTTCTGGTCAAAGCTGGAACCAGGACACTGACCAAGATATAAACATGATTCCTCCCTAGGGAGGGTAGAACTTTTTATAGTATATGTGCATTTTCTGTGAGGCCATCTTTGTGTAAAAATCTGATGCAGTCATGGAAACACAGGAATCAACATCTTCCACAAGCAGCTTGCTGTCTAGTGCTTAGCTTAATGCTTAGAATATTTGCTCAGAAAGTGGGATTCTTAGCTTTACCTACTTTATCCACAGGCTAAGCAATGTTGAATCCCTAAATCCTGCATCCTTGGTAAATGACATAGCCTCCCTGCCATAGGACCTCTGTCTTCCATGACAGTATTGGACACAGATGCGGAAATGCAAGAAAAAAGTTTAGCCCCAAGAATGATCATTGAAGTAAAATAGATGGAAGTCTCAAATATTCATTCTATGTATGCAACTTCTGCAAAAGCATTTAGACAAAAGCAGTGCTTATTGTTGCACTAAAGGAAAAAGTGTGCCACGCTGCTTGACATACAATATTATTCTCATTGTTTTGTCAGCCTTTACTTCTGCCAACAAAAGGGCAACAAAAAGCAGAATGAATATATATTAGTCAAAGAAGTGATGGAAAATACGGCAAACTTTTATATCTCATGGGAAATAAATGTAGAAGGAAACACTGGCCCAACAACAAACGAGCGAGGTGGAAATCACTGCCAAAAAAAAAAAGAAAGAAAAACAGTCAGAGAGGTTGGACTGTTATAAATGTTCATCTTGAACAAGAAGAATGATGTGTCGACAATTAGTTGGCAATAAAAGGCTTTTAAAAAAAGCTTTTGCTCAACAGCTGATAAGGAAGTGGCTATTCTTGTAACTGGTTGAATTTTTACTAGCTACCTGGGATGAAACAACAACCTACTGGTTTACAGAGCAAAAAAAAATGGCACGTCTTGTATGTCTCTTTCATGTCATGACATACCGTGTTTTAGAGACACCATCCTGATATGAGGACTGGAGAAGGCTAGGCTGCATATACAGAGAACGGGTCAATAGCCTGAATAAAACCTACAGATTGACCTGAGCAAAGCACCAAATAAAGCCTGTGGCCAGATGCTATCTTTGGGACTAAAGTCATCTGGCTAAATGACTCTGGAGAATTTTTACCAAGGTGAATGCTGAAGCCATCAACCATTATCATTCTGAATGGCCTTATTTTTCTATCTGAATGAAGGTAAATCAACTTAAGCACAGAAGTAATCAATGCTCTCTGCTCATCTGGACAGCAGAATTATTCCTATTTAAAATTTTTTTACCAGAGAAGCCGGGTACTTTACTTTCAATCTGGTATTGGAGATGATAGAAGACTTTCACAGTTCAATTTGTGGTAGGTATCAAAGGTCCATTATATTTTCATCATGAGCCCTAGGTAAATTAGGATTTTTATAGTTGACAGAGGAAAACAGAAGAAATTCTTCATTAAAAAGTGTTTTTCAATTTGAAGGTTTGGGTTACAGTTACAGCTATAGTCTCAGATAGAAAAAAATAATGTATTTCTTTTCTGGGTTTAGATTGCTTGATGACTATGCATTAGTGTGAAACTCTCTAGACTGGTATTTTAGCAACTAAGTTATTCCTTTGTCCTCAGAATTGATAGTACGAGATTGCAGACACTGTTCTGTCAAAACACCCCGATCCTGCCTACTGAGTAATGGGACAGGATCTATTGAGTGACATCGTCAACTGGAGAAGGAGCGATATCCCCAAATGCTGACAACATTAGCATCTTTGAACTTGCCCATTGTGTGAGACAGAAAGGTGATCCCTTGCTCTTGCTCTTTTAGTCTTTTGCATTTTTACTAAAATTGGAAAAACTGACTACTGGACTCCGAAGTCCATATGCTAGGCAATTGTTATGTTATACAAATCTTTTTATTCTTTTGGGACAGAAGCAATTGGATGCATGTATATGTTTACTGCAAAGACTATATCTAAAAGCTATAATATTGCATTTTTGATAAAAAATAATACTTAATGAAATACAATTTAAAAATCCCATTTGTCCAAGCTGACATCTTACTTATCTTTTTTTCTCTTCCCTTTTTTATGGCAAATTTCTCCTCAGAGTTCTGTTTCCACATGATTTGTTTCCATGAAACAATCCTTTTAAAGCATCAGAACAAGTTGATCACAATTTAAAAATGTAATGAAAATGTTTACATCTACAGTAACCTGAGGAAGATGTTGAGTAATGAGTAGCAGATAAAATACTTGACAGTTTCAGCATTAATGTTCTTGTTTATACAATAAGCATCTCAAAAGTTAATAATTTTTCACTGTCTACACTAGATATTAAAATTCTCCCATGATTCTTCTTAATCTTAAAGATTGAAACAAGAGCAGACAATGACACGCATCCATTTTCAGGCGAATGAATATAACAAAAGATAGGGGTATGTCTTGGCACTGTAAAAACAATGGCAAAATTTGTGTCCTCTATTTCTAAGGCTTTAAATAAACTGAATGCTCAGAAGGCAATGAGTTAGACCTTGCCCCTATTGAAGTCCATAAAATATTGTGTTGAATTAAATAAACTGACTTATTAATCAAAATATAATTTTTTGCACTATCCCATAATTTGTTAAAAATTGTGCTTTGATTCTGTTCACTGCGCTGAAGGTTTAAAAACCTCAGTGCCAATTAAGAGGAATAAATTTTCTGGCTAGTTAGGAACCATTCAGGCAAGATGCGTCACCTTCCAATTCTGTCTCCTTCCTAATTTTGGTAGGTCGGCTATAGTTTGAAGGTACAACACTTTATGGTAAAGCTCTTATGAAGTGGTAATGAGCAAAGCTGTGAGAGGACATAGACATGCTCATTCATCATCTCTCAGTTTGATTTGTGATCTATTTTACTTGTATATAAGCATTATATGTCAAAAATGAACTTGTGTCTGGAGAGAATACTGTAATAAAAGCCTGATTCCTCCACCTTCTGCTGCTTTTCAGAAGAGATCTTTTTTCTTTCCTTTTTTTTTTGTTTGTTTGTTTTTGGTTTAATATCTGTGCCACCATTAAGCTATCAATAGGACCTCCCTGCTGCTTCCTATGTGAAGTTCAAAAAGATTAGACAGTTTTTATCTGTTTATTTTTTTTAGACAAATCCAGACTGAACCTCCAGTCAACACTCACATAAGTACTTGGCTAATTTTAATAGTGGATTTTCAGCATTCACAACATGCTCATGAAGATTTCTAAGTGCTAGTGCTTTAGGAGTTCTCAGTGTTTCGTTAGACTCCTCCAGGAAGCTGATTAGGGTGTCTGGGTCTGGTAGCAGGAAAGGATCTCTGTTGATAGGTATCTCTTGTCTCTTTTTCTTCTTCTCTCATCATTCAGCTGCTTCCCAATTCCTAGGATGTGGGAGTGCAACAAGGATAGAAATAGCTTTCACTGCAGTCAATGCAACAACACTGCACAGGATGCTCTTCCCCAAAGAAATGGAGAAGCCACTGCCAGGGGAAACACTGTGTTTAGTCATTTGAGAAGGAAGGAGAAAGATCAGTGGCTTTTCTGTCTTCAGAAGGGAAATAAGGGCTTTACCTAGTTCAGGAGGAAAAAGGAGAGGACAATCAAATTGATAGACTGCCATATAGAAGTATTTTCTTCCTACTTTTGAGATGGTGGGATTTAATTTTGCCTGGAAAACTGAGGACTCTTTAGTTGAGTCTGACTGTTCTCTTTAAATCTCCCACTCTACATCGATTTCTGCTACCACTGAAGTCTGTAACAGTGGTGGGCAGAAATCTCAATCCTTGAGAATGGTGGGCTGCTGGGAAGGTCCAGCAGGTAACTGTGCTCATCCAGTCCCCAGCTATCATGACAGTACTGCACCACAGCCGAGAGGAGACTGCATGGGAGTTCTAGAATTGCACATTTTAGGCTTGCATAAATAACTTTTTTTTTTTTGGGAGGGGGGGTCTATATGCTACAGTGTCCTGTAGCAGTGGCACTGCTGAAGTAATGCAGTTTGAAGCTGGTATCATTGGTGATTCTGGCAGAAAGAGTTTTACAATAGTCAAACAATATACTATTGACAACAATAAGAAAATCAAAGGCTAAACTGGAGTACAAAGAAGGGACATTTCTGTACAAGGTATAAATTCAAATGTATGTCCAAAGCTCACTATTCTTGAGTTAAAAGAATAAAAACAACCCTGGGTGTAACAGGTGGGGTCACAGTGGTGATGGTCTCCCTCTATTAGTGAGCAGTATCTCACTGGCTTGGGAATGTGAGTTTATAATTCAATGTCTGGGCTACTGACACTTCCAAAGAAGATTGATTTCTTTCCGATTCTGTCTAAAACAACCAGAAAAGGAGAAAGTGAAAATAAGAGCAGATTAGTTAACCTTTTACCCTGAACATAAATCCCTTAAGAATGCAAAGAGCGTCCACAAAGATTTCCTATAATAAGGCATGAGAATTTTTCTTATTGCAATATATCGCATCAGGAATGAAAGCAATCAACACGTTTATCTGCAAAAGCTAAGGAAATCTAATCATTAGCTGAACTGCTTAGCAAATGGTCCATATTAAGTGGTTCAATTCACAAGTCGCTTAGGGATGACAACTCAGTAGCAAGTGAAGGAGGGATTGGGTAGTCAAATCAGGAGAAAAATGATCAGTGGTACTTAATGGAGGCAAACTGATACAATCATGATTCCTTAGCAAATGGACCTTAAATGCAACAGCACCTGCATGTTAAAATATGTTATGAGAAACCTCATGAATAGTATTCTTACTGTCTACATGTCAAAATGCAATGTTTATTCAGTTTTACATTCTGGCTGTGACTTTCTATGGCAACAGAACACTCACTGTAACACCAGTGGAAATGGGGCTCCTAAATTTCTTGAACACTTTGAAAATTATGTATTCAGAATATTAGAGGTAATTCCAAAAGGGATGTAAAAATATTGTCTGGTTAAGTTATGGAGTGGTTTTGGCTGGTATAGAGTTAATTTTCTTCATAGTAGCTTGTATGGTGCTATGTTTTGGATTTGTGATGACAATAGTATTGGTAACACAGGGATGTTTTATTTATTGCTGAGCAGTGCTTACACAGTGTCAAGGACATCTCTGTTTCTCATACTGCCAACCCCAGTGAGTAGGCTGGGGGTGCACAAGAAGTTGGGAGGGGACACAGCCAGGACAGCTGACCCAAACCAACCAAAGGGATATCCCACACCGTATGAAGTCATGCTCAGCAATAAGAGCTCAGGGCAAGGAGATGTTCAGAGTTTCAGCGTTTGTCTTCCCAAGTAACCGTTACCCATGATGAAGTCCTGCTTTCCAGGAAATGGCTAAACATCTGCCTGTGGTTATGAAGTAGTGAATGCATTCCTTATTTTCCTTTGCCTACATGCGCAGCTTTTCTTCATTTATTAAACATTTATTATTGCTTTCTTGCATTATCTCAACCCACAAGTTTTCTCACTTTTGCCCTTTGAATTCATTTCCCCATTCCACTGAGTGAGAGAACAGCTGTGTGGAGCTTAGCTGCCTACTGGGGTTAACTCACAACAATGCCATAACTCCCTATAAAATAGGCACCTGAAAGAAAGAGAGAAACAAACAAACAAAAAAACCAAACCCACATGTAAAAATGAACAAATGGTGCTTTTAGTATTTTTATTCTCTCTCTGTCCCCAAAGTCCTGATACTAGAGTTTTTAATAACAAAATAAAATTCTATGCTTCAAAATATATCCTTTTTGTCAAGTCTTTTGAAGTCTGAAGAAAGACAGTGATGTAAGTGAAAGCAGAGGAAATTCAATTCCATTTCAGACTATTCACAGCAGAAAATGTTATTAATCTATCTTTTTTCTACATATATAGTGACAACTTAATTTAATTACTATATATGAATGAGGTATCTCTATTTCCTTTCTTGGGGAAGTTTTTCAATAGCGTTAAGTGATCAGAAAAAAATGAAAACATTCTATTATAGAATGATTTAGGTGCACAAATTATTCACATGCAAAATGAAAAGTTTAGGAAATGTCTAATTAGTTGAATACCTAAAATATGAACCAGTTAACAGTCCAGAACATGTTTAATTGTCTATTTCAGATTAAAGACAATTACAATGCCAATTAGCTATGGATAATTTAACAATGGTTACTACCATATGTAACATTTCGAATTAGAAGTCTCAGATACAGTTATTGTGGTTCATCAGAACATCCTATTTCATATATTTATTTTTCAACGCATTGTAAATAACTATTTCCTAAATGTTAGTCTGCAATTCTCTTATTTTAATAAGAATTTTTTTCCCCAAGAAAACAAGCAGATGTTCCTCACTGATTGATTGAAATTGGTTGGAAATTTCAATCTTCAGTGATTTTGTGACATACTTCTGAAGTGGGAAATGGTAGAAAAATTCGATGCAGTGATTATAGATATTGTTAATGGTGGAGGGAAAGCCAAATGTGGCGTGAAGAGAGTTCAAAAGTGAAGACAGTCCAGGAAAAGAAAGGGAAAATTGTATTTTAAAACATATGAAAGATACAGATTGAAACTGTAAGGAAGTTATCTTTTGGCTTATGCTTATAGAGGTTTTCTGGATGCGTGGGGTTTTTGTCCATAATGCTGAACACAAGATATTGAAAAACATTGTCTAGATTTTTTACTTACTCAGTTGAGGTTCCTCATCATCTGTATTTATCTTCAAAACTATTTTTTTTGTCTCACCAAAAATACAAGTTTTGTAATTCAAAGACAAGTTTTTTTAAAAAAAGTAATTTTATTTTGCTTTGTTGCATAATCAACCTGAAAGGGCTAGAACACAAAGAAAAGAGAAAACATTAGGCCGTTTTGCTGAATACACCTCTGTTTTAAATAAATCCGATTTAAATCCACCAGTGCTTTAATCTAGAGCCCAGGGGCTCAGCTATTTGCTCGAAAACTACCCTCACCGGGCCTGGTCCTGACCCCCACCCGTGGGCCCATCTCCCGGCCTGGCCTAGGCCCATCCCCAGGGAGGTGCCCGATGCCTGGGGCTGGGGCTGCCCCGGTGCCCCCCGTGCCCGCCCTGCTGTGGGCTGGGGAAGTAGGCGAGGCCCTGGCTGCCAGGGCCTGCCCTGCTGCCCCAGGGAGCCCCCGATGCTCCCAGGGAGCTGCCAGCCCCTGCTGTGCCCTGCCCCAAACCCTTCTCCCCGGTCTCCTGGACTTTTGTTAAGGTGTGAGAAAGTGTGTGAGCTAAAGGCAGGCAAGAAGAGCAAAATTAGATACAGAAGTGTAATTACTGAGACCAGAATAGTTAGCAGCTCAAGTATTTAAGAGGAATAGTAACATAAAAAGACACAAAACCCTAAGAATAAAACCCCAGGGCACTAGAAGATGGCAACTCAGCAAACTTGAGGATTTGTCTGGCCTAAAGAGCCCTCCCAGAGCCTGGCTCATCTTCACTTGATTGAGGACTGCCTGAACAGCAAAGGCTCATTGGGTCTCCCATCAGGGGTTGTGAGCATATTAATATTATACTAAGTCATTAGCCTAAGCTGTCAGTTGTGTGCATTAGCCAACAAATAATTCCTTCGTACAGTTGAATTTTGTTTGTTTACGGTCTCTTTCTAAGCAGTAGAAGTAACCCCCAAAAGGGATCCAGAGATAGAACATTAAGAACCTTTCTAATCTTTAGGCATATATCGATAAAAACATTTTATATAAACTATTGATGGTGCTGTTCTAATTTATTTGAGCATAGTTATTTTCATTGCGATCTGGAAATATTGTGGATCAAAAATCCACATAAATCTATGTGGATTTATAAGAAATGAAGAAAAACCCTTTTTTATCAATGGAGAACATTCAATCAATAATTCTGATTTTTTTTGATCGTTAGGAATAGTAAATTTCAGTTTCCTTTCATCACCAATATATTTGAGATAAAAATATTCCAAATTTTCACATAATTTCCAGTTTAAAAGCTTGACTGACTTTTGTGGTGTTTATGTTAAGTCCAGATAGAGTGAGATAGAGTGGAGTTATTATGCCTTCTCTCTCTGAATGTTCATAGTACATTATGTAACAGTTCTGACTTTGCTCAAAAATGTTCTTGTATCTTAACAAAAACCTCTATATTGCTTATGAAACCTGTATCTGTCAGGAAGCCTTATCCTGCTGGAAATTTCACATTAGAACGAATAATCCAGTTCGACAGACCAGAAAAGTGAATTAATTTCTTTCTAAGAGTAAGTATATATAAATTTTTTAAAATAACAATACGTGATGGATATATTCAAATTAAGCTCACATAGCAAGGGTCCTTTCTGTCAGTGCTCTAAAACTGAGGTAGTAAATTAAGCAAGGATAAAACAACATGGGACTGTGTCATCCCTAACAGAAATTTGTGCAGATAGAGAAAATCTCTTGCTTGGACTGGAGAGGACAATGAATATTACCTAAACAACCAGTGTGAAATAGTGACTATAAGAAGACTAATCAAGAGAATTAAAATTTCCTATGAGCAGTTTTACTTTTCCCTAAACTTCATTAAGAATTTAAAAATGTGAACACAAACAACACTGACTTCTTTTAATCAAAAACAGATTTACGTCTAATAAAGTAAGGAGAGTACTGACTTCTGAGAGTATCAAATAAAAAGGGGACTGGAAAAAAATTACTGAAAAACATTTTAGGAAGGAAAATGACTGAATTGATCTAATTGCTTATTTTATTATTTTAGGTTTAACCACAGTGTATGTATTTTTCCTGCACTAGAAGGAATGTACAAACTAGGATTCTTTGAAATGAAAAAAAAAAAAAAAAAAAGAACTTTTTTTTCTGGAAAAGAAAGATCTAAGCTAGGCTTAGTTCTATTGATTACTCTTTCTCATTCCTTCTGTCTGAAAGTGCACATGACAAGATTAAACAAATGATTTATGATCCTCTTATCTTTAGAAAAGCTGAAGAAACTATGGTTGTCATGCAAATGAAATGAGAATTTGAGCTTTGAATTCTTAGGGAACAATAAAAGTATGTTTGAGTAATTGTGGATAGAAAAAAATCTGCAAGAAATCTTTCTGCAGCAAACAGAAAATTTTGCCAAACAAATTGCTAGCTCAAATCTCAAAACTTTTGTTCTCACCAAAGTAAATGCTAATAAATCTGTCCTTTGAAGTCATTATCTATATTTAATTCCGATTGTCATTTTTACATTGGCTTCATCTGACTCCTAAACAGAAGACTGAATTGGGATTGCTAGTGGGATGGCTAGTGGCATTTCTGACATTAGCAGCCCTGGCTCTTGAAAGGCTGCTGTAGCTGTGGCTACAACGGCTTGAACCATACCTGCTCACTGTTCAGTGTCGGGCTCTGTGAGTGTGCCAGCGTGTGAGTTGTCAAATCAGGATTATAAACATGTATTTCTTATTTTGTCCGCCTCTTAAATCCCTGAGGAGATACCATACACAGAAATCTGAACTGTGATTATTCTCAATTTAAAATGGAAACATTGGACTCTGGTCAAAGACTGGTGCTGTTTGTTGTTTATACTTATCTATTAGAAATAGGGCCAAACACTGAGGGATCATTTACTTTATGATGATATTATTTTATATTTCTATATCTTTTTGCATTAATCCATGATATTTTTCATGAATAGCCATTGATATTCTTATTTTTCTAAGTGATTTACACAGGCTTCAGCTCTTAGCTAGTGGCTCTCTAATAATGTATATATGCAGTTCTTACGATGCAGCTATCTTTGATGAAGGCCATCTATAATGTTATACTTAAATCAGACATGCAAACAATCATGTTTCTCAACTTGCTGAGACTTAATCAGCAGTGCCTTTCCCCTCCCACAGAGATTTACAATGCAAAGAAGATGTAAGAGCTGGTATGTCTTAGCATTGCAGGAGTAGTAAATTGAAGGGACAGCATCAATCTGCAGTAGATGAAGATCAGGACTGTTATGTTTTGAAATTATGTTGCCATTGTAAATGACTAGAAAAAAAGAAAAGCTGTGAAAAGTCTGGTTCTATACAACTTAGTTTTGTCACTTTTCTAAATATTTTAATTCATTCTGTACTGTAACTTTTAACTTTTTTTTTTTTTTTTTTTTTTACATGATATCTCAATTTGCTTTTGGAACGTAGTTATTTGTATAGAACAATTGAAATCTTTGCTCCCAATGGAACAATACATGCAAAGCAATGTTAAACATGTGCTTTATGTACATGACTAGTTTACTAAGCTCATTATATTTACTTTACGTACATGAAGAGTTCACCAAGCTCATTATATTTAAACACATGCATACGTAAGATTAGTTTACATAAACATTATATAAATCCCTAATCCCTACTTTTTCTTGATGACAATGTTTGTTATTCTGAGTTTCACTTATACCTGAGATGAGGTTCACTGGATGCAAGTACCAACATTATTCTTCTACCTGTTTGCTTGCAATTGTTAAATGCCTTCCCACCTGCCACAGCTGGTAAATATTAGCAAATTACACAGTAATTTCACTATTCAGATGAAAGCTTATTCATTTTGGTTAACATTTGGGAGCTAACAAAAATATCAAAGCTGAGAGATATGTGCCTTATGTCCCTGCTATAATCAGTAGAATGAGACAGAAACTCAAAGACAGATTCTCATTCCTTTGTAGGGTACTTTGTTTTTCTGAAGCAGGAGCTGGTAGCGACTGCCTCTGTCACTTGTTTCTTTCCGTTTCATTGTTGCCTCTGGCAAAATATTGTCTTTGTAAGTGGTTCAAATTGATATCCTTTCCCCTATCCTCTGACCAATCTTCAAAATCCCTTATTACAACTTTTCTATAAATATCTTTCAGGATCTTACAAGCGAACAGGGCAGGGAAAACACCCTATAATCCCATTAACTCTTCCATAACTGGAAAACTGAGAAGCAGGCATCCACTTTAATTAGAAGTTTTCAGCTCAGGGAAATACAAAACTCTTCAGAGAAGTTAGATACGTTACCCAGCTACAGATCATGCTGTCCTGTATTTTGAATTCACTTGCCACACAGAACGGCACGGGTTAAACCAGCATGGTTCTGCCCTTTCTACCTATCCAGATCGTAGATAACCTGATACTAATGGGCCTCTTGGGGAAGAGGGACAACACGTGAAACTTGGTTCTCCTATGTCCTGGCAGACTCCACTAAGCAGCGAGCTACTGCAGAAGATACAGATTTTGTCCAGATATATATTTAAATAGCTGTTCTGTTTGTGGAGCTGAATCCTGTCAGAGCAGATTTGTGCTGAAGACACATTGGGAGGGTCTCCTCTGGGAAGGCAGGCAGATTATGAGTAATCTGGATATTTTAGTGGGTGTTTGAGGTAACTGCTGATGACTATAGTGCTTCCAAGAGATGAAAAGTTTGGGGCAAAAAGAATTTTTCAGGCATACAGGACCATCATGGAAAAACCAAATGTTCCTACAAGTTTTTGAATATTTATGGTACTAAAAAGTTTTGAGGATCCAGAACTTTACTGTATGTGCCTTTGTTCCACTGAGAAGATTTAAATGCTTTTCTGAATTTTTGTCTGGATCTTTGCAAGTGCCTGTTAGGGCCTTGTCCATGACCTATTGCACTACAGAATAAGAGTGTGAGGGAGGGAAAAGGAACCTTTACCTCCTTCTGCATTGCACAGTAACGGGAAAATGTCTTCATAATGTATTCACGCAAGCTGATGCTTCATTTATGTAGCTACTGTATGTTTATTTTCTTTAGAAGTTATCTTATCAGGATCTCTGTCATGGGTCAGGCTGTGCTGGTACAAGTCCAAGCGTAGGTTGCATTTTTGTAGCAGTGCCACTGCTTTCGTTCTATAATTGTCAATTCCCCACTTGATTTCAAGGAGACTGGAAGTCACAGTGGTCATGAATGGAGTCAAATAAATTCCAGTTTCTCATTTTAATAAATGTAAATGGCAAATACCATCTCCCTAGCAGAACAGCAGAAGGGAATACGTATTTTATTTTTTCCTTTGGTCTTATACCTATCATTGGAAATCCAATCCAAAAGTTTTGTCCAGGAAAGTTGTGCCTTATTTTGCCTCTTCCCTGCTCTCCATGTTTTTACCACACTGTAGTGCTCAATGACTGAGGAATTCACCAATTCGTATAATGTCGTAGGAAACATTGCTTTTGCTAGTCAAAGGACTAGGCTGCTTTCCTTTTCTCTACTTGGCCCTGTTAGAAAAAAAAATAAATCTGAATAAAGAAAGCCCACAAACAGTAAAGAGAACCAAAAATGTGGTTTCCTAAGGGACTCTGAAGGGTCTGAAGTCCAGCAGGGAATAAAATCAGCATTCATTATACTTCTCTGCCTTCCTTTGGGCTAGTTCTGCCCTGTCAGATTTGCAGGACCTCTGCAGAAATTTTATGTACTTTTTGTTTGTCTTCAATGTTCCTGGCAGCAGTTTTGCAGGACTTTCACTGATTTGTATGCATTTATAATCAGAAGCTGTGTCTTCTGGCAATGTAGGGAAGCCAGCCTACCTAATATTCACTCACACAATATGTTTTTCACTAGCACAAAGTGAATATGTTATTGAGGGGATTGTGTACTAGTATCTCCAGGTACTGCAATTGACTGAGGGTGTTTTAACTACACCTTCATGAAAAGGTGCACTGTACATGAGAAATACAGTTGTAAGCACGGTCATGGTTTAACCCCAGCCAGCAACTAATTACGACGCAGCCACTCGCTCGCTCCTCCCCGCTCCCAGTGGGACAGGGAAAAGAATTGGAAAAAAAAGTAAAACTTGTGGGTTGAGATAAGAACGGTTTAATAACTAAAATAAAATAAAATATAATATAATAACAATAATAATAAAATATTATTATAACAATAATTGTGATGAAAAGGAATATAACAAAAAGAGAGAGAAATAAAATCCAGGAAAAACCAAGTGATGCACAATGTAACTGCTCACCACCCGCTGACCGATGCCCAAGCAGTGACCCACCCCTTCTGGCCAACTCCCCCCAGTTCATACACTGGGCATGACGTCCTGTGGTACGGAATATCCCTTTGGCTAGTTCGGGTCAGCTGTCCTGGCCATGCTCCCTCCCAGCTTCTTGTGCACCTCCTCACTGGCAGAGCATGGGAAATTGAAAAATCCCTGACTTAGGATAAGCGCTACTTGGCAACAACTAAAACATCAGTGTGTTGTCAACATTATTCTCATACTAAGTCCAAAACACAACACTATACCAGCTACTAGGAAGAAAATTAATTATATCCCAGCCAAAACCAGACAGCATTTGAATATTTTAAAATTCTATCTTTAATTTGGAAAAAGTGTAGCCACAAAGGAAAACTTTTTTTTATTGAAATGTTTATTATATACACATATGAGAAAAAAATTATACTCCCAAAGAACGATTAAAATAAATATGTTGTTATAGCTGGATTTGAAAATGAAGAAAAATTTTCTTTGGTCACTTTTTTCCAGAATATTGTCAGTGGCCAGTGGTCCAGCTCCTTAAATAGAACCCATTAATCGTTTTGAAGGAGAGATGGTTTTTGCAGGTTTTCAAAGTACTTAAATTAAAATCCTATCTGGAACAAGCCAATAATTAATAATTTATATATCTATTTCAAAAGTAAGGTAACTTAATATGACATGGCACAAATACAACAATCACCACTTTTTTCAAGAACAATAGGATGCTTATAAATTTAAAATTAATAAAGTTAAAACAAAATAAAAATCAGTTTATATAATCTTGAAAAAGTTAAGATCCTAAAATATTCAGTAAATGAAAAAAATCTGATTTTCCCATACTGATTTTTAACAATGCCTTTTTTCTTTTTAGATGCTTATATTTTAGGTCTGTAAATCTGAATAGTAATATGATTTATATTAATCAGTGACTACTAACACCAGATGTTCAGAGACCTATACAACGATACTTCCACTCTGTTCACACTTCTTTGAACTCTTCAGGCTTTTTATCTGAGATGGAATAACAATGCTCAAGATCAAAAACTAACTGGGAGCAATTGCAATACATTCTCTTCAAGTTGTGTACACTTTGAAGGAAACTCAAAGAAAGAATAATTTTAACAAAAACTCATCTAATTCCTTTTGTTTTCTTGTATTTGTTTCTAGAACAGCAATTGGCAATAGCAAATATGTTTAATGAGGGCAATAAAAGACCAAGAAATAATGACTTAGAAAACTTTCATTTTGAATCAATTTACCAAGTTCAGTGGGGTTTATGTACTATTTGTATTTTATCTTTCCAATAGTTTTATCTTGTCTTTTCTCACATAAGTGATGGAAGATTCAAATGCTGTGTCTCCATCTCCTGGCAGATGAGAACTAAACAAAAAATGTGGACTGGAATTCATGAACCTGAGGGACAAAAATTAGGAAGAATTAAATTTCTGTTTCTTGATTTGTTTGCAGCTTTTCCCCATTCCTAAAATCATTCCAAGCTATTATAATGTAGAGAAACAGAAAACAATGATAATTTTATGCAGATAGAGTCAAAAGATCATATCACTTAGCAATAACTCATAGGAGTTCTTCAGCCCCAATTTTCTGTTAGAATAAAACAGGACTACACCATTTAATGTAATGGAGAAATGCCAGTTTACAGTAAATGAGTATTTGAGGATTTTTTAAATCCCTAGATTGATAATTTAAAATAAACACGATTTCATTTTCCTTTGTTCATATGCCTAAAAATATAGCCATGTCTTTGCTCTAACTAGTTTACCTGGAAATAATGTACTTTTTTATTACATGTACTGTATGATAAATTACATTTACCTTATGTGATTTCTATGTAATTCTGAGGTTCGTTTACCTCCCCACTCCCTGGTATTATAGGTATTATCACAGATCATACTACCAAATGCTGTTTATAATTTATTTTGCATAAACAGTAAAATAAAGTTTAGAGGAAATTACAGCAGATATGTGTGACTTCTTTCATTAAAAGCAAAGCTTTATACTGGTTAATACTGCTACACAAGTCAATTAACAGTTAACACACAGGTGTAAGGATGAATGTCATTAAAGACAGTCTTAAAAGAATAAATTGCTATTGCATCTCATGCCAGATGACCTTTGCATACAGCTTATATTAACATATTTTTAATCTTAAAATCTTCTATGCATTAATGACATCGTAATCAAGTTGAAAAATTAAAACAGCCCTAAAGTTGGTTTGTCCACTAGTTTGTCCACTGGTTATATTAGCATTCCTTAAGTAAAGATGTAGGAAAATTTGAAGTGATTTTGCTACCAAATATGTCTGAAAGGAGGATGCTTTTTTCAATACTTAATCACAAGATCCAGAAGCATTATGCTTAGTATCCAAATCCTCACTGCATATATAGGCAAATGAGAGCATATCTCCTTTATAGAGTGCATCATCTTTGGGGATTTTTTTTTTTTTTTTTTTTTTTTTTAACAGGCTGTACAAGGCTCTTTATTATGTTAGGTAGAGAAATGAAAGAGATCTAGTGTTCTGGCTGGGGGTGAATATCAGCATTTCTGTACTACTATACTACAGAATGACACTTGTATTCTTTTTGGGGGGCGGGGGGAGTTCTTTTTGAAGTTTAGACAGTCACAGAAAGCAGTGATGAACTGATGTTCTGTGTTTATGGAAGAGTTTTCCATAATGATACCATTAGCTCTTATATTAGGACTACAAGGAATGTCCCCAGTGGTTTAATGTGTTGTCAATAGGCAAATTACAAATTTTCAAAATTTCTTCTCCTTGTAGGTCTCCAGTCTTTCCCCAGGTATTATCTACTAATTTTCATTATTAGTTCTGTTTACAGAACACAGTATAAAGAAGGTATAAAGAATAATGACTGTATACAAATAATATCCATTTTACTACATTAAAGAACAAAGCATGCTCATCATTACTAATATGCATTTTAACATTTATATTTGTTTGTAGGGTTAGCAAAACAGGGGAATGGGAAAAAGGTTTTATTGTAGAATATTTTCCCTTATAAAATATTTTCTTTGAAGAACAAAGAAAAGAGAAGCAAATTCTGTAACTGACCTTTACCAATAAAACTGGAGTTTGCTGTCTTTGAATAAAGTTTAATAAAGAAGAGAAAACATGAAAATGCCACTTTTTTATTTACTTCCCTAAGATGTGTTGAATTCATCTTATTTGATATTCCTCCAGAGGAAAAAAAAAAATCTATCTTAATGGCTATAACTAGTATTTTACTCATATAGAAAGAAAGAATTATCCTAGCATAGGTTTTACTACTGCCTATCTCAGTTCTAGCTTACAGGAAGAATGATAAATAAGATTTGTAGAGACAGACTATCCAGTTTAAAGAGTGTTTTGAAATACATGGTACTAGAGGAAAGGTTACCTTTAGAAAACTGTACTACAGATACTGATTTAAAAAATAGAGATGTACTTTAAAAATTTTAAATAAAAGGAGGAAAACATTGACGTTTTTCAGAGAGCAAAGTCGTGACTTCATGTTTACTTTAATATTCAGTCAGTATTGCCGTACTGAAGTTCAAGGCTTACTGTATCATCAATTAGAAAATAAGTTTCCAAAGTCATACTTCTATTTGTCATGGATAAACACAATCACAGAAACATATTACACAAGACTGTCACTGTCAGACCACTAATTACAAAATATTAGGGGTCAATTTTCCACATTAACATTAATGAAAGCTCTATACAGTCATTGAACAAAGTGTTATTGGGTGATAATAACATGCCCAGTAAGACTGTAAATCATAGCAATGAAAACCTATTCACACCTACAGTAGGTGCATCATTACTCTGTAACACATGAACACCTTTAGTGTGAGTCTAAAACACATTTCCACTATATGAAATACAAGGCATTACATATTAATTTAACTCATTGATAATATTAGAAAGTTTTCTTACAATCTACCTTAGAAATCTATGAAAAAAACCCACCTTTTCTTTTAATCACACTGAATTCCCAAATGTTTGTAAGATATAAATAAGTGTATGCTTCTGTTAGCTTACAGTTTTTTACAGAGTCCTGAATTTTTGTCATATTATTCAAAGTTTTTCTGGGAATGCTTTTATCTTCCCATATGCCTCCACTAAAAAAATCAAATCTAGCAATCAACAGTGCAAAGTTTGTGAATGTAATGTAAAGAAGCATCAGAGAGGTTGGAGCTCAACTGTGTTATTTCTCTTTCAAAAGATCAGTGAGACTAGAATGAGTGTGAAGCACAGCTATTGCATGTGGTCTTCCCTCACTAATATCTACTAATATATACATGCACATAAATCTCTCATTTGAGCTATGAAGAAGAAAATAAATTTGGATGCTTATGTAAAATATAAATTGCTTGTTTAGTATGTGACTTCAGAATTTTTTACCTTACAATTTGAAAATGTTGGTTACCAAGCTCTTCTGCCTCCGTGAGGAACATACTTTGCTTGCAGAGCTGCACTGTGAAATGAAAAACCTTTTCTTCTTGTTTTCATCCCTGACTTCAGAGAATCCAGGGTAAAAGAAGGATAAAGATTCTCTTTGGCTAATATTAATTATGTACTTAATATAGCTAGTATACTTAATACACTTATGTTTTTCTGTGGGGTCAGCCTCTGCTATGTTCTTCTGTACAATGTAATGGGAGACTTTTTCATTTTATTTTTCACCTACCTGCAGAAATACATGTCTCCTAGTAAGTAATTTAGGCAGTCAACTCTCCAGCTTCATAGTTCCAGAAGAATTAGGTTGGATTTACACAATTTCTTGGAAACAGACCTTGCTCCATCATGTGTTTCACTTATACCTAGCTACAGCCTCAAAGAAAGACCTGCCTTATTAGGAGGGTATTAGTGAATTTTAGATTTGTACTTCAAAGCATCAACTTGTACTCAATTTGTCACTGAACTATATTATGCAGGGATGAATTTAACATGGGGACACAGCACAATCCTATCTGGCAGGCAAGAAGTTTCACTTTGCTAGTCCCTCCATTCTACACTTTATACTGTGGCTGAACCTAGTCTTATTTTGGTGGTATAAGGGTCTCTAGCCCAGAAAGCTACATTTTATTTATATTTGATGTGAGCTGGTTCCTTGATCAACTTGATGACTAGAGAATGGCATCAGTATTTATTTGGTTTTGAGGGGACTCAGATTCCTACAGGAATAGATAAGAACTGAGGAATGATTTCAATAGTGTTAATGTTTCCTAAATTATGGGCATACATCCCTAAAGAGACAAATAGGCACCTATGTGTATTTGAGGATATGAACCTTAGTTACACCTATGAAAGGCAGACACTATTATTGGGACCATGAGTGCCTTAAGTAATACCTGGATAAAAGTAACAGATTATCACCCAAGTCGGAAGATAACATGTCATTATTTTCCTTGAATATACATAATTATCTGTTCTGTAAATCCAAAGGTAATTTATTTTTAAAATAGTTTCTACATAAAAAATATAAAATACAGTTTGGTTATTATATTTGTGAATATAATAAACACTTAGAGTGTAATTTTATATTCATTATATTTTCGTCCCAATTCCTTGTCAAGGCATTGAGTTTACAAGGATTCTTGCCATTATTATTTGAAAGGCAGCGCTGTAATTCTTACTTCTATGCTTTCATGATAGGCTGTGGCACCTCTGATTATGACATGTCACTTTCAAAGGACATTTAACAGACTTTCTAGCCAAAGTTTATATCCAGGATCTGCAAAACTGTCAGAACTGCACAAAACATATAGTACTACGGCACTTAATAACAGAAAACAAGAGAAAATGTTGGTCATATGGCTCTATGATAAATGACTGTGATAACTTTTCCTTCATTTTGTTCTGCTGGTAATAGGGATATGAAGGTTGTACAGCCAGGTGACTGCTTACTCATTGTATAATACAGTTAATGAGCTGCATTTGTGACATTAGTATAATCTGTCTGGTTCATAATGTACTATAGCACACGCATTATTTCACTGAATGATTTATGGGATCTCTATTATGTTGTAATGCATTTCCTAGGGTAATAGATAAGATGGATTATCTTGTGTTTCCTAGCATAATGTAGTTTTTGTACATCACAAATATAATTGGCTTATAAGACATCATATTTCATTAACAAATGAGAAAGATTTTGATGACAGGTGTCCCTTCATTAATTAAACATTTCCTTTTCCTTGTTATATGGTTCTAAGTATCTCCTAATCTCTTCTATTATTTACAATCTTTCTTGTTACTTTATTTGTATGCACTATTCTACAGTAAGATATATAATTGTTAGCTCATAGGAATCAAAAACTATCTTTTAAAAGAAAAAATATTTTAATTAATTGTTGGGGTTCTTTTCATTCATTCCTTCATGAACAATTCCTAGTCTAGATCCATTTCCTAAGGAAATAGGTCTTGTCCTAAAATTTTACATTGATGTGTCAGTGTCTGCCTGTTCCCCTTTTCCACCATTCTCAAATCCCACCAGACCTCCTTGGTCTGGCAAGGAGGTAGATCTCAAAATTTCTTCAAGTTTTGTGAATATTAGTAGCTGGTGCTGGTTGAAAGGAAAGACACTGTAAGTAATCTTATTATGATGAGAACTAGGCCCCTCTTTTTCCCTGTTGAAAATATATGGCTTGTTAATTAGCAATATCCCAAATAGCCAAATTGCATAATCTTTTTGCTGAGGGATTGCAGTGGGAGAGAGGGGAAAAGAATTGGGGAATTTGAAGGGAGAAGAAGCCAAAGCACCTTCTATGACATTACTCATAGTGAAAGATATCCCTGACCATGGGGGGTAGGGGGGTGGGGGCAGAACTAGATGATTTTTAAAGTTCCCTTCCAAACCAAACCATTCTATGATTTGATGATTCTATGATTCTGTATCTTAAGTCAATGTCTAAGTCATCATTTAGCATATAAATGGACTGGTGGGTAAACAAACATAATCAACGTTCAGCAAACTTTTTTGTTTGTTTGTTTTTTTTCATTTTGAGCACACCAAAAAGTACAGCTGGGCAAGGTATGTATATGGCAAGCTGTATGGATGAAAATTAGGTGGCTGGTCATTAGGTTCTGTCATGATTTTTGTCATGATTTAACAAAACAGAAAAGTCACATCTGGAAATTCCTACTGAGAGACTTTGGAGACTGCCAAATCTCCGGTTTTATGTTTTAAATCTTGTTCTGTCACTTACACTTAGTTTGTTTTTAAATTAGGAATTTCCAGAACTGTTACCCTATAAAGAAAATGCACAGTATCCTCAAATAGCATGACTCGACATGTAGGGACTATACAAGTGAAAACAGTCAAAAAAAAATATTTAATCCACTTATTTGTAGTGATATGCACTTCTAAAGGAAATGTAGTCTAATTTTATACATCAATATAAATATTTTAAGGAGCAATTTTTCAAATTGTAACTATTACCTCTCTTTGATAAGACATACATTTTCAGTAAGGTAATAAAATAGTTTGATTTCCACAACAGACAGTTATGATTTATCTTACACTCGTTATGTAGAAGCAGGAAAAAGGCAAGACAATAAACTCATCATAGATTTGTGTAAATTACATGTTCATCATTAGAAAAAAAGCCCAAACAACTACAATTTGCTCATGTTTTTCTCCCTTGCAAGTTTACGATTGTGATAATAACTACAGTATATCCAAATTACCAAGTATGTCAAGAAATTTGATTCCAATTAATGATGGCACATTGTATTGTATATTTACAGACTATGCAATTTTTTGAACCCTAGACCCAAAATAAAAATGCACAAATATATACATTACCCATATATTTAGACAGCTAGTAAATCCAACCTTTACCTTAGTTTCTTCAGTAGAAAAGACAGAAAACAAGTTTAATAGCATTTCCAGAGGTTAACATACCCAGCCTTTGGTGAACCAAGTTACGAAGTGATTGAGTTCCAGAATAAAGAACGCTTGCAGAGAATTGCTCTTTCACTTTACTTCTCTTAGAAAACCTTTCATTTGGGGGGAAGCAAGTGGGGACTTGATTTTGCTGCAAAGAAAGAGGAGTCCAAGTTAAACTTCAGAAGCCACATGCTATCCGATTTGGCCTAAGAAATTTTATTTTTAGATCTTAAACTTCTGGGAGCAGGGACTAACTTCTCTTACACATTTTCAAAAAAAAAAAAAAAAAAGAAAAAAATTCTTATGCTTTAATGGAGACAACTGTGGGTTCAAACTCCCAGGTGAAGTAAAGTCTTCCATTCTCCCACAAAAAGGTACCCCTCTCCTCAGCAGTTTCTATTCATTTTCTATTGGTATATATATGTGATTCTTCTTCCCTTGTACTGGCTTTTTTGTATTCAGCCCTGAGGGACACGACTTTTTCCTTTACTTAGGTATGTGATTTGTTCAGAGAGGCTTGATAGCCACCAGTGAGGTTGTGGGGGTTTTTTAAAGTAAATCTTACATTTATCTTTTCATTTCTTTTCCTTGCCACATCTTTTTCCAAGAAAAAGTAAAGTGAGATAAAAAGAGAAAAAACTAAATTTTTTTGAAATTGTTTTCTTTTTTTTTATACACTGCCTGTAGTTGGAATGATTTTTCAGGTGAAACGGACTTCATGAAATGATCTATTTAAGCATTTCAGTTTGAAATGTTTTTCAAAAGACAGGTCCTTTCTGGGATAACTGTAATTGGCATGCTGAAATGTGAACATTTTCTTTTACAGAAAGAAAATAATGTATTGTGATTTTTTTTTTCCTATGCAGTAAGAAATTTGAGAACTTATTTAACTCAATATCTATTTGATTGAATTTTTAAATCAAAATTTTAGTGGTCTAGCAATTGGTAACCTATTTCTCCATATGATGATGAATAGTTTATTGTCATTGATTGATTTATCTGATATTACAATTAAAGACAAAAAACCCCATTGTCTTAATTGACCAAATGAAAACCAGAATTACCGGATTTTCAGACAGCAATTGACAATTACCAAGTTAATGGTAAAGGGTAATATGTTAGGCTGATATCAGGTTAAAAAAATGTTATAAAAGAAAATAGTATTTTAGTCATTAAAAGGGAGAAATAGGCATTAACTAAGTCTCCTCATATGCCATCCACTGCTAGCAAAACCATGTCTAGATAATAGGTTGTGATTTTCTGGTAGCAGGTGCTTTTTGACTCTTAGCCTTGCAGACAAAGTCCTAGGGAGAAGTTCTTTGCCTATAAGAAGATGATTAACATGATTCATTTTCAAAACTTGCTTTCAGTTTTTAATAGTGTTGCATTTCTAAAGTTCAGGTTCCTGTATTCTATGTAGTGGACATTTCCTATACTGGTTTTCTGTGTTCTCTAGGAATAACTTCGTGTGTCTCAATGGAATCTAAAGATTCTGCTTGACAACTAGAAGGCAGAATAAGGGAGCTAAAAGGAAAGGTTCTCATTCTAGGATGTGACTTTGCCATTATTGGGATATTTAATTGTCATCTTCTATGCTAAGAGTAGATGATTTATTATACTTGTGATTATATATAGCTTTAAAACTTACCGAGGGTGAGAAATCCACTAGTTAATTCATGTCTTCTGTATCTTTAGTGGGGTTAGTCCTCTTCCCTGAACATTTCCTGCAAATGCACATGCATATACACACGTAACCCATAGGACTGTACTTTAAAAATCCACTGAAATATTCGAGGGCATGCTCCAGTACATTGAAATATCATTAAAGAAAGGGACAGTAATAAGTATCTTCTGAAGAAAATTACATGTGCAGTGTCTTCCAAGGTCACAACTAAAGAAAAGCTACAAGTGCTGCAACCAAGACTGAACTGTCCCTGGATGTGCACAAATGGCTTTAGGAAGGGAGAGAAACTCAGAAACTGAGTTGCTTAAAGACCTGAAGATTAGGTAGAAGCTGAGGGTGGTCTTTCAATGTCTCAGTTTTTGTTTTATATTCCTAATCTTACCATAAATCGTACATATAGGCATTCACTTCTTGCCTGGATTTTGGCCAATGTCATTACTCTTTATTGGTTCTCACTTGTGTTCGGCTGTAATAGTCTTCATACTTCTTTAATCCAAAAGAAGAACAGTTACACTAGCTAGATCAATAAAGGCACCAAATAAATTGAACTTTAAACACACATTGACAGTACTTTCTGTGGAAATTGCTGAAATATAAAACAACTCATTGTCTCCCAGATCTTTAAAAGTTTCAGGTTCTGATTCTCAATCACATTAAGAGTCACTTTAAGATTAGTGAAACAATTCGTATCATTAAGGGTCTATGGAGTCCTAGACTTTAGAGACATACTTAGAGGGATCAGTTTTTCAGAGTCTGCAGTTTTTTTGGTTTTATATCCATTACTTAGCCAAAGATACTGAGAATGACATTTCTTAGTTTGTAAATGATGTAAAACTAAGGGACCAGTAAACATGGGGAAGACACATCTTTAAAGAGCTGGAGGAAATGAGAAATGTTCTTTCAATACACAAAACTGAAGAATAATGAATCACAAAACTGCAAAACAAATTGCAGGGTGAGTGACTGCTAAATGAAAAGATACTACAGCATCTGACCTTGAGAAAATTTATGTGCAGTGGTGGAGAAATCCCTGAAGTCTTCATCTCAGCTTGCCACTGCACCAAGTAAAACATAAGAGACACTAAGTTGCATTGTTCAAGAAGCACAAAATAAAGCACAAAAACTAGAAGTAGTGATGCATGAAGCTCTGACTACATCCCAGATAATATCTTGTGCTGGTCATCAGTACTCCTTTTCATATTAATTAGTGTTGAGTACTTTTTTTTTTCTTTTAGAAAGCTATTATTCAAAACACATACAGCTCATACAAATATGAGTAAGCTTTGGCTATGAATATAAACTGAAAATACAGTGTGCTAAAAACCAGACCAAATTAAAATAATGCTTGCAGTTACAGAAGGAACAATAATATCCTGTTCCTTTCTGTCTATAAACAGACAGTAACTTAGAAACGTGATTCAAAGGAAATTATCAGCAAAAATCACAAATTAAATGTTAAAAGATGGGACAGTATGAAGCACAATGAAGGTGCATAACTGGCAGAAAGTCTTCTCAGGCAGAAAAAGGAGTAGAACTCTTCTGTATACCTACTCCAATTAAGCTCTGGTTTAACAATTTTTTTTACTAGCAGAAATCTGTTCTAAATGTACCACTGAAGTCCAACTCTCCTGGAAGTGCTTATCTGCTAAAATCAATGACAATTAGGTCTATTATTCCTATACTTTATATGCCTGAACTCAGAAACTGTATTTACAGTTTGAGTTTAGTACCTGACTTCACAGTGAAAGGAAGTCTGAAGGAAGGATTACTCAAATTGTGGGATAAGATACAGTGAAGAAACTTTATCTGAAATTCTACCTCTGCATAAGTACCTATATGAAACTTTTATTTCTTGCCCCAAACTAGTTTGTAGACATATGTGGTTAAGAACAGATAATGCCTAAAAAATAGAAGTTGGTCACCTGTACTTCTATATACACTTATGTGCATACAAGTTAGTCCTAGTGGTAGACAGCATGCTCAGAACTAGAAGAAAAGATTTAAATCCTCTTCATCCTGAGAGGCTTTAAGCTAAAGCTGTTGTATCTGCAGCCATCAGGTAACAGAAGGAGGTTGGATAGAACAGCCTTCTCGTTCGAGCGTTGAAGTTCAGCTATAGCAGAAAGAAAAGGAGAAATCAGTGGGTAGGTTCAATATTTCTCAGGCAAGAAAGAAAACCAAAGTGCATTTGCCCATACAAGTACTGAATTGTAGCTAAAAACTGGGGAGAACCCTTACACAGAAGGAATGCATAAACAATAACTCCATCAAAACTTAGCACTAACAAGGGGAGGGATTAAGTTTGAGACAGTATTCAGAATTTTCCATTAGCTGAGGCAGATTCTTTCTATTATTAATTTATTTGCTTTTTCAGATCCTATTTTTAGTCACTAGCTTCTCCTCAGCCATTTTATAGGAGATGTCCGCATATTCAATAGTGCAAAATCCAGCTGAAAGCTATTAAATGAATTTTGGGTAACTTCGTGGTGGTAAATTTCCACTAAATTAATTTCTACAGAGCTCCACTGAGGAAGCAGTTTGCAGCCATAGTTCTCTGACACTAGATATTGTAGAGGTCAATAGCTGAATGCTAGAGAGCGACTACTACCAGAGAGACTGAAGGAACAATGAAAAAGTTAAGATCATGCATATTTCACATCTTGGGCACTGACAAGATCTAAGCTAAATTTACCTGTGATCTAGATTGAGATGTAACTCAGAAGTAAGGGTAGCCCTCATCTTGTCTTTAGTTCTTACAAAAGCACTCTGAAGTTAATGGAATTGCATGAACTATGTGTAAAGGTACTATCTGTCACTGAAAGAGATTATACTCAGACACATGATTCCTAACTTTGTTCACAAACACCTTATAGCTGAACTTCCAGAGTGTTACCCTGTGTGTCTTTACCTTGATTAACCTTTGATAATAAATCTGGATAAAATAACATGAATAAAATACAGAACAAAAAAAATCCACCCCAGATTACACTCATACATTCTTGCTTAAATCAATTACTTTTCATAAATGCATGTGATAAGAGCAAGAAAAAAATAATATTCAAGTCAATTTGGACCATTTTGTTTTTAAAATATAGTTTTTTTCCATGGGGATTTCTACGGAGGTTCCTTGAAAACTGTTATATATATGGCTGTTTTTATACATCTGAATATGCATTTGTTGTCAGAAAATCAGAGTGTATTTCCTTCTGGCTCAGGTATCTGGCTTATTACCTTCAGTAAAACCCTGGGTGAAAGTTTGCTTATTTTCTTCAACGTGGTTTCCCAGTTGTGAATAAAAGCACACACTGTGGACTGTACATGTATAACTGTGAACAGTTTGGTCTTGCAATTGGCCTTTAGATAGCAATTTTAAATGATTGAGATAATTGTTTCTATCTATTATTTTCTATTTTAGTATCTCAGTAACACATGCAAAGCATGATTGGGATGGGCCTGATTCTATCAGCACAAAACAAATCATATTCCTTATTCTAGAGGGCTTATTAACAAAAAGGGAAGGGTAACAAAAATGAACAATTTAATGACTAAAATAGTGAGCTGATACACTTGTGATCAATCGTACAGAAGAACTAAAACTTCAGGGTAGCAAGGGATAGCTTTTGCATAGTTAAACTTTTCAGGCTAGAAGTATACCTCAGATATAAAAGCTGAAATTCAGCACAGTACAACTCTCCAGTTCAAAAGACACATTGAACCACATAAGCTCACCTAGTATTTGTCACAAGGGTTTATGTGAAGCTTGAATATTGCATACAGTTAATGATGACTACTGTAAGTTCATTTTCACTTAACAATTTTTAGTCAGTGCTGTGCTAGTATTTCTTACCATGTGCATTGTTTTGTCTGGAAGAAGTTTGAAAGAAAATTTCTGACTAGAGCTGAGAAAAGCTAAAAAGAAATGATAATTTAATAAAAATCATTGCTAAATGATCGACTCCCTTTAATCTGTTAACTAAAAAATCTCCAGTGCACGCAGTAAATTGACTTCATAACTCTGGAAACAAAACACACAGAACAGACCTTTTTTTTTAAACAAAATTTTTTAGTATACTCAAGTGCCACAAATTAGGAAAGTAAAAAATGAAAAAAACACATTAAAACAAACCAAAACCCAGCTAAGAAAATTAAAGGGAAATAACTTCTAGGAATGGATAGCATATTAATTAGAAATTATTTTTCTCTATTTTCTCTATTTTTCTCAGCTGCAAAGCACAAATGAGTTTGTCACTCTAAGTCTCTAAGAAGAAACTGTTCCTCAGATCATAGTAGATATCTGCATGGTATATTCACACACACACACACAAAAGTTAACTGGGACCATAATGTTTTAATCAGAAGTAAAAAAATATGGATCCATATATAGGAGTCTTGCTTTTGTGATATCAAGGTGAATGTTTAGATTTTGCTCTGTTGGCAGTTATTCCATGACATCCTAACACTTCCCTTCGATATCTGATAAAATATTTTCTGCTCAATAAACATTAACTCCTCTATTGCCCAAGTAGAAGTGTGATCTGTGTCTTTGCATGTAACGTGTTTTATCATCTAGTCGTAATGCACATTGTTTGCATTCAGGACTTACAGAATTCTTGTGCAGCACAGAAAATACCAGAAAAAAACTGAAGCCTTTGAGTGAACATCTTCTGTTGTGTTTCAAGAGATAAAGAAAGAAAAAAGTGTAGTGAACAAATTCAGAAAAGTGTTCAAACCAAGAAGCAGAAATGAAGAACCATAATGAAAGTGTAATGCTTTGTAATCTTCTAGGCTTCGCTGGAGCCTAACCCTGGCTCTCTGTGCACTTGAGTAGCCTCACGTTGCACTCCTGCTTTGCTGTGCTGCATACATTCTTCTTCAAATTTCAGAGACCTGACTCCTGATCCACATCACAGTACAGTGACTTCAGGTCTGACTTATTACAACACTGTGACTTCTTACTGTCATGCAGCTTCAGCTGCAGACAGCAGAGTTTGTTCTGATTCTCATCAGTGTAATATCCGATTCATCTCATAGCTTCACTAACACAGTGTGACTCCTTGCTTGCAGAGCTCACAATAATACATTGGATGCATGTGTTTTTGTGTGTGCACACGTTGTGTTTTGTCAAGCTTACACAAACTCTCAAATATCTGCAAGGTATTCTTAAAATATTCAGTGCAGGTTTTAAATGTTTTATTACAAAATAAACTAAAATATGATCATAGCACTATCCAAAGGAACAGGTCAAAAGAGTTAGGAACAGTCAGGTATAAATAGAAATCAAATGTGGAAAATACAAGGAATGAGAGGCTACATTATACTAACAAATATAACGTACGCAGGACCACCATTCTCTGGCACTGAGGTCAAAAAGATATGGAAAGGTCCATGTGCATGCTACTAAATTCTCCTGTCACCTGAATCAAAGCTGTATCCAAACTGCATATTAAGAGTAGTCTCTGAGCCATGCTACCTTGACTGTGCCTTGTAATTCTTTGGGTGACTGCTATCTGGCCAACACCAAATCCAGGCCACCCTAACAGTATAACAAGTTAGGTGATCAGTTCCAGTGTTCTGGCAAATTCCATGGCATTTTTGGTTCCTTGTGATAAACTGTGGCATGGCTACAGACACAGTTAAAGAAAGGAATATTTAAGGTCAAGCTTTTTTGACTCTTCTATTAGCTACGTTTTCTTCGCATGAACGAAAAAAAAAAACAACCCACCCAGTAGTATAGTTAAAAGACAAAGAGTTCATTTAGTAGCATCAGAGAGAAATATTACATTGAAAATAGAAACCACAGTGCAGGGAAATTTTGCACGCCATTGCAGTATCTAGCATACAGTATTGTCCAGATACTGTGATTATTACTTTCTTGCCAGATATACAGGAAACATAGTGTCCCCTATCTTCTCCATAGAACAAGTAGTACAGGAAATAATGATCTGTTGTGATAGTCCAACTATGACTGAAGTAATAAGCTAATTTCACGAAGATAGCCTACCTGTGCAAGTCCTTGTGCTGCGTCCTGGCCATAGCTCTGTGTCATTTCTCTTGTATAAAAAGAATGGTTTTAAATCACCATTTTTATTGAGATAACATCTCCTATGACATCTCATCTTACACAAATAGCTCCAGCACATATGAGACACTGACCTATAGTGTCATCTTTTCGTTTGCAATTTAACAGCAATTTTAGACTGTATCCCACTATTGCAAAAGCCTTCCTTTGAAAATCCCTCTGACTCATGGTTATCATGCTATCAAAATGCAACTGCTGCTTCAGCTGGTGCAGACTTACTGAGCTACTTTTGACCTAGAAACTTTTGTGGGGAAGACCCCACAAAAGAAAAACAGAAGAAATCAATCATTTTCCTCTTTGTTGTTGGTCTGAGGTTGTCTTTGAGTAGCTTAAAATGGACAGGAAAATAGTCTGCATAAAATTTAGTATTGTCTGCACTTTTTGAAAATTCTCTCAGAATGGGCTGCCAGAGGTCCTTGATGAAAGAGCAAGCAAGCATCCAAAAGTTTTGTATTTGTTTCTTTTTTTATCAGTAGTTCAAGGAAGTTATTAATATTATACTTACTAATCCAGTTAAATTTAAAATTTTTAATCTGTTATTTGACATATGCTATTATTTCGGCTGTTATAGTGTATATAACTTTGAGGTGAGGAGCTGTGAACCTAAATCCCATTATCCTGATTTTTTCTTTTCACAGAGGCCCATCTGAACTTTTACATGTTCTAGTTCCTTGTCAACTCTTTTGTTTACTAAATCAGTTGAGAAGGAGATTCCTCTTCTGTTGCAGCCTAAGGGTCTGCAGGCATTTCACTTCTTTATATACCCTTTAAAATCCCACACAAATAAAGTAAAATAAGGCAAAGTTTGGTCTGTATTTTCAGAATGTTGTTCATTTTGCTTTTGGGCTTTTCTTGTGAGCAGATGGAGGTAGGGTAACTCTATAAAGCTGTATATCACAAACTGGTTGCATCGACTACAGTACCGTGCATGAAACAACATACTGACCTAGCCTCTGTGCTGGGGGGAGTGCTGGGGGGGAACGCAACAGTTTAGAAAACAAGGTGTTGGCATACCATGTGTTAACATTCTTGACTGATTACAGTCATCTAATTCCCCATCAATAAACCAATGGAGTTGTGACTAATTAGCCTTCTGCCTTTTATTCATATCCAATGTCAGGGAGAAGTGAGGGCTGGCTGCTCCTTAAGGGGCAGGGAGCTGAGGCCATGATGGCCCATCCTCATCCTCATCCTCATCCTCATCCTCATCCTCATCCTCATCCTCATCCTCATCCTCATCCTCATCCTCATCCTCATCATCCTCATCCTCATCCTCATCCTCATCCGAGCTAGGGGAGGGGGCAGGCCTGGGGTTGGAAGCCAGGCTCCGTTAAGAGCCCAGACTGCCAGATGATGATGAGGAAGAGGAGGGTGGGCAGAGACTGGGTTGGGATGTCAGCCTGTGGGTGGGGTGAGGATCAGGCCCAGTGACAGTAACCGCGGTCCACCGGCGGAAAGGCCGGGCAGGGCTGTGGGGACGGGGTCAGCCCGAGGCCAGGCCGGGACATGGGCCGGTGGGTGGGCCCGGCTTGGCAGGGCCCATGGCGGGGCAGGGCCGGGCTGCGGGGAGCTGGAGACGGGCCCCGGTGCGGTGTCACTGGGCAGGGCTGGTGGGCCGGGGGGCTGACATGGGGTCCTGGGTCACGGGCAGGGTGGGGGTAGCGTGCCCTCGGGGCCCTGACAGTCAAGATCGCAGTCCCGAGAAATAGGTTATGCTCAAACACAAAATGAGATCAATTAACTAGCTAAGTGTTTTCAGTGCCGAGTGGTATTAATTTGGTTTTCCTTTTGAAATTATATACTTTGAATATTTTTATCAACTTTTTTGAGACAAGATCTCAGTATCTGTTAGAGTCTTGATAAATATTATTTAAGAATCGTACTTCAAGGTAAGTGTTGTTATATTGATGGTCTCATTTCTAGGAAAAAAAAAAAAAAGAACAAAACACTAAACCCAGATGAATCCTAAATCAGTAGCAGTATACATGTGATGAAAATAAATATTAAAAAAAATGGTAATAGGAAAAAATTATTTTAGACAAAAATAAGAGAAAGGGGCACCGAAAAATAAGTGAATTAGAAAACAGATAAAATGTACAGAAGCATGAGAGTCTCATTTGACTTACGAATATAAATTTAACATTGTCAGCCAGGAATAACATCAATAATATCAGAAGAATTGCACAAGTGTGAATTATAGTCCCCAAGAAATGAGTTTCTACTTTAGCGAGTAGGAGAATTAAACAGTTCAGATATGCTGAGAAAAAAAAATCTGAATATGGTAAGAAAGCAGACAACTCCCAGCTACCAATTAAGGGAGAAATAGGCAGACAGAGTTGTAATGAAAATAAAACATTCAAAATGCATGAAGACATTAAATAACCTTTTGAAGCATGTGATGCATTCTAGCAAAATATATTTGCAGAACAGGAAGATTCAGATAAGAGCAATAAAATGTCAACATTTGTGAATAACCTCCAAAGTATTTCAAAGTTAGACAGAGCTTAAAACCCCCATAGAAAACTTCAGAAATACTGGTTTTTATCCTGTAACTGAAACCAGCACTGATATTGGAGAATTTTTCCTCTTTCCTTCCTTTTTCCTTTCCCATCTATTTTCCCTTCTCTTTTCTCTCCCTGATTTTCAAAGAAAGTACCACCAAAATAATGTATTCCTCAATATATAGAAATGAACACCATTCTACTTGATCTAAAGGATCTTGGTTTAAGTGAGATATTCATTAATCAAATGAAACATTTAGCTATGCATTTTCAGCTCCAACTTTAATTCTATTAATTAGTACTAATTTAGTGACCTCACAGCAAACACCCTCATTAATGCAGGATCAGTTACCCTCGAGCTCCTTATCTTGCTTATTACTTTTTACCTAATGCTTATATGCATAGAGCAACATTTGTAACCTATTTACATACAAAGATATACATACAGATCGAACTAGAGGACTGTAAGTGCAGCACAACTGGGAACAGTTTTGTCATTTGCAAATTGCTTCCTAGTTAGGACTTGATCACACTGATCTTTCCACTAAAAGCTGGGTTTTCACTCTTTTTTTTTTTTTTTTTTTCTTTTTTTCTCTGTTTACACACACCTAAGTATTTGCAGCGGACTCATAAACTCAGGTTTTCCTTGTCACTCTCTGGGAAAGCCTTACAAGTCGTATGTCCGAGTTTCTATTCATCCCTTGCTGTAATCACACATGTCCATGTCACTGTCTTCTATTATTTTAGCAGATACTAAACAAATTAAAATTTAGGATATATTTCTAAACTATACTGCACACAGAACTGTAATCACATTGCTCATTCTCCTGGCTGACCATAAGCAATGATGGCTAGTTAGCTCAAAGTAAACAGCTGTCAATATGATAAACATGATGAAAAGACAAGACTATCAACATGTGAGCTGGAAGATGTTTTATTATCCTGGCACTGTTAGCTTGATACTTCCTCTGACAGGCAATTGTTACAGACTTAGTGGTGATCTGAGCTTTTAGACAGAAGTATTGAGGAAGGTCATGCAGTCCCAGATCACATTTGGGACTGACTTTTTTTCTAGTAAGCCCTCTTACTCTCACTGTCTACATCATCAGACCAGTAAAGATATATGTGTAGGAACAGAACTAGAGTGGGAGGAATCTACTGCTGTGTGTGAACGCTTTTCAGAATTACAGAAGAAGATTGATGCAAGGTAAGTTTTCTCCATGCTGAGTCTACTGCAGATGCTCTAAAAGCCTTACATTTATTGGGAATGCTTGTGTGAATAAAATAGAGACACGTACATTTTTAATAGGAGGAAGCAAAGATGATGATTTTTATTTTGGCACTGCCTGCCAAATTAAAGAAAGCATCATTCAAGTCAGGTTTTTGAAAAGAACAGAAAAACTTTTTTTTTTTTTTTTTCCACTAACCTGACAGCCTTGTACAAAAAGAGAACTTGACTCAGAATGAATTTAAAGGAAGAGCAAATAAGGCTAGACAGTTAGACTATAACTCTCTGAAAAAGAACATTCAGGGTTTTAGGGAGAGGTAGAAGCATGCTGGAAACACTGACAGTTCCTAAAGAAAGCAAAGCCAACAAGGGCAAAGTCACAAAGAAGCAGCACCAGTGTGAGGTAAGGAAAGGTCAAAACTTCTGACGTTCACACTTAAATGAGCATACCTGGAAGGAAATTTCCTTTGATATTAAAACAGATTGATTAGAGTTTGTCAGAATGTATGCAACAAAGCAGCAAAGGCCCAATGATGTTTTATAAGAAGGACTTTTGAGGTCAGCCATTACAATACTGTGTCTTTGTGCTGTATACCTGACTGGAGAAATACAGCAGAAACTGCTTTAAGCATTGACAGGCAGTTTGGCTAGGCTTATAAGAAAAATAGAGGGAATACATGAAAAGGACCCTTAGGACTTGTAGTATTAATCTCCTTAGAAAATACTGTACTTAATAAAGTAATGTGAAATTATTGCATGCTTGTAATAACTTAATAAATTAGATAAAATTAGACATTGATACTTTACTTTTCTATTCTAATTATTTTTCAGATAACCTCTCTTCAGCCATTCCTGAAACCAATAAAAATCAGGCCATATTTCAGGTTAAAATGTTTATGGCAGAACCCACTATATATAAAACTTAATTTTATTCTGACACGATTTAGAATTATATCTTAATTTGACACAGATTTAAAAACCTGAGACAAATGCATTTGCTATAATGTTTGCTTTACATACTCCTCCAGGCAGCCCCTGTCTATTGCCACATTACCAGCACAGCAGCCTCGTGGATGGGAGGCGGACAGGACACAGGGCATGCAGTGATTACCGTGCTCTCAGGTATTGCTCTTTCAGAACAGCAGAGACATAGTCTTGAGGATCTTGATAAAAAAAAAAAAAATCTAGTAATCAATGATATACCCTAATTTCTTTAAAGATTATAAGCCCTAGACTCTTACAACACTTTTAAGTCCGTAGCTGTTCCTTAGTACAGACTTGTCCAACATTCACAACATTGAAATGCAGGCAAGTGATGTAGCCATAGACTTAGGCTGTACTCCAGACTTTCTTAAGAAGCAGGTTGCATTTTATTTAAGTGGAGCCAGTTAAGTGAAGCCCAAACTATACTGTTGCTGAGCCCATCCCATTGGGATTCAGAAGATAATTACTTCCAAAAGCAGCCTGTGCTTCTCCCTGCATATGAATGAAGCACTGCCAGAGGGTAACAAAAGGTTTTTCCCCCAACACTTATCAGACAGAAAGACTGCATGAAATACATCTTGATGGAAAGCAAATGTATTTTTTGCTACATTAATTAAGAGAAAACCTGTCCTAATAATTTTTTTTTGCTAATAATTATATAATGGTACAATAATGATATTATATAAAATATGACTGTGATTGTTAGCACTGAGGATGTTCATTTAAAGCCTTATTATGTATACACTGATAATACTGCCTGATCCTTTTTTGTTTGCTGTGCCAGAGGTTGGACTGCTGAGTATTTTTTCCATGCAGTTTAATATGGAGAATAGAGAATTACTTAAAGGACAAAGGGTGCTGCTGATGGCGATATTTAAATAACACCACAGGTGAATAGAGTGAATCTGTGAAATGTTACTACGTTCTTCCAAGATGAAATAATGTTGGTTTTGTCATTTTAAAGGCAAAAGACAATTTCTGAGATTTTTCTTTGGATCAAAACTCTGAAAGCCAACCTGTTTAAAAAAAAAATTGTATTTGTTTGGCTTGTGTGACAAATTTCTGGTGCTTTTTACCTAACTACCCATGTCACCAGCTGTCCTTTGGTTTAATTAAGCATGTTCTCCTTAGGCTTACATGGTCAAATAAATGATCACTGTGATTAAAGTCTGAGTGATCTATATTAAAAAAAAAAAAAAAAATCTGAATCTATTCCTTGATCTTTATCATAATCTATGCATAACCTTGCATCTGTTTATCAGAGCACTAAATATCAGTGACTATTTGTACCCCATAGTATTTATGCTATTACCTCTTATATTTAAATGCTACTTTGTATAGCTAACAAAATATTTTAAAATTACCATCTGTATTATGTAATGCTTATTGGCATATTGATTAATTTTACTATTTTAAAAAGACCAGAATATGCATAGACTAAGCATGTTTTACTCTGCCTGTTCTAGAGTCAAGTTTCAGATATGCAGAAAATTCGAATGTATTCAAAACAATGATAAAAACTGTCCATCATATCAGACGCTCAAAAGAAAAGTAAATTGAGATGAGGTGTGAATAGTTTCGTTGTGCAGCTGGACAACAGCTGAGGTTTGTCAGGTAATGACTGCTTTTGCAGAGCAATGTTGCACGTAGACTCCTAACCACCAGGACAAACCCCAAACACTTTTTCAGGGAATATATTTAGGAGCTTAATAAATGACAACTTCCCATATAATCTTGCCACATGGAAAGACTGTTCTAATATATTAAGGTTATTAAGGTATAGGAGTATAAAATCAGTATTAGCTGATTAATAAGTAGACATTGGATAAGATTCTTTATCTGCACTGGTTTGAGTTCTTAAAGGTAAAAGGCACTAACAACAAAAATATCTCTCTCATTCTAAGACTTAGATATATATATTAAAAACTAAATATAACAACATAAAACTGGCAAGAATTTATGTAGTTTGCAAACCTCTGACTGAGGTTATGCTATAGGCAGTGACTACAGGGCCTTGGGAAAGAGGTCTAGTTTATTCATTTGAAAGAAAAGACTACATTGGGAGTTGCTGAATCTGATAGCTCAGTAGCCATGAGGCTAACACAGCACTATGTTTCAGGGACAGCCAGTAGTGAGGCTGAGCATGAACACAATCCATATATACATCTACATGTGGTCAGCCATACAGATGAACACTGACAGAAGATGCATCACTCACACATGAAAACAACCAACAGCCTCATCCTGTTCTTGTCTGGCTGATCAGGATGAAAGCCCATTCATCGAAAAGATGTACAATGTGGATCCCTCCAGCAGCTGGGCTCAGACACTCAGTCTCCCCAGTTGCTGGCAACCGGGCGTACCAGCCACCAAGGTCACAGCCCCATTCTTCTTGCTGGTGCTCAGACCTACATACAAACCATGGATCCCCTTCAGTAACTGGCCTTAGACAGTCTACCCAGTAGATGCCCCTTAGGTCTCCAGTCACCTCCAAAAACACATGCAAATGGGTCTCTCTGGTAGCTGGTCCACACCTCTGACCTCATCAGTAGCTGACTCCCAGACCCCGCGGTCTCTTCAGGAACTGTCTTGGACCCCCTGGTTCTTCCAGTAGCCAACTCCCAGACCTCTCTCCGTTATCCAGCCGAGGCTTATGGCCCCCCCCAGTACTTGGCTCCCAAGCCTCTTCCTCTACGTGCTGGCTATTTGAATTCTGCTATGAAGTATAGGCAAAATTAACTTTGGAATATATCATATAAAAATACACATTTTTCTCTCCTATTGACACTACAATAAGTACATAAGATTTGGAAAGCTACTTACCATCAAATATCTGTTTCTCCTTTAACAAGTTAAAGAGGATTGCTACAGAAGTTTTGATGGAAATTAGTCTTTTGATTCCTGTGGTATGTTTTATCTCTACTAGAAGCTGGATTAGCTCAGTTTCAGAAAATGCTGTTTTCTTCATATTTCTCTCCAGCATGGTAAAAACAAATAGCAAAACCTTGCAGGAAAACTCTTGTTAAGAAATTTCCTGCTTAACTTTGTGAACCCAATGGTTCAGTTGATCATAAGAGCATTCCTTTTTTTTTTAATCCTCATCTGAACCGATATTCCTGCTCTTGTGAAGTTTCCTTGTCAGTAATTGATATCAATCCTCAAAGAAAGAAGCTTTAAAAAATCATCCAGGTCCTTTTTTCTTTCCTTGTGCACTCAGAACCTGGGCTTATTTAATTTTGTGTTTCATCTGCAGTAACACATGGACCTTACATCTCTTTAAAAATCACAACTGGAAGAAAGTCTCTGTAGACACTGTTTTGATCTTTCTTCGCTTTCCCATTCCTCCCTTGTTCTCCTTACCCTCCTTCCTCTTCCTCCTTCCCTCTTTCTTCCACTCTTTAAGTGATTCGATTATCTGATAATTCCAGTTTCTTGTTAGCAAATATAGTGTCTTGTTAGCATCTCTTTGTATTGATGAAAAGAAGATTGGAGAAAACATAATCTAGTTTCTTAATTTGGGCTGCTGCTTGTTTACCAGGAGTCCCAGATAAAACCTGCATAGTATTGCCTCAGCATGTTCCTAATATGTTTCTTCTGTTTTACTCATTTTCATAGTAGCTCCCTGTTTTTGTAATAGTGTAATGAAATTTACCTTTTGAAATGTTACTTCTGCTACTCTTTATCATCACACTGCTTACCTACCCAGCATGGTTTTTTTGTAGTATAGGCTGCAATTGTTTATTTTTATATAAAGAGAAACCTTAGATATGCTAACAAAAAGACACAAAGTAAAGCAAAGCAAAATGGAGTGGTATATAAATACAATTACAAAATTGTAAATTGATGCAAACAGCAATTATGTCAGGTAGGAATTACCAGAAGCTGCAATGAAATTTGATATTGGATCAGAAAAAAGTGGGTTTTCTTTTTAACCTACTTTTCTAAGTTCTTTCCTGCCAAATATTATGTTATTTTCTATACAGTACTGTGTCTGGGTATTCACAAATGCTAAGTTTCTTACTATTGTATGTGTAGCAGCTATTAAAGACATTTATTATTCAGAACAATAGCGGATATCCAGAAATGCAAATAAGCTTGTCTAGATTTACACTGTTGTGAATATGTTTGAAATTAATATATTCTGCTTCTCAGAGTATCATACAGATCAGTTCTTTTCAGTAACCAGCTCAATGTTTTTAAAATAATATGTTTATTAATGTGAATTTATTATCTCGTATCAGTTACAGAAAAAATGAAATGAAATAATTATTTTACATTTAAAGAGCTGTTTTAAGGATCACAGCGTATCATATTGAATAGAACTGAGTATATTATGAGTTTCTATTTAATAATTTATTTTTAATGTATATCATTATGAATTATTAATTTATTGATTACATAAATTAAAACATTATTTGACATACAGATAAAGTTTTTCATTCATGTTCTGATGCTGCTCCATATTTATGCTGCAGCTGAACTTGATCCAATATTTATAATCTGTCTGAAGAACACAAACTTTTACAGAGGGAAAATCTACAAAAAAGTTCTTAACTTCTGAGAGATGTTAGCAACACTGGTGAGAATAGGATGATTCACAAGTCCTTGAGTCCTTTTCATCTAAGTAGTGTTCTTGGCAGGGTGAACACTTGTCTGGTTTTGAGAAGCGACAAATGACTTTGAAGTTTAACCAGGATCTAGACTGCTCAATGAAGCACACATTATTCCTTCCTATTCTCTATGATGGAAGAATTGCTGCTTGAATGGTTTCCTCAGCTTAATCAACAGATCAATCTTCCATACTTTTCTAGTGCCAGAACAATTTACATTTATACCCTAACTCTACTTCATTGTTCTCCACAATTTAGATGCAGCCTTGACTTTTCTTTGTTACCGTCATTACATACTGAGTTCATACATGTCATTAGTGCTTACATCCACTTCTAGTTTGACTTTAAACTTGAGATACTTAAAATATCTACATACATGATTTTACAGATAAACTAAGTGCTCTTGCCTTGCATAATCTGCAAAGAGAGAAACATCTGTGCAGCAACAATATATTTTTTAACATGTTCTTGTGTCTTTGATTAAAGTCTATCTTCTGGCAAAGAATGAAAAACCTCAGAAAAAGAAAGATGTTTCACTAGGTCTAAAACGAAAAGCAATCTCAGACATTAGCTTGCAACAGCAGCTTAGACAGCTGGCCATTTTACAATTGCAGTGGCAACATCTTAATTGATCATAAAGCCTTATGAGCAATATTGTAGACTTTTATTGCTTTTATTCACTATGACCCTCAGAGGTACAAATGACACATGAAGGAAGAGGCCATTGGTATGGCAGGAAATGGTAATTTTAAACTACAATTTGGCTATAGGACTACAGATTGGTTTGGGAGTCAGTACCTTCCATAAAACAATTTGAGGCACTGGGATCTGCTTTCTTTTATGGTGTTCTTTCTTGTGCTGGTTGCAGACTGTTGTACAGCTTAGAGTTACTTAGAACAGCTATATTTGTTGTGCTGTGCTCCCAGCCAAGCACATCCCCAGTTAATATACGGGATGGGAGGATGTATTTGAAGAGACATAAGGCCTTCCTACATCTTACTCCCTACCCTCATAGAGCCTTCTAGAGTCCTGTATCTTGTTAAAATACATAGGAACTACAGAGAGAAGGAATGTTCCTAATACACAATTCCTTCTCATGTTGTCATACTTCAGTAGATGGAAATTTTTAAATATGCTAGTCAAATTCTCTCGGTGCCTATCTGCCTCTCATACACTCATACAGAAAAGTACACAGACTGCTAACTGATAACTTGTTCTGGCAACCCCATTTGCTTCCTTCCATATTTATTATCCACTTAGATTATTATGCTGCCTCTAAGTCTCATATATTCTGATTTCCCTACACAGAGGACTTAGAATAGTTTTGTCTGCATTAATTTTAATTTGTCTACAGTATTTCACTTATGTATTCATTTTCCAGATTTCATTTTTCTATTTTAAATTAACCCTTTTCTGTGTTTTCGAAAAAGTCTGAAAGAGTAATATAAAGACCGGCTCTACCACTGTGACAGCAGGGCACTTGTAAAAGTGACAGTAATTAATAGCAGCTATCTCAGAATTAGATGTCAGGTTTTTATTGCTAGCAGGACGTGCCTTCTGAGTCCTCTTTCTGGTCACGTGCTTTGTATATAGGCTTTAGCTCATGGTACATCTGTGACCACACACACATACTTACATTAATTGTTCCTGTAACAGTTTCAGTAACTGATTGTTCCAGTAACATTTCTAAAAAGTAAATCTTCTTTTATTGTTGGAAATCCTTGTCCTCGCGCTCCCAGTTACTGAATCTTTTCACACTTCTTTCTGCTATGCTAAAGATCCCTTTATCAGAAAGCTCTTCCTCAGTATAGTGAATGCACCAAGTGACAGACATCTGAATTACTCCTCATAGCTATTCTGTGTTTGGATCTATCAACACAAGCATTTCATTTGTGAAATCAGTATTAACAAAAAGAAAGTGATCTGTATAAACTATGGAGTCATCTTTTTCAATTACAGAACATTAAAATATTATCTCAAATGGTGAGAGTATTTACATCACAAATATCTTGAAAATCCCACACTGCTTTGTGAAAAACAGAATCAGAAAGAACAGTCATTTAGCTTCGGGAAACTGGTTATTCAGTGAGTTTTTTCCACAGTTTTACAGAAAAATATATGACTTTACTTTTGTCGTGGTTTAACCCCAGCCAGCAACTAAGCACCACGCAGCCACTCTCTCACTTCCCCCCTTACCCAGTGGGATGGGGTAGAGAATTGGGGAAAAAAAAAGTAAAACTTGTGGACTGAGCTAAGAACAGTTTAAAGGACAGAAAGGAAGACAATAATAATGACAATAATGACAATAATAAAATGACAATAATACTAATAAAAGGATTGGAATATACAAAACAAGTGATGCACAATGCAATTCCTCACCACTCGCCGACCGATGCCCAGCCAGTTCCGAGCAGTGATCCACCCTCCCTGGCCAACTCCCCCCAGTTCATACACTGGAAATGACGTCACATGGTAAGGAATACCCCGTTGGCCAGCTGGGGTCAGCTGTCCTGGCTGTGTCCCCTCCCAACTTCTTGTGCCCCTCCAGCCTTCTTGCTGGCTGGGCATGAGAAGCTGAATAATGCTTGACTCAGTCTGAACACTACTTGGCAACAACTGAAAACATCAGTGTGTTATCAACATTCTTCTCATACTAGATGCAAAACATAACACTATACCAGCTACTAGTAAGAAAATTAACACTATCCCAGCCGAAACCAAGACAACTTTGTAAAAACAGAAGGGGGCTTATCCCTATATAACTCTTTAAAGTTTCTGCTGAACTCTTGATTATCCTTTTGTTTTGATTGCTAATTATGAATAATTCAGTCAAAAGACACCTCCCCTCCCAATATTCCCACCTATCCTTTAAAATGACATCTTTTAAGCAAACAGTATTAGTGATTAAGATGATAACACTGAGGAATCAAAAAGGAGGTGCTGAAGAAACCCTTGTTAAATGTCCCATGATGACCTCTTCAGCTATGATTGAATAAGTGGAATTAGCTCTGGAGTCCTCAGTACAAGAAAGACATGGACCACAAAAATGATCCAAGGGCTGGAACACCTCTCCTACGAGGAAAGGCTGAGAGAGTTGGGGTTGTTCAGCCTGGAGAAGAGAAGGCTCCAGGGAGACCTTTTTGAGATCTTTCAATACTTAAAGGGTGCTTATAAGAAAGATGGGGACAGACTTTTTAATAGGGCCTCTAGAGAGAGGACAAGGGCTCACAGTTTTAAACTAAAAGAGGGTAGATTCAGACTTGAGATAAGGAATAATTTTTTTTACCATGAGGGTGGTGAAACCCTGGCACAAGTTGCCCAGAGAGGTGGTAGATGCCCCATCCCTGGACATATTCAAGGTCAGGTTGGACGGGGCTCTGAGCAACCTGATCTAGTTGAAGATGTCCCTGCTCATTGCAGGGGGGTTGGACTAGATGACCTTTAAAGGTCCCTTCCAACCCAAACCATTCTATTATTCTATGATTCTTGAAGACGACCAGACTGAAGTAGGCTTTGTTTGGGGTTTTTTTTTATGGTTTGGGAGATGCTAGTCTATTTTTTTACCTGCTTGAATTAATTAAAAAATACTTATAGACATTCTACTTACTTTTTTTTTTTAATTAAAACCTGGTATGTATAATGCACGTTAAGCATACTTACCACCAAATTCAAATGTTTCTCAAACAGCATTTTCTGGAATCTCCTTCCTATACTATAAAAAATACTGATCACTATGAGATACATGATAAATTTTTAATGATTCTACAATCAAATCCAAATTAAATTTGTTCTAATATACAACTGATCGATAGAATGAATCTTTCTTTCTTATTGGCTTTCCTTGCCTTTAAAATTGTGAGGTATTCACAAAAGGATGTGATTGTTATTATGCATATTAGATTGCTACTTCAACTTACAGCGAAGATACAATTATATTCTTTCCATATGTTTAGGCTCATTGAAACAGAATTTGAAAACAAGAAAATTAAGACAAATCTGCTTACCATGTGAGATATTTCAGAGGTACTCTGCTGATAAATCTAAGCTGAAGAAAATTGCATTAATCTACAGCCTCGGAGAACACTTCTTCTTGTCATGCAGGAAGAAAAGAAGGTTTGTCGCTCCCCAGGCAAGTTTCTTTTTGCCTTGAATCCTACCAATATTCTGTTGCTTATAATAAATGCTAGCCAGAGCAGTGGGGACTATCTATAGGAAGACCAGAGTGATGCTCAAAGTTATCTCTTCATTCTTTTTCTGCCCACTTATATGCAATGCAGTATGGCATTTACTGTGAAGAACAACAGACAGTATCTTACTCAGCACAAAGTCTGATAATATGAAGTTTACTTGTCAAGACTTTTTTAGCATATAAGAACATTTTTAATCCAGTATGAGATTCTTTACAACGATTTTCATTGCATCTTCCAGCAACATGCACTAAGTCAGTTTGTAATAGATCTAACAGATCTAAATGTAGGTTCACAGAGAAGAACTAAAGACAGACTTTCCTCCTGTGTGAACCTTACACTGAATATATTTTCTAGAGAATGTGAGCATTCTAGCCATACACACTGTGAACTGTCACAGTATGTTGGAAGTTTAAGCTACGTGATGGTGTTAGTGTTGGTGACATTTCTGAATGGGTATCTTTTACTAAGGCTTTTCTGTATTTAAATACATTTTTGTATTTAAAATTAATTTCAAATGCTTTTTGCTTACTTTTACTATTAGCCACACTGCTTTGACTGCATTACTCGCTTTGGTGAGGATTTGCAACTGTCACAGCTATCTGTTTGGCCTGTTCTCAGATGATGTCAGAATGCAGATGATGTCTCAGATGCAGTCAAAATAACAGCACTTATAGTAAGAGAAATAGATTTATCTGAAATAACTGAAGAACCTACTAATTCTCTTATTCGCTTTTTCTTTATATTCTATTGAGGGCACAGAACTATGTTAAGACATTCACCATTTCTGCGGTAGAGAAATCTGACACACATAACTATATATAAAAAGGGATTTGTAATTTAAATGAAGAAAAAAAGCCCACACATTTGCTTGAGCAAATTGGATTTTCCTCTACACTATGCCTGTTCCTTCTGCTCCTGCAAATGGTATATCCTTTCCTGCTATTGTGCATGAATTGTATGACTTTTCCACTATGCTTTGTGACTGTATGAGTGAATCAATCTTGAAACTAAATGTAAATGAGGTAAAATGAATTCCTGAGTATTATAAAGAAATTCTTATATACAAATTATTTACTGAACTATACTAGTCACTTCCTCTCACCATACACTTTTACACCTGTTTAGTTTATTTGCGAGAAAGAACTTTATCATCCACATTCTACTGGAAAACAACACTTGTAGTTTATAGTCATAATAGCAAAGAGAAATTCATGCAATGAGTACGCACTGGCTCTAATATAATGACTCTCAGAAAATACAGAAGCTACAGGGTATTCAACAGTGTATTCAACAGTGCTGAAATCTTTTATTTTCACAGACAGCATTTATCAGTTTGTTCTGTGGTCTACCTTTCCTCATCGAATCATATCCCCTGTTTCTTTTTTATCCTGTAGCCTGGCACAGTAAAGTGGCTTCTAATTTAGCATTTAAATACTTGTATTGTATGTCTCAGACTCAAACTTCCAGTCTCGGAGCCAAGCACATCAGCTCCATTCACACTGCATGAGTTTAAAGGCCCAGCTGTGAGTGAAAATGCACACAACTGAAGGTTAAGAAGTTCCAGGCATAGGGCATTTCTGATCTATATCCTTGTTTTGCATCTTAAAGGCTTGCTTCATGGTCTAGGTCCCAGAATGTCGTTCGGGGTAGACATTTTTGCTATATGGCTATGTGACTATATGTCTGACACTGTTGAAGAACTAATGCCTAGGTAAGAATACAATTAGATGGGCTGCTGTGTGGCAGCAAACGCAAGATGAATAGGTCCTGGAGATGCTGAAAACAACAAAATTAGTAACTGTATCTTTCCCTTTTTACTCCGTGATTGATTATTTTCTTGATACTGTCCTCAAAATGCGTTCACAGGTGAACTTACATATCTAAATCCTGTGTCAGGTATCTATGTCATTCAGAAGTCTATAAGTTACCCTGAAGATACAGAAGTCTTAGAACAATTAGGTTTTTGCCCATCATGTACTGAAGTGTCCAGCTTCCCTCTTTTGGCCCGATGCACAAAAATCTAAATGCTGTGAAATCAAGTTAGACGAGTAGCTACCTCACATCTGAGCTTGATTGGAGTTCACAAAATATTCATTTACTCATTCTTCTCAGCTGTGATATCCAATAAATAAAAGTGTTCTGATCATGAAATGGAGAATGGTGCTTTTACCCAGTAGATATAGGCTTCATCTTTGATGCAGGTTGCCTTTCTGAGTTTTTTTTTAAATGCAAAATTCAATAATAATATTATACGGAAAAATAATACAATACAAATAAAGAGAGCATCTGAACTAATTACAGACCTCTCATAAGAATCTGAAATTATCCTCTGTAAAAGTTCTCAGGGAACTACTACCCATCCACGGATGCCTCAGCCAAGCTATTTAATAGAGGAGCATTGATGGGCTTCTTGTAAACATTTGTGAAATTTCATATGTATTAGATATTTTCCCAGGTTCTTACTAGTTTTGTACTGTAATCTGAGGTTTCAAAAATACCTGAGTTTCCTTTCTTGAGTCAAGTACAGCAGCATGGAATTTTCTATATCATATTTTCAAAAGTCTTTGGATCAACTTCTTAACTATATTTAAGTAATACGTTACACATACTTTTGCCTTGTGTCTTATTCCAAGTTACCTAAATAGTTAACTGCCATTAACGTAATGAGAATTTGATGCAAATGACTTCTTGAAAAGTCCAGTAAATGTTTGATGCAAGAATAGATTTGCAAATCTTCCCCAATTTCTTATGAGTTCTCAGTGATTTTTAATGAGATTAAGAAATGCTAGCTCTTCCCTTATGTAGGATGATATTGTCGTAATTAAAAAAAAAAAAAAAAAAAAAGATTAATATAGGACTACTTCTTCAGTGCTTGTTTTCTTAATAATATTGTTTCTGATCTTCCATTTTTGCTCTAAGGAAAATAAGTTTTTCTCCAAAATAAGAAAAAGTAAATATCCTCACTTATATCTCTGAACAACCATAGAAAAATGTTTAAATAAATAAAAAGTTGTCTCATTTTAGGAAATAAAAAATGAAGGTGAGTAAATAAATTAATATTGAAAGTTTTCTTCCTTTGGTTATGCTGCCCAATATCTTTGTTAAAAAAGATTGTTAAACGCTGCAAAAACCTTATAATCTTTAATATTCTTCAAGCATTTATTGTAAATAACAAAACTTCAGCCTGGACTTGATGATTTCCTTGTCTAATAAGATCTAGCAGATTGTCAGCTTTGAGTATCTTTCACTGTCAATTTTTAGTTTCTCTTGAGTTTCAGTCCCTCCTCTCATCTTTGATGTGATTCAATCTCTTATCAGACACTCAAGCTGTTTCCTTTCCTCTCTCCTTCCCTCTTCTCATTCCCTTGCTGCTCTTCAGCTTTAGATCAGTCACAAACACTTTGATGCTATCACGTTCCTTCTGTATTCTCTGATAATAAATGTTTCTCTTGTGTGCATTTCATTTTCTAATGGAGTGCAGTAATGTTCTAATTTCTGTAACATGCTTTTGCAGTTTAGCTTCATCTGTTTGAGTTGACTGGAAACTATTAAACACATCAAGTGTTTCAGGGCTAGCTATTGTGAGATATAATATTATCTACTGAGTTTTACTTTTTTGTGGCTCATACCTGCTTCAGACATAGAATGAACTGCTGTTTAAATCTTCTCTATTTTTTATACTACCAAATCTTCTGTATTTATTTTTTATACTACCATAATGCTCTGTCCTTTAAGCTTTTTTAATTTCTTTATTTTTTCCACTCAGGATGTATAAAAACAAGCAGTCATTCTGGTTTATGCCTCATGGTTGTTGAGAATATGTTAAATCAGGAGGATTGTAGTAATGGAATGACATGCATCCCATTACACCTCTTCAGCCCTGTCTGCCTTGTAACCATGCTAACAGGCTCTGCTGAAACACCAGCTTGTTCATTGATATTACTCTCCAGACCTGGGAGAAGGCCCAGTTACCAGGGCTTATTCTGCAATGCCAGAAAACCACCCTCAGGACCCTCATGCCTGTAGACAAGACAGTCATGACTGTGCTATGGAGGGCTGCCACTCCCAGTTGATCAAATAGGAATCAGTCCAGGGGGAATAAGTCAATTTATGTTGCAGTCAGGCATTCAGCCTCATTATTCAGATCGTCTACATTCTCATTGTTATTTCTGAAGTTTTAAAAATAATCACATGGTTTGGATTCTTCAGTGCCAATTTAAGATCCAGCTAAGAGACAGAATCTCTCTATGCTTATTTAACTTCTAGACAGACCTATGGACAACAACCAAGTCCATGATGGCTGTATTTTTGATCAGACTGTCTTCCATTGAGGTAAAGCAGCCTCCTCTTTCTCCTAGACAAAAGTACTGTGATAAACTGTCCATTTACACTGTGGCTAATGGTGCCTACACCGCCAGTCCTTCCCTATCCATGGATATGTAGGAATCCTGGAATTTCAGCTGGCTTCTCTTTTCCTGCCATGACATGGTCAAGTATTCTGGCTGTCTCATTGCAAGACGGAGTGCATTCTGGATCTGATCAGTATCAGTGTCCCACAAGATGGGAGGGGATGCTTGGGGAGAAGTTTTTCACATGGGATGGCTGTCTGTGGATGTGGCCCTTTCTGCACAGGCAGTGGCCCTGACTCACAGGATGGAAGAGAGATTCAGAAAATCATCTGCTTTCATGCATTTTTAACACCCACCCTACACAACTATAAACACCGTTTCTTCACTTCATTCAACAGTGAACATGGGCCCTTTCCATTCCCATGACACAATATTTAATTATTCCTCTTTCCACCAAACTTAGCTCCTATGAGGCAGATTCCAGCAAGGAAGTATTATGTCCCAAGTCTTGGGGTCTGACATGCTTAGAAAAAGACCTCTGACATCTACCTTTTTAAGAAAACACTAATTCTAACTTGTGGATCTCTTGCATGACCTTTTCTCTCCAGAGGTTCTCTCTTGATTCTATCTACATTATCTGCACACTGTCCTTCCTGGAGTGGGTAAACTCCTATAGAAATGAAGTGTCAAAGGCTTCAGAGATCTCTACATATTGATGTCTTCCATTTTTTAAACAAAAGCTCTCATAATGCTTAAACTAAGTTATATTTCTTACAAAAATCTACAAAAGACATTAATCACGTAAGCAGAGCTATGTGCACACTGTGCTTTTTCTCTTACGCTGCTACACGTTGTAACAATTCAGTGGAAATGCAATGAGGTTAGCTTCCACAAAGTCTCAGCCTCGGGATGGGGAGAGGAAAGCCTTTGGGTTCACAGAGGGATTGCAAGCACAAATTTTGGAGTATTAGGGGCTTTGCTCATGGAATCTTCTTTAGCTGGACCAGGAAATACTGCTTTTCTCTTATGTATTTTCAGTCAGGATGAATCTTAAACAGAAAGGGCTCCCAGGTGTCACTCAGACAGCTTATATCATCACCAATCCTTCTGGAGCTTGCAAGGTTCTGGGACTTATGCTGGCACAGCCTAAGAACAGAGCTTTCTCATTCAAGGTTTCCATAAAGGCAAGGATGTCACTTAGCAGTCATTGCTGGAGTCTGAAATGACACTTAACAGTATGGACCCAGACTCTGGGCATTCCTGCATTCTAAGTCTATATTTTACACCTGTGTATATAGATGCCTAGATCCAACCCATTCCTTAGCAGATTGTGTTCCATAAACATTTGTCGGTGATACAAATAGATATGAACATATCAACTGTTGGTAAGCACTCATGAACCTAGGAAAGCATGAAATGACTTAAAATGAATGCTCTTTATCTGCACCTGTTAACCTGGACTGTGAGAGAAGGAAGGTTTAGCAGAAGCTGGCAAGAGAGAGAGCTGCCCTGTCCTTTCTGTGGGATGGACTAATTATATATGTGTTACATCTTTCAGGAGGTGAGGAATGCATCCTGGTGGTGGAAAAGAGAACCAGCCATGAGTGCATGATCATGACATATACTGACTGTCCAGTCAACACATGTCCCTTCTCAGATTTGAGTTGCATCCCTTTGTGCCTATTCCATTTCTTCCCAGTTTAAAATATGAATGAGAAGATTGCTTGATGCTTGCTATAGGTACATTTTTGTCAAATAATGTTGAAAGTGGGGCATGTGAATGATGGGACATGGGACAAAAACGTGAATCATGGAATCATAGACTCATTTAGGTTAGAAAAGACCCTTAAGATCATCAAGTCCAACTGTTAAACTAACACAACCAAGTCCACTGCTAAACCATGTCCCTAAGTGCCATGTCTATATATCTTTTACTTATCTCCACAGTACCTCAACCACTTCCCCAGGCAGCCTGTTCCAATGCTTGACAACCCTTTCAGTGACAAAATTTGAAGGAGCATGCAAGGTCTCAGGGCCTACCGGGATAACTTCAGAGACCTGGACAACAGAACCAAATCTGGAGTGGCTTTGCTTTGCACATGGCAGGGTGGACACTGGCACAAATTCTTCTGTAAGTGCCTAGATAGAGCTGCCAAGGGACATGATAGTGTTAATTCAGAAAGGAACACAGATTCCAAGATAATATGATGACTGGACTCCTTGCACCAAGTAGCAGTGGTCCCATGATGTAGCTGCAACCTTAGTTTTAAAAAAGAATAACATACTTATCAGTCTGATGGTTTAACATTTTATCTCACTAACAAGTTTCTATTCTTCACGAGAGGCATGCCCCCTCTGCAAAAAAAGAGAATTGTTCAATTTTTCACTGATTTTAGTTTTTAAAGCCAATAATTAGATAATTAATTAACAGAAAGCCTTAGAACTACATAGTCATCACTGCAGAACAGGAGCTATGCACAGTATAACTTTATGATACTTACCTGAGTCTCAAGGAACTACATGTCTCCACAGTAGGCATCCACTATTAACAATGCAGTCTTGATACCGTAGTGCAATCTTTTTTATGTGTGGCTGTTATTGTACTAGTTATATAGAGAAAAAAGGAACAAATAAGCTCAAATAACTTGCACAAAGTCATAAAAAGAGAGCTCAGTGGGAAAAGAACTTCCTGGATCCTAATGCAGTGACTCATATAAAACCCTACTTTGGATGATTGTACAGAGGGAGTATTCTCCCATTATTCACTCCACTATAAAATATTAAAATCAATATGAACAAGAAATGAACAAACAGCATATTATAGTTCCTTTTCTTTAGTTCTTAAATATTTCTGTAGTTACTGTGGTGGCAAGCATTATTGGCTTATTATATGTTAATGAAAATGATTGGACTTTATGGCAGTGGAAAAGATGCTAGATCTTGTGAAGGTTAAACATTTTGAGTGGGTCAGTCCTGTAGTTCATGCCATTCGAGCTACTGTCCTCTTAAAGCATTCATTTTATGAGGTTGTTCATTTTGATTTGTTTGATCATGATGTGTGATTTATCATCTGTTGGTCTGGAAAGTGAAATTCAGCAAGCAAGGTTGCCATTCAAACCAATTGCCCTTTGACCTTCACCTTTCCTTTCTGCTATGATGCAGTGCCTGTGCTTAATTTTTCTTTTGTCAAATACGTGCATTTGGGTGAAAAATGTGTTTGCTTTTTGTCTCTGCATCTGTTAACATTTTATCCACAGAAGAGGCACATTTCTTGTTTGAAATGTGAAATGTAGTTTCAAGGTTACAATTCTTTGGTTTCTCCTTTGTCTTTCAGTGTTGCTTTGTGAAGAGCACTGTGAATTACACTGGCTTATATCATCTTTTTCCTCAGAGACACCCCCACAAAAAAAAAAAAAAAGCAAGCAGAATGGAAAAGAATGTCCATGTGGATGACCTTGCACATTTTATAGATAACTGCCCCTCTGGGGCTGTATGGTTCAGAGGCATAAAAATGGGCAGATTTCAAACTGTAGGAAGTCTAGAGAGCCTGAAGTTAAAAAAAAAAAAAAAAAAAAAAAGACAACTCTCATCTACTATGGGCATTCAGCTGTGAAATAATTACTCCACTGACCTCGTTTTACCACTGACATCCATGAGAGCAGAGATTAATCAAGGTTGAGTGCTTCTGAAAATCTCACCTTTAGTGTCAGTGAGAAAACCTGCCCATTCCAGATTCCCACTTTGCCTGATACTTTAAGGAACTACCATGAAGACCTATGATAGCCCCTCCAAGGTTGGAGGGGCAAGGAAGGGAGGACAGAAGAGAAAGGATAGGGAGACCTAAGCAATCTTTCCCTCACTGCACCTACTTAAAAAGTTCTTCAGTCAAAATGCCCCATTCTGCTTGTAAAAGTTAATCAGGGCATTGACTTTATGCCTGAATGTTATTTATGATTATTAATTCTATTTCAAACTGGTTATTATATGTAAATTAAAGCATCACACTCCAAGAAAGAAAGTGGTGATGGATTTTGCTGACAGTATTAGAATGACTAAATGAATGTATCTTTTTATTACCATTTTAATAATATATTGAGCAAAACCTCTGAATACATAGTGGATGTGTCAGAAGCTTTATATAGCAAAAGCTATCACCCTGAAGATAAAGGACAAGACTGCCACCAGGCAAGTGAAAGTGTGGCTCCATCTTGTACACATATGAGCAAGACTTGTGCTGAGAATAAGTTATAAACTTACTAAAAGGAGCTGGAAAAAGGAGGTGACAAAAGTTCACCTTTTCCATACCCCGTGGAAAGCAGTAGTTGGCTAAATAAAATATGCTAATATTAAAAAAATTCCAAACACTTAACATGCTTTGTATTTTTCTCATGAAGCATTTCAGCTACAGATAAAAGGCATTTGTATGTAAGCAGGAGTTTCCTACTGCATAATGGAGAAGTAATATTCCTATGAATCATGGGTGGGGTTAAGAGCGAGAGCCCAGTATGTGTAACTCCTAGTGAAGCAATGGAAGTCAAAGATTACATGAATTGGATCCATGGAGGCAGGCTTCACTCAGGTTAGACATAAAGCCAATGATGTGTTAAAGTTGTGTTATCTACTGATGTTTCTAGAAGTTAATTTTCTTTCTTAAAGATATCATGTATCAGGACATCACCTTTGATGGGTCTTCCATGTGTTGTCACAACAAAAATTATGAGGCTAGTAGGAGAACTTTGTATGGATTCAGTTTTATTTTCCTTACAACAAGTATTCCATAGGGTGGAACATTTTGGCCCACTGTTCTTTGACACTATGTCATAGGATGGAAATATTAATGCAAAGCATTGTTATACTAAGTTAGTGACAATTACTTAAGCACAAATAATGTCTTAATTAGAGATTTTCATGTCTTTTCAATAGCTAATCAGAAAAAAACCTTTATAATAAGTATTTGTCATATTCTAGCTAGTAATATTTTATATAAATAAAACCAAATACATTAAGGAACAGCTGGAACTGTGTATTCTCTTATTAGTCTACCTTATGCACAGAGTCAAAACCTAGGAAATACATATGCTTAAACAAAGCAGTTGTGTTTTTTATTTTTCCTAGGCTTTAAACCTTGCTTTTCAAATTGGTCCATATTAAAATAATCTGGATGTTTAATTCTCTTAGGGACTTAAGAAAAAAAATAATACTTATAAAGTCACATTTCTGATCTTCTATAAGTCTGTCTCAAGGGTTAGTTTCATGTTCATTCCTCCTTCCCTTGGTCAGAATGAGCATTTAGTGATATGAAATATAGTACTGCAGAAACCCAAAATATGACATAAATGCAGGGGGTGACATTGATAAATGGACTCATTTTTATATACTGTACTGCAGGGCTAGCAAGCACTATTGAGTGTGCTTTGGGATGGCCCGTTCTCTATATTGGCTTCTCTCTTGTGCTTTTATAAAATATTTGTGTTGCACAAACTCATATGAATTAATTGTCATCGTTTTTCTGGTTTCATTTATTCATCCAATTATTTGAAAATGTTCAAAGATACTGTAATATCTGTTTTCAAAGAGTGCCAACACTCCTAAATGCCATTTTACAAGGCATGCCTTTGTGTGTCTAAAAAGAATATATGGTAGTTTTTAATCTACACATTAGGAGAGCATTTTTTTTCTTTTTTTTATAATTCACAAACACAGGTTCTATCCTTTACTTTATGTAGCCTGTGTAGACTGTTCCAGTTCTATTCCCTCAGCCATGTTATTTATTTCTGCAGACATCATTTCAATCTTATCTTTTGTAGAGGTCACTGGCAGTGGCAGCTTGTCATTTCTGGCATGAATTTGTTTGCACGTGTCTAATAGAGTGCTCGTCTTCTGCAAATTTCAGTGGAGGGTCTTCTGTACACTGAGATCTCAAAAATGACAATTCTGGTTATGAAGTGCTGGTTTGGTTTGAAAGCACTAGTTTTCTTCAGTTTTGATTTTTATTTCAGCATGGTTCAGTCTGAATACACTATCAATGAACCAGCAAATTGTGTTTCTGCAGCACCCAAAGCAGACTAAGCATTATGTGGGACAGATAGAAAGACAGTCTCCACGATGGACAGATCTGATCCTTTTTTTTTTTTTTTTTTTTTATGGTGCAGAGCAAGCAAATAGTAGGGTGTGTTCAAGTGAGAAAAAATAAATTCTAACAATAAGACCACGATCTATTCCTACTTCAGATCTCTACATCCTGTTTGGTATGTTGCGGGGGGTGTGTTTATGTGCGGCTACAGTGGTAGTTTGCATATGAACACGTACACACAAACACATACTCACAGTAACCCCTGTTTCCTATGCACATACATATATGTGTATGTGCATCTAAATATGTAAAAATTACACAATGTATTTCATGCACATTAGTTGTGCTGATAAAAAAAAAAAAAGCTGAGTATCATTCTGAATATAATGGGAAAAAGAAGCAGTTGCCCAAGGTAGAAGCAATATGTCCATCAGCTAATTGATGATATGTCGTGAAGGCAGCAGTTCCTGCATTTGCTGAATTCTAATTTATTGACAGTATTTTGCTTCTCTTAAAAGCAGTGCCTCTTGAGCAAGCTTTCCCCGTGATCCTCAAAGAAAAGGGAGATGCTAATTTGAGGAATGACATGCTGACATTCAGCTGATCACTGATATTGTGGTCTCTTTATGATGCTATGGCTTCTTAATTCCTACGGAGTTCAAAACCCAGGGGAACCTCAGATCTCTTGCCTTTCATAGAAGCAAGGTGCCAAGCTTGCTCCTTCATTCAGCATTGGTTTCTCTTGTTCAGTGAAAACTGTGATCAAAGGATCCCCATACAGGGAAGATACACCTACTCAGTTGTTGCCTCTCCTTGGTCAGCTGTTTCTGCAGAGGCAGCAGTTCTCCGTTCTTGTGAAGTTCCTGTACGCACTGTTGAATACATTTGTTTACACTGTGTCTTTACTACAGAACTACTATGCCAGTCAGCTGAAGATTCACATAGTTGAAATTCTTTCACAGTCCCCAGCTTATTTTACTAAGATGGTTTTGCTCTACTCTTCTTAGCTGACACTGTTTTCATAGGTTTCTTTTCAGATCTTCTTGATATTATACAGTTTTTTGTTGTTGTGGTTGCAGTTTGTTAACATAAACCTTCTGTAATTATCAGCTCCATTTACCTCAGAGAATATCAGTCCACTGCTGTTGACTATGGGATGAATAGATGTCAGGATCTGTAGGATCAGCATCACACCACAAGCCTGACCTCTATTACAAATTTCCTACCTCTAATTTGACAAGAATCACTGCTGCTGAAAAAGAAGTAAAATCAACATGTTTCTGGAGACTATTTGTAGCGGGTGTAGATGGCAACATTTTGTCAGCGGGGGGGGGCTGCTGGAGTGGCCTCTGTGAGAAGAGGCATGGGGCTGCCTCATGCCAGACACAGATGGTTACAGCTGGGTCCAAAATGAACTTACCACTGGCCAAAGCAGGCCCCAGCAGCCAAGATGGTGGCATCTCTGGGATGACATTTTTAAGAATGAGTAAAAACTGCTGTGCGGCACTTGTGAGGGAGCGGAGTGAGGAAAAAAAATCATGTTAGAAAAATCCTGATAATGCCATGGTCACAGAAGAAGGAGGGGGAGAAGATGCTCCAGGCACTGGATCAGAGATTCCCCTGCAGCTTGTGGAGAAGACCATGGTGAAGCAGGTTGTCCCCCTGCAGCCTGTGGAGGACCCCATGCTGGAGAAGGTGGATATGCCCTCAAGGGAGCTGTTGCCCGTGGAGAGCCCACAAAGGAGCAAGTTTTCTGCCAGGAACTGTGGTCCGTGGGAAGGACGCACATAAGAGCAGGGGAAACCACAACCCTTATTCCCCACCCGCCCTGCGCTGCTTGGGTGCAGGGTGAGAAAGTAGAAGAATCGGGAATGAAGGAGTAAAGTTGAGACTGGGAAGAAGGAAGAAAGGTGTTTCAATTTTTGGCTGTTAGTTGGCAATAAATTAAATTAATCTTCCCTAAGTCAAGTCCGTTTTGCCAGTGACAGTAATTGATAAGTGATCTCCCTGTCTTTACCTTGACTCAGGAGCATTTCCATCGTATTTTCTCCTTGTGTTCTGTTGCAGAGGGTGAGTGAGACAGCAGCTGTGTGGGGGTCTGGCAGCCAGCCAAGGTCAACCCACCAAACTAGAAATCAAACGAAAGGCAAAAGAAATTATGCCTAGGTCATATCAAAGACAACAGAGTGAGTAGACCAAACAGAATAAAATATTAAGTCTTGGTTTTCTAAATGAGGAATTTTTAAACATTAGAGGTAAAATTAGTTCAGGAAGACTCAACCCTAAATTTTATTTTCTTTTTACTAAAGTTGTGCATTTTGGTAACATTTTTTTCCTTTTTAGTTTGAAATATGTTTGGAATTTAGTTTTTACAGATAACATTTGTAATGTTTTCATTTAGCTTTAATTCAAATCCAATAAAGTTTGGTCAAAAAAAAAAAATCTGCTACCCATATCAAAAATATCAATAGCTCATTTCTTCTTCTTTCTTAATTCCCAAATTCAGTCTGATGTAACTCTGCTAACATGTAGAATTAACCCAGATTTATACCCTTAAACAAAGAAGAGAAAGACACATTGTAATCTGATTACTGAGACTTTTTACATGCATCAATATATGAACTTGAAAAACATTGTTACGTAATTGATCATTTTAGGTAGGGGCAAAAGAATACAAGAAAATCTGCAAGTCTTTTGAACAAACAAAAAAATATTTGCACTTGATTGGACAAAGAAAATAGGGAACTGCTGTGAAACACAAATAATGCCTTGTACGTATTCTTTACTGGTATTTTCTTTCTATATTATTTCTGATTTTACACCAATTTGTTTGGTTTTATAAGCCAAGAACTGTCAATATCACAGCCTCCACTGAATTCTTTCTTTAATCCTTCTTTTTCACATGTAGTGATTCCTATATTCTGCCAATTAAGCATAATAGTATGTAGACTCCTTTTTGCATAAGATGAATGCTTCCAAAAGGTGTGGAAAGTAGAAACTGAAATTTTGAGGTTTTGTAGTAGTATCACCTAATTTTTTATTTTGCGGAACTACCAATTTTGAGGGTTTTTTGTGAAGACATTCAATCCCTTCAGGTGTGCTCCTATCTCAAGTGTCCTTTAAACTCTGTCATAAATTAGCAATTAAAATATGCAAACCTAAGGAAATTTGTTATCTCTGATAAATGTCTTTATATTGATTATGCTTTTATGCAACATATAATTTGTTTTTTAACAAATTTGTAATAATATTTTATTGCCCATATATTCATCAACAGCAATAGCTAGTTCTGAAATCTATTATTGAATCATTCAGTTCTCTGATTGCTTTATCATATAATTGTTTTTTAAAGTCATTGAATAATAGCAAAATAAATTTTTTTTACTGTGCTAAATGCATTGTCAATTATTTTGTGTGTGCTGGTCAATGTATCTGAAGTTCAGCTATACTGACTTTTAGTATGGAGTGTACATTTTTTTTTCCCAAAGTTTGTCACACTTCTAAAAGTATCTCGGTGCTTTAGCATTCTGTATTTTTCTGGACAACAGCTTTGTCCACATTCAGATTTTATAGGGAGAACTGTAGAAGAATAAAAAAGAAAACATCTTGTTCTCACAGTAACAGCTCTGTCTTTTCTGTAAGAAGAACAGCAGTTTCATTAACTGCCTAAATTGCTTACTCAGTGTATACTGAAGGTCGAAAAGTTTTTGTCTGGTTTTGTTTGGCTCATTTCAAAGTAAGTCCTGCCATTTCTTTAAAATTTTCTTTTCTGTTCAGTTTTTACCAGTGTAACCTGTGCTGTTTGGGTTCTTCCTCCACGTACCCTTCATACAATTTACATTCAAGAGTCACTAGATAAAATTGAGAAAGTATTCTGGAAGATGAACGCAGAACTCTTCTGTGTCACCTGTAGTTCAAATCTTTCCTATAGGGTCAACTAGTGTTTATATGTTATTCTTTTTGCCATCTAACTTTTGGATTATTGATTGAGATGTGACCCAGTTTGAAGAACAGGATATGTATGCCTAATTTCATTGCTCCTTTTTCCTCAGTTTGTGGCTGTTAGATCAATGTTGATGAAAGCACACTGAAAGATGATTTGTAAAATAAATGAAGAATTCTTTTTTCCTTGAAATACACATATGGTCCTAGTAATATAAAATATAAAAGTGCAAAAAGTAAATGGAAAATTTGTTCATAATTTTGCTTAGATTTCATTTGTGGGTTTTTTTGGTTTTGTTTTTGTTTTTTTTTTTTAAAAGGCAGCACTGGACATGGTAGTCACTGGCTTTTTGTCTTTTTCCTGAAGGATTAGGCAGCTGTTTGATTCTTTTTTAACTCTTGAGAAACATATGTTTAGAGAGCATTCAGGTAAGTAGCCAATATGCACTGGAGTCTGTATACTGAGCCTTAGGCAGTATTTCTTGGACAGCCACCCTAATAACCAGGCTACCATACAGATCACCTTTTTTTCTTTTAAGAGTGGTCAAGCAATTATTTTTAAGACATGACTTTAGAATCTGGATCTAGAACTTCCTGTAATATAGTTTTATGCCTAAATTCTGCAGAATTGGACATATAAACAAACAGGTCACACTCAGAATTTCTTATAGTTTATGTAGCTCCCTTCTTGGAATATAGGGATTTCAATTACCCTTCAGAAACCTCTAATTTTTCCCTTAATCGTGCAAGACTTCATCTCCTAAATCACCTCGAATCATTCTGTGGTATTAGGTATCTACTTTATGGCATGTGTGTCTAAGGAGAACATCCAAAACACATGGTATCAATCCCTCCCATACTATTTTCATCTGTCTGCCTGCATCTTGCTGTTCACCCAAGCACATTTTTTCACTAAGTTGTCTCACATCTTTTCTTCTGCCTTCACCTCCTGATGTCCTCAAAGAGTGACCTAAGAAAATCAAGTGTTTACCCCTTTCACTGGCCTTGTTCCTACGAGTCTGATGATTTCTAGTGACATTCACAGAGTATTTGGACTACTGCTACTACACATGTAAGTCTTGCTTCACATCTGGAATCTTTTTTTTTTCAAGCCAAACTATCCTCTTATCTTCTAAAATTATGTGCATAAAATACGAGATTTTAAAATGTAATCCCTCTTCACAAAGAGAGGAATATCTAAGGTTAAATGTGGTGGGAAAGGATGGTTCAACAACTGTCGATCAAGTAATTATCAGTGCCGTAGTTTACTAATCCTTTCCTACACTTCTCTTTTTTCAGGGCAGAGGGGAGGGTTCATTCAGGTTTATCATGAAGCAGAAGTTCTGGTTGTCAATCAGGCTAAATTCTAGGGAAAACACTCAACTTGCACCAAGTTTAAACACCTAAATTCTACAGATTGATTAAAATGCCTACTCACAATTGCTGTGATCTCTCAGATTGGTCATGCTGGAACACAAAATTCCTTACGTGGCAAAGGAGCGTATAGTCTCTTTTACCATCATTTTGGGAACTAAGTGCCTAAAACCAGAATTCTGGCACATGTCTTTGGCCATGTAATTAAGGTATGTAATTTTGGACCTGAGTCACTTTAAATAAATCAACAGGGAAAACATCCATAGAAAATCCTGCCTGTTGATGCCGGGCCACTGTGAAGCTAGGGATTCAAATCAGTTGACCAAAGAGAGAATGAACAAGGGGGAGCTTAACACTGACATGGGCATTGACAGTGGGGACCAGAAACCTCAAGTCCAACCCTGTACCTGCTTTAGGGACATGCAGTTCTGTGCAGATAAACAGCACAAAACACTGTAAAATGGAGGGTTAAAATAATTTTCACACTTGCAGCCATTAAAGATTAAGTTGTGACATACCTTAGATCTCCTTCAAGAAAAGTTTCTCTTTCTTTGGCATTATGAAACTTGTATTTGCAAACTCCTTGTCATTACAGGAATACCAGTAGTACATTGTGGAAACAAGTACCCAGAATAGACAGATAGTCCAATTAATTAATGTTGGCTAGAGCCCTGAGATGACAATACCACTGCTTCTTCTTTCCTTCTCTCCCAATGCAGATGGAATTATGTTTTGTTTGACTAATTAGCAGAATCTAGATCATATATTAATTCATATAGTGAATGTCTTATCTTTTGTATCTATTAAGTTTGTACAAGAAGGAAAGGTTTAAAGATTTCAGTTTTCAGTTGTTGATAAAATGGAAACAATCAGTGTCCATTTAAAAGTTCCCTCTACTAACTATGATTGAATCTATGCAAAAATTTCAGTTGAATTTTTGATTGCATCTATGTAAAATGTATGAAAACTTTATACAGTCTAGTGTCCTGCAAGCTACCTTGTCATCAAGCTATATAGTGTCATTTCCTTTACAGACTGCATTGCTTCACATTGGCTGTGATTTGTATAGTTTATAGTTTTATATAGTTTAGGATTTCATATAAGATTTCACAGAATTACAAGGTTTCATACATTTGCTTGAGAATTATTATATTTTTCAGATTTATTTTAATAAACTAATAAGAAAATGAAGGAATATATTTATATGTAAAACCTGACATGTTAATAATATATATATTTAGATGGATGTTGATATTGAAGAATGGATGTTGATAAATAGATATTTAGATGGATGTTGATGGGAAAAGATTTGTTACATTGGATCAAATCAGTAATATATAAAATTAATTCTAACAACTCCTAAAGGCATTTGAAAGGATGTATTAAAACCAAATTTTTTAACCAGAGCAGATCAGGAAGATTGGCCCAAAAAGAAGAAAGGGTGCCCTTGTGGGATGTATTTGCATAGCAACGTCAATTAATACTTATAAGCTTCTGTGAATAAGCTACAATTAGAGACCTGATATTTAACAGAGAAGGTGTGACATAATCCTTTGTTTGAAATTCAGGACATTAAATCCATTTAATTTTACACTAGACCTGTGCACCATTTATTGTTTCTGTGAAAAATACTGTCTCTCTCCCCATCTTTTTTTGGTGTTTATTTTTGCTATTTTTGTTAGTGGCCCTATTGAAAGGAGCTATTCTCAGCTGCAAGAATGGAACAAATGGCCAACTCTGAAGTTGATTTGGATGCTAGCCCTCAAAATGCTCAAATCCATGTCATCTTTAATAGATCAGGAGTGTTTTGCAACATTGCCGTTAGTGAGGCAGTGTGTCTTTGTTACTCTAATGGATCCCTCTTGAATGGGGTCACTGGAAATATCAAAGTACACCAAATTGTCTCAGACACTTGGCAACATACCTTGAGTACAAAAAGAAGCACACTTTATAAAGCATCAGTTCTAAAAGAATGGGTTTTGCTTTCTGGTCTACGAATGTCTGGAGCTGCATGGACTCTCTGAGGTAGTTATGGTTCAACCCCCGTAGGCAGCTCAGCCTCACCCAGCTGCTCACTCATGCCCACACAGTTGGGTGGGGGAGAGAATTGGAAAGGTAAAAGTGAGAAAACTTGTGGGTTGAGATAAAGACAGTTTAATAGGTAAAGCAAAAGCTGCAAGCACAAGCAAAGCAAAACAAGGAATTCATTCACCACTTCCCATGGGCAGGCAGGTGCTCAGCATCTCCAGAAAAGCAGGGCTCCATCATGCCTAACAGTTGCTTGGGAAGACCAATGCTGTAACTCCAAACATCCCCTCTTCCTCCTTCTTCCCCCAGCTTTTATCGCTGACCATGACATCATATGGTATGGGATATCCCTTTGGTTAGTTAGGGTCAGCTGTGTCCCCTCCCAGCTTCTTGTGGACTCCCAGCCAACTTGCTGGCAGGGCAGCGTGAGAAACAGAAAAGACTTTGACGCTGTGCAAGAGCTGTTCAACAATAACCAAAATATCCCTGTGTTATCAACACTGTTTTAGTCACAAATCCAAAATGTAGCACCAAAGAAGCTACTATGAAGAAAATTAATACTATCCCAGCCAAGAGCAGTACAGATAAATATTAAAGTAGTAAAGAACAAAAGAAAACCTATTGCAAATTCACTATAGAGATTTGCAGCTTTACAGGAAAGGTTTTAGGTGTTTTCAAATCACAGAAGGTTGAAACCCAATGACCTAGGAGATCAAGGAGCCTCTGCCATTGCTCATTCAATTTAATCATATCTGATTGAACTGCAAATGTCCATGTTTTCAGTATATAAAGTAATTTATTACAATTAACTGCTGTATTATCGATGTTACTTTCTTACTATTTTCAGTTAAATCCTCAGTAGTGTTTTCCATGGGATGAAGGTTAGAATACATAAAATCTAAGAATAACTTCTGAATGAAAGCATAAAGAATTCTTTCCAATGGCTAAAACTTTTGACACAAGAACTACAAGATTTGAAATAACTTCTACATACAAAATCAAGAAGTTCAGCAGAATTCCTGACATGGATTTGAAGTCTTCACTGTATTTAGCACAGTTAGGGTACAGAAGCCTATTTAATTTTAGTGCCCTAATTTGGAGATCAAAGGCATTGAAAAGTTCTTGTATCAAAAACTAGGTTTAACCTTTAAAATTTTTTCACCTTGAAAACTTCAGCTTCAATTACAAATTACATTTTTCATACTTTTAAATATTCCAAAACCTTTTCCAGTGTTATCAGGGAAAAAACAAATTTTATATGTGGTCACCACCTCCTGAAACATGAGTTCTGGGCTTATTGCTAGGCTTTTGCTTTTCTGTTTTTCTTTATCTTTTTTCTTCTTCTTTTTTTTTTCCCCATAAAAGGAAGGATACTCAAAAAAATAAAGGGAGAGATCATTAGGAAGAAAGATCACAGTCACGTCATTCCCTTCTATTTTGCAGTTTTCTGGAACCACAGGCATTTTTTCTCCTTGCATAGAAAAGGTGAATGTTTCCTAGTTCCAAATTTTCTGTTAATTCTAGAATTGGTTAATCCTGCTGTCAAAACTCTGTAGGTTAGACAAGCTATCTCTCCTAGAGGTAACAATATAACCACAGCAGCATAAAATTAAAAAAAATATCTTTCTTCTTGGAAAGTTTTAATGGAAGTGAATGATACACTGTGAAAACAGAAGGATATTCAGCACTCTATCTTTGGACAAGAACATCTTTAGAAAGAATCTAATCCTGATTTTAAAATTGCTACTGATTAAGTATTTTTTATATTATATATACTTTCATATGTATATAAAATATTTATTTATATATATTATTTTATATTCCTTAAGAAATAGAGGAAGGGAGGAAGGAGGGAAGGAAGGAAGCAAGCAAGAAGGGAGGGAGGGAGACAGACAGACAGTCAATGTTACACAGAGAAGGCTAGGGTTCCTCTTCAAACCTCTCACTAGTCTCAGCTTAGTAAGACCCTCTGAGATGAAGTTTAATAAAACAAGTGTGTTCTTTTGGTTTTGATAGGGTTGAGATGTGAAGTGCACTCTTAGCACTTTTAAGACTGAATGATTGCTTTCCAGAGGTTTGATAAATTTCTGCTACTCTAAGTGAGGAAGCATTGTTCTGCACTGCAGCTCATCAGAGGCTCACAGTCTCACGAGGTCTGTGTGACAGAGCAGGCAGCGAAATCAGGCTGTACAGCACCCAGGCTTGGGCTCTACCCAGCTCTCTTTCTTTCCAAGCTCATCTTGAAAGACAGAGTAAAATTCAGCTAGTGTTTGCAGTTCTGTGCACTGGACTATGTGTACATGGACCTGCAGGCAAGGATTACCAGCATACACCTTGTTTAAACAGTTCTTTTCTCAGCTTAAGACCTAACTTTAAAGGTTACTATTTGTCGTGGTTTAATCCCAGCCAGCAGCTAAGCACCACGCAGCTGCTCACTCACTTCCCCCCCAACTAGTGGGATGGGGGAGAGAATCAAGGAAAAAAAAAGTGAAACTCATGTGTTGAGCTAAGAACAATTTAATAGAACAGAAAGGAAGAAAATAATAATAATGATAATAATAACAATAATAAAATGACAATAATACTAACAAAAGGATTGGAATATACAAAACAAGTGATGCACAATGCAATTGCTCACCACTCGCCAACTGATGCCCAGCCAGTTCCGAGCAGTGATCCACCCTCCCTGGCCAACTCCCCCCAGTTCATACACTGGACATGACGTCACATGGTATGGAATACCCCGTTGGCCAGTTTGGGCCAGCTGTCCTGGCTGTGTCCCCTCCCAACTTCTTGTGCCCCTCCAGCCTTCTTGCTGGCTGGGCATGAGAAGCTGAAAACCCCTTGACTCAGTCTGAACACTACTTGGCAGCAACTGAAAACATCAGTGTGTTATCAACATTCTTCTCATACTAGATGCAAAACATAACACTATACCAGCTACTAGAAAGAAAATTAACTCTATCCCAGATGAAACCAGGACAGTATTTAAACAGTGTTATGCTATCAGGTTGGCAGCTAACTTTGCTGTTTGCTTCACGAGGGAAGTTTAGCAATGTGTGTTTAATTAGATCCTTTCTAGGACCACCAGCTGTTTCCAAAATTCAACAGCTGAAAATATTTCTGTTCATTCACCCTGCCCTGCTCTTATTCCTCAAAGTTCTGCTCTCTTAGCAGGAAAATGGAAGAAGAAAAATGTTTTAGTGCAACATAATTTTTATATTCTGTCTCACCTCCAGTAAAATGCATTTTAAAATTTACCAATATTGTAAGATTTACAATCTTGACAGGTAAGAGTAAGCACAAGTAAAGTAGGAGAGATCTCAATAACCCCATGAAAGTAGAAGAACAGGTGAAAGAGACACCCATACTACCAAGAGAAATAAAAGTGTAGGGGGAACAGAAGTGAGCATATTTTTTTCCCCTTCTGTTAAGACTGTTCAGAAAAAATATGCTGTAATATTTATTTTATGAACTTGTTTTGTATTGATTTTGATCATGTGAGTCATGACATCATTCCAGTTACTATGTACACATATATGTGAAAATTTTCTTACTTTCATATTTAATCTATGTGAGATATTATGTTCTCTACTATTCAAAATGAAAAGGAAATACTGCATGTGTCCCTCTTAACTGTAACAATCCTTTCTAGATTTCCACTAAGGTTTTTCCTTCCATGTTTAAAGTTCCTCCTCCCATTTATAAGATGCATACAAAACTTTATAAAATACAGAATATTTGAGTTAGAGAGATCAACTCTAGTGCATGATTTATGTAAACTTGTATCTAAGCATATTCTGTACATTTGGAACTAGATATGCATTAACACTAACAAAGAGATATAGACCACAGAGTACATACAGCTTTGTGAAATAACTCTTTTCCCCGTTCAACACAGAAATTCAGTAGTAAGTTAAAAACATACCAAGGGACATGGGGGTGAGTGAAAATGGTGAGGTTGTAACAGACGTGAGGATAAACCAATCTCATACTTTTCAGAAAGTAGGAGTTTCTCATGCTTTGGAAACTTCCTACTTTTCTGAGGATTGGCTCTTTTATTTCTGGTTAACAATCATGACAGTTTATAGTTTATTGCTAAAAAGTAGATGTGAAATAAATTGAATTTCACTCTCACTTCTTTCACCAAGTTCCCTAGGGATTCTAATACTGTAGCCACATCGGATGTTCTTGGAGTACAACAAGAAAAAGATGCTGTTTGATTCCTATCCATAAGCAGCACATTATGTTTTTTTCTTTATTTAAGCTGTAGTTGTTAGTGTTAAAATACGAACCTTGCTCCACTCTGAAATTAACATGCAGCTATTTTTTTCTCTTTATGTCTTTGGTAGTCAGATTAAAATGTTCTCTACTGTGGTATTTGACTAGAAAAAAGCACCTTTCCTCTCATAACTGCTTGGACAAGATGAGAATAGCGATTGAATAACACTCCTGTGATTACCAGAGAATATTCACATTAAAAAAGCAAATAAAATAAGCTTCTATATAATGTCTGAGCACAAAGATGAGAGAAAAAAAAGCATTATGTAAATCTATTCCTTTTTAAAAACCACCTCCATGTGATTCCTAACTCACATTTTGAGAAGCAGAAGCCAGCAGGGAAAGCCATGCAGCACACGACTCAGGTGGCTATTTTCTACTTACTGGAACATTGCGGGTTTAAAGGTTCAGATGAAATGTGAAACTTCTTGTGTTCAAGCTCAGTGAGGAAAGGCTGAAAAAAAGAGGAAACAAACAGAAAGCAAAAATGCAAATGAACCCAGAGACGAGTAGGTAAAATGAAAATTGAATATAGAAAATTGGTGCTAAACAGTAGGAAAAAAAAAAAAGAAGACGGAAAAGCATAACAGAAGCTCATGTTCATGGGCTCTAATTAAATGTGACAAGTGTAACGCACTCAAAAATTAAAACACACTCCAGAATTAATTCCTGAGGCTTTGTCTAGATTAGTAAACTAAACAGTACCAGGGCAAACACTTGAATACTGGCATGTGAGCATTTATACTACCAAATCAATAGCAGAGTCTCTGCAATAGTTTTGGCTTTGGCCAGAGCAGACTGAGATTAGGGTGAGCAGAAGCTGGGGCCTGCTCCTGCCAGCCCTGCCAAAGGGCAATCCTCTCGGATTCTGGAAGGGGAGAGGAGGAGAGAGTGCAAAGCGATCTTAGCTACATGAGTACAAATCCTGTTGTGCTACTTGCATTCAAGGAAAAACTATGGTCCCTGGACAATTTTGTTTACTAGAATAGATATATTCAATGTTCATTCAATGTAATTCAAGAACCTGAATTATACTCAACCCCCTGCCCCTCTGACCCTAAAGCAACAAACAACTGACTTTACATCACTGCAAGAAATCTCAGTGAAACAATGGAAAAGCTTGCATTTTACATCCCTTTGATAATATACGCTTATTTTTTGTAAAAAGGTATTAGTATCTTCTGTGGAGATTATTCAGAGATTGAAGACAGCATAGTTCCTTCATATTACAGAATCTGATTTTGCCAAATTTTGATTGATTATGCTAGGTAAGCCCAAGTTGTTATTTATTTCTGTAGACCATCTGTGAAGTAATACAGTCTATTACTATCTATTATCAGTATTTTCATTATGTTTACTACAGTTGTCATCATTACTGATGCCAATATTACCAATGGCTATTCTGACCTTCTGATTTTAGGACAAGTAATATTTGTACTCTATAAGTTAGTAAAAAGCACTGCCTGCATCACAGTTCTTTCATAATTGTAAGGAAAACTGTTAACAGATCCACACTGGACATACAACGCTTAGAAATTCATAGCACACGATGCAGTCCTTGATCTTGCTGCCTAGCTGTAATGAGAAAGACAAATGGTATGGTTGATGTCAAATGCCCATATACTTATGATTTCTGACAGGAGCTACTCTGAAATTTTCAAAGTGCCTGTGCAATTTTAATATTTTATGCTTGTTAATTTCAATGTTAATCCAAATCTATTAGACTACTCTGAAAATCTTATCCATAAAATGCTGTAGAACACTTGTAAAACATATGTAAAATTGGGATTTCTTCATCTCATTCTGCATTCACCTTTGTCAGACTGTTATTTTAACCTTTCTCATTATCCATTAAATACAGAGAGTTATTTAGAAACAAGGAATGCATGAAGGTTTTTTAACTCTCTCATTATCTTATCATTAAAACAGTTTATTCTTCCAGTAAACATTGCAACATGTGGTAGAAACACTAGACCGACAGCGCTATATTTCAAAAGTCAATTTTCTTTAATGATATCAAAATGCAGTGGTCAAATTGAACAGGAATGTTACATGATATTGAAATATGACAGCCAGACTGAACAGGAATATTAGGTCATAAACACTGCGACAAACACAACTTATCTACAGGTTCAGGACATCAGTTGGAAACTATCACTACACGAACAATAACCAAACCTAAGCTTAGAATGATGACTCAAAATGCGCATGTCACTCACCGATGAGGCGAGGCACTCAGGCCCAGGGAGTTTCCTTAGATGGCGTCCCGATCTACGGGGAGAGTCGCCGACTGCAGACCTGCTGCTCTGAGGAACGCTGGCTGTTTTGGGTTTGTGTGTGGGGGTTTTGGTAGCGGGGATGGGCCGCAGGGCCGGCTCCTGTGAGAAGCTGCCAGAAGCTTCCCTGGCTCCACGTCGGAGCCGCCGCTGGCCCAGGCCGAGCCCGTCAGCGACGGCGGCAGCGCCTCTGGGAGAACAGCCTTGAGAAGGGGAACCTGCAGTGAGTGGGGGGATCGGGATGGGAGAGGAACCCCTGTGCGGATACGAGGGGAGTGAGGAAGGAGGGGAGGAGGAGCGGGGAGGAGGGGATGCCCCCGCAGCCCGTGGGGAGACCAGACGGCAGGCTGTCCCCCCCCAGCCCACGGAGGGGAGCGGGGGAGCAGATGCCCACCTGCAGCCCGGGGAGAGAGGAGCCCACGCCGGAGCAGGGGGATGGATGCCCCCCAGGATGGCCGGGACTCCACGGGGAAGCCCGCGCTGGAGCAGGCTGTGACTGAAGGACTGCAGCCCGTGGAAAGGACTCATGCCGGAGAAGTTCGTGAAGAACTGCAACCCATGGGAAGGACGCACATTGGAGAAGTTTGTGGAGAACTGTCTCCTGTGGGAGGGACCCCACGGTGGAGCAGGGACGAGTGAGGAGTCCTCCCCTGAGGAGGAAGGAGCGGCAGAGACAAGGTGTGAGGAACTGACCCCAACCCCCATTCCCCGTCCCCTTGCGCCGCCGGGGGGAGGAGGGAGAGAAAACCGGGAGTGGCGTTGAGCCGGGAAGGAGGGAGGGGTAGGGGGAAGGTGTTCTAAGGTTTGGTTTTACTTCCCATTATCCTTGTTTTGATTTGATTTGTAGTAAATTAAATTGATATTGTTTCTTTCCCAATTGAGCCTGTTTTTTGCCCATGACCATAAGTGGTGAGTGATCCCTCCCTGTCCTTGTCTTGACCCACGAGCCTGCCTTTATAATTTCTCCTCATCCCACCGTGGCAGGGCGGGAGGAGTGAGCAAGCAGCTGCGTGGTGCTTTGTTACTGGCTGGGTTTAAACCACGACACTGGCTCAGAGGGGTCTTCTGTTGGGCTCCATTTATACCCTAGTCAGATCAGGGCTTGTGGTCATATATGGTCAGGGGCCTAGAAACTTCTTTTAACCGAGGTGTTTTGTTGGATGCGGTGTTTCTGGCGGGCTCAGGTCGCTGGGGTACCTGACTTGGGGCATTCCGTACGTAACTCCAGTCACCACCTGGACCAGGTGGTTTGATCCCCAAACCACGGCTTCTAGTTTTAACTCTTTCTTTTCAGCGGTCGAGAAGTTTCAGTCTTTGTCGGGGCGGGTATACCATCCACACAACATCAGCAAGATTAAAAAAGCCAGCTTTCTACAGTACTGGGACATTCCACTAGCAAACTTCAACAACAAATACAAGCCCCAGACTGACCAACAGAACTCCTATCTGAAAGTCAGATGAAAGAATGCTGTAGGAGTCTTAACTCTTAATAAGACCTATATTAAATCCAGCATGGTGTGGCACGAGGGAGATCTCCCACTGCATCATCTGAGGAAGGGGATGCTATAGAGAAATGATGGCTTTCTCAGACCAGAAAGCCACTGTTGAGTTTATCCCTCACTTTCTTATTTTAGCCAAATAATATTATTAATGATAATTATAATTCTAGGTTTATGGTGTTATAATAACCTTGTGAAAAAGAAAAATCAGGAGCATAACCAAAATCTTGCAATAATTATTTGTATACAACACTATTTTCAGTTGGATAACAGAGACTTGGAAAGTTCAAAATGTCTGAGATACATTAATTCATTCTGATAGTGATGGTAATTGTTATGGCAAATAAAGATGGGCAGCAAGTTATTTCTGTTAAAAGATTAAAATAACAAATATATTAGTCTTACATTTCAGTTTTAAAAACTAAAAACATAGATTAATATAAAAAGCATGAAGCCATAACATTAAAAAAATTAGATCACGTATATCAGATTGAATGGTCCGTGTTCATTAGGATATTCTTAGCAATACGAAACTTGTGTAAATTTCCCAGCTGTAATTTCTATGCCATTTCCGAATACTGTAGATAGGTAATCATACTAATAGCTTTGAATACTATAAAAGACAATGAACAGGAACAGAATATATAAAATATGTAGAAATTAGAAAACACTTATGCAAATGAGTAGTCCTTTTATCTGCATACTTAACTCTTGTCCACATAAGAGATTCCCAATTTCCTGAACAAATACAATTCCTAAATAAATAATTTCACACATGTACTTGTAAAATGAATTCATACTCTACCAAAAAGGAAACAAATATTTATTTGTAAACTCTAGAAAAATAAGAGTGAGTGAGTGAGTGTGTGAGTGGAAGAGTGAACAATCTAGGAATCAAATTAACATGCTATAAAATATTTAAGAAGAGAAAATAGAACTAAAGCTATGTTGCTGTAAAGCTGACATATTTACAGCATTATCACTGAAGATTGTTATTGCATTTTTTACTGAGTCAATAACTCAGACTAAATACAGCAGTATTGATATTTCAATTTACTTCCATGTGAAAAACTGTTTCGTTATCCTATCACCAGGAATTATTTGAAAATTAATGAAAGCAAGCTACCTAGTTCTGCATACTACAGCCCAGTAGCTTAAAATGACAACAGATGGGTAAAAACAAAGTTTGAAAAGACCTTTTTATAAATTCTGCTAATCTTAGTATGAATCATTCAATGCTAGTAAATCCAACATCTGTGCATTTATAAAATATAACAAAGACAGCATAAATGTTATGAAGTAGATTTTTTCTATATTTCAGAATAACATTGCTCACTAATGACCAGTGATTTCAAGTTCAACCATGTCGCTCTTTTAGAGGCAAAACTTCCCTAGGAGTTGTAGGGGAGCTTTAAAAAATTACCGTAGGGTACAGAGATCTTAAGTGGTGGTTAATAAGAAATCTATGTTGGAAGTCATAACTACAAGAAGTCTTAAGTATATAGCAGAAGATAAGCTAATAAACACTGAGGAAGAGCTCACAAATATGTGAGAATGAGGCGTACAGATCCTTATGGGCTGCAGGTCACACATTTGGCTAGCAGACATTGAAGGCAGAGAGACAGCTACATGTTTCTAGGTGTGCTACCAGCAACACCTCTGATAAAATTAACTCAAAACAATTAAAACCAGTGTGAGGGGTGTCACATATTAGCCCAGCTCTCAACGGCCTGAAATTAGGAGATGGCCACTGTGCAACAGTGGCGCTTTAGGATAAGGAGGAGACATATGTGATTTTAAGGTCTTTGTACACATTCTGTGATTATTCTGAGCTTTAGAAAAATACTCTGAAGCCCAAATATTCTTCAGTATCTTCATAAGTGAAAGAAGATTTTGGCCCAAAGTACTTTTTGACTGAAGTGAGGGTTGAACCAGATAGACTCCAGAGATCCTTTCCAACTAAGTCTTCCTATGATCAGGTGATTCCATGGTTTTTTATAACCTGATTCCTGGAATGACAGTGCTGTCCTTCTTTCATAGGTGTGAATTTCTGCAGCCAAATGTTGAGCAAAGCAAAGTGCAATTGTTTTAATTTTCTCGTACAGACTATTTGTCTTTAACAATTAAGAAGTCCAAAGGGGAAAAAAATGCTGCAAGGAAGAGAGAGGTACAAACACAACGCCAGTAAAAGTGATGAGGCAGTTTATATTGTACTGAGTACATGGACAGTCCTGTGTTTATTATGTGACCGTTCTGTGCAGCTGCCAGCAAGCATGATGTCAATTTGCAGGCAGTCACCAAAGTCACTGAATCAGGGGGTTTTGTTAGCCAACTTTCACTCATTTTACATGAGAAAGCAATTAAAATCTCTTTGTTTAAAAATAGTGAAATAGCAGAGTCTACTTTTTGAGGTACTGGGGCAGACTGGAACAGAAATATGCCAGGGAAAATAAGCAGGGTTTGTCTGGAGTGGTGCAGAGAGTGGAGTTACTGATTTGTGGGACTGTATGTCTGCGAATAACAGAACCTGAAAGATAACAGAAACAGGAAAAAAGATACAGAAAGCCAAGCAAAATAAGAAACATGACTGACAGTGGTCCAAAAGGCAGAAGACAAAGATTGATTTGTGTGGTCTCGAGAAAGACTGGAAATCAGGTTGTGAAACAAATGAAACCTCCTGGAGGGTGTTCTTTCCGTGCTTAGGACAGCAGAACTGTGCCTGTGCTGCAATACTGTCATGAGTGAAAACTGCAATAACTTTGCAATTCCACTTCTTCGTTGTCTTCAACTGCACTTTCCAATATGCTCTCAGTAAAGCTGGATTCTCATTATACTCAAATATAGAATTGAATTCATACTTCATGCAAAATACTTCTAAAAAAGGAAACATTGCATGATATGGCTCTACAGCATTACTTACACTTGTCAAACCCTCATTCATTTTACAACCTATCTCTAAGTTAGAAGTCAGGTGGATTCAGTTACTTTAGTTTAAGAAATATTTGGAAATGTTCCCAGGTTTTTAAGACGTCTGCCCAAACTGTGGAAAAAACTGTGGATGTCTATTTTTATCCTTGTTTGTTTTCTAACATACTTCTTTTTATTAGAAACTTTTAAATAAAAAATGGCAAACACAGCAATATTCTTTGTGCAGAGCTTTCACTATTCCCTTCTCTTATTTACTAGCAAAAGCTATTCACTTCTGCAACAGACCAGCGTGTTAAAATATATGTTTTTTCTAAGAATTAAGTTATTAAATTAACAAATTAATATTCATTAATATGCATCCATTAATCATCTGGACTAGTTTGTAGACAAAAGCTAGAAGAGGAATGAATGTTTCACATGAATGTAGTTATTCAGGTTGTATTTCCATTTAATCCTAAAGTGACAGACTTCTACATTTCAGTTTTTGTACATACAGAGAAAGATTTGTCAAGCTAGAAAACTTTATCTGTCAGGTTTCGGAGAATGCCAGGCCTGATATCATACACTATATTAGTAGTACACACCATAATTGAACATCTGTTAATTCATATAGTTTTCTGAGTAGGGTTATATTTAATTTGTTATTCTGGTATGAGAATTTTTATTCATGTTTGACATCATCTTTTGTGAAAGGAAAGTCTCCCTGTATTGGCAAGACCTTGTATATAAGGTATCAATCTCGAGAAACGTATAACAACTTTCACTTTGCAGTATCTTGCCATGATCTCTACATTTCCTCTTTCAAGGGAGAACTATGCAAACAGTACACATTTTAATTCAATGATATTCAAACTTTAGTCTATGCCTGTCCCTGGACACCGAACTGTTTCTAAGTGCTCTATGTAATGTAAATAAGAAAAGCAGATTTAATTTATTAGGTTCCAGACTACTGTACTTCAAAATGGTTTAGTGTTCAAAAATAATACAATAAAAGTTTGAAAAGTACTGCTTTAACTTTAGCATGGGATTTTACAGATATGGCTTTCATTGAACTTAGTGGAAATCATAAATAAATTTGTCAGAAATTAATATATGAACAGAACTTTTCACAATTTGTGGTCTACTTAAAGACCTACAGTGGTTCCTCTTAACAATCTAGAGTTGTATCAGTCATCTGTGCTGTATATTTCAGTAAATAAAAATAATATGAGAAAGGAAAATTGTGAAATAAATCTCTCCCCACCCCACCCCCCCATTTATTATTGTCTTTTATAGGTCTTGAAAACACATTAAGGTTCCTTAACCTGAATTGTTAGAATCTTATATTTCAATGAAAAAAAGATTAAAAAATCCAATAGCAGGAATATGAAGGAACAAGTTATATAATATTTTGTATAACTATACGTGAGCATAGCATAGGTCCTTCTCTTTCTGAACTCTTACGGTCTTTTTTTTTTAAGCTTTCAACACTGAAGGACAGGTACCATCTCCCCATGTGTTTCTGTGGAGCACCTAACTCACTGGGATTTGACCCTGGTGATCAAAATGAGTCTCTAGGTACTTTTCCATTTTAAATATTAAATAAATGTATGCACACTGTCATTTTTGCTTCATGTCTTAGTGATGGCAGAGAAGGAGGCAACACAAAATCACTTTCTCATTCTTTGTCACTAATCTGATTAATATAAACCCTCTTTCTTCATCAATCCAGTGCATTAACGTGGTACAGGAAGGTTTGGACTTCAAGGTAAGTATTTACATTATTTTTTCAAAAGGAAGGGGACTGTATCAACAGCATCTCTACATACAGAGCTTTGAAGTTTTCCCTGCAGACCTTGAAAATGTAGAGCATGGTCTCAGGCTTCATGGCAAAATAAATGTTGGCTGGAATCCAATTTTAACTTAGGCACCTTGCTTGGCAACTCTGTTAGCAGCCATTTTATCTCATTTTTGCCATCTAAAAGTTAGATTCTACTATCATCTGGAGTTCTCATACTTTCAGTGGAGAGAGACAGCTAACTTTGAGAAGGCTAATTATTTGCTGTATCTTACATGTACTTTGGTATTGGAAGAATTTGATTACCTAGCACTACCTGTGATTGTGGCTTTTCAATAGTTAAAAATTATTTTAATCTCTAAGCACAGATCTTTTTTTCTCCTGTGCAGCACCTCAGGCAACCTCTCACTCTTGTTCTTACAGTGGCATCTGGAAACAAGGGGAAATATTAGACACTGTATGGTCATATAGCAAGTGGTGATACTGACAGAGCTTGCATTTCCAACAGACACTACTAACAAAAAATGCAGAAAGGGATATAACATCCTCCATTAGTTGAGTATGGCAGGGTATAAAATTCAGAGAAGGGCAACAAGGAAGATCAAAAGGTATGGAACGGATTCTATGCAAGGGATGACTAAATAGCAAAGGGCATTTCAATCTGGAAAAGACTTGTCTGAGGGCAGATACTTGGATTCTGAGTGGCAAGGACAGATGAATAGGGCATGATTGCTTTCAAAAAGAAATAGGATAATTTCATGGAAGAAAAATCACTGAAGTGATAGTAGATGCAAAGACAACAAACATGGCTTAGAAAATCCCAGAAATTTGGTTTGCAAATTCTTTAGGCTGGGAGAGTGTTTTGGGGAAACAGACTTTGTTCTCGCACTCTTCTCTAGCTGTGTCGGAAAGGCCACATTCAGACAGAGGTTCCTCTGGTCAAACAAGCTCTGAGCATTCACATATTCTTCCTCACTAACCTGCATGCCTGCTGCAGCCCAGCAGAGGGGCAGCAATTTCTCTCTCCAGCAGAGGGGACCACTGGCAATGTTTAGCTTGGGGAAGGAAAAGAGGCACAAAGGGAAACACAATTTCACATAACCTCAAATTAAAAAGTTAATATCAACTATTCATGATGATTAAATGGTTTCCCAGCCTGAAAAATCCAATATAAACCAACTTGGGCATGAATTACAAGATCAGTCATTCTGATCCAAACATGAAAGAGTTTGGAAAAAACAAATATACAGTGTGCCTGCTTGGCCCGACACAGCCATATTCTGAGAGTGAGATGTCAGCTTACATTTTTTTCCTTCTCTGTGAGGAGAGTGATTTGCTGCCTAGAGATGGTGACTCTTTCAGGACACTATCCCACCAAGTGCACCTGGAGAAGGAAACCATATGCACATGACATTAACTATTGGGTAATTCCTGGTCCTGGAGCTGTAAGTGGATGTTTTCCAGGAATCAGCATCCCTCAGTTTAGCTCATATTTTGGTATCAAGCCCGAAGAGCAAGGAACTTGTGTCATGTGTGCTTCATGTCAAGACCGCTTTGTGCAGAGGACATGAAATCTGTCACAATCCATGCTTATACTGTCTGTAGGGTGCAAACTCTGGAACACATTATCCTTCCTTCTGGGTACAGGTTTCCTGGCTCAGAGACCTACTGGCATCATTCCAGACTGCAGCCTGAGAGCAAAGTAGTACATATGCACTGAGGGGAATTGGTGACAAGGTAGCAAACCAAGATTCTTTATCCTCTGAGGGGTTGCTATTATTAACTATATAATAATAATAATAATAATTACTATTTTTTAAAATATAATACAATAGAACAATCATATTTTCAAAGCTTTATAGCTAAATGACTGAAATAAAACAAATGAAAGTAAAAATGGGTTAGAAAACAAACAGTAATTATTGTAATGATATTATGAAACACAATGTTGTTATGCATACATGACTTATGGCAGTTATAGAATAAAACATAATATCAATATAGTTTTGAATAAAATCACGACAAAGTGTGCCAATCTGGCTAAAAAAGTTAAAAAACCAACTGAACAAACAGAAAAAAACACAAAGGTAAAAGGTTGTAAAAGGCAATGAAGTATAATGAGGACATTCAAGTAAACATTTTTGGTAACACACTACTTTCCCTAAATCAATCTTTACAGCAGGCAGTGATTATGAAATTAATATTGTGCATACTCCTTACCAATTTGTGGATTTAATATTGTTAACTGAAGCCAAACCAATTAGTATACAGTCTTTCAGGTCTGACTAGATTAGACATAGTTTCATGGTACCAAAATGCATAGGAAGTATATGCTGCATATATAAAAGTATTTTGCTTGGCTTTGTGAAGAGTACTGAGGAGATGAATAGTGTATTTTGTGTTTAGTGATACCTTTGATTTGCACTCTGAAAATAGACTCTTCATGAATACTTTTTTTGTTGGTTTTGTGGTTTGGTTTTTGTTTTGTTTGGTTTTTTTTTTTTTTTTTGTGAGGGGGTTGTTCCTTTTTAATGTACATTGGGTTAATGAACCAACAGGACTTGTAGACACAGAGTCTGAAAGTGGCTGTAGGCAATTTCTCTTTTGTGTTTTTTCCTTTTTCATTTTTTTTTTGTTCTGTTTTTTTAAAGACTGAGCAATGTTACAGACTAATAGCTTATGGCAGTCAGCTAATGAGTTGAAACTTCACTGAGATAGAAGGCACACACAAAGGAAATGGATGAAAAATCAAAATGACAAGGTTGTTAAGGTAACTCTATCTTGGTTATGTATTTAGGAAGCTTATTATGATGCGGTGAAATGAAAACTTAATAAACCTATCTAGTCATTATGAAGAAAAAAAAGAGACATCTTATTTATTAACTGCAAGATGCACAGATTTGCTGTCACTGTGTTGTAATGGAAATGAAGCAAGTGAAAAACAGTACCCAACTGCCCCATATGACTAGCCCATGCCAATACAGAACATTAAGAAGTAATTTTAAGAAGTTGCCTTTTCACATTAACTTTGTAAAACCAGCTGACTTCATGATTTTGTAAATGAGAATTTAAATGAAAGTATTCTGTCCATTGAGAGCATGGGAAGAATGCTAACAGGGCTTTGCAATTACTGCCATGATGTGCTTTCAGTGCACTTTTCTGCTAACTTAAATACACAGGTTCATGCTTACACATACTCGCAAAACATCAGACACCAAGGAAACTGCATAAAAAGAGCAGTTCTTTATCCTATCATACCATGGTTTATCAAAATACCATTGTCTGTGTGATTCACTAGTAGTCATGTATGCTTCTCTTCTTGCTGAAGTCATAAGCTTTTTTGAATACCACTGTGTATGAGGGCCACACTTACCCTGGGCTGTACTGTGCTCTTAGTCCTTCTCCAGTTCTCTCAAACTCCCTGTCCCTAGACTTTCAGAAAAAGCAGAGAAAGTAGGTGGGTCATTCAAAAATGCTTTCAAGGTTGCAATGTTCATTGGTGGTAGTTAATGAGAAGGCTGAGGTGGAGACACCAACAGTGATGAGTGTGTGATATAACAACATAAAATAAAGGCACAGATAAGAGACTCTGCAAGAAAAGGAGATAAGTATATGTCTCCACATGCTATCAAACTGTTTGTTAAACAACTAAAACAAGTCAAATAAGAATATTGCAGGAATGTGTTCTGTTTCAACCTTTCAAACTTTAAAATATGATGATACTATTGGTGCCAAGTATCCCCTGAGGATGGTGGAAGTGAGAATGCCAGCTGCACCAGCTGAAGCAAGATTGGACTACTGCTTTCCTGAATTTGGCATCTGATCTGGCAGCTAAATCCAGCATATAATACTTGACAAGCATGACTGTTTTTCCCACATAAATTTCAGATGGCAATACATTTTGGAACTGGGCCAAAAATGTTGTTTATGTGCTGGTAGAATGAATCTTAATTTTTGGTAGCAAGATAGGCTGCCAACTGGTAATGTAATGATATACAACACTGATCATTTTGATTATCTTTCTAGTGAAAGAACTTAGTGCATGTAGCAACCAACTCCAAAATTCACAAGCAAATACTGAGACAATTGGAAATATTTGGTCTTACCATTACACTACTGGAAGATTCTTGAGATGTCCACATTGTGTAGCTGCTTGCTGGTTTTGTGGACATTTTTTTCCAGGGAAAAAAAAAGATACTTAACTGATTGGTCTAGGTATGAGACAGAACATTTTACATGTATCCTTAGGATCATTTGTTATCTATAACAAAGTATTCACAAGAATCCAAAATTTTCTTGTCTTTATGGCAAAGATGGTAGAAGCTAAGGATTGTTCTGATGGTGAGATAGTGTACTTCAAAAATAATTCAAAGATGAGTTCTATAATTTTAGCTTTACAAAGGAGAAATGATACAATTTGATCCAATATTGGCATTGTCAGTTAAGAAGCTCCATATATATTTATTCAGTCTCCTTAGGTGTAAAATAAAATTGATCCTTCTGAATAAGAAAGTACCAATACAATATAGTTCCTGTCACTAACTCTATGGCTTCTCAACAAAGCAGTGAAGTTTTTTTGGTTGATTTTTTTTTTTTTTTTAATGATATGCTTTTAGTAAGCATTGAATACAATTATTTAACTTCCCTACTTTTTATTCAGTTATTCAACAGAGTCATAAAGGAAGCTGAAGTAGCTATACTACTACTCACACATTCAATACAGAAAATTTCTTTATCTTCTTGCAGTCATTGCTAAGAATAACAGTGGTGTCAATTTGTTTTCTATAGAATATACAGGACAAACTTTGACTTCATTGAAGGGTGTGCTGGTTTTGGCTGGGATAGAGTTAATTTTCTTCATAGTAGCTAGTATGGGGCTATGTTTTGGATTTGTGCTGAAAACTGTTGATAACACAGGGATGTTTTTGTTGCTGCTGAGCAGTGCTTGCACAGAATCAAGGCCTTTTCTGCTTCTCCCCCCACCCCACCAGCGAGGAGGCTGGGGGGGCACAAGGAGTTGGGAGGGGACACAGCTGGGACAGCTGACCCCGACTGACCCAAGGGATATTCCACACCATATGAAGTCACGCTTAGCGTATAAAGCTGGGGGAAGAAGAAGGAAGGGGGGACATTCAGAGTGATGGCATTTGTCTTCCCAAGTCACTATTAGGCGTGATGGAGCCCTGCTTTCCTGGAGATGCTGAACACCTGCCTGCCCATGGGAAGTGGGGAATGGATTCCTGGTTTTGCTTTGTTTGCGTGCACAGCTTTTGCTTTACCTATTAAACTGTCTTTATCTCAACCCATGAGTTTTTTCACTTTTACTCTTCTGATTCTCTTCTCCATCCCACCAGGGGGGGGTGAGAGAGCAGCTGCGTGGTACTTAGTTGCTGGCTGAGGTTAAGCCATAACAAGGGAGATGAATACTACTTCCAGAATTAATGTAATTTCACCTTTTCTTAAAAATAAACTTATTTTCTCATGATGTCTCATTGTTTTATCAGAATTCTGATTCAGGCTCCCATTCTCATCAATAAACTGGGCTCCTTGAACAGCTCATATTGTACAATGAGGTAGTAGATAGCAGGTAATGTCGTCCCTCATAAGCATCTTGGGTTAACTTGTGCATCAGTCCTTAGAGAAGGTAGTGTGTTAATAGGCATCTGAACTATCATTCCCAAGAAAAATTTTGAACTATGGATCAATTAGGGAGAACTGAAGCATCTATAATTAACAAAAGATTCAACAAAACCAGTATGAAACAGTATTGTTGTTATCAGACTGTTTCATTGGTTGTCAAAGGAGTCTGAAAAAGTAGCTCAAACACAACAGTGTAGTCATATGACTTCTGGACTAGAGCTGACTCATGGCTGACATCTCCTTAGAGGCAGAAAAAATGGATGACTATTCTGCCTGTATTGATACACAGGTAACCTCATACGCTAAAGATAACTTATATTTCTTTATCCTTTGGATAAGGGTTTCCAATACCTAAAGTAAGCAAAATAATGTAAATGTGGAATTAAATTTCCAACATTTTATAAATCACATTTTTTTTCTGTTTGCATGTTCACAGTTTCTGAAGAGTAGCAGTCTGGTCTTGAATCAAGTTCAGTCGTATTTTCTAAATAGCTCACTATGTTTTTTTCCTTTGAAATGTTTGACAAATACGTATGTCTGTGATTCACTCATTTTATGCTGCAGGTCAAATAACTTGTGTGTGTATTAGTCCATAATTAATTCATAGAATTGTATAAAATATTTCAAATAATAAGTTCTATGAGTAATATTAGCCGAAAATGTGTATGACAGATGTGATAGGTTGTTTATCGAAATGTTTCCATTATTCTCCACTTCTAAAAATCCAGCCCAATAATATGTGATATATTTAGAATACAACTATGTAAATAATTTTCAAAGTTCTTATTCCAGCTTTTATGGAAAATCCACTACTGTTCATTTAGCCTTTTTAGTGACTGACCCAAAGTTCAATGGTATCTCGAACTGTTCTTCTATTACTTCATCAGTCTCTGGATCAGTGGCTTCGCCCAAGAATAGGAAGGGCTTTCGATAGAGGTTGCTCTGAACTTCACCACTGCATATCTTATTCCATTATCCATTGCTAATTTACATGCATATTTGAAATCAAAGTCAGTTGAAAAACAGTATGCAATTAGATTAATTTATCTTTTGAATACATTTATAAAAAGAATAGTGAATTCACCGCAATTACAGCATTTCTTTTCAAAATACTAGTAGACCAGATGACCTGGGTAATGTTTCACTTTTTAAATTGCATGTACAGAAATAAGTAGTTATATAGCTAAATATAACCAAGGTGTACTGATATTTAAAGAAAGAGAGATGGGTAATTTTCACACCTGTTTGCATTTTATGTTGGTTTCTACAGAAGATTGGGGTGGGGGTAAGTTGAGTCAGGCTATGCTATTATATTTCTGCAAGGACTTGCAGAATTTTAATGGCATCATTTTTGCTATTCCACAGTCAATACACATTCTCTCTTCTATTTTCTGTCTCTGTGGTTTTCATAGGTTTCACTTGTCAGTGTTACGCATTTTTGTTATGTTAATGAATAGAGAAAGCTCATACAATTTTAAAATATCTTACTGAAAAACTCAAAAGGAAAAAACGAACTAGAAATAGTTGTACATCACAAATTTAGGTTTTAAAAGGTTTGCTGCAAAGAAATAATATTAAACTTAAACTATAAGTAGCAAATTGATTTCACAACTTCAGCTGGTGCTCAAAGATAATGAAAACCAGAGTTTTTCTTAGTATGCAAAAAATGTTGATATTCATAGTAGTATCAGTTGTACAATGACAGTAAGCATTTCAAGAACACTGACTGCTGTCATTGAAAAATGCTTTAGGCAAAGCACCTATCAAACCATATAGTATTCTACACATGTAAAGATTTTATAATAACATCCAGTGAAGAGAATTGTTTCTTAGTAGTAAATTTATTTTACAGTTGTCGTGGTTTGAGCCCAGCCAGTAACAAAGCACCACAAAGCCACTCACTCACTTCTCCCCCACCGGCCCTGGTGGGCTGAGGAGGAGAAAATATAAAGAAAAGCTCATGGGTCAACACAAGGACAGGGAGGGATCACTCACCACTTATGGTCACGGGCAAAAAACAATTTCATCTTGGGGAAGAAACAAAATCAATTTAATTTGCTACCAATCAAATCAAAACAAGGATAATGAGAAGTAAAACCAAACCTTAGAACACCTTCCCCCACCCCTCCCTCCTTCCCGGGCACAGCTTCACTCCCAAATTCTCTCCCTCCTCCCCCCGGCGGCGCAGGGGGACGGGGAATGGGGGTTGGGGTCAGTTCCTCACACCTTGTCTCTGCCGCTCCTTCCTCCTCAGGGGAGGACTCCTCACTCGTCCCCTGCTCCACCGTGGGGTCCCTCCCACAGGAGACAGTCCTCCATGGACTTCTCCAACGTGAGTCCTTCCCACAGGAGACAGTCCTCCACGAACTTCTCCAGCATGGGTCCCTTCCACGGGCTGCAGCCCTTCAGTCACAGCCTGCTCCAGCGCGGGCTTCCCCGTGGAGTCCCGGCCATCTTGGGGGGCATCCATCCCCCTGCTCCGGTGTGGGCTCCTCTCTCCCCGGGCTGCAGGTGGGCATCTGCTCCCCTGCTCCCCTCCGTGGGCTGGCGGGGGACAGCCTGCCGTCTGGTCTCCCCACGGGCTGCGGGGGCATCCCCTCCTCCCCGCTCCTCCTCCCCTCCTTCCTCACTCCCCTCGTATCCGCAGAGGGGTTCCTCTCCCATCCCGATCCCCCCACTCACTGCAGGTTCCCCTTCTCAAGGCTGTTCTCCCAGAGGCGCTACCGCCGTCGCTGACGGGCTCGGCCTGGGCCAGCGGCCCGTCCGACGTGGAGCCGGGGAAGCTTCTGGCAGCTTCTCACAGGAGCCGGCCCTGCAGCCCCTGCCCTGCTACCAAAACCCCGCCACACAAACCCCAAAACAACAATCAAGGATAGAAGCATTAGAAATATTAAACAGCAAGCAAAAAAGTACAACTAAAAAGCTGAAAAATTCTTCATTGTTTTTTGGGGTTGGTTTACTATGATAAAAGGATAATAAAGGTATAATAATGTGCTGCAAAACCTACAATATTATTTTTGAAGGACAAAAGGTCTACTTTGTGTTTATTACTCTGTAAAGATCTAGTAGTAACATATCTGAATATTGGATTAAATCATTAATTTTAATGGTTAAAAAATTAGATTTTTATAAGCAATGATTTTACTGCTAACATATTAATAGTATAAAATTGAATGCTGTCTTATTCACTCCCAAGGTTGAAAATTAGATTTACTTTAATTTTGCTTGTATTTATGACTAAATAAAATTAAATGAACAATTAAATGAACAGCTTTTTAGGTTTCTTCAGATTATTGCAATTGTGGAAGACCTTTAAAATTTCTGAAGGAGATTCTATTACTTGGAAACAATCAAACATTGAGAACGTGGGGTTTAATTATTTCAGAAAAAGAAGAATGGAGGAGCCCAACAATACAAAAAGGAAATTGCATGAACTTAACAGACGTAAGTGTAAATGGGAAAGAGAGAAATTAAAAACAGATGCAAAATGCAGCCAGCTCACAAGAGATATATGTGATAAACAATAGAAGGCGGGGAAAAGAAAAAAAGACAGTGTAAAGAGGCTCCTTTTAACTGTCTGGTAGTGAAGGTGGTTCTGAAGCACTCAGTTTAGTGGAGGCAAGTTTAGACCACATTGATATCCCATAATACACAAACTCAACAAACAATCAAGCACCAGCAGCTACGTGAGCCTTAGGAATACTTTCTTCTCTTTGAGCTGCAGGGACATGATTCAGCAGAGGAAAAACGGGAAAATTGCATGAGGAATTAGACGAAAAATGAAAAACATGAACTCAGACAGTGGTCCCCAAGTCACAGCTTCTTGGATCTTTCTTAAAGAAAATCAGAATACAGCCTTCCAAAGTGCATGCACTCGAGCAATAAGTTAGTACTTCTTTGTCTCTCTGTTTTCCAATATTTTTCAGTTTATTATCTAGCTTCTGCTATATTCATAATATTACTATAATATTTTTATGATATTTGCTGTATTTTAGCAATGCAATTCATCAGGTGTAAAGCATGTTTTGTCTGCTGCTCAGTGTACACTCACCCATTATTCCCCAAACAGCTGCAAGTAATATTATTTAATCATTTTACTGAAGGTTATATTTGGGCAAGAATGGTTTTCTCCAAAGCACTGTTTAGCTCTTGGATTCGCATCATGAAGTATTACAATGCACTACCTAATACCACTAAAACTCACTGTATGGTGACTAACCACTGTAATAATGTGATCACTCTGTTATAACTCAACTGTTAACTCAAGCACTTTACTGCAGCAAAAGCATGCCTTACCGTTGTAGATAATTTTGTTTTGCCATGATTGGTTTATTCAGTCTCTGTTAGGTTGGAAAAACTGACAGCATACTACATTATTTAAAGAATTACATAAAGATTACTTTAATGAATGAGTTTAATATTCAGCTCCATGATGTTCAGAAAGGCAGTGACCAGATAGATTCAAAAGGTACTTGGCACTCGACAAGATTCTACATCTCTAACTAGATTTACAGAATGGTATATCTCTGTAATTCCAGAAAACAAGGGGTTTGGGGATTTAAGCAGTTCTTTGTCTTCCAACAAGGTTTGTAACACCTCAGAGATACCAAATAGTCTCTTCCTATCTAAACTCAGAGATTCTCTACTCTTTAGAGACCTAAAAGCCTTAAAGTTGAAACATTATAGATAGATATTTTATTGAAAACCTCATCTGCTTAGTGACCTCCTGAGCGTGAAAATTTTTCTCTTTGACTTCTATTCTGGCTGTGGGAAAATTCTGCAGTACAGGACATTCAATTCACTCTAGCAGAGATTGGCCTTCTGAGGTAGATTTTCTGAAATACCAGGAGAGAGAAACTATTAGATGAACTATAAGGCACAATTATCTGATCATATAATTTTATTTTTTAAAAAGTAAAATCTGGGAAAAACTATTATTTTGTTTCATATCTTTTTCTGATGTTGATATTTGTTTGCTTGTTATATATACATGCAAATATGAGAGAGAGAAAGAATATGTATGCATATGCATGCTGTGAAAATTATTTTAAGCTTTAGAAGTCACAAGCTCAGGCTTCAGGAAAAGCCAGTAATATTGATGGTTTTGCAACCTTAGTTTAACTCCACTGTCCATATGTTTAAGAAACAGATTTTCATTGCACAGCAATGTAATACTTTTCTGTAGCACCTGTGTTCAATGTGTGGGATGAATAATGCCCACTTACTAAATAGCAATACAGTGTTTTGGATTTTTTCTATCCCATATTTAGAGCACAGTATAAGACCTACTCTGAAAATGGAATTATTAATTTTCTCATGATTTAACTTTTTCTTGTTGCTTATCTGTACAGCATCTGAGTACTTAAAAAATAGTAATATATTTAACACTAAAGCACAGTTTTAGAGATAGACAATAAAAGCGCAGTAATATTCTTGTCTAAAGTCTCCATGGAATTTGTGTGCCCAAACTGGGAAATGTAGGGACCTGATTCTCACAGGAGCTAGGTTTATTTAAGCACTTTATATATTCAAAGCACATCTTTCACTGATTTCAGATGCATCTCTTGAGTGTTCAACACTTGTGCTGGTCAGAATCCAAAGTATAAAAAGTCAGATACAAAAAGTTTTCATTAAGCAGCTTTATTGATACCAGATATGATCTGATGGGGAAACATAGACATTGACTTTAATCCCACAGGAAACCTTCTACCATGGGAAACATTAGGTCCCCCCTTCTCTTTTTGATGGTTTCTGCCTCATTCAAACTTACATTCAAATGACTGTAAGAAATGAAGTTGAGTCCCACAGACAAATATACACTGCATTGCCTTTTTTAACCCTTACAGGCTGTCCATCCATCTGTTCTAACATGGTTTTTTGTCTCAAATATTTTTTTTTTCTGCAATTTTCTTCCCATTTTCTTCTGTACCTTGTCCTGGTTGTCTTACTCTCAACTAGTCAGTCGCTATGACTACAGCTAGACAGAAATCTGTCTTCTGGTTTGAAGGGTGAATGGCATAGCATATACTGTGTCTGTATAGCTAAACTCTGTTGCAGACAGACGGGGTAGTTTTGTCCATCCTGCTTGTTGGAAGCAAACAAAAGTTTCTACTATTTCTCCAAACCTGTCTAGGAGCATAGCAAACAATACTGCATCAGGGAGTGTTCTAAAAATTAAACAGGATGAATAAATACGGATCTGTGTTCAAGTCTGCCTTGGCTCTGTTTAGTTTACATGGACATGTTCCAACTGCAGTCAGATTTTCCATCCTGATCTCCTTTTCCCTTATGCGTTATTATCATCTGCCCACTTTCTATTCCCAAGCTTTGACACAGGGTTTTTCTTCTTTTTTTTTTTTCTTGCCCTTTCAGTTCCAGGTCCCCTCTCCACAGCTCCCTAGTCATTTCATCTATTTGCTGGTTTTGTCTCCAATTGCACTGCCAATCATAAATGACAACCACTGGATGGCACTACTAAGCTTTCTTGAGTCCATTGTCTAATACCAGGGAAATCTCAGAGGAGCTCCTCTCTGATCAATGCCAGTTCTTCTCCTGAAACTTGGTTGCGGTCAGATCTGTCTTCTTTTTCTGCCCCATCTTCATCTGCCTGTCAGTTTCCTTGTCCCTTCAAATCCAGCCTTCTAAAGCTGCTCAAGGAATCTTCATCTTCTTTCACATCCTCTTTAACCACCTGGCTTCCATTTTCCAGCTTTTTTGCAATAACCAGTTCCCATTATTTCACCCCAATTCCAGTCTCCATTTTCCTCTCAAGTCCCATGTCCATGTCTCCATTTATTCCCTACATAAATTCTACACAAATTCTAGTTCTGGAACATGAGAAACAACAGCAGGGGTGAGAGGCAGAGAATGCAGGAACTCCCTTTCAGTGGAAATCCATACTTAAATTGGTTTAAAATGATCCTGTAAATGCACCTTGAGAAGCTTAATTTGCTTTCAAAGGATGATGAAGGTGAAAAACAGATGTTTTTTTCTTCTCTTCCCGCTCTACACTCTAATTTCAAAGGCTTTGAAGCAGTTATCCTTTAGAAAAAAACTTTTCTTCATATTTCTGAATTAAACATGGTGAAATTTCTCTCTTGGAATATGTTACTATCTATAGCTGTCAGGCAAAGTTAGTTTGGTGATAAGATTTGAGAAAGTCTGGTTCTCAGTCCTTCTGTTACCTCCTTAACATGCCACAAGAATGTAATGGGAATTTAAACTGAGCACATAAATTTAACATACAGCACAGAAACGCCCTTTAGCAAATCAAGAGTAAAGAACATACATGGAAAGATACTATGGCCCTTGTTGTGGAGTTGTAAGTGGAACGGCAATTTGGTAACTGCTTTTTTTAACTGTAATTAGAAAAGTTTTGCTATCTCTTCTATGTTTTTGACTCATTAAGTAGAGTGAGTTATTCTCTAATCAGAACACAGTTCACAAGCTGCTGTGTAAGTGCTTCTCCCTTCTTGTCTGGAGCCCACTGATATGAAGACCAGCATGGGTTTATTGGAAATCTAGCCCTTTGTTTATTTTCTGGCTATGCTGCTTTTTTTTTGTTTCCCTCTAGAGTCTAACAGCAGAAAACAATATTTTTTTTTTAATGGCATGAAAAACAATATCCGCTTTTTACATTCCACAATTGTTAGAAATGAGGCTTGTTAAAGTGGTAATGAAGTCCTTACAACAACACGTTACTTGGTGCTGCATGTGCAAAACCAGTAAAAGAAAAAATAATTGGTGAGTGAGACCTGTGAATCTACAGAGAGGAAGGGCAGCTTTTCAACACAGCACTCCAGTTGCAAACATCTTTCATTTGTCTTCCCATTTCTCTGCTGTGTAGCTGGGAATGGGGTAGGCAGCTGCTTTTTGCCTTGCCTCTCAAGTTGCACCAGACAGGATGCTGAATTTTGATGTGTTTTTTTTTTTTTAATTTCTCCATTTCTAGCACCTTCAAGGAAAAAAAAAAAACCCACCAAAACTGTATAATACCTTAAGTTTTCCTGTTTAATTCTCTCTTTCTTTCTCTTTCTTTCTTTCTTTCCTTTCTTTCTTTCTCTTTCTCTCATTCTTTCATTCTCTCTTTCTCTCCTGGTTTTAGGCATAAGTGCCATAATGTGTAGGGAAATTTTCTGCTATCTGTTGTGGTTAATCTAGGTAGTAACTTAGTCTTGCTTTGATTGGCAAGAGACTGAAGTTGGTTCTGTAGAAACTGATTGGCAGAAAGCCTTTATGTGATGCTGTGCTGTCTGGCTTTTCTGATTTAGGCCAGTGCCACCTTGGAGATCTTTGTGCTCCATGGTCAAGGGTGTTACTGAGTTTATTTTTCACTTGAGAATGCTTTTTATATGATCCTCTGGCACAGTTTATCTATGTTTTGTACTTAAGAAAAAACCACACCTGGTTTATCTTAGTCTTGCCTCACTTAGATAACTAAGATTTCCCAGTAATAATCTACAAAATGGCCCTAAACCCCTTGCAAATTCTTGGCTTATCAAAAATAGAAAATAAATTAATTAAACCAGTACTTCAACACAGATTTCATTTTGAAAGATTACCACCTCATCATAATGCTGTTTTCACTGGAACCTTCCAAAATGGGGGATTTGCTAATGCATAGCATGTAACACACAACATGCAGTTGGATAGCCCAAAACTTGGAAAATGAATCAAAAAAGCTGTAATCTTAGAAATTCCAAATCAAGTGTAAAATTGTGTGCCAATGACCCTATTATCGTCTTGCTAGCATCACATGAAACTATTGCAGCATTGCGACTCCCAGTCTGTGAAGTGGACTCTACTATTCTCATCTTCAGCTGTAGCCATGCCCTGCCTGCTTTCATGTTTCCTCTAGTTGTGTGGCGTGAAACTCCACTGCTGGGGATTACAGCAACCAACTCCCACCTTGTTAATTTTTTTCATTTCAACAGGCCAGAATGATATGAAAATCCAGAGGGACTAAGGCTTCAGCAGATCAATTCAGATTCTGTGATACAAATTAAAAGTATGTACAGTTGCACATGCATTTAATAAATTATTTGCCTGACTAGCAGTCACCATTGGATCCCTGGAGTTTTAGAACAAATGTGGATGCCAAGACCACTATAATTTTAAGGCAAAAAACCCTCATGTCAATAGTGGGAATATGAACAAATACGATAGTTGTATGGTGCTCTGAAAATAAAAAGCACAAAAGCTTTGAGACATACAGTCAAGAGGAAAAACATGTATTTCAGTTTTTCAATTCCTTTTGAGACAGATGTTTTTTAACAACAATTGCTGATTTTTTTAAGCCACCACTAGCCACTGTAAAGTAGCATTATATTGCAAATTTTAATTTTAAAAAACTACAATGTCAGTTGTTTTCATGCAATCTTCTTGCAAATGCTTAAAGTCATGGAGATGTGTACAAAATTTTTTATTTATTTATTTTATTTCAGTTTTAAAGAATGGAAAAAAAAACCCCAGACTTCAGGAAATATTCACAAGTATGTACAGTAGAGAAAAGATGAAAAATTATTCCAGGAAAAGTTTTTGATAATACTGCTTGGGTTAACATATATAAGTAGGAATGGCAGTTCCAACTTTGAAAAAGAAATAAAGAATGTAGTAAAATATGAAAAAAAAACCCCAAATTTTATTGGTTTGTTATTTCTTGTATAAATCTTGCTGTCAGAGCAAATTGAGAGAGACTCAGTCATTTCAGGCTTGCAGAGCATGTAGAGCTATTATTGGTCTTCTCATAAATCTCGATATTCAGTTCTAAATGTAAAATAGGAATGATCAACAAAAAGGTTGGTATAACTCTTAGCAATATAAGGGAATCATCACACAGATTTACTGTATCCCAAAAGCTAAACCCATTAAGTCATTTAAAGAGACTGTATGATTGATTAATAATAAAAAAAATAATTATAAATGAACTAATATGATTCACAGACAGAGAAGGAGAGAGCAACAACTTGACCTTTAAAAAGGTATTTCTTTAGGAATTAGTGATGAACCTTATTTTTCTAGAAATAATATTTTGCAGGGGCACAATTGTTCCAAAGAAAATTTCATTGAAAATGTTTCTCGAAACCAAGATAGAATTTCTGATAGAGATGGAATATAGACCAACACCTTGGATTTTGACTTTTGTGTCAGATATGCAGGAGCCAGATTGACATTATTTTTCTAACTAGAATATGTTTAAATGTGTGTATCTCATATCCTTACTCAATACCTTCATGGCAGCATAACTCCATTCCTGACTTTCATTTGACAGTTCTCATGTGACTTTTCCCCACAGGAAAAAGTAAACAAAAAACCTAGAAGATTTAAACAAAACTGAATTATTCTTTTTCTACCAGTCTTGTTCAATGGAAATCTTTCCTGGTAGTGAGTTATACTAGGTAAAAACCCCCACCTTGTTTGCACACCCAGCACAGAGAGATGATGGTGGGTGTGGGAGCCAGACAACACTCTGCCCTGGCTGTCCCTAGGATCAACTCAGGAGCCATCAGCCCATCAAAGGACCTTCTCCCCAAGCCCAGAGAAGAACAGAGGCACAAAGGCTGGTGGGAAATGCAAATTAAGGACTCAGAGGAAGGCGTACCCTATCCAGGCCCCTGCCAGGGCTGTCCCAGGACACCCTCAGCCCAAATGTACTGGTATGCAACCTATCAAGATAAGCTAAGAGGAGAAACACTCTACATGACCCTTTGGACTGAGGAGGCAGTCACTGCCTAGGAACACGTTATAGGAAGCAGGGGAAGAGCATTTTGGAATTGCACAAGGCTTACTAAGGGATGTTTAGAGGAGGAACCAAAATGGGGAAAGGGAGGGTTAAAGGTGGTTTGAGGGAGAAACAAGTATGTCAAAATAGAGGGATAAAAAGGGTGAGTCACTTGTAGACTGCGCCGATCAGTGTTCTTCTCTGGCCATGTCTTGTGCCTGAACAACTCGGTCTGTCCTGTCTTAAACTCCATTCCTAACTCATTTCTTGGGTGAGGGCCTCTCTATTCGGTGTGCAGCTGTGTGTGTGTGTGGATGTGAGTGTCAGCCCTGGGGTGGGACCAGGGTCAGAGCTCGTGTGTCTGCGGTGCAGCATCTGGAGTGAGTGCGGGTATGAGTGAGTGTGAGTGCTTGTGAAGATCCAGCTGTACTAGCTGGTGAGTGGGTGACATGGCCTGAGAGCCAGGGGGGGTTGTGTGTCTCAGGGAGAGACCAGACGAGGAGCTGGCTTTTGGAGGTCTGGGGAGTCCCAGATATCTGCTGGAGAGATCATAGGGTCTGGGGAACAACCACGACCTGCTTGTATGTACATGTGTGTTTCTGGGCGTATGGGTGTCTCTAGGGGTGAGGGACCTGGGGAGGGTGAGTATCCAGGACTAGCTCATGGATGGATTGTGCATCCAAGGCCAGATACTAAGGGATCTGCAGTGTGTGTGGGGGGGGAGGGTTGGGGCAGAATGGGAGAGGATGGGGGAGTGAGTAAGGGGGTCTCTAATAGCGACTGATGTGAAGCTGCAGTCACTGGGGCTCATATGTCCAGATGCCAACAACTGGAGAGACTGGGATCCAGTCCAACTGCTGGGTGGATTGAGTATCTGAGCCCAGCTTCTGCAGGGATCCACACTGTACATATATACAATTCCCACTAATGGACCTTCATCCTAATCAACCAGAGAGAGGTACAAGATGAGGCCAGTGGTGGTGTTTGTGTTGATGTGAGTGCTGATCGTGTCTACGTTGATCTGTGTGGCCAGCTCTGTGTATATACACGTTGCATATGTGTGTTTGTGTATGGACCTACTGCTAATACATGCTCAGCCTCACTGCTGGTTGTGTAGTCATATGTTGAGTTACAGCCTAGCTGTGGTGCAATTCAGGGTTAAACACAATGCATTGTCCTTTAGGAAGGACCAGTACTCCATAGCTTCACTATGCAAGCCTGATTACTCTGTATAAACTATGCATGCTTTGCTAATGATGATGTCCTTGGAGAGGGAACTAAAGACTGATAAAAGGAAATACCCTGCCCCAGAAGGCACCGAAGGCCGGATGATTGCCAAAGAAGCATGAACTAAGGGAAAGGTATAGGGGGAGATCCCGACCACCGACTTAATTCAAAGCTGGAAGAACTTGCCCCCCACCTGCAAGGAGCATGCATGCTAATTTACATAACAAGCAAGGCTAATTTAAATATAACTGACCAATAATAGATGAGAGGGTGACTACTAACCAATGAATATAAATTTAAGTGGGTTTTTACTAATCATGTAACAGAATAAATATATCGTAGTTCTTTGGTATGGTGTACCAGCTTTGTGGAGTTACCACCTGGCACCCATCTCTGTGCAGACATGAAATAAATAAATAAATATCTCTGCTCTGTGTGTAAGATTGGCTCATTGCACACTAGGTACTGAACCCCGCTTGTGGGACAACAGTTGGACCTGGGGCACACACCTGCAGCAGCCTTGGCTCCGTCAGGCTACATATTCAGTCTCCCCTTAACTATTTATACTGAGTTAAGAATCAATATGTACATGTTTGGCATCAAAACTGCATCTAGATATCTCCTATAATTTGGGGTAAATCTAAGAAATAAAACCAAAAATAAATGTATGAATTGAATATAAACCAGTCCATTGCATTAAAAATTAGTCCTTCACTTACTCTGAGAACACATTACTTTAGGCTGTTGCTCAGGGAATTACCCCCTTGCACATTTTTATCCTTAATTTACTATTAGCACTGGTATGTGCCCGGCATTTCAACGAGCTAATTCAGGGAGGTAAACCAGTACTAAACAGTTAGGTCTCTAAAGGGGTCTGCTTTCTGCTGGTTTAGCTCTACCATTATATCTGAGCATGCTGAGGTACAATGAGCATGAGGACTGTCACAAGTCATGTGGAAGGAGCTTACGGAGGAAGCAAAACCAGGCAGCTTGCAGCAGCAACTAGACATTGCCTCAGCTTTGCTACAATGCAAATGGTAGGCAGAAATCTTTCTACTTTTTTTCTTTGTGAACAGAAACTATTTTTTAACTTTTCATCTTGAATAGAAGTTGTCTTCTGTGTCAGGTTGGTTCTTATTATCTTCTGCAACTACAGAAATTTTCTCCTATGAGCATTTAGGTCAATAACATTGGTCATATCCCTTTACCAGCTATCCCACCCAATATTGTTGCAGCAAGAACTGGGACTTTTTTTGTGACCAAGGGCACTGTGGAGGACAGGGGCAAGAACACTAGAAGTCTTTACTAAGAAAATATATTGTATACAATTATAACTCGACATAATAAGCCATAAGAGAGCTGCTAATTTACACTGGGGATTAATATACCCTCTACACATGTAACTTTTAGACTCCTTTTCTACCACAGCTTCAATTAGTAATCTCTCCTACCATGTGGTAATTTTGAGTTAGAAAAGAAACAAATAACTTTAAAAACAACCTATAGATGCAAAATTTTCAGCAATCATTTCTGTTGTGTATTCAAAAATTCTTACTTCTTAATTATTTTATCTACTCTTGTAATTAATTAATAAAACGTAAATAATTTTTGTAAGAGCAGGTGAAGTAGGAAAAAAGATGGCAATATTAAATTGGGAAAATAAGGAAACCATTTTAAGTATTCAATATATAAATTTATTAAAACCCCTACATATACCATTGATTCTTTTTTGATTGTCTTCCTTTTGTGTATTTTTCAGTTGTAGTTTATTTGGGCTGGAAATTGTTGTATCGATAAATCATTATGGCAGAAGTCATTTTGACTAAGATCTGAGAAATATCATAGCATGGATCTTAGGAGCTCGTTTTGTCCTTCAGTCTGCTCCAAGGCAGTAGTAGCACTTCTCCTGACAGACATTTTTATTTAACCTTTTCTTAAAGACTTCAGTGATAGATCTCCCTAGGCAATCTATTTCCATGCTTTATAATCCTCACCATTGGAAATATTTCCTAATCTGATGCCTTCTTTCTGCAATTTTTTTCCTTCTTTTTTTGCAACAGTGTTCATGAAATATTATCTGCCCTCAGTCCTTTCTCCTTCAGGCTAACCATTCTATTTTTTATGCCTTTCTTTTCTCCAAAGTCTTACTTTTTCAGACTTTTGATGAATATCAGAAATTGAGAGACTTTAGACATCTGATCAACCTTTACCTGGTTTATAGCTTCCATTAAATGCAATACCTGCAACTGATCACAAACCTCCATAAGAGGGCTTAATGATGCCAGAAAAAAGTATAAGGGCTTGCTAACTATGCTCATTTATTCATTTTGGTATGATTACTGTTAGTCTCAATAGTACACAGCACACAGACATAGTACTTATCCTAAGTTTAGTATGTGATCCCCTATAACCTCCTTTACTCAGACTTGATAGTGCAGTTGACCTGTACTGGTGCAGGTAATTACTCCTGCTGCAGTTGTCCTTATCAGAGCCCTCTCTATTTTAAGTTTATTTCTTCAGTTTCTTAAGACTGCTTTGTATTCTGATCATGTTTTCCAATGCCTTTGCAGCCCCTCCTAGTCTAGTTTCATCTGGCATACCCTCTATTTCATCAGTCAGGTAATTTGTGAAAGTATCATCATACCTTAACGAGGCATATAAGCTGCAGGACAAAGAATTTTAGTAGCAATTGTAGTTGTGGTATTTTTATTACAAACTCAATTAGTAGTGATGCATAGGTATCCAATATTTGGTGGATTCACCCCAGCATAGCAAAGCACGAGGTACAGACATCCTGCATTCTTATTCATGCAGAGAAATATAAACAGTAAGAGCAATGAGAGTGTGAGGTTAGGATTCTGGTAAAAGGAAAAATGCTACAAAAAAGCAACACATTTTTTAGACACAAAAACAATTGGTGCTTTGACTGACTTAAAGTTTTGAGCTTGATCTGGCTGCACAGCATTTCTAAGGTTAACTGAAAAAACACCAAAGCAGCTTTATAAACTTGCTATTAGTCTTGTTCTCACTCTAGAGACTTTCAGCAGGGTTTTGGATTGCATCAGACCCCACACAGCCATACTTGGCTCTATAGGAAAAGTTTTTCTTCTTTTTTCCTTCTTTTGTTTTACTACTTTAGATACCCAGTCATGTCTGCTATGCATCTGATTGCTTATGTCCCTTCTTGATGAGATCTCTGTTATGTTTGTTGAAAGCCTCTCCCACTTGACCATATGTAGCAGACCCTCAAGAAGAAGCCACCATCTTTTTCAGAAGCTTCTACCTAACCCTGAGAGCAGCATCCAAGACATCAATAGGGAGCTGGCAGATACAACCAAGGACATATGGGATACTTGTGATTTTCTTGAGTGCCATTGGAGGGCCAGGAAGAAAACTGTGGCACTAGATGCCTCTGTTTAGGTACTTGAAATCCACCCAGGTTGTCTGAGTATGCTGGTTTCTAGTCTTCTCAGACTATTGAGTGAGGAATTTACTGTCAGTCATTTAATCTCTGATTACAATGATTTAATTCTTTTTAAAGAAAAATACAAATAAATATTTATTTAGAATATCCAAAATATACATTATAATTCAAAATGTTAATAAAGGCTGAAATGAACTAAAAACTAAAGTCATTTACATCAACATTAAATTTGAAATATGACTCTTTTTCCCCCTGTATACATAATCTAACCTTGTGTTGAAATGTTCCTGATATACAAATCTCATATATCTTACTTCTTAGATTACATTTATCTTAGGTTGCATTTATCAGAGAGAACCCTCTGTCTGTGAAGTATGATGTCTTCTATAATTAATCTCTTTTCTTGGGTCCTCCAGGAAGTCCAAAGTGATTTTATCTTTCTTCTGTCCGTCTTCACTTCCCCAGTTCTTTAAACTTAAACATTTCTAATTTATTCAGGAGATACTATTAGACACTCCAATTCAACAGTCTTAGCTCTTTGGAGATAAAATACGAGATCAGAGATCATCTTTTGTGTTAGATATGTTGATTCATACCTTGGTGTCTCAGAAAGGAATAACACTCCCTTATCTCTGTGACTTTGCCTTCACTGTTCAAGTGAAGTATCTGAAGTATATTTTACATAAATCTCGATGTTGCCAAAATACTTGTTCTAGACATTTGAAGGGACAAATGTGTGTAGCTCATTACTAGCTTTTGACTGAGACTAGGCATGATGGTAATCATGGGTAATGGTACTGGCATTTCTGGGGTGATAAGAGCTTTAGAGCAATTGCTGCTGCTCTCCATTCAACTTTTTTTTTTTTTTTTTTTTTTTTTTTCTTCTCTAGAGATACCATAATAAACTCTTACTGAAATATTCTTGACTGAAATTTTTCACTTCTGGCATACCTAATGTTTGCTATGAAGCTTATAGGATGTTATTTAGAAACCCAAGAGATTTGTTTGCTCTGTCCCATCCATATCAGTCTGATAGTGGATCTGTATGCTCTCTGTTGGTTGCAGGTCACCATCTTCTGAAACATTTTCATTAATACATAAATTACCTGAAGTGCAATTTCACAGTTCAAAAGTAAATTTGGATGCCCAGGGCTTTTTTGGATGCCTGAATAACAACTTAAAAAAAAAGGATTCATTTTTCATACTGTTTTCAGCTGTTCAGCTTAGAGGTTTTGATAGATTCACCAATCTATCAGCTGAATGCATTTATGATGAAGACGGTAAAATTATATTTCCTTGTACTGTAAGGAATTTTCATTCTTTATGGAGGTTTCTGAGGATTTACTTTTTCTAACATGCTAAGACATAAATATTTGTTTTTGAAATAGGATAACTTGGAAGGTGTTGCTAGTGAAATAGGGTATTGTTTCTCCAAGATTCCATTTAATACTGTGTTTTATTCTGCAGGATGGCTTGAAGCCATAGGTGAATTAGTATTTCTGACAGACCTCAAAGGAGATTGTATGCATACCTGACTGTGAAGTTCAGTACTTTAAATCTGGTCTTTGGTAAAATTTGCTTCAAAGTGGCAGTAGGGGATGGACAGTTCTGTTTAGTGGGTAGACTTTTATTTATACAATTATATTCATATTTTTCAATTATTACTCTTGTCCAAATCCCTTTTAAAACTTGTTGAAGAATAAAATCCTGGTTTAAAAGTAAACAGCTCCTTTAAGGTCATGAGATTAATTTTGTTGATTTTAGGAGTGAGTTAAATCAAGGCATTTTTTTGGAAAGCCAGGTACAAAATTAACAATAAAGCAAATACCATCACTCATACTGTGCACTGTTCATCATTCTGATTAAATGGAATGTTGAATGTTAATTACCATGTAAAAGCCCTGTGACGGATTCCTAAAATGTCCATTTAGTTTAAGTGTTTGTTCATCTGTTTTTTTGTTCTTAATAGAAATCAAAACCTTTATGGAGAGCTGCTTCTTTAAAGCCAACATGTTCTTCCTACCACGAAGATATAGAATGCTAATTAGCTTCTAAGCTGTTCTGAATGATTCGATTAGTCTTCTTCTATATTGTACTTCTGGTTACACCTTGGATTTTCTTTATTTTCCTTTTTTTATATATATATATATATATATATATATAAAATGGCAACACTGACATCCAGTGTCTAGTTAAATTAATTGCAATTGAGTAGTCCCTAAGGATCCTCCAGGTGCAAATCCTCTATTCTTTACATATTTTCTGGTATATTTAAAGGTGACAGTGCATCCTACAAAGTAATAGAAACAGCCTTGTAGGAGATAATTTGTGCAACTAAAAGACAAGAAAATAAAAAAAAAATCTGATAAATAACATCACAAAGATGAAATAAGTTATTTCATGTGAAGCTATGAGGTTGTATCACTACCAGTTCAAGACTTATGGGTAGAAGAATGTCATTTTTTTCGCCCAGTTTTTCTTTGACAAAGTGTATTCAGCTTAGTAAGTTTAAGCTTTTAGTTCCAGTCTTTGAAACATTCACTATTTTTTCTTCTCAAAGAGTGTTCATGCATTTTAAGACATCTGCAGGATGTGAGTGATGCTAAGGATTGCCTATAAGAATATAAGAAGAAATATGACAGAAAGAAGCTCTATAAATGACTTACATAATTATAGACAAGCTTTGGAACACAGAAGAATTACAATAGTGCATTTCAGTGTCCCACTTCTCCTAATTGTATTTCTGATCTCATTTAGCTATTAGACACCTATTTTCATCTAATTATACCTGTATTGAATTCGGTTAAAAAGCAAGCTAATGTATTTCAGAGATATCTAATTTTGATGTGAAATCACTAAGATATGGAGAATTTCCTTCAAAAAATGGTGAAGAAGGCTTCCACTGAAACAATTTGTACTACCAATATGACACCAATACCAAAGAAGTGTTGTATCACTTTTTTGGAAATAATAGTCATTCAGTGTTTACAATTTTGAATACACATTTGATACAAGAATATTTTAAAAGGTGTTTTCACTTGTTTTTAGCTTGTACACTATGTAATTACATATAATTTCCTATTACAGAAACATACAACAGTGACAGAAGCAAGCGTAAACTTTCCTTTCTATGTTCTTGAGCCCCTTCTTAGTTCCTAGGCTGTTTGTTCAAAGGTGAGGATTTGGCAGGGGGAGGGGAGAGTTGCTGATTACTGGTGGGACTTAACCTGCCAGGTTAGGTCAGTTGTGGCTAAAACTAAAGTGCTTGCAAGATGGTATTTGGATGGGGGAGGACGGGAAAGCTATGAGCTGAGGGACAGGGGAATGGCAAGGGTCTAGAGAAGGAACAGTATGGGAAACGGGGGAATGGAGGAAGGAAGAATGGAGGAAAGAAGAGAACAAGATCCTCAAGAAGCTGAAATATTATGATTTTTAAAGTATTGATAACTGAGAACAACAGGATTTTAATACATACATGATCAGTATGATGGGTAAGAAAGCACGAGTCCTGCTTGAAGAGAATATGGTATATCATCAGAATACAAGAAACCACAATAAGTGAAGGAAAACTGTGGTTGGGGTGAAGTCTTTGTTTTATTCACCATTGCTTGGCATGACTGACTGGTGCAAGGGTAGTGAACAACTCCAGCAAAATTACTGAGAGCTCAAACACCCTATGCAGTATTGTGGTTAACTGCTAATATAGGATTTTATTATATTTTTTAAGAGCTTTTTGTGTAGATTTTTAATTTCTCAACAAAATAATTTTGGTCATCCTGAGAACTGTGTGCAAATCTATTTTGAATCCACAAAACTATTCGAATTGGAAGCAAAAATATTTGGATTCATGAAAACAAAGGAAGACTTTCCCATATGTCTCTGCATCAAAGGGACTCAACTCATTTTTCCATTTCTGAGAAGAGTCTTTTACTTAATAATTCATAGGAGAGTTTGTTTTACATCTCTCTAGTACTCTTTGCTACATCTGCCTCAGTTTTTATAAAAAAGTTTCCTTGTTATTGAAGCAGAAAATCAGTCATGGGACTGATTCGCTAGCCTGGTGGGTAAATCATATTTCCAATATATGGCACAGCTATATTTTGGACTTTGTTTTAGTTAGTCAGGCTTTCAAAGTGGAATAGTATCAAAAGAAGACAGAGCAAAAAAATATAACAAAATGTCATCTAGGCTGTTTCTTTCGTGGACTTAATAGCTTAAATTCATTTAGAAAAAAGATTGAATTGAACTCAAATGCCCCATTCTGGCTGGTTGGTGGAAAAGAGAGAATATACACCATCAGTCTGTAATGCATGTGAACCTTTGCTTTTCTTAAAAATGCATGAAAATGAAATGTTTCCTTTTGTATTAAATAGGAAGTTTCAATTCAGATCCTAAAGGAACAAATTTGACCTTGATTTTTTCAGACAGTTTCTAATGATCCCTGTTGTTTATTGGAGTGTTAATGATTAAGCAGAGTGCAATGAAATGGCTGGACAAAAGTGATGAAAGAGAAATTTTACTTATTGAAACTGTTATTCTGTATAATACCAAAAATTTTCCAGGGAATGTTGATGTTATTTTGGCTGCTAAGCCCTTTACCTTTTTTAATTTTTTTTTTTTTTATTCTAGTTCATATAATGTGTGATTTATGAATCTGATTCCAGAAAGGTTTGAAGACTTCCCAAAGTCAAGACAAAATAATAGCATTCAATCTTATTCAGGAAGCATTTATTGACATACAAACTGAGGTCTTGAATGCTTTTAAAATTTTGGAGAGAAACTTGTTAAGAAAAACACATTATTAACTAGATAAAAATAAGCAGATTTTAAGACAATGTGTTTATGTATGAAAGGGAGCCTCGAACTGTTAGGACTGTTTTGCTCACTTACTAGTTTACAGTTCCTAAAATTTGTCTGCTTATACTTGCCTATGAAATATTTTAAGTATTTTAAGAAATGCTTTCAATAAATTATTAAAGAACAAGATCATTCCAGTTAATGTCTTTCTTGTTGGCACAGTCATAATTTTCTGAAGGGGAAAAAAAAAATCAACAGTTTGAAATTATTGGCCACAATTCATATTCAATAGTTGAGAACAAAGAGTTCTTTCACCCAGATTAAGAAGAGGACTAAACATAGCCAGTATCAGTTCATTCATCTAAATACAAAGTTTAGATCCTCAAATTCTTTTGTTCAGCTGCTGATTAACTACAGGGGAACCTACATGTCCAGAGACACATAAAGCCTTATGCTGGGTTTGCAAGAAAAATTTATGTAAGGAGTCAAGAACTTGCTAAAAATGTTATGAAGAAGTTACTAGAAATAGTCTTTGTGAAAATGCCATGCTGTCAGAGCAGACACCTGTGATCACAGTGGCTTATCAGATATTCTGTTTCGAATGAGCAAGAGCTGTTATTCTTTGTCTACCATATTGCTCAGGTATCAAAGAGGCTGCCAAAATCAGGAGGCAAATGCTCAGTAAGCTAAAGTGGTTTTTTGCAGTATATATGTTATTTCTCAATAACTCCTTGTGTGGATACTTTCACTGTGAATTAAGAATTCCTCTGCATGAAGTGGTTGACTCTGCTCCAAAAATGGAGAGAAATGTTTCACACCTAGAGCACACTGAGTGTCTTTATAGAAGGTTAATTCCTGACAGTACACTGTAAATAGACAACCCTATCCCTCTGTGCATGAATTTCCTCAAATAAGCAAGTTAATATATTATGCTTTATTTCTGACATCTGGGCACAGTAAGCAAACATTTTTAAAATTGCCCAGTATTTTTCATTCTAATCTCAAAATTGATTTTGATATTACATAATCTAACTTTCAGAAAGAGTTAGGTAATTCAAGACAAGATTTGAAAAATATGTTGGTGCCTTTGGTTGCAGGTGAGAATCTAAGCAGGCGAGATATCTAAGTAGGAACAAGACATTGTTATCTCTAGCTATTAATTCACAGTGTAAATGCACCTTGAATACCCAATGTAGTTCTGGAATCCCAGTTCAAAAGAGATATAGTAGAAAATGAAAACAAAGAGACCTCACAGGTGATCAGAGGTATCACTTAGTTTTCATGAGAAGTGTTAAGATATAATCAGGACGACTAGTCTGGAAAACACAAGTGCAGAGCAGGGAGGGATATGATAGAAGATTTTAATATCCTGGATATTAAAGTCAACAGACAACAGCTGTCTCTATTAAGTAAAAGAACAGGAGGTATCAAATAAAACCACCAGTCTGCAGATTCAAAACACAGAAAAAGAGCAACTTCTTCACACAATACATAGTTAAAAATAACATCTGGTTGTGTTACCTAGATTTTGCAGACTCTATTGGTCATTGATAGATGATAATGGGGATAAGTTTTTTTAGAATCATAGAATGGTTTGTGTTGGCAGGGACCTTTAAAGGTCATCTAGTCCCAACCCCCCTGCCATGGGCAGGGACACCTTCCACTAGCCCAGGTTGCTCAAAGCCCCATCCAACCTGGCCTGAACACTGCCAGGGATGGGGCAGCCACAACTCCTCTGGGTGACCTGTTCCAGTGCCTCACCACCCTCACAGTGAAGAACTTCTTCCTCATATCTAATCTAAATCTACCCTTTTTCAGTTTAAAACCATTATCCCTTGTCCTGTCACTACAGACCCCGGTAAGAAGTCTCTCTCTATCATTCTTATATATTGAAAGGTCACAACAAGGTCTCCCCAGAGCCTTCTCTTTCCCAGGGTGAACAACTCCAACTTAGCCTTTTTTCAGAGCAGAGGTTTTCCAGCCCTCTGATCATTTTCATGGCCCTTCTCTGCACCCACTCTAACAGGTCCATGTCTTTCTTGTGCTGGGGGCCCCAGAGCTGGATGCAGTACTGCAGGTGGGGTCTCACCAGCATGGAGCAGAGGGGCAGAATCACCTCCCTCTACTTGCTTCTTTTGATGCAGCCCAGGATACAATTGGCTTTGGGGGCTGCAAGTGCACATTGCCAGCTCATGTCCAGTTTTTTATCCACCAGTATCTCCAAGTCCTTCTCTGCCGGGCTGTTCTCAATGAATTCATCACCCCATGTCTATTGATATTGGGGGTTACCCCAACTCAGGTGCAGGGCCTTGCACTTGTCCTCCCTGAATTTCATGAGTCTCCCATTTGCCCATTCCACCAGCCTGTCCAGGTTTTTTTGAGTGGCAGCCCAGCCTTGGAGCATATCAGATGCCCCCTGGTTTTGGTTGGGTCCTGCCTACCTGGGGAATGGTTCTGCTGAAGAGGATCTGGGGATCCTGATGGGCAGCAAGCTGAGCATGAGCATGAGCCAGCAGTGAGCCCTGGCAGCAGCTGGGGCTGTAATAACAAGAGCGCAGCAAGCAGATGAAGAGAAGTGATTTTTTCCCTTTACTTGGCTGTGCCTACAACTGGAATATGCTGCTTAATGTCAGCCCCTTCCTCCCCCACCCTCCCAATACAGAAAAGAAATCAGTGAACTTGAACAAATTCAGCAGAGACCACCAAGATGATCAGGTCTGGAGCACTTACCCTGCGAGGGGAAGCTAAGAGAACTGGGCTTGTTCAGCCTGGAGAAAAGATAGATGAGGGGGACCTAAAAGCAGACTCTTAGTGCCTACGGGGAGATTATCGAGAAGGTTTGCCAGGCTTTTCACAGGACTTCATAGTGGGAAGACAAAAGACAATGAACATAAGCTGAAACAGGGGTGGTTCAGACTGTGTATAAGGAAAGGCTTCTTCACCATACGGACAGCCAAACAGTGGAGCAGGTTGCCCTGCGGACAGGAGGTTCCACTAGAAACCTTCTGGTGTCCTTTCCATCTGAATTATCTTATGAACCTATGATCTAACTTTAGCCTTCTAAAATTCAGGTGTCTTTTCTATATTGTTTGTTTGATACCAGATCAACAGAGAGACACCATTTTCTACACAACATTTCCTCTTACCTATTTAAGGCTTCATTCTTAGGACAGAATGGGTTGGTAGTAGGGGAGGGGCTGCAGGGCCAGCTCCTGTGAGAAGCTGCCAGAAGCTTCCTAGGCTCCACGTCGGACCCGCCGCTGGCCCAGGCCGAGCCCGTCAGCGACGGCGGTAGCGCCTCTGGGAGAACAGCCTTGAGAAGGGGAACCTGCAGTGAGTGGGGGGATCGGGATGGGAGAGGAACCCCTGTGCGGATACGAGGGGAGTGAGGAAGGAGGGGAGGAGGAGCGGGGAGGAGGGGATGCCCCCGCAGCCCGTGGGGAGACCAGATGGCAGGCTGTCCCCCCCCAGCCCACGGAGGGGAGCGGGGGAGTGGAAGCCCCCGAAGATGGCCGGGACTCCAGGGGAAAACCCACGCTGGAGCAGGCTGTGACTGAAGATCGGCCCGTGGAAAGGACCCACGCCAGAGAAGTTCATGAAGAACTGCAGCCCGCGGAAAGGACTCACGTTGGAGAAGTTCGTGGAGGACTGTCTGCCGTGGGAGGGACCCCGTGGTGGAGCAGGGGACGAGTGAGGAGTCCTCCCCTGAGGAGGAAGGAGCGGCAGAGACAAGATGTGAGGAACTGACCCCAACCCCCATTCCCCGTCCCCCTGCGCCGCCGGGGGGAGGAGGGAGAGAGAACAGGGAGTGGGGTTGAGCTGGGAAGGAGGGAGGGGTGGGGGGAAGGTGTTTTAAGATTTGGGTTTACTTCTCATTATCCTTGTTTTGATTTGATTGGTAATAAATTAAATTGTTTTTGGTTTTTTTTTTCACAAAGTTGAATCTGTTTTTTGCCCATGACCATAAGTGGTGAGTGATCCCTCCCTGTCCTTGTCTCGACCCACGAGCCTTTCTTTATATTTTCTCCTCATCATCCCACCGGGGCTGGGGGGGAGAGACGAGTGAGTGAGCGGCCTTGTGGTGCTCTGTTTCAAGCTGGGCTTAAACCATGACACATGGCTAAATTTGAGAAAGATGAATAACTTTCTTGGACCCTTTAGAAAAGTAATCAAGTTCCTTTATGTTATTTGGCACAATGACACAATGTTAAGAAGAGTGAAAAATGGGCAAACTTAACAAGAATCAGAAAACAAAGCAATTAAGCACACGCAGATCTCTTTAAGGCCATATGCTTTTGTTTAGTTTTTTAGAAGAGAAAAGAATTCTATTAGGGCACATGGTTGAATATATATTATTTCTTTGCGTGAAAGACATTAACTGAGAATTGGGGGGTACTATGGAAAATTTTAAAGATGTTTGTTTGAAAAAGTTAAAATCATTATAGCTGTTGAAGAAAAGGAGTGATCTATATACCTGACAGCTTTGATTGTGGGTTATTTGAGCCACTTGTAGCAGTACAAATTTTTATCCACGATTTTAACATTTTATCTTCACTATCACTGGTCACAGAAATCCTGTTCTGGGGATTTTTATCCATATATTCTTCCTGAGTTATGCCTCATTTCTGAATAACATGTTTGGGCAGTGCTGCCCTCCCATTGCCCTTTTATGGAGCTTTAATAAAAGGTATTGTAGTTCTGTATTTCTGCAATCTTCACCCTTGGCAGGTTTTTCTCTGCTATGGCCTACTGCATTTTAATCTCTATAATCTTGATCATATTTTCCAAGATATGAAATAAGGATTCCAATTATTCAAAATTCTTTAGAAGAAAACAAGGATTTTAAAAGAAATCAAGTCCTCTGCTAACTGAGTTAGTGTTCCAATAAGTTACAAACTGTCACTGCATGTCTCAAGGGAAGACAGCTACTGAGTTAAGTCTCTATCCCCATGATGAAGTGGTAGAATTTCAAGTGAGATAGAACTATTTCTAAAAATGAATTTAAAAAAAAGATCACATCCAGTGTCCTTCCCTTCCTTTCCTTTCCCTTCCCTTTCCTTCCCCCCTTCCCCCTTGCCACCTTTCTTCCTGCTATACACTTTGAAATTAATCAGTTATTAACAGAAGACATCCATTAACAGGAGATGTATTTGCAGAATATAATAACTCTTAGAGTTAAAAGCAAAAAGTAATTTTTTTAATTAGTAAACAAAGAGAAATTTTAATGTTGTCATTAAAAGAGTTTAAAAAAACCCAACATTGAAACATCTTTAAAAATACTGAAACTTTCATATTTTTTATTGTTACTTCTCTATCCTCATTTTTAAACACATTATAGTACATATAGGCAACCGAAAATAATGAAAATGTTGCAATAAATGTGTAATGAAATACTTTAAAATATTTATTATGTCTATTATATAGTATTTTGGGTTACTATAAATGTATATAGATAATGACAAGGTTAAATTCTATATGAAATTAGTAGATTTAAAATGTTATGATGGGACATCACTGAACAAATCAAAATCCAAATTACTTGTTTTGACAATTATTCTGTTAAAAATGCTGTAAAAATAAATATCTTGTTGCATTTTTTTAAGAAAACATTTCTGTAAAAAATTTTCACCCAGAGTTGTGTCTTTCTGTATCTGCTCTTCAGGTCAAAGAACTGATAATAACAATTTTTTTCGACTATGTTATAGCTACTCCTATTCAATATTTGCTATTTTTCTTTTGCTTTCATTTATAGCCACAATCAAAATTTTATAGAATTTACAGGGCTTTTTGAGGGACTAAAGAACAATATTTTGCATGAAGTTAGCATTTTTACTAACTTCCTGGGAACCTTGTGTGATTTAAGTTATGACTTTGATTAGGTGAATTACAGAATTCCATCTAAAAACATTTGTATGTCTTCTATCTGATAAAAGAAGATAAACTCCAGTTGAGGTGTAACATACTCTATTTGTTCTGTAGTCACAAGAGCTTATGAATCAGCACAAATCAGAATATGGTCACAGGCAGCTGAAAGGACATCTCTGCAATTAGGTTATGTTGTAATATAAAAGCTATTAAAGCTTACTCTTGTGTTTAACTGCAATTAAATTGTCTTCTCTACACTAGCCTTCAAAATTTCTGAACCTATCTAGGATCAGTTTTCCATCATACTACTGTCCTTGCATTACTTTTAATAAGACTTTTTGAGGTTAGTACATCTCCTTTTTTTCAAATTAGCTCTATATCTAAATTATAAACTTGCAGTTACAGATATTACTTTATTTAGATATCAAGAGTAGACTCATATATGGAACTTTATTAAAAAGTTGCATTTTTTCATCATGTCCTTCAATTTTTTTACTTCTGTTTTCAGTTGAGAACAGCGGAGCAAAAGGTATTTATTTTCATTGACTTATCTTAGGTAATATAAATTTTGTCAGTATTCTCCTTGGTCCCTGGGTAATTATGGCAGTAGAAAAGACCATAGAATAGATAGTTAGAACACATCTTTTCTTTCAGAATATCTGGTGTCACCTATTTTAAAACAGACTTAATGAGCTGATACAATTAGTAGTCTTCTTTCTTGCCATCCTCAGGATATATGCAATTAAAAAGTTAATGGGCCACCTGTAACATCCCTGAAAGTAGTTAGGTAAATACGTTGGAGTCTGCAGATCAAAAACATAAGTACTCAAGTCAACATCCACTTGAATGAGCTGTGCACTTCTGAAGATTATTTGCAATGTGAATAAAAAGAAAAGAAAAAAGAAAAGAAAAGAAAAAAGAACGGAGAAAAGAACAGAGGAAAGGAAAGGAAAGGAAAGGAAAGGAAAGGAAAGGAAAGGAAAGAAAAGAAAAAAGAAAAGAAAAGAAAAGAAAAGAAAAGAAAAGAAAAGAAAAAAGAAAAGAAAAGAAAAGAAAAGAAAAGAAAAGAAAAGAAAAGAAAAGAGAAAAGAGAAAGCCATTGTGAGGCTTTTCATGAGTAAAAAGGTTATTTGGGCTGGCAGGCCTGCAACCATGCAGTTAAAACTAAAGGGGCACTGAGATGGACTTCATAACATTTTTTTTCACGAGTGTTTTTCTTGAACTGATTCTCTGACAATTATTAGCTACTTAAGACTCCTTGTGGTACTGAAAATAGTCAGTCTTGCACCTAAACTCCGCTGAAAAGGCATAGTTTAGACACACACTCATCATGCCTCATCTGTTTTATACAGATTTTGGTGGGGAATTGTACTGGCTCTGACTAGAATGGGGTTAACTTTTTTTGTAGCTTCCACATGGTGCTGCTGTGTTTGGAAAGACAGGTTGACAGCACACCAGTGGTTTGGGTAGTGCTTGCACAGTGCCTGTTTCTCACTCTGTTCCCTGCCCCGTGAGTAGGCTGGGAGTGACCCAAATTGACCAAAGGTGTATTCCATACCGTGTGATGTCATGCTCAGCAATAAAAGCTCAACGAAAGAAGGAGAAAGCAGGGATGTTTGTGGTTATGGTGTTTATCTTCCCAAGAAACTGTTACATGTGCTGAGGTCCTGCTTTCCAGGAAGGGGCTAAGCATCTCCCTGCCAATGGGAAGTAGTGAATAAATTCCTCTTTTTGCTTTGTTTGCACATTCAGCTTTTGTTTCACCTATTAAGCTGTCATTATCTTGACCCATGAGTTTTCTCGCCTTCATGCATTTTCTCCCCATCCCATGGCAGAGGGGAACGAGAGGCTGGGTGGGTGCTTGACTACTGGCTGGGGTCAATCTGTGACAAAGGTAAAACATAACTTATATTTTTAGTGAGTGTACCACAATCTTTTGGGGAATTTGATGCCGCTATTGAAGCTTGACCACTGTGCAGATAGGAAGGATGGTGTTTGAAGGCTACCAGCTGGACACTGTAGCCCGGTATTTTCCCGTTTTGTAAAATATCAATAGCTGGTTCACAAAAGAATGGATAAGGACCTACAGTAAATGTCATCCAGTCTGCCTCACTCCAATTCAAGCCCTCTGAACAAAAAAAAAAATTAACTGTTTGATGTGCAGCAAGTAATTTTATCCAGAGTACCTCTACCACCCTGGAGATGGTGAGTTGGTTCTCAACTCCAATGCAGTCACATGCAGTGCACCATTAGGAAATTCGGAATGTAAGGTGAATTTAAATGGCAAAAGGAGACTCATCCTAGTGGAAGGAAATTTTCTGGTGGAGATCATTTGCCAGAATAAACCATCCTAACCACACATAAAGCTTAAGCAGTTCTATTTTATATCTGATTGATTTCCTTTTATGACTGGTAGAACTTAAACAATGCTGAAGTTGCTGTTGTTTTTTTCTTGAAGGCTGAGTCTGTGCAAACCTAGGAACAAAGGAACATATCACCAGTATTGTTCTTTACTTGGTAAATGCATACTATGTGCTCAATGGCCAGTGCTCAAGACTCCAGCCTACAGATGTCAATCAAGACACCTGTAAATCACAGGCAAGAATAGAATCAGTTCTCCAAGGCATGGCTTCTTTTGTACATATATGATGGTTTAAAGTTGAAATGTGAGCTCCCTTGTCTTTGGCTTGATTTGAAGTTTGGGCCCTGCATCTGTCTCTTCTGCCTTTTCAGTTCCTATTCACTTACTGCCATGTGCCACCTCTGCCCTGGGAAGATTTGTTCCATGCTGCTGCCCAGGTTATATCTTTTGCAGATCATAAAAGTATATCACTTCCAGACTCTTTGTTAAAACAACCTAACTGCATGTTTACACTACATTATTAATTTAATTCTTAAATTCTTTATTGAATACATATCACAAGTGTTTATCATCGATACATTTCCACATAGCATTCAGGATGGTACAGACTGAACTACTTACATCTGTTCTTTATTTCTGTATCATTTATTTCCCATATCCTCAACTGCTTTAACCTTGTGTTTGTACCTTATGTTATTATGACCCATATTCTTGCTTTGTAGGCATAAATAGATTGCAAAGTCTCATCTTCCACATGGCAACCAAACTGAATGTCACACAAATTACAAAAAATAAATTATTTACTTCATTCATAGATGGCCTTTTAAAGAATAGGATGGAATTAACAAGAGGCAAGTGCAAGGCAATTTTCTTAGATGGTAATGGTCAGTTGCATGAATACATGATGGGGAACAACTGGTTAGGCAGCTGTTCTTCTGATATGGATCTGGAGGGAATAGATCACAAGCTGAACATGAGCTACCAATGTCATGCCCTGTGCAAAAGGCAAATATTATTCTGACATATTTAAATATCAGTATAACTTACATGAAATGTGAATAAACCTTCAAATCTTTCAGCATTATTAAGGTTTTAGCTGGGGCATTGTGGTCAGTTTGGGTTATTGCACTTAAGAAAGATGTGTACAAATTGGGAGAGGGTACTGCAGATAGCTGTGAGAATGATCAGGGGTCTAAAGACATGATCTAAGAGAAAAAAAAATGAAAAAAAGATCTTTTTCAGTAAATTGAACTTAGAACCATTTTGTCTAAAGGTGGCATAATAATAGTCTTCATACAATGAATAGACCTAAAGATTTAAATCGCTGTACAAAAGTTTCAGATAGACTTATTAACCTTTGTAATGCTGAGTGTTCAGAAGCACTGAATTACCTGGGAAGACTGGAATCTGACGGTCTTTAAGGCCAGGTTAGACAGCTGCCTCTTTGGACTGATCCTGCCTTGGGATGGAATGATAGACTGGATAATGTTTCAGGGTCATTCTTTTCTTCCATGACTTTGATTTTATTCGTATGAATAGCTTCTCAAGATTTAACTTGAATGTGTGAATTGCTGGAATATTTTTGTCACATTTTAATGGAAGAGCATAGACTTTTACCACGAAAAAAGGGAAAAACAGATCTTGTGTTTGAAAGGTTAAACAGTTGGGACATTAGAATTTTCTGATTAGTTCATACTCAAATGAGTGTATATGTGTCTATATTATCATACAGATGGCTTCTTTTAATGGGACTTTCTTTGTTAAATATCCCCCATTCTCAATGGTAATGGCTAAACATTGTTAAATACAAAAATGGGTGTTATCAGTATAATCTGCTAGGTACTTTGCAAGGTCCTGCATCAATCAGGGTTTGTAAAAGTAATCAGCATAAAAAGTGTCTCTCCTAATTAGATAGTTTTCTGTCCTTTCTAACATTACCAATGTATTTGGAAGATATTAAACAGAATGTTGGACGATAAAACACAGTCTGTGTACACTCTTAAAGCAGCTATAACTTCTAGAAAGACATAACTGGTTTTCATCTGTTCCCCAATAGACCTTTGGTTACCTAAGGGATATTTTCCTGTCACATTTCCTGTCTTGATCACTTTCTGCTCAGTCTCTAGTGCTGTTCAGAAAAGTTATAAACTTTTTTATATGGAAGGAAGATGTATTTTGCTCTTGAAAACCAAGTAGATTGCTGAATCCTTGCAAAATGATCTTTTCTGGCCTGAGAATCAATCTAACAAACTGCAACTTAAAAGCTAAAACAGACAGCCGTAAAAATTAAATGGAAGGGTTTATAAATTGTGAAACATGAGTGCCATCGTCACACACACACTTACAAGTGCACACACATACACAGAGTTTTGTTTTATCAAAACTTGTGTATATGCATATGTATATGTATGTATACACAGAAAGTTCAGCTATTGTATCTCAGGATACACAACTTCCTAAAACTTTCATTAATGAGAAGCCATTGAGCTGTTTAGTACTTTCTCTTCAATTTCAATTTTTTTTCTATAGCTGCTCCACTGAAAGAATTTCTTTCATGTACTTTAATACAAGCGTACATTTTCATGCAGCTGTTAAAATCTGAATCATTATTGCTCTCTGCTATTATGAAGGCAATATCCCCTTGCATACAAATCTGTTCTCTTCCAAATGCTTTACTTAAATGAATCCATATAAACTCATTTAAATGAAATATATATATATATAAAAGAACTTGTTTGTATTATTCTAACAATTATTTCTGCTTAAACTGGAATCCTCAGAACCTGTTTATGCCAGTGGATGTTAAATTAAAGATAAACATATCATCACAGTAGTGGCATTTTACTGATGTATTACAACCATTTCATCACTAGAAAAAATAATTTTGGTGATATAATACTAGGGCAACGCCACAATGATGATGCATTACTTGCTAATAATGCTGGCTACTGTAAATAGGTTGCAATTCTTCCAAAATTATAATAAAGCATACCTTTCTAAGTATGTGGCTTAAACTTAGCTATTCATTTTAAAAAAAATTAAAAAGAAAAAAATTTATGAAAATATGAGTTCTCTATGCTTCAAACACCCCTTCACAATTCATGGTCTGAGATAATACCTTTGCTGCATGTACAGGCTATTCTGTTTAAACAATGTTACTTTGGGATTTTGAGGTGTTCCTATCCCAACTACAGTGAAGTGCGATCTATGAAGATTAAAAAAGACCGACACCTCTGATAGATCAATATTTCTGCACATAGTGAAATGCATCAGGAGTAGTTGCTTTCAAGGCCTTCCCACAGCATAACCCCATCATGCATCAGCTCTGATCTGCAGGGAGAGCTTTTAAGTCGCAGTTCATTCCTAAATATTTTGCCTGAAACCAAGAACAAATAACATAAAAAAAAGAAGGTGAAGTGAGGTTGGTTATTATTATTATTATTATCATCATTATTATTATTATTATTATTATTCTCTAATCTAGAAGCTCTCCAAAAGAAAGTGGAGTATAATTATCAAATGCATTGGGTTTATGTGTCAAGATGTTGTCAGAGGGGGACCTGCCGGGTGGCCCCTGTGAGGAGCGGCGGGGGCTGCCCCGAGCCGGACACAGCCGGTTCCAGCCGGTTCCAGCCTGCTCCAGCCCGCCCACCCCAGGGCACCGCTCAGCCCCGCAGACAAGGCCGGGGCGCCGCGGGGGAAACAATTTCTTTAGCATAATTATTTTGTAATATCACCATTTTTTTAAAAGAAAATGCATCTAATCTTCCTGGGACAACAAAGGAGCTGAATTTAAAACAGGAGTTAAGGTTTAGCTGGGGCATTGTGGTCAGTTTGGGTTATTGCACTTAAGAAAGATGTGTACAAATTGGAGAGGGTACTGCAGATAGCTGTGAGAATGATCAGGGGTCTAAAGACTGATCTAAGAGAAAAAAAATGAAAAAAGATCTTTTCAGTAAATTGAACTTAGAACCATTTTGTCTAAAGGTGGCATAATAATAGTCTTCATACAATGAATAGACGAAAAGAAAAAGAAAAGAAAAGAAAATGAGGAAAAAGAAAGTAAGAAAAAAGGGAGGAAAAAACGGAAGAAAAGGAAAGAAAAGAAAAGGAAAGAAAAGAAAAGAAAGAAACGAAAGAAAGAAAGGAAAGCGAAAAGAGAAAGCCAGTGTGAGGCTTTTTCATGAGTAAAAAGGTTATTTGGGCTGGCAGGCCTGCAACCATGCAGTTAAAACTAAAGGGGCACTGAGATGGACATTCATAACATTTTTTTCACGAGTGTTTTTCTTGAACTGATTCTCTGACAATTATTAGCTACTTAAGACTCCTTGTGGTACTGAAAATAGTCAGTCTTGCACCTAAACTCCGCTGAAAAGGCATAGTTTAGACACACACTCATCATGCCTCATCTGTTTTATACAGATTTTGGTGGGGAATTGTACTGGCTCTGACTAGAATGGGGTTAACTTTTTTGTAGCTTCCACATGGTGCTGCTGTGTTTGGAAAGACAGGTTGACAGCACACCAGTGGTTTGGGTAGTGCTTGCACAGTGCCTGTTTCTCACTCTGTTCCCTGCCCCGTGAGTAGGCTGGGAGTGACCCAAATTGACCCAAAGGTGTATTCCATACCGTGTGATGTCATGCTCAGCAATAAAAGCTCAACGAAAGAAGGAGAAAGCAGGGATGTTTGTGGTTATGGTGTTTATCTTCCCAAGAAACTGTTACATGTGCTGAGGTCCTGCTTTCCAGGAAGGGGCTAAGCATCTCCCTGCCAATGGGAAGTAGTGAATAAATTCCTCTTTTTGCTTTGTTTGCACATTCAGCTTTTGTTTCACCTATTAAGCTGTCATTATCTTGACCCATGAGTTTTCTCGCCTTCATGCATTTTCTCCCCATCCCATGGCAGAGGGGAACGAGAGGCTGGGTGGGTGCTTGACTACTGGCTGGGGTCAATCTGTGACAAAGGTAAAACATAACTTATATTTTTAGTGAGTGTACCACAATCTTTTGGGGAATTTGATGCCGCTATTGAAGCTTGACCACTGTGCAGATAGGAAGGATGGTGTTTGAAGGCTACCAGCTGGACACTGTAGCCCGGTATTTTCCCGTTTTGTAAAATATCAATAGCTGGTTCACAAAAGAATGGATAAGGACCTACAGTAAATGTCATCCAGTCTGCCTCACTCCAATTCAAGCCCTCTGAACAAAAAAAAAAATTAACTGTTTGATGTGCAGCAAGTAATTTTATCCAGAGTACCTCTACCACCCTGGAGATGGTGAGTTGGTTCTCAACTCCAATGCAGTCACATGCAGTGCACCATTAGGAAATTCGGAATGTAAGGTGAATTTAAATGGCAAAAGGAGACTCATCCTAGTGGAAGGAAATTTTCTGGTGGAGATCATTTGCCAGAATAAACCATCCTAACCACACATAAAGCTTAAGCAGTTCTATTTTATATCTGATTGATTTCCTTTTATGACTGGTAGAACTTAAACAATGCTGAAGTTGCTGTTGTTTTTTTCTTGAAGGCTGAGTCTGTGCAAACCTAGGAACAAAGGAACATATCACCAGTATTGTTCTTTACTTGGTAAATGCATACTATGTGCTCAATGGCCAGTGCTCAAGACTCCAGCCTACAGATGTCAATCAAGACACCTGTAAATCACAGGCAAGAATAGAATCAGTTCTCCAAGGCATGGCTTCTTTTGTACATATATGATGGTTTAAAGTTGAAATGTGAGCTCCCTTGTCTTTGGCTTGATTTGAAGTTTGGGCCCTGCATCTGTCTCTTCTGCCTTTTCAGTTCCTATTCACTTATTGCCATGTGCCACCTCTGCCCTGGGAAGATTTGTTCCATGCTGCTGCCCAGGTTATATCTTTTGCAGATCATAAAAGTATATCACTTCCAGACTCTTTGTTAAAACAACCTAACTGCATGTTTACACTACATTATTAATTTAATTCTTAAATTCTTTATTGAATACATATCACAAGTGTTTATCATCGATACATTTTCCACATAGCATTCAGGATGGTACAGACTGACTACTTACATCTGTTCTTTATTTCTGTATCATTTATTTCCCATATCCTCAACTGCTTTAACCTTGTGTTTGTACCTTATGTTATTATGACCCATATTCTTGCTTTGTAGGCATAAATAGATTGCAAAGTCTCATCTTCCACATGGCAACCAAACTGAATGTCACACAAATTACAAAAAAATAAATTATTTACTTCATTCATAGATGGCCTTTTAAAGAATAGGATGGAATTAACAAGAGGCAAGTGCAAGGCAATTTTCTTAGATGGTAATGGTCAGTTGCATGAATACATGATGGGGAACAACTGGTTAGGCAGCTGTTCTTCTGATATGGATCTGGAGGGAATAGATCACAAGCTGAACATGAGCTACCAATGTCATGCCCTGTGCAAAAGGCAAATATTATTCTGACATATTTAAATATCAGTATAACTTACATGAAATGTGAATAAACCTTCAAATCTTTCAGCATTATTAAGGTTTTAGCTGGGGCATTGTGGTCAGTTTGGGTTATTGCACTTAAGAAAGATGTGTACAAATTGGAGAGGGTACTGCAGATAGCTGTGAGAATGATCAGGGGTCTAAAGACATGATCTAAGAGAAAAAAAATGAAAAAAGATCTTTTTCAGTAAATTGAACTTAGAACCATTTTGTCTAAAGGTGGCATAATAATAGTCTTCATACAATGAATAGACCTAAAGATTTAAATCGCTGTACAAAAGTTTCAGATAGACTTATTAACCTTTGTAATGCTGAGTGTTCAGAAGCACTGAATTACCTGGGAAGACTGGAATCTGACGGTCTTTAAGGCCAGGTTAGACAGCTGCCTCTTTGGACTGATCCTGCCTTGGGATGGAATGATAGACTGGATAATGTTTCAGGGTCATTCTTTTCTTCCATGACTTTGATTTTATTCTTATGAATAGCTTCTCAAGATTTAACTTGAATGTGTGAATTGCTGGAATATTTTGTCACATTTTAATGGAAGAGCATAGACTTTTACCACGAAAAAGGGAAAAACAGATCTTGTGTTTGAAAGGTTAAACAGTTGGGACATTAGAATTTTCTGATTAGTTCATACTCAAATGAGTGTATATGTGTCTATATTATCATACAGATGGCTTCTTTTAATGGGACTTTCTTTGTTAAATATCCCCCATTCTCAATGGTAATGGCTAAACATTGTTAAATACAAAAATGGGTGTTATCAGTATAATCTGCTAGGTACTTTGCAAGGTCCTGCATCAATCAGGGTTTGTAAAAGTAATCAGCATAAAAAGTGTCTCTCCTAATTAGATAGTTTTCTGTCCTTTCTAACATTACCAATGTATTTGGAAGATATTAAACAGAATGTTGGACGATAAAACACAGTCTGTGTACACTCTTAAAGCAGCTATAACTTCTAGAAAGACATAACTGGTTTTCATCTGTTCCCCAATAGACCTTTGGTTACCTAAGGGATATTTTCCTGTCACATTTCCTGTCTTGATCACTTTCTGCTCAGTCTCTAGTGCTGTTCAGAAAAGTTATAAACTTTTTTATATGGAAGGAAGATGTATTTTGCTCTTGAAAACCAAGTAGATTGCTGAATCCTTGCAAAATGATCTTTTCTGGCCTGAGAATCAATCTAACAAACTGCAACTTAAAAGCTAAAACAGACAGCCGTAAAAATTAAATGGAAGGGTTTATAAATTGTGAAACATGAGTGCCATCGTCACACACACACTTACAAGTGCACACACATACACAGAGTTTTGTTTTATCAAAACTTGTGTATATGCATATGTATATGTATGTATACACAGAAAGTTCAGCTATTGTATCTCAGGATACACAACTTCCTAAAACTTTCATTAATGAGAAGCCATTGAGCTGTTTAGTACTTTCTCTTCAATTTCAATTTTTTTTCTATAGCTGCTCCACTGAAAGAATTTCTTTCATGTACTTTAATACAAGCGTACATTTTCATGCAGCTGTTAAAATCTGAATCATTATTGCTCTCTGCTATTATGAAGGCAATATCCCCTTGCATACAAATCTGTTCTCTTCCAAATGCTTTACTTAAATGAATCCATATAAACTCATTTAAATGAAATATATATATATATAAAAGAACTTGTTTGTATTATTCTAACAATTATTTCTGCTTAAACTGGAATCCTCAGAACCTGTTTATGCCAGTGGATGTTAAATTAAAGATAAACATATCATCACAGTAGTGGCATTTTACTGATGTATTACACCATTTCATCACTAGAAAAATAATTTTGGTGATATAATACTAGGGCAACGCCACAATGATGATGCATTACTTGCTAATAATGCTGGCTACTGTAAATAGGTTGCAATTCTTCCAAAATTATAATAAAGCATACCTTTCTAAGTATGTGGCTTAAACTTAGCTATTCATTTTAAAAAAAATTAAAAAGAAAAAAATTTATGAAAATATGAGTTCTCTATGCTTCAAACACCCCTTCACAATTCATGGTCTGAGATAATACCTTTGCTGCATGTACAGGCTATTCTGTTTAAACAATGTTACTTTGGGATTTTGAGGTGTTCCTATCCCAACTGCAGTGAAGTGCGATCTATGAAGATTAAAAAAGACCGACACCTCTGATAGATCAATATTTCTGCACATAGTGAATGCATCAGGAGTAGTTGCTTTTCAAGGCCTTCCCACAGCATAACCCCATCATGCATCAGCTCTGATCTGCAGGGAGAGCTTTTAAGTCGCAGTTCATTCCTAAATATTTTGCCTGAAACCAAGAACAAATAACATAAAAAAAAGAAGGTGAAGTGAGGTTGGTTATTATTATTATTATTATCATCATTATTATTATTATTATTATTATTCTCTAATCTAGAAGCTCTCCAAAAGAAAGTGGAGTATAATTATCAAATGCATTGGGTTTATGTGTCAAGATGTTGTCAGAGGGGGACCTGCCGGGCGGCCCCTGTGAGGAGCGGCGGGGGCTGCCCCGAGCCGGACACAGCCGGTTCCAGCCGGTTCCAGCCTGCTCCAGCCCGCCCACCCCAGGGCACCGCTCGGCCCCGCAGACAAGGCCGGGGCGCCGCGGGGGAAACAATTTCTTTAGCATAATTATTTTGTAATATCACCATTTTTTTAAAAGAAAATGCATCTAATCTTCCTGGGACAACAAAGGAGCTGAATTTAAAACAGGAGTTCCTCATCAATGATATAATGAGTAAGAAAAAACAGTGGATGTATCAGTAAAATTAACAGCTGCTATTGCACTGAGAGAAGTATAAACAGTAATCAGCACAGAGAAATCAGTCAAAAAGACAGGGACAGATTGATGTATGGATAATAACATTTGATTTAGCTGAGTACTACATAACTGAAAAGCTACAGTGTGTTTCTGAAAGAGTAAAGAGCATGATAAAGGCCGAAGGATTTCTAGAAATTTAAAACTGATTTGTAGAATACTAAAGCAGATTTTTTTAAGGGGCTCATTAAAATTCCCAGTGAAGAGATTTCTAAGAGCAGTCTTAAAGGACAGCCTTAGCCACAATGGAAACTAAACAGAGGATTTACTGGAGTTAAGGAAACTTCTTCCATCTTACTTTGATTTTAACCAAAATAGATTTCTTCTGCCATATTATTAGAGGCTGAAACGGAGATAGATGGCCATATATTACTCTCAGTTTCCACCATTGCACACCTTAATATCTCTGCAGAAGTTGTTTAAATGTCATTGGGTTTATACCAAAGTAACAAAGTGGGTTTGGCTGATGCTGAAGTATGGCATTTGTGGGTGAATCCAAAGGACCTATGGTCTTCAGCCTGGTGAACGTCCAATAGTGGAGTGCCATCCATATAGCTTTTCTGAAGAGTAATTTCCTCATTTGTGGGGCTATTTATTGAAAAAGACTGCATCTGATTGTTGCATCCATCATTTTATTGATTGTGTAGGTCCTACCCTCTTGAATATTTACTATAGTTGTCCAATGTCTACTTTGGGCACAATACTTTATAGATACCACATAAAATAATACATACAGTGTTAATGCTGTTCTCCATGCTTTTTACTGCATGACCACAGCCAGTTTATAATTCATACAGGATTAAAATCAGTATCAAATATATGCTTTGTCAGTTTGGACAAAGGACTAAAATGAATGAAGTTCTCAGGATATAAATAAAAATCTAATTTCACAAACACGGGTCATAAACTTAATCCAGTTGTTTTAAATTTATATGAACTTGAAAACAAATCATGAAGTCGGCAATTTCTTCAAATAGGAAATAATTAGAGACATAAATAAAAGTAAATCTGAAAAAAAATTGAGGCAACTTCTTTTAATGGCCTTTAATGGTAACCCCTCCAAAAAATATCTCCAGTGTACAATTTTACAGGTAATCAAGGGGCAAAACTGGTAAGAGAAATGAGAAGATAAAAAAGTCTAGTCAATAAAAAACTGAAAGCAACATCAGGTATCAAGAATAACTTCAGAACAGCACAGGCTGGGGAAATATCATATTGTTATAATTAATCTCTAGGATAACAAAAGCATTTTTTGACATCTCGTAAGCTCCTATTGATCGTGGAACTCAGCATAATGATACTAAGCAGAAAATACAAATAAAACTTGTTAAAAAGTGTAAATGCTGATCAAACTATAAATTCTAAGTAATGTATGGTAATGCCTAAAGTGTTTACATTCAAGGACGTTAGTATTGTGTTATTTATCAAAGTTAATTAGCTTTGCTAGAGAAGAAGCAATATCCAACAAGTTTCTAGAACTAGTTAATAAATTGTCAGCCTTAGCGGGATTTATCTTCATAAAAATTCTTTACCTTTCATATATTGATATCACCCAAACAATCAGTCAAGACTGAGACAGCTCCAGTATAATGAGGTGGAAGTTCTGGATAAATCTGTTAGTACTAAATCATATTGAGAGACAAGACATTCTAGGTATCACATACACCACCAGCAGATATTTTCTGAACTGAACCCCAAAGAAAAGTTCAGCTATAAGAATTTAAATACAAACATAATGTAAAATATGCAACTTCCTTAAACAGAAACGTAATGTAAAATATGCATCTTCCTTCATAAAAGACAAGGCTCTTCAGATGAAAATAGCAACCAGATACTGGGGACAATAAAGTCATTCAAGAGATGATTGATAAAACAAGATATAGCACTTGATAGCATCTGAGAATCTTGTCTGTGAAATACCATCATAAAAATTATTATATTCAAATCTCTGCATATTTTATTTTCAGATGCAGAAAAGGATAATATGACACTGCAGGAGAAGAAAGTAACATGAGAAGAAAAGGAAATAAAATATTGCATAGAGACAAATACAGAGTGAGTAGGATATTATCAAGACACGTGTAGATGATGGCTTGTTGGGAAATGCTCTGTTTAAGCAAACTCAGGAATTTAAGATCTGTCAAATGAAAAAGGCATTTGCTCCTTTTAATTATGGTTAAAGAACAGGTGGCGATATTCTTCTGAAACTCTGGAAGTTTACAGAACAGAATAGTTATGCTGGATATCTCAGTGGCAAGCAGTGATCTAAGACCAAAAGCTATCATTTGAAATGGCAACTCATACATACACGTTTCGTTCAGAGATCTGAATTAGTTTTCATGGGCTATACATCTGAACTGTAAGCCTCAATATATTGTGAACGTCAGGGGTGACTAATTTGAAAAAATACCTAAGTACTAAAGGAAGAAGCCACAGAAAATCTCAGAAATGCCAGAAGACTGAAAAAAGATAACAGCTGTATATTTAATAAGTGAGCAGGGCTATGGATCTACTAATATACATATTTTCCCCTCATGCTTATGCATTTTTAAATATATTAATAGATTCTTCACTTCTTTAGAAACTACTTCCTGATATAGCTTCAACTAACACTTTATTAGTCCATAATCTCATTAAAAATCTTTTCTGCCCTCTAATGGGGACAGGTGAAGTAAAGTTCAGCTTTTAACTATGGAATAATTTTTATACTGTGGTGCTAATAGATTAACATTAGCTACCACAGCCCTGATACAAATATTAAAGAAGTCCAGTGGGAGCCTAACCATTAACACAAATGAACTGTGTGAGTCCAGTCTTAAAAACAAAGGCAGAATTGTTCTCCACATAGCTTGAGATACAATAAAGAGTATAAAAATACATTACATGGTATTTCATGTTTACATAAGGTGTAGTAAAGTAAGCTAACAAGTCTCCAAGCAATAAGTGAAGAACACAGAGAAATTTATATTCTAATTTTGTCTCATAAGAAAGACATTAGGAAATTAAAAAGTCACCCAGAGGGAACTGAGAGACTGAAATTATCAAAGAAGCAGTGGAAAGTAGTTGACGAAACAAATGAAAGAGAAAAGAAAAGTGCAAATTAGGACAGAAAAAATTCTCAATAAGATGGATTTTGGTTTTACTTGCCACTAGACTTTCGGCCATTGTATTGGTTTTGCTGGCAAGGTTTTGGTAGCGGGGGGGGGGTTACAGGGGTGGCTTCTGTAAGAAGTTGCTGGAAGTTTCCCCTGTGTTCGAGAGAGAGCCAATACCAGCCGGCTCTAAGATGGACCTGCCGCCGGCCAAGGCCGAGCCAATCAGCGATAGTGGTAATGCCTCTGGGAGAACATTTTTAAGAAGGAAAAAAGTTGGGACAGGCAGATTCGGCAGCCGGAGAGAGGAGTGAGAACATGTAAGAGAAACAACTCTGCGGACACCAAGGTCAGTGAAGAAGGAGGGGGAGGAGATGCTCCAGGTGCCGGAGCAGAGATTCCCCTGCGGCCCGTGGGGAAGACCATGGTGAGGCAGGCTGTCCCCCTGCAGTCCATGGAGGTCCACGGTGGAGCAGATCTCCACCTGTAGCCCGGGGAGGACCCCACGCTGGAGCAGGTGGGTTTCCCAAAGGAGGCTGTGACCCCGTGGGAACCCTGCGCTGGAGCAGGTCCCTGGCAGGACCTGCGGATCTGTGGAGAGAGGAGCCCACGGAGCAGGTTTTCTGGCAGGACTTGTGACCCCGTGGGGGACCCACGCTGGAGCAGTGTGCTCCTGAAGGACTGCACACCGTGGAAAGGACCCATGCTGGAGCAGTTCGTGAAGAACTGCAGCCCGTGGGAAGGGCCCACGTTGGAGAAGTTCGTGGAGGACTGTCTCCCGTGGGTGGGACCCCACGTTGGAGCAGGGAAGAGTGTGATGAGTCCTCCCCCTGAGGAGGATGAAGCGGCAGAAATAACGTCTGATGAACTGACCGTAAACCCCATTCCCCGTCCCCCTGTGCCGCTGGGGGGGGTTGGTAGAGAAGCCGGGAGTGAAGTTGTGCCCAGGAAGAAGGGAGGGGTGGAGGGAAGGTGTTCTGAGATTCGTTTTTTTTCTCATTACCCTACTCTGGTTGATTTGTAATAAAGTGAGTTAATTTCCCCAAGTTGAGTCTGTTTTGCCCGTGACGGTAAGTGATGAGTGATATCTCTCCTGTCCTTATCTCGACCCACAAGCTCTTTGTTATATTTTCTCTCCCCTGTCCAGCTGAGGAGGGGGAGTGATAGAACGGCTTTGGTGGGCACCTGGCAACCAGCCAGGGTCAACCCATCACAGCCATCAACAGAAAAAATCCATTTTGGCTCTGTCTGCAATATATTCTAGCCATGGCATCTCACATCTTCGCCTAAGGAAGTTTGCTTTAAAGTTTTAACCCAGAAAAAACAAACGTGGTGTGAAGAAAAAGCTGCAGTGTATGGAGTGCCAAAAAAGAGTTGAACACAGTTATGATAATAATATAGGAAGACAAAACCAGTGCCCTCATTTCTATTTTAAAAGACAGGACAATAGGGTACTTGGTTGCTTTTTTTTCTTTTCCTGGAAGCTGTACATATTTTATTATTAATAAAAAATAATAAAAATTAAAAAAAAAAAAAAAAGCAAAACCAAAAAAAGCCCAACCTCCTTCTTATCAAGTAGAAGAGTATTGGCACTAATCCAAAGAAAATGTTTAAATTTTGTAGATAAATGTGGGTTTTTTTCAGAAACAGTAAGTCCCGACAAGGAATGCAATAGTGAAGTGTGAATTAGCAAAATATGTTGAAAGGAAAAAAAAGAAGTAGCTGAGGGTTTTGGTTCTTTTATTAGATTTCTTCAGTGGATCACTGCAATTAAATGAAGATCAGCAGAAAGTTTTATATAAATTCCTGATGAAGAACAAAGTTGTCTAATGTAGGAAAAGAGGGAAAAAGTTATGTACAGTAGTGCTTCAGCTGTCCCCAGATGAGATTTCTTCACCTTCATTTAACTCTTCCCTGTACTGCAAAAGCTTAATTTAGATTACTGAGGCTAAAATTCAGATATAGACTAGTAACTACTGATGCTATATGAAGTAGCAGTTGTAGCATCATACAGGCAATTGACTAATTACCTATGTCAAAGGAACATTACAGCCCATTAAAGAAGGTACTCAGCAAACATTATTGAGACTTCAGTTAATCCTTCTTGCTACATACATCTCATTATTAAAAAGACGGCCACATTTGATCCTTGAAGTACAGAAGAGAAGAAATTAATAACATCAAGTTACAAGTTAAAATAGACACCATATTTTTCCAACTTTATCTTCTGTTTGGAATTCTATGTACAGACTAGGACATTTCAGACAGCAGAACTTCTATTACTGATAATGGGGATAATGGAAATATTTTGCATTTACGCTTTGGTTTTCATTCATGTTCTCAAACTTTGGTAAGGAAAAGTAAGTTCTTTTACTCTATTTTACCTCTAAGTCACAGAAGAAACTTAACAGAAAACGCTTATTGTCCAGGTTGCATCACAAGTGAGGGATAATCTGGAAGTGAGTTTTACAGTGTCTACTGGTTAAAAACTTACCTTGGCATGGCCCAAATAGGCTCTCTGACACTGGAAAAGTACTCTGTGTTAGCTTTAACCTTGTTCTTTGTTTGTTAGCTGTTTTTAATCACATGGAATGATGTCACACTGATAGAAGTACATCTCTCAAGACAAACTAAGAATGCCTTTCTTCATGCTGGAAGAAAGGGCTGCCATATTTACTGCTGGATGACTTAGGGTTAAGTGAAGGGTAAAACATGTTCAACACAATTCTCTTTGCCAGACCTTAGTCAGCTTGCACTGTTGTACAAAGTAGTTTATCAGAGTTGATAAAATCTGATTAAGGCTAACACAGTAAAGAAGATGTTAAACTAGCTCCTCATTGCAGAGCAGAGTTTCACCCACACTGAGCAAGGAAATAACTTCAGAGCCAAAACCTTTCTTATATATCGTCCAGTGCCATTCTGTACAACACTAAGGTAGTAGGTCTTAAATCCCAGAGTGATATGAGAAGGAAGATAGTTAACACTCCTAGATCTACAGTCCTGCCATTATCACTAACACGTAAAGTATTAGCATATTGCAATGGGAAATCACAACTCCCACAGCCAAAGATTAAAATACTGCAGACGCAAATAAATAATACACCGTAAATCCCAGATGGCAATGACCAGAATAAACTACTGTAGAACTAGATTTCTTTTTTATGTATCTGACCATCTACAATGCTCCCACCCTACTTCACAATTGAACAATATAAAGTTGGCACTCCTGCATGAATTTACTGTACATAATAAAACTGTGCAGTATATTCAATATAAAATTATGATGAGCTGTGCCTTTTTCATATGTACAATACCAGAGTTGCATTAACAAATTACACCCAACTGAACCATAAACTCTATTACTTCTTTCAAACAATCTCAGTAACTCAGAATCCTAGATTACTGCAATGACTCTTTAGATGGCCAAGTTGATAGAATATTGTGCATCTCACAGCTTTTCCTGAAGCTTTTTCATTGCTTCAGAAGTCAAAGTGAACAAATGTCTAAGTTCAGTAAAAAGTGGAACCTTTTTTTTTAGGAAATCTTCCCTTTAAAATTCATCGCTTGCAAAATGTTAGCAATCTTAATCACATAGCAATTTCAAACTGTAAGAATTTGTAAAATCAGTAACATGCCAGTTTTCCAAACTTTTATATATAAAGAGACTGTTATTTCAAAGCAAAGTAGAAAGCCTAAATGGTGTGGCCAATAATGGCATATTAATAGATAGTAGAACCTATTTTTTCATTTCACTTAATGTGTTGTAAAAAAATATATGTTCCTAAAAACTGATATAAATCTTGTCAAATTTTTGCTAAAAATATCTGCTCTGAAATATTCAGTCCCATGAAAAATATGTAAAATTTATTACTGATATGCTATGATTTACTGAATTCTTCATAAAGAATATCCTGATTTTTTTTTTTTTTTTAATTAAACTTTACCTTGGAGTTTTTGTTACTGTCTTCTCAAAAATAAACAAAACCTGAGCTATTAATTTGGGAAGGACAACTTACCTATAGAAAATTCCACCAGCTCAGACTTAAATCACATTTTTTTCTAACAATAAAGAAATAAAAGGTTTGTGTATTTTCCCTTCAACTGTCTAAAATTTCCAGAGTTTAAAATAAATTTTTTTGGAGTGAAATTACTTTGCAATTTAATCCTGACTGTTCCTTTACAAGATCATAAAAATAAAACAAATACTAATTTCTCAGTATATTAATTTATTTCTGTAGATGTTTCTGAAAGAAAGCAAAACATGTCGTATAGTACAACCACCTGCTCAAAGTAGGTCCAACTAAAGCAGGTCGCTCAGGGCTATGTCCCAAGTTCTGAACATTTCCAAGGATGGGGGTTTCTCCAGTTTCTCTGGGAAACTCTAACCACCGTCATGGTGAAAAAGTTTTTCCTTCCATCTAATCAAAATTTCCTGTGTTGCAACTTGAGCCTGTTGCTTCTTGTGTTACCACATGTGCCTCCATCTTCCCTATAGCATGATATAGTTCTAGACAACAATAATGTGTTTCCTTAGCTTACTTTTTCCTAAGGCTGAACAAAGTGAATTTCCTCAACGTCTTCTCACATGACACATGCACCAGAACCCTAATCAGCTCGATCAACCTCAGCTGGATTAATTCTACTTGATCCAGGTCTTTCTGGTAATGTGGAGTCCAAACTAGGCACAGCTCTTCAAATACATTCTTACAAATACTGAATCGAGAGGGAGAATCACTTCCCACAACTGTCTAGCTACTCTCCTGCTAACAGACTATGTGGTGGGCTTTCTTCTTTGCAAGGGCATCTGGCTGACTCACCTTTAATTTGGTGTTCACCCTAACTGCCAGATCCTTTTCTGTAAAGCTTCTTGCTATCCAGACAGCACCTAATCTGTCCTGTTGCACTGAATTATTTCATTCCAGATGAAGACAGCATTTTCTTTTACTGACACTCATGAGCTTTCTGCCATCCCATTTCTCTGGCTTGTTGAGGTTCCTCTGAATAGCACCAAGTTAATTGTTCCCTCTAGTTTGGTATTGCCTGCTAAATTCCTGAGTATGTAATCTGTTACATCAACAAGGTTTTTAAACTGTATTGGCCTCAGTAACAATCCATGAATAACGCCACTAGAAACCAGCCACCAGTTGGAACTGGTATCATTAATCACATCCCTTTGCATCTTATGGCCTACCCAATTTTCCATCCACTTTACTGGCCATTTATCCAGTCCATATGACACCAGGTTGACTACAAAGATACTATAGGAGACAGTAGCAAAAGCCTTTCTGTCAAAGTATACAACATCTACTGCTCTCCATTTACCTACAGAAAGAGTCATCTATCTCATCACAGCAGGCAATCAGGCTCATCAGGTAGAGGTTGCCTTTGGTAAATCCATGCTGGCTGTTCCCAGTCAGCTCGTATGTGTCCTCTTGTCCTTTATATTCCCAGTAATGGCTCCCAGGAGGCTGATTAAGACTGTACTTCTCCAGATCCTCCTTCTTGACCTTGCTGAACATGTGTGTGACATTTGACTTTTTTCAATCATACTAACTTTAATAATAATTTTAAAATTTATTTTCATAATATGGATATATTCAATCAGGTTTAAGAATATGTACTATTAAACAAATGATAATTTTTGAAGTTTGTTTTAATTTAGGGACTCGGAATTAATTCTTTTTTTTTCTCTCATCTTTAACTTCATATCACTTGTGAGAGTTTGTCTTACTTTCCATCAAAGCAGGCATCAATATGATGGTTCAGAGGAATAGAAAACAAATTGATAACAGTAGAGCAAATCACAACATCACCAGCAAGTCAGCATATGCTGGTGAAAAAAAGCCATGGATTTCTCCATTCGCCCCTGAAGAGTTTAGGTTATTTTTTTCTTGGAATAATGCTAGTCAGTCATTGAAATGCTGTTGAAATTCAGGAAGCTAGCACCTTCTTCTGCTTATTTTTATTTACATTATATATTCCTGAAGAAAAGGAATGTGCTAAATTACAGTGAATAAGAAGATAGAGCAGAATTTGATTTAGATTTAAGATATTAATGCTCATTTCATTGTTTTTCTCAAAACATGTTGAATGGCTTCTTTTAATATAAATACTTTTATTTCATACAACAAATACTTTGATTTCATATATCAGGGTTAGGTTTTTCCAATTTTTTTTAAAATTACTATTATTTTCTACCAGACAGGATTCACTAAGTCCTAAATAATTTTCTTTACCAGTCATTTAATTATTTTAGTGATCTAGTAAACAGTACAAGCTATTGCTTTATTTGTAATTTATTATAAGTAAAGTACTTCAGTTACTCAAAGTTAGACATATTCTTCATGGTGTAACTGCCAGGAAAATCCTTCACAGAGACAACAGAAAGACAATCTCTAACAGAAGTAACTACTTCTTAGTCTTCAAACTCTGTTTCTTTGATATTTGTATTTTCCTTTTTCCTGTTGTGCTATTAAAAAGTAGCCTCAGTTAATAACCATAATTATTTTGCCAGTGTTTAATCCTGGAGTCCTGCAAAGCACAGCCAAGATCCCATGTATTTAAAATAATGAGAGCTATATCCATGAGTTGTTTCAGGAATTATTTCTTTTGACTGAAATTTTAGTAATTTTTCTGTAGTATTATTTGGAGTTCAACAGAATGAAACCTGGCTTCAATAGCCCAAACACAAGAGTACAAAACAGTCTCTGAGATATTTAGCTTGGGTTGGACTATGTGTGTGAAAATGCCTTGAGGAAACTTCAGCAATTTTTTCTTATCTAAAATTACAATAAAACATACTGAGGGGATTATTTATTTTAGCTTGATTCATAAACATCTGTTTTATTTTCTTCTAGAGAAATAAAATAGAGTAAAAATGAACATTTAGGAAGGTCTAGCCCACTAATTTGCATCAAGCTATTCTGGAACCTACATTTTATTTTCTGAAAATCAAGAACATCAAACACAATTCTGGAGATACATTTTCAGAGGTGCTTTAAATAGTTAAACAGCTTCAGTATCATTTAAGAAAATCCTGATGACAGTGGAAAAGGCTCTTACTCTTTGATTACAATTACTCTAACAGAATTATACCCTATTCTACTCATTTTGTTAGTACTCTGAATATCATTAAAAAACATTATAAGCAACATATTGCTTCATAAACAGGGACACTCATGCTGAAGTGAAGGAAAAGGAACAGAATTAGAGCCATAGAGAAGACAAATTTAAGGCCAGAACAGAATTCAGTCTGACTGTGATTCAGCTCCTGTGAGGGTCATAAGATGTCAATCTTATATACATATTAGAAAAAAAGAATTAATTTTTGTATGATTCTTTTGCAAACAGCAATCAAGGAATCATGGTGAACAATTTTGGTTGCTTGATTGCCGGTACTTTAAAACACTAAGCTGACTGCGTTTGAGTTTAACTCAGGCTGTTGTCCATTCTGTTTTATACTCTAAAACATAATCATATTACAACAATAACAAATTTATATACTGAAACACACCTACAATAGGCAACATTACATTTATTGGCCATTGTGTCATAGATTTGTTTTTCATGTACCAACAAAGTACTGTAGGTTTATAAACAGGACAAATCTTGCTTCTAATGATCACATTTATCAATGTAGCAACAAGGATATTGCATTCCTAAAATACCAGGTATATTACATATATTTAATTTATCCATTGATTAGTTATCAAGTAGTGCTTTGACGTAGGAAGTGTTTATTTTGTTATATACTATGTATATTATTATTATTATATATTATTTTTGTATTATTATTAACTATAGTGAGTATTCCTAATGTGCTCTATAAGCTTTCATTATAACTTTAAGTGTTGCGTAATATACAGTGAGAATATCGTAGTTTAAAAGTCTGGTGATTTGCAGCTGTTGTTCTAACTAGGGAATAGCCATTTATTGTAAATTAATGCTCTGTTTTCTGTTATGTTTTTTGGGAGAGGTTGGCAGTTTAGGAGCAGAGTATTTTTTGTAGTAGAAATCATTATGCATACTTTATAATAGCAAATGACATTCAGGATGATGTATTTTCCTCAAATGTTGATATTTTGCTTATAGTCATAGCTGATCCAGCTGTCTGCAGTTGTAAGATATTTAAATTGAAACTGGGAGCATGTAGCTTGACCATTTTTAATTGGAAATCATAGTTCTCAATAACATGATGTATTGCATAGTCATCTTGTGCATGTATCAGTGTAATATAAAATAGTAGACTTCTCTTACTTTATTTTCCTTCATGTTAATGTTACAGTGTTGTAATATTCTCCTGAATCTTTATTTATAGAGAAGTATCCATAGAAGTTTTATCAAAAAGATAACTTCACTAATTCATCTGTCACATTAAGAGTTTATATGTTTTCCTTCCATACAGACCTGCAAAGTCAGCTACTGATAGGAATGTTTTATACTAGGAAGAAGACAGATTTTTTTTTTTTTTTAAGTTTTTTTGTGGCAGTGTCAGTGGGATCTGCAAAAGTGTTAGTCTCTGAGATAGCTAGAACAATGCAAAAGTAAATTATAGATTAGGACCAATACTCTGAATATATTCTAATTTGGGAAGCAAGACAAGTCAATTCATGTGGAACAGACTTGATTATTTGAGTCAAGCTTTGCTGTCAAAGGGGTAAACTTTTATACTGTGCACCATGTCTCTTTTATGTGGCCACTTTCTACCTTGACTTATTTGCATAGCGATAACACTGCTCACAGATGTAGCTAGTTCAGGTCAGTACTTCACACAGCAAATCAGAAATGCATTCATTCCTGGGTAGACTTTCCATTTGTTGATCTAGCTACATGCCTAAGAGAGAAGATATATAGACACATGAATCTGTGCAAATAGTTTGTTCAGACAGTGTGCAGTTTTCCCAATTAAAAATCCTCTAAAAGATTTAGCATTCAATGATGTAATTTCACAGAAAACAAGATCAATTTAGTTTGGCAAGATGCGTTTTTTCACAAAGACATTTTGATTAACACTAATTGCAGCATTTCTTCATCTATCTTCAGCAGTTAAATTCTCCATTAGACTTTACATGATTGCACCTACGATTGATACTCAGATGGCAAGCGTCCACTTCCTCATAAAATAATCTCCACCCATTTTATGTATTTTATGGCTTTCATTTTCTTTTAGTTCTTTGGAACTTCTTCAATGTTAAAAAGACTTATTGAAATTTAACACATTCTGGCCAGAGTCTACTTTGTCTAGCTCTTTCAGAAGTGTAATAAAGATGATCCTGCAGATTTTAAAGTGTTTGCTTTTAGAAGTATTAAATACTCTGCAGGGTTACTGTGAAATGAAATATCTTCCTTCATTGTGTTATATGGATATATCATGTGATTATTTTTTTTTAAAGCCAAAAAGGTTTTATTGAACAATTCTGACTTTGACATAGTTATTGGTTATTTGAGGATTTCCATCAGGCAGCAGAGAGTGCTACTAGACACCTTTCTTTAGGGAGAATATCTTTGGGATTCCTTTATCATAAATAATTTGTCCATAATTTATTATTCCTCATATCTGGAAATTTCTGTGTACATGGTCTCAGTGAAATGCCACTTTTATCTACTTTATTCTTGCTAACTTCACTATGCTAAAGGTGGAGGTCAACAGAATTTTGCTGTACAGTATTGCTGTGTTCAAGACCAAAATCTCTTTTCAGCCATTCTAACTGTTTCCAGATATTCTAACTGATAGTCAAACTGGCAATACCAGTCTGTGGTGGGATCTTTGTAGAAGATCCCATTTACCTTCCATCTGGATAATAATAGTAGAACACGAGTTTACAGATACTTAAGTAATTGCCAAAAAAAAATATCTGTTGTTTTACCTGTTTTGAGGCAACTACTGTTTTTCAATGCTGTGGTAACTCTACCTCATAGTTAGAGAAAAAAGTTGTACTCTTTCGCCTTTTGGCATAATTATTATAAATCAGAGCCAACCTGGTCTTCACTGCCCACAGGTGATATTTCAGTGTTAATCAAAACCCTACCCTATTTCCTAGAAGAAGCTATTCTTTTCTCCTGCATGCCCCAAACTGACTTACCCTCCCAAGTCTAATAATTTCGGAAAATGCCTGTGGCTGGCTGTCGGTTTTGTCCACAAAGGCACTGTAGCAGTCACCAGAGAGTTGACCGATATCGGCAAAGTGAAAATTAATTTACATTTAGACTGCTAAACAAAATCTTTTGCTCTCATACTCTCATGGAGTTCACCAGCTTTGGAAGCTGCTGAGGTGAGAAGGACCTGGGAGCACTAATCCATCACTGAATGGCTGTGGGATGCTTCTGCCGTACAGCTGTGATAAGGAAAAATGCAGTGTTACAGTATAACGTGAAAGGTCTTTCAAGGTGTGCTGGTTTTGGCTGGGATAGAGTTAATTTTCTTCACAGTAACTGGTACGGGGCTGTGTTTTGGATTTGTGATAACACAGGGATTTGTTAGTTACCCCTGACCAGTGCTTACCCAGAGCCAAGGCCTTTTCTGCTCCTCACCCCACCCCACCAGCGAGGAGGCTGGGGAGGCACAAGGAGTTGGGAGGGGACACAGCCGGGACAGCTGACCCCGACTGACCCAAGGGATATTCCCACACCATAGGACGTCATGCTCAGCATATACGCTAGGGGGAAGGTTGGCTGGGGGGCTGCTGCTCAGGGACTGGCTGGGTTTCGGTCAGTTGGTAGTGAGCAATTATTTTCATTTGCCTCACCTGTCTGTCTTGGGTTTTATTTCTCTCTTTTTGTTATTTTCCTTTTCATTACAATAATAATAATAATAATAATAATAATAATAATAATAATTTGTTGCTGCTGTTGTTTTGTTGTTGTTGTTATTGTTATACTGTTTTTATCTCAACCCATGAGTTTTCTCACTTTTACCCTTCCGATTCTCTCTCCCCATCCCACTGGCGGGGACTGAGCGAGTGGCTGTGTGGTGCTTAGTTGCCGGCTGGGGTTAAGCCATGATGCAAGGGAATCAGGAAAAATAAGAACCACTGTGTCATGACCTTTAGGAGACCTTGCTTTGGAATACCATTCAAAATTCTGTTCTATGTTTGCATTCCCTTCATGATTGGTGTTCAGAAAGGATACCACAGAAGTACCTGACACAGGAATAAATGTAGAAAAGGGCCATTAAAATGACTACCAAAATAAAACAGACATCTAATGATTTTTTTTCTTCTTCTGTAGATTGGCAAAAAGAAAGGATGAATCTGACTATTCCTGATGAACGCATGAGTGCAAACATTAAAAAGTTAGAAAAAATATTTAAATTACAGGCCAGTGACTTCATTTGTGAAACAAGGATTATATCTAGATGAAAATCAGAAGACTTTTAACCATTAAAGAAATCTATTTCTGGGACAGATTTTTATTCACTGTAATAGTAATAAGAAAATTGCTTTTAAGATAGACTTTGGTATGTTTAGGAAAAGGATTGTTTTATCTGAGAAGTGTGATAGCACAGATTTGGATTAAATGATAGAAAGTCTGTTTCATTTCTGCAATCATCTCACATACATGAAACTCCCTCCTTTTACTGCTTTGTGTCAGTACCCATCTGCATCAACAAACAAATTAAACAAGTGAATTCCATCTGGTTGGTACTCAGCAACGACACTGTCAAGCATGAAATACTGGACATTTGTAGATACCAACAGAAAGTGTCTGCTGCTTAGCCAGGATGCATTAACTTTCGATGCCTGCTTCCATGTTGTTCAGCTATTTGCATTATCAAGCTTTTAAACAGGAGTCCAATTAACACTTTCAGCCTCAGGTCAGGTGCACCAATTAATGCAACTGTGAGTTAAAATTGCAGGATATGATCTAGACCCTGCGCTCTTAAACTTTTACCTGCATTAGCCAGAGTAGGGTTTTTTGTTTAGTTTTGGGAGGCTCGCTTTCCAAGCAGGATTGTTAGACATCACCTTATAACTGCAGTAATCTATCCCTTCCCTGTTGAATAACTAATATTTGAATCTTTTAGGTCTTGTTTAGGCAAAACCCTTTAGTATGAATTGTCATAACTCACTGGTACTGAAAGGGGATCTATGTTTTTTTTAGAATATAGCCCACATGTGTGTACTGGATTCGGCTGGGATGGAGTTAAATTTTCTTCATAGCAGCTCGTATGGTGCTGTGTTTTAGATTTGTGACCAAAACAATGCTGACAACACACCAATGTTTTAGCCCTTGCTAAATAGCGTTTGCACATTATCAAGGCCATCTGTTCCTCACTCCGCCCCCCCAGTGAATAGATTGGGGGTGCGCAAGAGGTTGGGAGGGAACACAACATGAAGATGACTCAAATTAACCAAAAAAGATATCCCATGCCATATAAAACCATATTTAGTAGTAAAATGCAGGAGAGCATATTTAGGGAGGTTAGCTATCTTTCACCTGGGAACTGGCTGGGCATCAGTCTACCTGTGGGAGGTGGTGAGTGATTGTGTTTGCATCACTTGTTTTGTTTTGTCTTCCCTCTTTCTTCTTCCACTTTTCCTTTGCTTTTTAAACTAATTTTTATCCTGACCCATGAGTTTTCTAGGTTCTACTCTTCCTTTTCTCCTCCCCCTTCCCACTGGAAGCTAGGGTGGGGGAAAGCGTGGTGCTTAGCTGCCTACTGGGGTTAACCCACAACAATGTGAAACAGAATAGATTCAGAAAAGTATCAGAAGGTGCCATAGGATCTTTAACAATGTTGAATCCTCAGTATCTGTTTTTTTCAGATCATGTAACAGAACATTTGTTAATTTGAAAACATTGAGATGAGGCATGGAACATAAATAATCAGCATTGTTACGGAAGAGGAGCCTGCATGTGATGGCATTAGAAGTTTTGCATTAAAGGTATGGAGCATTGGCCTTGTGTACTGAATAAACTCCAACAATTCAAGGAAGGCAAAAGTGCCTACAGTTAGAAGAAATTTGATATATTATTTGCATTTATGTTGAAACACCTGAAAATAAAATACTTTTTTAGTATCTACATGTCAGTGTTCATTTAAGCTAAAATTACTTTCTATTCAAATAGAGAATGAATATATACATTAATTTAGATTAAAATAATTCAACTGATTGAATATTATTTTCAGCAGTTACAAATACTTCTTCTAATAGGATCCACTTTTCATGCAGAAAAAGAAAGAAAAAAAATCAAAGAAAATGTTGTATAAAACCTTGAAAACTTCCCTGGTGCTTTTTTGCCAAATGCTGTTGATTAACATTCCAGCCATGTCATGTGAAAATATCCTAATTATAGTACTAATGTGCATGACAGAGATTAACAAAAACATACTTAATAACATAAAATCTATGAAAAGGTTGTTTTGTTAAAATTAGGAAAGCCTTTTTTTTCACTAAGTGCTCAAATAACTGACAGAAAATTAATTATGCTATTAGTCAAAAAAGCAACAGTTTATTTGCTAATATTTGCTACAAGGTATTCTCTGTGATGGTCATCTTTTATCGTTTAACTTTTTGTAATGTGTAGTGGCCAAAGCACTTCTGATTCACTGTGGATATATTAAGATTCGATGGCAGTCTCCTACTGAACAGAATAGAGTGATAGTGGAGCACCTGGCTATGCTTAGACTTGCTCTCCACCCATATATACTTGGTCTGGTGCTGCTTGCTTGCAATATATTGATATACATTAAGAGGATACGTTGAATTTGTAATTTAAATCAGTTGAATGGTGTATAATTTTTCCATACATATCTCTTATTCATATAAATCAAAATAAAAGTAAGCTGCAATTGGATCTGTTTAAACCTGTAGCTGTCAATGCCTATACAAGTTTTATAGAATCTACTCAAATGTGCATCTTTCCTCTATTGTTTAACATGGAAAACCAAACAATAAGAACAACAACACAGATGGAGCTGTGAGTTTAAAACTAGTCCATAAAACTTTTCCAGATAAAGGAGTTCATGCCTTTCATAGATGGATGCCACTGGCCATCTGGCAAATAGAATAAATGTTCTGTGAAGTTCATTTTTATCAGTGTGTAGGGAAAACGTACTTAGAACATTTTAATACTGTGCTATAAAAAGAAATTAAGGATATAATGATTTACTGTTCTGTACTTCAAAAAAGTAGGAAGCAGTAGTGTACTAGTGGGGCAAGAGTGTCTTCACCAACAAATCAGACAGGCTTATAAGGAGAGCTTTAAACTAGGTTTACCAGAGGAAGGGGATGGAGTTTTGAGTAACAGGGAAGAGCCAGGGGCTGCTGATGTATTAGGAACCAACAGGAAACACCTCTGAAATGCCTAAAAGAAATCAGGGTGTGTTCATCTAAAATGGTGACACGGTCAATAGCCCAGCTGAAATGGCTCTATACCAATGCACGTATGATGGGTAAAAAACCAGGAGGAGCTGGAAGCCTCTCTGCAGCTAGAAAGCTAGGATCGAATTGCTATCACTGAAACCTGGTGGGATGAAGCACATGACTGGTTTGCTGCAATCAATGGCTATAAACTGTTCAGAAGAGACAGGCAAAGTAGGAGAGACTGGGGCAGGAGTTGCCTTCTGTGTAAAAAGATTGATTGATCGCACAGAGCTATCTTTGAAAGACAGTGATTGACAGGTTGAGAGCTTATTAGAGAAAATTAGAGGGCAAGTCAACAAAGAAAACCTTGTGGTTGGTATTTACTACAGGCCACCTCATCAAGAGGAGGATGTTGATGAGGAGTTCTTTCTTCAACTACAGGAAGCACCACGCTCACAGACTGATCCTGCCAGGGGATTTCAATCACCCTGACATCTGCTGGAAAAGCAGGACAGCAAGCTGTAAGCAGCCCGGGAGACTCTCTGAGTGCATCAAGGATAACTTCTTAATCCATGTGATAGGAAGCCCAACCAGAGGAGAAGTGTTATGGGACCTGTTGCTTACCAACACAGATGAACTTATTAGAGAGGTCATGATTGGTGGCAGCCTGGGCTGCAGTGATCATGCCATGATGGAATTCATGATTTTGAAGGATATGGGCCAGGTGAAAAGTAGAGTCAAGACCCTGAATTTTAGGACAGCAAACTTTCAGTTCTTTAAGGAATTCGTGGGTGAGACCCGCTGGGAAACTGCTCTCAGGGACAAAAGAGCTGAACAGAGCTGGCAGTTCTTTAAGGAAATCTTTCTTAGAGCACAAGAGCTCTTGATTACCATGTGTAAGAAATCAGGCAAGGAAGGCAGGAGACCAGCATGGCTGAGGAAGGACCTCCTGGTCAAACTAAAGTGTAAGAAGAAAATGCATAGGCAGTGGAACCAGGCATATGTATCCTGGGAAGAATATAGGGATGTTGCCCAGATGTGTAGGGATATGATCAGGAAAGCTAAGGCATAGTTGGAGCTGACTTTGGCAAGGAATGTGAAGAGTAATAAGAAGGGCATTTACAGGTACGTTGGACAGAAAAGGGAAATTAAAGAATAGAATAGAATAGAATAGAATAGAATAGAATAGAATAGAATAGAATAGAATAGAATGTTTCAGTTGGAAGGGACCTACAACAATCATCTAGTCCAACTGCCTGACCATTTCAGGGCTGATGTGAAAATGTACCCTTCGTGAGAAATAAAACAGGAGAACTAATGATATGGGGAAGGCTGAGGTACTTTCTTTACAATTTCTTTACCTCACTTTTCACTAGCAATCACTCTTCCCACATCTCTCAGGTTCCTGAACCTCAAGGCCAGGGAAACCAAGTACCTCTCATCGTAAGAGAAGATCATGTTTGAGACCACCTGAGGAACCCAAACATACACAAGTCCATAGGACCCAACAAGATTCTTGCTGGGATCCTGAGGGATTTGGCAGATGTAGTTGCTAAGTCACTCTCCATCGTATTTGAAAAGTCACAGCAGTCAGGCAAAGTCCCCAGTGACTGTAGAAAAGGGAGAATCACACCCATTTTTGAAAAGGGTAAAAAGGACAACCCTGGGAACTACTGACTAGTCAGGCTCACATCAGTGCCCAGTAAGATCATGGAACAAGTCCTCTTGGAAGACATGTCAAAGCATATGGAAGATGAGGAGGTGACTAGAGCCAGCCAACATGGCATCACCAAGGGCAAATTGTGCCTGACTAACCAAGTGGCCTTCTACAGTGGAATGACTGCATCAGCGGACAAGGGAAGAGCAACTGATGCCATCTACCTGGACTTCTGTAAGGTCTTTGATACGGTCTCCCACAACATTCTTACCTGTAAATGGGAGAGACATGGATTTGATGGATAGACTATTAGGTAAATAAGGAATTGGCTGGATGGTTGGATCCAGAGAGTTGCATTCAATGGCTCAATGTCCAAATGGAAACCAGCAATAAGTGGTTATGAATAGAGTAAAGCAGACCTGTGGAGAAGGACTTGGGGATACTGATGGTTGAAAAATTGGACATGAGCTAGCAATGTGCACTTGCAGCCCCAAAAGCTAACTGTATCCTGGGCTGCATAAAACCAAGTGTGTCCAGCAGGTCGAGGGAGGTGATTCTGCCCCTCTGCTCCATGCTGGTGAGACCCCACCTGGAGTACTTCATCCAGCTCTGAGGCCCCCAGCACAAGAAAGACATGGACCTGTTAGAGCGGGTCCAGAGGAGGGCCATGAAATGATCAGAGGGTTGAAACACCTCTCCTCTAAAGAAAGGCTGAGAGTTGGGTTTGTTCAGTGTGGGGAAGAGAAGGCTCTGGGGAGACCTTATTGTGGCCCTTCAATATATAAAGGGGGCTTATAAGAATGATGGAGAGAGACTTTTTACCATGGTCTGTAGCGACAGGACAAGGGACGATGGTTTTAAACTGAAACAGGGTAGATTCAGATTAGATATAAGGAAGAATTTTTTTTTTTTTTATGAGGGTGGTGAGGCACTGGAACAGGTTGCCCAGAGAAGTTGTGGCTGCCCCATCCCTGGAAGTGTTCAAGGCCAGGTTGGATGGGGCTTGGAGCAACCTGGGCTAGTGGAAGGTGTCCCTGCCCATGGCAGGGGGGTTGGAACTAGATGATCTTTAAGGTCCCTGCCAACACAAAACATTCTATGATTCTATGATTCTATGATTCGGTAATTGTAGATTCTATGATTCCATGATTCTATACTTTTGAGGGTGCAACATGCACAATTGCTTTCCACATGGAAGAAAATAAGGAAGTTAGCAATGAAATGACTAGCGCTCTCCACGCACACCTATAACTTGACATATTGATATTATAGCTTTAAAAAGCTAGAAATTAACACTTATTTCCATCTTAATTAGTTTGAATAATTATATTTACTGCTTGAGGACATTTTTTCATACTACCACTACTTTCATACTACTTTTAAACAGCAAATAAATGTTGGTTATATGACTTTGTTTAGGGTACTGAAAAAGAAATAGCAATCTGTAATTTATCTAAATAAATATTTTATATTACATTTTCATAATGATAAAAATTTCATAACTATTGCCAAATTAGTTCTTTGGCAATCAGGTGCTTTCAAAAACAAGTTATATAACTAAATTTTTAACTGCCACTAAAAAATTTTCTATGAGATTTCAGATAAATAGTATATATTTCAAATTGTTCATAATTTTATAATTAAATCCAGTATATAGAAAGAAAAATCAATGCTTAGGTAAAATACATTAGTAGAGACTTTCTTTCAATACTAGCTGCAGAATATGGAAGAGCGTTACTGTATTTGGCTTCAGAATTTGTGCCTTTCAAGTAATTTTCAATATATGCCCACTAGCAACAATTGTGTTACAGGATTCTCCAAGAAGTTTTATAAGAGACACATGAATGTTTCAGACCAAAAGAAACTGATATGTCAGTATTTGGTTATTTCAAATGGCTTCTGTAAATTTTAGCTGCCATCACCATCTCTGCATATACAGATACTCTTGTTCTTTCTTCTGATTTCACTCCAAATACATAACATTCATTTTCATTTCCACCAAGCATTTTACATATAGAGTTCTACATTTGAAATCAAGGGTTCATTATCTGTTGCGTTTTTGCCTTTACTTCATCTGAGAATAGCGTCTGACTTTATATCAAGTCTCCTACCAAATTATCATACAGATTTTTAGAACATAAATTTAGGACTTCTTCAAGGTTTAATTTAAAATGTATTATGATTGACTTCCTTTTGCATCAAAATGATCAGTTATAAAGAGGTCATGGTTATTCTGTCTCATTCATCCAGGACTTCAAGAGCTAGATCATTTTTGTACTGTGACTGCCTGAGAATACCTAGCAGAAGGTCATTTTGTGGCATTGCAAGCAGCATATATTCATTTTATGATTTTCTAAATTGCCTATGGAAAAAGGTAATCACAATAGCACACCTGACATTTGAATGCAATTAGTATGTGAACTGATCATGCCTAGTTATGTGCAAATGATGAGTTAGGTATATGAATAGTTACCTATTGAAAATATAAGCATACAAAGGAAAAAAGAAGGAAGGTTTTTTATACAAGGAGATTATCCTGGTTTTGTCTAATGACCTAAAAGTAAAAATAAGTAAATAGTAATAAGAAGAAGATTAAGAATATGAATAAGAATAAGAATAAGACAGGATTACTATCGTGGTTTAACCCCACCCAGCAACTAAGCACCACGCAGCCGCTCACTCACTCCCCCCCCACCCAGTGGGATGGGGAAGAAAATCGGGAAAAGAAGCAAATCCACGGGTTGAGATAAGAACAGTTTAATAGAACAGAAAAGAAGAAACGAATAATGATAATGATAACACTAATAAAATGACAACAGCAATAATGAAAGGATTGGAATGTACAAATGATACACAGTGTAATTGCTCACCACCCACCGACCGGCAGCCAGCTAGTCCCCGAGTGGCGATTCCCCGCCCCCACTTCCCAGTTCCTATACTGGATGGGACGTCACATGGTATGGAATACCCTGTTGGCCAGTTTGGGTCAGGTGCCCTGGCTGTGTCCTGTGCCAACTTCTTGTGCCCCTCCAGCTTTCTCGCTGGCTGGGCATGAGAAGCTGAAAAATCCTTGACTTTAGTCTAAACACTACTAGCAGCAACTGAAAACATCAGTGTTATCAACATTCTTCACATACTGAACTCAAAACATAGCACCGTACCAGCTACTAGGAAGACAGTTAACTCTATTCCAGCTGAAACTAGGACAATTACAAAGAATATCAATAAATTACTGTGTTGTAAAGGTACTTAATAGCCTAATGGTAGGTCTCAAATATTTATTCATATTCTATATGCAAAATAGACCACAGAACCAAATTCAAACCTTAGTTAATTCAGCTGAAATCAATGCAGTGGTTATAAGGGGTAACTATTTTCAGTCTTTAAGCAGCAACTATATAAGTAGCCATAGATCATATGAACCTATGATTAGGCAAGCCCTAGATACAGAAAATGCATCTTTTTCCCTTAAATTCACTTATCATTCAAATTCGTATTGTACTACTGTATTGCTAAACTAGAAGAATATAGAAAGAATAATAACTGATTCTGAAAGAAAAAAATCCAGGTAAAATGTAGGTGGATTAAATTTTTAATGTCACAATTCTTAAACTCAGCTCTTGCTATCTATCTCGTACATTGTCATTTTCCAATATGTTTTAATAGGAAGTATTAGGAAGTATAAGTCATATATTGGAGTGATCATCTCATCTTTTAGTGAAATAATACTGCATGTTTTTCCATCCCAGTCACACTTTATACAGTAGTTGTACAGTCACACACTGTGATTTACAACGAACAAAAGCTACTAAAGACAAATCCTATTTCCTGCCCCAAACAGGTAGCAATATCTGGGCTTCAACAGGTCCATTATTCTGAACTAGTATACTGTGGCTTGTTCTATTATTGCTTTTGAGATATGCAGAATGATCATTGTAGAAGGCAGAAAAAAGTAGCTCCTACTGATTATTCAGGTTTATGTCAGAGGAAGTAAAAGAAGCAGAGGTGAAGAGCTGAAAAATACTAACTGAAGGATGTTTTCAAGTGCAGTAATCAGTGTGAAAGAAGACTAGAAGCTAAGAGCTGGCAAATAAAATACAAACTGCACTAATATGACAAGGAAGATTGAAGAAAGTTGGCCATGAGGAGAAGGAAAAGGTGAAAGAAGAGATTCAGGAACAATACAAAATAATGGGGTATAAGGTTGAGCAACACCCAGTTTCTGAAGCTGATTCTTCTGATGACATCAGTAGAAGTTTTGTCACAAACCCCGAGAGGAGAGGGATAGAGCTTGCTTTGTACTAACTGTAACCTTGACAATTTTATGCATGGTTCATAACATCTGCTTCAATGAACAGCAGCTGGCTAATAACTTGCCAAAATACCAGCTGAATTAGAAAGCTGTGAATCACTGAACTCTACCAATTACATGCTCAAAAGATTTTGTGAACATCAAAGCTCCATGTATACAAGTATAGTGAGCATTTGTAGCACCAGTGTCCTAGAGAAATTAAATGCTAGTAGTATATTCTCCAGTGTATGCCATTGTTCTCTGGTAAAAATGGTAAATGCATAATTGTGGGCTCTGTGTTTGCAATTAGTTTTTAGTGGGTCAGTTTGGGCAAACTATTGGAATATATTTATTTCCTGTATTTGATAGACTGGTAATACAGCTTGTAATTTGTTGTGAAGTTGCATAGTGCTTTGGTGGATGTCTATCAGTAATTCACAAAATGAAATAGATTCACATATAATTGTGACCTTTGTTGGTATCTTTTAGGACTTAAGCCTTTGAGGTACGTGCTAGAAAGCCTTTGTGAAATATTAAGCAACAACTTTTCCAATTGGTTTTGCTTCCAATATAGAGGTCTTCAGAAGTCTTCAGAAACTTGCATACTTGGATTGTTGCTAAACATCTTACTTCATAGGATCTTTTGGATTTAAGCAAATATGGAATTGAATTCTTAGGGCTCTAATTCCTGACTACATGTTTGACGTAAGTATCCACATGAGATACAGAAACCCCACTTAGACATTTCCAATGTAGACAACAGTGTCTAAAAACATAGCTACCTGGCCTCAGGAGTGTGATTCAGAACACATAATTTAGATATTTACACTTATATGACATATGGGAAGGCTGAAGTGATGAAGAGTGATTAATGACTACGAAGAGTGATTCAAAAAGTTTACATGCTGAACATACACCTAAAGTAATCTATTGTCAGAATGTTTCAATGCTTTCAAGTCACAATTTCTGTAGGAGGAGCTGCTGGAACAACATTTTGCAATGAGCCCAAAGACTTAATTCACCCAGAGAGTAGCAAGGCAATACTGAACTCCAACCTTAGCCTTAGAAAACTGAAAGACGTATTCCTTGCTCGTCACATGAGTGCTTTACTCACTTGACTGCAAAATATTTGGACAAGTCTTGAGCAGAGATGGAGAATCAGTCTTCAGCCAAGCATGTAATTATTAGTGGTCCCAATAAAGCAAATGAAATACAGACTGATTTTGATTAAGCAGTCAGTGAACTAAACTCTGGGATGGGCATGCAAAGACTTCCATGCAAAAGACTGGATCAGATATGATGCACCTTGAACTAAGGAGGGAATTGAATCAACTCTTTTTCATTTACATTTTAGCCAAGTCACTCTTATGCAATGGATGAGTACTGGCCCCTCACCTTTTCCATTTATGTTTTTGAGCTAAACTGAAAAAAACCTTCTGTGCTAATCTATGGTTTTAAAATGCTCACAGCCTGAATCAACCCAGCCTCTTGGGAAAGTGTTGATTTCTCTCTGAATCACAATTGTGCTTGCACAGGTACTGGTATACAGGAGAAAATAAAGAAATTATAACCTGATCATGTCCAATCACAAACAGGTATTGTGGTGCAGTGCCTCATCTAGTAAGGTTAGGGTTACTTCTGTCCCCCAGGAATTAGAGTGGGGCACTTCTGCCATGAGTAGCCAACCAGGAGACTTCTAGTCCATGGTGTCACAAAGTGAAGCCTACACAAAAGCACTGCTCAGAATAAACGAGACGTGGGCTATATCTGCCCAACTGTATCTGATGCTTGAATAACAAAGCAGAACAGGTAGTAGTTATACGGAAGATTTGCCCAAAAGATCTAGTCTACCTCTGCCCCATTATAATTTTTGACACTCAGGAAGGAAACAATGAAGCCCAGATTCACTCTTAACTTTACATCCTTGCAACGTATTCGGGGCAGGAGGCAGAAGGGGATAACAGTCTAGATAATAACCCCTAATTGGCTTTAGATATGGAGAAGGTCAAAGAGATTGGTCTGGGATTGCTTTGGACTAGTGAGGCCATTTACTTTTTATAAAGACAATCGAAGTTAAAAAGCAATAAATGGATAAGCAGTGGGAACACATTCATGGGTGTCCAACAGCTTGCAGAAGTGTGTTTGTGTTGTAGATCATAAATCTTTGACTAGAAACCACTATCCACCCACTATACCCATAAATGTTAGATTTTATGTTACTGAGTGGTATGGTCTGGTCTCTCAGCTACCCTACCCTAAATTCACCGTGACAATCAAGCCACACTTGCATGACCTGTCTCATCACATTCTGAGAGCACCTATCACTAGACTGTCATTTGTTTCTGGCAAAATGAAATTTTATTTTCCAAAGTACTTCCTCAGAATGACAATGAACACATCAATATTTGCTTGTCAGGTAAGGATTGGTAATGCTCTGTGAATACAGAAGAATCTGTGTACAACATGTGTGTATACGCATGCATTCAGAAGAGTGGGGTTTTATTCTAATCATTTTATACATGCATTTTATGCCTTGCAAATTTAATACTATTTTAATGTTTTTCTTTTTTTTTTCCCCCAGAAGACTGTTGCACATATAGCAATAGTTACTGTGAGTATTTCAAACTTTGTTAAACTTAAAATTCAGTCATTTGAAAATATTATATTTAACAAATTACCAAATGTCTTAAGGCTGATAAGAGGTTTCATTTAGGGCCAGTCACTACCACTGGTAATTTAGCAGAACACATTCCTGGAAGGGGAGAATGACCTTTCTTGATTGAACAACTTCCTGTGGTTATTCCTCTGCCAGTGGCATGAGGAATGCTTTATGTGATGCAGCTGTTGAACACCATAGAATAGTGAATTACCCTAACCATTCTATTTGCCAGAGTCCCAGGGGTTTTTTAATATGTTTTCTTTTTTATTTTCATTGAAAAAAAATTATTATATGAACTGGATGTACTTGGAAATTCTCCTGTTAACAGCCTTAGAAAATGGAAGCTTCTGTCACAGAATAGCTGGTAGTAATACAAGCATATTCACTATAACAGCGTGCCTAAGTCAAACCAAGGAAGGAGAAGGGGTTGTTTAAATTCTGTCCCTGCTCACTTCTTCGCTGCTTTTTTAATGCTGTTAACAATTTGCAAACTGTGATAAGTCTGGATAGAAAATGTGCTAGTAAAGCAAGTAATTTTTACACAGCTAGCCCCTGTAAAGAGAGGGGGTTTAATTGCTGTTAGTGGGCTAGGCTGGCAATATTATTATTGAGACAAAATTTCCTTTAAATATTAACAAACTTTTGAATCATTTTTTTCTTTGAAACAAAGACCACCAAATCCATCCTTAAAGACACAGTTGGAAGAGGTACAGGAACAAGATATAAAGAAAGAAAGAAAAATTTGAGCAGAATCAAAGTGCCCAATAACATACTTATGATTCAGTCCTTTCTTTTTGCCCTTTGCTTTTTCCTCTGCATCCAGTCTTACCTGTGCTTCTGCTATTCAGTTATCACTTCACTTGATAGAAATCTGAATACCATTGGTAATGAACCCTTTAAAAATTCCCTACAGTACTAACTTTCTGCACAAGCCCAGAAACATAATGTTTGAAAATTGCTGTGACTATCTATTGCCTTAACAACGCACTGGAATTAGGAGGAATAACCCCTACATGCTCTGAGGGACCCCGATCTCAAACTGGCCCTGATTCACTCCAATAGGATCAGGTACCTTTCAAAATAAAGCTATAATCACCCTTTTTAATAACAAAGGTGGTGACATTAGCCCCAAATATAGGACCTTCATATAGAGGTTACAGAACCCTCTCAGAAATGTGTAGACATGGGCTAAATTCTCTCCTCAGACTTAGGAGGCTTAAAAGCTGTTTAAAATATTAAAATCCCATATGGAAGTTACTTAAACAGAGCTCAGTTTTTCATTGCTATCAGTACCTACAAGACAAAGTACTTTTGTAACAGTTTTCTGTCTAAATGTTTATATATTTTCTCAACATTGTAGTATTTATTTTCATTTTATCCTTTTCCTGCCTCTATTTTATCATGTTCCTTTAGGTGGAAAGAAATTGTTTCCAAAATCTTGAAATGGCAGATGCCTCACTTTTTTTAAAAAGTGTGGCTCTAATTTTAGATTACTGAAAGTGGGAATTTCAAAGGAAACTAAATTGCTTAAGCTCACCAGGTTCAGTAACTTTTCAGTGGGATTTTTACTTTGTCCCTTAGGTACTTTTAAAAATCCTTCCTCTGATCCTAATTTAAACACTTTTATTAAAGTGGTAGGTTTTTAGAACCAGTGAGTAACAAGAGTTTCCACTGACTTCAGTGGGAACTCATTAGCTCAGAAAGTAAGGCCATTTTTATCAAAGTGTTGGAATTTCAGCACGCAAATCTAAAGAGTTTGAGTGAAATGTTTAAAGTCAACCTGTGAATTCAGAAAAAAACCCACAAGCATGGATAAATAAAAAATTTAAAAGTAAATCTTGAAAGCTTTCCCCAGTGTGGTGTGTAATGAGCTCCTTGTGGAAATGCAAAGTAGCAGACAAGGGCTTGGCACATGCCTCTTAAGGGGGAGAACATGAAAGAAAAACTACCTCAGAGCTATTCTGCAAGGGCTATTCCAGCCTTATGCCTAAAATTGATTCCATTGATAGGAAGCGAATAACAAGGAAGGAGTAGAAGTGAGAATGTTCCATGAAACCATTTTATCCTGATTTCCTCAGAAACTGAAACTTATGTGAGCATGTTATCTCTGTGTATTTGTGCGTATTCAAATTAATTTTTATGGCAAATTCTCAGGCTTCTAAGATTCATGACAATATGCAGCCTGATGAAGGACAGTGACCGCATCACTGTTCCCATTTAGGTGAAGTATGCCTCATGCAAGGAAGGTGGAAGAGACCTCATAAATATCCTCACACTGGAATAATGTACAGCCAAAATCATATCTTATTATATACACTAGACAGTGACAGTGACTGAAAAATGGAATCTTCTGCGAATTTCAAATGGGAGTTTTATGCCCATATATAATTCACTGGAAAAAAATCAGTCAGTTGAATCCGTTAGAGAAGAAGGCTTCAGTTAATAAAGGTGGCCATAGACATCTCAGCCTACCTGAGAAACATTAGATTTTTTAGGGAGCAAGATCTTAAAACTAACACATGGAGACCCTAACAGTACCACAGTCAAAACATACTGATACTGACCCTGCTAGGGAAGGTCCTGCACAGACATGCCAAGATGCACAGCAGTTGCAAAGAGCTGCCAAGGAGACCGGGGCAAAAATTGTTGCCTTTGGTGCCTGTCAACTACTAATTGTAGGACTTCTAATGATATGAGGTTCTCACTAACCAAGCTGGTGAAAAAGAATTATCTGACTAAATTATACTATCTACCTTTTCTGGGTAGCTGAGGCTCTGTAAATTCACAAGGTGTAAAATGGTCAAATGAAGCAGTTAAGAGGTAAATGAAAGTAGTGAGCTTCAGGACCCAGAGGATTTCTCCAGTCCCAGCACCATGCATGTGAGGATGCTCCAGTGCCATGTCCCCAGTCTGGCCACTAGCCAGCCACACAGGAAGGCACACACAGGACTAACATGGCCAACCACACAGATCAAGACGGACAGAGAGCAGTGCCTTTACCAACACCCACAGAAACACAAACCCCTCACATAAATATGAGCATCACAGATGGCCTGCTCATCTTCCTCCTCTCTGGCTGATGAGGACTGGCGTTCACTAGGGTTCACAAATACACACACACCCCCTCTGTAGTTGGTTTCAGATACTTGAACTATCCAGACTTCCCAGACCCTCAGGCCCCTTGTTGTGGTTTAACCCCAGCTAGCAACTAAGCACCACCCAGCTGCTCACTCACTCCATCCCGGTGGGATGGGGGAGAGAACTGGAAGGGGAAAAGTGAGAAAACTCGTGGGCTGAGATAAAGACAGTTTAATAGGTAAAGCAAAAGCCATGCACACAACCAAAGCAAAACCAGGAATCCATTCACCACTTCCCATGGGCAGGCAGGTGTTCAGCATCTCCAGGAAAGCAGGGCTCCATCACGCCTAATGGTTGTTTGGGAAGACAAACACCATCACTCCAAACATCCCCCCCTCCTCCTTCTTCCCCCAGCTATATAAGCTGAGCATGATGTCATGGTCTGGAACATCCCTTGGGTCAGTCGGGGTCAGCTGTCCCGGCTGTGTCCCCTCCCAACTCCTTGTGCTCCCCCAGCCTCCTCGCTGGTGGGGTGGGGTGAGGAGCAGAAAAGGCCTTGACTCTGTGCGAGCACTGCTCTGCAATAACTAAACCATCCCAGAGTTATCAAGACTGTTTTCAGCACAAATCCAAAACATAGCCTCATACTAGCTACTAGGTAGAAAATTAACTCTATCCCAGCCAAAACCAGCACACCCCTTGAGCTCATGCTTTTTAAGTCCAGTTGCTGGCACTCAGACCTCTTATCCTATTCACCTGCTAGTCTGGTTTCACATTTGCTTGTGCTCACACACAAGCTCAGAGTAGAGAGTGTACTCACACAGGTGACACTTAGATACAGGATTTATTCAGAGTATAGGACAGACTGCAGTGATCAAGCACAAGGCTCAGTCAGACAAGCATACTGATCAGCCACCTGTTACATGCAGCTCAGTCTCTTTTATCCTCTTATCCCTCTGTTTTCCAACATTTCTTTGTCCCCAGTCCAACCTGATTTCACCCTCTTACTGCCTTTGGTGTTTCCCCCTAAACCTAAGTCTTGCACATTCCCACAGTCCTTTGATCCTTGCCAGGTCTTTAAGTCTAACTTGCTTTGCTTGATTTAGTCAGGCAGCCTAATGAACTGGAGCCACCATAGGCATACCTGACATGCTCCTAGTCTCAAGGCCAAGAGCAACCTAACAACCTGCTCTGTATGTTACCCACCAAGCAGAAAAGTAGTAAAAAATAGAATTTCTGTACATTCCACATTAGCGATGAGTGGACGTCTACAAAAAGCTGAGGAGCTGACATAAGGATGTTATTCCTTAATTTCCCTTCAGACAACAGCATTAAAAGGCAGGTAAGAATGCACTTAACTTTTTCCTAATGTCACTTTACATTTAAGCATTTGCTGCATTTCTTTCAAGGATAATATCTGATTGCTTTCCTACACATTTACAATTTAAGCAATGGCAAGCAGGAGGTAAGATGGCCCAATTAGAAGAATTTTGAATGAAAATGTGGTCTGGACAATGACAAAGTTTGTGCAAACAATCTAGAGCATTCATTTACTAATAACATATTTTCTTAGGCATAATTTGTCTAAAAGAAATAGGATTATCACTTCAGTTACAAATTCATATTTTAAAGCACATTTTATGACTGCCTATCACATCATAAAATACATCATAATAAAAAAGCATAATACTTTTATGACTCAGTTCGATTGTGAAATAACCAGATTTTTTTAATAAATCTATACTTTTCTATTATGTTAAATAGCACATAACAATATCTACAGACATTGAGGGCTGAAATAGGTTCTTAAAGAGGTGAAGTATGCATAGTTTATCATCTGGCCTGGTAATGAAAAATATAACCAGCGTATTCCAAAAGCTAAGTGGAAGGACAATTTCTACCTTCTTGAAAACTGCATCCATGTCCTGGTTTTGGCTGGGATAGAGTTAATTATCTTTGTAGTAGCTGGTATAGTATTGTGTTTTGGATCTAGTATGAGAGGAATGTTGATAACACACTGATGTTTTCAGTTGTTGCTAAGTAGTGTTTATATTAAGTCAAGGGTTTTTCAGCTTCTCATGCCCAGCCAGCGAGAAGGCTGGAGGGGCACAAGGAGTTGGGAGGGGACACAGCCAGGACAGCTGACCCCAACTGGCCAATGGGGTATTCCATACCATGGGACGTCATGCCCAGTATATAAACCAGGGGGAGTTGGCCAGGGGTGAATCACTTCTCAGGAACCAGCTGGAAATCTGTCAGCGAGTAGTGAGCAATTGCATTGTACATAATTTGTTTTGTATATTCCAATCCTTTTATTATTATTATTGTCATTTATTGTTGTTATTATTATTATTGTTATCATTATTATTTTCTTCCTTTCTGTCCTATTAAACTGTCTTTATCTCAACCCATGAGTTTTACCTTCTTCCTTCCGATTCTCTCCCCCATTCCACTGGGTGGGAGGGAGTGAGTGGCTGCGTGCTGCTTAGCTGCCAGCTGGGATTAAACCGTGGCAATCCACTAAATGATCTATGAATGCCAAAGAACTGGGACAGTGCACTCTCAAGCAGGAGGAGGATTGTTTTCTAGGGCTATGTAAACTCATGGAGCACTGCATGCAAAGCTCTGTTCCCCCACAGTCATATCCACAGTGCTGTGCAGGGCAGGATAGACTGAAAAACCAGTAAATGTGCAGGTACCTACAGCTGCGGACTGTGAGGATGAAGGGATGAAGTCTCCAGAAAGCCCAGCCTCCAGTGGGCTGAGGCTTCCACTGCTGCTTTAAGTCTATGTACTCAGGTATAGCCAAGGGTTTGCTGGTTTTTCAGTGCGCTGCCATAAAAATACCAAAATTGCCACTGTGTACATAACCTTACCCTAAAACCTTGTGGAACAGTTTATGTTACAGCTTTGTAACCATCCCTAACATTCAGGAAGAGGAGTAATTCTACTAAAAAGTCATGCTTAATTTTGTCATTATATAAACCCAACGTAATAAATTTTTAAACATATTTTAATCAATAAAACATGCCCTCTGTATAAATGAGGAATATTCTGTAGCAAAGCTTTCTGGAAAGCAGCAGTTAGAAAATTCAGCAATATCTCTCCTTGCCTTCTTTTAAGAATTGATGTATTCAAATGCTAACACTCTATAAATAATGAATAAGTTATTCCAGGATGAGACAGTGGAAAAAGTAGCAGGCATTTCCCATTCTTCTGACAAATTAAACAAACACTTGATATATTTCATTCTTTAGATTAATCACTTTATCTGAAAGACTGCTTAACAGATTGGTTATCAATATATTGCAGGTTTTGAAAATGAAGTTTTAAGAGGAGCATGGTTTTCCAGAGATCACTCAGAAAGCTAGACCAGGATGAGAAACCAGCTCTTCTGTGCCCCAGTGTCACAGTCTACCAATCATTAGTTTGCTACCACAATGTACATCATAAAGAAAACACAAAAATTTCCTTGTGGCACTCAGATGTACATTTTCTAACAAAAAAATTGACATTTTAGTAGTGAATTTCATTAAAATGGAATATCTTGGCATGAAAAATCCACGGGTGTTTTCCTGAAGAAAAAGAACCTATTTTAGGCATTTGCAGCACCTTTAGCCTTAGAGCACCTCAATATATACTTACTTGTGATGTGCTCAGAAAGCAAAGAAATATTACTCCAGACTTAGAGATAAAAGGACAATGACAAACAGAGATTGAGTGCTTCACCCATTACACACAAAACAGATTAATCTTATTATTGTAGTAACCTGAAGTTACTGTATTTAGATTTGTAATCTAATTGGAGTAAAAACTTTCTATAATGTCATCTAATCCTGTTCAGAACAATTTCAGTGTTTAAACATTATCTGTTAAGGCAGTATAACCATTGTCAGCCAGTGATTCATTGTCCTTTTCATCAGTCTTAAGAGCCAGTAACAAGCTACTTATACTTCGTATACATGTTTGCATCTTGTATTTTTCCAAAGTTGTAGGGTCATACAGTATGAAAAATAAATATATTTTGCTTTAGTAGAACAGAAAGGAATTTTATTGATTATTTTTAAAATCTGATACAGTGAAAGAAAAATTTCTCATCAGAAGTACCAAAAAGCCATCTGTGGGAGGGAAGAGTTGCTAACTAGCCCATTAAATGGAGATAATTCCTAATGAAAGAGTTTTATTTATGTATCTCCGAATTTAGCTAAGAGTGTGGATGTCTCTCCATGTGCTGAAAAGATGCAGTAAGTAACCATAAATGTTTCAACAGCCAGATCCTCTAACAAGATCTTAGGCATGACATGGAATAAAACATGTTAAATACTGCACATGCTGGTCTAAAATGACCAATGTGTAGCTTTTTTTCCTTAGTAAAAACCATATTGTATTTGTATGCTTCTGATATTGCAGGTTTGGGGGGTTTTTTGCCTTCAATGGCAGAGTCTAATTTTATCAAAATGGATTACTATAAATTACCTTATGAAACTGATTCTTCCATAAACATAACTTTTTCACAATTATATTTTAGCTTGCCACCTTTACTGTGCTATTTACCTACTTTAGGCTCTCAGTTCATAAAAAATGGATTAATGTTTGGATGAAATCAGCCTGACATCCTCAGCCCATGTATCACTTGCCAGGCAAACTTCCAGCAGTCTTAATGGGTCAGAAAGGATAGCTTTTCCTAATTTGGAAACTATTGCAACATTAGCTCCAAAATTTCAAAAAGAACTTTGTATAACGGTAGATCCGATTTAGCTTAACAGAAGCAGTGCTGAACAATGTCTGCCTTTGAGATAAGGGACTGACTGTAATGTAGATATAAAATTAATGTTATGCATATCTGTAATGGCAAGGCTTCATCAGCCCTCAGGTCTCTTCCCTCAGTACCTTCTTCTAACCATGCCACTAGCAACACCTAAATATGGGGGCAGAGAATTTTAGCTATAGAACAGTAAAATCAGAATCTGTTTCTGAGGAGTGATTGACCCTTATCACATCTGGAATCTTGTTACTGCAGTAAGTACTTCTTGGAACTCACTAACAGTCAGAAGTACAAATTGTCTATTGATGTTAAATTCATTAAAACATTAGAGATGAAATAATAACAATATCTTAGAAAGTTTCACTGAGATATTAGAATAAGGTATAATATTTATAAATAAATCACTAAAAGTATATAATGTCTGGAGGCAGTAGTCTTTCCACCCTATGAAGAAATTCTAATCTACTGAGCCATATACTAAATAATGAATTATTTAGCCTTACTCTGACTTGAAAGAATCCATCCACTCTGATCTTGTTTTTACACCCATCTTCTTCTATCATACCATCTTTTCAATATTTCTATAAGAACTATTTTTCACCAGGAATAGTTTTTCACAGAAATATGATCTTTTCTTGCATTTGAAGCCAGTACAATAATATACAACAAGAAATTACCAGTATGCAGTTCTGCATTCTTTCTAGTAATCATATGTCTCTCGAGTCACTGAAATACTCGTCAACTGTGCCATGAAAGTGGGTCATGTAATGTTAAAAACATCAAAGCTGGTCTTCATATCCCCCAAAAATAATTCCTAAGAAATTCCTATTATGCTTCTATATAATTATAGCTTAAAAATATACACAAAATCCTGTCATCTTTTCCTCTGGGATGCCTTCAGGGCTTTGCAATGATCTCTGGATCTTGACGATGCTGTAATTTATATGAAGAAGAAAAGATGCAACAGATTTCCTATAAAATAATATAAAATCCCTTTCCTCTTTTTCACTGTTTCAGAGCAACTTATGAATTCAGAATTTAAAAGGACTATTGTTAACATATTAAAGTAATCTGACTCACAGGAATGATCAAGTTATATATTTCAGCATTTCTTCTGCAGATATAATTTAATTTCCCCTGGCTTGCATGATTTTTCATAAGTTCTTATTTTGTCAGTTTGTTTGAATATTATATAAATGATGTCAAAATACTAAATAGCCACTTCAACTACAGTTGCATTACTGTATCACAAAATGTAACTTTTTTTGCTTATATTCTAAAAATTTTTTTCAATTAAACAAAACATTGCTCCCAATGTATGCTTTATTACTTCTTTTTTTTTTAAAGATAACAGGGTATTTTAAAAAATTAATTTTTTTCCTAGGGAAGTATAGCAGTACAGAAACTAAGGGACATGCCTGGGTTATAGTATTAGTTCTATAAATAGATTTAGACAGATTTTCACACTCACTCAGGAAGTTAATTCAGAAATGGCCTGATCTAATTCTCGTTCAAATCAATAGCAGCCTTTAGTAGGCTTTGAGACTAGTCTATTTAATCTTTCTGCATCTCAGTTATACCCCTGTAAATGGAGGATATCTCCTTTACTCACAGAAGTGATGTGAGGATGAATGTTTACTAATTTATAAAGAGTAGGTCAGTGCTCAGATGTAGGTTGTAAAAGCAACCACAGAGCTCCACTCTATATCTATTACTAAAAATACTGCACGAGGTCCAGCTCACCTAAGTTTTGTGCCCTGGCTAGGGAAAAAGCAACATCACTTGGACGACCCTGAAAGACCCTATCGCTTTTCTTTGACAGGGCAGGAAACTCAGATGCATTAGAGGGACTGCTTCAAACTGGTGACTAATGGGAAATTAAATACGTTAGGTGACATGGATCTCACACTTTATGTCTACCCAGCCTTTCTAATTATCTGTATATATTTGAGATTTGAGCCAGACTCCCAAATATGCCCTCGGTTCAGCTAGCCCTGTAGCACTATATCCACATAGAGTCATTGGATGTGAAGCAGAAAAGGCTTTGTCTATAGCAGTAAGCACTGCCAGGGACTATTCTCTGGCCCTGAAGGCAAACTGTGCAGCAGGAATTTCATCCAGATACCTGATCTCTCTCTCTGCAAATACAGGATGGTTTCATTCATACTACTTATTCAGGGTGGTTCCCGGCTTTTGATATCCTTTAACTGTGGCTGGGTATTATCCGGATTAGTATTAGCAGACACAGACCAAAACCACGCGAGGCACTGCGCCAGCAGTTCAACGGTATTCTGGACCAAGGGGCAGTGCTCAAGGATGTGCCTTGCCCCTACGCAGCTTACTGGCGTAGCTGCACCCAGACTGCCCACAAAGCAACAGATGGAGCAATTTCTGGCCTCAAACTGGGTATTGTTAGAACTGCTAAGCCATGGGATGAAATTGATGTACAGATTACAAGTCTTCTCATAAAACTTTATTTTTTAGGCTATTAATGTGTTGATGTTATGGTACAGATTCAGTACATCTAAGTAAGTGGTGACTTAGACTTTTTATTGAAGCTGCTAACAACACTTTTGCTCTTATACAGGGCTCTGAACTGGGCTTTTTATTGAATCATAGAAAACAAAGCACACTTTCCCATCCAGTGGTGTGAAAGTAGATTTTCATAAAGATAGTACAATCAAAAATTCAATGTTTAGCTAAGCAAACTACTAAAACAGTTAAAATAAAACTGCTGTTCAAAAAATACAATTTTAATTATATTCAGATTAACAGCTAACAGAGTAATTCAACGTAGAACTTTTCATTATAAAATAAGGTAAATTGACAATATCTTTGCACTTTGAGATGAGATGCAATTCTATACTAAATTACAGACTGCTTTCATGAAAACCAGTTATTCCACAGTGCTTATGGTCTGGTTAACATTTAAAATACCTATGTATCTGTAGTTCTGTATCCTCGTATGTTTATGTCTGGTTTATTTCACTATTAGCTTTCCTGTTTATAAAGTTGCTTCTTTTTCAGGTACACTTGTGAACCTAGTAGCCAGAGTGAGAGATCTACAAATACTCCAATGCATCACCAAAAATAAAGAATATTTTGTAGTTTTCTTTTTTCAAATAAAACAAGGGTAAGTTGATTAACAGTGTACTTAAAAGTGACTGATTAAGCTGGCTGAACAGAGCTACTAAGATTAAAGAATTTAATCATCATAGAATCATATCATAGAATCACAGAATGGTTTGGGTTGGAAGGGACATTTAAAGATCATCTATTCCCACCCCCCCTGCCATGGGCAGGGACACCTTCCACTAGCCCAGGTTGCTCCAAGCCCCATCCAACCTGGCCTGAACACTTCCAGGGATGGGGCAGCCACAGCCTCTCTGGGCAACCTGTTCCAGTGCCTCACCACCCTCATAGGGAAGAACTTCTTCCTTACACCTAATCTAAATCTACCCTCCTTCAGTTTAAAGCCATTACCCCTTGTCCTATCACTACATGCCCTTGTGAGAGGTCCCTCTCCAGCTTTCCTGTAGGTCCCCGTTAGTTACTGGCAGTCTGCTTATAAGGTGTCCCTGGAGCCTTCTCTTCTCCAGGCTGAACAACCCCAACTCTCTCAGCCTGTCTTCATTGGAGAGCTTCTCCAGCCAGCTGATTGTCTTTGTGGCAATTGTCACAATTACTAGAAGTTAATTCCAGAAAAGAGCTACACTGATAGGAGAAAAGAAAAAGAAAAGAAAAGGAAGGGAAAGGAAAGGAAAGAGAAAAGAAAAGAAAAGAAAAAAGAAAAGAAAAGAAAAGAAAAGAAAAGAAAAAGAAAGAAAAGAAGATAGAACGAGAAACAGCAAAGAAAAACAGAAAAGAAAAGAAGCCGAAAGAAAAGAAAAAGACACCTCCCCTCCCTCCCGCCCCCCCTCCCCTCCCTCCCCTCCCCAGCCCCCTCCCCCCCCCCCCCCTCCCCCCCCCAAAAAAGAAAAATAAAGAACAGGAAAGAAAGAGAGAAAAGCTGTTCTGATGACAAATTCAAGCTTTGAATAAAAGATGTTTATCTTAGGGTTTTTTGGTTAAAAATAAAACAAAATATTTCAACATCAGTATGATTAAACATAAGTTGGCAAATTATTGGATTGCAAACATATCTTCTACCTAGAAGATGTATGTTTCTTTTTATATTTATGTGGGCATAAGAATGCACCATTTCTCAAATCATAAAATGCAGCATTAGGTACATTTTTACAGCTTGAACTTCCAGAGTGAAAAAGTGTGTTAGAAATGTTACTTACTTGCTTTATGGCTCTAGTAGTCCAGTATTTATGCTTATTGACATATTTAATTGATATATTTCCTTATTTCGTGAGGTCTTGAGCACCTGCAGCCTATACTGATATGTGAAACTTAGAACTCTTTCCACCATAAAGAAAGAAGACTTATTTCTTTTAAAAATAGCCAGCGTCTGATTGATATTATGTGGTTTCTTTTAAATCAGTAGCATACGTATCATTAGGGCTTTTTAGGGAATGAGTCAGATCCTGATAATTGCAAAGTTAATTTAACTGTGAAATGAAGGTATCTGTGTGTGCCAGCAAATGTCCTCTAGCAGTCTCAGGGCAATAACCTGAAATGGTATAAATCTGCATAAGTCTATTGAGTTGTGGATTTACACCATCAAAGATCCTACTCCCATGTTAAACCCTGCTATTCCTCACAGTGCCATTTATATAGATTAGTGAATTTTAGGAATAGAGCTATCACAGAAATTTCCATCCCTTTGTTGCAACCTCTGTGTTTCTCAGACAGAAAGGAAAAAGCAAAGAATTCAATAACACACCTTTAGCCAAAACGAAACTCATATAAACCTGTTTCTGAAAGCCTTAGGGATTACAGATTTCTTATATCTAGAGCTACAAATCTCATCCGTGAAGGAAGCCATTCCTAAGAAAAGATTGCGCAGAATACCTACCTTCCTCACAGACACTGAGTTTATAGAATAAGCAGGAAACTTTTCTAACTGCCCAAGGAAGCATCTTGCACTGAGACTTGCACCAAAATACCCTGGTGTCAATAATTCCTCTTTTAACTTCCAGTAAGGGGGCTGACATGGCTTATGCCCCATTTTGGGTTTTTTTTGCCCTTTACAAGTGGACCTGATTTGTAACACTTTTCTTTGGAAGCCAAGTGTATCAGTTTTAATACAGCCTTCTACAGGACATTATTCTTAGGTCCAGGATAGCATTCTGCAGAGAAAAATAACAGGTAACTCAAAGGCAAGGACATTTTCCTGTGATTGCAAGAAGACAGGTTTAAGCCTCTCTTCTTCTAATTCTTGCACGTTTTTATATGAACTTCCTCAGGAATTTTCCATTCAATTTGTTTTTCTTTGTCCTGAAATTCTTTCCATGATAGACAAAGCTCTTTTTCAGCTAATTTATAAGAGTATGAAGAAGTCATATAGTTACAATAAACTCAAATAACCAGGAGGCCTAAATATGGTATGGCTTCTGGGAGCACTATGTCAAGTCAAATCTTAGATAACTGCATGCCTTTCATGACCAAGGTTTCCGTTACCAGTTATGGGAGTTCTGGATTTATTTGTATTTTCTATTTTACAGGACACAGCAGACATAATGCAAGGAATCCAGGCATAACTAAACTATTTAATAATAACTAAACTATTCTGGCTAGAGAACTGCTTTGCTCGCCCTAGATTAGAGGCTGGATGTGACAAATATACATCAAATGTGGACAGAAGGCTAAGAGGATAGTGCACAAAAAAGACAAGCCAACAGAATAGTACAGATACATTTTAAATCTTCTCTGGAGGAGCCTTTCTTTCTCCTTCCCTAAAAAGCCCTAACCAAAGAGGCAGACTAACAGATAAAGATATATTGGCCAACATCAAGCATATAGTATTTCCCTCTGCTTGGTAATTTTGGTATACATTACTAGTCAAAAAGATGCTGTGGAGTTTGTATTTAGAAACTGTTTTATGTTTTGTCTTAGCTTTGACCTGCCCTGTACCACTTTTATCTGATAAAAGCAGACAGCAGGTTAATAAATAGTTTAAATCCAGGTTTACATGGATTATTTTATGTCCAATAAACCTGTGGTGAATTACAATTAATAAGTAACCTTTTAATAAGCTGCAATTTAAGTCTTATTTCTTAAATTGTAAATGAATTTGAACATGTCGTTTATCACCTAAGCTAAACCAATAAAATGTATATCATTCTTAGTTCAATCCAATCTTAGTTTGCAAACTCATTAATTTACATATACACTTCTGTAGTCCTGTAAATTGCTTATGTTTTTTAAATAACCTGCTTTTTTTCTGCCTCACATTACTGTACTTTAATAGTACTTTGCCCTGACTGACTGACAATTACTTGCATCATGAGACAACAAGGGAAGCTCATGGCATCTGAGCATACTCTCCTTGTACTGCTTCCTGCTTGTTGGACAAATTCCATAATATAGATGCATCTCCCTGTCATCATTAGTAGCTGTCTTCATTGATACAAAAATTCTAGGGCATGTGGTAGGGTTAAATTACCCTCAGTTAATAACCACTTTTAGGTTGTTTCTTTTTGTACATACACGCACTAACTGGTCCCTTAATGCATCATTTAAGCTCTCTGAACCAGCAATGCTCTGTTAATTTTCTTAATTCAACCACCTCAAAAAAAATTATAAAAGTGGAAACAGTCTGAAGTCACCAGCAGTTTAGGGACTAGGTGATTTTGTGCAGTTTCCACAATCTATGTAAATGTTTTCTCCATTGGTTTAATAGAAACTCTTAGCTTATGCAACAGCTTAAAAAGGTTAACCACCATTACGCTCACTAAAACCACAAAGCTTTTTTCGCAATTTAGAATATTAGTTCGTTCATATTGTTTGAAGCCTGAGATACAGGTGGGTCAGTTCTCTATTGAGCTATCAAACAATTCCATTTTCCCCAAGTTAGACATTAACCTTTTTTCTTTTTCAAACAAGCAATTTACTCACAGTCTCAGTAGCTACATGCTGTTTTTTCCTTATGTTTTTTGCTAGGCTTTAATCACTCTCTATTTTACAATATTTTATAGGAGTCCATTTTATCATCAGCGTTATGTTCTTTGCCATTGCCTTACAATTGTATTATGAAGAAAAGAAATAATCAATTTTACTCAGTAAATGACATGTAACTTTTAACTAGAAATATATACAACTCAGCTAACAGTATATTAGATCTAAGAAATGGTGAAGTAATCATAGCAAAAGAATTTACAGATAATTTAAAGACATATTACGAACATCTTTTACAACCACCATATAAAGAACTTTTCATTTGCATATTTTTCAACAGTCCCTGAACACAGTTCAGTTTTATAGATTCCACACATCAAAACATGAGGCTTTGCAGCATATCTCTGGTCATTTCCCCTGTTCATACATCATCTGCTTTACAGTGCAACATTTGACCATGTGTAACATAAAAAAAAGATAAATTCATTCTTCTTTACAGGAGGAAGATCGAGGTATTATTGGGAATGTATTGTGCATATCCATACTTGTATTAGCTCAGTAATCACTAGTTAGTAATCAAAAAAAGCAAGCTAAATGCTTGGAATATTAGAAAAGGAATGAAATAAAAAGCTAAAAACCACACTTATGCCACTGCAGTAAATCCTTTTAACAATGTGAGCACTTTGAAGCCCCATCTCAAAAACAGTAAGGTAGAACTCAGAGGCACAGAACCAGGAATCAAGGCTTCCAAATGTAAAATGCCTAAAAAAAAAAAAGGACTTTTCAATCTTGAAAAGAAACAATAAAGGGATGGCATGACACATATCTATCAGATTGAGAGTAACATGGAAAAGATAAGTCAAGGATTGTTGCTGTTTTTCTCTTCCATATAGCAACTCAGGGGTTCAGTTGAATATTAGAACCCAGACTGTTTATTTCTGATGTTGTGTGACAGCAGAACATATACCTTATCTGTCCATAGTAAGAGATGCCACTTAGAGGCCATTAACACACTTTGTTGACTTTCTGATATGTAGTAGAGTTAAAACCGCAAAACTCTGGAGTTGGCTGTAGTTCCAGGTGTGCATATGGAGAGACATTGGACTGCAGAACAAAAGACTTTTAAATCAGAATTCTTAATGGTATTTCAGAGCAGATTATTTCAATTTGAAATTCCACATTTCTTTTTGTACCCCTTTGGGCTGCTGAGCTGCTAAAGTATACTCTATAAATAATAGAGTCCTCTCTTCTAGGTAAGACTCTTCTCTGCACCCCTGTTTATTACTGCTCCATAATATTTAAACTTTGTATAGCTAAAAAAAAGGGGGGGGAGGGGCAGCACTAAACTTCATAATAAAGCTCTACTTGCAAAACAAAGGACATTCAGAAGCTGTAAATAAATCAAACTGGAAAAGTGGGGAATAATTAGAAATAGGAAATCTACTTGGACAATTTAGCTTGAAAATAGGATATTCTACAGGAAAATGGTAAAGGGGCTTGGGATTTTTATTTTTTTTATTTTTATTGTCTCAGGTCATCTGTCTAAAGACACAACACTTTGCTCACTTTGGGTTTTATGGAACTGCTGTTGCAATGATCACAGCCAATACAGCAGAATTATGCAGGTAACATTTTGTCTTAAGTGGCATTGTGGATCAGTGACTCATTTAAAACTTCAAGGAAGGATAGACATTAGAATCATAAGTCATATGTCAAGAGACAAGAGGTATAATAAAAGTTCTTTCCATTATAATTAGACAAATTTGTGAGGTAAAACTCCACTTATGAAATACTTCTGGATATAATTTCTACCATTACCCTTAGCACTAAAAGAAACTTGAAACTTAAACTTAGAGAAACTTCAGCCTAATTTTTTAAGATTTATGTATATCATTGACATATCTATTCATGTTTCAGTCATCAAGACAGGAAAAGCCAGGAAGAATGTCTTCATCCCAAGTTATGATACTATTTTCAGTGTCACTTTATGAAGCATGGTCTAATAGATATATATGGATCTTTGGGGTACTATGAACACAACCTTCAGCCTACATCTGTGCTTGGGTTTCTTCCAAGATCATAGAAAAGATACTCCAAACTATGGCAGTGTTACAAAGCTTTGATTCTGGCAATATGTGTTTTCATGAAATCCCCAGTTCTGGCTCTTATGTCAGTACTTAAAAAACAACCGATCAACCAACTGATTAAATAAATTCTAGCCAAAGTTGTATTAAAAACTCCGAAGTGTAAATAGAAAAAAAAAAATCAGAGATGCTTTATTAGAGTGCTACATGTCTCTTCAATAAATTGCAAATGCAGCAAACTGAAAACCTTTCACTATTGGAGTTTATTTAATCACTACTGAAACTCTAGATGCCAGGTCTAGATGTCATCCTACAGCAGCATTCTAGTTTGAAATATACTGCAAAAGTTAATGCCATGTGGCAAAAAGGCACACCCATCCGTAGACACTGCTTCGATCAATTTATGAAGTGGACCAAGCAAGGGACAGGCTGTGTCAGGAATAGCTTGGCATGGACGCACACACACACACACGGGCATACAGACACACACACGCACACTGTTGTGGGGCACGGAAGGAAGACATTTTAACAAGTAGATTGTGATTTCAAGCAGAATATAGGCAGAATACAACCATAGACCTTGGTTGTAGAAACCTATATGTTAGCGTTTGAGTGACTGCTATATAACCTGAGCACATACTGTGATGTCAGCATTCACTGCCTTTAACTAAGTCCTGTAAGAGCTCATTCCTATGGAGGTGTGTAAGAGCGTAGCACTCAAAGCGAACCTCCATGTACCACATGGAAAGTTTGGTATTGTACAGGTAGAAGACTGACAGCTTTGTTCACTTGGCAGAATACTATAAAGATGTGAGAAACAGTGAGGTTGGCTGACTCTACCAGAGATGGGAACTTTTTGCTGCATGCCATGGTCCACAAGCAGGGTGTCACCCAACACTGCAACAGCCAGGGTTCCCAGCATCAGGAGGTACATAAGATTGCTACCATTTTTTCTAAAATTTCTATCCTTTACACAAGAAAACAGATAACCATCCTTGAGTATCGGTGCTTTTCTTACTGAGATCCCAAAAGAACTGGTACCTCCTCATCGCAAAACTCACCCACACATGCACACAGAGTGGGAGTTAGCTGACACAGCCTTGGCACCATTTCCATGGGTTGGCACATCCCAGCCTGAGGAAACACAGCAGTCGCCCCAGCCATGCTCAGTACCAGGCTCTGGCCAGCAGCTCAGCCCTGACATGGGCTCCCTGCTTGTACGCGCTTTCCTCCAGTCTCTATCCCCGGGGCGTGGGGGGTTGTGGCACAGGCCATCAATCGAGTCAGTCCACGGTGATTATCGCACTGCGCCTTTCCGGCAGTGTCAGGTGTTGTTCTCCTGTCACGTGTTGGTCCAGCACCCCTACAACAGCGCATCCCATTCAGTTCTTGTTTCTGTTGTCCTGCCTGCCACAGCACAAGATGTTCGGTCACTCAGCTCTTGGTCAAGGCAAGGCCGTAGTGTTCTTGCAATAATCACCTGGAGGCCTTTATCTATTAATTCTTAAGCCCTTTTGCAGAGCTTACTAGAAAAATATTAACTTGCTTTCATCATAATCAAGTCGTCATTTTAATAAATGATCATGCACTTGGCAATAATAGCAAGTCAATGAAAGATCATCTGGTAACTGTCAGTGAGTCTTGATTGCAAGACCAATTTGCTCAAATTGCAGTTGATGAGTATCACCAGATTAAGTTGCTCTGAGTGCCTGTTTCCTACTTCTAGACGACTATTTGGATGAGTAAGGGAAATGTAACACTAGAAGTAGACAAGAATATGATCAGACAGGCAACAGATTTTATTCTATTACTATAGATACATTGATATATCTTTTGAAGAACTTGTGACAGAAAACAGATTGACAACTTTGGGTTTTTTATATAAGATTACCTAAATACTATTTCTGACAACCAGAAATGAAAAAGCAAATTAAATAATTCGTCTATTTGCAAAAACTTCTTAAATATATTTGCAAAACTGATCTTCCCTCTGCTCCCCCCCCAAAAAAAATATTGCTGGCTATCATTGTCAAATGTTTTTGTCTGCAAACTCAAAAAATCTGCAGCTGAAAAACTGACAGGTGAACAAATAAGCACCATTATAAAATCACCAATTTTATTTACATATTTGTATAGACTGTACAGGGTTATCTTGATTGGTCACATGAGACCTTCAGGGTTATTGCATGAAGCATTGCTGACACTATGATTCTATTGCAGCCATGTCTCATGATAATGTCCAAATGAACATTTTTTCTTGGATATTTTTTTTCTCTGATTTTTTTTTTCTCTGTTTTTATAAGTGTAGTGATTTGGGTAAATATTTATTATTTTTCATTATTAAATACAAAATATTTTAGAGCTTCTAATTTTTAGCTGGGTTTCTATGGAAACAAGTTGTGTGATCATGCAGTCTCTGTTTCTACAATTTTCATTTTCTACCTCTTTTCTAACTACTTTAAATCATTGGTCAGTTTCTGCTGAATTTAACAGGTGAATAATAAGAGATCTGCCCAAAGCAATATCTGATACAAAGGGTATGGAAGTTCTTCACAGAGCTCTCCTAAAGACAATTGTTTCATCTCCAGCAGCTGAAAGAGAGAGTTCTTTAGGCTCACAAACTAGTCAAATGGCAGCAGATGTCTTGACAAGAAACATATGCTTTTTCCTAGCTTGCAAGTCCTAGCAAAGTAAAGAGTATTAAGATAAATAAAAGATAAGTAAAAAGTATTGAGATAAATAATGAAAAGGGTCATGGCAGGTTACTGCAGGCATTGATGTTGGGGGGGAGGGGGAAGAAGAAAGAGCAAATAGCTGAGATTATTATGGTTAAACCACTAGCCATAAAATACAGGCTTCACTTAGCTCTACTGTTCCTAAAACTACTTAGAATTTTGGAGTTTTGCTTTTAGGTAAGCTGTAGAAATATGGGAGATGGAATAATGGATTTATACTAACCCTTCTGAGGTAGAATTGAACAAAGTAAAATAAACATTTCATTTAAAAGCCCTATTAGTAAGCCTTGATTGAAAGTTCTTCACCTCACAGTGCCTGAGACAAGAATCAGGAACATGTACCTACTACTATGTTGCAAAGACCTTAGCTTCCTTGTGAATTAACCGGTATTAAATCATCCACAGAAGAATTCCCTTACAATCATATGAATGCAATAGAAATTTTAAGTATTAGAATAAAAATATAATAAGCAATTAAATATGGGTATGTTCAAGCAAAGGACATCCTACATTTCACCCCAAGACAAGCATGTATTCACAACTTAATGAAAATCTAAAGTTGTGCAGTTCAGGCACATTGTTCCATTTCACTTTTATAGTTATGGCTAATCCTGCCTCCCTGTATTTCTGTGATACTAAACGTTATAATGCTGAAATATATGTTGTCATAAAATATGATACCAAAATCTGTTTTCAACTATAAACTGTTTCATAAATATGAATTAAAACAGTTTTCAAAACTCAGAACAATTAATTGAAGTATTTCCAATATCAAGCCAACAGTGTTTAATTCTTTATAAATAATGAGTGACATTGGCAAATCTGTGACAGGAAGATAGAAAAGACAGACTTTGAAAAAAGAATGGTGTATTTTATTAATCAAACAAACAAAAATTAATGAAGACTAAGTATAATATCCACTGAGCAACAATAAACTCCAAATAAGTAGCTATGCATTTGAGAAAAAATTTAACTGTTGTAGATTAAGTTGGATATCCAGAGAGATACAACTCCCACTCTGTCTAATGTACTTCTCCACAGCCAGTCTCCCAATTTCAGCTGTTTTTTTTTCAATCTCACTTCCTCAGTCCTATACCTTGCAAGACCAGACAACAACAGGTTCTTTTTTTCTGTATACGGCCTAACTTTCAAAGTGTTCTATTTTTCTTGATTGACTAAATTAATTCACATTTCCTTTTTATCTCCATTGTCTGTGATAGTGATACTTCTTATGATTCTGAAATAACTATATTGAACAATTTTGATCGTACTGTATTTCAGTATGATCGTTTTCATAGATAAACATTTATATATATTTTTTTATAAATTTGTGTATAATGTAAATGTAAATAATTATCTTAACATAATGGATTAAAATCTATAAAAACTTTAATGAAGTTAGTAATCTTCTAACTCTTCTAATTTATATTGAAAAAGAGAAACGCACAAATGTACATATATGCATATATATGTATGTAACAACTTTTATCCTGATAAAGCAAAAAAACATTCTTCAAAACATTTCTGAATTTTTTATTCTTAAATACGCTTTTTACATTGGATGTAAAACACAGGGTAGAATGTGCAGATAAGTATGGCAAAAGTTGCCCCAATATTCGTATATCAAAGATACCTTAAATTTTAATTTGGTGAGGGTTTCTGCTGTTCACAGAATATTCAACTATAAATTTGATTTGAATAAGTCTTACAGTAGTAGCATTTTCAAGAATTTAGATACTTATTTAAATTCTTTCCAAGTTTCACAATAGCTTAATAAGTGAGTAGACTACAACATGATCTTCTCGCTCTTTCCAGTACGCTCTCCTTTTTTTTAATTTGACAGGAAATAATTATTTTTGATCTATCCAGTCTTTAAACCCACTGTGAAACAATTTGAATACAAAATTGTAATAGGGTATCCAACTGAACCTGCATCTGGGGTTGGCTTTAAGCTTAGACAAAAAAAGGAGCTGTTTTGGACAACAAACAGACAGAGGTGCTAATTGCATGGCATGGAGTGAGAAAGAAATACACACAGACTAACAGATGGACCATTTGACCCTTTAGCCACAGTTAGAGCAGCATTTCTTCATCAGCGCTGGCCCAGACAAGCTGGGTATTGAAAGAAGTTACTTTTCCTCACTAATAGGTAGCCGTGACCTTGCTGCCTGCATGCTCAGAAAATTTCCCTCCCACAGCCCTCCTCCCTGCTGCTAGAGATGAAGGATCCAAGCAAGGGAAAGGATACGTGGGACACGGTCACAGCTTTCTTCCCTCCCTGCACTTCTACCAGCCATCTCAGCCAGTCCTGGTGTATTTGTAAGAGGTGACATAGCTGGCAATTGTATGGGCTATGGAGATTGTCCTTTTCCAGAGTCCTAATCAATTTTTAAAAAAAAAACCACAAAACCAAACAAACAAAATCCCTGAAGTTTGTCTAACCTGCTAATTCAGCCCTAATTCTACAGTTACATATTACATGAGGAAAAAAAAACAACCAAACCAAACCAAACCAAAAAGAAGTTATGCCTTCAGGTATTGAAGCAATTTCCCTACCCATTGCTGCTTCATGTCACTCCACCTTATCTGTCCTTTACTCATTCCCACCTCTCATTAGAATAGCCCCAATTACTGTCTGATACCGGGCAGTGCAAGAAACGCTGTCAGGGTGCTGGCAGGGCAGAAGGTACACCAGGGAGCCTCTGGGATGCCGAGGTCAAACAGCTGAGATACCCCATCTCTCCTTGCTGGAGGAATCAATATTGGTATCCCTGCTCATAGCCGTCGATTTGCACCAGACTTTCATATATTTATTTCCCTTTGAGACTTGCAGGTCTTTAAGAAACTTAAGAGTTTTGAAAATGGATCAGAAGTTTTTAGGCATAGATGTGGCAACAGATGGACTACTTGATTTTGTTGTTTCGGGGTTTTTTTGCTGTTGCGGGTTTTTGGTTTTTGTTTTTCATTTTCATTGAAAGACTGGTATAATGTTGTAACATTAAATCTCAGTCACCAAATTCTGGTTTTATCTGCCATGCTCATGCTGCCACAAAAAAAAAAAAAAAAAAAAAAAAAAAAAAAATTCTTATGGCAACATATGTCTTGCCATTTGCCTGGGATATACAGAATAATAGTCAATACCAGAGCTGAAGATATCTCACTGGGGACATTATTGTGCCTTTTGCTATCTGAAACATTTAGAAACTGGGGGATCTAGTTTTAGATGTTCAGATCAGGTTTAAAAATGGTCAAAGACTACAATTTAAAATGTATTCAGAAATCCATCTGTAGATGAAAAGCAGAGGAGCTGTTTGCTTTTCATGTGAAATTCATTACCTGAGAAACTATTTTTTTTAACTAGATAAGTCTTGGGACTTGTCTGAGAGACCACCATCTTATAAAAAAGTTAGACCAACATGAAATGGACAATTTCTTACCATTACTGTTTCTTTATAATGTATGTAAAATGCATGTAAAATATAGTTTAAAATGTAAAAAATGTCAATAAATAAGATAGTGTCTTAATCAAATTACATGAAACTGAGTACTACATAGAAAGGTGGCATCAGTTTTAATGATGAAGTTGCTGCTATTTTTCATAATGACGGCAATATAATATTTTTGAGAGTGAACAGATGTACACTTGACCAAAAAGAACATCTATGGAGAAGATAATTTTTTTTTTATTTTAGTGTGCTTTTGTATCAATGGGAATAAAAGTTTTACAAAACTGGCCTCTGTTCAGTTATTGACTAATTCAGACTCTGAAATTCTGAACTTACATACTTGCACTTGGTTGCATTAATTAAAATGAAAAGCATGTTTGAAGTTATTTGTGGACTATTCTTTTCTAATTGACATTCTAAGAATGAACTAATATTTGCACTAAATTTTAAATACCAATGCTGATCTACAAATTTGATTAGAAAGCAGGAAGAACTGAATGTGTAGTGAGATACTTTCCTCCATTGTTTTGAAAAGCCCTCAGTTTGACAACCCTGTAGAAACATGTTCTGTGACCAAAAAAAGTACTAAGCAATGTTTGTTATCTATCCCAATAAGGTGAAGTTTAATTTTTTAGTATAGTCTTGGGTTTACATGGCAGGATTTTGGTAGCGGGGGACTACAGGGGTAGCTTCTGTGAAAAAATGCCAGAACATTCCCCTATGTCCAATAGAGCCAATGCCAGCCGGCTCCAAGACGGACCTGCTGCTGGCCAAGGCCGAGCCCATCAGCGACGGTGGTAGCGCCTCTGGGAGAACAGATTTAAGAACGGGAAAAAAACTGCTGTGGATGAGGGAAAGTCTGTGGATGTTGTCTACCTGGACTTCAGTAAGGCCTTTGACACTGTCTCTCATGGCATACTCTTTGAGATGTTGGCGGCTCATGGCTTACACGAGTGTACTCTTTGCTGGGTAAAAAACTGGCTGGATGGACGAGCCCAGAGGGTTGTGGTGTATGGAGTTAAACCCAGTTGGCGTCCAGTCGCAAGTGGTGTTCCCCAGGGCTCAGTATTGGGGCCAGTTCTCTTTAACATCTTTATTAATGATCTGGATGAGGGGATCGAGTGCACCCTCAGCAAGTTTGCAGATGACACCAAGTTGGGAGGGCGGGTTGATCTGCTCGAGGGTAGGAAGGCTCTACAGAGGGATCTGGACAGGCTGGATCGATGGGCTGAGGCCAATCATATGAAGTTCAATAGGCCAAGTGCTGGGTCTTGCTCTTGGGTCACAACAACCCCATGCAGCACTACAGGCTTGGGGAAGAGTGGCTGGAAAGCTGCCCGGCAGAGAAAGACCTGGGGGTGCTGGTTAACAGCCGGCTGAATATGAGGCAGTGGCGTGCCCAGGTGGCCAGGAAGGCCAACGGCATCCTGGCCTGTATCAGAAATAGTGTGGCCAGCAGGAGCAGGGAGGTGATTGCCCCCCTGTACTGGGCACTGGTGAGGCCGCACCTCGAGTCCTGTGTTCAGTTTTGGGCCCCTCCCTACAGGAAAGACATGGAGGGGCTGGAGCGTGTCCAGAGAAGGGCAACGAAACTGGTGAAGGGCCTGGAGCACAAGTCTTATGAGGAGCGGCTGAGGGAACTGGGGTTGTTTAGCCTGGAGAAAAGGAGGCTGAGGGGAGATCTTATCGCTCTCTACAGCTACCTGAAAGGAGGTTGTAGTGAGGTGGGGGTTGGTCTCTTCTCCCAAGTAACAAGTGATAGGACAAGAGGAAATGGCCTCAAGTTGTGCCAGGGAAGGTTTAGATTGGATATTAGGAAAAATTTCTTTACTGAAAGGGTTGTCAGGCTTTGGAACAGGCTGCCCAGGGAAGTGGTTGAGTCACCGTCCCTGGAGGTATTAAAAAAACACGTAGACAAGGCACTTCAGGACATGGTTTAGTGGGCATGGTTGATGGTTGGACTCGATGGTCTTAAAGGTCTTTCCAAACTAAATGATTCTATGATTTTATGATTCTATGCTGTGCAACAGCAGCCAGAATAAAGGAATGAGAATATGTGAGAGAAACAACTCTGCAGACCTCAAGCTCAGTGCAGAAGGAGAGGAGGAGGTGCTCCAGGCGCCGGAGCAGAGATTCCCCTGCAGCCCGTGGGGAAGACCATGGTGAGGCAGGCTGTCCCCCTGCAGCCCAGGGAGGTCCACGGGGGAGCAGATCTCCACCTGCAGCCCGGGGAGGACTCTACACTGAAGCATGTGGATGTGCCCAAAGGAGGCTGTGACTCCGAGGAGAGCCCGTGCTCCAGAGGCTTCCAGCAGGACCTGGGACCACGTGGAAAGCACGTGGGACCACACTGGAGCAGTCTCTTCCTGAAGGACTGCACCTTGTGGAAAGGACCCACTCTGGAGAAGTTTGTGAAGAACTGCAACCTGTGGGAAGGTCCCATGTTGGAGAAGTTCATGGAGGACTGTCTCCCATGAGTGGGACACCACACTGGAGCAGGGGAAGACTGTGAGGAGGATGGATCGGCAGAGACAATGTCTGATGAACTGACCCCAAACCCCATCCTGTGTCCCCCTGCACTGCTCGGGTGGAGGAAGGAGAGAATTCGGGAGTGAAGTTGTGCCCAGGAAGAAGGGAGGAGTGGGGGGAAAGTGTTTAAGATTTGGTTTTATTTCTTATTGCCCTACTCTGATTTGATTGGCAATAAATTAAATTAATTGCTCTGAGCTGAGTCTGTTTTGTCCATGACAGTAATTGGTGAATGATCTCTCCCTATCCTTGTCTTGACCCATGATCTTTTCATCATATTTTTCTCCCCTTGTCCAGTTGAGGAGGGGGATTGATAGAGCAGCTTGCATCCAGCCCAGGTGAACCCACCACAAAGATATTATACTAGCTTCCAAATTTTCTATCATCAGATAAAGAAGTTTGGACATAAATTAAACACTCAGACTTTCTAACCATTTAGAACTATAGCAATTGGATTAAGTAATTTCTTCCCTCCCTAGAAAGATTAAAAATAATTTCACAACTAAATCTTAAAAATTTCTTTGTAGTGTTTCATTGGAAACTGTTACTAATGATGGAACTGTGTGGATGCTTTTACTGCTATTAAATAGCAGTTAAAGAGCACCAAATCAAATATGTTTCATTTATAAAACTTTTGGCATTTTCTTCCGTGAAAGGCAGACTATTTCTTATTTATAATATAACCCATACAAGAGTCTATGCTTAAGTTAAAAGTATTATTTCAGGTCCATTAATGCTAAGTTTCATTTTTCAAGGTCTCTCAGGGCAGCTAAAATAATAGCAAAATTTGAAGACATACGTTACTAATGAAGTCTGTTTCATAACCTCAGAGCTATGTTCTTGCACCGTTTTGACAAAAAGTAATTACTTTCTTTATTTTACCCAAAGGCTAAACTTCTAACATAGGAAAAGAGAAAGAGTGGTAAAAAAGAGAACACACATTGAATTAAATGTGCAGAATAGGTGAAAATAAAATAAAATATTACTTATTAGTAAGCCTGTAAATTCTAACTGTGATTAGTCATATACCCACCAAAAAAAGGTAAGAGTAGAATTGTTTGCTAGTTTTCCCTTATAAACACTATTTTTAAAGACACCAAAAATTGACACATCTAAATAAACACCCATTTTTGTTTTAATCTATGTGAATTATTCATGTCAGCTATAATGACTGTAGTTTTAGAACAAAGTAGGCTGGAGTTCTCCTTTAGTTATGTGTGCACTTTTGTCATAACAGGTGTTACAGTCTGACACAAATTTTCCTGTGCTGAATTTTTATTACTATTATTTTGACCAGGTTTTTTTTATACTGTAGTTACAATAGGCTGTTTTTTTCTCTTTTGTCTTTTCTCCATACCTCAAAAGCGATTCCAAGTTTTCAGAGTATTTAGGTAGGGTGGCTGCAAGAGCAGACCACACTAATCAGTGATCTGTAATCTAAAATGTATTTGCTAAACAGAATAGGTATAATATGTGATTATTGATGTTTATTTTAAGATTTCTGCTCTGTGGTGCACACAAACCATCCCCTCTGGTCCAGTTTAGAGCAGCACCACAGACCAGAGGAGCAGGACTGACTCCAGGGTTAATGTGCCAAGCCCTGGCCAGTGGCTGGGTTCCTGTGCCAAGCAGCTATCCCTGGGGCTCAGCCTTCCCCATGGTGCCAGACACACCTGCATGCATTCCCGTGTGTGGTGGGTTGACCCTGGCTGGATGCCAGGTGCCCACCAAAGCCGTTCTATCACTCCCCCTCCTCAGCTGGACAGGGGAGAGAAAATATAACAAAGGGCTCGTGGGTCGAGATAAGGACAGGAGAGATCACTCACCACTTACTGTCACGGGCAAAACAGACTCAACTTGGGGAAAATTAACTCACTTTATTACAAATCAACCAGAGCAGGATAATGAGAAATAAAACCAAATCTCAGAACACCTTCCCTCCACCCCTCCCTTCTTCCCGGGCACAACTTCACTCCCGGATTCTCTACCTACCCCCCCAGCGGTGCAGGGGGACGGGCAATGGGGTTTATGGTCAGTTCATCAGACGTTATTTCTGCCGCTTCATCCTCCTCAGGGGGAGGACTCATCACACTCTTCCCTGCTCCAGCGTGGGGTCCCACCCACAGGAGACAGTCCTCCACAAACTTCTCTAACGTGGGTCCTTCCCATGGGCTGCATTCTTCACGAACTGCTCCAGCGTGGGTCCCTTCCCCGGGCTGCAGTCCTTCAGGCACAGACTGCTCCAGCGTGGGTCCCCCACGGGGTCACCAGTCCTGCCAGAAAACCTGCTCCAGCGTGGGCTCCTCTCTCCACGGGGCCACAGGTCCTGCCAGGAGCCTGCTCCAGCGTGGGCTTCCCATGGGGTCCCAGCCTCCTTGGGGCATCCCCCTGCTCCGGCGTGGGGTCCTCCCCGGGCTGCAGGTGGAGATCTGCTCCCCCGTGGACCTCCCTGGGCTGCAGGGGGACAGCCTGCCTCACCATGGTCTTCCCCACGGGCTGCAGGGGAATCTCTGCTCCGGCGCCTGGAGCATCTCCTCCTCCTTCTGCACTGACCTGGGGGGCTGCAGGGCTGTTCCTCTCACATGTTCTCACTCCTTTCGCCGGCTGCCATTTACTGTACTTTCCCAACCTTTTTTCCTTCTTAAAAATGTTATCACAGAGGTGTTACCACTATCACTGATTGGCTCGGCCTTGGCCAGCAGTGGGTCCGTCTTAGAGCCGGCTGGTATTGGCTCTGTTGGACACAGGGGAAGCTTCCAGCAGCTTCTTACAGAAGCCACCCCTGTAACCCCCCCCCGCTACCAAAACCTTGCCACACAAAGCCAATACACCGTGCGCTCCTGCCTTGCAACTGTTTGGGTGTTGTTTTTAATATCAGCTCACTGGCTTAAGCCACCACTGGCATCACTAATTAGTGACCATCACCAGGTTTCTACCACCCTCTGGTCTCCTGCCTCAAACATGTTGGAAAAGTCTGCAGTTTGTTTATTGCTTTGTTTTCCAGCTTATACCAGGATAATCTAGTCAGTTAGAGATGGGCAGATCTAGTTGAAGTCTTATTTTTTGGGGGTGATGCTTTTGGTTAGGCTTCACCTCTTAAACTAGCACTGAAAGCTGTTGTAATCCCCACAGTTTGTGGAGTCTGCAGAGCATTTTAGTTAGACGAGAAGCATGATATGAAACCACCGTCAGACAATCCTTTATCTGCACAACCAGGTCATGTCTTTGTTCAGAGCGACACAGTACTCCAAAGAAGCTGAGAGTTCAACTGGCTTAATTAAACAAATACTAAAACCTTTTGTTAATATTAATTCCAAGCTGGGCCTATGTACTGAGCTTTAAATCAATTTTAAATCATCTAGAGTCATCCTGGATAAATAGGGTCTGAGTCTAGCTGTGCTGCTTCCACAGCATTCCCAGAGCTCAGATTACATTTGGAAACATGGTTCATGAGGATAATTAGCATCTTTATTAATAAAAGGATTTAGCCAACTTGTAAGGGAAACAAGTCCCTCAGCAACTTGGAGGCAATACTGGTTATTGAGAGACAGGTCAATTCCTTTACTGCATTTAAAATACAGTTTCATCACTGCATAGTATCTAATGGGATATTCCAAAATAAAACCAGGAAGAAATCAGAAGGTAATTTAATGGGCTCTTTTTAACTTCTGTCCAATCAACACATTATTTTTGTTCATGGCTTACTCTCATTAGGTACCCCAGCTCTTATGCACATAGCCCCATTACACTGCTTATTGAATTAATGAAAAACCTTACCATAAACCTGGTCAACCAGCTCAATATCTTTCTATTTCTGATCTCTACCTTGAATAACCAAACCTGCAATTGTAATTCTCAGACTAGACAAGAAAATGTAATCAAAACTCTTACAGTGGGATATAGTTATTCATCTATTCAGCAATCCTTTTCACACTTCCATTTTTACCTGTGTTCATGTCTTCTCTGAAGAAGGCTGCAAAATTTTTGGATCATGATGCCAGAAAACTGGACATCATCAAGGAAATTCAAGGAGAACACATTTAAGTAGTATAACTCAGTTCCTGAACATGGGAGAAAGCAAAGAAGTAGAATTCTCTGAAGTTTAATTAGTCATTTTGGCATAAGCAAGATAGCCCAATTACTAAGATTGAAAAATAAAGAGACACACTTTATGTTGATGCCTGGTAACATGGAAAACTATGAAAGCCATAACTGTATTCCTGTCATTCTTTTTTTCTATAAGTGCATCACAGAAGTGAAGCTCCCAAATTGAAGGGGACATGTATTATACATAAGAAGTAAAAATTTACTTCAACTCTACTTTCTGAAAGGCTAGCATTAAAGAAATGGGGTTTCACATCTTGGATTTAGGACAGCTTTCCTTGCACTGCAATCATGTGAAAGGAGAAACATTTTCCAGAGTTTCAGTGTCAGAAAATGGATACAGGACTCATTGCCATCAGTAAGAAACTCTTCTGTAGTAACAGTGTTTCAGACAGCTTCAGTACATTAATGCTAAGTAATACGGTAAAAATATTAGTAAAGGTACCATGTTATTAAAAAATGTGTTATAGCAAAGAAAAATAGCATTAAATATAAATATTTTTCTGACATGTAATTTGGTATTGGGAAGTAGTATTTATTTTTGCCTTTTCAAAACTAGATTCTTATGAAGATTATAGATTTGATGCATACCCTGTCATATTGGCAATTCTGAAGGACATCAAAGAGGGCAATATTAAATCTGATACCTTCATATTATAGTTGTAATTCCATAATTAACCCTTTGACAGAAAATAAGTGAATTAAGGCAATAAAGATGTAGGAAGGAAACAAAATAGATTTTTAAACCCTGAAATCTGTATAAAATATTTTCAGATTTCTCAAGTGACTGGGCTACAGTTTTTAATTGACATCGAACTCTAATTCCTCATGAAAGAGATTTTAGGAAAGGCTAGGAGTAAAAGAGAGCCAACTCCTCTAAAGCCAGATGCTAATTAAGCCTAGCAATTAATTATTTTTACTAACAAGCTCAAAGATCATCTGACAATTGGCTCTAATTAGACCTTTAGTATCCCAAGAACATACTATAAATAAATGTATTAAATCAGAAAAGCATAGTAAAATATTTTGCACTTGGGAAAGAGCGTATGTCAGTATGAATGAAGATCAAGCGACATCCATGTAAAGGTCAGATATTTTTAAATATTTAGAGAAGTAGCTACAGGGTAGGCTTAGGGTAAAATCTTTAAATTGGATGAAAACCAGAAAATTTCTAGTATGAATCTTCCAGACTATTAGTAACTATAAGATTTTCTGCTATTTGACATTTCAGACTTTAGTATGTTCGCCTTCCTTTACAGAAACAACAGTTATAGTTTTCCCCCAAATAAGTAAGTAATAAGTAGAAAAACAGACAAACAAATAATTCTTCCCCACTGCCATCTCTTTATATGGATATCTCTTCACTGGCTGTCTCAAGTTTTGCATTTCAGCAGTTCTGGAGTAAGTAAGTTGTTTTCAAGGCAGCCTTCAAATTTCCTTGACCTTAAGTGATGTAGCATTAGATCAAGTTACACTAAGGAAACAGCACTGACTGTGCTCACAACTGATTTCTCACTTGTGATGGATGAAGATATCTATATACTAATTCTCTTAGATCTGTAGCTGTTGTTAGAAACACTAACCATGATCTCTTTTTGAATCTGAAAAGTCTCATTTGAAGTGAAAGGATTGCCCAAGTGGGTTGCCCATATTTTTCTTTTGGTGGCCTTTGAGGATCACAAAACAGTTGTTCACCATTTTTAGAGGTCTTTCATCCAGATAAAGGCCACAGAAGCTTAAGATGAGTGACGGTTATGAAAACTGGGAAAAATTATGGGCAAAATTTACTGAGAAAATTTAATACTAGCAAGAAAATGTAAGTGGTGAAAATTGTTTTTACAGAAATTAATTTCCAGTGGACTTGGTGGAATAGAGAGATGGATAAAAAACCGAAATTTTCCTAAACATCAGAAGTGTTTCTTTCCAACCTCTGTAAAATGGAATCAGTATAAGCTTCTCTATTCCCCTAGGCTTTTTTGATTTTTAACCAGGTTGTATTAACTATTCCTGTCTTACAAACACATGTGCAATTGAATACATGGCTGTTATTAAGCAGTTAATATAGATCTAAACATATCAGTGCCTTCTTTTTGAATACATCAGAGTAAGTTAATTGAAATATAGGCTTCTCCTTTTGATCTGCACTTTCCTACTTGGAGGTTCCATCATTTGCTACATGTTCCACAGATGAAAGCTACTTTCAATTATACAATATTCATACTAATCCATCAGATATTGGTTCATGCAAGCTGTTCCGCAAGACATACCAGAAACCAAAGGGCTTGCAGGTGAAGTTCACCTGCAAGTTTTACAAGTTATTAAAGTTCTAATCTTTGGTGTTCCAGGTGTTTATCTCTCTGTCCCTGCATTTACCTGAAAAATCAATAATAAAAAGAAGAATTTGCATGATCAGTTCTATGAGTTGATGAAGTAAATGTTAGTAGTCAGAAACTTCCAGGAAAATCCTTAGGATTCACTTCTTTCTGTATTATTTGAGACTGGGTTAGTTACTCTTCATAATAATTCTCCAAGGATTCTCTTGAAGTAAGGGCAGACAATATAGGGACAAAACTTTGTCTCAGAAAGATTCTTGGAAATATCCAAAACCATATTCATATCGGATTAATCAGATTTAACAGAAGTTACAGCAGCAGATATTTAACCTTTTAGCTGTATTTAGGTACCTCAGAAGATAGGGCATAGATTATCAAGGAGTTCTGGCTACAAAACTCATGGTTTATGTTTTAAAAATGATTGTATTACATTTGCAGCTTGTGTTAAATGCAATTAGCAAACATTAAGAAATATGTGTTTAGCAAATGACAAAAATAATATCAAACAGATATACCTGACAGGCAGTGTTTATACATGTGTTATTTATTTACATAACTTATTTTCAGCTTCAGAAGTTTTAAGTGTAAGCTCTACTTGCAGTAGAAGTAACTGATACACGCCAAAGGAAGAGTACTACTCAGGCTGTTTTAATTCTCAGAGCAAAATATGCATGATTATGAAATGGTGCAAGCAGGATCCTCAGAGTGTATACTCATTCATCGCAGTGGATTTAAGTACAGGATTAAAATACAGTTTTGGGTGCTGCAGTGCAAGAAAACTGTTGGTAAACTGGAGTGAGTTCAAGCAAGGGGTTGGACCAGATAATCTGCTAGGGTCCCTTTCAAAAGAAATTATTCCTTAAATTTATAATAGCTGACTTGCTCTTCATGGACTGTTTAGGTTTTCAAACCTTCAACTTTTCTCTGGAATTGTTGCTACTGTGCAAAGCACATCTAATGTACTGATATTTATTGCTATGCTGCTTTATTTCTTTATTATTTGAGCAATAAACCAGTACACCACTGCCTTGCCCATTGTAATTACCCACAACCCAGCAGATTTTTTTTTTTATTATTATTTTTTAGCTTCAGGAAAGAAATGAGATGAAACAATATTGATTAGTTAGAAAGTAAAAATAGGATTAGACCTTCAGCACAATTCCTTCCATAAAGAAGTGTTTTGGAGGAAGATTTTAGCACCTGAACAAGGATATCTTATGTCCCTGGGATCAGCACTAAATTCTGTTAGCTACATTGCTTTCATAAAACTGTAATATGCATTTGATCTTCCTCCTGTAAAACTGGAGTCTAAGTGTGTTTTACAGCATATCAAGAATTTTGATTAAATTCAAAGTTTTAATAACATTTTAATAATTAAATATAAAAGTAGTAAGGTTATAAATATATATAAGGGTATTGTAGCTGGTTTCACCATCATATGCCATTAGTAAAAGAAAGTCAAACCTCTTTCAGTTATTAAAAGAAACATTTATAGATTATGTATGTATATATTTATACAGGTTTAAACAGATTAGGATTATATATGCAGAAAAGTGCAATTTTCTAGGCTTTTTCTAAACATTTTTGTCTTGATTCCTCAGCACTGATTGCCTCTTATTGCCTTTGAACTACTGTCCTCTACTTCAACCTTTATTCTATTGTGGTCAGGGTGTGCGATAAGATTTTATGAAAGAAACAAAAGTCTCATCAGATTATGTTTTTGTTATAATGCTAATACTTCCATCGTCCCTTGATCTCTTGTCACTGAGCACTGTTATATCACAATTTAGATAAACAATACAGAATTATGATTTTTTATGTATTTCATTCATTCCTCAAGTTAACAATGAGATATAGTAATGCCATTTCAGTTTGTGCTAATAACTCACTTAATTGTTTACCCTGGCATGATGTCAGTGCCAGAGTTTTTCTATGGCCGGATAATTTTATTTTTCTTGTGATACCTTTTTATAGCAGTTACTTTCATTTTAAAATTATGAGGCAGTTCCAGTTCTCAGTGCTGCAAGCCTCACAGAAGCCATGACAAAAGAGATTTGTGCACAGGTTTTCCTACCTTCTCAGCGTACTTTCTTCTATATTAGCTACCCTTGAACTCATGTTAGCCCCCTGATTACTCATTTTGCCTTCCCACTAGCTTGCATGATTCATTAAGGTATCTGAATGGAAAAGTTTCTGGCACAGAAATTCAGACACAAGCCTTTGAATAACTTGAATTAAGGCTCACACTTGTAAATAGTATGAGTATGACCACTGTGTGGCTGGAAGACTGGGATGATGCAGGCAAGCCAAAACTATCCTAGCACGTGTCACTGCCTTTTAAATTTCTTCCTAATAAGCAGTTAATAAACATTTACATGTAGCCTTATCTTTAACCTACATAAAAGGCTATGGGCTTTACAAAAACTTTGGTGAAGCACATCCAGAGCATTTCTAGGGCAATATATGCCTGTTATCACTGTCTTAGAAAACAGGGCTACTGCAGTTCTGGAGGAGTACTGGGAGTTTACAAACATTTGTAACGTGTAAGGGTACACAATTTTGTGTTAATTTTAACCCATAAACGCTGACATTTTTGGTATCACAATGTCTGGTTATAACTGGCATTAATAAACCAGATAATCAGAGAGAAAGAAGAAAACCTGATAAGATTCACTGTGAAGATCTGAAGCAGCTCTTTGGGGCAACAAGCCAGCCTTGTCATTTGCGTGAGGAATTTCAAAATGTTCTTATGCCACTGACTAACAAAAAGGCCTAAGTGGCTCATCACCATCTCCCTGCTGGGGAAAGATCTAAGCACTTGGCTGTAATAACCCCAGGACCAGAGATACTGCTTTGTAATTTGGGGGTCCTGAGAATCCTTCACCTGACCCAATCCACAGGTTACCTCACAACTTAATTTCTGCAATGTTTTAGAGTAATTAGTCTTTCTGTTGGGGTTACCCAAGCTGAGGAGCTTTGCAACCCACGATATCCTCAGGGAATTGCTGTGCTTCTGCAACAGCCCAGCGGCCAAACTCTGCTGTGTGTATATACTTCTTTCAGGCTATACTCCAGGAAAAGACAACATTTGCTGTTTACCACTGAGAGCCATGGCTAGAAATGTGTCACCTGAGTGCAGGACAAAAGAGGGAAGCATCACTATTTGAAGGACTGAAGTAAAGCAATAGATAGCAACATGCTGGTCCAACTATTTTGATTTAAGGGCATGATGTTTCTACCTAGTGTGTAATGCAGGCATCAGTAAAGTAATATCATATACTGCCCTGCTGTGACCATGGCCAAATGACCTGACAATATTGATTTAAACCTGGGCAAAGATGACCTTAAGGGACCTGTCATGATCCACCCAAGTCTATGCAGAGAGAGCTTGGAGAGACTCTTGGAGACTGTGAAGAGTTCAGGGTCACTCTAATGTACACAGAATTTAGATACTGGCATTCAGCCAGTCAAACAAACCACATTTTGATCCGCATTTTAAAATTTAAGCAAGTGTACCTTACAGTTAAAAACATGATTTATAAGGAATATTAATTATTCGTGAGTAGTAACTGATAAGCAGTGTACATGTAATTTAGCAAGTGATTTGTTTAACTATACAATCAATTGAAGCAGGTGTAAAACAGTTGAAAGATTTTAGCATTCTCTTCATTTGCCCTTCTCCCCTTTTTCTCCAATTTTCTCTGCTGATATGCAGTTGATAAAAACAATGCCACTGAGATATAAATGTAAAGCAAATTAATTTCTGAACATTCAGTTTCAACCAGGTCTGCTTTTTTGTAATGGTAGGTACTGCTTGATTTCATCTGCCAAATACATGCTAAACCTTGTGTTTGGATGGTGTGCATTTTTTTAATGTTCATTATCTTCTGAAAGGGCTCAGTTGTGAGTCCTTTATCCAGACAAAAGCAAAGTTTGCAGGCATAAAAATCATGGTTTGAGCCATGAACATAACAGCATCTCTTTTAGACTTGCAAGGAATACAAACTACGAATTCAAATCTGTTTGCAGTTTTCATTCCAGAGAATCCTTTCAGAATTTCAGGGAGAAGTTGAACAAAACCCCATGTTTAGATGAGGATTAGAAGCTGCCCTAGTGGTCAAGGAAAACTGTCTATGGTTTCTTATTCTGTCATGGTTTCTGTTTCTTTGAAGCTTATCTTAATGCACTTTTCTGTTGCCTTTTCCAAACTTTCACCCTGGAAACTTTTATTTATAAATAACTAAGCAGACTTCCTATATATGTTGAAGCAAATGAAACATTCTCTCTTTTCAGGTCTCTTCAATGAGTATGAAGAGAAGTCTGGGGAGAAATCAGATCTGATTCTCAGAGGACATTGTTCACAGAAATCTGCCTTCTGAACAAAAATGTCCATTCCAGGTTATTTGGTTCTGTAACAGAAAAGAACACTGTCCAAGAATCACTAGCTGATTAATCAGCTTTGTCCAGTTATTTTCAGCTATGAAGGACACTGAGATAATTCAGAACACAAAGTTATTCAATAAACATTTCAATAGCAATATTGAAACCAATCCTTTCCACCATTTTCCTTCCACCCTTTTCTTTAGTATTCCTTAGTATTTCAACTTCTTCCTATTAATCTAGCTGAATTTTTCTGTATACTTGTGAGAGACTGAAAGAGTTAACGTCTCAAACATTGTCATGGGGCAAGTTCTGCCTAAGGACGAACTCTATCTAACCATGAACCCTGCATAGCAAGGAACCATAGGTGAAAAGAAGCCCATCAGCACAGGACATCAGCAACAGGACAGAGGGCATGCTGGAGGGTGCACAGCTCCCTGTTCTGGTGAGATGAGCAGGGCAGCTCACCATGCGCGGCCAAAGATCAAACAAGGGTCATGTCTGCAGGGAAGGGAAATTACTCCCCAAATGACCCCCAAGCCCACTGACCCATTTCCCGAAGGGTCTGAAAGCACAAACCACACATGACACCTAATTACCCTAATGAGTTTGAGTGCCAGCCCGAAGGAGGGGCGAGGGTGATAAAAGGGCACAAACTGAAGCTCCATGTGTGCGCACCCACCGGAATTGGACCCCTGGGCTGACAGGACCCCTTGGCTGATGGGACCAACGCTGGACCCAGGACCAGTGAAACCTTTCTCTTTTCTCTCTCTGTCTCTCTCTTGTTCTGTACTCCCCACACCTCATCCCTTTAGACATAAACTGCTGACCAAGTCTGGGACTAGGAGTGGATCCAGCTGCCCCTGGGCTCCTCTCTGAGAAGGAGCCTAGAAAGCAGGGGGGTCTGCTCTGAACCTCCTGACCCAACGGGAGGGCTCGCCTTATTGTCTTCCCTGAACTGATCCCCACATAAGCAAGGCCTGTAGTATATGTTTGGTGATTTATGGTTAGCACACATTACACAGTTTACTGATGTAGTTTCATGCCAATTTTTGTTGTGAGCATACCAATTTTTGTGGTGAGCATGCCAATTCTTATTGTGAGCGAATAAAAATTGAGTTTTGTGAGTTAAAGGATCCCTGGTGTTGTTTCACCTTAGTCCTGACTTGGGAATCAGCAAACCTGAGTCGTTGTCTTGAGAAATTGGGACATGACTATACTTAGTAGGAGTGGGTGGTTAAATAGAGTAATAGATGTAAAGAGTGATTTCTGAGATAGTTCAAAAGATAATTCAGCTAGAAGAGGGAAGTTTTGAGGTAGTATTCCCAGATCAAACACTGGCAGAGATGCATTTTTCCTGCAGCACAGATTTTCCTGAGAGGTTCTTTATATGAGACACAAACATAAACACAAAGATTTTGGTGGAAGAACTCTGTATTTTTGTTTGCCTTCTGGTACTGCATTCATTTTACCTTTTCTCTTGGTTGTGAAAAATATAATCACTTAAAATTTGTCACTATTCTTGGTTCTCTCCTAAGCAAGCCGATGTCATCCTGTTGAGTGCTTTGGCAAGCAAATTCACATTTATGTTTAGAGTGGTACAAAAGGGACTGCCACAGCCTATAAGAAACAAAATATAACCCAAGTAACAATTCCCAGTTACCCACTCAAAAAAGCCAGAAAGACCTAGGTGATATTTTTAAACCCCAAATTTATGCTAATAATACAAAGCATCATTACATTACTGAACGGTTGCCACTGTATTAATATTTCAAATTATTACTTATTCATATTCTTAATTTTTCCATTATTATCTTTAAAAAAGTATTTTTAAAAAATCTGGATAAGGAAGCCTAAAAACACTGCAGATGTGACTTACCCAACACCAGCTGTCTAAAAAGTAAGATGTCCAAGTCTAAACTAGTCACACATGGTCTTTCTACATGCAATGGCAAGTGAATGCCTCTCTACTCCATGGCTTTTGGCACTTGATATGAAATGGGATGAAATGCCCAAAGGAGAGAGGCAACTCCAAAGGTGATAAAGAAGCCTAGAAGACTATCTTAGGCTAGCTGTCTAACTTTGAATAGCTGTGGTTTGGTCAGATGAATCCCAGACTTACATTTACAGATTTACTGAGAATCAAGACTATTAACTCATTATTACTTTAGAACAGAGAAGAGTATCGTGATTCTTCTATATTCCTGATTTAATAATGCTAATGGGAATTTTGAGTGCACACAAAATACGGTCTTACAGCAGATTGGACATTTTGGAGTTTGAGAAGAGACATTTTCTCTTCAAGTGAACAAGCTGTATGAAACAGACTCTTAATGATGCTTTTAAAAATAAACAATATTGTGCAATTGCATTAAATCTTTTTAGATCTGCAATTTAGGCAACGACAACTTGACAACCTCTTGTTTCCTTTTTATCTTATGTCTTCTAAAGCCAGACCACTCATGTTATTAAGTGTTCAAGGAAGTACACAAAATTTCTAAAGGAAAATGGTATCCTTTAAAAAAAACCTCCCATCTTTCCATTTTACAGATTAATGACATTAGTTTTTAATGCAAACTCTTAAATATTAATAAAAATATAATATGTTCATTACCTGGGACATTTTCTAAAAATTATATTGTAGAAAATTCATGTAGGTTTGTAGGTATTTATATGTGCCACTTAATATTTAAGGACAGAATTATATAAAGAATTAGAGTGGCTGTGCCCCACTAACATTTTAGAATCCTTGGAGCATGTCAACCAATGGATTGAAAATAATTTTAAATTTATTTGGCTTTTCAACCATCTTCCACATTTTTTAAAAATGGCTATTAAAATTAATAACTTTTCAGAATAATTTTGTGAATAGCAACTAGAAATTTCAAATCAAGAGACAGAAAATAGGTTGTCAGCTTTCTACGTTTTCAAAAGCCAGAGAGAGAGCAAAAAGGATCTAGTAAGTGGACTATTCAGATTTTAATTAAACAATAAGCTCTAATACTTGGTTTTACAGCTAAGGTGTGTTCTCTGTACATTTATCTAATTACTGATGGATCTCAGTTTTTCTCTATAACACAAAATTTTGATTTGTGAAGCAGTAGAATTTAAAATGTAAAAATTTTCACTAAGCATGCATTTCTAAAAGATTATCCATTATTGATCTGTGACTTTCTGTTGGCTTTTAAAATTGTTTCAGAAATTCAATAGCAGGGATATAATCTGACATTCCATTTCAAACACATCACTCAGTCTATTGCACTAAGTGTTGTCAGGATGATATAACATCATCCAGGAGAGGAGGGTTTCAAGAGGAAAGAAAAGATAAAGAAAATAAGACAATAAAGCTACAGGGGTTGCAAAGTTTTCAAGAAGAGCTTGTAGCAGTGTTTAGTTTGTGATTCAATCCTATTTTTAGTGCTTTTCTTTTGCTATAAAATATCTTTCTTCATAAGCAAAAGTGAAGATAGGTAAGAAAATAGGCCTTACCTATGTTGCCCCTAAACTCAATGTCGTTCATCTAACAAATTAATTTCTCTTACTGCCTTTGTTTTGTCTGGGACTATCTTCAGCCTAGGAGCCCTACAGGCTATGAACTGAGCTGTATCTAGCTTTTCTCTCAGCAACCCATAGAAGGGTTGATTGTATCCTTTTGGTTTGGGCTTTCAAACCCTCCTCCCCACTCCTTTTTTTTTTTAAAGTAAATCACTTCCCTGGGAGTGTCCAAAAGAACATAGCAGTTTCACCTTTCTATGTTTTGTTGCTGTCCTTGCTTGTGGTTCCCATAATATGATCATCTGCTCTTTCCTCTTCCAAGATCACTGGTCACTGGTGATGAAAAACACTCAAGACGTTATTCAGACTTCAGGGATTTCTTACAGATTTTTCAGCAAAGAACTATTTGACAGCGCATATAAATGGTACTGATGTTCCTGTAGAGAGGTGACTGTTGCTTTGGCTTTCATCCTCCCAGCAATGTTGAGCCTTTGGAGAAATGTTATTTCCATCTCCTCCATGCTGTGCAAAGCTGGGAATATTTTTGCTCTGCATATCTCATCTCATTTTAAATGCATTCCCCATCAGTGCAAGAGGGGATGTTTGCAAGTTGCATTTGTAAAACCAGCACTTAGAGTTTAAAAAACTGTTGACTTTCAGAAATATAGCCTTTCTTGGTGTCTACATGCTTTTTAGAATAAGGACAAACAGAAAAAAGACAGCTTACACAAAAAACACATTAGAAAATACGAAAAGAGATAAAGGAATGTGAATGCCATTTCAGTTTAAATGGAGGGAAAGTTATAGTATTCCATTATTAGAGGTCTAGTGGTTGAATAATAACTGGTCTCTTACCAGTGGCTACTCTCTAAGTTCTTTTGAACATTACTGTACAAATTCTCAGCAGCTAAGATATGTCAGAGCTCTCCTCAAGCCAAAAGTTTTACATCCACTGAAGCTCTGTCCCTACCTGTTATGTACAAAACCTACTGATGTCAACTGTGCCTTGTGAGATTTTTCATTTACTTTAATGGATTTTGAGCATTCATGTTTATTGCATATATATCTCTTACAGAGGTCCCCAGAGATGACCATCATTTCTTAAAGATGAGATTCTGCCACCTGTTATCACTTAGAGGATATGAGCTTTGGGAATCTGTAGATGAGCGCTATCCATGCTTTTAAACTGAGTATATCCACTATTATGTGAAGTTAATTTTATAGTATTGGAAAAAATTACTTAGCCTGTTGCCAGAAAGGCTAGGGAAGGAAAACCAAATCAAACCAACCCAAAAGCTAAAAAACTAGCTACTTTACAGCCCTAAAGCCCTAAAAAGCCCCGCAGGCATCTTCACATCTCATCTAAGGTGTTACTGCCCTGTAAGAAAGGAATCAAACACTGCTGGAAATTTCCATTGTCTTCCTCCTTTTGAGCAAATTCAGGATGCATCTGCAAGCATGAATTTGCATTGCTGAACCTTTATATGAACCAGGACTGAAGCTGTTAACCTTTCCCCTGTTAAGGTTAACAAGCAGTAGTACAAATAGATTTCTACAACTCTGCAGAATGTTTTGAAGTGGGCCAATACTAGACACAATTTCCATAAGTAGTTCCAGCGTATCTTTAGTTCTGGGTAAGAAGAGGTTTTTGAGATGGGCCTTCTGTAGGAAAAAAAAAATAAATATTTAAGCTTTGGTAAGGAGAAAATAAATGAAAAGTTAGGTGATTTGGTTATGGTGACATCAGAATGAAATAGTTTCTTATAAATATGCTTGGAAAGTGGAAAGATCAAGACAGTGAAATGGGAGAGCAAATTCTGAGCAGAAGCATATGCTGTAACCCTGAAAAGGTCTGTGGGCACAGGCAACTAATTTAATTGTAGCTTGTGGCACAAATACTCTGCCAATCTCTGTGAGATCTTAAAAATTGTATTTGAAGACTGTGTGTTCATCACAATTTTTCTTTTCTGTGTCCCCCAAGTAGTGACTAAAATAAATGAGAAAGTTCTTTGTATATTCTTCTTCAATATGAGATAGGCTACAGCTTTTAATAAATGTAATGTTTATTTTTACTTTCAAGTGTAGATGCCAAAGCAAGTTTTATGTGACTTGACAGCTACCTTCTGCATGGCTGTTATTCAGGGCATTACAAAGCCTTTCTAACAAATAAAATCCCTTTCAGATAGATTTAACTGGAAATTATCAAGCTGCTTGGTCTTTAATGAATTAGATGTTTATTAAGTGAGAATAAATTAAATTATTTGCATCAATTTAAATACCTATGTTCCACTAACTGACAGATCTGAATTACTAATGATTCACAAAATGGAAATTTGTTATTAGTGATAAGAGGATCACTTTTCAATAATCTTTTAAATTATTCAGAGAAATAATACTCTGAACATTTTAATATGTAGCATGGATTTGCAAAAACATTTATCTCAACTATTTTTTTTCAAATGCATGGAAAATATCCTAAGCAACAAGCAGAAAAGCATTATTAGATACACATATAAATATATGTATAATCAAATACAAAGCTAGCTTCATAAACTTACGACTTTACACATGACTAGCTTTGCTTTTCAGAAAAATTAATCCTCAACATCTGATGGAAATAAAGACATATTTTTCCACATTTAGGAATCACCTCATTATAATGAATAGTAAGCACAGAGACCTTAATATCATAAAACTTTCTATCATTACACTACAAATAGGACTTATTTTCCCTCATTAAAGCTGGTTTTGAACCAGATGAAAGAGTAGGGTAGCTATAAAACGTAACAAAAGTTTAATATCCCTATCAGGTGAAAAATATTAGTCGGGGAATGTCATGAATAAATATGGACTTATGTTTATAGAACAAGGCAAAAATTATATTTTCATTCTGCAAAAAAGCATATGTTAGGTATAAAAATATTCAGATGTAATCATGCTTCACAGTAAATTGGAAGCTTGAAGTGAGTCTGAATCTGAGTTTAAAATAAAATGCTAAATTTTACTCACAACTAAGTACAAATGTAGCATTTCTGTAAATCAGAGTTAAAAGGGCATTTTTTTCTCCCATACTGCTTTAAATTTCAGAAAAATTAATTCAGGCTTTATGATAACATCATGATATATACTAGGGTAAGTAAAAGCAGAACATATCCTCTTTGTACTTCAACTAGGATTGAATAGAAAGAAAATTCCTAGGGATACATCTGGATACCTTAGAAGAAAATATATGGTCTATTCTGTCATGACCAGAGGCACGGTATGAGTAGAGCAAATTGAACATAGTTACTGTGTATCTCTATGTATTTGAACAACATTAATTCTGTTTTTCTTATTTTCTTATTTGCTAAATGACTAAAAAAACCCCCCTCTGCAGTCAAAGTAACATTTGCATTTCTACACACCAACAGTTACAGGAAGTTTTTATTAACACCTGTGTCCTCGGTGTGCAGGTCAGACAAAGATAAAGCACAAGATTGACTAGTTTACATAAGTAATTCTGAGCAAAGGGAACAGAACCCAAATAACCTGCGTACTAACCTATCTAAATGCTATCTAAACATGCAAACATTCCTTTTAAGCCTATATTCCTGTGAAACTAGACTTTTATGATGAGTGTAAACAATATCTTTCCAGCTGTGTCCATCTTAATATCTTGTTAACCTGGTGGTTCATTCATCAAAATATAAGAGAAGGGTAGCAGTCATAAAGACAATCAACTTCACGCATATTTCCTAGGAATAAGCACTTTGGAAGAAGAGAGATGGAGCTTCAAGCATTCAGAAGATTCTTTTAATACGTGTATGTAAGATGTATATATATACACGTATATATGATTGACACTGTGTTTGTATAGCTGAAGCTGACAGAGGTTTGCTCCATACCACTGTGATGTATCTGGGCGTAAGAATAGTGCCTGTGTGCATTTCCAGTGCACTTGGTCGTCTTAAGCAAGCTCCAGGAGTGCCCCAGTTAGTCTCTGCATAGCTGACACAATGAACTGATTTGCAGGGAGTCTGCTGAACTTCTAGGCAGTGTCACAACAAGGGGATTGACAAGAGTCCAGGCCAGAGGACAGGGCAGCTAACTGGTTGTCACAGGGACACCTGGGTAGGACCTCAGGCAGAGCCAGAAATTCCCCCTGGCAACTCCTGCTCTGCTTAGGCCAGTTGTTAGACACTATTTGTGACTTTAGATGTGCTAATTAATATCCTGGAGGAGAAATACAGGTAGTTCCTACCACAGAGAAAAGAATTCCCCAAACTGTACATAGGTAAAATAATTTTAATCAGTCTGTAGAAACTGTCCCTGCAGGAATGGTCCCATCAGATAGTTTTTTGTACACAGTTAAGATACTTAGGATATGTTTTCTACATAGCTTAATACAACCAACAGGAAGGATCCTGCATGTGCTGGAATTGTCACACAGGTCCATGGGACAGCAGGATTATAAGAACCAAACTGCAGTTCAGGGAATCTCCCCCAACCCAACTGAAGATGCTGCTACAAGGATCCTTGCAGCAGACACTCCTGTCACCATTTGGACAGTGACTGGCCATCCTGTTTGAGGGATCTGATCCCCATGGGAGTGTTTTCCTGTGCAAAAATCCCAGTAAATGGGTTTTCTTCTAACACTGTCTCTATGAGTGTCTGTGCAGTATGATTATAACTCCACTGAAAATGTATCTCCTTGCTATATCCAATAATGATTTAAAATACTAAACAAAAATATAGTTCTACAGCACGATAAAGTGCAGGCCTAAAATTACGTAAGATCTCTTCTTTCCAAATCCCATGTATAATAAATTTATTTTTATACACTCTGGTGGTCTAAACTGGCCTAAAGGCAAAATTCTCACCCAGCCACTCTCACGCCCTGTCCTCAACAGGACAGGGGGAGAAGGTAAGACAGAAAATGTTCGTGGGTCAAGGTAAAGACAGGGAGATCACTTATCAATTACAGTCACTGGCAAACCAGACTTGAACTGTACCTGTGGGTATCTGCTCCAGCACCTGGAGCACCTCCTCTCCTTCCTTCTTCTCTCGTCTTGGGGCTCGTAGGGCTGTTTCTCACACGTTTTTTCCTCACTCCTCGCTGCTGTGCAGCTTTTTACCCTCTCTAAAATACCTTTCCCCCGAGTCACCCCCACGTTGTCTGCGGGGCTGAGCCGTGGCCTGGGGTGGGTGGGTTGGAGCTGGCTGGAACCAGATAAATGTTTGTAAATATGCCATCTACCTTTTCCTCTCCCTCCCCTCCTCCCCCAGCTCACCGTGCTTTTAGATGTCATTTCAGTCAGAAGACGAAGTGGGCCAAAAGCAGGTGCCTGATGGTTCCCACTGGGCTTTGGTTCCACACCTCAGCCCTCAGACTCTTGAAACATCACCCAGCATCTCTTCCACTCCTCCTTTTCCTTACTAGGAAAGAAAGATTTTGTTACATTTAAAGAGATACCAAGAACAAATATCACAAATTACCTAAACAGCTTTTCCCCCAAATGTTGTCTGTTTGCTTTGGCCCTCCACTTGAAGTTAGATCAAAGAACAGGCTGAAACGCATTTTAGCTGGAGAAGATGGTGAAATAGCGCTGTGCACAGATTTCGATTCCTCTGGGGCTCTGTGTAAGGAGTCTGTGAACCAGCTGTTCTGCATAAGTGGAAACTAAAAATAATAGAGACTTAACATACTTTTGCTAACATTTAATTTGCAGTATATTGCAAGGATCAGTTTCTTTAATTGGAAGCTTAACAAAAGAGTTCACCATAATTTGCTGCTACCAAACAATATCCAGACTGCTGTTCAAGTAAGTGCAACTCTGAAAAATTAATGGATGGCTTTAGAGCATTCTTTTGATTCTTCATGTATTCGTGTTTATAAATCCTTGGTTACTGACGATCACAAATATTCACTGCAGTTCTATTGAATTGCATTATTTTGTATTTATACAGATAAATGAATTAGCTACAAATGAAATGATAATTCACACAGCTCAAACTATTTAAAAGGATATCAATGGTTTGATTAATCTCCAAAGACAAGACAGTGTCAATTCTTCCACACACAGAGGAGTATTGTGAAGTTACAGTGCCTAACAGGATGGTATTTTGCAATGTATGATATTTTAATCCTATATTTTCAATTTTCATCTGTGGTTATATCTTATTATCTTAGAATTCAATTGTTAATTTCTATAAGAAATACTCTATAAGTCCATACTCATGGTAATGTCACCCCTTCCCCGCAGGATATGCTGTAACAGGAAGCACCTTTCCCAGCACTGACTGGTTTCTTTAAGAATCTCTTTGGTTTGTGACAAAATGTGTCCTCTTGTTCTTGAGTTCTTAGCAGATATGTTTTATCTAAGTTTCAAAATATCATCTTCTCTCTGGCTTTGGGGAACATAGGGAGGATCATCCTTTTCAAGTAAATAAATATTTGTGGTGTACATTTCTTTTACAAAACTACACTTTTTTTTTTTTCTGTAGTATGGAAAGATGGAATTAAATACGATTAATGAAAATATCTCCATTGTTTAGAAGGACTTTAATGTACCCACTGCCTGGTTTTTGAAATGCAAATGTTTGTTAAATGGACTGGAAAACAAATATATTTTCTTACAATTTTGGAGACTGAATCTATTAAAATTTTGATTAATGTAAAGACTTTGGATCAGATTCTGATATCAGTCCCATTAATAACTACAAGCATAACTAAAATTAGGATCTGGTTTTCCATATTTTCTTTAAGTTGTCCTGTTTGACTGAAGTTGTTAGCTAAAACTTAGTTTCTACTAGGAAGATAAATAAGTAGTAACATTTGAATATCTGAGACAGTTCTGTTTATTGACAGGGAATTAATACTCTCTCCTCCAGTACTCTCACCTCTCTCTCTTGTTGGCAGTTTGCTCTTCCCCTCATGTCTCCGGTTCACAAGTCCTGTCAGCTGGTTGATATAAGGCTATGGTTGAATCAGAGGAATGCCTTCACTTATAGGATGTGGTGGATTGACCCCAGCGAGCAGATCAAACACCCATCCTCCCTTTATCTCACTCCTCTCTCCCTGTGGATGGGGAGAAAAATGGAAGGTGAAACTCGTGGATCAAGGTAATGACAATTTCATAATAAAAGCAAAAGTTGTGGTCGCAAGCAAAATAAAAAGAGAAATTCATTCACTACTGCCCATCAGCAGGCAGATGTCCAGCCACTAGAAAGCGGGGCCTCCAAATGCATAGCAGTTGCTTGGTAAGATAAACACCATAACCATGAATGTCCCCACTTCATCCTCCTGTTCCTGAGTTTTTTATTGCTGAGTGTGACATCGTATGATACTGAATATCCCGTTTGTCAGTTTGGGTCAGCTGTCTTGACTATGTTCACTTCCAACCTCTTGGCCACTTGCACCTTACCGACTTTGGGAGCCAATGGGTGGGAGGGAAGAGAAAGTCTTGATATTGTGCAAGCACTGTTCAGCAGTAGACAAAATACTGGTGTGTTATCAACACTGGTTTAGCCACAAATGCGAAGTACAGGACCATACAGGCTAACATGAAGAAATTTAACTTCATAACTTCATCCCAGCCAGACCCAGTATACAGAAATACAATAAGCAATGTATATTGAAAGCATGTTGATAAACAGATTGATAAGACAGTATGTTGCCAGCTGGAGGCTGTCTCATGAAATAGGTAAGAGGCTGAGTTACAATTGACTCTTCCTAACTAGAGACACTGATTTGGATATTCATCTTGTGTCCAGCTCCTGGTTTTCATAATATTCTTAGAAATTTAAAATCTTTAAAGCCTTTTGCCCATTCGCTGAAATTACTGAATGGGCAGAAAAGTTATTAGATAGGGAAAGATAAGAATAAAGTTAAGTGTACAGCCCAGTCAGACAAGTCTTGCTTTCTAGGATTCCAGGCAGCCCTCCTTTCTAACTTTTTCAGTGTTTTACTACACCACCAATTAAAAGGACTGTGGGAAAGGAAGTAAGTGGCTACGTGATCAAGTTTACTGATAGTACGAAATTAAAAGGAAGAGCAGCACAAAAGAATGCTACATGTATTCCAAGTTCTCTGCTTTTCTTTTACTAGAACACCAGAGACTTGCCCAATATTGTCCACCTCCATAATCTCTTATACTATGCTATGCAAGCTAATACTCAAGTTCTTTCTACTCTTCTGAAACAAAGAGCAAGTTAGTCACTTAGGAATGCAGCACAATAGGCGTGGAGAGGACCTCCTAGGTTGTTCAATCTTGTCTTCTGAAATTTCAAGCACAAAATAATAAAGGAAGAAGTTTTTTGCTCAAATTGTCTAAAAGGTGGCTATATGGATAAATTAAATCATATAAAACACTGTCTGGACATCCCCATTTCTACTGACTATAAAACAGTCAAGATTGAGTTGCTCAGAGCTAAAGATACTTAAAATTAGGTAAAATGAATATACCTTAGATGCTGAGTGTGGAAAGGCCCACAGAACAACTACATCACACAGGAGAACCCAAAAAAGCACCTCAATACCTTAAATGTGAGATGTACAGTAGACCAGGAAACCCAACATCTCCAGTGAGCTACAGAAAGAGAAAGGGTCAAGGCTGATCTAGGTCCATTCAGGTATTTATGAAATAAAACTCATAACAGTTTTATGTAAAGATCTCACCCAACACTTAAGAATGACCAAAGGAATCCTTACTAGTCCTTGACTATCCAATCTTGGAAAAAATTACCTTCTGACTCCAGGGTGGATAATCAATTTTATCCAGAGTGTAAATAGGCAACCGATTTGGCCAGTGAACTCTATGTAATGCAATAAAACTCACATGGCTTGCAAGAAACCTTCCAAAATAACAACAAAAAACCCCAACCACATTCCACTATCTTTTCAGACTGCACAGAGGCAGTAAAACACAATTTTACAAAGTATTCTTGTCTCTGGGAATTTTTTTGCCCATGCCTCTATAGGCTTAGCAAACTGCACTTTAAAGTAGTTTTGATTTTTTGCCTCACAAAGATATTCAGATGGTTATTTCAGAAGTTCACTGGCCAGATGATCTGAAACCTTTTATAATATCCAGTCTAAACTTACTCATAACCATTTATCATGTACTAATATTATTCTTAAAATTAAAGGATTTTTCTTGCCTTGATATATCCCCTCTCAATGTAGTTATAAAAAGTCATATCCCCTCTTAACCTTCCCCAGCGAAGCTAGACAAACAGAGCTCTCCTTAATCTTTTCTTTGTAAGGTAAATATTCTATTCCTTTAATCGTATCTCTTCTCTGAATCTGATCCAATTTAATAATTCCTAAAAGAAGTTATTAGAGATGTACACAATATTGCAGATGAGGCCTTCCTGATGCCTTGTGTAGTACTATTTACATTCTCCTTTCTCTTAGAAAAGCGTGTCGCTTGATGCATTCTACAATAGCAGTAGCCTTGTTTCATAGCTACATCACTCTGGCAGTTCACACTCAACTCCAACAAATATACCCAGATATTTTTACTCATTTCATTACATCAGGTTGACAAAGTCCCTTTTGTAGAAAATTTTTATTAATATTGAAAATATGCCTCTGAACTTTGCAGTATTAAATTGCATTCCATTTGTGTGATTTCTCTCCTTAGGATGATCAAATCCTCTTGATGCAGTCTTGGCACCTTGTTGCTTAGACATTTCTCAAGCATATACATAGTTTTCATCTCAATGTCATAAACAAATATAGTACATATGATCAGTCCCAATGTTGATGCTTGAGAGGTATCTGTACTGATTTTTCTTCAGCCTGTCTAGCTGTTTAAGTATACCTGGGGATAGTCACCCTCCTAACAAACTTCTTTCACACCTTGTGTTAATCACTGTCATCACCATGTTCAATACTAATTTGCCTTCAAGAAATCTTATAAAAAGTTTAGCTTAAATCTGAATAGAGTAGCTTTATTTTATTAGCCTCTCTAGGAAGTCAGTTATCTAAAAGATATTGAGTTAGTCTGACATAATCTGTATAAGATAAAGCCATGTTGTAATGTAACTTCCATTTACCTCTATGCCCCTAATTAGTTCTTGTTCAAAATCTGCTCTAATGCTTTGCATAGTGTTATAATCAAACTAGCTGCTTGGATCATCTTCTTTCCCTGATGCTTTTTATCTTGATACTACATTTGTTCTTTTACAAATTTACTACTACCAGATTTATGGATTAATTTTAAATGGCTTCTACTAGATTTGCAATGCCATGTGCTAATTCGTTCAACATCATAGAATAGATGTTATCAGGCTCTTCAATTCTTTCACACTTAAGAAATAACAATTTTGCTTCTAACTTCTATGTTGCAATTTGTATCATGGTCTTCTCGTTTGCAGTAGATAATGTATATTACCTTCACAATGACCCTCAATTGAAAAAAAAAAAAAAAAGCAACACACACACGCAAAAAACAAACCCCCAAAACCCACCAAGGGTAGGATTAATTAAAAATTTTGGCCATTTCTAGATCTTCTTTGCTGCCTTCTAATTCCAAGTATACAGAAGCCTCCTTCTTGTCTAGTTTCCCTTCTTTATTTATGTAAAGAATGATGTATAATGATCAGTGTGTTAAAAAACATTTTTATGTTTTAGTTTCTAATGCTAGGGTACGGCCTTCAAAGTATTTAGTCTTTACCTCTTTAACCTCTAAAACATTGTCTTTCTCCTAATGAATCCCTTTTCCCCTTTCTTTTTGTCTCCATTCTTACTAAATTCTTTTTCACATGATTATTCATATTGAAAAGCCTTTTCATATAAGTATTTAGTTTTCTCTTTGAATATATGCTCTAATTGTGTTGGCACATTTTATTTAAAAGTAAAGTAAGAGTTCCTCCAGGTCTTCTCTGAATTCAAATCTTTGATTTGCCCAAACCAATCAGCCTAATTAATTTATTTGCCCAGCATCCCAAAGTTTGACTTTCTAAAATCCCAAGGATTATTTATAGACTTATTTTTGTCTATCTTGCAGTTTAACATCAACTGAATCAGTTCATGATTGCTGAATCATATTTAATTCACTGCAAGGCTGCTGTTCTTATGAACAGCTTCATAATGATGGTATGATTGTCCAATTATAGCTTAATATTACATTGTTAATGGAATTTCTCACTTTCTTCTTAGTTGTATCACTTGTACAACTGTACGGTTTGCTTCTGTCTCTCTATCACAGCTGAAATGAAGGCATTTATCTTCCATGCCACTTAATTTTTAGCTATAGCAGGGCAGTTCTGAATTGTTTCAACAAGCTCTTGCTGGGATCTCAGAGGATAACCCACTCCAAGAGGATCTCCCAAAGGGACTGTATCTCATTTGACTTATACACTACACAGGGCTGTAATACTTAGCCCATTCTCAAACAATGCATACATTTTCCACCCTCAGACATCCAGGCATGATATATGTTAACATATAATCTCAGTTCAGTTTCATTCTAGAAAAGCAACGTTCCCATGGGTAGCCAGCTTTCCCTAGAGCAAGCTTGCCTTAAATGAGCCAGACAGTCTGAGGTTATTATAGAGGCACTTTAGGATTAATACCTTTAGAGTTTTTCTTTAAATACAATTGTTGAACCAAAAAATGCTAATTTGCATTTTGGTGAAAAGAACAGTGTCAAAATAGTCTTTTATTTTTCTCACAACCTAGATACAAAACTCCCACAAGATATTTAATGTATAAAGAAAAAAGGAGCATTTTATCCTACCTTTTGATAGATTAAAATAGTATTAAATTTAAAGGTAACTGCAGCCACTGAAGACCTCGAGCAAGAAATTCTTCAAAATACATAAAAAGAAATGAGGGTTTCTTCAGCAGATGCAGTCACAAAAATTAGGTGGGAACTATAGAGTCATGGAATCATAGGATAATTCAGGTTGGAAGAGACCTTAAGAGGTCTCTGATCCAACCTCTTGTTAAAGCAGCTTGCTTAAGGATTTACCCAGAAGGATCTTGAAAACTTCCAAGGATGTACTCTGGGCAACCTCCTCCACTGCTGGGCTGTTGTCTTGGTGAGTAAATTACTCCTTATATTGAATTTTAACCACTTTTATTTCAACGTGTGGCCACTGTCCTTCATCCTCCCACCATGTAACTCTGTGGAGAGTCTGGTTCTGCCTCTTCAGCAACCTCCCCATGGGCACAGGCAGGCCGCTCTCAGGTGCCCCGAAGCCATCTCTGCTCAGGATGAACAAGCCCAGCTCCCTCCGCTTCTCATAGGAGAGCCGCCCCCATCCTGGGGGCATTCTCTGAACTCCAGTTTATCCAAATCCCCCTCCTTCCGCTAACGGAAGTCCAAAGCTGGATGCAGTATTCCAGGTGTGGTCTGACAAGTGGAACCATGCAACATGATTCATGAATATAACTTCGCTAAGAGTTAATTCTTTGTATTTAAATAAAGTACCCTTTTCCTTCTTGCAGGTATTGTTGAGACTTCATTCAGTAAGAAATGTAAATTTAAAAAAACCCAACAACTATATTTTTCATAGTTTTGAATCCAGGTTCTTCCAATTTCAGAGGAAAAAATAAATTGAAACAACTTTCTAATAACTATAGATAGTAAAACAAGCTCTCAATTGAAAAATCAGGCATGACTAAAAAAATTCACACTGACAACAGTGAAGATGAGAGCAAATAGGAAAACAGAAATCTTTCTGAAGTATTTATATGCATGTATACTGATCATTCAAAAATTACAGCATGCATTTGACAGAAAAAAACCCAGTTTGACATGTGTCATTAATATTTTTTCCAAATTTTTGTATAACAACTTCAGGGAGATTGTACGAAATCTTGAACAAATATTTTTATCTTTATGATCTGCGAATGAAAGTTTAAGTGAATTTAAATTATTTTGAGCCAGAATAATGCAGTATTTAAGAATTAGATATCATGCATGGGATTTAAATCTGACTTAAAACAAAATTCCAGACAAAAAATTAACTTCTAAGAAATTCAAGAAAATAATGGATTTATCTCCTTTCAGTATACACAATGCAACCGACTGCAGGCTTACTGGTTTGGAATCCTAAGCAGCAAATTCTGTGTGAATGCAGCTACACTTTACTGGGGTAGAATCTCTCTATTGATTTGGCACTTGTCTGTAGATCAGGGCTCTTTATTCTGTGCACATTGATTTGTTTAGAAATAGGACATCTAAAAAATGGACTATAAAGCTATAGAGCTGGGCTCTGGACTGGACTGGAGGATTATTACTATTATTTTTTGAATTGTAGAATCTAATCAGTTTACACAGCCACCTAGGATACGTGGAAAAAACACAATAGGTGCTGCGTCTTCAGATGAAAAGAATAATCTGTTTATAAGGCAAAACTTTTATCAAATGGAAGGCAAATGCTGCAAAACTTTAGAAAAGCATAAACCCAGTGAATTGGCAATATAGATACAGTAAGTGAAATACCCACTCTAACAATTTTTTAGGGCAGTCCATTGCTTCAATTTCCACAGATCTCAATGTTGCCATCCTTGAACAAATATCTTTGAACCTTATTACACCTTTTGTTTCCTTTATGTTCCCAGTTTACTTTCCAAAGTCAAGAAATTCCCAGAATAACAAATGGATGCCCAGCTCCTTTCTCCCTTTCTCACTACCACCAGCCTCCATTTACTGTTCAGATTCTTTACACAAGACTATTTTTGTGGAAAGGAAACATGATTAGCATGCATGCTTTTTCTGGTTTAATAAGCTTGCTGTTGCTTTTTATGACTATTGCCGTCTCTGGTCTCTCCAGTTACATAGATTTTTGTGTTGCCGTGTGCCATGTAAAACCTTCATTACAGTTCATTCAGTTTGTGTGATATTCTGTATCTTCAGTGGAAAACTTCCACAAGTTCCACCAAACAGTTCAGATCTAGAATTTTACTTACTTTGATCATTTCATGTTATGCACATGATAAAAACATATTCTTTCCGAAATATGAGCATACATTTTTACCCAGCGTTATTTGCATATAAGCCTGCTACACAGGCTTGAGCTGAGGGTTTTCTGAACAGAGCCACTCAGGGGACATTAATTATATTTTTGTTGATTCATAGTTACACAATTATTTTATTATCTCAAACTCTGCATAAACTTTAAACAGAATAATAATAAAAAAAAGGTCCTAACTTCAGCAGTTGCCTGTGATACCAGTACCTGCTCATTTCGTCTCTTCTACCAGTTAGGATGGGAGCAGGGCCCTTCTTCTTACATGAGCCCCAAAACTAGGTTTGCAAGTCCTCGCGAAGTCATTATAGAACACAAAGGAATTCAGAGTGGGTTTGTGTTTCAGGCAATAATATATTGGTCTGCTTGGTTTCCTATTTACAGTCACCTTCAAAAACCTGTGTAATTTTCTTAAACACCTAGAACAAGAATTCATTAAAGTATTTAAAATGCTCAGTATTCAGTAAGGCTTTCATTTTGCAATATCCCTTATTTCATTTTACTTTAGCTGTTAAGAGTTTTTCTAAAGAAAGCTTCTTGTTTGACAGTCTTTTAGATGGTAATAAAGATGGTAATAACTTCTTTTTGTGAAAACGAGAAAATGTTATAGTAGAAAATCTTACAATATAGGTCTGGAAAGGTCATCTAGTTCCTGCCCTGAGGCAGAATCAGTTCTACCCAATGGTTAACTGAGAAGGTCAAAAGCTGTTTTTATTGCTGTCCTTGTTGAAGTCAGATCTCCCTTCACTCGAGATGGAACAAGACAAATTACACAAAAGGTTGGAGGAAAGAACAGTGCACACAACAGGCAGTCTGAGCTCCTCCTTTAAGACCCTCCAAACTTGTAGAAACATCAGGCTATTTAAGAGACCGCTTTTTAGTTGCTCTTTCCCTGTGGCTCACAGCAGCACTGTGATAAAGATAGTCTTGGTTCACTAAACTGGCTTTTTTTATCAAAGGCAAAAAAGACAGAGATAGGGAAGAAGAAAACAATAAGGTAGAGAAAGAAAGCACATAAAAATGTTTGTAACATTACGCAGCCTATTTTTACACTCTAGATTATGTGCAAGATCTTGCCAAAGCCAGTGAAGACAGCAATATAGTATGAATTGTGTACCTTTGCTGTTATTCAGAATATTTGATGCTAAAGAAGAAATAATTGAGATGGCTGAGTGAGTAGAGATTGAAAGGACTGAGGTTTGCTGCCAGATTTCCCCATGAAGACACTTTTAAGACTTCATAAAAGAGCAGTAGATGAAAAAGTTCACCTGCTTAATATTTTATTGAAAGTGCATTCTGGGGAAATTTTTAACGTATCACTTTAGGTGCATTGATTTTTGCTCCCCTATTTCTCTGATTTATGATACATGGGTTCAGCTTAGCCCTTTTTTATTTAATCAGAGTTTTTTTATTATTCTCATTGACACTAATTCAGTGTTCTTTGACTATTACAATTTATTTCAATATGCAAAGTTAGATTTTTGTTACTGTGACTATTGTAATTCATCTTTAAATTACTTTTATGAACATTCACATCGGAATATTTACATCTGTCATAAAAGCAAATAGATTTTATTTTTGTTGTGTTATGCTAAGTAAACTGAAACAGGATAGAGAGACTTAGCTTGAGATGTAAAACAGAAAGTATCAGTGACAAATTAAAGTAAGAGAAAATAGGGAAATGCTATACATATTCAGTAAATTGTGTGAAGCAGTGTATAAAAACTGTCATAATCTTAAAGCTTCATTTAAGATTGCCTGTTTGGAAATGAGCTCTTACTGCCAAATATTCAGGTGACTGAGGTACCACACTGTCTTTACATATTTTCATGAGTATGTACAGAAACCCTAATGAAATATTTAAAAATATAAATATCATTGACAAATCACAAGACAAATCATAGTCCCCTTCATTACCTAGTTTCTTTAAATGTGTCATTAATTGCTATTCATAAAACCTGAATAGAATCTGAATAGAAATGGGTAGTACTTGAAGAAGAAAGACAGGTTGCAGAATTCGGGAGTACAGTTCATCTAAACATTCATCCTGGTTCATTGTGAAATAAAAGCAACAATTAAAAGTACAAAGCAAATGGAGTGAAGGTAGATAAACAGCAGTCACATATAAAAAAAGAGTGTTGAAAATCAGAAAAATCCATTACCTTGTTACATATTTTATATCTACACTATTTTATTACTAGTAGTAGTAGCATGTTGTTTCTGCCCTTTTCCATGTCCTCCTAAACCAGGAAGAATATAAACAAAGAAAACCCAGTGCACACAATGGTAATCTCAGAGCTATGGAAAACTCTTAATGGAAGTAATGTCTTAGGCTGCTTAGGACAACCCTAGAAAAAATGTATTGTCCCTTTTACCCATTTTAAAGATTACATATCTTCCCATCTCAAGTTACAGATCTGAGAACTTACCCATCCAGAGTGCCACAAGGAAAATGAGACACACACCAGGTGGGTTTCCTGCAATTCCCCATCATGTAGTCTGATGCAAGAATTTATCATCTGTGTATGGTGACATAATCAGTGACGTAAGTCAATATCCTGATTTCACTTAAAAAAACAACAAAAAATCCTCCCACAAGCTGCCAGTCTTCCACTCAGTTAATGAAAATACTAAAAAGATTCACTAATAGTAATTTTTAAATTAGCTGTCTCAAAAAACTTGAATGACAAAATCTCAAAGAGACCTCTGGCCCACTGGTGTTACCAGAAGACAGAAAGCTATTGTGTCAGTTCTCAGAAAAAATAAAGGAGGCTGACCTGCTAGCTAGAAGTTGGCTAGTTTGACTTAAATCCTTAGGGAGATAAATGAAAATTCATAGAGGATTAATTTACTAAACAATTGAAAGAAGAGTGTCATCTTAATTTTTTTTTATGGATCTTGTCAAACACAACTACTTTTATTATATGAGAAGCTTAAAAATTCGTAACTGAAAAGATATAATACACTAAAGCTTTTGGAATACATTCAGTATTATATTTACATTTTATTTTGATTAAGAATTAATGTAAATATCAATGAATAGCATGTTCAAACATTTTGCAAAACTGTTAGTGGACAGTTCACACAATACCCTACCATTTCTGGTAGGGTCTTACTAATATTGACATTATACCTGATAATGTTCAGCAGTTGTATCAATTATCTAGACATCAGACTTCTATCTGATGATGCTTTCAGATAACGCAAGTCTTATTTGAAAGACAAATAATGGCAAAAAGAGATCCTGTATCAGAGAGACCAGGAAAACATACTGACTGCCCAGGGGCTCAGCCATACACTGTGGGTCTACAATTAACCTTTCAAATTCTCAGAGAATTAACGTATGCTAAATAAAGAAGGAGGCGGACAGAATTAAACAGAATTCCTATGCTTTACATGGACATCTCTCCCAAACTCTCACATAAGGAACAAAATGCCTTTAAAAATATAGGCAAATGCAAAATTATATTTCTGGGAGAAATGAATGATGATGATCCATGGGAAAAAAACAGTAATAATCACAAAGGTTGTAATCTTTGTAAACCCTCAGAGTGCTGGAGTTAAAAATCATCTAGCACGGTTGCTGGGTTGGTGAAACGGATATGTAGCAAGTGGGAATACTGAGGTGATTTCTCTCAGTTATTCACACAGTTCTGGTGAACCTGATACTGCAACAAACATACAAAAACACTGCATGCAGTTGTGGTGTTCATTTATTATAGTTGTTGAAGTATCAGACAAGGTTTAGAAAACCTTGAAGCCATAGCACCACTGTAATGCTTTAAGGGATGGAACAAAACACCACTCATAAGTATACTTGTCTTGTGATGCTTACAATATGTTTAGACATATCTGAGCTCGGATGATCTAAGTAAATAGTCCAAGTCTCCATGCTGCATGGTTGCATGACTGCTGAACCCAGTGCTGCAAATGTCACGTGAGTAGATGGGTAAATAGTCAAGTGATGATGTCAGGTAGAGGTCTGTGCTCCCATTGACACGCAGCTTCTAATACCTGTATTAGCTAGCTCAAAAATAACTTGGGTATGACTGAGAGGTAATGATTTTGGTATAGGCTGGTATCCCTGGTGCTAGAATGAATAATATAAAATTGATAATTCCTAAAAGCATATAGAAACAGTCTGTGGTGATACCTTGGAGTAGTTCCCTGTGGCACGAGTTAGGTTAAGAAGCAGAAACCCTATTGTTTGCCAACAGAGAAAGGAGACGTATTGTTTCAGATGATCGTAGGTAATCCAATACTAGCATCTTTGCAACATCATGTTACACACACATGATGAGACAACAGTCCAGTTGCAAGGCATTAGAACACATGCAAAAGTATAGTCAAGTCACAATGTCACTTCAAACTAGCTATGTCTAAACGACTAAGTATAATGCTAACAAAATCAGAAATGTATGCAGTAATAAGGAAAGGATAAAATATTGTCATATCACCAGGGATAAAATTTCAGTGTATAGCATTATTTTTGAATGAAGAAACACGAAATTAATGTTTGGTATTTTATAATTTATAATGTGCTCTTGAAGAACTGAAAATCTGTTCAGAAAACTGAGTAATAGAAATATTTTAGCATCTTCTACCTATTACGCTATCAGATTATTAACAAATAAATAAAATAAATCTTATGCTTGGAGCCATATCTATTAAGGAAGTAAACATGATGTCTCAGCCTTTTCATATGTTTTTGGAAATAACAATGATTTTGTGGCAACAGAAGAAAGAAAATATTTGTACGAGTTGTATGTTAATTACAGTCAAAAGACATTCATAACAGCATAGGAGAATGGGGGTCAGCCATTCTGCAACATCAAGCAGAGTTTATCAAGTAACCTCTGTAATATTGATATACTCGTCCTTTACATGAGATCAAACAGCCTAATATTTTTTTGTACTGCTATAGACACTTGAAGGTCTTTATCCCTGATTTGTAGGTGTGCAAGAGCTCTCTGTGAAATGCCAGCTGTCTGGCTATGTAAGTGACCGTATGCCTTCCTGCTTTTATGTAATCTAGAGTCTTAACTCATTTAAAATGCAGCAGGCTAAGGTGCTTTTCTCTGGAGTGCTGTGTTCAGGTGCTCAGCTGTACCAGGCAGATGAGATGTTCTGAGGCGTCCTGTCCATGCAGAGCAGACACAAGGGAAACGCCTCAAAAAGGTGCGCTACATAAAGTCCTTTAAGCCTGTTTTCAAAAAGCAGTTTGCACTTCTTCAGTGCTGGTTGTCACATACCAGGTGGAATACAAAGTGCCTGGGAACCAGGGGGAAATATGGAGCTCTTGTTCCTATACTAGCCAGGTACTCACATAATATGTGGAGCGTTAGAATGCGCAGTAGTTAATAGTTTAGCCACAATACTCGAGCAGACTCAGCATACACCTTTCTGTTAGCTGAGGATGGGATCTGTATTTGTTTTGGAATACAGACTTGATTAAAGTTCCTACTCTTTAAACATGCATTCAGACCATGTCAGGATCTCAACCTCTATCACCAGGAAAAGTTCAGGTATACACAGAGCACTTCTATCACTCTAAGCAGCTGGAAGAGCTAAGGCACAGATAAGACCAAGCATGTTACAGCCCAGCCCACAATGGTTTTATCCCAAGGAAGGTTCTTTTTAAGCCTGTTGGAGACAAGCTGAACTACAACCAGGCTCAAAGCACACCATGAGCAGAAAACATGTAGATCATGAGATATGATACACATTCCTTTTCTCAGCCTCTCGTATGCCATAGCAGTACCATGATATAGTACTGCCACGATCTTCCTAACCATTATTGAACATGTCTTGCCCCACAATGGAAAAAAAAGTCGCAAGCTATAATAAACAAAAATCCCACCAACTGCTAATTTTCTTGCCCAAATATAAGCTATTCCTCTTACCTGAGACACAATTGTTTGAGCTACAGGGCCAATCTGACCGTTAAGTACACACTGGTTACAGAATGCAGAACAAATGAAGAATGAAGATGAATAATGAATGTATGAAGATGAATAATGAGAAGGAAGCAGAGAAAAAGGAAAACAAAAAGAGAAGAGATAATTTTAAAGAGAATAACATATTCTTCCCAGCTATATATTCATTCCAGTTTGTCATTCAGAATTTCATGGTGGCATAAGGTGACAACTCAGACCTTACTACTCTGGAGTAGAAAGAATTAATTAACACAGAGCTGATGGACATACTTTTCAGCTGGATAGCAGCACAGAGCAAACAAAAGGCAAATTAACTGTATTTTTTATTAAATCTCATAGAGGACAGGAGTAAATACCATTTTCATCATCATATGCATTGAAGAGAGGGAGAACAAAATTACAATGAGATGAACATGTTTCCATTAATTATTCCTTATTTTTACCCTGGAGATTTTTTTCAAAAATGTCCTTTGGGCAAAATTTCTCAGTTTTAAGCAGTGAATTCTGCAATGCAAATGAAGGATTTTAGGACACTGTATCTCTCATTGATTTCCACTATAGTAGGTAGTGCAATTTAAGGTGTATCTTTAGTATTTAAACTGGTTAATATAACTGAAGAGATTAACAGTCCTGACAGAATTTAAAATGACATATTGAAAAAAGCTTTTAAAAATTATTTACAGTTTTTGGAGGTTTCTTAGTTGCATTTTGACTATTATATAATCTATGCCTCTTGGTATAGAAATAGAAAGCACTGTTCTTGTTTGGATTAAAACATTTTCCATGCAGAAAATAATTTGCTGATTTAAACAAGAGGTGATGGGGGAAGAAAGACACTGAATGCTAAATATTTTGAAAAATAAGCTGAAAATAATGAATCAAAAGAAAAAATAAGCTTATTAATTTCAAAGAAAGAAAAAATCGGAAGCAATGCAATTTCCCTAATTTCCCAGCAAATCATTGTTTCACACATAACAACATTACGAAAGAACTGCAGGCTTGATGCTAGTCACAGTGGATGAAAATCTATGGTGTATGCAATACAGGATATCCTGAGTTGTCCTAAGTGTCTTTTTCTAACCAAAAATCTGTTTGCAGAAAGATACATCATGAACTGAATACATTGATACTTCCACACAGAACAATAAACATGTGACCATGGTTATTATGTCAGGCCAGGACAGAGATCACCTTTGTTATTTACTTTATGAAATAAGATTTTAAGAAACTTCCTTTTTCAAACATTGTAATGCTGAATATGTGTGACGTGAAAGTGAGGTCCAAAACTTTCAGAGGCCATAAAAATACACATGAATACATCTAGGTTTGTTGGAGAGGAAAACTTGTCAAATTTACATTACATTAGTTTTATTTTACTTACATCAAACTGCAAGTCTGGTGCATTTACAGTTGAAATCCTGAATTAGGTCTTTGTATTAACAATGATCAAACAACAACAGCAGATCTTTATCATTTTTAAAATAGGAAATGCTGATGTATAATAACTAGACTAAAAAAGCTGTGGGATTTTTCTATGGGTACCTAGAGACTGCAGTGTGAGACAGATGATCTAATACGGCAGAGTGTTGGGATTTAAGCCCAGCTGGTAACAAAACACCACAAAGCTGCTCGCTCACTCCTCCCCCCTGGCCACGGTGGCATGAGGAGAAAAGAGAAAGGCAGGCTCGTGGGTTGAGATAAGGGCAGGGAGGGATCACTCACCACTTATGGTCACGGGCAAAAGACAGGCTTAACTTGGGGAAAAAACAAAATCAATTTAACTTGCTACCAATCAAATCAAAACAAGGATAATGGGAAGTAAAACCAAATCTTAAAACACCTTCCCCCCACCCCTCCCTCCTTCCCGGCTCAACCCCACTCCCGGTTTTCTCTCCCTCCTCCCCCCGGCGGCGCAGTGGGACGGGGAATGGGGGTTGGGGTCAGTTCCTCACACCTTGTCTCTGCCGCTCCTTCCTCCTCAGGGGAGGACTCCTCACTCGTCCCCTGCTCCACCGTGGGGTCCCTCCCACGGCAGACAGTCCTCCACGGACTTCTCCAGCGTGAGTCCTTCCCACGGGCTGCAGTTCTTCACGAACTTCTCTGGCGTGGGTCCTTTCCATGGCCGATCTTCAGTCACAGCCTGCTCCAGCGTGGGCTTTCCCACGCAAAGAAGAGGCAATATGAGAGACTAGAAGTGTACCAATAACATTCTCTAGACGTATGATTTTTGAATACAGATGTATATCATCAACAATGTTGACATTAGTAAATAAAATGGACTGCTGACCATTCTTTAACCCTGAAGCCAACAGAGATAGCATGGTTTACATCTGTGTAACTGAACTCTCCTACTGTATAGGATAGCTGCATCCGATGGTTCCTGGCCGAGCTGAAACCGCCTCTTGGATCATGGTAATAGTTTATAGTATATGCAATTCTGTGTAGGTGCTTGGGTCTGTGTCCTGACTTTGATGATATTGCAAAAAGACCCTGGTATAAACACATCATTGTGTCTAGTCATGCTAGCCCACAGATAGAGCACAACTGTCCTATTTTGAATTCTTAAAGTTTTCCAACACATGAGAAAGGAAAATTTAGTTTTGCTGTTATCTAGGAAGGTATTTGAGGTCCACATTATATCATTACTGAATTAGTGAAATTTCTATTCTTTACAGTTTATGTTACACCTGCGATCACTACAGAGGGCATAGCTTAAAATGCATCCTCATGGACTGCAACATGGTTATGTACAAATTAAGGGTAATTAATCAGCAGTGAAGTGCTGGTAGAGGAACAAGGAATAAGTGTGGTTTCTAGTGAGCTGGCAGAAAAAAATGTGTATTAAGTCAAAATGTAGCAACTTAGTATGTTAATATACTGCCAAGTCGGTGTGATGGGACCCTGGCCAGAGCCAGCATGAAGGAAGACTGGTTTGCCTCATCTACTTTTCTTAAATTTTTTGGATAGAGGAAAAAAGATTCTGGTGTAGCAAACACCCCCAGGAGTATGACAGCAGAGGCCTTAATACAGACACAGGATGGTGTAAGAGGCCTCCAAAGGTATAAGCACGAGCTGAAAATGATCTGTTGCTGGTCACCGTAGGAACATAACCTTAAGAGTAGAGCTGAACCGAGTTTAGTGCACAACAAGGAGACCAAGAACAAAGAGTCTGTGTCCAAAATACATAAAACATCCTGCATGTGGTGAAAACAGAGAGGGTAACAAGAATGCATAAAGGCATTTAAAGATCCAGCTTGAATAGGACTGGGAAGAATTCCTTCTACATTGCTTTTCTGGGTTAAGGATGCTGAGCTGATCGAAGTTGTTAAATGCCAGCAGGTCCCCTAACACCTTTGCAATGTCCCCTGTCACCTTCCCTAGAGAAGGGAGTGCTGCTTTTTTTGTTTGCTATTCACTGCACTTTGCTGCAGCAACTTAGCCATTACATGTAGAGTATTATCTTTTAGTCTGTTGTTGGGTTGAGAAAATTAGAGTTTTAAAGACCCATATGTAGGACTGCTGAGTGAGTTGTGGGTATGTGTATTTATATGTGTTTTTCTACTCTAACCTTCCCAGATGACAGTGATGGATAGTGCAGTGCTGGACCACAATAAAATCGAAGGAACCACTGAAGGCTTGCAATCTCTGAAGTCAGATTTTATCAGAGTAAAAAAGAATGTTTTAGAACACGCTAGAACTGTAAATAATGAAAATTAAAAGCTTTTCCATTAAATCTGAAAATAAATGTTTACAAATAAATCTAGTATGATCCTGCTCTCTGTTTCAGAGAGTCTCTAGAATGCCTGAGCCTGCTATCAAAGGTCAGGCTCCCTGCAGCCTGGTGTTACCAGTCTGCTCCCTCTGCTCCATGCTCAAGGGATCCCTGGCTGAATACGTCATGGCAGCGAACCACCATGCACCCTGCCCCTCCTTGCAGAAGAGCCCATCTGATCCACAGTGCAGCTGCCACAGAAATATAAACAGATAGCAGTCTGCTTGGATACTCAACCACATCCTCGTCAAAAATGTGTGCAATCCATTGTCTCTTCAATAAGGTGTGGACATGTGAATTAAACCAGTTATATCAATTTTCACAGCTGACTAAAGTGATTCTTCTCTGTCTTGCTTATAGCACTGGACATATTCCTACTAAACTAGAGAAAGCTAGTAGCTATGTGGAAGGTGCTTTGTTTGTCTAGAAAGACAATTACACCACAAATTACAAGGCATCTAACACTAAGCTTAATATTAAAATGCTTGGAATCAGCGTTATTACTGATAGTGAAGAACAGCCCATTTTTGTGCATGATGCACTGTCTGCAGTGATGGAATTCCCAGGCTGGTTAATCCTGGTTACACAGCTTTTTGCATGGTAGTTTTGGTGGTAAATAATCAGGCCCTTATAATCATCAATTTCAAAATGCATACATTTTCTCATTTTTTTCTTTTTAGGTCTTTTCTCATATATTTCCACTAGACAAATATATGTTTCATATGTGAGCTGGTGTTAGGTTAAATCTATTTTCAAAACTTCACATAATACAGCATAAGCAGATGCAAATCTACACAATTTAACACAAGGATCGTGCAAAACAGAGAGTTAAACAAAACAACAACTTCTGTTTCCCAGGGCATTTGCAAGTGCCATAGGTATATTCAATTCTGTAGTTTGCAGAGTCTAGGGCCTTTACTTCCACTTAAAGTAGAAACGATCATAAACAACATATGCAATGGACATTTATAATATTATGGAATGTTTCAGAGGTCTTAAAACTAACTATTAAAATATATATACATGAGCATTTTCTTTTCTGAATGTTATTTTTGATGATACTATAGATATGTAGATGGAATCTATATTTAAAATACAGGGGAATACAAAATCTGCTGCATTATGGCCTGATCTGCTGCCATTTAGTCTGTGCAAGGCTATCACAATTTAGAAGGCTCTTTGCTACAAGCTGTAATTTGTGAAAGTATATTTAGTATGACTAGGACTGGGCACATAGATAACTGAGTTGGAGCTGCCATAAAGAACTGCTCTTTGTAAATGTCCTTAGACCTTAAACCTTTGATGATTCCCTCCCTGCCAAACTCCCTTAGGTCTTTTCAGAAGCAGATACATTGGACTACTGCCTCCAAATTTCAGCATCAGCCTGAGTTCTCCTTTATCTGCTATAGCTACAACCTTTGCCAGTCCAAATACCGTGCTTGTTTCTTTGAACATAATTGCTTTGGAAGCTGTAAACCTTAGTAAGTGCTATGGATAAGTAGATAGATACATAGATAGATAGACAGACAGACAGACAAACAAAGACTTGTGTTCTCCACTTTCAACACCTGTCAGACTGTTAATCACATAATGGAGTATAAGCAACATTTCATAAACCATTACCTCTGCTGTCTGCTTCATCTTGCATACAGACCATCCACAAAAGAGTATAGCAAATTTTAAATGGGAATTATTTCTTCTTACCAGATAAGCTCCACAAACTCATCAGGGGAATTCTTTAATAAATATGTATCTGAGATGTTTGATGGGTGATTTACTTTCCTGTTTATAAAGGTTATAACTGCTTTACATATTTTTCATGGAAGAGGCACTTTGTCTAGTAAATGAGTGGAAGTGGAAACCTTATAGTCTTAGTAGGAGCTCATTTTGTGTTGATCTTAACACAGACTAAACAGATTGATGTGGAAAATTTTTTTTTAAAGTCACCTCTGATTTTATTTACTTAGATCATTAAGCTTACTTAAAATATAATACTGTCAAATTTGAGTCCATGCTGTTGCCAATCTGCTTAGAAATGATCAGTTAGACACTTTGACTTTGCTAAGCTTGCCCAGATGAATAGTCACTCTGAAATTATTGCAGGAATTTACAAGTTGATATCAGCAGAAATTAAGGCTTAAGTTACAGTTCATTATTGTTGAAATGAATGCTGTATACTCAACCAAGTCTCAGAACACAGAAATAGAATGAGGCTAACTCCATCCCACTGTCCATATTCATCCATTTGGTTTTTTAATTCTCATATATAGTAGGACACTGAGATGTTAATAACCATTGCCCTGGATCCTCTCCAAGAAATCAATGTAACAGGCATGATGTTTTACTTTATCTACTTCAAGTATTCATTCACTAAGCATTTCTTAATCTATATTTGATTAATGCATTATGATATCTATTATATCATTTACATTCATGGGAAATTTAGATCTAGATTGCATGAAAATCATGATTATTAAAATTTGTATTTATAGGTAGTTAATTGTATTGGGTTTGTGTGGGAAAGTTTTGGTAGCGGGGGGGCTACAGGGCTGGCTTCTGTGAGAAGCTGCTAGAAGCTTCCCCCATGTCTGATAGAGCCAATACCAGCCGGCTCCAAGACAGACCTGCTGCTGGCCAAGGCTGAGCCCATCAGTGATGGTGGTAGCGCCTCTGGGAGAACAGGTTTAAGAGGGGAAAATGTTACTGTGCAACAGAAACTGCAGCCAAATAGAGGAGTGAGAATATGTGAGAGGAAGAGCCCTGCAGCCCCCCAGGTCAGTGCAGAAGGAGGAGGAGATGCTCCAGGCGCGGGAGCAGAGATTCCCCTGCAGCCCATGGTGATGAAGACCACGGTGAGGCAGGCTGTCCCCCTGCAGCCCAGGGAGGTCCACGGGGGAGCAGATCTCCACCTGCAGCCCGGGGAGGACCCCACGCCGGAGCAGGGGGATGCCCGAAGGAGGCTGTGACCCCGTGGGAAGCCCACGCTGGAGCAGGCTCCTGGCAGGACCTGTGGCCCCGTGGAGAGAGGAGCCCACGCTGGAGCAGGTTTACGGGCAGCACTTGTGACCCTGTGGGGGACCCACGCTGGAGCAGTCTGTGCCTGATGGACTGCAGCCCAGGGAAGGGACTCACACTGGAGAAGTTCATGAAGGACTGTCTCCTGTGGGGGGACCCCACGCTGGAGCAGAGGACAAGTGAGTCCTCCCCTGAGGAGGAAGGAGCGGCAGAGACAAGGTGTGAGGAACTGACCCCAACCCCCATTCCCCGTCCCCCTGTGCTGCCGGGGGGAGGAGGTAAAGAAAATTGGGAGTGAAGATGAGCCTGGGAAGAAGAGAGGGGTGGGGGGAAGGTGTTTTAAGATTCGGGTTTATTTCTCATTATCCTACTCTGATTTGATTGGTAATAAATTAAACTAATTTCCCCACATTGAGTCTGTTTTGCCAGTGACAGTAATCACTGAGTGGTCACTCCCTGTCCTTATCTCGACCTACCAGCCTTTAGTTGTATTTTCTCTCCCCTGTCCAGTTTAGGAGGAGAAGTGATACAGTGGTTTTGGTGGTCACCTGGCATCCAGCCAGGGTCAACACACCACACTAATAAAACAATTATAAAACCAATCCAATATTTAGCAAATTTCTAACTTAGCAAAGATATTTTTTTTTCTCTCCAACCACAAGGTCATTTCTAATCTATAATGATTTTTTTAGTATTAACATACACAACATTCATTAACTTCTCTTAAGTTCCTCCAAAAATAAACTTTACAGATCTTTTTTTTTTTCCGATTCCATCTCCATAAAGGGAAAATCCATAACGTGCTTAAAAGTGGGTGTGTTCCATATGATCTGGAATGCATATCTGAATCTAATACCATCTTAAACCCATGCAAATGGGTTCTTATCAGCTTCTTTATCATCTATGACTGGCCATGCAAAAAAATTACCTCAGTGCCAACAAATTCAGTTTGTAACAGACCAGTTGAGGAATGCTACTTCAGTTCTTGATGTACTCTTTAAAACTCTCTGCCTTCACACCTTCACAACTGGTCAAACTTAGTCTTCTGAATTCCATAAGCTATGAAAATGCTCCACTTACTTAGATATGCAGTATGCAGGAGGTGGAAATAAGGACAGGTAACAAAAGGAGGAATTTAGAAATGCTACTCAGGCATGTAGGGCTGGTGTTACGAAAATCAAAACTCAACTTGAGTTGTTACTTGCAAGGGACACCAAGGACAATAAAAAAGCTTCTACTGCTACATTATTAAGAAAAGACTAAACCATGAAAATGTGGGACCATTGCCGAATGGAGGGAGTGATTCAGTGACAGCAGATGTAAACAAGGCTGGGGTATTCTGCTGCCTTTGCCTTGGTCTTCAGTTATGAAGTCTCCCAGGTTAGAGCCTCCCTGCAGTCCCTTTCAACCTACATGATTCTGCGATTCTGCAATTCTACAATTCTGTGATATTTTGTTCTTCTTTTGCCTCTTCTTCAGCTTAAACACAATACTGGTACAACTGTTCATATTTCCAGCAGCTTGCCTGAGAAGCTATGGCACTGTCTTTTGATAGCCGAAATGCTAGTTGAAACACAAGGGACTAAGCTTCTCATGGTCTGCACTCCAAATAGTATAATTCTCTGCTGACATCTGGGCTCAGAAGAACACAACATGTTCTGAGGGAGGAAAATGTCCTTTTTTCTCATTTGGCTTGCAAGTGTGCCTGGCTACTCCGAAGTTTCCTATTCCTCTCCATTTTGCAGTAAGCATCCATGTGCACTAAGCATGAAGATGAACAATTCACACATAACTCGTATGCAATAATTTTCTGCATAACACCTGGACTGTGATAACTCTGTGTGTGTGTGTGCTTTCTTAGCAATAGTATTTTCCAGTCACACAGAAATCCTTTTTTAAGCTTTTTTTTTTTTTTAAACTTTGATTTGTTCCTTCTTCCTGAAAATTCTCATATATGCTTGAATAATTCAATCCTCTGGTGCTGTGCTTTTATTCCAGTTAGATTTATATCAGTATATTTTCTCATAAAAAACACATTCTATTCTCTTAGCTTCTGCTATGTAAAGATGAATTAGCATGATTTCTCTGGGTACCACTGCAGTCGATGAAGTCAGTGTGAGTTCTCAGTGCCCACTATATTTGCAAATGTGTCGAGCTCAGCTTTCTTCTTTTGCATTCTCTATTTTTCCTCCTTTACCATGAAGGTAAATGTTTAATTTACGTAGGCTTTGTTTGGTTGTGGTTGGTTGGTTTTTTTTCTTTTTTTTTAAGAAATAGTTTGCAGCCTTGGATTTAGGCATTTCCCTTTCATATTTCCTGTTCAACTGGAAAGTTCAGCTGCGAAATAACAGTAATTGCCTGTTTCTTTTCCCAGTAATGTCTAAGATTCACTACTTTCAGCTTTCTTCAGAATAGCCATGCTTCCATTACTTAGTCCAGTCAAGTCATCGCAGTGCAAATAATGTGATTATCATCATGTCATTTGCAGTGTGAGAGAGATGATGAGACAAAATGAGAAAATACTGCTTCCTGTCAAAAAAGAAAATTGTAAACATTTCTTTCAGGTTGGGGAGTTGCTGAGTATATTTTCCAGCTGAAAAATAAATATGTAATGGGGATAGATAATACCGCTCTTGGCTTGAACATGCACACTAGGAACTTGTTAGTTGTCTAATCCCACTTTCTCTAATAAGTCCCTAAACTCTGAGTGGCTGGAGTGTGACTTGCTGACATCAGCTATTTACACTATTCAATGCTATTTGAGAAAAAAAACCTCTTGAGCTAGAGACAGGGATTTCAGTCAGACAAAATATTTTGTTTTACAGGTACTTGTAAAATTTGATAAATGAGCAGCTGTACATTCCCCTTGAGCTACTATATTTAGACAAGTGGAACAGATGGTATGGGTCTGCTTCTCCTGCAGAGGAACCTAGATATTGATGAAGGCAATGCGGTATTGCATGTGCAGTCATGAGAGTGAATTGCTATGATGGGGGCAGGGAGCTAAGACCCTTTGCAACCTCTGGTTGTGGGCACAAAAATGAAGATATAAACCAAATAACACCATTAAGTTTAAGACTACTGACATTCTTGCCAGTAAGCATTACTGTGCAATAAAGATATGTGGCAATTAACCACTCCTGAATGATTGAAAACATACAACCAGAGCCTTTGCTGTGACATGGCGTTAGTTCTTTCTCCCATATACACCTTTTGCTATCCCCATTGCTCCTGTAGTTTACAGATATTCTGAAACAGTGTTGGCTTTTCAGTAGGGTGCTATGATGTACCTATTCCCAGGGTCAGGAGTTACTCTCACCATTTGAGCAGGACAGGAGGGTGCTGCAAGGTACATTTTTAGTGTGTCGGGCAGTGAGTTTCAAGAGCAGTCCTTGGCGCTGGAGTAGATTAGGGTATAGTGCTGGCACCTAGTAGACTCTTGACACATTAGTTATTCCATTCAGAGCACTGTCACAGACACGTCCGTGACTTTCTTTTCTTCCTTTAGGTTCAAGAGCTAACAGCTATTGAGAAAATGCAAATATCTTGAGGAAGGTGGAGCGGTGTGGTCACCTGACAGTGGAACCCCAAATCTCATAAAAACCTGGCTAGGTTCAGATTCAGATAAAGAAAAAGAATTGGCCATTTAGGAGAAATGCTTATGGTTTGCAACTTTCTTTTGGGCATTAAAATCAAAGTTTGGTGTGATTGGACCTTTCCAAATGCGTTTAATTAGACTGCTCTGTAATGGAACCCTGGTACACATCCTTATAGTTTTAAGTGAAAAATAAAGGAATCTTTTATCCCACAGAAAGGCCATGATTTTTCAGACATTAAATGACAGTTCATAGTGATATTTTTGTATTGGTTTTGTTAAAAAAAACCCAAAACAACAACAAAAAAAACCCAGAAGAAAGTACAAGTGTGACTGTAGAGAAAGTGTATACACTGAAATGTATACAGCAAATGAAAAAAAGTTCCTATTACCTCTCCAGCTGTCCCTTTCCTTAGCAGACAGAATCATAATGATTCTCTTCTCATCTTTAGAGCTGAAAAAATTCACTGCAGTGTCATTTCCATTTTCTACAAATGTTTTCTTCTGTTCCCATCAGTCTTTAGCGATAAATCTATATTGCAGAGTCCAGAGCTAGTTTGGGTCCTGAGAGCAGTATGTCTGTGTAAGTTCAACCTAGCAAATGGAACACTTGGCAGAATTTGCTTATTCATTGTTCTACATAGATATAACCCAAACTTCACATTTTTGTCTGACATTGGACCCATCTGAAAACCCAAAGCAAAATTTGTGAAAAAAAGACTAGAAGTAGTGAAGCTTCAACACTGATGAATTTCTATTGACTTTAGTATATAGCTATGACTTTCAAGTTTGCACAGAAGTGAAGCCAACTTCCTCCCAAAAGAATTTCAGATTTCTTCATGGGCTTTTTTTTTGAAGTTTCAATTTTGTAAAAAGCCCCTAAATCAGCAGTTGTAAGATGTGGGATATGGTAGATTACGATTGTCTACATTTTGTTTGTTCTTCTTGTAATGTGGATATATATGTGCATTCCTTAAGCATGAGCATAGTCTGTGACATTTTAAATAGTTGAACCTGAACTATAGAGTTCAAATACTTCTTTATGCCCTGCACGGCACGTTGGAATTTTCTGTTTGTATGGTGAAAATTCAAATAAGTTGTAATATTTATGAAGGGTTACAAAACACTAAATTAATTAATATATTAAACTACCAGCATTTTCAGTATAAATCTTATGTAAATAAAAGACTTTAAAAATGTTCTATCTAATGCCTGGCAAAATATTACCTGTATTTCATACATGTCCAGCTCAGGGGAATAAAAATGAGCCATAGTCCCTTTATAAGTTTAAGCTTATTTGAGCTGTCAGGTAAGAGAGAGAGAGTGGGGAAAGAGAAAGTAAGGGAATGCTACAACTGAATGTGGGCATTTTCTTTTGAAAAAAATATGAAAAAAGGAATAGTGGAAAATGGGAAAAGAACCCCTGGGTGGCAGCTGATAAAGCAGAAAGAACAGAATCTGGTGTACCAACAAATACATCTAATCTCACCCATGATTTATACACTACCCTGGCTGCAAAAGTTTACAACACTGAAGAATTTTTTTCCATAAGAACTAGCCATGAAATACCCTATTTTGATTCAAAATTAAAAGGCAACCGAAGAAATGTTTATTTATCAGTTAGTCAAAACCTAGTATATATTTTTCTTCAATCTATGCCCTGTTTTTCAGCTTAAAGCCATGCCTCCACAAGAGTTCTAAAAGCACAGGGAAAAAGGGAAAAACTGAGATGCTGCTACATGTACCTTGGATTTTTTTAAATTTTTTTTTTAGTACTTAGGGTTTGTATACTTTACATTTCAAAATAGTGTCCAGAACAGAACAAATTATTTATAAAATAATTCATTAAGTAGATTACCCAATAAATTCAGCCTCACTCTCTCCATGTAGAAAACACATGCATAGACTTCAGTTGCCTGAAATTACCTTTGTTTAAAAGAAATTGAAAGATTTGTCAGTGATTTTTCTTTATTTCCTAGTTCTGAGACTTGTCCTGCATTCTGCTGAAAATGCATGACAGTGGATATTTCAGATTTCCATGATGTTTATTAATCAGAATCAAAAATTTTCTTATACTGCCTATTTTTTTCCCCATCTCCAATCCAATAACATAATCAAATTATAATTTTGAAGAAAGCAGGGAGCAGAGATCAGAGACTGAAAAGACCTAGTTAATAACCAGAGCAACATTATTACTACTAATGTGAAGTTTAAGATACAGGGGAAGAGAGCACTGTATACTTTGGGTTCCTGTTCATGGGTCTCAATTCGTGTTAATGTGGTTCTGTGACACTGGTGTACCGGAATGGCTTTGATGCAGGGATGTCATGTCTACCCTGCCCTGAGTCTATCATCTGTGTGTCACTATAAAGGCCAAGTAATCATCTTCAACTGTCTCTGCGTTTTAATTAAGTACATGATTATCTCCTCCAAACTCAAGAAAGGTCTCTCCCAGCAAAGAGGAAATCAAGCAAAATCATCAGGAAACCTGTATGGATGAGCAAGGAGCTACTAAATGAACTCCTAACTGAACTTGGACTCAAAATGGAAGTATACAAGAGATGGAAGCAGGGGCAGGTGACAGAGGAGGAGTAAGGAGATGCTGTCCATTCATGCAAGGATGAGGTTAGGAAAGCCAAGGTCCACCTGGAGTCAGATCTGGTGAGGGATGTGAAGGGCAACAAGAAAGGACTCTACAAGTACATAAACAACAGAAGAAAGACTAGGGAAAATGTGGGCCTGCCACTGAATGGGGCAGGGGACCTCATGATGAATGACATGGGAAAGACCAAAATACTGAATGCCACCTTCATCTCAGTGTTTACCGTGAAGACCAGCATTCAGGAGTCCCAGGCCCCTGAGACCAGAGGGAAAGTCTGGAGCAAGGAAGTCTTATCCTCAGTGAAGAAGGACCAGGTTAAGGAGCACTTAAACAAACTGGACATACGTAAGTCCATGCAGCCGAACAGGTTGTACCCTTGAATGCTGAGGGAGGTGACTGATGTCACTGCAATGCCACTGTCAATTATCTTTAAAAGGTCATTGTGATTGGGAGAAGTTTTTGCTAACTAGAAGACAGCAAATGTCACTCCTATCTTCAAGAAGGACAAAAAGAAGGATCTGGGGAACTGCAGGCTAGTCAGACACTCCTCAGTCCCTGGGAAGCTGATGGAGCAATTATTCTTGGAAACTATTTCCAGACACATGAAGGACAAGAAAATGATTAGGAGTAGTTGGCATGGATTTATGAAAGGGAAATCATGCTTAACCAACATTATAGTCTTCTACAATGAGGTGGTTAGCTTGGTAGATGAGGGAAGAGCAGTGGATGTTGTTTACCTCGACCTTAGTACGGCTTTGGATGCTCTGTCCCATAGCATCTTCATAGCCAAGCTGACAAAGTACAGGCTAGGTAAGTAAGTGCACAGTGAGGTGAATCAAAAACTGACTGAACCACCAGACCCAGAGGGTTGTAATCAGTGGCTCAGAGTTCAGTTGGAGACAAGTTACTAGTTTTGATACTGGGACCAATACTGTATTACATTTTCATTAAGGACCTGGACTCTAGGAGAGAGTGAACCCTCAGCAAGTTAATAAATGATAAAAAAACCTGTGAGGAGTGGCTGATACACCAGATGGGTGTGCTGCCGTTCAAAGGGACCTCGACAGACTGTAGAATTGAGCCAAGAAGAATCTCATGAAGCTCAGCAAGGGGAAACGTGAAGTCCTGCATCTGAGGAGGAATAACCCCAGGCACCGGTATACACTGGGGACCAACTGGCTAGGTAGCAGTTCTTCAGAGAAGAACTGTCCTGGTGGCCAGCAAGAAGAACATCAGCCAGCAGTGCACCCTGGGGGCAAAGAAGGCCAGCAGCAACCTGGGCTGCATTAGGAGGAGCATTGCCATTGCCATCAAGTCGAGTGAGTTGACCCTTGCCCTCTGCTCAGCCCTGGTGACACACTTGGAATGCTGTGTCCAGTTCTGGGCACCCCAGTGCACGAAAGACGTGGACATACTGGAACAAGTCCAACATAAGGCCAAAAAGATGATTAAGGGATTGGAGCACCAATTGTATGAAGAGAGGCTGAGAGAACTGGGGCTGTTCAGCCTGGAGAAGAGAAGGGTCAAGGGGGGGATCTTATTAATGGGTGGTCAAATGCTGGAACAGGTTGCCCAGGAAGGTTATGGAGTCTCCATTCTTTGGAGATATGCAAAACGTGACTGGACACAGTCCTGTCCAACTTGCCATAGGTGACCCTGCTTGAGCAGGGGAGTTGGATCAGATGATCTCAAAAGGTAGTTTCTAACTTCAGCCATTCTGGGATTCTGTGATTACAGATGTCTGCTGTGTATATGCTTTAGCTGGATAGTCATTGAACCCAATAACATGGCATAGAGCTGATAGGGAGCTAGCATTCACTGCAAAAATTTGATAAGCAAAATTTCCCCCCCTCCCTTTGAAAATTTTGAGCTGCAAATTCATTTGAGCTTTCATTCATTTTTGAATGAAAAAAATACAAAGCCTTCTAGAAAATAGACTGGAAGAATAAATGCTCAGAAAATCAGCTTATTAAAAGTAATTCCCTATAAAAAAATGGATTCTCCAAAATGTTTAAAGGACCCTGGACACACAAGTAGAAGACAGCAAACTGCAGTACTTATTTTAATTCTGAAGACTGCTTGCTCTAGAGGAAAAAAAAAAAAAAAAGCATTTACTAATATCATTTGCATCTCATGGCTGAAAAAAAATAGTTCCCTACCATTTAATTGGTTATATATATTTAAGAAAGGAAGAAAACATTCCTTATGCATTAATTCTGTATGTAATTAAATGCTTTAATGAAGGTTCCTCTACCCTTTTAACCTTATGTCCTCCACCCAAATATTTTAATTATATTATTTTTGAATATGGCTTCTTTTAAAAAAAATAAATAACTTTTTAAGGACTCAGCAGAGGACGACAGGAAAGAATAACTCTTGAAATTTATCTTGTGAACTTCTTGGGACACAAAAAGTCTCAACAGTCTTTCATTCTCCCTTTTGCTCATTTTCCACTGCAGTGGTCTGGAGAAAGGAGACCCCTAAGATTCTGTTTTCACCTCTGGCTTCTGCAGGAGTTGCTATGGTTACAAACTATCAGACCAGACTGGCATTTCTACGCACACAGTCACTGTGCTTTGCAAAAAGGGAACTGAGCTCTCCCATATATTCTGCCCCTCTCCATCCTCACCACCTCCCACCCCCCGCTTCTTTCAGGACCGTACCCTTTGAAAACTCTTAGGGACGTTTGCTTAATTAGGGACACGAAATGTTTTCCAGTGCCAGGCTACCAACGATGACATTTCTCTCATGTCTAAAGACAGGAATTTGTAACTGCAAATACACATAATTATATATGACCACTGGTCCTTTGGAGTTTAAAAGATCTACTCACATAAAGAAAGTTACCTGTGAATGTTTATTTTATTTGTCACTTACATTATAGCCTCCTCTTCAGTTAAGATCACTGAAAGATGATTCTAACAGAATGTCTAGGGCAACGTTTAATGTAGAAATTGTAGGCTGTAATGAATTAATTCATTTGGTAACCATACAAATGCTTATAGGATATATGTATACACTGGGTTATGGAAACACAAATCTGTTTACCTTTTTAAAAATATATTTGTTCATATAAAAGAAAAGCACTAGCATAATATATATAGGTTGTTTTGAATACTTTTTCCTTCTACTAACAAAATCCACTTTTAATGTAATCAAACACTTGAAACTGCAACAGTTAAAATTAGAAAATACTTGTGAAAGATATAACTAGTTTTAGGATCACTTTAGGTCTAAGAAACTATTTGCACACCACTGGTTAAAGTTCCAAAATCTTGTGCAAGTTTATTTATGGTCACTGCAAAATTTAAAATAGTTTCTTTGCCTCAGGTGCTTTCATTGCTTTTTAAATAATTTTGATTAGAATTTGGTAGTTAATGTCATTTGGACACTGCTGAGTTGGGCAATGTTAATAAAAAGTCATTGGAATGTCATGTCCCCATACCATGGTTGACTTTGACCTTAATTTATAATTTTTGCTGCTAAGGATTTTCTTTTTCCTAATGGTGCTTTCCATCTAATCAGTGCAGCAGCCTCACAGCTTCTGTTGTTGAAAATCTGTTACCAGTTCTGATCAGCTACTGCCTGCTAAAAAGGGAAAAATGACAAGTTTTTTTCAAGCATTTTGAAGAACGAGAGATGGTTGTTGCATCACAACTGCTGTGCCTCATCTGGTTCAGCTTTTCCTTGCCCACTTTTAGAGACACTTTATTTGAGTAGTTCTACAATAACTTTTAAATCTTTCAACCTCACATCAAAATAACCTTCTTCCTCATCAAAAAAGTCATCTGTAGACTACACTAGCAATTGCACATTCCATTCCCCTGCAGTGGACATTGCCATCCTGTGAAAAGCAAACAAAAACTACATATTGATTTCTTTTACTTATCTATAATTGTTCTTTCCTCCTATATAATTCCGGGCTTTGGGTCTTTTAGTCATCATGCAGTAAAGTAAGTGTTATTTTTCTTCCCAATCTGCTCTGAAAACTCTCTTAGTGATTGTCTGTTAACAGCACAAATACGGAAACTTGCCGCTCACCTCAACATCATTCATGCCCATGTCCATAACAGGCAATCAGTGTAGGTTATCAGATCATTGTGTGAGTGCTAAAGCCAGCTGTTACTGAAAAGATGAGGGGATTTTCAAAAAGAGAACTTTAATAAAACTCTCCAGACAAAACTTCCTAATGAGTGAATTTTACTAGTGTTCATTAAGGTGGAGATGCTCCCAACTTCTTGTTGATTTTTTGTCTTGTTTTCTTTTCAGAAAATCTTTTGTGTATCTGTTCTGTAACAATAAGCACGGAAGAGACAAGAATTTCAGCCAGAACTAGATCAGCTGTGAGTCAGACAAAAACACATTAATACATCCACATGCACTGTTAGTAAGAGAGGTTTTTCTGTGTGTTTGGTTTTGGTTTGTCGAGACTGTGGTATCTCTGTACAGCTGTATGCCTCTTCTGCACATGTTTATGAACAGAAAGAATCCCCAGATGTTCAAGGTCATGTTCAGAGGCAGCACTTGAAGACTGAATCAGATCCTTGTTTTATAAGAAAAGTTATACTTTTAACTTTCTCAGAAATACGGGTTCAAGGATCTGCTATCTGTTTAACAACTGTTGACTGCAAATTCAGTTTGGGTAACAAGACTGCATGATCTGTGGCAATTTGGGAACTGATCAGGCAACAAGAATTTGACTAGTCACTTTAGACGCTTATATTGCTTTGGGGAGCAAAAGGTGTCATTTTGTATGGCAAAAGGTCTTTGTAGTTCTGTGCAGAACAGGAAAGACTTCCTGCTAAATATTTGAAAAACTCTCTTAACCACAAGAGGAAGATATAGATATAGATAGCTAGATATAGATATATATCAAAGTTTTGGTAGCCATGAACTCCAAATTTTCTAGTTCATCTGAATTTCTGGGATATTCTAAGGCATCTAAAATGAAGTTTCTCATGGCTAAGCAGTTGAATCCCATCCTAAATCAGGAGAAAAGAATGGGAACACAATGGATGAAAAGATATTTTGGGCTAACTTTGGTGTCTGGATCAGTTGTTGAACACCAGTAGATTAAGAACTTGCATTCTCGGAAATGACTGGATACAATTCAGTTTGACAAACCTGCTAGGGCTTAGTTTGGACGAAGCTGAAAGAACGTCTAGCAATACTAAATATGTTTAGTGGAGCCTATGAAAACTATGAATATTGTTCCCAGCTCTTGCAGCAATCATCTGTCAAAGGGTAAAAGATACAACATATTAAGGACACATCAGACTTACATACCTATATATCTTTTCACAACAATTCATCTTTTTTGTTCTATGAAATTGCCTACATATGTGCTGCACATCAAATATGTGCAGCAGGAAATACTGGACAGAAATAAAGGACCCCTGCTACAGGGGCATCAAACTAGTGTATATCTTGTAGCATCAATTTGCCCAAAAGGAAAATGTTTTAGATTTATCTTCACTTCATAAACATAAAGAAGGTGAGTAAAAGATTTCTGGCAGTCATTGTGGAAACAAGTCCCTGATAAATAAGGTATGTAATGTATATTGAACACAATGAAAAAGCTAAAAATTCTCATTTTTATCTAATCAATAAATTGCCTGGCCCATCCACATTTGAACTGCTCACTATAAAGTAGTGAATCTGTAATATCAGCAGGCTCTTCAGTTTTCCATTTAAATAAATCAAATTTTACTTTCTAAAGACATGAACTCCCACTGATTTCAATGTGAGTGATACTGTTTCTTTGAGGAACTGAGGAAGGCATAAACTTGATGTAGCCTGGCATGGCATGATGAGGCACAGAGTACTTCCATTTAGTTTTGTTTCCCTGCATAGCTAAATAGAAAAAGAAAAATTAGAATGATGTTTTGTAGGCTTAAGAAACTGTTTAGATTATCTCTGTAAAACTTGAAAATTTATTTATAATTTTTGTCTGTAGCCCATAGATTTGATGTATCATCATATGATTTCTGCAAAGCCAATTTAATGGTGTAGTAGATCACTAACTTCATGTTAGCAATAGGAATCCAGTTAGGCCTGGATTCACCGTGCCAGTTTTAGTCACCGAGGCATCTAACTTTCAGTCTTCTAATAGTGAGCAGAGAGAGATGTTTTCATGATTCAAATATTAAGCAACTCCAATTATAAGAAGGCTGAGCTGCCCTTTGAAGAACCTCTTTTCCTTTTCATCGATTAGGTAAATATCTAAAAATGGGCAGATATCTTAAATGAGCATCTAAAATCAGGTTGAATGACAACTCTATGTTTTACTGTGGTTAGAGAAGTAAACAAAGAGACTGGGCACAATGGCAAGAGTCCTCCTTCCACTGCTGCAGAGCCTGTACGAGGAGTGGTTCTTGGACACTTCTGAGCACAAACTGCAGCACTGGCATGTGAAGGGACATACCCAGGCATACATTTAAAAGAGATGCCAGCTATCTTCCACGCCAACCTCCTGTTGTCAGAGCTGCTTTTGCTAGTTACCCTAGGCAGCCGTTTACTTTTTCTTGGCTGGAGTGCAATCAGGCCAGTGCTTTTCATCTTCACAATTTGTATTTTTGTGTGACCAGCCTGACGATTCTGACATTAGAGCTGTTGCCAGCTCCCATGCAGGGGATAATCCTCCTCCTTAATTGGAACCGCTCAGTGTAACCAGCAGAGTGAGAAACTGCTGCTGCTGCAAGATCACCTGCTGGCTGACGAGGCATTTCAGGCAGCCACAGGGAGCTGGGATCTAGCCTGGTTCACTTACTAAATCTTTACTCCTGCGGTAAATGACTATCTTGCCTGCGTACCCGGTAGAGAGAGAGTCTACTGAAGAACTTCAGAAGGAAAACATGTTCCTTTCAGACTTGTAGCTCTCAGATAGAATGGTGCAGAAAGACTATATTTTTATATAAAAGAAAAAAGAAACTTTTTTTTAAATTAACTTTGGTAAAACTGTTTCCTAGTAGGCAGTAGATCAGTTAGCAGGTTGCTCCTGCTATAGCTGCATAGCCAGGCTTACTGGAGACTCTGATATCCCGGGACGTATCACAGAGAGTTTACGCTGCCCCCACTGAAATAAAAACAGAAGAAGATTATTCCCTTTTGATCAAAAAGAAAAAGAAAAACAACACAGAAAAGGAAAGAAATAATAACAATTATGTTTAAGTATGAAGGAATTAAGATATGTAAATAGATATACACACATGAGCAAAGAGAATCAGACATATAACTGGTAAAAATATAAGCCAATAGGCATCAAAGCCATTTTCTAATCTAAAGAAGGTATTTCTGTGTGTGTGTGTACAAATACACTCATGCAAGTGTAGCTGAGAATTTGAAGAATCAGGAGCAATGTTCTGCAAAGGGAAAGATCTGCATAATGAGCTCATTAGTAATAATCTCATTAGTTAAAACTCTCCTTTCCTATCTTGTCTAGCCCTGACCTGCATAAATTATGCAGGCTTCAAACAGCTTTTCGAGCTTTTTTGCTGAATAGATGAGCCTGCTGCATAGCTAAAGCACATGACCTTCAGATGCTTTTTCAGAACAGCATTAGTCTGTCATAGAGACTGCCAGGGGAAAAAAAAAAAAAAAAAAAAAGAGAGAGGAAAAAACCAAACAACTCACACATTAGTAGAAGTTATTTTCCCTTTAAGTGGGAATCTTTTTTGATGTTGTTGTTTTTTCCAGAGCTGAAGTGAACCTGATCTATTAAGCAACTTTCTAAACAGAATAGGAAATACTGCAAGATGAAGTTTTCCAGTTTTAGTGATAAAACTTAAGGCTTTTGATTACTATTTTCTACCTGAAGTTATGTGTTCTTGGCTGACTGTAGCCTTCAAAGATCTTACTTCTCAGGACCCCCTTAGGAAAAACTGCTAAAACTTCATAAATGTTATCTTAGAATTTTTATAATCCATTTCAGTAACATAAATGAAATCAACACACTGTAAGTGTTGGAAATTAAATAAGATTCTTAAACCTGTCTAACAATAAAGCTGATGAGAAATATCTGTATTTGATAATACTTCTGTGCCTTATTTTTATTGGGGAGCACCCTGGCTTGTGCTCAGACAGGCCTTTTGAAGGTACACTTTTCTCCAGAGTGCAATAATCTTCATCCTACTGTATGATATGAGGCTAAATTATATTGGCTACCACTAGGACCCTGTGTCATGTATTTGTTTTATCTTAAACTCTAGTACATCAGCCTTAAATGAAGATCCTATTACCTGTATAAGTGCAGACCAAAAGAGTCTTCCCTCACCCAAAACAATTCACAGCCTGATATAAGAAACTGATACTAGAGATCTGCCCATGTGGCTTAGGATCTGGTAGAATTAGAATGTAAAACCGGCAGAATGATGGACATACCAACAATATATATTGGTATATATATCAATAAACATAACCAATAAACAAATGGTTTAAATTTGTGCAATAGATGTAGTCCAGGTTTCTGCCAGAAGTTGTGGCTAGGAATTGAACTTTTCATTCACAAATAAAAGATCAATGATGACTTGCAATTCTCATATACTCACATTGGCCTACTAGTGATGCTCCCCATATCAACCTGAACTTGTGTCAAATTCCTATTTACTGGAACACCAAAAAGGAGGAAGTCATCTGAGTCCAGTGCAACTAAGTGTCCTGCTCAGGATGGCTTTCTGAATGTCTGCTATTCAAAGCAGTATGAAGACAAAAATGTTTCTGAGCTGTTTTCACCAAATTATGTAAGAAAGCACAAAATCTATAGTATGCCAGAAGAGAATAGGAGGCAGCAAAAACCTACCCAGCATCTTAGATCACAGCTATAGGAATTTGTTAAACTAAACTCTCAAGATTTTATTATGAAACAGACTGTACCCCAATCTACAAAAATGGGACTAATTTCCCCTCCTGCCCAGTATAAACCCTCTGATAGTACATTGATCTATGAGAAATCATTCTTTTTAATTCCAAATCTAGCACTCAGTTTTAACTTTGAGCACATGAACAAAAGATATGAACTAGATACTTGTGAAATTTTATTCATACTAGGCTTAGCAGTGTACTCCTCTCAAACTGTTTCAATCTTCCAACCCTTAAAAGAAAAGAAATCCTCTTCTTTCTCCGTCTTTCTTATGGAATGACAAGTTTTGTATGAAGGTGAAAAATATCCTTTCTGGTGTCAAGAAAGGTCTTCTCTGGTCTTCGGAAGAATATCTGAAAGAAAAATATGCTTATACTGAATATGTAAATACAGTTCAAACACATATAACTTTTACAGCAGATGCCAACTTATAAACCTATACTTGATACAGAATGAGTGAGATCAGACCAACGTTGTAGTTTTTGCTTGGCATGCCTGTTTATGTAAATTTACATACATCTGATATACATATTTTGATAGTGTTCTGATCAACATCTTCAGATCTGTATGTGGATTTTGGGAAGGTACAAAATCTAAAGAATAGATCTACAACAAGTATGCAGGCACCAAAGGTTTTAGTTTGAAACTGGAGTTTGAATATGTATTATTTCAGTCTTAAATTGTTCATCTCTTCTTTCATCTGGCCCCACCTTTTAAGATAGATAATTGTCTTAATTTTCTGATTTTTAGACTTCAGTCATGGAAACACTGGGAAAAAACAATAGGTTGGGACGACCTCTGGATGTGTAAAGCAGTCTAACTTCTAAGTTACACCAGGTTTCTCAGGGTTTAATCCCAAAACTTTTAAAATCTCCAAAGGCAGAGAGTTTATATGTCACAAAATCTTAGTGAAACCTGTTCTAATACTTGGTATTCTGATTAAGATTTTTTCTTTTTTGATTATATCTGGGAGAAATGCCTCTTGCCTCATCTTTGACCATACAAGGATGCTATATTAGACTGTGTTGAAAGCCTTCCTAAGCTAAAGGTGAATGACATCCACGGCTTTCCTCTTATAGAAAGCTAACAGGTTGGTCAGGCATGACTTTCCATTGGTAAATCCATGTCCCCAAACACCTGCTCATGCTTTATGCGATGAGAAATGGCTTTCCGTGGAATTTGTTCCATTTTGCTCCATAATCTTACAAAGGACTGAGATGAGTGTCCTGGTTTCAGCTGGGATAGAGTTAATTGTCTTCCTAGTAGCTGGTTCAGTGCTATGGTTTTGAGTTCAGTATCAGTAGAATGTTGATAACACAGATGTTTTCAGTTGTTGCTAGTAGTGTTTAGTCTAAAGTCAAGGATTTTTCAGCTTCTCATGCCCAGCCAGCGAGAAAGCTGGAGGGGCACAAGAAGTCGGCACAGGACACAGCCAGGGCACCTGACCCAAACTGGCCAACGGGGTATTCCATACCATGTGATGTCACATCTAGTATAGGAACTGGGGGAGTGGGGGCAGGGGGGATCACCCCTTGGGGGCTAACTGGGTGTCGATCGGCGGGTGGTGAGCAGTTGCACTGCGCATCATTTGTACATTCCAATACTTTTATTATTACTCTTGTCATTTTATAAGTGTTATCATTATCATTATTAGTTTCTTCTTTTCTGTTCTATTTAACTGTTCTTATCTCAACCCACAAGTTTTACTTCTTTTCCCAATTTTCTCCCCCGTCCCCCTGGGTGGTGGGGGAGTGAGTGAGTGTCTGCGTGGTGCTTAGTTGCTGGCTGGGGTTAAACCACGACAATGAGACTGGGCATTCTGCAGTTTCCTGGACCCTCCATCTCACCCTTCTTAAGGATGTGCAGTTCAATTCCTCTTTTTGATTAGGCTGTCTATAGCATATGCCTACCACAACACCTCCCAGGGCTGGCCAACCCAACCAGTGCAGAATGTCACCACCTTCATAGCACTGACTGGAAGTTGCATGCAGCCTCAATTGGTACTTCACCAATTTCTGCATCTTCATCAATTTCTGCATTAACTTTCTAGTTCTTGTTCTCATGTCCCAGCTGCTGGCACTCCCTAGGTGGTAGTTGAGTAGGAAGGCAGACAGAAGCCTGCTCGGCACCTCTACCCCCCATGCGCAAGATTTTGCTAGGCAGGAAATTTATTTAATTGACTTTTTGGCTTTTGGCTGCAGGTTTGTGATCTTAAGAACACCAGGTCCATTCTGCCTTCCATGCTGAGCTCCAAATTGGTCCTAATAGGTTTGTCAGTTAGGTATCTGTTTTTCCACATCTGAGGAGATCTAGAAACCTGGCATCACTCTGACAAATTCCCCTAAGGGATCCATCTGGAAAGGTTTCTCCGAGAACACCTGACACACCCAGCTGGACCAAACTGCATAAATACTGTGGTACCGATCATCTTCAGAAGCTAGCTTGGAAGGAAGGATGAGACCCACAGGCCCAATGTATCAAGACTGCTGATCCTCTGCCAGAGGACTATTGCTTTTTCTCCTAGGCTCAGGTACCTTACCCAAGGGTGTAGGAAAACACCTCCATCTGCTTGAGATCTTGGGCTCCTATCAACCATAAAGACAGAGGCCTCCTTTCACGATAGAGTAGGTCTTTGCATATAGGCTGGTGACTACTAGCCAGAACTACAATCAGAAGTGAGCAGTTGTACAGTTAGACCTTCTGCTCTTGCTTACAGAACAGCCATGATATTACCACCCATATTTTTCTAAAGTCAGGTGTTCACAACACCAGAGCATGCTGAACCAGCTGTCACAGCCCAGCTCCATGGAGAACTAGTTCTGTTTCTGATAGCAGTTTAACTCTTTGATACATTAGTGTGACACCATATGGAGTCTAATTAGCTGGGTCAATGGCATATGTAATGTAGCTGTATAGTTTGCAGTCCCAAAGCTTGCTGGTTCAGGTTTGAGGTTGTATGCTGCATCCCACGAAGAAGCAGAGATGCTATGGATAGTTTCTTCCTTTTTTCAGTTAATAAATGTAGAACCTTGTCAAACTATAGGAGTTCGTCAACAATGATGTCAGCTTCCAAGATAAAAATGCCTGAAATACATAGATCAGACAAAAGGAATTCAACAGTAGAGCTGAAAATTATTTCAGCAACTAGACCAGATGTGTTTAGTTCTTCTTTATGCTGATCATCATGGTACAGCTGTTGCAGCTCTATCACTTTGAATACAGATGCCTTTTAGCAACTTTCAAATCCTAAGAGTCGCTAGCCTAAACTGACGTGATGTTTTGCATCCCTACAGTTAAAAATTACTGCAGATGCTCTACAAGCATTCTTCCTGTGTGACAATGCTTGTTTCCTGAAAGTATGGAGCAAATGCTTGCTGTTAAACTGAGTTACCCTTCACAATGTGAGCAGATTCTGCAAAGTATTTCAAAAACATCAAAGCTATATATGGTTGAAAAGCTGTAGAAGCAAAGACAAGACTTTCTTCAAAACCAGGAACAAAATGAGATAACTGGTACTTTTGAGAACCACTGAGAAAGATATACTCCTCTACTGGTATTTTAATACTTTCTTTAAAGAAGGATTTTATGTTTATCATTCCCCTATTTTCCTGAATTGCTGTCATTTGGTCTTAAGTGTGCTGTTTCCCAGTGTCTCAGGATGTTGCCCTGGTTTCTCCTGAGTTCAAAGTCTTGATGTGTGTTACTCTTTCTGTACACAGCCATATGCTATACAACTAAGCTGGGAAAAAACAAACAAACAAACAAACAAAACAACCCCTACTAAAATATTTGGCAGTATGTTCTATCAATCACTTTGGCAGGAAATTATCTTATGAACAGACTTTTTCAGTTTTTCTTTTGAAGACATAGCAATCGGAATTCTGGCTTAGGACATGGCAATGTAAGTAGCAAGTGACTCAACTGAAGCCAATAGGATATAAAAAATTCAAAACTGCCTTTAATGAAAAATGAACCAGTCCATTGGATTTTATGGGAGTTTTATAGAGATTTTTCTGAAATACACTGGAGACATTTTGCTTAAAACAAATCCAAGTAAACCCAAATTGTGAAAGTGCTGAATGACTGCAGTGTCTCAGTACACGCAGGTCTTGCTTACTGGGTGTTCTGACACAGAAAAATTATGGGCTAAGGCCTCCATAAGAAGGAGGAATCTGTAGGTTTGGGTTTTTTTAAATATCAGTCTTTTTCCATGGTGACCTAAAACCTTAACTATGAGCACAGCAGTTTTCTTATTTCTGCTTCCATTAATGTTAAAGAAACATAGATAGAAGGTAGCATATAGGCTAATAAATTATTTCTGAAAACAGTTGTCACTTTATAAACACAGGCCCAGTAAAACTCAGAGATCTCAATTACTTTAAAAAGTATATTGGACAGAATTCTTGTTTTAGACACAGTAGATAAAATAGAATGTAACTGCACTGAAGTTAGTAAACCTAAAAGTACCAGGTGAGTATTGGTAAAATGGAAGGATTCTCAAAGAAAAATCATTAAAATTAAAAAGTCCTGGTGTCCTAGTTTCAGCTGGGATAGAGTTAATTGTCTTCCTAGTAGCTGATCCAGTGCTATGTTTTTGAGTTCAGTATGAGAAGAATGTTGATAACACTGATATTTTCAGTTGCTGCTAAGTAGTGTTTAGAGTAAGTCAAGGATTTTTCAGCTTCTCATGCCCAACAAGCAAGAAGGCTGGAGGGGCACAATGAGTTGGGAGGGGACACAGTCAGGACAGCTGACCCCAACTGGCCAACGGGGTATTCCATACCGTGTGATGTCATGTCCAGTATATAAACTGGGGGGACTGGGGGCAGGGGGAATCGCCGCACGGGGACTAACTGGGCATCGGTCAGCGGGTGGTGAGCAATTGCATTGTGCATCACTTGTATATTCCAATCGTTTTATTATTACTATTGTCATTTTATTAGTGTTATCATTATTAGTTTCTTCTTCTTTTCTGTTCTATTAAACTGTTCTTATCTCAACTCATGAGTTTTACTTTTTTTTCCCCAATTGTCTCCCCCATTCCACTGAATGGAAGGGAAAGTGAGTTAGCAGCTGTGTGGTACTCAGTTGCTGGCTGAGGTTAAACTACAACACATGGAGTGTGCCTTTAATAATTTTCTAGTCTGTCCAAGAGTTCAGGTTGGCCTTTAACCACAGTCAAATACACTACATTGGAATGCAAGAATGGTCCATAAAGGATCAGAACATAGGTCCTTACTACCCAGTATCATGCCTCGGACAGCAGGCAATAGTGGGTCAGTAGGTAAGTGTATCACAGCAAGGTGAAGACTGAAGGAGTCTGTCCTGCCCTCTGCATCCTTTCCTGTTTCTTCTACCTTCTTACTTCCAGCCACACTTGTACCAGTGGGCATATTCACAGAACTGCACAATAACATATATCAGGAAAATTATTCAAATTTGATTTAATCCAGATCAGTGCCCTGAGAATGATTGTGACTAATTGTTGGATTGTAATTCATATAAATATTTTACTTTCCACAATACAATGTGGCAATGAGTTGCCCTTTTTTTGCACCTTGTTTGAAAAAATCGTTGGGGGGGGTGTGATTTGGTTTGAACATGCTAATTATAATTTCTTATAATGCTCAAAAATGTACCTATGGAAAGAAATGAATAATAAGTCTCTATTTATGTTTTCTGTGACACGTGGTCTTACCACAACTTCTATTTGTGTAAATGTAATTATCCTAACAGCTTAACTCCTTTAGTCAGGTGTATTTTTTACTTATTTGATTTTCCAAAGAAGGAAGAAGGGGGACATCGAAAAGTAGCCACTGAACATGGACTCTGCTTATGTGATTGGAGAAAACACATATTTTACTAAAATCTCTGTCAAGTAATTAGTACTGGAAATTAAAGCAGTGTCTTAGTAGCACGTTTGTGTGTTTCAGTGTTCCTGAATTACTAGTCATGAAAGCTTCTGTCTAAAACATTTACATTCATGAGGTTAGTTTAAGTTATTTCAATCCCATAATTGAGATAATATCCAAGGGCAGCACTAAATTCATTTCTGACATCTCAAATTGAGGGGAAATAAGAACTAGCTCCAGCAAGACAGAAATATTAACCAACACACAAGTTAATCATGTATTCTATTCATCAAGACACTAAGAGGGGTAGGAATTCCCATAGTGTTACTTAAATTTCAGGGAGGGATGCATTTTTCGAGAGGGGGTATGATAAATATTGTTTCTGTGAAATCCTCACTCTTATACACTCTTTACTTAAAATGCGATAACAATAGGGATTGACTGTTAAATAATTGATTTTCAGTGTGTTCTGTTATATATTTTAAGTAAATGCATCCAAAATTAATTAAAACAGAACAGATTTCCTCCCAGTTTCTTCAGGTTAGTTGATTAAGAATTAGAACAGAGTAGTCTGAACAAATCCCCATCTAGGCCATAATGGAACATAATGTATTTTTCATATTGACTAAAAAAATAAATCTTGAGAGTCTACAGTACCTATCCTGAATAACTGAGAGAATATATTAATTTAAGCTAGGACAAATGCTACAGAAACTTCCGAATTCCAGTTCCTTCAGAGAAATGCAAAGACAGTCAGTGTCTTAATGCTTGTCAGCTCCAAAGATATGAGTAGACCTAAGTGAAATTTGAGACAAATGAATATATTTCAACCACCTGTAATGCAACTGATTTTTCAAGTTTTATAATTGTCAACTGTTTGCAACCATGCAAATTTTTATTAATCTGCTTATGTCTCTGAATTACTGTATGGCAGTTCAATTCAAACACTTCTATCAATGACAGACTTCTATAAATGTTGATGAGAAGCTCACCATGACCCAGCAATGATGTGTGCTTGCAGCCCAGGAAGCCAACCGTATCCTGGGTTGCATCAAAAGAAGTGTGACCAGTAGGTCAAGGGAGGTGATTCTCCCCTCTTCTCCACTCTCGTGAGACCCCACCTGCAGTACTGCGTTCAGCTCTGGGGCCCCCATCATAAGAAGGACATGGACCTGTTGGAGCGAGTCCAGAGAAGGGCCACAGAGATGATCAGAGGGCTGGAGCACCTCTCCTATGAAGACAGGCTGAGAGAGTTGGGGTTGTTCAGCCTGGAGAAGAGAAGGCTCCGGGGACACCTTATAGCAGCCTTCCAGTACCGAAAGGGGGCCTACAGGAAAAGCCAGAGAGGGACTTCTCACAAGGGCATGTAGTGATAGGACAAGGGATAATGGCTTTAAACTGAAAGAGAGTAGATTTAGATTAGGTGTAAGGAAGAAGTTCTTCCCTGTGAGGGTGGTGAGGCACTGGAACAGGTCACCCAGAGAGGCTGTGGCTGCCCCATCCCTGGCAGTGTTCAGGCCAGGTTGGACGGGGCTTTGAGCAACCTGGTCTAGTGGAAGGTGTCCCTGCCCATGGCAGGGGGGTTGGAACTAGGTGATCTTTAATGTCCCTTCCAACCCAAACCATTCTGTGATTCTATGATTCTATGAATGATAATATTTTGGGCAGTTCGTATTCACCATGGGTTGGGACATCTTTATCACTTGACCCTATCTGTTTGCATTCAGAGTAAGTAAAACTTCTAAAGGAGAAGAAAAACTTGATGAAAACACTTGGCCTGGAAGGATAATGGGAGAAGCTGTGGAGGTAGGTTGGGGAATGTGAGTACTTTTAGCTTTTTTTTTGCTCTTTCGCCCCTCCCCCGAATACGTGATTGACTTGGCTTCTGTGTCCTTATTCAATTATAGCAGTAGTTGTTTGCTTGGTTGTTTGGGTTTTTATTATCATTTCATAAGATTTAGGGCCATCTACTTTCTTTTTTTCAAACTTAGCCCTGAATAACCAAAAATCACTATGTAGTTCTTGTAGTAAAAACTGAGATCAGTGGTAGGAGGATCAAAGATATGGACTGACCCTGTGTGAACAAAAATAGTGACAGGAAAAAATTACAGGCTTCATAAAATACATAATTTTCCTGGTTTTAGCTGGGATAGAGTTAATTGTCTTCCTAGTAGCTGGTAGGGTGCTATGTTTTGAGTTCAGTATGAGAATAATGTTGATAACACATTGATGTTTTCAGTTGTTGCTAGTAGTGTTTAGTCTAAAGTCAAGGATTTTTCAGCTTCTCATGCCCAGCCAGTGAGAAAGCTGGAGGGGTACAAGAAGTTGGCACAGGACACAGCCAGGGCACCTGACCCAAACTGGCCAACGGGGTATTCCATACCATGTGACGTCACATCTAGTATAGGAACTGGGGGGAGTGGGGGCAGGGGGGATCACCCCTCGGGGACTAACGGGGTGTCAATCGGCGGGTGGTGAGCAATTGAACTGTGCATTATTTGTACATTCCAATCCTTTCATTATTGCTGTTGTCATTTTATTGGTGTTATCATTATCATTATTAGTTTCTTCTTTTCTGTTCTATTAAACCGTTCTTATCTCAACCGATGAGTTTTACTTCTTTTCCCGATTTTCTCCCCCATCCCACTGAGTGGGGGGGAGCAGCGAGTGAGCAGCTGCGTGGTGCTTAGTTGCTGGCTGGGGTTAAACAATGACAATCATATTTAGGGCCAAAATGTATACTTTTGATACTGCTCTGTGCTTAAAAGTGAATTTCAAGATAATCCAAACAATTGTTAAATCCTTCAGAAGAAACCTTTGAATGAAAAATGATTCTTGATTCAAACTGTAAGCAAGCATGTTCTGCATTATATTTTTCTTCTGGAATTTTCTGTGGTGTTCCTCATAATAACATCAGAGTGCTGAGGAAATTTTAACTAAATTCTGTTTGTTACCTGACTACAAGGTGAGATATTTATGAGACGAATTACCATGATATATACTGTTTTACTGATGAAGACAGTTGCATCGGAGTAAGGTTAAGAGTGTCCAAGAGTTTTAGGCATTCAATTTTAGATATCAAAGATCTGGGGTTTGTTGTTTGTTTTTTTGTATTTTTTGGTGTTTGTTTTTTTTTTTTTTTTCCAAAGGATGCAAATAGAATCACCTTATAGGCCACCAGGTTAAATTCCATCTTATTTTGAAACAATTTTCTTTAACTATTTTAAGCAGCAGTGGGCACACATGTCATACAACCTTCAAATTTCAACTGGAACACTTCATAGCTTAGAAGTTTGCCATTCTCCTCTCAGCTAAAGTGCTTACACTTCATGTCCTATGATTTAAAAAAGTGCGTCAACCACAAGATAATTTGTTATTTATGACTGATGGACTATTCTTTTCAACAACTCCATATTTGCCAGAAAGATTCATTCCAATAAACTCTGTTAATTACTAGTGAGACCAAATCAAATTGCAGATGTTTCTTAGTGCATGCACATCTCAAATTCAAACTAGAAAAAGCAGAAATAAACAACTTTGGGGGTAAAAATATATTAGAGGAAATGTACAATTTACATAATACAAGCAATGTACAATACATTCTTATCTTGAGTCATTCTCCATGATGCTGCAGGTGGTATAAAATGTTTTCACTAGAACGAAAGATAGAGTAGCCGTTTGTTGCACATATGTCTTGACCATAGCAATGGTATTACAAGCTACATAAAATCAGCAATAAAGAATACAAGATTGTCAAGAAATGAAATAAAGTTTTGTCTGAATATGTAATTGTTACTTTCACTGATAAAAAGTTGGTAATAATACTTAAAACTCTGTGATAGAATGTTGGTATGATTAATTACTGATGTAAGATGAAAAATTATATAAATTGGCGAAGTATCATAATTGCTATCTTAAAGGATGGAAATTACATTGATCTGAACTTCTGAAATGGAACATTAAAAAGAAAAAGACAGTCTTATTCAAAGGGTCAGAGATACACTTAAGGTTTAGTTTCTCAGCTACTATTATTGTAGTACATTTCAGTGTGTCCTTTTCATACAGTAAATAATGGACAGTGCAATGAAGCAATTTTCCTTCAGTAAATCATGGGTTGCTGTCATAAAAAGGCAACATACTTAATACTGTATTTGATTTTAGATTTATCAGCATGTGTGAAAACCAGCAGTTGACTCTCACTTGATAAAACACAACTGAATTTTTTGAGCAAACGATTCTCCTCCAATCTGCCCAAAGCTTCTTTATGCTATCTCATTAACTTTGTTCTTCAGTGAGTGCCTAAAAGAAGATGATGTACTGTACTCAATGGATTTGCTGTACAAGGAGCAGGGGAAAAAACAGATTTACTAGCTGTCTCATTATGAAAGTTTAAACCTGTTTGTTTGCTTCACCTTGTTTTATCTTAATTATATTTGATCATGGGAAGCTGAAACTACAAATTTGTCTTTTGAGAGTGATCCTATTGATAAGCTTGACTGCATTAAAAGTTTTTCTTCACATTCTAGAGACTCTGTACATGCATGTAGTTAACCGACAGATGGAGCAACACTGTCCAGGAACTGGGAAATGTCTTACAAAATGAAGACTGGATTAACACAATGATAACATTTCTCTTGCCTTAAGCATTAAGGATGGAGGTAAGAATTCCTGTAACAAGATCATGGATACACATTTCTTCTGTTTAATATCCTTATGTTTACGTGGTGGGTTGACCTTGGCTGTCCACCAGTTGCCCACCAAGCCACTCCATCACTCCCCGTCCTCAATAGGGCAGTGGGAGAAAATACAACAAAAAGCTCGTGGGTGAGCAAGATCACTCAGCAATTACTGTCACTGCCAAAACAGACTCAACTTAAGGAAATTAGTTTAATCTATTGCCAATTAATAACAGAATAAGATAATGAGAAATAAGAACAAATCTAAAACCATCTTCCCATCACCCTTCTTCCTTCTTCCCAGGCACAACTTCACTCCCAACTCTTCTACCTCCTCCCCCTGAGGAACACAGAGGGATGAGGAATAGGGGCTGCAGTCAGTTCATAATGCTTTGCCTGTGGCGTTCCTTCATCCTCACGCTCTTCCCTTGCTCCAGTGTGGGGTCCCACCTGCGTGATATAGTCCTTCATGAACTTTTCCAACATGTGTCCTTCCCATGGGCTAAAGTTCTTCATAAACTGCTCCAGCATGGGTCCTTCCCATGGGGTGTAGTCTTTCAGGAAGGGATGGATCCAGCGTGGGTCCCCCACAAGGTTACAGCTCCTGCCAGCAAACCTACTCCTGAGTGGGCTCCTCTCCATGGGCCACAGGTCCTGCCAGGAACCTGCTCCAGTGTGGGCCCTCCACGGGCTGCAGCCTCCTTCAGGGCACATCCACTGTTCCATTGTGCGGTCCTCCATGGGCTGCAGGCGGAGATCTGCTCCGCCACGGACCTCCCTGGGCTGCACGGGAACAACCTGAGTCATCATGGTCTTCACCAAGTGCTCCAGGGGAATCTCTGCTCCGGCACCTGGAGCATCTCCTCCCCTCCTTCTGCACTGACCTGGGGGTCTGCAGGGCTGTTTCTCTGACATATTCTCACTCCTCTCTCCCAGCTACTTTTCAAACAGTGTTTTTTGTCTGTCTTGGAGCTGGCTGGAACTGGCTCTGTCAGACATGGGGGCAGCTCCTGGTATCTTCTCAGAGAAGCCATCCCTGCAAGCCCCCTGCTACCAAAACCTTGCCATGTAAACCCAACACAGTTTAGAATACAGTCTTACAATTTGTTAAGCAAACATCATCATTACTTTCCTTAGTTCCCTGGTCACAACACACATTTTCACAAATGAACAAAATATGCCTTAAAAAACAAACTTTGAAATATTATGGGCCATAAAAATAATTCTTTGGGAAGGAGGTCTTTCAACTCAATAAGAATTGCTAAGCAGGTGTTCATATGAAGGAACAACGAGCGGCCACAGACTCCCCATGTTTCTCTGTATTTTCCCCATGTCTTCAAGTGATAGACGCTAATGTTTCACTGGTGGGATCCTGGGAAGAGCCATGTCCCCACAGCTGCCAGCTCCTGTGTGTGTGGCAGTTCTGTTTCCATGTGGCTGGTATTGACAGTGGTATCTGCAACAGCCCAGCTCACGGAGAGCTGATGGTGATGCAGTGACAGCAGCTGCGGAGGATTTCTGTTTTTCTTTCTCCTTGGGTGGAAGGGTGCAGAGGTGAGGGAAAACTGTTGAGAAATATTAGTCTTTTGACTGCAGCCAACATGACATACCCATGAAGAGCAGAAAGCAAGGAGGGTTGCCCTTCTTCTGCTGGCCAGCACTGGAATCAATCAGTGGGGGGACCGACCTTTAGTTTGAATCAGTATTACAGTGTGCTGTAGTAAACAGCATTATCATTGCAGTTTGAAAATGATGGAGAAATCAATTAATTAATTAAATCAATTAATCTGTAACATTACAAAGATGTTTAATTTAAAGAATCCAATTAATATATTTTAAATTTTAAAAAGGTTTCGTGTTTATTTGTTGCTATACGGCCCTTGTTCAGTGTGTTCAAAAAAGGAGGCAAGGATATCAGACAATGATATTGCATGAAGGAAGTTCGGGAATTATTGCCGTACTCAGAAAAATGTGAACATGTTCAAAGAGAGCTAGTAGTCATCTAGTTGTCTTTGTTGTCACTATAATTGTGTGTAGCCTCTAGTTTGTTTTTTTGCTACGATAGCTATTCATCATGGTTTTTATCTTTCAAGATCAGAAGGCACATCCTAAAACACTTCCATCTGAGTGGATTATAAAGTAACTAATGGAGCAAACACTACTGCACATAATTCAAGGGAGATTATCAATATATTGATAACATAACAGCTGAATTTCTACAAATTTCCTGTCTTCTTTTTGGAGTTACATTAAAGTCCTCAGATTTGAAACACGAAGGACAGCTACTGAATGCCAACCTTTTCAGTGTCTGTCAGGTTCCATTAGACCAAATGTAATCCCTGTGCTTTCCAACATTATGCTTACAATACATGTTCATGCAGCATGACAGATATATGATGAGTGCAAAATAACTGTAAATTTATTTCTAGCAATCTTCAGTTTTCTTTGACAACACGACCCGTTCAGTTAGATGGCCACTTTAATCTGACCTGAACAAGAACATACACTTCTTTTCCAATCAGTTCATAAGATACATCATCTACTACTCTGACAAAGTACTTTTGAGCTGCTACCTCCAAAAGGCATTAAAGAACTTACTGTTGGAACAGGTTGAGGAGAGAAGAGACAGCCGAAGCTCGCAAGAGGTATGAAGTGGGTCCTTTCTCTAATTGCTCGGTGAGACATGAGGCAGCAGAGAGATTTCAGCTGCATGCTTTGAGCTGGGCCAGCAGGAAGATATTTCTTCCCTGTCTCCTGAGTAATCAGCGAGGAGCCTTCTCTGCCTTTTCTGTATTGTGAGTCTTTATCGTAGGTGGACAGGGACCAAATGGTGAAACTGAGATGACAACACTGGAAGGGAATAGCAGTGCACGTAATACCAGAGGAAGGAGTGAATGGAGAAAGACAAGGAAGTACCAAGGCAACAGTGAAAATGAAAGGGTAGAAGAGAAAAAAAGATGATTAAACAAAGGGCCTAGGAGGAGTCTGTAAAAAACAGGTACATTTTGAGGAAAGGGATATGCAGAATAAAAACTATTAAATTAGAGGAAAAAGAAATGAGTGGCAGAGAAGAATTGAAAAGAAATAGCATGGCTTCAAGTGGAAAAACAGGAAGAATGTGATCTGGAAGACAGGCAAGGAGAGTGTGGGAGAAGAGCTGCTGTTCTTGTCAACTTGTTTACCCAAGGTATATGGGGAATCACTTTTCTGAAAGTCTGTCCTTTATACTTCTGGCCTGCTGCAAAGCTGCTCTGAAAAATCCAGTCTCAGTTATTTTCACTTTCTTGCCCTGTCATTCTCATTACTCACTCAACAGGAGCCACAATGTAAAAAATAAGCAAAGTCATCAGCCTCACAGCATTTTTTATTGATCCACAAATATGAATGTCATGTGCAGTTTTTGCCAGGATAAAAAATCAGCAGAAATTGGGAAGTAAGGTGGCTACCTAGGGATACTATTGCTGAAATACAACTTTGAAAAGAGCAAATGTGTTCCACCTAGACAGACAACATGCCCAAAGTTTAGGTAAAAAGTTTTAAATTCTTATGTTGTTAATTTTTATGTATTTCTGTTCTTTTCAAAATTTGATCATCTCTGCAACAGAACCTCGGTTGAAATAAATAGAAAAATGTAATAAATGATCACAACAAAATATTTTATACTTAACATTCAGAATGTGAGTGCATGAGCTGACACAGGCAGGATGCAGGAACAACCAGAAAACTATGGATGAAATGCAAAGAGTAACTTTATTTTCATTACCTCACGAACCAGGGGATCCTCGAAGAAGCTTGCAGGCAGAGGCAAGCACAAGTGGGGATGCAGACACCGCGGAGCTCGGTCCATGCTAGAGGATCACTGAGCCTGCTGTTTGCACTTATTTTTCAGGGATTTGCGCAGGCGTAGTTTACAACCGTGCTTTGATCTTTCCCACAGCAGGGCAGGAATCTCAAGCATGTTCAATAAGGTGCTTCTGAGCCTATGTTATCTAAACACAGATGATCTACTTGTCAAGCACACAAGACTAAACAACTATTAGTATGATATACGTGTGTTTCAACACCCCAGCTGCAAGTCACTTGAGTGTGTTTACAATCCTCCGCACCCATCTTCCGTTATTTTCCCACAGTGAGTAAAAGATAAAATATGTTAGTCTATGCCACTGTGTTTTGACACAATAAATTCTGTAACTTAGTATTATCATGGAAGAAATGTCTGTGGGAAAATTTCATTACTTTCTTTAGTGAAACATATAGAACATGAAAGTGTAAAACCAGCAATAGATTAATATTTTATTTTCACAGAAAATTCAGATGCACTATTGTTGATTGGTGTTTGCTGTGTAAAAGCAGACACATATTTGCTACGCAATGTGCTTAACCTAAACTGTATTTTTAAATCAAGTTTAAAGTAACCCAGTCCTTTCATTGATGCCTCTCTGGAGATGAATTCAGCCATTTTCAACTGTTTCACACACACCTTGAAAAGTTTGCAAACCACTGAAACATTGGTTAGGCTATTTACACAATAAGTTTTTCAAGTGTTTGCTTAATAACATATTTTACAGATACCTTATATTTGACATTTGACATTCAGCACGCAAAACGTTCAATACAAATGAAATTCTGTGAATATTTCTTACAAAATAGACAGAACTGAGTTCCCCAAATCTTAAATAATCCTAAAATTTCAGGATATTCTTGCTTACATTTTGAGAAGAATTAAGTTTGAGCAGCCTCAATAAAATGAAATATGAGTTTAATGTATAATTTTATTTCCACATGTATACTATTACCCCTATTTATATCTTCATCATGTAATTTGATATTAACTTCACAGATAAGGTGCAATAGTTTGTTTTTCTCTCCTTATAGCCTCCTTGTTCTTGTTTATATCAAATATGGATGTTGAGTGGCTCTTTCCTGCTTTTTAGGAAGTAAGGTATACCTAGAAAGTAGCTGTCATAATTGGCTTTAAGAAGAAATTGGCATACTGGCACTTCTGCATATTGATAAGCCATTCTAAAAGAAACTATCCACAGATTTAGAACTACAGTTTTCAAGTGCTACTTAAATAATTTAAATGGGCAGAGGAAGTTGTGTATCAAACATGTTTTGGCTGATCTCTGTGTTCTAATTAGAGATAAACTTGAGCTGTAAATTTTCAATCCCAATGCATTGCACAAAATTTGGGAATTTCTGAAAGTAAGTTGGTTTAATTTTAGAGTCTTATTTGGCAATAACATATTGCTGAATTATGCATAAAAATCCACAAAATAAAGTTCTTAAAGTTATATGAACTTATGAAATTAGTAAGGTAATTTAAGATACGTAATGACCAACTATTTAAAGACTAATTAAATACAAGCGTGAAGTCCTGATGTTTCTCTGGGGGTTTTTTGAGTGCTTTCTGTTATTATTTATACTACAATAATGTCTGGAGAGTTCAGTCTAGGACCTGTTGAAAGAGATGTTATACTAATGCTAGTAATAGAAGACCTTTGTTCCACTGAACACAGAATTATGACAAAAGTTTAAAGTAAAAGGAAATTAGAAAAACTATGGAGGACGTTAATGCTTAAAGATTATTGGTTTCACTGAACGTACAGATATCCCTCTAGTTAAGTTACGCTAAGTTAAATTCTCGATTTGAGAACCAGACAGTGTTAGAAAACAGCGTTCTGTCTGTAGATCAAGGGAATGATGATTACTGAGGAAATTAGTCCTTTTTCTGCTTGGAGTGTTATATGATTGTGATTATGTGATTATGGTAATGCTCCGTGTGTTTAATAACCGTATGTTCTAGCAGATATCTCAAGCAATTTGAGAATTAAAAGGCAAAAGCTAGAAAGTTCACACACTCACTGTGCTCTGCTCTTCAGTCTTGTCACTCAGACATGTTTTCTTTTTATTTTCTCACTGGACTCTACAATGTAAGCATTACTAGCTCTTCCGACCTAATAGTTTAGAAAAGTAAATATTCACTCATGTTCTCCACTCTCAACAAGATGTGCAGCATTAAAAACAGTGGTTATTCACCAGCAGAAGAATTAGAATGAAGATGCTATGTTATTCCATAAGCATTAACCTATCATCCTAAAAACTTGCAGATAAATGATCAGTTCCAGCTGAATGTAGTTTCCATATGCACAATGGCTTTAATGGATTTTAGGTGTGTAGTGTCAGTAGAGGTAATCCCATTGTTTGACTACAGTTTTTATCACATCTGAGTTAAAATTGTAGTGGAGTAGTTCATATCTTCAAAATAGTAAAGCAAATATTTGCCTTTTTTTTTTTTAATTATATATTCAAAATGAAATCTGCAAAACTGAATTTTTCTGGTTTTATATTTTTAGAATGTTATTAGATTGTGCTTGTACTAAATGAGAGGATTAGAGAAAAAGGGTTTTTTTATGTGATATTCTGAAAAGGATCTGTAACTATAGTTTCAGGATACCTTTAAAATATTAAATATTCCTGAGGTTTACCCTGAAGTACTCGACTGAGAATTTCCTTTCTGCAATTGTTGTTATAGAGATGGCTGGTTTTTTAGTCATATCACAAGCATCTCATGCCTGGATCTGAGTCTATGCTTTCATGTCCTTTAAATCTTTTAGAGAGGAAATGTTTTATATTTGGAAAAAGAATATAAATCATATGTTTTTCTATTATATAAAATAGAGACTTTTATTGGTACAAAATAAGAGATATTCAAATGTTTTAAATTCTACACAGTTCATAGAATCATAGAATAGTCCAGGTTGGAAGGGACCTTGAAAGATCATCTGGTTCAACCTTCTGTGGAAAAGGGAAGCTGGATGACTTTATCTAACACCCTGTCCAAGCACATCTTGAAAACCTCCAGTGCTAGGGAGTCTACCACATCCCTGGGGAGGTTGTTCCAGTGACTGTTCTCACTGTAAAATATATCTTTAGTATGTTGAGGTGAAACCTCTCTTGGTGCAACTTGTACCCATTGCCCCTTATCTACTCCTTGTAGCTCCTTGTGAAGAGAAAGCCTCCGTCCTCTTTGTAGCCATCCTTCAAGTACTAGAATTCTTTGATGAGGTCCCCTCTGAGACTTTAATTCTTCAGGGAGAAAAGACCTAACTCCTTCAGTCTTTCGTCATAGGGCAGGTTCTCCAGTCCTTTGATCATCTTTGTGGCCCTCCTCTGGACCAGTTCCAGTCTGTCCGTGTCTTTCTTGAATTGTGGGGACCAGAACTGGACACAGTACTCCAGGTGTGGCCTGACAAGTGCTGAGTAGAGTGGGAAGAACACGTCTCTGTCTCTGCTAGTAATGCCCCTCTGGATGCAGCCCAGGAACCTGTTTGCCTTCATTGCTGCAGCAGTGCACTGCTGATTCATGTTCAGCTTGTTGCCCACCAGGATCTCCAGGTCCCTTTCAGCAAGGCTTCTCCACAGCCACATAGTTCCTAGCCTGTACTGGGATCTTTGGTTATTCTGACCCACGTGCAGGACTTTGCACTTGTCTTTGTTAAACTTCATACTGTTCTTGTTAAGTCTAGTCTTCCAGCCTGTCCTGGTCTCTGTAAGTTGTGTCTCCCTTCTGACGTGTTCACCTCACCACCCAGTTTAGTGTCATCAGGAGACTTGGTGAGGGTGCTTCCAATCCCATCATCCAGACCATTCATGAAGATATTGAAACAACATGGGGTCCAGTATCAATTCCTGGGGGACCCCATTTGTGACAGGTTGCCAGCCTGAGGAAAAACCATTGATCACCACGCTCTGAGTACTACTTGTTAGCCAGTCTCCTGCCCAATCTCACAGTGCATCCATCCAATCTGTATTTTTCCAGTTTGTCCAGGAGAAAGCTGTGGGATACGGTGTCAAACACCTTGCTGAAGTCCAGGTAAACAATATCCACTGCTTGCCCCATGTTGACAAAAGATGTTACTTTGTTGTAGGTGATCAGGTTAGTCTGGTGTGACTTGCCCTTGGTAAATCCATGTTGGCTTTTCCCCATCCCCTGCTTCATTTGGTTAGTAATAGTTTCCAGGAGGACTCGTTCCATTACTTTCCCAGGGACTAAAGTAAGACTAATGGGTCTGTAGTTTCCTGGGTCCTCTTTTGGGCCCTTGTAGGTGAGTATGACATTTGCCCTCTTCCAGTCGTCATGGTCATCCCCAGATCTGCATGACTTTTCAAATATTATAGACAGTGGCCTTGCAACAATGTCAGCCATTTCTCTCCCTGGGGTGGATTCTGTCCGGGCCCATGAATTTATGTGGGTTGAGCCCTTGCAAGAGGCCACAGACCAGTCCTTCCTCCACTACCGGTGGGTCAACACATGCATTGTTGTAGCTACCTGATCTTGTGATCTGGGTTCCAGCTATACCAGTAAAGCCAGAGGCAAAGAAGCTATTGAGAACATCTGCCTGGTCAGCATTATTAGTGACTAGTTTCCCTGCCCTGTTGAGTAAGAGGCCTGTGTCTTCCCTGTGCTTCTGCTTACTTCTCATGTACCTGAAGAACCCTTTCTTGTACTTGACATCTTTGGTCACTTCCAGTTCTAGCTGAGCCTTAACCTTCCTTACTGCGTTTCTGCATGCCTGAGCAAGATTCTTGTAGTCCTCAATGCTATTTGGATGCCTTTTCATAGCTGGCATGCTTCTTTTTCGCTTTTAAGCAAACCCAAAATATCATTGTTAAGCCAGGGTGGTCTCTTGTGTTGCAGTTCATGTGGTGACTATCCTGTCTTAACCCAATTGTTCTGCAAATTTAATTCTGAAGACATTAATGTGAATTTGGAAACAATGAAATGTTTTAAAATTACAACAGCTTCTACCCAAAATATGAATGGACACTGAGCTCTTTGCTTACAGTCTCAGCCAAGGGTGGGTTTTTTCTGCATTTGAAGTCCTTGTAGCTGGTCCTGGAACTACTTTTAACCCACAAAACTCAACAGACTATTTTTATTTTTTTTTTTAGGAAAAAACCTAAATACAACTTTTAAATCTGCAGTATGTGCCTCTGAGAAGATCAGTTGTAACAGATATTTCAAATGGAAGAGTAATCACAGCCTTTTCTATAACATTCCTCAGCTTTGAAGGATGCATGGGTGCTCTTTTCACTACAGAAAAGCCATGGGCTTGTAAGAGAGAATATAGCTGGAGGTAGTGCAAATAAACATTGTCAAAACCAATATTGTGGTTATGATTCTTCTTTAGCACTTCTGTAAACAAGGAACAACTATTGTGACTCAGTGCAGTAACACCTTTGTGAAACAAGATAAGTAAGAAAATAATCATGCTTTCTGTTCTAAAAGTATGCTTTCCTATGCTCCTAATGGAAGATATTATTACTGAAATTTAAAATATATCTTAAACCCTGTATGTATCATGTTTTATTTCAAAAAGATATCAAAGAACTAGAAAAAGTAAAAAGAGGAATATGAGATGATCACAGATACGGAACAGCTTCTTTGTGAGAAGAGATTAAATCAGGCAGTGGCAGAAATATTTTCTAGGTAGAAAGATATATAATAAAGAATAGCAAGGAAAAGTCTGGGGAAAAAAAAAAAAAGAATCCTAGTGATCCCAATATGAAATTGTCAAGTAGCAGGCTAAAAACAAAAGGCAATATTTTTCAACACAACATCGGTGAATAATTGTCACAGTAGAACAAGAAGTCCATAAGTATAAAAAGGGTAAAGAAGGCACTAAGAAATTAATGGAGTTGGTAGTGTCAAAAGCAATGATCTACATACAACCTCCATCTCTGGAAGTATTTGATGTACTGATTCCCAGAAGCTTAGAGAAAATAGCAGGGAAAGGATCAATTTTTTCTCATCTTCTTCCTCATATTTTTACTCTAAACACCTTGTATACCAGCCACATCTGTAGTCAGAATTCTGAACTGGACAGAAAATTGTGATCCAATTCAAAATTTCTTATGTCCATGTAACATTTACTGTTATAAATCCACAGAAACTCATGTATTAGCTGGAGAAATTCTTTTCCTTCCCAGTACCATTAAAGTTTTTATATTAAAAAGATCTAGTTTAATTTAAAGTTAATGTAGTTTTATTTAAAGTACACTTCTGCATCTGAAAATTGCTTATAAACTAGACTATATTTAGGACTCATCCTTTCTTAATTTGGAAAGTTAGTTCTAGATTTATTTTACAGAGCCAAACATACTAAAATATATTACACAGGAAAAAATCCTAGATACCAAGGTTTAGTTTTATCTTACAAATGACAAAATATGATGGTCTCAAAGAGTTTTTAATGATCATTTACTTTCCATAACCTAATTTCTTCACATTCGCAAGGTGTTACATATACTAGGATAGAACAGGTTTAGCAATTGTGTGCTGATGTCTCTTTAAGTTAGTATAGTCTTCTTTTTACCAAATCTCTACTAAAATAGTGATGATGTCAGTATAAAAAACTGGACAGCTGTTGAAATAATGGAAACTCCCAGTAAGATGGTGTTATGAGTTTAACATTCCTAATGACTCTATGCTTGAGACACCCTTTTAGTGTAAATGAAGTATTCCTGAAGTAATGCAGGCAGAAACTGATGTCATATAAAATACTGTAAGTAAGGAGCCAGGCAGTCATAACTCATGTTAGCACAGAATGGTCTGAAAAGTACAACATATTAAAAGTAAATAGGTGTACCTGAAAAAAACAAAACAAAACAAAACAACAACAACAACAAAAAATCCCAAACAACCAAACCTATCTGAAATGGAAGCGAGCTTCTTTCTGGCAGAGTTGAGAAAATAAAGCAAGCAAAGCCTATTTTGTTTGCTAAAGGAAGACATACCATTAGAAGAAATGGGAAGGGAAAGAAAAGAACCAAATTTCACATTACAGTGAGATATAAAATCAAAATAACACCTTCTTATGAAGTAACATTAGGTTCAAATAACTGTGTGCAGACACAGTTCCCATTTCTTTTTAGTTTCTTTTTACTCCTTTTTCTTAGTATGGTTAGATGTTCAGGTTCTTCTACCCAGGCAAAAATGTATTTTTAAAACACAATATTATGTGCTTAGGATCAAGATAAGCTAACAAATTTGATTTCTGGGTCTTTGTTTCATGTTGCATCATCACTTTGAGATTATGATGTCTAAAAGAGGTATCTGTGACCATAAAGCAAATCTTAATCTTTTTTTATAGTACTTGTCGTCAAGAAAGCCTAAGTGGTGCTATTTGTAACTTCATGACAGTTCAGAGAAGCTTTTACAGTCTGGGAGAAATAGCATGAGAAATTGTTATATTTTACCCACATTTGCCCTTTCAACTACATGAAATAACTCCTGTAGCTTGTGAGGAAATAAATACTAAAACTGCTTGAGCTGATAACTTGATTTAGAAAAGTTAAGGTAATACTGTGTTTTGAAAAGGCATCTTTGCATTCATTTCAAATTACACCTTGGTTTCTCTTTTCACTTATATCAATTTCTAAAAACTGGATTAGACTATATCTGATATAACTGCTTTGGTGATAGCTGTTATTTGAATATTCACCTAAAATTGTTTTAATCTCAGATCTGATGTTATGTTAGAGAAAGTTCACAGGAGTCACTGAAACCTCCAGATTTTCAATGGTGTAACTTAAACTATGAGACCTCCTCCCATTTTATTGCACTATTTATCTCTGATAAAGCTGTAGTCCATGTCTAGATTTTATTTGATCTGACTTCTTTTTCTACCCCTTCAGTTAGTACATTTTTTTCTTTTTTGACTTCAGATAACAGCTACAGATGTAGATATGAACAAGTGAAGTGATTTCTGTGTCTTTAAGAAGACAATGAATCAAATGTGGCGCTATATTATTTCTTCATGAGCATGGTAGGGTGATTGGTACTCTCCAAGAAAAGTAGAGAACAGCTGAAAATTAAAGATAATTTTTGAAAAATTCAGTGGAAGAGTTTTTTTTTTTATCTAGGCTAAGGTTAAAAGAGAAAACTTAGTACACTAATATTGGAATAATTGTACAGGATCTGTTCACATAACACAAAGCTATCTGAATATCTAAAGACTCAAATCAATTACAAAGATTTCTATTTCAAGTAATATGGTCAGAGTTTTATTCAAGTAAAATATAATGACTTTGCCTTTCCCCACTTTTAACCTTTAGTATCAGGTTAAGAAGAACTATTGGAAATTTCTATATCATGATACCTAACTATAAAGATAAGAAGAAAAAGAAAGTGAGATTATAAGAAAAATGATCAATCTTTTGCATTATATACATCTACTTAAAATAAAAACACTTTAAAACCTGGTTGGACAAAAAAATCAAGTTTCTTAAATAAGTGTTTGCTCATAGATAGTACCTTGATGTAAATTAACAGAATCATTTAATAATTGTTCAGTTGATCCTGAGGGTTACATTAAAACAAAACAAAAAAATTCTCTGAAAGCTGTCTGACCTTGTACTTCCTTTACTTGCAGAAGCTCTTGGCTACACTGAATTTTAAACCTCAGCTCTGTGAAAGTCATGGCCCAGACTGGTGCAAGTACAGTGGTGAAGAGACTTGACGGGCTGTGGTGAGTTAAGCTTGGCTGGCTGCCAGGTGCCCATGAAGCCATACTTTACAAAAATGCATTACTTTGCATATATCTTTTCAGTTAACAGATTGCAGACAGATACATCATGTCAATCTGAGCCAACCATACTGCACCGCATCATTTATTGTGAAAGGGCAATTCTCAAAAATAGGAATTGTTAATTACAGTATCTGGAAAAACAGTGTGGTCTGGAAATCATAGTCATTTTCTACTGCAGAACGCAGGGCTAGCCAAAGATTTGCTCCCTAAACACATGCAAAATTTAGAAGATGTTGTGTTGTAGTGTATGGTTCAGGACTGCAGCCAACAATGATTGTGGCATAGCCTCCACATTATTCTGCCTGTGCTAGTATGCCATAGTGAATACAAATATTTGCTTGCGGTCTTGCAAATCCCACAGTAAGATTCTTTAGTCAGCATTTTAGTCCCAAAACAGGTCTGAATTGGATAAAAACTTGTCCTTTTGCCAATTCTATGCAGCAGGTCATTTCAGAATTGAGATTCATTTAAAATTTCATTTTAATTATGTTAATAACATAAAAATTCAATTCTGACATTTGGTGCAAGTTCTATTATTCTATCTGCTCTTATATCCACACAGTTAACCTGCAATATTGCAGGCAACTCTAATCCACAATCAGAACTTCCCTATACCTTCTCTATATTAAGGTAAAAAAAAGGTGAACTCTTCAGTTCTTTGACTTATGACATATTTTCCAATTTTTATGCATCCTGTATTTCTTCTTTGAACCTACCAAAGTGTATCCATCCCTTTCCTGGACTGTGGGAATCCACATCAATGCCCATACAAAATAATTGCTTACTTCATTTTCACCTGTTTACATAAAGAAGGATCATTTAAGTCTCATCTGATATATGGCTCAAATTGGTTGCTCACTTTTGGCCAATTGATCTGCTGTGGATTGATCACTCATTAATATTCTTGCTCCCTTTTGGGTGACTTTATATTTCTCTGGCTATATTAAAAATATGCTGTTTGCTTGCTATATATAGGTTTTTGTCAGTGTCCTTTAGTTACCCCTACTTCACCTTGACAGTACCTGATGTTTTTATGAGAAAGGAACATGTTGCCTTCTGAGGCACTTTTTCAAATGGTGGTTACTATGTTTGATAGGACCATATTGACCAGCATATTTTTTTTATTACTTCATATTGATTGAATGCTGTATCAATGTACTGGGTCTGGTTGGGATAGAGTTAATTTTCTTCAGAGCAGCCCATTTGATGCTGTTTTTTAGATCTGTGCTGATAACACAGCAGCTGTGTCTTAACTATTGCTGAACAATGCTTGCACAGCATCAAGACCTTCTCCATTTCTCACTCTGCCCCTGCAAGTGAATAGACTGGGAGCAGGCAGAAGGTTCGGAGGGGATACAGCCAGGACAGCTGATCCAAAATGACTAAAGGGATATTGCATACCATATGACATGTTCAGCTATAAAACTGGGTGAGGGTGTAGTTTTTTTAAAGTAGCCAGTGCCTGGGGACCCGGACCAGTCTGCTGGAGGGAGGTGGTGAGGGATTGCTTTAGTGCCTTTTTTTTTTTTTTTTTTTTTTTTTTTTTTTTTTACCCTTCACTCATTAAACTATATCCCCACAAGTTTTTCTCACTTTGCCCTTCTGATTCTCTCTGCCATCCTGCTGGGGAAGAGTAAGCAAGCAGCTGGTGAGTGCTTAGTCGCTGGCTGGGGACAACCCACCACTATCGGTCATTCTAATAATCTGGTTCTGACCATTGTCATCCATCTTTAAAGTGCTAATATAATTTTAACTTTCTTCCTGTTCCTTAGAACTTCTGAAATACAACAAAACTCTTTGAATATTAGCATTAAAATTCTGAGGAGTTATTTCATTATCTCCTTTGGGTGACAGGTGACAGTTAAAAACTCTAATCTAGATTAACACCCTTAACACTAAGTGAAAGAATACAATGGATCTGACTTTGATTCTTTTTATGTATGAAGCCATGCTTTCATTTTAAAATTTCACCTGAAATATTCATTACCAATATGTTAAATCTAAATTGATTCAGAGTATAATTTGGTCACTCAAATGAGTATTTGAAATATAATAGCAAACAGAAATCACAGGAACTATTGAAATGTTAACAATTTTATTGTGGAAGTGCATTCGCCTTCAGTGACAAAGCTCTTCAACTTATTCCACAAGTTTTTCAGTCACTTACTGTTTGTCCTCTTTTCAGTGTGCTTACTTTTTGGTCACACACCATTTTGCATTCATTACAAGAAGAGGCATACCATGCACAGAATGATAAAGAAGTTTATAAAGAACATAATTCAGTGACTGATGGGCCCAAAGGGTTACACCTGCCAAAATGCATTAGCTATTGTAATGTGATGTAACAAACTATGATGTGACTCGCTTGACATAATATAGTATGTCACTTAGGAAATTAAATGAGCAAATGAAAGATTAAAACTAGAAAAAGTCTAGTAGGGAAAAAGTTGCAAATTTAACTTCTAGTTTTATAGAAAAGATGAAATTATGTTCACTGGATAACAGATTGCTGTTAGGTGATCTATATAAAAGTTCAAGATAATTGGTACTGTAGGTAATCCCAGGGTGCTGAATACATCCTGCCTAATGCCAGGAAGTATGACCACAGTCTTGTAGGAACTACTCCCAGCACAACAAATATCCAAGGTAAGGTGTTGATGTAACTTCTTGTAAAAGTAAAAAGAAGTGAACCATACATAACACATTCACAACTCAATTAGAAAAATACTATACAGTGAAGTATTCAGAGAGAGTTTATCCCTACTTCCAGAATACAAAGTGGATAGTTTAATCTGTGAGTTTAAATGGTTAGCCTAACTCTAGATGAAAGAGATCTTTCTTTATCGTTTGGTCAGCCCTGAGTGGAAAAAAAAAAAATTAGACTGGTAACACCTTTCCAGCTACTGAATAAAACAAAAGTCTGTATTATGCAGTACCCAAAAAGTAGCTGTTAGAAACCAATTACTGCTGTATTTGGGCAAGAATGCAAAACACAACTCATGTCTACCAGAATCAGACAAACAAAATATATAGGAAAGAATATTGATCAAAATACTCTGCGAAGTCTTGAGGCAAACTGATTTGTACTGATTTGCGTGCTTGGTTGTAAGACAAGGAACTCTGAAACTTGAAGCAGCATCTTATAACTACAAGTTTTTACTTTCCATTATTATTGTTATTGCTATTGCTATTGTTATTATTATTTTACATTGCAAGGATTGCAAGGGATTCTTCAGATGTTTTGGAAGCCACTGGTCCAGGTAAAAGGAGTGTTCCATTCAAAGTCATACATTCTCCATTAGTACCAAGAGGTTCCACCACTAGCTCTGCTGATTTTGAAAATATAACCTTATGCTGAGGTTAGGATTGCTTTTGGCACTTAATCAGGACAATATACTGGTTTATATTGGACTGCTTCCATGTCCAGCAAAACAAACTACTGAAATACATTTAATACTGATATCTGAGATGCAAATAACATCTGTCTTAACTCGCATCAGATACATAGTCTTGTCTTCTGACATAATAAAAGAAAAATACTTCAGGCAGCAACACAATTGCTGCTAAAATCCAAACAAAACCCCATAGATCAGTCAAGCTATGTAAGGAAAATGTTGACATTCATTTAAAAGCTGCCGCATTTCTGATATACCTTCTGACAATGATGAATACTGCATCATGATTATTCAAAAAGGTATGCAAAATATAATTAAAACACGTCTTTGAACAGGAAGTCTAAAACAGCATGAGAACATGCAGTTGTCTGGCTTTCCTACGTAAAAATGGCTTTATTGCAGAGTGAATTGAAATACAAGTTTTACAAGCACCTTTAAAGCATGCTTAAATTTATCAACGTGATGAATACCTTACTGAGTGCATACTTTGTATCTGGCCTTATGTATACATGTATACATATATATATGTGTGTGTGTATATTTGATAATGAACCCAATTTTGCTTATTTCTAATTTTGAGCTGAAATTGAGAATATCCTTTAGAATTCTTAAATTAATGTACCACTGCAGACGCCTGTGAGGATTCCTGCCTATATGTCCACGTACTAGACTGGTGATTATTAAAATTAATGATTTTAGGTAAAAAGAATGAAATGTGTTTATTGAACCTGCTGCTCACATACTCCAGAGGAATTCTTACCTTGTAAAGCATCTTTGTCATTGTGTGCTCTGAGTGAGGCCAGTGCAGCCTTGCAAGGGAACCACGTTGCAGTTACTTGCTGTATGATCATCCCATCACTGAGAGCTGCCAACCGAGAGTGTGACTAACCAGGGAAAATGTTCAAAGAGATAAGAACTGATCTTTGACATGCTATTTCTCTCTTGCTGCTGTGTAAATCTCAGCACAGGAGAGACACTCACCCCAACTAGGACAGTATAACTAAGTTCATTTAAAATACAATATTCATATAGATAAAATGGTAAAGATCTAGAAATAGATGTGGGAAATGCAACTCTTTGATGGAAACTACTACCAAACTCATAATACTTTGAGGGCTATAAGGAAGAAAATAATTGCCTGATGTGTAAGTGAAATATAAAAGATAAGTGCAGAAGGGCTTGTGCCATGCTGTGGCTGCAAGAAATAGGTCAATATTTTTTTTTTTTTTTTTTGTAAAGGATTAATACAAGAATTGCTTGGTAACTGTGAATACCTAATATTGAGTTAGTTCTGGAGGAATATGGGGAGTTGAGATGGACTTCAGCCACATTGTCTGGTTGGCCTATACACTTTTATTTTACAGAGTCATGAAGCTTTCAGGAGCTGACATCAGAGTAAAGATAAGATTGCTTTAAAAGGATTGAAAATTGAAAAGATCGAGCTGTCTAATGTATTTCTTTAACAGCAACTGAGAAAAAGTCATTTGTATTTGTTGAAGACAGAAAAGGAAGATTTACCTCTGCTGTTTCCTCATTAAGAGGTGCGTATAGCTTTGATTTCAGCTATTTGCTGACTGGAGGGAGATGGGCTTCCCAGCAGCAGTGATAGGGAGTGCCTGAACACCTCTCACTGAGCAGCAGCAGCAATGAGAACGGTACAGGCATTTGGCAGTAAGTGTGAGAGGGGATGTAAAGGGGCCCAAAAGCTCTGTCTGAGGGTTCACGGGACCTCTGGAGTCATGGGACCTCTGGTCTGCCTTGTCACCATGTGAAAGTGATGATGTGTCACAGAGCACGCTCCCGGGTACCAGCTGGCGTAACCACCCCTGGTTTGCTGGAGACCTAACCCAGCTGGAGCTACAGAAGGGAGATGCATCTGCCCAGGCACCGAGCCATCGGGTCAAGGAGCTGTAATATAAAAAAGAGCAAACAGAAAGTGGAAAGATTCTTTGGAGTGGCCCTTGGAGAGGAAAAAACCTGAAAACCATACTGCATACAGGAAGGAACGATTAGAGGTTGAGCTCATACACTTGTTTGGGACAGACAGTCCCAAAATCGGCAAGCAGAGGGAAGCTCCTTCTCCGCTTGCAGGTGTGCATTAGCAGAATAAGTATAGGGTACTGCCAACAGTTGAAAAGGAACAAATCTCCTCAGGGTAGCGTCAGAGCTGCTTGAGCCTGATCCACCTGTCAGCACCAACAGGAAACAATGGAAGATAGTGGACGGAGACATCCATCTGTCAACCATATTATGTGCCTTAGGAGGTTTATTGCCTGCCAGGAGTTCAGATCCAGAATGTTTGCAGAAACATTGCCAAGATTTATCTGACTTTCAAACTGTTACTCTTTATCGGCTATGTGGCACCAACGATACTGCCAAGGAAGACCCTAAGCACATCAAGAGTGACTGCAGAATTATGACAAAGTACCCTTCAACTAATCAGGCTGTATCAGTCTAATGGGATGACATAGAGAAGATGGAGCCAGATTCTTCTCGGAAGTTCACAGTGAAAGGTCATAAGGCAATGGCTACAAGCTGGAAAATGGCAAATTCCAATTAGATGTTGGAAATAATTTTTTTCACCCTGAGGGTGATCAAACACTTGAACAAGTTGCTCAGTGACTTTGTGGAATCTCTATCCATGGAGATGTTAACAGTTGGCTTTATATGATCCTGAACAACATTATCTGACTTTGAAATTGGGTGTAACTTCAAAGTTGTCCCTTGCTCTGAGCAGAGGGTGGGGCAGCACCAGTGGATTTCTAAAGCTTCCTTTCAACCTAACCTTCTATGATTTATGAGACAATAATTAAGACAGAGCACTTCAAATTTTTCTGTTTAGCTAAGTACAGATCCATTTTTTTTAAATGCTAAAGTAGCTTAGAGCCCAATATAACATCTCATAAGCATACAAACAATACTGATTATGCTCTTTAATTGTTTAGATAACTGACAGCTATTTCTGTAAGCAGGAATTTCATATCAGTGCCCTCAGTTCTCATTAGCCAGGCCTAGGTTCTTTTCCCATAAGTTAGATGGCCAAAGCTCAGTTATCTCTTTCCACAGATCAGATAGCAAACTAATCTGTTAGCCCACTGCTTGTTTCTTTCAACTATTAGGCTCTCATCCTAAATGGCATTTTTTTCCTCCTAATCTTAAGGTATAAAGTAATCACAAGACATCATTGTGGAGAAAAACTGCATATTTAAATTGACAGTGATAGAAGGTCTGGAGCATGTGAGAAAGAAAGCTTAATAGGCTAACAACCTTCCTAATGACTGATACATACAGGAGAAGTGAGAAGGAACTGCAGAGTGAGAAGTAGGAACAGAATGCCCCCGTGCCCTCCCCACCCTACACACACGAGGAGGTTTATTGTGTTCAGAAAATCAAGTAATGCCTGCACTGAAGGAAAAAAAATATCCCTGAGAAGCCCCAGTTTAGTGCCTATGGCAATAGTAGCACAGTGGGGATGATGACTGAAAAATCAATGCTGTTGCTCCTCATTGTTTTTCTTTATAAGTAGAATACATGAGAGACAGGAGACCAAGCGTACTTCCAAAGTTCGGGGTCTTACGTACAGGCTTCGGAGAAATGCATTGTTTTATTTTTATTTCATTTTTGTGTAAACTTTTGTTATAAAATAATTTCATAAGTGTTTGCAAAGTTTCAGTTCATAAGTTGCAAAGAACTACTTTGCAGGAGAAAAATGAAAGAGCAATAAATGTATAGAAAACAAAAGATAAAAGTAATGTTTTAGATAACGATAAAAATCACTGGAGCACAGAAAATCAAAATGTAACATTAGTCCAAAAGTCAGAAACAGATTTTTTAAAAATAATTTTTTGACTTATGGAAGAAAAAGTACCAGTAAAGCTATTTAAATTAATCAGAGGCAGGTATCTGCAACAAGCAGAAAATCAACATTTCTTCAATTCTTTAAATGCATCATGTATTTTATAATAATCTCACGATAGAAAAGTATTTAAAATTGCATGCTTGTCTAGTCTGGTTCTCTACAGAAATGATTGCCTTGACAGCTAAGCAGCAACCATACTCAGTACCTTCTTCACTGCCATTTGAGTTTGATGGCACAACATTCAGAAAATAGGTGAATTAGAGGCCTTGAATAATCTGAGAAAGGTGGCTTCTGGAATAGCATGATATGAAGCTGTATGCAAAAGGATTAATATGATTTAACACTCTGAATGAGAGCAAATAGCTTTGGAGGAAGCTAATTTAATTAAAGTAAGAGAGTTTAAAAGGTAAACAAGGGAATGAGAAGTCAGTAAAAGTGACAGAAATGAAAAGATATCAACAACTTTATTTTCCTCAGTCAGACTGTTAACTTAATGAGGGAAAAACTGCATTTTGATTTCAATGTGATTCATCTTTCTTTGACCAAGTATGGACAGATGAACATATGACAATAGGAAAAAATATCCATACAAAGATGGAGGAAAATGTTTTAAATCCTCTTCTTGTTGTGGGCATCTCAGCTCTGACTGTCAGCAACGCTGGCTGTACTGAAGCAGCAAGAGTGAGCTGATTTTGCAGTTAAGTCAAACATAGCATACCCAAGATATACCGATTTCCTTAGTGACCTCTAGAGTTTTTCAGTGCAGATATTTTAAGAGCTTACCTGAATCTATTTTCTAAACAGCTTTTCCCTCATGATAAGTGAAGATACATTGTCCATACACCAAACAGTCTAGGAAGATTGATACTAGAAGGTTCTAGGTACTTTGCAGTTGTCATTTGAAAGTTCAGTGTATGATTCAAGCAAATGTAAAAGTTCAGATATGTTTACAGACAGAAAAAGAAAAAGCAACAGCTAATTTTAGCTGTTTGTATTTTTACACTGAATTATTGTGTGTTCAGATTCCTACAAGTAAGCAATGAGTGAAAGGAAAGTTCCTCTCCCTGACTTTATTCCCCTTTCTGTGTCTGTAAAAGAAATAATAGGAATTGCAATACAATAAAAGAAAAGATTTCATACTCTCCATGGAAAAAAAAAAATCTAGATCTTAAAAAAACAATTCACAAGACTAAGCCAAGCATGCATACCCCTTGCCAGGTATAAAAATTGACTAGGAGCAGACACATGTAAGAAAATCCAAATGTAAGTGAATAAGCCACTTCATGACAATGGTAAGGTCAAGCTAAACATCACAGAATTATATAATATCCTGAATTGGAAGGGACCCGTGAGAATCATCCAGTCCAAGTCCTGATTCCACACAGGGCAGCCTGAAAATTAAACCATATATCTACGAGCATTGTCCAAACACTTCATGAACACCAGTAGGGTTGGGGCTATGACCAATTCCCTGGGGAGCTTATCCAGTGCTTGACCACCTTCTCAGTGAAGAATATTTTCCTAATATCCAATCTAAACTTCTCCTGACACATTTCCTCACATCCTAGGAATGTGGTCATCCCTCAGTCTTCTCTTCTCTGAGATGAACAAACCTAGTATCCTCAGCCACTCCTCATAAGTTGTGCACTCTAGTCCTTTCACCATGCAATGGACAAATTTTCAGGAGAAACTAAAATGACTCTTTCCCCTAAAAGGTCTTGAAAACTGGTGAAATGCTGTAGAAGGGAGCCCAAAGTGCCAAAAGTTATATCATTGATATGAAGAAAATAAAATTGGACTCTTTTTTTTTGTCAAATGGAGGAATTGGAAACCTTCTCATTGTCTTATATCTACTCCGTAAGTGAATGGGGTATCTTTCTCATTCTTTTCCTTCTCTCCTTCCTTCCTTCCTTCCTTCCTTCCTTCCTTCCTTCCTTCCTTCCTTCCTTCCTTCCTTCCTTCCTTCCTTCCTTCCCCAAAGTATCTTTCCTTTCTTCTGCAAAATAAATAACAGGACTCTCTTAAAAAAAACCCCAATCTTGTGGGTTTTAGCTGGAAGCCATTTATGTTCTGCACCACTACACAGTTTCATGTTTCTTGAAGTGGGACACTGAGAGGGTATGACTCCTGTGGGAGGCTCATAGGCATACTGCCCAGTGTTTCCAGACCAGAGGATGCTTTCAGGACCCTGACCTAAGTGAATTTATCATGAATCTCATTTTTGACCAGAAGACAGTATGGTTTCTCTCAAAAAAGAGAAATAAATGTTTATAGAGGTTGGACATAGAAGAATAGGGAAATCAAGGACAAGTAAATGTGTAAAAGCTTTCATGCTTCTCTGGATGTGTTTCCACATTGATTGTGTTCTACCCAATACTGTCTCCTGGAGTCCTCGTATGACAAGACAGGAAGTAGTTCATCCTATTTGTGGGTTTTCAGTGATAAAAGTAAGCAGTTGTTCCAGTCAATCTCTGACATTTTTCTTTTCACTTAAGAAAATATTCCAAAGTTTCCAAATATCCAAATTTTCCAAGCAGTCTTTTAATATGTATTCTGTGATAACAAAGATCTAACATATTATTTCCTTTCAATTTCTGTCCAGATAACATTCTAAAAAAAAAGTAGTTCTTGGAGAAAGAGAAAATTTACCATGTCAGACCTGTGAGATACTCTTGCAAAAAAAACAGCTTTAAGATTTTTCACTTCCACTGCAATATAAATTATAAATTGAGGTCTTCAAAACAGTCTTCATCACATTTTAATTAGTTTAAATGCTCACTAGGTGATTTGCTGAGTGCCCCATTTACACTTCTTATTGCCTGTGATGTAGGCAAGGAAATGAGATTGCCTGGAAGTTCTCTTTCCACTCTGCAAAGCTTTAACTGAGCTTAAAGATAGTCACTTGTAGAGCCTGAAGCAAAATAACCAAGTGTTAAGTGATTTTGCCAAGGATCTTTTATCCAAGAATCAGAATGAACATTTGCACCCCATTAAAAAACCTCTTAAACCTTACAGTTTATGAAGACAAATGGCATTAGCTCAGATCTAGATAAAGCTGTACTTTAATGATGAACTAAAATCTGTACTTCAGTGGTGAAGTAGGGGGGATTCTATTCAAATACAGAAATATGGTCATGTATTTACAAGTAGAGTTTAGATTTATCCTTATTTAATAGACTTAATACTTCTGTTTCTCTTCAACATCAGCAACAGCAACAATGGGTAGCATAAGTAAACTAGTTAGCAAGCAGCACATCCATAATACAGATAAAACTTGTTTTCACTACTCCTTCTGTGCAACTTTGCACAGGCAGAATTGGGATAAAGATCATTAGATACTACCCCAAACTGACAGGAACAAAAGAGGCTTTTTTGTTTTATTTTAATCATACTTGCATGAGAAAGATGCTCCAAAAGAAGCAAATGTCTAACAAGGACAATCTGTTCTCTATGAAAAGAACAGATAAGAGTGGTAAAGCATGAACATATCGAACACTGCATTGCACTGCATTGCAAAGAGAGCTTAGGCAATGGAAGATGAAGATTCATCACAGAAAGAGACAGAAAAGAAAAGATCTTTTCCTCTTGTCATTGCCACAGTATAACAGTTAGGACAATTCAGTGTATTGCCAAAGAACTTAAATGTGAAGTCTCAAAAAATGGCACTGAACTTTGCTTTTGTGAAAAATGTCCTGATGTACAATTGAACTCTAAGTCAGAAAAGAACATCATAAGAGACCACACAGGAACAAAGTGAAGAAATTTTGAAATTCCAACAAATATAAAAAGAATAGTGTAAAATATACATTTCAAGAAAGATTTAGAGTGGCTCCTTTAAATACAGAAATATGTCAATATGATTTCAAGTGAATCTCATTATTTATGTTGTAATATACAAAATATAATTCTGCATATCAGGAGGATTTAAACATACTAAGATACTCTTTTCACTTTTTAATTTCCCTACCATAATCCTTTCCTTCTTAAACAAATATGTTTCTGTGGAATCAGAGAAAAAAAAAAAAAAAGGAAATATACAAGCTTATTACTCTTTCATAATCCCTTTCTTATATAAAATACCTGAACATCTGAATTCTAGTGAAGTAACTCAATGTTTTGACTACATAATGACATAAAAAAACCTGACGTAATGACATAATATCAGTAGATTTGAGTTGTATACAATTATAATGCGGCAGTGAAATCGATAACACACTTGATCGAAAACTTACTCTCTGTATGTCCATGAGTGACTTACCTATACCCACATAAACAGTGATTAATGGACAGATGAACACCCTTCAGATAAAAGTATTTCAGTAAAGGCTGATCAGGTTTGCTAGAGTTTCACCACTAAATTTAATGGCTTTTATAAAGTGGTTTGAATCAGAACATTGATCTCTATCCCTCTTCTATTGTAGTCAACAGCAAGTCTCTATCCCTGATTAACTTTATTTCAGGGAAATTATTTATCCTTGAAAATCTTTCTAACGTTAATGGAAAAGCAAAATTATAATAGCTTTTAAAAAACCCTAAATGTCTATTAAAATTAATGAGAAATACAGATAAACTTAAAAATTAGTTTTCATTACAGAAAATACAGAATAAGACTAAATACTCTTTTGACAATGGAGGCGGTATTAAAAAAAAAAAATCACTCTTGAGCAGGAATACTTAAAAAAATAATCTAGCCATCATTCATGTTTCCTTCCAGAGGTTTTTACTTATACAGTCTTGTTCTTCGGCAGATTCAGGTCCACAGTTTCAAGCAAACTCCATTGCTGTATCAAAATTCTATAGTTAAGACAGTGTCAGGTGTACCTACCCAAAGGCTGACTAGGTAATTAAGTAGAAAACATAACTATCCCTATTTTTATATAGTTGTGAGAATGTTCGAGTATTTATTTGTAAGGAATAAAAAAAATTGATCTTTTAAACACAGCATATCAGACATTTAGAACTGATAGTCTCTGGTTCTTTCTGAAATGCATCTGATTTTCCTTTCTTAGAATCCTGCTTTTAGACAAAAAGCACTAGATTCTGATCTGGTAGAAACAATTGCACTTCCACAATAATTGGTAACTATGCTGATATCCACCACCTAAGGAGCCCATTATGGGAATGGCTTTTGATTTTTAAAAAGTCTGTATAAATAGGCTATGAGAAAAAAAAGTATGCCAGAAATATGACAGAGGCATCAAATGTTAGTATACTGAATATTCTGTATTATTGAAAACTATTTCTCTAGCAGGAGCTACTTCTGTATAGCTAAGCCTTTAAAAACTATAATGTCACAGATAAAACCAGCAGCTAGTGATATAAAAGAGTTAATTTACTAGTTGAGATGATCTCTTTGAATTCAGTTACAATGAAAACAATTAGTTCCTGGATTAAGTAAATGCATTTTAGTGATGCCTAGTATGCCATGTATCGGTATTCCTAGCATATTTCATTTTCTTAGGACTTTTCTTCATGCTGTGTTGTTGATAAAGTTTTCTACTGCCAGTAACTTTTCTCATCTGTAAAATGAGAAAACTCCACATTTTTTAAATCATTTACTCCAGAAATCTTCTGCAAGAAAGCAGGTGTCAGACAGTAGTGTATTTCCAGGTTCTGAAAGGTGCTATGTCACAAATTATTGAACAAAATGAATCTTCAAAACGAAATAAAAAATCAAATTTGTTGGAGGCAATTTTCTCCTGTTTTGAAACACTGTTGTTAATCCATAGCTTCTGTTCAAAAGGTCTGATTTACGTAACTGCCTAAAACTTTCCAAGATCTGATTTGGGTTGCCAAAAGGAAAATAAAGTTCTGATGGTCTGGGGGATATGTGTCAGCCTATGGATTCCTTTTTGTTTTATGAACTATCCTTTATGATAGTAACCTTCAGTACAGATTAGGATCTCCATTTTGTAGTAAGAGTAGATGATGTCTGGTAAAATGAATAAAGTCATCCAGGAGTCATCAAAACAGAATAGTCCTGTTCTGTTCAGAAAATGTGGTTAGTATCAGGAAAAGCACTGACTCTTAATGACTCTGTGACAAGCAGCTACTGGTTACCCCCAGAATTGGGTATAGTGGGAGATTAAATAACCTCAGTGCAAGAATAGGTAGTAGGGATGTAGGACAGTGTGACAGACTACCTTCAATGACAGCCCTTGTCAACAAAGAAGGCCATGAGAAAAAGACAGCTCAGCCGCAGGAAGAAGGTGAGAAGGGATTTTTTTCTTATTATAAGAACTGAAACTTACTGAAACAATCTTTCTCACATACGGTAGGCATTGATCATTACGCATAGCAACCTAACTACTTTGTAATAAATGTAAAATGTATAAATTCCAAAAGCTTGGGTTTAGCTTTGATTTCTCTTTAAAGTATTACACGGTGAGCCAGAGCAACCACAATAAATTGAGAATATCGATGCTTATGTATGAGATGACTAATTTAAAGTTAGGCCTGTTCTGAGTGGAGGGTTGACCAACTGACCTCCAGAGGTCCCTTCCAGCCTGGATTTTTCTATGAGTCTGTGGGAAGTCCTACTGCATTGATCTTGGGCAAAAGTTCAGCAGAGGGAAGAGCTTAATCCTAAGGAAGATTAATGTTGATTAAAGAGTTCCAGACAGTGATTTTCACGTATCCATATTCTGTAAAGACGCAGACTTAAAGGCAGTCTAGAATCTCTTAAAACCCAGGGGATTTGAATGCATATGGGTTCAGTCTGATAACCAAAAATATAGATGTTATTCAAGAAATAGATTTAGGGAGAAACTGAACAGCAGCAAACAGTTGAAGCTGTGTTAATGACAATTTTTCTGTTAGGGTTTGAACGTAGTAGTTAACTTTCCTCAAGGCAGCAAGTATTGGATTAATCTTACCAAATTTAGCTATCTAAAATCAAACGTTTAGCCTACAACAATTGTGCAAACTCTCTCTACTGTCTATAGAGAGAAGCATCTCAAGATGAGATGCAATCTATTATAGAATGAATGGCTGACACATGGATTAATTGACCATTACATGGCTTTGAGCAGTCCAGGACAGACATACGCATATGTATAAAGTTACATGAGGTAATCTACCCTGCATACCCAACAAATATTGTGATTATATCTAATGAGCAGAAGAAAAGGACTTGTTTGAGTAAAACATTTCCTGAATGTTTGTAGTGTACTTATTGCAGAGCACCAGAAAAGGCTGAAGATTTGAAAGAGAGGAAAGGCCTGGATATAAGTGAGGCTGTGAAGATTTGTAATTGAATTAATCTGGCTTAATGTTATAATTAAAAATAATTTTTATTTCAAAGATTCTTTTCTTACTGTTATATTAACCAAACTGCTTATGATGCCTCTCTAACTCACAAATATAATTAGCACCTTTTTCTCTGATACAAAGCCAGGAAAAAAGGATGGGTTGGTTTTAGAAGATGCCTAGAATTGTACAGCTCTCTGAGATATGAACTATCAATTGATAATGCCACAGGCAAAATAACTGGTCTAAAGACATAGATGACACAATGTACTGATGCACAGCTGTAGTCCATTAGACTGTCTCACTAAGAAAACAGAAAAGATACAATTTTTTACAAGAGTCAACAAAAGTCTATCAAGGGTATTCATGCTGAAACAACGAGTCCATCTGATTCACAAAGAGCAAGAGGTGTTAGAACATCACCTCTTGACCTTTAGCTTAGGTATGAAGGGAAGCAGTTCACAGTGAATAAAATAAACTAGTGTGGTTAAAGGGATGGCCTCTGCGAGTCCTGAGCCATGGAAACAGGAATAGAATCATAAATGAAGAAAGAAGTAAAATAACAGCCCAATGTTCTGAATATTTTATATGTTCATATGTTAAAAACCAAACCAAAACAAAACAAAAAACCCCAAACCAAACACTGGAATAGAGGTGGGAAAAGCAAAAATAATTTGAAAGTTTAGTACATAGCCAACCTGACATAATTTTTACTACTAATATTTTTGTAGAATAAACCAGAATGATGGGATATTGCCATCCAAAATTCTATCTCTATCAGAAACATTGGTGAAGAAAAAGAAAAAAAGAAGTGTTGCATCAGAATTGTATGTTTGCCCTAAAATCAAGGTAGAAGTGAGAAACAGGAAGTAGATGTCTTAGGGAAAAAGGTAAAACTGAAAATTAAAAAAGGAGCCTTGGCAACATCAGAGTAAAGCTGATGAAATGTTCACAAAGAGGACTCTTTCTTTCTCTGGGCAAAAAAGGATGCTTCAAAATAGTGAAAAGCTATAGCTCTGTAGATATCTATTGCAAAAGCAATGTGGAGTCATGAGAACTAAGAATCAATCCTTAGAAAATGCTGTGCCAACAAGTGGTTCCAGAAGTGAGAGGACATTTTTACATGGTGTTTATCTCATTTCAAATAAATGTTGCTATATTAGTGATAGCTATGTACAATATAAGTTTGTATTCCATTGAACATTTGCCTAAAAATTTTTCTCCACATCAAGTGAAACAATATTAAATCCTAATATCAAAATTTATTTTGGCAACAATGTATTAAAACTTAGCTTTATACAGTGATAGCTGGAAATCAACATGATGATATATTTCTACATAACAAATCCTCTCACATTATCAGTATTAGATGGAAAAGTGTTACTCAATGTTCCTTGGCTACTTTTTCAATTAGTTTAACTGATTAATAGATTTATGAGACACAGCAAACATCCATTATTTATGTTTTTGGACATGCTTTTTTGCCTATATTAATTTGCTTTAAAATATGCTTGAAAGTCACTACTGGGATGCAAAGTCATACTTTTCCTGCATTTCTTCCATTTAGTGACATGTTTTAGTAAGAATATCCTTTCCTAAAATACTCTGTCCCTAACTGCCCACACCAATAGTAACAGTTGAGTTTTCCTGGGTACTATCATTAATCTTTTGCCAAAATGCAGAAAAGGTCAATGCAGGAATTGAGAGACATGTTCTGTTCTTATTCCATGCACTAATCAACACATGCAGAGGCAGCTGATTTTGTCTCAGCAAGTACTTGCTTCCAGGACTTTATACATATAATATGTGTAAATATATATATATTGTACCAAAACATACTGTATATATTTGAGTTTATTTGATATTTTCTTGGAAACTATGCATTACAGTGATCAGTGTAGTTTAGTGGTCTGTGGATCTCTGGAATCAAAGAAAAAGAGGAATGGCTGAACTCGTAACGCAATGTTGATTCTTTGTTCTTCCCCCTGTATCAGCATCAGACTAGATTAAAGATATCCATTTTCATGTTAACGCATAGATACAACGTTTGCTTTCAGAGAAAATCAAATATCCTGTTGCTTTTAATCAAATTGTTCTTAATACCAGTGGCAAGGACTGTCTTGACGTATTGGTTCTTTCTGTTTCATAATTTCACCAAAAATTAGGATGAAAAGATGTGTTTAGTTTCTGTGCTTAAATCAGAAATAATTAAATATCTTAATTGTGATTAGACAGAAAGGAGCAAAAAGATATCTCTGAAGCCAGATTCCACATCCCATGTTCAAAATAAGGTATTTATTTTGGATTTCAAAACCCATCTCCTTTCATGCTCAGAAATGTCAAATTACTGTTGGATAAAAGGACTGCATGAATGCAATCCATGTGCTATCTGACAAGAGCTATGACACCAGCAGAGTGCAATAATCTTCTGGAAGTCCCAGAGATGGGGGAAAATATGATCATCAGAAATCTTAGAGGATGTAGGAGGCTGATATAGTAATGTCGTAGGCAAAGAAATGAAATTTTGTATGCTCAGAATGGCATATACATTTTTACTGTCTTCTGTACATAACAGAATTACTTTCAGGTAGAAATTGAATTAGTAACTTTATATTTAAATTGTTAGGACTTAAGGCTCCTCTTATCATTCCATTATAGCTGACATATATCATTTCTTATGTCTCACAATGACTAGTGAGAAACATTTTTGATAACAACTCTGAAGTTAGACATGCACTTTAAAAAGTACAATACAAGACTTTCATTTGTCATTCCTCATTCCAAGTATTGAATATTTTATGGCTACATTCAGGAACTGGATGGCTGCTTTAGAATGAATAATTAAAACTAATTTTAAAATAACTGTCTTTGGAGAATGGGTGTCTCAGTGAACTAAACAATTTTTATTCCTGTTCTCAATATATTTCCCTGTAATTTCCTGACCTGATTTGCAGTACATTCTTGTATATTTCAGGAAAGAAATATATGTCGAGTTATGATGATGGGAAATAAAAATCCTGATACTGTAAGATTGCCACAGAGAATTTAGATGACTACGCAGAAAAAAAAACCTCTTTCCACATGAGCTAGATCTTCCTTAAATGTTCATCAAGTCTGAGGGTAGTTTTAATCTCTCCTTTAAGAATCTTGTCTGATCTAGACAGACAATAAATCACTGTATTCCAGAGTTTGCCAGAGACTTTTTAGGAGATGATTTTCCTGTCTAAAAATGTTAAATGATTGGAAGTGTTTTGTGGAAATGCACCGATCTCAAAGAAACTTTAAAGGGTGATGAAAGAGAGTTTTTTCCATTAAGGACTGTGTATTCAATATTGCAGAATATAAAGTGGCCAAAAGTTTAATTCAGATAGAATTTTTATCAGTACAAATTAATTTTTTTTTTACCATTCTTTCTTTTTTTTTTTTTTTTTTAAATTGTATTTGGAAATTACAGTTGTTTACTGGAATCATGGCATTAACTGTGCAACAAAAACATCCAGTCTTACTACTTATTTCTGTAACATTCCCTAGCTGGCTTGGGCAAGCATTTTCCTAAAGAATACGGCTTACTTAGCAGCTCAGAAGAAGCTGTGATGGATTTCAATTCACTTCAAAGCCTGTTTTTGTGTTGCTTGAATAAATATTGAAAATGAAGAAAGTACTCTGTGGCAAATATATACACTTTTAAATATAGAGAACATAACTGACAGAAAATTTCTAAGCAGATATTTTGCCAGGCCCTGACAATGAGGCCTGTGACAAAAAATGTCTGACTTAGATTTGGTTCTGGCATATAAAATAAATATGACACACTAGAAAGAGGTTCAGACAACTAACAGCTCTAGCAAAGTAATTTTTATGGAGTTGTTCAATTCACAAGAACATTCCAAGTTTTCCAGGCATTTATTCCGAATTGAGCTTGTATATCAGGGGTCAGAGTCTCAGAACATGCTCTGAAAAAAAATCCTAATTGGATGAACTGTAGGGACGCTGCAAGATTTCAGGCTAGTGACAGGCACTCTGAGATTTCTAGGCTGCTATCTTTGCTGCTGTTCGATTATTCTAACACTGACAGAGGAAATAGAAAGACACAGAGACAAAGAAAAATGTGGGTTTGGAAAAAAATTGATATGTCTGGCCAGAAACTCCATTGTATAAGGAGAAGTCATAAATCTTTTTCTTTGTTTTTCTTTCTATCATGGCAATTACAATAATAGTGACATCCTCAAAAACTTGAACATATATGAATAAGTGTTTTGAACTCAGCAACCAAGCAAAACTTTGGATGCATTCATTTACTCATTTTTTACTTCAAGCAGTATTTTAGAATGTTCTGGGTAGAAATAAGAGTTCTGTAGTGTTTTTTCTAGTGTTTTGAATGCCATCTTTCCCAATTTCAAATTTCATTGAAGGTCAGAGCCTTTCTTAAAATTTTCCCCCAGCAAATTATAAGATTATGTGCCATTTGATCTGACCCATTTTTCATCAGCTTATGATGCCATTTAAAAAGTAGACCAAACCCAACAAAGAAGTGTTGGCTGTATCACTTGGGGTTTTAGTTCAAATATGAAACTAAAAAGAATACTTAGTAATTCAAACAACTGTTAAAGTATTTAAACCTTGTTTGCTTAAACCATGGAAACTGAAGCCAAGTTTTGTAGAACTGTGGAGGTAAGAAAGGTGTATTTCTCTCTTGCTTTCACTTTGACTGCAGTATCGTCACTGAAATTAATGATCATATAAAAAATCCATATGTAGGATCATGCATTAAGAAGCAAATTATCCTCATTTCATTAGCCTTACAGATTTGTTTATACAGACATGGGAAGAGGAATAGGTGTTATCTGTGTTAATTTGTAATATCCTTGCAAATCAAATATTATTTAAAAGCTAGGCTAATAGCTGTAATTTTCACTTTGTACACTTCCAAGGCACTTTTATACTTCCAAGTGGTATCGAATGCCACTATGCATATTTTTTCTCATCCAAACATTTATTTTGGAAATGGAGACATTTCTAATCAGAAGTTATTTCTGCTTAGATTTTTGATTTTCGATTTCAGTCAGAAACTAAAAAGAGGTGGGGTATGCTGAATGTTAGACTGAATTCTTAATCTGATCTTAATTCTTTTAATCTCACATTGTTATGCAAAACTGGTGGTATGTTTGTTGGGTATTCTTCTTTGCCTTCGTGACTTCGTAAGTAGATTGACAGGGAAAAAATCGTAGCTCTTTGTGACTCCATTGCTGTGACTCCATTACTGGAGTTGTAAAAATCTTTAAAAATAGTCTGAATTTTCCAAATATTATGGCAAATTCCTAACATGTCCAATTTCAAGTAAGAAAACTGAAGCTGACTTCTGGCATCATGCTAATTACCCCTTTTTTGTGCTAAATGCTTGTTTTATCCAAGACTATGTCTTGGTGTTTGCTTTGTTTTTCTGAGAATGCAAGCCATAACCCAAGTCTTATTTTATGTTTTTATAGTGAAAAAAAGTAATACATTTATTGTTGTATCTATAGCTAATACATTTGTATTTTTAGAAAGGTCATTTTTCATGCATAGAGAGGACTTATGGGACATATTACTTAGGTGACAAAATATTATTTGAAAAAAACAAAAACAAGATGGTTGGGGTTAAACCACGACACTTCCATTACTGTTAGAAAATCACTGCGAATTAATGGAAGAAAAACTGGAGTGAAGAAAGTTGATTCCTGAGTGATCCCAAAACATTGCTATAAAAGTTGAGAAAAGATTCTTTTAAAGTTAATATCTTTCCACTTGAATTTACATGTCTATTTTTAAAATAAGAGCATAATAGCTGTATGGAATGTTTTTGTCTTATTGCTTAATAAAACATAAAGTATATATAGTCTACTGAGTACAGCTATGCTAAGCTAAAACTGATTAAATTATGAGAAAAACCTAAGTGCTCAGCATTCCTGTATAAAGGAAACTAGAGAAAAACTTAGGATTTTTTTTTCACACAATTCCAGAAGACAGTAAAAAAGAAGACAATACTTTTGAGTCGCTTTGTTATACTAACAATTTAAGGCTAAATCCTTTTTCTTTGATGTTTATATTTTGTGTAGTATCTGTAAATCAAAAAAAAATACCTTAAGCCAAGTTTAGTATCAAAGTATAGTAACAATTTCATAGCCTTCCTTGTTGCCCCATTGACTTCAGCTTGAAAATTGGGTGTATATAGAGAAAGAATTAACCCTAAATCTTGAATACTTATGGTTTCTTTGTTTACAAAATTATTTTCTACATGAAGATCATTATTCTAGCAATCTTTCAAACTTAATAAAATGTCTTTCATAATGAAATACCTAGTTTTAATTAACATATTTAAATGTAAAGCATTTACCAACATATTGCGCCTTAGACATTATGAGCATTGTTTTTCAATTGTAACCTTAATGGTTTTGTAAGGAAGCTGCAAAACATGAATGGCATACACTTTTAATGACAGTTTTACAGAGGGATAATGAATGGAGGTTGTTATTTATGAGAAAGCACCAAGTCAGTTGGTACCATAAACCTTTAGTTATTACATTGTGTGTGTACAACAAAGCTGATTTACTTTCAGACCTCAAACAGACAACTCTAATTATTCTATTTTACTATGTGATGTTTTTCCTTTGCAAAATAAAACATTACTTTTTTTTGTTTGATTTTTGCTTTTTTCCTGTTTCTTGGAAGCCATTCTGGAAGGCAAACTTATAACGTTGTCCTTTTCAGTCTATTGCTATGGCTATTTTGTTGACATCTAGTAGACGTTCCTCCTTCCATTTATTTGGAAATGAAATTTCACAATATTTTTCAATATGTGCAGTTCATGGAAATAATGGCAGACTAGGAAAAATACAAAATGGCTGGATTTTTGTAAATTCATGATAACTGTCAGTTTTGAGTCAGGGCAATAGAGATGATTCAGTATTCTTTACCAGGAACTATAATTTTTAAGTCTAACCTCTGTGGTGTACTTGATCTTTTTATCAGGCTCTCAGGCTCTAATCACAAATGTTGTCTCCTTTTTTTTTTTTTTTTTCCCTTAAATGTCAGATGCAGTTACTTCTTTCATTTACAGTACTGATCTTAGGATATAGTTTGTCAGTTTTCATTCACTGTTCACATATCTGTACCATCCTAGACTGAAGTAATCAACCTGACTTTTGGCATTTTAAAGTGTATTTTAGATACTGTATAGCCATCAACAAAACATGAAAGACTCTTATAGTACAAGAAAATATTGATGGTTTTAAGCAAATGTAACTCTGAGATTAGTAGCAAAGTGATGCAACTGTCACTAGTCAATTGTGCAAGGAATGTGACTGCTTTAAGGATTGTTTCTATATTTGACATTAAATATTGTTTTCAGGATTATTTTTTTTTAATAGCATGATAAGGCTTCAAAAGGGCAAAAAGTGTTCTCTGTAAGCAAGACATAATATAGGAAACAGAAACAGGAATGAATAAAGCTCATTGGGACATGGATAGCAGCTAGCCTGCACAGGCTGAAAGTAAGGCCACAGCAAGAATGACTGTGTTGCACAGACATTAGGAATGGGTTTCACATGGATGATGGCTGGCATCTAGAAGTTGTGAATCTTGGTAAAGCTAGTTACCTAGTTTTTTTTCTACAGCCAACAAAAGAATATAATCACATCTAACAGGGATCCCCTCCTCAAACCATGCATCCTTAAGTGTCTATGTAGCTATCTAAATCTCTCTCTCTTTTTTTCCCTCTCTCTCTTCTCTCTGTAATAAAGTGCTGAGTAAAGGCCTAGCCATCTAGATTTCAGATAGCTAAAATGAAATAAAGTGAATGCCACCCTCAGTGACTAGCCTCAGATATTATTTTTCAACTTTTCACCAGCTTCTTCTGATGCACAGAGGAATTTAGAAGCTCAGACTTTAAAAGAAAGAAAAATTTCTTTGAAATGGGACACAAACTGTGGATCTCTATTATAATTGCGCTGAATATTGAGCTATGGTTTGATCATTTACTTTTCTTGAAAGACCCTCCTAAGATGGAAAAGACTGGACTGTGTTGGGAAGTTAGTCTGATCATTCATGATGTGAATGGCTGCATTGCCTTCATATGTAAGATGATTCAATGAAAAGTCTAAGAGATCAAGGACAAAAGTTGGTTGATTCAGGATATTGAGAGCAGGAGTATTCCAAGTGTTCTGTCACAGTGATTTTTGGCATGCCTTGACACATCATAGAGTCTGCTGTAGCAATTTGTGCAGCATCCGAAGGGAGATCCATGTGCCAGAAGTTTGATTGGTGACAGATACAAGTTTTTACTTCTCTAGTTCTGCATATGAGTTCAATACCATTAGCTTCTCCAGATCCACCTGCACACATTGCAAGTCATTTGGCACTTTGAACAAACAGCACTATATATACTTAGATAGTAACTGATCTACTTTGCAGCTTGAGAGGTTAATTATGAAAAGCTGAAAGTGTACTGACATTATGAAACCCAGAGAGAATTAGCATGTATTCAAAGTGGCCATACAGATACATGAACTTTCTATTATTCATCCTCCTATATATTATCTAGGAGAGTCCACTGCTGATATACGGTTTAGCATGTTTCTTCCAGCAGGGGGTACCACTTGTTTGTCACTATTATTTTATTAAAAATATACTTACCTACCCAGAGATGCAATCAACATCTTTCTTAGCAAAAGGATAGTCTCACTAGCAAGTGATATAGACAATTGGATAAAACCTTTTGCCATGTTGTCATAAAAGATATCCAGAACAGTTTTTGAATAATTATAAAATTAAGAAATCCATTCATACTAAAAGGCAGTAGACATCTGAACTCTGATACTTTATGCAATTATTGAGTCCTGTATGAAAGACACTCATGCTATCTGTACCTTCAGACAGGTAGTGGAAGTATATGGTGAAAGCTGATGGTCTTGTTCGGCGAGAACACGGCAGCTTCTGCTATGCATCCTGTGATTGGGTTACACAGACACAAAGAGCAAAGCACAGAGAAAATCCTGAGATCTCTTGTAATCTGTTCAGGCTCAGATTTTCACTCTGCAATAAAGACAACAGCAAACTCAACTTTAGCTAGTTCCTTCGGTACACATAAGGGTGTATCTTAATTAGTAGATGGAATTTATTGAAAATTTATGACTGCTGCCCTGGGAAAGTGGAATGACCATTCTCAACCATCCATTCCTTGGCCTCCAGAGACTAAAGAAGGCCCCTCAGTCCCACATCAAAGTTTCATACACAGCTACCTGTGCCATCCCCAAAAAGCACATGAGCTTGGAGAGCACCTAGAGCTTAAAATCTCATCCTGGCTTTTGATTTTTTTTTCTTCTGTTTACCAATCTGCTCCAGATCTTGCCTGTTCTCTGTTACAAACTCTGATGCACAGATTCCTCTTCGACTCTACTCAGCTCTGTGAGCTGAACGTTATGGACTTTATGGCACTCTGAAATTTGCCTGGCATCTGATTATGTTGTTGCCTCAAAAGCTGTCATCTCTTTTGCTTTTCCTGATTCTTCCTTTCAGCTTAATATGAGTATGGCATTTGAATATTTTCACCATGAATTTTCACCATGAATCAATCTGTTCTCTAGGCCTCCCTGCCTCTTTCCTGGTCTCTGCAGGCATGTATATAGCCACTGATGCATGCTGTTGAATATACTTGAGTGGTTTTGCTGATTGCCTGCAACACATCATTTCCCTCTTGCACGCTGCCAGCAGTCACAAGATTAGGCTTTAACTCAGCACTGTGAAGAGAGACAAACTAGAACTGGTAAAACAGAGAACAGGCGGTGTCAAAGTGGGAATCTCATGGTATCATGTCATCACAGTGCAAAGACTGGGACTGAAGAGGTGAGGTGGATTGAAAACTGGCTGAACTGCCTGATTCAGAGGGTGCTGATCAGCAGCATGACATCCATCTGGAGGGCAGTCACTAGTGGTGTACCCCAGGAGACCATATGTGGGCCAATTCTGGTTTTACATCTTCATTAATGACCTTAACAATGGGGTGGAATGCACCCTCAACAAGTTTGCAGACAAGGCAAAACTGGGAGAAGTGGTTGATACACCAGATCGGTGTGCTGCCATTCAGAGGGACCTGGACAGGCTGGAGAAACGGGCAAACAGAAAGCTCATCAGGTTCAGCAAAGGGGAATGCCAATTCCTGAACCTGAGGAGGAATAAACCAGAGCACCAATGCAGGCTGGGGCCCAGCTGGCTGGAAAGCAGCTTTGCAGAGAATACCCTGAAAGTCCCAAGGGACGAGTCAGCCATGAGCCAGCAGTGTCCTTGCAGCAAAGGCCAATGGCATGTTAGGCTGCATTAGGAAAAGCAGTGCCTGCAAGCTAAGGAAGATGATCCTTCCCCCCTGCTCAGCACTGGTGAGACAGATCTGGAGTGGTGTGTCCAGTTCTGGGCTCCCCAATATAGAAAAGATATGGTCTTATTAGAGTAAGTCCAATGAAAGGCCACAAAGATGATTAAGAGACTGGAGCATCTGTCATAGAAGGAGAGTTTGAGAGAGCTGGGGTTGTTGCTCGCTTCATATTAGAAGGCAAAGCTGAAGAGAAGACCCAGGGGCATCTTTTCAAAGTGTTTCAATACATGATGGAGGCGGTGAGAGGAGTTAAGAAAATGGAGCCAAACTTTCCTCAATGGTATCCAGCAAACCGACAAGAGGCAACAGGCACAAACTGAAATACAGGAAATTTCACTTAAACATAAGAACCCCCTCTTTTTTTAACCATGGGACTGGACAAACACTGGAACAGGTTTCTCAGAAAGGTTGTGGAGTCTCCATCCTTGGAGATATTCAAAACCCGACTGGACATTGTCCTGGGCAACCTGATCTAGGTGACCCTGTCCTGAGCAAGGAGTTTAGACTAGGTGATCTCCAGCCCTCCCATAATACCTCAACTAATCTGTCCTTCTGTGATTGTGTGAACAGCATCATTGTCATCTTCTCTCTTTAATTTCAAAGAGCAATGGCAGTGGCCAATCTGCTACCTCTGTGTGAAGCTCAGTGCTGCATACATTAGGTTGCCATTACCTAAGGTCCTCAGAGGCTCTGCAGGAAAGAGCACCGTGTTTCTGAAATCAGTTCAGCTAAGGTGTGAACTACACTACTGACCCAGCCTTGTCAACATTGATGAAGAGCTTGGTATACACAGACTTGCAATTTTAGGCAAATTTAGAGTACCTGAACAGCTGTAATAGAATTTCAGGAAATCCACAGTTACATAAAACGCATATCATCAGGATGACTGATCGAGACTTGTTCCCCAGATTCGATGCAGAACTTATTTTAGATTACTAAATCTTTTACTGACCTGTAAAATAATTTCCATTCAGAAAGGGTGGGATGTGAGGGATGGTAAATCTGAGCAAAGATGATTAGGTCCTCTGGGAGGTTAATAAGCTATGAAGTTGGAAACCACAGAGCTTGGTTGAGACCACCACCATGGTTCAGCGAAACTCTCTGGCGTATGGAGTATGAGGATCACAGTGTGAGGAGTTGAATTGAATACAGAGAGGCAGCAGTGTCAGCCAGTTTTACACCTCTTCTGTCTGATGTTTTTCTCATGGGTAGCAAAGTAGGTTAGTGAGTTTGATACCTTTCTGTGTTCCCCCAGCAGGGTTCAGAGGGCTCTGCTTTTGCATTCAAAAAAGTATAAATCAGAGTACATCTTTTTGTGAAATTCATTCTGGCTTAGGAGACAACAAAATTATTATGTTTTCTGGATTTTCTTCTCCCTTTTATTTTCTTCAGCTTCAGTGTTCCTCCTCAATGCACTTTTATTATGTTTTCTGAATAGGAACTAAAATGGTGATTTCTGAAATACCCATCTGATTACCTTTTAAAGGTTTTACTTATAATGCTGTGTGCTTGATGTTTTTTGTAATGCAAATAGCAAAGGATGACAGAAACTCAGAGATGTCTTGTGAAAAAAGTATATTTAATAAATTTATCTTGGTAGGTCGTCTTCATTTTGATAAGTCCTTTGATTTCATGCAGATATTTTGCAGTGAACCGTAGACTGTCCAAACATAAAAGGAATGATTTCGCAAAAGAATAATATAGAAAATGTCTTAAAGAAACATCAACATCTTTCAACTGGGTCAGAATCACCATCCACCAGATTCTTCATTAGGGTAACAAAGTAAGGATGTGACAGCTAACATCCTGTATCAACGTATGACCTTGCAGTCTTGTCAGCTAGAAGGTAAAAGAAAGCCAGAAAATTTACCTGTTCTCTATAAATGCATTCTGGAAGGAAAAGTCAACATTTTAAAATCACAAATGATACTGAGTAACCCAAAAATACAGATTAAGATCAAATCAACTTTATCTAAGAAGAATAGAAATGTCTTATGAGGATGAAAGCAGAATTGTTTCAAGTTTCAATGTAATTGGTTTCTTTTACAAAAAATGTTTTAAAAATCTTATTTATATGTAACTGCACAATGCCCTACCTGCAGCCTCATTTCACAAAAAATACCTAATGAATTAAGAACTATTTAGAACGTATCTTGTGGCCTGAAGCTTGGAAACAGTGAGACAATTATGGTAATTATAACAAATAGTTATGATAATTTTAAAGAGTCTATATAGGTTCTTACACTGCACTCTAAATGCTTGCTATTATTGAATAAAATGGCATGACTATCATCTTGTATGAGTTAGTTGTTCTTTCATCTTTTCTTCAGAAAGAGGACTTTGCATCAGGTTTTATTTTAGTAGGGATTTATTTTTTTCATATATACTGTTATAGATATTGTTACATATAGTTTAAGGGTGTTGCATATAGTGCATGTGTACACATGGTCCTGTATGTATTAATGAAAGCAAGCTCACATGTATGTATGCTATACTTGGAGCTGAAAATCAAGTTGCTTCCTGAAGAAATTAATTCCTTTATTTCCTTTAATTTCCAAGGAAGCACCTTTCCTTGCAAAGGTAGAGGTAGACTTTTACCTTTACTGTAGAAAACTCTGTTATGCAAATTGCTCATTCTAGCTGTTTTGCAGAGTTTCAGACATATTTAGCTATTCCGCACACCAGTTTTAAAGGTAAGAACATGTTTTGAACTTGATAAAGATCTGGTTACTTGAGAAATGTAATAAACCAAAGAGAGAGAAAGAATCTGGGGCACTTAATCAATGGGAAGCAAATAACTGGAATGCAGTGATGTCAAAAAAGATATCTAGTTGACTGAAGGTAAATTGGTCTAAGGTTCAAGTATTATGTGGAGGAGTAAGAGGCTACATGCTGAATATTAAAGACCAGGAATACTGCTCTACATGGAACTGTTGTGAATCCAACAAGAGGAAATGGGAGAATAAGCCCATAGGCCAAGAAAACTTGCCTATAGAAGGGCAACTTCAGTGATTCAGTTATGGAGGGAAAGGTTTACAAAACAAGGACTAAGGGCTGACTGATAAACATTGATGGAATTATCAATGAAAGAACAGTAACATGCTATATATAATGTGCCCACCTATTTGACTGCTGTATACACAGGCAACGGGGACTATTACTCTGTGATAGGATTAAATCATAGGAAATAATAATTTGAAAATAAGCCAAATTGAAGTTAGGCTTTCTATCATGCAGTGATGCTTTTCAAGTGAAGTCTCTGACAAACTATAAAAATGTCACTGTAGAGGTCTTTCTCCTCACCTGGCCATACACTTCTATGAAACTTGTAGGAATTTAATATTTTTACACCTTTCTCCCACTGTAAAATTTTTCAAAGGGAAGGCAGAGAGATACAAAGACAGTATGATATACTGTTAAGTAGTTTTTGTAGAACTGGGTAGTGGCATTCATGTTTTATGCCATTTTTCTACAAGTATCCCAAATTACTTTTAAGGTATTTTTCTGTACTGTCATGGGAATTTTTTCACTTTGGTTTTCATGTCATTCCCAAATGACATAGCTAGCCAAATATTTTAATGCTTCTAGGACCTTAGTTCAATGATTATTCAAATTGTGCTGTCAGATGATTCAGCGGTATTTTCCTTTCATGGCAGCCCGATTTTCTTGAGATTTGTTGTCAAATATCAACCAGAAAATCTTCAGTTAGAGAAAGGGAAAAGAGTTTGTCACAATGTCATTGATCCTTCTCTGGTTTAAACATAGTTACAGAATAAGGTCTGCATTTCATTGGGATGCTAGACCACTATGCAAATACATCACAAGTGTAGTATTCTGCTTCAATTATGCATGCAAAGTCAGTTCACTTTTCCAAATCCCATTACGCAAAGGCAAACCCACTGACATCAGTGGAGATATACAGATACAAACCAGAACAGAATTTAGCCTCAAATGTTAAAGCTATTAAACAGAAGGAAAAGACAAAATTATTTCTGTCAAACATTTGGGTTCTTCCTCATATGGCCATTCTCCAACCTTATCACAGCAAAAGCAGTCTTAACCCTGTTTAGAGAGGCAGTAATTATTCTTTGTCAATTAGATTCTCAATCACTGAACTATAAACAGCTGGTGGTGCATAACCATCATCCCAGTTTAAAATTATAGTACCCTTTCTTCTACTTTTTTTTTTTATTTCCACATGTTCACTAAATTTCCTGCCATAAAAATATCTTATTCTGCCTTTAAAACTGCTAAATAAAACTAGGAGAAATGGTACAACAGTCTGAAATTATAATGATGGTTATGCATCACCAGCTGCTTGTAGCTCAGTGATTTAGTGTCTAATTGACAAGGGATAATTACCTCTTCCCGTATAAGGTGAACTGTGTTGTCAATCTCTCAACACTACTCCTGCCTCTAAATATACATTACAAAATAAATTTGAGGAAATTATTTTATTTTAATAGTTTTCTGTATATTATTGTCCTGAATGTATAAAAATAAACAAATTATTTGCTTGTTTTCAAAGAATATATTATTAATAGTAACTTTTAATGAGATTTTTACATCAGTGTTTTTAAAGTGTGGGCTAACTATTACAAATTAAAATATGCATTTTTGGCTCCGTAGTTTATTCTGACTTTACAACTTAAAAATCAATGTTGATTATTTTACATACTTTTTTTGTAGCAAGCATGGTTTTCTGGACAAGACTGACAAGATAATCATCTCTAGAACTCATCTGTCAAAGCAAACGCAGTGAAAACGCCATGCTAACCTGTACATTCAATACTAGTGGTTAATTGCATTAACTGGGTAATTTTCTAACAATGAGCTGTCATCTCTTTTTGCATTCTGTTCAACTCTCGACATTTCATTTTGAGCAGGAATACCATTTAGTTCTTATTACACATTACTGAGAGCAAGCAAGACATTTAAGCTAGAATTCATTTTGTTGCCTCAACATATACCCCTGTAATTATATGATCTGTACCAGGTCTTGGCCAGCAGCTCCTCCCAGGAACTGGCACCTCATTTCCAGCTGTTTCTGGGCTCTCTCTCCACAGCCCCACCATTTCTGTAAGCACCACAGTGTATGAAGAATGCTGAGAAATGAATCCGTTTCAAAACTGGGTTTTGGCTGCTGCTGCTGCTGAAAAAGGAACAGCATACAACCAGCTCGTTGCAAGAAGTGATCCTGCCCTCCTCAAGCTCAGGTGGGGGAGCTGCACAGCACTAGCCCCCTGACTTAGCTGAAGAACAAGCGCTTCTGTGGATTTCATTTTCAGAAAGACTTTAGATTGGATATTAGAAAAAATTTCTTTACTGAAAGGGTTGTCAGGCATTGGAACAGGCTGCCCAGGGAGGTGGTGGTGTCACCATTCCTGGAGCTGTTCAAAAAACGTGTAGACGAGGCACTTCAGGACATGGTTTAGTGGGCATGGTGGTGTTGGGTTACAGTTGGACTCGATGATCTTAAAGGTCTCTTCCAACCTAAACAATTCTATGAGTCTATGATTAACAAACTGATCTGATTCAGCAAAGAACTGTGGGACTGTTGGTGTCACTACAAGGGAGAAGGTGGAAAGACGTAGCCAGAGGCAGATGGAAAATGGTTGCAGAGCCAATGTAGTCTTACCTCAACTTACGTTGCTTCATGCAACTGATGTTGCTATGAAACCCACAGCTAATACCAGACATCTCTTTTTTGGTGACACAGTCTACTTACCTTAGACATGTAATTTTAGGCTGAGATTAATCAGCCTTTAGAGATTTTTTTTTAATTCATTGCTTCTGTAAAGAACTTAGACTCCCTATGACTTTATACTTTAAAATGCCTGTTAGACAAGCTAAATCTCACCTTATGTGTATATAGGGGTTTTTTTTAGTTTCCTTTTCCTGAGAACAAAATGGTGAAATCCAAACATGTAGTTAAATAATTTTTGGTGATCTGCAACATCCACAGGTATCTAATAAATACCATTTATGTCATTCCAGCTTTGCTCCCTTTTCTTGCTGTCTTCACAAACTGAGTTCGAAGGGCTGACAGTTATACAGACAGTGGTGACCACAAAGACAGAACAAAGAGAATGGGAAGGCAAACTAGTAATTTTTTTAGCCAACCGAAAGAAAATTAACTTGAAAGACCCCTGTTACTGCACAAAAAAAAAAAGGAAACTACTTGAAATGGAGCTTCTTTAGACTAGAAACTATCTAACAAACACAACACAACTTGCTTCATTATACTATCATACCACTGACCCTAGGAGAGCTGGGGATTTTGGAACGCAGTGGAGCACCCAGACTAGGAAATCTAAAATTTCACAAAATCTCAGATGAAAACTTAAAACATAGGATCAAATCCAAGAATAACAACAGTGTGATTGTACCTTTAGAGGCAAAGACACTGATTGTCATATTCCTTATACCAGTTTCAGTGAAGCAAAGTAACACATGTCTCAGAAGCTAATTGAGCTCAAAGTCTGATTGAGGTTTTCATGATTTAAGTAATGTATTTTCATAGAACTGATAACTATAAGACAATGATAAATGTGACTCATTAATGTGATAAAAAGTGAGCTCTCCAGAAAGCTCGCTTCATGTATATTAGTGACCTTTGCACTAATACAGTATTCTGGACTCATGCTCCAGCATTAATAGGAGAATAAACAACTAGATCAGCTTCTCTGAAATTCTTACGCTCTTTCAGACCTTTGCTAGTTTTAAGCGGGTTCATATCAAGTAAGTTGCCTACTCATTTTGGAATCCAGGCTTTACAGAAATAATTAGTTTTCTCTTAAACAAAATACCTGTTTTAACAATAAAACATATGTGTGGGTTTCCTTGTATTTATTTTCTTGTTTTGTTTGCTTTGCTCTGTTTTTCTGCCACAGGATTTTCTCATTTTGACACTGCTATGATTTTCCAGCAGCATTTTTCCCCTATAAAAGATGTAAGGACTGCTGAGTTTTTACTTTAGTTCCTTCTTTTAAGATAATTTCCTGTATCTAAAAAGTATCCTCAAGCTGTGAGCTATCTCAACAGAAATTTCAAGGACTGCATTCACTAGAGATTTTTGTGAAGTAAAAATCTGCTAGCCCAATGCAAACTAGCATGAAAGTTCCTGAAAATAAAGAAATATTATGTTAGTATTCTAGAGTCTTTGGTTGTCATTTCATATATTGCCTTTGAAAATATTTCTTTGCTATTAAAACCTGTAATTACATGTATCCACATACTCATGCAGAAGATATCCAAATACTGCTAATTGGAACTGATGGATTACAGCTGAGGGAATTGAAATGTATTACAGGTCATTGGCTCTGCCCCTTGTTTACCATGAACAGCTTTAATCAGTCTTCAGTATGTAATAACCATAAAGTATTATTTTGAAACAAAGAAAGGATTAAACATAAAAAGACAAGCACAGCAATGTTAACAAGGGAAAAAAATGTTTCCTGGACTTGATATTTTCTTTAAAGTATTCTTACACAAATCTCTGTGAAGTCTCGTATACTCATCTTTCCATACGAAGTAAGAGCATTTTTTTTACCTCCATCATTAAATTTTCCAGACATAAAAATCTATAGATTACTGTGCTTTACACCTGTAGATTTCCCTGTATGCCACTTTCTTCTTGACAATATGTATTTTAGGAGCTGACCCATTCCCTCTGTGGTATAATGAGAGGCATTGCTGTTGAAGAGATCGCCTTCTCACTGGGGAAGATGTGTATGGGAATGCATATGGTTCACAGTTCCTGATAACAACATAGTTCCAATGGGTCACTGAATGGATATGGTCACATTTTTGCAGGTCACATTTCTAACCGCTTCTGGCAATTTTTTGACTAGTGCTGAATGATAGGTAATCTCAAGAAAAGCATAATTCTATCTAAACTATGTACTCTAAAATGTTGTGGAAATCTCTGATACTTTCTTGCCATGGAGGAACAGATACTGCAGAGGGAGTTCCTTAGGAAGTGTTTAGTGGCTCTCAAAACTTCAGGCTCTACTTCAGCCTAATCATACAAAAATATGAAGCTGTATCAAATTTGAAGGAATGGGCATGCTGTGAAATACAATATTTTCCAAATTTTATGACTGTGTAGTGATATGCTGGTAAGCTATTTGATTTTTCCCAGTTTTATAGAACGACATCATGCGAGACGTTGGAATCAAATGATTCAACTAATCATAATGTCACTGTAAGGGTATGTGGAGGGAAAGAGCGTCTGCTCCTTTAAGGGTGTCTGGTCAAGGAGCTTTTTAATGCAAAAGGGATAATAAGAAAAGAGGAAATCCATAAACAAGAACATATAGAAACACAAACTTGATGGACAAATAAGGGAGGCAGTAAAAAGAACCAAACCTGGTCACTCACACTGATCGATAAGTGTATGTGGAATATGGGAATGTTTATTTCATTAAGATTGTCTGATGAAGGTTCCTGTCAAATGGGATACTGAGGAAAAGGTGGAAGCCATAAACTAAATATGCATAGAGACACAAACCTAACAGACAAACATAGCAGAAACAAAGACAAGAAACAAACCTGATCAGCCATACTGATTGATGGGCAACCAAGAAACTGCAGGCAATCCCGGACATCGCAGTTGGCAAGGATGCGAACCTGAGGGTGCAGGATGTTGGAGCTGGGGTCAGTGGCACTACGCCAAGGGAGAGCCAATGTGCAGGGTGAGGAACAAAAAGGAGACCAGACAGATAGGGTATAAAAGGGACTGGTTGCATGTAAAAATGGCACTCTTGTGTACTGATGTGTAACTGATCCCTGGGCTTGATCACCGCAGTCTGTCCTGTCTTCTTATTAAATTCTTCCTTAGTTATCTGTCTGTGTAATCTCACCCTCTGTCCCGTGTGTGTGAGTGTTGCAAGGACTGGCAGCTACTGGGGGACTAGCGTACATGGACTGGATGCCAGCTACTGGAGTCAGACCGGGTGTGTAGGTGCCCCTGGCCTGTCATGTCAGCTACAGGAGTAAATGGGGTACCAGTGTCAGTGACTGGAGTGGGTGGGGGTCTTTAACCTCCAGCCACTGTGGGGGAATGGTGTGTGTCTCAAAAACCAGCTCCTGGGAGGGACCAGCATGAGTGAGGTGAGTGAGGGGCTCAGCACCAGTGGAGCGGGACCATGGGCCACAGTCCATGTGCCTCATGCCGGCTGCTGCGGGGGGGGGCGAGTGTCTGTATCACCCCCGAACTGGGTGTGCGTGGGGGTGTGGTGAATACTCTATACCCAGCAAACTCTAGCTGGACTCACCAGCAAGTAGGAGGGACTGGATCTGGGCAGGGGTATCAGGTGGGCAGAGGGTCTGTGCTGGTATTCAGGGGGATCCGTGGGTGTGGGGTGCCCACGGGACTAGCGTGTGAGCGCATGTGTCTGTCTGCAGTGAGAACCAAGCTGGACCAGACGGCAAGTAGGGGACCTGTGGGGTGGTAAGAGGGTCTGGGGTCTGGGCAAGGGTGCCAGGCAGACAGAAGGGCTGTGCCAATACGTGGGGTTTCCACAACTGTACATGTGCTTGTAAACCTGGAGAGTGTCGTATGTGTGCCTGCACTAGTGACCTCTGCCAGCTCAAGAGGAGGAAAGGACTTGGCTGGCTGTGCTTGTGTCTGGTGGGAGTCCTATATGTAGGTGCTGTTGACGCAGTGCCTTCTCTGTGACCATCTGTGTGACCAGCCATGCCACCGTCCTCTGTGTGTGGGTCTCTGGGGTACGTGCTCGGCTTTCCTGCTGGAGGAGCCTGCAGGTAGGAAAGGGACAGCCGTGTCCCTCAGCCTGGGCAGAGACCTCAGGGCACCTGGACCTGAGTGCAGTGGCTGGGTAGGAAGGAGTCCTGCATCAGGTTTGCTGGAGGTGGTGGCCACGCTTTTAACATCCCTTAACAGTTACAAAGTAAATAAGGAGATTAAATAACCACCTCACTTTAGATATTTACCATATAGCCATCTATATCTCAGCTAACTGTGTCAACTAGCCTCGTGTGTCTGGTGCCAGCTGTTGGGTCCAAGTGTCTGTATCATTCCCAAACCAGGTGTAGTGTGTATTCACCAGCAAACTCTTTATAATCTGTGAAATGAAACAGTCACCTTGGGAAGTTAATTCATCTCACCTTAATGTGGATGTCTAAACTAGCTCAGATAAAATCTTACCTTAAAAGGGCCTATTTCTCTTTATTGACTGTAGGGAGATTCCAAACAGTTCAGCTGTAGCTGCCTGCACTGCAGATGTCTACAGTTAGGTGAGATTAATTTCATCACAGGTACCTTGCAGTATTTAGCTCCATGTACATGATGCTTAAACACCCTACTCAAACATACGCTTCAAACATCCTTGCATTATACAAGTGCCTAAACCATGGTAACACGCTTACTTGGATACAAACAACCTGAAAACTTAAAGAGAACAAATATAAGGAATTCTTCTCTCATGTACATTCTACAAGGTTCCTATGACACAGATAAATGGGACAATTTAATGCAGAATATATATTTCTATCAAATGTTTGAATTTTTTTAGGCTAATTTTGTCTAAACACATCTTAAGTTATCACTGAGGACTTTAATACTGCACTGTATATACCTATTTATGTAAATTCTCAGCTGTATGCTGTCTGTAATCATGTAATTCGCACCATTCGCATCAGCAGGCTCAGACACAGATGACATTTCACAAATATGAATCATCAAATATATTCTGTAACATATCTGTAATTTCTATTTTGTAACTTTAGCAATGTCAACCTGAGAATCTCAAGTTTGCCAAAAGCAACAAAGAGGTTGGAAAGAGGTTTTTAGAAATTACTTTTATTAAATTTGGTTTCTTTAACTTGTGTAAAACAATGTCATAGTTTCAAGAATACTACCAATCTTCTTCTGCATAAAGCATAGAGGCTCGGCCCTGCTAACCATTATTGGAGAGAAATATATATAAATTAACTAAATGTAGAAATGTTTTGAATATTTTTCATGTTTAGCTAGACCTCTTCAAATAACTCACTGCTGATGAAAGAATTTGCCCAGGCCAACTTAGAAATGCACAAGAATTTAAGTTATCTGTTAGGGATAATTCTTTAAACTACCATTCTCTATTCAGACAATCTTTCCATTATGAAGGGAAAAAAAAAAAAAGGCGGCAAAAAACAGTAGAAAAGAGAGGGCTTTATTGCACTACCTAATTATTAACTATGAAGATATACTAATTATTATTTTTAAATGCTCTGAAAATTAGCTGCATCAGTCTTTCTGTTACTGTTTGGATATAGATTCTTAGCATCACTGGCTTTCCCAAGTATGTTGTCCTCTATGCTGTATTACTGGTTTTTTTTACAAAAACACTGTGTAGCTATTTCTCAACACTGATATATTTCCTCCTAGTGTAATTGGCTGAGTGGTTGAACTAAGTGACAAAATTGCAAGGATTTGCATGGTAATGACACAATTACTTTTTAAAAGCTATGCAGTCTCTATCTATTTTGATCACTTTTTGATCACCTCTGTGCTTTGAATAGCCCATGTGCCCAGAATATTTGTCACTAGCAAAGAAGCTATCTTCACCTAGAACCCCTTTGCCTGAAATAAAAATGTCTATGTACCTGAAAGAGAAGATTAAAAAGTACTTTTCAGCTGGAAATTATCGGAAACCTAAAACCTTTTATATGATTCCTGCTTTATGCATTTTTTCCCACTTACTTGACATTTTTTTTTCTCCTTATAAATAAAAAATAATGTTCCAGAATAAGCATCATATATTTGGGGTTTCACTGATTTCTGCATGGATCTTTTCTGTCTCTTGAAAGTCCTTTTAAATTATAAAAACTTCAGTACCTCTGAAAAATGGATTAAAGACACATGGAGGGGCAGTTCCTTCCATCTAAAGAAGGTAGAAAGAGAAGCAGTGGTGTCACAAGCATGCAAGTGAATGCAGAAGCAATGTTATCACAGCTATGATATTCCTTTTTTCTCATTTCTCCTTTCCTATAGATCTTTAATTTTCTTAAAGCACTGGGTGTGAGACTAATATTATTAGCCAGATCATCCATATCCACATGTTTATTGACCTCTTTAAAGAGCTTCAAGAATATTCTGAAGCACGACTTTGCTTCACAGAAGCCATGTTGGCTTTCCCAAACATAAGTCAAATTTATCCAGGTGTCCAGTAATCTTTACAACCCTCCAGTTACTTTGCTGTACACCTCAGGTTTTTCTTAAGGTTAGTGTCACATATGCCATCCTCCAGTTTTCAGACATAAAGGGAATTTTAAGTGAGAGGTTCAAAACTATCTTCAGTCCTAGTGAAATTTTACTGTTTGTTCACTCTTTTGTACCACAACGCTTCCACAATAACTTTGATTTCAGACAGATCTGAGTCACACCCTAACCTCCCCACTACATCCCAAAAATATCGTGCTTGAGAACCTCAAGAGTTTTCTTCTACAATGAACAACTCAGATAATTCATTTACATTCTCTGCAAGGGCCTTGTCTCCTCTGAGTGTCCCTGTAGGGTTCAGGAAACTTAATTACTGATTTCAGGCCTCAAGCAAAGAGCTGGCCATGAAGATTCAGACAATTTTCCTGACTTTCCACTTTCCACTGTGTCTCTGCTGCCTGGAATTAGAAATGAATCCTTCCTAGAGGGATTCTGCAGGAGAACCAGGCAGCAGAGCTTTGCTACAGGAAATAAAGTAAGATGTAAGTGTGGAAAGAAATATGAGAAAGATATGGACATACTGAAACAAATCCAGCAAAGGACCACAAAGGTGACTAAGGGACTAGAGCATTGGTCATATGAGGAGAGGCTGAGTGAGCAGGGACTCTTTAGCTTGGAGAAAAGAAGGCTCAGGGGGGATCTTATCAATGTGTACAAATACCTGATGGCAGGGAATGAGCAAAAGGGAGCCAGACTATTCTCAGTAGTGCCCACTGATGGGACAAGAGGCAAAGGATACAAATTAAAACACATTAAATTCCATCTGAACACAAAAACCCCATTTATTTTTACTGTGAGGGCGGACAAACACTGGAAAGAGGTTGCCCAGAGAGGTGGTTGAGTCTCCATCCTTGGAGAGATTCAAAACCTGACTGGACACAGTCCTGGGCAGCCTGCTCTAGGTGACACTGCTTGAGTAGGGAATTCAGACCAGGTGACCTCCAGAGGTCCCTTCCAACCTGAGCAATTCCATTTTTCTATAAAAGGTCTTTTTGTTGATGTTTTCTTGCTGGTGCAGACTTTAAATTTTACTGTGTAGCTCTCCTCTTCTTTCAAGTTAATAGAGTGCCTCTGATCTCTTTGGCATGAGTAGCAGAAGTAGTTCAGCAGTAGCACAGCATTAAATTCAGGATGCTTGGCATGCTGAGTTTTTTCCCTAGATGACTGTAGGCTGAAGGAGACCTAACTCAACATTTGTGACTTTGGTAGGTTCATCTCTAACTAGTTAGTCTGAAATTATTACCACACAGTCACAGGTCCATTAAATAAAAATGGAGATATAAGCTAACAACAGTGCTGCAGCTGTCTCCAGCAAAGACTGGAGCACTAATGAATTAAACACTACCTTTTTCTTACAGACTGTCTGAGATACTCATTTACATTTATATCAGTTCTGTACCACTACTTATGATCTTATTACTGTGGTTGTTGTTATTACAGTTTAACCTTGCACTTTGTTAGTCACTCAGAACCATCCTAGCAAATAGCCTGAGGAATTCTACCCTAGTAAATTTTCAACAGACACCATAATAAAATATTATGGGAATTATGCTAAATTTCTTGTATCAACAACACTCACAGTTCATTAACTTATGTCAAATAGCTCCTAGTATCAGGGCCAAGTTTCTCTCCGCTCTTTTTTCTCAAAAAACGGATAAAAAAACCCCACAAAACCTTGTTAAGTTTAGCATTTTCAGATTTTAGCCCATTCTCACTTTTCTGTGCACAAACACATTATATTAGAGAAAGTACTGTACTGATGGACAACTTCTGTAGTGACCACACTCCTCTTTATCCCAAGAATCACAGGTTTGAGGAGTCTTTATAGATGACATATCTTAGTGCATTTTTCAGTCAGTCTTTGAGTCCGTAATGCTGGTTTTATCTCCCATTTTATAAGATTTTACTATATTTATCCATTGCTTTGACTTCCCTTAGCTAAGGGCGAGCTTACCTGTAATAAAACTGGTATAATAAAGAAAATGCTGTAATTATAAGTTCATGTTAAAACACCTTTCCCCTTTGTGTCTTGTACTGTTTTCTCTTCTATGCATTTCTGATGTGGTTAAATTTACAGTTATATACATCAATAAATTGTTTTAAACTGTATTTATTATCATTTTTAATGCATTTCAACAGAACTATTTTTTAATCAATTTGTGTGACTCCAGATTAATTTTAAACTTGGCCTTAACAGAATCAATACTTAGAAAGTTTCTTAATCTTTCACAGAGAAAATACTCTTTCCACCATTACCTCAGAGGTAATAAATGCCACTATTATCAGGAACTGAATTCTGAAAGTAGACTTTTCCTTGCAGAGAGGTGGTAGAAACATGAACACATCTCCCCATTCCTTATACAAACATATCCTTATAATCTTTTTATCAAGTTTCAAGACTTCACTTAATACTAACACTCAAGTATTTATTTTATAATTCCTAATGCTTGAGTATTTAAAACATCATTTTTTTTTCATAGTGGCTGAATTACATTATTGTAATTTTTGTTTACTGAAATAAAAATGAGATCTCAGATTTTTTGAAAAATAAAGCATAACAGTGAATGAAATTCCCTTTTTTCTGCTTTCTTAGGATATATTGAAGAGAGGAGGTACATTTACTACCAGAAGATTTGGTTAACAGTTCTTTGTTGCAATATATCCTTCAGGGAAATTATTTTATAAAGCCCAGTACATATAAAAGTCTTTTACCCTTCTTCATTCTACTTTTAATTCTATATCACAAAATAAATGAAGCAAATAAAGAAAACAAAACAAAACATTTTGAGCCTACTGCCAAGGACTTAAAAAAATATTCGTGATATCCAGTCTTTGAAGCTGTTGCCACCATTTGATATTTGATATTCTCAAAGAATTTTTCATTTTATATTCCTCATCTGATATTCAGAAATAGTGGCTAACTATTGAAAAACACATTTTCAGATGTTTTAAGAGGGTGCAAGCATTCATCTTTTAGGAACATACTTCAGTACTCCTTTATATTCAAAGATGGGGAAGTGAAATAATGAGTAATTATAAATGCTTTTAGCAGATGAAGACAAAGATTTATAACATCTTTTACATAATCTTCAGGATGAGATGATGAATTATCAGTAGTGTATTTTGCTCTATGATACAGTCTATAAAAAATTGGGAAATTAACTAGAAGAAAATCACTGATTTTACATTCACTACTAAGCACAGCATTCTCTTCTGCAAGTGATATAATTAAATTTCATATCATTTGTTTTCAGGATCTTTTTACTTTCTCAGGTATTTCTATAACAATTTTCATTTCTATTTTGAAAACAATCAGGCAGATGATAGATTGCTCTCCTATGACTATACAGTAGCAAATGACTTTTTGAAACATTTTGGAATTCCTATGTTTTGAGGTATTAGTGCCATAGAGAAAAATATGCCATTTTTCAACTGAGACTTAATTGTTTCTTCAGTTGAAAGAAGATGTAATAAACTATTAGTGACACATGAAGCTGTAGTGTTACCAAGAGGTTTCACTTCAGCTAAGAGTGAATTCTGGAAAGCAACATTACTCAATTTGCTGTTATAATCAAATGATCTGTGTGAATGACTATGGGTAATGCACTGATACTCATTTGTTGCCTCCACTTCAGTCTGGTTTTTCTCTTTCGTGTTTCCACATTTCTTATCTACAAAACATTCTCAAGTCTCCTATTCCTAGACTGTATGTTAAAATAATTTTTATGGTTTTTTGCCCTAGTTGCATGCTGTCTTACAGCTGACAGTCTATCATGAACAATGAGGAACTTCTTCCTCAGAAACTGCAGCATGTTTAGATACCCATTACTATCTTTGCTCATCCATATAAAACCATGTGTCTGTTCAGTTTTTACTGCCACTGCCATTTTCAGAGTGAAGATGTAACCAACACGATCTTATTAACAAAATGACAATACACTCATATCAACATAAGCATTTGTTAAATTCAATCTTAAATAGCTATCACTGTGTCTGTACTGCATACTTACCTGTTGAAGTCTGGCCATCAAAGTGTCCATATTGTAAGATAAAATAACTTTTATGCACAAGTTTGACTATATGCAGTAATACATTCTGCAGTTTTGGCAGATAGACTAACCGCCAACTACTTTCCAAACTTGCCTTTTGGCATTGCAGGGGTGCTGTAATTATTTCTGTAGAAAGTTTGTAAAAAAAAAAAAAAAAAAAAAAAAAACAAAAAAAAAAAAACAAACAAGGAACAAAACCCAGCAAACTCTTGGTTTAACGCTGCTATATATATTACTGTTGTCTGACATCAGGTCTGGTACACAAGTCAGTCTGGAGAAATAAAACAGCCTTTAGCTAAGATAGATGAGAGCTGATCATTCAGAAATCCCCCCTGGGAATGAATGTCCTTACATCTTCTTTTACTGATTTCCAACTCTTTTTTTCTCACTGACCAGATTTCTCAGTATTCAAGCAGAAGTCTTATTGTAGGACCCACGATAATTTTTGATAAAGCCTCAATTCTCACCTCAGTTCTTCCCTGAAACTCACACTTAGCTCTCCTCTAAACTTTAAAGGCCCTTTTCCACCAGCCAGCAGTCCTTCTGCAATCTTCTCAAAACACTACAAAAAGAAAACACAGCAAAGTTCCTAAGGATCAGAGTCATCTATTTTCTGAGTGTTAAGCCTGAATAAAGATTTTCAGAAAGCTTTAATAAGGCTTCTTGGGAGAAATTCAAGACACTGATGACCACCTTGCTTCAAAACTCTATCCTGTAAATAGTACTCAGAGGTCCTTTGAAGTAAAACTTATTAGTGACAACACATGACAATCATTTATTCTGTGTACCCCGTGAAGTATGTTTAGTTTCTTCCTGCATTTAACACTCACTCACCCGACTTGCAAATGCAAAAAACAGAAGCTTTGATTTTTTCCCAGTTTTACATAGAAAATCTCAAATATTCAAAATGTTTATTTCAGCTGTGGAATTCACTCCAGTCTCAAGACAACCTGAAATGAATTTTTTTTTCTTTTTTTTGAGCCTTGTGTTTAACTTCTAGGGCTCTGATTTCACATGTATTTCTCTTATCTAGAAAGCTGGCTTACATTGGTTTTCTTTCCCCTCATTCTGGGAACCTTGACTGCCCATTCATACCTCTACATCTTCTTCTCCATGTTGGTAAAATTATTTGTCCCATAGTGAACCAGAGTGATGAACTCATTTGAGTTGACCACAACCCTTGGTTTTGGTGTAGAATGGGGAAATAGGAAATTTGCTCCTGAGAAAACTGTCAGAAGAGCAAAAGTTTAGGTCTATTCAGCAAGATTTCATCCCCTAAAAAAAAAAAATCTTTGTGTGCATGCTATCCATTTCAACCTTTCCTTTACTCACGTGACACACAGATGAAATATGGGAAGTTCCTTAAAACAGAGGGAGGGAGAAGGAAAAAGGTTATCATTAAGAGGCAAATATCCCTAGTATTCATCTCAAGATGAACTCTTGTACTATTTTGACTTTAATTTCTATATAGAAAATGCTGGATTTCATATTAAAACTATCATATATGATTTGTATTTAACTTCAAATAGTGTGCACTGGATCAAAATTAGTACTATGAAAGCAAGATGATTCATTTTTAAGCTTTAGCCTAGTAAGCATAAATGAAATAAACACATTTCCTTTATGTTTAGATAAGACCAATTAAGTTTTTTATTAGTCTTTTTATGCCTTAATGATATGTGCAACAGAATCAAGCAGAAGTTAACTAGTGTAGAAAAAAACCCCCATGGTTCCATTTTCCAAGCTTTTTTCTTTACTAAATAGAAATGAATTTCCTTCTCCAAACACTTCAAAATCTAATTCTGCTCTGTTCATTCAGGCAAAAAGCTTCATTGAAGTGACTGTACTGAGAATTTCACTTGCACTGAGACCAGGATTTCAGACATAAAATCTACCTATTCTAACAACCCTATTACTGAATAGTAAAACAGGTAGCTGAACGGAGAAAGTACCAAAATAGGTTCATGGACAGATATGACAGAAGTCTATAAAATCATGAATGACATGAAGAGGATGGTTTGGTAATGATTGTTCTTTTTATATGAGACCTAGGAGGCATCAGACAAAATTAGTAAGAATCAAGGTCCAAAGGAGTCAGAGAGAAATAGTCCTTACTATATCAAGACACTGTGGAGCTCCTTGACTGAAGGTGTAGTAGATGGTAAAAGTTCACAAGGTACACTGAAACTGGATGAGTTCACAGAAGATAAATCTTCTTCATATTGCTAGTACATGAAATACTTAATATCAATAGGTGTCTGCTATTGGCCACTTTTGGTGGCAAGATCCCTTCAAAATATACTTTTGTTCTGGCTTATGTTGGTCATATCTATGTTCTTATAAATTCTGCTGTAAGAAGATCTATTATAGGAAGTTATGCAGGCACAATCAAATTCCCACCTGCTAATACTCAGTTTCCTTTAAATCATGTCACACAGCATTTCTGTTTCATAAGCATCATAGCAAGTCCTCCTTAACGGTAATTTGGCGTTATTTTTTAAAAGATCTCTGCTCATATTTGCAATGAAATGCTAATTTTTCAATCCACTGCCGTTATATACTGGCCCACCATCTCACATCTACCCTTGGAAACCATTCTTCCTCCTCCCATACTAGGTGCACTGCCAGTCTCACAGGTCTTATTTGTTTTCAACATGATCAACAAACTAAAGAGGTGTAATCTAATTTTTTTTACATCCTCTTGATCTGTTCAGAGTGGATAGCAGAGCTCAACTGCCAGCAAAATATAAATCATTTGGACAATTTTTGAGTGTTCTGGTCACCTCATACCATTATTCTCACCTGACCCTGTGTCATCTCACTTTCCTTGGATATGGACAAACACTTTATGTCTTCATAACCTTTAGAGAAAGATTACCTGTCAAGTGATGTTCCTACCTTTCATGCCTGCAAAGGAATTGGACAGAATCTTTCACTTCAGACATTTACTTCATTTTTCAAGAAGTTTTAAAGAGCAGCAACTGTAGCTATGGGATTGTCACTGTTATGTTTGGATTTTTTTTGATACCTGATAATGACTTCTCCAGGGACAGACTATTGTGAATGCTTTCCCTTTAGCACACTACCATCATACAAAAAGCCTACATCCTGCTTGTGTACTATTATAATGTGGTGGTTATTAAAGCTGCTTTAGTGTTTCAGATCCAAGGCAGATTTTTTGACCTGGAGTTATTAGATTTTCCCTCATTTATAATAATGATGCAGTGTCATTTTAGATGGAAACAGCAAATAATCTATTACTGGTATTTACAACAAGCAGTAACTATGTGAAAGAAGATACTGCATGACCTAAGGCATGGTCATAATCCATGCTTTTCATCATTTGTACAATACTTTTATACAAGAGATTACTGTTCTAAATCATGCTATGCTTTCAATCTTGTAGTCCTGAGGGTCACGTTGGAAAAGGTTTGTCAGATCTACAGGATTAGTATTTTACTATTCATCACCTGGATAGCTTAGACCACCAGAATACTAATATGCACTCTGCTAGGCCAGATTTGGTAGACAGTCACAGACAATGTGATGAACATGAAAAGAGGAATCAGAACTGACAGTAATGAACACCACAGCAAACAGCTGCAGCTGCTGAGTAGCAAACAGCCAAATATAACAAATTAATGTTCTGTATGCCCCAAAACTCTTTCAAAAAGATTTGGGAGCTTAGTATCATCCCACTAAACCCAGTTCCAAAGAAGTTAAACTTTGATGATGAAATGCCTTAATTGCTTCCACTGGGAATACATGGAATTGGCCAGATTTGCTAGAGATGAGGCCCTTTTAGAAAGGAAGCAAAACAATCAGAGGTTTTTGCACTGTACTGACTGATTGCGGACTCTGGCTGGTTCAAATTCAGGAGTATGTCTGCTGCTGGATGAGCCATTTCTCTGAGTATTAACAGTCACATGAAGGGCATGAAAGAGAAAATAAACAAGTGAATTCTTGCCCTGTGAGCAGGACATTTACAATGACTAGCATACTGATTTACTAAGCTGTGCCATACTAAGCTGGAAACTTGTTTAATACTGCAGAGTAAGCCATAGCGCTCTAGGGTCAGAGAGAAAAAACTGGATTTCCCTGAGCATTGTGAGAGTTGTGCATTATATTCACAAAATAGACAGCAACGTCTCACTATAAATTAATACTATATTTGCTAGCAGGCATTGGAGAAAACTGAAGACTGCATTGCCTTTGATAACAACCAGAAAGGAATACAGCTTCTCTTAAAGAAATTGGCTCACCAGTTTCAGTGAGCCATGTTTGGAGCTTGCATCCATTTTAAATGGACTATAATCTCCAAATGTGTTTGATTCTGTCAGATCAAATCTCCATGGAAAGCTAATCCAAAACTACATTCTGTTTTCATTCCTATGGCTATACTAGTTAATGAAACAGACCAGGACATGCATCTAAGCAGTGACCTACAGCCATTTATGCTGTAAAATTGGTAGCACATTCCCTGTTCTTTTTTGGATTGGGCCACCTAACTTTTCGGGGCATTATGCAGGCATGGCTCAGGAGGAAGCGTGTGCCAGGGACCATCTCCGGTTGTCTATGTGGATGCAGACTCCCTGTTCTGCACAGTGAGAGCGTTCAGTTGTGTGCGCACAAGCCACGCCATGTCACTTGGTCCCAAGGCAAAAGGATGGTCCTTGAATGTTTTATTAATGTAGACACAGGCTACATGAACAAAGCCCATTTTTACCACAAAAACTTCCACCATCAGGAGTAAAGCACAGGCTGGGTAGCTTATTAATGTTGAGTATAATTTTCAAGGCAATTTTGATCTTTTCAGTCCCGAACTAACTGGCAGCTCTGTAGTAGAAGTAAAAATATTGTCTCTTCTATGTACCTGCATCTCAGTGTTACTTGGGAATCTTGTTTTGCACTCCAACATTTCTTCTATAGTGTCTCCATCAGTGTTGTCTCCCAATCCCCTCTTTCCTTCTCTACACATTGTTGGAAGATTAAGCTCTCCAATAAGTCATCAGATTTTTCAGGAACCTGCAGCTGCATACCATGCCTGGCTATTCGCTACAATCATTATGAGAATACTTAACACACCAGTTAAGTTTTTTTTGACTCCATATCTGTGTGTACTTGCCACTATGGTCTGTACTGAACAAAAATGTTTTCTTCTGCCAAATATAGCCCTGGTATACCTGTGCCATTGGTATTTGATACCACTGCCACTGTTGATACACATAAGGAAAATGAAAATAATAAATTGTTCTTACAGTTCTGAAATATAAATGGTGGCATGGACCATGCTGTCCCATGGCAGTTCTTATAAGGCTGTTCCCTGGGGCAGTGGCTAATCTGAAGTACAGAGGCTGGTCTTCCCTAACAGATCTATGAAAAATACAACAGTGCTTTTACAAGCCTGTCATTCCCCAGTACACAGAATAGCAAGCAATGGCCTGAGAGTCACGCAATCTGGGATAAAAGACAATGTGTTTATGGTACCATCATCAGAAAGTCAGTTCTAGTGGGCTCTTCTTGTTTGCTGGTGCTCTTTTCAAATGTGTTTGCCTACCCATGTGTGAACTTGTTCACAGTGGTATTAATAAGCAATCCAGAATCGTGCAAATCCAACACTAAATGATCAAAATCGAGAAACTTCTAATTACCTTAGAATGTTAAAGGCAGTTTAACATTAATATGTCCAGCTGTTGTGGAATTCAACAAAAAATCCCAGTAAATATCATTTTCCTTTGAAAAGCTATCCCCTGTGAACAACAAAGAAGCCAAAATTCAGTTTATTTCATCCCCATCTACATTTTCATATATTGACAGTAAAAGAGTGATGTTTTATTACTGTGCTGTCTGCAAAGTTCTCTGTGTTCTCGTAAGATCAGGCAAAATTACTCCTATAGTCATGGCAAAGTGAAAAGTTACAATGAGCTCTAGTTGACAGTGAATCCTGGGCTTGATGGTATTCTAGATCCATTATCTTGTCATGCCTCATTCAGTGAGAAAATATTCATACCATATTTCTTTTGAACTATTTTTGAACACATTTTTTCTTTGCTATCCTTTTACGTTCGAGAGAGAAAGAGAGAAAAAAAAAAGAACTATATTTTATCCTACTATGTTCCTTGCTTGCCATTTGAACTTGCTCTCATCCCAAATATTTTAGTAATCACAGAAGTGCTGGTGCTGGCTAATTCTATACTCACTTGACACATTACTTTCAACACCACAATTGTGTTCAGTGTTAAATTTAAAGAATTGTTTAAATCAGCTTGTCATCACTACTATTTTTGCAGTTCTACCTGAATGACTAGTTTTCATAGTGACTATGACAATATCTATATCTAAAAGGATGTATGTTTTGTGCTCAATGATCATCATACTAGTAAGATTTCTTAAGTTCAGGAAATTTATCTTCCCAGTATGAGGTAAAATGTATTTACTATCAATATAAAATTTTCTCTCATATCTGTTTCACCAGACATATAATCTTTTAATTCTTGGTAAATGCATGAACGCAGAAATTTTAAAATGCACAACTATAACTTAAAGTTGACATTGGTATCTCACTGGGTACAGGCTACCGTAAGCAGCAAAATTTTGAATGCTGCATGTACAGTGTAATGTTAGATAATTTGCTTGGTATAACCAAATTTACAGTATTTATCTTCTAAATTTTTCTTTATATAGGCAAGTGGACTTCAATTATAGAATCATAGAATCATAGAATGGTTTGGGTTGGAAGGGACCTTTAAAGGTCATCTAGTCCCAACCCCCCTGCCATGGGCAGGGACACCTTCCACTAGCCCAGGTTGCTCCAAGCCCCATCCAACCTGGCCTTGAACACTGCCAGGGATGGGGCAGCCACAACTCCTCTGGGTGACCTGTTCCAGTGCCTCACCACCCTCACAGGGAAGAACTTCTTCCTTACACCTAATCTAAATCTACTCTCTTTCAGTTTAAAGCCATTACCTCTTGCCCTATCACTACATGCCCTTGTGAGAAGTCCCTCTCTGGCTTTCCTGTAGGCCCCCTTTAGGTACTGGAAGGCTGCTATAAGGTCTCTCCGGAGCCTTCTCTTCTCCAGGCTGAACAACCCCAACTCTCTCAGCCTTTCTTCATAGCAGAGGTTCTCCAGCCCTCTGATCATCTTCATGGCCGTCCTCTGGACCCCCTTGAGCAGGTCCATGTCTTTCTTATGCTGGGGGCCCCAGAGCTGAACACAGAACTACAGATGGGGTCTCATGAGAGCAGAGTAGAGGGGGAGAATCCCCTCCCTCGACCTGCTGGTCACGCTTCTTTTGATGCAGCCCAGGATACGGTTGGCTTTCTGGGCTGCAAGCACACATCATTGCTGGGTCATGGTGAGCTTTTCGTCAACCAACACCCCCAAGTCCTTCTTGACAGGGCTGCTTTCAATCCACTCATCGCCCAGCCTGTATTTGTGCCTGAGATTGCCCCGACCCATGTGCAGGACCTTGCTCTTTGCCTTGTTTTGCTCATTCACACATTGGAACAGCATAACCCTTTTTTTTGTAAGAAATGATATCTCATCCATAATGACATCACAAGATCAAGGGGCCCTGCAGTTGTATTATTTCATCTGTGAACCTATACCACAGAAACAGATCTTTTCCAAGAGATCCTTGGCTTTCTGTACAATCCCTGTAGTCTTGGATTGGAATTCATGATATTTTCCAGCAAAATATTTCACATTCTGTCTTCACAATAGCATGGCTAGAAAATTTTTGTATGAATGGATACTCATGAAAGTTTATGATATGGAATTTCCATTTTAAAAGTATGAAAAAATAAGACTATCTTAGATGAAAAATTCTCAGTTGAACTCTAGCTTTTATACTGCTTTTCCTTCCTTAAAACTTCTATATTTTTATTTTCCAACTTTATTGAAATTGTGTGGGTTGGTGCAGTGTTTTTTTCTTGCTATGCTACACACATACATTTCTTTTCTTCTCAAGATTTTTTTTCCTTTTGTTTTAAAAAGTTATTTTAGTTTAATTAGTAGGTTCAAGCTCTTGGAGTAGTATGGGGTTTTTTTCTTATTTTTCTTTTCTTTTTTTTTTTTTTTTTATCAGCTCTGCTGCATGCTGGTTAAAATATTTGAAAATTAACCTGTATTCTGCAGAAGTTACTTCTGTCTTCTGCAAGTGTTACTTGCAAAAATTCTTTCTCTTTTTCGGTGCTTTTGAAAAAGTATCTGTAAATAAATTTTGGTTTAGAATTTAAAATTACATTTTTTGTTAAATTTATTATTGAGAGACTCATGGTAGGCTTATATCGTGACTCTAGATTTTCACTCATTTTTCTTCCTAAACTGAAGACCACCCTTCCTCCCCTCATTTCACTTAGGTTCATTGGTGTTTTCAAAATATATGAAATGTGAATACTGTTTTATTCCTTCATAATTTTGATTTTTGTTTTATTTTCTCCTGCTTACTGTAGTCCATCCTAAAAATGTTTGGTTTCTATACTCATACTAACCATTCCACTGCATCACATTGTTATTTTATGTAAAACATTTATACTGACCATGCTCTGTTGTCAGATGTTTAAATGTCCTCATAGTTCTGTTATTTCACCTTTACTGACCAAAAAGTGAATTTTTATTAAAAGACATTTAATAGATATCAATGTTTTTTTTCCTTTTTTTTTTTAAGAGAATTTTTTATTTCTTATGAATTAATGTCATTTTACATTGTTTCTAATGATTCAGGTAAAAGGATTTTATGAGTTTATTCAAAGTAATAGGCTGGAAGTATTGACAGCATCATTCTTTAGCTCATGATCTTAAGAAATAAAAGTTTCAATTTCTGCGTTAGTTAATGCCTTAGAATATTACTTTGATGACATATATGCCAGAAGCCTGGCAAGTCAGTACCATTCAAGAACAAAATTAATCACAAAAATATTATTTAAGAAATGTTATTTCACACTAACAAGAAACATTATCTCATTAACAGTCTAATAACATGACATGTTTGACTTGTCTCAGTAACATATACAATGCCTTCAGTTCACATGTTTTAGAAAGGAATATTTGCAAAAGGAGAAAATAAGAATCCTCCCTCTGCTTAGATTTATTACTAAAAGTATTTACCAGTGTTCTTGGGCATCTTGATCCAATGATCGGAACAAAGTATAACCAAGAATAAGACCCAGTGAGTCAGAATAAGGTATGCAGAAGCAAAAAAGTTGCCATGTTTAGCTGAATTAGTAAATTGCAAGCAATGGGAATTACGTCTCTGTTATTTTTGCAATCATTTGATTTATGTTATAACAAACCAGGCATATAAGTGAAAATGTCCTGTGACATGATAAGGGATCAGTTTTATAAGGAATATCCTTTTTTTCTTTTCATACTCATGCATTCTCCCTCCTACTTGCTATTTATAATAGACAAGACATAGGAAGTTTTAATAGTGGATGTAGGGTGAGCCATTGAAGGTGGACTACAAGATACAATAAAACATATGTTGCTTTTTTATCACAATAAGACAGAAAAATAAACATGATAAACATACTGGATGAGGTCTACGGTGTGTATAAATCAGTTCCTTCTGTGACTTTTTGGCAGATTACCACCTTAAATCCTAGCTTGTTTACGTGAAATGATATGGAAATGGACATTTAAAAGATAAAGAAAGTACAAAATAGGGTAAAATGGAACACCAAGGGATTAGATGTTCAGCTTTCAAGTTTAATACAGATGGAGAATGAAGCTGCAGATTTTGTCCCAACAGTGATGAATTACAAAGTAGGACTGTTTCTCATGTCAAAGTTACAAGAACACTAAATGGATAATGACGGCAGATAATGGATACAGTACCTGTACAGATTAATTTGAATGTAAATTTAATTTCATACACAATTGAGAGGTGAAATTTTCCTAAACTATATCCCTCATCTGTCAAGCAAGACAGTCTTTAAGGAGTCACCTTTATAGATTTGAAATGCCATATTAAGATCAGTGGGTAGGATTCCTCTTTCTAACATTCCTCGCTCTATCATCCACAAAACCAATTGTGCCTTTCCAGGGTTATTTGTAACAAAATTATGAGCTAACTTCAAAATCATAAGCTATAAAAATTTCTTCTCCTGTTTGCTTACCTGAATGTGTTTTCCTTTTACCTTTGGAAAACCATTTGCATTCCTAACTGGAATGATTTGGCATAATAAGATAGAGAAGAAAAAGAAAGAGAGATCATTTCTGGTGAAGGATCAAGACAGAGCAATTATGTCTTAATGTTTACACCCTAAATAATTAAAACAATGCCCCAGGCAGAAATCCATTAGTCCAAGGCAACGAGGTTATCTCACTGAATAGCTGCAAGTGTATAAACAGAAAAAAGTATTCAAGTGTCAAAGGATGCTGAAGATCTACATCAGCTGAGTTATAAATTGAACAATTCCAAAACAGCACCTTGTGCCTTGGATCCTAAGGGTTAAATCTCTTTATGAAATTATTATCAAACTTGTGTTGCTTCAGGAACTTTTTATACATTCTAGATAATCCTCTCAAATTTTTCTAGGGGATTTCTGACATTCATGGCTTAGGAAAGCAGAATCCCCAACATTTTCTGTTGGAGGTAGAAGTAGTTTCTTTTTTTTTTTTTTTTTCTGTTCAACAAGAGTTTGTCCTACATAGGAGAAAGTGGGCAATATTATTTATTTATTTCTAAAGATGCAAGAACAGTAGAAAATGAAAATATTTAGGAAGCTCAAACTCCAGAATATAACTAGATAAAGGAATAAAATAACAGGCTGCTTAAGTTTTGTTTTATTTTAGAAGTACAACTTGTTACGTATCGCAACAGAGCTGTTCAGGCAGACAAAGTAATGAAAGACATAAAAGAGTCCTGGATGACACATGCAGGTAATAATATCATTCTGCTCCTTCAAGTGAGCCTATGCCTGTGTCACTTCTTCAAATTGCCTTGTGCATTCACTGCAACCTGCCATCACGATTTCTTTCTATCCACATGGTGTTTCAGACAGATAGCCCCCTTTAAACCTCAGCCTTAGCTAATCATGGAAGAAATAAAACAGCTGCATACTCAATGTCAACTGAAATAGAGCCATAGAGTCAAGTGCCATTAAAGAACATCTGGCACTAAGAGACAAGCTATTTTAGTACCTCTGCTAGTGAATGTATAGACACATTAAAGTCTTTCTCCCTTCATACCACACTGTCATTGCAACTATTCTGCAAAAGATCTGTCCACATTTTGCACACCAAACAAATACCCTACGGGATATTGTTAGCAATTTGCTTTTCTTTCCTGAAAGCACAATATCATTCCTCCCTATAAGACTCTGCTTTTCATTTATTCCTTCAGTACTTCTGCTTTTGCGGGGTGGGGTTGGGGTAGGGGAGAGGGGGGGAAGAGAAGATTATTTTTTTCTGATTGCTTTTTCTTTAATTTAGATGGTTCTCTTGATCACTAGACACCAGGTTTGTCACTTTGAATATCAGTCTTCAGCATCATACTATTAAGCAACACATTTATTTGAGTTCCAATCTTTTCAGGTTTCCATAGTAACTACTGCTTAGTACAGACCCTTGTAAACTGATTAAACAAAGCCACCATAGCTCTGAAAAAAATGACACATCTGGATTTTGTTTTATTATTAAAAATGTATCTTTTTATAATGTATGTTATGGTCAGATGTGTCAACTCCAAAAAGTTAAAAAATGTATACTTGTATATACATTAATACATATAATTATAGCTGTATGTTAATATAATACTATATATATTCAAAAATGTTAACTGTATATAGCATATTGTGTGTGATATATATGCTATATATTGCAAATAATAATAAAGAATAAAAATACAAAGTATACAAAAATATTCACTATGAAGACCTGTCCACTTCACCAATGGAGAAACAAGTTCAAGAGAAGTTGCATCATTTTCTTCTAGAAATTTAGGGATTCAAAGGCCATGTTCTCAGTTGTCACTGAGTCTGCTGCTATTCATAACACTTATTGACAAAAGAGCTCCAGCTATCTAATATACCCACACATAACTGTAAGAAGGCATCTGTGAACTTTATCCAACTGATTTATGACATATATGAAAAAATTGGTGAATGTCAGTTCAATTATTTGTGCTACCACCAGGAAACATGTTGTATCAGATTCCCTGTTGATTGCCTTAAAACGTAGCTGTTGTAAAACTGGTACAGAGACCAAATTACACTCTTGACCTCATCAAAGGTGAGACATAAACCAGAAAACATCATTAAACTAGCACATCAACCTTTAATGCACTCACTCATACAATATTCTGTGAAGTTCAGTTCTCACTCTGCAAAAGGGAAAGAGAAATTAAGTATGGTTACCAAGAATGGTCAGAAATGTCAAGACAGACGGTGCAAAACTACAGTTACTCAACTTAGCCTGGCAAAGATGAAAGTGAAGGGAAGTATGACAGCTGTGTATAAAAGCTATGGGGTGTCCAGTGAAATGAGTGGGTAGCAAGTTTAAAATTAAGGAATAAGTTCTCCCCCTCTGCCCCATTTAAATTGTGATGCTCACTGTCTCAGGCACCTAAGAAAATTAATACTATCTCTGGATTCAAGGGGGATTAAATAAATTCATGGAGGAGAGCTTCATCTGCCACTGTTTGATCATAGAATCATTTAGTTTGGAAAAGACCTTTAAAATCATTGACTCCAACTGTAAACCTAACACTGCCAAGTCCACCACTAAACCATGTCCCTAAGCGCTACATCTACACATCTTTTAAATACCTCCAGGGTACCTCAACCACTTCCCTGGGCAAGTTGTTCCAATGCTTGACAACCCTTTCAGCAAAGAAATGTTTCCTAATATCCAATCTAAACCTCCCCTGGTGCAACTTGAGGCTGTCTCCTCTTGACCTATCACTTGTTACTTGGGAGAAGAGACTAACCCCCACCTTGTTACAACGCCCTTTCAGGTACTTGTAGGGAGCGATAAGGTCTCCCCTCAGCCTCCTTTTCTCCAGGCTAAACAACCCCAGTTCCCTCAGCTGCTCCTTATAAGACTTGTGCTCCAGGCTCTTCACCAGTTTCGTTGCCCTTCTCTGGACACGCTCCAGCACCTCCATGTCTTTCCTGTAGTGAGAGGCCCAAAACTGAACACAGGACTCGAGGCGCAGCCTCACCAGTGCCGAGTACAGGGGGGCAATCACCTCCCTGCTCCTGCTGGCCACACTATTTCTGATACAGGCCAGGATGCCGTTGGCCTTCCTGGCCACCTGGGCACGCCACTGCCTCATATTCAGCCGGCTGTCAACCAGCACCCCCAGGTCTTTCTCTGCTGGGCAGCTTTCCAGCCACTCTTCCCCAAGCCTGTAGCGCTGCATGGGGTTGTTGTGACCGAAGTGCAGGACCCGGCACTTGGCCTATTGAACTTCATATGATTGGCCTCAGCCCATTGATCCAGCCTGTCCAGATCCCTCTGTAGAGCCTTCCTCCCTCAAGCAGATCAAGACTCCCGCCCAACTTGGTGTCATCGGCAAACTTACTGAGGTTGCACTCGATCCCCTCATCCAGATCATTAATAAAGATGTTAAAGAGAACTGGCCCCAACACTGAACCTTGGAACTGAACACCACTTGTGACCAGACGCCAACTGGATTTAACTCCATTCATGACCACTCTTTGGGCCTGGCCATCCAGCCAGTTTTTTTACTCAATGAAGATTACACCTGTCCAAGCCATGAGCAGCCAGTTTCTCCAGGAGATTGCTGAGGGTAACAGTGTCAAAGGCTTTACTAAAGTCTAGGTAAGCAGCATCCATTGATACCATGGTCCAGGTGCAACCTCTTTTTCTCCCAAAACCACTGAGGAAGATATATTGTTTATACTCTATTTTTATATTCTTTCCTACATTTTTATTATTTACTGAAGTTGATGATGAGATAGTAGAGTTATTAAGCTGAATGGACAGTTAGTTTGAACCAGTAAGGACATTTTTATGTTTTTGTGTAACTAAGCTCATGCTAAACAGGATTTCCTGTAACCCCAGCTTTGATCATTAATTTCACCAGGTCATCAGTTTGTGACTATGCTGACTGTGTCTGTTATTGACAGGTACACAGTGAAAGGTTAGGTGATTAAAGTCTCATTTCCATGAACACAAAGGAGCCCGGAGGCCCCAGGGCAGGCAAGGGTGCCTGAATACCCCACTTGGAGATGCAACCCCCAGCCCAGGTCCCCCCCAGGGCTGTTTCAAGTAATCCTCAGCCCCGGGGGCCAGGGGACACCCCACACCATGAGTCAGCTGTGGCAGCTCTCCAGGGCATCTCACAGACTGAGGGGCATCTGTCCTCAAGGGCATAGGGCTTACCAGAGCATTTGAAGATTGTGCAAGACTGATTATGGGGTGTTCAGGGGAGGAATGAAAATTGGGTAAAGGGATTGAGGTGGTTTCCTTAGGAAGGAGCATGGGAAAATAGAGAGATAAAGGGATAAAAGGGGCCAGCTGCTTATCAGCACACCCAATCAGTACAGTCTGGCTTGTGTCCTGATTAAACACCATTTTTAACTCTTCTCCCGGGTGAGGGACTCCCTATTCTGGGGCGGGGGAGCTAACTGCCAGCAATGGGAGTGGGACCTCAGACCATAGACATTTCTTCACACAAGCCTAAAAAACAGACATTTTAGGTAGGAAAATGGATAACGATGTCCCTGAACATAAGTGAGATAAAGACAATTCCACATCATTCCTGCAACCAGCATGAGGCAGATAATTCAGGAACTGCAGCTTCTCGCCATCTTGACATTACTTTGCCTGTTGCTTCAACACTTTCTGACTGTAGAAAAAATTTCCATCTTTTTTTTTTCCTCTCGTGTACATATTATTAGCAGAGCTAATGAAAAAGGTTAATTCAAATTTCAATAGTATTCTTTGTTCTATCAGACAAAATGATATTGAAGTCCTAATCACCTAAAAACTTTCATTTGTCCCCTTTTGGATTGAAGGCAACTTCTAAGCTGTTTTGAGAGTATTTTACATGAATGTTAAGTTAGGAAAAAAGGCAAGAAAGCTGAAGGCCAAAGAATGTCCTCTTTCATTTATTAAGATCATTAAAAGACAAATAAAACCACATCTAGAATCCCAAATTTCTCTATGTGGTCATAAAATGCCATATCTTCTAGGTAACAATCTAAATTTAACACGTATTCTTCTGCTGCATTTCTTGACCCTCACCTGTGGAACACAAATTACTTCTGTGGGTTATTTCCTACAAATCTATAAAGAAGTTGCAGAGAAACAAATTTAGACTTCAGTTAGATCAACTGGACTTGCAAAATGATCAAATAGGGAGAATTCAAACCACAATTTAAAAATAATAAACATATTAAAAGGACATACATAAATCCATAAAAATAATCACCTGTATTCTATATATCTAATTACCTTTTTTCAGCTTAGCATTTTTTTCTTTGAGCAATTTCAACAAAAGTCAAATAGGTAAAGCATTAAAAGTAATTTGTGTTAACACATTAACCATCAGCTAAATGAATAGAAATTAGATGTTTTGAAGCATGTTGCCACACTATTACATGTATTAGTAATGGAAGTTGCCCTAACATATTTTGATATTTTTCCTATTTGCTAATATTAGTAAGTTATGAAATAGAAAATCACACTTTTGTCAGTCACATTGATCTTTCAGATTGGTATAATACACACAATGAAGTGAACTGGGATCCCTCAAGCTGGACAAAAAAGCTAACGAACATTTAATGTCATAAATGGCTTGACAGATCACATTTCCCATTTTTATCTTCTGTGGTAAATCATTGAATCAGAATTCAAGTCATTTCACTCTTGAAAGAAAATGTTTTTATTTACAACACTAAAGTGGGTGAAGTAATAGATACACCATTTAGAAGTATAAACAGAACCTATCAGTTCATACTACAGGCAATACAATGAGATCACTAAGGTGCTGAGCCTGCTTAAGTGTTAATCTCTGCATACTTTTGCTTCCATTTAGAATGAACAGCAACATGTTGCCTGCATAATTCATTTGTTAGATAGTTAACTATATTTCAAAAAATATGACCAGTTACAATAATTCATAACCATTTCATTCAATTTGTAATTGTAATGGCAGGAGGTCAAGGATTCCATTAGAAAATTGAAAGATAAGCATATCTGAATATCTTTTCATACCATGTTGAAATGCTTTCTGAATAAAGGTTTGCAGAAGAACTGAAGGAAAGAAGAGCAGGAGAATGGGGAGTTTACAAAAAAGAACAAAATTAATTTTCTATTTTTGAAACTTATAGGAATTACCAAATTCCAAAACCTGTTAATGAGATTTGGTGTTATTGCAACTAACAAAAGATTCCAAATATAATCCTTAGCGAAATCTTGCCAGTTCTCTAACTTTAGAATAAGTACTTCACACTAAAGGAAACCCTGAATCAAGATGGTATGTCAAGCTTCTGAGCACTTCTAGTGTTTTGAGTTAAATTGAATTTCTGGTGAACTAAATTAAAACATGGATCCTAAAACCAAGACTCAGATCTTCAAAATCCCACTTTTTGCAACCTGAAAGGACCCAAGTTCTGTAGTCCTCTTGTCTTTCATCATTAATGTTCTCTAGGAACCTGAAATTTTACTTAAGTTTGTACCTGAAGTGTCTCAAGCCATGATATAATGATACATGGGACTTCGGCAGCAAAACAGCCTTGCAGAGTCCCATTCACCTGCCTCCTATAAAGACTAGTCACTTGTTTCTGCACAATCTATTTCCCCTTTATATATGAAAATAAGACGAGTTCCTTGAAGTGATATCCAGTGCGGTTTCAGTATCATGTTGACACAACTGAGAGAATGGTATGTTGCATTACAGGTGTGAATGCCTGACCATGGTCAGGCAGTTTTGCTGCTGAATTCTCCAAAACATCAAGGTGCATCCACAGATTATATAGGCTGAGCAACTCAACAGGAGTTCATGACTAAAGCTGGATGGATTAAGTCTGTCATTCCCTATCCTGGTGGCCAGAGTGGTGACTGGACTGCACAATGGATTCTGACCCCTATGCCAAAAACTGGACATGTATTTTGTAGAAAGACCTATTCACACAAAATCTGTAATCAGGCTGTGGAACAAAAATTGGACCATCTTGTCCCCATCTTCCAGAGGATTACTGTAGCTACTGCACACTGTCATGTTCACCCTCGTTCTCCTTCTCTGGCCAAATTAGTTTTCAGTTCTTTTATATAAAGTAGAACAAATTCAGTCAAAATCTATATCCTTTCTGTAATATGTAACCTAAAGATGAAAAAACTGTCAAGAAAATGAGACTATGGTTTTTCAATCCCACCAGAAGGCAGAATTATCAGCAGATCTTCTACATCACAGGTAAGTGCTCTATCTACTAATTCAATGTTTAAAACTTTAACACTATCTCCATTAAAAAAAAAAATAAAAATTAAAGATAACTTAACATACTGGTTATACAAAACAGACCTTTACCGCCCACTTAGAGTTTTCTTCAGTTTGAATCTCAGTGTCTGCTAAAATCGTATTACATTAAATCAATATTCAAGGGGCAAGATGTACATCTTTGCCTGTGCATGCTCCCAGCACGGTAAACACAGTTCTGAGGCAGCCAATTTCTCCCATGCATTTCTCCAATTTCTCCCAGTTTAGACATTTAATTAAGGTCTTGATTTCCACTATGGGGGGTCTGCTACCTAAAAATTAGTCTTTGCAGCATTCATCACTGCAACGTTTGATTTTTGGATGCATGCAGAAAACACTAAGGATTTGAACAATTATGTGGTTAAGTATCTGCCTAGGATACTTGGCAGTATCTATGTATACAGTAACTCAAAATTCTTCCTAGCTATGGAAAAAGCTGTGCTCTCTTTTACAAGTTTGTTTGGGTTTTTTTTTCCATTCTCCTATTTCCTGTAAAAATACTTGAATCTTCAAAATTTTGGAACAAAATTTTTAAAAAGAAATAAAAAAGAAAATACCCTTGCAAGTATTCTTTGCAGCTGATTTCTACTTTTTCTTCACTGTAGAGGCATTTTTGGAAGCCAAATACATTGCAAAACAATCTTTCATAAAGCTATGAACTTAAGCTTTCTTTATACATTTTCTGCTAGTTTGTACTTTGCAGAGCTATTCCCAGTAGTGTAAATCCTGATTACTACAACTTGCCTATTAGAATGTATCATAGTATATTGCTCTGTTAATATCAAGAATCTCATCACACTCAAATTCATGTAGATTACAAAAACTTCACACTGAGAAGTTACAAATGAACAAAATTGTGCACCAACACATTTTTTTCTGTCTTTAAACACATCCTTAGATTTGGAGTCAGATTTGTGAGTCCTGCTCTACAGCTAGAAGTGAAACTTGTCTATGTCATACTTGTCACAGGTAAATCTCAAACTGGGCAATGAAATACAGGGCAGCATTAGGGTGGGGGAAAAGTGCAAGATAAAGAGAAGAAGATGACAACAAAACAATGACAAAATTATAGCAGAAGTGAAGGAGCGAGGTGCTGTTGGAATTTACAACAGCAGAGTGGAGAATTAAGGCATCACGCTGCAGAAATGCAGGCGTGGGGTTGTCAGGGAGCAGCAAGGACAGACTGCTCCTCAAAGGAAGGCCAGCTGGGAGCAAAGGGTCACAACAAGGCAGGCAGAAGCAGGGTCCTCATAACGGAGGATGTGGTCCCACCGCACCTGAGCAAAGATAGAATGTCTAGGGATAGTAACCTGAATCAGACGCGGAACAATAACAGCCAGACAAGTCCATAGTGGTAAGGTAGGTCTGAGTTCAACCTGAGAAGTCAAATCAGCAAGTCAAAATTACAAAATCAGCAAGGTACATGGCCAGGAATAGGAACACACAGACAGCAGCCCGGAGAATGAGTAAAGGTGACAGTCTGAGCTCAGCTGCACCTCCCGAGGGAGGTGAGGGGGCCCTGGACAAGGCTTGTCACAGCTCTCTCCCACAGCTGTCTCCACCGCAGCCTGAGCCCAGGTGACACAGCTGTGTCGTATAGAGCTGACCCTCGGCACAGAGCAAACTCCCGGGAAGGGAGGAAAGAGGTGGTAAAGGCTGTTGCTGCACTTAGAGTCCTGGCAGCTGAAGTTTCATGGTTTTGAAGACAAGTAATAGAAGGTGAGAGGAGGATAGCGCGTGATAAGGAGTCAATGCATAGAAAGGGTAGTTGTAGGGTTAGTGTTATTTCAAAGGTGGAGGAGTTGAGCTGATAAAGTACTAGTAAAAGCTGAACTTCTTAAACTGTGAAGGCATGAAAAAAGGCGAGCTAATTTATTTTATTTTTAGATCCTTCAGATCCTGTCTTGTCTGCTTACATAACTGAGATGAATTTTAGACAGCTGTCAGTCCCGTTTTACAGGTTGAGAAAAAATTAAGAAAAGCAGCCTTCCATGTAAGTTGTGGTTTACCTGTATGCTAAGTGAGAAAAGCAGTGTAGTAGTTGTGTGATGTGTAAATATTCCAGTTAAGCACAAGAAAGATAATATTGGTAATCTTACATAGACTAGAAGGAAAGGGTAACATGGAGAGAGTTCAGGAACAGAGTGGCTGTATCACACACCACTATTTCAGTTATAAACTGAGGTTACAAACTAGTAGAGATTTAGAGATGTTTATATACCCAAATATCTACATAGCCTATTCGCATTCAGGTCAAATGTTCAGGCTTTCTGCAAAAAGAATTAATTTCACCAAAGAGGTCTGCTTAATCTGAAATGTAAATCAGGTCTGTAAGTGGTGCTATAGCTCAGAAACTTATGATTTGTTAGTCTTAATCCTGTGCTCAAATTGGTAGCTCACATGATATAAATATACATTAGTAATTCTTCCTTTATTTGTACAGGTAATGAACTAACATTATTTAAAACTGACTTCCTTTCTATCTCTTTCCTACTTATCTTCTCTCTTTTTTTTCTCATGTTTATTATAATTTTGTTTTTCCCTAGTTTTCTAATTCTCTAAGACAGCAAAAGAGCAGCACTTTAATGTTTTTATTTTTCTCTGCAACAAGAAGGAAATCTTATGATGAATGAAGATCGGAGTTTAATAAAATTCAGGTAGTGATTTAAAGAATTACTTTCTACTTTATTTTCCCTTACTTTTTAATAATCAATCACAAACTGCTGCTTACTAATTGCTTTTAAAATGTACGTAGGTATTGATTTAAAATTAAATGGGGGCCTAAGTTTCCTACTGAGATTATTTACTGTTTAAGGATCTATTCAACATGAATAAGTGCGTTAGAACCAGACTCTAAAGAATTAGAAGTTTCTCTTCAATTTCTCAAACAAGAACTATCCATGTGTGACTTTCTCATTTTATTTTGTCAACAAAACCCCTAGTTCTTAGAGAGAAAACTAGCAGGAATTATCAAATGAGATTAGAATGTGCTTATTTACTGTTCATTTTGCATTATTATTGAATAGACAACACTTTTTGACCAGCCAGTGAATCTAATTCATCCCACTAATGTTACCTTTAAAGTTGTGCATGTGGCATGTGCATAACAACAAAAGGCTTTAGGTCATTGTAGGATGACAGGGATATGGGTTGCTTTCTTATCATGCTATGGGGAAGTCTCACATTAGTTGCTCTTAAAAGGGTGCCTGCATCTCAGGTCTAGCAGAGATCAGAATCCAGTGGTCTGGCCAAAATTCTAGTCAGCTGAGTTATGAACTCAGTAATAAAGAAAGGTGGTATAACACAAATTTCACCGAAGAACATTTTTGGCAAAGGCAATCTCAATACCTTGTGTTGTGTTTTTTCTCTTCAAAACATGGTGCAAATGTTAATTATGACAGATCATTAGCAGAAAAACAAACCTTTCCAACCATTCCCTTCAGCTTATTCCAGGATGGAAACTTTACCGTGATTTCAGAACTGTGTGCTTTCAGCCTCCGTGTTACTCCTTCTGAAACAAAATTTGAGCTATTAAGGTTTGTGGAAAAAAACCCTCAGTGGCTCTTCACGCAGTGTATGAAATCCATTTCACCCCCAACCTTGGCTATTAAGATCCAGTTTATACTATTCCACCAGAATGGTGGAATGGAGTCTAACAAAATTCTGACAGTAATTTAAAGAATTAATTTCTACTTTATTTCCCCTTGCATTTTAATAATCAATCACTCTCCATTCTGTAATGGAGAGCAGACATTAACTTTCAGAAGCTACACTAAAAACTTCAGATACGCTAAACCAAATGTAAACTGAACAAAAGATGTTACTGAATAGTCACATTCTGATGTGAAAATGAGTTCTTAGCTTTAACTAAATGCGTTAACCTCAGAAGTCATAAATGATCAAAACCTGCTTGGTAGTTAATATGATATAGAAATAGAAATGAGCTGTATTAAGATAATGTTAAACATATATGTGTGCATATATATATATGTATATTCTTTTGAAGTAAAGATGTTTGTTATTTCGCCATGGTCTGCAGCTTCTTTTTCATTAGATCTTTTCCTTTCAGCTTAAAAACAAAGAAAATCCTGTATAATTTCTTTAATACTATAAAGCTAAAGAAGCATTACTAAGAATTTAAATAAATGCTTTCAAGAAAAGAAATAAATGTAGATTACTTCTGTATATTTGAACGAAAATAATTTAATTCCAATAATAACTTGAATTTAAGATTTGGAAAAGAATATTTTTTTTTCAGTGCTCTATCATCCCTTTAAAATTGCTTTTAATCTTTTTTGTGTTTACTAGTGAATCAGAAACTACATCCTGAATTAAAATGATGTGATCTAAAAGCCATCTGCAAAAGTGTCAGCTCTATTAACATTCTGATCTTTTCTCACTTTAAAAAACACAGTGGAAATTCACAACGTTATTTACTGTTTGTGACAAAGGAACAGGTATGACGTGTACTTGTAAGTGTGGAGTAATTTCTGAAAGAATAATAGGACAAAAATCCTCCGATTATTAGATCTGAAACACAAATGACAACTAACTCGGACCCTTTTCCCTTTTCCACCTCTTCTAGTCAAACAAATCAACCTTGTGCTTTTCAGTCTTCTGGGAAAGTTTGTTTAATGCAACCAGGTATCACACAAGGCAACGGGATTCCTTCAGGGTATGTTGTTGCCTGGTGCTGGAATCTTCACAGAGGATGCAGTGTTCTTATTGATGAGAAAGTATCTTAAACCCATCTGGCAAATAAAATGAGCTTGACCGGTCTCTTCTCTCAATTCAATGTCCTGCAGCATACAATCAGTGTGAGGTGCAGGCATAAGCTAGTGTTAGTTTTGTTAACAAAAATGTCAAATTCAAGGAAAGACATGTTGCTAGGCTACGTAAGGGGTCCAGCTCAGTTGCCCATGCCTTGATGGCTAATGCCATTTGAATGCTTTGTGGTAGCCAAACACCATACACGTGCTCTGGCAGGTGTTACGCAGGCCGTACATTTTTCCGGAGCTGTAGCTGGAGGACAGTTAGGATAATCTAGGGCACTTAGCATGACGTATATATGTGTAAACTACTGAACTGAGTCCTAAGTTTCTGTCAATATTTTAAACAGAAGAAAATGGGAGAGGCGTTGACCAATGAAGGCGAGGCAAGAAATGGCTCCAAATTAAAGCTTGCAACGTTCCCATGGGTGAGGTGGGCAAAAGTAATGGATTTGCACTGTTAAAACAAGATTAAGGTTAGACATCAGGAAAACCCTTCTAAAGGGAGAGTGAGTTATGAAGCAGAAAAGTCTTCTAAGCAAGCTGTAGGATCTCACTGTGGATTTGTAGGATCAGGTTAGACAGAGTCCTAATGGTAATCGCTCGACCTAACTTAGGAAAAGAGGATGGATTAGGTGACCTCTTTGGATTTGCATTCCAAAATTCTCATTGTTTCCTGGTTGCCATTGGAAATGAGAGGAGAAATAATGGCATAGCTTTGCAAATTATTCTGTGATACTATTTAATACTTGTGTTTATTTAAATTGTCAAAAGAAAGATTTTTGTAGTGGTAAAACATGTAATTATCTCTGCAAGAAATTAATACTAGAAATAAGCAAAAACTTCCACAAAATGGTATTTGATCTTTATATGATCAAGGCTTGTGATATTAAAGATCAATACATAACAGTGTGATTCTTGTAATTAAATGTCACTAGAAATAATAGTGTCATAGCATTTCTTTTTTTTTTTTTTTAAGGTGAATTCTGTGGGGCATAATACAAATTCCTGTTTTCAAGTGTGCTAGTCCCAACTATGAATTTTGAAATGCAATGAATTGACAGTTTCAATTTCAGCCTGGTAAAAATTAAAATGCTCTTTGTCTTACTACTACCTTCTCTCTGGTTCTGTCAGTGACATACAGTCCTATTCAATTCTTACTTCTGAGACTGAAAAGTCTCTCAGGAATTCCGCAGAAAGAAACTGATTCTGAAGTTAGAAGGCTCATACATTTATGTCATAAATCACCTGCAATTTTGAAATATATCACTAGGCTTACTCATGGAAAACTTCAGACTCTCTCCTTCAATAAATGAAGGCTGCAGAGGCTGTAGGATTACTCCATGTGTTTTAGACATGTAGGCATAAGCAGAATTCACAAATATACGCAGTTTCAGTACATTGATTAAGCAACAGATTCTAATGTTCCTCTCTGTGGATTTATATCTATTCAAATTAATGAAAATATTTGGAATTTGCATTAATGTCCAAGAGGTCAAATATTGCATCTTTTGTGTCTAATGCATCTTATTTTAGCAAAACATTGTTTTCATCACTGCTGTGTATGAACATGCACACTATATGTTACATGTGAACTGTGTATAGTTCAGCCGATCTTAAATATAATGATACAGGTTTTGGCTTAGAAATATGTGGCTGGAAACTTCATGAATCAAAGCTGAAAAAATAAATGGAAGATTTCGTGGTATGTGGGGGTACTTTGTTTACTGTATTATGTCTAATACAATTTTCATTATTTCATTGGAGAGCAATGCACCATTTTTTATCTGAGAGCACAAATTAATTCACCAGAACCACACCTGAAATAAGATTTCTTTCCTTCCTATTAGCAGAGAAAAGAATCGAAGCTTGTCAACTCCACAGACACCAGAATAACTAGAATTTCAATCCAATCTAGGACTGTTTTTACTGAATTTCTGATCATGCCCCTAGAGCTGAAAAAAGTTTTGACGTTTTGCAAAGTATTAGGCAGCAGACATTGATTTCCCCATGCTTGGGCACTATCACACTCTTCATGGCAAAGTAGAAGGGGCTACCATCGCTAGCTAAAAACAACTATACTGGTCACAGGAATTGCTGTCCAGCAAGGAAGGTTAGCATCTGTACAGGTTTTGTAGGGTTGGAGACCGTATATAAACGCTTCGGTCAGTAATGGCTTTCAGGTAGGAAGGAAGGAAGAGAGGAAGAAAGAGAGGGAGAAAGGAAGGTAATGGATTGTGCAAGCATATGTACGTGTCGTGCTTTAAAATAGTACCTGCATGTGGTCTCAAAGCTTAGTTTGTGCTAATCTATAGGGTAAAGTCTGGGTTAGGTTTGCTGTTGAGATGATATCCTGTTGAGGCTGTAACACGGTACATAACTGCTGTACAATTGCTTATGAAAAGATAGGAGGTTTAGCTTGTATTTTAAACACGTTTAAAATGAAATGTCTGCAATTTATTGAAGGACTATGGGGGTAGTAACAGCTCCCTTTTTAAGTGGCTTGGACTCCATATTGCATCATGCATTCACAGAGCCAGACAGTCTCCCTTTGTAAATAGGGGCTGTTTGGGCCCCTGATGGCATTCTGTAAATAAATTTTTGTTGGCAGTAAAGACAAACTCATCTGAAAACTCTGTGTAGCATAGCTGCATTTCATCTAGTTGTCATGTTTCTGCTTCAAAAAATATTTCTTCATCCTGTGGTATAAGATTCCTTGATAGCTTCTGAACAGCTGTCAAGTAAAATTTTATTACTAGATATCTCCTTCGCCTGCCAAATCAACTGTTGATTCCCACCTAGTGGGAGCAGTATATGAAATATCTCATACTCTTAGCTATGTAGAATCAACAAAGTCATCCACCCAGCTGGTGTACTGGTACCCATAGTCAGTGATGAGCAATTGGAACTCAGACCTGGGCTTATATTAATGGCAGAACATGTCAAATTGAAAGGCAGAATCAAATCAGGTAATGAAAGAACAAACCATGCTGTGGCAGTAAACATACATAGGTAAAGAAAAATTCGGTAGTAAGCGGTGGGATTCTGCCTAATGGACGAGCAGAAACTTTTGAAGCCAAAATGCAGGTTCAGAGGAATAACAGTAAAATAAATAAATAAATAAAGAGAAGAAATAGGCGTGCATAAGAAACAAGTTGCTGTTACGTACCAAGCCAAGATGTTAGCTATAACAGGGTATCGGTCACAGGCAGGAGCAGTAGACAAGAGCAAATCATAGTTTCAGCGATGTGGCAGGCTCAAAAGAGCTGAAAGGCAATAGTCACCCAACAGTCAAATTAGCAAGTGCCCTAAGGGGGAAATCCAAACTATGACTCTAAAATCTCAGTCTTTCTTGGAAGAAGAAACTAAGTCTTCACAGGGAAGGTTTAACTGAATGCCTGAACAAGCTAAGCAAGTAAAATTCTTGGAAGCTAAAATAATGAGAGAGCCTGGGAAGATGAGGAAAATGAATCTGATGATTCTTAACCTCCTGTACACTGTAGGTTGTTATTTATAGAGAAAAGCATACTAACACAGGCTTTGAGAAAGGTAAGTTTTTATCCTCTCTTTGTTGGGAAACAATTTATTAAATTTATGTGTCAGAAGCAATCAAAGCAAAGAGCAGAAGAACAATACTTCACATGGAGTTCACAGATCGGTGTGGATTTCCTCCAAAGTCATGACTTGTATGTTTAAGAAAACATCCAAGATATATGTGAAATAGTTGTTACTCTTTAATCTCCAAGCTGTAAACACTGTGAACAGCTTATAAGAATACTTCCGTGCAACACAACCAGAACAGAAAATAGTCATGCCTAAACTCTTATAGGCAGTTAAATATGCATATATATATTTAAGTACATACGTGTATGCATATATTCTCACTGAAAAAAATCTGGGTATTGTTCTGGTAACTATAAACAGACTATAAAAATATAAAGGCACTATATAAATATAACTTAATTGCCAGTCTTACTCCATAGTATGCAAGTTTCTGTATATATGTAGAGAGATACAAGATACAGGAAAGTAGTTTAATTAGATTTTATTAACAGCTTTATTAACTCAGTGCATGTTCCCTGACAGCAGCTCCCAATTATTGCTTTAACCAATTACATTGGTTAAGGCCTGTGTCCATCACGACGTCAGCTGTATGGGCATATACTTATCTGAAACCTCCACGTAGCATGTCTGCATTTCATCTGATTGTTGTGTTTCTTCTTCAAAAAATATGTCTTCCTTGGGGTGTAAGATTCCTTGATAGCTTCTGAACAGCTGTCATGTAAAGTTTTATTAGAAATCTGTTTTTTCTGCCAAATCAGCTCTTCATTTTTGCCCCACAAGCCTCAATGGCTTCTGTCAGTCCTTTGTCCTGCCACAGCTGGTCCCAGCCTTTACTGGAAAGTCACAGTTCTCTAACCATACATGAGGGAGGAAGCAAAAGATGATATCCTGTTCCCTGTATTAAAGTTTCAGGATTTCCCCTAGATTTTCTGTGAGGAAGATCTTCCAATGTTAATTTATTTTAAATCAGCCCCTCGAGAAATGAGTATTTCTGTTAGATGGCTGCCAGCTGATGATAACAGCAGGAAAGCTTTCAGCCTCCTCTGTCTCTTTCTTGTTAACACTGGTCAAAAATACAGTTGCGACAATAGGAGAGATACATCATGAATAATTTGAGTACATTACGTAACTAATATTTTTGTTGATGAACACACAAACCTGGATCCAATCAACTATGAACAGAATATTGTGCCACAAAAGCATCATGTACATTAAATGTAAATGATATATTGGAAAATGATAGTGTAGAGTTTTCTTGATATCTCACCTAGAAATTTAAGCCTGGATTACAGATCCTTTGCCTTTATAACCTGTTCTTTAAAAACTCTGATAATTGCCAAGAACCTCCTCTTCTTGGCAACCTACGTCTATCCTGAGCTGTAGAAAAAGAGGAACACAAATTTCTTCTGTAGCTTATGCATCAGACTGCCCTTTGCTGACCTATTAGTGTGGGTTTAATTTATCATAACTGATAAAGACTGGGAGTTAGCCATAAGGAATTATGCTTGCTCATGCCTCAAGTCAAGCCAAGATTTCCCACTGTGCATTTAATTAATATTTTAATGGATGCTTTAACACAGTGGAAATTCATCAAAGCAGGACCCAAACTTGCTGCGAATAAAAGCATCTGTCTGCCGCCATAGCAGTAGAATGAGAATCTCCCTTTGACTTTTTGTGCAGTAATTTCTAGCAATTTAGCATGTTTTTATAATTAAAAATAAACCATGACCATAAAAAATAATTCAAGGTGGAGACATGAAAACAGAATAGGCAGGAAATATTCCTACCACATAGCATAAAAACCCTTTGCCTTTTCCAGTCATTAATGACTTCCTCTCACTAATCACCAACAATAAGTCAGACAAGGACGATCATACCTCCAGTATAAATCATTCAGTTCAAACACTCCCTTTGGTTTAGACTTCACAAACTAGCTCAGGGGATTTCATTTGATTAATTGTGCTTACATCATTAGTTAATTTAAAATGTATATATTTTGTAGATTATGTTGTAAATCCTAAATTTAACAACCCATTCCCTTGCTTGTCCACCCTCAAGAGTTCAAACACAGTTTAAGCTGCTAGAATTAATGGAGAAAAGTAATACTGTCAAAGAAGAAATAGTCATATAGGCCAAACTTGACCGTGCTCATTCTGTCATTCTCTTCTCTCTCTTCCATAACTATAAAACAGCCTAAGACATTACAGTGCAAAAGATTGCTAACAGAACATAGATTTTTACATATAAACTGCCTAGTGTCCAGAAACTCAGAAATTAAATTTGTTTTCTGATCGCCTTCATTTTCTGCCTTTTCCTTCATCTTTTCCTTCCAAATATAATTTTGCCCCTTAGTATATTTATTGATAATATAACAGAATTTTTTAAATCTTGCTTACATGTTACAACTCACTTATCATGTTTCTTAAACTTTTTAATAAGACAGTAATGTCAGTACTGTTTATCCCTTAGATTCTTATCCAGATAACATAGAAACAATAATTTTTATTGATATTATTAGTATCGATTTCTGCAAATAGTATTATATATAAAATGTTTTGAAAGACAGTAAAAGATGATGTGATGTTCAAAAAGTATATGTAAATTCAACATATATTTACTGTATGTTTTACAAGCATTAGTAGGAAAGTAAGAAAGAGGTTGGAAAGTAATATTTTCCTTAAAAATTTCATGTGCACTTTGATGTAACACAGGTCCTTCACCTTGACATAAAATGTGAAGAAAACTGCAGTAATTATGAAGATATGGAGGGAATAGAGAGATGCTGTCTTACAGAAATGAGGCTATCACAAAATACATGAGAAAATAGAATGATTATAGCAGATATAACGAATTACAGAACACAGACACTACACTGTAGTCTAAATGTCTAAATTATCCCTATTTCCAATGTTTTACCCTTTTTGATTACCTACAATACAATTGAAACTCACTCTTTTTTTTTAATCAAATGTAAAAAGTGAAATGGAAAAACTCTTTGAAAAGACAGGACCAAAGTGGAAAGCAAAATAATGGGTTAAATATTCCCTCAAGGTTTTTTGTTTTGCAATGCTGCAGAATTTACCAAACGTATCTGGTGCTTCCACTCACCAGGCCTTTTTCCTGAAATGCCTGTTGTATTTACCACACAGGTATGCTACTGCCAAGTACAAAATATGCTTTGGTTAAAGACAAGTTATTGGTACTGCGACTGTAACTGAGTGAAATATATTTCACTACGATACATATGAATAGGCAGTCAAGCAAGCTGATTGAATGGTTCTTCTAGTCTTAATAAACCCATGAACTTGCTTTTCTCACTTTGTTCATTCTTTTACAACCTATCTAGCATTGAATGGTTTTCTAAATAACGGAATCATAGAACAGTTCAGTTTGGAAGGAAGCTCTGCAGGCCATCTGGTCCAACTCCTTACTCAAAGCAAGGTTACCTTCCAAGTTGAATCGGGTTGCTCAGGGACATGCCTAGCCAAGTTTTGAAAATCTTCAGGAATAAAGGTGGCACATCTCTTGACACTCTGTTCCAGTGCTTGACCTCACACATTACATAGGAATTTCTTTTGCTGCAACTTGTGACCATTATATCTTATTTTGCTCCACATCACTGAGAAGAGTGTGGCTCCATCTTCTCCCCTACTATCAATTATATAGTTGAAGACTGTAATTAGATTTCTCTTTAGCCTTCTGCAGGCTGATAAGTCCATGTCCCTCAGCCTCTCCTCATGCGTCAGGTGCTCCAGGACCCTGACCATCCTGGCGGCTCTCCACTGGCCTCTCTCCAGTTTATTAGTCTCTCTTGCACCGAGAGTCTTCAAATTAGACAAAGTATTCCACATCCTGCCTAATGAGTGCAGCAGAGGGGAATAAGCACTTCCCTTGGCTACGCTTTTGCTAATGCAGCCAGTGTGTCGTTAGCCTTTAAGGCAAGGGTGCATTAAGATTGATGTTCAGCTTATTCTCCATCAGGACCCTTTCTACAGAGCTGCTGCCTAATCAGTCTGTTTCCAGCCTATGCTGTTACATTGGGTCCATGGTGTAAGACTTCATATTTGTCTTTGTTGAACTGCATTAAGTTCTTGTTGCTCCGTTTCTCCAGACTTTTGAGGTACCTGTGGATGTCAGTCTTCTTCCAGTGTACCAGCCTTTCACGCCAATTTGGTCTTATCTTCAAATGTGGGGAGGGTGCTTACCACCCCATTGTCCACAGCATTGCTGAAGACGATAAATAAATAAAGTTTTCAGGGTTTTTTTTGTTGGTTTTGGCACAGGGCCTATAGTTGAAACAGAAATAGTATAAAATAATAGTGAATTCTTAGAGCAAATTATTTGGACTATATCACACACTGGCACAATTTCTAAACCTACGTGCTCTTGTACTGTATTAAAGATGTTTCTACACTTTCCTACTAATTCACAATAATCTGTTTATCGCCTATTGTTATAAGATTAGGCAATGAAGAACCCAGAACTATATAAGAGTATCAAAAATGTTGGGTTCAAATTTATTCTTTAAGAGAAAGGAGGGGAAAATTACCAAAACTATTAGAAAGGTAAAAAATTGGATAAAATATGAAAGTCTTATACCTGGATTATTTCTAAATATTTAAATATTTTGTTTACAATGTTTTTCGCTGAACAATGCTACATTTTTAATTTGAGGAGACCTATGTTTTTTCTGATGGTGGTGGTTAATCTCACGTCCAAAAAGAGATACAGGGAATGAATATAAGAAAATTTTTTCTCTTATTACCTAATGCCAGAAAATACTATTTTTGGTGTAATAGTGCAATTTCATTTTGGCTGTGTTTCCAGTTCCTTTCATGTCTCTTTATGAACTTTTAGAGTTCCTATCTCTTAGCAGCACAGCAAAGTTTGCAGCTTATAACCACAAGTAATCAAAAAGAAAATCTTACTGTTACATGTCCATAAAACTTGTGTTTTCCTTTGGGACACTAACGAAAACTGCCACCAGTCTGCTAGCATCTTGAAGGAAATGCCAGCATCTGAACTAGTCTGTAGCAGTTCTGGACAACAGGAGAATAAATCTTAGCAAACACTCTGCTATTCAGTTGACAAATAGAAAACTGTGCCAACAAGACTAAAACCATCACATTTAAGCTGTGGACCCTTCGTCAAGCTGTGCGTTAACATAGCACGAGGAGCGTTGTGAAGTCATACCAAAAAAGCTGTCACTAGAAGCTAAAAGGACTTTAGGCTTCAGTGCTTGCTTCTCACAAGGATATATGTAAAAGGTTACTGTCAGCTCTTGCTTCAAATTAAATAAGGAATAAGATTCAAGCTTGTCTCCTGCTGTTCCACTTAGAGCACTGAATATCTGCAAGCATGAGTGCATCTTATGAGTGTAGTCAGAAGCCATGGGAATTTAAGGAGATCTTTCAAGAACTGTTCTTATACAAGAAGTCAAACAATAACTGACTGTCTGCCAATATCTGTTTTTAAAGTTCTTTCATTAAGTATAAGCTGCCTCTTCAACAACTGCATTGATAATAACCTTCATGTAGTTTTAATGTAGTGTTTTGGAGACCTGGTCATACAGTATTTACAAAGAATATCTGGTTCTTTCCCTCTGTTTTCCATCATCGTCTTGGGGAAAAGCATAATTTACCTGATTCTGAAGAAGACCAATTAATTGAAGAATATTTTAGTTGTCTTATTTTTTTTTTACCACTAATACTTATTCGTAGTATAGTTTGTATATCTTTCTTCACACTGATTCAAACATACCTAAGACATTTGCACATGCAATTCTCTGCAGAAATAATAAGTGTTCTGAACAAAGTATAAGACTTCAATCTGTTAAACTACAAGTATATCTTTAGTTCATTTGATGGCCCCTTAAGCGTATACATAAATCTTAGTAGGATGGGAATTAAACTTGTATTACAGAATATTATTGCAGATACTAAACCAGAATTTTAGTATAAACACTATTTCCTCTGCCCTTCCATATTGCCTATAGTAACAGAAATGGGACCTAGCCTATAGTGTTGGTAGCACCATTACCATTTCTTTTTTCTGAATCTTAAAAAGAAAAAAACTTCATTGCATGTTGAATTATATGCCATTTATATTTCCTTTTCAAAAGGTTGATTTTTAGCAGTCCTTACTCACGCAAAACCACCTTTGAAGTTAATGCATGTTTTGCAGGAAGAAAGACTATGGGATCAAATTCCAAATGCTCTGCCCCAAACTTTCATGCCAAAATACTGATCATACTGAATAATCCTTTTGTTATTGATAATGTATTCCATTTTGATGTACTCAGTTCCATCTTATGGAATTGTGTATGAGCTCCAGAATAAGAAAAAACCTTTATAATAAGTAATATTTTTCAATAATTCACAATGATTATTAGATTATATACTTGTGAAACTGAATTTACCTTTTTAAAAGGCTTTGCTACAACAAAGATGCTGCCAACCCTCTGAAGTTCCAGGCACTACTTATACAGACTAAATTGGGAATTATTTCAGCTGGATAAGATATTACTATCCTACTACATCAGGATAATGCTGTCTTATACTACACTTACATTACTGTTTTAAAGATGTTGAACCAGTCATATAAAGCCACAGTAGTGACTAAAGTACAACCTACATTATTATTTAATATTCTGAGCCTAATAATACTATTTAAACTTTTACACATGCACTTTCTCCTTCTTCCCATTCACTTATCTGCCTATTGAGCTAAGAGGACACCGACACCTAAAATACTGCCTATAGAGTTGTCTTGACACCTATGTTTGTTCAGTCATGGATATCCAGAATTGTTGTGAGTTTAACCAATGCCTAGGACAACTTAATGTTTTTCACTCTCCCTCACGTCCACCTCCCGGAGTATGATGCAGCTGTAATGCTTGCAAGCCAGCCTAGCTGCACTCTTCTGAGCAGAAAGCAGAACAATCACATTTATCACTGGAAATCATTCAGCCCAATCATTCCTACCTTTGATCTAGTAACCCAGTGGTTACAACACAGCACAAGGACTAGACAATCTGCTTTCTAGGTCCTCTCCATCCCCAACTTTATGCATTTTATCCAGTCTCTCCTTTAATGCAAAATGTGTAAAAAAATCCATGAAGTAGAGACGAGAACCAAAGACTCTTTCCTCCCAGAGGATTGCTCCACAGTTCAACCATGTCAACTGCTTTTTTGTTTTTTCTCTGTCTCGTTCTGTTTCTTTAATATAACAAACTGAGCCAGCTGGTAGGTGTGCTATTACAGTCCACTGAGTACACACGGTCAGGTGTTTTAAAGTTGAGAATCCCCATTAACGTTTTTCAAGGCTGTAGATATGTACATACTCTGTGAAAGCAATAAAATTTTGCTTAGCCCTCTTTGCTGAACAGCTTAGGCCTGAAGAGAGGGCATCTCTCTCAGTGTACTGGATTTTATGGATCCCCTTCTGAGGCACCCTGAGTTCCTCATTCTCTGTGTATTATACTTAGCCCTTAACTCAGCCTTTCAAATTCTATTAAAAAAAAAAAAAAAGTATTTTGAAAAGGTTTTCTTGGGGTTTTTTGTGGAGCTAAGCTTCAGGGATCTGACAAGGTGGGAGGGTTGTCTTTGAGAAAGTCCTGAGTCACTGCAGGGACAATCAAAGACTTACATGTAACTGGGTGCTGTAGCACAAAGAATTAATTCAGCCTGAAGAAGAGTTTTTCAAATTATAATGAAAGGCATAAGCTAAGAAATTTCTGTGTTGAAAGCAGTATCTTTTCTGAGAGGCAGAGCAGAATAGAAGATAATGCATTAGACACCAGTGCCCATAGGCTGTCAAGCTTTAAGTATTGCATATTTGGACTACACCTGGAGTGCAATGTTATACAGACAAAATATATGTAATTACTCCCATATCCATAAAGCAAGGTGGGAGAGGATTGTACAGTCATTTACATTAGACGCTGCAAGAAGGTTCAGCTTTATGAATAAGGATGTCTGACCCTTGTTCCTGGCCTATAGAAATCATTCACCAGTAACTTATCCTTATGTTGGCCTGGTTGCCTGATGCCTGATTATTCTTTATTTTCTCACTCCTATTCCTCAAGTGTAACTATAAACACTTTGCTCCAGCTCTCTTTCATTTCCTACTCAACCTAAACACAAGAGATTCTGAATCTCAGATAAATTTCGTCTGACTTGAGAAGACTAGATTTCAGTATTAGAAGGGAATTTTTTTTTCAGCCTTACTTGCAGTGCCAGCTAAAGAATACAACAGTAGTTTAACATCAGGTTACATTTAAATCATTGTGCAGACTCTCTCCCTCATAGAGGAGGCTACTTCCATTCTTTGGTAGACTTTGATGAGAAGACATTGAACCAATTCCAATTAATGCATCTGTGCTAATTTGCTAATAATGTTTATCTTCTGAAAAACTGGTACTTCAAGGCCAGTAGTTGATCTCTCCCATTGGCTCTAAAAGACTGCTTGCTCTTTGGTTTGATGGGGTCAGCGATGGTAGTTTTTTCAAAATACCACCACCTCTGACTGAGAAAGGCTGCTTGTTACTTAGTGAGTGAAAGGCATGATTGTTAACTCTTGCTTATTATGTTAATGGTTCTGCTGATGTTATATTTAAAAAAAAAAAGCAAAAACTTAGTATCAACACATGACTTTAAAAAGCAGTTATCTAATCTGTTGCTTTTTCATTATTTTTTTTAACCCAGAAAAGTGTACATGCAATGACTCTTTCCCCTTTGAGTTTTAGCTGACACAGTCTAATCACACATGACAAGACACAACATATGCTACTTCTGCAATAGAACTTCAGATATAGCTTCTGAGAGAAAAAGTTCAGAGTAAAAGCTGTTGTTGGTTTTCCAGCTGCAGACAGTGTTTGTCAAGGTTAATATTTAATACCACCTGCTCATACTGCTCTATTAAAGTCTTGGCAGACTCATTAGAAATAAGGCATTATGGTAAGTAAATAATGCACTCTATCTATTCGTATCAGCTCTGCCTTTTTGAATTATTATTCAAATTACAGGATGTTTATTGCCAATATAATGAAGTATTTTGTTTGTTTGTTTATTTCCATCTGGGCAGCTGTCCAACAAAGATCTGAGATGTGTAAGAGAGAGAAAATTACATAACAATTATAATTTGGCTAGATATCTTTTCATCCCTAAATCTTTCTAAGGAAATCAAAACTCTTCTAAAATCCACTGTAAGGAGAGTTACGTAACAGCTGGGTTTTGGTACAATAGTGACAAGTTCTAGGAGCTAAGCAGATGTTAGTCTGCAGAATAAAGCATAGAGGAATACGATAGCTACTTTCAAAACAGTAATATCCTATGAAAATGTGGCTATTTGCCTGTTACTGACTGTTTTATAATAGTAAAGTCTGTCCAAGGTGAATAACTTGAAAAGATTCTACACTAATTTTTGAAAGGAAATTTTTTCTAAACACATCTTTCTCACTATGTTATCTGCCTGATGAACCTGGTAGGTACACTAAATATATAGTTTATTAGTAGCAAAAAATAAATATACCAGAAGAAACATAAATAGTAAAAAACCCCTTAGTAGTGTATGATGGACAAGCTTAGAGGCTGGAAGGGTCAGTTTGATGTTGATAAACATATAAGCATTCTCAGCTTATCTAAATGTCCAGACCCCTGAGATCTTAAAAAATATTTATAATGTTTCATTGAAAGTATGATCTAACTTATCAAGAGGGCAGGCACAGCACTTTTTAACCACCTAAGCATACAGCTCAGTCTCCATCTACTCAAGTGTCATCAATTACCCTGATACAGGGCATGATTAAGGGGCACTGACAAACAAATCCCGAAGCACACAGGTTCTCCTGGTTACTATTGATACACACATTGGTCCAAAGTCCAAATGAAATCCTCTTGAACATTTTTCAATAAGCAGTCCAGAATGCAGGCAGATCTGCGCACACATACAATTAGACATGCTACTTACCTTCTTCTATCCATGTATAACTTCTGTTTATAGCTACCAAAAATGCAGTCCCAGGAATGTGAGGCCAATGCAATGCACTAGCTGAAACGAGCCTGGTAGATGAGATTCCAGCAATGAAATGTGACACATATATCACCAGGGCAATTTCACAGTGTGGCAGTAAGGCGTATTTGCTCTGATCGTGAAGAAAAGCAAAATAAACCAGTATGTAGCCCATCTTCACATGATTGCTGCCATACAGAGCTACAAATGTACACTGTGGCAGAGATAAGAGATATTCCTTATGTATTCCTAACAGCCTCATTGATGGAAAGACAGCTGAAAACCTGTATTGCCAACATATTACCCAAACTTCTCTTTTCTGACAAATAGAGCTGGGTTGGTACACTACGTGTGAATGACAGGTGCCAATAATAATGAGCAGTGAAATGTGAATTCCGTTGTAGCTCATGGTGTCAGGCACTGAGTGTCCAACAGCAGCAAGACTGGACTGATACTCAAGGGAAGGTGAGCAGAGAGGAGAGGGCAGCAGCAAGGCTGACACGGCTCGCGACCTTGCTGGTTCAGCCAGACCCTTGGGTCTGGAGCAAGGAGAACAGTGATTGTATGATGGGTCAGCCACAGTCCAGTGATTGCCAGGCAAGTCCACAGAGATGAGGCAGGTCCAAGATCAAGCCAGGAAGTCAAGTCAATGGGTCAGGAGGAGGTGGGTCAGGATGAGGACCAGTGAGGTATATGGCCAAGCACAGGCATGACTCCAAAATAGCACAGGCAGGGACCAAGGGGGAGGGCCTGAGCTTAAGTGCAGCTCTTGGGTGAAGGAGGGGCTGACAAAGCTTCTCACAGCTCTCTTCACAGCAGCCTGATTACTCATTGAATGGCTGCACTATGTCAGAGCTGGCCTTGAGCACAGGCAGCCCAGCCCCTCAGAGAGTTTTGAAACCCTGGACTCCTACAGCAGTGCAAAAGGTGTTAATCTAAGAGTTCCATAGGATTATAAAGTGTGACTGCTTCTTGCAGTAGCAGGTAGGTTTGTGCAAGGTCTCTAGGGTCTTACCTGATTTAGCATGTTTTAGATCCAGACTCCATAATCTTCATTTTAATCCTTTTCACACCATTTTGTTTGGAGCAGCCTGTATGGTTTCATTCTCCTAAGCATATCTTGAATCCCTCAGAAATGAGTGTTTATGGGACTCCTACAATACTCACTAAAAACCAATGTATATTCATTGTACTTTGCTTACATAATAAGAATTAGGCAAAATAAAGAGTCTACAACTGGAAAGGCAACCTTTGGGCTTGAAAACTCTAAAATACCAGGAAAAGTGAAAGCCACTGTTTTCTTCATTTTGATTGGTACCAACACATGAGAAAAAATATTAACCATTAAGTACATTATTTTAAAGTAATTTGAAATATGCAACAATATCTATATAAAGCTGTGTTTATTAATTAGATGAAGAAAAGAAACAAAACTATACATATTTTCAGTTTTCCATGGAAGACTTTATGTGTAGCTCCATATGACACAACAGCAGTCAGAAACAGAAAAACTTTAAAGAAGGTAATGCCAATGAATATCACATTCTGCCATCATGTTGTCTCAAGAAATAATAACATTTGTCATTATTCAGAACTGGAACTTCTTTCTTCGTTTCTTTTTTTCTAGAATTCATTCAAGCTAGTGTGGAATTTTGGTTTTAGTTTTTGTCCTGAATCATGACCTTTCACACACTGCCACAGCTGCAAATTATTTCCTTGGATATATCCATTATAGACAATATCCTGAATCTCCATAGACTCTATCAAACTGAAATGAAAGTAATGCATTCATACTTCATGCAGGATTCACTCCATCTTCCCCTGAAAACATAATGTCCCTCTGTGCACATAATATTTAAAGTAATGAACAGAAATGCAGTGAAATACAAATTCTGGAAAAAGACACCAGCGTATGTACGTCTAATGCATTTACAAAGTGAAGGGCAATATTTTAGCTTGTGCACCTTTACAGAGTAATTTTCATTGAATCTTAGCTTATATACTTCATTATATTCATGGGGCATTTAACCTGTAGGGAAAATAGACATGTCAAACTGGAAGTCTGAAAGGCACAATTTCGCACTTAAAGGTATCTGTAATAATTGTAGATTGCCAAAAAAGTATTACTGGAACTACCTGAACTGAGAGTTCCTATCACGTTAGTGACGGAAGCAGTTCTCAGAAAAAGTTTCAGTGAGTGCTCTCTAGGTCTTAGTAGAGTTTGGCTCTCTAGGTCTGTTTATTAGTGTTTGAATTTATCAACCACCAGCTTCTGTATTCATAAAGTATCCAGGAGAAGCCAGGACTGATTGAAGGAGACTGGCTGCTATTACGTAGTTCTTCTAAGAAAGAGAGAAAAAAATAAAAATCTGCAAATGGGCTGCATGACTGCCTGAGAAGGATCTGTAAGACTAGAGTAAGGGTCAGGATGGTTATGTTCCCTACATCCTTCAGACTGTAGCCTATCTTCTGCGTGGGTCCTACATCATGTGGAGTTAAGTGGATAACAGACACTATGGAGGTGGTGAAGTCATCATTTAATATTTAAATGAAAGAGAACTTGGCATAGCATTCGTGAATGAAATGGAGCCCACATTTACTGTTTTCATAGGCTTTGACAGATCTACTCCAATGGCATTTTTGTTATCTCTAACCATTCTCCTTTATGCTATGAAGAACTCTACAAAACTGATTGAACAGATCTCTGATGATATGAGGTACCTAAGTAACTCATAGGTATCTCCAGTGTTAACTGCTTTAGCAAGAAGGGAGGAACAAATTCCATCTTACTTAAGACAAGGGCCATAAATTTTAAAACAATTTGGTTATGCGTTTCTGTTGTGATGATACTAATTTATAGCATGATATATTACACTTTTTCTCCTTTTCAGTTATGTTAAATAGTTTCTCACTTTTATGAGCTTGTCTTAACTATCAATCCTACCAACAGCTCACCTTTGTTGATGCAGTGGGTTGACTGTGGCTGGACACAAGATGCTCACCAAAGCCATCCTATCACACCCCCTCCTCAGCTGGACAGGGGAGGGAAAATATAATGAAAGGGCTTATGAATCAAGATAAGGGCAGGGTGAGATCACTCAGCAATTACCATAATGGGCAAAAATTACTCGACTTGGGGAAATTAGTTTAATTTATTACCAATTAAATCAGAGTAGGATAATGAGAAATAAAACCAAGTCTTAAAACATCTTCCCCCTTCCCCTCTCTTCTTCCTGGCTCAACCCCACTCCCGGTTTTCTCTCCCTCCTCCCCCCGGCGGCACAGGGGGACGGGGAATGGGGGTTGGGGTCAGTTCCTCACACCTTGTCTCTGCCGCTCCTTCCTCCTCAGGGGGAGAACTCCTCACTCTTCCCCTGCTCCAGTGTGGGGTCCCTCTCATGGGAGACAGTCCTTCACAAAGTTCTCCAATGTGGGTCCTTCCCATGGGCTGCAGTTCTTCACGAACTGCTCCAGCGTGGGTCCCTTCCACGGGCTGCAGTCCTTCAGGCACAGCCTGCTCCAGCGTGGGTCCCCCATGGGGTCACAAGCCCTGCCAGAAAACCTGCTCCAGCTTGGGCTCCTCTCTCCATGGGGCCACAGGTTCTGCCAGGAGCCTGCTCCAGCGTGGGCTTCCCACAGGGTCAGGCTGCAGGTGGAGATCTGCTCCACCATGGACCTTCATGGGCTGGGGGGGAACAGCCTGCCTCACCATGGTCTTCCCCAGGGGCTGCAGGGGAATCTCTGCTCCGGCGCCTGGAGCACCTCCTCCTCCTTCTGCACTGACCTGGGGGGCTGCAGTGCTGTTTCTCTCACATATTCTTACTCCTCTCTCTGGCTGTAATTGCTGTTGTGCGGCAACTTCTCCCCCTTCTTATATCTGTTGTCCCAGAAGCACAGCCACCATTGCTGATGGGCTTCTCCTTGGCCAGAGGCAGGTCCACCTTGGAGCCGGCTGGCATTGGCTCTACCAGACATAAGGGAAGCCTCTAGCAGCTTCTCACAGAAGCCGCCCCTCTAACGCCCCCGCTACCAAAACCTTATCACGCAAACCCAATCCAGTTGAAAAGCCACAGTAAAAATATTTTCTCCTTTGCATCTGCATCTTAATTTCTCCTTCCCTCTCACATTCTTAACGTAATGCCTGACTGAAGTGATTTTGGATCCTTGTTTAGAATGTAGGCTTTATTAAAGATATTATACAAAATACTGTATTTTACCAATCAAATATTCCATGAAGAACACTTCTTTCCCCCATCCTTTTTTGTAAAAGGACTCTAACATTTAAATTAAACACTTGATCTCTATTCTTAACATTTGAGAGTCATTTGGTCTAGTGACTTTCTCTACAATCATCCTTTAATCTATTATTGCCAGCTAAGTGGTGTAAAATGAAAGGGTAACAAGAAAATGTATTATTATGTTAGCTGAACCATGTATATTTAGATGGATGTATATAGCACAATCATTCTGGTTTTTAGATTTAGTAAGTTATAGACTTATTGGTGTAAGTAAGTTAGCGGGTATAAGTAATGGTTGGCAAAAGTCATTGCAGCTCTATTGTTGCTTCACTGATTTATACATGTCAGGATCTGACCTAGTATTTTCAAATTTTGAAAGACATTTCTTTGTGTGGTAATTTTATTTTTTAAAATATGACATGTAGAGCAGTGCTACTTTGCAGTTCAAATGTAATATGATATATATCCAGGACTATACCTTTATCTATTTGCTTTCTCTGCATTATCCTGGAAATGAATGAATTCACAAATAAAGCATCCTGTACAAGACCACATAAACCACAATGAAAATGTGATGGCTGCTCTGTGTATTATATTGTTTATGCTCAGTTTTGCACAAGGAATTTTCTACACAAATGAAGAGCATTTATTCTTGTTAACACTACTTGTCTGTATATTTTAGATATACATATACATACATACATGTATATACTATGGATATATATATAATGGATATATGTATGTGTATATGCATTATGTATATAATTATGCATATGTATTTATATACAAAATACAATGCAAAGTTTAATAAAGGTACTATAAATATCTCATTATAGACATATGAAGCATAATTTGGAATATAGGTGTTGCAGATGAGACAAACAATACTTGTAAATTAACATGCTAAATGAATCAGTCATGCCTTGTTTGATGGAGAGGTGTTAACATTACAGAGAGATCCAACAGAACGGACAACCTAGTTGGCAGTTTCCACAAGATGACCTAAAGATTAAATGTTGGAGGACAAACACACTTGCAGATGCAGAGCTGGCCCCTTGGAGAGAAAGTTAAGACAGTACGTGGCTTGTGTGCAGAGACTTTGACTGTCACTACCCAACTTGTATTTTCTGTGTCTGGAAAATAAATGGCAGATTTAATTTCACAGTTGTGTCAATCCTGCATCTTTCATAAACATACAGCAGAGTGCTTGAAAAAGAAGGCTGTAGGGAAGACCTAGAACAATTCACTCCAGGATATTTTGCTACTGATTTAGGCAGAGAAATTCACAGCACTATGTAAACTAAAATCCATCTATTCTAAGGGCATATATTTAACCATAAAAATGTTACTGGTTGGATTAACCATTCCTGATATTATTTTAACTTGAAATGACACTGGAGAACGAAATTATTAAGTAGACAGTCTGACAAATCTTTAATCAAGGTCACTGCTTGCAAATTATACTGACCATATCTCAATGCTGTCTGCATTTGTCACTAGATACTATGACACACTTGAATATAAACTGATCTTGACAGCAGAAGAGAGTTCTAGCTAAAATCAACAAGGACAATGGTGACTGGAATAACAATCAGCTTCACACTATCAATCGTTCATTTGTTAAAGCTGAAAATGTGCATCAAAACTTGATATTCTCAGCTATGGGCAGAAGACTGTAAGCATTCTTTGAACTTTTACTTTGCAATTCTTTCACATTTTTTTGATTGCTTGGGCTATTACATTTATTTTACTCAGCTCCTTTCATACTAATATTTACGTTTTCTCCTTGTTCTAGTAAAAGGTGCAACTGCCATCTAATTCAATAGGAGCAGCATACACTTATTTCATGTGCATAATTTAAATATGTCTTGTAACTACGTGTTTTCTATGTGTCTTACAGAAAAGGCTTGAGTGCATATTTGGTAGTCCTGCCATTAATAACACTGGAATGAAACTCTTGAGTTCTGGTTCTGTTTCTCTGTGACTTTAGGCAGCCATAATTTAGGCTTTGGTTTTAGTTGCCTTGTAACTTTTTTTCCTCAGTTTTATCACCTGAACCTCATTAGCCTTGAGAATGTGACCTGTATATGTGATCTGGCTATGTAAGGGGCTCATGACACAGAAATTCTTCATAGAGATGAAATCTGCTCAGCATCTAGTTCTCTGAGATATTTTCAAGGGCTGAACATGGTGAGCTGTGGTTTTAAAATAGAGGATTTTAAGAAAATCCAAATGTTTTCCCAGGCAGGGATTTTCAAAAACCTTGAAGATTTTAGGCACACATATCTCATTAAATTGAATAGGATTTAGGTGTCTAATGCCTTCAGGCTACTTAGAAACTTCAAGAATTTTTTATTGGTGAATTTAGGTGGGTTGCATTACTGTGGTTATAACAAGAGAGCTGTTGAGGATGGAGATCCTTTAATAAATTACTATAGCACATCAAGATTGAGAGACAGATTTTATATTAGTGTAAATAAAATAAAACCAGTATATAACAATTTCATAGAATCAAAGAATCATAGAAGAGTTTGCGTTGGAAGGGACCTTCAAAGATCCAGTCCAACCCCTCTGCCATGGGCAGGGACATCTTCCACTAGAACAGGTTGCTCAAAGCCCTGTCCAACCTGACTTTGAACACTTCCAATGGTGGGACATCCACAACTTCTCTGGACATCCTCTGGGCTGACACATTCCAGTGTCTCACCACCCTCATCATAAAATACTTCTTCCTTAAGTCCAATCTAAATCTATCCTCTTTTTGTTTAAACCCATTGTTCCTTGCCCTGTCACTACCGGCCTTGGTAAAAAGTCTTTCTTTGTCTTTCTTATAAGCCCCCTTTATATATTGAAAGACCACAGTAAGGTCTCCCTGAGACCTTTTCTTCTCCAGGCTGAACAACCCTAACTCTCTCAGCCTGTCTTTAGAGAAGTGTTCCAGCCCCCTGATCATCTTTATGGCCCTCCTCCACACACACTCTAATAAGTCCATGTCTTTCTTGTGCTGGAGGCCCCAGAGCTGGATGCAGTACTCCAGGCAGAGGCTTATGAGAGCAGTGCAGAGGGGGAGAATCGCCTCCCTCCACCTGCTGTCCACATTTCTTTTTATGCAGCCCAGGATATGACTGGCTTTCATGGGCTGCAGGTGCACATTGCCAGCTCATATCCAGCTTCTCCTCCACCAGTATCCCCAAGTCCATCTCCACAGGGTTGTTCTCAAACAATTCATCACCCCATCTGTATTGATATTGGGGATTGCCCCAACCCATGTACAGGACCTTGCACTTGGCCTTGTTGAACTTCATGAGGTTTGCATGGGTCCACTCCTCAAGCCTGTCAAGCCTGGATGGCATCCCTTCCCTGCAGCATATCAACCACACCACTCAGCTTGGTGTCACCTGCAAACTTGCTGAGGGTGCACTCAATCCCACTATGTCATTAATGAAGATATTAAATAGTATTGGTCCCAGTATGGACCCATAAAGGACACCATGCTTTACTGGTTTCCATTTGGACATTGAGCCATTGACTGCAACTCTTTGGATGCTGCCATCCAGCCAATTCCTTATCCATCTAACAGTTCACCTATCAAACCCCTAACTCTCCAATTTAGCAGCAAGAAAGTTGTGGGCTACCATATCAAAGACCTTGCTGAAGTCCAGATAGATGACATGAGTTGCTTTTCCCTTATTTACCAATGCAGTCACTCCATCATAGAAGGGCAACAGATTAGTCAAGTATGATTTGCCTTACACTTTAGGTTAATGTGCTTTTGGGCTCATGATCCACAAAACAGAAAAAGCATAGCTGAAGAGGAATAGTGAGGACTCAGAAGAAATATACAGTGGAAGAGAGAGACAGGGAGTGAAATACACACAATATCTGGAGGATATCTGAACATACAAGAAATACTGAATCCTCAAGAGAAAATACAATATGAAAAACAATGGTAAGAACTAAAACAGATGGAATTAGTTGCACAGTAAGTAGCAACCTGCTACTGAATTGGAATGGAGGAAATACAGTGCACTGGAAAACTTGAGTATGCTATCGTACCTAAATTAGACAGTATTTACATGCCTTATGGTTACAGCTTGTTAAAGCTAAACTGTTATTTGCATAAGAATATAACCTTAAGAAATGTTAGCTGCTTTGGAGATCATCAGAGGGATATGCAAATGAAGAAATGGCTAGTATTGCTCCTAGTCCATCACATCAGTCCTGGATAGACTTTTGCAGGGCCCTTCTAGGTGTAATCGCAGACCTGTCAATATTTTGAAATTCAAAAAGCAGGCCAAATTTCTGGATATGTGTCTGACTGGTCTGTTCTTAAGGACCAGGATCCCCCCATATTACCATCTGGGAACTCTCAAACTTAAGGCTGCTTTTGCAGACTTTACCAAACAATTGATCTGTGTAAAGTACAGTATGTCCTAACGGTTCTGGTCACATCAGACTGATTGCAACCCCATACTTCAAGTCTGTCATGTCTAGGTATATCAGACTTCTCTTGTGTGTGCTGCTTGGTGGATCTGAACCCAGGTAGAAACTCATATGACTGGGCCTCTGATTTGCTGCAAGTGAGCAGATCAAGCACATAGGTAGTTGGTATGTTCTGAATGCATGTGATTCATAGAGAGTAAATCTTCACAAATGAATTACCGTTGACTTAGCTTGGGGCCACTCATCTTGGATTTCTGGACAATCAGTAGTGTGGTCTAAAAGACTGACAGTTTCCACCCTAGCTGGACCACTAGCCATCTGGAAATCCCAGACAGATGGCCAGATTTCTGGGTTTTTTTCTTGCAAAGTTAGTAGAAAAAATCAAAAGCAAAACTTATAAGGTAGAGGTCAAGGTGCAACATCAGTTAAGGCTTGAAGTTCACACATCAGCCAGTTAGTGCCTGTACTTATCACCTAGGGAACAGATTGTATCCAGCTATAACAGTAGTAGCCACAACACCAGTGTGAATAACCTTATTCCTAGAGTTTCCTTAACTATTTTGAAGCCTTATCATCAGCCTTCATCATCATTCCTGTCCTATCTCAGAGAGCAGCATAGATAGATACCAGTTTTATAATAATTACAAAAGCTGAGTTACTCATACCGAACTGAATTACTTAATAATCTAGAGAGGACAGTTACACAAACAAGCACATCCTTAGTAAAAATATAAATTTTACTTACAGTACTTGAACGAACAAGGGAATGTCAAAAAATATATGTTCACTTAATTAATCTAGTAAACTGTTTATATACAGTTTATAATCATCAGGATGCATTACACATCCTTCTCATTATACTCTGTTTTAGGTTGGCAGACATTACAGAGACACTGGGTGACATATTTTAATAAGTGTGAGCACATAAAGCTGAATATCATTCACACCTAGAAGACCTAGCCATTCAAAAGCCTTATCTTAACTCTTAATATAAAATCCTAAACAAATGTGATAAAAATCTTACTTTCTTACTTGCATTGCTCTTGAATTAGGGAATGATGTTGATGGGTATCTCCAGCTTTATTTAATCTAATCTTTCAGTGGTATGTTAAACTCCATTATAGTCTTTGCATGTTCCCATCAGAAACATGAATATTTCAGACTTTGTAAATATATCCTACTTAAAGTGCCGTTCTCACTGCAGCTTTCATTATGAGAACACTATTGCTGCCTCTGTTATATGTGTGCAAAGTATAAATAAATATTCTAAAAACCCGAGTCTGATCTCACTTATTCTGGTGTAAATCAGAAATAACTGCACAGAAACCAATGCAGTTTCATTAAGGACGATGTTATGTATCTCCTAGGCTGAAAGTTGTATACCTGCATTATTGGGAAGAAAAGAAATAAACAAATGTGGTTTTATTCCCTCTCATGAAGAAGATTATGCACAAAGTGCATCAATATGTGACTATTCTGAATTTCAAGAGTTTAGCAAGTGTGTACCATAGCTCATGCCTTATTGTAATCTGAAAGTGTAGTGCTTATTTTTAAGAACTAGCACACAATTTTACACATTCTAACATGAACTTCTGAAATGACAAACAATGCACCTCTAATGGAGTCTGTTTTGAGAACATGATGCAAATAAGTTCACAGGTATATGTATGCTACTTCTGATCCATGCCACAGTAGAACAAAATGCCCTTAATGGTTGGTGAATGTCTTTTGCTGAGTGATATAATTTCTGTGTTTCCTGGCACAAATCTTTATAGCAATAATACTACTTGAATTTCCTCCTAAATTTAGTTACTTCCAATATATATCAATATAATTTTTCTATATTTTTGAACAGCCCTTATTTAGTATATGGGAATATAATAAGTAGGGAAAATAGACTGATTTTCCTCATCCTCCCACAATCTAAACCCAGCTTCTGAAGTAATGCTTTGGATGCAGGTTTCTCATAACCAAATGAATTGGGCTGATTTTCTTTCCTGCTGTATAGATGGAGTCTTACATTGAGTTCCTCATCAGAATATACTAGGGAGTGAGTAAAAGAAAAGAACGCTCATACGCCAAGGAAATAAAAATAAATGCATATGTGTAGGGGAATGAAAAAAAAGTCCACGTTTAAAGCTGCTCTGAGGGACTATTCCAGTATCTACTATTCTGCACAGGTGAATATACCTTCTTTTTCATCAGTGCTAATTATTCTGAACAGAAAGTTAATGCTGTTTCTGGTGGCTAAGCTAAATCATTCAAAGTTAGTTCAGGTGTCTCTGTGTGAGTGAATAGTATGTATCTTGTAGGCACAACCTGCAAGAGAGCTCTCCTTTATGTCTGTCCCTTAAGTTACCACATGGGCTACATTCTCTTCTCTACTACCTGCTCTGCATGTACATTCAGACCACATGCTGGCCTTCAGGGGATGACTAGCTGTTAAATGTAATTACCTGATTTTACTGGTTCAGATATTTCACACTTTTTTGCTAAGCACTCTGTACTCCTACAGGTTTATTTACTTAGCAGCTAGTACCTCCCCTTTCCACTGCTTCTAGCTTCCAGAGGATTGTTTTGTCAAATCTCACTTTTTTTACAAAGTTGACCTTTTAAATACTTAACTTCTGATTCTCATCTCACTTTAGTGTCTGCCAAGGAAATCTAACTCATTTCAAGTGGATTAAATCGGCAGGGCAGACTTTGTTCCTAGATTTGGATTTGTAGAACAAAAGATGGGGAAAGAACAAGAGGTCCTACCCCAATTATATACTATTGTTTTCTATTCTTTCGTTCCTTACAGTCTCTGCCTTTAACATCTGTCACTTGAATTACTCTTTTTTGTTTGATTCCCTCCTTGTTCTTTGTTCTTATAAAGTAAATGAAAATTCAGTAACAGAAAGGCACCGGTATCGCTTAGTAAATGTCTTTTGTACACATCTTGAAGAGGAAATATAGGAGGCAAGAGAAAAAAGGGGGGGAAAAAAGGAAGTGATAAAGAAAAGAAAAAAAAATAGTGGGAAAAAATCTTAGGAAAAGGCAAGGACAACAGGGAATGATGAGGTAGTTGTCCAAGATGAAAATGTACTGGAAAATATAGGATGGGGAAACACAGTTACTGAGTTTGAATTAATGAAAGGAATCCAGTGCACCATAACACCAAGTTTTCCTTTAGACAATTTCAAGAACTCTGAAATTATGAAAAAGAAACAAGGAAAAATAGAATAACATGAAATAGACTTAATTTATGAAATAAGTTCCCTTTTCTTATTCAGGTATTTCTCACCAGTTTTGCAACTTGGTACACCTTTCTACACTTCTCTTTTCCTGAGGTCTGGCCTAGATTAGTCCCCTTCCAGGCTTTTTGAGGTTGTTTGCTGCTAATAAAGAATACATTGCATCACCTTGAAATGCTCATTTCATCTTCTGAATAGTAAAATAAGGCAAAAGAAATAACTGAAGGGTCCTTTCAAATGTTTCAGTCAATGTGCATTATAGCTCACAGTTTATCTCTAAAACTCCATTCATGTATAAAGGCAAAATTTTCCAGAGTGAATGCACAAGTGACCTGTAATTCTTTTGCATTTGCTGTCTATGGGATTACTGAGGACACTATGCACTTTAATATGGTACTCATAAGCCTGTGTACAAAAAGTCCACTTCAAATCTATGTAAGTTATTACATTTAGGAGCTTCAACACTTCCTCCAGCTGTTCGGCTGAATATTTAGAGCACAGGAAAAATAGGAAGGAATGAGATGTAACTTTGGGAAAATGGGGTTTAGTCCTCTTTTATTACATATATTCCCATATTTCATCATAAAAAAGACCAAAAACTTTTTAGTGTAGCAAACTCATAGGAAGATCCATGACAAAGTAGGGTCTGTCCTGGAATGGGCAAAAGAATTTGAGGAGAAAACAATCAAAGTAGTAGCAGGAGCACAGATACAAGATTAAGACACCTCCTTCTTCCCCGCAGAAAAATGAAAATACCCCAAACCACCAAAACCCAGAATCCAAACCCAGAAAATCACAAAGAAACCAACCAACCCTTTTATTTCAATAACATCTTATCTTTCCTGTCAAAGAATAAAGAATGGGAGTCCAGCACAGAAGCAAGAGGACATAAGTCCTTTGAACACTCCTTTGCTTCTCATTCCCGAATGAGAACCGTTTCCTCCACAGAGTGAGGATTACATACCATAGGGCTATAGCAAGAATCTGCAATGTCTATACAGAGACAAGGAACTGACGTGAATCAGAGAAGGTCTGGAAGGTAAAGACAACAGGATGTGGAACATAGGTGAAAAATGAGAAATCTTTTTTTCATTCTTATGGTCTGGAAAGCATTCTTGCAGCATAGTTTAGAATTAGACAAAGCTCCACAATCCAACTCAAGGCAAACCAGTTTCAGCTAACAGCTTTTATGCCAGGAATTTTAAGTTGTGCACAAGGGATAGGTTTTGGAAGGTATAGAGATGCCTACACCATACGTTATCATCAGTGTGAGTTTTTGAGGTGCCTTTCACATGTTGTTGACTGTTCACTGATAACCTAACAGGAAATAAAAATTCAGTAAAATAAAAACTGGAGTAGAATAATCACAGTGAAAACAAAGTACCGTGAGCAGAAACACACAGAAAACACAAAGTCTAAAATGAGACTTTCAGCTGTGTCTGATCTGCGACTTCACAAATTCCCTGGCACTCTTAACCAAGTTCTGCAGATTCATGACTTCTACATATGTGGAAATTCCAGTTCTGAGTTTTATTGCACTTCCTTCTAATACATATTTGCATTATTTATGTAACCCATCTTTAATCTAATATTAACATGTATTATTAATAGACCCAATTACAAATCTAGGAGTCAATATACATCTAGTACTGTCATTTATTTTGTTGTAAATCAATGGTCTACCTCCTTCCATTATTTATAGATGGATTTTGTATTTTGTATTAGGAATCCATTTAAAGAATTTTCAGATTCAGTAAAAAAACCACTTGCTGAAACTTCCAAAAGAAGAGAGAAAGAGTAAAAAGGATCCTTCCAAAAGAAGATGGAAAGAGTAAAAAGGATCCTTGGAGGTATTAATACTAGACAGAAATCCACAGCCTGATGGACAGGAAAAAAACAAGTATTTTATATAAACTACTAGTACAAATGTATAGTAGATGAAGCACAAGTGGCAAATCTATGTTATTACCATTATGAGTTGTAGGGACATTTTTATGTTACATTACTGATCAGTAATTGCAAGTATTTCCAAAACTAATGGGGGTGAAAGTATCAGAAAATCAGTCAGACCTAATCTGTTTTTAATACCTAAATATTTAAGATGCTTTTGCATTAAAACACACTCAGTTGACTGAGGCAAAAATGTGATCTTTCCATTTGAGTCTTTAAAATATTTCAAAATAATTTTCTGGATGAAAATGAACACACTTATCTTTGCTATGCTTATGTGCTTTTGTAATGTTGATCTGTGGCTTTAGCACTGTTTATCCTACCTGTTAAAGGAGATGTGAACTGTGTTCTACTCAGTCAAATTTGGCTTTTAAATCATTATTGATATTGATTAACTTTAGAATAGCCTGGTCTTCCAAAATCCTGTTACATCCCAAATAACTAACTTGCTTCCATTGCAGATTGAGACTGCTTATATTAAAAGGAACAAATAGTGGGAAGAATTAGATATGCAATCCATTTATTTATGCACATATATGCATTAATATTCCCAAAATACAAATTTCCCATATACTGCAGGAATCAAAGAAAAGACAGAGATGTTTGTTAACAATCTCAATTTTTTTTTTTCTTTTTTTTTAAATGCTGGGGCTCTATACAAACATTTTCTCTGTTTTGTTTTTATATCCTGTTAATTTTGTGATGCTGAACAGCACGGATACTCCTGGCTCAGTTCTTGAATGGCTACTCCAACCCTATTTTATTTACTACAGATGTACAGCTTAATTAAAAAGAATTCCAATTCTTCAGTGATTGTATACACATAAAAACAACCACACTGCTTATCTGAAGTCTTACTTCAGCTTCATCTTGAAGGTTAGTAATTCTTTTAATGCCTAGTCTTATGCAAAAGAGCTGTCATGTCCACCAGCCCTGTCCATACTTAAAGATACATTCTTGGATAAGGGCTCTTACTAAGCAATAAAAATATGAGCTGAATCTGGGAGCAATATGTGCCAACACAATGAAATAATAAGAGGTTAATCATAAGTATAGCCCTTGTGCCTAATGAAGTCTAAAACTGCGTAAGAGAAATCTGAGACATACTTGAAATACCATATGGAAAGGTCAACTTGATATTTCTGTGATAGCACAAATACATCCTAAATGCCATGGAAATGGCAGAAACATGGTATTTGTGTTACAAAAAAAAGCTAGAATGATCAGTCATTTACCAAAATTTAATAGAGAAAGATGCAGAAGAAGGGTTTTATAATGTCTGTATTACCCATGAAAAGAATTAATAAATATAAAACTTCAGCTTTTTTGAGTAGCTAGTGGTATGGGAGACAGCAGCCATACTAATTCTAAAGTTATTACATGCCATCTGGAGTTTGCCGTGATGACGCCGTAGTGGTAATCTGATATTGTCATTCAAGGTTTGGAAAAGTGGAACATGTGTAGATTAAGGAAGGACTAAAACAGTTTCACTCCAGCTTCTTTATGTGCCTTCCATTGAATTAATCACTCACATTTACTGAAGTAATTTGTGATTTTTCGAATTTCCTTTCCAGATCGTCATTACCAGTTATTTGTCAAAATGAAGTAGGTTTTATGGCTGAGACAGAAGGAAAAAATACAGGAGGAAAAAAAGGTAGAGTGCTAGAAGACGGTCCAATTTGTAAATAGTTTTTCTAAAGCATAGACACCACAACCTGAATTTCAGATTTTGAGTAAGGATCTTACAAAATACATCTGGAGGCAATGACTTGTCTTTTTTCTAATTGGTAATTCTTGTTTTATCTAGCCCAAGAGCTGCCTTTGTTCCATTATCTACTGTTGCAGACAGGGAATGGAATACCTTTGAGTCCGGCATAGGACTTATAATTTCTCAAACCAGGTTTTTGCCTTACACATGTGACTACACTCTCATACTTGAACAACGTAACAATTACCTGTTTGTACTATTAATATGATTCAGAAAAAATACAATTATTGTGGGATGAGGAAAACATCCAATAGCATCTATCTGTCTCTCCTTACCAAACAAATTGATTTCTTAACCAGAAAAAATGAAACTTCAAGTAAGAGGTGTTACATCGTTGTGTTCACAACAGCTGTGTATTTTCCCCAGACAAATATCTTCTGGAAGAGGGGTGGTGTTTATTTCTAAAGTTTGTATATTATCAGACAGTATATATGTATATATTTTACAGAGCTAGAACTGACAGTCTCTAAGATGTCCTTTCTGTTTTTTCAGTAAAGCATATAGGCTAGGGAAAAGGTTAGAGAGATATTAATTTTTTTTTTTTAAGTGCATATTTAGAAGTGCTGTGGAGAAAACAAAGATTTAGAGTTATGTGCAATTAGTTTCAGGTACTTTGTCTTTGACAGATATGTACTGTCTCAGCTACTGGCAGGCTGAGGAACAAAGGTTTATAGAGCAGATTTTCCTGTCAGACTTGGAGAAGAGGGAATTCATTACTCACAGAAACATTTTCTCCATAGTCAGCTCCATAGTCATATATTACAACCTACTGAGTACATGTCCATTTTTATTTGCTCTCAGCTCTGGAAGACAATAACTAGCTCAGAAGTCCAAGTCAGGAATTAAAAGTGTAAGAAGAGAAAATTCCCAAATGAGGAAAAAACCCATTTTTTTCTAAATGTTACTCTAAGGTAAGCATACAATTTATCCTCTTTGGTGCACCAGTTCGTGGTACATCTGGGACTGACATTTACAATTTCAACAACTACTCTAGTTGGCCTTGGTTTTCAGTTGGCTGCAAAGGGCTTGACTTCTGCCTTTTTCACTCCCTTCCTGTTTGTTGCAACTGCCCTTTTCACTCTCTATTATGATTCTGAGGCCTCTCAAACATTTCAGTAACAATGTGGCAGTGAAGGCTTGATATTATAGCTAACCCATTCTGTTCATTCTGACTTCAGTGATTTCAGAGCAATCACATAATAAATTTTTGCTGCAGTTTGGTACAGTATTAATTTGGGGGAAAGATCAAGAAGGTACTAGGTGTAATGAGATGGTGATAGTCTTTGGGCTCTTACAGTAGCAGCTAAAATGGCACATGTGAACATGTCTTAAAATTGGTTAGAAGATACACAAAAATGCAGTGTCACTGCAAAGTGGATTAAATTTTGCTAAATGATCTTGATTATATTGACTTGCTTATGGGTTTTGGTGAGAGGGAGAAAGCAGCTGAACTATTTCTTTCTATTGGGAGATAAACTGAACAGATGGTCTGTGGGCAATTAAACTATATTTCGCTTTCAAATTTCTTCACAGGTATTAGTGAACCAGTCCCCAGAATTTAAGTAATATTAGCATAAGTGGATCCCCATGTCACAAGAAGTTCAGTTAAACCAGTATAACTGCACACAGGACCACAAAGATGGCCAAAAGCAGGTCACTAAAACCCTGGACTTAGTTTACCAGCATCTGTAGAGCATCTTCGAAATAAAAGCTTCTAACTAAGTGTTAAGTATCATAGTAAAAGGAGATAAGTGAGACCGAGACATTTCTATAGTATGTTTCCCAAACTACGAATATGTGCAGCTCATACTAGTACATATACTAGCAAAATTGCTAGAAGTATATGAAATATTTTTGAACATTCTCTAAGAAAATACATTTTTCAACCAAAAGAAATACTTCCTCTTTTAAATTTTATTAATACTTTTTTCCATTTTTCAATTAAACCCCCTGATTTGTATGATATTACAATAATATATTTTAGTTGTCTGGTTTTTGGATAAAAACAGATTGCTATTAAAAGTCAGTATTTTTACTGGATTCAATGTTTATTTTGAGTAATTTTAAAGATGAAAATATTTAAAATATTTTTCTTTTTTTTTAAAAAAGCAAAACTAAAATATAACTACAAGATTAAAATAGCTATACACTATTTTTCATTTTCTACCAAGAAAATAACTAGTTTCCTAGTAACTTCCATTAAAAATCACTGTATGGCAACGATCCAAGTGCTTAATTTTCTATGACTGGCTGATTGAACTCACGTTGTCAAGAGGAATTTACTTCTATAAAATACCAAGCAGATTCTGTCTCTTTCTAAGTATCAAGTAATAACAATACTTTATTACTTTTTTTTAGAGATGAAAGCAATTCATTTTAGGGTCCAAATAATACAAAGAACTTGGCAAGAATAATGTGTATCTGTTCATTTACTGAGAAATGGGTAGTCACAAATGAGAAAAAAAAAAACCTGAAAACTAGTCTTACTGTGCTATTCAATGAAAATAATAAAAGCTTTAAAATTCACTACTGAAATTTTCAGATAGGAAGTAGGTGCTGCTTTCCTCATGTTTTTATTTGATTTTCTTTTGCTTTTACACATCATAAATATGAGCTCAGCCTTTGAATAAACGATAAGTAACTCTATATGCTCCCTAATAGAACTAGCTCATAACCTTTACAAGTCAGTGCTCTTTTCATATTTAGGTTTGAGGATGACATTTTTTAGCTGTCTTCGTTATTATCAAAGAACATTTACATTTTATAAAGGAATAGATTTGAGTGCGAATTCCCCATTACAGTAAATACAACCTTAGGTATATATTGTTAGCTTTGCTGAATTTGAAGAACGTAGCCACCAATATTAGAAACTCAGTAAGTTGTACAGTGTGAAAGACAGAACCAACCTAAAACTGATCTGTAGAGAAATCTAATGTATATGTATCCCGCTGAAAAAAATAGTAGCTGTTATAATGAATGTTGCTATGGCTAAAGATCAGAACAATCATACTATGGCAGAAACAAACAATACCCGAGACTAGAGAGAAGTTAGCTAAATTCAGTAAAGGCTTCTAAAGTTGAAAAGTGGTTGGAAACCTCAAGAGCCCCTTAATATGATGTTTGCATTTCACTCTGATCTATGTTATACAGAAAGTATCATTAGAGATTTGGTGGACTTGAAAGTGCTAGGTTTACAGTTGGACTTGATGATCTTAAGGGTCTTTTCCAACTTAAATGATTTTATGATTCTATATTCAATAATAAGAATTTAAATATCATGAAAATATTCAATCTGGAATGACATATTATTTAAATTTCATTTCAGAGCATTTGTCTTTCTCAATGCACCTACACAGAAGCATCAAGATCTGAAATACTGTGTTAAGCTCACCATTTGCCCTGCCTTACGGTGGTTGTTTCACACAGTTCAAAGCCTGTCCCATTTGTTATCGTCATACAAGAAACCTTGGAGACATCTGCACACCAGCTTCACTTTAAGTTGATACAAATGTCATCCAAAAAGAAAATTTCGAGTCCTAATAAATACATAGACAAGAGCTTTCAGGATTTCCAGATGCCTACTATAAAGGCAAAAGGCAACATACTTTACCCAGCTGGAAAGCAATCTCTAATTAAATTAGACTTTTGAGACAGAACTTCCACAGAGAGTCAGCAGAAGCCCATTTTAGGCCACAAAGTTCTAGATGAAACAACTGTAAGTGAATTCAAGGCCACTTAAAGGGATCCAGTAACTTGGTAAATATCTTGTCCAAACCAAGAATTATTCCATTACACTAAACTGAATAATAAAACAAAGCATATGTTTGCTTTTTCATAGTGATCAAAGCAATGTGCCAAATTGAGTGGAGTAAACAAAGTCATTGATTTGATCAATCAGCTACTGTAAATGCTGGAAACCCAACTGATGAGCCATGCTGACTAATGATCATGAAATATTAAACAACAGATGTTGAAAACCTGGGAAATGTGCATATGAATCATTGTGCTGATTTATATCATCGTGATGAATTATAAATGACCCCAATTTTAGCTATTTATAATCACTGACCTGAATGTGCTTTCTATAAACTTGTGTATCTGTCTCATCTAGGAAATTCAAGTCTAAACTTTACCCAGTAGTCCGACTTCTGGTTTTTTGAGGCCTTAGTGAGTTTTTTTTTTCGAAATGCACATCTGAGTTGAGTACTGTGAGATACAATATTAACTTTAAATATAGAAAGTGTCACATCGTATTATAGGAAATGGGAAGAAACCTCCAGGAGATACGTAAGTATGTATTCTTCAGCAGTGGAACTTGGCCAAAGATGCTTTGAAGAGTGTTCATGGGAAATAGTCCAGAAAATATGAAAGAAAACCTGTAGGTGATACTTCTAAATCAGCCCAGCAGCAAATAGTCAACAGTCCAACTCTTTTAAAAGCCTAGTTCCATAATCCCGACTAGACTAAGGCAGAACCGTACCATCACTGGAAAATAACTTCAGTGTGCTGCAAGCTCTTATTCTCTTTTCATTCACAGCTATAAGCAAAACAAGTAAGGAAAGAAATCTGAGCAACTTAAATAGGAACTTAGTAGGTATAGAAAGAATCAGAGGATATATGAGCAGCTGCACAGCAATGATGTAAGTTAAACAGTCAAACAGATTTAAGTAATCAGTTAAAACAGGGAACTATCATCTAAATGTTATGGAGAAAAAAATTGAAGCAGCAGGCTGTACCAACAATACTGGAACTATTCAAGATTTTGAATCCTTCACAAAAACTGCAATCCGCTAAGTAAGAAAAAACAATAGAAACAAGCATATTATTTGATGCTTCCTGCAACTTGATTCTTTTCAGGGGAAATTACCCCCCCACTCCCCACTCTTTTAATCCTGAAAAACAAAGATTTTTTTTCCTTTTCTTGTTTTTCAGAATGATGAATTGTCAAGCTGCTATGATGACTGCAACACTATTGTTCATGTCTATCACAGATACACTATATGATATCTGAATCGACAACTGAAATCTGTGACAGATATGAATCAAAAACATGAAGCTTCATTTACCATGAACAGTACAATCAGCCTTGAGCCATAGGAGGTTAATCTTTAGCTACCACTATGCTTATCTTCTCAGTAGTCACATATGTCAGATGTGAAAACTCCACTGTTGTCTCAACCAAATTTAATTTCCTTTCAAGAAATCCTCTTAGAAGAAAATAAATATTATAATGCAATTAAAAATAGATCTAGTCTAAAAATAGACACTAGTCATAGTGTCTTGAGTCAAAAAGAGTAAAAAAGTTTTGTGACAGGATCTTGGTCAGTGAAATATCTATGATGGATCTGCCTTGGCCTTCATAACAAACTCCCAAAGAACAAAAGTAAGATTATTTTTTTTTTTATGTTATGAATTACAAATGTTAAATTTAAAAAGAGGCAAAATTCAAAGGATCATGGCTGGAAATAAAAATTATTTATAAACAAATGTTCTCCTGCCTGCTGTATTCTTCTCAGTGAATCATTGCTTCCATTCAATTCAATGACCTTCTGAGCTGTGGTGAACTTTGCATACTCTCTCGTGGAGGTTAGGATGTGTATACTGCGAGCACATCTGTCCTGTGGCTGCCTCCTCTCGGCTCCTCTGCAGCCTCTGGCATGCTGTCCTCCTTAAGCAGCCCAGTAGATGCCCGAGAGAGAGTGTGTTCTCCTCCCTGCTTCCGGAGGGGTCCAAATTGCCCTTTTGCCTTGCTTGTTCACACAACCTCAGGAGACACATGAATATTAACAGTCAACTGCAGTAAAAAGCTATAGGAAGACTTTGGCAATAGATTTGCACAATTAATATTGAACAGCTAGGGACTGCTTAAATGAACTGCTTAGCATAATAATTTAATAGCTTATTGAAAGATTAAACTAACTTTAAAAAATTGTTATTATCAAAATAAAGGAATAAGACGTTGTCAGAAAGTCCTTGTGATCTTTTTTTGTGGCGCATTAGATGAAAATTAAGTACTATACTTACGCCAACAAATTTAGAGATGTGAAGATATTTTTGCATTTAATTTGACACCTCTAATAATATGTGATATCTTCCTGATAGAATCTGTGGCAGTGAGAACATAATTGTAAAGTTTCTTCAATGCTGATGCAAAAAGAAGTAAAACACATTGTGTAGAGAAATGGAATTAGTTGAAGGATACAGAAAATTCATAGTAAAAATTGATGCAAAAGTCAAATGTCTTATTCCATTTAACCTTGAAATAAGGACAACACCCTTTCAACCTAATCAATCTAAGTTCAAGTATCAATAAATAATACATATTAAGAGCCAAGACATGTAACTGTTCTGATAGCTGATTTTTTTTAATAAAGGTTCTTTTAAGGAAACAAAGTACCACAGTGACAGTTTTTATCTTAATTTGCAAACATGTAAAAATTGCATGCCATTGTTCACATCATAAGTCAGTTCAGGGCAGTAGAACAACGACAGTAAGAGCAGAAGTTAAAAATAAGCAAATAAAGGACAGGTTCCTTGTGTTGGAAATCACAAAACACAATATAGAGAAGCATTAAGAGGATTTATTCATCACATCAGAAAACTGATGGAATCTATTTTGGCCTGTCACAAACATAAATCTAATGTGTTTTACATCAAACCAGAATTTGCTCTAAATGATGCATTACCCTGGAAAAATAAAAATATTATGATTTTTTTTAACACTCCTGAATGGTAATGATGACTGTGATGGATCCCAAGAATTCCTTGCATAAAATATTGCATAACTCTTGTTCAAATCCTGAATTATGACAATTTAGATTTCTTAAACCAGAAAATAATTATTTTAAAAACCTTAGATGTTTTCTTATTCACTATAATTCAGAATTTTTGCTTATTTTATAAAGCAATGCACTAAATATAACAAACAATTTATTGACTTGACTGTTGGACTGTTATAAATAGTGGAAACCCACCTGACAAGCTATGTAGTTGGATGGTTATGTAATACTGAGCAGTAGGTGTTAAAAAGTATTGTCCTTGACAAAAACAGTGTTTCATACACTGTCCCGGATATATATAGAAGCCCTTTAGCAGATCTTCCAAAGACAAGTCTAAAATCCTTCATACAGTAAGCTTAAATAATTAGATAAAGGACTTAATTATTAGTAATCCTTTTCTTAAATAGACTTTTGAGGAGTTTCTGTATTTATATGGAATTGATTTTTTTCTGAGTCTTTGCTTCTTCAGAGTATGATTTGGGTTTTTTAAAAAGAACCTTTCTATCTATTGCCGCAATGACTGATATCTTCTATATTCTTTGTGGAACTGGGAATTTTTAAATTCATGGGAACTGGTATTCTCAAACTGTTACTATTTCCCATATTATTTTGTGGTCTTCCTGAGCTACCTGCCTCTGGCTCTGGGGCATTTGTAGGTATTGTATTTCAGAATAGGTGTAAACTTTACTGTAATCCAAAAACTTTTCTCTAGTCTCATTTTTTTCATAACTACTTTTTTTTTTAAAATAACTCAGACAAATTAATGTGTATTCATAAAATTACATGCAATATTATATTTTAAATTCCCAAATAAAGGGGAATCATTTCACTTCATGCATAATGAAACAAGCTTCAAATAAGAAGATGGGATTACAAAATACAATACTAAGTAGGCAATTTATTACAGGTAAAAAATTTAATGAGTATTTGGAAGCTTAAAAAATGTAATTAGTATTTAAAAAAATAATGCAGAAGACTAAATTCCATTGACTTTTATTAAGAAACACCTGAGGTAGAATTCAATTATAGACATCGGTGTGCAGTGCCGGTACGAGATTTCTGAACAAAATGGATCAAAGGCACCAAAGTTACAATTGTCTTACAAGGTCCCTATAGTAAAAGAGATTTAGTGATGCAACATTTCCAAGTAGGAAATGGAAGTGAATGAGTTCCTAGGCTACAGCAAAAAGACCATCAAACAAGCCAAAAGCAAAGCAACTGCCATTTTGACCTAGGAAAGAATTTCTTACTAACCATAGGTATTGCGGTTATCAGCTTAACCCGAAGTAAGATAAATCAGTAGAGAAAAGCACACTGTTCTCCAACTTGATAACTTACTCTAGCTGTTAATTTCCATTCTGTCAGAGAAAGACTGAAAAATAAACAAACGCGAACAAAAATTGGAACCAAGTAATTGATCAAGACAGATTTTTTTTCTTCCCTAGACACTTGGTGCCTAATGGAAGCACTGAGAATGGAATAAATTTTAAACACACACAGATAAAATACAAAATTGAATTCTTTAGAGAAACCAAGGTAGCATATATTGCAATAATTCTATCCTGAAGAACTGGGTTATTCTACCACATAGTCCTTTCCAGAAACTCATGAAACTAAATCTGAAAACAACAACTTGTTCTCATTAGCCCTTGGAGAACTGGCTTTCAAACAGCCTTTAAGCTCAACTGGAATTTGATGTGTATGAGTCAATCCTAAATCAAAGAAAACATCTGTGTGAGCATCTGCAAAGATAACTAACTAAGCTTCACATAGCTGTAATGGAAATAAACTCACAGGCTAGAGCATACTACCTCGAAGTTACTTATTCAAGTAGGTAAATCTCTGGAGACTATTTTTCTCTAGCTGCAGTTTTCACATATTAAGAAATATATAAGGCACAAAGAGCTATCATTTCCAAGGTCTCGTTTACATTAGATTTCATGTGGAACGTGATAAATATTGATTTTCTCCCTGAAGTATGAAAAGAACTAACTAGGAAAGGGTCAATAGTATAGACTAATAGGCAGACACAAAATTCAAGGACTCTGTCATCTATCATATTGGTTCTAATAGGATTTTCAGCTATATGTAGAGGTTATCATTCTATAACATTGTCTACCAATTACTCTCACAGACAGTTTAAAAAACGTACAAGAGTAGCAAAGCTATACAACGGACTAGCAAGCACAGTTACTTTGTAAATGATGATAGGATTATATCATCATTACTCTGCCAATCATGTATGTTTTACTAGATAACAAACTAAAGTCTCTTGAAGAGAGTAATTTTGTTTTTCAAAGTAGATTTTATTCTCCTAAAAAAGTATCTAGGGAGAAATGTGATGTAGGACCAAAAATATGCTACACACAGGAATGTGCTGCAAAGGACATTGGAGAAACAGGTCAAAATGTATTTGGTTCAAATAAACAACAAAAATTTGCATCCTATCTTTGACAACCAATAGTTTTTAATCAGTAAGGGAGTATTTTCAGTCAGATTCAACTTGAGTCTGTATATAAACCTAGGTTTTTTTATGTATAAAGGGATAAACTGTACCCCACGTGAGCTTAAAGAAATTAAAATAGTGGAGAAAGGCTAAGATGGTAGAGGCTAAGAGAGGTAAAGAAGACATAGTTGCTCCTTTAAACAGTGTAGTTGCCAGCTTCTCATGCTGCCTGCAGTGCATGCTCTCTCCTTGGTGTACAGGGCAGTCTGGCATGTGGTTTCAGTCCTGTTCTAGCTGGATGCATCCTTTATGAAACAATAAAGGTGGGTTCTCATTTTATGCTGAGAATTTGCAGCAGAAGAGAGTCTTGCAGTTTCTCCCATGGCAATGCGTGAGACAGTTTCTGAGCTGTCTTCACCTCCAGTGTGTCTGCATCCAGGAAATCTGCCAGATTACCAGGGACTGGTAATTTTTGCCAGATCCATTCTTCCACTTCTGTCTTAGACACAGTTTAATCTATGGAAAAAAGGTTGGAAAAGGATGCTGAACTAGTTAAGATTAGAAATAATAAGGAAAATTTTAACCAAAGTCATTGAAACATTTTACCAGGGACAAAATATCAACTGAAAAATGTATTTAATCTGTTTAATAAAATATTTCACTGTTAAAAGCTGGAAGACTTTTTGCTTATTTTGTTTTGTTCACATAACATTCAAATAATTGAAATCCTGTGGTCAGAACCTGCTCACATAACTGCAGTAGTACCATTTGTTCTTATACCACCTGAAGGACAGCACCTGTCCTAGTATAGACATTTAACAAGTAAGAAGTTTGGGAATTTGTCTGCAATCGTTGCTTTGGTGCAAGTCATGGTTCCTTTGCAATCTCTTTCATATCAGGAAAGGCTGGAGTACTGGTATTGGTTACAGGATGGGTAGCTGATGTAGGGCCAGTACTGATTCATCACTGCTTCAGGTTTGTGAAGGTGCAGAGGGACTTGTGCCTTTCCAGCACTTGGTGTATCTCAAATTGTATGAAAATGCACCCCATCTTCTGTCCAGAGTAGAATTACTCTCCTGTGCAGTTTACAATTGGTTTTAATTTATGTTGTATAGATCGGTCTTATTTATTTTGAGAATTATCCTTTTTGTTACATTTTTTTAAGTTTTACTTTAAAAATAAATTCTTCACAGGTCTCATTGGAATATAAATTCAAGAAACTGCATTGCATTGATTACAAGAAGCTGCAATCCCATTCCCTACTGTCCCATGTGAACCAGCTTTACTATGAAGTAACAGCAGCACTCTGTACTTGTAGCTTCAAGGCACCAATAATTTCCTTGGCTGCCTCTTTACCACTTATACAGATTCTCATGTTGCTATTAGTAGTCAAAATCGTATTTGTTACCTATATTTGCAGAGATATACCACTGAATTGTCTTCTCTGACAGGGCTTCTGAGAGTCACAACCTGATGGACCTGTTTCAGGTCTTTACAAATTGGAGACTGATGGAATCTGGCTAAGGTGATGTTCTCATGGATGAAAAATGCTCTTTTCTGATGTGGCCTTTCTCCAGATACATATTTTTAGAAGCTGTCTCTCTCTCTCTTTTTTTTTTTTTTTTCCCTAAGAGATAGTTTGTGACTAACCTGTAGATTAAAATACATCATTAAACATCTTCACGTAAGCTTATACAATGTACATATTTGTAAAGATTGAGATATCTTTATGGTCAACAAGGCAGAGTATATATTCTAAGTTTTACAATGAATAATGCAATCAGCACTAAACAAGATACATACATAAAAAGCAGTAAAGCTAGTCCAGATGATCTTTTCCTGGTCCAGAAGTTTTGTATATTCTTATGTGTTATCTCAAGAAAGAGGCAACTATTGAGCCTAATTTCCCTAGGGTGAAACACATGGTGTTTGGTATGTCTTCTCAGTGGTCAGTACTATGCTTTTACCACTAGAGTAATATCTTCCTTTTATATAAAACACAACAGGTTAACAGTACAAGTACTTCTTATGTAATACAAATGCTCCTACCTGGATTATAAGTAATGGCAGTAGGAAGTAGCTGCCTAAAATAGTTACATGTATAATTCATTGCTATTGCAATATTAATTAAAATATCACCTATTACATTAAGTTCTCAAAGTGTGTGCCTTGTTAGCTATAATGACAATTTAAGGAAAAGCTTAATTCTTCTTGAAAAAATGTAATTACTTCTGGGGTTTTGTATAATGAACATATTGTTACGCATCATTCTGGGATTTGTTATATGGAACAACCAAATTTGTTTTCCTCTTATTTTAGATATTAATACTATAGTAATTGTAGAATGTGTTGGGAAATAATAAGTTATCCATTAAGATGAAAGAAAGCTGAATACAGTCTCTTCCCTCCTTCCTTCTTTCCTTTCTTCCTCCCACCCTCTCAACCTTCTCAGTCTTACTCTGTATTTCTTCCCTTTTTTTCTTTTTCTCTTCCTTAAACAACAAAAATAATGCATTTCATTATCATTTCTAGAAGACAAGAACTGTTTTGATTTTGTAATTCTGATGAAAATTATAGACATCATTTTATATAAAGTTTGTTTTATTTTGAGTGATGATACTCATCACTCTTTCATTATAAGGAGGCTGCAGAGGCAAAACTTCCAGGATTAGAGAAGAAACTGTCTCTACAGAGAAAAATCCTGTGCGTCTGCATAACACTAGGAAAATACTTACGTTATGGTGTCTGCTTTGAAAAGGCCTTAAAAAAAAAAAAAAGTTAAATCTATATTTAAATAATGTAATGAAAAATTGATCGAGAAGAAGGACAGAGAATTATTTCATCCATGTACTGTACCATTGTGACAGTATGCTCCCCCTAACCCCCTCAACCTGACTTTTATTTCCTGTAACCCCACTCAAGGGATAACCACCAGTGGCAGTCATAATGGATGTGTCTGGTCGTGACGGCTGCATCCGGCTCAAAGTGCATTCAGGGGAGACAGATAACACCACAATAGCCAAGGGCTAGTTGAGCATCCACCAACCAAAATATGGCTGGTATGCAAATACGACTATTAGTCAATCATCTTACTCCTTAAATAGTGGACAGCCCAGGGTCCGTTGAGCTCTCCTTCCCGGCAGCAGGCTGCACGCCAGGATCTCCCTGTGAGTAGGGATGCCTCTCAAGGTTACTCCTCGAGGTAGAGAGAATCTTTATCATGTCAGATATTAGGTAAGTGAATTGGGAATAAGTGCACTAAAACTTTGAAATCTTAGCTAAGTGATATAAAGGATTGATTGGGCATATATAATCCTTTAGACATAGACTAAGTCTGGATCCAGCCACACCTAAACTCCCCTCTGAGAAGGAGTTTAGAATGCAAAGGGGTCCTTTCTGACCCTCATGACCCAGTGTGGGGGTGCCCTTGACAGTTTTGTCTGATCCTATTTTTTATGCAGTAAGTAATCAAGTGTACCTTGCCATCAAATCTTGTTAAACCACTGTCACATTTGCTATCAAACTTTGTTAAATCACTGATTTATATCAATAAACATATTGCTACCTGTCTCTTACGAGTGAAGTGCATGACTCCATCCGCAACAACCATATATCAGTTTATGGATGTTGTGGTTTAACCATGCTAACTATGCTAATATCTCTCACAGCAGCAAAACAGCAGAATAATATATGTTCTGATGATGTCTGTAATGACACTGTTCCTTGCATTCAAACTTGTTTCTCGCCTTTATCTGTGGATCAGAAACAGCTTACTGTTCTCTTCTTGTGTTAGTCTGTCCCTTTCTCCTTCAGTCCCAAGTTAGATATCCTGAAAAGGAAGCCATGTAGCCTGCTCATCTGTTTCATTGTTCAGGAATTCTGAAACATCTACACTAATTTCAGCTAGTATTTCACTTCAAATTTAAAACTACACTTGGCATTACAATAAGGAGTGGGCCATATTGACTCTAAAACAAGAGTAGGGCACTGGTCAGAAAGAATTTGTTACCCAACCCTTCAAAAATGAAGGGTTAACAGTGCACTAAACCATCTTCTTTCTTGAAAAGATGACAGAAAATTGTGTGAGTGCATGCATGTTCACTACATGTCATGTAGGATGACTGAAAAAAACCTGAACAGTTCTGCTTACACATTACCTTTAAGAAGTGCTTTGAATTCTCTGTCAACAATTTTTCATGAACAAGATTGAGTTTTCTGAAGCTGATTTTAAGCAATACGTGATATCTTACTTAGCCTTTGTGCAATTTAGGATAATAACCCAAAGGATAAGGTGTTCAAATCAGATTAAAAATCAAAACTACATCATTTGGATAATTTTTTGTTGTTGAGTCCACTACACACTCATATTAGGCACTGTTGTTCAGCGATACTGCCAATGAAATTAGAGTAATTTCAGCAAAAGATTAAACAGATGGTCTCAGCAAACTCCTCATTTCCAGGCAGTGATAAGATTAAGACAGAATGGAATTCCATTCAGAGTATAAAGAAAATATAAATGACTGTGGTCAAAGGATCAAATTTTTAAATGTAAAGAATTTTTTAAAAACTAATAGAATCATAGACTGGCTACTTAAAATATACCAATGAAGCATTCTGTTGCAATGGATTTTCTCACATTTCCTGGATATGTGCATAACTTTTCAAAATAGATCCTCCTTTTAGAGGAATAAAGAGACAATTAGAAGAGCACCTGGTCTTTTTGATGGTGTATGAATATAATTTCAGTGAAAGTGTCTTATGTCATATCAAATTAGCATAGAAAATGGGACTAGAATTACTGATAAAAAAGGGTAAAGGGAATTTATGATGTGTTCATAATATGCAGAGCTCTGGCTACAAAAGTCAGTAGTGGACTGCATAGAAATATTATTCCTAGCTCATCTTTATTAAATGGAACATGCCTCAAAGGTACAGAGAAATAAGTCTTCCTTTTAGATTAAGAATACTAAGACTACATTCTCCTAGCGCTGTCTCCTCAAGAATACATACTGTGATTTATTTTGAAGAACCTATCTCCAGTTAGTGAAACATATTCTCCACTTTCAGCAAAGTATTTATTGCTCTAAAGAAATTTAAAGAAAAAAAAGTTATGTTATTTAGGTCCCATATGTCATAATAAATAAATGAAGAATTAAGGAAGTTAGATTTGTTGGGTGTTTTTCAGATGTAAAAAATCCTAGCTGTGAAACTTACACCTTAAGCCATGAGAATTTGTTAAGATTTTAGAGTACAGTGCATGTAAAAATACATTGTCATTCCTTTATTTGGTTTTCAGGGAAATATAGAAAGACCATTTTGGTTTTATTGACTCAAGTACTACAGCAGATGAAAATATCTCTTCTGCTGGCAGGTGTACAACAAGAGGCCTAGATAAACAATGTTAGAACTAAAAACAGGTAAATTTTGTGATTTCAGAGGCAGACATATCCTCAGGAATCACGGACAAATATGTCTGGAAGGAACAGAATACTTCAGAAGGTCAGCTAGCTCATTGTTTAGTTTTCCCGGTAGGATTGACCATGCTGACATAATTCTTGACAAGTATTTGTCTAACCAGTTCTTCAAAGCCTCAAATAATGCAAACTACCAGTTTTATTGTCCCTATTAGTAAGAATTTAATTTGTCGACATCTTTTTCCTTCTGTTAGCAGTGGACATGAAAACAGGTTAGCTCCTTCCTCTTTGTAACTACCTTTTCTGTGTCTGTGTCCCAGTTAGACGCTGTTGCAGCAGAATAAACAACAAACTGGTTTTTTGTAAGTCATGTTTTCCAAAATTCTGTTACTCTTACTGCTTTCCCTGGACTCTATCTTAGTGCAGTGGCTAAAATAAGAGGCTTTATGATGTTGATTCAATCAGTATATTTATTTTGATGTTGTGAAAATGGCATACTTGTGTATGCATTCTAGTACATATACTATGCTACCATTGCAGCGGCATATTATTCACTGGCATCCAGTTAATGGTCCCAGAGCCCCCCTGTGGCCCCACCTTTTCTTTAACAGAAAAATTTTGATATCAATTTCAGTTTATTATGAATGGCTTCCTCAAGCCCACTAGAACCACATTTGTTTCATCATGACTGAGTTTCCATAAGCTAATTATCTTCTTAATCCCAAACTCCATCAGGCAGGAGAAAGACCATTATCTACTCGCTGTATGTCAGCATAAAATGATCTGAATACCAAGTTTCCTCCTCTAGCAGTGTTATGTTCACAGTAGTAGATGACACAGCTGAACTGCGTGTCATTCTGTCCAAGATAGATTTACTTCTACTCTCCGAGCTCATCCAAGGAGAAAAAAAAAAAGGAAAAAGTTCAACAAAACAGTCAACTTTCAAAATGTCCTTCAATAAGCATGTGCCTGATTTTAATTCATATTGGTATAATTTTCTTTTTACTAGTATTGAGCAAGATTACTTTTATTATATTTACAACCAAGGAACAGATGTTACTGTTCAGTAATAATTTGTTACAAAAATGAAGAAAATTTAGAAGATTGTGTTTAGTTTCCCACCACATAATCATATTGTCTTAGACATCCTATTTCATGTATCTTTTAATTCCTCCTATGCAGAAAACAAAGTAAATGAAAATAAACCACAATGTAAAGAAGTTGGGATGTTTAAATTAATTTTCTCTTACTCTTTCTCTCCAGTTTTAGCCTATGGGAAAGTAAATAGAAAAGTGTTATTTCTGCTGTACTCCAGATTATTTTTTTTCATAGATGTAGAATCATAGAATGGTTTGGGTTGGAAGGGACCTTTAAAGATCATCTAGTCCCAACCCCCCTGCCATGGGCAGGGACACCTTCCACTAGCCCAGGTTGCTCCAAGCCCCATCCAACCTGGCCTGAACACTGCCAGGGATGGGGCAGCCACAACTTCTCTGGGCAACCTGTTCCAGTGCCTCACCACCCGCACAGGGAAGAACTTCTTCCTTACATCTAATCTAAATCTACCCTCTTTCAGTTTAAAGCTATTACCCGTTGTCCTGTTTAGGGTTCTCAGGGATTAAGAGAAGTAAGCAAGAAATACAGCAATGATTAAAATGATACAGTTTTGGACCAGGAATCAATAACCTCTTAGGAGGTCCATTACAATAAGGAAAAAGTCAGAGGATGTGGTAAAAAAATGAAAAATTATGTTCTCGAGAATAAACCCACAAATAATAATAGAAAACATAATATCAGCAACAATCTTTCACTAGTGAAAAGATAGTTTAGATAGTTTCATCTGTAATACCTATGAATTTCCAGTGTCTACTTTTCTTACTTGATACTTAACTGTCTCTGTGTGTATTTCCTTTGCTTAGTGCACAGGACCATGAATATGTCAGGATAATTTGTGATGGTGAATTTTATGCAACCAAAAAGAAAACTAAAAGGCCTTTGAACTCATAAAAACTAGATTTTATTAGAATATAAACTAGAATAATTTTAAATAGCTTTTTAATTAATATTTTAAAATAAGGATTCAGAGAGTGACTTGATAAGAACATGGAAGAGAGATCCAATGGTGGCTGCTAAATACACAAATGATAACAGGTCAGGGAATTGCCTGACCTAGAAACAGTTGGGAGAATACGGGGTGTCAGTGTATGAAATGTGTCGTGTATTCCCATTCTTTTTCCTATGTATCTCAACTGAAAACTCAAAATGACTAGACAAGGATCAATCCAAAAGGATCATAAACTTTTTTTTTTTTTTTTCTCTTTCTAGTGAGTTTTGGCGTCCAATGCTCGTTTCATTCAAGTTGGCAACTTTTTGATTTGCAATGAACTCTGCCCAGTTCTTACCTGACTCTCAAACTTTGCTTAACCTAAAGCCTCTTGTAACATGGCTGTAGATTCTTCTGCTTCACCCTGCTGTGTCTCAAATTTTCCCTCAGTCAGTCTATTAGATTGCTTCTCCTCCTGCAGGGAGTTCCTCCTGGCCCGGGCTACTTAAGGAACATAGCAGAGATGGAGAGTAAACAGAGCAAACTTACAGTCCATTTCACACTAGAAAGCTGAGAAGCACTTTTAAGGGTAATGCTCTTATTTCAGAAGAACTGGTGGGGATGGTATTTTGAACCTATCACTAGTTTGAGACTACTTGCTCTCTGTCCTGAGCTTTAGACCAGTATGTGATGTAGCATTATCTTGTATTTCTTCATTATATAAATATGATACACTTGAAGTTGCTCAGAGGGCTATATAAGCTGGAAGTAGTCTTGATGGAAGTGCATCAGTGTACAGAATAAAAGTGGTGTAAAGTATTAGTTAAATGTATGGAATCAACCTGTTGATGGCATTACTATACCTGAGGAATTAAAATATTTAGTTCAAATATGTTTCAGTAACAAAGTACGTATCATACAGGAATCACGGGTGTAACTTTATGTCCTATGTTAAACAGAAGGTCATAGAGATGATGATAATCTAAAGCAGATGTAATCAAAAAGCTCTTTATAAAGTTTTTAAACACTAGAGAACATCACAGAAGCATGGACATTTCAGAAGTAGGGGGAAGATGACAGTAAGTCAAAATATTATAGAATCATGGAAATTCAGATCCCTCCCTCAAGAGGTTTTCTTGTTCATCTTCATCTTTTCAAACTGTGTTCAATAGACCCCTGACTCCTTTCACAGATATATCTCTAAAAATCTTCAGTGAAAGGTATTTTACAACTCCTGTGTAAGTAAAATATTCCGGTGCATTCCTGTCTTTGGAATTAAAACATTTTGCATGACACCTAAACCACTGTTGCTGAAAATTAAAATGTAAAGTTTTTTGTCACTCTCCCTGGGCTTTCCAATTTGTTTTACACCTTTCTTTAAGTATTTTGCCCCAAAGTGGTTATCAGACTCTCCTTAAGGCTTTTTCAGTATCAAAATGAGTACCATTATCATCACATGCCTTACTTATACCATTCTTGCTAATACATTTCAGAATTTTATCTACCCTTTTTTATTAACATCACATTGCTGATACCTCTTCAATTTGTAGCCCACTATAACTTCAGACCATTTTTTACTATAGTACAACTGCTTAGCCATTTAAGCACCATTTTGCATTTATACGTTGGAACTTTTTTTCTCTAAGTGTAGAACATAAACTTGCCTTTACAGAATTTATTTGTATTGATATCAGACACTTTCCCAAAGTCATTCTGAATTCTCATGCTGTTTTCCTTCACAGGGAGATGCTGTACCAAGACTATAGAAGTGCACTCTGTCCATCATCCAAGTCATTAATGAAATCATTGAACAGTACTCAGGAAAAGTCCCAATGGGACCTTGCTTAAAATACCCTCCCAGTTTGACATTGAGTTATTGGTAAGTATTCTTTACTAAAGTTTAAAATTTATTTCTAATCTATCTCAACCATGGCTTCTTAGTTTGCTCTTGAGAATAAGAGAACAGTTTGTCTCAAAAGCTGTGTCAAGACATACTACATCTAATAATTCCTTCTTATCCACAAGTCTAGCAACTCTGTCAAATAGTGAAATTAGATTGGTATGATATAATTTATCCTCTACATACCCATTTTAGATTTTTCTTATGCAATTCTTATAAATTCATTATTTAAGAATGTGTTCCAGTATCTTGTCTCATGCTGAAAATAACCTACTAATTTGTACTTTCTTGGTGTCATGGTTCAACCCCAGCCAGCAGCTAAGCACCACACAGCCACTCGTTCACTCCCCCCCACCCAGTGGGATGGGGCAGAGAATCGGAAAATTAACTCTATCCCAGCCAAAACCAGGACACTTGGTATGCCTTTTTTTTCCTTAAAATTGTCATACGTTGTATGGCCTTGTACATCCTCCCTGCATTTTTGGAAATCATTAATACATCAAATTGTTTCAGGTAATTCTTTCAGATCTTTAAGATTAATTTAAACTAGTCATACTGACTTAGAATGTTTAGATTAAGTAAACATTCTTTAAATTATCAGTTTCCTATTTGGACCTGTGTTTCTATTATTTTGTTGTTCTTTTATGCCCAACCATGTTAGCTAACAGTCAAATTGCTTTAGTCTTCCCTAGATCATGAATCATTAGTTCACCTTCCTCATTAAGCAATGGATCTATGTTTTCTCTTTATGCTTCTTTGTAATGATTTATAGGAGCTTTAATTACAACTATTTATGTTCCTGACTTGACTTAAATAGTTACATAGCTCAGCTCTTACATAGTTACATAGCTAAACCGAGGCTGGAGCCTGCTCAATATGTTCTATCTTGTGCAATCAAGATTGAAGCTGAGCCAGCACCTTACGTTTGTTTGTTCTTTGAACAATTACTTGTTCCTTCTTGGCTACTGATCCACTCCTTTTCCCTTTCTTCCAAGCATATTAATTCATGGATTAGAATTGTTGTCTGGAGTCTACTGTATTATTAACATACAAATTATTTGAAAGTGCAACTTTTAAAAAGGTATATGAATTATAAACACAATGATGTAATCATGTTCATTGAAAAAACAAGCTGATAAAGAAATCTCCAATATATCCTTACAAATCTCTGAACAGATTCCAGTCTATAATGTCAATACAAAATTAATAAGATTATTTGAGGTTTTAATTTATAATAACGGCTAATTCTGGTAACATTCTAATAAATTGTAAAAAAACCACTACTAGTGGCAAGGACATGAGAACTAAAACACCAAGGCCACCTCTTCCTTTGCCTCATTAGAATTTCTAGACATCATTTATGGTTAAGCCAGTGTGCTGAGCCTGATCCCAGACTTCAAAAATCAAGAACATTAAAGCCATAGACTTTCTTGCATGGTCTATCATTGAGCAAATAACAAGATTCTTCCAGTTAGAGACTGAACCTGCTTTAGCAATGTCTTCAGTGAAGCTGGCATAACACTACACTGGAAGAAGGATCTGGTCTTAGACACCAGCTTGCAGTACATTCTGAAACAGTAGCGTTTGCCAAATTCTGTAATGTTTGGACTAGTTGACTACTTTCCATTTCAAAGCAGTTGTTTTCTACACAATGCTTATTTACAGAATCCTAGTTAGTATTTTTTAACACATTGTTTCATTTTCAGTTACACCTCAGGCAGTTTATTGTTACTTCAACACATAATAACTTGTTAGTATTATCTATTTCCATTGGGTTGTAAATGATGGTATTAATTGAATGTTAAGCTAATAATGCATTATGCATTGTATCCTGCCAACTGGGAAGAATATAATTTGCATATGTATATTCTTTTTTAATAACTAGGAAATGTGTACAAGTGCAACATTGCCTCTTTAAATTAAAAAAATGAACTAAACATACATTGGTTTACAGTTAACATGTCTGAATGGCTTTTCAATGGGCACTGGACAAAATCTTTGTGGTAGCTGTTTTATCTTTTTTGTTTATTTGTTATTGTTACTGACATTTTATCTGTTGCAGTGTAGTAATGAATACAAAAGTTATCTAAATTTAAATCGTGTATCTTTCATTATTCTGCATTCAGTATAACCACACATACAGCTTGATGGCCATAAACCTGTGTGGAAATGTTACAGATTTTTTCCTGTCTAAAGAAAATCTAAAAGTGGCAAGGACATGAGAAGGAAAACACTGAAGCTGTGTCTTCCTTTACCTCATTAGGATTGCTAGACATCATTTATGGTTAAGCCAGTGGGCTAAGCCTGATCCCAGACTTCAAAATCAAGGACATTAAAGCCATAGACTTTCTTGGATGGTCTATTGTTGAGTCAATAACAAAACCCCGAGGTCTCAAGAAAGAGCAGTAAATCTGAGCCAACTCCAAAGTCATGGCTTCGTCAGTTTCTACTAGTTTTGTCAAATGACATTTGAAGGACTCTTAACAAGCCAATAGTCCAGTCCCACCAAAATTTGGTCTCAGATTCAGACATATCACTCACTGGAGGAAGAGCTGACAATCCAATCAATCATTATAATTGTGCACTAGCTTCTTCCATTTACATATTTTGTCTCCATCAACTGTATTTTATTGGTAGCATGCACTATTATGACACCGCTGGCAGGATAAAGTGGGAGAGGTGAAAGTTCAAGTACTGCTAGGAGAAAGCCGAAAGCTAATAAGGACAATATGAATTATAATGAATTCCTCAAAGTTCATACTGAAACTGTTCTGCAGGCTAAGAGAACCTTCCTCATCCCTTCCATTACAGCAGCCAAATCCAACCCCAGAGAGCTACAGAGAGGTGTATATTGCTTCATCAATCCTGATTGCCTACAGTCTGCGACAGAACTGAGAGCTGAATGCCATGGGAATTATTATCTTCTCGAATATCATGGATCCATTCTATTTACATCCAGTAAGCAACAACTCCTCTGGATTTCCAGAGCTCAGAACATTCACTAATCAAGATATATTGAACACTTACAAGATTCACAGCCCAAAAAATGCAAGTCTGACTCAAAGATCGGGTTATTAGAAGAGAGTCATGAATAACTAGGATCACTCCTCCCCAGAACAGGATACAATTTTCATTTAAGTACTCAGCAGTCCAGATGAAATGGAAGACACCTGCCTTGGGTATTTTGGCTGTAGGCAACTACACCCAGAAACAAGCTTTTAGTTTCTTAAAAGCATATGACGTATTAAGCCAAAGTTAACATTACATATCTATATAATTAAAGTTAATATTCCAGACACAATGTAATCTAAATTTGCACTAGGCAAAACATTAAAACCAACTCAGTAACACTTACAGTTGTTTTTGTCCTGTCAATATTTTGCAGAGTATTTCTTATATAACAAACTCTCAATTGTATTTAATGTTGTTTACCATGCACAATGCTTTGAAAAACTCTAGCTGGGCTGGGATGCAGCAGAGCATTTCTTCAACAATATGGGAGACAACAGATTCCTGAAACCTGCTGCCAGATCACTTTACAGACCAGAACTTTTAGTCAAATTCTTTATCTTGGTTTCATCTTCACTGACTTCTGTGTTTGGGAATCAGCACAATCAAAGACTTTCTATGGTTTTGAAGTAAAGACTGGAGCTGATATTGTGATCCTCTGGCATGACAAAAGCTTCCAAATGAAATAATAACAAATCTAGAAGACAATTTGCAAGATCTGTCCACAATTAAAAACCACATTTCTTCAAGGTACTTCTTTACTTCTCCACATACAAGACCTATTTCATCAACTTTGTCTAACCTAAATACATAGAAACATATATAAAAATAACCAACAATAACAAAATTCATCATTAAAAAAAAACCTATACATGTGAGACTGACAGGCATGACACAGATGTTAGCTGTATTGCCTACTGCAAGACCAGAAAGTCTTAAATCCTATAGCATTTAGTGTAATCTATAGTTAAGTTAGAAAAAAAGTTACATCCATGTTCAGTTATACAAATGTCTTTGATAGTTTTGAGAGGGCAGATTATTCTTGGGAGTTTATAGCACACTGTAACTAATGTACATACTATTTAGATTTATTCCAACAAATTAAATCTTCACCTTGTACAATGTTTACATTACTAAGCTCATAACATCAACACTGAATTTTTACATTACATTTATAAAATTTATTTAACTGTTACATCGTTCCCAAGTGCTACACTGGGAAGAGCTCTCTTTTTCATGAACCTCACGCATATCAGGCTGTTCTCATCTGTTCCTTCTATGCTACTGTCAGACTTTCTAAAGAACTTGTAGAGTAAGGCTAACAGAAATATGCAACAGAGCCATCAGTCAAGGCATATTTCTAATATGAATTTTTTTGGAGGCTAAGAGGAAAATCCAGGTCCATCTTGATGTATTCCTTCACTCCAAACTTATGCATTTTGCACCCAATATATGCTTATTTCATCTAGATAATGTTTTCCTAGCTTGCTTACCAAAACTGAAATGTCACTCTTATAAAAGCTAAGATATATTGCTGCTTCTCCCATATTTACAGGAACACTTAATCTGTCAGAAAAGAGAATGTGATTCATTTGCTATTGGTTTGTTCAACTCTCCTGTGAAAAGTGTTCTATTTTGCATAAGGAAATTGGAGTTACAGTAGGATTTTTGATTGGGATGTTTACCTTGGAGGTCAGCTGGAGCACTTGATGCAGCAGTTGTTAAGATGCAAAATGTACCAAAAATGATTGAATTAAAACTTAAGTATAGAATCCCACATTAGGTCCTAATCACAAGGTTAAAGATTTCTATTCTTTGTCTTTGGCCCAGTGGGTATTAACCATTTTCTCCAGTACAGAATTGCATAAAAAGAAGAAAACTACAAGTCCTGATGCCCTTTTATTCTACCATCTCAGTCTGCTTTTACCCTCAAAGTCTACAGATTTGTGGTTTGCACAGTCTTCTGAGAATTGTGAACTTCAGTGCAAAAAATGTCCATGTGGTGAGACAAGGATTGAGAAGGTGGGTTGTAAGAAACACAAGGCTGCAAAAGATGAATTTAAAAATACAGGGATTACCCTTTATGCTTTCATTTTAAGGAAATAATTTAACCACCACTCTCTGCTTTTAACTACATCAGTAGAAGGAAGTAGTGCCTCCTGGCACTTAGCTAGATATGCAAGAACTAGTTAGAGGATGAGAATCAAGATATTTGTAGACAGCATCTCTTTGTGAAGTCTAGTTACCTCTACAGTTGTCAATGACTGTTTATTGTGGAACTCATTCTGAAGAATGTAACTCTCCACACACATTGCTTGGAATGTGGGCACTAAGCCAGATGCTCAAATCACAGTCATTAGACAATGAACATTATATTGCTTAAACTATGTACTGGATCTACCTTTTGGTCTGTGCATCTTTTAGAGTTGCAAGGCTCCTTGGATCAGTTAGTGAGAAGTGCAATAAATATGTGTCAAAGAGTTTCTGGAATATGAATACGATGCCTCATTTAGATACACTTATTTAGATACATTTAGAAGTTTGACTTTTCCTCTACAAACTTTAGATCATGTTACAAAGTTTCTTTCTCCTTAGAGAAATCATGCATGTCTTAAAATCAATACCAAATAGGAGTTCACTTAACTATACTGTTGAGAATCATTGCAGATGAATTAAAGATTATCTGGTTTTGCACTCTCCCTGCACACCTAAATTATCATCCAAGTGTCTTTTGGCCGTTCTTGTTTCCAATACCTCCCTGTCAAATAAACGATCACTGCAAGTCTTTCTGCAGGCAAGTTGTCTCATTTGTAATGTGTTTAGCAGCTCTGATTATGCTTTTGTAATTCCTAAAGAAAAGCTTAGACTACTAAAATGATTTCCCTGTCAACAAAATGATCTTCAAACTACAGTGGTTGTTCATGTTTTCATAATGAACTGTTTTCAACACTGTATAGCATTGCACACAAACATGCATTAAAAATTACAGCTGTGATGCAATGTTTTTCCTGTCAGGTATAAACATATTTGATGGAACACAGTGTAGAGTAACTCATTCTTAAATACCACATTCTTTCACGCTTCCTTTTCCCTCCCCATCTACTACCAGTCTAGACCCTACTCTCCTGCCTTGTGTAACCGCCCAATGGACTTTTATTACATGACATTCTTCATTTGTTATTCATACTTTAAAATAAATGTATTAATTGTTTTGAGAAGTTGTTAAAATCTTAAAGATTTTTCAGTTTTATGCCCAGCTAAATGGAAGTCAGTGTGCAGAACTGAACACAAAACAACGTGCAGGTTTCGTCCATTGAAATGTAAAGGTCTCTAATCTGATTGTTTATATTTGAGGTGGTTATCTAAACTGCTTCTGCACTCTGTAGCTAGATCAAAGCACCTCTGTAACATTCATCGCACTTTAAAGGACACTTCTTGTGTAGGCTAGAAATGCCTAGCTTGCTCCATCAACTACAGAGAGGCCCTAGTGCAATTTACATAGAGTAGATCTCTGGATAACATATATGCACATTTGGTCAGATAAATCCTCTCCTATGAATTCATTTTACCATAGCTGACTCAGACAGATGTAGAATATATGCTTTGCAGGTAGAATGTGTTTTCTATAGTACCTCACTCTATTTATAATATTGTAAATAAACACTGTATTAAAAGTAGTCAGTGTACAACCCCATAAACTGAAATATGCCTTCCTGAAATTATAGAGTAATACAGAATGCAGCAGGAAAAATATGGCCTTCTAGGGGGGACCCTTTTTTTTTTAATGTATCTGTTTGTGACAGGGCTATTGGATAGATAGATGGTAAGTTATCATCCTCTGTTTTACTGCATGTCAATATATCTTAAATAGGTGACAATGTAGCACATTAAATTAGTAGGGATTTTATAAATGTGTGTCTGGCAAATCACACACGTGTACATTGTAGTGTTAGATGGAAAAGGAAGAGGTTTTTTTCAAATATTAAAACCAGATATATTACTATAAAGTATAGTGAACTGTGAATTATCTTTGAACAAGTTAGCCAAGCCAGACAGGACAGACAACTTGGGTCCAAGCTGAAGTATGACTCAACACAAAGCAGCTAGCAGAGCATAAATTTGAATGCTGCTTTAAGGTAGTACAGAGTCCCAGAAAAATAACCTTTATCAGATCTTGTTTGTCTTCACACAAACTCATCTCTTCATCTGCATAACATGTTCCCAGAGCAGTTCTGCAGGTTCCCCAGTAATTCAGTTCACAACCAGCAGTCCCACAGCATCGTCATGTAGAAATCAGTGTCTCCATATCCATAACAGAGTATCAGGCTAATTTATCAATGCCTTGAAAACTTAAGCTCTTTCTCTGGCACAGCATGACTCCTTATCCATGCTGTTAAATGCTTTCTTCCCACAGAGGAAGAGTTTTGTCTATTTTGCTGGGTGAGAGAAGGCTGTGATCTGTATCATCCTCCTGAAGCACACCAGTCCTTGTCTGGAAAGAGCTCATTGAAATAGACAACAGATATCTAAACATATGCATGTTTACCTACTTATGTAGAAACAGCTTCACAGGCAAGACTGAGAAATGTAGACTCTTGACTTAATAACCTCTTTCTAGTACAGCAACAGGCAAGTGCTTCTGGAGGGGCCCAGCTGGTCAGTACTGAATTAGTGCTAATAAGCAATACAAAAAAACCACAAAGTGACTATTGCGGGGAGTCCTAAAAAGAATGTCAGACCTGAAAGGTAGAAATTACTGCCAAAGTATTGTAATGAAAGTGAATTACAACCAATATACAAAGGAAGAAGGGATGAAAGACTTTCATAAAATAAGGTGCGAAACAGTTCAGAGAACGTAATGAAACAGTCTGTACTTAAGCTAAGATGCTTCCTTATAGGCCATGTCTGAAAATGTAAAAGGTACTAAAAAAGGGAAAAGATAGTCTTAAAAAAGTAAAGGACAAATAATTTGTACAACTCCAAGCAGTCCAACAAGAGCTATTGAAATTCTGACAATAATTCATTGGTTAGGGACCCAGTTCAATTTCTAATCAGATGTACTTAAAAATATTCCTTAACATAAAGAAAGTGAATAACACCATCCCAACTCATGAGATGCATAGATTTGTTTATCAGCCAGTGTAATTGCTTTAGTAAGTTCCAATGAACCTGGCCTGCCCTTGCAGTGACAGCACATATACCTTATCAGTGCAGTTCCATTGGTTTTAAACTTGAAGTACTCCAGACCATAAAATATAATGCATCATTAAAATGTTAATGTAAATGTTGGAAACATATCACTAAATTTCTCTCGGCTCTTATTTCTTCAGAAAATATTCAGGGAAAATGTCACACATGATAGTAAAATATTACTGAACAGGAAACAGAGAGGCCTGAGCTGCAGTACCATTATGTGCTTATTTATAAATATCTCCTTATAGCCTCTTAGTTTTAGAAATTTAAAATGTAATCTGGTATCAGTGGTAACAACAGTAAAATCTGCCAGGTTACACAGAGAAAGGTGATTTCCAGTCTTAAACACAATAAAGAAAACATCTTAATTATTAATCTTCAGCAGACAAGGTATCCTTTATTTGCACAGTTGCAAGTCAAGAGGCTGGGGTGGTTTGAAACCGTGGATTGGCAAAAGGGAAACTATTTCTGCACTGTTGACAGAGCGGCTGGGGGTGAGGAAACATTCCTTTCTGCAGATTACATTGTAAAGACAAAATCCTGAGACAGACAGGAGGGACAACACTTTAGATTACAGCAGCAAGATTAAGCACAACTGATGCACCAGAGACATCATCTGCCTAATTACCTTAAATCTGATTCAAGGTATGGGATTCATTTCACTTAACTGCCTAAAAGGTATGCATGTGCTTTTGAATTACTCAGCCTGGGTTTGTTTTATAGTCAATGGAGAGAAACAGACATATTCAGGGCAGATTTGAACGGACCTATTTCAGGTGTTAACTGTTTACTGAGATGAATCACATAGTAGAAAACATCTTTTCTCTGTAGAGTGTAAAGGGAGTCTATACAGATTGCTCAGATATAGATGTGAACGTTTAGTCAGATCATTACATTCTTTGGAGGAGCCCATCTAAGTTTTTCAAACAAAACCACTGAAAGGATCTTATCCATACTACAAGAAGAAAAAAAACCAAAATTTGGGAATCATCTTCTACTATATGTTTGTTGAGCACCTAATACAACAATACTTTCACACTTAAGCTTCCTTTGAATGCTAGTCTAATAAAAATAAAAAATACCAGTAATATCATATACATATGATATAGATATTTAAATTCCCTTAGAAAATATATATGGTTTGCTTAATAGCTCTCTTGTGTTTACTTTGAGTTACGAAATTTACCAGCTTAAAATTTTCCATTTTGCCTAGGATAAAAATTGTTCAAACTTCACTTCAAATTTACTTTTTTTTTTTTTCCCCTCTATTTCTCTTTAAAGAATTTATCTAAGAGACATAATGATCTGTCACTACTAGACAGAAGTGCTTGTACTGAAACATTGTTAAACCTAATTCCCACTGCAGCACTTCACTGAAACTTACTGGTCTTAGACAGGCACTAGTTCGAATTCTGAAATTGGATTCTGGAATGAATAATCAAAATACGGTTCTCTTACTATTGTCCAAGTTGTGCTCAGAATCTAAGATGAATATATCTTTATTATAGTTGGAAGAATAAAGAGTCTTTTGATTAACTCTCAGATTAAAAGAACATTTGAAAATATGGGAGTGACAAGGTCACTTGTGCATACTTATTGAATAACCCATCTGGGTAATGGCAGGAAATGTTTCTGCAGGCTACCTACCAAGTATTCCTAGTGCCAAACTACACTAGATGCAATAAGGGATAGGAAGGGAGGGTAAAACTTGTCAGGCAAAGAGGCAATCTGAACAGAAATCAGTAATTCAAGATACAAGCACTATAATTAAACAACTGATTTGTTTTACAAATTCTATTTTTAAGAGTCTATAGCAATGTTTTCAACCAGAGATGAGACATGCTTGAATCAAAATATTTTCAAACAAAGACACAGCCTAAAAGCTACAGGTTTTATATGGAGTGAGAAAAATATAAACGATTCTATTTGTGCCTTGCTACTCTTTTCTCTGGCCCCAAGCTCTCCCCTCCCCCCAGTATCTGTTAAACATTGTTTCTGAGAAACCAAACCCATATATTTTGATTCCCTCCTGTAGAATTCTTATTTAGATAAGAATGACTCTTGAAGGTTTGTGAGCTTTTCTTAATGAAATCAGAACCTATATGAGACTTCAGTAGTTTTGTGTCTGAAAACAGCTGAGATTTGGGGCATTTAATCCAATCTCAGAGGAAAAGTTTTGCTCTCTGTAGATGGTATTTTCAAAAATATTTTGTTCAGACATTAGTGTCATGACTGAACTTGTGAAACCTTACTGTAGAATAAGTCCTTCTGGGGATGTCAACTGTTATGACCTCTCAAGAACCCTTACACAACTGAGGGAGCTTTATATAGCACAGTTTGATTTTCAGCTCCTTTTTTTTCTATGCTGTATCACATCCACAAATATGCAAGCAAATGCAAAAAAATGTGAAAGGCAAATTAAGAAGGGTCTTCAGAACCCACTTGAAGTCTAATACAATGTCATCAAATTCCCCACAGCTGAATTCTGTAGCTTTTGCGGCATTTAGTTGTGAACTCCTTGAGATATAGTCAATTGAAACTTAACTGATTATATAACCCTTCCGCTACTTCCCTAATACTCCAGCTTCTGCAGGCCATCCATTTGCAAAAAACCAGTGCTACCCATTCCAGCACACACAGCTTTGCAATGTCCACATTATCCATTACCTGGCGTATTCCATGCCCTCACATAACAGCGTCATTTAAATAACTTCAGATGTACCTTTGTTTATTATTTACTTCAGTTATGCTAACAGCCAACACTCATAAATAAGCAATAAATCAGGTTGACATAATTAAGTACTGAAGAATATGGAAAAGAACATCTGCAGTGGTAATGGCATAAGAATATGACACACATTCATGTGTCACAATTCTGCTGCCATAACAGTATGAGCAAATGGTGAGGTCAGTGGTGAAAAAAGTACTGAAAAATCTGTGTCTGAAAGGAGTAGAGCACCTACTGACAAAGTTTTTGATTTGAAAATGGCAGTAACCAAGAGGGAAGAAAAGACGTATGCATGGAAGGATTGTATACAAGAGACTGAAGAACAGTTTGGGGAACATGATGCATTTGTCTTTATGAAGACAAGGATTCAACTACTATGAGCTGTATTACACTGACATCTCCATGGGTGACACCTTTAAAAAAAAAAAATAATTGTGCAATAAAAAAGTAGATCAAAGATGATGATTGACAGAGGCTATGTTGGCATTTAATATCCACAGAATTTAAGCATAGTAATAATCTAAGAAGGGTGGCTATTTTTAGGCATTACAGTCACTACTAACAGCCATCTAAAAGAGATAATTAACTTTATGTTTTGTGATATAAAATAAATGTAGAGACCTCTTATCAATGAGGGACAGTGGGAGAAAAGTTAATGGGGAAGATGATCCATCATCCCTGCTGCAATGTTTCCTTGTCTCTTACTGCAGAGTACCTGGGTTTAAAGAGCAGAAGCACTAACTGTCTCCTCTTCTGCATGGCATATTTATATTTCAGGAGAATCTTTACTTCAGTTGCTTTATCCAGTCAGTCTATTAATCCAAATTCATACCTGACATAAATCTTGAATTTAGTTCAGTTTTACCAGATTTTATTTTGCCTCACAAAATTCCTCTATCCTTTAGTATATTCTGAATCATCTTTAATTATATTAGAAAAACAAAACAGCTAATATTCAAAAGAAAAGAAAACACTTGGGTAATTAGGTAGTATTTAATGAAATACCCTAGTGAGACCACTTGAATTTCTTTTTCTAAATGGGTTTTCAGCAAATCTGCTAACCACTAGAGAGTCATATTCATTCAATTTTTCACCACAGAAAGGGAACGTGAAATGTGTATTATCATAAAACACAGATTTTACAATGACACTAAACTGTTATTAGGCTAAAATGTTTGTGTAATTCTGCCATATTGGAAAAAATGTGTTGAATGATACTTAAGCTTACCTTTGAACTGTCTTAGAAGGTTACTGTCTGCACTGTTAGGTTATAAAATAAAACATAGGAGGCTACCAAGTGCAAAAAGACTGAGGAGTGTTTACACTGTGGGTGTGATTTTCCTAGAGTTATATATAATCCATAAAAATAGTTATTCTTTTGCTTTTAGTACTAACAATGATTTTCATAAGAAAAAACAAATCCTTATATTCAGTGATTTCAATGATTTACCCTCAAAATATAATTTGTGCAGCATTTCTTGTTTTCTAGATGAGTAATTACATTTGAGCTGTATCAAAAGGTAAATCCTATGATTTGGCTGATGATTTTTTCCTGCATTATTTGAAGAAATAAAGAAGGCCAGGTTTGTATTTGATATGCATTTTCATTTACCTTTGTATGCATTTCAACAGCTCAGTGAAGCTCTGTGACTCGCTGATGAACTTTGACCATAGCCACCAGCTTCCTTCCACTTCTAGTCATGGTCCTGATGAATTTTAGAATCCAATGAGGCTAGCCCAAGAGCAAGACAGAGAAGTAGAGTAAAAGCCTACACATTAATTATGCTGGAGAGAAAGGCACGTGCCGGGGTAATCAGAAGGCAGTCAAAAGCATTTTACTTTCAACTTATAATTCTGCTGTACTTTATTTTTTGCACTAATGTATAGGTTAATGCTTAACTTAAACAGAGAATCCCACTATTTTAACATAATACACATAATAATACTCTCTTAGAGTATTTCCAACTCTGTGTCAGTTTACTTGTAGATGATTTTCAATACAAATACGGTAGAGATATCTTGTATTTCATGAACATATACTGTCAATAACTGTTATGAAAGGGTATATATATGGTACAACTAAATAAGAAATTTTTCTCCTGAGAATAAAAATAACATATTTAGATATGCCATTGAATAAATGGTTCCTTTGTATTAGATTAGATTTCTAATAACTACTTTCTTACCCCCCAAAATGTGTCTGTATATCAGATCCCAAGGCCAGTAATTAAGTATATAGATTGCACAAGCATTTCTATAATAACTAAAAGATTTACATCCTTTTGCAGAAACGACCAGATCCAAAAGGGACACTGTTATATTTGAATTGCAAATATCTTAAAGTTTCTTCTCTGGCTCCAGGGATTATATACAGAGTTAGGCAGTTAAGTTCCCCATGCATTGAACAAGGGAACTTAGGCACTCCATTGTGTTAAACAGGAACTCGGCATCTGAAGCTCCCTCTTGCTATTTGTTTTTTTTAAATTAACATTCAGGTGAAAACGGTAAACTTGCTCTTTTCTTTGAAGGGAGCTAATAAAAGAGGTGGAGGGCTCAGAATGTATACTGCCAGGTCCCTGGGGACAGTAATGGGCATGACTGTCCCTGTCTAGCCCCTTCGGGGTCTCCCACGACCCACCCACAGCACAGGACCCCATTTCAGCCCCCCAAGGGCTGCAAGTAATGCAAGTATTGGGGTGCGAATATTCATCTTTGCATAGGTACCTCAAGACTGCTATGGGGAGTGGGCACCACTCCACCATAACCACACTTCATGTGGGGTAACCCAGCCATAACTTCCCCCGTCGCTGGAACTCCTCTTTCTCTCCCACTGGAAGTTCTGACTTGCTGAAAGCTGGGGGTGTGCATCAGCATTTGAAGAATCAGGTACCAGGGCTGTACATATATTTCCTGTTTGCCTCAGAAGTCATTTCCAAATAAGGGTCACTCAGCATGATTTCCTGTTCCGATCCTTTTTGAAAACTACTTTACGGCATTCATTAAGAAAATTAACTAGCTTTGCAGCACCATATTATGCAATTAGCAGTTCCCTACATCTACTGAGCTTTCAACACTGACAGCCTTTTATAAAACCTTCTATCTTTCAATCTGTAAAGAGAAAATGCTTTTGCAGGGAAATTTAGTGTGTGTCAAATAGCCGGCTGAAATAACAAGGAGAGAATAAAATGTACAGTATGCAAAACACGGTCAACCATTTCTGGGAAATGCTGAATTTTAATTACTACAGCTAATTGCAATACTGCTACGTTACTCTCACATCACAGATATATACTGGGTTAATGTGGATTAGGATAAAGTGCTATGAGGGAACAGCAGCAAAAATAGGACACCAGCTCATGTTTATAGAAAGGAATAGAGGACTTTTCCCTAAAGATCTGAGACGAAACTTCTGACATCCTATTAAATGCCATGGCTTTAGCTGAGTGGCTAGTTCCATATGGAGTGACATACTAGCTCTTCAGTGTATGCAGTAGTCAGGTGAACTCTTGTTTTGTAATAAATAACCATTTACTTAATAATAATCTGTTTGAACTGCACTATGAAACATGGTTTATGGTACCATCACATTACTCTCTCTTCCCTCCCCCAAACCAATAACTGAAAATTACTGTCATATTTTATACATTATTTTCATTTTGTTAAGGGCCATTCTTTGCTAAACAGTAGTAAGCTCTACTAAAACAAGTATCCTGTTGCTACAGATAATATCTTCAGAAAGAGTAAGAAATCACTGTTATACAGAATGAGGTATTGCTTTCCCCTGATTTTTATAAACATTTCCTTTGTTACTTTTTCTCATTCTCTGCAGCCTTCCTCTATTTGGAAACAACCAAAAAATTAGTTTTACACATTTGTTTGTTTACATATTTAGAAATGACACTTTAAGTTGCATTCTTTCAGCACTCTTTAATATGTTAGACTCATTCTAGTAAGATTAATATCAGTTTCTTCAATGGATTTTTCTTCAGGTACACAAATGTCACTAAAGAATAATGTAGATTATTATAGCTATGCATTACATAGTGGTAAAGTGTGAAATTTAGCCTTCAGGAGTGTGCTAATTCAAGCCATTACTGTATGCCTACCTTTGAGATGAGCATAACATTTTAAATGAATGGAATAAGATAGATTGCCTAGATTCTGTATCAGTTTAGATTCAGCTGGAAGGAAACATATAGCTGTTGATGGTTCAAAACTGGAAGACAGTAACCCAGCTTCTGTTTAAGTTCTGTGGGGAAACTGGTCCATTAAGTATGGTCAGTCTCAAACAGAATATATTCAGTAAAAACATCATGACCATGTTTCCTTTCATTAAGAATAAAAAAGTAACACCACAGCATAGGAAAAGCAAATACAACCCAAGGTAAGAGATGAAGTCTGACCTTCGCAAAAGTGGGAGCATGAGGCCAATGGGATTTTTAAACTCAAGTTCTCCAGCCTTTGTTAGAAATAAACTAGGTTTGTTTTCTACCACAAAAGGTCTATTTTTATTGGAGGAAAGCAAACTTTTCCAGCTCTTTTAGAGACTAGAAAGTTTAAATAAACAGGGCAATGAAGTACTGCAGGAAATCAAATTGCTTGGGAGGAAGACAGAATAATGGTGAAAGATGAAATATCTGGGGTATAGTTATATCTTCAGAGTGACTCCTGCACATATAAATGTCTTGCTACTGAAAAAAAAATATTTCTTTATAATTTCTTCCTCCATAGTGACAGAGAATCATTTTCTGCAGCAGTCTGGGTCATCATCTGATAGGAGAATCTGGACCTTCTGCAAACTGTGACAGACTCCAGAATTCATCATTTTCCTCATTATATATGATCCTTTGATAAGAAAGTTGATCAGATCAGAAGAGGTCTGTCACCATGTTGTGGTCTCAACAGCCTAACAATTTTCATTTGAATGTGCAGCACAGAAAGAAGAAGTCACTGCCTTGTCATGAATTGGTATCAGAGCTAGGTACAGAACCTTTTCCTCCAGGCACTTGTGCAGTGCACCTACCGTTAGAGCACACTAGTTTAGACATGTTTGACAGAAATAACATAAGATAATTTTTGTGAACATCTTCAGTGCTATTTTTCAGTACTAGAAATTCCCCAGGGTGTAAACTAGATCAAACTTATGCATTTAGAGCTCTCAGCAAAGTACCCCTAATAAAGGAAACGATAACATGAGGAAATGTTCACAGCAGTCGATCTGCACAATTCTAGAGGTTTTGCTTTCTCTACAAGTTTGTTTTAAACAAGTTAGAGGGGCTTTTTTAAGGACAGAAAGTCCATCAGCTTTGGACTAGATTTGTGCCATTTAGAGCACGCCAGCATGGTCCTTCAAAAACCCAGTTCTGCTGAGCACAAAGTTCTTAGACTAATACTTTGCCTATCTCACAGCTCTTCTTCTCTGCAGGACTTTGGGATTTCTTATGCTACAAATAGCTTCACTTGCAAGAAATCTGCCTGGAACAAGTCTACAATTCCACAATCTTGATTTCTCTTCCTGTACACCTCATTACCACTGTCTGTTCCCCACTAATAGATATGAGAGTGTCTCTCCTTGAAGACAAAAATTATAATGTGGATGGCTGCATCGCAGCCTGCAAGGTACCGGATGAGTGAAGGAAGGTCATTCCCTTAGCCTGAGGTGAGTGAAACAGACATTCCCTGAGAGTGACTTCAAAGGTTAAGTATTTTACTCAAAAAAGATGCTGGATGTCATTGGTTGGATTTACAATTTATTATGATTCCCTCCCTCCCCCCCCCCCGCCCCGCCCCGAGGTAGGCTTCTTTTTTTCCTAACTGTCATTTCAGCAAACATAGCCTGAGGTCAGGTTCTTTTCTTCTTATTCCACCTGTCAGGCATATAAGACCAGAATCTCTGCTTACTGAAGTTTTCTAACAGTGTAATATTATTTGATGATTTCTGATTTATGCTATTGGATTGTTACACTAGGCTTCAAGATCCTCCAGGCTAAATGGTGACCTCATGTGCATTTATACTGCCTAGCTGTTGATATCAACCTCTAGTGAGACTGCCCTTCTGTAATCAAGGCTACCCTTCGGACTGCAAAATTTCCACTGTTGATGTTAATCTGTGACCAGGTAAAACCTTAAATTGTCTCTAGAAGCATAAGGGTCACTTAGTTCTTGAAAATGGCATTCACAAGGGGGGAAAAAAAAGGAAAAAGGAAAGCTGAGCAAATGTGATGCTGAAAGACTGAAGTCACTGAGAGAGAACCCCAAGATGTTAGTTTTACAGTCACATTCCAGACCAGAACACTGCCTTAAGGGAACTGTCAATAACCAAGCTGTCTTATGGGAACAAGGAAAAATATCCTCCTTTCTGCCTTTGTTTTTCTGTGACTAGCCTAGTGGGTTTTTTCTACAGTTCTTTTCCTATTGTAAATCCCATTTCTTATTCAAACTAGAAAAAAAAACCCTGTAAGAAAGGTATAAAGAGAAATATTGAATCAAGAAGGTATCCACATAACTTAAATGACATTTAATTGCTGATATTCTATACATATTATGGTGCTTTCCAAGAGCTAGCTTGTGATGGCCTTCATGCAGGAGTACCGTTAGGAAGAATGCAACCTGTATTATTCATGAAGATGGGGAAGAAGCAGCTTTGTGCCCTCCTCTCTCCTGTGAGTGTTTGGGTCTCAGAGGTTTCCTGAGCTGTATCAGATGAAGTTGTCTCTGCAGCCCTTTAATCAAGCTAGAGGCAAATTACTGTGACTTGACCCCATCTTTTCCTTGGCATCAAAGCAGCACAAGGATGCTTGAAACTATGCTAACCAAGCAGCACTTGCATCCATTAAAAAACATCTTAAGCAGCTGATAGTGTCCATCAGCGCTGAGATCAAAGGTTTATTGTGAAATTCCTGCACGCTCCCTCTACTGATCTGATCAGGGGGTCTCAACAGGAACACGGTTGTAGAGTTTGTAAATGTCTGGTTGAAACTTCTACCCCAATAAAGTCAGGATTTCATAAAAAAGAAGAAAACAGCAGGTGGAAAAAAGTGGTGAGTCCTCTGATGGTGGATTTGGCTGTGTGTAACACTGTTCAGAAAATGCTGTGCCTGCTGGTTTTATAATAGGATGACCTTTTCTACTGCAAAGACACAGCCATCACAACCATTAGTAAAGCACTAATGAATAGCCTCCTATTCAAACAACAGCAGCAAAGCAGGAAACTCGTATCCCCTACGTCTCTTTCACTTCACTGAAGTGCGAACTCTAAAACCTCATTGAAAACACAACATTTCAATGAGACAAATAGCAGGAATGTCACACTGAATAATTCCTGTTACAAAATTTTCAATTTGCTGGCTTTTACCTTTTTTTTTATTATGCATATGCTTAACAGATCTGAGCACAAGTTACTATTTGAGCTATTATTATGCCTAGGAACCATGATCCAGGTAAAGAACTGTCACAACCCGGGCTGGACAGACCAGGGAGGGGTCGTGGTGAGTTCGGAATTCCCTCGGGTTAAATTAAGGTGAAAAGACACCAAACGATCAATTAAACGATCAATTTTATTTGTGGCAGAAGCTGCCTGAACTTGGGAGGCGGTAACAGTAGGTGGCGGGGTCTCCCACTACAGGAACTGGCATGAAACTACCTCAGTAACCCATAACCACATATAGATCAGTTCAGGGAAGACAACAAGGAGAGCCCTCCCGTTGGGTCAGGAGGTTCAGAGCAGACCCCCCTGCTTTCTAGGCTCCTTCTCAGAGAGGAGCCCAGGGGCAGCTGGATCCGCTCCTAGGGCCAGACTTGGTCAGCGGTTTTCCATCAAAAGGGATGAGGTGTGGGGAGTACAGAAAAAGAGAGAGAGACAGAAAAAAGAGAAAGATTTCACTGGTCCTGGGTTCAGCATTGGTCCCATCAGCCCAGGGGTCCAGTTCCGGTGGGCGCCCACATGTTGACCTTCAGTTTGTGCCCTTTTATCATCCTTGCCTCTCCTTCAGGCAGGCACTTGAACTCATTAGGCTAATTAGGTGTCACGCACATGGTTTGTGCTTTCAGACCCTTTGGGAAATGGGTTGGTGGTCTTGGGGGTCGTTTGGGGAGTCGCTTCTCCCTCCCTGCAGGCATGACCCTTGTTTGATCTGTGGCCATCCCTGGGGAGCTGCCCCGCTCCGCACATCAGAACCAGGAACTGCGCGTCCCCCGGCCCGGCCTCCCGCCCTGTGGCTGACCGGCTCCTCGCCTGCGGTTTGGTTCCTCGTTATGCAGGTTCGTGTCATGCAGAATTTGCTCCGCTGCTATGTTTGAGACATTAACTCTTTCAGTCCCTCCCATGTGGCGTTGCTATGCAGCCTTGCAAGCAAGTTCTGTCCTTCCCTCAACCGCAAAAGCCAGGCCCCGGTCTCTGTCCATCACGATGGGGGTTTGAGGCATTAACTCCATCCAGTCTCTCAGAAGGACTCACTGAGTTATCTGATGTGCAGCTGTGAGGGTATATGGTCCTGACTGACCTTGTGCTTCCATCTCTGACTAATATGTCATGACTTTTTTTCTGTCAGACTTTGCCACTCTTGAGGAGTATGAACCCTCAACAGGTATGATTAAATATCTGCTCAAAAGTGGTAATCACTGGAGATGCTGTATTATTCAGACTCTTGCTTTTTTTTTTTCTGATAAAAACACAGGGCAGAAGAGGCTGTAGCCCAGATTTTAGAGGTAGAGATTATATTCTACCTTCAGTTTATAGAAGTAGGGTAACATATTTAGGTTGTATAAAGTCTTGTCAGCCAGAAATTGCTTTGCATTTAGCTGTGTATAGAAAAAGATTTTCCCTAATACCCAGATACTGTGTGAAACAAGCTACAGAAGAAGTCTTTCTCCCTTTTGAATTCTCACTGTTGGTAAAGAAGATTCTGCAGCAAGAAATCTATGTTATATGAGCTGACTCTTTGTAGGCCCTGAGGTTTTCTTCAAAAACACTTAATCTTTTAATGAGATCACTCTTAAATTGAAAAATTAACCACCAGAGTAAGTCTGTTTATGTAAGCGTATCCTTTCACTTTACAAAGAAAGTAAGACTTGAGAATGGAAAGTATATTTTCCAGGGCTTAGAAGTGATTTAAGAACCTAAGATATGCTCACACTGTAGTTAGATAACTTTTACTACTTTAGGAAACCCGCTACTTGTAGCAACCTGTTGCTCATCTCTGCCCAAATTTTTGGGCTGCTCCCAAAGGAGTCCAGCTGATCATGCAGGAGCATGCATGCTTGTGTTTCAAACCTGGAAATATCATGTTAGCTTTAGAAAGCTCCCAGGGCATAGTTTATCTAGCTTGATTTCATTGATTTAAACAATATATTCCTGCTAAAAACTTTCAGACATCAAATTGCGTACTATTGGTTGACCTGTTGGAATGGATTTGGAAAAGATCTGTACCCTTGATGATGTAAATAGACATCTGGTTAAAATTTCAGAAGCACCAAACCAGATGAGATCACAGGTTGTAGTAGGTATCAGTGGACATGCTGAACATTTGTGTGTATTATTAGGCATTTATATGTATCTTCAGCCCAAATCTTCATATATATTTTAGCACTAAACCCCTAATAATTTGAATGGGAATCTAGAGCCTAATTGCTTGTGAAAGAATTAAATGTCTGCTTTGCTTTTGAAAACAAATCTTAAACTCTTACAGCTTAATATAATATATATTGTATATATTGGTATGTACTTTTGACATTGTTACCCAAATAGGCAGGCGTGTAATAACATGTACCCGAAGATTTGAAAAGATTTGTAAGGCTCAGAGGAAGTTACTCAGTTTTTACCAGCTCAGTTGTTACATCAATTCCTTCATTTTACTGATGCTGTGCTTCTTGTTCACTCCATCAGCTTTTTATCTCATTCACACACACACAAAAATGAAGTTATGAGCTAGCACAACTGATAGCAGAAGTCACTACTCTAGTCGACTGTTTTTTAATTTGCCTATAAATTAAGCTGTGAAATGGATTTTAAAAATTTTGATTAAAAACACTAAAGAATGTTTCCAGAAGGAGACAACTGTGCTAAGCTTCCTTCCATAAAGAAGTTTTATAAGTAGGTCATAAACCCCTGAAATTAAGTCAGAAATGCTGACAGACCCCAAACTTTCAGAAGCTCTGTAAGCTCCAGTCTAATCATGTTCTCCCAGAGGGGGAAAATCTTTTTCTTGAGACTAAATTGTAGACTGTAAAATTGTTGTTTTGTCACGTAGAGCTCTGAGTATACGGTAAAGAAATGTACGGCAAAGAAGAAATGTGTTGTTACTATAGCAACTAAAATTCAAAAATATATCTGAAAATGATTATTTTTTTCTAAATTTATCCTATGAAACATTTCCCAGTCTTGCCTAATTGTATTATGTGATATAGCTTTCATTTATTAGCATGGGTCAGAAGAACTCTGAAACTACACAGAAATTACTGGAGGTAAACAAATATAAACTAATCAGTGATTTGTCCGCAGCGGACCTTACATATATTAGGGCATAGAAAAAACTAAATAAAATTAAACATCTAAAATTTTCATCTTAGAAGCTGTATGTGTTTGTGTGTGTATGTGAACAAATATGCTTATTTTATATAATCCTCTTCTAAGAAAAGATCAGTTGTTGTTTTTTTAATTTTCCAAAACCATATCATGATCGTTATGACCATTATATGAAACATTGTTTATGTTTAACAGAAGGCTTTGACATTTGTGGTTTTTGCAAATTGTTTATGTAGCAAGTACGGAATTTCCCTTTTAAGTGTTTACATTTCATAAGCAAAAAAAAAGGATATAAAATAGATTATTGTTAAACATTGTTTTTGCACATTTCATACAGTGGAGTATATATTGATAGGAAACGAATCTGTTTGTATTTGGTTTATGTAAAATAAAGCCAGAATAGATACTCCTGTTGCGTTGGAGAAGAGTAGAAAGTAACAAGAAAGACCCACAAAAGGTCACTCAGGCTATCATTCTGTTTCCATCTCTGCAGTAGAAGTGACAATTTCTCTCTGATATACTGATTAGTGCTGTAGTACAGCTGCCATACCAAGGAAGTTTATTTTATGCTACACTGGAAAAGAGTACACTTGGGAAAAAAAAAAAAAAACCAAAGCCAAAAAAGTTTCAGACCTACTGTGGTCTTCTTGAAGGCATAGTAACTAGCTATAACTTGGAGATTTTATTGTGAACTCTTTTTTATGTTCAAACCTTATGGAATTTCAAACTTGTTTGCATGTGTGTATGTATATTATTCTGTTTTTCCTGTACTTTACTATTTTTCAGTTCACTGAATATTTATACTATAATAAAAGTATTTCATACTATAATGAAAAGTATTATTCTCTGTTTGCCCATTTATTGGGCACATAGATTAGATATGTGGTTGATGCTCATCTCTTTGATGAGGTACCTTTAAAAAATAGAGATTCCATGGTCTCAGATTGCGTTAACAACAAAAGATGGGCTAGCAGAGGCACCTTGTAGTGAAAGAGTGAGAATGCAATCAGTTTGGCAACAATATAGTTAGCAGCTTCAAATTACTTCAGCCAGAGAATCAACATAATATATTGAAAGTCATCCCATATTTTGAATGCAAACAAGTGTCTGTCATGGTTTCAAAAAACTTTTGTGAACCACGTCTGTTGCTTGTAAATAAGCTAGTTAGTCAGAATGATTTAGTCTCCCCTTTAGGCTCAGTTATCCCTAGCACCAAATCTGCGAGGAGGACTTCCACTGGCTTGCAGGACATAACAAGAAAAACAGCAGAAACCCCACTCTCCCTTCCATGGCCATTGAGGTGTTTAGCCCTTGACTTCCATACTGTTTTCTATTCTCCACCCCTGCACATAATACACACCTGAAAGAAGCCTTTATGCCTTAGATTATACAATTATTGCAAGTAACATTTCTTTTACTGTATTTTCTTATCACCTTAAAGCAATTGTGTTTAATTTTTTATGTTAAATATTTTTGAAATTTCTCTGTTAAAAAACTAAACAGACACACACACACAGACACATACGCCAAACAAACAAACCCCCCCCAAATCCAAAAAACCACAGTTTAGTTTCCTCCTGCAGAGCTACATGAAGTCCCAAGGCCAGGTGGTAGTAATTTGTAGCTCTTTTCCTAAACCTGTGTAAATGAACTTCAGTGCCAGTCTTGCAACAACCTCCTGCTAATGTTAGAGAACAATTTCCACTACTTACAGTCAATACAGATTCCTCATGCTCATTCTGGAATATTCAAGACAGCAAATGACTAACTACTGAAGAGTATGGAAAGAACCAACTCGATGTACAATTTGGCCCCAGACAACTGAAACTTGTGATTTCTCAGTCTATCATCTCCTTTAATCCTGTTTATTCATTTCTTTAAGAATTTAATTCTCCTTGCACTCTCTTCTGTTCATATTATTTACTTTACTTACTTTTCTCCCTTTAGCCACATTACTTCTACCTAACAATCCCTGACTATAAAAATATGATTAGTATGCTATTAGATAAGACAGATGCCCAGAACATCAAGGAATAATTACAGATATACAGTAAACCAAACATATTCCTATTCCTATTTTGTTGTTTACAGTCATAAGTATTAAAGATAATCCTGATTATTAGCTGTGTGTTGCAATCCCTATGAAGAGCTGTGGGCAAAGCTTCTGATAGAAAGACAAATGCTGAAATACAGATACTATACTAACACTAAGGAAAACCCTAGCATTAATAAAGTAGGTATTTTTGCAAATAAAAATAAAAACCTTAAAGATTTAAAGTATGTAGTCATTTAAGATAAAAACTAGCTGAGGGAAGTAAGCATATATAATATTAATTATAATTTATATTTTTAGAATTTTTAGAAGATATCTATATAGAGCATCTTATACACAAATCATTTATACAACAAATTAAATATTATGAATTTATAGATATCAGAAATAATAATACAATATAACAGTTGTATTGTAAATGCTAGCAAAACACTTTCTGAAAGTTGGATGTAGCAAGCTTGCCATCTACTGTTCGACAGAAAAGATCTTTGCAAGGTATTTTTGTATACCATAATATTTAGTATGAAACCCTCTTTATATGATGAATCAGTACTTATGCATTTAAATAAATCTGTTTCTAGTGCTCCTGCAGGTCAATATAAAGACTCAAAGGTATCGTGCGAGTGGCAAAGATGAGCTCCTGAAGGACTTCTTATACCCACTGAGGAATATTTCACTGAGAGAGACATAATTTTATTCAGTGTTTGGGGAACTCATTTGGCTTCTCTTGTAACAGTATATTCTTAATTCACAGATGTTCTGATAAAGTTAAAACATTATTTTATGAATAATATGGCAAAAGCAAATAAATACTCTCAGTTTTTCCAATTCTTTCCATTTCACAAAGAGATCTTCACTTGTCCCCTGCCATCTGCCAGTTTTGCCCTCAGTCAAACCTCGTCAGTGCGTAGTGGGAAACTGCAGAAAATCCATGTCTGTTATATTTGTTGCTGTACACTCTCATGTTCCATTCAGATGGGTTTAGACACAGAAATTGAAATCTACAGTTATGTCGTTTGTACAAAGAAAAGGCTTTATCCTTTTTTAAGAGAGTTCTTCTTATAGGTTAGGGCCCTGTATTATTATTACTATTACTATATAATTTCTCACTTTACCACCATTAATTAATTTCATTCAATGTAGAGTTATAACAGTATGGATAAAAAAAGCATGAAAATGGATGACCTGTGACTAAGAGATAAATGGAGATGGATTTTTTTAAAAAAACATCTCTTTGTAATGATTTGGATTTTTGTGGACCTATATACAGCGTATAATACCTTCAGAACAAGTGAGGACATAAAACTTCTGAAATTGATAGATCAGAGCAAGATTGAGAGGACAGAATATGCTCTCTCCAAGCACACAAGAAAGCTTCTCTTTCCACCTATCGACTCAGTGGCAGGTTATTTTTCCACACAGTTGCCAGGTAGTTCGCATGGCTGGACTTTTTCCTCTTTTTAGTATCTTCCTTACTTCTCTGCTGGATAAGTCTCATTTCATTTGTACTGGTATAAATCAGGAATGGTTTCACTTCAGTTAAGGGGTTTAAAATTACCTCTGTTAACTCCCAGTTGAATGAATGTGTTTTGCTGCAGAACCTCCCCTAAACAGGAGTGGGATTTTTAGATTGCATGGGACTATAACCTAAAGGCAGAAAGTCCCAGAGCCAGTATGATTTGTAGAGACAAAGATATTTCAAGAGATTTGTCTGCAGAAATCAATAAGCTTTGTGCAATAAATTTCCTAGCTGGCATTCAAAATCTCTACCACAACTGCTGTACATGGCTTTGTACATCAAGCAGGTTAAAAATCTGTCCTTGGGAAGGGGTAGGAGGAAATCTGCAAGATTTGGGATGTTTTGCTTGTTTGTTCTTTAAGGCTACATTTCTGTATCTTTCAGAAGGTGACCTGAAAGTACTCTGCATTTCTGGGACCAGATAGGTCAATCTCTGTTCTGGGAAAGCTTTGAGTCTGTTGGGGCAAATGAGTCATATCTGTCCTGCATACCAGCAGGAATACATCACAGCATGAAAGCTACCCCAGAACTCTTTGCACTTCAGCTCTTCACAAACACCCTGGCTCATCTGCCTCATCCACGCTTCAGCAAACGTCAGAAAAGAGGCACACATGGCGTAGATCTTCAACCTCTGCTTTGCTTTCCCCAGGATCCAGCTGGCCTCATGGTGCTGCTGCCCGCCCTGGTAAAGCCTGGATCCTAGAAAGCTGTCTCCGAAGCATCCTCAAAGGATCCGCAAGATGGGTAGGTTGCAAGAGAAGGCGATAGTGTGTGATGGGACAGTAGCACTATTGCGTACACTATCCCATATTCCATACCTCGCTTCCCTTTTTGAAGGAATTATTTAGTTCATTACAAAAGAGAGCTTGGAATGAATTAAGCTATATTAAGTATGGATAATTGGAGTTGATGACCTCTGTGTAAAATGAGACTAAACTAGTAGACAGTCCTTAAAAAAATCTAAGATTATAGCTACTTTTCTGTGCCATCAGAGTTAAAAGGAAACTGATAAAGGAGCATAGTTTTATTGTTTTTTCTCTGCCTCTAAGCAAACCGAAGAGAAGGATTTACACATTAGATAGAACATATCTAAACTGAATGACATTATCAACCTGAAAATATTGTACTATCAAAATAATAAGGCTGTACATATTGGGAGAAACATAAAAAAAGCAAAGCTTTCTAAATGTTTTAAGATAAAGAAAGGTGGCTTTCTTTCAGTGTCAAAGTAAATTTAAAATAAACAGAATTTGATATTCATACGTACTTAAGCACAGGTAGCAGAATCAGAGAAATTGAGAAAATATTACAGATATATTTGATCTTTGAAAAGAAGCTTATTAAAAAGGGTCAACTTCATTTTTGTAAGAAAATATTAAAGCTTTAAAGTAGGACAGCTAAGATGGAGAATAGCACAATGATAATTAAGTAGTAGATTCCAGTTATTTGTGCAAAGTTTAAATAGAAGATTAGGTAAATATGGGATTTGGTACTTTAGCAAAATTGCTCTAAAGTAAACTTTTACATTGATTAGCATTATAAATCCAAAGCTGCCATTTCAGAAATACTTATCAGAACATATTTAATTACAATACTTATGTAGATACAGCTTCTTTAAGCTTTCCTTATAGTACAGCACTACACACAGATCTGAAAAATATGAACAAACTATTGCTTTTTCTCAAAGCTCAGATCCAACTTCAAATATGAAAAAACCAGGCATAGCTTACTGAGTTAGTCTTTTGTCTCAACTGAATTTGATGCAGCACCTCCTGAATTTCACAAAACTTATGCAAGATCAAGCTACTTTGAATATGGGGGGGGAAGAAGGGGGTCAGGCAGAAACCATTCATTTAGCTGGATTTTTTTAAGTGGCATTGCCCTATAAATCTTAATGCAAGATGCATCAAAACATTGAAATATGTCTTCAAACAGACTATAATCAAATTATATTTGATTATAACCTCCCTTTTTTTTGTTTGCTGTTATAAATTTGCTTCCTGAAACTTTCACAACTGACCTATTAAGAACAACTGTAGCTCAGCTGGCATGGTTAGATTGAAAAAGTTGATATTCTTACTGTTTTAAACAAGATTTTGGAAGCAATTAGCATTCTGCATGTTTTTATTTTCCCACATATAATTTAAAAGTCTCAAGCAGCTGCTGGTATTATTCCTGTGACATACTTCTTTCCTGCTGTTCAGTGAGAAAGATAAATATGTGATTCACTTCTTGCCTGTACAGTCCTATTCCCAGTGCCAAGTCTAGAAATTTACATCAGAACTACTCTGCTTTCTCAAACGTAACATGTGTCCATTTATTCAATATAGTGGACTAAATCCAGCACTATGTTTTCCAGGATTTACCTATCTGTAATTCATACAGGAATTACATTGAGGAGAGATGCAGAGTAAACAAGCAGTATGTCAAAATCATTTTATTCTGTAAAAGAATAGCAGAAAGCAAGCATTTCATGAATCACTGCAAGAAGTAGTTAAAACTGATGGGTCTTATGAAAGACATAAATTTTTAGGACTGGCTTAAGACCAGTCTCTAAATAAAACAAGGGTGAGTGACAGATGTTAACCCATTTCCAAGGTGTTCTACAGCGTATATTGATACAGCAATTGAAAATAACTCACACCATTCCTAGAACATGAAGTATAGAGCATGAGTTTTTTATGGCTTCTGTAAGTTATATCTGCTACTTCTGATCTAAAATATATACTATATTAGTTTTCCCTTTCTCTTCTGTTTTTACCTAAGCCTTCCATCTAAAAAGTACTTATACATGAATTACTAAATTCTTTACAGCTGCAGGTCCCTTAATATAATTAATTAATTAATTAATGCATTATGATATACGATTTACTGGCATATGCCTAAATAAACTGAGACTAGAAAGTGCTTACTAGGCATCAGATACTTAACAAATGTGATGCCAAAAGCTGAGCAAAGATGGACCTGCATTGTTTAATTTTCTGTGATTCTAAATTTGTATTTTTAAAAATCCTAGGAAAATTCAGGACAAAACTTTGTCTTACTGCAAAATTAAGACCAACTGGTTTTTAATTATCAGCAGCTCTAAAATTCTGAGGTTTTGTTACCACTCAATTATTTACCATGCAAAGGAAAAATGCTAAGGTAAACCTGTACTCTATGTGTCCAATTCTCGGTTTGTTTAGTTCAAATGTGCTTTTCTGTCAAATCAGAAGTGTGTTATTTTATTTATATTGCAAAGCACGTATGATCTCTTTTCAAAACTACATTTGATTTTATTCTTTAAGGTTGTAGTATAATACTGGAGCACAGCGATTCCTGACTTACGATACCTGCGTGAACCATTGGGATTTGAAATTGATTACCCAGTCTTTAACTGCGGCCAGTGCCACAAGGCTGTGGCCCTTCACACACCACTTCGCAGTGTACTTGATGCCCTGTTGCTTAACTGTGAGGAGCTTCAGTAAAAACACAGGTTATAACAGCAATTTCTCATTAAACACTGATACACTTTCATCCTTACTATGAAGTTGTTATGTACTAATAGCCAGATTTTCTTCGTTATCCAGTAGTGTGTAAACCACATTCTCAGTATGTACTTTATGCAATTTGTTTAAAATTTACAAAAAGTCTGCTTTTTGTGCCTTTTGGATGTGAAATAATAAATGTTTCACAATGCACAATACAGTATAAAATTCCACTAACTGAAGCTGAGAAGCTTTCTGACTAACATTAAGTAACCGTGCTAGCTGGTTTATTTTATATATGTATTCAACTGTGTGTGTGCCCAAGCAAATTTGCATGCTGATTTTGGTGTAAAAGGCACTGGGTGAAAACTCACCTGGTGAGTGAGTGTCTCTGGAAAGACATTTTACTTTTTCCTTATGAATGGAAGTGGAAGGAAAACAGGGTGAATGACAGAGGGTAGCCATAATCTTAAGAACTGAAATTTGTTGAGCCTTAATTTGTAGGGGATAGGGAAAGCTCAAAGGACCAACATCACAGGAAATCACTTATACTGCAAATGAGTTCAGCAATTAATTCCTGAAGCCATTAAATATTGCCCTTGTTCCATCTTCTACAGTCCTGTTGTAGAAGTCTATTTGTCCTACAGCTGAGCACCTGTTTCAGAGTACGTAGTTCAAACAATATGTGTTCTCTTGTATAATGAACAATCTCTGCTATTTTCCTTTCCACACTCTTGTAAGTGATCCAAACCTCCCTTTCCCAAAAAATCTTCTCTACACGGCTCTGTGTGTGTATGCACACGCATGTGCTTAGAAGGATATTTGCATGCATCATTTATTAAGCCCAATTTTGGGGGGTGGATATATCCCTCACCAACACCAGGTTAAGTTTCTGGTAGTTAGAGACAAGATTAAATTGCAGATATTTGGCATTTTCATCTTTCCCACAGCTGGATTTTCAGCCCCTGCCTGAAGTAGTTTCTTCCAGTTTCTCTGCAAATCTTCCCCAAAACATTTCAGTTATATAACCAATGTGTAGAAATCCAAGTGTGACCATATTTGCAGTCATCTCATTTCTGACCTAGTTTTTCAGTGCAATCTTCTCGTCTCAGTAATTATTTCTAGTTAGACATGATGCAGCTGTAGCATCTCATGGAAAAAAGACCCACTAGAGGGAAATACATAGTCAGCAGAGGAAAAAAAAATGGGACTGAAGTCCAGCTTTACCGAGACTTCTTGTATTAACTTCAGCACCATATTAGTTGAATTATTTTAGCTTGATAAGGCAGACAATTTATGGGGACAAGTTTTTTTCAGTGCTGCTTCTGGTAACTGTTCCAATTTCATTCAGAACCTAAAAGAGAATGGAAATTGATAAATGTAGATATGGTCAATTGCTACGGGCTCGTGGAAAAATCTGAATTGAAGTAATACTAAGCAATACAGTAAATGGATTTATTGAATTCTAAATCTAATTCCAATCCTTAAACAGCATGAAACATCAGAGAGGAAACATCCTGAGATAGTGTAACCATTAGTCATTACCTTCATTGTTATGGCAGAGAATGTAAACTTAATCTGAAATATTTTATTAAATTTGAATATGATTTGATTTCTTCCCAGTATTACGCCATCCTTTCCCAGCTGGACTTTCTGGGTTGTACACGGAGACTGAATGTAGTCATATAAATACAGTGAGGTTGGTCTGTTGACCTAATTTGGTAACAGTGGTGAAGATAATAATGTACTTACACTGGAAGGTAGCATTGCCAACACTAATGAGAGTGCAAGCTTAAGTTCTTCCATATTCACAAAGGAAGGGCCTTTCATAAACATTGATTGACGTAGATATTGTCTCCAAATGTAATTTGCAAAAGAGAAACATTTCACTGAATGTCAGCCTTTAGAGGACTTGCTAAAAGATCAATGGTGAGAAAGACTGGAATAAAAGCCCAGGTCCCCAGCCTTGGAGGAGCAAGGTCCTGCTACCCGGCGACACGAGGCCCCGGTTCTTAGCAATAAGATGCGTCAGAGTACTATGCAAAGACAGCTGAGGTAAAGCTGAATGAAAGTAGCTTGGAAATAATTGTATGAGCAAGATAATTTTATATTACTTTAATTTTCTGTTACTTCACGTGGACATACTTTCAGAGATCTACAGAAATGCAAATGAAATGGAAAAAACATGGGATAAGTCCTTGAGCATTCTTTGTGGTGCCCCTCCGCCCACTTCTCCCCCCATCCCAGCTGAATTTTTTTTATAAAATGGATAGTTCGTTATATACATAGGAACATATTTTTGGTCCTGTTTCATCTTCCTTGCTGTCCTCCTGGCCAGAAGATTCTTGTATCCATGTATACAGCTTCAATAAAAAGAGCAGAAACTATTCTCCTCCCAAAATAAATGGCAACCTTGTGGTTTGGAATCATAAGTGGATCCAAATTTCTTCAGCCAATTTGGGGGGTGCATTTCCCTTCCTAGATGAATGCTGTATGCACTAAAAAGTCTGCATTCAAGCAACCCGAGCATTATGCAATTAGCATATGCTAAAATTACAGTTTACTGTAATTTAAGTTTGGCTATGTTCCATTTGGGCTGTCATTTTAATTTGAATCTTACCCACAGTGACTCCCAACATTTTTAAAGCCAGCGTCCCATGCTTCATGAAGCCTGGCTGCATAGTTCTTGCCCTTTCATCAGAGATGCTACTGCCTCCTTCTCACTTCCTATGAGCTCTGCTACAGGCACGGATACTGAGCTAGCAAGTGAGCCTAGACTTGCCTGCCTCTGTCTCGGGGTATTCAAGTATTTGTCGCTGCTGTCCAAGGCTGTTGATCCAGGAACACTGCACAGAGTCAGCTGTACGGGCCTGGTAGAACTAGTTTGTTGGAATCTTGTTTGTCGTCTCACTCCTAATGTGCTTTTACCTCACAGGGTAGATACTTCTTACTAATTGGAACCAACATTTCTGTGTAGATGAAAATATACGTAGAAAGGAAACTACTCAGCACCTTTTTTTTTTTTTCTTTTTTTTTTTTCTTCTGAACAAATTCAGGTGTTAAATAACCTTCATAATAATTTTTATTAGGTTGCAACTTTTAACACAGTTCTCATAAGTTTTACAGGGAAGCTCAAGCAATATGTTAAAGTGATTTGCCCAATATTATAAAAATAAAGCAAAAAGAAATCATACAAAAGAAAAGTCTAGGAAAAATAAAGAAAAATTTCTAAGACTTGCAATACTGAAATCACAGTAAAATATTCATTTTATTCATCTAGTTTTGGTGTGTTTTCAGTATTTTTTCCTAAAATAAGGGAAACTAAAATATGCATAATATATAGAGAAGAATAAAGTGTTTTAGCTAGGGGCAGTTCTGGAAACAATTTAATTGTTTTTTATATATTGATTACATGTCAACTTTTATTTTACTGATGCTTAGAATTCACTGTTTTACTACTTTCTGTCTTTGCAGGTAACATTCAAGACATTTGATTTTGTAGTTTCAGCTTCAAAACTTGTGCTGACCTCCATCTTGTTGTATTGGACCTGGCTGAGGTGGAGTTAATTCTCCCCATAGCAGCCCTCGTAGTGCTGTGCTCTGCGTTGGTAGCTAGAAAGGTGTTGGTAACACACCAGTGTTTTGGCTGCTGCGGAGCAGTGTTGGCACAGCATCAAGGCTGTCTCTCCAACATCCCCCCTCAGCAGTAGGCTGGGGTGGGCAAGATCTTGGGAGAGGACACAGCCAGGACAGCTGACCCAAACTGACCAAAGGGATAGTCCAGACCGTATGATGTCAGCTCAGCTATAAAAGCTAAGAGAAAGGAGGAGGACGGGAGGCATACGTTATTACGACATTTGTCTTCCAGAGAAACCACTACACATACTGAAGCCCTACTTCCCAGGAAGTGGCTGGACATCGCCTGCTGATGGAAAGTAGAGAATAAATCTTTTGTTTTCCTTTGCTTCTATGCATAGCTTTTGCTTTTGCTTTATTAAATTGCCTTTATCTTCACCTACTAGTTTTTTCCATAGTGTTTTCTCCCCACCCTGTCCTGCTGAAGAGGGGAGTGACAGGCCTGGTGAGCACCTGGCATCCAGCCAAGGTCAACCCACCACAGTCCTTTTTCGTGCCCAATGTGGGGCACGAGGAATTCGAGATAAGGATGGTAACTGGGAGAGGTAACAGGCAAAACATGGACTGAACGATATTAAAGAGCAAAATAATCATGGGAAATTTGGGTTGTTGTTATTGTGGTGAAGGGACAAGAGATGGAATGTGTGTAAATTGTCCACTCTGGTGCTATGATGATGTTATTTTGATATTGGTGTGGGGAATTCTTTTTTGTTGATGTGAGTGAAGATTGTGTGATGAGTGTGGATTTTAATGATAACTCTTAAATATGTGATTCACAGAGGTAAAAGGTTGAATGCATTGGGTTTGTGTGTATTTGGTAGTGGGGGGCTACAGGGGTGGCTTCTCTGAGAAGGTGCTAGAAGCTTCCCCCATGTCCGACAGAGCCAATGCCAGCCAGTTCCAAGACGGACCTGCCGCTGGCCAAGGCTGAGCCCATCAGTGATAGTGGTAGTGCCTCTGGGAGAACATATTTAAGGGGGGAAATGTCGCTGTGCAACAGAAACTGCAGCTGGAGAGAGGAGTGAGAATATGTGAGAGAAACCCCTATGCAGACCCCCAGGTCAGTGCAGAAGGAGGGGAGGAGGTGCTCCAGGCGCCGGAGCAGAGATTCCCCTGCAGCCCGTGGGGAAGACCATGGTGAGGCAGGCTGTCCCCCTGCAGCCCAGGGAGGTCCACGGGGGAGCAGATCTCCACCTGCAGCCCGGGGAGGACCCCACGCCGGAGCAGGTGGGTGCCCGAAGGAGGCTGTGACCCCATGGGAAGCCCACACTGGAGCAGGCTCCTGGCAGGACCTGTGGCCCTGTGGAGAGAGGAGCCCACGCTGGAGCAGGTTTTCTGGCAGCACTTGTGACCCCGCGGGGGACCCACGCTGGAGCAGGCTGTGCTTGAAGAAAGGGAAGGGACCCATGGAAGCGACCGATGCTGGAACAGTTCATGAAGAACTGCAGCCTGTGGGAAGGACTCAGGTTGAAGAAGTTCGTGGAGGACTGTCTTCCATGGGAGGGACCCCACGCTGGAGCAGGGGACAAGTGAAGAGTCTTCCCCCTGAGGAGGAAGGAGCGGCAGAGACAAGGTGTGAAGAACTGACCCCAACCCCCATTCCCCGTCCCACTGCGCCACAGCGGGGAGGAGGGAGAGAAAATTGGGAGTAAAGTTAAGCCCGAGTAGAAGGGAGTAGTGGGGGGAAGATGTTTTAAGATTTGGTTTTATTTCTCATTATCATACTCTAATTTGATTGGTAATAAATTAAACTAATTTCCCCAAGTTGAGTCGGTTTTCCCTGTGATGATAATTGGTTGAGTGATCTCTCCCTGTCTTTATCTCAACCCACGAGCCTTTTGTTGTATTTTCTCTCCCCTGTCCAGCTCAACAGGGGGAGATAGGGTGGCTTTGGTGGGCATCTGGTGCCCAGCCAGGGTCAACACACCACACTTGTACTAGTAAGAACCTGCTAAGGATAAGGATGCTAGCTGAAACATAGTAGAGTTTGAGATTTTCTTTGAAGTGAATGAAAGTTTGGGGGGTTTTGCTTTTTTCTTTTCTCTAAGTATAAACTGCTGTGTGTGTGTATGTGTGTGTTTAAAATTAACCCATTAGCTGAAAGTCTGCAACTCTTTTTTGGTGGTCTTATTACCTGGAAATCAAAGTGAACTGGAGTGATACAGAGTCACAATTTATATAGAAATTCTTAATCTTTTTTAAAGCACTGAATGGACTATAAATGTTTTTCTCTCACTTAGCTTTGGGTATTAATATTTTATAAAACTTAATTATAATTTAGCATGAAAGACATGTTGACCTCTGGGTAACATTAGTTATTTTCAGTGCAAGCTGCATTGAAATGCAATGAGAATGAGAATGTAGTGTTGAGCAAGAGTTATGAAGAGAAAGGATTTTGATTATCCTGTGTCGTGCTGAAATTTGCAGTACCTAAGATTCTGTTGAGAGCATTTGCCATCAGATAACTGAATAAAATCTGTGAAAGTTTTAAAAATGGTTTAAAAACCATTGCAGCTGCCTCACTGAAAAACTGTATATTGAGACTGGCCAAAATAATTGTAATTTGGGATAATCTGAAATTCTAGTGATATCTGGAGGGAATGATTTCATGAACATTATTCAAAGTCTCTTGTCAGTAATTTAAATGATGCCTTATGACATCACTATAGAAAATACATGAGCCTTTAGCTGATTTTTTTTCTAGAAAGTGATAGTTGTTGGTCTCATCACATTGCTGAGGTATATCCTTAATCAGCTTGCAGTCAATATTGTCAAACTAAAAATTGATTCTACATTATTGTGAGACCATATCTACACAGAGGTGGATAAGAAACATATATGACAGTCTTTTCTTGAGGTGACATACTATGATCATAAGATGAGATAGAGAAAACACAGAACTTCATTCATTAAGCATTTAAGTTTAAAAAAAAAAAAAACAACTTAGAATTTTTTTTTTAAGTTCTTTTTACTAACCTTTTTTTTGGGACATCTGAAGTTCAGTCTTCTCAGCTTTCCTCCTTAATTATATACATGTATACCGAGCAGAAAGGCAGTCTGGAAGAATATGTAGAGCTATTTATTATATGGGTAAGGATCAAGACATTGCTGTGGAAATTGCTATGCAAATGAAATTTATTGTCAATATATATATGGGTGATGATAATATTGATATAATCCTTTGAGCACAGTCAGAACTGGGACAGGTGAATAATAAAGCCTGATGCAATTAATGGAGATCTGTGTACCGTATAGAGTATCTGTTTCCATTCCATCCTCTCCACCCAATTTGTAACTCTGCTAAATCAAAGATATTTTTTGGACCTTCTGTATTCAGTATACATGGTATAAGGTCTGGTTAAAAAGAGAAGCTCTTGCTCCTAAGCAAATAATCATGACAAAATAATGAAATCCAATATTCTCAATTTATGTTACATGGCTCAGCAGCAGATTGGGGGCACGATGTTAGGTACAAGTGATTATTAGGCTATTCTACACAGGAGAAGTTTTAATTCACTACAAGGAGCGTGGACAATGTGTTACTCAAAGAGCAGTGATTAAGCTTTGTTTGATAATTTTTCTAATTATTGTATCAGTTGCATTAACCAGTTTAACTTGCTTTTTAAAATGGCAGCTTTCCTTCAGCAAAAGAAAAAAGAAGTTATTTCAAAGTTTTCTTTCTTATAGATTTTATTTCTTCAATTTCCACTTTTTTAATATATTCTTTCCTGTGTGTCTAGTTTTGCCATGATAGACAGTTCTAAAAACTGCTTACTACCATTTTCATTCTGAAGCTTTGAAGAAAATTGTTTCTTGGAAGCTCCACAGCTCAGACCTGTGTTTAGATGTTCAGAACATGACATATCTGGGTCACTAGAGGAATGATGACAACTAAAAAGATGAGACTCTAATCCTGACATTTTACATCCATTGCAAAGATCCCAGGTTATTGGATATTTGTGTTCAAATAAAAGAAAAAAAAAATGGTTTTCCCAAATTCCACAATGATGTATGTACAACCTTGTTAGACTGGGTTACATTCTTGTAAATTATCTCACAATTTATGTATTTTTTTAAATTATAATTCCCTTTCTGGGATTCTCTAGCTAAATGAGAAGTTGATTCTCAATCCATTTTGACAAAATCATGCAGAGATGTATTCAGTAATGCAATGCATATCAGAAAACAGAATACTTTATTGCAGTAGACAAACATCTTATGGAGCTGTGTGAGAATGTATGCTGGTAGGACTGATTGCTTACTTAAACACAGATGCTTCTCAGATCTGTTTGAAAGAGATACCATTTTGGATTTCCTGAACTGACATACTATTGATAAGTTGTTATTCAGGCAACTGAGTGAAGGTTCATATGTCACTTAGGAAATTACAAACAGATTTCTGAAAGTTGCTGAAAAACAAGGTTTTGTTATTTTGATGGTCTGGGTCGCTCTGAGTTTTCCCTGTAGTATAAGTGTACATGCAGTACTGTTATCAGTCTTTCAAATATGGATGTGGGATGACAGACATTGAATTGCAGGGCAGTATCAATATAGAAAATAAATCAAACTTTTCCCACTATTAAAGAAAATGCTGATAAAAATGGGCTTATTGGCACACAAAGCTCATCAGTTTTCTGCAAGTGATATCTTAAGTAACAAGGATTTTCATGAAGTGAATGAGTATTTCTGACATTTCAGAAAAAGAACATGTCTTTTCCCAGAAGATTAAAAAGACCCTTCTCATTGTAAAGGACTGTGAGAAAATTAATGACAAGGCTCATTCTTTTATCCAAGAAAATTGTCCAGTGAGTTCCAAACAGTCACCTAGCACTTCTGTCATCAAGAAATGGAGGAATTGAGTGGATACAACGTTTTGTTCACTTAGTCAATACCTTAAGATTACTAAGAGCTGTTGTTTTGGGGCTTGATTAGGTTACATTAACTTATGCATGAACTGATCACAAGGTCATCTGTTAGCCATTAGAGGAACACTGAGAATTTGATGTTAAACTGCTCCAGTTCTGTGGTCTTATCCAATGACTAATATTATTGCATAACATGTTTGAAATGTTGAAACTAAACATCAAAAAAGTAACAAAAGGAAAACATTTCACATAGAAAGAGTGAAGGACAGACAACATGAATGAGAGACTCAACACCACATTACAAGCTGACTCTTTCAATTCTTCCAGAAAATGAACATACTCCAGGTAGATCAATAGCTTTTGTAAATAACGAAAAGGATGTAATGAAGTTTAAAGAATTTTGTAAGATGATGCTTGAATTCTAACCTTCTTTGAAAAAAATTGTAATCAAGAGAGATTTTTGTCTGAAGTTAGATAGGAAAATTCTGACACAGGTACATAATTAAGATACTTTCAGGGCATTTATTCTAGTGTAGATATGCACAATTAAAATTATCGGAACTGAGTAAAATCTCTCCTGTATGGTCTACAGGAAATGTGTTGTTTAAGAATAAAGATTTTACAAGAATGCTGTCTTCACTGATTTGTTTCTTTTTCTTTCATCCTCCACTTTAATGAAGGTTTAATGCGTAGTCCTGAAGCAAAAGAACTTTAGTCACTAAGCAGAAGAGTAAAGGCAAATTGGAAGAATCATACTGACTATATCAGTGTATGTGATTCTGTGAACCTTTTATCTTAATGAAGGGAGTAAGGATGATAAACAGAACACATTAAAGATTAATATTTTGTCTTTCTGTACATGCTAGTAGAAGAAACTGAAAAATAAACAGGCAAAGAAAGCTGCACCTCATACTGAAACAGCACACCTACCAAACTAGAGCTTACAAGTATTTACTAGCCTGGCTCTAATCTGTTAGTAGCTGGAAATATTGCAACCTGGTGGTGACTGTACTAGAAAATTGTATTCATTTCTCTTTGAAGAGAAAAAATATCTATCATTTTCTTTGTGAAATCAAATACAGTTCAACAAAGTTTCTTACATGACAACACACACAGAGTAATCTCAGGAGATCTCTGAGGTAAAATTATAGTCGGATAAAGAATTAATTGCAACCACCATTCATAAAACTATTTTAAATTCATTGACTGAACAACTGACTGTATTCATTTAATTTATGTCCTGATAAATTTTTAAATGAAAATTTAAAATAAACTGTAATTTGGGCATTTGAGGTCAGGTTGTAATTAAATATTTTGGTCAGCTGATAAATATGATGATTCAGACACATATGCCTTTTTAGATAACAATACACTATGTAAAATTTAGGTAACTTGCAACACTATATAGTAAGCCCAAGCAGTTTTTCAAAGTGAAGACATGTATTTGCACTGAGGATGGTGCCCATTAAAGACATGTTAATGCTATTGCACAGTATCAGTTAAACCCTTTTTTCTTTCACTAAACATTTTTGGCAAAACTAATTCCTTTTCATCTCTCTAGCAAGTGAGGAAAACAATATTGATCTATAGCATATAGTCCAGTTAAGGAATAGAGAAATACCAGGTCAGTGACTACCTTCTCTGTCTCATAAAATGCAGAATTAGAATATGTATGGAATAATCTCAGAAAGCATTAACACACACAGTCACAATCCAAATCTCCAGTCTCTGTTCCAGGATGAACTTGTTAGTAGGTAGGTAGAAAATGAGGGTAAGAATGTAGAGGAGGTGAAACAAAAAAATGTAAAGTAGCCAATAATAGGTCTGTGACTGGTCTATACTTGGTCAGAGAAATAGAATCAAAAAAAAGCTTCTGACTGGTTACATGGTAAGTACAGTTGCATATGTGGAAAGACAAAGAGTAGCTGGTCTGATTAATTAAAGATGTATTAGGTAGACCTAGTCAGAGAAGGAGGAGTAAGGGAGCAATAAAGGGCCTAAGTGCAAAACAACAACTGAAGGAGAAAGGATGTCTGAATTTTAACACAGGGTGGAAAGAGCCAACAGATCTAATCCTAAAATATTAGATTCTACTGAAAGCAATTAGAGTGTTCCTCCTACATACACAAAAAGCATTTGTATTATGTTATTCTAGAATTTGTTAGCCTTGTATTTATGAACTTCTAATTCTCAGCCCACATTTATTAATGGCTATAATTTCTTCCTATGACAATATTGTTCATTTTCTTATGTAGTTTTTCCCTCTCTTTCACTAAGGTGATTATAGAAAGTAACCCCATCACTTCTTACCTTTCATTTTATTAAGGGCAATAAACTTTTCTTTAGTCATCTCTTTTAAGAAAACCTCCCTACACCCTGATCAACTTCTTTTTAAATGTTACAGGTTAAACTCAGGCTTTCGACAGTTTGTGCCCAGACTGTGTGCAGGATTCTTGGTAGGACCTCATCAGCACTGTGGGCAGCACTACTGTACTTTCTTGTTGGGAAAAGAACATCAAAATATTTGGTGAGTTTCATGACTGTGTTGTAATACAGAATATTTATGCATGGAAATCAGAAGTACTTCTAAAGCATGGCAGACATCTAATATCTGTTCCCAGATGTGTCGTTTTATTTTCAGCAGTTGTCAGGCCACATGAAGTGCTGCATAGAAATATTTCTCTACAGAAATCAATGGCAGTGCATTAAATTGAGAGGCACCAAAGCACCCATTAGCCATACAGACAATTTCTCTAGACATTTGCTGCCTACCAGGAGCTCACATTTGTGACATCTCTGAGAGGCTTCCAAGCCTGGTGAACCCTACAGATTATCATCCATTCCTACTATTCCATGTAAGGTCTAATGATACAGGAACAAGGCAATTTAGAACCATCAAAAGAGACTCTTTGTCCCACGGAGCAATGTTAAAAGGATCTGAAGCACAGGTGGTGTTCTCCTCTATCCTCCCAGTCGGAGGAAGGGGTTCAGGAAGGAGGACATGCATTGAACAGGTACATGCCTGCCTGCGTGGCTGGTGCCATACTTAAGGTTTTGGCTTCTATGATCATCAATCTACCTTTGAGAAGCTGCATCTTTTGGGAGCTGATAACATTCACCTGATCAAGTGGGGCAAGAAGGTCTTTGCCAACAAGCTGGACAGCTAAACTTACCAGGGGAAGGGAATGGAGTTTTGAGTAACAGGGAAGAGCCAGGGGCTGCTGATGTATTAGGAACCAACAGGGAAACACCTCTGAAATTCCTCAAATGAATTAGGGCATGTTCTTCTAAAAATGTGGCATGGTCAATAGCCTAATGGGAGTCACTCTATACCAATGAACATAGAATGGGTAACAAACATGAAGAGCTGGAAGCCACTGTCCACTAATTGCTATCACTGAATCCTGGAGCGCTGCAATCAATGCTTATAAACTGTTCAGAAGGTACAGGCAAGGAAGGACAGGTGGAGGTGTTCCTTTCCATGTGGAAAAATAGATGGATTGATTGCACAGAGCTATCTTTGAAAAACAGCAATGAACAGGTTGAGAGCTTATTAGAGAAAATTAGAGGGCAAGCCAACAAAGGAAACCTTGCGGTTGGTGTTTGCTACAGGCCGCCTGATCAAGAGGAGGATGTTGATGAGGAGTTCTTTCTTCAACTACATGAAACACCACTCTCACAGACTCTGATCCTGCCGGGGGATTTCAATCACCCTGACATCTGCTGAAAAAGCAGCTCAGCAAGCTGTAAGCAGTCCAGGAGACTCCTGGAGTACATTGAGGATAATTTCTTAATCCAGGTGACAGAAAGCCCAACCAGAGGAGAAGTGTTACTGGACCTGTTGCTTATCAACACAAATGAACTAATTAGAGATGTCAAGACTGCTGGAAGCCTGGGCTGCAGTGATCATGCCCTGGGGGAGTTCATGATCTTGAGGGATATGGGTCAGGGGAGGAGTGGAGTCAAGACCCTGAATTTTAGGAGAGCGGACTTCCAGTCCTTTAAGGAATTTGTGGATGGGACCCCCTGGGAAACTGCCCTCAGGGACAAAGGAGCTGAACAGAGCTGGCAGCTTTTAAAGAAAATCTTAGAGCACGAGAGCTCTTGATTACTATGTGTAAGAAATCAGGCAAGGAACGCAGGAGACCAGCATGGCTGAGGAAGGACCTCCTGGTTGAACCAAAGTGTAAGAAAGAAATGTACAGGCAGCAGAAGTAGGGACATGTATCCTGGGAAGAATATAGGGATGTTGCCCAGATGTGTAGGGATGTGATCAGGAAAGCTAAGGCACAGTTAGAGCCGACTTTGGCAAGGAAAGTCAAGAATAATAAGGGTATCTACAAGTACATTGGTCAGAAAGGAAGATTAAAGAAAATGTACCCCTCCTCAGAAATAAAACAGAACTAGTGACAACATGGAGAAGAGTAAGGACCAACAAGGAGAAGAGTAAGGACCAACATGGAGAAGGCTGAGGTACTTAACTATTTTTTTTGCCTCAGTTTTCACTGGTAACCACTCTTTCCAGATCTCTCAAGTCCCTGAACCTCAGGTAGGGACTGGGGAAACCAAGTACCTCCCATCTTAAGAGGAGATCATGTCTGAGACCACCTGAGGAACCCAAACATACACAATTCCATGGGCCCCAAAATTCATGCTAGGGTCCTGAGGGAATTGGCAGATGTAGTTCCTACGTCACACTTCATCATATTTGAAAAGTCACAGCAGTCAGGTGCAGTTCCCAGTGACTGTAGAAGAGGGAAAATCACACCCATTTTTGAAAAGGGTAAAAAGGACAACCCTGGGAACTACTATCCAGTCAGGCTCCCGTTAGCACCCAGAAAGATCATGGAACAGGTCCTTTTGGAAGATATGTCAAAGCATATGGAAGACAAGGAGGTGATTAGAAACAGCCAACATAGCTTCACCAAGAGCAAGTTGCGTCTGACTTATCCAATGCCCTTCTACGGTGGAGTGGCTGTGTTAGTGAACAAAGGAAAAGCAACTGATGACATCTACCTGAAACTCTGTAAGGCCTTTGATACAGTCCCCCACAACATTCTTACCTCTAAATCGGAGAGATATAGATTTGATGGATGGACTATTCAATTGGTAAGGAATTGGCTGGATGGTTGCATCCAAAGAGTTACAATTAATGGCTCAATGTCCAAATGGAAACCAGTAATGAGTGAGGTACCCCAAGGATCTTTATTGGGACCAATACTGTTTAATATCTTCATTAATGACATAGTGGGTTTGAGTGTACTCTCAGCAAGTTTGCAGATCACACCAAGCTGAGTGGTGCAGTTGGTTCGCTAGAGGGAATGGATGTCATCCAGAGGGACCCTGACAGGCTAGAGAGATGGGGCCATGTGAACCTCATGAAATTCAACAAGGCCAAGTGCAAGGTCCTGTACCTGAGTTAGGGCAATCCCACATAGTATAGACTGGAGGATGAACTAATCAAGAACAGCCCTGCAGAGAATGACTTGGGGATACCGGTAGAGGAAAAACTGGATATGAACCGGCAATGTGCACTTGCAGCCCAGAAAGTCACTCGCATCCTGGGCTGCATAAAAATAAGTGTGGCCAGCAGGTTGAGGGAGGTGATTCTCCCCCTCTACTCTGCTCTTGTGAGACCCCACCTGGAGTACTGCATCCAGCTCTGGGGTCCCCAGCACAAGAAAGACATGGAGCTATCAGAGCAGGTCCAGGGGAGGGCCACAACAATGATCCGAGGGCTGGAGCACCTCTCCCCTGAGGAAAGGCTGAGAGCGTTGGGGTTGTTCAGCCTGGAGAAGAGAAGGCTCTGACAAGACTTTATTGTGGCCTCTGAATACTTAAAGGGGGCTTATAAGAAAGATGGAGAGAGGTTTTTTTTACCAAGGTCTGTAGTGACAGGACAAGGGACAATGATTTTAAACTGAAAGAGGGTAGATTTAGAATGGACATAAGGAAGAAGTTTTTTATGATGAGGGTGGTGAGACACTGGAACAGGTTGCCCAGAGAAGTTGTGGATGCCCCGTCATTGGCAGTCTTCAAGGTCAGGCTGCACGGGGCAACATGATCAAGTGCAAGATGTCCCTGCCTTTGGCAGGGGGTTGGACTAGATAATCTTTGAAGATCCCTTCCAACCCAAACCATTCTATGATTCTATGAAATCTGGCTCAGAAAATGACTGCTTGTATGTATGTTCTTTGAAAAGCAATAGTTTTGTTCTTAAGACAGTCACAAAAGTGGCTTTTAAATAGCTGAAAGAGCCTTTTTTTTTATTCAGGAGAAGGAAAGGATGACTTGCCCTGAATACCAGAAATCCCTAAGATGTAAAATCTCTGGCTATTGATAACGGTCCATGTAGCTTTGTCCATGTCTGTGAAGCTTATTAATTCCTGCAGAGTTTACAGCTAAGTAACTCTAGCAAGTACAGTAGTAAGAATTCCCTCTAACAATCCTTTAAGCAGAATGTCTGCAACTAAATGAAAAGTGTGTTGATAATTCTTGTTAACAAATTTGAAATCATGTTATCTATGATATTACCACATACAGTAAAGTTCCAAATAAAGTTTGTGACAGTGATTAGGTCCAAAGATAACTAGACTACTTTCCAGAATGGAATTTTGATGCAAATGAAAGCATATTCAGGCTTTACTGAGTGAAGGTAAAAAGGGCATATAAAGGAAAACATGATTTGGTTTTTAATATATTATTCTACATATTTTGCATGTTTAAAAAAGTGATGCTTTTATCTATGGTTTGCTATCACCAATTAAGTGCAGTCATTATTTTGTTATTCACAAAGCACTGTGATAATCAAAGGCTAATCATACTGGAATTATGAACTCTAATTGTAATTAGTGAGGAATAAAAAATTATGGTTCATTATGGTGTACCTTTAAAGAAAGAACTGATCACTGTGCAAATATCTAGTTTAGTTTGAGATCTAATTACATTCAAAACTAAAACCAGGGATTTTCACAGTCATATAACTACAAATAATAAATAAAAATTAAAATCTTGTGTAAATATGGTTTATTTATAACTTTACATTCTCAGTTAAAGTATTTTTCTGAGTAGGAAGGAATGTATTCCACAGATTGGAACTTATATTTGTTATATACATATGTAATAAATAAATATGTGTAAATATAGAAAAATATGTATATTTTAAGAAATTTAGAAATAATTTTTAAAATACAAAATACTGTAATCTTTACTTGTTTAAAGAAGTCAAAATCAGAATTTGTTTTTATTTCCTAGAGCATCCAGCCTTTTCAGTAACAAAATACTACCTTCTCTGAATCTCTCTCTGTGTCTTGTTACTCCTATTAAGGCCCTTATCCTGCAAGGATGAGTTTAGTAAATTTATTTCTACATTTCAACAAGGCTGTGAATGAATGTACTTCATTGTTAAGCATAAGTATATTCATTTTTAAATAGGAGCTGGTCTGTGTGAATCAGGGCTAAAGAATATTAGCACTTGAACTATGGATTGCTGGATAATAATCTTTTTATCACTAATGTTCCATGACTGAAAACATTCTTTCTCCTCACACATCAAAACATCTCAAAATATTCATTTCCCAGGGATTCAGACTATTTTGATGCTAATAATATAGCTTTATTTTATTGACTGATTTTGTTGACTTCTTGCTTATTGGCTATTTTGGTACTTTAGAATGTTTTGTCTCCACATGTGGAACTGGAAAAACAGAAAAACAGGATCATAAATGATAGCATTGTGTAACACTGTAATCAAATTAACATTTTTTTGTTGCCTATTTCCTGTTTCTAATTGATTTCTAATTAGTAAATAAAAATTATTCCATTTGTATGTCTTTCATGCTCTTACTTTGTGCAACAGTAACAACAACAAAAATTCCCCTACTCTGTTCCTCCAGAACCTCACAATTCTCTTGCATGGAAACAATTACTGGTGAGATGAGGGATGCATCAGTTAAAATGTTAAGTAAAAATATATTAGTACTTCAAGTGACTACTCTCATGTTCACTGTAAATATGTGTGGTATTACTTCTTTTGTTCAGCTTACCTTTCTTCTTTGTTTTAGAAGGTCACCATACAAGGTTTAAGGATGTCCTGTTTATCATGCATAACATTAATTGTTTTCACTTCTGATAACCTCAAAATGCTTAAATTATTTTGAATTCCATTTTTTAATAAGGATATGTCAAATATTTAAGATAAGAATGATTTCAATATGTCTTGCTTTTGATTTACACATCTTTTTGCTGTTATGCAGAAATCTTCCTTATACGATGCACATGTGAGAAACAACCAAGTAGTTTACTAACTAGATTACTTGGACAATTACATCATTTTTTTTTTCTTTTTGGTGCATTAATAAACACAGAAACATTTTAATATTACTTTTAAGGAAAAATTGGCCTTTTCTTTGTTATTCTCCCACTCTTCACTTACTATTTTTAAAAGGCTTATAATATCAAGAATAACAGTTTGCATGTTCTGCACTATGAAAGAAGGCTAATTTGCTATTGATAGTGATGGTTTGGTCTCCTAATAGAAAACTTCATATTTTATTTCAGAGAGTTCTCCCATAATGAAGATCTTTCTGAAGAGCTTTCTGAAATATTTTTTATAGATATATTTATTTATCCATTGTTTATGGGTTAACCACCTACAGGAGTTGAGAAGAAGAAGATACCATTTGGTGAATACCCACTCTGAGGAGCAGAGATTTGGACACATACTACTGAATCTAAAACAGTGAACTGGTGATTTGCACAAGTACTGGAACTCAGATTACTCACCGAGTGACTTAGGCTTCTGGTATGTGATATCTTTGTCCCTTTTAACATTTAATTAATCTGCATTATTACAATAGAAACATTGAGGTATCTTGGCCCATTCCTAAATCATTACCAAAACCTAATGTTTAATTCAGTGTAAATCTGTGATGATGAATTTCAATCCTTAGGTGAACCTAAACCACAGAAAGTTCAAGGATAAGAAAATGTTCTTGGGAAGTATCATCATGCAGGTGTCTAGTTTTGACATCTCTTAAACATCTGTTGCTGACCACACCAGGGAAAGGACACTGGGTTAAATGAAGCTCTGGACTCACCCATGTTGGATTAAAAACAATGTTTGGGGAATTAAAAAGAAAAAAAAAAGGCTAGACTCCACAAGTCATCCAGAGGACTGCAGCTCAAGTAGAAGAACCTTCTTGCAGCTCCACGTGAAGCACTTTCTATTCCCAAGAACGAGATAATTTGAGAAACAAGCTTTTCCATTAACATTTCTCTTAGTTACAAATCAGTACCTCTTTTATTAATTCTGTAACTACAAAGGACTTTGAGATGTTGCTTGTGTCACTCCTTACATATAACACAAAAGTGCAGAATAATTTGAATCGAAGTCTATATTAGGGCTCAGCTGAACCCAATCCTCTGTCACCTCAGTTTACTGTTTGGCCAAATGACCATCTCCCTCCTCTTTAAAATGTTTTTGCTTTCACACCATCTGGCCACTCTCTAGACCATGCATTTGATCAAAAAGTGATGAAACCCACAAATGGATTACTAATAATCATGCAGAATCCCCTCAAGATGCCAGATAGTTTTACTTACCTTTAAACAGTCTTAAAAAAATTATAATAAAAAATGAAAAATTTGGGCAGATGGTGCAATGAACCTAAGGCTTGGGTTTTTTTCCTGTGATGAAACCATCTGGCTGATATTTTTATGAGTTAATTTAATATATCTGTGCAAGTTTTCATCACTTGGTAATTTAAAAATAGAAATAGTTGAAACCTAGGAGGAAGTTGTCCTTGTCTGACCAAAAGAAATACGCTATTTGTGTTTCACAGGCTCTATGATTGAGGTAATATTTACACTACCTCTGTTTTCTAAGCAAGCACGAATTTAACACCTTCCAAGCATTCTGAAGTTTCTCTTTTTGTCCCTAGTATTACTTCTTCTTTTGTTCCAATCACTGGCTTCTAAGTAAGTGTGCTGGTTTTTGGCTGCAATAGAGTTAATTTTCTTCATAGTAGCTGGTATGGGGCTGTGTTTTGGATTGTGCTGGAAACAGTGTTGATAACACTGGGATGTTTCCAATATTGTTGAGCAGTGCTCGCACAGAGCCAAGGCCTTTTCTGCTCCTCACCCCACCCCACCAGCGAGGAGGCTGGGGGGGCACAAGGAGTTGGGAGGGGACACAGCCGGGACAGCTGACCCCGACTGACCCAAGGGATATCCCACACCATCCTATGTCATGCTCAGCAATCAAACTAGGGCGGAGGTTGGCAGGGGACCGCTGCTCAGAGACTGGCTGAGCATCGGTTGGTTGGTGGTGAGCAATTGTTTTCATTTGCATCACCTGTCTGTCTTGGGTGTTATTTTCCTTTTCATTACAATTTTTTATTATTATTACTGTTATTGTTATTTTATTTCAATTATTAAACTGTTCTTATCTCAACCCACGAGTTTTCTCACTTTTACCCTTCCGATTCTCTCCCCCCATCCTGATGGGGGGGAGTGAGCGAGTGGCTGTGTGGTGCTTAGTTGCCAGTTGGGGTTAAACCACGGCAGTAAGCAGAAAATTGAATAATGTAGCACAGGCAATGACAAAGGCATGGCTCGTCTGTGCCTTTTCCTGAATTGAACCTCATTTTCAGAAGAAATTACTGGAATCAGAAAAAATATGAAGTTAAATGATAATAGATAAATAAAATAAGTAAAATTCCTAAGTTATATGAAACCCCATTTTTAATTTCCTTATATTTAAATATTGAATTTGGTACTTTTCCAATAATTTTTTTCCTTTTAAAAATGTTTTTATTAAGAAAAAATTATTAAATGAGCTCCTTTTTAAATTGCTTGTAGAATTGATCTGGTCCTTACTGAGAATATTTTCTTCTTTAAACATTTTAGAAGACTTTCAACCCTGCCTTATGCCATTTGGATTGGAATAATATATGGCCAAAAAAAACCCTGTTAGTTGTATAGTTTTGGAGTATTCATGAAAACAAAACCTCACTAGCTGAAAGATCATGCAAATTTTATTCAAAATAAAATCTTGACACTACTCTTGTTCAGATGTTTGGGAAGAAGTCTTTCATCCTTTAAAACAGTTACTTAGTAGTATTTTCAGTTAACTTTTGCAGTCCTCAAGAAGAATTTCCTAAATTGAGGAACAGATCAGGAAATATGAAGGTAAGTCACCCAGCAGTTAAATATGAAGAAACTCTACAGATTTTAATTAAACGAGTCAACAATTTATTTATCTCTACCAATGCTTCACCTTTATATTTTTTTTCCCATTGTTGTTGTGCTTTCCTGTGCTGAGGTTTGCATCATTAAAATCTGCCTGTGTCTGCAGCACTGCCTGTTTCAGTAGCCAGCAACCTTGGGGCTAACAGGGAACAAGACTGTATTCTTTTTTCCCAGATAAGAGATTACACGTATCTGTAGAAATTCAGTGGCAGCTTGGTCCTATTGATGAGCCTTCTACTATCATCACTGTCTTCTGTCTAGATGAAGCAGAAGCTTTTCAGTCTTGCAGTTGTGGCAAACTTTGGGACAAGTGTCTTCTCTGGGAAGTCCCTTGGTCCTGTATGATGAGTGTGTGCCATCCCTTAACATACCTTGACATCCTATGAATGCAAGGCAGGAGTTTAGGGAAGAATGGAGCCAGGATGAGTATCAGTAAGTGCCTTAGTCTGGACGGGACCTTGATGTAAATGTTGCCTCTCAGCATGACAGGGTGGAATTCATCAGGAGACTGATACCTTCTAGATGTTTACCATGGCACTAAGTGTCTTTCCACTGTTGTAGTTAATGAAAGTCTGATGAATAAATAGAAGGATGCCTGAAGCACAATTCAGTTCCCCAGGTATAAGAGCATGTACTTTAAGGTAAACTGAATCCCTGGGCTCCAATGACTGTAATGACTAGATTGGCATTAAACAGAATGAAATCTAAGCCTTTTAGCCTGGGTATTTGTAGACAGAATCCAAACCTACTGTAATTCAAGTAATGGTTGTTGTATTATCTTTGTAAAACGTACCAGATCTGAAGGTGTGTCCTCCTTTCTATTAGTGCTTCTTTACTTAGCGCTTCTTCGCTCAAATTTACTTCTGCTTTTTGTCTCCTTGAATTTAACTTCATAATACCAGCTTCTTCCCTGAAATACTCTATATGTTGATTTCCTTCTTAATATTTATTGTCATGACGTGGTCAGGAGCATTCAAAAATTATTTGTGTATGGAGTACAGCATGTATGATAAATATTTCCTAAAGTTGTAACTGATGTCTGCTATAAACTAGACCAATGGAACTGTTGTGGTTTAAGCCTAGCTGGCAACAAAGCACCATGCAGCTGCTCGCTCATTCCTCTCTCCCTAGCCCTGGTGGGATGAGGAGGAGAAAAATACAAAGAAAGGATCGTGGGTCAAGACAAGGACAGGGAGGGATCACTCACCACTTATGGTCACGGGCAAAAAACGATTTCATCTTGGGGAAGAAACAAAATCAATTTAATTTACTACCAATCAAATCAAAACAAGGATAATGAGAAGTAAAACCAAACCTTAGAACACCTTCCTCCCACCCCTCCCTCCTTCCCGGCTCAACCCCACTCCCAGTTTTCTCTCCCTCCTCCCCCCGGCGGCGCAGGGGGACGGGGAATGGGGGTTGGGGTCAGTTCCTCACACCTTGTCTCTGCCGCTCCTTCCTCCTCAGGGGAGGACTCCTCACTCGTCCCCTGCTCCACCACGGGGTCCCTCCCATGGGAGACAGTCCTCCACGAGCTTCTCCAATGTGTGTCCTTCCCACTGGCTGCAGTCCTCCACGAACTTCTCTGGCGTGGGTCCTTTCCATGGCCGATCTTCAGTCACAGCCTGCCCCAGCGCGGGCTTTCCCCTGGAGTCCCGGCCATCTTCGGGGGCATCCACCCCCTGCTCCGGTGTGGGCTCCTCTCTCCCCGGGCTGCAGGTGGGCATCTGCTCCCCCGCTCCCCTCCGTGGGCTGGGGGGGGACAGCCTGCCGTCTGGTCTCCCCACGGGCTGCGGGGGCATCCCCTCCTCCCCGCTCCTCCTCCCCTCCTTCCTCACTCCCCTCGTATCCGCACAGGGGTTCCTCTCCCATCCCGATCCCCCCACTCACTGCAGGTTCCCCTTCTCAAGGCTGTTCTCCCAGAGGCGCTGCCGCCGTCGCTGACGGGCTCGGCCTGGGCCAGCGGCGGGTCCGACGTGGAGCCGGGGAAGCTTCTGGCAGCTTCTCACAGGAGCCGGCCCTGCAGCCCCTCCCCCACTATCAATCCCCCCCCCCCAAACAGGAACTTATTAGTAAGTTTGTAGAATTTAAATATATGATCTGTCCATGCCATAGAGCTCTTTCTCATATGTATTCAGCAATACCACGGGTTTCTTTTTTTTTTCTTTTTTTTTTTTTTTCCCTCCATGAGGAGGGATCTAGTACTTTTTAAAATCAAATTCTGCAATTTTTATTTTTTATTTTTTTAGGAAGCCTGTACTCAGGATCTCATCTCCCAGCTTACCAAGCAATAAAGATGATCCCTCTTGTAATTCAGTGTCTGGGGCCATAGATGCGCAACAGAGTTACTGCAGTTTAAAAATTTATTGTGTGTCCATAGAGCTGCAGTAACTTAAATGTGTGTACCTTCCTAACTGCAGAAAGCCCATAGAAAACCAAGCTGGTTAAAACATTTTACTGAGACTGAAGGACTTCATTTTGCCCTACATTTGCCATGAGGGAAGTATGTTCACATATTGTGTCACTATGGCTATGCTCACATTTGGTAATGCCTCCAGTATCAGTAACTCAATCATGTATCCGAGCTGTAAGAAATATTTAGTTCCCAGTACAAAGTTACAATAAAACTGTACCAGAAAATGGAATTGAGGTGCAATCTTCTGGTTGGTCATAGTCTACCCTGCAGTCCTTGCTCTTGATCCTAATCTTACAGTAGATCAGCTGATGTGATTTTGGTTTTTTTCCAGAGCTGATCAGGTCGCATGGCAGAGAAGGATATGGGGTGTGCTGCAGTAAATTCTGTTTTCTGAGTTTGTGGGTGCACTGCAGAATGCCATAACTGATGATAGGGACTCCACCTATCATAGAATCATAGAATAGTTTAGGTTGGAACAGACCTTTAAAGGTCACCTACTCCAACCCCCACAATGCATATCTAGGTGACTAAGATTATTTTGAAAATGGCCTTTCAATTGATAATCATGAATGCACTTTTAAAGGTTTTTACCCTGAGTACCTCAAAGTACTGAATTTATTTTGTTACCCCACCACCTTCCACTGCAGGGTAGATCAGCTGACTTGCCTGAAGTCAGAAAGTAAATTTATTGTTTGTGAATCTCAGCATGGTGCCCTGCACACTAGAATGTTTTCTGTGCTTCAGTGGACTGACTTTTCCCTTATTATCTACAGAATATACACACCTGTGTTGATCATAAATCAAAATGTTTAAGTTCCAAAATTCTCAGAAATAATTCTGAAGGCATATAAAATCTGGTTATGGGAAAATATTCAGGCAAAACAGATTCCATAGTACAAATGTTTATGTGAATGAGACAGAGGGAGGAAAGGTAGTATCATTTGTTAGATCAACTGTTATAACTGGTAAAGCAGAAAAGCCTGATGAAAACACACTGCTGAAAGGCATGCCTACTTTTAGTAGCTTTATAAACTGGACAAATAAATTGTCTTAACTCTGCAAATATCTGGCTACAATGTTTTCTTTAAAAAGGGTCCAGTTACAGGTCTTGAAAGCATGAGCCGAATACCTTTTCCAAAAAACAAATGAACTTTAAGTAAGGGGGGGGGTGCAGGGGAAGCCCTTAGCTCATTTCACTGTCGGAGCAATGCCCTCTATTGTCCAAAGTACTCTGCTAATCACATCTAGCAGCCTAGACTCGAGTGAAATTAATTCCACTTACTTTTAGATATCTACAACCATCTAATTATCCTGTATAAAGACCTTCTCCATAGTCATTGGGGACAAATAAGCACTTCCAGGCATGGCTGATTTTGCTTGGTTTTAGCAGTCACTTGAGGACAAAATGACTCATGGTCTAGAAATTCCTTTTTTTTTTCCTCCCACTTTTCCTTTTTTTACAGGGAGACTAGATGACCAGTATGAATATTGATGCTGTAGACATCCAGAGTGAGGTGGGATGAAACACCCACCCTTATACTAAAAACTTAAGATATCAGCAATAATGGTCAATAATTGTGAGAAAATGGCACCCAAAACCTAAGTAATCACCTGAGTAATTATTAATATTTGAGTTTAGGTTGATGAGACATTTTGGTTAACTGGATGCACAACAGACATTCAGAGATGCAGATCCACTCACCACCTGCTGTAACATCTTTTAACCAGAGATCTTCCTTTCTCATCTTGCACTTACTCATGCAGTTAAGATTAGGTAGACAGGCAGAATGAGGACAGAATTTTATCTGACAGTATGGTGACATCTACCACTGGTTTCTTTGGCTATATTTATGCTGGTAGGTTAAAGTTATTGGGATTGTTGCTGGGTGCTGGAGTGCAACTGATTATTCTAAAAGTATTCAGAATTGACTTTGGCATTCTTTTGATCTCTGCCAATTAGAAGTCTCCCAAACAATTCTAGGCCAGGGACAATTCCCGGTAAGCAGCTTCTGTGTGGCCCCTTTATTTAGGAGGCTAAGAATTTACATGAAAGCCCTCTGTGTCAGCTGGCCTTAGTACTCTGCTTTGTTTAATTTGCTAGTAAAGTAGGATTTGCTACCAAGAAGCATTTGCTAGAGGTAGCAAGTGAATAGAAATATTCTGGAAGTGCATGGTAAAGAGAATAGTTCACCTTTTTGATCAGTGTTCTATTAGAATGATGACCCATTAAAATTGTTACATGTTGAATCAGATTTCTACAGCTCTACATCACCCTGTTCCTACATATCATTGTCTTATAGGCTTTCATGGTATGTTTAGAAGCTGACATTCAGCTTGCAGTGCTGGTTTTTGAATAACATGTAAAAATACTAAGAATTCTATTGTTTTCCTGCATTTACTCTGTGTCAAACTGCATGTATTACATCTTACCATAGGCAAATGCTGCATAGTACAAAAGTAATTGAATGATAAATCCTAAAAAGGATTAATGAGAAGGAGATTAATATAGCTTCTCACTTTTCCTAAATAATAAATGGACTTGAGGTTGTGTTGCTTTTTCTCTCAATGGCAAAAGGAAGGAACTGGAAAATATAACTGTAAGAGAGGAAACTATTCTGCAGTTCATGTGTTTATAGCCTCCTGGAGAACATCATATGCAGTGGATAAATTATACCCTTTCATATCCAGTATATTTGGGGATGATCTGTGGTTCTGTAAGAGAAGCACTAAAATGTGTTTATTATTAGATAGTTTAGACCATTGGACCGGCCACAGAATTAGGAGCTAGAGACCCTTTAACTTTGTGATCTTCTACAAAATCCTTAATAACCCTCTGCTGACGTCAATAGAATTTAGTCTTTGTTGTTTACTGCCTCATCTATAAGAGGAGGATAATACTTATCAACCTCACAGGGATGGTATAGGATTAATTATTTAATAGTTACACAGTGATGTAAAAGGCAAAGCATTCTATTGCCTTCACACATACTGAAATATGACACTGTCAGCTTGTTGTATCTAGCTGAAGGTGGAAAGAGACAGTCTTTATTGTATCAGCAGTAATGCGCATGAAAAACTGCAGCATTTTGTGTTTGCTGAAGAAAAAAATAGATTTCCACAGCAGTAGCTTAGCTCCACTTCTGAGCAAATTTTATACGCTCTGTGCAATTTGAGTAAGCTGGTCATGGGAAAAAGACTGAAGAATGTTAAATAGTAGCTAGGGAGTGCAGTGCAGGTCATACACAAGAAAAATAAATAAATAAATCTGGGAGACTCACAGATTTGTCATTGTTCTCAGAGAGACATTTCTGTGGCAGACATGCAACAAGGATATGCTAGTTGGTTGAACCATTGTCTAATTTTTCTCCACTTGATCTGAATATTGAAAAAAGTCCTACAATGCAGCTTGTCCTTCAATAATTTTTATACTGAAATCTTTTTGTAGTGAAATCTTTCAGAACTGGTTAGACGCCATAATGCACAAAATACGTATTTAATTTCAGACATTTACTGTGTTTTTCTTCTGGTAAATGCGGAACTGACAGTTAATATCCATGCTGTCAGTAATCAATTCCTCAAGTCCTATCCTGTAAAAGACTATAATCTTTTGAATCTACATCATTTGAACACTAGAACTATTGGAGAAAATGATACATTCTTCAAAGAAACTTGTTCTAAGTAACTGTTTTTATTTTGGCCATTCCGCCAAAGTCAAAATGGCATTGCTGCCTTATACGATGCAAAGTATGTTAGCATGTACTGATTTTGAACATCAACAAATATCAAATTTTCAAATTCTAAATTATTGGTGTATTAAATCGCAATAATTAATTTTGTACTACAGAAATCTGTGAAGCAGAAAGAGGAAGTAATGAGGTAAACTCTACAAAAAGAAGAGACATTCACTGATGATATTGTTTTGCATATACTCTGATAACTGAACAATATTTAGCTAAGCTTATCCATGAGAAAATGGGATGTTGAACAAGGTGCTTTTACCAGCACATGAGCACGGTAGCCAAGCTTCCATTCCACTTTTCTCTGTAGCAGTAGGAAAAAGGTCCTGCTCTGCACTTCATGTGATGATTATAAAGGTGCTTTGTATCTTCGTCTTTCAAAAACTTTCTTAATTTTATATTTTAAATTGTACCATGTATTCTTGATAAATTAAATAGGTAGATTTTATTTTAATTTAAAGAATTTCTAGCCATTTTGAAATTTTTTTTTTTCCTTTCTCTTTCTCATTTTTCCCATTAGTGCTCTTTGGATATTTCTGCATTTTGGAAGAAATAATTTGGAATTTGAAAGAAAAACAAATCAACTGTTTTGATATTAAGATTGGTGTTGGAAATTTGGTTAAAAAGAGGAGTGCAAGACTGCAATAGGCAGCCAATGTGCTCTTGAGTTAAACTGTAGGAAGATTTTTACTTGCACTTCTAACGTCTAAAATAATAAACAAAACTGATTAGAGTTATTAATTTTTTAATAGTATCTCTACTCTGTGTGCGAACGCTACAAGCCTACAGCTGACAAGCAATGTGTATCGCGTCATTCTATGTATGTGAGTGTTTTGTCCATTCACCATTAACTAGGTAACTCTCCCCACTTCAGTGGATAATCTGCAGCCAGCAACAGCCTTCCACATATATTCTTTTTGCTTTACATTGGTAATGAGAAGGGTTTATTATTTTCTAATATCAAAATGCTGAAAGTAAGATCAACAAGAAATTATGATTCTGACCCTGAATCTTCTAATATATGTGGGTAAATTTACATATCTGAGTAGCTGCATTGACTTCATTATGACTATTCACATGAGTAATGCAAAATATAGATGCTTGCAGATCAACCCTAAGGCAACATTTTCTGCATTATGCATTTTACTTCACTCAGTGACTAAAGGCATAGTGTAAGTCAATAGTCCCACAGTTGTATGCAAACAGAAAACCGGCATTATTACTCACATGTTTTTTACTTTCCTTTCAAAGTGAAGTGAATACATTTGCAAAGTAGTAATTGGCAGACTTTGGTTTCATGCAGTCTTTTGTGGTTTTACCTACTTATCCGGTTCCAAACTCATTATCATCTCACCCTGTGTATTCATATATGATATATAACTCTAATCATATTTTCACTAGAGTGTCTAAACTGTTAAAAAGTACAAAAAGCTACAGTAGCACTAATCCTAGTCACATCATACCCATAATATGCTGCTGCACTGTTTTATGAGGCAATAATGTAGTTCCAGACTTGGAATAAAGTGTTCATCCTTCAGCCTCATAGTTTGGGAACAGGATTATAACCTCATAAAATAGCACAATAGTACTATTATCACTTAATTAGAAAACCAGACATTCTAGTGTACCTGTTTATTGTAGTTTTATTAGGCTTATTCTGTAACTACTAGCCTTCCAGCATCAAAAGAAGTGTCCACATTTGCTATAAAAGTGTTTCCAAAACATGCTATTTTTAATTTGTTTCATACCGGGGAGAAATCAGATTTTAAATACACAGAAAGCTACACAGATAACACAGCTGGGACGTCTACTGGAAGCAATATGAGTTTAGTCTTATGCAATTATACTGTCCATAATTATTTCCCCTGCATTGCATAGTGCCATGTGGTATTTAAGCCACATGACTCCAACAGACTTTAATGGAAATCAGATGGCTAAAACCATTTGAAACTGAGACTTTGAAAAAAAATGTATAAAATACAGGTCATTATGATAATCCCATTACAAGCTCATTCACCTTTTCTACCCTTCTCATAAAGATGATTGTCATGATAATTCACAGTCCTGCCCCTTCTCTAGGGAGTTACTCCTGAACAAAACAATGCTTTAATCAGAACCTAATAAAATTACATTCAGTTTGCATTCACATTGCACAGGTATAAATGGCTACTCAAAATGCCATGCAGTACAGAATCAGGGTAATAGCTTTTAAAAGGCATATAAAGACAGCAAAAGACACCATCAGTGTGAACAATATTATGGAGACTAAAGTTAATGTGATAGGCATAAATTGTTTATCCTGACTTTCATTCATACACCTGTACTGTAAAATAAAATAAAAAAAATTAAAAAGTGTAAGAGATGCAAGGAAAAGGGCATTAAAAGGACATCTCTGACATCTGACAGCATAAACTTTGGGAAGGGCCTTTTATAAGCTTGATGTACAGGTTTGAAAGCTACAGTCAAACTGCTCCCTTTTTTGGTAGTTTTAGACATGCTTCTACCATGGCTAGCTACTACACTAGCCAAGATGAGAACACAGCTATATATGTGGACTGACGACTAATGTTTAAAAGCATGTACAAATTTGCTAAATGTTCTACTGAAAATTTGTACATGCCATGTTTTCTTTGTTTTCAGATTTGGAAAGTGTCGATGCTTCTGACATCATCAGTTTCACCATTAACCTGAGTCTAACTGATTACTATAATGGTTAGTCCCAAAGGAAGAACTATTTAAAAGAATCAAAATGGTTCCAAATATTTGACTTAGACTGAAATAAGGGAACACTCATTAATTTTTTCATTAATTTATTCTTATGACCTTGGTCATAGATGAAATCACCACTGTTTAGAGAATCAGAAGAAAACCTTCTAGACCTAGGCTTAAGTAGGATTTGAAGTGGTTAAGCAATGTCCACCCTTTTTTGCATATTCTTTATGCAAAGTTGAATTTCACAGTCTTCTTCCATCGTATTTGCTTATGTTAATGAAAAAAGCAAGCCGTTTATTTTGTTTTATTTCTTTGTATTTTCAAATGTGAGATCAATACTTTGGATTTACTTCAAGGCTACATATCATCATAAGATTATTAAACAAATTCTAGTCATTGAGTCATTTGTCAAATTTATGGCACTCCAATGCAAGCCAGTCAGTCCAATTAAGGTTTTATGTGCACAAGCCAACATGAGATTCCCAAAGAAGCTGAGCTTCAGATAACTATATGAATGATGGATAATATTGGTTTGTAAAGTATTTGTACCATGTATCACATATATCAGTTTTCAATTCTGATTCAAGTATTTCCTTGTTACTGTAGAGTGGATAACATGAAGCTTTTTTGGTTTTTTAAGGGTTAACTACAAGAATCCCTGTGGGTAATTCAGAATAGTTGAATATGGCTATCAAGTACTTTAATCTTTTCACTTTTAAACTGATTGCATTTGTTATGGAAGTTATGGAAAATATATTAAAGCCCATTGTACACTTTTTAAGAGACAAATGCTAGTGATTTCTTAAGAACTGGTAAATTGGTTTGTAAGGCTGTGGAATACTTTAAGATTTCTGGATAGAAAGTTATGTGACTGTGACTTGTAATCACCATTATCTGACTTCTTATAAATCCAGGTCAGAAATGTTTAAGTTATTTGAAGAGATAAGTTTTAAAACAGTGGAATGCTTTAGGGAAAAGAAAAGTTGTCATGGTTTTTGTTAGGAAGTTCACATTTTAACAAACATATTTATGCATTTTATAACAAGATATTTCTTATTCAATGTTACTCTGCTGATAAAAATACATTTATTAAAATAATATAACGTCACTGCAACTAGCATATTAAACTAATATTACTTCCTATTACAAATAGATATATTATAGATAATGCAGAAAAAAAATCCCACATTTTTATTCTTTCACTAACCATCAGGGAGTTAGAGTGTAACATTTTGTACACCTCTCCAAATTTATCAGCAAGTTTATTTTTTAGAGACAAGAGGATTATAATTCTGCCTAAAGGGAGTCACGGTAAACTAGCTGATAGAAATAAAAAGGACAAATATTGATTAAAAATACACTAAATGCATAATACTAAGAATGTTATTTGCGTCAGCTGAAAAATATCTCATATAATTGAATTTGATGCATGAATTCCCTTAGCTAACTGAAGTCCTTGCATAAATCTACTGAAAATTGAGTAGGTTCAAGTGTCTACTTGTATACTCAATAGACTGTGTGTACTGCGTGGTTGTGTATGTAGTGTGGGCAATCTCTATGAGCAAGTCAGGCTCACCAGTGAGTAGAATAAGAGTTTTGGGAGCCAAGTACTGGGGAGGCCATAAGCCTGGTCTGGGTACCAGAGAGACCAGCAGGTCTGAGAGTTGGCTACTGGAGGTACCAAGGGGAGCTGTAGTGGATTAACTTTGGCTGGCTGACAGACCCCCACCCAGCCACTCTCTCACTCTCCCTCCCCAACAAGATGAAGGGGGAAAATAAGATGGAAATTCTCATGGGTTGAGCTAAAAACAGGGAGATCACTCATCAGTTACTGTCATGAGCAAAATATACTCAACTCGGGGAAAATTAATTTCATTTATTGCCAATTAATAGAAGAGTAAGATAGCAAGAAACAAAGACAAAACTAAAAGTACCTTCCCCCTACTCCCCACTTCTCCCCAAGCTCAATTTCACTCCTTCATTCTTGATTTTTCTACCTCCTCCCCGCTGCTAAGTGGCTCAGGGGGATGGCGAATGGGGGTTGCGGTCAGTTCATAACACTTTGCCTCTGCTGCTCTTTCTTCCTCGTGCTGTTTTCCTGCTCCAGCATGGGGTCCTTCCTATGGGATACAGTCTTTCATGACCTTCTTCCTGTGCTATGGGTAATTTGGTTTTCCCTTCATTTGTTTGTTGAAGAAAAAAATGAGATTAAGAGAAAAGGAAAACTATTAGGGACTTTCTTCCTTGGAAAATGTATCCATTTGTCTTTTAAAAGAAATCTTTTGATTTGCCAACATGTAACTGGCTGGCTTGCTGCTTTACCTAATACTGAATACGTTGTCTCGCATAAAATGTATGTAAAATTGTCATTCCAGTCAACATTGTCAATTTTGTCCACAATAACAGCATCATAATCATAAATATTTAAGGATGAAAGCTCTGCACACACACCTCCTAAAGCAACAACAAAAAAACAGAACCAAAACCCACTATTTATGGCCCCCTGAAAAATCATATTCTTAGAAATTTAAACAAGGACAAGTTTATAGCAGAGCCTTTAGTGAGGACCCCCAAATCCACAATATGAGATTGTTAGAACATTAAATGAATTCCAGTTATACTTGTATCTGCTTGTAGAGGACATGACCATATAGTGAGATACACTATTTTAGACATGATGCAACTTTCATTTTTGCTATACATTATTTTATAAGAGTTCACAGAATTAGGGAAGTAGCAGACTAAGAATGTAGAGGACTTCTCCCCTCCCTAAAAAAATAAGCCTCCAGTTGCTGTAGTGCTGGTACTTGCATTTTTTACATTATCAGAAAGTCCTTTTATGTTATACAGAATATTGTATATAGTCTATATAGTAGCATATATATTAATTGAATATATATGTATGAAATACTGCATATTCTTATTTTCATTATAGTATATCATATGTTTATATATTTCAGATATGCTCTCCTTTTACAGGGAATACTATGATCTACCTAAAATTAATATTATTAGAGTGGCTTGTACTCTGTTCTCTCTTGGGTTGAATTGTTCCACTCAGTGTTACACTGACTGGTTATATTTATAACTCATGTGAAGTTGCTACCTATACAATAGTATTGAAGCAGACATGTACTAAAGAAGTCTTTCAGCTGTTTAAAAAGTGTGCAGCTACTGGTTTCCTGCCAAGAATGTTGAACTCCATCTCATTTCATACAAATTCCTTGACTTTAATAAGGCTGTCACTAGCAACATTCTTAAAAAACTGTTTAATAACTTCATGTTCAAAAAAAATTCACAGGTGAATTCTGAAAGAAACATATCTTACCTCTTGGCCTTTCTGATGAGCTCATAAAAGGATACCTTTTTTATAATCTTGGCTGCAATGAATCTTCATGCACCTATTACATTACTCATTTACTTTCTCCTGACTTTTCTTCAAATCATGGCATATAAATACCATAATCATCTGTACACATATTTGTACATGTAAGTAACACACACATACAATGTGCATACAGAAGATCTAGTGTTTGCACTTTTTTTTAAAGACTGGTGGAAGAATTCGTACAGAAAATCTTCAGACTCTTAATACCATCTTTCAGAATAAAGCATTTTAGATGCAACTGCAAACAAATTCAATTTCATAAATGAGAAAAAATAGATATGCTCTTTTTGTATGTGTCAAAATAAGAAAGACCTAGAGGGATTTCAGTCAAGACTCAGAGGTTTGAAACCCTGCATTTAATGCATCTTTGATATACTTTGAACCATGTACTTTGGCTGATCTGAACTAGAATGATATTTTTTACCTTTGTGGATTAGTAGCATTCTCTCATGTTCTGAATTTCTCTAGTTGAGTTAAAATTCACTGGCAACCTATTCCTTGGCTTCTCTGGCTTTAGTTCCACCCTACAGGTACTAGCAAAGCTTGTAAACAGATAGGATTTGAAAATTCATACTGGTGTCAGAAACCTATGGTAAGACCTGGTTCTCATTTATTTTAACTTTATAATATTTTTACATTTTCAGTAACAATGAAATAAAACAATGTTGTCTTTGAATTGTCTTGCTGACTTGATCCACATATCTGTTGGCTAATTGTTATGTTACTATTATTTCCTTTGCTCTCTACTAAAAGAAATGGACAGGAACAACAGATTTTCACTCTTCATCTTCATCTTCTTACTTTTAATCTTGTTGTCCTATCTTTGGTTGACACTGTGTCTCTCATATCTACTAAGGAGTTAAAAACAGAAATTAATAAAGTGGTGTTTGTATCAGTTAGGTATATACAGAATATTTTCCTGTTGTGAAACAAGGAAATTCTACTAAAGAAGGGTGTTAGGAGTTGACAGCCACTGTTTAACACAGTGAAACAAAGAGACTATTCGCTTGGGAAATCATCCCACTCAGTATATTATATTTGTACATGCTGATATCTAATGTCATCCACAGTAATATTTACTCAGTGTTTGTCAACCATGTGGATGTAAGTTAGTTTACTGCTTTTAAAGATTAATTGTCGGCAAAGGTCATGTATAGTTCATTAATATTGTTTAACAAATGTCTCACTATTTTAGCAGTTACATGCAGTAAGGTGTACTTGTGCTGGTAGTAGATTCTTTTGCAAAGGCTAAGAACAATGCAGAGGAGTTTTTTGTTGTTTTTTTTTAATCTTCATGTTAATTTTATTTCCTTTTGGGGGATCACGTGGTAATACTGACAGAGTTTGTTAGGTGTTTTTTTAATACAGATTTTCACACAGAGTTATTTTAGGGAATTTTATCATGAATAGATTTTACATCGTTACTTTTTAAATGAAATAAACCTCATACAAAGATTCTAAATAACATGATGTTGAAAGTAACTAGACATACCCTATGCTGTGAGTCAAAAGATAGGATGTCAATACCATGCATGACAAGTAGATCAAATATTTTGTATATAATCCTCAAAGGATAATGGAAAATTTTTGATCTTGGAAACTTTTCTTTCAACCTATGTCTAAATGTCACTTCATCAGTTTTCTATCTACTGCAATTTTCTTGCATAAGCTTACATAGATTTTCTTTTACTTTGGGTGCCATCTGACATTGATTTTTTTTTTTTACCAAGTCATAAATCTGTATGAAAACTATACTCAAATGCAGGATTGTTAACATTTATTTTTCTAAGACTTTTATTTTTATCAAATTTACTTTTTCCCTTCTCTTACCATGTTAGCTTGTTTTTGTATTTCCAGTCCCAGTGTCAGCTGTGGACAGCTGGGACAGAAAGGGTACAGGACTCTACAACTAATGAATTGTTCATCGTCACCTGAGACTTTCAAACATCCTTGGCACTTGCTCCACCATATGTCTACTCTTCAGGTTTTACTGTTGGGTAGTAAACTTGTTTCAGCATTAAACAGCATTCAGTGACCCAGGAGATGAGATCACTTTCTACTTTCCCATTTATCCATTTTGATCAGAATAGATAGGCAGACCTGGGAAAGAAACACTGGCTTGTTCTTCATTTCTAGCAATTATGATCCACAAGTCTCAACTTCTTGGTTTTTTTATTCTTTCTCTGTAACAACTGCTTGGATGTGATTTCCTGATTCATATTCCCTAACTGTATTATGAAATGGAAGACATGGAAGTCCCATGGAAATAATACTCTCCAGAGTGAGAGTACTGACAGCTATGGAGAGATGAAGAAAGGAACAGTGAGAACAAAGTGATATTTTTGTGCATGAAATATAGCTCCCTTGTCTGGTAAAATGTTGTTAGGCAATAACAAACAATAAAAATTATATTGACTGCACTGCTATAATTTTTTTCTTAATTAAAATTACTTTCTTATTTAAAAAAATGTTGAATAAAAAATTAACATGTTCACTATCAGGAAAGGAAAACAATACGCCTCCCCTCAAATCTCTGAAAATAGGAAAATAAGTACTGAGGTTCAGACATGCAGCCAATTAACTTTACTAAGAGAACCAGCATGCTTTACAGGAAAGGGAACATTTTAAAAAGGAATAAGTATTAATGCTCATTTTCTTTTTGCCTTAATGATCACAGATATTAAACTGGGAAAAGCTCAGCAGTAATTATGTTATCAAGTTCAGACAATGAAATATAAACAGGAATGAAATGTTCTTATTAAGAACAAAATGAAAGTAAGACTGGGGAATGTACAGCAGAGGTTTTAGAAAAAACAGTGATAAGACAGTAATGTAAATATGCCAGAAACAGATAAATGCTAGTAACCTGAAAGTATGGTTAACAGAAATTAAGGGCAATATTATCACCATCGTACTATAGCAAGATCTTTAAAGAGTTAGTGGACACATTCGTGAAAACAGTATCTATGTGTTACATATGCCAGGCAAAAATCCAAGAACCACCAGTAAGATGACAAATCTAGTGATCTGGACATGAAAAAAAAATCCATTTCTTGAGTAAATATATAAAGGCAATATTGCTTTGTCTAAGCTATCTAACTTAAGTAACTGATGAATTAAGTACCTAAGACTGGAAAAAGGCAGACATAGTATCTATCTCTAGAACAATAGGGGAAAAAGGCTGCAGGCAATTATAAACCAGACAGCTTTTGTTACTAGAAAATATGTGACAAGAAGAGTAAGAGGAACAATTAATAAGCGTTTGAACAATAATGATGACATGACCATGAGGCAACATGGAATTCTCAGAAATGGATCACATTAAATCACTGTGTTATACAAGAGAGTCATAGACTTTAAAGTTATGGAAGAAGTACTCCACAGAGATGCCTTCCATATGCCATGTCTATTACATCTTAACGTTGGTAATATTTTGACCCTGTATTACATAGCAGCCTTAAAAGCAAGATAAGATCCTCTAAATAATATTATTATACATGGAATATGAAACCGAGTGTCTATTAAAGAAGAAAAACATATTGGTAGAAACTGTAATAATTTTATACACAACAAGCAAATGAGCAGAAGTCTTACTAGAACTATTGGATTTTGACCTTGCCTGTTGGAGAAGTCATTGATTTGATGTGTATCCCATTTCACCAGTGTTCATCTTAGTCATGCAACTGCTTAAGAAGCTGTGAGAGGAGAATTGAAGATGAAACCAGACTGTAAAATGTTAAAGCAAAACAGTAACTGACCATATTATACAATGATGTAGTAAAATAAACATATAGCACTAACTAAAACATTATTTTTGCAACCTACTGTTTCAAAGTTGGAATTTTAATGAGTTTAGTAACTTAAGCAATGTAAAATTTCTGGGTTTAATTTGTTGAAATAAATCTAATTCATAAATCAGTTACATAAACTCCGTCCCCGCACTGTTACCTATTACCTATGAAAAATGTGCACAACTCAATATCAGAGTTATTGGTCTTTTAAATTTTATTTCTACTGCACCCTCACAACTCTGTTCTCCAAAACCTGCCAGTCCTTCAGAGAATGAAGTAGCTATTCATTGTCTTATATTTGGTCTAACAAAGTGTCTATTAATTGTCTTATACTATGTCTATCCATCTTTTCCAAGAGGAAAAGAATAAGAAAGAGAAGCTTGTTTGTTTATAAAGGGTCTTGTCATTGTGTTTCTTAATATACATGTTCCTGTAAATTTATGTTTGAGTCAAGAAAAACTAGGTTAGGAAGTTTTCAGAGCTCTCTGTTTCTGCAGATTCCGCCCCCCGCCCCCACCCCGAGATATGATCCAAATCAAAAGAAAGGTCTGCACAGAGATTTTTTTTTTTTTTCCCTAAACAAAGTAACACATTTAAATACTGTTTTCATATCAGAAATACAGATATTCTAAGGTCTGACCACAAAGGTCACTGAAGTTAATATTGAAATGTTGAACATCAAAATTAATCAAATACTTTCAGAAGCGGTTTTATAAATTTATTTACTTTGGTCATAGGTTTTCACTGGACATTTTTAACTGGACAGAAAAAAGATTTAAACTCTTTAGCTGATGCATTAAGTTTATTGTTGACTGATTAGTGTCATGACCCAAGATATAATGTATCTAGTCATGTATGGAAAATTCATCTTAGTTTGGATAAGCATGACTGCTTTCATTGCTTCTCTTTCAGAGGTTGCAGAAAAGAATGTGCCATCTAATCATCAGTAAAAGTGCAGTTGCCATGTTATACCGTTTTTAACCCTTTGGGGACAAAAAAAATTTAAAATTACCCTACGCAGCTTCCAACAAAATGGTACGTGTAGCTATCTGACAGATAACTGGAGGCAGTCCATGACATTTGAGCTTGTCCTGGTGAGTTAACCAAAGTGAATTTGAACATGCAATGGAATCTTGAGCAACCAAAATTTAATTGTGGTAATTCTCTCTAGTGCATACGCATTTAAAAAATAAAAGACTCAAATGCATAAAGTTGTGCAGACTGTCAGCAAAGCCCTATAAAGGATAAATGAAGAATAGGGAGAACAGTATTTGAATAGGGATATGGAGAAGTAGTAGTAGGGAAATAAAGGTATTAGCACTATACATCTTGTAAGTGGTCACTTTAAAATTAGTTATAGTAGGATCCATTATAATTATTAGAAAATATTAGGCACTTTTAGGTGGTGTGATACATCTCCTTCTAGCAATGACATCACACACTATGGATGGTGCCTTTAAAGTGTCTATTTCCCTCCTCTAACTACCAAAGAAGTACAGGATGACTTGCTCAAATCAACATATATACCAGGTAGATACACAAAATTAGATGACGTTAAACCTTTTTTTAGGCTCTTTAGTGCCTTCAACACATCCAGTGTGCTTTAATTGCAGAATATATATCATTGTTATACTACATTAAAAAAATTAATAAATTTTGAGTTCATTGCTTATAGTAAGAAATTTTTTTCTACTATCTGAGAGTTTATTTAGATTCATTTAGTAGACATATATTTAATAAATATGTAAGTTTGAATGTTAAAATAGACATGCATTGCCTTCTTATCTAATACTAAATATTATTAATTTAAACACCATTGTTAAGTTACCATTCCTATCCAATTGTTATTGTGAGAAGTTATTTAAATATCACTGTATTTTTTTACTTCATAAGGTGGTTATATCTATAGCTTTTCACACTAATTAGAGTCTCTTGGGAGAACTTGTGTTCAGGTAGATAGATACTCTCTTTTTTACCAATAGCCATTCATGATCTAGTGCAAAGCATAAAGATGTTTCAAGGAGCAGACTGGGACTCTGTTTTTGTCAGTCACAGATAGGTCAGACTAAAGATCTTTCTGGTCCCATGACCTTTTCATTCTTCACTCCAGAATGTCTCAGTTCCAAAAGGCATGGTAAAATGTTCCGTGCTGCTGCACATCCCATGCATTTCTATTTTGTGCTTTAAATTCCATCAGGCTGTGGTAAAACTTGGGCAAATGCTCAAAATATTAGATACTTCTGTAAAAAAAAAAATTAAAAAAAAATGGCTAGGGGGAGCCTCTGCTTGTAATTCATTAGCTAGGTGAAAAGAAGGCGAGGTTTAATAAACCATGAGTCCCAAAGGATGCCTGAAAGTTCCTGAACACGTGCTGTGCCATCCATAGATAGAAAAAAGCAGCTCAGTTAACCAGACGGGTTTCTCGCCTGGAGGTTTTCTATTGGTTTTAGTGAAACTTGGGCATTTACTTTGCAAGAAATTAGTTTCTTCCCAGTGCTAAAAACATAAAATTCAAGCCAAGTGTTGTCTAAAATATGTGGAATGGATCTTACCTTGCAGATTTTTAATTTGTATGTCTTTTTTGCTCTTGCTATCATTAAGACAGGGATTTTGCCTTTTAAACTGTCTTGCTGAACAATAGGTCTGGAATGAAAGTAGAATGTACTCATAAATTTAATCTGGAGTCCAGGAAGAAAAAATAATTTTCTTTTTCCAGGAAAGAAAATTCCAGTTTTATCATCCCAGGGTTTTAAACAATTGATCCTTCCTGACTGTCTAGATAACTCATGCATTCTTCTCTCACTAATAAGATGTCCTTTCTTTCTTCATAATAGAGGAACTAACAAGGCAGACTTCTGATTCTTCTCTTATCTAGTCTAGACTAATAAAAGGCATACACTAATTAGAAATTACGGCTAAACCAGCTTAATTATATTACTGTGAAGTGTTAGTTAAGGAAAATAAAATCCATGTTCCTTCCACCAGCTAGTTTTTGGAAAGAAAAACAGATCAGATCTTAAAAAGTCCCTTCAAAGCTCATCGCAATCTTTGTTCCAAGTGTAAGGTCATATATTTTACCCTTCAGTAATCACAAGCAGATAGGAGAGCAGACATTTTTTGTTTTATTCTCATATCACTTTAATGTTTTGGCAGGGGGACAGAAGAGGAGAAAAGTCTGCATATCAAATACTCCTCTCATCAGCTAAAGTGTTTTCAGAGGTGTTCACATCCCAAAGGGAAGGAGCCTGGATAGAACAGCGCACCTACCGCTCCCACAGTGAGGCAACATGCAGCACTGCAGCAATAGCACAAAGTGCAGCCTTTCTTCTGGAATATTAAGCATCCTCCTTAACTAGTTCTCTGATAACACAACCACATCTTCAAATTTAATTTTATAAGTATTTGAAGCTTTCAGACTTGCTTTTTAACCCAAGTGCGTTAAACAAATGTCATTGGGTATTTAAGTTTTCCCAAGTAAGCCTATGAAGGTTTGTTCTGCTGATGTGATATCTCTAGTTTATAACCTCTTGCAGCTTTTTTACAAATCATACTGTTTGACAGCTTAGACTACTGTTAGGAGGGGGTTTTTTTGTGGGTTTTCATTTCCTTTGAGTTCTGTGTTTCAGATCAGTGGAGATTTTTTTTTTAAATCTAAGGTGACATGGCAGTTGTTGGCAATATCAGATATTATGAGAGAATACAAATTAATAATTTGTTGCTGTGGAGTCAGTGTTTATTTCCCTAATAATGGAAGTCTAGTAGTTAGAAAGGCCAACAAAGCTAATAGTATCCTAGGCTGCATTAGGCAAAGCATTGCCAGCAGGTTGAGGGAGGTGATCCTTCCCCTTTATTCAGGACTGGTGAGGCAGCATCTGCAGTGCTGGATCCAGTTCTGGGCTCCTCAGTACAAGAGAGACATGGACATACTGGAGAGAGTCCAGCAAAGGGCCACAAAGATGATGAAGGCACTGGAGCATCTCTCCTATGAGGAAAGCCTGAGAGAGCTGGGACTGCTCAGCCTGGAGAAGAGAAGGCTCAGGGTATCTCATCAATCAGTTCAAATATATGAAGGAAACGTCTGTAGAAAGATGGAGCCAGGCTCTTTTCAGTGGTGCCCAGTGACAGGACCAGAGGCAATGGGCACAAACTGAAACACTGGAGGTTCTGTCTGAACATCAGGAAACACTTGGTGAGGGTGATGAAGCACTGGCACAGCTTGTCCAACTGCCCGTTTTGCATATCTCATTTCTCGGAGATATTGAAAAGCTGTCTGAAGATTGTCCTGGGCAACTGGCTCTAGGTGGCCCTGCTTGAGCAGGGGCATTGGCCCACATGACTGTCAGAGATCCTTTCCAACCTTAACCATTCTGTGATTTTATGATAATTGTTTTATTAAAAGCCTAGATTATTTTCCAAAAAGTTTCATATCATCTAAACTACACAATCATTCTTAGATATTTTAGTTGGCCTCTGGCTGTGATAGTCAACATCATGTAGCTGGTGTAAAGCAAATGAAAAATCTCTAGTTTCAGTAAAGAGATACAGATATTTTAATTCCACCAAGTAAGCCTGTTGAGATAGTTGTCTAGAGACAATTAAGATGATGGTAGAGACAAGGCAGAAAAAGCTTTTTTTAAAATATTTTTTATTTTGATTTTATTATATTATGACTCCTTATAAGACAAGACTGGCATGTCTTTTCACTGATCATACTGTATCTGAGTAAACTGAATGCAGTAGGCATTTAATTCCATGTAGGGGACAATCCCAGTATACAAACCAGTCTCACAGTGCTCCTAGATTTCTTGTGAGTACCACAAGACTAACAGTGTGCCTCCTTCAGCAGCATGAGCTGTGTTAAGGTATACAGTATGGCTCTAATGGAGAAGTGTCTTCCACATTCTCCCACAGCAAGATACTGTGGACAGTGACTGAACCACAAATTTCCTGAAATACCAAGCATAATCAGTTCGTTTTGGGGTTGGGGCCTCTGAAAACATGGCACATTTCAAAGAATGTAAGACCAGAAAGAATACATGATGGTCTAAATTAACCTTGTACTTCACAGTGATCATAAGGTCTATATACACTCTATCAAAACCAAATATTGGGCAAAACAAAGCTTTTCATTTACTGGCATACATAAATGAAGTCAGAAGCAAGGAAAAATAGATAACAAAACATACTGGAGGAGAAAATCTCTTCAATCACAAAAAGCAGATTAGGTGAAGTATATCAGACGATCCCAGGCAAAGCAGATAAATCCTTTCACCTGCTGCAGAACAGGGTAGAAATTCACAAAAGCTCTAAATATACCAACTGATTGTCCTCTCAAGCTTGTCATTTATGAGTAAATGGAGCTCCCAGATCCAATACGGGAGGGATTCAGATCACAGAGTAAAACACAAATACAGATGTCTACATGTTTGGTGTGTTTAAATTCCATTTATAGTCAAGGAAGATCAAGGTGCTGGATCTTCTTGCCTATGCATATGTTCTTAATGCCACTCGTAACACTCTTGGATAACTCGGTCAGCCTGTGCACAGCTGCAGATCTCCTACAGAAGTGGTGCTATATCTGCCAGCCACATGTACTATCTTAGCTACTTTGGAGCATCACAGATATGCCTGTGTTTAGTCAATTGAATTAAGTCTTTTACTCTCATACCAAGTCTTGTTTTGCTTATCTCACATTTCTCCAGATCTGGAATCATTTTTTTGCCCTTCTCTGAAATGCAGTAGTTGTAGCAATTCCACCTCTTGTATGTCTTGAATTCCAAAATTTTAGAAGACCTTAAAGTTGTCTTATCAATATTGTGCCCAGAGCCTCAAATTATTTCATATCATGGTCATTACTACATCTAGCAGTAGTAGAGGATGAAATAATAAAATTCAGTTCAAACAGCTGACTCAAGGAAACAGTTAAAGATTTTGTTTTATGATCGGTACAGATGTTGATATAAGAAAACACCCCTAACATTATATTTTGAATACTCTTTACCAAATTGCAGTATTACATTTAAGCAGCTGGTGTGAGAAAAAATTTGCCATCTTTCTATATGTAAAGATTTATACTTATGCATTCCTTCAGTGGAATGTGGGTTTAGATGTCAACTAAGACATGAATTATAGATCACTGATTAATGATTTTAAAAGGCTTCTTACTAAGTCAGTGCATACTGATGACTTGATCAGGTTTTTTAATGTAGGTCTTCATGTTCTCTCTGGAAAGGTCCTGGATTTTGTCAGCTTGTGAACTTTGAGTTTATTCTAAACCTTGGATATAATGACCTACAGTGATGTTGTTACTGCAGCTGAGATAAGTGAACATGATCATTTGCCTGCCTTTGTGTCAGTTTAGAACTAAGACACTTTTTGTTTATTTACATATCTCATACTGCAGTTTTATAGACAAGGTGATTGTGAAACTATCTGTACATTTTTTACACAAAACTGCTGTAAAATTTGTAGAAAACTAGTTTGGAGATCATATTCACTGTTAATGGGAAGATGTAAGAAGGCAACACAGGAATGACTTCTGGATTCATTACTATTCATTAAATACTTAATGTTATAAGGAGCTTCAAATCATTCCCAGCCAGAAAGGAGAACAAATAAGTTAAAGAATGAGTTTCAATTCTAACTACAAGGTACAAGAACAATCATCTATAACAATGCAGGAAGACAAACAAGATAGACTGAAGAAAAAGCTTCTGGTGGGTGCTATGTATCAGAAGATGCTTGAATCAGCAACGTTATACTGCTGCAGAGAACGCAAATGACATTGTGGGATGTGTAAGGGTGCAACCTAAAGATAATCTTCAGCAGTGATAAAATTTCCACTGAGATACTGTGTCATATTTGGGGAAATCTGTTACAGTCTGTGCATTTCTAAGATGTAAACAAATTTTAAGAAGTCCAGAGGGGAGCAATGCATATGATCACAGTTCTAGAAATATTCATTTCTGAGGAGAGACTGACCAGACTCACTTTAAATACTCTAACAAACTAGAAACTAATGGGGCACGAAACTTAGTTTCAAGAAAGAATAAAATTAACTGTTTTCCTTTCCACTGTGGGCTTGAGAAGAAATATTGGGTTGCCATTGAAGCAAAGCAGCTTAAGTTCTTTGTTAGGGCGTAGCACAATAGTCTTCAAGATTAAGAGGAAAAGAATATTTTGCTGCTTCAAAGAGGAAGAGTGTAACATTTTCTCTGTAACAACACTGAAAAGGACAATAGGTTGGGGGGGCAAGCCAGACAAGTAGAAAATGTTAGGGAAATGAACCAGTGGATAATCTGGAGACTTGTGGCTTCTTATCACCTATATGTCTTCAAGAATGGAATGACAGAAATACTACGAATGACATAGCACCAAATGCAGGTTTAACAGCCAGTCGTCTAGGGTAGGTTATCAGAAAAAACCACCCTGTGCACTTTATGTAGGCTGAGGAAGCACACCTTATGTGCAAAGCCAAGGATTTATGGCTAGTGTAATTAAAGTCTTAAAAATCCAATCAAAGAATTATTATTAGTCCTGTTACAATGTTATAGTCCAAATTATCCAATTATTACAGCTCATTCCCAGTAACGATACTGTTAAAATTGATGTACAGTTTTCTCTTTTCTCTGGTGTTATGCTCACCTTTCCTATATTCTTCTGGGTTCAAAGATCAATGAAAAAAGAGAGGGGGTTAGAGCGAGTCATTAACATCCCAAGTTATTTTCCAAAGGAGTTTAATGTTGACATTGATGGTTTCTTACTCCTTGCTCTAGAGTCTGCTTAGGGTCATTTTTTTTATGTTTTCGAATGTGCATTACACCTTAACCTCCTTCTTCAGGGGTTCACCACTCCATTTTAAATCCAGATAGACTATGTATATGTGGTTTACTCATGTTGGGTATGTTTTCCTTGTTCTCTTTGTCATCCTTATGTTATAAGCAAATTATACCCAACTCCCAAGGCTACTTTCCTTTAATGACCGGTAACTGACCATTCGTGAGAGGGCCTGGGTCCTCTGGCTTCATCCATTGCCTTGTACTTTCAAGGCCTTTGCCACCGTTTTGTGCTTGTATTTTTGGGGAACCCTGATAAATTCCTTTTTTTCCTTCACAGCCTGCAACCTGTGATTTCCTGATAATACAGCTAACATTTATTAGAACAGCATTGTCAGAAATACATATTTCATTAATATTTAGTTCTCTGAAAACAATGATGTACTGGAAGGCACATATACATACAGACACTTATGTGGGCAGACGCGATGCTCTGGTAACCGCTTGCCACCAATATCTGGTAGTTACAGGAATTATCACTGATGCATTATCAGAATTATTCTACAAAGGTAATTATAGATAATTGTAGTAGGAAAAGGATTAAATGCATTCTGAAGATGTCTTTTAACACTATAATTCTGTTGTATACTCTGTACCACAATGATGGACTTCTGCCTCAGAGTTAATATTTCAAGGGAAAAAAGGAAATTATGCTTCCTATTTAGTAATAGGTTAATAATAAGGTAGTGTCCATTCCTATTCCAACTGTGATACTATCTAAAATAAGATTTAGTATCTGTTGAAACAGATACTGCTATGATAGCAGGAAAAAAGCTGTATGAGCACGTGTTATGCCATAGCAGGAAGCCTATACTGCCAAAAAATCATTATGGTCTTATTGTACATTCTTCAGTGACTAGCTGTGATGAAAAACTTATAAAAATCAATTTTGTTTTGAGCAAAGTGTTCTAAAATTGTATAGAACTTAACTGTAAGACTTTGGAAAATTTTAAATATTAGCACATCAAATTAGCATGCTTTGCCTAACATATTGAACAGATTTTCTGCCTATTCTCATTAGAATGGTAACTATATTACCATAAATCAATGTCTCCATAATTTTCTGTGAACAGTGGGTACATACTACAAATATTGAGACAATTTTACAAAATGACTTATCAGTGCTATTACAGTTAAAAACTGTAGCGGTTTTATGTCAATATGTATGGGATCTCACATCATGACTTTAATGAGTGTGAAGATGACATTGACATGCACTGCTCTAAGAGTGACAATAAACCTTATGCCACTTCGCAGGAACATGCAACATGTGACAATCAGAGACAAAATTCAAAGCTGTACCAATGTAACCTGATGTGAACTCTTCTGGAAACACTGAGTCATGGTAGGGAGCAACAGTTAGACCACCCATCTGAAAGGATTGCAAAGACAACTCAGATACTCTCTAGAGGTCTGCATTCTTGTCTGTGTGACAGCACTTTTCATCACATACTGTCATGCCAGCTGTACAAAACAACCTACCAAAAATATGTATATATATATATTTAATTATGGTATACTTAATTGTGTATATTTTAAAGCATTGGTGAGTAGGATTCTTGTCTGATTTATAAAAGATGTTCATTCCATGAAAAAGAATTTTACTATGAAAGTGCAAAACCAATAAGAAATCAAAATTAGTATTTCTATGAAACTTTGCTTATTTTTAATGGATAATTTGGAAGGTTACTGTGGACATAAATTGGAATTTTACTACCACTTATTTTGTATAGTTAACATTAAAATAGATGGACAAAATTTTTAAAGCTTCAGAGTGTCAACAATTAGTTGTCCTAGATATGATTCTCCAGTCACAAGCAAATATAAATCATTAATGATACTTGTGGCAAAGAACAGTGATGAATTGTGCATAATTTAGTTCTCTTTCACCCTGTCACTCTGATAAGTCTTGCCTTGGTAAAACTGATTATCTGTGAGATCCCTGTTGAGTCTTTACCTATGAGATCCCTATTGTACAAGAGGATTTGATTCACATTGTTCAATCTTTAAGACATTCTTTCAAGACACAGAGGGAAATTAGTTATCACAAATGAGGAAAAAACACAAGGAATTGCAAAAGAAGTATTTCTTTTTAGACTCACAAAAAGGTATAATAATTCTAAAAGTGGATTATTCCAATCAGTGGGTCCATGGAAAAGAAAAAAAAATGTTGAGCTGTATTTATTTAAAAGAAATTCCAAAAACTTTAAAATTGTTTTTAAGAAATCCTGGTATTGTTGTTATTGTATAGGCTTAGCTGCCTGAAAATGTGGTAAATGTTATGTGAAAAATGCAGACATTTGCAACTTGTATTAGAGTGTGCACTGTTCTCAGATTCACAGAATAAATATGAATGAATGCATTCTATATACTAATGCTCCAAATTAGTAAAAAGTTTATATGAATTAGAGAAGGTAGATGGCTGAAAAATATTGTTTGTCTTCTCTGTCATAGGAAAGCAAGTACTAGCAATACAACTCATATGCTTGCAGAGTGAGGGAGTATTTGCAAGATACCCAAATACAGTATTCCGTGAAAAAAAAGTTAATGAAAATGATCAGTGAGAAATCAGTATATAAGGTTTTTGTTAGTTCAAGGTTTTAATTTCTTAAGCATGTGAAAAAATTAATCACTTTCTAAAGCACTTAACCGTTACAAAGGTGATTTTTAAAATGTCTGGAAATTTCTGTAACGTATAGGGAAATAATTTCTACAGGAAACAGAAATTCATCCAGAATTTATTAACACTTTCTCAAACTCATTGGATAAACTTCAAATGCTTAATTGTGTTCCAAAATTGTAAAACCATTGAGCAATCAGATAGTGATATAGGGATTATATCATTATAGGGATTATAGGGAAACAAAAAAAATGAAGAAAGAACTCATAGTTTCAAATGGGCAAACACCTTTAGTACCTCATGAATTTATGAGGTATTTTTAATTCCTCCTCCGAACCCTTTCAGAGAAGAAAGAGGATTATCCGAGGTCAGAGAATGGGGAAAACGTTAATAATTATGATCTCATATACTGTGAGTGCAAATGATCCCAATGTTAGCACTGAAATCATTAATATGAACATTCATTTTGTAGCAGCAGCTCATTTACTGCAGCTAGAATTGTCCCTGGTATATATTTAAGGATAAAGTGGTGTGAAATGTTTCTTTGTAGAAAGCGTTGGCTACAAAATGTGTGAAACTGGAAAAAGATATAATTATGAGAGTCTGATGTATACAAAACTGAGGACAGGGTTTCAGGTGAAAAAATCAAAGGAAAATATATTCGTGGTCAATGTTTTTTAGTCTAAAATGAAAAATACAAGGTAGATAAACCATAGAAAAGTTGAAAAAAACAAATAGTGCCCTTTCATCATATGTAAAACAGATTTGTCTTTTCTACACAGATCATATTCTTTAGATACAATCTGCAGAGCTGAAATTACTAACTAAATATCAGTCTGATGATGGTTTCAAAAATACTTTTCTGACCTTCAGAATACTGATCTGCAGAAGAAACATATTTGTCCTTTTTCCTTTAATTCCTGGGGTTTTCTGTGGAAAGATGATTGCTAGAAGGTGTTATCAATCATTTCTAGTAATTGATAATGTTTATATACATGGAATATAATTTTCAAACAGTTAGACTGAAATTCTCCACAATGAGTTAAGAGATGGAAAAATTATATCCCTTTTAGTTATTTAAAAAAGAGAAAGGATTTAATAGTTCTATAGGTTTTTAGTTTATCTCAGACCAATTTTAAAAGTCCCCTCCGCAAACAAAATCTGAACTAGGTCTGATGTATTTGTTGCAGACGGAGTGATGCACTTCACTTGTAAGGGAGAAGCAGCAATATGTTTATTGATATAAAACAGCAATTTAACAAAGTTTGATAGTAAATGTGACAGCAGTTTAACAAGATTTGATAGCAAGGTACACTTGATTATTTACTGCATAGAGGACAGGTCAGACAAAACTGTCAGGGAGACCCTTCCATTGACTCAAGAGGGTCAGAAAGGACCCCTTTGCGTTCTAAACTCCTTCTCAGAGGGAAGTCTAGGTGCTGCTGGATCCAGACTTAGCCCCAGACTTAGACAATGGTTTATGTCTAAAGGATTATATATGCCCAATCAATCCTTTATATCACTTAGCTAAGATTTCAAAGATTTAGTACGTTTATTCCCAATTCACTTACCTAATATCTGACATGATAAAGATTCTCTCAACCTCAAGGAGTAACCTTGAGAGGCATCCCTACTCAAGGGGAGATCCTGGCGTGCAGCCTGCTGCCGGGAAGGAGAGCTCAACGGACCCTGGGCTGTCCACTATTTAAGGAGTAAGATGATTGACTGATAGTCATATTTGCATACCAGCCATATTTTGGTTGGTGGATGCTCAACTAGCCCTTGGCTATTGTGGTGTTATCTGTCTCCCCTGAATGCACTTTGAGCCGGATGCAGCCGTCACGACCAGACACATGCATTATGACTGCCACTGGTGGTTATCTCTTGAGTGGGGTTACGGGAAATAAAGGTCAGGTTGGGGAGGCAGAACATACCACCACAGTATTTTATCCTACAAAATAGAGTCTGTATCTGGTTTTGTTGTACATTTGTACAGGGGCGACACTTGCTATGGAGGCAGCAGGATCCATTCCCACCAGTCATCTATAACCCGCTGATCATGGGAGTTGCCCTTCTCCACCAGGCTAAGTGTGGACGACACACGTGCTGGCACCAAACACGGTGCCATGACACACCAGGATGGGAAGCACGCTAAGCCCACACAGCAGCCACCTCCATCACTTTTAGAGCCACCACTGCATTGAATGAATTGGGACTAGCAGGAATAACCTACATGTTCCACCCATTGGGCTAATGGAATATAGATAATGAGGCAACACAGAGTCATAATATTTTCTTCACAGGCATAAATCTTGTAGGATTTATTAAAGTGTTTTGTCACAAAGCCTACATCACAATAGCCCCTTTTTCTTGTTTAGTTTCCTGCTACTTAATACGACATAGGAGAGAATGTTTTAAAACTTCAGTTATATCACTAAGCTTTCCTGGTAGGTATGCTTGAGATCAAGGTGATTTTATAAACTCATACCAAGAGTTATCATGCATCATTGGCAAGAAAAATGCCTGTTTATTTGTGGTAAAACAGAACAGAGGTAAGACTATAACTTACCTATAACACAATCATGTTGTTGCTCAGAGGAAATCTTTATTTTTCTCTCTGCAGTTACTCTTTGTGAAGAAATGCTAATATAAAATATAAAAATAGGAGTTTGAACTTTTAAGATAAATAAATGAAAGAACGTATTAGTATATTTTTAGTTCTAAACCGAAGTGAAAGAACAGGCATTTCTGATCCTTTAATGGTAATTTCCTCAAAATGAGCTTTTCTGTCTAACATAATTTTCTTTTCCATGCTCCTCTTTCATATTTTCATCTTTGTCCTTCTCCATTGCTTCACCTCTCCATTTTCTCTCTCATCGTGTTCTTATATCCCTTCTCTTTCTCATTCCCTCCTCCCACCTTTTTTTTTTTTTTAATTTTTATTTCTCACATATAACAATGGTATCTCCGAGTTCTGGATTTTTAAGTAATCCTGACTTACCTTCAAATAAGAAAGAATTATAAAATTAAATTAAAAAACAAGAAAGTCTACTTTTTCTACAGTATTGGGACTAGGGCCCTTTGTTAAATTACCTCTAGAGAATACAAAAAAACCTACCAAAAAAAACAGAATAACAAATTGATATGAGGGAATGCAACACTGAAACCAATGCATAAAACATTAAAATTTGGAGGTTGGGAAACTGAGGAAGGGACTTGTGTTCTTTTTCTAACTCTCATCTCTTTCCCCATCTTAAAGTTAAAAAAAAAGATAATTGCTCACGCTGTCCAGAAGATTTACGAACACATATGCTAGGGAGAGTTTCAGATGTGTTTCCCACCATCATCATAAAAAAATTTGTTTTCATAATTCTTTCCTTGGTCATTCACGTTGGCTATGTGTGCTGTTGCCTACAGTGCTGGCCTCTATACTCTCCATATAGGGCTGTAAATTTAGGTGTCCAACCTCAATTTCAGAATTCTGGGAATTAGGCACCAAAACATGAGACAGAGCAGTAATGAGTCTACAGATCCTTTTGTGGGCACAGACTTTGGTGAAATATCACAGCTTTTGAACATAATGTTTCAAAATGCTATGTAAGATAGAAGAGATTCTGAGAGACAGACCACTGCTGCTGTTAGCCAGGTGAAACCAAGTTGTTTGTGAATGTTAAAGCAGCAAGTGATAGAAAAGTTGGGTAAGCTAGAATTCAGACAGCATTTAATGGACTTTTACTGGTGCAGTTAATTCTGAAAATCTACTGTTGCTATTTTAACTCCATTTTTACTATAGACAGTAGTATAAGAGACGGTACCTTTTTTTCAGAACTCAGCCTTGCTGAATTATTGCCTAAACTATGCACAGTGAAGTTCAGCCTTATTTAAATTTTTTATATGTACTTTACTGTGAAGGGAATGGTTTCTAGCGGCAACTCCACAGACTATCTTGTGTAATTTATAAGTTAAAAAAAAAAAAGGCTGATTAAAAATAGGTTCCCTATATACAAACCTAATACTCTGCTGCACATCTTTAAAACACAGATTTTCCATAATATGAATTACTGAGTCTAGCTTAGCAAGCAGTGAATTTGATTTCTAAGAACATCTGTCAAAGGTGGGATCATTAACTAAGTTAATATACCCTTTGACAATTAATGGATAATGCCTTTGTCTCATTAAGACAAAACTTTAGATTAGATTTAATGCATACATGTCACAAATGCCAGAATATGTACTTGTCTTAGGGTTCCCAAAGTTTGAGTGAGGGGAAAAAGAATTAGTTGTATTTTTAAATACATCTAAAACTAACAGTCTACTCATTTTTTTCAAATTAATTGTTCTTTGATGTTGTTTAAATTTGCACAATAAATTCATAATCAAACCCCACCTAATAGTGTCTCAAGTGTAAATAATTTTTCATTTTCCACACACCTATGTTTAAAAAATAGTTTTGTCTAGTAGAATTATTTGAAAAAAGATTTTGAGCTTATTCTAGTAGCTGTATCAGTTGAGTCTATAGAAACAGAATATTTATAAATAGTATATTTAACAAAAAATCTGCATAGATTTTCATGGACTTTTATTGGTTTTTTTCTTTCTTAACTTTTTAATTTGAATATTTCCTAATCTTTTGCTAAGTTCATCACTTCTCCACTTAATGAAATGTATTTAAAGGATTCCAAATATATTTCGACTGTGTCCTGTTTGTGTAAGACATCTTGCCTCCCAAACTATCTCTATGGACAGTGGGAGCTAGTGTTCTTTTGAAAAAAATATTGCAGAAACATGGAAGTTCTCAGAGCCCAGTTAGAGGGAAGGGACAATATAATAGGTTCTCAGAGAGGAAGGCAAAGTGTCTTACAACTGCTGCAGGTGCTTCAGTTCACCAGTTTCTTAGAGGATGTTCAACAGCCTTTTTGAAAATGTTCCTAATTTTTTTCTGTCTTGGTCTTTGACAAGGTTAACATTTGTTCCTCTCCTTTTTATGCACCTTTTTTTCTCTTTGTATATGTGCTTCTTGCTTGTATGCTTTGTTTGTTTTTTTTTTTTTTTTTATTTCCTTTTGAGTATACACCTTAAGAAAACTTAATAAATGTTCTCTATTATGTCCTTAAAAGTAATGAGTTTCCTTCCTTTTTGGAGGGAAGCTTAAAATTTTAACCTTTTTTTGAGAACAAAGATTATTTTTGTCTTTTTTTCAGAATCAAAATATGCTCCCATCTCTGTGGAATGTGCACTTTTTGAAATGGTTCTAAAAATACATGAAAGGATGTAATATTTTTGTTCTTGGCCTGTCTTATCCACTGCAAAGAACAGAACAGTACAGGGAAACACAGGAGAGATCTACAATCAAATTGCTCTCACTGAACACGAAATCAAGATATTTCAAGGAGAAAGCTTCTGCAGAAGCAACTTTCATGTGGGTGTTGGAGTGTGAAGAGAGTCATCGAGGGAACTAGACTTCTAACAGAGCAGCTAAGAAGTTAGATCTCAAGGTGATACAGTAATGTGCAAAAGCCCATACTGAAAATCATATCTGCAGGATTCTGGTAAATTGCGAAGTATTACTGACTACAAGACAGAGTTGAGTATGCAGGTGTGGGATTTAGAATGCAGTATATGTGTTTTATAGATTTTTTTTTCTCTGATCTATGATGCTTGAGGGATGGTTGAAAGAGCTGGTGCTCTAGTAGCCCCCAAGTCCCTCCCTTCCTGACATACACAAGTTTAAATGGCCACTTCCCATAAACCCAGGACTACTGAGATAAGGAGTATGTCACCTGTCCTTATTTGGTGGGAGTGCAAATTTTTCAATCTTACTAGGCTTGTGGAATTGTGGAAAGCTGAGCTATAGGAGCTATAGGCTATGAGAGTACCAAAAAAATGGTGGGAAAATAACAGACGATATGGAATTTCCTGCATTTTCCCTCTCTTCAGGTGGTTGGAAAATAGGCAGATCAAAAATACGTTGGGCAGGGCCAGTGTAATTTTGCCCTCTTAACATGCAAGGAAGATTAATTTGTTGTTTGTTTTTTTTTTTTCCCCTCTTTCAGTAACAACAGAATGTGGAATTACTTTTTCTTTAAAAGAAGAGGTCCTCAATACTGTATACCATCAAATATATTCAGTATATTAGATCTTTTTCTTTCAAAGACTGCTACTTTTAAGAATAAACATGAGAAAAAAAACTTTAAAAAACTTTAATTTATCCTTTTGAATTTATTCAAGTAATTACTTGAAGAGAAAAACAGTACTGCTACTATTTCCTGGTCACCTGTGACTTAGCTATATTTAAAATCAAGTCATTTCTTCTGATGCATAAGAAAAGAGATACAAGCAGGGGTATTGTATACTTGTTCAAACCAGACCTTTCATATTTACTTTGCACATCAGTCTTCAATGATGTAGGTAAATTAAAAGTTATCAAAGTGTCATGGGATTTAATAGAGTTGGAGTGTCCAAAGGAACAGTGACTTTTTGACTTAATGGATTTTTAGAACATGTGGGGTTCTATTACATCATAGCACGTTACAATTGCTGCTTAGCTGGTATGACAACAAGTAAATTTATGTTTTACTCTGTGGTGTGATCTGACATTACCTGATGAGATCTCAGAAAACTTAAAATAACACTTGCTGGGATTTATAACCTCTCTTACTGAGTGACATTTCATTTCAGCAGGTAATTTCACCTAATATATCTTCTTGAAACATGTTTGTGAAATTAGAGCCATACTGATGGTTAATTAATGGTATCTGTAGGGCAAATGAATAGTGTTAACCTTAACTACAAGTATGGTAAATAACATTTTGTCTTACAAGTGTATCTGTGTCAAATGCTTTATCTGCAAATTGCTGTCTTCCTAAAACTCCTCTTTCTCTAATCTTGATGATTTTTCTGCCCTCTCTCTCTCTACTAGTGCAGCCTAGGTTTCTAGGATCTCTGGGAAAGTCATAGAGCAAGAACACACTTCTGGGCACATGAAGGCGAGGAAGTTGATCAGGAATAGTTCACCATGTATTTACTAAGGGTAAATCGTACCTGGTCATCTTGATTGCCCTCCGTGATAACGTGGCAGGTTTGACCGTGGCTGGCTGCCAGACCCAGCTGCTGCTCTCTCACTCCCCCTCCTCAACACAATGGAGGGGGAAAATAAGATGGAAAAGCTCATGGGCTGAGATAAATACAGGGAGATCACTTACTAATTACTGTCATGGGCAGAACAGACTTGACTTGGGGAAGATTAATTTAATTTACTGCCAATTAATAACAGAGTAGGATAGCGAGAAAAAAAAAGACAAACCTAAAAATACCTTCTCAATATCCCTGCCTTCTCTCCAAGCTCAACTTCATTTCTTCACTCTTCTATCTCCTCCTGCCCTCATCAGTGCAGTGGGATGGGGAATGGGGGTTGCAGTCAGTTCATAACACTTCATCTCTGCTGCTCCTTCCTCCTCATGTTGTTTCCTTGCTCCTGCATGGGTTGCCTCCCATGGGAGACAGTCCTTCAAGAACTGCTCCAGTGTGAATCCTGCCCATGGAGTACAGTCCACCAGAAATGGACTGTTTCAGTGTGGGTCCCCTACAGGCCACAGTTCGTGCCAGAAAACATGATTCTGCGTGGGCTCCTCTGCACAGGACACAGGTCCTGCCAGGAGCCGGTTGTGCATGCGCTTTCCATGGGCTGCAACTTCCTTCAAGGTCTACCCACCTGCTGTGGCGTGGGGTCCTCCATGAGCTGCAGTGTGGATATCTGCTCTACTGTGGTTGTCCATGGGCTGCAGAGGGACAACCTACATCACCATGGTCTTCTCCACAGGCTGCAGGGGAATCTCTGCTCCAGGCAGACCAGTATCTCCACAGCAGTGCATGGGAAGACAAGAGGCATAACTGAAACAGGAGGTGTTCAGACTTACTGTAAGGAAAATTTTTTTCATCTTGAAGACAGTCGAGCATTGGAACAGGTTGTCTAATGAGGTCATTTAGTCTCTGGCCTTAGAGGTTGTTAAGATTTGTTTGGACAACGCCCCGAGCAACCTGGTCTGATTTCATTACTGATACTGTTTGAACAGGTGTTTGGGCTGTAGACCTCCTGAGGTCCCTCTGAGCCTGAATTATTCTATGATTCTGTGGTAGATATTGTGATTCTGTAATAAGTATAGATCTACCTATCTCTTTATATAACTAACTATATATGATAGATGAAACTATCTATCTATCTGGGTTATATCTTGTGTCTATTTAGCTGCATAGCTACATCTTCTAGGTTCTAATTGTACACCAGTGAATGTTTGTGGAGACCTACTGATATTAGGGTGGGGAAAAATCTTACATAGAGAGATACATTGAATATTTTCCTTCCTTTCCCTAAAATGCTACTGCATAATCTAGTACACATGCATCTCTGAATATTCTCTCTTGCATAGGATGCACTGAGGTTCCCACAATCAGTCCAGAAGATATGGTTGATTTTATTGTATACTTCTGCCCTTGACCTACGAGTTGGTGGTTTAACTTATAAGCTGCAAGCTGCTTAGCTATTATCGTAAACTAACTCTTCCAAACAATTTATCAGTTCTGTTGTTGCTCCCTCAGACCTTTCCAGTGAGCTAGAAGCCTGGCACTAGAAAAAGAAAGACAGAAAATCAGCAATGTGCACTCTACTGTTGTTAAGCAACATTACAGAGAGCTGTGTGGTTAGAAATAGCCTAGCACATGCTATCCTTGGTCTTTCATTCTGTGCCACTGTAGAACAAATTAACTTCATTCCACCATCCCTTCAGAAATAACACTTTTTTCCATACATGCTCATCACACTCCCTTTATAGAGGAATTGAGGAGAGTAGAGAAGAGTTGTTTTTTATTTCTTTTCCTGTTTTCATATCTAGATATCTCTTGAAAGACGGTGAAAGATTCTTTTTTCACCTGGTAGCCCAGAAAAACAACCATCATTGAGTGTGTGTTAGGTATCAGTGTAGTTCAGATTAAGGAGACTTTCATGTATGATTGCTGTTCAATATATAAAGGGGGGATTATAAGAAAGTGAGAAAAATACTTTTTACCAAGATCTGTAGTGACAGGACAAGGGGCAATGATTTTAAACTGAAAGAGGGTAGATCTAGACCGGACGTAAGGAAGAAGTTTTCTATGATGAGGATGGTGAGACACTGGAACAGGTTGCCCAGAGAAGCTGTGGATGCCCCATCATTGGCAGTCTTCAAGGTCAAGCTGCATGGGGCAATGTGATCAAGTGAAAGATGTTCCTGCCCTTGGCGGGGGGGTTGGACTAGATGGTCCATCTTCAAAGGTCCCTTCCAGCCCAAACTATTCTATGATTCTATGAATGTTGCACAGTCAGAACCCTCAAGAAGATAGGATTATAAACTTCAATGTTTTATGATGCAGGTTCCATACATATGCAGAAGAAATTGGATTTTTGCTTGTAATGTGTGACTAGAGTTCTGAGATACTGCACTGTTCATTTTCTGTGCACCTTTTAAAAATGTAGTTGTCATCCAAGCAGGTTTTTTACCTTGTAGATACATATTTCTGAGGGCCGAGAAGGGTTGGCCACATTTCCATCTCAGTTTCATTATGTTTGCTGTTTATGCTTTCTTTATAAACTTTTTACCCTCTTTCTCTGTCCTCCTTGGTTTTAGTACCCTGTGCAAATTTATTTAACGTTCATTGTCATTCCACCAATGTGCTTATCCTGCTTTCCAGATAATTAAGAAAGCATATAAACCTGGAGCAAAGAATGGCCTTGATATTACTAGATATTTATGGACATTCAACAGTTCTTAATGCAGACTCAGCAGTCTTAAACACATTCTGGTTGCTTCAGATGTGTCTTCAAACAGAGTGAAGAATGCTGTACATTGGAAGTGATGTTTGAACATTCTCTGTATTCCCTGTCTGCTATTAGAAGTTTTAAAAGGAAAAATGTCTGAGAATGATCTAATAGTAGTATTTGAAATCCTGGTGCCACTGAAGTCACTGCTAGGTCTTTCCCAGGTACAGCTAAGAGATTGATAGAAGGACACTTTCACAAAACCACCTTTCTAATATTTGGGAGATGTAACTTCTATGTTTCTATCTTACAAGCATTTCTATCTTACATGCCTCAGTGGAAAAGAGGATAATGGAACTTAGTTAACTATGTAAAGCTTTGAAAAATGCCACACTATTCTGTATGATATTTTAGAGTCATAACACACCTTAACAATCCAGCAGATAGACTTCTTTAAAGCTTATTGCCAGTTTAATTTAAGCTGACAGAGTTATTAAAATTCAAGTTGCTAGACATACTTTTCTCATTGAAAACCTAAACACCATGTCATTAAATTGTCTCTTATGCCTTGCAACTGAAGCTAAAGCATAAATATCTTAATTTGTCTGATTAAGATTTGCATCAACAATGAAACATGAGATGTCTGTAAAGAGCTATGGCTTCATCCAAAGACCTTTGAAGTCAGTTGGATTCTTTCTGTTGACTTCATTGACATTGGATTAGACCTTTTGTGTACTTACAGTTCTCTTAAAATAGAGACATAGTGTGTAAGGACCCTGACAGACAGACAAATATATTTGAATAAATAAGTATGTAAGAACATAAGCCATTATGTTTCAAGATAATTTGGTAAGATTGCATCATTTCATAGAACAAGTCCAATGTTTCAGAGGATGAAGGAAGAAATTTTGCACTAAAAGAGCAGAAAGTAATTTGTGAGGAGTATTAAATATTCCTGCTATGTACTTCATGCTGTTTTCTTTTTAAAAACTAATAGCTAATTAAAAAATGAATGCTATATTAATACCAAGTGGGGAAAAATGTCATTTTTCAAAAAGCCATCCAAATTCAAAGACAAATGTAGTTGCTAATGACAATATTGTCCAGGAGTATCTGAAACGGTATCTAGATATAAGCCATTTAAAGAATCTGTCCCAGATTTCAGATTATTTATTTCTTACCATCAAGTGAGATCTATCAGAAGTCAGAAGCTTTGAAAATTACACCAAACTTTAGGAAAGAAACATTAGACTTAATTAAAAAAAAAACATTTCTCCTTTTCCAGGGCATATAAACCATTAATTTAAGTTCTTACGTCATTGCATCAGTTAGGGAAAAAAAAAAAAAACCAAACTTATTTCTAAATTTCTATTAATCTCAATGAAATAAGAAGGCAATTTTCTAGCAAAACAGGACAAAATTATCTAATCATAGACTGTATATTTCAAAAAGGATGATGCGTATGTAAAATGTCAAGAGATAGGAAGGACAGCAAAACTAGGTAAGAAGTCTGGATTAGGGACCAGAGGAAGAAAATGGAAGCAGGTGGGAAGTGAGCTGAGATAGTTCTTGGCTACAAGACAGACACTGGGTTACAGGAAGAACACGTGCATATTCAGTCAGACTGCGTAAAGAAAAGAAAATGCTAATATTTTAGGCACAACCTCCTATTGTCTACTTCTAGACCTAGACCAGAAAGGTACAACATTATTGCCTGGTAATTAATTAATTTTACTTATTAAGTGAAAGGATTTGGGATTTTGATTTTCTATGCTTCTATTCCTTTTACCATTTGCTTTTTGCCCACATGTATGTGACTAAGATATGCTTATGCACAGCTTTGTGAAACACATTTCATGTCTTTACCAAAAGTTCTTTTACTAAGTAAAAAATTAACTATTTTTGAAGTAGAAGCAATGTTTTCAGTCCATTGGAGAAGAAATGGTTAAGTTTAAGTTGTTAGCTTAGGAATCTGTGTTCAATTCTCCATTAAAACCCAATGACTTAGATGACTTTCATCAAATCACTTATTTTTTCTGTGTTTCATCCCTACCTGCAACTGCAGGATAATAGCATTTCCTATTTCTTATCCTTTTCTCAGAATTTGACTACACTACCTCTCTTTACTGGACAAGCCTAATACTGTTCAGCATTTATCTAATTTACAGACTCCTGCTACTTTTCATTGTGGCTAATTCCTGAGAGTAGAAGCTGATGATTGCAAGTTGGGGTGAGGAAAGAAAATCTTAGATGGATCAGACCTAGATAATACAAAAAATATTGCACCATCCACAGCATCATTAACTGAAGTGGTTTGCTATTCACACTGCTGATACTAAAGCAGTAATGGAGGTGTTTCTCCTGCAAAGTTATATTTCTGATCAGAAAGACCCACACATTCCCTCATCATGAGAAACTATTGCTGCTAATTTGCAGATAAGTGTTCCAAAGTGAGAGCTGCTAAGTAGCACATAGGCATGTGAGTTTTTAAGGTGTTCTTCACACAGTTTCGTAAGCAATCATAGTTTTTTTCACACTGTGCTTTGCTGCATAGGAGTAGTGGTATATTAATTGCTCAGCTCTGTAAACTAAATGCATACCTATTTGAAAAAAGCATATCTTTTTGAACGTGAATTCTGTGTTCATGTGTGCAGTATCACAACATTTTGTCATTGCTTAGTTTAAATTGGAGAAAGGTAAAAAGGTATGTCCTGGAGAATCTCCTCAGCTGATAGATGAGCCTTTTCTGTATGTTCACATCTATCATAGTTCAACTGCTTTTATACCTTCAACTGTTCTTTATAACTTCAGTTAGAAATAGAACTTGATCCATGTAATATTCACATTTGTTGTTTAAGTCTTCCAAGACCATGATAATCAACTCAGAAAAAAAATACAAGTTCAATTCTGCCAGTAAGTATGTAAGGCAGTCTCTGTACAAGTTCAGTACATTTGCAGTCTTTGTCCAAAGTTGATTGACTCATTTACTTTACTTTCCTCATACTGATAGCTAGCCCAAAGCCAACATCAGAACAACAGATTCAGCTGCTGAAGATTGTTTTCACAGCTGGTCACCACAGCATAGTCATAGAATCATGGAACAATAGAATGGTTTGGGTTGGAAGGGACCTTTGAAGATCATCTAGTTCCACCCCTCCTGCTATGGGCAGGGACACCTTCCACTAGACCAGGTTGCTCAAATCCCCATCCAACCTGACCTTGAACACTTCCAGTGATGTGGGGCATCCACAATTTTTCTGGGCAACCTGTTCCAGTGTCTTACCACCCTCATCACAAAAAATTTCTTCCTTACGTCCAATCTAAATCTACCCTCTTCCAGTTTAGAACTGTTGTCACTTGTCCTATCTCTATACTCCCTGATAAAGAGTCCATCCTCATCTTTCTTGTAGGGCCCCTTTAAGTACTGGAAGGCCACTATAAGGTCTCCCCGGAGCCTTCTCTTCTCCAGGCTAAACAACCCCAGCTCGCTTTCCTCATAGGGGACGTGCTCCAGCCCCCTGATCATTTTCATGGACCTCCTCTAGACCTGCTTGAGCAGGTCCATGTCTTTCTTATGCTGGGGGCCCCAGAGATGAACACAGAACTACAGATGGGGTCTCATGAGAGCAGAGTAGAGGGAAAGAATCACCTTCCTCGACCTGCTGGTCACACTTCTTTTTATGTAGCCCTGGATGCGATTGGCTTTCTGGGCTGTGAGTGCACATTACTGGCTCATATTCAGTTTTTCATCCACCAATACCCCCAAGACCTTCTCCTCAGGCTGCTTTCAATCCAGTCATCGCCCAGCCTGTATACATGTTGGGGAATGCCCTAACCCATGTGCAGGACCTTGCACTTGGCTGTGTTGAACTTCATGAGGTTTGCACAGGCCAACCTCTCAAGCCTGTCAAGGTCCCTCCAGATGGCATCCCTTCCCTCTAGAGTATCAACCACACCACTCAGCTTGGTGTCATCCACAAGCTTGCTGAGGGTGCACTCAATCCCACTGTTCAAGTCCCCAACAAAGTTGTTAAATAATACTAGTCCCAATACGGACCCTTGAGGAACACCACCCATTACTGATCTCTATCCAGACACCAAGCCATTGACCACAACTCTTTCAGTGCGACCATCCAGCCAATTCTTTACCCACCAAGTGGTCCACCTGTCAAATCCATGTCGCTCCATTTTAGAGACAAGGATGTTGTGCCAGACAGTATCAAATGCTTTGCACAAGTCCAGGCAGATGATGTCAGTCTCTTTTCCCTTATCCACTAGTGCTGTAACCCCGTCATAGAAGGCCACCAAATTTGTCAGGCACGATTTGCCCTGTCACCAGTCACGTCTCTGTTTTCCATGGGCCTTAGCATAGTTTCCAGGAGGATCTGTTCCATGATCTTGCCAGACACAGAGGTGAGACTCAGTGGTCTGTAGTTTCCCGGGTCTCCCTTTTTTCTCTTTTTAAAAATGGGGGTTATGTATTCGCTTTTCCAGTCACTGAGAACTTCACAGGTCTGCCAAGACTGTTCAAATATGATGGAGAGTGGCTTAGCAACTTCATAACTTCATCTGCCAATTCCCTCAGGACCCTCGATGTATCTCATCAGGTCTTACAGACTTGTGTACATTCAGGTTCCTTAGACAATCTCAAACCTGATCTTCTCCTACAGTGGGTAACACTTCATTCTCCCAATTCCTGCCTTTGGATTCTGTGAATTGGGTGGTATGGCTAAAGCACTTGCTGGTGAAGACCGAGGCAAAAAAGTTGTTGAGTACCTCAGCCTTCTCCATGTCAGTTGTAGTCAGGTCTCCTGTTTCACTCATCGGGGGTGTGTACAATAGTATACAAATACATTGTCCATTTCGCATTCACTTTGGTGTTCTATATTGACCTACAGAGTTCAAATTAACCACCAATAGCTTGAAAGTAAATCCTGGCATGACTTTTAAATCTAAAGTCACTTTGTCTAGGATGAGTGCAGAAAATATTACAAAAAATGTCTTTATCATGAAGATATACACTTATCTGATCTAGTCATCACAGTAAAGAAACTGAACTGAATTTTGCTGACTTTTAGTCTTCCAAGTGTTCCAGCATAAAGCCATCTTAAGGTCCTCTATATCAACAAATTGCTGAAAAAAAGTTAGTAATTCAACCACTGAGCTGTGTGATATCATCTCCCCCGTCACCATTTATGCAAGATCTCACAGGTTTGGCTTTGTCTCTGCTGATTTTGTGTACCAAAAGAAGGGAGGATGTTGACCCCTAAGCCAATTAATGTAAACTGACACATGTTCTTTCAGCGTAAAGCAAGTCCTATCTGAAGTGGACTACCTGTATCTACACTGAATAACACTTAACACATTTTTTTCTGTGGGCTATTGTTTTGGTCTCTTAGCCTCAAGAGATAACTCTGTGTGTGTAATTTCCATTTCAAAGTACCTGAAATAATAGTCTCAGATAAAAAATTGCAAAAATATTTTGTGATATGTTGCTGTTTTGCATGTCCTGAGATGCAGAATGAAAGCACAAGATAAAAAAAAGGCTTACTGGGATAGTGTTGGAGAATTGTCCCTAGGAGCCACACCTAGCCTGATGCATATCCATAAAGTATTTCTGAATTGCATCCCAAAGCAAAGTATTCAGTCAGTCAGACATAGGTTTACTTTTGGAGGAAGGCAGTCAGTGAGGGAGCAAACCAACATGTGCACAGCACTGGACAGGCAGTGGTCCAAGATCCTGGAGCAAATTGGTGAGAAATTTCATAGGAAAACCAAAGCCTACCTAGTCTTTCCCCTTACCTCTGTTTCAGATTAGACAGATAACCGCCCTATCCAGACAGCTGAATGCTAACATCCACTATGCACATTAGACCTTGTTTATGAAAATAAGGAATCTATACAGAAAACAATTACTTCCTTTTAAATTTTAAATATAGGAAAATGTTCTTAAATAAAATCTTCCTTCATAAGAAAATTCTTCCCACGCTCAATTTCCCTCCCAACTCTTCTACCTCCTCCCCCTGAGTGGTGCAGGGGAATGGGTAGTGGGCGTTGCAGTCAGTTCGTAACACTTCATCTCTGCGACTTCTTTCTCTTCTTGCTCTTCCCCTGCTCCACTGTGCGGGGCATCTGTCGTGGTTTAACCCCAGCCAGCAACCAAGCACCACAAAGTCACTCGCTCACTCACAAAGCCAATCGTATCTTGGGCTGCATCAAAAGAAGTGTGACCAGCAGGTCGAGGGAGGTAATTCTCCCCCTCTACACCATTCTCATAAGACCCCATCTGTAGTTCTGTGTTCATCTCTGGGGCCCCCAGCACAAGAAAGAAGAGTACCTGTTAGAGCCCATCAAGAGGAGGGCCATGAAAATGATCAGAGGGCTGGAACACCTCTCCTGTGAAGAAAGGCTGAAAGAGTTGGGGTTGTTCAGCCTGGAGAAGAGAAGGCTCTGGGGACACCTTAATGCAACCTTTCAATTTATAAAGGGGGCTTATAAGAAAGACAGAGAAAGACTTTTTACAGAGGACTGTAGTGACAGGACAAGCGACAACAGTTTTAAACTGAAAGAGGGTAGATTTAGATTGGACATAAGGAAGAAATTTTTTATGATGAGGGTGGTAAGATGCTGGAACAGGTTGCCCAGAAAAATTTTGGATGCCCCGTCATTGGAAGTGTTCAAGGCCAGGTTGGATGGGGATGTGAGCAACCTGGTCTAGTGAAAGATGTCCTTGCCCATGGCAGGGGGGGTTGGAACCAGATGACCTTCAGAGGCCCTTCCAAACCATTCTATGATTCTGTGATTCCATGATTCAAGTCTATTTATCTTGTTTACTATTAGCCTTTAAGATAATTGTTATATAAATACTCTTTTTTTTATACATAATATGTTTTTACAAGTGTAATATTTGCAGAAATGGACCCTACACAAACCTATATATTGGCAAGATAAAACAACAATAGTTTGTCAGTCAATAGGATCAAAGTGTTTACTGTGAAACATAAACATTTCATTGTTACTTCGCACCTATTTTATACCTATCCATAGTTTCAACTATAAGTTGCTTAGCCACTTGACATCTTTATTAGGAATGAATGGTAAAGTAGATTCATAGATTTGTCAGAAATGATCACATTGTAAATGATTATACATTTGCCAAATCTAGCACATTCTGCATGTACTACAGAACAGATATGTGTAGCTTAAAATTCTAACAAAAGGATAGCTTTTTTTCCTCTTCTTCTCCTTTTCAGACTTTATGAAAAATTAGAATTTCATATGATAAAATCTCAGTTGTTTGAGTGAAATCCTAGCTTAGCAGATTTCACTGTTTTATATTTAAATACTGATTATTTAGTATTTCAAAGCACAGAATATCAACTACTTTTTGTTATAACCTACATTTTTGGTTTGCTTATGTTTAGAAATTGTGTCCTTATTCTGACAAAGGACATCATTTATTCCACACTTTTAACAATATAAAGTGTCCTAGCAGGAAAATCGTTTTCTATTTTATTCTTTTCACATCTGCTTGTAATTCTAAACACTATTGTTTTTGTCAGATTACGGTTTGTATTTAAACGTCATTGAAATTCTAACAATAAAGTTTTCATATATTTGCATATCTGAAATGGCTTTTAAAAATATGGTCATTGAATTAAAATGGATGACACTGATAAGAATGGGCAAGAATTAAGCATTTTAAGTTGCTTTTGTTATACTGTGAGATCAGGTATCTGAAGTATATTAGTAATTTCAGGACTTATTGTTGTGTCAACAACTTTCTCTGTAATTAAAATTGGGGAAGAATACCAAGAACAGTAATATTGCTAAAAATAGAGAGAAGAGGGGATTTGGCAATCTTTTCACCCTCTCTTGTCCTATATACCACACCCTGTGTCTCTCATCAGTGGGCCATTCATTTACAGAGGTTTACTTTCAGTAAAAGTATTTTTAGCAACTAAACTGCAAGTTCCTGGGTAAAGAAACATGTATAGTAAAGTCATGAAGTAAGAGTTTCTGAATATAAGATAAGTCATATCTTCTAGAGCATTGTCTAAGTGAGCACTAAATAGCAGACACTGGAAGATTTAACACAATCCTTATTACTTGAACATTAGAGAGAGCTTTTAAATTACTTGTTCTCTTCTCTTCCTTTAGCCTCTTCCTAAAAGAAACCACCTAACTGCGTTACAAAAATACATTATTTGTAATCAAAAGTTTAATTGTGTGTGGTATTCAGGACCAACAGGAATGCTCCAGTAAGTGGGTAGGGTTTAAAAGCAATTTAGACTAACAGGAGGAAAAATGTGATTTGACTGTGATAAGGATCAGTTTGGGAACTGGAACTAGAATACAGGCATTTTTTGTAACTGCCTCATTATTTTTAGTATGAGCTAGGTCTGGAGTTAAAGCTGTTATTTTTTAAACTTTTTCAGGATAGTCAAGAAACCAGATGCTTCATTTTCTGGAGTCTTAAAGTGATAGCCTTTTGGCTTCTTACCTACAAGATGTTTGAAAGGATACATAATGGAAATTATGATTAAATATATCAATTAAAGACTTTGAAAAATTGGTATTAGATACTTAATGCCAGCTACCCAAAATTGGAGTTTATTTTGCATTTTATCCTTTTGTATCTAAATTCCTTATGTGTAAACACTCACATATCAAATCCTTATTTCACCAGGTTTTGTTTGAATATACTGCAGTAATCACCAAGAGCCAAAGGCTTACAAGAAAATAAAATATCTATTTTCATAGAATGGTTTGAATACCAGTACATTAAATGGGGCCTGGACAGTCCTGAACAGTGATGGTGAAACAAATTATTTGAATAACCTTATGAATTAATTGCTCTAAATTCTGTGCAGTAAGTTCAAAATGAAACACTGTATCTAGCAACACTTCACAGTACACAAGTTTATTCCAACACTGGGTACAGCAGTCCTGATCACTGAAGGAGAGAAATGTTAGGAGCGGAGTAGCATCAGTTTTAGGTAAACAGAGAATATACAACCAACCTATGTAAACATTCTATATTTGATGAAAAGACAGAGGTCTAAATGGCAGACCCTGCCCCTCTAAGAAGAGAAACCAAGGGAAAGCAGAGGGAGCAGCTGCTGCAGCAGTGTCTCCTCTGGTTAAGGATGCTGTCCCTGACCAGTGCTGCTGTTTGTCCTCAACAAAGCTTCCCTTTCTTTTTGGTAGAGAAAGGAGTACTGCTTTTTGTTTTGCTGTTCACTATGTTTTGCTATTGCAGCCCATCAATCATAGTTAAGAATTTCTCTTTGCTACAGTTTTGGTTTAAATAATTAAAATTTTAGGGAACACTGTGTGTGTATGTGTGCTTTATCTGCTCCACTCTTCCCACACAACAAGTCGACTGGCAGTACAGCACTGAGCGAGAGTAAACCCGCACACCACACCAACACCTGCTTATGGATAAAGAGTAACAGCAACGTGATCCTGGTCTGGTTTCAGCCACAGATGATGTGAAGACAGTTTGGATTTCCTCATGAAACTGAACAGAGAGGTGAGAAGTAGACGTCCTACTGAACCATCCAAGAAACTCCACTGTCTTAGAAATTGCTTGCCCATAAACTGAATAAATTTATTTCCCAGTAGAGTCCTCAAATATAAATTTAGTAAGCATATGGAGAGATTTAAGAAGTTCCTGTTGTCATCACTTGCCATCACTTCTGGGTGGATCTTGCCTAACACCCCAAAGTGCCAACTTAGTGATTTGGTTATTTCCATTAGTAGCTAAAGTTTCCAGAAAGCTCTTGTATTGAAGGCATTATGGCAATGTCTTGCCCTCAGAGTGTCTGGCTGATGCTGACTTGAGGTGAGTTCACACAGATATCAACGGGGTGCAAAGAGGTCACAACACCAAATTATTATTATCAGTTCTTAAATGCCAGTCACAAAATTCAGAAAGTGGAAGGAGAAAATAAGATCAATCCATAAATCTTTTGGGTTTTGTATTTCTTATTCACTGGCTATCTTAAGACAAATCAGATGTTCTTAACTCCCAACTAAAATTTCCTTAAAACCATTGTAAAATCTTTACCTTTTGATTCTTTTATATTAGGGTTGGGCAAAAATGGAATGTGAAATGAGAGGATTTTTATTCTTTTTCATTCTGTAAACTAAATCAGCTACAAGATAGTCATTGCAGAGTTTGCGTAATAGTAATTAGTAAATATCATTGCTGCTTCAACAGCTATTTAAGCAATTGAGAAGGAATTCTGCTGGGCAAGGTTTTTATATGTAAAAGTGTATCTTCTGCAAGAATTTGCAAAGAAGCTGTCTAAGTAAAAGGGTGTTACTGACATAGACTTACATTCTGGATTTTAAGCATTTCTGCAGTATTTAGCATTTCTGGTGCAGTTTTAAGATGCTTTATAAATATTGAAGAGAGTTCTTTCTAGACAAGTTTTAAATATTAAACACTTTATTAATTTTTTCCCCAGCTTCAGAGCACTTCAGAGTGACTTGGTGTTTATTGTGATCTCTCTATGTTCTGAAAAAAGGACTTATATACCTGGTGTATCGGTTGCCCTATTTTTTGTTGAGAATTGCAGATAAATAGATACTGGGTAGTCATGTCTCTGATATCAAGACAAGAAGGTATCTTTTTCTTCCTCTTGGCTGTGCTGAATGTCAGGTAATGCAGTGTGTGTGCATGCAGACTTTCACAAACCCTTGAAATGGAAAGTGCTGTGCCAGTGTAAAATATGTGGCATTAAATATTACTTTCATGATACAACTATGGTTTTCTTGTCCTGCAGCAATTTTGAGTTACAAAGCGCCATTCCTTCTGCCCCCAAGCATTTTATAGTCAACAAAGTTTAAATAAAAATCTAGATTTTGAGTAGTTCAGCTGCCTGAAACATCAAAACCCATTTATTTCCCTCCCAGGAGCAGAATTAATAACCAAAGGTTAAATAAAAATGCTATTATCCTGCCCTCAAAGTAGTTTAGATCTCGTTTTGGATATTTATTCCATTGATATGTGAACATTTTCAGGGATATGACAATGTGCAACAATCCCCTGCATGTGTATAGCTCTAAACAAACACCCTGTGCTGTCACCTCCCCTCAGAAACACATAGCTGGGAAATATTACTAAGGTTAATGGTAGGGAGTTTGATCCAAGAAACAGAATTTTATCAGGTTTTATGAAATGCCTAATGTTCCAGAATTCTTCTGATCATTGAGATTTCAGAGGATCCAGCAACCGTCATAAAAAAAAGGGAAATTTTAAGTCCAAAGAAATAATAGCTTGAAGGTCAGCTCTCAGAGGGCAGGATGGTTAATCATCCCTGTACACCCTTCACAGACTCCGCACCTACAGACATCTAACAGGCCAATCAATTTAGTCACTCGTTCGGTCGAAATCCTTTTACAATCTACTATGCACTATTGTAAATCTCTGGTCCTAAGGAGTTTTCTGCAGCAATCAGTAGTGATTTCCACAAGGCTACAAACTTAGACTAGTTAAATTTTTTTCAAACCTGGCATCAGTGCAAGCTTCTAAATATAATATTCAGCTTGTCACAGTTTTCAGGATTTCTGTGAGGTTTTGCCTGCCTATATTTCAGTGTTCATTTGGAAATTTTACAGGTCCAAAGATCTTCCCAAATTACTAATCTCCTCCTCAGTCCTTCATATCTGTTTTGTTCAAGGAAAGTGATAGAAAAATTAAAAAAATGGAAATAAGTTAAACTTTCTTGTTTGTTTTCAGCGTTATACAGGACACAGTATTCATGCCTATGAATACAGGACATAGAGCTTCTCTGGAGAAAATTACAATCCAAGATGAGGCAGTATTTTCAGTTTTCCAGGATTCTTTATGCTAGTCCAGCTACATTCCATGTCTACTTCTATGAGTTAAATTAATATTCAGACTATTCCTAAGTCTGCGTAGGACTGGAGACTAATGTACTAAGGAATATCAATCTATAATTAGTTAGTAAAAATGTTTGTACGATTCTGTGTCTAATACTTCGTATTTACAGATGTCCAGGGTATACTTGACAAATCCCTTAGCCTAAAGTCTATCTGAGAAGAAAAAGAAGCCATTCACAGAGCAAGGAAGTTAAGAATCATGACAGTGACATTTTTAAAGTGCCACAAAGGATTTATCTCTTCTTTAGGAGCCACACTTCATAAAAGTATGGCACTTCATCTTCTTAACATTTTTTCCTGCACTCTAAAACTGCCTTTTCCAAAGATGACTGTGTTATAGAACAAGTCAAAAGTTCATATTTAGGCTGTTCTTCTGAAGTTTATTCTGCAAACTTTCTTAAAAAATGCTTAGAATGAGGGCATATGAAGTGTCAATCCTTTTGAAGGCATAATCCAATTAATTAACTAGAGCATGAGAACTCTCCTTTTTTATACACTGTGTACGAGTCAAGTTACAACATCTAACAAAGTTGTTCATCTGTGCTACTTCAGAAAGTCTTATGAATAAGATTATCCTAAGCTGCATAGCTGGGACAGCAGTTACAGTAGTACATTTACTTTCTTTCCTTTAGTCATCTGTAAATTAAATCTGGACTAAGTTACGTTTACTTTGATTGATAGCAATGTAACCTATGACAGTGAGCTGACTAGAAATTAGCCAAGAGAAAAAAAAAAATTAAAACCAGCTTTGCTTGTTTGTTTGTGTGCTCCATTTCAGAGTGTAACTCACTTTGGAAAACTGCCAACAGTGCAAATTTCATAGGGGGAGGGTTATATTACTTTTTGTCCTTAAAAAAAAAAAAAAGAGATGAAACTGGAGATCGCTCACTGCAAACTTTCGACATATGATTAGGAAAGAAACCTTTTCTTCTCCAGGAAAGCAAACTCCTCTTGCAACACTGCTGTCACAGGTGAAGAGAAAGATTTCTTTAGAAGCTATGATGTCAGAAATATTAAAGCAAGGTAAAAAAGGACCAACAGTGTTTACGACTATTAAGGAAGAAATTGAAAAAAGTTTCTTTTGATTGAGCCAAAAATATATCTTTTGACTCAAGGCAAAGAAAAAGTTCTTTGTTTTCTTCATAAATAAATACTTTTTTCACTTAAAAATAACATAGTTTTGAAATGGAAAATATGATATTAAATATGATAATGAAAAACTGGTATTAGAAACTGTCAAAATAAAACATTCTATAATTTACAAATGTAGTTAACAATTTTAACTACATAATATTTTTTAGTTGTATTATTTTAACAGCACCAGTATCAAACTAAGGTATTCGTATGTTTGTGTAATGTTATTTCTACATGTGAGTTATAGAAGATAAATATTGCCTATAGGGCTACAATGCAAACCAATGTGAAAGGTAAAATAGCTGATGTTTTTAGCACCACTCACCTCTCTTCCTGTGTTTGTACTATGCACTTGAGAAAGAAAATATGCAGAGCTATCAAAAAAGAAATGTTAAGACAGTTTTAAAAATGTCAATTGAAACCTGAAAAAACCCAATCTTTTAAAGGATCTCTTAAAAGGATCATGCATACCTTTGTATTTCTAATTAGTAGAGAAGCATAAGATCTCTACTCAGAAAAGCATGATTTGAAGAATGTCTCTAAAATTAAATATTGTCTGTTACAATTTTTACCTTGATCAAAGAAATTGCAATTAAGGAAGCAAATTATTCTCTAGTTACAATACTGACTTCTCTATATTTTTACATTATACTGCTTTAGAACATTTCAGTATCGGTAACCTCATTTCTTTGGAGTGTCAGTGATATATTCCTCCATAAAATAATGGAGTCATAAATTAGTCATAGAAATAACACAACCCTCCTCTCTAAAAAGTCAGGATATGATTTCCTCTAGTAATGAGTATTGTCTGCTTTTGATCCAGTGGAAAAGAAATATAAAGATTGATTCAATTACAGTCTGTTGATAGAGTTCTCCCAGGATACAGAGTGAGTGTGTGCCATACAGTTCACTGTACTTCATGTTTTATTTTTACTTTTGCTATTCACTGCACTCTGACAGCTAGACCACTTTTGTAAGAGTATGTTAGCCTTCTTTAATTATGTATATTTATATTGCAATATTTGCAGAGATAGAAGTGGAGTTTGGGACTCCACTTCAGTAATTTCCTTACAGATATAGTCAAAGACATAGCTCCCAAATGAAGAGCTGGCAGAAGTTTACTAATTACTGGGCCAACACAGTAATGAGTGAATGAAATTTAATGAACTGTTACAGATACATGAAGACAGTCTATATGATTGAATAGTCCTTCTGCCTTTAAACTTTCTGAATCTCTGAAGTTACGTAGTGAGAAGGATTTGCACTACTATTTCTGTTTTCCAAATACTTAGGGAAACTTTGTTATCCATGACCTAACCTTCATTATTAGGTGGCTGATATCTTATAATCTTCTTACATTCACCATATATGTTTTGTTATGAGTGATAAAGCACTTCTATTAAAGTAATCCATATGTGAATATTAATTAGAGCATCTCTTGAGGTTTTGTTTCTTATCTCGGAATGAATTAATGATTTTTATGACCAGTTTCTTTAAAGAAACAGGTTGCATTAGCATATTAATACCATCTACCAATAGACATTTGGAAGCACTCAGCCAGAAATGTGGACAGCAGAGAAATGAACTTAAATATTAGGGAGTAAAATTTAAAATGTATATTTATTACAGCATGGCATGTTTTGCTCATAGAGAACCAATGTCATTTCAAAGTGAAAGAAAAGGCAAGTCCTGTTTCCTAAAGCAATGATATAAATAGTATGTAATGCAGTAGAAAGGGAAATCTAGAACACAGCCCAAAATCTAAGTTTAAGTCTGATATTTTCTTTAGTTCAAGTCACGGTTTCCTGGGCCCCATGATGTTGCTTTTTCCCTAACTGCCCTCTGTACAAATGCAAGAATAAATCTGTTTAGGTTCATTTTCTACCATTTCGTGCAGAGGTGACCTATTTTCTACCTGAGAGTGAAAAACTATTAGTTTCTGTTTTGAACAGGAATACACATGATATGGCTGTGGGAAAACTTCTAGGCCTAGATGAAAAAGGAGTATTAGAATAACAAGATATTGCACTTGTGCAACCTACAATGCAAAAATATTTTCCATATATTTTCATGCTCTCAAATGTTAAAAATACAAACCAACGTACGTGGCAGCTTCTGAGAAATGAGGTAAGAGCCAGGATAAAACCATGCACTAAATCATTTGCTAAATTTCAGTTAAAGGAGAAGATGCATAATCAGTAAAAAAATTGTAAAGTATTAACTCTAGAATTGGGTCTTTTTCCAGGTAAAAGGAATGAGCAATAGAAAATTACTGTCCCAGGAAATGGTGTTAAAAAATAGATTAAAATAAAAAGGAAACGTTAGTCCATGATTTCTGTGCAGATTAAGCTGAATTGATTTTGGTTTGGGAAAAGCAAATACATGCAAAGGAATAATTCCTGTCATATTATTTGTTACTAAATCATACTGTAATTTCTCTGCATAGATATATATATATATATATGAAGAAAATTTCTATTACAGTTTAAATCACATTGAAGTTAACGCAAATGAAGCTGGGATGTACACTTACTGATTTAGGTAGGCATAATCCAGACAGAATCTGGACTGTTGCTTGTAAATAAAAAACAGCTGAAGATCCTTTTCGGACTTTGGGGGAGTCTTTACCTTCAGATAAAACAGATATTTTAAAAAGTGGAATGTCAATACATCTATCAGTACTTCTTTCAGAAGAAAAATATTTTGGACAAAAATAGGATACAGAAGTGTCACATTGTTTACTCCATGACGTCCATTTTGCATTTTTCTTCTGTACATCTCCTTCTATAGTCTTTGCTTTCTTTATCTGTCATCTCACACAAGAAATATAAACAAATTTACTGTACATGTAAAATCTTTCTCATTCGGTATATTTGTTAGCAAACAAAATACTTTTTCTGTCAGGATACAATAAATCTATCAATGTCACAGAAATTACAAGGAATTCTATAAACCATCCAATCTAATATTTATCCAAACATCCTAAACCAAACTCAGTATGCAAAATAATTTCAGTAGATCAGTATATTAAACTTGAAAATCTGTGTCATATATAAGTAACAGATAATCCCGAGCAACTGAACAGGAGGAACAAGATCTGAAGATTACAGGGTCAAAACTAGCTGCCACTAAGACACGATTCACTGACCTACTTATATGGTGACAAAAAAAATAAGATGGCAGTCATTACTGGTTGATTTCTGCTTGGACAGTATTTGTCAGTAAGTCTTACTCAAACGTTGTCCAAATGTAATCCAGAGAACACTTGTATTTATTGCAGTAAATTTTGGATTGGGCCCCAAAGTGAATAAATTCACTCTGTCAGATACACTGCCTAATAACCACTGCTTCTCATTCCCTCCTGTCATTATAATAATATGCTTCAGAGTGGTAATTACAGCAGCTAATACAGCAAAACATGCCTAAGATTTAACAAATGTGATGTGGCCTTTTTCAACACTTTTCTGTATTAATTTGTTACACCCTTTCTGTCATTTGTTATGACTAATTATGAGGGTGGTAGGGGAGAAGGGTAAAGGTTAGTGATGTCCCAGATCCTGTATTTGTTGCTACTGAGGAGAATGTAGCTTCTGAAGAAGCTAGCTTCTCTTTTAATGACCACTGGATCATTACTGAGCTAATTAATTTTGGAGGAAAAGAAAGAAGCCTGTGAACAAGTATCAGAAAGAGGGAAAGATACAACTTCTCACAATAGATCTTTCAAGTCTGCATTTTGCAACTAGAAGATCTTTGTAAAGGACATTCATTTCCAGTAAAGTACTGTAAACTGGTACATAATTTACAATTTTCATGTCTCATTATTAGAACCGTGGCAGCCATCATTTTGGCACACTTTATCCACAGGGAAGTAATTAGGGCCTTCTGGGAGCATCAGGGCAGTTCTGTCCTCTCTTAGGCTCATATCTAATCATTTATCAATGACGCTAACAAGCAAAGAAAAAGGAAAAGCACCAGAACAGTGTTACTGAAACATGGTTTCTTCTTCCACTCATGCAAGTTCCTGAAAGAGGTAATTTTTCCTGCCTTTAATCTTACTGTACTGTAATGGACACCCATCAGGATTAGGCAAATAAGTAAAATAAGATACATTTAAACTCTAACTGTGGGAGCAGCTCGGAACACCTGGCATTTGTTTTCAAGAGTGACCGTTAGAATTTGTTGTGCTGCATGTTTGCCAAGCCTTTGAAGAACTAGTTTTACAAGGTCAGGTTGGAGGATGGCCTTGTGTAGGCCCGGGAAGATGTGGCTGAAGACAGTCACGAATATGCGTATGGAATGTTTTTATCTTTAACTGTTCTGAGGACTGGCAAACATCCCAGCTGAGCCAGATATGCTCTCCTGTGTTAGTAGTATTGGCTGTATGCCATTAGTTCTTTCTAGACCTTTGTTGAAACATATGTAAGTTTGATCCTTTTATGAAATAAAGGCAATCTTGCACAGAGAGCTTGAGCGCTTGATTCAGTTGCCGCACTAACCAGTAAAGATAGTTTCCAAGTATGTGTGTTTTGCTATAAAATGATGCAGTAACTGGTTATAGAAAGAAAGTTGTCTGGTTTCAGAGCATACCGCAGCCACACATATTCACTTAGTGTACTTTGGAGGGCCAGATTCACACAGTAATTGTGGAGTAAAGAACTTAAAATCAGTAAATATGTCCCAAAGGGGTTATTTATGATTGCAATTCAATAGACTGTAACATTTTGACAATGACTGACAACCTTGATATTTATGTGACACCCATACCAGAAAAGACACTAGAGAATTCCATTTCAGAAATGTATTCATTCCTCAGCTTTGAGTTGCTTCCTTTTTCTCATTCATGTGCATATATACGTAAACAGGTGGATCACTTTTCAAATATGCAGCTAAGTTCAGCAAGGAAGGGAAAAAACCCACCACCTCAGTGGGTTTGTCATGCCAAAACAGAAAATGCCGTGCAGTACTACTGTCATCATCAAACAACAATACCTTATCGTAATATGACCAGAACGAGGTGAATGTTTCCAATTTTTAACAGGAAATAGGCCTATTTTTAGCACCAAATCACAAATTCAGTCTTAGACTCCACATGCTTAAAAATGCTGCATTTTTGCAGTGTACAATATACTGATATTTTGGCATAGAATTGGGACACTGCTGAGGGAGGGATGTGAGCAGCAGCATATTAGCACATTATCTACAAAATAATTCTTGTTTCAGTTTTGAAAACTGAAATTATTATAATTCCTTGTTAGCTCATTAGCAATTTATAAAGGTTCAATTGGACCACAATACTACCAAAATACTGCTTAGCTGGCTTGCTCATTCCTATAGTATGAGCAGTAATTCATAGAATTATGTGTATATATACTGAGAATTCCTCAGTAATTCGTAGAATCATAGAATCATTTCGCTTGGAAAAGACCTTCAAGATCATTGAGTCCAACCATAAACCTAACACTGCCAAGTCCACCACTAAACCATGTCCAGAAGTGCTACATCAACACGTCTTTTAAATACCTCCAGGGATGGTGACTCAACTACTTCCTTGGGCAGCCTGTTCCAATACCTGACAACCCTCTCAGTAAAGAAATTTTTCCCAATATCCAACCTAAACCTCCCCTGGTGCAACTTGAGGCCATTTCCTCTCGTCCTATCTCCAGCCACCTGACAGAAGAGACCAACCCCCACCTCACTACAACCCCCTTTCAGGTAGCTGTAGAGAGCGATAAGGTCTCCCCTCAGCCTCCTTTTCTCCAGGCTAAACAGCCCCAGTTCCCTCAGCTGCTCTTCATAAGACTTGTGCTCTAGACCCCTCACCAACTTGGTTGCCCTTCTCTGGACACGCTCCAGCCCCTCCATGTCTTTCCTGTAGTGAGGGGCCAAAACTGAACACAGGACTCGAGGTGCGGCCTCACCAGTGCCGAGTACAGGGGGGCAATCGCCTCCCTGCTCCTGCTGGCCACACTGTTTCTGATATAAATTCCATGGAGTACAGTTGCACAAGTGATGAATTTGCTGTACAGTACCAGAGGCTGTATTTTTATAAGGTGCTGACCTACTTCTCCATTATGTCCCAAGGGTTTATTTAGTATTGAACACGGCAGGAATGAAGCAAGTAGTCAGATAATATGCTAAAGGATATTTCTTTCATATCAAAACTCTGTAGGCCATCCCTTTGTTAGTCATGTTTATTCTCTTCAGGTAGAGCTGTAACCTCAGATGCTGTCAATTTGTCTGTCAAATGGTTGAAATGACCAGGCTGATTTTTTCCACCTGTAGGTACAGAAGATGTTGCAAACATTTATCCTGGATCTGGTCAATACTTCTGCAATCCTTATTTGGACTTAATGTACTCAGCCTGAGAGTACAGCTACAAGCAAACTACAGAAAAATGCCATTAATTCATGGTCCGTCAAATTACCCTTTCACAGTGTCCAGGTCAGTGACTAAGATGCATAGAGGTTTTACTTCCTCCTTATCTCACAGGGGTGCATTTTGCAGTTACTTGAAAGGCTAACCCAGATTTCTGGCTAGCCGACTCCTGTTTATTAAGCATATATGGGCAACCTGCATGATAACGTATAGGCCTGGCAAGACGTTTCCCCCAAGGACCTTATAAACACTGTGTACTTAAGGGGACTTTTAACAGCTCTTTTGAAAATTAGTAACGATTTATCATAATGTAGCCACCAAACAGCAAATCATCAAAACATCAGGGTCTCAGATTAGCCTCTTTTTTGTCTGGAGGTTGGCACAGACCCACTGAGCCCAGTATTTCCCACTTGGATCTGTAGGGCAAATGGGTCTCCCGCACATTCTCTGTACACTGGGGTCCTTTTGCGATCATATTTCTTAATCACAGCTGATAGTTAATCCATCAACAAAAGTAGGAGTGTTAACCAGGTTACTAGATTTTAGGACCTATGTGTAGAAAATATTTTCTAGTCTGGCTAACAAAATAACACACACATTTCTTTGCTTATGTCTTTGAATTTTGTTGATTCCAAAGTATGTTGTCTTTTGTTCTCCTTATCTTATCAATAGTTTTTTTCCACATAATTTCATGTAGTCAGGCATACAGCTATGCTCATGAGACTGAGGAAAATTTAACTTCTTTAACGCCAGTCTCACAAAACCGTCCAAATGGTTGGCACTCAACTTTTGCTTTCTTTATTGAGCTACTATTAACTCAACCCAACAGTCTTCTCGCCTTCCTTCTACCTTGTCCCCATCCCACAGGAAAGGGGAGTCGGTGAGAGGCTGGGTGGGTATTGTCTCGGATCAACCCACCACACCTACAAAACCCCAAATTTGAGAAAGAAGTTCAGCACAAAAGTGGACATTGCTGTGCATGACATGACATGGTTTCTTTGTTAAAGGAATTTTGCAATTGTTGGATACAATGAGACAAAAAACTGTTAGTGTTCATTTGTCAATGAATGAGAAAACATTGGTTCTCTTTCCAAATCAGCATCTTAGCAGACAGCTTTAAAAAAGACCTAGATTTGCCTATGAAAAAATTCTAGTCACTTTCAGATAGTAAGATCGTATTCATTTCACCAAAAATCATCCTCAGGAAGTGAGTGAAGACATTTGAAGCTTTTTAAAAAAATCAGCTGCCAAAATGACTTTATCCTACCTGAGATGAGGGTTTAACTTTATACACCAAAGTAGTCCCTTTGAAGCCAATGTTTGCTAGATCCGAGCATATATCATGTTATTCATGATAGGCATAATAACTCTTGACCTCACTTGCTACTCACCAGTTTTCCTAAAAGATTGCAAGTGCTCTTTCAAATGGCATAGCTATTTCTGAAAATACACAGCATTTTACAGGGCAGGATTCAATTAATGGTGAGCAAAATTAGTAGACTATGAAAATCAAAGTGTTTTTAGCTACAGACAGTGCAACAAGGAGTTGCTTGGTTTGCTATATTCCTAGGAATAAAACAGTTTTCCCTGTTCATTCCGGAAAAAAAGAATGAACTTATACAGTATAGTAACATATTTTCACATTTCGGGGAATCTCAGTGGTATTCCAGAGTTAAAATTTTCTTTGCCAAAGAAAATACCTTCCAGGCATACATTATACTATAAACAGAATATGTCACTAAGAAAGAGTACTAATGCATATTTAAAAGGAGTAAGTCCTTAAGGCAGGGGTATTCTATTCAAAAAGAATAATACACATTTTCTCATGAGAGGGTCACATACTGTTGCTGACTGAAAGTCTCCATGATGTTCTTCATCACAAGCCAGTGCACAAGTCAATAACCTGTTACTAAAATCTACAGTATTGCTGCAATCAATTCCGACTTGTATCTTAGAACATTTTCTTGACAACCTAAGGGTCTTTTCTTGACATTGTCCCAGTAATTATAGCTTTATTTTAAAAATATCATCAGATGACATTTTTCAAGTTCATATATACCTTATAGACCCATTACCATTTCTTATTTGACAGCATAATCAATTTATTTGTCTCATTCCTTATTACGAACATGTTTCATAGTCTCATACATTTATATTTTGGATACTTGGAGAAGCCGGAAAAGTATGGATAGATTAGCCTGCCTGTAAATACTGAATCAAGAGATGCTAAGATGGGTTGAAATATTAGGGTTTGGGTCTATCAATGCTCAGAGAATCTTTCAGAAAGGCAATCAAAGAGAATGATACTTATTTTAGAACTAGTCAATGAATTTGTCAAAGCAGAAAATGTTTAAAGGATTTAAGAGAAATAAAACCAAAATCTTCTGTGTGTCCCACAGTTGCTTTTTAACATGAAGCACAATGACATGATGCTTTCCCCTTCTGGAATCCAATCAGATTTGCCAATAATTAGTCAATAGCCAATAACCAAATTGAATGCAACTGCCTTTTCATGATCCTTGTCCCTGAAATTTCAGTTTCAGACTTCAGTGTATTCAAACAGAGAATTAGATTTTTTTACAATGTTCTAGTCTTCTATAAACCAGTGTGAATTTCCTCTTGAGAACAAAGAAGTGGTGTGTTTATTGGTATAAAGTCTTCTCTTACCTCAAGGGAATCGGTATACTGGAAAGCGTTTCTCTTAAATATTTCTCGTCTAAATATTCTACACAAGCAGCTAAGACTTCATGGAAGTTATCATGGTAGATACACTTTAGTCAAAGGACAGGTTTCATCAGTCCCAAATTACTAAGCTGAATATGGGCTAGCTTAGGGGACTGTAATAATTTTTGACATGCAGAAGGTCAGAGTAGATGATCCTTAATAATTTCTTACAGTCTTGATCATTATAATGAATAACATTGCACAAAGGTCTGATATTGTCAGGCTAATGGGGAGTCAGTTTAGGCAGGAGTAATGAGCTGTGTGCCATTTTACAATCTATGCATACCCTAATTCTTTGCCCAACAGTAGCAAACCCTTACTATTTATTATAGACATATAAAGCCTACTGAGAAACAGTAAGTGCATAAATGAAAGCTGCAGATGGGCTACTTTTCTGTCGGGTTGTGCTGACATTTTTCCACTGCCATTCAGACATTCCTGCGTTTCAAATTCCCAGTTTAGTTCTGGCTATCCTTTCACTGACTATTCTTTCAACATTGTTTCCCAGCTTTACTGTGAGGGCTTTTACTGTGATCAATTAAAGGTGCTAGGAAGAGTATGAAGAAAAACAACAAATTTTTTGTTTGTTTGTTTGTTCTACAACATGTCCGTTATTCCATAGAACAGTAAGCTTATTGTAACATTTGAATAAAATATCTAAGTCTCGAATCCACCTAATTCCTATTGTCAGACATGACTGAGGTTAGATTTTCAAAGATATCTGGATTCCTAACAGTGCACAGCAAAAGTTACAAAAAGGTAACAGCTGAGATCCAAGAAATGACAAGTGGAATAAGTGTGATAGAAAGATGAGGAAAGAATTATAACATAAAAAGAACGGTGAAGAGACATCTATTTTAGAAATATGATTTGTTATAGAAGCTCTAATACAACTCTGCAAATAAAGGTCATATAGCACATCAGAAGCCTTAAACTGCTCAAAACAAACAAAGCAAAAGAGAATAAAATAAAAGGAGAGCAGGCATATTCAATGAAAAAAACCTGAAGTATAACAAAATAGGAAATCGTTCTTGATAAAATTATAATGCTGAGTATGTTTTATGTCATGAAAAATGCCTGGAGAATGTAAGTCTATGCTACTGTTAGAGGAAGTAAATCCTTTCTGTCTGCTTACAGTGAACCCTCTCCAGAGAGTTATAAAGTTTTGACAGCAACTGTCTAAGTAATGGAATGACAAAAAGAAATACAGTTGTCATTTCAGACACCAACAATAGGAAACTAAACTTCTTTTTCATGAACTACTGTTCTTGTAGTCAAATTCTGCTGTCAGATACAAATATGACCTTTCATGTGATGGCAGCATTCAGCCTAAAAACAAACTGAAAGGAAGGTTTACCATAAAATAAAATAAAATAAAATAAAATAAAATAAAATAAAATATATGAAACCTCAGCACAATAAATATCATAAAAAGATGCAACAGAAGAATTGTGATCTTCCTGCTACTCTTAGAAGCACACTTCCAGCAGAAGTACATCATATTTTGGTACAAGAGAGGAATGAATATACTTGAACTTATGTACTTTCAGTATTATGTTAGAAGAAATGTCAGTAATAAAATTTGGTGAAGATACTGCATATACTGTTAGATAAGCTAGTATCTCTACTCACAAAGTCTGTGCGTTTTTTTAATATATTTTTTAATATATTGTATTAGATTATTATCTGAACAGAACTGCCCTTTTTATGGACATGATTAGAATTTCTTTTAGTCAGAAAAAGGAAATCAGTAAACATACACTGAGATTATTATAACAATGATTTTGTATTACTTGGAATGCTATATTCAGTTCTTGTCATCCTCCTTAACTATATATAGTAGGAAAGAGCTGATTTCAAGGCTGATGATAAGAAAGATTAAAAGTGTGGAAAGATTCCACTACAAAAAAATCTGAAAAAAAATGTTAACTTAAAAATGATAAAGAGAAAGACTATAACAAAAATATTGAAAAAAGTGTTCAATAGTGTGATTTAAAGGACGAAACATTCTGTTTATACCTTATAATAACACAACATAAAAGGTATTTAATGAGCTTAATAGCTAAACTTTAGAAGTAATTTTTTCAAGCTATATCTGAGATCAAGAACTTAAGATGGCTTTAAAAAGCAGAATTTAAATATATATAAATAATTGTTGTAGTAGTAGTACAGATAGAAGTGACTAAATGTAACTTTGGTCATATATACTACAATGATTATATATTATGTAGTGCACAGTGTCATGGAATAATTCAGACCAAAAGTAGAGTGGAGGGGAAATTGTATTCCTTGCCTGATGATACATTTCATGTTTTTTAAATATTGCTGTGCTCTAACAAGGCAAAAGTTGTAAACACTTTCTTTTAATGACTGGTTGAATTATTTATTTTTTTGTTTTGCTTGAGAGGGAAGTGACAGATGAATCAGAGACAATCATCAGTATACCCAGTAGCTGAAGTACTCTTTTAATGTGGGAGATGGATCCAGATTGTATTCCCCTGAAAAAAGTGGTACAGATTAAGCCAGAGAGGCAGAGAAAGGCAGACTCCAGCAGCTTTCAGCATGGTGGCAGAGGCAGATGGCACTAAGACGGGTTCTAGCCACTCAGCTCCTCCTTTGTTTTGGCTTTGCCATAAATGCCAGCCTAGGGAACATTTCAGAAACATTTCACTAGGCTTATGTAATTTTGCAAAAGTTCAATTTTTCCCATAAAAGCCAACTTCATAAAAATAATTACGAAGTAGTTCTGATTCTAACTGCATCCAGAGAAGCCTTGCATGTTTTCACAGTCTGTTCAGGCATAAGACATCACAGCTCAGATAACCAGATTATTTATTTATATCTTGAAACAAAGAACTCACTTTTTTTTTTTGTCATAGAGAACCTGAGAAAACACTTGTTTCAGTAGGAAATTATGAGACTTGCTGTCTGTAGTTGTCTAAGTTCTTTCTTTCAAGGTAATCTTGTTCATGATCAGAGTCAAGACACTGGGATATGTGTAGCATTCTTTTGCCTTTCCATAGTAAGCTTGTGATGCTACATCACTTGCATTCTAAGTTAGACACTACTGGCAGTTGTACAAGATACAAAACTTGGGGGTTTTGCATTTATAAATGCCATCAGCAGACAAAAAAGTGGACAGTGCTGTTGTGCACAAATATAAATTATACTGAGTTCAATTCCAACAAGAGAACAAAAACATCACAACTCAATACCATACTTCTGAGTTTTTCCTTTTAAATACCTGTCTTGTGGGAGTAAGCAACTATCATTTCTGGGTTAATCTTCTTCAAGAAACAAAGAAGGGTAAGCTTTATCCACTTATTATTTAGTTACAAGAGAATTCATTTTGTTTCAAAACTTTTGACATGCCTCTGAAAATCAATCTCAATAAATGTCAAGGAAAATGGAGATGGAGGTTGTTTGTCTGCAATCAATTTTTATGTGACAAAATAGTGAAATGGTGAGAAATAAATTTCTTTAGTAACACAAGTCATTCTGAGAGAGAGATAGATGTTCTAGATATTCTGGCTCTGTATGAAATTGCATTATTTATTTAGTGAAAAACAGAGAGTAGTGGCAATTATTACTTTTCTGTCGTAGTCTTAGAATATGTATGCTTGGTTTTTCATTGTCCTCTTTTACCATAGACTTTTCCCAAGGGTTTGTCTAATTTTTAAGCTGATTTGCAGTACTCAAACCATCACAGTGTGTATCTGAATTACTTTAATATGTAAAATAGAAAGGTTTAAGAGACAGTATTATTTTTCCCCTGGTATTGTTTTTCTTTCTGTATACTTCTTCATGTTTGACACTTCACCAGTTTTGGATCAGAACTAATATAAACTTATGAACCGTAGAGCAAGAAGGATATTCACAATACAATCTATTGATATTTAGTAAGTATTATAAGAAAGAAGAAAAGTAAGTAAAATTAGTTGATAAATTTGCTTGATAAATTTTGTCATCTTACTTTGGTTCTTGGAATCATGGGGTTTTTAATATGAAATACCTGCTATACATCCCTTTTCATCTATAATTTCCTTAAAATAGACACTTCAATATTTTTCTCCTTAAATTGCAATATTTTTTATTATCATTGATAAGATTTGTATTATTGCCATTATTTGTTATTTCTCTAATGAATTTGCCAGGAGTTGGGATCAGAAAAGGTTTCCCATTTTTCTCACACCTGGTGATTTGCAGTGAGGAAAATTTTGGGGTGTCTGGTAATTTTATTCTTCATCTTGTTGAAACTACATAGTCTAGAGAATAAGAAATGGTAGGCCTTATCCTAACAAGATGTCTAAGTCAAATGAATTGTGTCAGGGAATGCAATCTGTTTTTCTTCATTAACTAACTCAGATTTAGTTAAAGACAGGCTAGCTGAATCCCACCCTTCTGAACTAGGTAGAGGTAAACATTTTTAGCCAAGTTCTGTGAAACAAAAAAAAAATGTTGAAATCAGCTACTAGAAGCAGTTTTTCAAGGATTACTCATTCCAAATAAAATTTTTCCTTTATAAAGCCACTGGTTCTCCCTCCTTAAAAAGAAATCTTGAGAAAAAATAATACCAGTTGTGGACCATAATTTAAGATTAAATCCTAGGATTTTTTTATTTAGAAACGTTAACAAAAGCCTTTACTCTAGAAAAACACTAAGATTAAAAAGAAAAGCAACTAACAGTTTCCAACAACACCTCTCTAACACCTTTAAATCATTTCAGGAAACTATTAAATGTAGTTCTTTAGCAGTACTCCATCTCATGCTGGATGAGGAAATTTCAATTATATCATCATGTAACAGATTCAATACCAGACTGTGAATTGATAATTTTTCAGGCTGTTGCACACTTTTCTTGTCTTATGATATAACTGGTGGTTCTGGGAGCAGCATCTTACTTCAGAAAGATTTATACTTTGCCATTTGTCTTGTAGGCAGTGGAAGACGTACATCTTTCCAGATGTTCCCTGGATGCAAATATTACCACAATGTATTTTCATTGGCTCCATAGTTACCTGAAATGGCTTGCAAGAATCCTTGTTTCATGAATGTGCCATCCCTTAATGCTTACGTTGGAGACCGTGTTAATTCTTTTCCAGCTTTGTGGTTACACTACTTTTGTAGTGTGAATAGATTTTCAGAGTGTCTTTAAAGGGAATGTTTTTTCTCTCTCCCATTCTTTTATCATGCTGTGATTTGGTTTAGCTTCAGGGATTAATACCAGTGGAAATTCTGCTTCCCTTCACTGTGTACAAAACCAGCTTTGAAAGCATTATCTCTGAAAGGATACATTTAACATGTTTTGATCAGTGTTTCTTATTTTCCTAAGTTTATTAAAGTTGCTTAAACAATGCTAGAAAACACTACATTTCTCAGGGAATATAAATAATTGAATAGTTAAATTACTTTTTAGGTTAGTAGAAAGTTATAGCATGGCCCTTTGGTTCATCTAACAGTAACTTTAAGTAAAGATATCACGAGTTTGCATTAGAAACAAGAAATGAGGGCATGCCCTCCTTTTCAAGGAGGTGCTCAGGTTGGCTGTTTGGCATTAACCAAGCAATTTCCATTATTACAATGCTATTAAAAATTTTCCTTAGTGATGCCTTGAAGGAGCACTGTTTTAAAACAGAAATAGCCTTTTAAGCCTCTGGGGAGGGTAATCTTTATGAAGGAATACACCACTTCCTTTCTCCCAGTGATCTTCAAACCTCTAGAAAGCTGTGTTATATAGTTAAAGCTAAAGTCTACAGAATCCCAGAGTCACAGAACAGCTGAGGTTGGAAAAGATCTTTAGAGATCATCAAAATGGAGGAGGGGACCTCATGAGAAAGTAGATGGAAAATGCCAAGGTACTCAATGCCTTCTTCACCTCAGTCTTTTCTGGTAAGACTTGCCTTCATGAATCCTAGGCCTCTGAGACCAGGGGGAAAGTCTGGAGAAAGACAGACTTACCCTCTGTGGAGCAGGATTTGGTTAGGGAACGTTTAACAAACTGAACATGTGCAAGTCCGTGAGGCCTGATGGGTTGCACCCATGAGTGCTGAAGGAGCTGGCTGATGTCATTGTGGGGCCACTCTCAACTATCTTCAAAATATCATGGTGACTGGGGAGAGCTCCTGAAGACTGGAAGAAAGCATATACCAGCCCTACCTTCAGGAAGAGGAATAAAGAGGATCTGGGCAACTACAGGCCTCACCTCAGTCCCTGGGAAGGTTATGCAGCAACTAATCCTGAAAAACATTTCCAGTCACATCAAGGACAAGAAGGTGATTGGGAGTAGTCAGCATGGGTTTTTTAAGGGGAAATAATGTTTGACCAACCTGATAGCCTTCTACAATGAGACGACAAGCTTTGTGGATGAAGGTGAATGACAGCAGTGGTTATCTAGGTTTTAGTAAGGCTTTTGACACTGTCTCCCACAACATCCTCACAGACAAACTAATAATATACAGGCTACATAAGTGGACAATGAGGTGAATTGAAAACTGACTGAACAGCCAGGCCTAGAGAATTGTAATCAGTGACACAGAGTCCAGCTGAAGGCCAGTCACTAGTGGAGCAGTACCCCAGGGGTCAACATTGTTTAACATCTTCATTAATGGCCTGGACTCTGGCACAAGACTGTACCCTCAGCAAGTTTGCAGGCAATACAAAACTGGGAAAAGTGACTGATTCACTAAATGGTTGTTCTGCCATTCAGAGCAAGCTTGACAGGCAGGAGAAATGGTCGATGGGAACCTCTCAAAGTTCAACAAAGGGAAACGCAAACTCCTACACCTGGGAAGGAATAGCCTTAAGCACAAGTATGAACTGGGTGCTGACCAGCTAGAAAGCAGCTTTACTGAAAAGGCCCTGAGAGCTCTGGTGAACACCAAGTTGAACATGAGCCAGCAATGTGCCTTTGAAGAAAAGGCCAACGGCCTCCTGAGCTGCATTAGGAAGAGAAGAAAAGGCTCAGTGGGGATCTTCTCATGGTGTACCTAATAAAGTGAAGTAAAGAAGTGAAGAAGATGCAGCCAGAATCATCACAGTGGTATCCAGGGAAAATGCAGGAGGCAATGAGTGCAAACTGATATACAGGAATTTCTACTTAACCTATCTGCTGTGAGCGTGGTCAGTCACTAGAACAGGTTGCCCTCTGGTCCAGTTTATCCATCCTTAGACAGATTCAAAAGCTGACTGGATACAGCCCTGAGCAGTCTGCTGTAGCTGATATACTTTAAAAAGTGTGTTGAACCAGATGATCTCCACAGGTCACTTCCAACCTCAACTATTCTGTACCACGTTTGTCTTATCTTCTTCATTCTATTGCAATACCTCCATTTTCCCTTCTCTTCCTTTTTATTCCTTCACATTCTTTTAAAACCCTTCCTGATTTCCTAGGCTTTGTCTCCAAAATTATGTACGTCTTTTACAAGGCTCAGATTTGCCCACTATTTGTGGTGAGGTCTTGTTGTTGTATATGCTTTTCAACGAAGTATGAAGTAAGCTTGCTGGCAGAACACAGCCCCATAATGTGCTGTCTGTGCCCAATGATGTAGTACACCATCAAGCTGTGAATAGCCGATGAAGCCTCCAGCAGCCTCAGTGCCCCAGTTAATTGTTTGTTCAAGTTCCAAAACAGAGCTGACACCTGTGAAAACTTGGATTGTGTTTCTTTGTCAAGACATATGCATCATCCATAAATGCCTTGTTGATGTTTAATAGAAGAGATTCATCCGTGGAATATCTGTTACATACTTGCCTCTATTAGGTGTTTTAAAAATAAAGAGATTGCAGCACAAGAAGGTATCATTCCTTATGAATTACAGTGTGTCTGCTTTATGACAAAGAGACATAAAATTGGTATTGGTGATTGATCAGTGTTATTTTAGCTGCCTAAGACTTCAACTACACAGCTTGAACAGCAAGAAAGAGAATTATCTGACTGGTCTAGGCTATAAAATCATCTTCCATAGCGTTAGCTCCCAGTGCATTCTAATAGTTTAATAAACTTGTTTACCTAGGAACTTTTCATTACTTAGCTCATTTATTACTGTGTCAATAATTACTTCATTATTCTGAGGTCCACAAGTATTTTTTTATTTTAGACATATTAAGGTTAAAGAAAACAACTTAAAACTGAAAATTTTGAGATGCAGAAAAGATAAGAAAATAAACATTTTTCCCAGCAAACCCAATGACAACTCAAAAAAGCTTTTCTTTGTAACTGTCTATCAAAAGAAATAGAGTGAGCCTGTGGTTGCTTACTGAATAAAGAGGAGGAGGAGATTCTGAGTAGGGTTGAAAGCCAAGAATTTTTGAGTTATTGTTCTGCCTCTAATGAGACTTATTAATGTTTTTCTGTTGCCATGCACAGTGCTTAAAAAATTTTGGATGAGACCCACGAGTTCTTATAGGCTGTCTGCTAGCTATGGAGCCCAGTAGTGAAAATTTTAAAAAATAAACTGCCAGGTAGGCCTAGGATAGGTTTGAGCCAAAGCAAGTGGGAAGAGGACTTTGGAGAAGAGAAGGCAGAGATTGAAAGATCCAATTCATTACCTTTCTGGAGTAGCTTTGCCCAAAAAGTACAACTTGAAATTTAGTTTCAGTTGAGAGAACCTGCAGCTCTCTGGAATACCTCCATACTGTGGTTGCACTATTATGCAAGTTCTTACTTGAAGATACCCTTTTTTTTTTTCAGCATGGTTCTTAAAGTGAATTAAACTACATTAGTTAGTACCTGTACTTCTGTGCAGATAACAGTAGTTGCCTTTCTGAATACAGGTATACGTGCTCTATAAGTCCTTAAATTCTAAATAATTTTTATTCATTTTTTTACATTTTACTCATTTTAAATATGGCAAAAATAAGGATCTGATAGAAAGAATAATTTATCAGAGATCGCAGGATGGGTTAATTTTCAAAGCCAGTATTTGATGTGAAGTCTAGGTCAATGTTTAATTCATATATAACAATGTTATTTAGACTCATCATTTTTCCCTCTTATCTTAAATCTTTTTTACTTAGAACTTTCCTATTATTTGTATTAAAGTGAAAGGAGTGGATGAGTTGCTCTTGTCTTTAGCCATTTTGTATTTCCACTGAAGTAAATGTATTGCTCTCAACATTCCATAACAATCCCTCAAGGCCAGGCTGGCATATGTTTTAAGGGTTATAACACAGGGGTTTTTCTCCTATTCTTACTTTATTTTTTCTTCATCTTCTTGTTGATGTTTCAAACTCTTCTACTTCCAGGAAACCTTAGAATTGTGAAACAAAACATAAACCAATGCAATGATGCAGTCTGAGACCAAAAATAGCCTGAAACAAAATTCTATAAGCTGTTAACCACTCCATTCATCTCAGTCAGGGATGTGGAATTAGGCATTTTTCCATGATGGAACATAATGGAATTTTCTATTATGACATTCGTGATTTTCTTTAGCCCCATACTCAACATGAATTAGTTACAGCAGTTCTACAGGGAACAATATGATACTGTTCTCCCTTTTTGTCTTTCCTTTTCTGTGTAGCTGCAGCAAGCAACTCGGATTTCCTATTTGGCAGACAGCAAAAATGTATTTTTGAAATTCAGATGATGGAAGGGACTGTACATTCTCAGATGAAACTTTTAATAACTAGTAATAACTGTAAGACTCTTCAGTCATCCAATGAAAGGAGGAAGTGTTGAACCATGTGGAATCTAAGAATCCAGCCTTATAGAAGAAATAGCAACCTTTTTTTAAGAAATTGTTTTAAAATTAGAAGCAAATATTCAGAGCATGAAGGTTTTCTTCTATCTGGCACCACTACAGATGGTAAAAAGAGGGTCAACACAATGGGAAAGGCACTGATTATGCTATATAGGATGATTACAAGAATAGCCTCATCTTTTGCTACCCTCCTTATTTTTCTGGTAGTTGTAGATTGAATTTTCCATTCTTGCCTTTCTCCTGAGGGAAAATAAAAAAAAAAAAAAATAAAAATCCCTTCTACTTTGGATATCCAAATACTTTGGATCTCAGGCTTCAGAATATTTTGTAGCACACCTTCTTATTCTTACCTGCCTATTGCCAGCTGGTTTTCACCCATATTATACACATGAATCTCATTTTAGATAAAACCACCAGGCCCAACTTAGAAATCAGAAGCATAAGAAGCATTCTTTTTTTTTTTTTTTTTTTTTTGCTACAGAACCAATTAAGATAAACTTCTAAGCTGCCCTTCATTGCAAAAAAATGAGTGTTTCGGAACTTAGGTTCATATATGTGACTTTTTTTGCAGGCAGGTATAGGGAGTATACATGGTATAGGTAGTACAGGACAGGCGTAGGTATAGGGTAGCTTAGGAACTATCTCAGGAGAGTAAGACTTTCTGTCAGATACATGAAGCACCTTGGAGGTGCTTCTTCCTGTACAGGTAGTGTAAGTGATTAAGCTCCGAACTTCAACACTTCCATTTTGATGCCTAAAATAAATGGAATGAAATGGATCTTCACGTTTATATGTGAAGAGAAGCCAGCCCCACAGCCTTCATATCTTTAATCCCTAGCATTTTAAGTGTTACATTAGGATCTGCTGCTTGTAATCAAATAAAAGTAATTTATTTCCTCAGTGACACAGTCAACTTAAAAATCCATGGTATAGCTATACGAATTGATGGTCAGTCATGTAGTAGATGTTTGGAAAGTTGGTACTTCTTAAAACAACCAAATGAAATTATAGTTATATTTGTCCAGAATGAATCCCTACACAGGAGATGTCAGGCTGTTTCACAGTCCACTGATGCAATGTGTAGACGGGGAAAACCAGAAAAAACCCTTTGAATTATTTCAATAGCTATTTCTCTCCACTGGAATGAGCTTGCTTTATCATTCTTCTTGTGTTGATGGTGCATGTAGTATCATAATGAAAAAACACTAGGCTTTAGACAAGGGTCCAGCCTACTACAGTCACAGCCATTTTAACATTGTTTACTTTCATGGGAATCTGTGAGTACATATTATGCCAACAGAACAGCACAAAGTACCTGATAAGGCAATGAAACTTTTTTTTTTTTTTTTTTTAAGAGTTTGTCCAACAGAACTCTTCTCTAGTTTAGCCAATGATATGGGCGTTCACCACCAGACCTCCTTGTCCACCAAAGAGCTGTTAACTACCTTCTTGCAGTTAGAAATACTGTTTGAGCATAGAGAAGAGATCATGTTTCCTTGTTGTATGTGGCCTGTTCTTAAGGAACACTTCACTGCCCAGCAGCATGTTTTTTTCAGAGATATCTTTTCATGGGCACAATATAAAAGCTACTCACCCCTTCCCAATACCCTCAGTTTTGCACAAGAGTTGTCAGGGCGCAGTTTCGCACAGGAAAGATTGCAAGTCCCACCATTAATTGTAGTCTTTCTTTATGTAATACAGTAGAACTGAATGATTTGGGTTTTTTCCTCCAGTCTAATTGATGGAGAAGCAGTTGAAACTGGAGTGCTTTGCTAAGTGAATGAACAGTGCAGTGTATATAGAAAATGGGGTGCTGCCTAAGTGGCTGCTGACAAGAATAAGAACATCTATAGCTACTAATTCCTAAGGAATGTATAAAATGGCAAAGTGCCAAAAAATTGCAATATGAATAGACTGACAGGAAAATATGAAAAGATTCTGCAGAGCTGTAATGTGAACTAGAATGCATTTGGTGTTTGAACAGGGCAATTATTTGGCAAACTAAACATAAAATCATTCCGTTTCTGCAGTTTGACATGATTCTCAAGCATGGATGACAGTTAGATAGGAACGTATTTTACCTCATGGTGATGTTTTCTTCATGTATTATTTAGCATTTAATTTAACTTATTATTGACCTTCTGCTTTTCTTGCCAGTAGCTTCTAGTCATTTCTTGCTATCTCATATTTTTTCTAACAGCCATGGTGTGGTAGTACTGTGCTAGCATGGTGCATGGAATGTCACACCACCGGCAACTTGAATGTAGAGTGGCAGTGTCAAATCAGATATAAAACCCATAATAATAGCAAACAATAGTAAATAATCAGGAAATATCCTTTCCTTTTAAAAACAGCAACAGAAAAAAAAAAACAAAAAACCCCAAAATATTTTAGAAAATGTTAAAAGCGAGAATGGAAGACAGTAATAGTATTTAAAACATTACAATTAGCACATCCAAGTGTTAAGCTAAGCATGATGCTTGCAGGCAAATGGAGTTTCAGACTATGTCATTTTAAATAGCTCTTCTGAACATGTTGCAATTGGTATAACTTCAGATATTATGTCCTTTACTCTCTTTTTATCCCATTTCATTCCACTGCTTTTCAGGGTGATCTCACACTGTCTCCTCCGTTCTTCTCTTCTGTCTTGGTTTGCAGCCTTGTCAATTTGCCTCACATAGAACAGGCTTCCTTTGTCACTCTATTTCTACAGGTTTTTTCTTTAGTTCAATCTAAGAGAAAAACTTCTTCCTGGTTCTTTTTTCTTTCTGTGATTGCAGTCATGTATGTTTGTGAGTTCTTTTAACTTCAGAGAGTTTTGATATGCAACATTGCATTCCAACCTTATGTTTATTGATACTTAAATGAAGCCACATGGATTCATACTAACTCAGGTCTTGGTCCATGGTTTTTACAAAAGGCACATTACCTATTTTTGTCTTCTCAGTCAGGCTACTGTTACCTGATATTGACTTGGTGAGTAGTGACTCACTGACTACTGACTACTGGTGAGTAGTGACTCACTGACTGTCTACTACCCTCAGGAGATGACACTTATTCAATGTAAAATAAATACAAGTAAGATATTTTGTGATAGATATGATATAACAAATTTAGACATGGTCATTTTGTACTGATGATTTTACTTTTCTTTTTATTTTTAAGATGCTTCTATTAACAATACTAATAAAAATTTATAAGACAGGTCTTTTTTTACCATATGTAACAAAGCAGTACTATATGGAGAATCTCGGGGGGGGGGGGGGGGGGGGCGGAAATAATCTCCAAATATTAAGACAGAGTGATTATGTTCCAAGGAGTGGAAAATAACCAAATTTCTGTCCTCATCTAAAATTTCATGCTGCTGCCATGGGGTAGGAAAAATTGTCATTTTCTTGGAAACTTCTTTTCCCCTGCCTTCCTCTTGGAATAGTGCAATTTAAAAAAGAATTAACTTGGGAGCAGAATATGGTGAGAGAGACTGTTTAATGGGGAAAGTCAGTGAGAAGAAAAAGGTTGAAAAAGTTCTTTGAAGTCCTTTAGGGACATACTCCTTAGAGTGAGGGAGATGAAGAGGAAGGAATTTTTATAGCTTCTTGGACAGTTTGGAAAAAATGCTTTTACAGAGAAGGTCACTATGAATTTTTACAAAGACTCAATTAAAACTGTAAGATCAAATCAGTTATGAATTTCTATAAAACTCAGGCTATACTGTATAACATATACATATCATTCTAGCACATTTAGATTTTATTTAAGTATGAAATTACACTATTTGCAGCAGACATACAACCATATAGGAAAATACCATACCAAATTAAATTAAATGAATCAATGAATACTTTATAAGATCATCTTATTTTATTCTTTTATTTTTTGGTAAAAGTAAGTTTTACTTCAGGTGATACCTGGGCTATTTGCTGTTTTCCTTGAATTGTTTGAAGTTCAGAAATTACATGAAGGTCTACCTTCATTTAAATTTAACTAACAGTCAAGAATTTCCTGTGGAGTTGAGTCAATTTAACTATAACTGGGTGAATTTAAACACTGAAATGTTTGCTGAACCATGCACTGAATAGGTTACCATTTACATAGCGTACTGATTATGAACAACTTGGTAGAAAACTGTAATCTAAAATACCTATTATTTAAAGAATTCAATCCAGTAATGAGCAATTCCAAGTCTTTCAGAACATTACAATTTTGAAATAATTGCATATGAAACAAGGCAGTAGGTTCTACAAAATATAAGAAAAAAAAATCCTTAAAAATTAACTATAAGTTTTCTCTGATTCCCTCCCCCGCCTCATAAATATAAGGTCTACCCTATGGATATGAAGGCAGAACCGCACATATGAACCTCCCGAAGTCATATTGGGTATAGTATTCTGAGATGTGACTTGTGGCAAATTCTGATTCACAATATATAAGTAGAAAACCAGGTTGACTAGCAGAAAAGAAGAAGAATTTTATGAGGAAAAAAAGAGGTTCTTGTCCGGAAGTTCTTGGAACTTCTTGCCTGTTTCTGCCAGGATATTAGCATAAACCGATGCTAATGACTAGGTCAAACAGGAAAGTCCCAGTCCCTTAATGAACCACTCTTCCATCCTGTCTTGCTCAGGAAGAATATATATGATACATACAGTACAGTACATAAATTAACAGCTGATTTCCTTCACGTCTCCTATTTCCAAAGTGTCTTACAGATTTTAGAATCTTATGGATTATGCTCAATCTTTCCTACTGCACTACCTTCTCTCTCAGTACTTTAGTTATTTCTGTTCCAGAATTAAAAAATTCTCAATTAATTTCTTCCTTTGTTCATGCTAGGAAACCTAGAAGAGCAGACCTATCTCTAGCTCCTTGTTCCTTAACTGCATCAGTTGGCCTGATGAACTTCATTATGCATCTTTTGTAACCACACATTGCCATTATACATAGATACACAGCCTGATGACTGCAAATACTTAGCTCATCTAACCTTTCATCAAAATTTAGTTTCTATTTGATTTGGAACTGTTACCTGTGATGTATTGGTCAATGGTAACCTTAGGCCAAAACTATCAGATTTTACAGTAAGTTATGTTCAAAATAGAGATACTCAAAATTTGTACAAGCATCATAAAAAACATATGACAGGAAACACAGCATAGGGTAATGAAACACATGAGTTAAGATATTATTTTTAAGTGTGTTTATCCATAATTAAATCAATTTTAATTCTGGATCTGAGCAAGATTTCATAATTTAAGTAGGCTTTTCAAAATTTCTGATACCACTTATTTGTCCTTTTCTTCAGAATTCTATACTATATCACAAAATTGCAGAATGGTTGAGGTTGGAAGGGACCTCTGGAGATCACCTCATCTAACCCCCGCTCCTCAGGCAGGGCCACCTAGAGCAGGTTGCCCAGGACCATGTCCAGATGGCTTTTGAATATGTCCAAGGATGGAGACTCCACAACCTCTCTGGGCAACCTGTGCCAGTGCCGGGTCACCCTCACAGTGAAAAAGTGTTTCCTGATGTTCAGACAGCACCTGTTGTGCTTCGGTTTGTGAACGTGTCCTCTGGTCCTGTCACTGGGCACCACTGAAAAGAGCCTGGATCCATCTTCTTTGCATGGTCCCTTCAGGTATTTAAATGCATTGATGAGATACCTCTGAGCCTTCTCTTCTCTAGGGTAAAGAGTTTTGGTTCTCTCTGTATGTGAAATTACACGGCTGGTCCAACTGATGAACACAGACATAAAAATACCTCACTCATATAAACACAAGGTGCACCAACAGCCTCATTCTGTTCCCCTTTTGGGCTAATCGGGGTGAAAACCCATTAGTGGAAAAATCTATATATAGGTACAGCATGGATCCCCCCAGTAGCTGGACTCAGACACTCATTCTGCTCAGTGGCTGCCCCTGGATCCCAGTCTCCCCAGCTGCTGGCGCTTGGGCATACAAGCCCCTGAGGCTGGAGCCCCACTCCAGTTGCTGACACTCAGACCTACGCACACACACACGTAAACAGAGGGATACAGACACAGGAGTGATGCACCCTGTAACTGGACTTAGACAACCAGTCTATCCAGTTGCTGGCCCCTGGATCCCCAGGTCTCCCAGTTGCTTCACACAGGCAGACAGGTCTCCCCAAGTTGCAGGTCCAGACCTATGACTTTACCAGTAGCCAACCCCCAGATGCCATGGTCTCTCCAGGAGCTATCTTGGGCCCCCTTGTCCCTCCAGTAACCAACTCTCAGGCTTGTTGGTCTTTCCAGTACCCAGCCCAAACTTGTGGTCCTGTGGTCTGACTCCAGGTGCTGACGCTCAGACACCCATACGCAGACACACACACAGAATAGAGACCTTCACCCAGGAAAAGAGTTACAAATGAAGTTTAATTAGGAGACGGGACAGACTGTCATAGGCAGTGACCCCCTCCCTCGGTCCGTGAGGTGCCCCAGAGAGCTGCCTTGGGTGGCTCCTTGGTGTCCCCTAGCCCCTGGGCCTGAGGTGGCCCTGGGACACACTTACGGGGATGGACCTTTAATCACATAACCTAACACTGGTCATTGCTTTGTGGAGAAAATATTACAATTCTGATATAAGGTGGGAAGAATTTTTTGTGGAACAGGTTTTTAAGCATATTACTTAGTAAAGCAATATATATGTTGTGATTTTAAGATAAGAAAAACTTCCTTTACCAAATATGAAGTGAGTTGTAAATGAACTTATTCAAATTATCTTACATCTTTGTTCAAAACAAATCAGTTGGGGGCAAATACAAAGGGGGCAAATATATTAAAAGATTTATATGTTAGCTGGAGAAAAAAGATATGAAATTCAACTCTATTCTGCATGCACCAAAATTTTTGTTATTTAAAACCCCTTGAAAATAAAAGAACTGAAGAAAATATTCATTTTCTATTTGACTTTTTTCTTCTTCCATGCAAGAAGTACTCAACTGAATCAGAAGCCCTTTCTTTCAAAAAAAATTATGTTCAATTTACCTTGATAAAGGATTAATATTATATAAATCAAAGTATCTATATAATAATCAATATTTTTCTATAACTTCTGAACTTTCCCAAAACATGGTAGAGGAGAATTCTCATTTCAAATTTAAAGACTGTATATTGTGCTTCTTTTGATCTTATGCCAATTTAAAGTCACGGTTGACTTTTTAAAGTATCAAAGAACAAGTATATATATTTAAATCCATTTCAGGAAAATCTAGTTATATCTTGTGTGAGCTAATTTGATGATATGACGAGTTCAAGATAGAAGGATCTAAATGAGAAAGCCCAGCAATATTGCTGAAACTGACAGAGCACCATGTTCAGTTTTTAATGTGCTCTTGCCATGCCAGCAATTTTATCTTATAACATGATAGGTTTGGTTTCATTGTGTAAGACATTATAACTCAGATAAGTTTACGGAGTAGCCAAACAATACAATTTATCAGAATCTGCCTGTTTTGCTTAAATGAGCATAAAATGACTTAGCTCCTGTCAAGTGTATTAACCATTTATGTGTTTAGTGTATTATCAGTTTATGTCAGTCAACTCTGTCTACATCTCATTTATTGGAATACCTCTTAAGTGTGGAGTTTAGCTATAATAAATTAATGCATTTTCTATATTTCATAAAGCACTGCTTGAACACCTTGATGACCTAGCTTAGCTATCTAAAAGGCTTAGATGTCTAAGTCAAAGCCAGTAAGTCTATGCTGGCTGCACAAACAATGAATAGTTGTGTCATTCTGAAGTATGTGGCTAAGACACGTAAGATGAATTGCCCTCTTAAGGAATTTGCATATTTCTGGAGGTATTTGTGGTTTTCTGTAATTCTGTTGACAATGAAAAGAGCCCATATTATAAGCTAATCAGATCATTCTTAGTTTTTTAAATAGCCTAGCTGTCTAAATTGGTATGATGAATACCATATATTAAAAGGTAACTACATCAGTCATTCTGAGTTTTGGAAAACTGTAAAGTGTTTAAAATACATTTTTAGACTGTTTTATTTTATGAAACACACTTTTTTCTAAGGAAGAATGTCTTGCCTGAATTGAAACATTTTTTAAAAATAAATATATGTAGAAATATTATCTTGTTATGAAAAGCGGTTTTGTACACTATACACAGCACTGTTTCTCTACAGGAAAATTGTATTAATTAATCTTCTTACTCTAGTACCCACAGAAAAGAATCCTCAGCTCCCCTTTTTGTGAGCCAGTGGAGGTGATGATGTAAAGCTTTTTACATTCAGTGGCTAAATGCACCGTCATTTAATACTCTCTTGAAACTCCTTGGTGGGAATAATTTTCCTGACACAGGTACCGCAGAATGGCTGTGTTTTTACAGCAGGGTCAATCTACGATATTATTCTGCAGTATTTTTATAGTTTATGTCTGTTCTCTTTAAAGGTAACGTGGCCAGTGCAGCAGCATCTGGAAAAAAAAGGTCAGTCTCAAAGGTCAGCTGTTGCACACCTTGTTCTTACCATTTGGGGATAAAGAAGACTAAATACCCAGACTATTCTCATCTACCTTCACTGGGGAGCTTCTAAACTAGCCGAATATTCATTCTGCTTTTTCTACTGCATTTCTGGCTGCCAATTGTCTTGATGTCCTTTGTGACATTAAGCAAGTATCTTAAGCTGATCTTCCCCTCTTTTTGCTATATAGTGATATAAAGTTTATAAGAACATGAATAAATTGATTTAATTGATCATCTATGTGATTCCAAGTCATGTTAAATGGAATAGCTCCAGATCAATGACAAGAAGATACCATCTAAATCTGAGATGGTCCAAATTTGGATAGGTGTTTACATTTTTGATAGTCAGATAGTACCATGAAAATCAAAAAGATTTGTAGATAGGATTATTTTCATTAACACAGACTTTTTTTTTGACCACTTAATCATTGTGACTTCTCCAAGGAGGAATGGAATAGTTGTTTTCATATAAGTAAAATAAAAAATCAGAGTATTACAGAAATACGACATTTATACTTATCTTAGTAAGAAGTCTTGAGGATCAAACGTGTAAAAATCTGTTAGAAACAAGATCTAAAATTCAGAAAAAAAAAGGGAAACTCATAAGAAAAAAAAGTCATTATGAAGATGCCTGTCTGTGGTTGGAATTTGATCTTTGATATCCATATATCAACCTGGAAAATATGGGAATACTCCAATTTCCCTCAAAAACACTTTTCAGGTCAGATTCTTAATTATAATTTTAGTTTCAGTGGGAAATCTCCATTTGTTATAAATTTATAAGAAGATTATCATTAATAAATGAGTGATGCTGTCAACTTAGATGATGCTTACTGATTTATCATCTTCATTATTGCTTTGTTATTTACAGAAATTGGACATCTTTTCCAGCAAAATGAAGAAGTTATTAGGAGACAATGTATGAAAGTCTGTACTTTATCCCGTATCATAATCCAGAAACACAAGAAAGTGTGTTCTTTTCAACTCCCATTTCTGCTTATGACTGCAGTGATAAATTAGGATATGAGAAGCAATTTTCATATTTCTATGTAATTGAGGACTGACAGGAATAAAATACTTAAATAATTACAATATTAAAAATAACCATTTAAATTTAGATTCTGAAGGTCAGATTTTCAATGGTCTCAAACCCACCAGTTACTATCTAAGCACTGATGTAATTAGCTGTATTTCCACTTCATTTTATTTATTCCTTTTGCTTTACTTTTCTGTAATAAACTTAGTTCATTTGCTACCATTCCTTTACCATTTCTGACAGCCACACAGTGCAAGCATATAGTAAGAAGGTCTGATAAATTTATATGTCAGTGTAGATGGACACTCATATGTGATATATTTACTTAGCATAGGGGAGTGCCTGTTACACTAAACACCAAGAGTTTTTATTATAGATGTTGCTGTACTTTTATTATTGTAACTACTGCATCAAACTTTACAAGAAGTATGTTTCATCTTACATTGTCATACCAATGTGAAAATATTTGACAAAAAGACATCTATGGCCTGCAGGTAAAGAAGGGTATGAAGGCAATTAAAAAAAACCAAACATCCCTTTTCAGGGTTCCTTGCAAAAGGAATCAAATTATCACTTTTATTACATTAACCTAAGGTTGACATTAACTTTGTCTTCTGAATGCATAGCATAGAAAAAAATACATTATGCAGAGAAAGGAGTTCTTACACTTTTGTTTGTTTTGCAGCACTGTGGGACAAATGTGTCAGATGGGAGAGAAATGCTGGTGGGCAGACTGTTACACCCACATACAGAAATTCAGAAATCATTACATGTCCCTAGGTTGAGCCTAAATTAATAAAAGGATTGGTACACAAATGAAGGCAACATTGGAGTGACAGGAGCTCAGGTAAGGTTAATATTGAGAGGACAGTTGTATGCATACATTTTGGTGCACTGAGCCTCCAGGTTACAGATATTTTTGCTTATGTACGCCTTAGAAGATTGAACAAACAAGACATTTTACTGCTGGGAACTCTGGCTGATAACCACTCATTCATCTCTGATGCACAAAAAATACATATGATCAGAAGTGTCAAAATTATTTTCTGTGACAGAGTTTAGGATAAGGTAATTTAAGTACTAAAAGGCAATTTACATACTAAAAGAAAAACAGAGATTTCCTGGTCCTGCTGACTTTTGTGGTAGTAGTGAACTATTTTCTAGAATCACATACACTATACACAAAACCCACTTAATAACATGTACATTGATGGACCATCAAGATCGCGCTTATTTTCCTAATTGTTGGGGGGGGGGGGGGGGGGGTGTTGCAGGAATTCAATGACATTCATAGGACTTCAGTTTGCAGGAAAATTAAAATTATGTAGCAACCAGATTTGTTATGAAAGTTTCCAAATGTGCAACATCACTGCTATGCATAGTCTACAGACTCCAGAGAAATTTCAGAGTACCTAGCTGTCTTGCTTCTGCTTTTGTAGTACTTCATCTAAGTCTAGACTGCTTTCACATAGGCAGCTCTCCAAGAGGTTATGAACTACCGCAGGGCTTTTGCAACAAAATCATTAATTGTCTTGATGAACACTTAGAATATCATACAAAGTGTTCCTTACGGAAAGCATGAACAAAAAAAAATTCTTCCAGTCCACTAGAAATATAGCAATCTATTTATGGAACACATGCTTTTATTTGATTGTGAAATGGCTTAAAGAGTATGTTTGTGAATATGTGCACTGGAACATTCCTTTTTTGCAGAACTGTAATAATAAAACATATCTTGACATAGATATCTACTGTTATGTCTAAAAATTCACCTTGAATAAATCTTATTAAATAGTAATAGCATAGGAATAGCATTGACTGTATGGTAATAGTAAGAAAAACAGGTTATCAAAGATTTTTTCTCATAGGCCTATATCTTTCCCAGGTACTAGACACAGAAGATACATCTGATGGCTCACCAGTAGCCTCAGTCTACAGAAAGCTACAGGGAAGTAAATGCTGTACTTTAACAGCTTGATATCAGCAGACATTTTGTACAATTTGAATATGCCCTGCCTATCCCATTGTTAAGGGCTTTCCCTATCACTATGCTTATGCCAGAAAAAAAAAATCACGGCCCTTTTCTGGTCCCAAGGGCAAACAAAACAAATATGTATAACTTGTAACCATATAAATAAATTCTCTGCCTTCATTTTTCTATCCAAAACCAGGAAGTCTCCATCCATTACAGCGTGCTGAGAGCTCATGCCCAGGCATTGCCTGGGGCAGGCATGGGCTCACACAGTGATAGAATCGCTTGCTTTGGAGAGGACCCCTGAGGTTGCCTTGCCCACCCCCACTGCTCAGAGCAGGGCCAATTTAGTTAGTGTGCTCTAAGAACATGCGAGCGAGCATGTTAACAACTTAGCAGTTCCAACTGTTGCCGCACAGCATTTGTGCCCATCCCCTCACCCTGCTTATTGGATTTCTAGCTCATAGTCCCATGGGAAATGTTCTGGCAGGACTTGGCACATACCTGTAAAACTTCAGATGTTGATACCCATGTCATCCATATCACAGAGTAGAAGATCTGCGTTTCCAGAGAAACCAGCCAGCAGTTTTCAAGAGCCCTATTTTCAGAAGCATCGTATATCCACTCTATCTCTCTATTCACTCATTCTAATAGGCACTCTATCTTCTGATAGAAAAACTGTAGAGCTGGGCTCTTATCCCTTAGCTGCGGTAGTCAGAACTTAGAGCAGGAGGGGCAGATATGATCTCCAGAACTTTATTAACAATTATTTCTGGTCTGGAATCATTATTTGATAATGGTTTCAATTAAAACTTGTAAAATGAGAACTGAGTAATACTATCAAGAGGTTTTGTAGACTCTAAGGCACTCCTATTATTTTGTAGCCAGCACAGAGCTTAAAATTGCCATCCTTTGATTTATTGCAGAATGACATACAGAGCTGAAATAGCTTAATAATATGTCAGTGACATCAACTCCCCCAATTACATCTCAGATGTGCATGAGGGATAAATAAACCAGCAATCTCACTCCATTTTGCAAAGATAAATAAAATGTCTGGTTTATTAAAGGTATGTCAAAATAGAGGTATTATTCTGTGGCCTGAACATAGGCAACAGGCTAACCTTTCCTGAATTTTAATCAAGGTCAGATAATGGATCTGTGAAAATGCCACAATAATCTATGCAGAAAATAACTAACATAACACCTAATGGTTACTTGGGGTCTCTTTGGGGATCACTTGGTGTGTGTCAAAGACCAAATCCTAGTGGAAGTAGCAGGATAAGTGCATGGTACTTGGAGGCTAAGGTGCCTAACAGCTCTGAAGATGGAAAAGAAGTCATTTTACTTGTAGCTGAGCTGTGAAATTACAAAAGGGTTATGCTGTTCTCACTTTCTCCTGCCATGGGACGGTTTGCTTAGCACATTTGTATGCTTCCATATAACATCCTCAACACTAGCCATTGAAAATATACTCCTCTGACAGAGACTTTTCATTTGCTCTTCACACTCTTCCTTCTACAGAGCACAGACCTTTACCAGCGCAGCTCCAATTAATCTGTAATTTTGTTAGGGATAACATTCACAAAAGTGAATAGAAACTGTATGCACATCACACATTGAATAAGAAAGTCCTCCATTTTCATACTTGGAGCCAACCCAAATAGTATGTAGGTTCACCATATTCCTCCTATAACTTTAGAACAACCATTCACCCTCTAGTCAAATTCAGGCTTTATTATTAGAGTATATGTCTTCTGGTGATTAAATATGATGTTTCTTTACATCAATGTTTAGTTAGACAACTTTGAACTTATCAATGTGTTGCATTTTTTCCACAAAGGATTTATGTAGTAAAGAAAAATAAATCCATCCATTATGAGTTTCAGACCTTAGCTGACAGCACTAAACTCAGCCTCCTTCAGCTGCATAGTCCAATATGAGATATTAAGAGGATAAATGACAGATAAAGTTATTGTATCAAATGGATCAATAGGGCATTAATATTTTTTTTTCATTTCTGCTTGTTTCTTAGCTGCAAAATAAAGTCTAGGTAATATTTAAAGGCATCAACCAATATTTAACCACTTACTATTTAATGCCAAGTCTGAGGATATTCAGTTTCAAAATCATTTATTGTAAAGTGATATTAATTATTCTTTGGAGAGTTATAATTTATGTACTAAGTTTACTCTTCTCAAACATTTTCACCAACAAAGCATAAATATGTGAAATTCACAAACATTGATAAATGTTAGCTTTCTTCTATTATTCGTAAAGTCAAAGATTTATTGCAAAAGAATGTGTTTACCTCAAGTTAGCATATTCAGCATGTTTTTACTATGCTTGCAATTATTCTTATGCGGTAGATGCTATCAGTGGATCTAAAGTATAGCCATATGAGAAAATTAAAATGCATCATGAAAGAGCAGATAGCTAATAGTATTAGAACTTTTAGAAGTAATATTAGCATGTAAATATATTTACATAACTAATAACCTGACTGCATTACCAAATTTTATTCATTTAACCAATAAATTTGATTAAAAACTGCAAAAGTAGTCCCAGGAACATAGAGTCCACTGGTTTCCTAATCATCTGCTCATTCTACTGATCTACAAAATTATGCTCCCTGATACTGAATTTTATCTAGCTTCATGACTATATTATTCACTGTCCTTGTTTAAAGTCTAGCTTAACATTTACGATCTTTGCCTGGCATGAACTAGCTATGACAAAATTATGTTTCCTGAAGTTGAGCTGAGCTTAGAACCCTTTTTCTAATTCCTTGGCAAATGCTCAAAAGTGAAATAGAAAGGCATTAACATTGTAATGCATAGGAATCCCTTAATGGATTTAAAAGGCATTTACAAGTCTTGACTACTTCTGAACTTCACAAACTTCTAAGCTCCAGCTCAAAGAGAAGTGCAAACTTCTAAGTTCAAATACCAATTTCTGTGGATGTGCAAGAGCCTGTCCATAGGTGCACTGGTGACTTTGCTGTCCAAAATGAAGCTAGGCATCCCAAGGCTTGGCATCTCTGGGCAACACAGCCTGAATGGCTGTCTTGAGCTTAAGCATTTGCTTTCCACCTGATGCCACTTTATAAGCTACAGTCGGAGGTCTACATAAGTCCCTGAGGATTTTTTTTTTTTGACCCAATGAATATATTAGATAGTCATAGAACATAAAAAATCTTCAACATTAAACACTTGCTTTCAAAACAGCCAAAAGTAATAGACAGGAACTTCAAGAGGAAAGAATCGGTATACAAATTTCTGCTATGGTTCACATAAAAGGGAGATTTAAAAACAAGTCTATGCAGTCTCAGATGGCAGCCATAATCCTCAGTTAATGCCATGGGGACAGTAAATGAAAACAATACATTTGCACAATTTCTAATCTTTGTCCCTGAATTCCCATTCCTCTCCTCAACACTTCTGATTGGTTAAGTTAGTATTTGGGTATTTATTTTTATAGCTCCTATATCTGTTTAGTTTCCCAACTTGTTGTACTGAAGGTCTAACTATGAATAAGCGCTGTGTATTCTACTATCAGAAAGACACCTGTAAGTGAGAGATTGCACCATTCAAATCGTAACTTTTAAGTCATTTTGTGACCTAGCTCTTAATCTCTCTGTGCTTAAGTTTGCCATCTATAAAACAGAAAACTGTATTTCCCTAGCTCATAAGGGGGCTGTGAGGATAAGTATATAACAGATGCAAAAGTACTGTAGTTAAGTACCAGATACAGGCAGCTATGGAAGATGAAGAAATTCCAAAGATAAAGGTCCTACACTGATAAAGAAAATGAATCATGGACAGTCATATTTAAGAAACAATGCAGCTTTAGGAAATTGCACTGAAGTATATTTCAAGGCTAGAACTTAGGAAAGTAATGGTAACACTTTCACGTGAGAGCTTATCTATAAAATAGTCTCAGTGCTTGCTTACATTTTTTTTATAATACTGCAACACATGCTTAAATTAATACAGTAAGGAAATATTAAACACCTTTTGAAAAAAAGTGCAGGACCAGAAGGAAGAAAAAGAGAAGACAAAAGCACCTATCCCTTTCATCTATATACAACAACGCTTCTTTTTTCTAGTGACAGGTCAGACAGTAGAAGAAGAAAATACAATTTTTAGGACAAGCTAGGAAGTTGTGGATATAAAGCTTTTAGTATGATTACCAATTCGAATTATTTGAAAAACAAATCTTTGGAATCTTTTGAAATTAATACTTTTTAGATTTCTTCTCCATGTAAGCAAACTCCTAGGAAAAATCAAATTCACATTCAAATGAAAACATATGTCTTTCCTGAATCTCAACTATTAGAATGTCCCATCATTTAGCATTTTACTGTCACAAAATTTGATATCCGATTTCCCATTACTCTGGATCACGTTACAGAATGATACTGTTGCAGTCAGGGTGGGAGGAATAATATGTATTTCAGTCTCCCCTGCTGATATCTTTCTGATATAAAGCATTATATATCTGATATAAAGCATTTCAATATTAATTGAAAGAAATTATGTATTACAAAATAGTTGTCCATAGTCTTAAGGATTTAATTCATAAAGATAGGACAAGAAAAGACATTAGGTTCTCCATCTTTTTGCTCAGTAACAACTACAGCAAAGATCTCTTCCAAATGAAGTGACAATGCTGCTTACTGGGGATGGCTTTTATTGCCATATTTTGAAATAACCCATGTCACATCTGAGACATCTCAAAAAACCGAACAGCAGCTATTGCTTCACGACCAAATTGTTCTATCTGTCACTAAGCAAGACAACCAGCTTTGAATTCACTTTTCTTATTAAATTGAGCTATTATGTATATGGCCCATAAAAATCTCAATTTTTCTGTGAAAATGAATTAATAAGAATTTTGGAAATCACTGTTGCTAATAGCACTTCCAGATAATAACCAAAATGGATTAACCAATGAAGCGGAAAAACACCATGTAGATAAAGTAACACCATACACAGGAGAGCTGACATTGTACTTAGATCTATGAGCCTTAAACAAGGCAATCAAGCAAAAAATTTAACAGATGCCTAGATTTGTGATGTAACAAATGGATTAACTGATGTCAGCATTTTAAGCACTCTGAATAGCTCTTAAGGGTACTGCCCGAAGAAATGTCAGTGTTAAAGTACATTTATTACTTCACTGGGGAGATATAGATTCACTCAGTTACCCTTTGATTTTTGAGCTCAATAGCTTTTACAGAAGCACAGACATTATATAAATTATATATTTAAAATGGTTTCACCTTGATGGGATTAAATAACTCTTGTCAAGATGTGCATTTTAGCTGTTTGACCTACCACTGAGTTTCAAAACAGGAAATTAATATTCAAGAAGAATAAGAAATAGATTATAAGGAAAACATGAGAAGCTTGAATTTAGTTTGAATTTTTCTGGTGATTATATTTGTTTGATTTATATTTATAGTGACTAGAAGGAAAACCAGTGATCAGTTATTTTAATATGATTTTTTGGTGTGCCATGAACTGTTGGCACAATTTACTCTCAGTTGTCCTACTGAGATAACAATATATTTGTTTATTTGAAAGTTCTGTCAAATAATTTGTTAAGTAATTTGGGGAGAATAAAATAATAGACTTATTTCCTAACACATGCAGAACACTATCTATACTTTTGAAGCGCTAATTTAATTAGGACATTTTCTAAAAATGGCTCCACCTAAGACTGTATAAGAAAGGCACTGAAAGATGAAATTGCTAAAATTTTACAATTACAGTTATTAAAAGGCAAAGGATTAAAGCAAGACATCTTGCTTTTCAGGTCAGAAAATCACTTGAGTGAAGATTGGTATTAATAAATGTGTAAGCCTGATTACTTTGAAATGAATGAGTAAAACTGAGGGAAATGATCAAACTCTTAATTGGAAGAACTTTCACATTTCAAAAATACAATTCTTGTCACGGAGCAAGACAGGATAGTTAGCAGTCCAATAACTGGAATACTTGCCAGTGATTCAAAAGATGCAGGTTTAAGATGACATAAGTCATGGGTCAAGGTAAAAACGTAGAGATCACTTAACAATTATGTCATGGGCAAAAGAAACTTGACGTAGGGAAAATTAATTTAATTTATTACCAATTAAAATACAATTGAATAATGAGAAACAAAGATTAAAATTAAAACAACAGCTTACTCCCCCCCTCACCACTTTCCCAGGCTCAACTTCACTCCTTCAATCCTAACACCTCCACCCCCTACCCCAAGTGATGCAGTGGGGCTGGGGAATGGAGTCCATAACAGCTCCTCTCTGCCACTCCTTCTTTCTCACACTTTTCCCCTGCTCCAACATGGGTCCTTTCTTTGGGCTGCAGTCCTTCAGGATTAACCTACTCCAGCATGGACTCACCACGGGCTGAAGTACAGATAACGGCTCCACCATGGTCCTCTTCACAGGCTGTAGGGAAATCTCTAGTCTGGCACCCGGAGCACCTCCTCCCCCCTCTTCTGCTCTCACCTTCGTGTTTGTACTGTTGATTCTCACACCTTTTTTTTTTCCCTCACTCCTCTCTGCTCATTGGGCATTTCTGCCCTTTCTGGAGTACGTTTCCCCCGCGGCGCCCCGGCCTTGTCTGCGGGGCCGAGCGGTGCCCTGGGGTGGGCGGGCTGGAGCCGGCTGGAACCGGCTGGAACCGGCTGTGTCTGGCACAGGGCAGCCCCAACCGCTCCTCACAGAGGCGGCCCGGCAGCCCACCTCGCCTACACCTAATACAACAACTGGTTTCAATAATAACACATTTAATCAACTTCAGAATTATTGATTTGAGCTATTTTGGTAAGTTCTTTCTTTATTGGCATTCATAATCAAATGCACATCTGCTCCCTGTGAACAAGCATTGTTAGGAGTTCTTAGTACTGATTATTTTTATGTTTATTTGATGATTTAGCTAACCTAATATTGAGATTAATTTGTTGGTTCCAAGATTTTATCTTGATTTGTTATTGTCTTATGCGTGTAGCAATATTAACCAGAAGTAAGGATACTATATGTTGTGGTTTAACGCCAGCCAGCAACTAAGCACCACGCAGCTGCTCACTCGCTGCTCCCCCCCACCCAGTGGGATGGGGGAGAAAATTGGGAAAAGAAGTAAAACTCATGGGTTGAGATAAGAATGGTTTAATAGAACAGAAAAGAAACTAATAAAGATAATGATAACACTAATAAAATTACAACAGTAATAATAAAAGGATTGGAATGTACAAATGATGCGCAGTGCAATTGCTCACCACCCGCCAACCGATACCCAGTTAGTCCCCGAGCAGCGATTCCCAGCCCCCACTTCCCAGTTCCTATACTGGATGGGACGTCACATGGTATGGAATACCCCATTGGCCACTTTGGGTCAGGTGCCCTGGCTGTGTCCTGTGCCAACTTCTTGTGCCCCTCCAGCTTTCTCGCTGGCTGGGCATGAGAAGCTGAAAAATCCTTGACTTTAGTCTAAACACTACTGAGCAACAACTGAAAACATCAATGTGTTATCAACATTCTTCTCATACTGAACTCAAAACATAGCACCGTACCAGCTACTAGGAAGACAGTTAACTCTATCCCAGCTGAAACCAGGACACTATATCATCTGTATTTTGGCATTGTTGTAGATCTACTGAAATACACCTTCAAACTTAAGAAGAATAATTAGATGACAGTTCCCAAGAAGACCCATGAAAATGTACAGCAAGCAAACATATAAAAAGGTCCACTAGAAGTTGAAGTTATGAATAAAGTGTAATTATTTAACTCTTTGGTTAGGTAGCCATCGGAAGAAATTATCAAGGAAGAAATCTCCCTTCTTGTAAATCTGTACATTGAAAATCATATGTATGTGTCACAGTAAGTGATAGCAGGGATACCAAATTATTATTTCAATGTAAATCTATACATTAAATAGACATCTCTTATTCTGTTTCTCCTCTGAAATGAATCAACTAATCTCTAGTTCAGGTCTTAAGAAATACAGTAGGCTAAATAAAGATCATAGAATCATAGAATCATTTAGGTTGGAAAAGACCTTCAAGATCATTGAGTCCAACCATCAACCATGCCCACTAAACCATGTCCTGAAGTGCCTTGTCTACACTCTTTTTGAATACCTCCAGGGATGGTGACTCAACCACTTCCCTGGGCAGCCTGTTCCAATGCCTGACAACCCTTTCAGTAAAGAAATTTTTCCCAATATCCAACCTAAACCTCCCCTGGTGCAGCTTGAGGCCATTTCCTCTCGTCCTATCTCCAGCCACCTGACAGAAGAGACCAATCCCCACCTCACTACAACCCCCTTTCAGGTAGTTGTAGAGAGCGATAAGATCTCCCCTCAGCCTCCTTTTCTCCAGACTAAACAGCCCCAGTTCCCTCAGCCGCTCCTCATAAGACTTGTGCTCCAGGCCCCTCACCAGCTTCGTTGCCCTTCTCTGGACACGCTCCAGCCCCTCCATGTCTTTCTTGTAGTGAGAGGCCCAAAACTGAACACAGGACTCGAGGTGCGGCCTCACCAGTGCTGAGTACAGGGGGGCAATCACCTCCCTGCTCCTGCTGGCCACACTATTTCTGATACAGGCCAGGATGCCGTTGACCTTCTTGGCCACCTGGGCACACTGCTGGCTCATATTCAGCCGGCTGTCAACCAGCACCCCCAGGTCTTTCTCTGCCGGGCAGCTTTCCAGCCACTCTTCCCCAAGCCTGTAGCGCTGCATGGGGTTGTTGTGACCGAAGTGCAGGACCCGGCACTTGGCCTTGTTGAACCTCATACAACTGGCCTCGGCCCATCGATCCAGCCTGTCCAGGTCCCTCTGTAGAGTGTAGATGTGACAATTCAAGTCTATGAACCTCACTTTGAGAAAGGAAATCTCGGCTTTCTGCATCCAGGCCTTTTACATGCATGGAAATAAACTATCCCTTGCTCAAGAGCTACATGCTTCACTGCCAGAGCACCACCAGTGCTACAAAGAGCTGTAATTCCTGAAGAAATATAAGTTATGTTCAAAAGTATCAGGAGAACATACTGCAGATGTGACAGCATAAGCTCTTGGCAGGGCAAGCCAATGGAGAAACCATTTTAAGTGCAAGCTAATTTAGTCATATGCAAATTCATTTTTTTTTAAATCAAAAAATTGGGAAAAATAAGTTTTTATGCCACTTATGGACTTATCCACAGTGAAGAAGACCTCCTGTGCTAAAGCAAAACAATTCTCTGTACTACACATGATACAAACTGAAAGAGTTTAAGAGGTATATAGGGTTCACAGACATGGGTCATAGCTCTTTCGGCAGGCATGTGGGGAAAATCAGAACTCCAAATTATTACACTTAAAGGATAAGGTCAACAAATGAAGTTATATCACTCAGCGTGGACAGATGGAAGAAAAAATATTAATATAAGACAAAACAGAACACAGGTAGTCAATAAAGTGGCTGAAAAGACTATGCCTAAACTGTATTAGGAAATTGGGTGTAGCTAGAGGGAAAAATATAAACTATTGCCTACTAATAAAATAAATTATTACTTAACAGAAGAATTACTACTTAACAAACTGAGTACTATGAGTGAGACAGGTATTCAGGTATTTACAAAAGATTGTCAAAAATATTCACAAGGCAAGAGAGGCTAGATAACAAAATAAATTTAATGAAGGAAAAAACTGTAATGAAAGAACAAGGAGTAATAACATATTTGCATTAAATACTGTTGCGGAACACGGTAAAAAAGTTAGTGTTGGTTTTAGTGCTAAGATTGTGTTGAAGACACAGGATTAGATTTAAATGGTCACAGATACCTCTACAGGACTTTTATAAAAATATTTCCTTGTGCCAAAATATAATAAATTGTACTTCTGTACTAACAACGTAGCATACATTCTTAGAACCATGATAGATGTATTAGCTTTCATATGTATCAGATATATTGGCAAAGAATCACCTGACATACGAGAGATTATTTTTTAATGATGGTTTTGTTGGTAAGGTGATAGAAGTTTACACTGGAACAGCTGATAACAAGCTTAATCAATTTAAATTATGTTACATACAAGTTTATAGTTCTCTAACACAGATTACTGATTTCCAAGACCTTTAAAAATATTTGGTAACATCTAATAGCTCTAGTCAATGAAATTAAATTATGTGTGTGTATTGGCTTTGTGTGGCAAGGTTTTGGTAGCGGGGGGGTACAGGGGTGGCTTCTGTAAGAAGCTGCTGGAAGCTTCCCCTGTGTCCGACAGAGCCAATACCAGCCGGCTCTAAGACAGACCCGCCGCCGCCCAAGGCTGAGCCCATCAGTGATAGTGGTAGCGCCTCTGTGGTAACATTTTTAAGAAGGAAAAAAAGTTGCGGGACAGACAGAAATGGCAGCCAGAGAGAGAAGTGAGAACATGTAAGAGAAACAGCCCTGCAGCCCCCCAGGTCAGTGCAGAAGGAGGGGGAGGAGATGCTCCAGGCGCCGGAGCAGAGATTCCCCTGCAGCCCGTGGGGAAGACCATGGTGAGGCAGGCTGTCCCCCTGCAGCCCAGGGAGGTCCACGGGGGAGCAGATCTCCACCTGCAGCCCGGGGAGGACCCCACGCCAGAGCAGGGGGATGCCCAAAGGAGGCTGTGACCCTGTGGGAAGCCCACGCTGGAGCAGGCTCCTGGCAGAACCTGTGGCCCCATGGAGAGAGGAGCCCACACTGGACCAGGTTTGCGGGCAGGACTTGTGACCCCGTGGGGGACCCATGCTGGAGCAGTCTGTGCCTGAAGGACTGCAGCCCGGGGAAGGGACCCACGCTGGAGCAGTTCATGAAGAATGCAGCCCATGGGAAGGACCCACGTTGGAGAAGTTCGTGGAGGACTGTCTCCCGTGGGAGGGACCCCATGCTGGAGCAGAGGAAGAGTGTGATGAGTTCTCCCCCTGAGGAGGATGAAGCGGCAGAGACAGCGTGTGAGGAACTGACCATAAACCCCATTCCCCATCCCCCTGTGCCGCTGGAGGGGGGTAGGTAGAGAATCTGTGAGTGAAGTTGTGCCCGGGAAGAAGAGAGGGGTGGAGGGAAGGTGTTCTGAGATTTGGTTTTATTTCTCATTACCCTACTCTGGTTGATTTGTAGTAAATTGAGTTAATTTTCCCCAAGCTGAGTCTGTTTTGCCCATGAAGGTAATTGGTGAGTGATCTCTCCTGTCCTTGTCTTGACCTACAAGCCCTTTGTTATATTTTCTCTCCCCTGTCCAGCTGAGGAGGGGGAGTGATAGAACGGCTTTGGTGGGCACCTGGCAACCAGCCAGGGTCAACCCACCACAGCGTGCTAAGTTTTGATTTTGTAAGACAATTAAGAATTGTTTAGGTCAAAGGTGCAAGGCCTATCTTCAGAGTATTTCCCAGGACAGATGAATTCTACAGCAAAGGTTTTTGGACCTTTCTGAATGAATAATAATCAGAAAACATAGTGAAAATAAAATGACAGCATAGAAAAATGGAAAAAGATCGACAAAGAAATTAAAAAGAAAATGAAAAATGTTCTTCATTTACACAGGTAAAAAGGACAGCATAGATGGAATAAATTTAAACTAATTTAAATTACTTTAAATGGTCCCCAATATTTAAATGAAAATTTAGCCTTATGACATTTTACATCTATATAAACAGTCAGTACAAGGTGTCTTCCTCCTTAGTAGGTTTTGCCAGTACTAATATGGCTACTGATTATGTCCTTATAATGTGTGGGTAAAGTTGGTGTATAGCTTGGTTTTTTTCTTCTTATCTCAAATCTGGAGGCGAACACAATGACGTACTGTATGAATTAAGGTGCTATAGTGGGACATCAGGAAAGGAAACGACATTGGCAAACGATGAAGCAGTGAAACCTTTTACAAAGAAGCAGAAGTGACAGCAGTGGCCTTTGACAGATCAAAACTTAACAAATGGCTTGATATTATAGAATTTGTGTTTCATCGCTTATCAGGGAAAGTGGAATGTATAAAAATTATCTTTTCTAGGGGAATTTCAGAGTCATAAAATTAAGGCTGATAGCAGTATTGGCTAAAAATAAATTAAGGTAAATGAAAGAAAAGAAGACTTGGGCATGGCCCTGAAAATATGGAACAGATGGAAATGAAATAATAAGATTTAGACTGTTTGCTTACTTTTCTTTTAACTCTTCGCTGGTCTTAATAGCACTTGGAAAAATCCCATAGGAACATTATATTGGAAAATATCCAGAGGAAAACAAAAAGCAATAGATCTTTAAGCTCAACCTCAATTAAGGAGTATGATTCCTGAATAAATATGAAGGACTTAGATAAGAGTGGCTGGAGACTAGTAAAAATTTATGAAAGAGGACTTGAATAATAAATGAGTGATTAACGTAAAGAAATAAGAATTAGATATTCAGGATTATATCAGTACATAGCATAAGTATTCGATAAAAGGTTTTAATAGAGTCTCTGCAGATAAATAAGAACAGAAGAAAGGCTTTGTGTCTCTCTCATGTCCTCTTTCCAGCAGTGGCTGTAAGTGAGTACTTAGACAAGAGTAAGAAAACTGCAAACATACTTCAGCTTAATGTCCTATTTTCAGCTCAGTGGCTTGCTGATCTAGACAAGGTTTCTATATATTTAGTAACCTAAATCCATTTCTCTTCTACAGATATGACCTGTTTCCTTCTGTAGGCATGCAACTTTTTATTTCCACTGTGCCCTTTGACGAAGAATTCCATCTTTCAGAGGAAAAATCTTATTTTCTTTGTTTTGATCTGGCTTCATTTATTAGTCTCTAGTCTCTGTCCTGCAAGAAGTACTGAATCCTCAAACCCTATCCACACGTCTGTGACACTCATACCACTCTGTCATATCCTTACTCTCTTTTCCAGACTTACAAATTTTGTTCTTCTCTGCACTGGAACTGATCCATACTTTTGATCATCTTTGTGTTCTCCAGTTTTCAGTTCTACATTATCCTTTTAGAGACTGAGAAAACCATAAATGTAGACAGTATTCAGGGTGTAGATGAACAGTCTTATAATAAAGTTTTTTTGTTCTCTCTTCTTTTCTAATAATTTTGAACATTTATTTCTCGCTCCTACTGAGCACTGAGTAGACATTTTACGGAGCAATCTGCAGTAAAACAAGATCTGCTCCTAAATGGTATTGGTGAGTTTAGAATCTATCATTTTGTACGTAGCTTTTGCAGCTGCATTTTTTCATATTTATCTACACAGAATTTTATCTGTCATTTAACTTCCCAGTTACTCAGTCTCATAACTTTTCATATCTTCAGCTGACCCTTGTCCTTATTACTCTAAATAATCTAGTATCTTCAGCAAAATTTTGTGCCTTTCTACTCTGCTTTACATCATTTATGAATATTTTGAGCAACACAGATTGCAGCACATATCCCTGATGTGTTCCACTGCTGACATAACTCTGAAATAATTTACTCTTGTTCCATTTCTTATTTTAACCAGTTACTTACCCATATGCAGACCTTTCCCTTGTGCCCTGCCAGTTTGAATTCTTTTGCTGAGAGTATTTGACAACATTCTTTTGGAAACCCAAACAGACTTATTACATCCAAGTTTACACTGGCCCAGTGTTGCAGAATCAGTCACTTCTGCTGTTTGGGAAGGCTTGAGCAGAAACATACATGTTACTCTTTAAAATGTCAACCTACTTATCACATGTAATATAGGGTAACACTTCACATACGATTGCTGAGTTGCAGAAGCAAAATGTGGTGAATGGCATTACTCCTTTTTCCGCTGAGGGTGTGGGGACCAGCTGTAGGTTACTGGCAATGTGCATGTAGCACTGCTAGAGCAATCCTCCTTTTTGCTCTTCCTTTCTTTTTCTTCTCATAGGAGCACTGATATCATCCTGTGCTTGTACTCTCTGCTACAGACTGTATCAAACAAGTTTCCCTTAACAATATGATTATGGACTATCTTGGAAAGTTTGTGAGGCCGTGTTGACTCTTCCCAAGTATAACATACTCATTCATGTGTCCACCAATTCTAGCTCTTGCAGGATTCTTGTTCCATAAGGATTAGCAAGGACAATCTAGGATTCAGTCATGAGAAATGAAACCCAATACAGTGCTCAGCACCTTTCTCACAAAGCTAAACTAATAATGGTAAGGCAGTTTGGTGGTTAAAATCATGCAAATTGGTGTTCTATTTGATGTACAACCTGCATTCGTGAGAACTACTTTCTCCACTGAGCCTTTGGCTAAATATATCTAAATGTTGGTATTGGTTCATTGGCTTTAATAAGCCTGCTGCTGATATACGTCTCTCCCATCAGAAACTGCAGACTCAACATAACAAATCCATGACTCTCATTGTTTTTATAACTTCCCCATATTTTTTTTATATTTCATACACATTAATGGAATCAGAGTTTGGGATTTTTTCTGGAAAAAAATACATTATTTGGATCTGTGATGAATAACTGTCATTCAGCAGACTGTAAGGTAAAGATTAATACGAATTTACGAACAGCCTATATATTTCAGCACAGCTGCTATTCTACAGAGAAAAGGGATTTCTAAATCTTTACAGATATGATTCTCCCTCACTTGCATGACGTTTGCTCTTTGCAGACTTGACAGGGATATGAATAACATATTAGTAGGCTAGCCTGAGGGGTTTTGGCTAAAAACAGTTGGTCCGTGTTAACTTAGAACTTAGTTCTGGCACTAAGATTAAGCCCTGACTGACACCATTTACGCTCTGACATAACATACTTTTAAAGCTCTGAAATAATTATACAGGGTGCCCATGCTGCACAATGATCTTCTTAGCCACCACGACCATTTTTGCTGTGGATATTCATTGTATGAATGTCACACCCTTATTTAGGCATGCAATTTTTGGAGAAAACAGATGAAAGACCTCTAGAAATTGCCCCACACACCAGTGCCCCCTGCCACAGCTTTGTCAGTCCCATCTCCTGATCCTGCCACAGGACTGTGAGTGTATTCTGCACCTACTACATCATTCTCCTTTCCCAGCAACCTGAGAGAGCTTTCCTGATTAACTATAACTTTTTTTGTGAAGGCTGTTCTCAGCATATTGCATATCTCTACCAAAATCTCAGGAATTCCATTCTAAATTAAATGTTCTCTTTCTCAAAGACAGCCTAACTAAAGACTGTATCCAGCCCCATAACTCCCAGAGACAAAGACAGTGTTGGAAAAAATTTCCAGACTTCAATACAAAAGATCTTTTTTATGTCTGAGAATTTGACACATACGCAAATCATCAAAGGAAAGAAAGGAAAAAAACATAGGTAATAACCAGGAACATGGCAGTCAATTTGATTGGGTTCTGCTTGCTTTTGACTCAGCACTAATGCAAGCAGTAGTAAAATAAGATGAAGAGTAAAAAGGGTAATTTATCATGCTTTTGTTCTGGGAAAAACATTAAGGCAATAATTATCTGTGAATATGTATTATAATGCTAGCAAAAGCATGCAGACTGCAGCCAGAAAACCAGTTGTAATAAAGCCATCTCCCTGGCTGAGCTATCCCCTGAGGTTTTATGAAGACTGAGTCAATGAGGAAACATTACAATCTTTTCTGAGTCAAATTGCATATACTAACAGAGATTCATGGTATAGCTGACCATTCACCAGTCTAGTAAACCATAAGCTTGTGCTCATATATAAAGACTCTGTGTGTGTGAGAGAAATTAAAAGTTTTAGTCTGGAGATATCCATTAACTCTGTCATAAGTAGAAATTTTAAAGAAATTAAATTGAACTTCGGGATGAGCTTTGTGAATAAGGCTATTTTTATAACCTAGATCTTAAATAATTCACAGAATAGTGTCTCTGGAAAGCTGTTGAAATTTACAAGGTACATTTTTGGGTGAATTATTGGAAGGACTTCTGAGGGGCGCAGGAATTTTTCAGGGTAAGGGAGTATTTCGCATGTCGGCATTGCCAATGTTTTAAGAATAGTGCTCTGAAGGATTAATTGTATAGCGTGCACTAACCAGAACACTGAGCAAGGCACAAACAGGAAAGAGGAAGACAAGAATGTATTTGAAGAGTTTTCACACAAAGTTCCTGTTGCTAGGGAAACCACTTCCTTCATCTGTACTTCTTCCAAATGCAGCTTTCTCAAGGTCCCTCAGAAAGTGCAGATCACAATTTGGTATCTTGTGAAATGGAAAAAAAAATCATGTATGTATATATATGTATATATGTTACAGAGTAAGTAGTGGAGTTTTTTTAATAATCCACAGAAACTGTAGAAGATTCGTATTTTCAACATCATTTTGAAGTTCACAAAGAAACCTATACACTGCAGCCATTGTATTTTCATTTTGTTTGCAGGTATTTTTACCTTAATCAAGTATTTTTCTTTGTGTGTGCCTAACTTCCACTGTGGCAGTTACACCTAAACTCAACATTTTTAAATAATAAATGCATAAGATGTCCTACTTTTATTAATCACTCACTGAATCCTTCAGCTTGCTACGTACTGTTTTCCAATGAAGAAGGAATAAATCTGGCTGTGCATATAGCTGCCTGGCTTGAACTCAGGGCTTGACCCAGAAACCAAACAGATCTACTACAGCTGTGCCTACAGGCACACTGACAGCATCAAGCTTCAGCAAGCACTGCCTGCCATCACTCTGCCTCATTTAATCTCCTGGTTCAGTGGAGTAGAGAAGTTCACAGATCTAGGCATCATTTCTGGTTGAGAAATGGTAGTTTTTCAGTATCTGTCATCTCCTACATAAGACAGAAGTCTCTCCATGTGAGTTCTTCTTCCACTCCACTCTGCCCCACATTTGACTTAAGAAAAACCAGTTTATGCCAGCAGTGGAAGGGTAGATCAAAGAAACACTGACAGAATGATTTAAGGTGGAGAGCAGAAATTAACAGCACCATTCCCCCTTTCAGACTGGAGCCCACCATGTCCACAAAGCAAGTGTAGCTCTGTCTTTCAAATGAAGTGAGAACCGCAAGCATAAGTGTGCCAAGAAGGAGACAACTAGGCTTACTCCGTGCTTAAAATACTGTCTTCTGTCTCCTAAGAAGAGAGAGGGAGAAGACCTTTTAGAGCTGAACTCTGGTTTCAGCTTCAAAATAGAAATCGGAATTTGAGAAACACTTACTTTAAGGTTTTATCAGTGTGTCAAGATATGATGTAGGACAGGTTCTAATCTGGGTTTAATGTGTAATATAAACATGTGATTGCTATTTTGTGACTCTGTATGACATGTTCAGGAGTTTGCTGTTGTTCAATTTCTGTAGCATATCTGCTAGTGAAATAGCATGTGTTGTCTTTTTTAGCACTATGTTTATGCATATTCTTCAAACAAAACCATAATAAGGTACTCCAGTTCTTAAATTTAAGCATGAAATGCTTTGCCAAACTAGAGTCAAAGAGAAAACTGATTTTTTGAATTGGTTTCTCAAAGGTGAAAAACAGGAGGAACCAAGAATAGGTCCTGAATCAAAATTAAATAAAAGAAACTTTAATTCCTATTTTCTCTCTATTTCTACTTTTTGGTTTTGATTGCCATTGACAACATGTTGATTGTACAGGAATAAAGGAAGACATAGCCACAGTTGAAGGACATCTCAATTTGTATCGGAAAAAAATGTTGCTATTTAGGCCAAATATTTTGGTTAGAAAACAAATTTGGTTGAAATCTGACATTTTGGAAAACAAAACCAAATTGTTTCTTGGTGGAGAGTCAGTAACACAAATGATAAGTGTTTGGATAGTGACAGGTACTAAGGTGTTTGTAAGGAAAAGGAGTTGTAAGAAAAAGGAAGTTTTTTCCAGCATCTATATACCTTCATAGTTGGTAGCCCTTGATCAGGCTTATTCCCCATTACTCACTGCACAATGTCTATTTCCCATTTTTAAATTAAACACATACGAGATACTGAGGGATTCCCAGTGCCTGGGATTATGGAAGAAAGCGTAACTTGTATTCTGCCGCCTTTGTGAAATTTCTTCTGATGCTTGGTAAGACTGAATTCGCTAGACAGACTCATGGCGGGAACTAAACCGCCAACTGGTACCAGAGTGCCGCAACCATCACTAAGTCTCATGGTTATCTAAACTAATCTGTCTCCTGAAGTTCTGTATCCACCACAGTAACTAAGTTGTTGGTATGTAATTTTAAACCTGCCTGTGGTGGACACAGAATGGAGTGCAGGCAGCCAGGGAAGGGACAAGCCTGTCCGTGTGCGTGGAGCGGCCCTCCTCCTCCTCCAAACTTTTTTCCAATCTCACCCTCCAGAAGTTACTTATTGCAGCTGGGGTCGGCATGCTGGATGCAGGCCAGGCAAGGGATCTTATTTTTAATCACGCTCACTGTGCAGCCATCCCTGAATTTGAAATTCGTGTTGTATGTTGTTTCAGCAAACTGATAGGTGCTGAGATGATAAACTAGCTATACTTTATCACTACTAGCTGTGCAATCAACAACAAAGTAACTGCAGTTTCTAAACAATACAAAACATAAGCTCAAGAAGATGCAATGGAGAAGGTACCTCTTAAAAATGGTGACCAGTGACTGTTTTAAGGTGGCCTGTGATCAGGTATATATCAAGAGCATATCACATTAAATGTTTTAAACATCAGCGCTGGCTGTGTGTTTTTCCCCATCTGAAACAGACTTTTGATGCCACACTGTTTAGTAGTTAACATGTTTTGGTAGCTGGTAGGATTTGCTGCTGCTTCATCTTTTTTTTTTTTTTTTTTTAATTTCATCTGTCAGCTGTAAATTAATAACTTGATTTCTGAATAGTAGAAAAGCCATTCTCCAGAAGCCGGTTAAAGAAACTCTTCCAGGTAATGCATAAAAAGAAGAGGAGGATGACTCTGTTCTATGTCTCTATGATACTTATCTATAAAACTTAAGTAATGGAAGAAATTAATCTACAGATTGGCAATTCCCAGCCATGTGCTTGGATGAAAGAGAGAACCTTCACAACCCTAAAAAGAAAAGGGAGGAGGCACTCAGTCCTCTCATCCTGAAAATAGCTACAGAAAGGGTGGTGATGCAATACCCAACATGTCCACAGAGCTCTGCGCTTCCCCTTTTAGGAACATCACCAACATTTTAGGGCCCACCTCAAGGAGGTCCAGAACAAAATGCAATGACATGACATGGATCGTTCCTGAGAGAGATCAACCTAGGATCATCACCCGCATGGCAGCAGCAGGTCTGTGCGACGCCAAACTGCTGTACTACAGCTGCATAAGTCTGGCACAGGGGAGGAAAGTCCAACAAGACCAAGACCAGGCTGGGTCCCCAAAACAGTTCTGCCACATCACACTGTACTGCTGAACCAGGACCAGTTCCCATCCAGTCTATGAATCCTTGTATCCATAAATCAGTGGTACCATTCTCCATCTGGAGAACAATGTGATCTCAAAACTGAGAGGAGCTGATTTTAACAGCCTCCAGAAACCTGCCAGAAATAAATCAGTGTGGCATTTGTCACCGGGACAGATGGCTTCATGGAGACTTGTGACACTGCTGTCATGGCAGCAGGTTAATGTCTCTTCCTGGAGTGTAAAATCGTTTGGGTTTTCCTGAAAACACTTTAGGGGCATGAGGCAGCCTTTTGCATCAGCTCTCAGGGGTAACCTCACAAATTAGTGTAGCCGGGTCACTATACTGACTTACTATAATCACATTATTATAAATAAATTCTAATAATAAAATTACAACGTTAATCTCATCAAATTAATACTCTCCATATTACTAACCCTAAACTTTCAATGAATCTGTCTTTCCGAACTATGTGATTGGCTTAAAGTTGATGAGATTTGTAAAAAATAATGAGGTTTGGATTTCTGCTGTTCAGTACATATTCTGAACCTTGAAATGTCAGCAAACATAATGTCTAAAAAGACACTAACTTAATAAAAAGAAACTACAGAATGACACTATATGTTAGGAAAAAATATTTCTGATATTGCTTCACTACAGGCTTTAATAAAAACACAATGTGTAATACGGAGTATGTGAAACTTGACATGCATATCCCTATAATACCAGCTTTACTTAGTTAGATACAAACATTATCTGCATTTTAAAAGCTGTACTTTTTTTACCTTGTGCATTGTTATTGCAACATTTCATTTTGATTGCCACAAATTGTCTCAGAGTTCGGGGTAAGCTTTTTTTTTTTTTTTTGGTATTAATACCTTTCTGTCTACTGTTGCTGGACTGACGCTTCTTTTTGTAATGATCTGTTGTGATGACTGAAAAGGATGATTGATGGTGTTTTTCCCCAAGATACTTTTAATTGAATGTTTGACAGTTTTCTATTCCTCCAAACACTTCACATCCACTATTTCTGTGCTTAGTCTCTGTCTTCATTTCATCTGTCTTGTCAGTCAAGGTTGGGGGGAAGAAATAGGTATTTTATCATCTCCTTTTTTAAAAGAGGGAAGGTATAAAGAGTGCTTTTCTGTTTCTTTTTTACATAGATTCTGTTGGGAAAAAAGCAAAACAAAATTATTCATATATTAAGTATTAGCTTTATGTATGAGCCTCATTTTTATTCATATAAATAATAAATTTAAAAATTATAATTCATCAGACTTGTTCCTCATATATAATCCTCATGAACAAATCTCTACAATGTTAAGCAAAGTTAAGACAAGCATGCCTTGGCATTTTAATTCTACTAAAATTCTATTGTGCCAAGGTGTTGGTTTGCCTTTTTCTCCCCCAGCATATGGGTATGTATATTCACAGTATTACAATTTAACTACTGCAAGTACTACTTCAGCTCAAAACCATGGATAGTTTACAACTCACCTTCTGAATGAGAAATATCTTAAAAAATACTTTCAGAAGTTTTAGAAGTAAGAAAAGAGTTTCCCGGTGCTGGACAGAAACATTTATTAATTCTACTTTCCCTTGAGTTTGAAAGTGAAAGTGGAAGATGAAAAGCCCTAGACTTTTGTTTTGAAAATATGTTTGAAATATTCACAAGCCTGAAATTTTATAAGGAAGATCCACTTCCACCATCTGTTGACTTTAAAATAAATGCAGTAAACTTGTCAAAATAATTCCCATATTTGAAAATACTTTGTTTGCTTTCAACAAAATGTGTAAATTTTTCTTGCTGGGTTTGAATTTTTATATTCATATCTGTAACTGCAAATAATTTTTTTAAAATAGAAAGTATAACAAAATTTTCAAGAATTATCAAGACAAAGCATATCCAGTCAAAGATATTCATGGATTAAAGAGTTCACACGTTCATCAACCAGAAGAAAGAATCACTTCGTACTTAGATGAAGGAATGGAGTTTACTTTTTTTACAAACAATAGGCTCCAGGGTTCTTTCTATTTCTTTGGTCTGCGGTCTGGAAGAACAGTTGCATGCCCTCAGTGTTTATACAACTCTTTTGTCTGCCTTCAATGACCTCATTCCAAAGGGGAAATGTAAAAACCTGCTCCCTGTCTCTCAGAGTGAGGGTGAAAGCTTCTTTCAGATGCTACATAAATCTCCCCAGCTCCTTTCAAATTAGTTTCCAAGACCTCTGGAAAATTTCACCCACTGTGTTTGAAGTCCATCAGAAAATGGGCCCCTGTTTTAGGGGAATATTAACAGGCCATTTTGGGGTGCAGACTTTCCTTAAGCCAGTTCCAAGTGTTTCACCTTGGAAGTGGAAGCAGAACTGGCATGTGAAGAGGACCCCAACCAGCACTCCCAGCTAATCAGCCCAGCAGAGCATCCTCCTGGCACTCCACTCCTGAACTTCTCTTGCTGCCTTGTGGACCTTTCGCACTTGCAGCTGGGTTGAAGAGCTCTGCCCCGTGTTGTATTGCACCCTGTAAACACACCTCAGGTCTTGATTTGGGGTCTGCCAAGTGGCTTCTCTTGAGTGCCTCCTTAACATTTAGCTAGAATTCTTCTCTGTTTTTTCTGACTGGAGGCAAATTACTGTGAAGATTCCAGTTGGAAAACTGAGTACTAACAAACTTTCTATTCAGCATTCAGTAGTGAATTCCTACTAGCTTTGAAGTTATGAAATTATACTTAATTCCTCCCTTTTATATCACACTATGAAGTATTAACATCCAAAGAGGGCTAGTATCCTTGCTTTAAAAAAACCTACTGTGGTTTTATTGTAGGTTTGCAACTCAGGACAGGCATTGTCCCCTGTGGTGGACTACCACTAGAAACAGAGACTGCTATAAAACTATTTGGAATTTCATAACCTTATGTGGAATGATTGCTGGAGGTGACTTATCGGTATGACGCACACCCGGCCTCAAGGGAAGGTGAACCTCCAGGGTGGAATGCAGGGGACACATAAAGAGTCAGTTCCATGGTAGTTCCCTAAGCAACATAACCTGCAACTTTAAATGTTAGCAACACCAGGGGAGCTTGGTATGCTGACTCTGAAAAGTAACACAGAGGGTGGAGTGGAGTGGAGACACTGCGGCCAGGCTCTGTGATCGCCGGGATAGGGAACGGGAACGATAGGAACAAGAACGGTTGGTCCCTGCATTGAATCCACTGAAGCAAGGAGGAAAAATAATGGGGGTTCTGTCAACCTAATGCCCTACTTCTGATTTATATCACATGTGCCCAGTTCTGGGGTACAGACATGCAACACCATGTCCTTTGGGTGAATTTTGCTTATTATAATATCATTATAATACCAAGACACACCTCCATCCCAAAAGTTACCCACATCCAAGGTGCGACCACCCCTCACTGAGCATACGCTCTGGATTTTTTCTAGTATACACCTTTAAAAGCAAAGCGAGAGAACTTTATACCAATCAAAGTAAAGGTATGTATGACTAGAGTCACTCAAGCTCCACCTAAAAGGAAAAATAGGTTTCAAAGACCCCAAAGAGGAAGACTATTAGGGAAGATACCATCATAGACAAGTCGGGAGGACATCGCTGACTTCTGGGATCAGTCGACGGGCTGAACCTCTCTTCCCCTCCATAGGGATGCCTATTGGGTGAGATTCGAATACTCGGCTGTACTGAGTCCCCGGGAAACTTAGAATTCTTTAGAGCTCTTTTCTTCCATAATTTAATGCGCTTGTAGTTGACTGTTTATTCATTTGCATGTGCTTTGCAGACAGTGTATTTATCACCAGCAATCCAAAAGATCCTGTACTCTTGCTTTTAATAAACTGCACTGCTCATTAATCTAGTTGTGATAGTTCGTTAACACAACCAAACTCCCTAAGTATGGTAATTCTCGAGCATTGAACATGGCTAAACCGAGAGTGCAGTGTGCTGTAAGTGCATCTGTCATCGTGATAGTTACGCGAACGGACTTATAGCGCTGAATTGGACATTACTCAGAAACTAAACCTAGCCACCCCCAGCCCCTCTGACATCTGAGGATAAGCTGGAATGCAAGGCGGTTTATTTTCTGCCGAATTGCTTTTCTCTGTAACACAACACCTTATAATGGCAGTTTTGGGCTTGGAGTGTTTTTCCTTTTAGTGGATAGGTACATAAGAAAAAATTCTGAATATGGTGAATGATATTTTAAGAAAGGAAGGGAAGGGAAGGGAAGGGAAGGGAAGGGAAGGGAAGGGAAGGGAAAAAGAAAAATATGACAGTCTTCTGTTATTGTTGTTGTTGTTGTTATTCTCTTTTTTCTATAGCAGTGAGCTGAACTGTAAAGAACAGAAATTGCTGATGTAAGGACCACAGGGGAAATTCTTCTCTCAGTTAACTGATGCAAGCCCCATTGACTTCAAAGGGAGCTTCAGACATGTAACTGAGGATAGAATTGACCTCAGGACTTCAAGTCAAGGTCTCATTTCACACATGCATCTAAATCAGGTCATGAAATTCCTGAGATTCTGCTGTGTTGTCAGTCAGGTTTTCAACAAAGCAGCTATCTTTTTTCTGAGAAACATAGTGTCTTCCAGCAAAAAAAAAATTCTCTAATCTCCAGGCAATTTCTGATGATGCTGCATAAACCATAAGAAGGGTCCTTTCATCAATATTTAATTTTTGTTGTTCTAAGTCTGTCTTACAAAATCATTTGCCTTCTCACATATCTTATTTCTTTCTGAACTATTTACTTAGGAATTATACTCCAGGCTATATATACTCTTCCATCTGTGCACCTATATTCTGCTCAGCCATGATGGGATTTAGTGGCAGTACTCAGTCACGCAGTCTGCAAAATGCTGATGCTTATTATTTCACCCAGACAAACACTTCTTTGTGTAACATTTGCCCCACTCAAAACAAAAAAATCACTATTTTGCTGCTGTAGCTGGTTTTATAACCATTCCTCCTACCTATACAGTTGCAATAGCATTGTACAGCAAACTGATTCTAGGCTAGGACCAGCGCCTCCCATGCTATCTTCCCCAACTGTCTTTCCACAATAGCAGGTTCCCAGAGATTACTGGTTGAAGATACATAGATCCCTAACTTGACCAAGTGTTCTGCAGTGGAACAATCACAACTATGCTACATGATATGGGAACACTTGCTGAATTGGCTGATACTAAATGGAGAGAGCAGGAGGTAGTAAAGCTCGACCTCTAAGTCTTCCTTTTATCATCGCCTGTGGAGCGCTCTGCAGATGGTTCTGCGGAGTGGGCAGCTAAATTTACAAATCTGTCAACTCACTGTCATCAGAGAGGAAGTTTAAAAGTGGTCCTTTGTGCAAAACAACTGGGAAATGTGGCAAAGTCTCAAGTCAAGGATGGATTTGATAAACTTTGCAAAATCTTACATATTAAAAAATGCAAAGTATTTTGGAATAGAAAGGCAGAAGACTTATGTTCAGATATTTATAACTTCTTTTCTGTCTGATTCATAATTTCCAGGACTTAATGGGTAAATGAGAACAAAGTCTTCCTTCTTCTTGAAATAAAATTCATCAAAGGTTCCTAAGTTTTAAATCCAAAAAGTGCATTATGATCATTTATCCTGACCTTCTGAAAAATTATAGGCCATGCAGCTTCTGTTGGAAATGCTTGCACCACAATTTTCTCTGACCTGCTTTATGTAGCTGGATCTTTCTCATATACCAGCAGATGTCTGTGTTATAGACACATGCATCTGAGCTAATCACTTAGTCTACCATTAATGTCAGTGAAGAGAAACAGGTACTTTTAGGGTGTGGCTGACCTGACCTATGTTGAGTGTCAACATTAGGATGGAATAAATTGCATCTTTAAAATGCCAGATGTAGGTATATGCAATGTAGGTATACATCTTTCCTCAGAACAATGTTATCAAAAATGACTAACTAAATTGTTCAAAAAATAATTATCCATATTAAAAATGGGCAGTTGAATTGTTCACCGTCAACTTCAGATCACTGGGCATTGTTACACTTCCTTCTCCTAGTTTAAGGAGATGTCAGCTACCTGCTGTTCCTGTTAGTTTAGAAGTTTTCTCCAGGATGTCCATTTTCAGAAGTGTACAAGGGTTTGTGGGAGTTCTTTTTTGTTTGTTTTTATGGCTTTTCTTTCTCCACATAATCCTTTTTAAATCTACTCTTGTGTTTCATTTCAAAAAATCACTAGAAATTGAAAAGATCTAAACACAGGGCAGTTTGTCTTCTTGATCCCGCTGTTGTAAATATGGACTAACTCTAGCAAAATAAAGGAATCACATTAGATTTAAAATGAAGTCAGAGATCTTTTACTGGTAAGTAAACAGATGTGAAGTTTGTGCTTATGTCACAGAAACACCAGGCCGACAGCGATATATTTCAAAAGTCAATTTTCTTTAACGATATCAAAATGTAATGGTCAAATTGAACAGGAATGTTACATGATATTGAAATATGACAGCCAGAATGAACCGGAATATTAGGTCATAAACACTGCGACAAACACAACTTATCTACAGGTTCAGGACATCAGTTGGGAACTATCACTACACGAACAATAACCAAACCTAAGCTTAGAATGATGACTCAAAATGCGCATGTCACTCACCGATGAGGCGAGGCACTCAGGCCCAGGGAGTTTCCTTAGATGGCGTCCCGATCTACGGGGAGAGTCGCCGACTGCAGACCCGCTGCTCCGAGGAACACTGGCTCAAAGGGGGCTTCTGTCTGGCTCCATTTATACCCTAGGTCGCGTTGGGGTTTGTGGTCATATATGGTCAGGGGCTTAGAAACTTCTCTTAATTGAGGTGTTTCGCTGGATGAGGTGTTTCTGGTGGGCTCAGGTCACTGGGGTACCTGACTTGGGGCGCTCTGTGTATGTGATTCCAGTCACCACACGGGCTGGGTGGCTTGACCCCCAAACCATGGCTTCTAGTTTTAACTCTTTCCTTTCAGCGGTCGAGACGTTTCAGTCTTTATTGGGGAGGGAGTACCTGCCACAGCTTATTGCTCTACCTTGAACATTTGCTTTGGAGGAAGTGCTCCAGCTCACATGCTTACACATTGCTCTTCAGCAGAGCCAACCCTGAAAAAATGACCAGATGAACACAACGTTTCTTCTTCTTGTTCCTCTTAACACATCATGAGTGATTAGCGACAGAAATCTCTGGTAGCCACAGTTCTGTCAGAGCTTCCATCCACAGGGATTTATGCTGCTGTTAAAAATTGGTGGTAACTCGTTCAGTTCACAGCTAGCATATCTCTATTAATTCATACATGCCAATTTACATCTAAGCCAGAGGAGAGGTGCTTTTATTTAATTTCCTTTCATGTAAATTGGTTTAGATACTTTTGATTTAAAGATATTAAAAGTCATACTACCAGGCATGTCAACCACTTTGACGGAAGTGGGCAGCTTTAATCTCTACCTCACTGGGGCTCACAGATAATTTGCCATAGGAGAATACAATGAATGACTTGTTCTCAGCTAGGTTAGATGAAATTCTGGGGTGCGTTATACTGTATCTTACATCACTGAAATCCCTTCAGGTAGATTTACTAGGCACCCTCAGCGTTTTCCTGATGTTTTTTACTAGTATAAAATTAATCTTGCCAGAAAGTAACCTACTGTTTCAAAATGCAGCAATATGTTAATTTCTAATCATATTCTTATTCCCTGCTTTTCAGAAATATGTACAGCAGAGATATGAAAGAAGGTATACAAAAAGTACAGCACGGCAAATTATAGAAACACGTAAGCACATAAGAGCTGTCAAAGACAGGAAAAGCAGTGCAAGGATTTAAAGACACATCCCAGGATGGTAATTGATTTTAATGAAAAAAGGAAATTGTAGTAAAAGATGCATTTATGGTATGTACCATGATTTTAACTTCTTTTCTCAGAGATTCCTTTCCAGCCCCTATTAATGCTTTGTTTAACCTTTGCTATAATTGGTCAGTAATACACATGAATTTCTCCTGATGAACTTAGGGGCTTGAGTTTAGCCTTTTGTCAGATTTTTTTTCTAACTTACAAATCACTTTTGGTAGCTTTATTTTATCATTGCAATTCACACAATAGTTCCACTAATTTGTTTCTGTGACTGAGAATCTTGGAAAAAGTGTAAACACTGTGTTATAAAGAGCCCTTTGTTAATGTTGTTATTATTTTCATAGGCCACCCTTAAGGTAAAAAAGCAGCCTGAAACAAAAGTATATGTAGGATTAATCATAAAGGTCTGACACAGTCCAGTCAGGGAAGGAAATTTGTAATCTAGTATTGAGGTGCTTAAGCCTGCTGATCAACAAATACTGTGAGAGAGATGTGGAAAAGCAGTGAGATACAGGTGGAGCGTTTGTTCTCTGCGCCTGTGTGGAGAGATCTGCCAGACGTTGCCACTGACTTTATCAGGAGGAGAAATGCAAGCAACTGTTTGGGGAATAATATGCTCTTCTGAGGGACGAGAAGACAAAAAAAGACAATGCCTCCTTAGCCTTTGATTTAGTCCTTGCTTAAAGAGAAGGAAACAATTAGGAATAAGAACAATCTATACTGAATGGGAAAAAAAGATGTGGGAAGATATCAGTACAAATTAGACCCTTCTAAGTGCAGAAGACTAGTAAGAACAATGAAGTCCTCAAGGGGAAAAGTCCAGTTGGCAGAAAAAGGGCAATATGAAAGAAAACTATAGTTATTTACTTAAATAAGTTAAGGACTGAATGAACATTGGGAATCACATAGGCCCATTATTGAATGAAGACGATGATACTATTAGCAATAGGCAGAAAAAGTAACCTTATTCAAATTGACAACTTCTTTTCCTTTCTTTTTTTGTGGAAGGTAATGCGCACACACACACACACACACACACACACACACAAACATATATATCTCACAGGAGGAATATGAGGCCTTTTTCTGTTCATTAGCAAGTAACAATTGTCTCCTACAGGTAAATATTTAAAAACCAGCAACCCCACTCAATCTGTATTCAACAGTCTGTATTCCAGAGCATTAATGGAGATCTCTGGCTTGAGCCCACAAAGTGTTCTTGCAGCAAAGGCAGCAAATGGTATCCTGGGCTGCATTTGGCAAAGCATCGCAGGCAGGTAGAGATTGGTGATCCTTCCCTTCTACTCAGCACTGGTGAGGCCACACCTGCAGTATTGTGTCCAGTTCTGGGCTCTTTAACACAAGACAGATGGACATACTGGAGAGAGCCCAGTGAAGGGCCACAAAGATGATGCAAGGACTGGACAGGAGCATCTCTCCTATGAGGAAAGCCTGAGAGATGTGGGACATTTTAGCCAAGGGAAGAGAAGGTTCAGGGGAAATCTTGTCAGTGTATGTAAATACGTGAAGGCAGAATATGGAGCCAGGCTCTTTTCAGTGGTGCCCAGTGACAGGATCAGCTGTCAACAAACTGAAACACAGCAGGTGCCATCTGAACGTCAGGAAACACCTTATTACTGTGACCGAGCACTGGCATAGGTTGCCCAGGGAGGTTGTAGAGTCTCCATCCTTCAAGATACTGAAAAGGTGGGGTTTGGACCAGATGACCTTCAAAGGTCCCTTCCCACATCAAATAGTCTGTGATTCTGTGATTGACATAAGAATTAATTTTTTTCCTTTATTTTCTAAGATGTGAACCATATTCTATCATCACTTCCCCTAAATTATACATTCAGCTGTCTTCCATGCATTTATTAGATCTTTTTATTAGGTATCATGTAAATTTTGAAGGGCTAGTCCCTAGCAAAATGTGAACCTGGTGCAAAAGCCATTGAAGACAGCAGGGTCCTAAGTGACCACATAATCTCATTTCCACACTTTTGTTCTACTCACTCAACATAATAACATAAGAACAGTAAAAGAACGGAATGAAGACAAGGACAAAAAGATTATGTGGGCACTTGGGAGGTTAATGCATGTGGTTCTGCTTTTTTCATAAGCTAATACATAATTATTTTCTTCAATTAGATGAAATCAGTTATAAAGCTTAACTAATCAATTACTGAAGGAAACTTAAACAGGAAGAAAAAAAAAAAAAAAAAGGCCCCAAGGACCTTAATTTCACATTATTTAACAAGTTAAACAAAGATAAATGAATGCTAGTCATGTACAATGCACTGTAAGAAAAACTTTCTTCTTTCAAAATTTGCCTGGGTAAGCTAGACTCTTCTAGCCTCACCACTTAATTCCTCAATGAACCTTTAGAAGATTGTTTCTGGTACTCAAGCATCAAGATGGCATTTCCCATAGTTTTGCCAACTTCCACCAATAGTGTTGTATAATCTTCCAAATAAAGACTACTAGTAGGGTATCTGTGTAATCTTACAAGACTTGGAACCAGAACTTTTGATGGCAAGGCACTCTGGAGAAAAGGTGCTTTTTCTTTGTGGACAACTGGGAATGGCATTTCCAAATTGGCTGCAAGAGGATTTTCCAAAATTCATCAGAATTCCTTCTGGCTGACTCTCTTGGGCTTCTGCAAGTAGAACACAGGGAGGTCAGAAGGAGTTATCAGTCAGAAAAAAAAAACACAAACCAGACCTCCTGATTTTATTTCTATGTCAATTAAGGCCAGAAAAAAATCAATGGAACATCTTACTTCATCTCCTACATGAAAGTCTACCACATTGCATCCACTTAATTCTCTGTAGTGCCCAGTAACACCATCTGATTTTGCTGAAGTATATTTTACTTGGAAAATATCTGTTTTCAGATAAGGATCTTTATTAATGAGTCTTTGTTTTCATTAGTACTCTTACAACTGCTGACCATTTCTTTCTTAACAGTGTCCTATTTATTTCAGTTTGTGCACCTTCCCGTTGCAGTCTTTACATCCTGCTACAGCTTTCGCTGAGAGTAACAGGAACTCAGTTTGTTTTTTCCAGGAAGGTGCTATACATTGAGACAATTCTCAGCCTTCTTTTCATGAAGCAAGAAGAGGAGTCTTTAAGATGTACGTGACAGGTTATAGCTACAAACATTGTACAAATACAGATTCTTTCCAGAGCTGCTTTTCCAAAAAAATCAGTCATTCTTTCTGTCTTTATTTCTTTCTAAATGCCTATGCATTTTCCTCTCTTAGACATGTGCCTCTATCTTATCCTCACCACTGTTTAACTGTGCAGAAATTCTAGATGTGGTATATAGACAGTTTTGTCAGTAGTAATTTTGTATTTATTTACAGATAATTGATTAAAATGATGAATAACATTAGGCTTAATTCTGGTCCCTCTGGAACCTCATAAAAATAACTCCATTCATGGTATTTCCATTTGTCAACTACTATTGGATATTTGCCAGGTACTCAGGTCCATTTAAAATGCTGCTTACTGTAATATGTAGGATTGATTATTCTTCATGAAAACGTAGTGAGGTGCTAAGTAATATGCTATGTAGTAATTTTACCAAACAAACTTTCTTATCTTCAGGGGATGACTGCATCCTGTATGTATAATGTATATTCTTTCTTCCTATGTGTTCAGCCTGTATTTTGTCTTAAACCCTCTATTATTAACCCCTATGTTAAAAAGCAATCTAGAGTGTCTGTACTCATTTATAAGCATCTTGCCATGACGTTTTAACCTATCATTGTGGACAGGAAAACTGATTTGTCTGTAATGTCACATTATTTTAACATTACAATCCCCTTTTTAATCCATTTAATACAAACCACAGTGATTTAATACACACTGTTCTTTTTCCCCCAAAATGTTGTACCAAACTGCAAAACATGATATATATACTATACATCAAAACAGTGGTCTGTATCAGCCAAACCTGTGACTGAATAAAATAGTGAAATGGGGTTCATTTTACGAAGCCTAGTTTCTGTAAAGCTGTACTGGTCTGTAATTAATTACATTTTAGTACTTGACTTTTTTTTATCAGCTGAATTCTGTGTCATTTGTTGTCTGATTTTGCTAGGGATTGATGCTAGACTAAGTTATCTGTAATTGCTGTTCATTCCCCTTGTCTTACTAGCCCAATATCAGCAGTCTTTCCCTGTATCTGCCTGTATCAGCTATCACAGAATTACAGAAAAGCTGTGGTTGGAAGAGGCCTCTGGAGGTCATCTGGTCCAGCACCACTGCTCAAGCAGGGCCACCTAGAGCTGCTTGCCCAGCATCATGTCTAGAGAGCTTTTCAATATCTTGAAGGAGATCTCTACAAGCTCCCTAGGCAACCTGTGCCAGTGCTCGGTCACAGTGAAAAAGTGTTTCCTGGTGTTCAGACGGCACCTCCTGTGTTTCAGTTTGTGCCCATTGCCTCTGGTCCTGTCACTGGGCACCGTGGAAAAAAGCCTGGCTCCATGAATGAAGGTTCATTCGGTCCTTAACTTATTTAAGTAAATAACTACAGTTTTCTTTCATATTGCCCTTTTTTCTGCCAACTGGACTTTTCCCCTTGAGGACTTCATTGTTCTTACTAGTCTTCTGCACTTAGAAGGGTCTAATTTGTACTGATATCTTCCCACATCTTTTTTTCCCATTCAGTATAGATTGTTCTTATTCCTAATTGTTTCCTTCTCTTTAAGCAAGGACTAAATCAAAGGCTAAGGAGGCATTGTCTTTTTTTTGTCTTCTCGTCCCTCAGAAGAGCATATTATTCCCCAAACAGTTGCTTGCATTTCTCCTCCTGATAAAGTCAGTGGCAACGTCTGGCAGATCTCTCCACACAGGCGCAGAGAACAAACGCTCCACCTGTATCTCACTGCTTTTCCACATCTCTCTCACAGTATTTGTCGATCAGCAGGCTTAAGCACCTCAATACTAGATTACAAATTTCCTTCCCTGACGGGACGGTGTCAGACACCTGGGCACACCGTTTGCAGGCAGCTCTGCTGCCCGTCCCTGCCCCAGGAGAAAGGTCTCGGCCCTTCCTGGGCTCTGAGGTCCGCACTGCAGCCTCTCCCTTCGGCAGCTCCGTCTGGGTGGAGGCATCGCCCGCCGCTGCAGCCTGTGCCCTCAGGCGAGGGCCCGCCCTTCTGCCTTGAGGCTCGGGTAGGCCGTTGATGTTTAACAGGGTAGGACTCAGGACTGACTCTTTGGGTACGCTACTGGCCTCCAACTAGACTTCATTCCACTGATCTCCACCCTCTGGGCAGAGCCGTTCAGCCAGTTTTCAATCCGCTTCGCTGTCTGCTCATCTAGTCCACTCAGGCACAGCATCTCTGTGAGAATCTTATGGGAGACAGTGTCAAAAGCCTTAATCTTTAAAAATAATTATAGGACTTCCCTCTTGATTATATTTAAGTAACCACCTAATCCTACGTGAAACGATTATCTATACTTATGTACAATAACTTTAACTTACAAAGTGCAACCTTCCCTCTCCTTCCATACTGGGATTCCAGATATAAATAATTCATTTTGTATTTACTACATGTGTGGCTAATTTCATGGCTCACTATGACTTTGTTTTTCTTCTGTCTTGTCTCATTCATATGAATACACTACAGCTCAAGATGCTGAAAGCACACGTCTGTTCTTACTAAACCTAGGTATTAAAAAGTGATGTGTTGGACTTCATAAAATCTAAAGATTACTTTAAAAAAATAAATTCTCAGTCCTTTTCTACAGCTGGGCTCTCAGGATGCTTTTCCTTTCTATTTTTCTAGGCAGCATTTACAGCTATCTACACCCAATACATACAATGTCAATTACATGGTTTGGGAAACTTTAAGGCTTGGATGAAGACCAGCAAGTTGAGTCCCTCCTACCCTCGTCTACCACGAGCTGGCTGGGAAAAGCACTTTGAAAGTCAGGGGATATCTGTAACAGAAACAGATCCATTTGTCCATAGTTTATTTTAAGGGGTTTGAAATCTACAGGTCTTCCAAATGACTGCAGCTGTTTCTAGAGGATCATGTAAGTATTACAGACAGAATGACTGCTTTTATTTATAGGCTGCTTGAAGCCTAGGCTCATTTCTTTTAGATGGCAGCCCTGCAGTTTCATCCATGCCTTAGTCATTTCAAGACTAAAGTTATATTGGTACAGTAAAAAAGTGCTATATCATTTTGGTACTAGATGTAGTGCATTATTTGCTAAGCAGTGCTTTTTCTTTATGAAAGCATATTATGTGTGTGCACTATGATCTGTATTAGCTGTTGTTGAAGCTGTCAGATTGATATTACGATTTGGGTTTAGATCTGTAACGGCTGGAGACCCACACGTATAAGAGACTTACCTGTCTTTCACCCTCTGCTGCATCTCTATAACTCTGAGAAGAGACAAAGCTGACCTGAACTTCAGTGTCTATAAGAAAAAGTAGCTGGCATCTTTTTATTACTGTTTCACTACCTCTGATACTGTTTCCTGTCTTGGTTCATAACATCTGGAATCCGTTATTTTTTTTCAGGGCATACCATAAAATCAATCATATTTTTCTATGCTCACAAAAACACAGCAGTTAGTTAAGGCTTGACAGCAATACTCTATAGACATTGTGGGAAGAATAATTATTTTTGTTACATGTCTTTGTTGTTAGGATCTTTGATCTGACTAAGGCTAGCTGAAATCTATTAATTTGCTTTTAATATGATTGTACCCAGAATGCTAGTTGCATGTTTTTCATTGTAGGGCTGAAAAATTTAGATAAACAAATAAATGGGTAAAGAAATCAGCATAGAGACATTTTGCATGGACTGTGAAAAATAGTAAACTACCAATTTAACATTTATAGAACAATCTGGTCTTTCATTTCTGGCTTCATATTGACTAATTGCTTAATTCAATCCTTTTTGCTGCTCCAGTAATTTCTCTGATTTTATTGTAAATTCAACATTAACATGCCATATCTATAATAACTTTGCAGTTTTATTTAAGGTCTTTTCTTCTAAATTTACCATATCTGATATATTGGCTAGAATGAGTAGACATGGGTTACCATTTGCATTACGTTTTTTTAGTGAAGCATTTTTCAGAAACAAAATACACATTTTTTATTACAGAGCTTAGTTTGACTATTTAAATAATCAGCTGTGAAATTAGTGCTTTCTATTAATCTACTATCTTGATTAACTTTTTTTTCGAGAGCCAGTAAAACCCCACTTAAAGCAACTAATTTAAACTATGTATCAAAATATGTTTCTGTAATTAAAGTGAAGGCAAAAAAAAATGTCCTCATGGATACCTTCAGTTCACTTTATCTTGGATGAAATGAACACTGTTTTGGGCAATAAGCTGCAGTTCAAGACCAGAATAGATATGTTCTCAGTATTATGAAATATTTCCATTATGGTGGTATCTTGAATCTTTCCGGAGAATCACAGTGCAGTTGACTTAAATATTGTAAAAATTCTTAATAAAAAAAAGGTTTAGAAAGCTTTCATATTTTAGAAATTAAACAAATGTATGAGACTGGCAATTTCATAATACAGCACTTTTATTTTTTGGCTTAGATGTGGCAGCCTGTAATCATATAAAACTCTGCCATCACTTTCAAATAAGGACTTTGCTGAGTTAAAACCATCATCATTTTAATCCTTCAGGCTAAATCAGCTTGTTGCTTTACACTTCTAGAGAGTACTCAGTCTCAAAGAGAATTTTCTTGTTGAAACTCATTAGACTGTAAGTATGATATGATTTTACAGTATTGGAAGAATATCAGACAAAATGCGAGTACCTTGAGTGATTTGTCTGCAGGTTGTGAGAGGTCCACTAAGTATGGGAAGTTTCATTCTCTTCCTATGTCTCATACCACACAGACACACCTCACAATTGCATTATGAGACTGTCCGCTTTCAGGATATTTGAAATAGGAAGAGATGCTAAAGAAACTACAAGCTTTAATGAATACAAGTAGTCAAGAAGCTTTCATATTTTTCAAATAATGACTTGCGCAGAAATATTTTGCTTCAGGGTTCAGGTCACAGCAGAACATCACCATTACATGTCACCAAACAATTGCAAGGAAAGGCTATAATTACTGAAGGTAGGAGGTAAAGCCTGGCTAAGAATGTATTTGAAATGCCTCAAGGCAATTGCTGGTATTTTTCAGGGAACAGTGCAAGGTAAAGATGGCCCATAAATTATAAATTAAAGAGGGAGTTTTAGAAAGTCACTAGTGAAATTCTGGCCCTAACAGACACAATGGGATTTGATTTTAAAAATTTTTGTAAGCTTGTTTTTGCTCAGGTTTTCCCGCTACAGACAAAAAAAAAACCCCTGAAAATGGCATCTTCAGGTAATTCAGCCAACCCCATGTTGGCCTCTTTTAGAGAATTTTAGGAAAAGAGTCAACAATCAAGCTCATAATGAGCTTACAAGTGGAGATACACCCTTCATAATACATATCGCCCAATAATCATGATGATGAAGTATTAGCTTTGTTTGTCTGTTGCTTGAGGGCTGACTACATAAATTCAGTGATGCCAGAAGAGAAAGACCCACATGTACGTCCCTCCCTCCATTGTTTGTGCACTTTGCATTCTTCAGGCATAACAAAAAGATCAATATGTATTTCACATTTTAGTTTCTGCCTGCAATTCACACACATTTTCTCCAAGGCCCTATATTGTATATTCCCCTATTGTTTTATTGGATTTATAACATTGTTTTTATTTGTTTTCATTACAGCACAGATAATAAAAATGCATAGCATGATACTGGGCATATATAAAGAACACAAACACTGAGTGGGAATACAAAGTGTTGCTTTTTTTGCCTCACAAGAAGAAATGGATTATGGAAAATATGATCTATAAACACAAGACAGTGAATAAACAGGAATTGCCATTAGGGTTCGATGCTGGATATTAATAGTTCTCTCAGGCTCTGCTGCTTTGTGAAATCAGTGAATGAAATTTATTAAGTACTTTCAGTTTCTGGTGTTTGCTGCTGCTATCACATGGGAACCCAGGCCCCAGTAGGTCTCCTATCATGTCTGGGGACGGAGAGCGGTCTCCACTGAAGGTAAAAAATCCTGTATACAAACTAAGAATTGCCTTTGTCATAAGACACACTAAACACATAGAGATATCTGGAATCACATCCATCTCTGGAATTTAGGCACCTAACTCTGATCCCTTGAGATCTAGAGGCTGGGTACATCAACCTTTAAGAAATGAAGCAAAGCTGACTCTTAAGAAGGAAAAAATAGTCTACTGTACCATTCCGTTTATAAGTGCCCAGCAGCTGTATCATTCAAACAGCAGACTGGAAATTTGATGCTAATTGCATTCTCACACTGAGCAATTTCAAACTCCATGGCTTCCCAGTTCAAACCCATGTAAGAAGCTCAAAGCTGAAATATCCTTCACCTTGGACTTTTTCATGGAAATGCTTCTTTGGCTGTGGCTGCTGTAATGAGTAGGCTACTGTGTAAGAAGTAAACAGCACCTATGGTGATTGTTTTTCTTTAAAAAGTGAGCACATTGCATTTCATGAAGGATGTAGCAACATCAGCGTGCTAAATAAGCTCTGAAAATGGCTGTCACAATGGGTTTTTCAGGTCTTTGAGAAACATCATGCCTTCTAATTCCCAGACTCACTCTTTTTAATGCTACTCTTGACTCTTGTAAACCTCATAAACAGTCCCAGAAGCAGAAAATAGGTCTCCCTTCTGGCATGTCTACACAGCTCATTTCTTCTCTTTGCCATTTCATACCTTGACACCTAGGAAATATATTTAAATCCTATCAACTGTAAGAGGAAATCAAACATGGATCATCCACTTCTTGGCCAAATGCCCCAAATATGAGGCTGTTACTGGAAATGATGAGTGAAACAACCATCACTGTTTCCCTTCTGGCAGAACAAGCTTCTTTTCCATAGTATCCCATGTTTTTAAGCGGTTAAGGCTGAAGAACATTCTGTTAAACTCAAATTGCTGTGTTTGGAAATAGGAGACTGAGAATTGCTAGGGATGTAGGAGTGTTAGAGGCTGAATTGTTATCTCGAACCATTTGCCTCAAAGATTGTGAGGTATGAGGGACTGGGCTGTCATCAAGGAACTGTGAACTGCTCATCCAGAGCCCTTTGTCTCCAAGATGGCCGGTTTAAGCGGGACACTCCTCTGTCCATAAGGACGATTACCAGGCCATTGAGGCATTCAGGGGAGGAAACTGGGCTGGAGCTGATAAGATATTGGTTTCTGGTATCGATCATGCGAAGGTCGTGTGTGATGAATGAAACCTGCAGCGCATGACATCATCGAAATATGCCCTATAAAGAACCCCTAGAAACAAGTGGTGATGGGGGCCTTTTCTTCCTCACCAAAGAATTGAAGATTGAGGACCAACGGGACGCCGCTGGATCCGTGCTGGTGACCATCCTTGCAACTCCCACCACCGACTGCTTGCCTGAGGGCCGACGGGACGCCGCTGGATCCATGGTGGTGACTATCCTTGCAACTCTATCCCGACTGCTTGCTTAATTTCTACCTTTTCTTCCATTCTATCCTATCGCTACCATTTTCCACTTTTGATACTTTTGATAATAAAAACTCTTTTGACTATACGGCATTTGACCTCGTTTGTGTCTTAATCTCGCTCTTGGGATCATATCGAAACCTTCCCCGACATTGGATCGGGACAAGGAGTTTGGGCCCCTCTCTTCTAGACTGTACCTAATTTCTTTCTCAGGTTGCAGATGTTTAAATCCACATATTTACCAGCTGTCATCCAGAGGCTAGGGAGAGCGCAGGCAGGGCATGTCTGTGTGTTTAAATTAATTTTGGAGCTTTCTGTTCTTTAGTAGACCAAAGTATAAGGATTGACTGCATTTGTGTACCACTAAAACTTGCTGGCACGTTTTCTTAGGTTTGGACTGAAAACTTCCACCTAAACCCTGTTTCAGGCCCTTGTTTCAATGTCGTGTATCAGGGTCTGATCCCACCATCATTGATATCTATTTAATTACTCCTCCTGATGTTAATAAGCCATGAATTAGACCCTTAATATGGTTTGTAAATCACTATCCAATATTTTGGTAAAATTGTGAGAATTATTATTATTTCAGTTATAATATGATTTGACAAAAATTTGGTGAAAATTGATAAAAAGTTTTTACATTTTTATTTTCATCACTAGTACGTATCTTTGAAAGCAATACAAATTTTATGTCATTGTCCTGCAGAACACTCTTGAGGCCACTTAATCTGATGATTTGCAAGTGGCAGGAGCTCAGTGCCTTTCTAGAAATAGCTATGCATTGCCCAAAAGAGGTCCCTAGAAAATAATTAAATAGGTTTACCTCCTGGTTTAGAAAACATTGTAGGCTTTGGTCCTTCTCACTGGAATGCTCAGGTCTTTGATTTATGCGCGTTATGTTTGTTATTTTGATGACAGTTCTTGATAAAATTCAAAACATGAGAATCACCCATGCAGAAACCTTGCTTTGAGAAGAGGGATGCTGAACTGTCCCCTCTAGATCTTCCAGAAATGGCATCAGAATGAGTTTGTATTTACATGGAAAGCTGCAGAGGTAAAGCTGAATGCATTATCAGGCAAAACAAAAGTAGAGAAAATCTTTAGGAGAAGGAAACAAACATGCACTGGAGAGTCCTGAAATATAAATAATCCTTCATGGCTGGCAGTTCTATATCTGATAATGAGATGCTTTGCTGAAGATCCTAGCTCATGAAGGGTTTAAAATAACCATATTTGCCTGTTACAGCTTGTAATACAGTATGAGGAAGCAGGTAGTGAGGGAAATACAAAGATTAAAGCTATACCTGAGCATAATTGAGAAATGGATGGTTTTATTTTATTATCCTGCTTCTGCTCTACTTCTTTCAACTTTTATTCTCTTCTTGTCTTTGTCATTTTAAAAAAATGTGATATGGTACCCTTTCTCAGGGTACTTCATTTTACAAGTCCTACCAGCTTTAGCACACCTTCCCACCAAACTAAAACTGTCTGACATACCACCTGGCATAGCTTTGCCTGTCAGAACTAGCTAAAAATTATCTGTGAGCCCCTTACTATTTATCCTGCATCTGTATGAAATATTTATTCTCTAGCAATGATGGGGAATTAGTCTTGCATTATGAAGCAAATACAAGTTTTTACATCATTGTGAATAGAAGATCAATATTTCTGTGACTGTATTCTAGTATAAGGCCTCTAAAATACCAATCACTTGTATATACTGTTATGGGCCAAACTGAGGGACTGCTGAGAGCAGCAGGCACCAGATATACTAGCCAGGAGCCAAATGGGTCAGAAAGAAAACTTTCTGGGCACAAGAGAAGATCGTGAGTAGACTGAAGGTTGTCTGATTGATAGTGTGCTGAATTTAAAGTAGTGATCTAGGCTCTGTCTAGAGCCAACAGAGAAAGAAGTATCTCTGGAGGACAATTTGTCTCATTTATTTTAAGCACCTACTGGGTGCTGTGCTGAATTGCCTACTAGATGCCTTTCTCCACCACCTCTCCATGGAAATGGCCTAGCCACTGGCCAAGACCATATGCCTCACATTTAGACGGTACAGGCAAGTGAAATACGTCTCAGAATTTGCTCCTTTTGTTCCAGTGTGTAGCTGTACAACTTTCATTGTTACTATGAAGTAACAAGAATGTGTGGAAGTCACCGACATAGTTTTTAATTTTCAGATCAATAAGAACTTAGCTACAAAGCAGTGGCATATAAACAATTAGATTCAAATGGTTTGCTGTGATTTATATGCTTCATTAAGGGCTTATAAGTATTCATTTATAAATTAGATGAGTTGTTATTTTTTCCACAAAAATCAGCCACATTTGGGTCAATTCAAAAGGTAAACCAAAAGTTGTAGTCTGTATGCCAACCCACTTTTTCTTGCAGTTTTTTAAAACCTGATGAAGGTAGCTACCATTCTTTGGAAATAAAGGTCTATTTTTGTTTTTTTGTTAAACAAATCACAAAATGTAGTGCATGAACCATTTATTTCCAACCAAAGTAAAGCACAAAATTAGTCACGAAATATTCTTGACGTGTATGGCTTTGTTAAACAATTTATTTGAATTGTCAAGAGAGTTTATGTTACATTTGTTATTTAGACAACATGTCATAAGAAGTGTTTATTATCAAAGTCAGTGACTTCCCTTAGCATATTTACCAGTGAATCCCTATGTTTCCAGAGCTTCTTCACTGGTTGGTTAAGAGAAGTCACAAAGGTATGTGTACCTTTTTTAAAAATCTTTACTAAGAAGGACCAGAGAAACAGAAGCTTTCCACTAAAGTAGAGGATAATGCTCCTTTCATCTGAATGGCGGTTTGGTTTAAAATGGTTTTTTTCTACTGTTATCAAAAAACAGCTTAGCGACATCAGTATTATCCCATTAGGGGATACACAGTGTGAAGAAAGTATGTGGGTTTTTGCCAAATTGGAGGGTTTGCCACTTAATGCCACATAGGGACAGTGTTCGTCCCCCTTTAGTCAGCATCTCTTTCTTCCACTACTGCCATCTCCATGCACTTAGCATCATTCCCTGTGTTGTTATTACTGTTGATAGGAACACAGGGATAAAGGTCGTAAACCTGAAAAAGTTTCAGAAATGTCAGTAATATCTCATATTTGGACCATTAGAAATAGAATAATGCCTCGGGTTTATTGCTGTTAATGACAAAACAAATGTGACAATAAAATACATATCTGAAAAGGGTTCTAAATATCCAGCTCTACAAAAAATGATAGCCTGAATCTACCAAGAGGTGTTATGAATATGCACAACAGAGCCAAAGAAGGGCCAAAAAGGAACATACAGGTTTGGTTTGCCAAGCATCTTAAATGACTGCATACTAAGACCAGGTTTTTAAAAGAAGTAAACAGAGGAGCCTGACATCTTGCTCTGTAATCAGAGCAAGAATCTAATTTTTACAAGTTTGGTTATGGCAAGTGCCAAGATAATTTACATCAATAGGACTTTTCCGAAAAAGCATACGACACACTAAACACAGACAAAAAAATGGAATAGGAAAAGCAACATTTCCTTGCATATTATAGACTACTCTGGGGACCAGAATACAGAAATAGGTACAACACTGAACTATTCTTCAGTGGTGCTTAAAAATATAACAGTGTAGTTTCCATCTAGCAAGGGAGTCTGCTCTAAGTTTATATTAAAGCCAGAAAAAAAGTGAGGCTTTTTTTTAAGGAATTGGCAGAGTTGTCCTAGTATCCCAGCTAACCTGACACCCAGCTGGTAAAAGAAGAGATATGCCCCACAAGTTGTGGAATATACTTGTGGCCACTGTTGGTGGAGATAAACATCAGAGAGGAAGATCTTCCAGGCTTCCTTTCCCTTTCAAACTGAAGAATGTTGAGATGGAAGGAATCATAAGGCAGTGAGATTTTTTAGGATAGAAGTGCAAAGTAAAAGCAATGGATTTCGGAGAGAAGACTTCAATAAACTCAGAGAATTGGTGGACTGCATATCCTGAGAGGTTAGTCTGAGCAGAAAAGATATTTAAAAAAATCTGGCAGTTCTTTAAAGAAAGACTTAAAAGGCTCAAGTGCAAACTATCCCCCTGCAGAGGAAAGACAGAAAATATCGTAACGGACCTGCTTGTCTAAATGAAGAACGCTTCATGGATTTAAAAAAGAAATGAGCAGAAAGAAAGTGGAAACTAGGCCAGGCTAATAAGGATGAACATGAAAGTGTAGCATGAGCATATAGGGACAAAATGAGAACCACAGAGGCAAAAAAAATGAGCTGCAATTAGCAAAGGACAAGGAGAATTTCAAGTACGTTACTGACAAGAGAAAAACCAAAGGAAAGGGTTAGTCTGCTGTTCAGCAGAGTAGTACAGCTAACCACGACTACTGACAAGAAAGCTAATATCTTTACTGATTTTCTGCACCAATTTTCAAAACATAGCTCTACTGCAATTAGGAGCTGTAACAACCACTAGCAGCAGATATAAGAAAATAAGGAGGTGAGTGACAAGTTATATGGATGTGTCATGAGTAGATTGTGTCAACCAAAACATAATTTCTCTCTAGTAGAGAGTAGCAGGCCTTGTGAATAGAGAAGAAAAAGTAGATTACATATATCCTGACCTGAGTAAGGCTTTGACAGGTCTTCTTATAAGCAGCCTTGGGAGGCATAATGTAGATGAAAATATTATGGACTAGAGACAATATTAATGTTTCTCTGTCAGAATGAAGGCTGTATCAAGTAGGAATTTCCAGGGTTCTGTCCTAGGTCTAGTATTATTCAACATTTTCATGTTTCTTAAATTTGCTGTTCAGTGGAGACAAATAAAGGATACTAAAATTATGCAATGATACACTGCTACACAAATAGAAGTCACAGTTCTGTTGCAAAAAGAATAAATATTGTTCTATGCTACAAGTTGTACACCAGATTACAAAGTCACACTGCATGCTGTTGCAAAAGGAAAAAAAATCATACATGAACAAAAGAATATAGCACACAAAGCCTATGAAGCAGCCTGATCCTCTGCTATGTACTGGCAACACCTCAGCTGAAGTGGTGCACTGTTTTGGGTACTATACTTCTAGCAAGACAGGACATAACATAATAGTTTTCAGACACAAAACAGGGTTCAGTAAATAAGGGATCTATCCTTTCCCTGTGTCCATATCAAACAGCACAAAAACCAAAGCAGCATGGAAGCCTGCATGGAAGCAGCATGGAGAGATTTTCTAATGACAAAAGTTGAAGCTGAAATTGACTGAAGTTTGCTAAAGCTGGCACCACAGACTGAGTGACCTTCATCACTAGAGCGCTTATAAACATGGGTTAGCATATACACATATATACATACACATATATATATATTTCTGCCTAGAAGCAAGGATAAGGACCTCTGACAGCATCTTTCAGACATGATTCTGTAGCTATGTTGGTGGAAGTTTTGCCTTCAGGCTCAAAATAAAGAATCCTAAGGATAATTCATTGCTGGTTAGAAATTGAATGAAAACATACTAACTAGCCTGAAGTCATTAAAAAAAAAAAAAATAATCAATATTTATTTCTTTATTGCCAAGAATCTCATATGATTCTTTTTTCTCTTGTTTGGATAGCTACCATGTTCATTCAGAAATAAAATCTTTTAGCTTATATGATATGAAAGTTTGGCAAAATCATGAATACTTGGATTTTATAGCACTGGAGATTTCTAAATACATTTTCAACAAAACTGGTAATTAAGTATGTATAGCTACATTTCTGTTTTTTTTTCATAAAAGGCATCTTTCTTTCCTGAACTCTTCATACATACATGTGATTGTTCAAATTATAAATTAAAATATTGAGCTTATTTTAAAAATGTAGTGATCTATATCTATAGATGACATGTATTAAAAGAACATTGTTTGGTAAATAAAAATAGAAAGTTAAGTGAGTAAAAAAGAAAAAATAATCAACATAGTTTAAACCAGTCCAAAATAATTTGTAAAAAAAATCTAGTTTCTTGACTTTTCTGCCAACTAGAAGTCATCTAAATATGCAAAAAGACAGATAGAAATATGGATACAAAGACAAAAGCTAAACTACAAATGAAATAGCCATTGAGGACAAAGTCAGAAAACTAACATCAAACACCTCGGTCAGAATCCTGTAATCCTATAATTATAGTCAAATATTGCAGAAATGTATTGTTAACCTATAAAGACAGTGAATTCTGCAAATCTTGTTTGATGGCATTTTAACCTCTTTGATTTTCTTTACAAAACATTTTTATTAGGCAATATTTGTCCTAAAAATGTCATAGAAAGAGAAGGTATTATGAATATTCATGGAGTGCAGTGTGTATTAGTGCAAATGTTCAAAACAAAATTGTTCTTTTTTGCCATTTTAAATGTCCTATAAGCTTGAAAAACATCCAGCCATAGAATAAAAACAGTCTTGTGTCTCAGCATTAGTAACGAATTTGGAATGCAGAATATGCAAAATGGTTTTTGAAAATTGTTCCCAAGTACTCAATATGCTGAAAGAGATTTGTGTTTCAGTAATTATTCAAGTTGTCACTCAGTAATTTAGAGTGCTGAAATTGTTCATGAAAACAACTGGACTTGAACGCACAGCCATTTTGCAAATATGGTGGTCTAAGGATTTAGCATTACTCTTTTGCTTGTTGTCATCCTTTGGAGGTTACTGCCTACTGCAGCTGAAAACAGTGAATAAGAACAGGAGAGCACATCCTGGCATCAATCACAGATGAAGATAATTTGAATTAATATGGTTGATCTAAATTCTGTCAAAGTCTGACTCTGCCAGAGTAAATAAAGAGAAAAGAAAGGCACAATAAATGCAAAAGCAATTAGTAGATACGTGTTTCATTTTTTTGAGATCCTTCATAACGCATAAATTACTTTTGATTAAGAGCAATTAATATGTTATTTTGAAAATGGTGTTTCAAAGAAAGAGCTTGCGTCTAGCTCAGGTCTGACTGTTTCTGTAAGGAGAGAGACAAAACAAGCAAATAACCCAGAAGGAAGGATTTTGAGTGAAGAACATTTATACACCTACAGTGGCGCTACATGTTAGAACAACAAAAGTATCTTTTCCACCACTGATGTGCCTTTAAGAGCAATATATCCTTCCTGAAGCACTCACAGGGATTGTTATTACTGGGGATAGTGACTTCTAAAACCTACTAATGAATGATCCAGGAAACAAATGAAAGAAATAAAAAGTATCAAACGCCAAAATGTCAACTTTATCAACAAGTAGGAAAGTCAATAATAGACATTCCTCTACTAACACATAATCAAATATTGCTGCAAAATCAACATGCAATACAAAAACCATGAACATAATTACAAATCAGAAAAATGACAACTTAATTAGCAATATTCAACTGATAAATCAAAAGAGATTTTTTCCTTTTAATCTCATTTACTTCAGAAATATTTAAGATCTTAAATGCTTTCTACTTCAGTGGGCCAAAATGAAAATGTGTTTGACTTCTTATTTGACGTACAAATTACCACTGAAGCAAGTATTCATCTCACATAATTTCAGCTGTCTAAAAAGGAGTCATCCACATTTAAATTAAACTCTTAAAGTAACTCTGTCAGTGGTAGAAAGAAGGAGGGTCATCCAGAAAGATATTGAATATGCCATTCTTAGATATCTATTTCCAGATGGGATGAGTATTTAGTATCACATAAAACTTTCTACGCTGTTCACGATGACTTTGTAAGTCTCTGTGTATGCACTCAGGATTCTACGCTTGGGATAGTATAATACTGGATGTACATATTGGGGGACGAGAGGCTGGAGTGCAGCCCTGCAGAAAGGGATCTGGGGGGTTTGGTTGATGGTAAGTTCAATATGTCAACAGTGTGCCCTGGCAGCGAAAAGGTCCCACTGTATCCTGGGGTGCATTAGGCACCAGTCAACCAGTCACCAGCTAACCAGTCAAAAGAAGTGATTGTGATTGTCCCACTATACTCAGCATTGGTGAGGCCTCGCCTCCAGCACTGTGTGCAGTTTTGGCCTCCACAATATAAGGATATAAAAATATTATCATGTGTCCAAAGGAGGGCAACAAAGGTGGTGAAAGGACTAGAGGACATGACTTGTGAGGAGCAGCTGAGGATACTAGGATTGTCCAGCTTGAAGAACAGGAGACTGAAGGGTGACCTCATTGCTGCCTACAATTTCCTCATGAGGAGGAGCAGAGAGGGAGGTGCTGATCTCTTCTCTCTGGTATCTAGTGACAGGACATGAGGGAATGACTTAAATCTGCTTCAGGGGCAGTTCAGATAGGATATTAGGAAAAAGTTCTTCACTGAGAGGATGGTCAAGCATTAGAACAAGCTCGGTCAAGCATTAGAACAAGCTCTTCAGGGAAGTGGTCATGGCCCCAAGCCTGCTGGTGTTCAAGAAGCATTTGGGCAATACCCTTAGATATATGGTTTAACTTTTAGGTTGCCCTGTGTGGAATCAGGGGTTCAACTTGATAATCCTCATGGGTCCTTTCCAACTCAGGACATTCTATGATTCTATGGGTATTACAGGTATTTTTTTTAAAGAGCATAGACAGAAGTCACGTTTGATATGCTTTTCACAAGTCCAATATTATAAAGAATAAAACTATGGAATTACGACCACAGAACAGTAGCATTCAGTGTTAAGAGTATAATATCTGTCCCCGTATATACATACATAGAAGAGTACATAAATATCTTTAGATAGCATTCAACTCAACACAGACCTGTCAAACACAGACGATGGCAATGGGATTCCTGAGACTCTAGTCACTTAGAATTGAGAAGGAATGTTTCTACATCTCTTACTTGACCAATAGATACAAATGGGACAACATTCCCTGCTGATGTAAGCAGACAAAAAAAGAGAAGGGTGAGCTTGTATTAGGAGAGAATTTGGGTGGCTGCATGTTCTCTGTACACTGATATTGAACCTGTACTGCCAGATCCAGATATGCAAAAACTATTATCAGTTAGAAAATATTTCATAATTAACATCATATAAAATTTACCTTCTCTTTTCTAAGCTGGTGAAATGTTTCTAAGCTTCTCTTTGCAGCAAGACTATGGGGGTTTTTGTTGTTTTCTTTCGTTTTTCATGAAGGATGACATCGTAAGAGAATTCAGAATTGCTTGTTCTCAGAAACTGCATTAGAAAAAATCATCAATGTACATTTTTTTCTTCCAAGTAGTAATACCACTGCAACATGAACACAAGCCATGACATAATAGGAAAAGACTTAATTGGCAAGTGGTTTAACAAGGAAAAAGATAGTTCTCTGAAAGATTTTGTTAGTTTGTATGAACATCAAATTCTTCTTGCTTTTCCTGGTCAATATACAGAAGTGAGGTTCACTTTAGGAATGTTGAATGAATCTTTAAGTAGTACTACTGGACTATGACTGCTGGAAAATACGGATTGAGTAAATGTAAATGTAAAATAATGTAAATATATAGGATTTTGCATATTTTAAAATTAAATTTAATTCTTAGCAGATTTATTTTATTCATATTCTATTAGAATTGGTTATTATTCACAAATGCCTTTATATATTAATGAAACTTATGCCTACCATAAAGCATAACTACAAAATGAGTGGCACACTCAGCCACCCACCTAATGCTAGTATTATGTGTTTTGCATATGAGACATATACAGTGAGAGAGAGCATGTGTTTGTGTGTCCATGTACATGTGGATGTGCCAATATTTATCCACACAAACATATACCTTGATTTTTGCTGATCTAAGTGCGGCAACCGGGACTAAAGAGAACATCCAAAAGCATTCAAGACTTCGTAGGGTAGAAAGTGCAAGTAACTGCAGCAATAAAATCAAGGTGTGTGCTGTTGCTTTATGGTTGAACTTTAAAGTCCAGACAGAAAATACTATTTTTACTTTTATGAAAATCAGAAAGCTAGCTGTTAGGTCTTTCAAAAGATGCATGATTTTTAGAATAGGCTTCTTAAATAATTATTTTACATAAAAGGCTTTTAACTGCCTGGCACTTGAAGATGGGAAATTGATTTATGAATATAGTCTTTAATAAATGTCTTAATGCTATCCTATAAGGTCTACTCCTCTCTGAAAAGGTATTAGTTTCAATTTCATCAATCAGAAATACTTTGAGAGGGATATTTTAAAATATTTAAAAATTGAATCTTAATTCCACTTTAGGTGTGCAGGTGCCAGCAGAGAGAATGCTTTTCAGGTTTCTGCAAAACCTGAAAGTTCTGTAACTGCAGCAGCTCAAGTCCAGATAGGATAACAAGTAATTGAACTAAAAATGTCTGATTTCTTACTACATTTTGCCTTTGGGCTTCTTTTTAACACTGTATATTGTAATAGGGAGACACTGATCCACTGTTGTGACAGATGCAAACTTTTGTCCAGCCAGATTTTCATTGCAGGTGTTAAAATCTTGCTCGATTCAGGCAAGCACACAGAGTGATAACTGCTAACTGGAGACTTCATTTGAATGTACATTTCACTGCAGCTTTCAGCACACCTGGTATAATGCCACTGCAGATCAGACACTCTATTTCTAAAGTGATGTTTACAGACTTTCCATAGCATATTTATAGCTGCAGTGAGACAATTCAAATTAAATTTCTTTCATTTGAATAACATGGATGGAGAGAAATAATAAAGAAAATAGTACATTTATTACTCTATATTATTTAGGTTAGCTAGAGCAGCAATATTACCTCCATATCAGTGTATATAATTCTTGTGCTCCATAACCTGCAAAAATCTCATCTTGGCTACTACCATTGCTGCTAAAGGACATGGATAAAAGAACAAAATACTAGCTGTATAAAATTCAAACAAATGCAAGAACAGTAATGCTTCATTAACATCTCCCATCACAAATACTAGGAATTAATATGCAATAACTGTAATAGACTGCAAAAGCTTACTGTGTTGTGATTTCTTGTAGCAGACTGTTATGCGACATGTATAAAGCAATGCAATATGACATGACAGCTAGAATATGAAACATTGATTTTGTATTTCACGCTGAAGACATCAACCAAAAGCTACATAATCAAGCAGAGATAGTATTCAGATGACTAACCTGTACATTACGGTGGTTATCTCAGATCAGTGACTTTCTGCATTGCATTTGGATACCCTGATACTTCAATGTGAATAAAAAAAACAGTTTGAGATTAAACAATGGAAATACTGCAGAGTTCTAATGCCCTTGAGATCTCTACAATCCATTGCAAAATCAGTAATTGTAAAGAGATCGTAACTCAGATATAGATTTCAAATGAATTAAAGAAAAAAGCTTTATTATAAAGTAAGCATAATTGCATATTGTGGGGTGGAGACCAAGGTCCAAGTTTTGGCTCTTATTGAATCTCATCCATAATGCTTCAGTGATGGCAAGGGCAACACCTGTCCTAAATCCACAACAGTGGGTACCAAGCTGGCTGTGAACCAATGTAAACAGTTTAATAATCCCCTGCTTGACACCCCTACCTGTTATTCACCTATGCAAAAGTGTTTTTCTTTTTGAGTCAGTGCTAGGCAGCAGTTTGAGAATACGCACTCCACAGTAAAATCCATTTGATAGGATTTCTCGGAGTGTGTTTTTGTTTTCTTAATAATTTAGACCTCACAGCAAAGGTGTGGGAGGGAGCCCTATGCACAGGCTCCAGCATGTCAGGATAGCTCACTCAAGCTAGGAAAGCACTGGAAGCAAAAGCAGCACTCCCCTCGATATTCCTTGTGATATCCCCACACAGCTGTTAAGCAGTATTAAGAAAAGCTTCTCCAGGGTATGGTAAGGAAAGCAGCAAGATTAGCTTTTTCCTACCAGAGCTGAAAGAAGTTGATCTCCTGGAAAGACTGGCAATCCAATAAGAAAAATTGTGCAAACAGGATCATGCTGGGAAAATTTACAATTAAAATGACACCATGAGAAAAAATAAATGGAGAACTCCCACTTCAAAATCTTCCACACTAATTTTTCTGACCTCCATGAATGACTTAAAACCTCCTCACAACAGTCTCCTTCCCTCTTCCCCCATGCCACTCATGCCCTCCATGCCTTTCCACCTCATGTAGGACAGTAGAATTCTTTAGCAACTTTTGACTATCCTCCAGCAATAGCTTGGGACCCCTGTAGTTCTTCCCTATACCTTTAGGAGTAGGCTGGATCCAGTTTCTTTGTTGAGACAGAGGCATCATCTTATGAAAAATCCTGCTCTGTGTGTGTGCACACATTTGAAAAGCAACAAGTGTGGTTGCTGCATGGAAAGCAAGTCTGTCGAATTTGTAGGATGTTAGCTAGTCTGTAGTAGTTGCCCATGTGCAGATTTTCACCCAGTTTCATGTTACCTGAAAGAAGGTTTTTCTTTTTCATCCTGAGAGGCAAACATTTTAGGGCATGACTCCACCTATTTTAGGCATGCACTTTAGCATGAGATAATCTGCCTTCTCAAGGTGTCTATTCTTCTTTATTGACAGTAATGGGAGCATCAAGGCTAATCACTGTAGATGAGTTGTAGTCACTGTAGTTTAGTTAAATGAATCCTACCTGAAATGAACCCACACCTTTTCTTCTATCCTGAAGATAACTCAGTTTCATGCCCATACCCAGGGACAATAATAGCCAATGTTAATTTAATTCCTATACTGTGTTTAGTATGTCACTCATTAAATAGGGGGTTTTTTTGCTACAGGTAGACAACTGAAACTACAGGTTCTTAATTAAATTATGTGATATCCAAGGACACTTTGTCCTTTGATCCAAGGCAGTTCAAAACACTTCATGGCTCAGTTATCAGAAAGGAAAGATGAAGCATACGGCAATCTTTTTCTGTAGCAGTAAGGTTAGTCTATCTGTTTATTCTAGGTAAAAGCTTACCTGTGAAAGATCTCTCAAAGCCAGATCTCATTGAACAGTAGCACAGAATTTCATCACTGCCATGAGCTGACCCTTTTCCACCTACCTGCTATTCACTGTTGCTCCTCCTGCAGCTGGCAAGACATGCAGAGGGTGAGATATTGCTGTTCGGCTCAGCAGAATTTACAATGCACATTGGATCATCCATTTTGCCGCTCCTTGACAGGTGACAGAGATGTGCAACCTAGTAAAGGGAATTTAAACTATATTTTCCATATGTTTCTCATTTGCACTTCACTGATGGAATTCCAAATCAGCTTGATGGCTGTCATTATAGTTTGTAGTATTCTTAATTAAAAGTATAAAGCAGAATTTACATTTAGTTCATACTACATTTTCATTGTTGAAATGAATGTTCTTTTCAGATGATTACTGCATTGAAAAACAAACATCTATGCATAACATTTAAGAATTAAGCATATCAAAAAACAGCAGAGTTGGTGGTATTTCATTCTTAAAATGTGGAAGTGCTTAGGTGCAAGCCAGGCATGTTGTGTAGGGTATTTGTCACTGGGACATTCAGTTCACTGTGCCCTGTGAACTCCAGTAAGTCCTGCAGATGAAAATCTGGGAAGGGCATCTTCCTCCACCTCCAATGTGGCCAGATGAAAGCCTGAGTCATTCTGAAACCATGTCTGTAGCCCAGTAAATAGGATATTTTCTCATTGCTAGTTAAAGGACACAGTCTTTGTGTTAACCTGACAGGGCATGGTCTCAGGACTTCTTTGGGCTTGTCCTGGCATATGTGAATTTCACTTTGTTTTAGCTGTGATAACAATTATCTAAGCAGTCAAGTTTGGTCTAGGATAGCTATAGCTTACAGTGTAGCTAGTTGTTATTCTGTGTAGAATGACTTATCTGTGTGGTTTGCAAGAGTGTAAGCACAGAATTGTAGAAGAGACTCCAGACTGTAAACACAAATCTCAGTGGTCCATCAGTGGTCACTGTAGGAATAACATCTTCTTAAAGTAGTTTAGATAGAACAGAGGACAGAAAACTGAATAATTGAGAACCAAAGGAGAGAAAGCTCACATATAGAGACTGTGTTAAGAAAAAGTATAAAAATAAGCACAGGCAGATACCAAAAATCACAGAGGAAGGGACCAACGGCATCAAACTTTTCCTGGTGAGGAACTTAGGACACTGATGGCTCACTGACACCCTTACCGCCTCCAATTAAACAGTGTGAATAAATTTGCGGCAGTGCTGGACACATAACCTCATCCTACTTAAATGTGCTAGTATAGGTGCAGCCATACATACCTGAAAAGAAGTTGAAATACACAGGATTTAAAGCCTTTTGCCCTATAAGTCGCTTCTACAAGCTCAACCCAGATGGCTGATAATAGAAAACTGTGGCCATCTGATAGCTGTTTTGCAGTTCAGATGTAGTAAGTTGGCAGTTTGTCCAGTTCCTAGCAGACAGATGCCCACATTATGAAAAACCACCATCATAATTGACACTAATTGATACCCTTGTATAAGACTAAGCAGTGAGGCCAAGGATGAAATGGGCACAGAGACCAAACTTCCCAAAGGTGGTTCTTCCTGGTCACAGCTGAAGGATACTGTCTGGGCAATTTGAGAAAATGCGCATTACTTCTGCTTGAGATGTATCTTTTCTGAAACTGAATAGAGCAGTCATATGAGCTCTGCATTCACTTGCAAAAATTAATTATAACAAAAATGTTTCCAAAATATTATGGTCCCTCATCCTGCTCTGTTGGGCAGATCACTTTGCATTAGAGCCATGCAACTGACAACAAAACAAGCTAATATTCATTTTTCATAAATTATTTCTTTACTCATGTCCAGAAAAACATTTCAGCAAGGAGCTTAATCTGTAATTAATATCAACATTCATTTGCTGGTCAGCAAAATAGCACAGGCATAGCTGAGAATTTAGGCTTAAGTTAGACGCTGGTCCATTCATCGTTACAATTTTTTTGTTAATTTAGAAAGCAAGGTCTCATTTTCAAAGGTGATTTCCTCTCACATGCATCTCAAAGACTCTTTAAGTGCCTAAATCCAAGAGCTAAACAAAATGAATCCCTCAGAACTGCTGTTAAACTTCTCCCTAAGTCTATACACACTTGTGCCCCTGGCCCTAGCTTTCTACTAGCTGACATTTGCATGGTCATCGCATCTTGATGCTATTCTCACATTAAGTTTTGCAGTAACTCTCTTGGCTTCCACAGAGGCAGTGTTTACTTCTTCCCAGTCCTCTGTGCTGAACTTCACAGTTCAAATCATTATATTAGTGTAAATAAGATGGGATCCTTTCTGTTTCAATAAATGCTCTGTATTATCCAAAGATTCAAATAGTCACCTATTGAGGTTTTGAAATGACACATGCACCCACACCCAATTTGTATTTCAGTTTGAGTTCAAATTAGGCAACTAAGAACCTTTGAGAACCCCTCTAAGTCTCAGACTACATATTCAGAACATAAGTACCATAGAAAACTTGGCCATTTTCCTTTGGCTCCCCCCCAGAAAAAAAAGAAGAGAGAATTATAAGCTTTTGTAAATGTAACTGCATCAACTACTTTAAACAAAACATTAGTGGTACACTATACATCTTCCTGTTATTCATAAACTCACAGATGCCCATAAATAGATAGTGTGGGACATATATTTCAAAACTGGGTCTGTATCCAAGTCACGGTGTTATGGTCTGGATGGGTAGACAACTAGGTTGGTAAAAGACTGGTTGGATTACTAGATTACAGGTTCAGAGGGTCATGGTTAATAAGTCATTCTATACCTTATGACTGGTAACGAGTACTGCAGGGGTCTGCCCTGGGACCCATCATGTTTAACATCTTCATCTGTGACTTGGAGGAAGTGACAGAGAACTGTCCTCAGGTTTGCAAATTATGCCAAGTTTTAGGAGGACCACTTGACTTGAGAGCGAAGACCTAGGCAGACTGGACGAACAAGCCAACAGGAATCTTGTGAAATTATGAAGTCCTGTACTTGGGAAGGAAAAGCCCTTGACAGTGACACAGACTGGTGCCTGACCAGCTGAGGAACAATGCTGGGGGTCTTGAAGGACAACAAGCTCAACATGAACCGGCAGTGCTTGAAATAAGGAAAGCCTTTTTCACTATGACGACAGCCAAACAGTGGAGCAGTGTGCCCAGAGAGGTTGTGCAGTCTCTATAGTTAGAGATTTTCAAGATCTGACTGGGCAAAGCCCTGAGCAGCCTGGTCTGACCCCATCACTGACCCTGGTCTGAGCATGACGTTGGACTAGAAAGCTCCTGAGGTCTCTTCTGAACTGTATTATCCTATTGGCAGTGTGTCTTACCAGCCAAAATATTCATGTGAAATTTGATGGCTCCACCATAGCTTGTGGTGACAGAGAGATACTTTTTTATGTTGTTTTGTTTTGTTGGGGGTTTTTTCAAGACGACAACTAATGATGGCTAGAAAATACAGGAGTAAAATGAAGGACATCCTTTAATCTCTTCTCTGTCTGACACTGCTTGAATCTATGCTGTGCATTATCTACCGTGTTTCTACTGCTGTCAGTTCCGACAAAAGGTAGCAGAGAAGGATGAGGAGAATGTAGCAAGTAATGTAAGGTACAATATGGAAACTAATCGGAAACGAGTTTGTTTTCAGGTACCTAGCTATCCACTCGTTTTAAGGCTCATGCTACAAATTTTACCTCTGACCTTTTTGTAGAGTGAGGCTTTACAGTCTAATAATGCCCAGCTTGAAAAACAAGCAGAAAAATGACTTGTCAGAGTCCAACATTCTGACCATCTTTCAGATATTCCATGCATGGAGGGTGTAAAGTTTAATATCAAATTTGCTTATTTGAAGATAGTTGGTGTTACATGGGATTTCTGGTTTAGTGGAATGATACAAAACATACTGTATAGCACAACAGAAATGTAAGTTACACTTAGCAAAATATACCGATTGCAGTACACAGTTCAATCACAATACCAATGTGATTCCCATTACCGGTCTCTATAATATGCTTACTGTCATGATGCTGGGCATCACCAGTTACCAGGAAGGTATAGGTGGGTTGATGCCAGCTCAAGCACATTGCTCCCTTTGAAATACTTTTGCTAGTTGTCTGGTTTTTGTACTCTATGTTGGGCTGAGACACATATTCATTTCCTTCCCATGCTTGTCTGTCTAACTCAGGGAGAAAAATTTACACCACCAGTTTATCCCCTCAACTGTTGACAGATGTTTATCTAAAACAAAGAGCACCCTCCTCTGCAAAGGAGTCGTGTTGCAAAGAAGCTGACTTCTTTGCAAGGGCTGCGGTCAATCACACTCTGCTTTATTCCCTAAGCTTCACAGGCACGCTGCCCTTGTCCATCTCCTCTGAGCCTTCTTCTGGTTTAGGCATTTATTGGTCAGTCACATGACTTTAACTGTCACTGTGTGCTAGATACTATCGCAATTTTCATTGTAGGAAATCCTACAATTGATCATAGATAGCTGGCTCTGATAGGACACAATTTCATTTCTGATTTTTAGTATTTCTTAAAACTTCACCGAATTGATGTTTCTGCCATTTCTGTTAGCAGTATTTCCCAGTCTTCTACTGCTATATGATACATTTTTCCTCAGTGGTAGATTACCAAAAGTATATGTGGTAATGTAAATGTGTCACTGGACAACCATTTTTTTTCCTATTAGAAAATTCACCAGATGGTCTTTCTTCATTCACCTTCCAATATCCTTTAGAATATTACATGCAGATGGAAGTTTAGACAAAATCGTAAGCACCTTAGGTAATCATAATGTTTTCATCTTAATTTGGAAAGTCTAATAAAGAGAATACTTTTCGATGCCATGAATAACATCATACTTGATTGCATTGATTGCACTGTTGCTATATCAGCATTATTGTTCTGACAGAGAACACTGAAAGTTTGTAACATGAAATGAACTTTTCAGTTGTGTCAACAAAAAACATTATATGATGACTGAAAAGCGTAGAGACCACACTGAAATTGGAAAAATCCCACGTTTTGCATCTAGCAGTTATTGAGATGAGAGCATTGATCTTATTATACCACACACTAGTATTGTTGAGGACAGAAACTGTGGTTTAGCTCTCTCATTATGACTTGTGGATTGGGAGTAGTTCTTGTGCATTTGCAATCACGTTGGGATAAAAATCGGATATTCCTCTTGTATATTCTGAAAATGACTTAAGCTTGTTCATTCATAATGTCAGTTATTTCTTTTTTTACGGGTTTTCTCCTGACAGAATCCACAGAAGCACAGTATGAAATCAGAAGACAGCACCATCCATGAACTAACAGTCTAAGCATCAGAAAAAACAGATGAAGACAAGTAGTAAGGAAAAGGTTACAACATATCTGAAGAGAGATTATATGGTAAGTGATCAAGGGATGAAAATGCAATAAAGTATTGTTATACAATATATTACTCTATGTCACAGGCATCATCCACCTAAGCTGTTCACTAGCACCTGGAAACTCAAGAAGCTGATTCATCTCACTTGTTTTAAATACCTCTTAAAGGATGACCAGAAAGTTCCTTTCTCTTACGTTTATAGAGGAAGCTTAGAAAAGACCAATTAGACATGTAAGATCAGAGCACCTCCATTTTCAGATCCACGGGGCAAATGTCAGCTGCCTGGTTGACAGACATGTTGAAACTCCCAAGTGTAACTTGATATGAACATTTGGGGTATCATATGTGGGTAGAGTGTATAAATACATTGGTAAGGCATTAGTCTAGGACCAACAGGAAATGTCAGGATCTGATTTGTAGATAAAGAAAGGATTTCACCCCTTTTTTACACACAAAAGAAAATAACGTGTCCCTGTTAAAATAACACCTTTCTGCTTCTGGAGTTTCATGCAGTTCATGAAAATTTTTTTTTCAACTGTTCCATTTAAAATTAATTAGAAACTTTGGGAGGGCCAAATATTTCCGTGTAAATAGCATAGTTCTTACAGTATGTTCTTTCTCATTAATTATTTCAATAATAATGTACATTCCATTCACTTTGCCTACATAATTATCTTATTCATAGATTTATATGTGAGGAAAAAACCTGTAAGTAAACTCAGTAGTTATCAGTAAGCAAATTTAATGCTTAGCTACCGTAAAGAAAAGCTCATCTCAACACTTCAGTAACTCTTATGTGAGTAGTCAAACAACAGAGCTAATTAAACCAATCACAACCATTTTTCTATATTTGAAAACAACAGTTTTATTCTGAAGCTTTTGTCACGCCTTGGTGTGGAGGATGGATATAATTTAAATTAATACAATGCAATTCAAAGGTATGGTTATTATATGGGGTCATTACAATGTAGAGTTTACATTGTTTGGGTGTCTTAACTCTGCATTACCGTATCTTATTATATTTTGATGTCTTTGTGTAACAGTAAAATTACTTTGCCTGACTTTGTGTCTCATTGCGATGTTGCCATGCTCAAATGGTGATGTGTTTACTCAATTCTATTTTTACAGAGGTTTCTAAGTTTGTTTTGTCTTGAGATACACATACTGTATTTGTATTCTTGTCAGGAGCTGTGGAGAGAGAATATAATGCGGACATAAGCACAGTCAAAGCAAATCATTTTATGAAGAAAATCTGACTTAGTATTTTCAGTGTTACTCCAGTTCCACTTTTGAGTTTGATTAGCAGTGATGACAATAGCTTTATTCTGAGCTGACCCTTTACTAATATAAGATGACATTTCTAATATCATGCTTTGTGTGGCCACACTGTTATTAGACAAAAGCCTGTCTGAACCGAGTCCTCAGACATAAAACATTCCCAGGGATCATTTTCTAAATTACAGTATGAGAGATGCATTCAGCAAGGTAGAGAGGCACCAGTGTCTGCACTGAAGGGCATGTCTAGCAGCAGAGCTTGCTGGCTGACTGATTTAATTTGATGTGATACAAAAGTTTGTGGTAGCAAGCTGGTACAGTTTTAAATGAATCTCTTCGTAATTCTCATTAAGTAGGTAGCACATGTTCTTCCCCACATCCTGCCATTACTCAGGGATGGAAGCAGGATGCATGACTCATTGTGCAGTATAAATTATTTTTGGCTATAGCTTTGATACTGAGGAACATTTTAATAGACTCAACAGTTTTAGTCATATTTTGTTTTCCCTCGTCTTCTGCGTGTTAGACATCATACATATATGCATATATCTATTGATTGGGAGGAAGGGAATTGAATGTCTGTGCATTCATGTAACAGAAAGTTCTGATGCCACATTAACAGTTCATCTCCAACAAAGCAGCAGTCCCAAGACTGTGAAGGTGGTACAGCTCCGTCTGACTGTACCTGGAGCTAACTAGCCCTACTCAAAAACAGGACAAACTAGCCAGGGCAAAAAAACATGCTGATGCAGCTCTCTTGCTTTTCATCTATGGCACTGGCCTGAGTACCAGCTTTCTCAGAGCTAGCTCAGGAGTCTGCCCCATGGATTTGCTCAGGCGTCCCAAATTAGCAGTTTCTGTGAACAGCAGTAGCAGTGTAGCAGCTGAGAATGTGGTCACAGGCCAGGGAGAGTGGTCCTTACAGCAAAACAGGGAGTTGTAGCTGTTGAGAATTTAGAAACAATCTCTAAATCTTTCTGTGGATCTTCATTCAGGCAATTTGGTTAAGATTATAAAATTGAGTGCAGTTAGTTTTGGGTTTTGGTTTTTTTTTTCATGGCTAGCACTCTAACTATGATAACATATTTTTTAATTCTTTTTTTCACATAAGCCAATAGACAGATAGATGAAAGTTATGGGTTGTCTTTGATTGCACCAGTTAAACTGGCCTACTGAAGGAAAATTGTTGAACAAATTCAAAATTAAAAAAAATGTTAAGGCCAAGGGAATGTTCTTTTCTTTATGCCAAGGTAATTTTTTTTCTCTGAATATTGTCCTTGGTGGTATCAATACAGGGTTTGAAAATTATTTGGAGGGATGTCATGTCCCAATTTCTCAGGATGACAACTCAGGTTTGCTGATTTCCAGGTCAGAACTAAGGTGAAACAACACCAGGGATCCTTTAACTCCCCAAACTCAACTTTTATTTGCTCACAACAAGAATTGGCATGCTCACCACAAGAGCTGGTATGCTTACAAGAATTGGCATGAAACTATGTCAGTAAACGGTGTAACATGCGCTAAACCTACATCACCAAACATATACTACAGGCCTTGCTTATGTGGGGGTCAGTTCAGGGAAGACAATAAGGCGAGCCCTCCCGTTGGGTCAGGAGGTTCAGAGCAGACCCCCCTGCTTTCTAGGCTCCTTCTCAGAGAGGAGCCCAGGGGCAGCTGGATCCGCTCCTAGTCCCAGACTTGGTCAGCGGTTTATGTCTAAAGGGATGAGGTGTGGGGAGTACAGAACAAGAGAGAGACAGAGAGAGAAAAGAGAAAGGTTTCACTGGTCCTGGGTCCAGCGTTGGTCCCATCAGCCAAGGGGTCCTGTCAGCCCAGGGGTCCAATTCCGGTGGGTGCGCACACGTGGAGCTTCAGTTTGTGCCCTTTTATCATCCTTGCCCCTCCTTCGGGCTGGCACTCAAACTCATTAGGGTAATTAGGTGTCATGCATGGTTTGTGCTTTCAGACCATTTGGGAAATGGGTCAGTGGGCTTGGGGGTCATTTGGGAAGTAATTTCCCTTCCCTGCAGACAAGACCCTTGTTTGATCTTTGGCCGCGCATGGTGAGCTGCCCTGCTCATCACACCAGAACAGGGAGCTGTGCACCCTCCAGCATGCCCTCCCCATCCTGTTGCTGATGTCCTGTGCTGATGGGCACCTTTTCACCTGTGGTTTCCTTGCTATGCAGGGTTCATTGTTATGTGGAGTTCATCCTTAGGCAGAACTTGCCCCACCACAAAGTTTGAGACATTAACTTTTTCAGTCTCCTACAGGGGGATGGACAGAAGGCTAACGTCACCCCATCTGCAAGAAGTGCTTAAAGGAGGATCCAGGAAATTATGGGTCCATCAGTCCTACTTCAGCCCCTGGGAAAGTTATGGAGCAAATCCTCCTGGGGGCTATCACAAGTCAAATGAAGCACGTGATTGGGAAAAGCCAGCATGGACTCACCAAGGGCAAATCGTGCTTGACAAACCTGATGGCCTTCTGCAACAAAGTAACCTGCTCAGTTGATGTGGGGCAAGCAGTGGACATTGTCTACCTGGATTTCTCCAAGGCTTTCGATAGTTTCCCACAGCCTCCTCCTAGAAACGCTGATGTGTCACAGTCTAGACAAGTGGTCTGTGCAGCGGGTGGGGAACTGGCTGACAGGCCGAGGGTGCTGGTAAATAGCTCCTTTTCAAACTGGTAATCTGTCACAAGTGGGTCCCCCAGGGATCGATATTGGGCCCAACGTTGTTTAATATCTTCATAAGTGATCTGGATGATGGGATCAAGTGTACCCTGATGAAGTTTGCTGGTGATACCAAACTGGGTGGGGAAGTGGACACTTTGGAAGGGAGAGCCACCCTGCAGGAAGAACTGGATAGGCTGGAAAAGTGGGCTAACAAGAACCTTATGAAGTTCAACAAAGACAAGTGTAAGGTCTTGCACCTGGGAAAACATAATCCAGGAGTGCAGCACAGGCTGGGATCTACCCAGCTGGGGAGCAGCTCTGTGGAAAGGGACCTGGGGGTCCTGGTGGACAACCAGCTCAATATGAGTGAACAGTGTGCTCCTGCTGCAGCAAAGAAAGCCAATGGGATTCTGGGTTGCATCAAGAAGAACATCACCATAAGAGATAAAGTTGCCATTATCCCACTATCCTCAGTGCTTGTCGGGCCACACCTTTTCTGTTCTACTCTGCATGTCCAAAGACCTGTACTAAAACAAGTAAAGGCCCTCACAGAATCACAAGCTATAGGTATCAGACTCATCAACAAAAAGATTTAATCCTTCCTACTTGTAGTGATCAGCCTAGAGGACTATTGTATAAGGAGCTGGTGATCCACATAAAGGCCAATTTGGTGTATACCTCTATATCATGAGTACTGTGCGACCACAAGGTCTATCTAATCAATAATATAATTAACCAATGTACACATAATCAATATATAGTTAATCAATGTACATGTAATCCATGTTATAGGTTTATCCATATTCCAGGATTGATTGTTGTCAGTGCCTCACGGACCAGTACTGTGAGCAAGCCCCTGTAAGAATACTTACGGCCTTAGAGCTGCCAAAGCTCACTACGGACAGGATCTGTGCAGCATGCCGTGCCCTGACCAGAGGTCTGTCCAGTGCTGCATTATCCCAGGTTTCTCTGCATCAGAAGAGATGCAAGATTTTATAACTTGCTATCACCTTTTCCACCACTGTATCAATAAATAGTTATCTGTCTTGAAAGTGTTTGTGCCTTTCTTGTTGGGATCTGAAAAGAGCTATCACCTCCTGGTTCCACCATGAAATGAGATAGATTCCTTTTACTTACTTTCCCCTTTTATCTACTATCTGCCTCCTTTTTTGAAGTGTGAGTGAAAGGTGGAGTATACAAGCGAAGCCATTTGCCTTACCAAACTAATACATTTGTAATTAATGATGAGAAAAAATATGTGTGTTTCGAATGCTTGGTATATATCTCTAGAATCAGATTTCAAATCCAAATGTTTAACAAAATGTTTCTGAAATTGCATGGCTGTTAAAATGGGCTGTCAATGGCACTATATAAGTTAATTTCATAAATTATTGATATTGATATTAAAAATATTTCTATGATATTTGTTTACTATCTTAATTTTAATAAAAAAAGATTGTGTTTTTTTTTAAATTGCTGGGGTTATTTCAGAATAATTGGATTCAAATTTGAAGGTAGATTGACTCAAGTCTGTCTTTCTGTGGTTGCAATAGCCTCACATTAAGAGGTCATTTCTGAGCAAAGTGTTGACATTTAAAACATCTGCAGTATTATTCTTTCAAATAGTCAAGAAGGTCTTGATGGCCACCAAGAGAGAATGGAAACTGCGGTTAGATTTGTGTGTCACACTAACCCCTCTTCTTGCAAAACATCCTTTTTTAAATGTGATCAGAAACAATGACAAAAGTTCTCCAAGGACGCACTATCACAGTATGTTTTACAGTCTTTCTTATAAAGCATATGATTTCTACAATGCATTAAACATTCTTTTGAGTAAGAAACATTGCTAACAAAGATGCTGAACTCTAAAGGAAAACATTGATTACATGAAGGGTCTGCTGTCTCCAGGCTGCCTCGGCCCAATAACACTTCAGAAGGACCAGAATCTCTTTTTAATGTAAATATTACTTTAAAGTGAGGAACAAAGCTAACCTGAAAAGTGCTAAAGTTACCTTTATGCACTGAAGGGCCTGAGGAGGCTGTTTGTTTATCTTATCTGGCCTAGCTTTACCCATCGCTGTGTCATCAGAATTCCTGTCTGTTAGCAAGAGGATATTTAGTTGATAAATAATGTTTAAACTTTATTTTTAAAGGACATTTTCCTCCTCTCTGAAGTTCTTTCCACCTTCCTGCTTCAGTGGAGATATCAAGAATATAGTCACACTTTCAAATGGAAGATAGTAAGATAGCAGTGAACACCAAAAAGTTTCTCAAACAGGCTTTCCTTTTCCAGGTAAACTATTTTGCCCCACTGTACCTCTGCATGTAACCATAAGTCAAGCTTTCTTGTCTCAAACTCAGAAGTAACCCCCAACAGCTGCCACCCAGGAGAGGCATGTGCACAAACAGAGCAATAAAACTACTGCAGAATATTTTATATGCTCTAAACTTTTCTAATGAGATTTTTTTTCGCAGTTGATGTCTGACAAATGAGGCTCTGTCCTATAAAGCATGCTAGCTGGGGAGCTGAGAGCTGGCAATTATCAAGTATGTCATGCCAGGAAGCAGATGCATGAGCTGTGGTCTGACTCTGATATGTGTCATGTCAGACTACCCTGAGCATCTCCATGAGCCTCTGAGGTCCTGATCTTGCTTTCCTTATTTAGGCAAAATCCCACCGAAACCAAGGCAGGGGTTGCTACATTAGGTATGCAAAAATCAACAGCCCACAGATTCAATCATCTCAAGTACTTTTAAATGATTCAAAGCTCAATGCCTGTTTTAAAGGCAAAAAGGGGTTATTGCCTATGAAAGAAATTAATAAGGTCCTTAAATACCTTAATAGCTTAGACACCTGACCATCATTTCAGGAATCAATGAAAAAAATCTGGTTGGTTTTTTCTAATGCGCTGCACTGTTGCTGCCTAACCCTGAAGACAAAAAATTAGAAACTTAATTTTCATCAGTAAAGTGCACTAGTCCTCACTAGGAATATGCTCAAACACCTCAGACTTAACAACTCTCAGAAGCCCAGAACCTAAGTAAGTCTTATAATGGTATTTTTAATGTTGTCATGTGTACCTAAACCACAAGGGTGGAAAGGGAAAGGTAACGCTGCGGCAGACCATTCTTTCCCATCCTCGAATCCATTATTTATCCCATCCATTTGAGGTTAGAAAATCCTTCTGCAGTCCTTCATCTGTTTTGAAGCAGATGCTTTTTAAAAGAATGACTTATAATAAAATGAAAAAAATAAAGCTTCAAAAAAGTTCACAAGATAATCTAAATTTATGCTCCTGCCCAAAAAGAGTTTGCCATAGTTGCCTTCTCATTCTTCAGGGGTGTTTGTCTAATCTGTTGTTGAAGTTCTGTACTTACAGACTGCAACTTCTGGGCAGCCTGTTTCAGCACTTCAGTATCACTTTTATTTGGATCTTTTTTTTTTTTCCTAAAATATAACATAAATTTTCATTATTGGAATAAATCCTTTCATTTCTTTTTCAAATGGATAATAGATTGGTTTCTTCTTGTCTGCAGCAACCTTTTACATACTTAAAGATTGCTATCACATCCCCATCAATCACCATTCCCTTCCCTCAACTAATAAACCCCAGATATTTCAATCTCTGCTTACATGTCAGGTTTTGTAGTGTTCCAGTTCTTCTCATTGCTCTTCTGTGGATACTTTTGCATTAGCTCAAATTGGTCACAGCATTCCAGCTGATGTTTTGCCCATGCAGTTTTAAGTGGAGATTAATAGCAACTGGCAGCAAAGGCAGTGGGGAAGAATCCTATTCCAGAGCATCCAAGCTTTTTTTGGTATTTATCAGGATGTCTAACTAAGCTGTGTAGCCTGCTGTGATATAATAGTATGAATTTCACCCCATCTGAAAGTGTTAATTTCACTACCCTAAAAACATCTAGATTTGAAAGTCTCATAAGGCATTTGGAAATGCTAAACTAACAGCCCGCTGGATAATGTCATGTTCTATATTTAACAAGATAAGCCACCTTTTATTTCCCCAACCAGAGCAGAACTTCACATCAATGTGAGGATAATGCATTCATTTAAATGCGATAGTCTCAGCAGTTTTCAAAGTTGGGGTTTTTTTAGAAAATAAATTTCCAAAAGAAAATAAAACCAGAATTTCAGACAAAAGATTTGTCTCTTAGGATATAGCAGTAATTAATTCAGCTCTACCAGAAGCACTATAACAGAGAAAAATCAATAAAGCCCCTCCATAAATACTGACTATGAACTTGTGGTTTGTCTGTTTTTATTTTGTTATGCCTGATAGTCACTTTATTCCTATGATCCATAATCAATACTAAATTAAAATAACTGGTCTATAAATCCACAATAGTGAGACTTCTGGCTTTCATAATATATCATAAAAGCATTTTTAAGTGTACTATTTTTGAGTCTAATCCTTTGCATGCTGTGTGCAGTTATTCTGTGCAACAGATGCTCAAACAACAATTTCTTACTTAGAAATGTCGTTGTTTGCCTGCCTTAGATACACTAAGATTGTTCATCTTTGCTTTACATATTGCAGGAGGGAAACCAGAAATACCTATTTATAACCTATCAGGGCAATGGGAAATGACCCTTGACATTCTAGTGGGGGATAATAGGGAATTTTCACAAAGTTTTCACTTCAGGAAGCACATTTTGCCTAACCAAATAAGACTTTGGGGCAGACTGCAAAAGAGTAAGAAAGAAGGTAAGAAAGTTGGTTATAAAGAAAATACAGAAGTTTACCTAAACAAAGCGAAAGACCTTTTCTATCTGCAGCAGAGGGGGTGAGAGGAAAAACAAAGTAGTTTGTGTACTGTGGTACTCTCTTGTGACTTCATCCTCAGTTGACCCATCTCTGGTGAAAAGTACTGTCTGTGCGTGTGAGAGAATGGCTGGGTCTGCAGTTGCCTAGGAAGTTGAATATAAATTGCCCAGTTTGTACTAGTTGTTAGCTGATATCCATACAAATGTGTTCATTTCAGTACTGATTTAATAACAAGACGTAAGGATTTGAACTGAGCTCTGATCCTGTTGGGATCACCTATCTTTCCCAGTAACTGCAATCTCAAAAGCAGCAGCATTTGGGCTTCAATCAACTATCGGTTGATAAGGATTTCCTGGATCCAGGATTTTCGTGTCTGATTAGTCAATATTAGCTTCTCTTCACACTCTGAAGTAGAAGGGAGCAGGTGGGAAAAAGAACAGGACTTCATTCCCAACCAGACCAATGGCAGACGTCACAGAAGACTCATGACCTTGCCTTGACCGAGAGCTGACCTTTATCAGCCATGGCAGAAAGGGCAACTCAGACAAGAACTGAGTGGGATGAGCCTTGGTAGGGGCCCTGGACCAACAAGTGACAGGAGAACGCCACCTGAGACTGCTGCAAACGTGCAGTGCAATATCACCATGGTCTGACTTGACTGATGGCCTGTGCCAACATCTGGCCACAAACCCTTCTCCAGGAATAGAAACTGGAGGAAACACCACCACATGGACGTCTGGGCATTGCGTATGAGCAGAGGGCCCAAGGCAGGGCCAAGCCACTGACCGGAGCCTGACACAGAGCCCGACCAGGGCGAGCACCGTGTTTCCCCAGGCTGGGCTGTGCCGACGCACCAGAGCAGTGCTGGGGAGCGGGTCTTGCCTAACTCCCGCTCTGCGCATGTGTATGTGTGCGTGTAAGTGTGCACGCAAAGCTGTTCCTGACACAGCCTGACTCTCACTTCATAAATTGAGCTTAGCGGTGTCCATGGACAGATGTTCCTTTTTGCCTCGTTGCAGTAGAAAATTGTGTCTTGGGACTGTAACCTATATAGCTGGATCACGCACTTAAGCCTAAGTATGCCCCTGTGTTGGAGAAGATGCGCGTCACAGCTCCCTCACTTATTAAGAAAGCATCTACCTCCATTTACTGAAAGATCTTACAAGTTCTCAGAGGTTTCACGGACTGAACATATACTATAGCAATGCCCAATTTTGCTGTAAGTACTTATTTTCCTCAACCTCTTTTAGTGTTCTAAGTAGTTTTTATTAGGTTATATAATTATAAATTCTTATCCAACGTTTTCGAACAGCTTCCAGTAATGCATTAAGCAATGTTACTAAAAGCTGTCGTATATTTCATTTCTCCTCTTCTGTTTATTCTAACAGGATCTTGTCCTGTACCCTGTTTTCTAACAGCATCTCGAGAGGTAAGGGGCTGGGATTACGTGTTTGTTTGAAAAAGAGGAGCAGAAATTAAGAATAGCTTGAAGAAAATTTATCTATTTCACATTTATACTTAAACTGACAGTTCTTAAGTATAGTATTTACTTGTTACTAAAGTGCAAATAGAATTATTATTATAACACTAGAGAACACTGTTTTACAGGAAAGGAATTCTTTCAAGTTTCAGAATTTAGCGTATTTGGTTAACACCAGTAAAGACAGTTATTTGATTTAAGATATTATCATAACAAGGAAATAAATAATATGGTCTTCTTCCTAATGACATTTTTTAACAGCCAGACCCAAGAATTATGCATGGAATTATACATTTTAAATACTGGTTTTCATATTAACATACTGGTTTTATCAGCAAACTAATCTTGCATAACAGGAATGCATATTCATTTTACATATCTATCTATCAATAACTCGATCAAAAACTTTTGGAATTTAACTCCAGGTTTCTTTAAGTTAGTGGAAGGTAGCAGAAATACAAGGTGGAAGGATGACTAGTTGCCCTTTTTTTATTTTTCTATTACATTGAAATCATATAACCTAGCCTAACTACCTTTGGCTGTACAGCTACAGACTATATAAGCCTACTCCTGATAATGTTAATTGCATTTTCTAATTATTATTTATAGTCTTCGAGTATGGTTTTATAACCATTTTCTTGATGCATTTAAACATCTATTGTTCCTCTAAGAAAGTTGGCCAAATAATCAAGTCTCGTGAGTGAGGGCAAAATGTTGTCATCTTCCCCTCTGTATTAGTCAGTTTGATTAATGTTGCTTTCTGAAGGATGTCTGCTCTTGTAATGGTATTATATTCTGATTGTTATTATGCTGTTGTGCTGCCTCCAGGATGAGATCCATAGTACTATAAACAATTGATAACCCACTTGTGGGTTTTGTGACCCGTATTTCCTCCACGTTATACTGTAGCTGTCCCCACCTGTAAGATCTTCTTTTTCTTGCTTGCCTCACATTAATATCAATTCTGTTAACAATAATTATCATTATTTCTCCTTTCCTCTCTGGTTTATACAACTCCTCCAAACACCACATAAGGTTAACGTTTTGATATAGACAAATATTTTGACAAACTGAATTCTTGTAATTTACAGTACAGAACAAGATGATAATGAACACTGCTCTGAACTAGACCTTTAGGTTGTTATTTGTCTCACTATTTGAATAAGAATGTGGTTGAAGTTATGATCTAAGAGGACACTTCTGCCACCTTCAAAATGAAAAATAATGGTAGGAGAGAAAAAAAAAAGTAATGATTTTACACTAGTCAAAATCTCCTAGATATTACAAAGCCCTTTATCTGTGTGACAGACAATATTAAAAAACCCCAAACAAACTAACAACAACAAAAAAAAAACAAAACAAAACACCAAACAAAGCAATACAAACCTTTACTAAAATATAAGAAAGAAATGGGTCACCAAACAGATGACATATATTTGCTAACCCAAGGAAATATTTCCTAGTGTATACAATTACTCTTCCTGTTGAGTGCTATGACACCTGTTATGAGATATAATATTACTTGGAGAAGACCTGTGTTGTCCACTTGAAGAATAATTAAGTTTTCCACTGCTCAGTAGATTACATCTGAAAGCACAACCATAGATGGAGATTACAAGGCAGAAAGGCAAGCTTATATCAAATTGAAATCATAAAAGAGAAAAAAAAAAAAAAGAACAGCACAATATTTTTACTTTTAAAATATGAGGGCTTTTTTTCCTGCTCAAGTGTCTAGGTATTATTTTTTTAAATTTGATTTTTGGGCAACAGCAATCAATTACAAATAATTAATTTGTAGAAAACCAGTTTCTATTTGAGTACATGAACCAACTTTAATGACATAGTATGTTATTCTGCACAAAAGAATATTCTAGTTTAGAGAAAACTGGCCATAGACTGGTAAAAAAAGATTGCATCCAGCATCAGTTTGTCATTGTGCTTACAATAATTCTTTGTATAGAATTTTTCCAAGGCCTGAATCTACACAAGTTAGGGATTTGTTCAATCTTTTCTTAATACACTTACAACTACTATTAGTGTGAATTCCCATTACTGTCCACTATATAAAATAAAGTCACTGAACCATATCCTGAGAGCTAGATGCTTACACTGTTCACTATTTAAGTACCTAAATCCAAGAAAATAATCCTTGCCTGACTGTATTGGGTCTGGCTGAGGTGGAGTTCATTCTCCCCATAGCAGCCCCCATAGTGCTGTGCTCTGCGTTGGTAGCTAGAAAGGTGTTGGTAACACACCAGTGTTTTGGCTGCTGCTGAGCAGTGCTGGCACAGCATCAAGGCTGTCTCTCTGACATTTTTTGCCCCCTCAACATCAGGCTGGAGCTGGGCAAGATCTTGGGAGGGGAAATAACCAGGACAGCTGACCTAAACTAACCAAACAGATATTCCATACCATATGATGTCAGCTCAGCTATAAAAGCTAAGTAAAGGGAGATGGAAGGGGGGGCATTTTTGTCTTCTGGAGCAACCACTACGTGTACTGAAGCCCTGCTTCCCGGGAAGTGGTTAGACATCACCTGCTGATGGGAAGTAGAGAATAACATCATTTGTTTTTCTTTGCTTTCGCACGCAACCTTTGCTTTCACTTTATTAAACTGTCCTTATCTCAACCCACGAGCCTTTTGTTATATTTTCTCCCCCCTGTCCAGCTGAGGAGGGGGAGTGATAGAACAGCTTTGGTGGGCACCTGGCGCCCAGGCAGGGTCAACCCACCACACTCACCTGAAAACTTGTGTTAAATTTTTCTCTAGCAATATTCCAAATTCTTCTACTGTACAAACTCAAAACCTGACAGGTCTGATCACCTTACACTGGTATTGAATCACAGAGGATAGGAGCAGAGAGAAATTACAGAGGTTACCTACTCCATTCCCTGAGTCAAGGTCAGATGCACTATACTTGTGTTATTCATAATAGATTATTACAATTTGGTTTTAAAGAGCTTTTCGTTAACTAGAAGAGTCTAGCTTGGCTGCTCTGGATGTAGACATCTAAAACTAGGTGAGATGAATCCCAGCTTTTGTGTGAGGAACAGGAATATATAAACATAATGGGAGGAAGGGTTGGTAAGAAAAACAGGTTAAAAACCAAGAACCGTAGTATATGACAATTGTGGGCCTGTAAAGACAGTGGGGGCTGTTTTGAGGTGCTATCCTAACAAGTTGTAGATAGATGCTCACAATCATGTATTGTTTAGTGACCATCAAAAGATTTCTGCCCCAGCAACTGGAAGACCCTAACTGACTATAGCAGGATATAACCATTTGTGATTTTAGATGTCACACCTAGACAAAAGAAAAAAGATTGCAGTAGAAACTTGGGCATTAAAAGATAAAATATGGAGTACTATTCCGTAACAAAGTGGTTGGGTTTGGATCCCATAACTCTACTTCCACGCATTGCGGACAGGAGTTGGATGACTAAATTATTCTGTCTGTTCCGGTCTAAGTTACAAATACACATGTAATAGGACTTATAATACTTTTCTAAAGGGTAGTACTCTTTTAGTTCAGCTATGGAAAATACTTATGCTGCTGAGGAATGAATTTTCACAGTTTGATATTGACATGAATCTTATGAATTCTACTGGAAACAAAAAGCCCTTTAAGCTCCAAGTGAAATTTTCTGTTGAAGCAAATGACACAGAACCATAAAAAATATTGAGACTTTTGAGTTTAACAAGACCGTGCATGACATGCAGCACGAAGTGTGAGACTTTTGCATTTCAGCCCAACTCTAATCAAGCAATAAACCTAACAGATATTTGGCAAACATGTAAAAAATGCCCAAAAGATTGGGAATTTCAGTGCTTTTGTCTTCCTGTAATCTTATTTTCAAAGAGTGAAGGGTAAAAAAAAAACCCAAAAACCACAACAACAAAAACCAAACTAAGAAAATGACAGGATATTTGAAAGTCTAAAGTTTTAGCAAGGGTATTTGGCTGTGTGCCACAGAATTCTGCATCAGTTTATCTGACATGTCATTCTGCCTGCCCAGAAGAGACTGCCTAACTTCCATGCAGAAATCCAGTCTGTTTGCTTTGTAGCACTGTCTAGCATTGTAAGTCCCTAAAATCACCTATGTCCTTATTGCATGGGCACCTTTCACTATGAAAAAATGTTCAAAACTTTCTGCTGTGAGAAAGAGATGCCATTCCTTATCTTAAGCCAGTTATGTTCTAAGGAGACACCAAACAAGAAGGGGAATGGTGAACCTCTAAGCATACTTATCCCATCCTTCCTACATCCTACGAGCCTGAACTACCATACCTGGAGGTATTCTGAGTGAAAACACTTTCCCTGCTGAAGGGAACAGGAGAACACAGAGCAGAAGCAAGCATGCAGGAGTGTCCTGGCTTTGGCTGGGATAGAGTTAATTTTCTTCCTAGTAGTTGGTATAGTGTTATGTTTTGGATTCAGTATGAGAAGAATGTTGATAGCGCACTGAGGTTTTCAGTTATTGCTAAGTAGTGTTTAGACTGAGTCAAGGATTTTTCAGCTTCTCAAGCCCAGCCAGCGAGAAGGCTGGAGGGGCACAAGAAGCTGGGAGGGGACACAGCCAGGGCAGCTGACCCAAACTGGCCAAAGGGATATTCCATACCATGTGACGTCATGTCCAGTGTATGAACTGGGGGGAGTTGGCTGGGGTGAGGCAGATCGCTGCTCGGGAACTGGCTGGGCATTAGTCAGCGAGTGGTGAGCAATTGCATTGTTCATCTTGTTTTGTATATTCCAGTTCTTTTATTATTATTATTATCATTATTATTTCCTTCCTTTCTGTCCTATTAAACTGTCTGTATCTCAACCCATGAGTTTTACTTCTTTTTCCTGATTCCCTCCCCCATCCCACCGGGTGGGGGTAAAGTGAGCGAGCAGCTGCGTGGTGCTTAGCTGCTGCCTGTGGGTTAAACCATGACAAGGAGCAAGCCTTATCCTGCAGTCATAATCAGGGCAAGAAAAAAGGCTCAGGATCAACATTCCCCTTCAGTAATCACTGCTGGTCAGTGGCCAATGGTAGCTAGTGCAAAATGCAGCACCACTTTGTTCCGTCTCGGTGAGTCAGGCGTCTCGTTGGCTCCTCTCTGGCCATGCAACCCTAGCGCTGCTAGCTGCAGAACGGCTCTGCTTCAAACAGAAGAGTGAAAGATACATTTAGCCTGTGTGCTGTGGTTTCAACCTGCTAAGGCTGAGAAGGACTTTGATGCCCCAGGCTCTTGCTCTCACTGGTGGGGAATTATTTAAAACAATAGGCAATAAAAAAAACCTCAAAAAATTGGATTTTTCTTGCTTCATTCCTTCTTTTTTAACAGAGCAGTGTTGTAAGACTGTCTTCAAAAGAAGAAGGAGGGTAAATCCTTGGTGGCCAGAGCTTCCTGATAATTAATTCCTACTGTTTTCTTATATAATCAATGGCAAATGTTAGAGCCTGACCCTCAATATGCAGATGTCCTGTTCTGTTAGTCATCGCTCTGTATGCCTTCCTTGGGTGTCACCTGTTAGCACAACCACACAGTTCTTGCCAGGACATGGGCAACACATACTCTGCTTCTCACTTTCGCATTATGCTTATGTTCAAACCCTCTTCAGCTCTGCTGAACGGATTGAAGTCCTAGTGAGGCCAGAATAACTTAACGACAGCAACAACAACAAAACTTTTTCCAAATTATTCAACATTCCTTACAGTTTTTAGTTACATTTACTTTAAGACCAGAAAATTCCATATCACAGCTGGATAAAATCCCTGGAGTATTGTTTCCTGAGTTAATGCAATATACAGTAGGTATCCACTCTTCTAATAAAACTCTTCTTCTCTGATGTCTCTTATCACAAGATTTTTATGATTGTGTATTTTTATATTATGAGGCTCACAATAAAAGCATCACCTTTTGATCATTAGATTTTTGTGCTATACTTTTCAAGCTAATAATAAAGGCTAAACTTGAAACCATGTCCTGTTTGTTCGACTTATTAATATGAGGCATAGGGACACTTGTTTAAGGACTGAGGCTTGTTTGTGCTTATTCAGTGAAAATCACCCAGCATAAATAACTTGCAGAAAGTTTATAGCCTACTTAAATGTCAGGAAAGCTTTATTTTAATGACTTAGCTGCTAACACACCAAAGGGCATATGAATTCTCTGAACTTAAAACACATAAATGAATAAAACTACTTGTGTGCTTTGTTAGATTTTATGTGAAATTTCAGTATAGTTATTTTATTCAGAGGTCTATGTTGGTGATGATCAAATAACCCCCTCTTTTTGGTATTCATTTATTGACCTAATCAATTCTTCAACATTATTCAGCAAAGACTGTCAAAGTGTCAAAAAAAACAACCAAAAAACATGCATGTTCTAATACTACTCACTTGGGAAAGAATATGGCTTGGAAATAATTCAAATAAAGCCAGCTCTAACAGGAAGAAATCATCACTCATCAATAGAAATAGTGTTTCTGAAGATTACATTGATTACTCTTTGAATAATATAGAACAATTCAGCAGATCCTGACATGCATACCAGTGTACAGTGTCCGTATAGCATCTAAGAACATATAGTGGCCATATAAACTTCTAATGAAACTAAACTGAAAACTAGGACTCAGTTAAAATAACATTTCATGGTTGATACACAGAAGAAAGACTAACAGGGAGTAACTAAACATGAGTTTGCTCTAACAACATTTATGGAATAAAAATCAATTTTTCAATTAAGAGTACTTACTTTTCCAGACAAAGTTAAAAATAGTAAGAAATACAAATTAGAACCCACTAAAGTAATAGTAACTGATGGGAACAAAGATCAGATTATCCTATTAGCTGGATATCATTGACCATCAGCAAAAACTAAATTAAAAAAAACCCTTCCATTTTATTATGCTTTTTTTATTAAAAAAAAAAAAAAAGGAAAACCCAAGAAAAATGCAGAGTTTTTAACAGAACTGACCCCTTCACAGAGCAAGTGAATAGTGCTGCATATTAAAAACATGTTTAAAATAAAGAGCAAGAAAAAGGCAGAGGAGGGAATATTCCTGAATTAATGAAATACAGCATTATATCAAACTATAGTATCAAGCTTGTAGCCATTCTGAAGAAAATGGAATGCACAGGCAAAGTCAGGGAGGCAGTTATGATCTTACTTTCCTGAGACTATATTTGAACATTAAAATTTAAGAATGAAAATAAGTACCTTGATTTCAGCATATTAATGGGAAGAATCAAAGAGATTTATTATAAAATGTGGAATTCTGCTGTGAAAGTGTCACAAAATTTGGGCAGAAATGCATGCAGTAAGTTGGTACATGATTAACTACAGAATAATGAAAAGTTCCAAATATAAAATTACATGAACTGCATTTTAAATGGCAGAAAGCATTTACCTGTCTCACACCAGCTGCCACCACAGAACTGTGCCATCCAGTTTCATCTTTATACACAGACTTAAAGGTTATAGGAATATGGGTAAGGGCATAGGCAAGGATACACAAGTGAAAATAAAACTGACTGTATAATTCTCAGTTGTCCAGATCTAATACACAGTCAAAAGCATTTGTAAATAATGGTATGTAAAGGCATGGGTAGTTACAGAGAAAATGCAGGGGAAAAGATCATGGTAAATAGAGTTCAAAATCCGTCTACCCTTAAATTTAAATAAACTGTTCCAAATTCTTCTAATAAATTCTGTCAAATGGTAGGAATTTGCAGCAGTCCTTATGAATCATATGCAATATTGTAGCGTCAGGTCTGCAAAGTTTATAAATCTATCCGAAGGTAAAATTCATGCCTGTGTATAGCAACAAAACCTATGCAACAGAAATCACCCCTGTTGAACCCTTTAAATTTTTTTCCTCAATGTAACTGTGTATTTTTTACAGAAAGATGTTTCCTGTACATGTCAATGCATTCCTCAGATCCACATTTGGGATATACGTCTTATGAAATTGTTACATGATTCAAAATATGTATCAAAGCTTATGATTTTCTGATAATATCTACAGAGAAAGTTTTCTTTCATATGGGGAGTTTAAAGTAACTGGAAACTGATTCTTTCCTGAATTCTGATTACTGTATGTATTTTATGTGCTATTAATTGAGTTGGATTAAATAGACTAAACTGACAAGAAAAAGTTTCATTTAGCACGACCGTTGCAGATAGAGTTATGTAAAGCAGCAGCTGAGCAAAGCTTTAAATACTTGCAGGTAGAAAAGGCTAACACTGTTGCCTGTTGACTTACTTCACTGTACCGCAACAGCAGTATGTCGTAAAAGCGTATTTCATTTTGTATTGTTCCTAGGTCATTTGCAGGCATAAAGGAATCCTCTCCGCAGGAGATGGCTTTTTTATTCTTCCTTGTTTGGCTGTTACCTTTAATCTAAAATTTAAGCCATTTACACTGATGATATATGCTTGTTTCTTGTATATTGAAAGCAAAACATAGACTCTGGTATTCAAGCAGGCTGCAGGATCAAAAGCTTCATCACTGCCTGACAGGCTATGAAGTAGCTGCCCCTGGAGAAAGGATGAACTTCTGCTCCTACCAGAGAATTCCTGGCTGCAGAGCCTGGCAGACCTCGTCCCTTGCACAGCGGGGTACATCACTGCCAGCTTCCACCGCTAAAGAAAACAGAAACAGCGGCAGCTATTTGCCTCCGGGCTGTAAAATGCATCATTTCAGGCAACTAATCCCCATTAAGAGGCCTGTAGTAAAAGACCTACTCTTGCAGGGGTAGAAAAATGTGAGTACGCTTTTAATTAAGGACTGGTATAAAGTGACAGCAATTGGGACTGTGTGATAATATTAATGACATTTTGAACTGTTGCAGATAGAGCTTACTCGTGCCACTCATGCTCCCAGCTGAACACATTTTGCTTCACAAAAATGAGGCCCCAGGGGCTTGATCCGCCAAGGTGCAGAACTCTCTCACAAAGTACTGAGTGCTCTTAACTGACACAGAAAGCAGAGACACTTGGTCACACTCAGCCCCCCCCGAAAATTCCCAGAATCGGCAAGATCAAGTGTATCTTGAACTGTGAACAAAAGGCAGGCAGTAAACCATCTTCTGACGTCCAGCTTCTTTGTGTCTTCCAAAGCCCCTGCATGGCTGATTAAAAGCACGCTAAAATTACGCAATGTCAACCATTCCTGTTAGCGATGCTGATTTTTCTTTCCGAACATTTTGTCCTGTACCCGGCAGCACCTCAGTCTGAATTCAGCCTCCAGCTATATTGTTATTCCTGTGATTTATAGCAGGAGATCTGACACAGATTTCTACAGCAGTATATTGCTCTGCCCACTGCCTTCCAGACTGGGATTTCAGTCTCTCTTACATTTAGGTGTATCTGTCATTTTTCATTTCGTTCCCTTAGATGCTAGACATACTTTACTACAATTGGTGATACTCTGCTATCGACTGGCAGTGACTCTGGCTTGTCCTTTAAACCACCATCTGTCTTTGCCTTCCCCCGGTCCCGCTGATGCCAGCTGTGCTGGTGACTGGACATCATTGCTGGAAGATTGTCTCTCACCAGTTCACACTATTTGCAGAGGAACCCAACAACAATAGGAAAAAAAAAAATGCTCATTATACCAAATGTTACTCAGTGGTTCCAGCACTGATGGCAGCCAGACACTGGCACCTAAAGAGAGTCCAGTAGCAGTGCTGGGATATAGAAATCCAACATATGAACTCAATAACTCTGAGTAACATCAGAATGAGCAGCTTGCCTGATGCACACAGAACCAGTGTCAGTTACACTAAGTCTGTTTCGAGGTATTATTGTATGTAAACCTTTGTAATTTTTAAATAATTATTATGGGGTTTATGTGCATTTGCTTGCATGCATACCCAGAGGTGAAAAGGATATGCAAAAATTCTCTCTGGGAATTCAAAGATCATTGTATGAAACCTCTGAGAGTCTAAAAAGAGTCAAAATGCATGTCTGAAGTGCACATGTTGCCCACTGCCTTACACTGCCTGTTGTACACACGTATATGTGTATGTATATGTGTATATCATCTAATAAATAAAGTTGCAATTGATGACATGCAGAAATAGCTCCTGGATTTTTAAAGATTAATAAACTCTTGTTTTCCTTCTTCTGTACTGCAGATTGTTTCCATATGTGCAGCTATTTATGTACTCTCTTAATGTTAATATGATGCTGATCCAAGTCTGCACAGGGCTTTCTTTTTCAGGTGTGAATCATGAATGCATGCATTTATCCACATTACTGGATTTGTTTCTGATTTAAGACGTGAAGAGAGGGCAAATCTGGATGATGGTTTTGTGCTGAACGCTACACACATTTGAAATTATCATTACATGTATTAATGGAAGTTCTATCCTGGCTGTCCCAAATGACAGTATAAACTTTATGGGAAACATAATATTTATGTGCTTATTCATTCTGTAGTGTTACAGAAATATGAGTTAGGGATATATTTATTTATTTATTTTTACTGATGGTGGTGGTAATACTGTCCTTAATAGCCATTTGTCTGTAAAACCAGGTGCAATGTTTGCCAGGAATTCTACTAGCTAGGACACAGACAGTTTCATAAAAGCCCTGAAAGCAGCCTCTATTAAAATGTCTCCACTGTGAGACAAGATAGAAGTACTCTTTCCTGAGACTAAAAGTGGAAATGTCATTTGTCATTTGGAAACTAGAAATCTCTCCCATCCTTGTTTTTAGATTATGGTTTTAAAGCTCTGACATTTTTCACTACAGCTTAAACTACCATGTGCATAAATACATACACAGTTCTGCAGACAAGCCATTTTTCCAAATCAAAGCAAATCAACAGCTGCTTAAAACATAATGCTGCAGATACTTGTGGGCAGGAACAGTCTGATTTGCCCATTGCATGAGTATTGATTTTTGATTGCAGAGGTTATTCTGCAGATGAAAAGATCATAATCATACTAAGAGATGCTTCACTGAAAACTTGTGCTCTACAAAACAAAGTGGAAAAAAAAAACAATTCAGCTAACTGAATAAAAAATCAGCGATTACTGCTATCTTTGTCCTTGTTTCTAGGATCCTGCTGTAAATGACCTTAAAAGTCTGTTCATATCAGTACTACCTAAATAGCCAAAAGTGGGAAGTTGGGCAAAAGAGAAGAAAAAGGAGAAATAAAGAACTCTCTAGTCTGGTTTCTTTATGCGTGACAAGGACTTGGCCCCAGTTCCTCTCCATCCTCCATTTCAGAAGCTTGGAGAAGAGATCTGTAAACAGTGAGAGGCAGGAACTCAACTTTTCAGGTCAGAAAAAAATGGATTTGTACATTGTAGAGAAAAAAAAAAATGTTGAAAATTCAAGACAAGACAGTGCTCAGCTGCTGGGCTGTGTCCTGGAAGCACTTTAGGGCCACAGGCATGTACCTGTTTGACTTGAAAGTTCCCGAAAGCACCCCAAATTCTGCATCAGCGCACATGTATGACACCCCAGGCTGTGCGACTCAGCTAATCATGTCAGGATACGGGAGGCAGACTGATTCCGTGCCCATATCCCACGAAGCCCCAAATCTTGTTATACATACACAGTGCTTGTGTAGCACACACAGGCTGTACAAAAAATGCAGCTGCAGCATCCACCTTCTTCAAAATGAAGAAAATGTGGTTCTCCTGCTGACCTTTGGTATCGTAGTTCCCTGATCAGAGCACTCGCTCTGCAAACCAAAGACCCAAGGTCATTTTTCTGCTCAGCATGAGCGGATTTAACCTCACATCTTCTACCTCCTATGTGAGTGTCCTAAATATTAGACTGCAGACACTTCTCTGCATGTGACAAGGAAAGTATCATCCCCTCCTACTGAAACTGAGGCTTTGCAGCAAAAACTGAAATTCACTGGAGTAATAGTGGAATACAGAAACCCAAAGATATTATCAGCTATTTTTGTACTTAACCCCACCAGTTTTGTGGATAAGAAAATGCATTAATCAGTGTAAGGCTGAAACACCAAAGTAGGGATATCGGAGCACTACCACCTCCATTCAGAAAGCATCAGTTCTCCTTTGTATCTTTTGGGAAGAGGCTGATACTGCAGATGCCACAGGTCCATTTGGAGCATATATCTCTGATCAGTCTTCCCCAAGGACTTACAGAGAGGAATGTGGAGCCCAAGGAAGAAACTCAATCTGCACACCTCTGGAGAGTAGAGTAAGCACTTAACTAACAGATGTAAGGGGACTGAAACCTGTTGTGGATCTAGTTCAAGGAAGATCCTTAAGAAATACTGTGGATGCCTGTGTTTCCGTTGTAGTATGGAAGTACTTAAGAAGATAATTCTGTGGTAAGAATTCTGGGGGAACTGGTAAGCAGGTCGGATATGGTCCTAGCTCCAGGGTTTGTATGCATACTTTGTATTACAGCATTACTACTTAAAATGGATAAAAATCATTGGACTACAAAAACATATTCATCTTGTTTTCTCCTCCCTTTTTTGTCAGCTCCGTGAGTCCCTCACTGCACAGCTGAGATGTTACGAAAAGAGGCCTGGAGATGGCTCAGCCACTTCCACCATAGCTTGCTGCCTGAGACAAGGGCACCTACAACTGCAGTCCAGGCCTCTGATGTTCTGGTTGAATATTTTGGTCCCCAGGGTATTATGGGGATGCACATTATCCCGGATGGCCACCAGAACCACTGTCATCACTGAAGGAGTAAGAATCCGATTGCTGCACTCTGTGTTAAATACAAGGTTGTTAGTTTATTTTAGACTTTATGTGAACATGGCTTCCTAATCATTCCCTCACAAGGTTTGGGCACCCAGATTGTTGGTGACTCCAAAGCAGCTAAAGGGAGAATGGTGGAGGCTGAGCTACTCCGCTGAACTAAGTTGGTGATCCCAATGGCAGAACTTTAACCTCTGAAATTTTTATTGAGTGGGCACTCAAAATTAAGTGCTTAGAAGAAATTCCTTTTTGTTGCGTTCTTGGATTTAAACATATAATCATGTGGCGTGTTAACCTTGACTGGGTGCCAGGTGCCCACCAAGCCATTCTGTCACTCCCCCTCCTCAGCTGGGCAGGAGAAGAAAAATACGAAAAGCTCATGAGTCGAGATAAGTACAGAGAGATCACTTAGCAGTTACCACCATAGGTAAAACATGCTCGACTCAGAGACATTACTTTAATTTATTGCCAATCAAATCAGAATAGGGTAATGAGAAATAAAACGAAATCTTAAAACACCTTCTCCCCACCCCTCCCTTCTTCCCAGGCTTAACTTCACTCCTGATTTTCTCTACCTCCTCCTTGCAGTCAGTTCATCACACGTTGTCCCTTCTGCTCCTTCCTCCTCACCCTCTTCCCTTGCACCACTGTGGGGTCCCACCCATGGGAGACAGTCCTTCATGAACTTCTCCAAAGTGGGTCCTTCTCCTTCCCATGGGCTACAGTTCTTCACAAACTGCTCCAGTGTGAGTCCCTTCCATGGGCTGCAGTCCTTCAGGCACAGACTGCTCCAGCGTGGGTTCCCCGCAAATCTGCTCCAGCGTGGGCTCCTCTCTCCACGGGGCCACAGGTCCTGCCAGGAGCCTGCTCCAGCGTGGGCTTCCCACAGGGTCACAGCCTCCTTCAGGCATCCCCCTGCTCCGGCGTGGGGTCCTCCCCGGGCTGCAGGTGGAGATCTGCTCCCCCGTGGACCTCCCTGGGCTGCAGGGGGACAGCCTGCCTCACCGTGGTCTTCCCCACGGGCTGCAGGGGAATCTCTGCTCCGGCGCCTGGAGCATCTCCTCCCCTCCTTCTGCACTGACCTGGGGGGCTGCAGGGCTCTTCCTCTCACATATTCTCACTCCTCTCTCCAGCTGCTGTTGCACAGGTTTTTTCCCCCTTCTTAAATCTGTTCTCCCAGAGGCACTACCACCGTCGCTGATGGGCTCGGCCTTGGCCGGCGGCGGGTCCGTCTTGGAGCCGGCTGGTATTGGCCCTGTGGGGCATGGGGGAAGCTTCTAGCAGCTTCTCACAGAAGCCACCCCTGTAACCCCCGCCACTACCAAAACCTTGCCACGCAAATCCAATACAAAAAATCTTTTGGATCTCACCTTTAATTTGCACACGTAAAGGGTTTCTTTTTCATTTACCACAAATTGCTTATTTGTTTAACACAGTGAGGTGTGTGCAAGAGAATTCATTATGACTAGACAGCAACACTGGGTAAGCAATATCACTGCAGGGCAATGGTGAACTATGCAAAAGAATAGCACCAAAATTGCATTTTTTTCTGATTCAAACTTCCCCAAATTTTTTCATTCCAGTGAACTGACCATGTTCAAATTTGCAAAAATATTTCCTTGCCTTAGAAATGCTGCCTTTTTTAGCCGTGTTACAGTCCTTTCTGCTGTCCTGTTGTTTTGTCTTTCCTTGTTCGTTATTCATCATTTTGGTCAGTTCTGCCTCTTCAGAAGATGCACATACTATCATCTTCTCAAATTGCTACAGATTTTCTGTGAATAAAAAGCTTTCAACATAGAGGAAGTGGTTTTATATTATAGCTGAATCCAGCTAAGTTAAAATGGATGCCTTACTCCTTTACTGTGAACATAGAAAGCAGTTTTCTTCACATTTATTTGAGTAATCTAAAAGGAGATATTGACTTTGAGAAAAACATCAGTTGAATCCATATTTACTTATGTTTCCATTTTTAGGAATTTCAGTAATACACTTTTTCTCCACCATCAGCTTTAAAGTACACTAGCTCTAGATGAAAAGGATAAAAGTCAAAAATAGGTTATAAATTATGAGTAGGATGCAGGTTCTGAGTGCACATGGCTGGAGATGTGATAAAGCTACATTTTTTAATCTCCCTGTCGTTAGCTTCATGATATTGCCAGATATTCTGCTCTAGATACCTGTTTGAAGAACTGGCTCACTGGTGGGGAGGAAAAAGGGCAGTTTTTCATTTCCATTTCCCAATAGTATGACTTTTTCTTGAACTGGTGTTAATACTAGATTATACTATTCTTCTTCCATTTCTATTTTGAGGAACAATGGGCCAAAGAGATGAGGTTTTACTAAAATATAATGCAGAGCACACAGAAAAAATATGTGTGAAATATGGAATTATAAGATTATTAAGGGAACAGCTATGGTTGATGAGGCAGTTTCAGCTTTGTAACTCAACCAGCAGAGGCAGAGTGTTGTGGAGTAGAAAACTCTATACCAGCATGCCTCAACAGAAAATGTCAAAACAGTATTTTGCCTTTTTACCACTGTTACAGACCTAGCTGCATCTTTGTCTTTTCAGTATCTCTGACTACATTCTTGAAATGTTAGGTGTCTTTAACTGTCTTTGGATATAACTTAAATGTTCTTCACTCAGAATGAGCATAAAGCACTGCCACATCTAGTCATAGCAAGGTGTTTCACCTAGTATCCCCTGCCCAGCAGCGTTCAAGAGAGGGAAGGATTACAAGAAATTGGGCATGCAGTGAGTGACACAGTCCTTCTCTGGCTTTAGCAGTCCCCCAGCTTTAACAGCCTCTCTGAATGAGAGGCTGCATCTCGAATGCTGTGGCCATGTCTCAAAACAGATAGAGGGCTTTTAAATTTTTTTTTCATCCATGTAAATCCTTACCCCTGTGACTGCCTCTGATACGTTCTCAAATCCCGGTGCCACAGTGCTGATCAGCAGCTATTAAAACAAAGTTGTTTGAGGGTTTGTTTGCTTGTTTGTTCAGCAGTTGGAACAAAACAGCAGGCAAAGGACTTTTAAAACAATCAGCCCACAAACATATCCTGTGTCACCTTATGCTTTCCTTCAAGCACAATAAGATAAGCATTCCTCTTGAGTTATGGAAATGCAACGAAGTCAAATCACATCCATGACTGCTTGTCCTAGTGGCCTCTGCCTTCCTTAAGTTGCATACATCTGCTTCTAGGAACCCCTCTGTATTTGCCAAGAGTTTCTGAGCATAGTTATCATAAAGATCAACAGTTTCTTTGCTTTGGCCCCCAAGTGTGAAGTCTCTGGGGCTTGAAATTGTATTTTTTTTTTTCTTGGACTGATAAAAAATCCATACAGCAGAATTTTATCCAGGAGAACATCACATAATACTTGCTCACTGGCTTGGAAAGCTACACCTATAAGATCCTTCTCATGAGCTGTCATAGCACTTCTGAGGGTTTGGTAGCTGCTGTCAATTAGAAGGTTAAAATCATTGTCATTTATTGGTCCTGTGCAAAGTCCTTCACTGCTACCTCTTCTCTAGGCAAAAACATATGATCTTAAATACAGTCTCAAAATACATGATCATATCAATAAGTATAGTGAAAATATAAGTTATAAGAGAAGGGACTTTTCCAGTTTATCAAACATCAAACTAACTGAGCTGACAATTATAGGAGAGCAGAGGTTACACTTCAAGCTACCAGATTTTTAAAATTTACTGAAGCTGTTAAACTTTGCTAGTTTCCAAGGCATAAGTGGCATGAGTGAAGAATGCCTGGTCTGCTGGGTTCTCAGAACATACAATTCAGTCAAAAGACACATATGAAATACAGCAACCTAGCTATAAAAAGAACTTATTTAACATTTTTCTACAGAAAGACATTATTGTACTGAGTTGTACAAGTTGTCCTACTGTACGCAATGGAGGTGCTTAGATATGGGGAAGTAAAGGGGAAACAGAAAGGAAATAGAAAGCAAATACACTTCTCCAGATGACAATGAGAATAATACTAGAAAATGAAACAACACAAGTTTTGCATAAAGAAATTGGACAGGAGACAGAGACAATGCCTCTATTTGTGTGCTGGTACTGAAAATTCAGACACAGAAGAGGATCTTGCATCCACTGATTCACTGTAATTGGACTTTAAGAGAGAGGTTCCGAGCTAGCACGATAAGGCTATTCAACTTAGCAGTCAGTCCTGTTAATACTGGAATGAAGACCCTTCCTTGGTACAAGACTGACTCTACAGTTCAGAAATGTTAGGCCATCACGGATGTATTTACTTTTCCAGAAGGAAAATGTTCTCTAACAAAAAATTCCCAACAAAGCTTGTTTTCAAGTCCCATATAATGTAGACAACTCTCAAATGTTTTGCCAACATAAGAAATGAACTGCACAAAGGAAAAATACTACTTTCTGCAGGAATGTGGAAGATGTCTCTGGAGTTATTATGGGAAAGATGAGGGATGAGGGTGGAGGCAGGATAGTTTAGGAGAAGAATGGTTGGGTAGAGTAGCTGTTGAGTTTGAAGTTACTGACAAGCCATTTGCCACTGAAATACTGAAATTGCCATATGAACTATCAAAAATTGAGCACATTTTCTTCTTCATTTTCTTTTCTCAAGTAATAAAAACTGTAAGACTTAGTTTTATATAAGTGAATCTTTAGGAAAATTCTTTTTATTGTGAAAACAATTATTTTCTCAGTATCTGAATACTAGCACATAGAAGCAGTAGACAGTTTACTGCCAGAGTTACATGCAGACAGTTGTATCATGCAAATACTGAAGATATCCCCAGAAGTTTTTCAGACTGCTTTGGAAATTCTACTTCAGACATATTTCTTCCTATAACATGAGACTATTTTTATTGTTTAGAAGTTAGGACTTTTTCTGTCTGCTGGAGTTCCAACAGGAAGCTTGAGCACGTATCTAGCTTTAAGCTTTATAGTACCTCCATTGACTTCACCAGGATGTGTCATAGCCCAGATTTGTAACATGGATCAAAACTTAGCTTGGAGACAGAAAGTAGACAGTGGGATTAAATGTCCAATTTTCAATCCTAGCAAAAGGTTAATGGTGGGGGCCTTGAGGCTCAAGAGTAGGTGTCATGATGCTTAATGATCTGGAAAGTGGATGAGTAGTGAGAAGCAACTTTTGCAGATGCCACAAAGATGCTTAGGATGGTCAAGCCCATGCTGTACTGTTAGCTTGTTCACAGGGGCCTAGAGAAGCCAAGAAGATGGGCAATATGAAGACAGTTTTTTCATCAAATATTGATAAATGGAAACTATCTTTGAAGGGAGGAAAAAAAAGAACGCACAAAGGCTCAGCAAGATTCAAAATTAATTATCAGATCATCAAGACAACTTAGAAAAATATCTAACCACTACCATAAAAAGTCAAATGTTAGGAGATGCTCGATGTATAGCTGCAGTTAGAAAAAGAAAAATGTTAGGAATGCCTGAGGATTGGGTGATCGCTATGGATACTGAGCTAGATAAACCTTGGATCTGAATCCATACCATGAAGTCATGTTTCAAGTAGACAAGGATTCTCAAGGAGTGAGTCCAAGAATTATCTAGTAAGGAAATTCAAAATGCTGTGCATTTCATTCCTTACTATGAATAAGATTTGCTTTAGCTTGATGATTCTTTAGCTTAGTTGTGAATAACTTTACAAAAAGAAAAGTAAGGAGACTTAAAATTAATTCAAGAGATGGAAATATCGGTTCTAAGGCTGTTGATACCCTTTGAAATAAGGTACACCTGGGTGCTTTGGGGGGTTGCGCCCTTAAGCTGGAGGAGTGAGACCAGACGTTCTGCAGCATTAACTGAGTCAAAATAATGGCTTGAAAGCACAATGGGAAAAGCATTACTATTGTACTAGTCATTTCATGCAAAACACTGCACATAATTAGGGATTCAAAACAGAAGGGGCAAATTCTAGCTAGAAAGAAGCAACATCCTTAAAAAAAAAGGAAGTTGTTAAAGCAGAGAGAAGTGAAGGGCCTCTCCAGGTTGCACTATGTCGGCCAGTACATCACTGCTCAGTGATCACCAGGAGCACGACTGCATTCTTAACATACAGCTCGTACCAGGCTACAGGAACTGTGCTCCACCTGGTTTTAAATACTATATCTATTGTAAAGAAATTATAACTCAGGACATTGTAGACCTAACTGCAAAGAAAAGAAAAGAACTTGTCTTTAATGATTGGAGAAAAATCACAAAGAAAATAGCATTTTATGAGGATATTTTACATAGATATACAGAGTACAAAGTAAGAGTTCTTGTTGTTGCTTTTGAAATACTGCATCTCCTATTTTGTAATTTTCTATGTGTGTTTTATCCAGAAATTTCAATATGTTCCAATTATATTCAATGAACAATAGGAAAACTCTCCTGATTAATTTTTGAGTATTTAATAAAACACTGTGTAGTGTAGTAGGTAAAGAGTTTCTAAAACAACTAAGGAGACACAAACATTCAAATGTTTTTGTAATTCTGTCAATGAGAGATTCATTTCTGGGGTTTTATCACGCAAAATAAAATTAAATTTATAAAATTAAATTTACACCAAAACATATTATGCATATTTATTTGGCTGCCTTTCTTGATCCAGGGCAAAAAAAGTAAATTCCTTTTTATGCCCTAGTTCACTGTCCATCTTTCAGATGGGAAGGGTATTTAGTGGCAGAACAGGACAAAATCCACCCTCTCTGTTGCAAATGAGACATACCACAGCACTGAGACAGTGGCTGGCGCTGGCTGCTTTCTAATCTTCCTCAGAGTGTTATTGCTCTTCTGGGATCTATTATCAGATGGAGCCTGGTATAAATCTGGTCCCCAAATCAGGGATCAACAAATGATACTGTGACTCGGCCATGGTAGGTGGGAAAAAGCTGTGACTGCAGGACTGCAGTTAGGACTGCGATACCACAAGGGATACGGCAGCTGCGTAACAGTCATTACAGCATCCCTCTGCAGATACAATCTTGTCAACTGAAAATCCGTCTGAATCCTTCCTGAAATCTGTCATCATTTGACCCAGCCATAAATGGGTGCCTGATTGCTTATTCTGTGGAGCCAAAGGCAGTCAATTATGATGCTGTCCTTATCGCACACTTGTGTTTTGCTGGCTAGAAAACCTGGTATGCCTGAACCAATTAAACCAGTGAACCATTTGGGCTCTAGACAGATCTTTGACCTCTGCCTATGAAGGCACGTTAGTCCTGCCATCCATCAGTAGAAGTGCTGTAGGGCCCAATTAGGCTTTACTCTGCCATTCAGACTGCTAAGCCGGTACAGATACCATGGCTAGTTTACTTTTCAAATTGACAGATTTCAGCCCACAAACCCCCTTCTTTCAGTACAACCCTGGACAAGTACTTTGTAGCCGATGTTTGTTGTGTGGTAAAGGAAAATATTTATTTTCCAGCATATGTACTCGCTGCAGAAAACTTCTGATCCTCAACATTGTATTCCTCTGATATGTTGTTGCTTGTAATTAATTCCCCATCAGGCTTCCCAGCTTTCTGGACTACTTTTCAAGTGGATAGTAGACGTAATATATTTTCAGTCTTTGAATTTTAAAACCTTCTGTAAGGAGACATGTGATGGTCAAAGTGTGTCAGAGGCCATCAGAGGATGCATATAGTATATTGTAAAGTCCAGCTATCAGAAAAAAAGAAAGTGAAGAACAATTTTCCTGCAGAAAAGTATTAGGGTAACATTGGCACCATTTTCCTGAATAGATCAAATCTCATGTGTTTTTAGACCCATATCTACTTACTTTAGTGACAAAAATAAACACCATTTTTTAATTTCTCTTAGCCCTGCAGAAGTAACATAACTATTTGAGACAGCTGGATACTATTCCATCTTGAGCATCATCGGCAGAATTGCTCGCTAAATCCCAATAGCTACACCTGTTCAAAAGCCTTGCAGGCAAAACAATCACTCGGGTACCACTAAGGGCATAATTTAGCCCTCAGAAACTTTGTTACTGGTGATGATATGTGATGTGGAAAGGAGCCTGCATGCCTCTTAAAGCCCAGAATGAGTTTCAAAGCCTGGTGCTCGGGAAAAGCTCATTGCACTTTTTCGGCGAGCTTCTGGGCTGTGGAAATGAGTGTGATACCTGGAGAGAAGGAGGAGACCCTCCCTCCAGAAAATGGGCTGGTTGCACTCGTAGTCTGGCAGATGAAGGGATGACTTGAATTTCACAGTGAATACTATTTGCAGCCCTAGTGATCGCTGTGTCAGTTAGACAGCTCATCCAAGTAGCAAACATGTGAGCTGATGATATGTAGGTAAATATTATGACAGAAAACTTGCTAGGAAAAGGTATCTTCTGCGAGCAAGTAATTTAATATAGGAGATTACTATTTCTATAACATAAACTACATTAAGTACTTGGTGTCAGCAGTTTCAGTATATCCTTCACTGGCAGTAGTAAGTATGCCTGGAAAATCTGACTCATAGTATGACAGGATTAAACTGGTGAAACCAGTGGGAGACAAAAATTGTTTTGTAGTTTGTGTGGTGGAATATGAGGTACTTAACACCTACCGGCCTCCAAACAGCCATCAATATTCCCGCAGTGCCATCTACTGGTATATACCTGGGGTATACTGGGAGTAACTAACGTGCCTCTCTTGCAGATTAATGGTTTGATCCTGTATTAAAATACAAAGAAAACAAATAAACATTATTATTCTAATAGCTTTTCTCATTTTCCATAATTTTAAGTTAATATTCAGGATTTCTTTCATAGATGAATATTTAGTATAAAGGGTGCCATATGGTGCAGAATGCTTAAAAAATGAATGCATGTACTATACCTGAGCTAGAAATAACCCTACGTAGCTTATATAAATGCAGAGATAAACATTTCACACTTCATTCAAATGCAGACACATATCTTATTTTCACAAAAAAACAAATAGGCATGCATGTTCTACCTCACGTGTACTTTCCAAATCTGTGGACTAAATAACTACTCTACGTGTTTTAAAAATTCCATAGCTCTGTTAATGTCTAATGATTCTCCTAGATTTCATACAAGAATTTAAGAACTTTACACGGGATTTCATACGGTATGAAATTTGTACGAGGAGGGTAATTGCATCAATTACAAATCCCTAAAGTTTTATGAGGATGTAGGTCGGAGCAGTCCTTCCATTGCAGGAACTGGTGGTGAAACACTGTGGCTCTCATTCAGTTAGACCTTCCCTTGTGTTTGGTAATATTGATTGACAGATATTTTGGCCCCACTTCTAAAGCTGCAGGAAAGCAAGGAAAGGATTGTATCACAGCTTTTTCTCTAATTTAGCTCAAAGTATGATTATAGCAATGGTTCCCCCATCCACCTCCTCAACTATGGAGCCCTGCAGGATTTATTCTTACCCTGTTTAACATGACTCTATTAGTGCTTAAAGGTATTTTAAGGCAGCACAAGCTTAAGTGCCAGAAAGACACTGATAACTCAATATTTATTTTATAAGAAGCACAAAGCAACATCTCCTTATCTCAACAACTAGCTGAAAGTAGCATCTGGATGAAAAACAACTGACTGAAGCACAAACTTGGTGTAAGTAAGGTTATTCCGACAATAAGAGGACAGAACTTGTCATTTTTACAATACCCATTTCTGAAACGATCAGATACCGTCAGAGATAAATTGGCTTTGTAGCACTAGTTGCCCAAAAAAACAGTAGAGCAGAATATACACAGACTTCTGCGCCTGGTCCCAAGGTAGCACCTTCTCATTTTAGACAAAGGTTCACGATGTTCTTTCTTGAATGTGGGTATTTATCACAGGTAGGAATGAAGCCTGTGCTCTACATTAAGTCCTCAAAGGAAGCTTCACAGTAATATTTAGCAAACTACATTGAGGAAGTCAGGTTCATCTAATTCTGTATTCTTCGAATGTGTAAGTTTCTGCTTTTTACTTTTACTAGACATGGGGCTCAGTGGTCATATATTCTAGTATCAGTCAGTTTCAACACAGTATATCTTCTAAAACAGGGTATTTGAATGCATACACAGTAGAGATTGTTGAAAAATGTTCTTGTACTTCCCAGTCATCTTCAGAATGACTTTAGTGATTAACCAACAATGTGTCTGAACTGAACTATCGTTTTTTCTTTTTTATCATTAATACTTAGAATGAGGCTTTCTATCAGTCTGCCTCCCCTCTGAATGTCTGCATCTGACCTCTACTTGTCCTCACACCGTGAGATTTCATTATTTATTTTGACAGTAACCGTCTTTCCTCCTTCTTGACCACACAGCTTCATATTCTTTCTTAAGTCATCAATTCATCAAAAATTAATTCATTGCTCAACAAACACTACCTATTTCTCTCTTCCTTCTTCCTGGCTGGATATACATGCTTAAAGCTAATGCCTCCTAGAAATCTATAAGGTTCGTCAACTCAGGTGACTATATATTCCTCAGTGAGTATCACTGAAGAACACACTGACTCTTCTTATAGTTTCAGTGAGTTTTATACTAGCTGAATAAAGCAGCTCCCCTCGTTGGTACTCTTGTGCAAGCCATTCCATGTCCATGATTTTAGTTGTTCTTTTTGAAAACTCTATTTTGCATTTGCATTTTTATATTGTCATTGCTAAAAATTTCATAGGTGTAGAGACGCAGCCAGAAGAATATTGTACAAGGAGTGAGTGATCCACGTGCTTGCTTCCTTCTCATGTATACAGGTGCACTTTGAACAGCCTGTGACCAATTACCAACCATCTATGGCAGAACATCCATCAGTTCTCAGGTGTGTGTCTCTGTATCATGGATACCATGCAAATGCTCTATAAAATAGTATAATTACTCAATGTATGCATAATAAATGCATAGTTAATCAATGCAGAGGTATTCAATGTGTATTCAAACATAGGTATAGTGCATTGTCTCATTGACCTGAAATATTATTTGCACCTGTTTGGGAAATATAACTTTATTGAGACAAGGGTGTTGGAGCATATTGTCCAGGGGACATTTCAAGGCTAGGTCCGCACTCCAAACTTGACTGTTATCAGTGACTGATGAACCTGTATTGTGAGCAAGACCCTATAAAAGTACTGATGAACTTAAAGCTGGTGAACCTCACCACAGATGGGAACTCAGCGCAGCGTGCCATGATCCACGAGGAGGTACTTGTCCAATGCTGCAACAGTTGGGATTCCCAGCATCAGGAAGGATATAAGATTGCTATTACCTTTTCTGTATTTTCCATCTTTTACCCAATACGTTAGTTAACAGCTTTGAGTGCTGGTGTCTTTCTTACAGAGTGCCCAAAAGAGCTGACACCTCCCCGGTACAAAAGAGTAGGAAATTACTATGTCTTCATCCATAATACAAGGAATGAGGAGAAAACTTTCTTCCTGTATGAAAAAACTTCCGAACACCCTGTAAAGATGGTAAGAATAGTGTGGAGAGAGGTCGTTTCCAAAGGACTTTTAAAACAACCAAAGGAAGAACCACATTGAAGAACAGTCACTAAGGAATGGTCCTGGGCTTTAGGAGAGTGCTAGTCCTTCCCTTTACATCATAAACTAATTCCTAATGCAAACAAAATCGCTGACAAGTGACGTTGGTATCTTTGAATATTCCTTGTCATAGCCGTTCCACAAATTTGTTATGAACTTAAGTGCTCTTATCAGTCCACTGCTGACCCCAATTTATACTACTACAGATTTTAACCTATTGGGCCTGATTCTCTTCACAATTTACATCAACATAAAAGAGAGAAAACCTACCCTTTCAAGGTACATCAACACAAAAATGGAAGTTATGCAGAAAACTGAGCCCTGTTGTGGCAGATACTCTATTCGCTGTGGGAAATGACTTGATGAAATGTAAAAGGCAAAAAAGCTTTTGTGCAAGCCCCTGAATCGGGAGGGGCAGGTAGAGCTACAAAGAGAGGAGAAAGTTCTGTCTGGAAAGCACAAAGCTTGCTGGGCAGACAGGATTTTCTGTTTTGGCAACTTGACTAAGATTTCTGCCTTACCTAGACACTGTGCTCTGAGGCATAGGCCCTCTCATGCCCTCTTGTGTTTAGGATCAGGCCTTCTGTATAATCAGGGCGAAACTGGGATTGAATCCATCTTTCTGTACAATATTAGGGATTTCCAAAAGGGTGCATGTCAACCTAGATGAAAATCAGATACTCTGGAAGAAGGTGCACATGGCTCGGATTCAGGAGAGGAAACAAAGTTACGTGCAGCTCGAAAACTCCTGAGTGCACATCTGACCCTGTGAGCCCTTCTCGTTCGTTTTGGTTCAAAGCCAAGCAAGTGGCTTAGACCACTTTCAGCAGCTGTTTAATCTGTTTGATTTTGCAGTTGGAGTCACCTAGTCAATATAGACTATAGTCAATATATAAACTGAGACAGTTTAAGGACCTACTGTTTACTGGTTGTACTTCTCAGCCATTCACTTCTGTGAATGCTTCTAGCCAGCAGTGGTACAGCCAGACTGGTCACATTAACCCACAGTGGTTTAAGCAAGCCTGTTTGATTTTGTACACTAGCAGAGGAGATGACCACTCGGGAAGTCTCATCAGTGACAAGGTGACAAATAGCAGCTCATGGTGGAAATGGCGATACCTGACTCAGAGGGTTCTTCTTATCCAGGGTGAAGCTCAACAGATTAATTTATCTGTTGGCAGTGTCAGCTGCATCCTCATTTTCTGTATAATGCTCTCACTGCCTAGTGTAGAGAGATAAACTCATGGTTGAAGCCTATGCAACTTCATAACTATGTAACTAGCTGCCAGGGAACAGAAATTGTTGCTCAACTATTTATTCCTCCGCTTTTTTTCTGACATCTGATTTGTTACTTAACACAGTTTAGACTGAAAAGCAAAAGACCAGAAGATTAACCAGCCCAAGGTCCTGATCCCATATCTGGACTAAACACAAACCAAAATTAATCTCCACTATGTCTAAGTTCCTCCTTCAGTGATATCTGAGCAATATCACTCAGGACAACAAATTAGTGTGAAGGGAGGCAACATTTGTCACCCATATTTTGCTATATTATATATTCTTGGCAATAGCCAAAAAAGAAAGAACAGATTGAATTCCACATCCTTGACTAACTTTGCAGGACCTGCTGTTGGGGTCACCCAGCTTCTATGTGCAAACTGTGTAAATTTGATATGGAAGTTGTTGTGACACAATGAATATGGAACAGTGTCATTGTTCAAATTAGGAATGCCTTAAGGTTTGACTCACAACAGCCTTTTTACTCCCTTCTCTAATTACAAATTCTGCCATATGAAAGGTCATGAAACTGCGAGGTAGGACAGCGTGTAAGGGAGAGGGATTGAACTCCTTTGGTTTAGTTTTGACCTAAATCAAGCTGACAAGTCAACCAGCCTTTTTAACTCTGCGATGTTTCTGAGTAAAGACTTTCAAACTCTGAAGCAATTTTCTGAAATCAGTAGACAATGACTAGCTACCAGGACCTAAGGCTTAGACCTGTGAACTCATCATCTTTTGTACGTAAATCAGATATGCATTCATTTACTGGCCTAGTATTATTAAATTTCCAGAGTTAGATGCTGATCTATTTTAAAATCAACTACAAGCCTCCCATTTATTCTAATGAAAAAAAAAAAAAATTGTTCAGTTTTAAGAATTTGATCATTACTGTTATCACAATTTTAACTCTTTAATCCTCTAACAAACACTTTTTTGAGGAAAATAAATGCAGTAATTCCCAGTTACTGATTATCTGTTGATGCAGAGATACTCATACCTAATTTTAGTAGAACTTAGACACCTAAAACCCCATAAGGACTTGTCCATGTTCACTGGGAAGATTGGGATGGAACTGGGCTTTTTCAAATCCAAGGTCAGCAACCTAATATTAAAGCTTCCGCCATTAAAAATTATCAATAGTCACCCTTGTTGTGAGATCAGGTGCTTGCTGAATTCATTAGAGAGACTCCAGATGACAGTTTAGGAATAGATGTGACCTTGTCAAGAAACTATGGAAGTCTTAATTTTCCCCAACTGTAGTTATCATAAGACCATAGCTTGTAATTTTCTGAGAATTATTGTCTTATTACATACTCTTTTTTTGTCTTGAAAATTGTTTAAAATTTTCTTTTTGCTTATGAGATCATTCATTAAAACCATGGGCAGTTCTTTTGGAAAGTCACTATCTTACGTTTGATAGGTATACTACAGGGGTTTGTAGTTTGTGCTCAGGACTTTGTGTGAAGAAGGCTTGGGGTTTTGAGAATATGAAAATCATGAAATATGCATTGGAGAAAGAAGGTTTTAAAGCAGTGCAAAATTTATATGCAAAATCCCCTGCTGAAAAAGAGTCTAAATTGGATACAAAATAATTCAGAGGAAATGGGGGAAAAAAAGAAGGGGAGGGGGAAGAATATTTCAGACCACAAAGTCCTTTTACAGGTGAAATTCAGAGTTTCATAAATCAATTATAAAAATGTGCCACAGGCTGCAGTTTGGAATTACAGTTCCTAGATTTGAATCAGGGTTGGTTTGTTTGATTGATTATTTTAAACACAAACATGAGAAAATTTTTCTTGTTTTCAAATCAGTTGAGTAATGGTGAACATATTCACTTAAGCTTTTTTCTTTTTTTTTTTTTTCTTTTTACATCCACAGTATCTCTTAAAATGAAACTTTAAGTCAATAATTTAAGAATAAAAAAATGTATGTCTTTGTAGGAATTGTTGCTCTTGGGTCAATATCTACTTTTTAAAAAATACTAAAATATTTATATTTGCATGATGAGCCATAATATTTTATTCATGGACTGAAAACACCATTTAAACAACATTAAGAATTATGTTTGCAGACTCACTGAATGTACATTTTATACCTTCGATAGAAGATCCCATACCGCCAATATTCATTCCACTGCTGCTGCATGGCCATCAGCTAAAATGCTGCCCAGTGACAGCTTTGAAGTCTAACAAGTCTCTGAAAAAATTCAGATAGATGGAAAACTGATCTTCACATAGAGAAAATAAGATTATCAACAGCACTTGTTAGGTCTGGTTGGCTGCTAGAACCTATTGAATAGTATAAAAATAATCCTTGAAAATTACAGGGGACTTCCCCAAAAAGAAAAAGGAGGGGAAGCTGGACACAGTATGGTACGGGCAGCAAATAGACATATTGCTATCTGCAAGGCAGTGATTCCCAAGTACTAGAGAGGAGCCACTGCATCACCACATGGGTGCTGCTTCCAGTTCCTGTGGTGCTACAGCGCAGATGCTCTCACGCTGTCCCAAAATAGTCACTTCCATGGGGCAGTAGCTAAAGGCTGCTATAACAGCAACCAAGGGAAAAAAAGTAGCAAGACGACATACTCCCAACACTGCTTTGAGCATAGGACTGCTTCCCACAATTCAAATAATGTATTTGTGGAAGAGAAAAGACAACATAAGATTTCTGCTACTTATTCTAAAAATCACGGCCTTCGTTGACCACCAGAAGCCGAGCACAGCACGTACAGTAGGCGCAGTCCTCACTCCAGGCTGGCCCTCCCTTGCCCGAGCAGGCAGCTCTTGCACAGCGCCCGAATCCGGCAGCCGTGCCGTGGCGGGCTCACGGGGGCACGCGCTGCCCGAGCAGGAGAGAGGAGCTGGCGGGACACGGAAAGATGTTGGATCACTAACGTTTTCCACGGCAGCACCTTAGCCCTGGCACATGATCCATCCCATAATCTGCTCCTCCTCATGTACATGCAGCACGTGTTTTGTGAGGAGATGTAAGATTTCAGGCATGCATTTTATATGCCAAGACAGTAGGAGGTTTCTGGCCGGTTTATCTTATTTGTCTGTTCCACTCACGACAAGTAACACACCTTCAGCACCCTCAGAGGACACTTAGGAAATCAGACATTAAGAGCAAGATAGAAATTCTCCTGCCTACGTTACAAATCTTGTTCCCCTGGCCCCCAGGGTTTCCACTTGTGCTAGGGCTCTCATCAGCTCATTTGTTGGCAGCAACAGTTAGGCTTCTTTGAAAATGCCAGCTCTAGAAACGTAGACGCCTTAGGGAGCTTATGCACACAGGGAGATTAGTGGCAGCTCTGAATATGTTCCTGTTGCCTACCTGGTGCACTTTGGTGGCTATTTGCTTGTTCAAGTGTCAAAATCACTTTTAAAAGCCTGGCCAGAGGCTCTTAGTGCTCAATATACAAACAAGCAGATTAAAAGACTGTCACTACTGTACTGATATTCACAGCAGGGTTTCTATGTATGCAGCTAATAAATAAGTAATGACAATAGAATAATTTCTGTTCTGCATTTGATTCTCTAATATTATTCTGCGGTACTACTTCCAGAAAGACAAAAGTGACAGAGATTAGTTGAGTTTTCCATAGTCCCACAGAAAAATTTTGGCAGAGGCAAAAATAAAATATCCGTTTCAGTCCTTGCTTACTTGGGCAGTCAAGTCATCTGAAAAGAATTATGTCTGAACTGGATTATTTGTGCACTTACTCTATCTCTATGAAAGCAGCACCTTAGAGAAAGAACATAGAAACATCTCAAAATGTATTACAAATTAACCCATTTTTTCCCTTATCACCTGCACACATGCCAAATACTGTCCATTGGAACAGTTAGCAGGGCAAAGCAAACAGGAACTGTCAATAATGTCCTTAAACTCTTCCATTCTGTCTCCATACCCCGAAAGAAGACAGTCCTGACATAGCTGTAATGCTGACACAGCCAGTTTCCAGCGTGCCCTCTGCTGCTTAGCAGAAGTAGCTATGGAGGTAGGGAGGGGTAGATGAGAGGATGAACAGTCTTAAGTGGATTCAGATATGCTCCCTCAGAAAGTATTTATCAGTTAGCTAAATTGGGGCAGCTGTTAAGATGCTTTGATCTGCCTTTGAGTCATTCGGGCAGAGCAGGTACCCTAATTACCATCACAAAGTTCGTCCTCTTGGCTGTACCCAGCACAAAGTGCCAAGGACCAACAACTCTAAATAATTAAATTAAACTATTAATATTCAGCAACAGCACCACCTGATTCAGTGGACATGGAGCAGCAGACTACCTAGATGTCATAAGTATGGATGGAATATAACTTCTGCCTCCCAAAGCAGGAGATGCCTGATAATCTTATTCTGAACTGCAGCTTCAAAGGTCAAAAAACTCTTAGGGGAAATGCAGCAGGGAATACAGTTTATATCCCATAACAAAGAAAATCTGAAATGTACTGAAGAACTTTGAATTTAAATAGCCTTAATAAGGGGATGAATGAAAACCAAAAGAATGTAAAAATAAACTTCTAAACATGTATTTAAAGAAGGGAGAAAAGGCAAAGCTTAGATGATAGTGGCTCCTAGAGGATGCCAAGCATTTAAAAAAGTCATTAAAGGTGATACAAACAAAGGGGAAAAGTGAGCAAACTGGGGGAAAAAAAACAACTTGAACAGTGCTGAGGCAATAAAAGAACAAAATAACAGACTTCTAAGAACAGTACTTAGTTCGAAACAAACTGTCACACTGCTGAAGCGAATGCAAGCAGGGCACAGCTTTGTTGTTACATTCCTTTTTCTCCCAACCTGCAAAGTAGAAGAAGGAACATGGCAAAGAAGTGGAAGGACGGGGCAGAGCAGTGAAAGAACATGGCAAAGAAGCGAAAAGACAACCACCCACGTGTAAATGATTCTCTTTGTTCCAAACAGTTCTTTGCTACTTTTCCAAAACAAAGAGGTTCCTCTTTATTTTTTCTCCCTTTGCAACCTTCTCTACGTGTTATTGAAAAATGTCAAAGAGTAAAAACAAAACAAAAGCAAACAATCCCTCCCCCCCAAAAAAAACGACATCAGGGAGACATAGCATTACAGAAAAAGTGCTTAACTAAAACCATATATTAAAAGATCCTACATCCTACTCTGTGGATGCCACTTTTTTTTTTTTTTTTAAGGAAACTCCAAGAACAAAGGATAACATTTTGAATACCCTTGCCCATATTTTTCACATTTGCTCTATCTGCTTCTTCTCTTTTTCTTTTTCTCCCTTCTCCACTACTTTTTAAATGCTCTTTCTCTCTTTCTGGATCCCAGCATTTCATTCAGTCACAGGTTGCTGGACTGCATCACAGTTTTGCACAACCACCTCCCCTAAATCCGCTTGCCTGTAGTTCCTACACACTCACAGAAATCTTCAAATTTCCCTCACTGTTCTCCAGTCTCTTCTAAGTGCTCATCCCCACGATTCACAGCGTTTCTTTTTGTTGCCCTGCTGACAAGCAGCGATTGCGCAGGGCTGCTCTGTGGAAATCTGAACCCTGGTTTGTGCGAGGGAGCAAAAGGCTTGCCCGTGCCACTATGCAGAGCTCCTTAGACGTCGACAAACACCTTACACTGAGAAATGACATTGATCAAAAGGAAACGATCTGTTAACACCGCCAAAGAAGCATGTCAAAATGAAGCCTGTTAACTGTGATAAAGGCCAGAAATTATGTTAGCATCTGAAATTAGGTTTAACTGATGAACAAAATAGTAGGACAACGAGCCATTATAACCATCTTGGGAGGGTGGGGAAGAATTTTTTCTCTGGCAATAACTCTGGGAGAACAGATGGGTGCAATAGAGCAAACATTTCCTGGGATTCTCTGAGACACTGTAGCACAATTAAGCCTTCATGACTGTATACCAAGAGATGTCCTTGAGAAAGAAAAGAATGAGGAGAAAGAGGCTATCTAAGTGTCCTAGAGAGATTTGTATCCTGTTTTCTATTTTTCACAATACCAGAATTAGGGAGTTTCTGATGAAATGTTCAGACAGTACTGCCTGGTACCTGATAATGTGAGATTTAGTATTCTTTTTCTGTCCTTTGTCCAATATCTCTTTCTCTAGTCAACTGATTTTTTCTTTAGCTCACTCTTCTGCCTTCTGTTTAAAAAGTCTGCCTTCACCAGGCAAAAGTGCCTCATACAATGTGACTGTGAATTTGTGACTAAAAAAGCAGCTATTAGAAACAGCCCGATACTGGAACAATTTTTCTAGATCTTTGATTGGCCCCTAATACTATGTGGTTTGCCTGCTTGTCCTTAGCAGTGAGATTAAAAGATGTGCCTTCTGTCCCCTGTTTGCTATCTGTTCTTTCGTCTTCCCATTGCATGTTCCTTTTGCTCAGTCTTTCAGGAAGCACAATAGTATTCCCGTGTCAAATTAAATTTTATGGAATACTACTCCAGTTCAACTAGTTTTTCTTCTTTTTCCTAAGATAAAGGAAACTTTGACCATCTTTACTATGACACAAAAAGTTTGTGAAACACTGGGATTTACTTTATTCTCTCCTAAAGGAAAAGCAAAGAAGGAATTTCAAATGTTAGAATGAATACTTTACTTTGTGGTTCACATTTTCAACTCTTTAGTCTCCTTCTTAAAAGTTTTAAAGACTTTCAGCAGTGACTATTTGCCATGAACTAACTAAGCTTCATTCACCACAACCTCACTCAAATAAACGTGACTTTACATCTCATTGGAGTCCCAGTGACACTCAGGCTAACATTAGGGCAAATTCCTGTTACAGACAGTAAAATATCACAACTAAGGCTTTCACAAATTTTCACTGATATTCAGTGACGCAATCTAACATACTTTGCTGATGTTTATGTTCCTTTTGTGTGTGTATCCTCTTTTAGTAATCTGCAATCTGGATAAAAACAGTAGAAATATACTAAGCACTAGAACCTGTATTTTTACCTCCCTCTGAAAACCTGCTCACTGCATGATTTGTGCTTGGTTTCTCTCTCTCACCAATTAACTCTTTTCTCTTGACTGTAAAACCTAAGTACTATAGGCAATACGTTAGCCCCTCTGTGTAATAGCATATTGACTAAGGGCAACAGTAGGAAATTTAAAATATTTATTTAAAACAGTTATACAGGAGCTATTCACCACTAGCTATGATTTCAAATGAGACAACTAGTCCTGCCTGATTCTGTGGAATTTGGGAGTGCCTGCTAAACTGGGGTGCCTCAAGGGCTTAAGTGCAGCTGAGGTCCTTTTCTGCCTTACATCGGGAAAGAGAATTTGGTATCATTTGCCCTAGATAAAAGCACCTAAATTTAGAGTATTACTTCCAAAATTTAGGCACAGTATTTTGTAACTAATCAAACGTAGTTTCTGGTTTGCTCATCTGGATTTAAGCCCCTAAATTCTAAATTTTCCCATTGGCTTCTAAAGTAGCATTTAGGCTCTTCCACTCCATATTTCTAAGGGGCATGTAAGAAAGCAGAAAAAGGAACATGCATGTTATACCCAAAGCAAGAGCACTAAGGCTCAGATGATCATTCTTTTCACCAGTTGTCTTAAATATGTTATTACAACTACGTGATACATTTCAGTGAAATAAAAATAGCATGAACATGCTGAAGACGGTCACATTATCTGTCTCAAAAGCAGAAGTACTCCATGAACAGAATTTTTTTTTATTTCACAAGTGTTACACATGCCGCAGTGCCAGTTCAAAGTAACTCTTTCTGGTATTTGACAGAGAGATTGCTGTCATGGTTTAACCCCAACCAGCAACTAAGCACTACGCACCCGCTCGCTCACTTCCCCCACCCAGTGGGATGGGGGAGAGAATCGGAAGGAAGAAGGTAAAACTCATGGGTTGAGATAAAGACAGTTTAATAGGACAGAAAGGAAGAAACTAATAATGATAATAATAATAATAATAATATTAAAATGACAGTAATAATAAAAGGATTGGAATGTTACAAAACAAGTGATGCACAATGCAATTGCTCACCACTTGCTGACAGATGCCCAGCCAGCTCACGAGCAGCGATCTGCCCCCTGGCCAACTCCCCCCAGTTTATATACTGGACATGATATCACATGGTATGGAATAGCCCTTTGGCCAGTTGGGGTCAGCTGCCCTGGCTGTGTCCCCTCCCAACTTCTTGTGCCCCTCCAGCCTTCTCGCTGGCTGGGCATGAGAAGCTGAAAAATCCTTGACTTTAGACTAAATGCTACTTAGCAACAACTGAAAACATTAGTGTGTTATCAACATTCTTCTCATACTAAATCCAAAACATAACACTATCCCAGCTACTAGGAAGAAAATTAACTCTATCCCAGCCAAAACCAGGACACTGCCTTTTATTCTGTTTTCCCACAGCATCACACAGTTGGATGCTGCTCCATCACTCCAGCTCATAAATGCTATGATTATATAAATAAAAAGTAGTAACAGGATTATCTACCAAATATAAAAAAAATTTTTTGGGGAGAACTTGGTAACTTGTATAAAATACTCTTAAAGCATTGATTTCCTGAGTCAGCCTCATTTTGAGGAACAGTGGTCTATAAAAGGCAGCAAGTACAGTTTACAGTCCTCATCAGTGGTTGCTGGATGGCGGAGGGACTAAAAGCAGTAAAGATTCCATTTGCAGTACCACTGAACAGGCACAGAGTCACCAAGGAACTCAGAGTCTTAAAGGAACTTTCTCACCTGGGAGAATTAAGCTGTCAGTTACAGGCATGATCCATGACCCAAGAGGGTTATAAGTACCAAAAGCCCATTTCTGCAAAAGATGACTCAGATGAATTGAATTTCTCAAGGAGAAGGTAATTTTTTTCTTAAACTGGTTTTGGTTTTTAGTTTTTTGCCTTTTCGTTGATATTCCTACTACAGCTAACAAGTGGTTTCCAGCTTATAAAAATTAAACTCAGTCTGGGAAGACATTGTGAGTGCTGTGTCTCTGAGGAGAGTATGCTTACAGCTCTAATAAATAGTACACTGCATTCATATTTAACAAGTTACTTGAAAGATAGTTACTTTGACTGTAATGAGCTTCATGTGGATAAATCTTCATGGTGCCCAATTGGATCTTGACCTCTGCAGTAGATAGTGAGCCCTACAGTAGAAGATGTGTGCTTCACAGTTTTCCTTGCTAATTGTTGTAATAGCTTAAAAATTAGTTTACCAATAATCACACAGCAGTTGTATATTATTCTGTTTCGAGATATGTGAGTATTATTAGTGTTTACCAGTTCAAATAGAGAATATCCCTCATGATGATAAAGCAGGGGGCACACTTCAGAAATTGCTTTTTTTTGCATGATTCTATCTTCTAACTAGTCTTTTAAGAGAATAAAGTATAGAAATCAAAAGGTGAATGGTCGCTGGATTCCTTGTCATGTGAAAACACCCTTAACAAAATCATTTTGGAAAAAGAAGCACTATAATTCAGTGGAACTCTAACTTTAAAAGTACAAGTGCAGCATAAAATTAGCTTCACTTTGAAACAATAAAAATGAATATTGTGAAATGCATAGTAACAAAGTGATTAAGCTATAGTTTTGACCCTACACTCCTTTGGATGTATAAAACCTTACAACCAGAAAGACACTCAGTATAAAGTCCTTAAGAGAGTCTGAATCTTCTCTGACACAGCCATTAGCATGAATTATTTGTTTGTGTGAAGTGAGTGAAGCCCAGCAACTGTCTAGCAAGCCTAAAGACCAGCTTTTGCCGTGTTCAGAGTAGGACTCAAGCACATGTGCTTCACTGAGACAGTGGTAATCACGGTCTTAGCAGCCAGGTGGTAGACACAACCAGGTAACGCCATTGCTTACCATGCAAATCTTCCCCTTTCTGTTTTGCAATCCAGAGGAAAACTGGGGCAGAGCACCAGAATTACCAGGAGTATGAAAGGAGTGAACGTAAGGAAAGGTTGAAATGTTGGGGGTTTTTTTAAAATATGGTTAACTGACAACAAAGTCGGAGATGATAAACAAAAATCTACAAATATTTGATGTCTCAAGGTCAAGGCTGAAGTGTGTTAGTGTATTGTCCTGGAACGAAAGAAAGTCAATCAAAAAAAAAAAAAAAGTAGGTTATTCAGCAAGAAAACGTAATAGCTTCAACAGAAATTGTCCATGCTACAGAGCTTCTGTTTCATAACTGTATTAGTATGGCTTGCACACTAGTGCAGGGTTTTCTGCCAGCATTACCAAAGTAGCAAGGAGAGCAACAGCTAAATTCTAAAAAGCTTTCCTCATTAGGATAGCAATGTCAACCAGGGAGTAGCTTATTGTCGACTACAGGAAAAAAGGAACAAAATATTGCAGTGATTACCTGTCTTATGAATTTGTGGGGTTTTCTGAAGGGAACTAATGGAAGAAAGAAAAGTGTACAACAAAAATTAAAAGTAATTACTCCTGTATACATTTGACAGAATGAATGGGCGGATGTCATTTCATTTCTAAAAACTCCTGATTCCACAAGCCATAGAAAAATACAACTGTGTAACAGGTACCCAGAGTTCAAAATAAAAGAATGAATCTATATATATTTTTTTAATATCTGTGCTTTTGTTGTACATCTTTAAATGTAGCAATCAACTTTTATTACATTTCACTTTATTATCCTTTGTAAATCTAAGGGTCTTGTATTTTTGAAGCTCATCATTACTAGAACATGAATAAAGAAATAAAGGAATAATAAATAAGAAAAAAAAATTTCGTAGGAGGGGAAACTAGTGAACCTGGACTTTTTTAGCCTTGAGAAGAGAAGGAGGTGTGTGGGGGGGTGTTGAGTGTAGCAACACCGAAACAGGGGTTACAGAGAAGATGAGAGATTCTTCTCAGAGCTGCACAGCAAAAGGACAGGACAAAATGGTCACTGTTAGCAAAAAGGGAAACTTTAATTGGGCATAAGGAAGAAATTTGTCAAAGTGCAAGTGGTTCAACACGCTCTCACAGGAACAGTTTACCCACAGAAATTATGGACTCACCATTCTGGGAAATTTCAGAAGTGGGCTAGAGAAGGCTCTGAACAACCTGATTCAGCTTTGAAATTAGCCCTGGTTTGCCCACAAGGCTGGCCTATATCACTTCCAGATGCGTCTTCCTTTTCTTCCCACTTAAATCTTTCTATCAGTCTGTGAATATCCCCAAATAACACTGTGCTGTTTTTCAGTCTTTCCTGAGTTTGCTTGTTTACAAATGAGATCTTAAAGTCAGAAAAATTGTTAACATCTGGTTGCTTAGCCCCACACATGTTAATTGCTACGGTTTGCCACCACAGAATCCAGGAATATCCTACAATCCTACTATTCTATAATAATGAAGAAGGTTATTTTATCTGGAAACGGGTGTTTGACTCCCACAAGGACCAGGTTCTTCGAACAGTAATCTCGCTACAAACCCTGTTTCTCTGCAGGTCACTGTGTGCTATGTTCAATATAGTTCTCAAAAGTAGAGAAACAGTGAAAGTGCCTGCATAGTAGAAATATTTCAATCATGACACTTACAAATTCCATGGGAATAAATTTATACCAATGTGTTGTTCATCTCTATATGGCCCTGCAGCACAGGCAAACAAAGAAAAAGCATTATCACTGTCAACCCTCAAGTGATTTAGTTTAACATATCCTTTTATAAATGTTTGTTACGTTTTATAAATGCTTGTTTATAAATGTAGGTTGCATCCCCCTTGAAGAGCCTTTTAGAGGCTTAGATATAGAGTCTTAGAGAGTCAAAACTTGCCTGATTTATATGAATTGACTTCTTTTAAAGGCACTGGAATACATTCATGCAGTTATTGCTTTAGCTAATGTAAGTCAATACTGTGGCACAGATGTGGACTGCTGGTTTTCATCAGGATAAAACTCAGAGTATTCAGTGGTGAGTTTTATCTTGTTGTAGGATTCTTTACTGTCTTATCAAATTTTAAAGAAAGGATATAACTTAAAACATTAATTCTATTCAATCTTTCTAAAAACATGGACTTATTTAAAATGTCCCCAGGTTTCATAAGTAGATGCTGATGACAAAGTACCTGTATTTAATTATTCATGTTCAGCTCCTGTCTGAAGTGCACAATCAACATCAACCTTTTTCCTACTTATGAAAGCCTTTTTGTTTTGGTTTGGTTTTTTTTTTAATTTTTTGTAAAAGTTATTCCATCATGTTCTGAAACAAGATTCAACTTTGTGATGGACTACCAGTGGAGAGAACAGCAGTAATGGAGCTACAGTATTCACAGTTCTTAAATTCCTTATAGATCTAAAGTTGCTGTTTGTATGTACATAATACTCCTTAATGCATTTTTCAAACACTGTTACTCCTACGTTTCTTCTCAAGCATCACTCTAGCACAATTTAAGAGCATACAATGAGGTGTTGATAATCATCTCACTGCTAATAAAACACGTTCTCCTCTCCTCATACTACAGTATCCTATGGCATGATTTCTTAGACTGTTCTAAGTACCTCATTTTAGTCAGTTTTTATAATAGTTCCTGTGGTAGTGCCGTGTTTGGGACAATTAAAGAACACATCTTCTGCAATACCTTTGAGCAGTATCGCTGTGGCATTTCAACATCAAGGTTTTGATCTTTCTGAATATCATCCCTATAGTTACTGACTGTGTGGATACCACTGTCACCATTGCCTGTGTAACAGCATTGCTATGAAAGCTTGTGCAATCTCCAGACTGGGTAAAGCTTTGCAAAGAGAAGACAGCCAAATTCTGAATTCATCTCCCCTTATGAAGCCTTGGCTAGCTAGAACACATCTAGATAAATACAATAAAATCAGGGAGCACACAGAAAAACCTTACATTAGTTTTTTATTAGTGTGGCATCTTTCTCCTCCTTGATAATAGAAATATGCCCAGAGGAAAGACAGCATGAACTACAGAACCTGGTAGAAATAATTAGTTTTGAGACCAAATTCAAGGCCCGGAGACACACACAGGGAGCAGTGTTGCTACATGAGCATTAGAAGGAGCAGGAGCTACTCTTATCTAAACTGGAGGAAGCAGGGCAGGTGGAGCAGTCTGGGTGATAGTTAATTGACTCAGTTGTTCCCTTTCCATGACACTATTTGTATACATGGGGACATGAATAGATAGATAGAACTCTTGATAGTGATTTCTGGTACTATCTTCTCCTCAAAGATTATAGGAGACATTCTCCAGCTCATCCTACTTAAAGAATCTCTTAAAACTAAAATGCATAGAAATTATGAGGCCAGACTTTGAACCCTTAAACTTGTAGTAGAAAAAAAGATTGTGTATATATATATTTATAAAAGCAAAAAAAATCCTCCCAATTTTAAAGTGTTTATATCAATGGTGTCCCAAAGCAATTAATTCTGTTCTAAATTCTTAGCATTAGAGGAGACATTACTAAATGGGAAATAACTACCACAGGGTGGAGAGAAGTTGTTTGATAAACTTAACCCTCAGGGTACATAATTAACTAGAACCAAGCATCGTTCTCAGAAGTCAATGACTCAAAGAATTTTGTAAGCTATTCTTCTGGCAAAAAGCCACTGCCTATCCAGAGCCTAAATAAATTACTATACATCAGTGCTGTGTGTAACCCTAGGTATTATCACTTAACATAAGATATTGTCAGGTTTCTTTAAGTGTATTAGGACTTTCTCATTATTTAGGTGGTTGAGAATTAATTTGTTTATATCAAAGCTGCTCTGTTTTATACATATCATACTGTAAGAATCCAGTCCTGCAAAGCACTTAACATCTCCCACTGCCATTAAATCAAATCAAAATTGAGGCTCCTGGGCCCTCTGAGGACTGGGCACAAACACTAGTAAGATAATTTTTTCCCCACTTACCGTCTAAATTCATTGCAAACAAGATTCTCCTCTCCTCTTGAGAGGACAGTTTCTAATTTAAAATCTGATTATCATCTCATTAATTTTAGCCAGTAACTTAGCCTTACAAAAATTCTTACATAGTTTTGGGTTGGGTTTTTTTTTTTTTTGTAGAAGAAACAGATAAAGGAAACTATATTAAATTGGGAATTAGGGCTTGTCATTGTTGTTTGTAACAGTCTTTTTAGTTTTCATGTTTTCCCTTCTTTACCCACCCTGCTTTGCCTTTCATTATTATGCATCTACATTTTCTTCTATATCTACCTTTTCGAAGTGCAGTTTCTAGAGGGGAAACATTTTTATCCCTGTAAATAATATACACGCATTCATACAAATAAACAATGTCAATATGTGAATTCCTACAATTTCAGTCCTCCCTTCCTGACTTCACCCTTCAAATTTACACTTCTCATCAGACTATATGATAGGCAATGAATTAAGTTCTTCCTTATTGTAGAGTCTTATTTTCTACTACCACTACAAGGAAAAGAAACTGAATTCAGTTGTATGTATGTATTTTTTTGCCCAATACTAGTCATAGTTCATTGTCTGTCAAGGCTTTAAAAAAAATCTCTGCAAGTGTGGCATTATTTAAAGTCCTAAATTAGAAGGGAAAAGAGAGCAGGATAAATAGCATATTTGCCTGGGGTGAGAGCTACTGCTATAGATTAAAGGAATTAGAAAACCCATCTCCTCTCTGCACGATTAATTGAGCAGGTGTCTCTGCAGTACAGTGTTCAAAGAAAAGCATCAGCTTAGTAGAAGCGCAGAAATGCTGTTCTACTAGGGCAACTCAATAGCTGCTAAAGGTCGTGCTTTGCTGCGGGACTCCTGGACTTCCCCATAGGCTGCTGGTACCTGCTCCCTTTCCTGAAGCACCCAGCAAGAGCTTAAGGCAGAGCATTACCTTACCTTTTGCTTGTACAGACATAGGCACCAGGAGAATTCAGCTGTCACAATGGGTAAAATCACGCTACCTTCAGCTTTGCGCTCAGGCTCATCTTTTCCTTGAACGGAACAAATAGGTATGTTGGACGGGATCTCTGGAGGTCTGTAGCCCAACCACCTGCTCATAGCACAGCCAAGTGAGATCGGGTTGCTCAGCTCAGGGCCACATCCAGCCCCATTTTGAATATCTGCAAGGATGGAGAATCCACAGCCTCTCCAGGCAACCTGTGAAAGGGTTTGGCCAACCTCATGATGAAAAAGCCTTTCCTAGCCTCTAATTGTCTAAGCTTTATTTGGGGCTTCTCATCCTGTCACTATGCAACACTGAGAAGAGTTGTCTCTGTCTTCACTATATCCCTCCCCCCATTAGGTAGTTCCAGGCAATAGTAAGATCTTTTTTTCTCAAGACTGAGCAAACCCAGACGTCACAACCTCTCCTATGTGCCCCAGCCTGATTGCTATTGGATGCCTTGTGGCAAGTCCAAATGATAGAGGCGTCTTTGTCCCTACCACTTGTATGGCTCACATACTCTGCCACAACTGCAGACTCTGAAATTATAATCGTCTCATTAACAGCCTACCTCAGGGGAAGAGGACAAAACAAAGAGACGCTGAGACAACTTAAATTCCTTTTACAGTTTTTACACCACCACTGTGTGTGTAGATTTATGCCATAAACTATGTTGTCTTTGCTGCAGAGTATTTCATCATGCATGTCAGGATCTCTTCATTAGTACATACTAAGTATTGTAATCTTTTTACCCTTAACAAAAATTTATTTTCATGTGTATTATCTAATTAACTGTAAAGAAAGTGAGCAGCATCAATTAAAAGCAAAGGAGAAAGGTTATTTAACTTGTAATGCCTGACTAGCCAAGCTTCAGACTCTAGTGATCAATTACAAATTTGTGACTGATTCTGATTAGTGTCTTCTTGAGTGTTACTGAGTATCTTATACTTTTCTTAGCTATAGTAAAATAGATTTTTTACATGCTGTTTTTTATAATAAGAGATAAACTTACACTCTATAATAGAAAAGGTGGTATTTTACCATTTTAATAATTAGAGAATTACAGTCATAGTTGGTCTTGGGGATTAATCATCATTTAACAAATTGTGAATGGCATGATGGTGGCTTGAACATTTAATGGACCAATTTGTATGTGAGAGGGAGCTCATGAAAATGTCAGTGAAACAGAGGATACCTTAGCATGGTGCAGCACATTAGATCATTTCCTCTCACATCCCCTATTTCTAACTTTGAGTGTGAAACAACAGCATTTCTTTCTGTGCTGTGCTGCTGAAGCAGAGCTCTTTCCTAACCCAAACTGGGCCACGATAGCTCCTTCCTGGGAGAAAATCAAAATTATCACTATTGAGTCCATCTGCTGTCTTTTTTAACAGCTATTTGTTGCAGAGGGAAACCAGCTGGAATGGAAGACTCTCGTTAACAGGGAAATGATTTGGAGTTTATCTGAGGCTGAAGTCCTATACAGCCAACCTAATGGCTATTCACTGCACTGTCATCTGTGCCTGCTGAATCCTGCTTTTCGGTTCACTAACCTAGTGAAAAAGTGTCCGTGTTGGGATGGCTGCTAGAGCTGCTTCAGGGAAAGGGGTGGCAACCTGTAGAAGAAGCTGGGTGAGGGCAAGGGGAGCGAGGGGCACAGCAGCCAACAGTTACGTACCGCACAACGGCAGCCGACCTACCTTGTTTAAAAGAGTGACACGTGGAAGGAGGTGTGGATTATAGGTATGGACCTGGGTAGTTGTTTTGGGGTAGGAAGACATCCTTGCCTTGTCCTTAAAAATCATAACTTCTTCCGTTAAGCAATGAATCAGTTGTCCTTCTTGGTGGAACTTGCAAAGCACTTTGGAATCCTCTGTAATTATTAATACATTACATGGGGAGAAAAACACTCATGGAAGGGCTCTGAAGTGGCCCCAGTTACTTCAAGTTTACATTACAGAGAGGACTATTAGTAACCTCTTCTAATTTCAGTTCTCTACATTTTAAAAACATGGGCCTGCCCTGCATTAAATACGTGACCTTAAAATAACATTACAAAGCTATATACCCTGCGTATTTGTATAGGTTTGCACAGTAATTTGGAAAAATTAGCCAGACATGGTTTTTGCTGTCCTGGAAGGGAAATGTTAGAACTGACCCTGACGATGCAGATGATAGGCCAAGTGCTGATTAACCTACCCAGAAACAAAGGATCGGCATGAATGACAGTAGATTCAACCTTAAAGGAAGAAGGGCACCAGTACCCAATACCTGGGGATAGGTTTGACATGACTGTTCTTTTATTGTTCATTTCTATCTGTATTAAACTAGGTCCATGAAAATGCCAGTTTAAATCGTAGGTGGCATGTTGCTGCACTGAAGAGCAGCTAGAGCAGAGTGGACATGAATGACTTTAACTGCGCGAGCCATCTTAACAGAGCTGCAAGTTGACACTATGGTCATGTGGCCTTAAAAGCCCGGCGCCAAATCACAGTTTGCACTACATTGCTGTAATGGATATATTTGGAAATTGCCTGCAAATGTGGTTCACTCCTCCCCCAAAGTATCAAGATACATACTATACTACTTGCAAGACTGAGATTCATCCTCAATCTTAAGAGCTGTATTTCTCATTTTTCTGCTTTACTCCCAACTAGTTAAAAGGTACAAATAATTTAAGTTTTTCTATATATTGTTTGTCCATCACATTCATATGATGTATCAGTTTCTCCATTATTACAGTAGTGAAGTGCTTCATAATCTCTAACGTATTTAACCTCAGACCACAGTTGCAAATCGGAACATTGTCTCCATTCTGAAGTAAACTCCAAAGTGGGAGTTACATATAGAAAAAACTTTGGGGAGTTTATACTAGTTCAAAAATTTAGCAGAGCTGTCTTGGGACCCAGGTTAGTTGATCATCTACTTGATTTTTTTCTCTCAAAATTGTTAGGCAATGAATAGGAAAAAAAATAGGAAAATCAAGAAAATCACAATGAGGTGGTGGTGACAGATTTAACAGATATAGTGTTTTCTTCTGTTGATGGCTTATGGAATTATGTACACTGTGAATCACAGGGAAAGAATTTAGAAGTGAAGGTCAAGAAATCCTTTAATATAACACTTCAGCGACATTAGCATTTTGTAGATTGCTGGAACAAAATTCATATTCTGGGTCATGTTAATCTTGGGGTTGCTAACTAATGGCCTACAACTAGAAAATAAATTTTTATTGCAGACAACCTGGCAATCTCCCATTGAACTACATGTTATAACTGACCACTTACTCAGACCAACTTTCACTGTATACTATTGCTTTTTTTAAACAGCAGCTTTCTGGCTGCACTGAACATTTGCAGGAGTATATTCTGTCTGGCCTGTGACTGATGGATTTGTGAAGGTGTATTACTGAAATAAATACATGCAAATACTGACTTCCTAAAGGGCTGATGACCTTTTACACAGGATTTCAGTAAATTAAAATAAAAAACCCCAAACAAATCCTTGCAGCTATCTCTTCAGTATAGCATGCATTTATAAATATTTCAAAACTAATATCAGAACAAAATCAAGTAGAGCTGGAAAGGTGTGATCCATAAATGAATGGGATAAATGTGATACAAAATGGATGGACTTCTATGGATAAGTATGAGGCAAATTATCCTCATCTCAGTCCTTTCAAGGCAATAGATACGCAGATCTGGTGCTGAAGACCTTACTTGGACACAAGTTATGACAAGCCGCTCCACAACAAAAGCCCAGCCATTAGGGTCATAGCTCTGAAATCCACGAGAAGGACCACAGCAGACTCTGAAACAGGTAGACTTTAAACTGTATTTCAAACTTTCCTTTTCTGTATCATGTTGAGGCGCTCCATGTTTTCATTTTTCCTAAGCCCCTTTGAGAGTGAATGTCAGGACTGAATGCAAGTGTCTGTTGTTGGAAAACGGCTGCAGTTGATTAAGTAACCCTGAAATCTAACACAGCTCTGGTGCAATTCTAAGCATTTTCTTAATTCAGGAAAAGAATAAAATAGGATTGCTACCATATAATGTGTAACCATGATGTCACTACTTTTGCTATGAAATAATTTTGCATGGTTTTGCCTTATGCATGAGAGAGATTAAAGGAAGAAAAAAAATAATAAAAGCGAGATTTAATGATGTTCAGTTTTAACCATGAGAGAAAACAAATAATTTCCTTAAAGCTGAGCAATACAAAACAAGCCAGATGTTTTGGTTAGGATCTAAAACCAAGATGCTGCACAGATGACATTGTCTGTCTTGACTGAGATATTTTTAGGTAGCAGTAGTGTTAAAGTAAACCAGATGCTTCTCTCAATTTCCTGGTACACTTAAATAATCTGATTCTTTATATATCAGCAGGAGAGCAAAGCAATCAAACTGTTTCAAAATACTTAGGACAGACTTAGGAGGTGAGTAATGGCCAATGGGGATTTGTTATGAACCAAATATGTCAACCCAGTCAGATGTCCTCCTGTGACAGGCTTCCAGGCCTTATGGATAAAGGGAAAAGTAGACAAGTTATGTCTTGAATACCAGAAAGCTTTCTGACACTCTTTCAGATTACATTCTTATCGATAACTAAGTGAAAGCATTAGAAGGTGGATACAAACTGTTTGGAGAACTGTACCATGTAAGATCTACTGTGTGAGATGCTAACAAGATCTCCTCTGGTTTTGGGACTAGTCATATATACAGTGTAGTAGAGACACACCTTATTTAATTTATTGATGATATCAGTAATGGTGGACTACACATGATTTAGAAAACATGCACTGAATTCAATGTCATTGTAACAAATTAGAAAGATGGTCTGTGTAAAACCATGGTGCTATTCAGTAGGGTTACATGCAATGAACCTAGCCGGAAATACTGAGTTAAACAAATACACAAAGAGGAACTGGCAGGACTTCTGCAGGAAATTATTTCTAGGTCTAGTGGATGACAACCTAGCTGTGAACTACACACATTATGCAAAAAAGCACAGAAAGTGGACAATTTCCTCAATACCATTCTAGCTGTATGGCCTAGAAGTCTGGCCTATGAAGCACATGATGCAAGGCAATACTACTACTGCTAAGGCAAAGAAAAAACAGTATTCCAGGAAAGATGTAGATTTCTTGCAGTGGTGAGCAATGACAATAATCAAGAGGTCTTGAAAATGTGATCTATGAGAGAAAACAGAATGAATTTCTGTTGTTTAGCATCAAGAAGGGAAGAGGATGGGAAATAAGGCAATAGATTTCAAGCATGTAAAAACAAACAAAAAAGATTACTGCAGAGAGGAAAGAATAATCTCTTCTTCATGACCATGATGAATAGGACAAAAACTAATGGGTGCATATTGCAGCAAGAAAGATTTAGGTTAGATATGAAGGAAAATATTATAGTAAGAAGTATAGTGAAGCACTGGGATGGATTGCCTGGCATTTCCAGTACTGGATGCCTTTACGAACAGTTTAACAAAACATCTATCAGGAGTGACACAAGATATAGTTAATCTGGCCTTGAACAGAGGGGTGGACTGGGTGAAATATTGAAATTTTCAGACTTTTGATTCTGTGCTCTGTTTACTTGGTTGGAGTTTATTATCTGACCTATTACTTATTTAAAATAATATTGCCTTTAACTCAGCCGGACAGTTTAATCGTGACTTTGCTATTTGTTTGCTTTGATTATTTTTTTTTTTTTGTAATGTTAGCCTTGACAATGTGTATGGTTAATGCCTGCTTGCTACATCTTTTTGATTTCTCTCTGTTCTCCACAAAAATTCACTCTGTGTTTGATCTTTTAGAAACAACCAGAATTCAAACTGTTTAAGAACAAAAAAAATATTTTAATTACTTGAGAACCATTTGCCCCTCTCTTTAATCTAAAAGTGTTCTTACATAATCTGCATGAGTAGTTCAGATTTTTCACATCGTCGTGCATCCTACATATGTTGACATCATGTTTATATCTTTTCTTCCCCTTTTTTACAGTTCCTTAGAATTCCTCACACTCCTTTTAGGTCTTGATTTTCTTAAAAATTGTGACATTTACAAATTTTTCTTCCTTACTCCAGGTTTTATACAACCCCTTATTGATTATATTCATAAACAAGTTTTTATGCTGCTTAACTGGAGAAATCAATTACTTTTTTTTTCTCAGTGATGTTACAACTCTTTCCCATGCCTCCTTAGTTTCTTTAGTAGCCTTTCCCTTTTTTATCAAATTATTTCCTTTTAAAAAGCAAAGTCAGTATTTCTACTGTTTTCTCTATTATCCATAATTTCATAGTCAACTTGAAACAGCCATGCTATGAATTCCTGATTCCTGTTGGTGATCAAGTCAATGAGAATAGCACAACTTTACCAGGAGTAAATCTGTGTCAATTAACCTTCATCCTAGACTTATATACATTCTGCTACTTACAGATACTTTTTTGTGTGTATATTCTAGTGCCTTTAATGACTTTTTTCACCAGAGATTTTCTGAAGTACCAACTGATTTTTCTTTTCATTTTTTCTTTCTTCTTTTTCCTTTTACTTTTTCTTTTCCTTTTATTTTTATTTTCCTTTTTCTTTTTTCTTTTTTTTTTCTTTTGTTTAATGGTTTCCCTGTGTAAAAAATTCATGGTGAATCAACGCTTATCTCATCAAATGTGTTTCTTGTCTCATCTGATTTCCTTTTAGTGAGCTGTTGTCTCTGTTTCACATTTCATCTCGAGTTTTGCCTCAGCCTGTCAGTGCTCAAAGAAAGTTTGAAAGGAAAACTGCCACTTTTTCTGGGATTTGCTTAAACTATGAAAATTGTAAATTGGGTTTTATCAATTAAATGTATATCTCATGATCATAATTTTATTTCATTGTTTCTGATAAGACCAAGTCTATGACATGGTGTTATTTCATTCATCTGAAGATGGATGAGGACAGTGTTGTAAACTGTAAAGAGCAAATGACATTCTATACAATGTTTATCATCTGCTGTATCACTCCAGTGCAAAATTATTGCAAGTAGAAACAAAATCAGCTCTACTATGTATTCTCATTTTAAAATAATCAGACAACTCAGTTGTCACGGATTGTCAAATATAAAATCAAATTATCACACAGTCCTTCAAATTAAGGGTGAAAAGTTCTAATGAGCAACATATTCAGACTCAACTTTGTGCTCTTATATTTAGTTCTAATGTTAATGCCAGATTGGATAAATACTACTGACAAACAGGAAGCTATTAAAAGAAATCTGAAATATGTCTGAGCCTAGGACCAATCAGTCTATTTTCATATACAATACTGTACATCTTTAATGTTATCTTCCTCCACCAGTCTTGTTAATTAGGCAATTATCACTGTCCAAGTACCCTGCTCCTGAGTGAGTTATGGTCAATTTTTTATTAAATTTGCATACAAATGTCACATTGTATGGTTCTTTTGCACAACTCAGTGACAGAATTCATTCCCAGATAAGTAACTAAGTTGGTGTTCAATGGCATATTTCATCTGCTAGGTGTTCAGGTGAGAAAAGGTTGCAAGTTTAATTGAGTTTAAAAAAGAATAGTAATTAGCAAAATTAAATTAGAAAAACAGGATATAAGGGTGGAGGAGGAGAAGTTTGAGTTAAGCTAGACAATGTCGTTATTGGACTACAGTTTCCTTTGACCAATATTTCAGAATCTCCCTGAAATATACAGCATCTGCATTAACACAATCTGGCTGTAGCCTGTTATCTCTTGGTGGAAATAGGCTTGATGGAAAAAGGGATTTTCCATCAGGCAGATGTGGCAGTAGACAAGGAAGGATACACTGGAACTGGAAGGCACTGGAATTTTCCTGGATTTGCAATAGAAACATTTCTTTAAATGAAGGTTGCTTCATTCTGTTTCTGAAAGAAATGTTGTCTCCCTGCTCCCTCCCCTTTCCTTCCCAGTTAAATCACTGGGGCCAGAGAGTATTGACCCATGATTTATCTTTGGGCAAAAGATTTTTACACCTTCAGTGGGTAATAGGAATGGAACCAGGAAGACTAGTAAGGAATTTTAAGAGATGTGGACACAAAACTAATAATTTCAGGAACATTCTGGTTTAATAGTGTTCAAATCTGTTAAGAACTGTATTCACTTGAGTGAAATGCCTCTGACTCTCACGAAGAAACCTGAAAGTTTGTTAACCTACCTATTCTTATGGTGAATGTTTCTAATAGCGATAAATTCTATTTCTCATCAATCACAATCCTACAAAAATATGCAATTTAATTTGCTAGCCTTTGTTTGCATCATAATCACCATAAAACTCTACTTCACATAAGACCAGGACATATTTCAACCTCTTCAGTGTCCTCAACTGATACAATCAGTTGCTTTCACACTATCTGTGACAAAAATCACAAGTGACAAGTCTTCCTAGTGGCCAAACCCTCTCTCACATTGCCAGTGACAGAGAACTTCTGGCTCACATGCCCAAATCTTTGCTGCAAAGACATCACACGCAATGCCTGCACAATTGCACCAATTGCGGCTACTATTGTTATGTCTATTGTTTTTTCTATATTACTACGTGCTTTGTCATAATGGTTCTTTATTTAACTATAGGAGAAAGAGATTTAACACTTAGCTTTTTCTTGAGATTTTTTTTTCCCACCATGTAATTTACCCATTTAAAATGTATTAGCTAATTATGTGTGTGTGATGGTATTTGAGATGTAAGGATCTCTTTATTTTGTTGATAGCAATTAATTAGTTTTCACTTGAGTGTTTTTCTAGCTGTGATATTATGAGATGTTCAAAATAATTATTGATAGATTTGGTTAAGTATATTTCACTAATTAGGGCGCTGTGGGGATTTGTAATTGATTTAATTGAAGTTGAATGAGTTAGTAGATATATGGGTAGCATATAAAAAGGAGCACATGAGACTGTGGGAGGCTGGGAGATATTTGGAAACAGAGTAACTGGCTGAGAATTTATGTTGTAAGTATTGGCTGTTCATAAGGTCATATCACAAACATAAGATTTCCTAATTTTTGCACTGCATGTTAAATTAAAAAATGTTATTCTGTGGCACTGGATTTTAATATGTGAACATTTGTTTGTATATGGACACTTGCATATATTTTTATATATAAATACACACATATACATTCTAAATACATATATGTTTATATACATTTAACTTGTGACTATTTCTTCCCTGCTTTTACTATATCTAAGTATATACTTATATGTACAAACATACATTTGAACACACATATGCCATGTTTGCACTTTATATATACCCAAATGGGTAATGAAGGCAAGGGAAATAATTTCATACTTATTCTCTGAAAACAAGCTAAGTGATAACACAAGGTTGATGCAGAGGACCAAACCTTTCAGTATATAATAAAAATCAAAAAAGTTTGAGAAGAACAAGTAGGACTGGAGCCAAAGCTGCATGCCAAGTATTGCTCAGCCATAGGGGCCTGGGAAAACAAAATATGAACTTAAGTCTATTGACCACTTGTCAGTCTATGTTGCTGTATCTCCTCTCATCAGTCAGAGTAGCTATGGGTTTCTCTGTGTCCTGGTGGCCAAGGACTGCAAGGGCAGTCACTGAGGATATTGTCAAAATACTTTATTTGTTGGCCGTAGAGAGGGGAGCAGGAAAGGAACGCTGTCTGTTGGGCTGTGAGCCTTTCTTTACATCCAGTGGCCAGTTACGCTGAGAGGCAGTTTTGCACCATTAGAAATGTATGTAACATTCTGCTACACCAGTCCAGGATGTGACCTACAGCGTTAGAGGAATTTTTTTAAAATATTTTGTGTACATCTGAAAGGTAAATACATTTGAATAGATTTTTCTTATTTCACATATTATTCACTCCCTTTTTACAAGTGTAACTTAACACTGGTGCTGCGTAACTACTCTCTGTACTAGAATGTTGCAGGTTTTTGTACTAGACTGTTGCAGGTTGGTTTGGGTTTGTTTTTTTTTTTAAATAGACTGTTGCAGTTTTGGAAGTATGTTTTGATACTGTTTGCATGCCTAGAGAGAGGGGAGGTGATATAGCTCAGTGGCAGCAGAAGCACTTAAGTACATACTTAAGATAAAGCACAACAACAACAACAGCAAAGCCTGAAAGGTTGCCTGTTGACTTATATTACACACAGCTTAAACATTAGGGGTGCTGCCTAAAACATGTGCCTACGATGAAAAGGTGTGCACATTTACTGATGCATAGCCAGTTTTGGAAAACAAGCTATACTGAAAGTCAGACAGGTAAAATGCATACATCTGTTACACTCAAAATCTTGTTCACAGACAAAGAGGACGTATACCTCATATGTAAGTAAAGTCAAGAATTAATTGTTAGTATAATTGAAATCTTATGAGTCTAATCATTATTAGCCCAGATCTAATTGTTACAGAAAAAGAAGGAATAACAATTCAGTGTGTGTAGAACGATTCTCAGTTGCTCTCCCTTCCCCTGCTCTTTGGACTCCTAAGATTGGTGGTTTCATCTTGGCTGGAGTTTTATGGGATTTGTCCACCATGTGGAGTACTTTGCCAGGAGTATGATCTCGAGGGCTTCTTCCTAAGTCTAGGATCCACTTGGGGACAGTTTTGTACCTTTGGTAATGCACTTTTACACCTTTCTCTTTCTTCATTGGTTTGCACCTCCATGTTATATCCAAACTCACTGTATATGATGTCTTTTATGTATGTTAGGTATTACTTCTTTGTTCTCTCTGTTACCCCTAAAAACACTTTTTACCAGCTCCAAATCTCCGTTTCTTTTACTGACCATGGGTAAGTTGTTTATACCCATGAGGCTTCCAGTGCCAAGCTTGTGCCTTATCTCTCATCAGCCCAAGCATGTACTTCCCTATTCTGCATCCTGTGTCTCCTCTTCCAAAGGCCTCTGCAGTTGTACCAGGTCTGTATTTCTCTGCTTTATGTCATTACGTTAAAGACATAAATACCTCATTCTACATTGAGAAACTGCTTGTTACAGCTATCTATATAAAACTGTGGTTGTAATACACAAAGATAAACAAAAGAAAAATAAATTAGCCATAGGCTTCTGATGTGTTGCCTCAAGGGGGTGTTGTTTCATTTGATCCGAATAAGAAAGACACTCAAAATTTTCAAAGTATCTCTTAAAATACTCTTTACCAGAGCTAACAGTATAAAGAAAAAGAGGATAGTATAGATAATTCTACATCCCTTCAGATGCTGGGAACTCCAAGTTGTGTGGTATCAAACAGACTCCAACCAAGGCACAGCATGATGTTAAGGTCCTGTCCATAGAAATGTTACCTCGTTTTGGTCATTTGAACTCTTATAGGACTTTCTTAAAGGAAAGCAATTCTATTAGCTATTTTTACTGTCAGATAAAAAGGATGTTCACATGAGAACTTCTTGCTGCCCTTCTAGATAAAGGCAAGGACACCCAGGTGGTGTATTAGCAGAGTGGGAGCTGCCCACATGCTCCTCTGTTACAATTAGCCGGCTACGTTCATCCTGCGGCCAGGGGAGACATGCAGCACAGCAACATGCATGATAGCACAGCACACGCCTGTGCCCGGTCAGGTTAACTGTTATGTGGATCACTAACTCCTCAATGTATGATGGTCTTCCTGTCAGGATCACTACACCCGCTCTTTTAGAGAAATCGCTGTCACTGCTCAACAAAGTGAAACAAAGCTGCGGGTAAGTCAGGAAAAGTTGAGACAGACCAGTTGTCTCAGTCCTGAAACCCTGCAAATGCAGTACAAAAATTATGGCCTCTTACTAACAATGGCAATACTGTATTGCAGGGCTACATGATTATAAGTCAAAAAATATAACAAGTATTATTGATACAATTAATTGTCTTATGATAGAACTTTGGCTTGCAGCTGAGATAGGGACACCATCATTTGTACCTTACAGTGTAAAAGCTTGTTTCATGTTCAAGTGGATTAACATCTACGAAAACTAAAGGAGCAACCCTTGCCTACAGTTTAAAAAATGGTTTTTTTTAAAAAGACTGATTATTTGAATATATATGTTTCTAAGCATTAGTGAAATGAGCAGAATTAGGTTAAGTATAGCACACTGAATCTGAAGAATTTGCATGAAGTATGTAACTGAATTCCCACCCCAAAAAAGCTGAAATTCTCAGGGCAAGTTGAGAGGAATAATAACACGATGAAAAGGCAGGGAAGGGACTGAAAGTATTTAAAGCTAAATTAACGTATATCCAAAGGTTATGCACGTCATGTAGCAATAAATACTGAAAGAATAAAAAAGGTCAGTAGGGATGTAGAAGGAAGTCTAAAAATAATTGAAGCAGGAAAATAGCCTATCAAAGATATAAAATATCCAGCAAGAACTTAGAAGAACTTAGAATGAACCCTGGATGAGGAAAGTAATATGGAAAATAATAAAAGGAAGACTTAAAGTGATGTGGTGTTATGAGCATATTTAAAAAAGTATCATGACTATCTCTATTTAATATGAGGTGTGGTCATGGCAACTATGAAATCAGGTCCTTCATTGCTGTAGCCTAGAAGGAAATAGATACAGATTATTTCAAAAGTCTACCATGAAATTCATAATGAATTAAAGCTACTTTGAGGACAGTTTTATCTCTGTTCAAGTATGAAAGCACAAAAGCATCAGGATACTACTTCACCTTCTACCTTTTTCCTGTTCCCTTCTCCCCTCCACGGTACTTTTAATTAGGATTGAATGACGCTGTTCCATTTTCAAAATAATTTATTTCAAGTTTGAGCATCAGGCAACAGAAAATTGCAAACAGGTATGATGCACAGAGTAGAAAGAAGGAAATTCTCTTCTTTCACACAACAGCCTTTCTGATTTTAATTCAATGATGGCTTAATGCAAAATAAAATGCTGGAACAGACACTGGGGGTGAAATGTGTGCTCAAAACAGGACTGACTTTGAATTCAGACCAGACTTCAGATACCACCAAGGGTAGTTTGGCAACTTTTCCAGGCAACCTGTTCCAGTGTTTGATCACCTTTGTGGTGAAAAAGTTTTCCATATAACTACCTGGAATTTACCTTGCTGCAATGTCCATGACCACCTGTTCTTTCTCAATGTTCAAGAAGAAATTGGCTCCGTCCTTTCCTTCACCACCTCTTAGGTAGTTGAATAGAGCATGAGATCATCCCTTAGCCTTCTCTTCTTCTAGTTGAACAAAGTCAACTTCCTTGGCCTCCTCTCACATACTGGTGTTCCTCTGCTGAAGGACTTCCTTGTACAGGGAAATACAAAACTGGACACAGTTCTCCACATGCAGTCTCAGAAAAGCCAACTAGATAGGGATAATAATTTCCTTTGACCAAATGGCTGCACTTTGCTAATATGGCCCAGTATGCAGTTAGCCTTCACTGCTGCAAGGCTACATTGCTGACTCCTGTTCAAGCTGCAGTTCCCTGTTTCTCCCTTTCTCTTTTTGCTTTGATGTCCAATCCCCCAAAAGACTAGTTTAAGGTCCTACTTGCCAGATTAGCAAAGCTGTTGGCATATGTGCTCTCGGTCTACTTTGTCATCTGATTCCTGCTCCTTCCCAGAAGGCCTTGTTCCTCAAGGAGATAACCAGAGGGATAAAAGCATGTCCATAAGAGCTTTTCCATCTCTCAGTTGACATCCCTGATGCCATATGACTTGCTTACATCCTTCTCCAATCCCTTATCCTGGTAGTTCAGCAACTCGGCTAGAGCATACCTTCCCAAGGTATCTCCCCCAAGCGTTAGAGAGGAACACTCAGCATTTCCTAAAGCCTAAAACATGGACAGCTTTGTTCTCCCTCCTTTTTGGGTCAAGGCCTCTGACATGACAGAGCCAGTTGTTCCAGGCGGTGCTGAGGACTAGGTCCTGTACTGCATCACCATGCTCATTGCACTGAAAGCCTTGCATGCCAACTGCTGTGGTAAGCGCCAAGGCCCTGCTTGCATACCCTGCTTGCTAGCACTGCTGGTCACTGACACTCTCCAGGTGTTAGTTAAATCAGATCTCGGTTGCCTTATGGGCAATTACTCCTGCTTTGAGTTTTTGTTTTCCGACTGCAACGTGCTGACCGCATGAATCCTGAGTCTCCTGCACGTTCCTTCTCCTGACCCTGTGCTCCCAACAACAAATCCATAAGCAGAGGTGAAAGCAGAAACAGTTATCGTGGCTTAAGAGGTGCCCTCTTTTAGTTTCTTTTTCTAGCTATGGAAACTCGTGTTCCCCTTTGCTGATCAGCTGCTTTTTTGTGTACATAAATGCGTCTTTATACCATGTACGTGATGACTTTAAATAAGGCAATTATGTGACTATTTTTGCAACTGTTTAATAGCATTATATACAGCTTTCTCAGCTGTGTGAGAACTACATTACCTCACATTTATTTGATTGATCCAGATTGCAGGATTGTAAAATAAATCTCTTTATTGGAAGTGTGAAAAATAGAAGAATAAGACAGACAAAATCTTCCACAAGAAGAGACTTTTCCATACCTGACAATATTTTGTGAGCTGAAATAACTACCTAATCTACTGGTTGGTTTTGCTACTTTTGGGGGGATTTTTTCACCTGTTTGTCTGTCTCCACTGACAGCACTTTTCTTAAGCATAGGTTTTAAATTCTTTGAGACAGGGACCAGCTCTGAGCTCATTCTTCACACAACAGAGGGCAATGGGTCCTGATGGATGACTGACGCTCTTAGGAAGCACTACAACAAAACTGTTGGCAGTAATTTACAGTTCTGATGAACTATCAAGACAGTGGCTACTCTGCATTTCACATCCAGAGGAAAGAATCTAGAATATCGCTATGCCAGATTGAATTTTTTTTTATTAGTTTGTTCTCAGGTTTTTTGGTATGTTCCTTTTAAAATTAAAGTCACTGGGAAGAGATGAGGGGTTGCCCACCAATATCCATGAAGAAAACAGAAGCTTTTTCTTTCCCAATCACATCGCTGCTGCAGTGTAATTGCTCTGCCCAAGGCCAGAGACGCTTTGAGACTGCAAGGTGCAACACAGAAGAAAGGAGCAAGAAAGAGGTCAGCAAAGCTGACAGTTTGGGAAAGTTCAGTGAGAGGAGCAGAGGACAGACAGATGGGGCCAGGCCTTCATGGTGACAGAAAGAAATATTTCCTAGGGATAAGAGCAGAGATTCCTGGAAGTCACTGAAAGTACTAAAATGAGGACCTTCCTTGCAGGAACACAGTGGTCAAAACCAGATTTTTGTGTAAATCTGTGTCATGTCTATTCTGTCTTACCCACTCTTTCTTTTTGTTTGTTTTTGGGTTTTTTTGGTTGGTTGGTTGGTTTTTTTGTTTTTGTGAAAAGGGAATTCCTCTCATTTACATTTTACTAAAAGATGCCTTTTTTGAGTGTAAAACCTCTTGTGGTCTTATGGAGAGTGCACCAGGGGGAGAATGCTTAGGGAGATTGACTTCAAGGCTTAGATTAATTTATGATCCTGTGTGGCACTATGATGCCACCATTAGAAAGCTGCTTTAAATTTAATTTGGGTGCCATTGAAAAAATGTTTCTCTTAGACTCTCGACACAGGAGTGTATTTATCTCTCCTCTGAACCCAAAGCAGGACTAACGTGAGCGTTTCTCTGCTTAGACACTGTAGGAAAGCCTGTAACTTCTTCACGTTTCTTGCCCCTACTTACAAAACAGAGAGTTTTGCAGTCCAGACTAAGTTGGTTTTCTCCTATACATGTGTTTCTTGGCTACTTTGAATGATCAAACCATGGAAGTTCAAGAAACACTGAGGTAACTAAAAGCTTTTAAAATTTATTTTATTTTTCTTTGGAACAAAGATCTATGCTGATCTGAGAAGCTGCATTTCCATTTCTTCTTGATCTTGAACTCGTCAGCAAGATAGACTGAAAATAAGTGAAGCAAATTCCTTTCAAGCTTTTTTTGGCCTTTTTGGCAAACATATGGTCTCCAGTCCCCAGTGTGGCACAGAGATCTGCAGTACCTTTTTGTAAGCAAACCGTGTGTCCAGAGTGAGCACCCTTGGCCTCCCAGTTCCTCCCTCACATATTCCCATGACTTCTCCAGGGACCTTTTCCTTTTTTACCTTCTTTTTCCAGTTCCAAAGACTAAAGGATACTCAGATCCAGTTCCATGCTAAAGTCAGCTTATAAAATCTTTTTGTCTTTTTTAAACATTCACTGTTTTTCTTCCTCATGATTCTCACTGGAAGGTTCTTGCAAATTCTGGCACCTTTTTAGTATGTCATTTTTTTCCTGCGCTGCTTCTCACACTTTGGAAGTCTTTGCTACGTCTCATACTGGATGTGACAGCAGCATTTTCTTGCTTTCTGCTTGTATAAAAAATTACCTCTTTGAAAATGTTAGATAAGAGATATATATTTTTGAAAAATATGACTGACAGTTCTCTTATTACATCATCATAAAACTCAATTTTTTTCACTGAAATCAATTTACACAAGTATAAATAAAGTAAAATTTCACCTCTAGAGTCTCTACTGTTCACTGTATTTTCTACTGCTTCAATGTAGTCAAATGTTAAGAGAATGAATGGCAAAATTAATGTATATATACCGTTTTCTGAACAATCAGCTCCTTGTTTTTTTCATTCTCTGCTGATGGATCCCTGTGTTCTGAAGCCATTTCTATTCTAGTTTTTTCTCCTTTTGATTTCTCCACTTCTCAGGAGGGTTTATTCTTTACCTTCTAGACAGCCAGGCTTAAAGAACCAGTGTGACATAGTTTTTATCTATCCCATGGTGCGTGCCATCCTCCCTGCAGCTCAGGCTTTTAAATTAATCCCTAACTTCTCTCCAGGTTTTTACATGCTGCTGCAAGGCAAGGGGAGGTGGGAGCATATAGTCTGCAGGCTGTAGCTGTCTGAGAATTATCTGTAGTCTGCTAACAGAAAATTTAGGATAGTGTCCTCTTTTTTTTGTAAATGATGACTCAAGTTCTAGTCTCATGACAGTGTAAATCCAACTCTATTACTGGCCTAAACTGAGATCAGAATCTTTTCCATTATTTCTTCTTAGCATGGGTATTCTACAGTCACTTTGGTTTTTAGGCTAGATTTAAGTATTCAACTGACAAAGAAAAAATTCTGTATTCCAGAAAAATAATGGGAGAAATCCTCTACTTGGAAAAGAAAATCCTCTCCATTCAATCCATAGATTGAAAAGATACTTTGTATGCCTAACCCTGGTCCAAGTATTTTTGCAAGGGAGATGTCTATGGATGCCACAGAAGTGGTAAAGTGCACCCCAAGTTAAAAGATGGAGAAAGTGTGTGGTTAAGCCGTTGTTACTATTGGTGGAAAAGCACTGATACAGAAATGTTATTAACACTAGAAAAGGTTAAACAGTTCTCTCAGCATGGTGATGAAGCAAAATTTCAGCATCCAAGCTCTGCATGTACCTTCTGTGAGTGGAAGATTAACTCACTGAGTGGAGAAACACTCCTGAAGAGGAGAGGGCTTACACAGGGCAGAGTGCCACCAGGTAAGTGCCTACGTCTTGCACCATTAGCTTATTTCTTTCATTTCCAGATTCCATTTGTAAGACAGCATTCTAGTTAATAAGTGTAACATCATCTTAGAATGTCTCTTCTCATATCTTCTCCTTAAAAAGGTGGCCACATTCCCCTGTCTTCGTGTTGATGCACAAGCATGTTCCCATTAACTTTGAAGGAGATCCAAATGCTGCAGTGAGCAAGCAGTCCCCCTCCCCAGTCACAAAATAAAAGCAGCAAATAAATGATATTTTTCTTGTGCCTGAGATATGAACTCCAATGAAAAAAGCCCCTCCAGGCTCTCTTGGAGATGTTAAAAAACTCAAGCCGGGCTGAGAATACAAAATAAGCCTGAAAGCTGCCAATATTTAAATTAGCAGAATCCAGAGGTGGGTTTTTATTGTTTTGTTTATTAATATGAGATAGGATAATCAGGGAGAAAAATGTCATTGTAAAATCAGAACAAAAATAGCACATTTAAGAGCTTGCTTTTTTTTTTTCTCTCGGTGTTTTCTTCATTGAGTTTAATTAAACTCTCCATAGCCTGATGAGCAAACTTCCAATTAAGCCTTCGTAATAAAAGAGTAAACATATAAAATAACTGCCTTCATAGGTAAGCACATTTCAAGTCTAGGTATTCTAGTAAAAGTTAGTGCTGTGAAAGAACCGGTGTATGTTTTTTAAAGTTGTGATTTTAAAACTGGTATATCCAGAATTAAACCACTATTCCAAAACTAAATGAAAATAGAAGGTAATAAGAATATATTTTTCATTTTTATAGTACTTTAATTCTCACAGTATCATTATGCAACAGGTTGGTGATATCAGCAACATTTTCCAGACGCAGAAATTGAGATGAGTTGAAGGGTCAGTTAACTCACTCTCACAGAAAATTCTGTACAAGAAGTGTCAGAGGGGTGGGATAGGAAGCAAAAGGCTTGAAGGGAGGCAGAAAAAAAATGTAATTTATTGTTGCCAACAAGGTCGGGGAGTTATAGATTCAACAGCCTCCAACCCAGCTACTAGAAACCAAGAGGCACTCTAAGCCCAGCCGGCAGCAAAGCATCACGCAGCCGCTCCCTCGCTCCTCCCCCTCAGAGGGATGGGGAGGACAATCAGAAGAAAAAGGTAGAACTTCGTGGGCTGAGATAAGGACAGTTTAATAGGACAACACAAGGAGAGAAGAAACAATAATAACAATAACACTAGTACAAGAATATATAAGGTGAGTGATACACAATGCAACTGCTCACCACCTGGAACCCAACGCTCAGCCCATTCCTGAGCCGTGATTCCTCCTCCCCCCAGCTGATTCCCCCAGTTATATACTGACCGTGATGTCATATGGTATCAAATATCTTCTTGGCTAGTTCAGGTCAGCTGTCCTGGCTGTGTCCCCTCCCAGGTTCTTGTGGAAATTAACTCCATCCCAGCTGAATGCAGGACAGAACTGACTTAAAAGAAAGAAAAGAAGAAAACATTCTTTGATAAAGTCAAAATTAGTATCTGATGTTGATGCCAGGAGTCATGAGAGTTGGAGAAGAAAAAATTTTGAGAAATCTCTTTCACACGGTAGATAAGCACAGGAGCTCAATTGGCTTCATGAAGTGACAAGAAAAAGAATTTCAGGCTTTGATGTTTATAGTGCATGTGTTGATATGTTAATAAAATGCAACATGACTCCAGATAGGTGTGTTAATGCACATACATCTATAAAATCATCCTCCTGAAAAAACTCAATTTCCTTGAGAGATGGGAACTATTTCAGCAGTTTCTATAGGCAGAGGGGATTTTATCTGCAGTATTGTTTATGTTTTATCTGCAGTATTGTTTACATTCATAGTTGTCCCATTCTGGTCAGGCCCTAAGAATAATATAGCAGGAAGGACATATGACCTTCCAAAATTCACATTCACGTAGAGGTTGTGTTGGCTGATCACAGGCATGTTCTTTGTTACCTTTCTGCTTTTCTCTCCATTTTGTTCTTTGTGTTATATATTTTTACGAGATATTGAAATGCTATATAATTATATGACTTTAAGTAATACCATAACAACCTGAACAATGACCTGCCTTTCCTGTGGCCATTCACTTTTACCTCTAACAGTGAGCTCATCCTTTCCAGACTGTGGTCTGTGAGGAATTGCTGAATAAAATGCTAAATATAGATACTATAAAGTAACTATTGAAGTCAAGTATTAAAGGTATCAAATTTCAAATAATATTCAATGACAGAAATTGACTGAGAATTTACGTTAGGCTTAAAATACTAAATATCTGAATATCTGCATTTTAAAAAAAAAATTGTATCCTGACTTATCTCATAATCCAGAGTTCCCAGATTAAATGGAAATATAAATGGCAGATTTATATGGCACTTCATCACTGAAGACCAATCCTTTTATTATAATACTGCTGCTGCACATTGACTATAGAAGTACAGCTTACTGAAAATCTTCTAACTAAAAAGCTAACTAATAAAGTTAACGCCTTTTTTTAGAAGTGAGTCTCATGGTATCAAGAGCAAGGCAGTAAATAAATACCAGTTCTGCTATGTACAGTCCTGACTTTATTACTGCTCTTAGTATGTAGCTGTGTGTCCTAGCATACCAAACTATTCACAAGTTTAAAAACAAAAAAAAGTCTACTTTATTGTGCTGATTTATATGTAGTTCTGCAACCTCACTTATTCCCTGCATCTATAAATTCTTATTGATATTTGCTATATTTCTGCTCTTGTATAATGCATCTGCAGAACAAGAGTGGAAAGTTAAGTTTGATGCAAACTGTACTGAAGTTAGTAGAGAGTCACCCATTACTCAAGTGTGTTTTCAATAAGGACACAGATTTGAAAAAAATACTTAGAGAATAGAAGTTACATTACTGGCTTGGAAAAGTCACTGAATATGCACTTCTTTTATGTGAATTTCTGGTCAGTTAGCTGCTAATGGCAGTTGATGTGGTTGTTCATTTATTTCAAATAAACTTTCTGTCTGAAACACCAATCATTCAACATTATGCCAGAAAGAATGAATACCAGCAAAATAGAAGTTCTGCATTTCCCACTAAGCCATCTTACCATTATCATTGGTCCAACAAACAGTGGATGATGCATCAGAAATTAATTTCCTCTCAGACTGTGTTACAAGCTAGATTTCAAAAGAAGAGATCATTAAGAGACCTAGTCTTCTTTTCCTTGGGCCTTTGCAATTGAATTAAGTATGGGCCTTGGAGTGTGTTCATATTAAGTGTTTTAGATTGGATCAGAGTCCAACTTTGAAGTGAGTATTCCAGTCATCTCCACTTACTTTGCTTTGGTTCACATTGCAAACTGTCTTGGGACACATGAAATGGATTCTTTTTGGAGGAAATTAAACTTGAAATGCACTTCAGTAACAAGCTTAGTGCTTTCCTGAAGCAAATCATCATTCAGTTAATGAGGGCCAGCCTAGAACTGACTCAAAGTGGAAAAACCCTGAAAATGTGGTGCCCAAGCCCACCAGTTGTTTTGCTCTGCACATCCATACTTATTCATTGGAGTCATGGAGACGTAACCTCAGTGCTCCATGGGGGATGATAGATTGCTCCTAGCTGACACTTTGCTAAGAAATTGCTTGCCAGTAAGTCTCCTTGCTTTATTTTTATGCCATATATGTGATTCATGATGTGCTGGGAAATCCAATGCTAAATAGTTCCTATTGGGTCATACATTTGTTTCCTCTGAAATTTTGAAAAAAAAAAAAAAAAAAAAAAAAAACCACACCACCAAACCAAACCAAACAAAAAAAAACCCCTCAGGATACTTTGGACCAACAAGAGTTCAGGAGTTCTTTGGCACTTCTTTTCCTATGTTTTTTCCAAACAGCAACAAAAGGTTATTTATAGGAAAGTTGATTAAAAAGGCCTTGTGCAGTTACAATGTAGAAGTACATGATATTAATCAATTTTGTGACTTGTACTTAACATCCTGGAGTGCTGTGCTTATCGCAGGGTTCCCCAGTATAAAAGAAACATGGACATATTGGAGCAAGTCCAGCGAAGGACCACTAGGATAATAAAGGTTTTGGAGTATCTTACATACAAGGAGAGGCTGACAGAGCTGGGACTGTTCAGCCTGGAGAAGAGAAGGATCAGAGAGATCTTATCAAGATAAATACCTGATGATGGGGGTGGCGGAGGTGGGCAGTGGGCATAAACAGAAACACAGGAGATGTCGTCTGAACATAAGAGAACACTTTTTTTAATGTGAGAGTGGTTGAACACAAGAACAGGTTGCCCAGAGAGGTTTTGGAATCTCCATTCTTGGAGATATTAAAAACCTGATGGGACACAGCCCTGAGCAACCTGCTCTGTTTTGAGCAGGGACATTGGACTAGATGATCTCCAGAGGTCCCTTCCAACCTCAAACATTCTGTGATTCTGTAGTTTGAGAGAATTAAGCAACCAGTAACTTAGTAACACTAAATGCTGAAACTATTCAGTGCCTACAATTGCACACTTTTAGGGTGTCACGGGGGGAAAATGCACCACCACATAGGGTCTGTGTCATTGGACTTGTTTAGGATCTGTGTGGAGTAGTCAGTTAAAATTACAGGCTTACTGTGTTTCCCACTTTACCACAAAGCCTTTTGGTATTTAAAATATATTGTCATTCTTTATTTTCTTGCCAGGTTTTCGTGCCTGCTAAATGTGGCCTAGAGATATGCTGTATAAGAGAATATGTTAACATAAAATCACACCTGAGTAGCTTTTATTTTTCAGGTTTTTCAAAATATGACTGAAATGTTGTAAAAGAAAAGATTATTTTTGTCCAGGCTGACAAGAAAAGTGAGCCTCAAATATGTTATAAAGCCTGTAAAAATCCATCTCATGAATATTTTTGTTTGTTAGAAGTTTTGCAGAATATACATAATAAAGATGGTCAAAATTATGTACCATCTCAACACCAGTGTTTCTTTAAAGAGGGAAAGAAAGGATTAAATTGTAAATTTTTCATGAGCATTCAGCTAAATGCAGTAACTATTAGATTAAGTATACTGAATTGTGTAGACATGTTAATTAGCTAAGATTCCAAAATGTCTTTTACTCATCCAAAATGAGCAATGGAGAGATGCTGCCATCATACAGTACAGTGATCCAGAATTTTCTGCAGCAGTGACTTGCTGGCGAAACTGTAAATTTTTCATTATTAGCCTTCAGTTCTAACACAATAGCAAAAAATATTTCCAAGGCAATGAAAAAGCTGTATAAAATATAAATATACAGGAGGAACTAAATTTTTCTTCTAATTTTCCTTGAATCAAACAAATTTGAATGATTCATGTGGTTAAAACAGGCAGTAAACACAAGGTCTAGAGCATGGAGTTGCTACAGGAGAAACTTGTCAGTTATGCCGGAAGATGTCTCTTCCTCATGGATTTTGTTCTTTCTTAGAATTAACTACTGCATACCCAGTGGTGCGAGTTATGCTACAATTCAGCTTAAGTAACTTATGTATCTAAGAATGAGCCAGTGCAGTAGTTTCCATCAGTAGGGTGAAAGAAAGCAGTATTTCTGTCTTACTTCATCTCCATCCATTAATTATAAACATAATAAACCACAAACTTAGCATGTCTTCTAAATTGCAGGTAACTATACTTTCTGGATACGCATTTTCTTTAACGTGACAAGTAGGCCATAATTTGTCTGGTAATTTTTGATATACAAATAAGTATATATTTGCCAATAACGTAATGCACACAGAAGGTAGTGAGTTGCCCTTCATGGTCCATCTATTCATAGGCTATACAGAGTGTGGCCAGCATTCTGGCCATGCCTCAACCCAAAGAAAACCAATTCTTTATAAAGGAAACAAAGCTGTTTTCATCACCACATCACTTGTAGTGCACCTGCTGGCCCTGACAGCAATATTTTCACTACCCACAGAGACAGTGGTTTTTAGAAAGTGTAGGAGCAGATTAGAGACAGGACAGGGCTGATCACTTTGTAACTAGCCAACACTTATATTTTGCATAAAGCAAGACAGAGCTTTCAAATAAGAATAAAGTTGGCCACTTAGCCAGACAGGTCACTCATCAAAACTCAAACTAGAATTGATCACTCTTGCATGTCAATATGAATATCTCTAAAATTGTATCATAATCAGTGAGGTGGGTTTTTTAAGCTTTCGTCTTAAACTCCCCTTTGTTTCTGTTCCACCACTACAAGAAATTATCGATGAGGTATAATTTGACGGGTAAACTAGAGAATCACAGAATGGCTGAAGTTGGAAGAGACCTCTGGAGGTCATCTGGTCCAACCCCCCTGCTCAAGCAGGGCCACCTAGAGCCAGTTGCCCAAGACCATGTCCAGATGGCTTTTGAATATCTCCAAGGAGGGAGAGTCCACAATCTCTCTGGGCAACCTGTGCCAGTGCTTGGTCACCCTCACAGTGAAAAAGTATTTCCTGATGTTCAGATGGACCCTCCTGTGTTTCTGTTTGTGCCCATGGCCTCTTGTCCTGACACTGGGCACCACTGAAAACAGCCTGGCTTCATTTTATTAGCATCGTCCCTTTAAGTGTTTATATATGTTGATAAGATCTCACTGAGCCTTCTCTTCCCTAGGCTGAACAGTCCCAGGTCTATCAGCTTGTCCTCATAGGAGAGATACATCAGACCCAAGACTGGACTAAAGCTGCCCCTGGACTAAAGACCTAGTCATTCAAGTTCTGGTGTGATTATGGAAGGTGTTGTATAAGTCTATTACATCAATGACCACATTACTAGTCTTGACAGGGGTTGGCAGCAGCTAGTTCAGTAATTTAGGCTTTATTGCCTTACTTAATATGTGCTTCAGCAGCCCACAGTTTCTCACTCTCATTTCAATGGAGATCAAAGGTAAGGACTTCTTTTGAGACTGTGTTATAGTTTCTGCTAGCAGTTGAGAATTCAATGCAAGTAGCTCAATAGCTAAACGTTTTTAATTGATTATTTTGTGTGTCAGTACAGTGTTTGCTAATTAAAGACTATAGGACTAATGTAGATATCTTCACTATTAACAGAAATTGTATGCTGTTTATGTTTTTCCTTTATTTTGCATTACATTTCCTCATACAACCCCAACGAGCTACTACTTTTTTGCATTCAAAACAGAAGTGAACTGGATATTTTTCCTCTTTTCCACCTCTGGCTTCATGCAAGTACTACGACGTAAAATGCATTTTCGTTTAGGCAGAGATCATACAAGCAGTCTACATTTTCCCACAGCTCTTTCTACTTTGCTGCAGATCCAGGGAATTGAACATGATTGCACTGATATGACAGTTGCTGAACTGCTATCCACAGCCTAATGCAAAGCCATATAGCAAGAGCAACTGGAGGCAGAAAAACTCTGGCAGGGATTGCCAGTAGTTGGCCTTTCTCAACTACCATCTCACTCTGAATGAGAAATGGAGACCAGACTACAGCAATTAAATTCTAGACACAGCGAAGGCAGGGAGTCGACAGAGGAATTTGAAGAGATGGAGCTTGAAGTCAAACAAAAGCTGCAAGAGGAAGGTAAAAAAAGAGAAAATTTAGGAGAGCATACATTTATCAGTTACATCTCTAAATATCAGAAACAAAGCATTCCTTTTTGCATCTTCACATATGAAAATCTATTTTCTAGGGATATTACCAAATGTTATTAAACTATTACTTTATGTTACTTAAAGGACACAAACATCTGAAATTTATCAGGTGGCTCCTTTCTTTTACTCCTAAGTTTATATATTGCCCTGTAGATGACAACATGTAGTGTTTAGAGTACATAAAGTTTGGAGCATATAAAGTATTCCTTCATTATCTAATGTGAAATGTAGTCAATATAAGGATATGTATCCAGAGCGGTCTGGTTTCCAGCAATGTTTCAACTTTTAGGAGTGCTGTAAAGACACAATTAGACAAGCTTGAGTCTCTTCCTAACGGACAATTGCCTTCTGTCTCCATCCATGGCATACCATCAACACTTCTGTAACTTTTGTTATCTTTTCTACACCTGTCTCCAAGAAATCTCTTCTAAACACACATAACATTCTGGCTCACCAAAAAGGTTCACAAAAAGTGCCAATAATTAATTTTTGCTAATGTTACACAGCTTATACATGCAGATTTACACTCAAGTCTGTCCAACCTATTTAAGACAGACAATAGGTCCGTATCTTATTAAAATTTAATTTTAACTTAATTCCTTTTGGAGTCAAAATTAAATGTGTACAGCAAATAGCAAGTTCACTACCTTCCACTTGTTTGCAAGTTATAGGTAACTATCTTGGACAGTATGAAGCAAACATTTCAGCCAAACAGCTGCCCACAATATGCTGTGCTTGGCCAGACTAAATGTAGCACAAAAATATCTTTAATTATTTAATGCCGAGAACATTTCAAGTATCAGAGAGGAATGTGGTTTATACAGATAAGTACCTCTGGGAAAAGGTTCTGAATATATATGTCTTTAAAAGAGCAAATGTGAGCTGACTGCATACCTTTAAACATACCATCACAAACCAACAAGTTTAATGTAGCCGTTACATAAAAATCCCAGACTGATTCAGACAGTTCAGTAGTTGAGGTAACTTTCTCCACCAGCTCAGACATGAGATGATACCTGGATCCCTGCTTCCCTTGACTAATTCTGTAAAAATGATCTTACAGTAATCCAGTTTTATAAATTAATGAGCATATAATGCTTGTGCTTGCAAAGATTTTAGCACATATTTAGAGATCTGCATTGCAGGTTCCTCACCCACAATGGGAGAACATGGAGGTATATAGAATCAGGACACTTCATAGGTACAAAAAGCAAGTAGATTACTTCATGCGGTGCTTCATGCTCCAACTTAAAATACTACAGCCAAGTGGCAAGAGAAATCAACAAAAACATGGCACTCGCTTTGTCATGCATTGCTTTCTTGGAAGCACATTGCATCACCATGAGTAAATAAAATCTGCTCTAAACTTAGTGGGGTGAACAGGAAGGTTGGTGTATCTTGTGTTAGAACATATGACAGGCGTAGAGTTGCAGCTCTAGAAACATTTGCATCAAGCAGAAGGCCACCCATACTTATGAAGTATATCCCTCCCACAAAAAGCCTTTACTTGATATGGGTGCCCTGAAGGCAAATGACAATGTAACATGACCCAAGTAAGAAGAGGTACAAATAAGATACCATCATGGATGTATGATCTGTGTCAAGTGTGCATACATGTGTGGCACAATCAAAAAGGGCCTGTGTTTCAGTTTTGGGTTGCTTGTTTTGAAATGATGTCTCTGTTATTAAGAAAGGATAGCAAATTATTAAAATTGTATCTTTTATGTCTGAAGTACACCATGTATGTAAAAGTACACTCACAAAATGGAACCCTGTCAATGGTTCTCTAAAGGGAACTATTTTGTTCATGAGGAAATCTCATGACCTGATAGCTGTTCATAAGGAGGGACCAAAGCTCTATTCTGGACCCCTTTTATAACACACTTTAAAACAGTGCTTTAAAATGCATGTCAAAATTCACTTAGAATATAAATGGGTTTGTTTTCTTGTGGAGTTGTGTAGATTGCAATAAAAATAAACTAACAATAACATAAACATGACAGAGAATAGGCAAAGCTAAGTGACCGCAGTTTGAATTTCCCTTCACTGTACTAATGAATTGCTTTAATCCTGATAACAAAGGCCAGTGGTAGCGTAGAACTCATTCTTTTCTTGCTTACTCTAATGACATCGTTCATTTTCCTAATAATAACAAAAGAAAACTTAATTTCTTTCTCTGTGGTAATTATTTCTAATAAACCAATAGAATTGCAATCCAGGCTGCCTAATACCTTCACCTTCTCGTATTATACAGCATTTTGTTTTCCAACTAACTTCATATTACTGCAGCTGAAAAACAGACAGTAGCTCTAAATGACAATAATAACTTTGAAGGAGCAGGTTTTGAGCTTTGCCTACTCTCTTACCTTTCTCTGCTCCCTGCTAAAGCTACTTCTTGATATTCCAGGGCTAATAGCTTTCCTTTTCTGGAGTCGTGAAGAGCACAGAGTATACACAAAAACATATTGCAGTGTGAATACTTGTAATAACTTATCCTTCACACATCCAAAGCTCCAAAAATTATGAGGGAACTATTGAGCTAAACTGTATGATCTTCAATTTGCTGGATGTTATGAAATGTATGTTTATGCTATTATTTAAGAATGTCAGGTAGATAATTTAAACCTCAAAGGATGTCATGACAGTCTGTAAACAGAACATATGTAAGTGGATTGTTTCACCCAGGTAAAATATTGATGTGATTTTGCTTAGAAAAAAGTCATTGATGTGTCAGAAATACATTAAAAAAAAACAAAACCAAAACTTCTAAAGGCCTAAAATGCATCTTAAGTCTTTTTGTCAGCTGTGCTTGGATATATAGGGAGAGAGGCCACCCTAAACAGTGTGCAGCTTTTATCAATATAATCCAGAATATGTTTGTTATACTTGTAATGCTATTTTAGTGCCCCATCATATTTGTCTAATTCCACTGCAGCCATTAGTAATCCAGTCTATTATTCTGTCCTTGCTTAAACAGGGGATGTTACTGAACCTTTGATGTAAACCAAGCAAAGGTAATGGAAATTAAAGCAGTAGTGAAACCCTTAAATACCTAGAGACTGGTTTAAAATAAGCTGAATGGAAGAGCAGAAAATCCTAAAATTAAAGAAAATGAAGGGGCAAAACCTTGTTTTTAAAATACCTTGATAAAGGTTTAAATATTATGGTATAACATGCTAAAATCTCTAAAAAATCTGTAACTATTTACTTAGCAAATAACATGTAGAAGATCTGATTAAACCTCTTGAAATACCGATTAATTATTTTTTATCAAATTACCCAAACACTATCTTGAAGTAAATCATGTTAACTGTTCTTTTTTAAAAATAAAATGTTAAACCCACAGGCAGTTAACATTTCATGCACAAATCATAACACTAATGCCGCAGGCAAGGCATGACGACTGTTTATTATCACATTTTTGGTTTTAGGGAACTCATGAAAGCAACAATGCCAAGCAAGGTGGTGACTTTTGACCGCAGAACTCAGAACAACAATAACCTGTGGGCTGAAAGAAAATGCGTATTGCAGTATGATCCCTAGTGGACAGTAGTGCACATAATAAAACTACCAGACATAAAATGTTAGGGGTATAAAAACTTAAATTTTGCAGAAAGTCCCTATTGACTAGCTGGTTGAAATACGGCCAACGGGAAACATGGAACAAGATTGACACCTAGTGGTCTCACAGGCTTTCCATCAGGGAGCTTTCGGGTTCTCTTCTTCATTTGCAAATGTACAGTCATAGATGTACACACCCACGTACGTGTTTTGTCGGTCTTATCATTGATACTACTTTTCACACTGCTAAAATCGGCGTTCTTCATCCCCACGTAGTCCCTGACTCAGCCTGTAATTTAAGGAGAGAGTCTATAAATATAAGGTAAAGGAGAGATGTCCTTAACTTTGTTCAATTTATATTCCTCGAGTCTGACATTCAGCCGCAGAATGCTGATGTGCAGCAGCATGTGTATATACTTCTTGGAATTAACTTCTTTTTGATTTGGTAAACAGCCATATTTATAATCCATTGACCCCCCCCCCAGATCTGCTTTGATTAGCTGCCTCATTTCTTTGAGGCATTCTTAGAGGAAGACATCTTAAAAAGAGAAGAAAATGTTTGGGGACTTTGGCTAAAGAGGGGTATTCCAATATTACTGGAGAGCTTTGAAAAAGGCTGAGAGATGGATTTGTGGAGGAACAGCAAATGGAACTAACACCTGTGTGCAGACGAATGTATTGAAAGAAAATTCCCAGGCATAATTAAAATAAATTAGCATCTGTTCTTTTTTAAAGCTGTTCCTGACATAAATGTTTTCTAATGTATGGTTTAATTTAAAAATTAATATCATTGTCATGTTCCCTTTCTTAATATTTACTTCAAAATAACAAATGCAAAATCTGATAAAAATGGTTATCCATAAACAAGCAGAGAGGAAAAGATAGCTTTTCAGAAACCACATTCCTTAAATAGGCAGTAATGCTTTCATTGTTCCCTGAAATATTCTGCCCTGTGCTCTCCTTACAAATACATGAATATTGTTGATTGACAAAAGCCTGCATAGATATGAATCAAAACCTTTTTTATGTTCATTTCTATGAAGACGTAATGATATTCTACTGCATATTTTTCTGCTTCTGAATCTATTTCTGTACCACTACTAAAAAAAAGGCATTTCTTCTTTCAAAGGTCTAATTACAAACCTCTAGAGAAAACAGTGCAGTGGAATTTAAACATTGTCACGGTCACTGACCTCGAGCTGAACAGAGAAAGCAAATCTGATACAGTCCTTCACTTTACTGCTAAGTGGTACTGAAAAGCCACATCTAATATAGGTTATATTTATTTACATGCCATACTACATTACAATAGCAAGACCTAAGAAAATACCTGGCTTAAATCGAGACAGATAAAATATACTCTGCCCTTCATGAGCTTATCCTTGGGAGCCAGACTTGAGAAGTGCTATGAGCTTTCCTATAATATAAATAACAAAGAAATTGCTTTATGTGGAAAACATGATGGGCTGCTAGCTAGGTGTGTTAATATGCTGGCCGTTTCTCTGAGGATGTGTGCAGGTTCCTGAGAAATACTGTTTTTCATATTACCAAAACTGCAGCCTAATCTGAGTCCTACTTGTGAAATGCTCTTGAATGCTGTTGGTAGGCTTGATCAGGAAGACAGCTTTCAATAAATTCTAACATTATGGGCGACACATCAGGGTTTGTATGATTTGCATCAGAAGGGGGGGGGGGGGGGTGTACATGTCCTGTTAAAAGATTTGTGGCTTTATTACTGTGTTATAGCTGTAATTCATTTTATAGCAATGAATTTATTCAATGAATGTAGCAAGATTTTCCTCTGCTTATTCAAGAAAAATGTGATCGTCTGATTAAGTTCCTGGAGTAGAATGTAGGATGTTGTTGTTAGGTTTTTGATTTTCATTTAGACTGAGTCTAAATCTGAACTTCATTGTGACTTAAGTTCTCCACCTGTAAAACGCAGAAAGTAATTTCTTTCTACTCCCTTTTATTCAACTCTGCCTGTTTAGGTTATAAACTCTTCCAGATTAGGCATGTATTGATTTCTTTGAACATATAGAGTTTAGCAGCAATGGAGCATTGGTTCTGCCCAGGTCATCACAAGGATCTCAGACTGATTATAATTAAAAAAACCATGGCTGTTGCCTGACATCTCAGGTCACAGAAGCCTCACTTGTCTGTTGTCCCACCCTTCACATTCTTCACTTGCTGATGTATATTTGAGTCTATCACACCTCTGTTCTTTTGCGTATCTGAAATTCTTGGGGGGATTTTACAGGTCACAAGGAAGGCAGCAGTTGTTAGTCTTTTCTACAGGCTCCCTTAGTTGTATCTTTGCTAGTAGATTAGAGAGTGCTAGGGAATGTTCCCAGGCACAGCACTCTATTATGTATTGGGTTAGATTGCCAGAAGAGTTCCTCGCACAGCTCTGGGCCAGGCAATTGTCAGTTTTCCAAGCAGTGCCTGAGCACGGTTCCAGTTCCAGAGTTTTCCTTTGTAAAGTCTTCAGTGGCAATGGTGGGATATAAAAGAGGTGACAGCAAAATGTGTGTGCTATGTTCAATGAGAACAACAGATTCAAAGAGATGTGTGACCACAGTGAATTGTCACCAGCAAAAGAAATGAATAATCTCTTCTTTTCTCATCAGCACTGTAACACCTGGATGCCTATTTGAAGCACGTATTTCTAAAGCTACTTGGCCTACAAGCTCAACAAGACATTTCATAAGAAGTTTCCCTGTGAAACTTTCCTTAAACTTCTGGTTTATGGCTATTCCTTTTAGGTTGGTTTTACAAATATTTCCTGCATCCTTCTGAGGCAATAGAGACATTCTGAAACGAAAAGAAAAAAGAAAGCAGAGAGAGACTGTCTAATTTTTCTCACATATAAAATCTTAATTTAAATGGTGTCTAAATTAATAATTCATAGTAAACAAATTATGTGATTAATGAAGTCTCCTTTTGTATTATGCACTTACGTATCATGGTATTATTTACATTACAAATATACATTGTTTATTTTCTCAGCGTAACGGTTCTTAAAAGGATAGTTAGAGAAGAGAGTTGGAGTTTGACTATCTCTGGGAGGCTTAGCAGAAAGGCAGTATTTTAAATGTGTTTAAGATATTAGGTTTGGATCCTGTAAATACTGTTTAAGTTATCATCCCTAAAATAAATTTGCTACCACAGTATATAGCAGCCAGCTGCAGAGTAGAAGTTGCAGACCTTAGTGTAAGCCCATGCAAATTACTTCAGTAGAACTGTATCAGTTTACTTGCAGCTCACATATATGCACAAGTCCTAGCATACATGTTAGATCTTTGTCTGGCTCAATTTCCTCTGTACCCAGTGTATTACAAGGAGAAACTGGACCTTGCCCTCTGCTGTCACAATCTCCCATGTTTCCTACTTTTTGTTCATTGACGTAAATGTAAGATTATTGTCCCTCTGTTCTTTGCGAATAAGTCTCAGATTGCCTCTCTTTGTGGATTCATGCTAGAAAAGCATCCTGCCCTGAATGTTCATTTGAAAGACATCATTAAAAAGAGGCACACATAGTAAAACAAATATTCATGATAATCCTTCTGTGATGCTCATCCTACACCATCTTCAAGTCTGGAGTGAAGGTTCAGGTCAGTTCTTATTCTGTCCCCACATAGAATAACAAAAAGTTCCAATTTCCTGTTGCAGCATGTATGTGGAAATCCACTTTAACAGTTGAAATACCTAGAATTTGAAATGTATGTCCCTAATCTACCCAGGTGAGTCTTCATATGACTTGCTTGCTCAGGAAAGTGAGGAGACTATTTCACCACACTTAGAGTCTGTTGAAGGAATTAAACAGTAAAAGCAAAAGAGGACTATCAGACAATTTTACCCGCTCCAAGGCTTTCTCACTCTCCATGCAATGAGTCTTGCTTGGAAAAACACAGCCCCAGAACCTGTGATTAAGGACTGTTAAATACTCAGCAAATGGTCAAAGCATCGAATAGAAGGAAGAGGAGAGAGGAGAGAAGGAAATCTTGCATATCAGACCAGTGTAAGAGCAAAATGTAAGCTCTTACCTTATCACCTTCACTCTATGCAGGTGACTGCTGTAAAAAATCCCTTCTGAAAAGTGACTTTTCCAGGAAGATAGCAATAAATGACAGTGTAGAAGAAGGAACAATTTACCGATATTCTGAACCTGAACAGTTAGTTGCCTAGGTAAGGCTTGTTTTGTTTCCTTTTTCTTTCATTTGTTCTCGCTTTTATTACAACCCCTCAAGCTCTGGAAATAGGTGTCTTCAAATAAAAGTTATTTAAATCCGCTGTTCCAGTAACATATTTGCTATTTTGATCAGCTTTTGAATGCTAATTAGAACATTCTTCCTACTGTTTTTCTCCTTAGGAGATAGAAACTCAGCTGTGTAAATCAGCTTTTGATGATATACACAGTGGTATGTTTGACTCTGAACGTTTAAAGAGGATGGAGATGTTGCAACAGTGTATTTACCATAACGGTATTCAACACCTCTTTGTCAATGTAACAAAGAATGGCAGAAGGAAAACAGATAGCTTTGCACCTAAGAGGTTAGACTGCAGTTCAGGAGATCAGTTCTTTTGAATCAGTTTTTCTGAATGAGTTTCTTAAAAGACTAGGTCAGTTCTTTTTCCACAATACATTTCCTGTCTGACAATTAAATCTCAGTCCCTTACCTGAAATATAGGAAACAAATTTTCCTACCACACCAAAATGCTTTAAAGCTGTTTCTAAAGCTTTCATCACCCTCTTCATAAATGATGAGTGCTACATATGACCTGGGGAGTACCTTTATTTTTTTATTTTTTAACAGTGGAATATCTACAGGAGAATGAATGACATTTTCATTGACACTCTCCATGCTACCTCTTTTCCAGCTGAATTTTCTTCTTAATTAGATTGTGTAGGATGCTAAACAGTGGCCAACCCAGTGCACTAACAGGATGCACCTAGTGAGACCAGCATGATTTCTTCTCTTAGTCCACTCAAACAAATTTACCAGACTTCAAGACACAAAGCGATTCCTCTCTCCTGGTCTGCTAGCTGTGAAGGCGCTACGATTCCTGGTGTCCAGGTCCAGCCTGCAGTGAGACTGAGCACACACACTCTCTGTACACAATATACACACTGTACAAAACCAGCCAAACAGCAACAGATCAACCCCAACATGAAAATAGTGCCTTTAGAGCTGACACCACACACAGCACTCAGAAATCTGAACTAGCCTGATCAGGATCAGAACTAAATGGAAGAGGATCAAATGGCCCCATCTTGTTCTTATTTGCCACCTAACCAGACTTAAAGATTGCTAGCCGATCTCACACCCTCCGCACACATATACTTACACAGGGACTCTGTAGCTGGCCTAGACTTCCCAGTAGCCAGCCGCCAGGTCTCACATCATACTTACTGGCTAGTCTAGCCTGACATTTGCTACTGTCTCACAGGCACACATAGATCTCTCCAGTAACTGGCCCATAAACCTGTGGTCTCCCCAGTATCTCCCAGACTGCTTGAACTACTTGCCAGTTTGCCTGCCTTGAAGTTTGTAAGCTTCTCATACACAAATGCACACACACACATGGAGCACACTCAAACAGAAAAATGTCTAGTGAACTTACCAGCTACCTGGTTAGATGTGACTGGCTCCTTTTATTCCACTTTCTCTCTGTTTTCCCATGCTTCTTGTCTCCAGATCCACCATTTCTCTGCCCATGCCTTTTCCCAAATAAACAGCCTGCCTCAGATTACTTCTTCTGCATTCATCCCAGTCTTGCTATATCTGTACCCAAATCTGGTGTTGCTGAAGGACTGGAGAGATGACTACAGGTTTGTTTATGTGAATATTTTGTGATGGTAAAGCGTTCTTAGAGGAAGACTGACAGCCTTGTTTGGTCTGTGGAGTTAATATCTGTACCTGGATGTTGTTGGTATCTGTATTCTACTCTGTAGGAATTTATCTGGGCAAAGAACTGAGGTTTATCTCACTTCTGTGCATAATCCTAAACTAACCAAGTGTTAGATGTCAAGAACAAATGAAAAGTAATTCAAATTTTGCTCAAAACTTATGATGATAAGACTAAATACGCAAGAGGAGGCAGTATCAGACTGAAAGCAATGTCAAGATTTTAGGGTTTATTTCATTAGATAAACCTTTTGAATATCAAATATCACATGCTTTTTTAGCCTGGCTCTTCTCTTTGTATAACTGAATATCTTTCAAAGCTAGCATTAACCACAAGCTGATTCTGAATTAGAATCAGAATTCTGGCTTCACATGGACAGCCAAGACTTGGCTGGATACCGCTACAGGGGTCCAAATGGATATCTGCAGTTTGTTCTAAGGGAATATAAAATCAGTTTGTTACAGTGGTATAATTACAGTCTTTGTAATCATTTTGTTCTTGCATTTTGGATTTGGGCACTCCTGAAGAGATCTCACATGTGTTACATTTCAAAGCATTCTGCAATGCTTGTTTTTTCCTCTCAGGGCCCAGAAAAGAGTGGATTCATGAGTACGAAGTAGAGAATAGTAGGTCGAGGGTTTTCTATTCATAACATAATTGTAGGAGTCTTTTTGTATGAGTAGTTCTGTAGGCATCCATATTTGGTGATTTTAGTTTGGTAGTTGTGTATGTTACTGTCTGCAGAAGTATGCAGTGCTACAGACACAGTGGGAATAAACAAGAGGAAAAGATTTTTTTGCCACCTTGTTTTTATGTGACTATTGACATCAGCTTAGAGGAAGCAGCATACTAGTACAATGATTTCCACTTAATGGGATCACTAGCTAATTTGATCTTCCCTGTTATCTGATTTGATCTCCAGGAAATAAATAATTTCCATTGAATCTTATTGTGGATTCTTATTGTTTATTTTGTTCACGTCCACTTCAGCTAATACTAGATAATTCAATCAACATTTATCAAATCTGCCATGGCAAAGGGAAGAGTAATCATGTTGTTTACAACATAAAAATAGACTTGTATCATGCCTCTTTTCTACTCTCCTTTTCAGTTTTCCTGCACCAGTAGATAATGACTTGAAATTAGTAGTTACCTTTGAGAGAAACTGGAAATTAACATTTTATGGCACCTGCAACATGGCCAAGCACAAGTTAAAAATAAAAATGTAAAAAGCTATTAACATGTTTCTCCTCTGATTTGTACTGATGTATAAAAGAGTCCACACTGCTGAAGTCGGGCGAGCTACACTGGCATGAAAGCAATCAAGCCAACAGATTACATCCCTGGTCTATCTTAACATTAGGTAATGAGCATGTACAGTGTTGGTTTTAAATGGAAATTTCAATAGTTTTGTTTTCTCAGATCATCAACATGCACTTTAGGTGCTCTCCTAAGCCCCCTGTGGATAAATCACCCATTTACTTAATATAAGCCAAGTAAGGTAAAAACAAATAGGCAGGCCATGCTGAGAATTCAGCTGAGTCAGTGGCTATGAAAAGTGCAGGTGGCAAAAATTAAGTTAATGATGATGAGAGCATTAATAAGTCTTTTGAGCCACTAATGTAAAGGGATTTTAGACTAGCTACTACTATTAACTTGAAGGGGAGCCACAGAAGTCATTCTCCCATTCATTGACCAGTGACAACATTCCTTAGGCATGAAGTGTGAAAACCATGATCTTAAACAGAAATACTTTCCACACTTTTGCCTCAAAATGTGGGATCCCAAACAAGTTCCCCAATTGAGCAGTGGATAAATAGGGCTGGGTTTTATTTTGATTTTCAGTGTTGTGACAGCCTTTTTAATAAAGATACCAGAATAAAATCAAACGGCAATTCAGTGGAGCTGAAAATGTTCCATATGCAAACAACTGCTTCTAATTGAATCTCTGCTTTAGTTTTATCATGCTTCATTTTTATGGTCAACCACTCAAAGAGAGTAGATATTTTTGTGGCATGACCAAGATGGTTTTGTTATATTTATCAGCAAATAAGTACCATTTTATAAGGAGATGCGGTGTACATTGTTTTAAATAGTTCATATATATGTTGCTGATTATTGCACTGTAAAATATGAGACTGTGGAAAAAAAAACTAAAGCTTGATGTATTTACATTTTATAACATGATTTTAGTAAAGGAATAAGTATAAAGAAATACGTGAGAATGATCACTGTTCTCAGTTGTGTGCTAAGAACCTGTTGTATATTTTATTCTAGAATGTTCCCTGCTCCACGGAAAATGGGAAATCCTATCATATGTCTTTCTTTTATAAACTGTTCTTGGAAAGAGATGGTCATCTTAGTGAAATGCAAATGCTTGTTCTAAATAGTGAGATGGAGAGGAAAGTTGTCAGGTGTCTAAATCATGTCTCATATTTTGTAACTGGAATTACAGTATGCATACATCAATGCAAATTAAATTCCAGTAGTTTTTCCCTTATCTCTTTACAGGTTTCTAAAATATTTATAATTTTCACTTATAAAGGCTCTTTAAAAATTGTCTGTCATCAGTCTATCAAAATGGACACTCATATACAGTTATATCACAGGAGATTTTATACTGAGATGGTTATTTTACAACAAAATATTTTAATTACTTGGCTGTTTAAATCAGCATAAAAGCTAATTTGTGTATCATGTGTAGAGACTGGAAGAGATCAATATCCCAGGCTGAAAGAGATCAATGTTCCAGTCTCTGGTTCCAAGCCCATAAACTGACTCCTCTGCAAGATACATCAGCCAATACCTACAGACTAGATTTTCTCCACGCTGCATAAGAAGAAAACTTGTGAGAAGAAAGCCATTCTGACCTGACGGGAACTGTTTTCCATCCCTATATCTTGACAAATCCATGATCCTGAATAAGTAAGCAACATATGCTTTTTTTTAGACAGAGAACTCTTCCAACAGCTCAGGGCAATAGTCCATTTTGACTAGCGTCAGATCTCCAACTGTGGCCAGTCTCTGCTGATTCAGAAGAAACCAGCAAAAATAAAATAAATAGCATCAATCTAGCTAATTATGCTCCAAGAAAAACCCATCTTCATGAGGTATCACATGAAAATTATTATTTCTCCCCATTTATTATAAAGGGAGGCTAAGGTGACAGGCTCAGGTGTGGATAAGTATATTTTGTGGGTGGATGAAGTCTATTCACCATGCCTACAGAAGTTCAGGAAAATAATGTGCCAAAATCCTTGATTTGTGCAGTTTATTTCATACTTCAAGAATGGCTGTCTTCATTGTAACACTTTGATATTTTTGTGTAAACGATCCTGTAGTGAAATCAATCCCACGATCTCAGTGCAGTGTCTGTTCATTTTCTTGCATAGAAGAGAAAAACACAGGCAAGATAACTCCAGCCCAGATTTATTCCATGTCCAGATTTATTCCAGGAATTAAATGCAGGTCTTTTAGAAGAGCTACAACATCTTCTGTAGAGAAGAGAGACTTACCACTTTGTATTGCCTGCAGGAATCTAGGGTGACTAAGTCCTTAAATGTATGTATTTCAGTTAAATGCCTTAAGTTAGGAGGGAGGAATCTGGGCTTCTGTGTCTTTGTAGAAATCAGTGAACTGTTTTCACAGAAGCTAGGAATAAGAAAAAATGAGTCTTGCAAATTCAGTAAGATATTAACCGTATACTGGGAAAATGTAATAGCAATGCTGTTTTCCTTGCAGGCATATTGCACTAACCTTGTTAAAGTAAACTCTAGAAATTCAAAGAGAAGAGAGCAATAAAGGCACATTTGAATGAACCAGCACTGATCAAACAATATGTAAAGGAATAAAATAAACCGATGAAAAAAGACACAGTCAGTTTAAATGACTAATGACTGAAAATTGTGTACCAGACTGAGAGATAAACATACAAATAAAATTTCCTTCTGGAATTAATTGAAAAGTCGATTCAGTGTTACTGCAAAAAATTCATAAAGCTCAAGCAGCCTTGCCATGAATTTGTTGATAGGCAGGACGGATAGGTTGTGTATCTTGTTGCTGGAATCAGTGGTGCTGAATCAGGCCCTCTTGAAAAGACAGCAAAAAATTTTTTTGGCTATGTGGTACAAATTATAGTATTTCAGGAATTAAGTTCTCTTCTCCTTATTCAGCATCATCTCCTTCAGATTTGGAAAGAGTAGAACTGTTCCTTGTATCTATATTCTACTGCCTTTATTTAGCTTAGTACTGTCCTCACCGCAACTACCAGCAGATTAAGGTACTACATAACAACCATGAGTCAAGACAGGGTGATGAAAAGCTGTCACAAAGCTCAGGTTTTTTTCACACTTTGGCATTAAAGTGTGAAAAAGAAGTGAACTGGACTTTAATTCCAAGATTAATGTAAAAGGCAGCCAATACTAAGGTGAAATGCAGTCCTGTTAGTATTCTTAAGAATCCAGCAAAGAACTACACACAAAAGTATTTTTGGTCTAAAATAAGTACTATGGTTTATACAACACCATCTGTTAGTACCATCACAAAGCTATTTACATAGACACAAACATCTGATAACTGTATTAGGAAGAGCATTATTTACAATATCGTGACTACACTAAGAGTCTTCATATCTGAAAAAAAAAGATGAATACAAGTCCATACAATCACAAGTGGCATGGAAAGAGTGGATCCTGTTTGATTGTTTCCTCTCCTTTTCAGAGCAAGAACACATGAAACCAAATGAACCCATTAGGAAAGTTAAAAAGCAGGCAAAGGGGTGATTATTCAAGCAAGTGGAACTCCTTGACAAAACGTTTTGTGGTTGCTGAAGGTTTACACAGATTAAAAAGGAAACTGCACAAACTCAGTAGAGAAATCCACTGTGGTTCTACGTGGAAACTACATCCAACTTAGGCAGTCATAAACCCATGGAATCACTGAACAATTTAGGTTGGAAATGAACACTGGAGGTCATCTAGTCCAACTTTCTGCTAAAAGTAGAGCTAACTTCAAAGTTAGTACAAGTTACTCAGGTCCAAGCATGAAGATCCCACAACCACTCTGAGCAAACTGTTTCAGTGCTTAACAGCTCTTATAGTAAAAATATTTTCCATGCATCTACCTGAAAATTCTCTACCTGCAAATTGTGATTGTAACCTATTACTTGTTGGCTATGCATCTCTTGGAAATCTCTGGTGCCTTTCTCCAACTCCCCATTAGGTACAACTAGGTCACTCTTTAGTGCCCTCTTTCCACCACAGAACAAACCCAACCTCTCCAACATCTCCTTTCATGTTGTATGCTCCATCTCTCTGCCCATTTTAGTGGCACTCCACTGGACACACTTTGTAAACTTCTTTCTTGAACAATAAAAAACAGGACGCAAGCCCTATGCTGAAAATTATTACAGGTTGAAAATTAGGGATTAGAGTGAAAAGTGGAGTAGTACACCTCTGCTGTCCTTATATTCTTTTCTGGGCACCCATTTTTGGCTACTATGGGAGAAAGAATACTGGGCTAGATGCACTTTGGATTGACCCACCATGTCTTTATGTTTATTATTATAAACTTCTTAGGTTTTATGACTCATTGCCTTTAGCTATTTTTTGTATTAACACAGGGCTTTTGGTCAGAGTTATCCTGTGCTAAACAAAGAGGATCAGGGCCACGTATGACCTGTTCTGAAGGGATTTGTCCTGTCTTCAGCCAATATCAGGTCTCCCTTTTGTTTGTTTTCATGTGTTGTGTTTTATTTTACTTTATTCCAAAGAAAACTAGCCTAGCAGTGGTTTAATAATCAGAGACTGCTGTTTTTACTGTATTGCTCAAAGACCAGATGCCAAAAATACTGTACCTCAATCTTCGGCTTGAAATATGGCTCCAGAGAAATAAAATGTGTAAATGGAAAAGTGAAAGTATAAACTCCTTCATTCCTTTTTAATATTTTAAATGAATAGAGACATTTTTAAATTTTACTAAATTAATCTATTGTATTTAAACTCCACACTAAAACATTCCTTCTGTTAATCAGAATGGTAAGTGATTATCAAGTAGTACAATGTTTGCCTGGGGTAAAATTTCTTTTCATAAGAAATGTAATATTTTCTATTCAAATATGCCAGCTGTTCAATTCTTCTTCCAGAAAATGAAATTTAAAGGATTATTTTTTTTTTAATCTCTGCTTTTCATACTCTCTTTCACGCCACGATAATCAGAAAGAAATTCTTTCACCTCTGGAAGTCAAAAGTCTAGCAAACCAGGACTTCCTAGTGAAGATTTTTCAAGCCTAATGAGAAAATAAAAAAAGGAAGAAATACAACAGGGAACAGCCTCATTGCCTTTCTTAATCAGAAGAGTATAGGTAACATGAAATTCCATAAACTTCCTCAAAACCTGAGTATTTGATGTGTATGATGACGTCTAGTGACTTGCTGCACTTTCTTGCACACTGCATGGCTTGCAACGTCCATAAGTCTACCATAGCAGTCGACATTTGGGAGCAAACCTATTTGTGCCTGTTTGAAAGAGGAGCAGAAGATAAATGTGATTTGTTTGCCTGAAGTCTGAAGAAAGAATTAACAATCTTTCGTGTGTGTGTTTCTTAAGTCATCAAGCATGACTTCCCAGTCATTCCTACACCATAAGACTTGAGGTCTTCTGCTCACTCTCAAGTCATTGTCATCATCACTTTTCTTGCTGTTTACACATCTTCCCTGGGATTTTCAGACTCCAATACACAGACACTTGCAAGCAAACTCACAGCCTGCAAACTGCAGCTGCTGTTGAAAATATTCATTCTCTAATCAGGTTCTGCTTAATTATCTTCAGTCAGAGGGAGTTCTTTCTTCAACTGAACTCACAGAAAGTGTTTGGTGTCCCCATCATACCTTTTCCCAGACAACTGCCCTGCTCCTCTTCTGCATGTTACCAGTTTTCTCAGTTCTGCCATGTAACTTTCTTCTACAAGCACTCCCTACTCTAGTCCAGCTGAAATGAAATTAACAAAGGCTGTTCAAAAATCTCAGGGAGCATTTATTCATACTTGCTGAAATTTATAACTTGGAATGTGCCATGGTCCACCAGTACAAGAAGACAATGTACAGTCCAGTTCAGAGTCCCCCTGGCATAGATCTGCCTTTATTAGCTGAAGCTTAAGTATTGGCCTTTGAACTGAGCTGAGTAAAAATACCAGTTGGTATCTTTCCACTGAAATTAGAGTTCCTGGTTTCTCTGGTACAGAGAGAGTTTCTTTGAATATGGTGAGTCAACAAATATGCTTTGAAATAATTGTGTTTCTAATGCATCAAATGCTTAGATGAGTTTCCTTTTAATTTGGAAACTCTATTGTTCAGGACCTCTCACAACTACTTCCACCTACAGCAGATAACTTTCTTCTTTCAGCCACAGAGAAAGAATAACACAATCCCAAACCATATCTTAAAGCCAAATTGCAGATTGCCCAGGGGTCGCAGCTGTAATTCTCAGTGATACCTCTCTTCCCCAGTTCAAGATGTTCATCTCTGCCCGAGGCATTTTTATTGTCAGGATTTCTCTCCACAGTTTATAATCTCTAATTCCATTTGCTATACAAATCTCATCCTAGACAATACTGCATTCACCCCCTTGTTTTACTCTTCCAGTTCTTGTCATTGAAGTTTCCTTCCTTGCATACAGCATTTCTTCTCTGTTTTGAATAATGGTTATCTAATATTCCTGATTATTCAATGGCCATTTCATTTTTTTCTCCCATTCACCTGTGGTCTGCCAAATATCCACACTTGTTAATGAGGACACTACTTCAGGTCATCCTGACTTAAATTTTTGCACATGTTTAGAGATTCTTTCTTCTGATCACAGTTCTGAAAAATAAAGGCCAGCAGTAGTTGGACTAAAATCACTATCTTACATGAAGATTGCCATTATGTGGAAGGATTTCTGAAGTCAGCTGTAGACACCAAATACTCAGATGCCATTTAAAAGGTATAAACTAGCTGGAATGAGATTAAAAACACATGGCAACATCTACATGACTAGATCTAGAAGTACTTCTGTTTTCTCAGATTCAAGAGCTCATTATGGCTGTATCTTTACTCCATTATAGGATAAAATCCAGGCAAGATTCATATTTTCATCTTTTATCACATGCTCTGGATTCTATTGAGAGGAAAGTCAACATGAATTTGGTATATACAGCACACTACATGGCTCCCTTTTCTAGGTGGATAATCATGGTGCCAGGTTTGCAAGCGTACAGTGTGATACTTTCAACCAGTAAGTGGCAACGCATCATATAAAACCCACATGTCCTTGGAGCACAAGTGAGATTATGTTGTCCTCTCATCAAATATATGTTCAGAAAAGCGTAGCATTCATAGATGAGAATGCCTTTCCTAGAATGTGTAAACAGCTAACATGTATAAATGCATTCAAAAACTCTTCTTAACTTTGGCATATTTCTTGCTGAAAAGATCATTGTCTGCTCAGTGAAACTAAATCCAAACATTCAGACCAAAAGTTCAAACTATTGCTCATATTTGAGGATTTGCATACTGTTGCTACCTGCCAATAATGAAAAAGTATATGTAGTCTCTCTAAGCGTCAGTGTCCCTGTTGCAGCTCCAATTGCTCCTCTTCATTTTTGCAAGAACAATGTATTTTACTGTTGCTATATTATTCCTTCCACACACACACACCTAGAAAAAGAAAAAAAAAAAAAAAAATCACTACCACTGCCTGTCTAGAAGGGTGACATTTACTGAAGTTAAAGGATTCTTAAAGGATAACCATCATGTGGTAGTGGGGCCTATCACTTCTAAGGAGAAAAGGTTAAAAAGTAGACTTCCATCAAATAAAAGGCTTAGACAATAGGAAACAGAAAAAGAACAGGTTAAGACAGTAATATGTTCTGCATATGTTTACACTAGGAGATCTAAGATTTACCTCACGCCAGTATCTGGGTGTACACACAGCTATATCTTGACTCTACGCAGAACTTAGTTCTGGATACACACCATTGCTTTTGCACACTGGAGGCAGATGTTTAGGTATTAAAAGAAGAGTAATCTTTGTTACTCTACCCCCTTCCTGGTGAAGCAGGCAGGTTTTGGCAATCACTGCTTGTTTGCCTTCAGGGAAAGGTAAGTATGCTGAAACACACTGAAGCAGTCCTCATGCTGTTCAGTTAAAAGAAGCACTACATACCACAAACTCCCTTATCTCTTTTGGTCATGGTGCAGCTGCTATTACTGGGAACACACCAGGCTGGTAACATCCTTGTGAAAATTGGAAATATGGTGCCTCCCTCACTGTGTGGTACAGCAATGAAATTCCTATATAAAATGCAGAAAAAAAAATGTATAGGTGGAGCTTTTCTTGACCATAAATGAGCTAGTTCATACCATTCCTATTCCTGGAGTAGGCACTTTCCTAACAGTAAGATTTCCTGATAGTCTCAAGAGGAGATTGTAGAAGATGTTAGAACAAGACTGGGCCTAATGGGTGTTGAATGACACTTGGTGATGAGCCTTAAAAGCACCCAAAACAAGTACTGTCATGGTCCTCACCTCCACAGTGTGCTGTTCTTTTTATCCCTGTTCTTACCGCCATAGTTAAGTCTGGGGAGTTGCTTGATTGCCAGAGGCTCTTGATCAGGAGCTGTGCCTAAAGCACCACACAGGGAATTCTGGTTTCTTGCTCACGTAAAGCCAAATGGAGTCTGACTGAAAAAAATAAGTTTTTGTCTATCCTCTGGTCAGAACTCTCAGCAAGGACTAAATTGGTTACCAATTTCATTGGGATTTAACTTCTCTCTTTAAAATTTCCTGGAGTTGCTTAGAAATATGTTCTGAGTAACCTTTTCTTTGATAGAAATGTCTTTCTTGCTCTAACCCTTTCATGGAAAATATCTTTCCATTTCAATCCTTACTGCTCTGGTTAAAAAAGAAATAACTTTCATAACAATCTTCAAAATATTTTTTTTGCCTTCTCCTATGTTAGTGTCAGAGGCTAAGATATCTTTCAGTCTGTTTCCCTTTCAAAGATTTTGCCTTCACAAATGCACATGGGCCTAATTAGAGCCCTTGTCTGGAATAAAAGTTCACATTTAAAAGGCTATAGTGTTACAATGCATCTCATAAAGGAATCCGGAGGTAAGCAGTAACAACCCAACAGTGAATATTATTGTTTTTGAAGAGTAAGACCACTGGAAGATTTCCCTTGTATTGGGGGTAAAATTTTGGGGGGATTGAAGTCATGCCTAAATTAGCCTAAATTTGAGCTGAAAATCAACAGCTTCCTCTGTCACAGGAGAATCCTCCAGAGTCATTCACTTTATTCCACTATTTCCTCCCTCAGGGAAGGACACAACATAGTCTCATAATGCAGTGTAGTGCTTTGTGTGTAACTGTCCATATCCTATAGTGACATAACCGAGATCCTGCTGTTCAGCAAACAGACCCCTTGTAGCACCTGCGTTCCTTTGTGACATGCCACAGTGATTGATGGTGCTCTGCTGCACTAGGCTCTATTTGTTCTGGAGTTAAAGGCATTGCTATACTGTACCTAAACAGCCTCTGTCCTTCACAGTTCTGTCTCAGCAATTCCAGCCCATTAAATGATTAGCGTCTCCCTAAATACGTGGATCATTAACCCTCACGAGGTAGTAGTTGAACTTTACACTCAGCAGCTTCCCCCAGAAATATCAGTTCATTCATTTATAAATCTAGACAAGAAATGCCTGCTTAATAAACTGTATGTCACACGTATTATGCAGCTAAGATCTCTAGCACAGATGGATTGAAAAGTAAAACAAAAAATCAGTGATGTCTTTGCAGAAAGTAACTAGTGACAGGACCATGCAAGTTCCAGTGTCAATGGGTACTTTACACCTCCTCCTTATGGATACAAACTGAGACAATATCTCTCCCGAATGCTCCAGGGATCTTGTTCCATGATTTACATGACATGACACTGCAATTTCTCCACTTGCCCATATTATTTAGCTTGGCAATGCTCACAGCCTAATATTTTTCTCTCAATTTAGTCATATCCTGGCTTTATTTGATTTATGCTACGCCTTCCTTCCAGTTTTTAAGATAACATGTTACCTACCAATCACTGTGAGGATGACCTAGAGCTTTTACAGACCACCTACCTTTCACTCTGATTTTCAAGTGTCTTTCCTAATGCTCACCCTCTTCATTTGTATTGCCAAATACCAGGCGTGATTGTAATCCTGTGTGTGCTAGTTACTCAGACTCCAATATCATTCTGATCTTTTATTAGTGGATATTCTTTACCTGGTGCCTGTTCACTACCTCACTCCCTCTTATCCCCTCTTTTTGATCATTTCATTATCCTTAAGGATGCTCAGCATCACTACCCTTTGCCTCTCCAACCTAGAGGTCTATTGCTATTTTTTTCAGTTCAGGCCAATAGACTGCCAGATACCAACTTCTCTACCTGAGTTGTATTCACCATAAATGCTTTTGGAAAATTAGGGTTTGCCAATTATATCTTCTGTGTAAAGATTTTGGCAGCCATTTTTGTGATACTGAATAGTCAAAGTTTTCCAGAGGGTGCTGACATCTCTGACTGTATATTTCCAGACCATTCTCACCTTTTTTCCTCAATCTCATGTTTAGCTTTAGTTAAATATGTTAGACTGTGTAACTATGCTGTTAGACTCATAGCAAAGAGCAAAACATGAAGGAAGAACTGCATTTATCTTTTTGAGGTAAATTTATTCTTTTCAAGTGATAGCTGGTCACTATTACCAGGTTTTAGATCTCTGGGAACCATCTGTTTAGCTTCTATTCATCACTAGACACTCTGACTCCATTTTGATGGTTTTACAAATGAGTTTTTTATTCTTATCAGGTAATTCTGGATATACAGGATAAATGTGTCAGAATCCCTCTTACATAAATTTTTTACATGCTTTTTATATGTTCTAACAAGATCTCCAGCAAACCCTTATTTTTGCCTTAATTTTTAACTCACATTAATTTTTGAGAAAGGTGCCCTATGGGAACAAAATGGAAACTCAGACCCTCAAGACACTGAACTATTTCATCAGCAACAGTTAGTATAAGCTTCTGCATCCCATCCCACCAGGAATGGGAATTAGACCATAAGCATAATTTACACAACTGAATAATGATGACTTACGGACCTTAGTGACCTGACTCAGACTTCAATGAACTAGATACAAAAGGTGCAGGATAGAACAATTTCCCCAAGTTGTACCTACTCTGCTTCTACTCTATTGAAAAGGTATTAATTAATTCACCAGCTTGCCCAGAAGTTCAACAGATTAAAGTTAAAATGCTGTGCATTTTCAATGATTTACCATGTGTATGTGCTTCTAATCTAATTGCAAATTTTCTCTGTTCAGATCACAGGCAGTTTTGGAGTATTGCTGTGTATCTGGATGCTTCAGTTCCTTTTACATGAGAAAATCAGCACACTCAAATCATGGAGACTGAAAGACCCTCTACAGGTGGCACCACTCTGAGGACGCTGTGATTAAAAATGACCAAAGTGGTGTGACAGCAATGAATCCAGCTAAATGGACATATCAGTGTGTAAGTAAATTCATTCCAGTGCTCAATATAAAGGTAATCTGGGATAGTGGTTTATCTTCAGACCTCCTTTATTTGGGTGTACTTTGTTGCTTATTAGAATAAGAGTTTAAATAAATGACCCATTGGTTGCACTAGTTTAGGATAGCCCCCAGGGATTTTACCAGGTAACCATGTGCCCACTTTCTGGGCTTCTTGATCCCTTGATTCAGAGTTACTACATGCACATAAGCCCACTGCCTGCATAACTAGTTGCCTAGTCTTCCAGAGGACTAGGGAACATGGTAAAAGATGTCAATGTTAAACCAGAAATCCATTTGATTATTGCAGCTCCAGCTGCATCAGATTCACAGGGTTAACAGTTTTCATGGATGATCCCATTCTTGACATCCTTCATGTACATATGTGGTTTCAGCTAAGTTTGATAAACTTAGTTCTTCAAAATTATTAAATGCCTTTTTTAATGGTTTTTTTTTTGAACACTCACAGATGTCCTCCATGTCCTCCAAAACATTTGAGCATTTGAAAATGAGCATTGATATGTCTGTGAAAGTCCTACAGAGTGATCTATTGCTTGAAAAAATATCATTAAATAGCTTCCCCTGCTGTTGATATTAAATACAATCTTTACAAAGCAGCTAATTTGCCAGTGATTCACTGAGGAAAATTCTCATTATTGGTTAGCTGCAGAATAACTTTTCCCTTGAGACTTCTTCCCCAAGGATTTCTGCATCCTGAAGCTAGTGTCACTTTCCAATAGCATACGAAGGTCAATCCTATTAGATTTTGTTTCATTCTGGTAGTTAGGGTGGTACATTTATAGGCTGACAATCAACTGACAATCAGTCCATAAGACACTTTTTTGAGTAATGAAGAATTTCTTAGATGTCTGGGTTCCTCATTTTATTAAGCCAAGCAGATACTTTGGTATTTATCCCAGTCAAAGACCAACCAAACCTGTTATGTTAATCAACCTGCTTTGAAGCTATCAGATTCGTCTACTTGGCTGATACAAGGTTTAAGCTTTCAGAACTACGTTTTGAAGAAGATAAACAGTGGAAGAGTAGCCAACAACCATTCACTGGATGATTATCCTGTACAGAAAACATCTCTGTGTCCATAGAAAGGGGTCTTTTTCATTCTTGCCTGAATCTAAACTCAGCAATTAATTCAAAGTGCAGTAGAATCTCACTTAAAAACTCATCAGACTGATTAAATGATAGAGGTCGTAGGGTGCAAGTGCCCTATTTGATAAAATAATTTCTGTTCATTGCAGTTCAGATTGAGTCTAAAAGTAGTTTGTGAGTAGCAAAGAACCAGTGAGAACTGGGGCTGTTGTCAGGGATTCTGGACAGATGGATGAAGCTTGTGTATTTCCATGTCTGACACTGAGCAGCTTTGCTGAGAGACCCCAGTGTTTCCTGTGTCAGAAGCAAACAAAGGAGTAATACGGGGCTATTATCTCCTCCCTTCCCATTATCTCTCTAGTCAGAGGTTCCAACTCAGTATTTCCCAAATTCTGCAGAACTTAACTAATTCAGACACTAATATAAGTTTACAAACACTATGATCAGATGAACAATTATCACTGCATAAGCTTGGGAACAAAATTACAGTTACCGTCTATGCCATGAAATTGTCCGTGGACATGTTCTGCTCCTACAGTGAATATGCAGCAAGGTACTCCAATCCCTCATGAGCAGACATAAGCTGGGACTCCAGATGTTACACCCCATCAGAAGTACAAGTGAAAACTATGGAACTACTCAGCAGAATAAAATTATCAGCAGGAAGGTAAAACTTCAGTGAACCAAACTGAGGTAGGAAAGACATTTAATCTGCCTTGCGGAGACTTCAGATAAATCAAACAGGGATCTTTTCCAGACAATTGTCTGTGATGGCTTGTTTTTCAGTGCTGAATTTGTGTTGGTCTTTGGGCTGTATGATGCACAAGCCTCCATCCCTCCCAGACTGTTGACCAGTACATGTGCCAGCTGTGCAAATAGATGACAGCACCTTCATCAGGAGCAAGTAATTCTGTAATAACTCCAAATAAATTAACACAAAGTAACACTATATTTTAGAAAGACATCCAATGTCTGTGTCCTCATTCAGAACGGCTATATAAAAGTTTTATTTAGCCATCACTGAAGTGCAACTATAACTGAGTGAAACATAATCATTGTTTTAAAGCATTTAAACCATTTTTACACTGGTAAATTTGTAGGTAATTCCCTTTTGACTGAGTTAAGGATCCACACACTTGACATTATTATTTTAGAAAAAAAGAAAGAAAGAAAGAAAGAAAGGAAGAAAAAAGTGTCTTGAAACTTTATTTTTCATGAACACTCAAAAATTCAGTACCAGACTTCCAGATAATGCTTTCAGCAGTTTGCCCCTAGTATTTAGTGGAGTATCCATGTGACAAGTAGCTAGTCAGAGGCTGACTTCTTGCACAGAATTTAAGACCACAGAATGATCTAGCCAGGAATACTAAGGACGAATAATAGTTAATTCATGAGCTCAGCATGTTCAGTGCCCAAGCACTTTGGTTAGACTAAGGACTGGATTTATAAAAGAGTAGGTAGATACTGGAATGAAACCTGATATTCTGTATTAGCAGCTGTATTGATCCTGACCAGGAGACTGTTGCATGTTTAGGAATTAGAGATCCACACAGCAGTTAACCTGAGTAGGTCCGGACCTGTGCTGTGTACAGTGTGACCGTCAGGCCTGTGCTGTGGTGGCCACAGAATAACTTCAGCCAGCTCATTGTAACAAAGGAGCCTGTGGGCAGCTCCCACTTGGCACCTAGCTTTATCTAAAGGTGCAGCAAGAAGTTCTCATGTGAACATCCTTTAGGAACAGATCTGTTTTCTTGTAAGAAGATGTTATATCAGGTTTAATGAGCAAAAGGGAAAGGTTTCCTCCACAGACAGGATCTGCTCTGTGCAGCATGCCATATGAAAATCTACCCAGGCTCCATCTGAGGTTTCATGAACATGGGTTGCATAGCATCTGAAGGGATTTAAGACTTGCTTAATATCTATATTCCTCTTTTTATCCTGTCTTATTAAAGCAATTATCTTATTAAACCATTTGCTGCTGGTCTTTTCTTATTGAGATCCAGAAAGAACCCTACACCATGTCTCTCATCTCACCTCACCCCACAACTCCTGACAGTGCAGAACAGAAGAGTCCTGTATAATTCAAGGGATGAGATGGACAACTGCGAGGATAAAGCTGGGATATTTCTTTTGCATTACTTACTATTTCTTATTGGCCAGTTCTAGCAATCCTTGCTGGGTGTGCTTTTCTCTCAAAGGATTTCAAGGAAAGAACCCAGCCACCAACAGGTGCTCAAACCCCTTCCAATGACACAGCTGGTTAAGATCAGATGCTTCCAGATGACCGCAGCTTTTGAGTTGTGCCTACTCTTGTCAAGGAGAAGAGCTCCAAGAGCCAATACATTTTTGCAACCGGGTGTCTGGGACATGACTCCATTCCACACTGTTTGCCAACAGCCTCGCTGTCCTCTCTCTCGAGTCCCTAGCTGTCACCGGAGATTGCTGTCTCAATCTGCAGTAGAGATGAATGAAAAATAACTGAACTCAAACCAAAATAAAAATACCACATTGTCTATGTTCACCTATATATGACATGAAAAGATATATCACTGGGCTCTGCACATATATAATGTGTGAGAAAGAGTCACAGACAGCATTTCAGGAGAGAACAACAGTCGTCATGACCCTATTAAAGGGGAAGTGGACAATCCCGTACTCCCCTGGAAGGAGGTCAAGAAGGGACTTAATAGTGCCACAGCTTCAGAGCTGAAGGAAATCACTAATGACTACACCAGGGCCCTGCCTCGTCTCACCTTAGACAGTCCTCAGCATTGTGATGAGACCAATAAATGTCACCCAGGTTGAAACATTGCACAGTAACAGCTTGTGCTTCTTTACTCTATGTGTGTATGTAAGAAAAAATGTTCTTTAGACACACATATCTGCTGAGGTATCTGTAATATTTGTTACAGATTTCAACTAGTCTTTCTAGTTAGATTTTTAAGGCATAAGCATTCAAAAGGCCATGAAGTACCTCTGATCGCATGACAGTTAGGAAAGTCCAAAACTAACCTTGTTTCACAGACTTGATTCAGTGTTGTACCAGATGTCTGCCCAGGTTTTGTTGGCGGGGACCTGCCGGGCGGCCCCTGTGAGGAGCGGCCGGGGCTGACCCGAGCCGGACACAGCCGGTTCCAGCCGGTTCCAGCCAGCTCCAACCCGCCCACCCCAGGGCACCGCTCGGCCCCGCAGACAAGGCCGGGGCGCCTCGGGGGAAAATGTGTTTTAGAAAGGAGTGAGGAAAAAAGTGTGAGAAACAGCCCTGCGAACACCACCGTCAGAGGAGGAGGAGAGGGTGCTCCACGGCCAAGCAGCTGTTCAGTGACACGGGAGCAGGAGAAAAGTCTGAGGACCACTCGGCAGCGGGTAGAGGAGTCTGGAGTGAAGTTGAACCTGGGAAAGGGGGAAGGAAAGATGTTGGTTTAATGTTTGTCTTTTTGTTTCCTTCTACCCAAATCACTAATTAAATATTTAGTTTTACTGGTAATAAATGAAGTTCTCTTTCCCCAGGTAGAATCTGTTTTGCCAGTGATGGTGACTGGTAAGAGACCTCCCTGTCTTTCTCTCAGCCCAGGACCTTTCTCATTCCTGTCTCCCTGCTTTCCCCCCACCGTCCCACTGAGGGGGTGCAACTGAGCACACGGGTAGGAGTTTGGCTGTTAACCAAGGCTAGCCCACCACAAATGGCAAAGACTCAGCCAGGTTATTTTTCAGTGCATAGTCCTGACACGCTTTATCTAAAAAGATGGTATCATGTGCCCGCCCACAACAGGGCATCAGAGCAGAACAATATCCTGTAGGTCAATACAAAGCTTATTTGGTTCTTACTCTCTTTTTTGTACAGAGGTGGAAACAAGTCATACTAATTAAAACACTTACTGAAAAGATTTTTCCTGTTTCTCAAACCATTCTGAACCTTTGGTACATTCTGACATGGATGTCCCTGCCCCATATCTATCACACAGACACAGGGTCCCCCCTGTGCTTACCAACCTTCTATCCCTTATTCCCCTCTGTCAGAACTGTGTAACTTGTACCAACCTTCTGCCTCACTTAGCCCATTCTCTTGTGAATAGATCAGCTGTTGGTCACAAGTTCTATGAAGTATACTTTGAATACTGCTTTAGCAAAACCCTTATATAAGCACAAATGCTAAACAATGCTTCAGCAAGATGTGCCACCTTTTTTTTTTCCCTCCACATTTTACCCTAATAGAAATAACCATTGTATTTTTTATCTTAATGAACGGATCAAAAAATCACCCCAGCAGGTTTTATCCAAGTTACTGTGCTGCCTCCCAAGCTAGCGGGAACACTTCCAAACTCAAAGTGTTCTGTACTTGGGTACTTAACTCTATAAATAGGAGGATTCTGTTCTTACAGATTCAGTTTTCTCACCCCTGACTCATGCATACACTTACCTATAATCAAGATCCCTTGCTTTACATCTCCTTGGTAAGAAATTAGGTCTGTGAGCATCTGAGAGAAAGGATGAGAGAGTTTTAAAGTCATGATACTTGCTGAGTTCTAGGCATAAAATAAACTCTGTAATTTTGAAAAGAACTTAAATCCCACTGGAAGAAAAAATATTAGCACAGTCTAACTTGTGTTGATATGCAGCCATGTAAATTCAAACAAAGAAATGACTAACAGTTTAAGCTATCATCTGATGTATTCTCGTTGATTTCCTAGTCACTTTAGAGAAGAGTTTATCTTAAAGAAGCACAAGGTATTCTATATTCACAACATGTAATAGGAGAAGCAGATTTCAGTAAATAATATCATTTATAGGTGATAATAACTTTAAAATCTGTTTTCTTGGAAGGTGTACAATGCTTCTGCTTCTTGTTTGATAAATGTAACTGCAGCTAAATTACTCCACAAATTTACATGCAGGAACCAGTCACTAATTGGAAGTTGAAAGCATCCGACACTCCACTACCCCTAGCCTATTTCTGTACCAAGTAATAGGATTACTGAAAACACTGTCCTTATGTATTGTGTTCAAGGAGAAAAGCACTGAAAAATTCAAAGGCTTAATTTAGGCACCATTAGAAATATATTGCAATTCTTGGACTATTCTATGCAGATCAGCAAAATGAGCTACTGAGCAGGGAGTAACAAACAGAGTACATCATAGAAAAAAAAAAAGAATAGCCTTTACATTCATCTCACTGTATGGCACACACTTTCCATTACTGCTTATATACATTTTGGTTCATAAAATTCAACAGTAAAAGGTGCACATAAAACATATATAGCGTTTTCAATTCAGGTTACTAGAATAGACTTCTTAATGGAGAGGTACTAATATGAGCTATTTCCTTCATGGAAGTCCCTGAAATAAAATAGTTCATCAATCAATTCCAGCTAGATTTGCAAGTTGAGCAAAAGTAATAGACTCTTAAAGGTCAACATATCCGTTGGTATAAACATGCCCAGTTCTCTTGCTAAGAAGATGCTTTAAGTTTCACCAAACTAGAGAATTACTTTCTTTAAATAAGAGATTCTGGGTGGTCATCTATCCCACTATTTTCATTCATAGACGTTTACCAGTAGGCTGTTTGGACCATAGCTTTTGTATTACTCACTCCTAGCAAAAAGTAGGAAGGCTTCCTCAGTTCTCATATGCAAGAAAAAGCATACTTTTGTACATATGCAAAATTTCCTTCTGTTCACTCTAAAGGATTTGAAGACTCAGTGAAAATCTATTTAACATGATCCGTGAAATAAGTCCATTTGAATGCTAACGTCAAAGTCAAGTGACTTTAATAAATATTTAATCTTCAGCCTTTTTTCCTGAGTAGCAATCAACTATTCAGCTTAACTGCGGATAGTTAGTCTTACTTATCTAAAGATTGCCTAACTTGGTCTTTCTTCTTGCATTTCACACCTGTATCATGAAGGATAATTGTTCCTATGAACAGTTAAACAACACTGAAATTGATCTAATTTTCTCTCAAAGGAAAACAATTTTTCATTTTATGTCATCCTGATTTTAGAATTTCTCTAAATTGAGATGAATATTTAAATATTTTTATGCTTTTGAAAAGCACACTGAGCTATGAATGCTATAGAAATGCAAAATAACCTTAGTTCTGTGTTCATTTTCCCAGGGACTGACTTTCTGCTTCAGCAGTTGTAAATCATGGCACAAAGTTAAGGGTGTTTTAATATTTTTTTATACATAGACATAGATTATTTGGTATGTATCTACATTTGCAATATTCATATTTATTCCATCTGTTTTCAGATTACCTTTCAGTAATAAGGGTATATGAGCAAATATTCTATATATGATTCAAGTACAGTCACATACTTTTTACACTTGCATTTTGCACATGTTTATTTCATAAAACATACATTTTTCATTTAGTCGTTTGTCTGTGATGTAAAGAGTATAATTGTTTTTTTGAACAAAAGAACGGAGTAGGTTTATTGAAGCAAGGTAGCAGTCTTGTCTTGCAATTGTGATGGTTTTTGTTGTTTCTCACTGTCCTTTGATTCATTTTGTTTTACTTTCTATGACTCACTTTTTTTACTAGTGTTTTCCTATTACCCTTCCCTGTTATACATTTGCAGTTTGGGTTAGTAAAATGTCAAGTCTTGTAAAGAAATTGTTGTCACATTATGAAAGTTTCAGAGCTAACGTCAGCTGACCTCAATATGTAATTTCTTTATTTACTTGATTTGCATGTGCTCTGACTAGTCACTGTTTATGCAATCCTTTTCATTAAAATGTTAATAAATTCCATCTGTTGATATAAAAGAAGCAGCTTTTTCTTCTCAGTACACATCATGGCAAGAAGGCTGCCTAGCGAGGGGAGAAGCAGTTGCAGCCAGCCATCTACCCTGGCTCTCCCTGGCTGGCTGGAGGCAGATGAGGACCCATTCCCAGCACAGGACCCATCAGAATGGCCTGTTCAGAGGGTTTGGCCGCTGCCTGAGTTCACAGCAGTTCTCGGGCTGGCTTGGGGAGAAGTGAGCTCAGAGCTATCCTGCGTGTGCCCACGTGGCAAGGCTGCAGCAAAGCAAAGTGTCAAACCATGAGACATGGTGGGGTGCTTTCTGGCAAGTGTGCTGTTTACATGCACAGGTTTTGGGGGAACAAAAACAATGGGCCCAGATAATTTATGAGCTTCAATATCTGTTGTTGGTGGCTCTGATCCTTTTCCTGTATGTCAGTAATGCACGTGCACTTTCCCATGACTATATCCTTGAAGCGTGGGGATGATGAGAAATACTTCCCTGTGCCTTTATTCCAAGGTAAGATTTCCACTGGCATAAGTGCTGGATTCAATAAGGCAAGAGCACAGAAGAAGGCATGTGTGCAGACCCATGGTTATCCTCCACCAAGGTGCACAAGCTATTCATGATATTTTTAGGGATGTAAATGCAGAAGACATCTGCCAGCATTTCTGTCCAGTTCTTTGCAATGCAGAGTTGAGAGAGGATGAAGGGGGTTTGGTATGTGAGCATGTTCATAGTACCAAATGCTCAGGATGTTTTCCAGTTCTATAGATATTTTCCTACTCTGCCTGCTGTCTTCCCATCCTTCTTGTCTTTCAGGGCTGGACTGTGCCATGCTGTTGCACAAGATACCTCCGTATAAGTGGTGCTGGATGCCTTTGCAAGGAGAGCGTGTGAGCAAACTCATCATGCATGAAATCATGCATCACCACTGCCTGCACATGTGAGCATCCCCAGGAAGTATGTGCAGTGTTGGCCAACTTGCTGGTCCAGTGCTCTTTGTGGAGAGGATAGGTTTGCTAGGAGGGTGTGTTGAGTCAGTTATGATGGTCTTAAGGATCTCCTCAAGAGACAGAATAAACAGTGGTTGATAGAGGTAGAGTAACCCTGGTGTTCTGCATGCCTGGCTTTCCACAGGGATCTTCCCAACAAGAAAAAATTCACACAATTTTTTTCAAGGTGTTTCTGAAAGTGGCAAAGGTGACAAAGGCATGCAGTGTCCAGGGCAATGCTATGGCTTGTCTTTGCTGTGAGTGTTTTGGTGGCTGACTCATCCATTGAGAAGTATTTTTGAGCTGAACTGTAGGGAGCATCTGTACCTTCAATGTCTGTTAGATTGACTGCTTGTTACACCTATTGTTGGGGTCCAGCATTTGTGACTTTGTTTTCACTATGATACCCAGATCACATTTCACCAACCTAGACAGCAGGCTGGTGCCGGACCATCACATCAGAGCAAATCGTAACTTTGGTCTTAACACTTTTCAGAAACATAGATCCAATTTACATAAATAGCACAGTCAGCAATCCAGACGTATCCCCACCCTTCCTCATACCAGCTATCTCTTCCAAAGACATTTGTATACCAGGAGCCATATCTCATAAAGGAGTAGCAAATAAGACCTGTGCCCAGGAAATACCCTGGTGAAGCCAAAGATGAAGCAGGATTGTTCTGCTAAGGCTTAAAGTACAAGCTGTGGGACTTACAGTAAGACCACTGAGTATACAAACAGCTGAGCTTCAATTGATTTGTAGCAACATCTAATCCTATGACATGACTGGACAGTTCTGAACTGTACTCTGTCAGAAAACAAACCTTCTAAGCAAACTTCAGGCAAACTCATCCTAGTTCAACTGCTGCTGCAATGCTGCTGCGTTGTGCAATGTTGTGAGTGAGGCTGTTGCTACTTTTTGTGTCTTTCATTTCATTTGTTACTGTATGCACATGAAATACAAAGTTTTCAGGCATGTTAATTATAGATACCTCACACCACATCATCACAATGTGGTGACATCAGGTTATTTTCTTCCCCTGTTAATTTTTTTTTTCTTTTTTTCTTTTTTTTTCTTTTTTTTTTTTTTGTTGTTTTGTTTTTTTAAATTTTATTGCTTGAATAAAAAATTAGGTTGGTGTCATCCTTGGGAAGACGTGAAGATTCAAACAAGATGGCATTAGAATTCTAATTTTGCTCAATTTCTTTCCAATACAGTAGTTCTGCGGGCTTTACTGTATTCGCAACATCAAATCACAATATTATAGACTCCTTAATATACAGATAAACTCTTCAAGGAGTATGCAAACTTTATTCTTGAAACTTGATATTAAAAATAACTTATTCATGGTATAAAGAATAATTTTTATTTGATTGATTTATAAAATGTAATCTGTACCATTCAGTTTATACTTTAAGTTTTAGCTAACTTTTCTGTCTGAGGATGATTTTAAACAGAATATTTTAATTAAGAAAGAACACTAACAACATTTAACATTAAACAGGTTTCAGAAGTATGAATTTTTTACCCAAAAGATAAGATTAGTAAAATAAAATGCAGAAACGTATTTGTAGGACCTAATTTGTAGGACCTAATACGTAGGACCTAATACCTGATCTATTAATGACAAAACAGATATTCTGGGATTTGTTTCAACCCAAGAGGGTCAACAAGATATTAAAATTAGCTGGTTTGTGGAAATGAATTTAAATAAGATTCTGCATGAGTGAAATCACAGTACCTCAAAATATCTTGTATTCACTATTCATAAATGTAAAGGTTACAGAATTCTTCCTGATCAAAATGTAAGTTGGCTCTATTTTAGACACGAAGAGTTTCTGAGGTAGGCAGATCACTGAGATTCATTCCAATTTTCATAATTATGAAAGTTTGCCTTATTTTGGTTGTTTAGTCATAACCCAAGAGAAATTTCATCTAGATAGGCTATGAGGCAGCCTTTTTTTGTGAGATAAAATTAGAGTTTTTTCTTTCACCATCCACCTTCCTAAATGAAGACATTTGCTTACCTGTAACACCATGATTTAACATGGGTCAAAGATTTCAAACATGTTCTGAAACCCTGGACTCTTGTGAGGGGACAGATGACCTCAACCTTCAGAAAGAGGGGCAGAGAAAAAGCTTGACCATGTGCTGTCTTATTTTTGCTTCCCTGGTGTTAATATACATGCTACCTCCCTTTTACAGCATGTATATTCTTGTGAATAAGAGCTCAAGAAGCCATAGTACGTCATGAGATTTCAATGAAACAGCTTGAGCCTGTATATTACCCACAAGGAAGATAGCACTGAGGCACACAGGCAAAGTTCAGCTTTGCTTTCTCAGCTTCTGGCATTATCCCTGGCCATTGTGTGTATCTTGCCTCACCAATGCAATTATTTCATAGTGTAGTTATGTTATAGAGTGGTCTATGCAATCCTCCAGAACATTCGCTAGCTGTATATTCATCAAGAAGCTGAATTTTTATGTTAAATGTTGCAATCAGTTCCTCTCATGTGGTTTCTTTCACGAAAAATGCTAAGGGTAAATCTTGATTTAGCACCTTCTAGATGTAAGTAAGTGCTTCTATTGGCTTTTTGGACCTTTAAATCATGTGGATAGCTGCAGAGATTATTAGCACTATTATTTGGTGGATGGGGATGCAATTTACTCCCCCTTTTTAGCAACATTTATCATCCTCTCCAAGTTGGAAATGTTTATTCAAATAGCACAAATAAAGAAAAACTAGAAAGATGAGTTATTAAAATAAGAAAGATTATCTCTGTTTTCAGGAGACACAAAATGAATATATTTCTTGAAATGGAACAAAAGAGCACAATAACCCAGGTAGAGGAGGATTTAATTAAAACTTAAAAGTCAGATGGAAAATCGAATTATTTTTATTAAAATACAGTGAAGCTGATAGGTCAAAAGCAGGATTCACTCTTGGTTAAAAAAAAGATTCTAGTATCTCAGTTTAGTCAGGAATGGAAACTATCTTGGTGGTAAAGCAAGATGGAGATGGCCTTCCTAATACAGCTGCCAATAATACAGTTCAGAACAAGGGAGGTGAATCAGCAGCTCTCCTTTGCTGCATCATGCACTTCAGACTGAACACTTTTTTCACTTTGGCTTGTCAAACATTATTGCCAAAGTTACAGTGGCTTCTGGGAAATCTTTGAGCAGTAAAAGATATTGGACATGAGAAAAAAACCCTGAAATGAGTTTTACTAAGACAAGGGATTTACCACTAAGGAAACATTGTAAGTAAAGTACTCCTTTATTTTGGTTTTCCATAGATAATTTTATAGAGGCCTGAGCAAGCGGTGATAAATGAAATAAACATATTTCAAAGAAATTAAACCAAAATCCATCAACATTTAGTGATAGAAGTGGTCCCACTGATATCTGACATCAGTTGTTGTCCTGGTTTCAGCTGGGATAGAGTTAACTGTCTTCCTAGTAGCTGGTACGGTGCTATGTTTTGAGTTCAGTATGAGAAGAATGTTGATGACACACTGATGGTTTCAGTTGTTGTGTTTAGACTAATGTCAAGGATTTTTCAGCTTCTCATGCCCAGCCAGTGAGAAAGCTGGAGGGGCACAAGAAGTTGGCACAGGACACAGCCAGGACACCTGACCCAAACTGGGCAACAGGGTATTCCATACCGTGTGACATCACATCCAGTATAGGAACTGGGAATTGGGGCGGGGAATCGCCGCTGGAGGACTAGCCGGGTGTCGGTCAGCAGGTGGTGAGCAATTGCACTGCACATCATTTGTACATTCCAATCCTTTTGTTATTGCTGTTGTCGTTTTATTAGTGTTATCATTATCATTATTCATTTCTTCTTTTCTGTTCTATTAAACCGTTCTTATCTCAACCCGTGGGTTTTGCTTCTTTTTCCCGATTTTCTCCCCCATCCCACTGGGTGGGGGGGGGGAGTGAGTGAGTGTCTGCGTAGTGCTTAGTTGCTGGCTGGGGTTAAACCACGACAGTTGTGTAAGTACTTCATGTTCAAGTATATTAGTGCACAGAGTGCTGATGCACTGGGCCCCATTGAGTATAAAATATACTTTGCTCTTGAACACTTTTTTCCCATTAAAGCTAAGTACAATAGATTAACATAAATGAAAAAATTTTTCAAAAAGAAAATGTTAGGATACTAACTGACAAATATTTAAGATCTATGCTTATTTAAAGACTTACTTTCTAAACACAAGCAATCTATTACCTGCTTTTTCCACATTTAGTGTCAAATCCTATTGTGCTTTTTTCTAGGTAATGCATGTGGTCTTAATTGAGTCATGCCTCTCATTCTTTTATTCTTACCCTTTTTCAAGGGTGATTCATTCCACAGAATAATTAGCTATCTTAAAATGGGATGAACCGCTTTTTGGAAGTGCCTATCGCTCCTACAGACACCAACAGTCATGTTTAAGTAGCTGTTGGCTGCCAGGATGAACATCAGTGATAGTCAGGTGTGTTTTCTACTTGTTCCTGTCAAATTAATATGTCAGTAATGACCCCCCACTCCAGAAACCAGTCTACTTTGGGGGAATTTGTAGAACTGTTAGTATCATTGCCTTTTCCTAGCATGTACAGACCTTGAAGGTCCACATTGCCTTGGTTCCAGAGGCAGTGCTGGAATCCTTGGTGGACATGTACAATTAACTTTTATTAATGTTTATTAATGTGCATAACTGAGTTTTATGAAGGCATGCTATGTGTGTGAGACTGTATAACAGTATGTTCAGAAAATCTAAAATAACTCCACTGCCTTCTTACTGACTATCTGATGGTTTGCTACAAAATGCTTATTGTGGCTTTTACTGTGAGAGTGTAGTATGTTCTCATCAGCTATAAAGGAAGCAGTTTAGTGCCTGCTCTTTTCAAAGTGGTCCTTTGGGGCCAAAATACAAGAAAAGGAGAAAGCAGTTTTTTAGAAAAGTCAAGATAAGAATGTATACAGTCCAAATCTTGGATTCATGGCATACTTAAGTTGTGCGTGTACACATTTACAAGACAGAAACATATCCTGACACTATTTGTTCTGCTTTTCCTCCAGGCGTGAATTCTTCTTTGGTTTACAACACTGTTGAACATGATTCTAGGTGTTACGCCATGCTTCCTGCACTGTTTCTTTCACTGATTTAATCTCAAATTATTAATTCTTCAGAGCAGGGATTATCTTTCTGTTATGTGTACTCCCTACGCTCCGCTACAATGGGTCCTTGAACTTTGCATCACATTCCCAGCCAATACTTGAAAGCAGAATGCTCTTAATGAATCTCTAAACTTCATTAAAAATGGAATTGTGTATAATGTCAAATCATTTAGCAATTTCTCTATGGATGAATTAAGCAGAATTCATGTACTTCTCAAAATATGCTAATGAATAACAAAACATGCTGATAACTTGGAAATGACAAAAGAGGTAGAAATGCCAAAATGATACACTCTTTACTTATCAGCACAAGAAATTTTAGAAGCTATGTCACTTCTGGGATGACTGCTCTACCATTACCTGAGCTATGCCCCAGCCTACTCCAATTGTGAGCCTTGCAATGCCATCACCCTTGGAGCACTGCAGGACACCAGTGAGCAGCTGGAAAGTGTTATGAGTCTGGGGAATGTCTTCACAGTGAAGCAGTAATAGATGAAAAGGCATTGTACTGTGATTAATATGTAGTTAAGAGCTAGAAACAGATATTTAAACCCTATGTCCTCTTCAAATTTTTAGCTTTGAGAAAAATGAACCCATGACCTGAAGCAATTGTGAATTGCTAAGAACAAAGATGCCTGTATATAATTCAGTTTGTCTCCTTTTTGAGAAAGTAAATACATCAGCAGTCTTTTGTTAATATTTTACCTGATTTACTTTTTATTTATGCACTGCAAAAATTAAATAGGAGCACAAGACACAAATAATACTGATAACTAAGGTGCAAAGCAAAAGGTAAGAGTCCTATTTTCTTCCTAGTAGCTGGTATAGTGTTATGTTTTAGATTTAGTATGAGAAGAACGTTGATAGCAACAACTGAAAACATCAGTGTGTTAACTAGTGTTTAGACTAAGTCAAGGATTTTTTCAGCTTCTCATGCCCAGCCAGCAAGAAGGCTGGAGGGGCACAAGGAGTTGGGAGGGGACACAGCCAGGGCAGCTGACCCAAACTGGCCAATGGGGTATTCCATACCATGTGACATCATGCCCAGTATATAAACTGGAGGCAGTTGGCTGGGGTGGGACGGATTGCTGCCCAGGAACTAACTGGGCATCAGTCAGCAAGTGGTGAGCAATTGCATCGTGCATCACTTGTTTTGTAAATTCCAATCCTTTTATTATTACTGTCATTTTATTATTGTTATTATTATCATTATTAGTTTCTTCCTTTCCATTCTATTAAACTGTTCTTACCTCAACCCACAATTTTTACTTTTTTTCGATTCTCTCCCCCATCCCACTGGGTGGGGGGCAGTGAACGAGCAGCTGTCTGGTGCTCAGTTGCTGGCTGGCGTTAGACCATGACAGTCTGTAAAACTTGATAATGTGTGTTAGAGACAAATTCTGAGATTAACAATATATCATTTTTAATAGAAACTAAATTCTAACCATCTATTGGAATGTCAGGCAGCATATGCAGGAAACACTTTTGTCAGTACTGCAAGAAAAAATATGTGTTTACTGACTGTTAAATTTCAATGCAAATAGTTATGCTAAAACTAAGCAAAACTTATTCTAAAATCACTTGCTTAAACCAAATCACAAATATGTAACCACATCAATTCAAATACTCATCTTCTGCTTCAACTGATGAAGATGAGATTGCAAGAATAACCTTCTTTGAAGGAAATAACCTGATACATCATTGAGCCAGTGCATTGAAAATCTGTACATAGTTAAACAGATTTTTCACACACTTCATTCAGTAGCATGCTTCATTTTCATTTAAGGTATGTGCTACAACAGTTCACTGCAGAGATGTGTATTATGGGCAAATGATTATTTATTCCATTGCACATTGACTACATCATAAATTCAAAAATGTAAAATTTTCTTTGATTATTTGAGGTGGGAGTCTAAAGACAAATTTTTAGTGTAGTTGCTCAGGAAATACTTGAAAGAAAACTTTCTGTACTAATTACATGGCTATTTAAGGATAATATCCAATGTATACTCATTTCTGACAATTTGGTTGTTAATTATCCTAGCAATTTTCCACAATATTGTATATAAAATGTTTCTTATGTTTACTAAAATAGAAATTATTCTTCTATTTATCATAGCTACACTTGTTTAAATTTGAACAGACTGCTTCTCTACAGGAGAATTATAACAATGGATTTGCCTTTTATTATATTTTCATGCACTCGCTGTTCTTAATTCCTCATTTCCACCATTTTTTCTCATTTCAGAGAAGGAGAAGATATTAAGAAGTGCATTTCTCGGAGTATAGAGATATGTTCATTCTGTCGCTGAAGATCAGGAATTCTGGAGAAATACTCAATTTCTGAAGACAAGGTATGAGACCTAAAGATTGTCATCTTTCTCCTTTCCTAATCTCCATCTTTTCCTTTGGCTCTGCTTCTCTAAATACCTTCCTTCCTTCAGCTTTACAGCATCTATCTTCTTTCTATGACTTGTCCATTTCACAGTTGCTGCCACCAAGGGGGGAGAAGGATTTTTTTACACTAGTAGTGAGGAAGCATGTGAGAATATCCCGCCTCAGAGAGGTGGCTGCCATGGCCTTCCTCTTTCAGCATCACTATTTCTACATTTTAGTTTTAAGAAAGTTCTCTAGAGTTGCAGGAATGAACACAGCTGAATGCTAGTTTGAGGGTCTTCAGGAAATGTCTCTGTTTTCAAACTGTGTAATAACATCTCTTGCAGTTCCCATACAGGTCCAGGAGTGGACAAGTGGTTGCCTCGGTGCCTCACAGAGCTGAAGACATCTTTTCTTCCATTGCACAGTATGGAGACAGACTAGGATGACAGATTCCAGCCATGATTTTATCAGTGCCTGAATTTCAAGGAAATTTGACCTCCTCATACACCTTGAGGTTAAGGGTCCATGAGGGTCTCTTATGCCAGGCAAGATCTACAAAGCAGCAATCTGAAAAGCAATGTTTGCTTTTATTAATGACACTTAAATGACATTGGGGCCCTTCCCTATAGCTTAGTGATTATAGTGTGTTTCATTATCTCTGAGTCCTCATCAAAAACAAGATGCAGTGAGGTGGGAGTTCATCTGAGCCAGAGATTATACAATAAAAAAATCTTTCCAGGCAAAGCAAAGTCAACCTGTCCTCTCCTCAGCTGCACGTGTTACTTCTCCAGCATAAAACGCACTTTCTGTATCTATATAACAGACATATATGTACAGCCCAACGTTTCAAAAGTAGAACATACCTATACAAAACTAGGAATCAGGGCAAAAATGAAATCGTGGTAAATATCAGGTAGTAGACAGGGTTTTTTTTGTCATCTGCTTCTCTGACTTTTTGTAAATATCTATTCTTTTTCTCTGTTTTTTAGTTGATTTTTTTAAATATTGAGAGAATCCAAAGGGAAAAATTATGCAGAATTTGCTGTTATTCTCTAAACATTTTCTGACACACACCTGAATGTTTGAAGTACATACCCAAATGTATAGTTTATATTTTAACTTTCTGTATCATTTATATTTTAGGAATACTTGTCATACGTATTTATGTTATTCCTACAGTATCCGTGCCTTTCATAATCTATAATGTATTTAGCCTCCAAAAATTCCTGGTGGCAGGGAAGTAGCATTAGTATTACTTTATGTATAGAAGTAGCAGTAATAGTAGCAGCAGCGATAATAGTAGTAGCAGTACTGTATTAGGAGCATTGTATAGTATAGTATAGTAGTACTAGTATTTTATATGTGGCTGGGCAGACATACAGTAAAGACCTGAACTCTGTAAATATTGAAGTATATACTGAGGTAACTAGGTGTCTAGAGGGTTTTTCAAATTGGATATTATTTGAGCTTTTGAGCATTTTCCTATTTACATCTTTAACCATCCATATAGTTTTACTGTTCCAACAACAAATATTCAAAAGGCTTTCTTTGCATTGGATTCAAATGTTTTGAACAGCTCTAGCAGTTGCATAATTCTTGCTCCAAATTCCAGATGAAAAAGGCAAACCCATGGTCAAACTCAGCAGAAAATATTGCTGGTTATGCAACTCTGCAAATTATTCAAATTTCTTAATTTAAGTCCATAATGTTAATTGGATGCTGACTGTATGCAGTCATGACACTCAAATACAGTACAGAACTGTCTTTATCCAAGTTCAAACATTGAGCTGGTGAAACCTACAGGGTCTCTAACCATACCCTTGTCCACATTAAAGATGTAATGTAGATCCTTTTCAGCGGGCAATGCCTACTTATTTTGTTGCTAGTTTTATGACCTCATTACATTACAATAATCTTTTTCCTACTGTTAAGGGACACGAGGCATAACAGTCCTATAGAGGGATAACAGTCCATACACCTGGATGTCTGTGGTGAAGAGGTATAACAAAAAGAATATCTTCATTTCCACAGCTCACAACAACTCTCTGATTCTCACTGTGGCCTTGCGCTTCTTAATTAAAACAGTGCCTAAGTAATCTAATAACTCACCTGAATACATTTGTTCATCAGTCAATTTGAAAATTTTTTAGAAATATTAGTTAATGAAACTTATAATACCCGAAATGGTAGGTTTTGGTAAGGGGAGACAATAAGTAGAAAGGTCACATAAAAATACAATTTAGACAGGATTTTTTGTTAGATTTTAAATGCACAATTTACAAAAAGTATTTGGTTTATGTCACACCATCATATATAAAGGTCTATTTTCCTGTTATTATGCATACAGTAATATTGTATTAATAATAATAATAAAAAAAACAAATCTGGTTTATTTCAGAATACAGTGGATGAGAACTGAAAAACAGATTTCTTCAAATATCCATCACTAAGCAAAATCATTATTTTCTGCAGCTGACTGCACTGCTGGGAGCCATAGTAGGAAGTAGGTAGATTAGATAAGAGATACTTCAGTTTTAAGATTGTCCCACACCTGCAAATTGGCGTTATCTAGTGTTTACTGGATGATTTATGAGATAAGAAATTACACCCTCCAGGATCTCTTTAGATGGTCACATGTTTGTTAGAAGACCAGGCAGGGAAGTATTCCAGTGTCCCTACATTTCTAGATTAGGACAGAGGTTAGTTCAAGGATAGTTATGGTGGTGCTCAGGGTAGTTATGGTGCCTCATCTGAGTCCTTATCTCTTCAATCACTGGATTCTTGTTACCATCTAGAGTCCCACTAACTGCCATTACTGATTTGCACTGAAATAAAACACACCTCCAAATAGCATTGCTTAAGCAATTTGCAGCCTTCTCCTTAACTATAGTTTTACATATTTCTCAAATTATAGTATCTCAGGCTTTCAGAACTTCCTTGAGCATGTAGGCTATGCTTCAGCCTATTAGAAAAGAGACCTCAGAAACATTTTTCATATAGTTTTTGTTTCTTAATGGCTCAAGTTGAAAGAACAAAACAAAAGGCTAGGTTTTACTTAAGTGTGATGAAGATGCTTTGAGGACGTTATGTAGAGCCTTCACTCCCCAATACTTTAGGATTTTAATAGGAGTGTCTAAGACGGAAAATATTTGGTGAAAGTCAAAACAAGAACACGTGGCTAGAAAAAGAGACTGCGGCACTGAAAGCAAATTGGCTGTGCTTGGAAAGAAAGGCCTCTCTTCCTTGCTATGGAAGCAGTCCTGGATTGAATGGAGGCAGGTTTCCCAAAATGGTGTGCAACAGTTACACGCTATCGTGTCTCCTGCCAAAGGTTGACATGAGCCTGGGGGAAAGAATGAAATGGAGCTCCTGTTCAGCCAGTCACCAGCATGAACCAGCTTCCCAGCCTTCAATAACATGGGCTAGCAGTCTGCCTGGTCTACACATATCAGCAGAGTTGTACCTCCTATACAGTCAGCTGCTGCACACTTGCTAAGGGGCTTTTACAAAGCTCAGTTCAGCTCAGAATGAATATTGATATATGACTGCAGGAAATGGTGGTCTGCCAAAATCAAGCATCTACATGTATTTTTTCCAGATGGCTGTGATATGTAATAGCGTAGTCTTTTTCTTTAAATATTAGGCCACTGAGTAGGTGGAATTAATTTATTTTTTCTGTTGAAGTGATTTTTGAAGTGAGTTCCCATATAAGTAGCTTTTCTACTAACAGTGTTGCTCAGTGCAGTAGAATGAAAATGGTAGTGAAGGGGAACATTTTTCACAACATACTCCAAGTCAGCCTATTCTGACATGATGAGAGCAGGCAGTGTTTTGAGAGTGAAGCTGTCTCCGACTTCAGGCTTTTTGAAGTGTATGAGAAAACACTTTGAGTCTTATCATTATCTATTCATCTCTCTGAGCTATGTTTTTTAGAGATACTGTGAATTCAGTTTGTTCTCCTGTGAGCTGAGTTAAATAAACTCTACAGGTTTACTGTGATAGTATATTTATAGATACGCTATAGGTTTCATTTTAACCCTAATCTAAGATATTTGGTTTACATATTTCCTTGAAAAACACCAGGGAACCATGTGTCACAACCCGTGCTGGACACACCAGGGAGGGGTCGAGGTGAGTTTGGAATTCCCTCAGGCAAAATTAAGGTGAAGTGACACCAAAAGATCAATTAAACGATCAATTTTATTTGTGGCAGAAGCTGCCTGAACTTGGGAGGCGGTAACAGTAGGTGGCGGGGTCTCCCACTACAGGAACTGGCATGAAACTACCTCAGTAACCCATAACCACATATAGATCAGTTCAGGGAAGACAATAAGGCGAGCCCTCCCGTTGGGTCAGGAGGTTCAGAGCAGACCCCCCTGCTTTCTAGGCTCCTTCTCAGAGAGGAGCCCAGGGGCAACTGGATCCGCTCCTAGGGCCAGACTTGGTCAGCGGTTTTCCATCAAAAGGGATGAGGTGCGGGGAGTACAGAAAAAGAGAGAGAGACAGAAAAAAGAGAAAGATTTCACTGGTCCTGGGTTCAGCATTGGTCCCATCAGCCAAGGGGTCCAGTTCCGGTGGGCGCGCACACGTGGAGCTTCAGTTTGTGCCCTTTTATCATCCTTGCCTCTCCTTCAGGCAGGCACTCGAACTCATTAGGCTAATTAGGTGTCATGCACACAGTTTGTGCTTTCAGACCCTTCGGGAAATGGGTTGGTGGTCTTGGGGGTCATTTGGGGAGTCGCTTCTCCCTCCCTGCAGGCATGACCCTTGTTTGATCTGTGGCCATCCCTGGGGAGCTGCCCCGCTCCTCACATCAGAACCGGGAACTGCGGCCCGGCCTCCCGCCCTGTGGCTGACCGGCTCCTCGCCTGCGGTTTGCAGTTACGCAGAATTTGCCCCACCACAATGTTGGAGACATTAACTCTTTCAGTCCTTCACATCATGATGATGGAACAAGGCACTAACAAAACTTAAATCTTCTAACTAGGTCTTCTTTCTCCTGAAGAAGGTACTGAACTGAATGCTTCTTGGGTTTGACCATACAAATTCCATATTCATAATTCAGTGAGTTTCACTCATTAGTCCAGTGACTATTGTTCAAATTTGGAAAAAAAAGAAATGCAAGATTACTTCTGTAATCATACTTAGGGTCTGGTAATTGTTTCATAAGGTTTCTTTGCATAATTTAGCACTACTAATGAAATTTTATTTTAACTGTGCTTTTTAAGTTATGTAATGCAAAGTTTGTGTTTCATGCATATAATGTGATCAATGAAAACGATGATGACTTTTTCATCCTAAGAAGAAAAATATTTTCAGGTCACTTGAAGTCTCCATGATTAGTGAGTAGTCTTACAAATTTAAAAAGATCAAAAATTTCCAATCAGATGAGAAAAAATCACCAAACTGTTAATACAAATAAGATCTTCTCTAAAAGATTATACTATAATAGTCATGTATCTGCAGCATTTGAACTTTCTGTGCTAATCTGCGAGGTGTGTGACAGTGACTCATGTTCATATTCACACATATACTGAAAGGTAGATTTTGGCCCTCATCATCCTCCCCGCCAAACTCTCCCATTTCCTACCATCCCTCCTACACTCTGCTTAGCAACAAAAGCTCCCTTCCCCCATTTCCAAAACATGCTCATTTCCATACCTCTTCCACCGATCTGATTGCAAATTCTAAGTGGTCAACAGCATTTATCATTTCAGCAGTTTAAGTTCTCCCTCTCCTCTCCCAGCTTTCCCATGTTTCCTGACTCTTCACCACTTTCATCCCATTCTCCCAAGCTCACATAATACAGATTCAGCAGCAACCTGTTCTCCCTAGACCTAGTCTGCCGGACAGGCAAACGACAAAAAGAAAGACCAGACAGCAGCCTTTGCTTCTTCCAACACAAAAGCAAAATGTAAAGCTGCCTTGGACTTGTAGACATCTTGTTCTCCCCTCCACAGTACACTAACGAAAAGGTATATCTACTTTCAGCCCCGTTCTTTCTGGCAGCTTTTATCTGCAGAGGTGGGCAAGTAGAGAAGGAAGCCAGCTAGCTAGGGTAAGACCTTTTGTGCCGGCAGGGACCTGTGCATGCGGTGCCAGCCAGGACACCTGCTTAGGCAGGAGTGAATTCTGAGTGAGTTCTGACTTCTTTTTTACCTGCTCAGGTCTTTCTAGAATCCCAGAGCATTTTACATTATGAAAAGTTAGTCAGCTAAGTAGCATAAGCATTAAATCATACATCAAATTTGTCAAGTTCAGTTCCATTTAGATGAGTAAGTAAGCATCAAATGTGGATCACAATATATAATAAATGATGAAAGCAAAGTAAACACTTTAAATCTCCACAATTCATTCAGCGGAAGAATTAAGGATTCAGTAATGGCAGTGAGTCATTTTTTAATAAAATCTATCAGCAGAACATGAGAAAAGCCCCTCTGGTTGTCATGGTATTTAATATAAAATACATGGTAAGAGAAATGACTGATTTTTAATGAACAGATCCCACTCTGTAAAGGCAGATATTTAGGCTCTAAAGCCATGTAGTGCACACAGCAAATTGTCTGGATCCAGGGCTTTGCTACAGGAATTATAATTAGCCTGTCTGCAACTCCATCTGTAGAATGATTCCTTGTCAGAGCATGAAGAGATTCTGTTGTAGCAGCAAAGAAATTTCATAAATAACAGTAAGAATGACAGTCACAATATGGAAATCTCTTTTTACCAAAAAAAAAACCCAAACAAACAAACAAAAAAAACCACCAAATGAAAACAGATGCTAATCCTTAAGAAGAGTCTTAAAATATAACATGCACAACAGCTCAAAAAGTAAACAACATAACTATGAGACAGATATTTGCTTGGGCAGGAAAAAGTATCAGGCTCTTCCTAGAAGTGTGAGTGGAAATTTTTTCCTGACTCACCTGGAATACACTGAGTTGTCTCTGTGACAAGCAGCAAAGAAGCCCATCAGTAACAGGGAAGCTGTCCCTATTTATTACTTTTCCATTCTTCAGTTGGTACTCCTAAGAATCTTGCTCAGGACTCTTGCTTTAAGGGGTGGGAAAGTTTATCTGTTCACTAAATCCTGTTGCCTATTTTATTTGCCTCTTCATTGCAATTGTAAATATTCCTTTCCATTACCTGAATTAGATATCACTCATAAAGGAAACTATTATAGCCACACAATTCTTTGCAGGGTGAATGATTGCATCCTGGCACAAAATAGGTATTCCTGAGTCTTGTTAAATGTGAGCAGACACCAAGATCTTACAGGAATGGAGAGGATCTCAGATTGCCGATACCATGGGGCACTCATTCTTCTTTGTCTGCCAAAGGCTTCAGGCGTGCTTTAGAATAGATGTGTATCTGAACAAGTTTGGTTAGAAGTGACATAACAGGAGTAAAATTTGACCAAAGCCAACTTCTTCATATAATTTTTGGGTGAGTAAACAATGAAAAGTTAAAAATTTGCACCTATAAGGGCAATGATTCATTAGAACTCTAAACAAATACTAAAAGGCCAGTTTGTTAAACAGGAAAAGACCAGAATCAGTAGGTAATTTAGATCAAAATAGAGAACTTGGAAGGGAATCTATCACTCGATCTTTGCTTCATTGAAGTATGGATTGTTTTCTGTGTCAGGATTTTATTTGAAACTTAACCTGTGTATCCCAGTTCAGAAATATTTCAGAGGATTCCCGTTGCCTCTCCAGAAAGTTTGTCCAGGACCCAGACTGCAGCCCGAGGACGAGGCAGATGCATAGCCTTGCTCTCTGTTCTGTTTGCCTGATCAATGATTTTTTTCTCTCCATGCGCTGGGATGGGGCACCAAGCTCGACACACTACAAGTAATAGAAATAAAAACAGGAACTGAAACAGTTCCAGTGGCTGGTTTGGGGATCATTACTTGTGAAGAGCCTGAGTGTAAGTGCTAGAATACAAAAGAGACAGAATGAAGAGGATTCTACTACCTCTTTATCATATTGTAATACAAGAAAAACTGTGTGACAGTTAGTATGGTGATTATTTTATGATTTTTGTAAAATGAGAAAGTACATGCTTTGACTAATTATATTGAACTGAATGTTCATTTAGATTACACAAAACACAAAGAAAAAAAGACAGCACCCATACTGATTTTCAAGATCCGCGCTCAACAAAAAATTCTTGAATGCACAAAGCAAGCTGAAACAGCTAACAGCTTTCTTCTCACTCTTTTGTCTTTTCTCAGCAGAAATTTGATCATTCACTTGAACTTCTTCAACCAGCTTCCCCAGGTAGGTCTCAGAGATCAGTGAGAGAAAAAACTTTGTAAGGGAAGTAACAATACGCCATCTGGCATCTGGTTTCAGTATTTGTGTGTTTGAGACATGCACCTAAATGTTCAGAAATACCTTCATATGCACATATTGTATTCACACTAATGGTAAAGGAGTAACAAATCTGCTTTGTTGGAGCTACCCTGGTCAGCTTCCATTACAGACAAGCAGAGTGTCACTCCATTACGTGTTTGTCATGTGTTCTAATATTGCTACAAGGGGACAATTCTCAAAAGCAGAGTTTCAGTAAAAATATAAATTGTGTTACGTTAAGACATATCTAGATTTTAGGCATGGGTTTCCACTAAAGTTGATCATAAATATTTGAATGCTGCTTATAGGCAGAAGTTAACAGTACTATTTGATGACCACCCTAACTTACAGTTTATTCTTTCAGAAGGCAGCCTAAAACCTGTGGTCTAATAAAGTTTTGAGGCCACAGTATAAACATCTGGTGCCAACAAAAAATGTTGCCATAATAATACTGCAGTAGAATTTAAAAACATTAATGAACAGATGTAGGCTCGTAGTTAACAGTTTACATCAATGCTCTTTCTTTCCTCTCTTGTTTGACAAAAAGTATCAAGGAAATGTCTCTGTATTATACCTTGTTTTGGATAGTCCTCAATTTTTTGTGATTTCAGTACAACTGAGGACATCATTAGTGAGGACCTGATGTTAAAGTAGTTAAACCAATATTCGCATTTTATTCTGAACAGCTGGTGTTTGCTAAGCCCAGTCATTTTGTGGAACCTCTATTAAGTGCTATGTTTGCAGTTCCAAAATTCTATATGTTTTAGACCATATTCTAGGCTGTATTTGACCCTTACTTTTTTTTTTTCCTCTGACCTTACTAGTACTGTTACTGAAACTGCCACTATTAAGTGCAGTTCATGGTCACATGTTTTAAAAAATTTGCAGGCCAGTCATAATTGTTTTAATTCTTGAGCTAGGAATTACTGTCTTTCTCTGCATTCTGATTAAACTTTGTAGGGTTTGATTTAAATATTTTAGTCACAATCTCACTTAGTCAGTAACTGTTAAAAGAATATGCACAACACTATACCTACTAAAAACTTGGTGATCTCTCTCAGCAGTCCTGACCTTGTCTCACCAAAAGTGCTGTTAGTGACGTGTGATTTAAGGGGAAAGAGACTGAACAATAAAAGATTTATTTAGTCTCTCATTTTCTGAAAATAAATGTTGTTTCAAAATCATCAAAGAAAATTTAATACATCCTTAAACTGTGTGTGGCAAGGACTTGTTATGAAAACAACTATGTTTTTCCCTCATTATCTCATACTTTCATCTTTTTTATTTTTATCAGCAGTAAAAAAAGAGAAAGAAAATTCATGAATCAGCAAATATATTTACATGTCTAAGCTAAGTTGCTGTGCCACTCTGTTGCTGTATATATTTGCCTGCCATCTGCTCTCTGCTCTCTGACAATTTTTTGTAGAGGAGCCATATGTTTCAGAGCCTTCTTTGAAGCATTCCACTTATTTTTGGATGCTGAGATATCAGTTATCACACTTAACATGAGCAGAAGAGACCTGAGCTCTGATGATTAGAGTGGCTGTGCATACTAAGAAATTAACAGTTTATGAAAAGAGACTAATAAAACTTTTCCATCTCTGATAATAATTCCTAACATGTAACCTAAAAATGACGTAATAATCTCCTTTCATCGCTACGTAAAGTTTATGACCAAAACTGTGATGTTTCCCTTTCCTGGCTTGCGAGTTCCTGATTGTAATTCCATGGTTCATGGTTCTCAACTCACTAAACCATGGGGACATGCATTACAACTCTTATTTCAGTGGAAGCTTTGGGAGAGAGAGGTGGGTCCAGGTTGAGTCTTCTAACTTTGGAGCAAAATTTCACTCCATCCATGTGCAGTTTTCTCTGCTAGGTTTTTCATTTTTCAGATTCTTTTCATTACCCATTTTTCTGAGTATCTTTTACTTCTGTTTGGGGGAATTCTATTCCTTTCCCCTGTTAGAGGGTTTATTTGAGTTTTTTTCTTTGTTGCCTTTATTTTCCTTCTCCTTCCTCGTTCCTTCCAAGCTCTCTCTAGTGCTCTTGATATTGATCACTGTCCACTGTTCTAAATAAAAACAGGAAGTTATGTTCAGACAGTAAAACTGGTTATCAGTCAAGTGCCCTGTTTATTTTATATCATTACACTCTTGAAGAAGCTACCAGAATATCTGTGAAGTCTGAACAGCCATCTGAATGCAGTAGCACAACTGTGGCACGCAACTGACTCTAGTCCTTCTCATTCAAAGCTATGAATACCTCTGCATGAGAGCACAGAAGAACTCACCTCCCCACATTTTTATATCAGGATTTAAATGTTTTTTGAAAATCACTCATCAAGAGTATCACATCAACTGGCAACTACTATGCTAAACTTTCTCCTGCTTTATTTTGACAATTTACAGTGTGCTTCTATGGGTAAATCAAGCTTCTTACTAGAATACCATTCATTGAAGACCTAAGCAAAACAAGAAACTCTATTTGCTGCTGGTTTTACTTAGGTTATTATGTATTTCATTTACTCTGTAGAAACATCTTTGTGTGTTGCTGGATTTTTTTTTTTCCCAGAACCAATGTATCTATAAACAAGAAATACCTTAAAATACTCCTAGCCTTTTGACTGAGGCTGTAGTTTTATCTAGCTTTAGTTTCCACAGAAGGAAAGATCTACTGGCACAGAAACCTAAATCGAAAGGCCAGCACAAAGATGATAGATGAACAAAGATGGTAGATACATAAATAAGGTTATTTAGAGAAAAAGTTTAAATAAAGGAAGAGAATGGAGGACATGACCTATGGGGCACCCACAGGAAGCAAAGATATGGAAGGGCTTCTAAAAGATATGTCAAAGGAATGATTAGACAGGCAGAAAGAGAGACACAGGTGAGATCAGTCACAGAAGCAAAGACAGAAAAAGATTTCAAACAAAATAAAAGGCAGTGTAGAGGACAAAGACGATGAAGATATATTGGAGAAGTCTGAGATTTTGCTAAAATGTCACTAAAGATCTTGGCAAAAGTAATACCCTTGGAATGCAAGGGAGAAATTGAGTATAAATAGATGGGGAAATCCAGGCTGCAGCACTAAATGCGGTGTTTAATGAGCTTGAAGTAAAAGGAAGGAACAAGATAGGGCAGTAAATGAGGAGAAAATTTAAGCTAAAGGTGGGATATTTTTCAAAGAGCAAAGTCTGCCCTTTTTGTACTGTGAAGTAAAAGATCCAGCAAGTAGTGAGAAGTTATGTGGCAAATACAGGCGAGGGTAGGAGTGGTGTAGAAAAGTTTCAGAGATGAAGAAAGGTCACAAGAACAAAAGCAAAGTTGGGGGAGAACTGGTAGAAAATATGCAGATCAGCAGCAAGAAAGAAGGAGAACTGAATTTCAGGAAGAAAACAAGGAGGGAAAGGAAGGTGAGAAGAAAGCCATGCTGCATTTCAGCAATGTCATCTTGCAGGAAACTGGCAGGGCCCCATACAGGGGAGAGGGAGAGGGAAGGAGGGAGGAAAAGAGAAGGGGAGGGAGGAGAAGACAGAGGAGGGTTTGAAGTCTGAGCCGATGGTGGGAAAAAGCAGATGGGACTATGGAGATTTAAAGTAGTTGGGAAATAGTTATTTAGCTAGGCAGATGGTAGAACTGAACGGAAAAAGCAGATTTGTAGTGAAGAGAGACTGACTTCACAAGTACTTCTGAAAATATTCCACTGTGTGGGCAAAAGTGTGAAATATGCAGATTCAAAGACATGAGAAAATGGTAGTGGTTGAATGAAGTGGTGGAGAGCCTGATCAGGAACCAGTGTGAGAGCAGAAGAGAACATAAAGGAGAAGAGAAAGATGCTAAACTTAAATGTAAGCTCAAAGCTCAGCAGAGACTGTGAGAGAAGGGTATTCTGTGACAGAAAAAAAACAAAGGCATTTTTTCAGTAGAAAAAAACAGTTCTCAGTGACAGCCATAAGCCAGTGGGAAGGCAGTGTAATGTGACAGTGGGCATTTTTGAAATTTTAGTACAGGACTGTTGGATCACAACTGCAAATTTTATCCCTCTTGTACAATGATCCTCCTGCAGAAATTTATTCATCTTCTACATGAAATACACTTTTTTTTTTAATCTTTTCAGAATTTCCAGAGAGCTTACATGGTTCCCTAAAAACAAAACAAAACAAAACAAAACAAAAACCCAAACCAACAAAAAAACAAAAATGTGAGAATCTCTATGAGATACTTTAAAAGGTTGGGTTTTTTTTTCCAGTTCTTCAAGCTTATGAAAAAACTTAACATACAAGGAAGTTGACTGTCTATATGCTTTCTCTCAGCTCCTCATCACTGTAAGCTTTTCTATTTCATTGTTCTCTCTGTGCAGATACGTGTTACTGAATCCCCCCAAGTTATTTTGCTATGTTTAGCTTTCCTCTCATCTAATTAAATTCCTTCATCAATTTATTAGCTATTCCCAAGAAGGGTCATGCCATGGCACTCTAATTTGCTTTATTCAACCCACCTCTGAAAAGCACTGATAATTTTCTCCTACTCTCTTTTTAAAATAGCAAGTGGCAGGTCTTCCATTATTCTTTGACTTCAACACAGATATTTAGAATATCCAGCAGCAGAAATTATCACCAGCTCTGCAGCCATTTTTCCCCTGAGGAAACACAAAGCTGTAACACTGATAAATAGTGCCTTTTTACCTTACGTTTCACCCTGACCTCATATTGACTTAATAGAATCTTTACCTCTGTAAGGCAAGAAGTGTCAGTCAGTGCCACAGGGGCAGCAAATGTTGTCAAAATGGTAGAGGATAGAGCAAATTCCATTGCTCTGATGTAATTCATTTTCAAAAAGCTTTGTGGCTTCTAATGACAGATTCCACATGCTGTAAAACTAAGCACTGCAAAATCACTATACATATAAGATTTGAACATTTGAAACAGATCAAAATTGGGGGAAATCTGAATATTCAAACCAGAATAACTATACTATAAATTACTCACACATAACCTTGCATTTCAACAGTGACCTTGGTCCTAATCAAGAATTTAGGGGAAAAAAAACCAACTCTGCAGAGGTTTTAAATGCATGCCTCATCAAGTTATCATAATTAAATCATCATTTTCATCAAGCAGTAAAATGTGACCAAATTACCATGCAAAATATTAATCATAGCACATATTCATTTCAATTGCAAACAGTTTAGGATACATTTATAAAAGTCTTCCTAAGATAATCATGAGCTAAAATTCTGTTAATGTTTTGCCATTGGCGGAGCTGCAAAAGGTATTGTAGAAAGTTTATTATCAAAAATATTAAATCCCCAATCCTGCTAATTATTGATATGGATAATGAATTCATTTTTATATATGTTTACAGGATTATTGCATCAGCAATTAATAGACAGAAAAAGTTAAGCATGTTCTTTATATGTCCAATTTTAGGTACACTATATTTAAAGTTAGCTTCAAAGACAGCCAGAGATCATTACCCACAAGTGTAAGCCCTCTGTACCTAAAATTTACACATCCTTAAAAAGGTTTGGTTACTTTCTCATAGAAATCAGAGGCGTATTACTGCACAGCATCTGAATGTGCATACATAGCATACCCCATGTGAAGTCATCTTATTTAATTACATGAACATTTTAACTGTTATAGAAAATGAAACCATGTAATGTAGGGAATATAACCGAGATCACATTAAGACTTCACATATTCTGCAACAAGGATACAGTGTGCTAAGCAAAATTAATCTCTGCTGAAAAATGATTTGACAAGAAAAGAAACAGAATGATTAAATTACTGGTTTCAAATTCATCACTCTAATCTTTTGATCTTCTTTGAAGCAAACATCCCATATGATTTGCCAGAATGCTGTACTGTGTGGATAGTCTCCACTTTTCTTCATATTAGCTTCCGTGGTTTTTGCGCTGATGTTGTCATGAGTGGTGAGCAACCTCCTTTTGTAGACATTATGCCTTGCTGATTCAGCAATCGAAACATGACAATTAGATCTGCCTTTCTAAGGAAAATCAGCAGTGTTCCAACCTCATCTTTCCATATTAATTTCATGTTTCAGGGTATACAAATACTTCTGCCTTAACTCCACATGATCCTTTTTTTGACATCCTCAGTCATCCTTTCTTCCTACTGGTTTCTGTTGGGTTTAGTTGCCATCATTCTCACAAATACAGAAGGGACAGTGTCTCTTCCATTCTCTCTTCTGCCATCCTATCCATTTCCTTAGAGAGAGAAGGTCCAGAGACCTCAAGCTACAGGACCACCACTTGGGCCAGTCAAGGAGAGCTACCTACAGTCCTTGATCTATCTGCCTCCTTGGCCTTCTATCTTTCTTTGCCTTCTTTACAGAGGAAAGGCTTTCCTTCATGTGAAGTGTCCTGAACCACTTCTGTATTTTCTGAATGGAGTTACAACATTGACTTGATGAGCCAAACAGCCGAGGAATTCCCTTGCTGTCTGCTTGTCCATTGAGTAGATATGTTTCTAACAAAGATATAGTGGTCAGAAATGTTTCTGGATTTTGTGAGAGTGTTTCTCCTGGCTTGCTTAGTCGCATCTGGCATTTTGCTTCTCTGATTCATGCTCACATCTCTGAACTTAGTTTTCAGTGGTGGGAAGGTGATAACACATCCAGCCAAGAGAAATAGGTGGGACAAAACATCCCACTCTCCAGATGCTGTGGCTACATCTACACTGAAATTTTCCTGGAAGGTCACAGGTGCTGCCTGAAGGTTGGCAGAGCCAGCCTAACTCCACATATCTTCACTGCATCTGTGAGCAGTGCAGGCTCCAGCTGGCTCTGCAGCAGACAGTTCCAAGGCCATCTTGTCTACTTAAAATCACCCAACCGAACATCACCTCAGAGAGATGGGTTGCAAAAGGAAGACTGGTCCCAATGTGCTTTGCTGCTTCAACACTGTAAAACATTAACTAATGCAATAATAAAGTATCAAAATAGGTGTGCTTTACAGCTGAAAGTATACCTGAAGATCTCTTTGCTAAGAAAGAATACAATCTAGTTTACCTCAACTTCAGACCCAAGTGGACTTCTGAAAGTAAATGGCATGGGCAGTTAGCAGATTTGGCTTTGAAACTGGCTTTGGGATTATTCTGCAGGGAAGAAAAAAAAACAAGCAAAAAAAACCCCAAACCCAGTGTAAACTCTAGCTCAGAACCAAAGGAATAATTTTAACACTCTCTTCTACACCAATAAAGGACCAGGTGAATTCTTATTCCATCTGTGTTACTCTGCCATAGTCTTGTGCTGCTTGTCAGAGAGATAAAAGTGTAGATCGTGTCCTTGCTGATGCAACTGCCCAGGAAGATGGCCAGAGCCCAGTCTAGTGTTTGTACACAGCCCTTACCTAGAGGTGATATTCTTGTAACATAGGGGCCTCTTAACTTTCCTGCCATTTAGAAGAGAGACTGCTAATATGATTTTATGATTGTTGCAAAGCTTGGGAGAATTGAGAATCAAGCCTATTTTGACAATGACCAAAATTCGTTGTAACTCAGCATTTCAGACTGTTTTGGTAATATGCAATTACTTAAGACACAATTTATCTTTCTAGCAGTGGAGCTAAGTTATGGAAATTGTTTTCTTCAAGAGGACCGGTTTTATTTTGTTTGCTTTTTTGTCCTTATTTTTAAATACTGCTGCCCACACAAGTAATACAAGGAGCTTAATAAACAATGAAGACTGTTGTTGGACTTGATGAAAAGAAGACCCTCTTTAATATTGTAGGTTCTGATTAAAAAATATTCCCATTACTCCTATTTAGTGGGCAGGTAAAATACAGTTTGGAGAGCTTTATCTCTGTGGTATATGGAACAAGATATTGCTTATATCAATAAAGCTCTGCTGTGTTTATCATTAAGTTGCTGATCTGTAAAACATCAACTCTATTACATTAGTTAAAAAGGCTGATCAGAAGAACATCCAGCTCTGGTTTCTAACATATGGAACTTGGTTGACAGTGACAATCTGGCTAAGAAATATGTCTCCATGAATTGTAATATAGCTTGAGTAACTAAAATTAGATTTTGGGCCTGGAGAGTTAATTAGTTATAATCTCCAGTCATTGGGGAATGAGATGGTTAGAGAAGTACACACTCACAAGAAACCAAATCAAAAAGGAGAGTCAGAAGGAAAACTCCAGGACACCTAAAGCTACTGGATATATATTCAAAATGTAATTGCAATTTTTAAAATATGCTAAGAACAATCTAGCCTTAGTTTGTCTCCTGACTTTCATTAAATTATAATGTATCATTTTAACTAATAGCACTACAGAAGACATCACCCGAGGTAAGGCAATCTAAATAAATGCTTTCAAATACCTCAGTGAGAACCTGTGCTTCTTTCTATGATAGTAAATGAACAGGGCAAGGGCATGGGCTTCATGACTGGTCCAGGATTACCACAAATTCTCAGACTGGTTGACACTGGAAGGAACCTCTGGAGATCATCTAGTCCAATGCCCCTGCTCAAAACAGGGTCAGCCAAAGCAGGTTGCTCAGGGCTGTGCATCATCAGGTTTTTAATATCTCTAAGGCTGTAGACTCCACAACCTCTCTCTGGGCAACCATGCCAGTGCTTGGTCACCTTCACAATAAACACTTTTTTCCATGTGTTCAGATGGAACAACCTGCATTGCAGTTTGTGCCCATTGCCTCTTGTCCTGTTACTGGGCACCACTGAAAAGGGTCAGGCTCCATCCTCTTTGCATCCTCCCTTCAGTTATTTATATACACTGCTAAGGTCCCCCCTGAGCCGTCTCTTCTCCAGGCTAAAAAGTCCTAGCTCTCTCAGCCTTTCCTCATATGAGAGATGTTCCAGCTTCTTCATCATCTGAATGGCCCTGTGCTGGACTCTCCCAGTAGCTCCATATCTCTCTTTTACTGGGGTGGCCAAAATTGGACACAGCACTTTAGCTGTGGCCTTACCAGTGCTGAGTAGAAGGGAAGGATCATCTCCCTTGACCTGCTGGCAGCACCTTGCCTAATGCAGCCCAGGGTACTATTAGCTGCCTTTGCTGCAAAGGCATGTTTTTGCCTCATGATCAACTCGGTGTCCACCAGGACCCCCAGGTCCATCTCTGTTGTATTGGGTCTGGCTGAGATGGAGTTAATTCTCCCCATAGCAGCCCCCATAGTGCTGTGCTCTGCGTTGGTAGCTAGAAAGGTGTTGATAACACACCAGTGTTTTGGCTGCTGCTGAGCAGTGCTGGCACAGCATCAAGGCTGTCTCTCCAACATTTCCCCCCCTCATTGGCAGGCTGGGGTGAGCAAGATCTTGGGAGGGGACATAGCCAGGACAGCTGACCCAAACTGACCAAACAGATATTCCATACCATACGACATCAGCTCAGCTATAAAAGCTAAGTAAAGGGAGATGGAAGGAGGGGCATTTGACTTCTGGAGCAACCACTACGCATACTGAAGCCCTGCTTCCCGGGAAGTGGCCAGACATTGCCTGCTGATGGGAAGTAGAGAATAACATCATTTGTTTTCCTTTGTTTTCGTGCATGACCTTTGCTTTCACTTTATTAAACTGTCCTTATCTTGACCCACGAGCCTTTTGTTATATTTTCTCTCCCCTGTCCAGCTGAGGAGGGGGAGTGATAGAGTGGCTTTGGTGGGCACTTGGCCTCCAGGCAGGGTCAGCCTACCACATCTGTAGAGCTGCTTTCCAGCTGGTTGGCCTCCAGCACATACTGGTGCATGGTGTTATTCCTCCCCAGGTGTAAGTGTTGGCATTTCCTTTTGTCTAGTTTCACGAGGTTCCTGTCTGCCCAGTTCTCCAGCCGGTCCAGGTGAAAGGCAGCACAACCATCTAGTTTATCAGCCACTCCTCCCAGTTTTGTTCCACCTGTGAACTTGCTCAGAGTGTACTCTTTTCCATTGTCCAGGTCATTAATGCAAATGTTAAAGTGGATTGGACCCAGTATTGACCACAGGGGTGCACCATTTGTTACTGGCCTCCAACTAGACTGAGTCCAGCCATTCAGCCAGTTTTCATTCCACCTCATTGTCTGCTCATCCAGTCCATACTTCATCAGTTTCTCCATGAGGATCTTATGGGGAAAAGGGTTGAAAGCCTTACTGAAGTCTAGGTAGACAATATCCACTGCTCACCGCTCAAATACCAAGCCAGTCATTTCATCATAGAGGGTTATTGGGTTGGTCAAGCATTACTGCCCCTTTTTGAACTCATGCTGATGACTCCCCATCACCTTCCTGTCCTTCATGTGCCTGGAAATGGTTTCCAGGATTTGCTGTTCCATTAGCTTCCCAGGAATCAGGGTGCGGCTGACTGGTCTGTAGTTCCCTGAGTCATCCTTCTTGTCCTTTTTGAAGATAGGAGTGACATTTGCTTTCCTCCAGTCCTCAGGCACCTCTCCCACTTGCCATTTTCATTCATGGACAACCAAGAGTGGCCTCGCAATGACATCAGTCAACTCCCTCAGCACTTCTCGGTGAATTCCATTAGGGCCATGGACATATGTATGTCCAATTTGCTTAAGTAGGCTCTAAACTGATCCTCTTCCACGAAGGGTACATCTTCCTTGCTCTAGACTTTCCCCTTAGTCTCCAGGTCCTTGCGTATCTGAAAGACAGTATTACTAGTAAAGACTGAGGCTGAGAAGATGTTTAATATCTCAGTCTTTTCCATGTACTGTATCACCACAGCACCTGTCCCATTCAGCACTGGTTTCACATTTTCCCCAGTCTTCCTTTTGCCATTTATGTACACATAGAAGCCCTTCTTATTGTCTTTGACATCCCTCACTAGATTCAACTCCAAATGGGCTTTGGCTTTCCCAACTGCGTCTCTGCATGCTCAGTGTCTTTATATTCCTTCCAAGTTTCCTGTCGCTGCTTCCACACCCTGTATAGTTCTTTTTTATATTTGAGTTTTGCTGGGATCAACTTGTTCATCCATGCAGGCATCCTGACATTATTGCTTGACTTCCTGCTCACTGGGATGGACTGCTCTTGAGCTTGGAGGAGGGGATCATTGCATATAAATGAGCTTTCTTGGGCTTCTCTTCCCTCCAGGCCATATCCCACGGCACTCTTCCAAGCATATGCCTGAAGTGGCCAAAGTCCACTCTTCTGAAGTCCAGGGTTGTCTTCTTGCTTTTTAGGCTGTTCCCTCCTTTCAGGATCCTGAACTCCACCATCTCATATTCCCCACAGTCAAGACTGCCTTAAAGTGTTACATCCCCAATAAGCCCGCCCTTGTTTATGAGTATGAGGTCCAGAAAAACACCTCTCCTCATTGGCTACTCTATCACTTGGGTCAGGAAGTTGTCACAGATGTTTTTTAGGAACCTCCTGGGTTACCCATATGTCACCCTGTTGTGGTTTAACCCCAGCCAGCAGCTAAGCACCACCCAGACACTCACTCACTCCCCCCCTACCCAGTGGGATGGGGGAGAAAATCGGGAAAAGAAGTAAAACTCGTGGGTTGAGATAAGAACAGTTTAATAGAACAGAAAAGAAGAAACTAATAATGATAATGATAACACTAATAAAATGAAAACAATAATAATAAAAGGATTGGAATGTACAAGTGATGTGCAGTGCAATTGTTCACCAGCCGCCGATCGACACCCAGTTAGTCCCCAAGCGGTGATTCCCTCCGCCCCCACTCCCCCCAGTTCCTATACTAGATGTGACGTCACATGGTATGGAATACCCCATTGGCCAGTTTGGGTCAGGTGCCCTGGCTGTGTCCTGTGCCAACTTCTTGTGCCCCTCCAGCTTTCTCGCTGGCTGGGCATGAGAAGCTGAAAAATCCTTGACATTAGTCTAAACACTACTAGCAACAACTGAAACCATCAGTGTGTTATCAACATTCTTCTCATACTGAACTCAAAACATAGCACCGTACCAGCTACCAGGAAGACAGTTAACTCTATCCCAGCTGAAACCAGGACACACCTGTACTACTCTGCTCTTTAATCCTTACTCCTAAACTCTTAGTTGGCTCGTCATCCATCTCCAGGCAGAGCTCCACACACTCCAACTGTTCTCTTGCATAAAGGGCAATTCCCCCTCTTCATCTTCCTGGCCTGTGCTTCCTAAAGAGCTTGTATCCCTCCATTGCAGCACTCCAGTCATGAAAGCCATCCCACGAGGTCTCTGTGATCGCAACAAGATCATAGCCCTGCAACTGCACACAGTTCACTAATTCCTCGTGTTTATCTGTGAAACTGTGCGCATTAGTGTACAGCCACTTCAGGGAGGTACCCCAGCATGCTGATTTCCCAGAAGGGGTCAGGGGTAGATGTTCCATAGTTATGCCCTGTAGGCACTTCCTTGCTTACATGCAAATGCTTGAGGTGACCTCACTTCAGCCCTGCTTTGCTGATTTTGTCTTCCCTTTCGTTCACATCACCCCAGGCCCTTTGCTCATCAAACTTGTCCTTCACACTCCCTGCCAGAGCTGCTGGTAGCTCTTGACCTCCCCCAGAATACCTAGCTTAAAGCCTTCCTTCCCAGGTCAGCCATCCTGCTGGCAAAGATACCTTTGCCATGCTTAGTGAAGTGGATCCCGTCTCTCCCAAGCCCACAATCTTCAAATAGAGTCCCATGGTCATAGAAACCAAAATCCTGCTGCCAGCACCAGCTCTGCAACCAGCTGTTGACATGTAGAATCAGTGCCCTCCTCCATACACCCTTTGTCCTCACCAGCAGGATTTTGGAGAACACTACCTGTGTTCCATACCCCTGACCATCACCCTCAGACTTCTGTAGTCACTTTTGATACTCTCCAGGTCGCCCCTGGCAGTACCACTGGTGTCCACATGAAAAAAGAGCAGGGGGTAATAGAGGATTGGACAGGACTCAACAGTCTCTCTACAACATCCCAAATCTGGGCCACTGGCAAGCAGCAAACTTCTGTAGATGACAGGTCAGGTTGCCTTATCCATACTATTTATCAGCACATTTTTTGACAGAGTTTCCACTCAGGCCAAGATTTTCCCCCTTAAAATGCCCAGGTGTAGTTCGGGCAGTATAGGCAGCTCCCAGCAAGCCCTAAAGACAAGGCCATGATGTTCTTTCCCCTCTGTGGGGCCAGGGAAGGAGTTTAGCTGTATCAAACCACGCTGTGCCATGCTGCTTGTTCTGAGATCAGCCTAGTGGGCCTTGGTCCATTCTCTTTTCTAGAATAAAATATGTAGGAGACTGAGGAACTGGAAAGACAGATCCCTCAGAGAATTTGTGTTTAGCATCATGAAGTAGAGAAGGAGAAAATGCTAGTGTCAAATAAGGAGAACATACAAAGAAACGGGAACAGAACTCATCCAGGATACATTCGATTTATGAATCTTGATACAATGACAGAAAGAAACAAGTTCTATATAAGCCACAAGGTGTTATTTGGAATTGAACAGGTCATATACTGAAAGAATTAGAACAGAGGATGGCTCTTTGTTAGTGGACTGATTTTAAAAAATGAAAAACTTTGAAAAAGTAGAACAGAGCACAAAAAGGCAAACACAGTAGTATAAAGCAAAGGAAGAAAGGTGTAAAGAGAGGTTGATAGAAATAAAGATACAATCAAAGTGTGCACTCAAGGTAAAAATGAGCTAAATAAGAGATGAATTTGGATTTATGGAGACTAATAAAGATGGACATAAGCTTGTTAATAGAGGATTATTAAAGTCTGTCCAGCTATCTGCGTACAGATAAATGTGTGATACTATAAACCTAACTGAAATCTTGCTAGAAGATAACAATAAAAATATATTAATATCATGGGATACAAATTGTTTTTAGAATGGACAGCCAGTGTAATGATGCTTGGGCAATTAAGACAGAAAAGGAGCATTACAACTGTGATATATAGGTAGGAGGCTGATTTTGCAGCTAAATCTCTTGTGTATTCAGCTAAAAAATTTTTAGAAGTGTTGCAGCTGAACAGATCACTATGCGGGCTGTATTCAGAGAGTAAAAACATGGACTCCTTAGGCAATCACAGGCTTATGGGCCAGATTGTTGAACATCTTAAGATGGAGTGGAAATTATTAAACTGCTTACCCCAGCTAGGGGAAAACTTGTGCTATCCTCTTTTATATTTGCTAGTGTCTGTATAGGTGTAGAGGGGAATGTTATTCCAACTAAATACTTAGCTACAGTTGGACATGCCTCCATAAAACTATATCCTCTGTGTCCAAAATCCCAGAGGCTGTGATCTAGTCCTGCCTTTTTTTTCTTTTTTTTTTTTTTTCCTATTCAGACCCATGCTCTGGTTTTCCTAGTATTACTTTTTTCAGTTGCCATTTCCAGTTGCATTTGTCTCTTCTGATTCAGAAGGATAAGCATATCAGTCAGGGCTATCTCAGTGCATTCAGTTTGTTCTCCAAGCACCCAGAGATTGGCAAGATTCAAAAAGAATTCAAAAGAAATCTGGGACATACACCTAATCCACTAGAATATCCCTCCCCTTGGAAAAGGGGAAATGTAGATTTTAAGAAAGCATTTGACGTCAGCCAGTTAACAACACTTCAGCACTAAGGATTTAGGTTACCTGCTTTCCAAAGAAGATACCATGAATGGGATTCATGGTGATCTTTTCATACATGACCTCAGCACACATATTTTATTCCCTTTTCCATTCTATTTCAACTATATTCATATGCTCTTTTCCCATCTCTTTTCATTTGATGTGTTTGTTTCAGAGTTGATTAATATCTCCTTGACACAAATAAAAAGAAATTAGATGCCTTCATCGGGCTGTGATTCAAGACTTTAGATCTTTGAACATGTCTGTGGATTTGCATGTCTTTTCAGAGGAATTTTAAACATCCACCATACACAATACAGTGCAGTTGGTTCATAGCTCTCATGACACTGCTTGGAATAAAAAAAGGTGCAGATTCAAAACATGCCACTAACAGAAAAGTATCCTTGCTGCAACTATTACTTATTAGTACTGTAATTGTGCCAAGAGATTCCAGGCATGAAGCAAGACTTCATTGAGCTACTCATTGCTTAACTAATAAAAGAAAGATGGTTCTTTTAGGTTCTTTAAAGGATTGACACTTTAACACATTTTTAAGAACTTGCTGGTTTAATTCAGTAAATGAAGACTGGAATGTGACTGTTGTCTCTTAATATGTTAGGAGGAGCCAGGAACAAAGAAAGAAAAAAAAATTCTAACTTTAAAGGTTAAAGTAAATTGGTCTGATACCATAGAATCATCATAGAATGGTTTGGGTTGGAAGGGACCTTTAAAGATCATCTAGTTCCAACCCCCCTGCCATGGACAGGGACACCTTCCACTAGACCAGGTTGCTCAAAGCCCCATCCAGCCTGGCCTTGAACATTTCCAGGGAGAGGACATCCACAAATTCTCTGGTTGACCTGTCCCAGTGCCTCACCACCCTCACAGATATAGCCATGAATGAATGCAGGCTGAAACTTGATAGATTTTTTTAAACTATAAGATTAAACTACAGGGTTCTGGAACATCCTTCCTTTAGATAAGGTAGCCTAAACAGCAGCTTTATAATGGAGTTAAGTAAGTTTGTAAAGTGCTTGGGCTGTTAAATGCTCTAGAGACTGTTCCCAGGAGACAGTCTGGAGAGAATCGGTCTGCAAGAAAAGAGATTTTGAACATATGAATGCAAGCTGGGCAGTATCACTTTGTCTCAGGGCCAAAGGATGGTCTCTGGCCTGTTATACGAGCAGTATGGTTTGCAAGTCCCCATTCCCTCTTTCTATCGCGTTTCTTGTCCCCAGACAACATCTTCCTCAGGAGTTCCATAGTTTCCTTTCTTTCATAAGCACCATTTCTCCCTACAAGCCTCCTTATACTACCTTTGTCTTTCCTCCCACTTCCCTACTCCTATCAGTTCATGTGTTAGAGGTTCTGTGTGATCTGACTTGGCCATGACAGAAGGTCTGCGTATGCCCATTCTCCTTTCTTCCTTCAACATTTGCTTTTTATGGATGATCAGAGAACAGCTTCAAATCAAAAATATTTTTAATGACACTTGTACAGAATGCGTAGGAACAAACTTTCATTATCTTCTGCCCCTCTAGAGAGCAGGCCAAACATCCATGCTTCTGAATTAGACCTTTTGTTTGGGGAGCTATCTTATGCAAATCTGAGACACTATAGAGCACAGGATAGTAAGACTTGGATAAAACCATATTTGTCTTTAATTCCTAGACTTTAATATGTTATTTCAAATTAAGGCAAGGAAAGAGGATTAAGCAGATGTCAATGCCCATGTGCATGCGTTACAAGAAAGCACAAAATGTAGCATTCCAAAAACGTGATCACCTTTTCACCAGTATTTTAAGGAGATATTTCTGTCCTATTTCAGGAATGACAGGGGAAAAAGTATTATCCTGTGGAATGATTTTAGAGAGACAAATAAGGAGAACACATAACCTAACAAGAAGTAGGGAAACATAAGAAAAAAATTATGTTTAATTATTAATTTAAAAATAAAATTATGTTAAATTATTAATGTACTGCCATTTTTATGATGGGAAGAGACCTTTGCTGACTCAACTTTTTTGCCAAGAAATAATACATATACTTCTTCCACAATGTACTTCTAGTGGAAGACAGAAGTTTGATAGAAAGTTACAAAATGGTTGACACCAACTTGATAAAATACTTCCAGCATATTATCTGAGATACTGAAGATTTATAACCTTCAGTAAAATTATGCTGTCAGTCTGTGCGTTCCAGTGGGAACTTGGCTAACCCATTGGTTATTTTAATGTATATCTCATAAATCAAAGGCTCAGGTTCGATCAAAAAGAGTAAAAAATCCCGAAGAGTAGTACAGAAAGGACTCTCTTAAATCCCAGATACTTACTTTTTGAATTATGAAAGTTATTTATTAGCAGACTTTTAATGAAAATTTAAACATGCTATCAAAGCATAACTTGATTTTAGCATCAGTAAATTTACTCATATGGTAAACTGGTATCCAGAACTGATTCCTACAGTACTTGAGGAATTTACATTTCCATGGAAGAAACTGAGGTCTGAACCTGCTGCAGGAGAAGCCATTTTGCCAAACCAATAGAAATTAAATACAAACAGAAATAAAACTCATAGAAATAGGAACAGAAACAGAAATAGAAATATTGCAAAAAATCCCAAGTAAACCCAAAACATGCCCCAATTCCCAAATAAATAACATATTCTTGAATGAAAATTGAAATGTTACCTACAGTAAAAAAAATCCAGAAATGCTGGAATAATATATCTGTCTAAAATAAATGCTAAACAACTCTGTGTAAGTGGCTGAACTTATCCTTCTACTTTCAAGGAGTTGGATGCAAAAAGGAAACATTAAATCAATTTCTTTATCACACACCTTGCATTTTTATCTTGATTAAACTAAATTTAGTTCTATAATATTAAGACAAAAATTTTCCATCGCTGGGAACTCATCTGCAGCACAGTGAGATCAAGCCACCTTAGTAGTATTTATGATACAGAAGAACTAATTTGGTGAGAAATAAACAAAAAAAAGGTAGCCCTCCACAAACTTACATGCAGTTAACTTCTATCCAACCTCCTTGAACTTCCTTCTCAGTCCCAGGTCCTTTGACTGCTTAGGCTGGTAGAGCCAAGCAAGACCTGGTAGCCCCATGGTCAGGGGAAGCTCCATTTCCCTGCGAACCTTTGCCAACAACTGGACACAGTGCAGAAGGCAGATGGGCCAACCAGCATTTTAGAGGGCACCAGCTGCCTCAAAGTCTGCATAAAATTCAAACCTGGAGATGGGAACAGGTATATTAAGGTAGAGCTAAAATTGTTGTCTGTTGAGGTTAGTGTAGTGGTTCATGTTCTCCCCATGAAGGAAGGAACAAATAAGATGATTTGTAGCTTAGTAAACTGAAGACAGAAACAACCACCAGAGCTATCCAGCCTAACCCTCTGTATGTGCACTGACCACTGCAAGGGGCAGAATGATAAAGAGGTTCAAATATTAGCCCATGGGGGAAAAAAAAAAAAAAAAAAAAGATGAAAATGAAACCTTTTTAAAGTTATAATTTTGGGTTTCGTAATTCCCAATTATTTTTTTATGATACCTCACAGCAATAAGAATCCAGAAGAAACTAAGGAAAACAGCAGCTAGACTTTTGAGGGTTTTCCAGTTGTTACATTTTGTTTGTTTCATATTTTTCAGTAAAAATGTGGTTAACAGGAAGAAATTTCAGAAGCATTTTTCTGAAAAATGATTCCTCACTTCCAGTCAGTTTCATGTATAATAAGGAGTAAACAAAAATAAAATTGATTGAGAGAGAACAAGCCCTGTGTTCCCTGGAAAACTCACCTCATCGTGTTTCCAAGAAAGTATCACCATTACAATAATAACTGTCTATAGGATACAGTATATTTTTATCTAACAGACTGAACAAACTTTCAGACCAAGTTTCTCCATTTCCCCCACTTACTACACTTTGTTTCATGCTCTGAGAAGTCCTGGAGCGTGCAAACTCAATTACTTTTGGATGAAACTAAACTTCATGAGCGCACATAACGTATTCCAGTTGCTAATGGGCACACAGTCCACAGGAGCACTCTCGAGCTGCTCCAGAAGAAAACCCCCAAAGAGCAGCGCGGATGTCAGGTCCTCAGCACCAGTCATTCCGTCGTACCTGTCCTCTGATTGCACCACACAACATGCTCACATAGACGCAGCTTTCCTCAAATCGGTGCTGGGACCAAAGCCCAGGACATTGAAGGTATTTAAATACTTATCTTCTAAATCCATAGGTGTTAGATGCCTGAGAACCCCATAGTGTGCAGGAATAATCTGATGTAAAAGATTAAAAAACAGAGGAATTTCGATATGTACTGTTAGTGCAAAGTATTAAAAACAACCCAAGTGTATTCCTCACAAACAGTACACTGCTCTGTGTTATGTTTTTAACTTTACTTTTCTTCAATCTTAAATACTCTGGCTATCATTAGCTGGGGGAAAAAAAAAAAAAAAGATGTAAATCTTGTAAATAACAGCTTGGTCTATTAATTTCAGTTTAATGAGTCTATACTATTACTCAAAACTTGAGTATGCTATTTGATTTGGATCTATTTTTAATTTTAGTCCGATGGCTTTTAAATCAGGTCACCGACCAGTACATTTACCCGTCTTCAGTTAAAGCAAATATATCCACATTATGCTTTGTGGAGCATTTCAACATAGCAGCAAGCTCTAAGACTGCATTATAAAATCTTGCAGATAAGAGCATATAATTTTATCTGAACAGCAATACTAGTTAAACATAACATGTCAGTACAGTTTGCAGTCACTTCTCATCATTGTTCTTTACAATTTGTATTTAACACCAAAAATTCCCGACTGGCAGTTAAAACAGTATTAATATCTACTGAGATGTCAAGAGATGTGTAACTGAAGAATTGGGGCCAATTTTCTTAAAACTCGTGAAGAAAAGAAGCTGCAACATTGTGCAACTTTGGTTTTTTCTGTGTTTGCTATATCTGATTACTTTTCAGTTCCTATCATTAGTAGTGACAAGTTGCTGTACTTAAATAAATTTCTTATTAGAAGATTGGGCTTTTTTTTTTTTTTTTTAGCTATGCCACATGGCATTAGACTGAATTCTACATTGCTAGATTTGTTAAGATAGATATTTTTTAATTTGTGGAGATTTTTTTTTCATTTTCATTATTATTATTTGTTATTCTACCTGTTATAAGGCCAGCCAGAAACTTTCTAATTGCTAATTACCTCAAAGGAGAGAAACATTGAAAGGCACATTTAAATAATCTTTAAAATTACATGACATAAACATAAAATTCCTAGAAGTACTTCTGCAAATCAAAACATCCTAAAATGCTTGTCAAAAAAACCAAAAGATTTTATGGTAGTATGAAAGAAGTCTTTGATACCACAATATAAGCAAAGACATTAAAGTCACACAATGGAACATGATTCCCTGCTACAATGATGAAAGTGGAATTGAAATTTAGGATGACTAATCTTAATCAAAAATTGATTCAGATGAAAAAAATATCTGATCTAGAAAGAAAGCTCTCAACAACTATAAACTGATACTGTAATTCAAAAGTTACTACAGACACGTAAATTCAGTTGAATAGCTAAAGCTGAAAAAAAAATTATCTAAGGGCTAAATTTAAACATTGAACAAGAAAATAGTTTCCAGCATCTTAGGTATCAGACCTTGAATAACAGTATGCCAGTTATCTGCTGTAGAAGAATTTGTTGATAAATACGAGTTGTAAGACATAAAATTTTTTGCACCTCTTCCCATTTTACTTTAAATAAAATAAATATTGCTGGCATTTAGGCTTTTTATTATTATTATTATTTTTCACTCTAGCTTCATTAGATTTTATATATTACCTTATCTTTTAACACTAATGTAAGACATATGTTAGAAGTTGTGTCCAACATTGTGGCCTTCCAATCCAAACTGTTCTCTGATTCAGTTATCCGCAGACCCCGGCTTCCCAGTGCTGGGAAGGATGTCTGCTTCATTTCTTCTGCCACGTTGTCAGACACCCTCCCAATGGGCGGAGGTGGTTTACTGCTGGAACCGAGAACTCCATCCCCACACATGTAGGGATGCTGGTTTTGGTGTTCTGGCTCAACGTGGGCAATTAGTATGCTCAAACTAGAAGAGCATATAATAAAATTGTGTTTTCTTTTGAGAGAAGTGAAGTGTTACACACTTTTCTGAGGTTCTGGGCCCTAGCCAGGCGAATCCAATATATGAGGGACCATGAGGACCACATGATGAAGAAATGTTTTGAAGACTTCCTTTTTATCACCTCATAGTATGTTAAAGGACTTTCTTGTTAAGAAAAAAAAAAAAAAAAAGGAGCTCTAGTTATAGATGTAGTTGATATAAGCAGCAGCAGCAGCACTATGATCAACACCTACTGTTGCTCCAATGTGTGCAACCTCTTCTGAAGCATCTTGTCTGATGCCTGAGTAAAAATACAGGAGAAGCAATATTTGTCAGTAAAATAGTAGAGCAATAGCTACAGTATAAAAATGGTTTTTGTCTTTCTAAACTTCCTTAAATTCTGGGAAAAGTACATGCTGTGCACATATACAATAATCTGACAGTTAAAATAACTCATGATTGTTTTAATATGCAAAGTGCTTGGTACTTTAAAACAGGCTTTATCATTTCATAACAGAAACCTTTTAAAGGGAAAATGGATGCAATTACGAAAATAATATTATATTTTCTCACTTATATATGAAACTATTTCCTATCACACTGATAGATATGGTCAAGGTATAAGGGAATCATTTGGTTGCAAAAGAATATTACAATTTGAAAACGATCTCACAGTTCATTAAGGATTTTAAAAGAAGTGCAACCTAATCAACATTCAACTTTTGTGGTCTAATTACGTGATAATCAGTAATCACCATTGTCTCAGGTTATATGAACTAATAAAAATCTCTCCCAAGTGCACAATAAAGTGCCACAACATTAACTGAATTACATAGCAAGTAATTTTTGGTTTTAACATTTTTAGTAGACTTGGTTGCATTGTTCAGAGGTTGGTTTTGCTTTGGTTTTTTTTAATTATATTGAGTAGGTGGAAAGGAGAGATCCTTTCCAAAGTTTAAAAAAAATAATAATAAAAATTATTCACAAATCTCATTTAATGAGCTTTAGTTAGTTTCTATTCTACTGCAGTGTGTTTCAGAACAATCTCCAGCAGAATCCTGCAGTGGGGCTATGGGCTGCAGGCTGCACATTGGCTTGAAGGAAATTTCCACTTCTCTCAGATAGCTTTGATAGCAAGTTTAGAATTGAAATGCCATTGAATTAGTAACATTCCAATCTATCAAACTTGTAGATGATTCATTTCTTTCTCTTCTCTCCTTATTGAATAAGTGATATAGAAATTATTGATGAAATGGTCATATGCTACTATATCATACTAAGCATATCAGCTCGGTCTGTAATTTATGCTTTTGGTAGAAAAAAAAGAAAAAAATATCTATTTTCAGACAGTGACAAGTGTCAACATTCAGAGCCTTCTGATCAATTTTAATTTCCGTATGGTATAAACACATATGTTATTTTCCTGTCAATCCAGGAATTTTTCAGTAATTATAATTAAAATAAATATGTATCTGCATTCACTTTACAGTTGTACTTCAAGCTATTCCTGCTATTTCTGATTCTATATGTGTGTACCTAGCTGTAAACATCGCATAGAAATTGAACAGCTAGTTTTTAGCATAGCAAACACTGAAACAACAAACATTACCTGTTCTTGCAGTTTGGGACTGGAACTGAGTACTCTCATGTATTTAATGTACTGCTGAAGTGAGGAGAAAGACTTCAGAAGCAAGATATTCTCATACAAAAGCAGATTGTTTCTGTTCTTGGTGTCTGCAGAGATTTGCATTATTTTGGTAGATCTTTACTAAAGGTTAGAACAAGATTCAGAAATTGGTTGCTAACAGTTATAAAGGTATGCCAAATTTAGGAAGCAGAACTTTTAAAGAATACATAACATTTTGACAAAAGCAACAAATGAAACCTTTTATTTTGGTAAAAAGGACTTGCTTCCAATATTTTTTCTTTGAAAAAAAAAAAGACTTTAAGAGCAAAATTCACCTAAATTTTACAAGACCCTGAAAATAACAGGAAACAGGTTTTCTTTCAGATCAGATTAAATTTTTTGTTTTGCTTATAATCAGTTTTAGATGCATTTATTCATTATTTTGTTGGAGGAATGAAAACAGGTTTCGGAAAAAAATCCTGCATGCTTTGTATTCCAGCATTTGACCTTAGCCGAGGGAGAGCTGTGAAGCAATGAGGAGGAGATATAGATTCTGCTGGCATATTCTGCAGCTTTGCAAAAGTGTTTATTGGTCTTGCAGGCTGCAGCTGGACTCACTCGTAAGGAAGGTCTCAGCTGTGCTCCAGGACTCTAATTCCCTGACTGCCGTGGTACCTGCCTGCTCTCAAGATCAGCATGACAGTGTTGATGCTGCAGAAGAGTCAAACTCAGCAATGTTCAACCTTAAACTGGCCTCCCAGGACCTTCTCAAGCAGGAACAGGCCCATACTCATTAGGCACCATAGAGGCAAAAGGGGAGGGAGAGAGGAATATTCTGTATCTGTAGATCACACACCAGTGTTTGCTTGCCTTCACATATATAAGATGCCTAGTCCTCTCATTTACCTGGATCATCAAGCTACAACAAAAAGCACCTGAGGTCTTGTCAGAAAGAAAGGCACACAGCTGAGAAAAATTTTAAAATCTCATTTAGCTTCACGGGACTCACAATAATTTCTTTTCACTGAAGGAAGTCTCTTCTTTTGCTACCCACCTCACCCTCACAGGTAGGAGTAGAAAGTGCTCCAGGCAGACTGACACCCCAGGCTAACATCTGGAAAGCCTGCTTGATGTGCCAGATTAAATGCCTGATTTTAGTTTGCTGGGCAAAACGAATCTTTCTAGCAATGAACCTCTTTAATACCACAAGTGGAAAAAATATGTGCTGCTAGCCAGTACCATATACATCCTAGAGTCCATTTTGACTTACAGCATCTACCACATGTGACAATATCTGATGCCTCTCAGGCACATTTCTTTTCTCTCCATCCAACAGAGGAGTTGCCAGGGGCTCTGCCATTTTCTGCCATCTGCACTGTACATTCAAGAGTCCACAAGTCCAAATAGGGCTCTTTTTTTTTCAGCTCTGACCAGCAACACTGGTGCTATGGAGAGAGGAAAGACTGCACACAAATGCTAGCAACCCAAAAAACAGAGTGTCACTTCTGTCCTGGGCCACATTTTGCCTTGTCTTGGGATAGGATGGTCGCAGCTTTGGGGAAGAGAGGATGGCACTTTCTCAACCAACTCCCGGCTACGTCAAAGTCACTTCCCGGCCCTTCAGCAAACGGGAGTGGAAGTCAGCCAGGCGAGCGCTCTATTCCCAGACGCCAAGCGCAGAGGCTGTCAGGAGCCAGCGGTAGTACCTGCAGGGAGAAGAGCAGCGTGGGTTTAACATGGCTTTGTGCTGTGTCTGTCCCTTCCACGATGCGCAGCGTGCACCAGGTGCCAGGCCAGCGAGGACAGCAGGGACTGCCTGGAAGCCTGGAACTCCTGAAACATCACAAGCTTGCTCTTTTGTCTTTTCTGTGCAGGGAGAGACACCAGCCACTCTCACGGAAATCTTGCCAGCCTAACCAGGACCTCTGGGACTATGGCTGTGCTTGTAAAGTAAATGTTGCCAGGGCCACACAGTCAGGCGATTTTTTACTATTAAAAGGGAGCCTAGATGAGGTTATCTAGCAACCTGTCCAGTCATATCTTGAAAACCTCCAGTGATGGGGACCCTACCACATCCCTGGGGAGGTTGTTCCAGTGATTGATTGTTCTCACTGTAAAAAAGTTCTCTCTTATATTGGGATGAATCCTCTCCTGGTGCAACTTGTACCCATTGCCCCTTTGTCTTCTCCATGTGGCTCCCTGTGAAGAGACAGGCTCTGCCCTCTTTGTAGGTACACCCTTTAAGTACGGGAATCCTGTGATGAGATCCCAGCCTGAGCTTTCTCTTCTCAAGTAAGAGACCTTACTCCTCCAGTCTTTCCTCATAGAGAGTTTCTCCAGCCCTTTGAACATCTTCATGGCCCTCCCTTGGACCCTCTGCAGTCTGTCCTCAACTTTCTTGAATTGTGGGGACCAGAACTGGACACAGTACTCCAGGCGCAGCCTGACAAGCACTGAGTAGGGTGGCGTGATCCCTTAGCTTTAAAACAAAATGGTCACATGCAGGTTACCTATTGAGGGTAGTCTCTGGCCTGTGCCAACTCTATAGCATGCCCAATTGACCAGGACAGTACTAGCTGGGCCAGGCCAAAAGCTGTGCCAGGGAGCGTTGCAACAATTTAGCAGTAAAAGCAATTCAGTTCAAGTGCCTACTTGAACACCAACTGTTTAATTTACTAGATACAGCCTACTATTCTGTGTGATGGAATTGTACTGTAGGTTCTAAGGGACGTGTTCCTGGTTTACCAGCATTTAGGAGAGCTGGGAAGGGGACCTCTCACTGTGAAGGCACCTGACATCTCCATGAGTCATGCTGCAAAACAGTTCTTCATCTTCAGCACTCACAATTAAGACACCAGGTGATGCACCTGGAGGCTGCAAGAATCAGAGGCACAGGAAGGAAAGCGTCAAGCCTTAAACATTCTTATGCAGCTGATTATCCCTGCCCTTCTTGCAGCCTTCCTCTTTCTCAACAATTCCATATCCATTCCCATTACCCTCTCTCCCACAACTTCTGAGCCTTATCCTTGGGAAGAACAAACTGCTCACTGGCATTCCTCTGAGTGTACTTTTAGGGTAAAGGAAAAAATTACTGAGGACATGCCTCAGTTCTGAATATTTGTCATTTCCTGGTTTCCTGTAGCTACCAGTTTCTTTCATATATATATATATATATATATGTATACACTGTTTATGAGTTGTGATTTCTATTTTAACATTCGCTGCAATTCCAACAGTCTTTCTCATGTTAGAAAGCCTGCACTTAGTAAGCAGCATGTGTAAGAAGAGTTGTTTAGGAAGTTTCTACTCCTCTTGGGTCCTTTCATCCTTCTTCACACATGATGAACCCTGATGATACTAACTGAGCTAGATCACTGCAGCCTCTTTGGGGGCTGGAGGGAAAAATCCAAGGTGTTTAACACTTTCAAGCAATTGATGCTTATGCTATTGCATTTAGAAGTCAATATGTCAGCTGTGATGAAAGAGGCTCCTTTAAGAAAATACATGGAGGAAACAAGACAAAACTCTTGCTACAGCTTGGTTTTGTTTCATAGCTTGTACATACTGAGGGTCTGCGAGGAATATTTCACCTGAACACTGAAGTTGCACCAGGGTAAATGTGTATAGGACTGGAAGAGATCTCCTGGATCAAATCTGTTTTGCCTTTACCAAAGATAATGATAACTGTGATAAACTGATAAACTGACCAAGATCTAGCTAACTCAGATTCCTCTCACTATTCATAAAATGGATCTTCCGAGAACCTCAGCCCTCTGGTGACAAGACTCCTTCTAATTCCCAGCCTAAACATATTTATAGCTCTTTTACACCTCTCTGTTCCTATATCAATATTGTCTAAACATGAGCACTTTTGCTCTTTTACCTTCCTCTCATAAAATATTTTTTTATCCCTCTTACCATCTCAGAATCCTTGAATCATCCTTATTGAATGCATTTTACCAGTGCCTTATAATACTTCTTTATCTTCCCTGGAAAAAAACATCACCCAATGATGTCCATGATCACATTTATTTTTTTCACAGCTACATCACAGTGATTGCTTCTAGTCATCCTGCAATTAATGAATGGACCTTCTTATTATTCTGTTTTCAGTGGCATGGAAGAGATATGAGCCCCTATTGTTTAGGACTCATCTGGACTAAGATTAGTTTAAAAGGTAGCAAAGGAAAAATCTCTTTGATAAGTTCACCTACTACGGACACAGCATTATGTAACAACCTCAGTAGCTAAGGCTGCATGATTTTATGTTTGAAAATTATTTGTTTATACTTACACTCAAATTTACCAGATTTCAAACTTTCGTAATGGCATTTTCTGCCTCTGTTTCTGCCTGAGGCATTTTTGTGTGATATGAGTGAAAACAGTTCAGCAATTTTTAAGTACAGTGAGTAAAATAAATACTCTGTTGCCATTATTTAAACATTTTAGAATACATTTAATACCTGTGGTTTGCAATAAACCCTTGATATTTGACAAGAAAAGTCTTGGAGCAATAAAGGATCAACAGCTCTCTGTAGAAAGCACACATCTATGTGTAAACTAAGTGGAATGATTTTTAAATCCAGATATTCCCAAGTTTTCTTGGTACCAGATGTGTACCTATAACAAGGGAACTGAAATAAGGAGGAATCCATTAAAAAATTTTCTGTGATTATGTTAATAGGATAAAACAGGAACTTCATTTCATTCAGCCAAATAGAGCAACCGAAAGACCAATGGAGAGGCAATGAAGTGCTTTGAGTCTATTCTAGAGGAAGGCAGTGTAAAGACCAGCAGTCAGATTTACCTTGCTTAGGGGAGTCTGCTGTTGTGTTCTGCACTATTTGGAGCTTCCAAATAGCTGGTGATTGTCTATTTGTCTTCTCTTTCACTGAATCAGAATTAATCTTAGAAGAGGAATATTAGAGCCCGGAAACTTTCCTGGCTATGAGTGGTCTTTGTAGACAACAGCACTTCACCCACAGAGAACGCTTAAGACCATGATTTTACTAGTACACAGGATGTGCCAAGTGACAACTTTTAAGACATCTGTCTAGGCAAAAAAGCTTTCATCCATTCTACTAAATCATCCTCCAACATAAGATAGCTGACTGCAAGTTGTCTAGTGAGAGTGGCCCATGGCCCGTGTTAACCCTAAACCATGCCTAGGAATTGTTTGAGAAAGTGTTAGCTCAAAAGCATGCCAGGAACTGCTCTGGCAACTCACATGCTGAAGTTTCAGCATGCAGAAAAGTTCCTTGGCATTATCATGTTTACTAATCAATGTAGCAAAAAGATGTAGTCACAGTGTACAACTTTTATGGCCTTCAGCAGGATTCATCATTGGTTAGATGCTTATTATTTTCTACATGGTCTGAGAGAATGATTAAGCATCTTAAAAAGTATCTGACTGTAAAGACGCATGGTCAATACCCAGTGAGATATACGGCAGAGAAGAACATGTCTAAGTGTGTCTCCAGAAAGAGCCAAGTTCAACTATGTCGGTAATGTGGGCCTGAACCTCAGATATGTCCAAGTTCCTTGCTCTGTCTCTCATTTCTAAAGCTGTGTTTGATGTTATCTCGTCTTCCAATAAAATCCAGGAATAATCCTGTGAGCAGAGAAAAGAAGCCACATCATCCATCCAACAGGAATTTCCTGCCTTACAAAGGCATACTTATTCTTGTATGTTCTTATTATCCAGCAAACCTTGTCACCACCTTTGCACAGCAGTGCAGAAAGTGCAATTCCATGGAAAGGCTGCAATCTAGTTCTACTCAGAAAAAGCCATTTCCTCATGGTTCAAACACTGTCATGGGGAACACCACCAGGAATACATAAACTGAGAAGGGAATTAAATCTGTTTGGAAGAACTTCACAAGAAAGTGGTAACTACAGATGTATTTTGTGAGGTACCAGATACTATGGGTGTGAGATGGGACACAATCTGAAAATTCAGCCTGAACCATGTTCTATAGACTCATTTGGAAAAAAATAACTTATTTCTACATCTTCATTGGTTTTACAAATGGGATAGGCTGCTCAGTCAACCTGGATCTCTCTGGGATGTCATGTAGGATCAAATTCCACTTCTTTTACACTTTCTTTTATATATTATTTCATCACAGTTTGATACCATAACCTTTGGCTGGAGAAAGAAAAGAAACAAATGAAAAGAAGTGATTCTTTTTTCTTAAGTCCAATTACCAACCTTACAGATAAATTCACATGCCTTAAAACTCCTCTCCCAAAAGAGGTCGTCCATAAGCACAGAGAAGGATAAGAAACAAAATAATTTCCTCCACTTACATATTCTATTTTCTGTGTAGCTTTTATAATGTGCAAACCATTCAAGTGAAATAGTTTCTTGGATCAAACTGAGCTGAAAAAGCATTAGTGACTGCCTAAAGCAACATAAATAAAAGAACAAAGTGATGGGTTTCTATTCAGTGTTTGACTTTTGTTCTTGTTTTCTTTTCCATTGCTGAACCACACTTCTCAACAAAAAAGACACAATGTTTGCAGGTCACTTACATAATTTCACCTGGGGTCTGTAAGCTTTAGTTCTCCAAAATCTACTCCAAACAGTCGAAAACACAAACAAAAAGATCAACCACTTAAAAGCACTAGTAAGTTTCCGATTTTGAATTCTGCTGTAAAGGAAATACAAATTTCAGCATATAGACATAAAGTCAGCACCCTTGTAAACAGGTCTTCGAGGCACCCATATCCTCAAATAATCTACACAAGACTACAATAATAAGGGAGAAGTAGCATGAGGAGATTCAGATGCAAGGGTAGTACTAGTGAGGAGGGAGCAGGCTTTTAAGAGGAGGGACTTCTCAGCTAAGTTCTTTACATCACCTATACACATACATCACCTGTAGTGCTCATGAAACAGAGGGATTTACAGATAATTTACAGGTCACTCATCTGAAATTTTGGTAGTGATTATCTGTCACCACTTGCCAAGCAACAAACAGACCATCTTATCAAGTTTGATTTTCATTTTCATCAGTGTAACCTCGAGCATGCCCTAGACCTGTGTAAACAGACATTTTGTTAAGTATTATAATTGTTATTTAAATGAAGTGAAAAAATAATAATTCCACATATTGCAAAGCAAGGTTAGTGATCTCATTGTCCCGTTGTGTTGCATGCATATTTCTTTATCAGCATGAAGCAGCTTCTTATCTCTTTTCCAAGCCCAAGGCAAACAAAGTTAACATTTAATTAGAAACCTCAGTTTCTAAACTTATTGATGTTGTTGCCTTATAGTGATCTCCCTGCTCGCTGACAAACACCCAAACAGCACAACTTTCTAAACACTTATATCTACTGATGTGGGAGAAGTTGGTATTAATATCACTGATTGCCTGTTCTTATGCAAACTCCTTTACTTCAATGTCATTTGAAGAACCATTGAGCAGACCTGGGTTGATGGTTTAACCTGATAAACTCGCCACTAGCGTTTTACTCCTGTGAATATATATGCAAATGGATGATGATGACTTTAATGGAAATTTTGTCTACATAAACATTGCACTCTAATGGCGGAGGGGAAACAAGAGCTACTCAGAATTTATATTTGGATCCTGTGGTTCATAACCCTTTTAAAGGAATGGGCCTTATTGTGCTTTTATGTACTACTTTGATTAACCTTCCATCGCTTCATAGAATTGGAGGCTTCGGGGATCTTCAGATCACCTAGGCTGATTTCCTGGATATCACAGACCATTTATTTTCACCCAGCAACCCTTTTATTAGTACAAAAAAACCCCAACTGCCTTATGTTAAAGCATTTCACTCCACAGAAGCTGGGACTGTTGCATAGCACAAGCAGAGAAGCAGGGAAGCTCAGGGTACAGCAGCACTTCAGGGCCCCAAAATAGCAGAGAATTAAACAGAGGATGTACACCTCAATAATCCTGCAGGTGCTCTCTGCTTCAAGTTGCCAAGGAGAAAAAAAGGAGGAACTCTGCAGCCCTATGAATCTGAATGGCAAGAATATTTCTTTTCAACTCCAGCGCTGACAGTTGCTCAGGCTGTATTTTTCTGAACACAAATGATTGTTTTATTCCCCAGACAGATGACACAGTCCACCTCAGGGCACTGCCTTACACTGTCTTGGTCACCTCTGAGGTGAGAGAGAGGAAAACAAAAGAAAATAAAATACATAAACAAAATACCTGCTTGATGGTGCCTAGAGGAAAACTTTCCTTCAAACCCTGAAGAAAATATTAGAAATGGTATTTTCTAATCCAGTTTGTTCTAGTGCTGAGCTGCACTTCTTTGGGCAATATGAATGCTCTCAGAAGGTGAATTAAAGCTTTTTTCTTTTTTTTTTTTTTTACTATCCAAACTTGTTTATATTTCTCTGAACTATGGTGAGTCTATGACCTCCCCAGTGTTTAATTTTACTACAATGCAAGTAAAATTCATCTAACCTGAAGGCTGATTTTGTCTAACATTAACTTCCAGTTGTTGAATTCTGTTTTGACTTTTTCTAGGAACGTTAGAAAGTTTCCACCCATCAGATTCACTTATGTGTGAAACAATCTTTCAGCCTGCTTTTCAATAAGCTTAATACATTGAGCACCTTAAGTCTCGCATTGTTTTGCAATTCATAGACCATTTTGAGTGTCTTCCTTCATGCTGTCTCCATACAACCCCCTTAAACTACGGAAGCAGATGCAGTGGATTATAACTTCAGCCTTAACAGTGGTGCACCCAGAGGCAAGCTCATGACCCTGTTTCTACTTTTTACCTATACAAGGATCACATTAGCTCTTCATACCCCCAGCATTACACTGTGAAGAACATGGGGAGCTGGCTGTTCCTACTATCTTGAAGCTCTATTTTCTAAGATTTATGTTCTCCTCCTGTAGACTGTCTGCATTTCTCACCTAAACTAACTTACTCTTCAGCATTAAAGTGCATTTTGTTGGCATCTGACCGCTTACCTTGGCAATTTATATCCCTGTATGAGAATATGCATTCCTCTGCTTATTCTTCCATCAATAGTCATGTCATGGCTGGATTTCCGTGGTAATTTGCTTCACCATAAAGAAAATTGCTATATAAATAAATACTAAAATGTTAGTCCAAGGAGAGACTTCTGTTATTTGCATCAAATAAAGGGTAAATTTAGAGATTTGCAGTAGACAAGCCTTTAATTCATTCTGTTATTTCTATAGGTCAAACTTATTATTATTATGACATTGGATACCACATTATACCACACAATTGTCGATATAATTATACAATAATACATCCAAAAGCAGTTCTTACTATGTGGTTATAATTATATTTTTAGACACTAAAATTCTTCACTAAGTTCTAAAACCTACTTTTTTTTTTCTGAGGATCAATGTCCAGAAACCAGTCCACTTTAATTTCTTTAGCTCTAAAAATCACAGTCGCAGCCATCCATGTCTTTCAAAGTTCCAATATTAATTAAATCAATATTTTAATTAATTAGCTAAAGAAATCTCCTTAAATAGTTCCTTTAATATTCTCACATACAATATCTGTCCCCATTGTTGTTGTTACAAACTTTTAATATTATTCTAGTGATTACAAGATGCTTCTTTTTAACTCATTTTAATACAAAACATTCCAAATATATTAAACTTTCCTACCTTTTTTGTGTCACTACTGATGGTTGTTTTATCTGCCACCAGCTGAAGATATGGTTTTAAAAAAAGTTTATTCCCAAGATGTATCTAAATCCAAATAGTTGATATTCAAGGATCAACTTCTCCAAACTCAAGAATGGTCCATCCCAACAAACAGGAAATCAAGCAAAGGCAGCAGGAGGTCCGCATGGAATATAGAGATGCTGACTGACTGTGCAGAGGTGGGGTTAGGAAAGCCAACGTCCACCTGGACAAACAAACTGGAGAACCATAAGTCCATGGGGCCTGACAGGTCGCACCCACAAAGTGACTGGGAGTAGCTGACAAGGATCCAAGGATCAACTTGTCCCCAAGCTGGCAAAGGGGAAATCATGTTTACCCAACTTAAGAGCCTTCTAAAAAGAGGTGACTAGCTTATAGGGGAGAGTGGTGGATGTTGTTTACCTTGCCTTTAGCAAGGCTTTTCACTGTCTCCCATAATATCGTCATAGACAAGCTGACAAAGTATGGGTTAGATAAGCGGACAGTGAGGTGTATTGAAAACTGGCTGAACAGCTGGGCCCAGAGAGTTGAGATCAGTGGCACAAAGTCCTGCTGGAGGCCAAGAACTGCTGGTGTACCCCAGGGATCAAAACTGGAGCTAATACTGCTTCACATCTAACCTGCATTCTGGGACAGATAGCACCTTCAGCAAGTTCACAGACGATACGAAGCTGGAAGGAGTAGCTGATACACCATATGGTTGTGCTGCCATTCAGAGGGACCTGGACAGGTTGAAGAATTGGGCAGAGAGGAATCTCATTAAGTTCAACAAAGGAAAGTGAAAAGTCCTGCACCTGGGGAGGAACAAGTCCATGCACCAGTACATACCATAGGCCAACTGGCTGGAAAGCAGCTCTGCAGAGATGGACCAGTTTAATACGCTCTTAAAGCACTGATTTCAAGCTTGGAATATACTGATGCCTTTTGGTGCATTCACTCTGAATTTCGGCTCTGATCTCAGTGCATCTCAATGTACCTTCAACTGCCGTTGTATTACAGTGATTTCAAGATGACTGGCAAACACAAAAGTATTCAACTTTTATGCATTTCTGTTTTTAAAACTGGAGTACAAGTTCATTCATACTGTACCCAGCGTCTCAGTGTCCTCAACTGAAATGCAAACAGGATACTCTCATACTAAGTTTTAAGATAGCTATATACCAGGTGTGGGTGCCCAGGCGCTGGCGGGGGGACCTGCAGGGCAGCCCCTGTGAGGAGCGGCCGGGGCTGCCCCGAGCCGGAGACAGCCGGTTCCAGCCGGTTCCAGCCCGTTCCAACCCGCCTGCCCCAGGGCACCGCTCGGCCCCGCAGACAAGTCTGGGGCACCTCGGGGGAAACGTACTCAAGAAAAGGCAAAAAGCTGCACAGGTAGTGAGGAGTGAGGAAAAAAATGAGAGAAACAACCCTGCGAGCTGGGCACAAGAGGAGAAGGAGGGCAGGGGGTGGTCCAGGCACCAGAGCAGGTATTCCTAAAGGGACTGCAGCCATGGAGGACCTGTGCAGGAGCAGAGGAAAAGTGTGAGAAGGATGGAGTGGCAGAAAAAAACCAAAATGTCTGGACCACAACCCCCCCTGCACCACCCCATTCCGTCACGGAGGGGGCAGAGTGTACCTGCTGTGGTAACAAGGGGAGGAGAGGTGTCTGTTGAGCCTGGTGGAGGGGTGCGTTTTCCCTAACTGTTTTTATGGTCATTTCTTGGTTTTGTTGTTATTTCCCAATATCCGAATTAGTAATTAAATATTTATATTAATCGCGATAAATGAAGTTAATTTCCCCTAGGTGAGTCTGTTTTTCCCACAACAGTAATTGATAAATGATCTCCCTGTCGTTATCTCAACCTATGAGTTTTCCCACTCTTGTTTTTCCCATTCCCCCCCCATCCCGTTGAGGCGAGGGAGGGAGGGAGTGGCTGCATGGGGCCTTGGCTGACAGCAGAGGCCAACCCACCACAGACCAGGGGCTTCTGACACTCAATTAGATTCTTGAAACCTCACACGTCCCAGAGCTGCAATAAGGGCACACTTGAGCGGTGGTTTGACTTTGTGTTTTCACTGGAAACAGTTTGTTGGGGATAGTATCAGTAACACTGTTAGGAGACACTCATATTTTAGGTTGGGTTATTTTTTGTTTGTTTCTCAATATGGAAAATTCATTCTAAATGATGTACCAAAATTCCAGCTGATGTTGCCTTTTGTCAGCAGAGTGCATGTTAGCACAAATAACACACGAGAAAGGCCCTTGGATGGTGGATGTCTAGCTTCCCCTGAAAAGCAGACACAGTGGTGGAGGGTTCAACAACCCTCCCCAAGTTATACCTTAATTTATGTACATACTTTATCTGTAAACATTGGCTCCTTTTCTTCCCACAACACCATTCTAACGATCAGTCTTCTACTTTCAGCTAAGCAGATAACCATGGGCTATGAAAGGTAAGAAACCAGGAACAAGAAATCTGCTGCTTGTCACTTAGCACTGTAGTGCTTAGAGTTTACAGGGTGGGGCTGGATGACTTGGAGGCAAAGCTTTGTCTTCAACCATGACCTTCCCATCATCTCCTGGAACTTCAGGCACGGGTTAAGCTCAGAAGTTCTTACTGGAGATTGCCTGTGGGTCTGGGCTTAAAGTTGACCTTTAGTTTGAGTGCAAAAATTAGTGCGCATTGAAGCGTCAGTAACGCTCAAGAACTTTCTGAAGAGAATATTTATTAAAGTACTGTCTATGTGAATGGAAATTTAGCCTTCTTTATTTTGCAGTGCATTTACAGGGAAGTCACTGTTATCGTTCTTTCCTTCTGTTTCACTGGCTTCCAGAAGAAGTATAATAATCTAGTCCTCAATTTTACACAGTGTTCCTAAGGGACAGAAATATTACTGCAAAAGCAGAGAGGTCTCCAAGGTCCCAAGACTTATTGTCTTCAAAAATGTTAAGACTCCTTGCACAGAAACACCTCTTTCAAGGCTTATTGACAGCTGCTGATTCAGAAACACATTCAATAAAACAGCTAGTCAGCTCGAGAATGTGGCAATAACAAATAATGAACACTCCATTAGGAATGAGAACATCTGGTCATCTTAAGATGTGGAATAAAAACTACAGCACTTCAGGCCAAGTTCCCATTGTCTTCTGAATATTTTATCATAAACATCCAAACTTACTCAGCCCTTTCTGTAATTAATGTCAAAGTAAGTATTTCACAGGGCTTTGTCACAAGGCAAAAACACAAAAGCAGGAAAGTGCATTAAGAGTGTAATATCTAACTGAAATAATGACTATAAACTAAAAGTACTACAAGCTCAAATGAGAATAAGTATTTGATAATCACACCTGTCCAACATTCTTAGGAAAGCTAAAAAGACAGACATATGTTCTTTATCCAAAAGGCTCCTATAAAAAACAGTACATTCTACTACAAATATAACACTGTATCTATGATGTTGTTAAGAGCAGACAAAATGAACCATGAAATATCATCATAGAATTAAAAGCATTATGAAAGTACTATGTAGTTCTGCATTGCTTCTATGAGGTACAGTGACTTGGTTTACCTGTTTAATTTGATGCCTGGGCAGGGGGTGGTGTTAATATAAGGAAATAATTTGTTTAAACGGACAGTCCCTGCAAGTGGCAAGCAGCATGCACATGTTCTGGGCATCATATCACCGTATCTGTTTAGGCTGAGCAGACTGTGAGGACTTGTACATTGTTGAACATGCCTACCTGTGTAAAACCAGCATATACAAGATAAGTAAGGCAAATTCTACTGTTCTTGTCTAAACTTGATCAAAAGATTAAAAGCAGATGAGCTGCGGTAAAATTAAGCTCAGATATCATCCACAACACATATTGCATCTGTGTACTAACATTTCTCATTTGAGTAAATTAGCCTTCATTTAGCTCTGTGTTATGCTGCCAAACTGCTTTCAAGCAGTATGTTTTATCTCTACTTAATCCCCCAATTTAGACATCCCATAGAAACTAAATATGAGCACAGACTTTAAAACCACAGAATTGGGAAAGGAACTATAACAGCATCCTCTTGTGGCAGACAGAATTTATTTCTATTATTCAATCAGCTATGAATGAACAAACATAAGCGGACAAACAGAAAGGAGTGGCACTCTGTGAGTTTATGACTGAAAGAGAAGGCACATTTAGGAAAAGACACTCTGGAAGGCTCAGACCATATGCCAGAGATTATTTCTAGGTGTTGGGTATAATAAGCAATACGTATAGGTGGTTTATTTCTTGTGTCTGCACATACACATCATTTGTGCCATTAAAATTAAAGAGTAGTTGTCCTGTAAACCTTTTGGCAGTCCTTCTGCTTTGTGGTTGTACTACAGATTGACCATGAAAATATTTGTTTGATGACAGATACCCCCACAGCAGCCAAGGTGAGCGTTGGCACCAGGTGCTAGGGTAGCTGAATCACAAAAGTGAAGTGCTGTGAAGATCAAATCAGAGCCTACAGAGCATGACAATGAGACCAAAGAAAGGGAAAGTTATGGAACCCACTTGGACCACAGGAATCACAACAGTCCTCCATAGGGAGACTCAATCACAGCAGATTTGTAGATGTCGGAAATCTGGGGCTTGGGACTTTTAAGCAAACCCGCATGATTCTGAGAAGGATAAGCTGCAGGGGCAAGAACGTGCAGTAGTATATACAGATACACAGATACATACGAACAAAAATATTTCTGAATTTAAAACCACAGGAAAATCAGTGCTCTGTGAATATGCCTGCAATCACATGATTTTGGTACAATGGCATGAAATACTGAGGAACACAGACAGCGTTTAGTTATGGCGAGAGATCACAGCCCTAGGAAAGAGGAGAGCACAGGACTGAGAGTTTAGCTTGTTGTGACTGATTAGAATCAGCATAGAAAATGATGCAGAAGTCGTTCTCATTCCTGTATTATCTTCCTTCAAATACTCCTTAAAGTTTTCCTTTGCCACAGTGGCTACGAGAACCAAGACCACATGGCACCTATTTGTGTGCAGGGCTAACCAGGATTCTCTCATTGTCTTCTACACACCCATCTTTTCCTGTCTCTCTTCTGACTCCAAATTGTTGGTTCTGTGATGTAAGGTTGACTATTCTGTGCCTTATTTGCACATAGCATCTGTTTCATACATTTGATTCCTCTATATTACAATATAAACGTATTACAGTACAAAACTCTTCTTGCTTTTTATAATATGGTATATTGCAAAGAGTTCCTTCTGTAAAGAGATTCACAGAAGGCAGACATTGATATTATTTTATTATCAACTTATAGGTATACTTCCTATACCTCTACAAATCTACAAATTTACATTTGACATTGTTATAATTAAACTCTGGTTTACCAACACTTACTTTTACTGTGGTAGATTTATGTAGTAGATTTATGTGGTAGATTTTACTGTGGTCTTGTACCAGAATCTAACCCCTGTGATAACAATTGAGATGGAACCAGGCTGCTTTTAGGTTCATTTTACCTCTTCCAATTAGCTCCAGGGGGTATTCTTTTCTGAGCAATTGACAGAGATGCAGAATACCTACTAAATCAGTTTAAAAAGATGAAACTCCAGCAATTATTCCCCTAACCATATCAATACAGGCAACAAAAATGCATAATCCAGTAAAGAACAGAAGACTTAGCTTTTTTTTAAAAGCAAGTGTTCTGTTTCACTAAATAAATTTTTCCAAGGCAGCAATGTTGTATTCATATCTGAATTGAGCCTTGGAAGAATGTTCACATGCTTTCTTTAACTTCATTTTAGACATCTTTAATGACGAGAAGAATTCAAATAATTATAATTATCCTTTAGGAATAAAAAAGTCTGCATGTAACTTACAGTAAATTCCATTAAACCTTTAATACCTTTTGAATCTGTTATTAGTTACATGATTCAAAGACTGAAAAGAAAGAAAAGAAGTGAAAAAGACAGTTTTATTTTTACCACATTTATGTACGATCAGCAGCTGTAATCCAAGGTTTTTTTACAATATAGGATATTCTTTAACTTGTCCTTCAGCCAGAAAAATGTAGTTAATTGTATATACTTATTTCTATAGCTGTGATAGGAATGCATGTCATGACTGTTGTCACTTCAGTCTTTTGAATGTTTCTACATCCTTAGCAACAAGAAGATACTGAGGTGGTGGTGTTTTGTTCAGTAAAAATGTGTCACACATTTATTAATTTCCTATCATTGAATCTGTTAATTACACACACAGAATGTTTGAGGTGGGAAGGGGCCATAGGAGGTCACCTCGTGTGCAAGCAGGGTCACCTACAGCTGGTTGCCCAGTACCATGTCCAGAAGGCTTTTGCATATCTCCAAGGCAGGAGATTCCACAGCCTCTCTGGGCAACCTGTGCCGGTGCTCAGTCCAAACTTACATACAGGTTTCTTCAATGATTTTTGGTACACATGCACGTCTCATCTATATGTAACAAATTCATACTCGCAAGACCCATAGGAGTTGGGAGACATTATTCAAGAGATCCCCAATTCTCAAGGGTAGTGGGGGACCTCACACGGCATTCCTCTCATCTAGCCACAGACACTGACATCTATACTACTGTCCAGGACATAAATCACCTTCTTCCAGTTTTTTCCCAGAGGAAAAGTGATGATCAACTCACTTAATCCGAAGCCTGCAGCTCAGGTGTCTACACCTGAGATAGTCACCTAAAGTACCCACTGTAATCAAAGTAAAGAAATAAGCATTTTTTTAATGTGCAAGCCATTCAATAGCTTAAAAGCAATGCAGAATTTATGATTAGCACATCACAATAAAATAATATTTGTAGTATGACTACTTATTAATCAAATGTATCACTAATAATTAAATGGAATACATATAGAAGATCTACAAAAGTTTTCTTATACTACATTGATTTGCTCAGTTAAAACATGTTAGATGTGTTGGTACCACTGACCATAAAAAGAAAAAAAAAGAAAAAAAGCCGTGTTTGCCTTCCTACAGTTAGTGCCAAATGAGTGCAAACACCTTTCTTCTGTCCCTTCTTTCCTCATCTTTCACCATTTCTGATTACCTTCTACTCTCCTTTTATTTTTCTTGAAGAGCTCCCTTGGGGCTTCTTTCAGTATCTTTCTGCTGCATATTATTTAATGACCCCTCCTTTTTTTGCCTCCATTGTTATGCAATGCTGTCTCTGCTCCACAGTCTCTAGATTCAACATAATGGAATTATTGCACAGTGTTACGAATGGTACATGATGATGCCTGAACTTATTCGGTGGGCACCAGGAAAATAAGTTATTTGCAATAGAAACCAATGTATGAAAAATGAAGCCTTGGTCAGATATTAAGAATATACTCTTAAAAACTAAGGCAGACCTTCAGTGAGTGTAAACGACCATAATTCCATTGTCTTCAATTTACCGATGTACTCTTGAGTAACTGCTTATTGCTTTCTGCTTTGAAAGCAAATATGTTGTAGTGATTTGCTTGAGCCAATAGCCTGTGAACAGCTTTTCAGTGGTGGAGAGAATGCATCGGATAGAGAACCACTGCCCCTTTACCCTTATAGCGAGCTAAGCCCTTCTGCTTTGCAAATAGCATCTTGAATAACGTCAGCCATGCTAGGTTTGTGTGAGTGTGATGACTCTAAGGGAATGAAAGGGAACATCAGCAGGCAGCCTAAATGGCAGTGTATTTACTTCAGCACTATTCATATATTCACACCAGCTGAGGATCTGGCTCCTGAAGCTCCCTTTCAGTCCAAGAAAGCAAAGTGCCTCATCACAGAGCAACAAACTGCTCACAGTTGGTGCCATTCAAGATGCAGTTTGCAAAAGCAGAAGTACTTTGGAAATACTGGAAAAAAAGAAAGGACAGCGGTTTCATACCCTGTTCACTGAAATACTCTCTTCCCAGATTCAGGTGAATCACCAAAGCACTGTAAGATTTACTGCCAGTTCATAAACTACTGAGGAAGCAAAAACCTGAATAGTTACTGATGATTATGTTTGAAAATTAATAACTCTTCTGTTAACATTTATATCATGTCATAAAAATCGTAGAGAGTGGTTTGTGGAGATGAGATTTTCTTGTTTTCATAATTCAAGAAACTCCCTTTCCCAAGCAGGCAAGTAAAAGTATAAATCCAAAAGAGGCAGATCCCTTTAAGATGGATGTAGTTCAACAGTGCAGAAAATATGCTTTGTTACAGAAAAATAATTCTCTACCAAGGTAAATGAACAAGTAAAGTAATGATATTGGATTTCCATGTATTTCTTTATCAGGAATTGATTTAATTTACAAGCTAAGGCCAGAAAATGCTTACAGAAGTAACATTGTTCAATTACATACTGTTCAAATTACGCTGTTTATTATTTTTCAGGATGAGTGAATTTCTTTTGCCTCATTTTCTGTGCACTCTTAAGCATCAGGGGCCTAATTCATGCTACAGAGACTGAGACAGGTTAGATTTTGGAAAGATGGCACCGTGTAGCGGGTGACTACTCAGCAACGTCGCCTGACAGCAGTTTTGCTGGCTCAAAGAGCAGCTATGTTTAAGTAACAGCCTACCTCTATACTACCTCTGCATGCCATGTACATGTGGAAGAGGAAAATACGTGGAACAGGAAAGAAGCGTGGCTGTGGTAAGTCCACATTTCAGCGATCCTCTCCCTTCGTAGCAGGCCAGCACGGTAGCAGTCAGCAAAGAGCAGCAGTATGCGCTGCTGCAGCCTGTGCCAGCGAACACTTCTGAACGGCAGAAATGCAGAAAGCCACCCAGGCAGGTGGCCCGGTGCTTGTAGCAGCCTGCGGTGGACCGGTGTTCGGTGACGCTGAGAAACTTGCATTTGCCTGCATCTCCTCACCTTCTAGGACATCTGTGTATAAGCATTTGCACTTGATTTCTACGCAGTTCCTTGGAAAACAGTCCCACCTCCTCTTTTTTGTTTAAGAAAAAAAAAAAAAGATAAATGGTATAAAGGACACTGGAGAAATGCGGAGAAAGGCAGAGAGCTCATAGAAAGCAACTGAAAGTGAGAGAGGACAGCATGCTAAGATGAGCATTCATTCACTTAGGGAACTTGGGTCTGCATCCTTCTTGCCAGAGAAGTGCCCTCTATTCCTGGCAAAAGCTTCTCTGCAGCCAGGAGAAATTCTAGGCCGTGATAAAAATGACAGAGCTTAAAATATGCACCTGTTCGAGCTAATCATATTTCACTTTTTCTAAGGTAAATTAACACTCGGCTTAGCAAACTCTTTTTCTAAATCGCTGTCTCTCAAATGAGGGGCTGTGGGATGGAAAGGGAGGTAAAATTTTCCACAAAATGGAGAGAATAGTAATTGGTCTGTGTTAGAAACAGCACAAGCTACAACTTCTCTGCACAACTGTTTCTCTGGCACCCCTCCTACCCTTGGCAGGCCCAGCTATAGGCATGAGCCGTCCAAGAGATTTGTCAAAAGCCCATGTTCCTGGGCTCCTGAGCTTGACCCATTACCCTTCTCCTCCATCATACCACATGCTATCTTCAGCAAGCAATTTTGTTCAACCCGTTTCCCCTAGGTCTGCTTTCCTACAATTCCAGGCAAACTTATATTATGCGAGCCTGTGGGCAAGCAATTTCTGCAGAGCCCAGGGAAGCTGTTCCTATTTGAGGAAGCAGGTTGGAGCTCCAAAGCCTTCCCCGGCTGAGCCTATGTCAGGGTCTGCTTGTGCGTGAGAGTGGGGATTCAAACAGCAGACTTAAAAGAAGGGGAACAAGCAGGAGCTGCGGGAGTGGGCAGCTCTGTGGGACTGACTGTAGGAAATTGAGACTGGCTAGTTGGTTTTTCGGAAGGGGATCTTGGGCCCAGGCTCTGCATCTTACCTTGAGCCTAAATTTTATGTGTCGCCATTACCGTTATGTTCTTTGCCCTGCACCGGAATCGCCAGTCTGGATACACTTTCAAACGCCATCTGTAGGCTGTATAGGTGGTCAGCATGCTCTCTGCATGGCCAAGATCTGTTCTTTATCAGCTGTAAACAGTGGAAATAAAATTCATTAAATAGCATGGATTTACCTCTGCAGCCAAAATAATCCACCACTGCCTGTGCATAACACGTACATTCACACTTTAAGGTACCAGCACAAACATGAAAGATGAAAACTTTCCATGTTCTTTGTTGCCATGTGTTCAAAGGATAAAAATCTAGACAGAATCAATCATCTTCTCTATAACCCAAGTATTAATTGGAGTGAGACTAATTAGTTGCCTACCTTTGATGAGAAATGAGATATCCTCCTCCTCTCTTTTTTAAAGTGAAAGATTTACTGCTCAATTTTAATGGCATTTTAAACGTTTCCTTCTCTTTTAATCTGTGGTACTAATTTAATATAGATACCTCTGCAGCAGAAAAGCTTTCTGCAAACTGATTCTGATACATAAGGTGAAGCAACATCATTTTTCAATAAATTGTAGGAGTCAACAGTAAGCTGAATATGGTGCTCTGCTGCTGAGCTCAATTAATAAATTTGAACTATGGATTTAAAATGTCAACAGCTGATGCAAACTTTAATAAATTATATTATAATTAGTATCTCTGACTATAAAATCTCCATTCCAATCTCTCTTAAAAGCAAACAAATATACATCGCAATTTGGCATGCTGACCCAATAAAGCCACACTGATTACAGCACAGTAATGAATATATGTATCATGAATAGTTTCAGTGGCTTAAAACAGGTGTAGTGTATGTAAACTATATATTAATGGCAAAGAGCCTTTCTAGAAACAATTTATTAAGTTCTGCTGAATGTAAGAAGAAAAATCTACTCTTCCCAGTGTCTGAGATTTGGTGAATGACACTCACTGTTCTCACTGTCCATGGTGTTGGCAGGATTAGTATAGCCACCATGTGTTGAAAGTATAAAACACTCATTATGGAAGAATTCTTCTTTGTTAGAAGTTGATTTAAATGAGAAAACTGAACCTTCTGAAAACTTTTCTGTCTAGTAAATAAGTATACAACAGTTCTCCCTCAGATCTTGCTGAATTTGGGAGGTTCTAACACAGCTAGAAGTCTGTTGGTATATCTATTTTATCAGTTAATGGCATGACAAATTCAAGAGAAAAAGCTATATGAAAGCGTCATGGACTATCTCAAGTCTCCTGAGGCTTATGCAGAACAATTCTAATCTTTCATAGCATGATTTAGTAAACCACACCAGTCGCATGCATTTCTAGCTCACTATGATTTAACTTAGAAATCAAAATGGAGCATCATTATTTTGGGTAACAATGTGATAGACAAAATTTTACCAGCAAAGATTTACCAGGATCCAAATACATCCTCAGGACCTTAGCCTGAATGCTGATTTTCTATTGAGGAAATCACTTTCCCTTAATAATACGTTCAAAGGTCATCAACCCTGTGGGGAAAAGGTTTCCTTACATACCTTTGTATTTACAAGCAACAAAAATAATACCCTTTCTCAATCTGTGTCTTTTTAGTACTATAAGTTTAGACTTTGTATAAAAATGAGATTTTCCTTACACATAATTTTATTTAATTGGAAACTTTTATAATGTTACATATGGGATGAAAACATAGCACATTAAAAAAGACTTTTGAAATAAAAAATTCTTTATGGTGTGCAATTGGACCCTTGTGCATATCATATGTTATTAAGGATTAACAATAATGATTCTTTGCATGGCAATTTTGTCCATAATACCCATACTGTAATTTCTGAAATACTCTACCTAGTATATATTACTACTTAGGGAAATATTGCAGTGCTGAACTTGCTCAAGGAGTGTGATTTCAACAGAAGTGTATGGGTCTGTGTTAGCTCTGGATCTGGGTCTAGACTGTTTTCACAATGTCTAAGTATCAGCTAATTCATAATCAATGATCTAGCTGCTGCTAAGCTACCCTAAAATATTTGTGAAGATTTTGCAATTACATTAACCTAGTAAAGGTCTGGGTTAGTATCCTAAGTTATATCACAAGCAAAATTAATTTTTAAGTCTCTGTATGCAGCAACATGACAAAATATAAATGAAATAATAGAGGTAAAACTGGGCAGTGGGAGTGCTTTAGTTCAACTACTGTTACTAGCTTTGGCTGTGTTTGTTCCCACAAGTTAATCACTTAATTTTCTGTGTCCTATTTCCCCATCTCCAAATCAAAGATGATAAAACATACCTTGTACAGTTTGCAGGAAACTTGCAATTGAATCCTGCCTTACACACTTTGTAGCCAGGCCAATGTTCCAGCATATAGAGATCACATGACAGAAAGGATCCAGAAATCTTCCATCTATTGGACCAAAAGTCTAGAGTAAGAAGCAAGTATTGTTTTGCCCTGGTAGTATTTTGCAGCTAGAACACACCACCATGTTGAGACTGCAAGGAACAACGCTCCTGCCAACCACCCTGGCCATCTCCTGTCAGAGGCTCCATCCTCCCCTTCCTCTGTGTGACCCAAATGCCCTGCCTGCATTCTTCATTAAGTGCCTTTCCTAATGGGAAAAAGCCAGTTTTGAGGGGAGGGAAAGGGAAGCCAGGAGCAGAGGTTCCCCCAGCTACAAAGACTGCTCATGCTAAGAGGAGTTGAAGGCGCTGGTACACACATCCTGGTTCTCCTGCCAGTCCTTCTTGCCTCTCCTCCTTCATTCTCCTTCTTCCTGACAGCTCTTCAGTAAAAGGCAGATTCAACTTCAAACATTTGTTTCTAAAATACAAAAAAATTCAAATGTTGAAAGAGGAAATAGAGGGAGGATAAGCCTTGTGTGTAGACAGAAAACCAAGTGGAAAAAAACAGCTCATCCATTGCTGAGAAAAGAGCTTAGCTATTTACTTGGAAATTTAAAAAAAAGTCATTTTGATATATCCCTACAATGCATGTCTAACACAAATTCATCACAAAACAAAGATATTGAAAATGCAAGTTACACTAAGGTCCAAAAAACCCCCAGATCACAAAATGATTAAAGATGAGATAATTACACTTATCGGAGTTTTGTTTATGGCTTTGATATAGAAGAGATCCACGAATGTCAAGCACTTGCCATCTTGCTGACATCAAAGATGTAAGTAAAACCCTCAAGTAATACATTACATGCTTTTCCTAAAACCTAAAGCAGTGCTTGTTACATCTGTATATTTTTCCATGGGAGAATGTAGTCCCATGGAAATTTCCACCCTTGCCCTCTCTTTTACAAACTATTAATTTCAATGCAAGTGCATACAAACTTATTTTTACCCCTTCATAACCCACTCCGTACTGTTGAAAGCCACAAGTCCTTCTTTTCCCAAGAAAAAATGCACGTACTGTTCTGCATAGTGGTCCAGTAAAGTGACTTGCTTAGGAACTGTTGAAATATTACCCCCTTAAATGACTACTGAATGACAAGAGATCCAGATTGTGGTCCTCACCTCCATGCTGAATCCTGGCCTGGGAAAGGTGAGTCAGAGCTAGATTTATGACTTAGTTTACATGCAATCATTTAAGAAAGGACAAACAAATTCTCGTAAGTATGAGACGGTCTCAGAGCTCGTCAGGTGCTTTTAAAATGTTATCTGGGAGACTGACTAAAGCACACCAGAGGGCTGTGGTCAAGCAGACAGATTCAGAGAAAATGTTATACCTGAGTCAGCCTGCTAATACAGGAGAACCTTAAAACATTAAAGATGAAAAGCAACCCAGTTCGAAAAGGCTGTGATTGGTAACAGAATTCAAGCAACTTCAATTAGACTTGCCCTCAAGGAGATGTCTGAAGCTACAATATAGGTACAAATTGCATTGCATTGAGAAAATACAGAAACTGTCTCTTTCAGAACCACAAAATCTACTTTGAACAGACAATAGGCCTACTAGCATATCAAGTGGAACAAATTAAAACTGTCAACATCACAGCAACTGTTTTAAATTGGTAACTTAGCATGACCCTAAAGCAGAATAGAAATTAGATGTTCTGATAATGTTCAGAAAAGTGAAGGCAGAGATCAGCAGCCTGCCCTAGCAAACAGCAAAGTTGTAACATGCAGAGCCCTTATATGAAACGTTGGCTCACCCACACAAAATGCAGCTTTAGAAACTTTTATAGGTTGTGCAATAATCTCCAACAGAGTAATCAACCAAGGAAAAGAAGTCATTAGCAGTGAGTAATCATCAGATGAGTGATTTATCACTAGTCTTTGAAATAATTGGTCATGGTGATTGTGAAAACTTCAGCTAATATTTTAAAAATGTCATGTGGTGGGTTGACCCTGGCTGGTGTCCACCAAAGCCGCTCTATTACCCCTCCCTTCCCTCAGCTGGACAGGGGAGAGAAAATACAAAAGGTTCGTGGGTCAAGATAAGGACAGGGAGAGATCACTCAACCAATTAACGTCACGGGCAAAACAGACTCAACTTAGGGAAAATTAACTTAATTTGTTGCCAATCAACCAGAGCAGGGTAATGAGAAATAAAACCAAATCTTAAAACACTTTCCTTCCACCCCTCCCTTCTTCCTGGGCACAACTTCACTCCTGAATTCTGTACCTGTCCCCTGCAGCGGCGCAGGGGGACGGGGAATGGCGGTTATGGTCAGTTCATCACATGCTGTCTCTGCTGCTTCATCCTCTTCAGGGGGAGGACTCATCACACTCTTCCCCTGCTCCAGCGTGGGGTCCCTCCCACGGGAGACAGTCCTTCATGAACTTCTCCAGCATGGGTCCCTTCCACGGGCTACAGTCCTTCAGGCACAGCCTGCTCCAGTGTGGGTCCCCTGCATGGTCACAAGTCCTGCCAGAAAACCTGCTCCAGCGTGGGCTCCTCTCTCCACAGATCTGCAGGTCCTGCCAGAAGCCTGCTCCAGGGCAGGCTTCCCACGGGGTCCCAGCCTCCTTCGGGCATCCCCCTGCTCCGGCGTGGGGTCCTCCCCGGGCTGCAGGTGGAGATCTGCTCCCCCGTGGACCTCCCTGGGCTGCAGGGGGACAGCCTGCCTCACCATGGTCTTCCCCACGGGCTGCAGGGGAATCTCTGCTCCGGCACCTGGAGCACCTCCTCCCCTCCTTCTGCACTGACCTGGGGGGCTGCAGGGCTGTTTCTTTCACACATTCTCACTCCTCTCTCTGGCTGCAGTTTCTGTTCCACAGCAACTTTTTTCCTCCTCTTAAATCTGTTCTCCCAGAAGCACTACCACCATCGCTGATGGGCTCAGCCTTAGCCAGCGACTGGTCCAATTTGGAGCCGGCTGGCATTGGCTCCATGGAACATAGGGAAAGCTTCTAGCAACTTCTCACAGAAGCCACCCCTGTGTCCTAGTTTCAGCTGGGATAGAGTTAACTGTCTTCCTAGTAGCTGGTACGGTGCTATGTTTTGAGTTCAGTATGAGAAGAATGTTGATAACACACTGATGTTTTCAGTTGCTGCTAGTAGTGTTTAGACTAAAGTCAAGGATTTTTCAGCTTCTCATGCCCAGCCAGCGAGAAAGCTGGAGGGGCACAAGAAGTTGGCACAGGACACAGCCAGGGCACCTGACCCAAACTGGCCAACGGGGTATTCCATACCATGTGATGTCACATCCAGTATAGGAACTGGGAAGTGGGGACGGGGAATCGCCGCTGGGGGACTAGCTGGGGGTCGGTCGGCGGGTGGTGAGCAATTGCACTGTGCATCATTTGTACATTCCAATCCTTTCATTATTGCTGTTGTCATTTTATTAGTGTTATCATTATCATTATTAGTTTCTTCTTTTCTGTTCTATTAAACTGTTCTTATCTCAACCCGTGGGTTTTGCTTCTTTTTCCCTATTTACTCCCCCATCCCACTGGGTTGGGGGGGAGTGAGTGAGCGGCTGCGTGGTGCTTAGTTGCTGGCTGGGGTTAAACCACGACACCCTGTAACCCCCCCACTACCAAAACCTTGCCACATAAACCCCGTACACAATATATAATCTCTACTGTATTGTGATACATAATCAATAAGAGGGTGAAGGGTCTAGTAGTGTACACCACTGCTGTCTTCCTAGTGCTGCTGTTTGGTTAAAAAAAAAAGTGTGTGTGTGTGTATATATATATATATATATATATGTAAATTCAAGAAAAATAAGCACCTGTTCCTGCCATACTTTTTCAAATTCCGTTGACAAATTGACAAATTTGATAAATAGATTAGAAAATTCTTACTCCCAAAATATTCCTCACATGCACAGCAACCAGTCATAATCAACAAAATATAAGATCCCACAAGAATTTAAGACTAAAAATGTTAAGCAGTGTGGTACCTAACATTTAGGCACCTCGATGCAGGACAGTTAGATCCACAAAAAACAGTATACCAAGCACAGAGCAGCCTAAAGGGACGTCCTGAAGAGAGGGTTTGCATTGAGTTAATGCCCCAGCACTACCAGGCAGCACAGTCTTCCATGTGGGATTTGCAACCTGGAAACTTCTTAGACCCTTTTCACTCTACCCTCAAAGCAAAACAAATAAAAAACAACAAAAAAAAACCAAACAAACAAAAAAAGAGAGTGGGAATTACTGCTTTTTGTAGGAGGAATTGTCTAAGACAAAGACTCATCTCTCTGCAAATACTAGCTCAGGACACAGGAGGAAGAGGCAGACTCAGACAGATGCAGGCTTCATAGAATCACAGAATGGTTTGTGTTGGCAGGGACCTTAAAGATCATCTAGTTCCAACCCCCGTGCCATGGGCAGGGACACCTTCCACTGGACCAGGTTGCTCAAAGCCCCATCCAGCCTGGCCTGAACACTTCCAGGGATGGGGCATCCACAGCCTCTCTGGGCAACCTGTTCCAGTGCCTCACCACCCTCACAGTGTGAAGAAATTCTTCCTTCCATCTAATCTAAATCTACCCTTATTTAGTTTAAAGCCATTACCCCTTGCCCTATCACTACATGCCCTTGTGAAAAGTCCCTCTCCAGCTTTCCTGTAGGCCCTCTTCAGGTACTGGAAGGCTGCTGTAAGGTCTCCCTGGAGCCTTCTCTTCTCCAGGCTGAACAACCCCAACTCTCTCAGCCTGTCTTCAAAGGAGAGGTGCTCCAGCCCTCTGATCATCTTCGTGGCCCTCCTCTGGACTCGCTCCAACAGGTCCATGTCCTTCTTATGGAAGGAAGGAAGCTCGTCCCAGGAGCTCCCTGGCCCCATCACAACTGAGGTGCTACCAGATAACTTTAATGTTCTATACTAGGTATTTAGCGAATGTAAATGGTGAGGATTAGACAGAAGCTGGGTGAGGGTTTGAGGGTCACGGTTTTGGTGTTAGGTGTTTCCATTCAGTCTAAATCCCCCATCAGACACCGTGGCCTTTTTCTAATCTTGGAATGAACAGCGTTAGGATGGCCCACGAAAGCCGCCTCATTCATTCAAAGTCAAGGAAAACGAAGCATGGGACTGCAGCTCATTTAATGCTGGGCAGATAAATGTAATAATGTGGTATTATGCTGAACTGATATGCTTGACTGGTTGCTTGCTGACTGGCCCACAATGTGCTGGAACTGCAGTCTGTGACCTTTCAGGGGTGAAAGTTGCTCCACGGCGCTGACATTTACCCAGGCTTTGGGAGTTTCTGTCTCCTAATACAGTGACTGCTTTATGAGAGTTCCTGGCATATTCCCCAGGAAAAAAAAAAAATGAGGAGGGCAGTGTAAAAAAAGACTTCAGCAGCCTAGGTTACCAGGATAAGGAAAGAAGAATGTAAGAAATCTAGACATGTAGGCTGACTATTATCCCCAGGGAGTGGCAGCTCAGCAAAACCCCATTAATTTTACAGTTGTAGCTTAAACTGTGTGGATTTTATTGCACAGATGAACAGTGGCTGTTCCCTGCTAGGTCCGTCCTAGTTTCACGCGATTCAATTGCTACCTCCTAACTTCTGTTTGTTGGTGTCCCTGGCTGCAGGTGTTTCTTCCTGTTCTTCCACTAGATTAATTTCTGTTGGTTTGTCTGTAACAATTACCTGCAGATGATAAAACCTGAAGATCTTGAAATATATTCAGAAAACTGCAAAATATACAAGGGTCTGACCAAAAGCCCCTGCAAAATAGTAGGTAATACTTATCACTAAAAAGCAGGTAGCAGAGCAGGCAGGCAGCCTTAACAGGCACTAATACCATTGCACTGTGAAAACTGTAGAGAGAATGCTGTTGCACTGACAGATAATTTTGTCAATAACACTGTTTTTCAGTTACCATTTTTTACCCAGGTCAATAGTTTTTTGATACCGTTAAAAGCATTTTCTTGGATCTAAGCTTTACAATTAAAGCAAAATTAGTGTCCATGCTATTATGACAAAATAGAATGTAAAACAGAAACAAATGCAAATCAAGGGAAAGTATATTGCCTTAGCTTGTCCCTTGAGTTCAAGATGACTTACAGCATTTTACTGAATTAAAAGGGCCAGCAGCAATGGCAAGATTATTCAGGGTGGGGTAATTTTCTAGCAGGGCAGAAAAAACGTAGCAGTTCTCACGTTGCCTTCAATCCTCCAGCTAGAGTAAGGGAGGAAAGGGAAAAAAAGCTTGGCAGGGACTCAGCATGACACTGGCATTACATGGCCGCCACAACAGCCATCCAGGACCACTCACAGCAGCAGTTAGAGTATTGTAACTTATGCCACCGGTCTGGTCTGATGCACAGCTGGCCCAGGGTCATGGTAACGGCATCCAAAGTAATTTACAGCATCTGTGCACCTCCCCCAAGTTACACTGTGTGCCTCGCGGCTGCAGTGAAGAATTTGGATCATTAACTTTAGAGTCATTTAACTTATGCTTGCATTATGACTTCTGCCTGATGGCATCCTACTCCTCTATCTGTTCCTAGGTTGCCATGACAAACTAAAAATCTTGATGCAATGAGAAGTTAGTAAATCAGATGAGTTCCATGAGAATTTAGGGGATAGTAGCTCTGCCTCCAATATCTTGGCAGATAATCATTTTCATGGCCACTTGACAGTGGCAACAGTTATGACTTCTGCATACTGCCTCATTAACATTTCTAGGACTCAGCACTCTGCAAAGATGCTGCCGTTCTTTGATTCATGAACACTGCAGCAGTGCACAGACGCTACACATGGCCAAACATTCACTAACCCGTATTTAGGCACCTACGTACGTGACCTGCTTTTCACCATTATTGGGAACCTTTAACACATCTCTCTGGCATCATGAGAGTGTTTCTACTCATATTCTGATAAGAGATCAGCTCCTCTTTCTCCTCTCTGTCTTCACCCTTAAGCTAAAAGAACATTTGTTTCATGAAGTTGTAAATGATCATTTTAGATGTTGGTAAGTTGGGTTGTTTTCACCTGTGAATGTGAGTTAAACTGGTTGATTTATGCATCTTTTTAATGAGCACATCCAGGACTTGGTATCTCCTAGACCTTACTTTTCCCCTCTAAACAGTAAATACTGAGGATCCACCTTAATGTGAGTTCAATTCACACTAATCTTCATTTTTATAAAAGGACTTCTAGAATACATTTTTATTATTCAAAAAAGTATGAAAAATAAGGGCTTATATTTTTTCTGTCAGGAGCAGAGCTATTATGTAACAATTATGTTAATAAGCATATAAAAATTTGCTTTAGCATAGTACAAGCACAAGCTGCAACAATTAAAAGGACAGCACATTTGGTTGGATAAAGAAGCTTACTTATGAGTTTATGGCTAAAGACAACAGTTTTGTCATTAGTATCGTACGATGCACTATTGTAAGTTGCAGTAAGTAGACTATTATGTGAATATGATCAAGAAGACTTCTTGCACAGATAAGCACGTTGCTGTGCCTGGAAATCAGACTCCTGTGTGAAGGAAAGATTTAGGTTTGTTTTTAAGCAGGTTCTTTTCTGATAAATCTTGACCCTCACACCATTTTAATCACACGTGAAGGTAAAATTCATCTCACTGTGTTCATACGTAATTAGCTATCAGTCAAATGCCTTCAGGTTTATGATAAAGTTATAAGCCAGGGATGCTCACCGCACATCCAGTGAGCCTTCATGTGGCCCATCAGAAAAAACAATCCAGTGTACAGCTGCTTTCAGCATCCCTCTCTCTTCAGGCAGTCTAGCAGCAACCAAGGAGTAGGCGTTAAGTCTAATAAATTGATTTGCTTCTGTCATGTCATGAGGGAAGGATTACAAAGAAAAATGGTGGTAAGGAGCAGTCTGCGTTTGTAACAAGGACAGTTCCTGGGGCCTGAGGAGAGCGTTCCCTACCCCATGTTACCTCCAAGGAAAGAGGTTCCGTAGCAGATGATAGTTCTCCAACGTGCTCCAGTGGCAGCAGCCCACTCCTGGATGCTTTTCTTTGGGTATACCCGGGAAGGTCACACTTGTGAATGATGTGGTCAGAGTGGACAGAATAAGCCCAGTTCTCCTGGGAAGTGTCAAATGCACTTGACTTCCCCCTGAAAAGTATATTCTTCTATTTGCTGCCTTCTCACTTTTCTAACCTTTTCAAGTTCATGTTCTCAAGCTTTTCTGTACCACCATCAGATTAGAAATGCATTCTTATGTTTTAAAGTAAAATTGAGGTACTCACATCAGTTTATGACTTTGAGTCTAAATTATGAGGTGGTACAGTAGAAACTGCAGCCACTGGCAACGTTACATCCCATTGATGGATCTGGGGCTTTTTGTACAACTTCTAGCACCATTCAGCCATGATTTTTAGTGGAAATTTAAATGTTATTGTAAAAACAAATAATGAACACTTATATTTTTAGTATGGTTGTTGGACAGCTTTTTTTATCTGTGCTGTATCACAAACACTACTTGAAAGATAAACCGTCCTACTACTGAAATGCAAAATGATTTAATGAGACACACTACTGTAAACTCTCTTATTCTCATCAGCCTTTTTCATTATCAAGGGAGTGCAATATCAAATTAGTTTAACTTCTTGACTCGCAAGAGAACACAAAGAGCTCACAAATTAAGATTCTTCTGCAAGAATGCTTTAGTGCCAGGATTAAACGTGAACGACCAGTTCATTGATAAGCAGAATTAGCACGGGCAAAGTCCTTGGGGGCCAAACCTTCCCAGTGTTCAAGAACATGTCACTTAGTATGACCCCATTTATTTCAATAATATGCAGATCTGTGACTCAAAATTTCAGCCTGATGATATACAAGGAGTTGCATCCAACTCAAGATAGTTAATGATCTTCATCTCTGAATGCAAAGACAGCTGTATCTTGTCATATATTGTTTACACTGGGAAAAGCTTCAAAAGACTGGGAAAAGTCTCCTCCCCAGTAAGGGAAGAGATGTCTCACAGAAACATCTAGTTGAACTTCCCCTTTCAGTTACTTCTCATTGTTATTGAATTGTACACCCTTCATGATTACAGAGTCACTTATTCTTTTGCTCAAGACCTTGTCCCTAAATCCATGACCCGAAGAAAGAATTAAGGTTTCACCTAATATCACAACATTATATGGGACTACTGCAACTGCTTTATAGATTTTTAAGGCAGGAAGAAAATAATTCACCAGCCTGAACAAAAAAAACATAAACTAAGTTGACCAGCAGCTATTAAATAACTTGTGATTTAACTAATGTGTAACTATTCAGAAAGACCCTCTGTCTCAATGGCTATTGAAAGCCATGCCCCATATGTTAATTGATTCTCACTGTTGAAAATCAGCTACCTGTTTCCAGTTTGAATTCTGCTAGCCTCAAGAAGGGTTATTTCCTCCTAATACCTGGGTTTGAATGTTTATCAGTTAGTTGTGTTTCAAGCAACAGAATGAGGGCTGGACTTTAGTACTGCCGATATTTGCACACATTGCTTTTTTCACATGCTTTCATGAATGCTGCACCATACAAGACACAGAATCATCTATTTGTTTCTAGAAGTATATGTACTGTAAACCCTGTGAAGAACTTATCACTCTAGGGAAGGATACCCCAGAAAGAAATTGAGATTTTATGGTGGATCAGTTACTGTGTAGAAGTGCTCAATTTCTTTCATTTTTTTTCCTTTAATTTTTTCTTTAAATTTTAACAGGTAGGACAAGCTACAAAACATGTGTTTTTATCAGTTTGTGTTGTCAGAGCTTCTTATATTCCCACTTGCTAATTTTACTCTAGCTCACGACTTCAATTTTTTCAAGAAAGTCTCACTCGCCTGTGATATTTCTTTCATGGTATTTCTTATGCCTGCAGTGCACTACCTTTTCTCTGCTATCTTGTCCTCATCACTTTGTTTTCTGGGAAGAGTTTAAACAGTGGTCTGTTAAAGCTTTCCACTATAAAATGTAATTCCAGTAAATGATAGCTAAGATGTTGCCATTCTGGGTTGAATAGGAACATTGCAGCAGTTGTTATCAAGCTTCTCAAATGTAATTCATACTGTATAAGAGTTTATGCACGCAATCAAGCCCTTGTAAAAAAAGGATGCGGTACTCATGTCCCATCTGGGATTAGCCACCAAAATAAAATTAAAAAGAAGAATAAGAGCTACATGAAGTAGCTTCCTTCTGTCTTCCGAACTAGATGTAGGTTCATCATTCAAGTGTTTATTTTTCAGAAAAATAAAGAAATCTAACAGGGCAGGGCTTAAATATCACAAAATGGCAGTTAAAATATATAAATTTGTTTTCTGCAAATGCAGTGCTGCAATTCTTCACACAACAGCTTATGGCCACAATGGCAAGGTAATGAAAACAAAAGAAAACCTTGAAAACAAAGTACTTCTACAGGTGAGAAAAATATATGCTAGGTTCTTGGGGGTCGTTTTGTACCATGCCAGAGGAGCAAGAGAGTCATAAACATTAAGGTTATGGCCACAATGTGTCACTAGAGCTGGGTACAGAGAACCAGGGACACATCAGTGAAACTGGCAGGCCACTATATCCCTTATTATTTTTTCTATTAAAGATTTTGGCTTTGTAAAACCAAAGCAGAAAACTGTATGCTTCTTGACAGATGAAATCACTGCGGAGAGAATACTGATACCTGTGCAGTTCCTGCTTTGCCGTATTTGAGATCCATCCTACTGCCAGTCAACCAGAAAAGAGCATTTAATCAGGTTGTGTAGCCCAAACATAAACTTTCCTTTGCCAGTAGTTCTCTTATTAGTATTTGGACAGCTGGTAAGAAGAAACTCCCCAAACTAAAGGTTTCTCAACCAGTATCCCCTCAGATGGAAGAGAGTGTCCCAATTGTCGTCATGAATAACATATTCAGATCACTCTATGTATTAAGCTCAGCAGGTCCAGCGCTGTACAGACATCCTGAAAAGGGGACAGGTTTAACCACCAGAAAGTTTCAGATTAAGATTTTGCAAGTTTTTCTTGAGGGTCTGGTCACAGACTTTCACTTATTTATTTAGAATCATGTAGCTGAGTCCCTTAGTGAGCTTGGTAGTCCTCACATGTAGAAGATCAGAGCTTTGCAGGGATATATCTGTCATAACTAAAAGAACAACTGTTATTACATTCACTTGACTAACTTGAACCTTCTTGTGCAGCTCAATCGCACATCTCTGCTTCTGATGCTGGTGTCTTCTGCCAGCTAACACTTCCAGCAAACTGCAATTCTGACACTCCCACTGCAAATATCCTCATATAGCCATGAATATCCTACTATCAATCTCCTTCTCAGCTCGCGAGCTTTGTTGAATGTTTAATTTCTCTCTTTCTTCCCTGCATACTCTGGTTAGTATTATTGCCAAGTCTTACTTTAGTATCTCAGAATTGGTACCTTTCCATATCAGTCTGGCTTGTGGTCTGACATGGTCTTCCCCAGTTACAGCAGCATCTTTCCCTCAGTTTCTTGCCAGTGTCTCTCTTCCTGTCACTCCATCCTACTGCTTAGATCCTTTGATTCTCCTGAATTTCAGCCCTGTTACCCCACTCAGCTGCCATACTCTGCTCCCTTAGAAGCCGCCACCAATAATAATTTTGGTTAATCAACAGCAGATTTCATAAAATGTACTGATCTAAGATACACAGAGATGTCCATGATCTCAGGCTCTGGAGAGAAATACATGTCTTCCAGCCCATGCTTTTGTCCTTACTGCTTTTGTGCCTTCTTACCCAGCTGTATTCTATTTCACTGCTGCCTCTTCCACACACGTATCTGCGCACTCATCTCAGCCTGACTGCCCATCCCCTTCACGGCGGTCTCCTTCCCCTCTAGGTCATACTTCCCCTTGTAGTTTCAAAACTCTCCTCTCTCCCTGCTATTGTCTCTTTTCACAGCCAGGCCAGTATACCCACGATCAGATGGCTCTGAAGCTGTCCTGTTCACTCGCTCTACCAGCTGCCCCCCAGCATCTCCCCGGTCCCCCTTCCCCTCTCCTCCCTATGATCCCAGGCTTCCCACAACCATCTCCCCTCGCCTGCTCTGCACCAGTATCAGCCAGCTCCCTCTTCCTACCCTGCCTGAATCCCTCAGGTAAGCAGGAGGAAGAAAAGAGATGCTCTTCACTGCAGCATCTATTTAGGAGGAGAGCAGGCGCTGCCTCCTGCATCCCAGAGGAGTCATCTCAGGGAAAGGGCAAGCTGCTGTCAGCTGAAGCCTGACCTGTGCGCACAGAACCATCAGAGACTTTTACCTCTAGGAAATCTCTACTCATGTGCAAACTACAGTTTACCAACTTGGCCAAATCTAGACAGGTTTTCAAGAGGATGGAGAGAGGCAATTTTCTTCTGCAGATCCCCTTTCCTGCTCATCTCCATTCGATCTGTTGTGAATGGGTGATTTAGATCACTTAAAGAACCACTGTCAAAGGTATTATTAACAAAAGTGTTTTTCATATGATGTTGTAAAAGTGCGACTTAACAAAGTTCAATGGCAAGGTTCACTATTACTGTATGGCACAACCATTTGAACAATGATTCAAAACTATCAAGGCACAAATCAAAGTTACCATACTACAAGGTTATGCACCATATCAGTCACTTACCAAAGATCTGCCGTTGGTAAAAGGTCTCTCTGCCTTGAAGAGCAACCTTGAGAGTCGTCCCAGCTCCAGGGGAGATCACCACCATGCAGCCACACTGCCTAGCAGGGAGAGCTCAAAGAAGACTCACTTAGGCTGTCATATTTATGGAATAAAGTGGCTGGCTTGTAGTCAAATTACATGTGATGGGAAACGTATGCATGAGACTCCTTGTACCCACAACTTACTTTGTTCCTTGATAAAGAAGATTTGGAAAAGCCACCTGCTATTCATGTGTTAATTGCATGTTTGGTGTTGCAAGCTCATATGCATCGATGTCACTGTTCCTTTGTGGGCTTTCAGAGAACAGATTGAAACTGGAGGAGTTCTCAGGCCTGGCTTAGGCTTTTACCTCCTTTGGAGCCTGTACCAAACTACTACTAGTTTGGTTAAGGGGCCAAGTGCATCCTTCACACTCCACCCCGTGACTGCAGTCAATCCACTTTATCAACTCATAGAGTAGTAGTACAGTTACCTCTTTCCTCCATGTCATAAATATGTGGCGTATTGCAGATCAGTGGTAAGAGTACAATTATTTCGTAAGTTGTTTAGTTTAAGTGTCACAATTAATGCTAGTTATACACCATTTCACATACAGAATTAGTTGATTGTATATGTTTTACATGTTGAATTGACATAATTTGTTTCATCTTTTACCAAATTTGATATACAGAATGATTATAAGTAGTAAACATAATAAGGTTAAAACTAACAAAACTACAATTGGGTGCAGCATCCAATTTAAAATTCCCATTGATGTTGGTCACCATCCAAAAAGAGTTTCCCACCAGTGATGTTCTCCACCTTTCTTTGCTCTTTCTAGGACATGGTGCATCTTTTCTGCATCATGAGGGATGGTAACCAGGGCTCTTTGTCCCTTGTTTGAATTCATTTTATCAGTTGACTCAGGTCATCATGCTGCAACAATTTTCTTATTAATGTGAGATTCATTCCAATAGGGGTAGGCAAAAATCTTGAAACGATGTCTAGGTACATTGTAGCAATTGGTGGGTTGTGACAGGTGCTGAATAGTTAAAGTCACATCCCATAATTTTGGTAAAATTACAAATACAGATATTTGAGTGATTCTATGTCTCTACAGTGTCGTTTGTAAATATAGAATCACAAAGGGGTCTCATATAAACACATCCATTTCCAACATATACAAGTACATTTTCAGGGGTTTCATCAGGATGTATTTCAAAATGACAAACATTTTGTTCAGTGTCAAGACAAATGTCTTGGGCCTTAGTGGTATTACTTTCACAAATAAATCCTTGTTGTTCCTATACAACACATATCAACATCAATAGTTTGCCATTTGTTCCCATTTTGTTGGGCCCATACTCTGTTCTAACGGAAAGAGGGCAGTTCCATTGTGATTGAGCCCCAGCACAATGATCGGGTGTATGGCGTATACCGAAGCATTGCGTATTGTCAGAACAAAAGCTGTGGCTTTACTGTGGGTAGGGTCGTAAGTGAAAATAACTAGATGCCACCAAGATTGGAAACTCTTTTCAAACCGACTTGCATTATCCCAAATTACCTTTCAAATCTCAGTGGGAAGGTGCGCTCATCACCTTCCCTTATAATTGCTGTTACAGTAGATTGCCCCCACAGCTGAGAAACATGTACGGTGCAGAATGTATTATAGTTACTGTATTGATTAGCATAAATAAAAGAAGTGAGGGTCTCCACCCTGTGGGCTGAGCTTGTTGACACGTGAACCAAATTTGGTTCATGCTGGAGATGATTAGTCCTGCAAGAAGGATAAGCAATCCTTTGATGGTTAACCCAATCTCCAGGGGAGGTGTGCTGGCATCATTCCCAGTATGATTCCTGGAAAGGGAAAACAATACAAGTCTCGGAGGGGACTTTCCAGACGGGTTACACATTAGTGGCTCAACTTGTTTAACTGCTCACACTAAAGACAAAACCCACTCGGAATATCTCTGTTCTGTCTCTTTAACATCAAAATACAAGATCATTTGAAAGAATAAAGATGAATATAAGCAAGCTGCCAATCCTGAAATGCCTGTGGAGCATCTGTAATTACAGCCTGAGGCCTCACGAGGAGACTTGGGAGCACAGTTACTGCAAAGTCATTGGCCCATGGCATTTTCAATTAAAGCCTGTTGGGCCCAAAGAGACTGTGCTCAGATGGAAGGGGAATTACTAGCTGTGTTCTTTGGAATGGAACAGTCGTATCAGTTCACGTTTTGGCATGGCATGGACATGAGGCCTGACCAGAGCCCATTGGAAAGTATCATGCGGAACTCTCAAAGTGGCAGAAATTATGTTTCTGAGTCTTTGGTACTACAAGGTAAGGATAAGGTTCTGAGAAGGGAAATCATGGTTAATTAAGTGGACTACAATACAGGTGACTTGATGATGCAGGAGACAAAATGGTCTGCAAGAGATACTCTCTGAGCTGCGACAGGACACTTCAGGCAGTCACAACAGGATGGGACTCAGACTTACTTCAGATGAATAAGCTTGAAAAGAGTAACACCCATAGGAATTTAGCTGCCTGAAACCAGTAAAAGGAGAGCTGTGCATGTAAAACATGATTGTATTTAAAAGGAACACAAAAGCAGGTTTAAGACCTGATGACAAAGTGAAACAGATCCACGTGTCACACTTGGAGAGAAAAAGACACATCCGAGGCAACCTGGAAGCCCATTGACCAGGCATAAATGCCAGACTGGAGCAGCAGGGCGTATGCACCAAGATAAGGAGAAAGGTCTCACAAGAGCCCAGCCTGTACCTGAAAGGTCAGAACATAACCTTTAACAGCAAAAGCTGCCACAGGTGTTTACCGTATGTGAGCTGGAGGTCTATCCAAAAGCCAAGAAAATCAGGAAGTTTAAGGTCTAAGCCTGCAAAAAGTGCTTTACACATCACAGAGGAGTTCAAGTACTAATTGTGCCAGTTAATCATAACCCATTTTTTCCCCCCTAAGTTACCCAAAAATTAGTGGGAAGACAATCAGTGGTGGATGCTGATAAAAAGGCATCATGAACAGGAAAGGGTCAACATCCAGAAGTGCTGGGTTCGGCTACCAACAGTACAGAGACACACAGGCTGCTCAGCCAAACATTTCATTTTCATTAGGATGGGCTTGCTTGCTGAAAGTGGTTATATGAACAGCAGGGCCACGTAGGCTCAATTATTTACTTACTAACAGGACACTAAGTCTTGCTGCTATCACATACACATTTCATATGGCTACTGATGCCTGGACACTTTAGTTACAACCTCTGCTAGTAAATTAACCAGTGCTAAGGCATCAGCATTGAACTTAATTAGCTAGTGCTTTTATTTGTTCAGACTGACCTTAGCAAAGTTTTGGTGCAGGTCAGCTCACGAACTCTTAAACACCTCCTGATCTGAAGTTAGGGTGGGTAAGTACTGTCTTCAGTGGGCAGTTCAGGTGACATTACACTTTGTGGTGGATGCTAGAAGCGGTTAATGTGATTTGTACAGGGTGCTGACCTAAGGACTAGGTAATCAAGCCTGGCACTTTTATTTACTGATACAGATTCTGCCATTAAAGTAGTATCAAAAGAAAGCAGACTGAATGACAGAGGGACACAGATCATACCAAGAACCCATGAAGTCTAGAGAGTAACAGAGCTGAACAGAAAGATAAGTGGGAACTAGTTAGAGACAACCAGATGACAAAAGCAGACAGGCTCAAGCCCAGGAGCAGGAGGATTCAGAGCTTTGGCCGGTCGCTGAGCTGCCTTAGGCACACTGGAAGTTTGGCATATGAGAACCACAGAATCGTGCTTCTCCAGCCAGAGGGTGCTGCCTGGCCAGCACGACAGAGAAACTGCCCAAAGCATATCTCACAGACCTAGCAAAAGGACACTAATTGACCACGAAAGGCTTACGGCATCTATTGATTGAGATGTTGCCACAGAGCGATGGCACTGAGAGGAGCAAAGGCAGAAACAAGTCCCACACTAACAGCAACATCATAGCCAATCAAAAACTGGGATGAAGACTTACATATTTAAAAGAATAGAAGGCCTAACAGAATGTCTTGGAAAAGGCCAAATCACAAGAGTCAGCTATGAGTTGGGACCAAGTGGCTGCTGGAAGTCAGCAAATGCTTGCATAGAGATTTCAAAATAACATGGATGTCAGAGAAGGCAGCAAATACTTCAAAATACAAGAGTTCAGGAGAGGAAGCCAGCCTCTAAAAACATACCAAAAATTCCAGCTATTTAGAAGCATCTCTGTAAATAGACTTTTCAACTAAAGAGCTAATTAGAGAAACATGGTGCAGAATTTATCACGCATAACTTTAAACATCAGCCATGTAGATGTCTCCCATCCAACCTGGTTATACTAAGCTCCCTTTACAGTTGGTGGAAAGAATAGACAGGATTCATCTCACTGATTTGAGACACCTGCTTTAGAATGACATGACTTATGCCCTACTAGTACTTGTTTCTCTCCATTTTCTGAGAAGGGAGTTTCAGTGATTAGCTCAGATGGAGACATCTGCATGTGGCCTCGTAACTCCCAGCCAGGGAGTCGTCTTGTGTTTTACCTCCCATTAAGCACCATGCAGGAGGTTGATTGCCATTTTCATATGTGGAAGGCATTTTTTCCCAGACAGCAAAAGTGGCACACGACTATGAGGTGTTCTTTTTCACGTCCTATCTTGCAATCAGGAGGGCTGGCTTTGGGGTTGATTTACAATTGTTGGATTGGCTTTTAGTGCACTTCATTCAAAACGGTCCAGTGGAGGTCACTAAGTTAGCAGACCAAAATTTTGATCATCATTTTTACCATGATTTAAAATGGTAAAGAGCTACACTGGCTCTGGCTCTAAAAGAAGTCGTGGCTCTTTCCATCTGCCTCTCTTCTACATGCTGTGTGCACCAATGTCATCAGATGGATAATGGCTTCCCGCAGAGGCCTTTGGCAGGGTGGAGGGCAAATTCCCTCCTGGGGGACGCTGGTGCCAGGTGAAATCCGCATGGGACAACCCTGCTGGATAGTTTAGGATACCATGGGAAAGGCTTTAGCTGCAGCTATTAACCATATTACTTCTAACTGCAGTAGGGTGTCTAGGTCTCTTTTTCCTATTAGACTCTCAGCTGTACAATATTAATGTAACACAGGAGCAACAATAACAGAAAATGAAGCTACATTAACTTAAAAAATGAGACAAGTTTATTACGAGTTAACAGTCCTTCAATGCACCCACACAAAGTTCAAATGTTCATAAAGGAAATGATGTGAGGTCAAGTGTGCTATTTTTAAAATATAACAATCTGATAAACCTTGAGCTAATACCCAAGGACAAAGCTGGTACTGAGTTACTGCACATTCCAATGAGGAATTAAATATTAATATAGAAGGCTACTGGTAGTTCCTTACAGGTCTCGACATCACTGAATCTTGCAGTGGCAGTGCTGAGAGCAGACCCTGCACTCTTTGCTCCCAGACCTCCCGTTAATTTCAAATGGAATCATCCCTCTGTAAAGACTGAAGAAAAATTGTAGGGCATGGGCCTTGCAGTATTAGAAACAGTGTTCTGAAAATCTATGGAAGCTGCTAAGTCTGAGAGGTTTGCCTTTAGAGCTTGAATTCAAACCTCCCTTCGTAAATATAGTCGATAGGCTGGGGCTTTCATATCCTAAGGAGAAACTTGATGTAACATGAGTCTTGCAATATTTTACAAGGCATGCTTAACCTCTTAATGTGTGTCATGCAAAGATTAAGAGGCAGCATTATTGCTTGCAAAATCACCTGCTATTTCCGGGAAACAGTCATTTGCTGGACCTGTCCTTGTCACTGGCATAAGTATAATGCTTTTAATAATCTCCCATTCCCTAAGTGATGTGTTTGCATCAAAATGATGGATATGCTATAGCTGGCAGAATTTTTTAAGATCTGCTCATTTCTATCTTGTTCTTCTGGCGCCATCTAGAGGTTTTAGTCTTAGTTCTACAAACCAGAAAATAAAGTGTTTTATTGTATTTCAAAAGTTTCCTTTAAAAACCGTCTGTGCGTTAACATCACTTAGGGTGCTATTATCGCTGAACCTCTGTCTCCATACAAGAGCAGATTAATGAAGTGTGCACAGGTTTTTGAGCTGTGGGATGCAAGCGAACCTTATGGGCTGGGAAAAGATTTACACTAGAGGAAAATACTGTCATAAAAAAAAACCAAAAATCTTTTCCTCATAAAAAGCACCTGTAAATTGGCCTTAGGAGGAATTCTCAGAGAACTTGTTTTCAAGAAAACAAACAGTAACGTATCAAAGCTGATTCAAAGGAAGCAGGTGCTTGGAGAAAAGGCAGCCTTGCCAGCCTTGTAGCAGAATGCCAACATGACAGACACAGCCATGACTTTGGCCTATCAGCACAACTGGCTGACATCTTATCTGCCTCCCGTGACAAGTCGACAATGCTCCATTTCACGCTAGCACTGCCTAGAAAAGTGCACCATGACTCAGACAGCACAAAACTCACCAGTGTGACAGAAAATTATGCTAATAGAAACATTTCTTCTTAAAGGTAACAGAAATAGCTAATTCACTGTAATGGGCCCCTGGATTTGCAAAAACAACAGTCTAGGTTCACATCCAGAATAAATGAGTCAATCTCCCTTGACCTTAGAGTGGGTAGGCTTATTTGGCATCAGACCTTCCCCAACAAATCTTACTTTCTTCCCTTCCCCTTTCAAAATGTTTATTAATTAAACTAATGCTGACACCAAGTCTGTGAAGGGTGTGTGCAAATGCTAATATGCCTCATCATGTATTGCATCTGACTTGATTACCAGAGCATCCTATTTGTCCCTCTAATATCCATCCAATTGTATTGCCCCTCTGGGCAACTAGATGCACATTCGCTCTTAAAAGATAGTCTCTTTTAAACAGAGTTGACCCAATTCATTTCATAGCACTGATAACAAGATTTTAAAATGTGTACAAAAGAATCAAAGGTACGCTGAACACTGAAAAATGTGAAACAGTTTATAGGAAGTCCTTAGCCTTTTGAATACAATGTTCCTGTGAATGATAATTTCTGTACTTCAGCAGAGGATTAACTGTCATAATAAATTATTTCTGTTTGCCTGGAAGGAAATAAGTGAAGCTTGCTTAACTAAGAAGGCCAGCTAAAGGTACAACTGAGATGAGAGTAACCTTGTCTCCTGTGCCCAAGGATACCTCTGAAAAGCTGCCATAACATGCAATAATTTGATAGTGTCAGCTAAAATTAACTTGTGTACTGTAGAAGGAGATAAGAATAATATTAAATTCTTGCTGATACTCACTTTGTATGCTACGGAGACTTGCTCTGATGTTTTGTGAGCCTGCCATGGTAAGATTTTGAAAACCTTAAAGGCCTTTAATAAGAAATTAGAATAGAAAAGAAGAAAATTTGAGTTATTTTATCAAGAGATTTGCTGAAGTTCTTGTGATGACAAATTCATATAAAAATATATTTTTTTATTTTGATAGAGATTTGGAAGATAAATCTTTGCTTTGCTTTGTGTCCTGAAATTTTCTAATTAAACTGTCTCACAGCAATATCACGTCCTTGAGCCTTTAACCCTCTCGGACACTTTCATTCAATGACCAGACACAGAATGTGGTTCCACAGCCACAAGAATTTTTCCCCCAAAAGAAGCATTTTTCATCACTGGCCAATGTAATTCCTGGCTGGTTATACTGTACTTAAATAGAAACCCACTGTTCATTGGCTCTAAATACAGAAATCTTTCAAAAAGCTGTTTATTTAAAAATCAAAGCATCTTTTAATAAAGTGTGATTAAAGACTCTTTCCTTTCCAGAGCTGCCCTGTTGTTTTTTGTCATGACTACTCACAGATATCAATGAGTTGCAAAAGAGCCTTGCAGTCTTTTTTACCTGAGGAATTTGAAACTACAATGAGTCCGTTCTCATCTTCATCATTATCTGTTCAAACCATCAGGTTGTTAAATAGTCTAGAGCACCACACCCTCAATCCCTCCTTCAATACTGAAAACTAAGGTAAAGTACAAGAAAGGGAGAAAACCTCTCAAATCTAGCATTTAACGTGCTCATGTGAGAGGTAGGATGCCTAGGCCTAGTCCCTTTTTCATTCAGTCTGTTTACCTAGTCAGACAAAGTAAAAAAGGATCAATAGTAGCAGCACTTCCAAATACAGGGAAGGCTGGGCATTAGTGCACTGCTCTTGGTGGTCAGAGATACAGGTCCAAATCCCCATGGATGGAGAGAAGGGAGAAGTGGAATGCTGCTCTCCTGACTCCCAGATGAGTGCTCCAACCTACTGTATCTGACAGCTTGTAAATTAGCTTCTTATTTCCTCTGCTTTTCATCTGTCTCAAAAATAAAACATTTTTTTGAATCAAGTGAAGTATTTGTTTGGCCAGACAAACAATGGAAGGTCTATGTCAATTAGGTGAGGGGGGGAAAATGGAAAAAAGCCCTGAGATTAAATTTACTCTGAAACTATTCATTTTCCTGTTTTTTTCAGTTTCTCTGCTGCGGGGGGAGGGAGGGGGAAGCCCGAACTATTATTTCTGTGTTTTCCACGCTTAAGCTCAGACACTGTTAGAGACTCAGCACTGGCTTTCAGCCATGACCCCAAACACAAGTTACAGTCCCACCACTTGTGTCAAACACTTTCATCCAGTTTCTCCAGTGAAGATTTTGCAGAGTGCCGTTTCTCCAGGCCGCCCCTCATCCAAGCTCCCGTCTCCCACAGTGCTCCCTTTTCCTTGCATTTATCCTACAGACTGGGAGAAGTCACAAGAGAGGAGGGCCGCAACCGGGATGTTTGTATCACCAGTGTTACTTACCGTTAGAAGAACTCTTTGCTGGAAGTGGCTTAGCAAATTACAGAGGTTCGTCTAGGTAGATAAATGGACTTTTATTGAACAGGGAACCTGATCTGAAAAAGACACCGCTGCAAACACTCAATCATGTACAGATATGTGAGTAATCTCACTGAAGTCTGTTTTATTTCAATGTTTCATGATAAGCATATATTGAAATCTTTGCCTAGCAGAACATCACTTCATCCATGGAAGAGTTCTGTTGTTCATTTTGGATAGAGGAGAATCAAAGACATAATTATCTTAAGTGACTGAATTGTGTACATGTCTTTTGGTACCAGTTTAAGCTTGCATCTTGATGTGTATCGTAAAGAGTAAAAATTGTTGCAAGTGCCACCCAGTGACTGTGATTAACCGTAATTTGCATTCTTTATTGAAAGTCGATAGTCTGCATGCTACCAGCTGTGAAATTTTGCAATAAGCAATAATTAAACAGTGAAAGAGAGTAAACAGAACTAGTTAGGTGTGATTCAGCGCAGTGAGTAACAAAGGTGACTTTTAAAGTTTTATTAGCACAAAGCAAGAAAAACAAAATGCAACCATGTGACCTATGCTTCAATGAGTAAACAGTGAACATTTGTAAAAGTCTACTAAAGATAAAGTCACACTATGAAACAACGGTATCACTACTAATTAGAGACTATCCACTAGACTTAAAGGATCAGAGGCTTTAAAGCCAAAGGGACTGTGTGTGGAACAAAGCAGGAACCATCTCTGAATATGTTTCTAACTGCAGTTCACTACCTTTACTGATGGGACATTTGTTCTCAGAGGGTTGTTGGGTAGGTTTGGGGTTTTTTTGTGGAAGATTAGGGAGGGGGAAATAGAGGTTTACTGTACGTCTGTGCAACTTGCCATTGCATATCGGAACATCTGGCAGGCATTTGGTTTTTTGCTATTTGCAAGTCCCACCCTATTACATGTATTCCAAGTGAGATTGTTGCAGATGTGTACAGTACCATAGCACAGCTACCTCCCTAAAGCAAACTCCTAAAAGCTCAGTTTCCCTTTGGACATTACCAATTAGTTACGTGGGGAATACCTCAACTACAGCTCATGTATCCTATTTTGTTTGTCAAACGTAGTTGTCAACCTTTACTTCTTATCAGATTTTGCCTTGTCCTAAGGTTTGAGGACTTCTTCTGATGGTGGTATCGGCCTGGGTTTAGCAAGCTGGCCAGGCTTAATTTCAGGCATTTTTTCACCATGTCTGTACACACTTACAGTGACATCTACTGTTTCCCCACCATACTTGTTCTTGACATGGATGCTGTATTTGCCTGAGTCTTCTGAGGTCACTCCCTTGATTGTTAAACTGGCATATTTCCCTTGTTCCAGTGAAAACACATAGTGCTCATTAAGTTCAAAGACCTTGTCATTCTTGAACCAAACCACTTCGGGGTCAGGATTTCCAAATACAGTACAGGTCAGATTCAGCGTCTGAGGGAGGAAAAAAGAAGTAATTATTTTGAGGATCAGTCAGATTTGTTTAACCAGAATATTATCAGTATTGCTTTCAGGCACTTCTTATTCCTAGTTAACTGAAGTAAGGCAGGTATCATGTTCTTGAGGACTGAAAAGTAGAGTTCCTAATTTTTTTTTTCTTTGATTCAGTCTTTCCACCATCTTACCAGTGACTGTGATGCACTAATAGCCTCGGGGTAACAGTGTCTGAAGATGGTAAGTTGGACTGTCATTGCAGTCCTGCCTGCAGGAGACTCCTGACAACCCATTAGTCTGACATGAGGTTCAGGCAATGATAGGTTTAAAAACATCCTTGAAGTTTCCCTGTACACAGTGGGGAGGAGAACTGAGCAAATCTTTTCTGGCTAAGGCCTCCTGAGGTTATTGCTTGAGATGATAAAAAAAAAAAAAAATCACTTAAAAATAGACTACATAACATGAATCATTGGACATTGATTCCAGGTGCTGCTGACTAGTAAAATGGAAATATTTCATGAAGAATAAATTATACATAAATGTTGTAAAAGTGTTACATGCATGTGTAACGTATTCAGAGAATAGCTGAAATGACCTAGTAGGCCATTGAAGAGAAGGAGATTGAAGAAGCCCACAAAATTTTCATGGTTGTTCTTCCAAATTTTTATATAGCTACTGCTGAACCCCATTTTGGCCACCATATGTATATGTATGTAAACTTTAAGTATTTAGGTACAGTGATGACAGAATAAATGAAAGAATCATTTGAGAAGTTGCATTGATTAGTGCCTACTTTGTCCACCTTTGCTTGAAACTCATTCTGCCAAAAATTCTGCCCTAGGTAATTAAAAGTCACGTTAAAAATTTCACATATGCATGATTGTGTTAGGGGGAAAAAAAAGAAAGATTAAAAAAAATGAACAACCCAAACCTGATAGTTTTCTACCAGAATGCTTCCTTATATTCCCTCCCCTCCATATGCCCCTTCAGGTTTCAAAAAAATCCTGACCCAGAAGGAACAGAGAAAGTCTGTCTGTGTGCATATGTGCATGGTTTTGTGCAATATTTTTCTTGAATGGTAGTGACTGAATAGGTGTGATATAACTCAGAGAAAAAAAATTAAACAGGAAGAAATTTTAAGTGATCAGAAGTGCTGTATGTTCGCAAATAGAAGTAGTCTTGCATACTACATGCCTCCAAAGTCAGAGGGGAATGTTGAATGAAGATTTATATACACTGGGTCCAACCTAGTGACAACCTAAGTGTGTGAGTACTCTTAAAGAAGTGATACCATGTAGGACGTAAAGTTAACTAATAGCCCATAGGAACTAGCCTTACTATAAAATATTTAAAGGAGTAATGATGCAAACACAAAAATAAAATTTTGGGAAACCAAACTGATGTCTAGTAGCATGAGTTTAAAACTTACTCTCCTTTCTGTAACTCAGGCAACATTTCATTACTATTGCGCTCAAAAGCAACCTCATTTAAGAGCAATTAATAATTAATTCATAATAATTAATCAAGTCTTAATAAGTTAACATTAAAAATTTACTAGAGAACAGATCTATTCCACAGTCATTTTAGATCATTTGGGCCTGTTCTAATTTATTAAATTATAGATGTGACCTAAAATCATTTATATTCTCTTAAGAAGCACTAGTAAAACTTTGTCTTGTGTCCATATATTTGTGTAGTTACACCATCCCATTGCATGAGGAAAACTCTCCACACTTTTTTTTTTTTTTTTTTTTTTGTATAGTTACTTCCCACACTTGTACTTACACAACTCTTGCATGGTACCTGTTCATATTTAATTTAGAGGTGATTTTAAAGTTTCACTGCCTTGTGAGGCATTTTGTTTTGCCTGATTTCAGGAATCAGAGATTTTCTCTTCACGCATTCAGTTATTTAATCCTCACACGATTAGGTCTCCTTTGAAGCCTTTTACTTCTGGAAATGCACTATGTAGCATTTCCTTAACTTAAGGTTGTAGTTTTTAGGGCGTGACTGTATGAGGAAACTGCAGCTCGTCTGTGCATGCTGTCAGGGGAGACTTCACCAAGCTGTTTCCTTACAGTTAGACTGGTTTAAGATGTCGGTCATAGAGTGACTTACACCCAACCTCCTAAAAGACTAGCTTTCTTGCTCTGAGGTGCCTCTGTCTACCACAATAAGAAGGCACCTCATGTGAACAACCATTAGAGACAAAGAGAGGAATGGGCCAAGAGGAAAATCATCTCTCTCTGGTCCAGAGTTGAGCAGCTTTCAGCATCCACTCCAAGGACCACATGTTCCCCAATCTTTCTAAAGAGACTGCTCCTCGATATCCAGAAAACGGCCAAGTACACAGAAATTTGGAAGGGTTGTGTGCAACCTCTTACTCCGGTGATAAGAAAGACAGTTTCCACACAGAGCAACACAGCTGTAGTGTCTGAAGATGCACTTCATACAAGAGATGTAAACATCCTGATCAACGTGCTCTGGATAGCCAGCAGATGGTAAGAGTCACATTGGCTCACGAGCCGATCTGCCATAGTCAGTCAGAATGAAAGTCCATCTAGCTCTTTTAGATGTCAAAGGCAACTGCTTAAGAAAGCATACAAAAATACAGAGGATGAAAAGTGTGATCCTATTCCCAGTATACCTTCCTACTTTCCACAATCTGGTGGCTTTTAAACTTGTTATAAGCACAAGTTGTATTAAGAACGTTGTATTTAATGGCCCCTGCCGGACTTCCTTTCATGATATTGCCTATTTCTTTTTTGGACCCAAATCTATTTTGCCCTAAGGTACTAAGGCACAAATTAATTATGAACCACTTGAAAAAATACTTCTTTTTGATTCTTTAAAGCCTGTAAAGACCATGTAATTAGGCATTCCCTAGTTCTTGTGCTGTAAGTGCTTGATAATCATTTCCAAGTACCTCCTCTGCACCATGCACAATACTGCAAATTTCTTTTCTTTTTTACCCTGTTCTCTTTCAGTAATATTTCTTCCCAGACTGAAGACCTAAGTTTCTCCGCATAGGGAAGGACAGGGTACCCAATAGAAGATTATTTGCTTCAGAAGAAAGAGACAAGAACTTGCTGTCTGCATGGGAAGCATGAAAAGAATTTGTCTTTCCTGGACTGAAGGATTGGTTGTCTGGAGTCTGGCACTCACGCCCAGGATGGAGAGACCAAGTTCCATTACTTCCTCACACCTGTAAGGACTAACAGCAGCTCAAATAGTCTTGTCCTTCTATCTTAGTATCCAGAGAGTTTGGCCTGAGGTTGCATGAGGTCCTGCTCCACCATGACAAAAATCCCAGTGAGGGACACCAGTCAGTCAGAATCATGAAATTTCATTTCCACCAGTCAAGCTGACCTAGGAAGGGACTTTGCAAAGATTGACCAATTTTGACTTTGTATCTGGGCATTTAGTTATTACTGATGTCAAAAAATGTGTGTATTCACAGGCCTTCAATCTCCCATAATTATATATTTTAACGGGGCTATCTGCCAATATGTAGGAAGAGGGGAGAGTTTAGCCCCTTGGCCCAGGTATGTTCTTCACCCTCCTTTACTCTTACCAGCCATAACAGCCTATGTCTAGCATGCTGGAGAATGTGACCTGATTTTTGTTTCTGTTATACTGGCTCTGAAAGAGTGGCTGCTTCCTCCTGCCTCTTCAGTTTCTTCTACAGGGCAGGAGTAGACTCTCCCCTTGAACTGCTCTGCTCAGTAGACAGAGCTGAAAGGCAGCCCAGATTTGAGTATGGAGTTAACTTAGAGCCTCTACATAATCAGTGCAAGACCAGCTCCTCCTGAGGCTGACCTTGCTTGCCTAAGATCTGAATCAGGCTGTGCCTTCTCCGTATAGTCAGCTTATGGTACCTGTGCTTGCTTAGAAATTGCATGTGTCTCAATTAAATGACTACCATTTGGTAGTTTAAATTATCCTCCTTCTGCTTTCAGCTTCTACAAAATCATCTTCATCCCCTTCCCTTTTGCCATCAAAGCAAATCTCTCACCAGCCAGCATGACTCATTGACAAAAATTATCCTTACCTTCCCATCCATTATAGTAACGACATCAGGCAAACCACCAATGACTTTACCACGATCTAGGAGTTAAAGAAAAATATGTGGACCATGTGAAGTTTAGACCTCAAAATTACTCATTTCTTACTGATTTTATAATGTGGTGTCATATTAGTCACAGCTTTTGTTTGGACTTATCTTTAAACAAACTGTAGTCCCTGGTTAAATGACGTAAAATAATACAATTTTTGTGATATTCTGTGTTATTTCTTTTTAATGTATTTTATGGTCCCCTCTTTTGTTAGCAGAGATTGTGCTATAGCATTCTAAACTGATACATACAACAACCTTGAAGCTACAGCTGAGCTTGACAGTTTGTGCTTTGGGCACAGAGTAAAGCAAGAAGGATGCTTTTAGCGTCTTGGTGGTATCTAAGATCTAAGGAAAATTTGTTCTGCCAATCTCTTTGTGGGCAGAAGCATCTTGTCATTACCAGGGGAACTGATATCAAAGTACCAGAATTCCTACAGCACCCAACAGTAACAAGCTTCCCCACCGCCAGTGCCTCAGCAAGCACTGCCCAACAGGCACTAGCAGGTAATTTTTTACTTAATAGGTAGATCTCAATATTCAGTATCAACAGCAGCTTTCAGAGTCAACATCTCCTTGTATGACACCCAGAAGCTCACAGCCACAAAACCTCTGCAGACACAAGAAGATACAGTGGAGGCTTGCAAAATGTGTAAAGCTTTTAGTGGGTTTCCATTGGAATTAGAAACAAATAAATCCACAAAATACTATTATTATTGCAGTATTATGTGCTAACAGGGAATTACTGCAGCCACAAAACTCTGAAAGCTATGGCAGCATATCAGGATGGATGCCTTAAAGAGAACACTAGACTACATTGTAGAACACCTTTGATAAAATGTAAAATAAACTTACTCTTCTCAGCAAAAGCAGCTGCCCTAAAATTGTTGAGGAAGAGAGGAAGAGAAATAAATAATACAATTAATGAATTTTTTTTTTTTTTTCTGTAAGTAATGACACTGTTGTTACAGCATTAAAATGCAAAAGATGTAGCACTTACTTGAGCCGCTGGAATTCTGCATATGCATCATCAAAAGCTGTAAAAAAAACAATTGAGAGCGCTATGGTCCATGAACATAACTTGCACTTTGGGCTCAGTATAAACATTTAAACACATACTCATGTTAAAGCTCTTTTAAAATCAGTACAGGGTTACACAGTAGCGAAATGGGAAACCAAATCCCTGAAACCCAATGCCACTGGTGGTGAAAACAGATACAAGACTAAAAAGATCATAACAGTTATGCAACTAAACTACAATTGGTTCTGACCAAAGGCTTTCTGTTTTTACTGTCATTCCTCTGATTATTGCCAGTAAATTCTGTTTAATCCATGAAAAGTTGCCATATGGTCTTATAAATTTACCTTGCCCAGACAGATCAAGTGTGCGTTTGTAGGATTCCTTGTCGCCAAAGATTTCAAAGGTGTAGTTCCCCTTATCCTTTTCAGTGGGTTCAACTATCTGCAGCCAGGCAACATCCTCTCCACCTCCAATCTTCATCTTTTCACCAGAAGGAATCTTAGATTCCCTGGGGAAAAAAAAAAAAAAAAAAAAAAAAAAAAAAAGAAATTAGTTTGAACATTCTTTTCATGTATATTCTCCATAGGACATCATCTATAAAAGGATGGATAAGGATATATGGATAAAAAGATGGATATAAGGATAACATACTATTCCTAAACTAAAGATAAATTGCAACTAATGGGAGCAATTTCCCAGAAGATTCCTTTCTTCCTATTGGGGGCATGAAACCTTTTGAAACAATTAGCTTGAGCTTTCATTCCAAAGATTAATTTGTTCACCCTCTTCTCACTCTCCTGCTCTCCACATACACAATCATCTGTGTTTATATGCACATTCATGTCTGTACGTGAAAACGGTGCATGACTTTAGACTTCTGTACACTTCATACATACTAACATAGAATACATCAGAATAGAAAACTAGAGGCAAATAACCTTTTCTGATGAGGAAAAATATCTTTACTTTTCATTAACTTCAAAAATCAATTAAGAAAACAATAAAAGTTTTGCATAGAATTTATTATTCTTGCACCAAGTCAAAATACACCTTTGGTGTTTTTTTGGTTTTTTTAAGAACAAGACAAGAAGCAAATATTCTAACTGCAGATAATTAATAAACAGGTCTTTAAAACCCAGTGGCATTATACTGACTTATCATCACTTCCTAAACTAAGAATATAAGAAATGCCCTACTGATTCAGATCAGGGGTTCTTCTGGTCTTGACATCTGTCATGAAGAGTGGAAATAGAAGAAACTATTTAATGAGAGCATGCAAACCAGACCACTTTCAATGGTTTGAAGAGAAGTGTCCTCTTTCACTCATTAACTAAAGAAATATTTATTTTCATCCTTCCTCCCCAAACATGTTTAGTTGAAATTTTTAATAGATGAAGTCAGCATTAGCTTCTCTTTGATCAGTTATTTTATTCACCCAGACAGGGCTGATTTGACTTCATAGCTAGAGAGTTACTCTGATGAGGAAAAGGAATTTTTACTATTTCCCTTTCTGTAAGATGACTACACTGAGTTCAGCGTACCAAATTAGATACCTGGATAGAAACTACTATGTATTAGAAAATACTACATATAATATTCCCCAGTGTGCCATGAGTGGATGATGCATGCTGGCTTTAGGACTTGTATTATGTTCCCTGCTATGCAGTATAATGGATAATTCAAAGCTAGCTAGAAATTTACATGGTATGTTTCATGATGTGCAGACAATGGTAAAAAAACATGTATTGTCTAGCCTTTCATTTTTTCCAAGAAAAGATTTGCTAGAACCCCATTTAAAAGAGCAGGGAGGTTTGGAGATGCTGGGGGAGGTTGGTTGGTTGGTTGGTTTGGTTTAGTCTTTGTTTTAGCTTTAACAACTCTGGCTTATAATCTCTGTATTCATGGAAGAATTGAAATTTTATTTGTTCAAAATCTGTGTTCAATGATCTTCAAGACAATCAATGTGCAAGACATTATAAAATCTGAAATATTAGGGGGGGGAGGTGTCTATGTAAATATAAATATGCACGCGGATATTTCCTTATTAGCCATGTAGCATTCTTAGTTTTACATTTCTATGAACTGGATGGTAGAATGGACTAAGTCACTTTTAAAACTCAAGCAGATATAGTAAAAGGCAGAGGCAAAAAATATCTTTCTTTTCCTTTCCATCATATCAGTATCACATTTACTGAAAGAAGGAGCAGAACTTACTGAATACAGAGCTTGAGTTATGACTACAGCTGCACATCCTTGCAGAAGTGTTCTTGAGCTCCCTGAACCTGATGATCACTGACACTTTTCTTCTGTTCCTGTCTTCACAGAAATCAAGGGCTGGGCAGCATTGCAAAACTATGACAACATGCTGATAAACCAGCCTCTTCCTGTCCAAGTCAGACCGGTTCTCTGTGTGTCATTTTTGTAGGCCATCAAGGAATGTGAAAGTTGAAACCACTTGAAGAGTTTTAAAATCCTTCCAAACCTTACCTGTGGTTTCAAACAAATGAGGGCCTGACATGACAAAGTATTTGAGCACACATTTAACTGTAAATACACAGATGAAGAAAGTGCCTCCGCAGTCAATGATTAATGTAACATGAGGGTGGAAAACTATTGGGAACTTTAAAGCACATTTCTGGTCATATTGTCAGCTCTGAGGGCTATTCTTGAAGTAGTCTGTGCCCCACTGAGTATCTTTTCAAAGAAGAGGAACAGAATCAAAATATTTTGGGTTACTTAAGACTGTATCAGTTTGAAAAAAAAAAAAAAAAAAATCCTTTCTTAATACAAGCTTTTATTAAACTGTGAGAGCACATCCTTTCTATTCACCTAGTACTGGAGGAGAATTTCATCCATTTAAAGAACAGGGCAGCTCTGAGTAGAAAACTATGCTGGAGTATTTTGCTATCTTTGAACCAATCAGATAATATAGTGGAAAACAAACAGTCTCATGTTGAATAAGAGGCTGGAATACTGTAGATTCTTTTTTCCTGGCTGTTACAGCCCTCCTGATACGGGTTGAACAAGCCTGTTAAAATTTCTTTTACTGTAAGTACTATGTGAAAAGAGAATATGAAGTGCTGGAAAGAGAAATTAATTAATGTGGTCCAGTTACTAAATTAATGCCACAGAATAGTAAATAGTAAAACATAAAGATGACATTTTTTCTCAAATAAAATTGAAAAAAAATATTCTCATCTACCTGTGAGACCAGCTAACTTTCATTTCTTCATTGTAGTACTTCAAGAAACACTGGAGCCTTATTCCTTCCTCAGTGCAAAGGATCTTCAGTGGCGAGGCTGACTTACCTGCATAAAATAGAATATATGCAGATCAAACAGGATAGTGGAATGAACAGGAAACAGTCAAATGGACTACTTGTACTGTCAGGACAAGAAAAATTCAAGATGTGGACCATGATTCTCAACTACCACAAAGAGACAATTGGTCACGCGTCTCAAAGGAGATCTGCTGATTTATATCAGGTGAAAGTTCAGTATGAGTTTATGGTTTTATTGTCATATACAAGCATTATGACTAGCAAGATCCATTGTGAAACAATAAGCTAGTCATGTAATTGCCGTGAAAGAGTAGTGTCATGATTCTAATTGCACAAAAAATTTATTCTTGTGCACCCCCTTTTCTTTTAGTAGAATGACTCCCAACTTCTCACTGGGAGCAGGACCAGAATCTCCTTCTCTCTGTATCAAGGTTCACTTACAAGTGGGATGTCGGAAGAAAATTATTGCTACAACATTGTCACAGTATCTAAACCAAACAAGCCAGGTGGAATAATACTTTGTTCCCTTTTAATAGTGTCAATTAGCAAGGTCAACTGCCTATTCAGAAACTTAATAACATGTCCATAATAATATAAGCATCATGACTCTCAGAGATTTCCCACTTACAATAAAAATTTTCTGCCTCAGGCTCAGATGACTTTAACATAAAAAAACTATGTGAAAATCCAAGACAGCATTTACTTACCACTGACTCTGCTCAATGCCAGAATTATATCATCGTACACTGAAGAGGAAAAAAAAAAAAAAAAAAAAAAAAAAAAAAAATATACCATCAAAATTCAATCCGAATATAGCTTTGTTATGTTCAGTTTAATTAAAGCAATATGGGAAATCTTCACATCCTTAGGCAAAGAAAACCATTAAAATTGCAACAGGTGTATGGGACAAATTGGAGACTGACTGTGTACAGCATATGAATTCTGTGCTGTGTCACTCAGTATCTCTGCTGTGTCTGGAGTCAGCTGTCTGCTGTCAAATCTTTGTCTTTGTATCCCTCAGGCCAGAAACAATAAAAGGTCATTAAAACTAGATAGTTCACATTCAGAGGAGAGTGCAGGGGAAAGAGAAATTATCACATTCTAGGTGAAAACAGTTTTCACCTGCTCCCTGTAGGTTGGCATTTGACAAATGTAAACCCCTTCAATAGCAAGTGAAAGAAAACAGGTATCATATCAAGCTTTTGAAATATCACAGAGCTGATGGGTTTGCAGAAGGGGAGAACCCTGGAGACAACAGCAGAAGAGCAGGGAACTCTTTCATAGCAGAAGAATCCTATTCAGTGTCATTGTGTAAGATGGAAAGGGAAAGGAAGAAGCACCAAAATCTGAAGAATGCATATTCAAGGCTGAAGAATTTTTATGATAGGGAAGACAGCGAAATGCATGAAGTTCAGAAAACACTACTTGTATATTTGGTCTGTATTGATCTGTATCTGCACATTTTTTGTCTCTGTTAAAATAAATCATGATTCAACTCTGTAACTGTCTGCAAACTCCAGTATGTTTCTACTGGCATGTTGACATGAGGACATGAATCGCTTAAGAACTCAGTCTGATATTCATCTTTTCCTCTTATTTCAGGTAATTCCCCAACCTGCTGAAAAAAAAAAAAATGTTAAGATCTTTGGTAAACTGAGTTAATTTTTGAACATGCCTTTCTCCCTCTATTAGGACCTGGCAAAAAATATTCATTATTTGGGTCAAATGTCTACATGCAGGTGGTCCACCTTGGCTTAGTTGGTGGGACCTAAGCAAAGAAGCCCAGGGAAGCTCTCTCTGCCCAAGTTGAGTAAAAATCATTTATGTTGGCAACAGATCAGTCTTTGCTATAGACTTAGAAGTAAACTAACATTTTTTTCACTGAACAAATTTAAATATATATAGAATTACAGTAGCTTACTGTGATATCTGATAACATATGAAACCTTATTTAAATGCCTACCATCAGTGCATTTTAGACTAGATTCTCTTACCCTTATTTGCATTTATTTTCATTTGAATGCCAATGCATCCTGAGTTTGAACTAACCTGCCCCATAAAATATGCAGTCTTCCAGGGTCCCATTCATGCTAAACTTCTCTGTTTATCCTTTATGTTTCAAGGCTAACTCCACCATTTAGGAGACCCACTGTTCGTTTTAACACTGCAGTTCATGTGGTTTTGCTGGTTGACATTTTCAAAGCTTCCTGGACCCACAGAATTAGACACTATGAATTCTCTAAATAAGCATTTCACTGTACACTTGCAGCACAGCACGGTCTTACCATACCTGAAGTATAGTCTCTGGAAGGACCCCTGACCATAAGATGGAGAACTACTGTACCTTCTGTTTATTCCAGTGGTCAGGATACCCCTTACTTGAAAATCCATAGACTAAGAGAATAATATCTGTGTATGTACCAAAGGACAGGAATGGAGGAGGTGGTTAATGAGGATGTATTGGATAGTGTGGGTCCTGAACATGACATAAATGGTATGGAATGAGGGGAGGAGATTGCACTGGTTTTGGCTGGGATGGAGTTAATTTTCTTCATAGCAGCTTGTATGGTGCTGTGTTTTGGATTTGTGACTGAAACAGTGTTGATGATAACACAGGGATGTTTTAGCTATTGCTGAGCAGTGTTTGCACAGCATGAAAGCATTTTATTTCTGTTCCTCAGACTGCCCCACCAGCGAGGAGGCTGGGGGTTGACAAGGAGTTGGGAGGGGACACAGTTGGGACAGCTGACCCCAACTGACCCAAGGGATATTCCAGACCATATGATGTCATGCTCAGCATATAAAGCTGGGGGAAGAAGGAGGAGGGGAGACTTTCAGAGTTATGATGTTGGTCTTCCCAAGTCACCATTACATGTGATGGAGCCCTGCTTTCCTGGAGATGGCTGAACACCTGCCTGCCCATGGGTAGAAGTGAATTAATTCTTTATTTTGCTTTGCCATCATGCACAGCTTTTGCTTTATCTATTAAACTGTCTTTATCTCAACCCATGAGTTTTCTTGCTTTTCCCCTTCCAGTTCTCTCCCCCATCCCACCAGGGTTGGTGGCAGGGAGGGAAGCGAGTAGTTGTGTGGGGCTGAGCTGCCTACTGGAGTTAACCTACAAAACAGCTTTATGATTTTACAATCAAAATAACTCTCAGTCCCCACAGACAGACCCACATCAACATATTCAGCACTTTGGTGCTTTAGGGGGGTTTGTAGACATTAAAGCTTAACAAATTTGAGAGAGAGAATGCTCTCTACAAAAGATCTCACATAAAAGGGGGTGTCCGTCTGATTAGAAACTTACTTCATTTCTTGCCTGTCAGAGTGCTAGAGAGTAACCATTACAATGACCAGCATCACCCCTCCTAAACTGGTGATCTGCAGTTCAGGCCTCTATAACATAAGAACAGAACTGAAATGCAAAGGACCCCAAAAATGTTTGCTAACTTGCCGTTTGCAAGGATAGGTCTTTGACACCTCTTGTGAACTTGCGGAGGTCATTATTTCAATATAGTAAACTAAATGTTACCTTTTCCTGATAATTCAAGAGTAGATACATCATGACCTCTATCATCTGATAGTGTCGCCTTATAAACGCCTTCATCTTTGCGAGACAGCTACAAGGAAAACACAAGACATTTACTGACAAACTTGATAATAGTACAACATTTGCTCAACCCTTGCATGATTTTCTGAATCAAACAGCATACACCATACCGCATTCTGGTTAAATAATCTTTCCAGAAATGAGATGGAAACTATGAATGGCTTGTGCATGTTTTTTATGGAGCTGTAGTTAGTTCTTAAGCCTAAAACATATTCTGATTTCAGTTCAACTGCCTTGAGAAACCATGTTTTTAGTCTTGTTCCAAAAAGACAAAAAGAGTTGATCCTGGTCAGTAGAAATTACAAGTGGTGTAGTAAGATGTAACAGAGGGCAACTTCAACACACACAAACTTTAGAAATGAAATTTTTCTTCAACCAAAATGATTACTTTTTTGAATCAATCTATGTAAAGCATAACAACAGATCTATATCCTTTAACTGTCCAGATAACAATTCAGTAGCTTTCATTCAAGCAGCAACTGTAGTCAAATTATATCTACGCTAAGTAAATAATGAATTCATTACCCTTACATTCTAAAATCTAACACAGTGATACTGCATTAAAGGCAGCAGGGGTTTTTATTTGGGGTGGTTTTATTTTAATTTATTTTAAAACCTGAAGGAAAATATATAAATAATTATATATAGAGTGGAGGTTATTTAATTGAGTCTTAGACTTATACAAGGCCACAAGCAAGTAAATCATAGTAGAAGCATCATATAATTGAATGACGAGTAACAAGAACAATTCAAGACAAGCAGAAACCACCCTCCCCCAAAAAAGTCTAGTCAAGAAAGATGAAGCCACTGGAAAGTCAGTATCCTTTTGCAAGTGAAATGAAGGAAGGAAATTAGAAGAATATGAAACCAATAAATAAATACATAAATTTAATGGAATGCACATTATGCTGAAAGCAGAAAAACTCGATCCGGGGAGGTTTTGGCACTTGACAAAGGCAGCAACTATGCAAGCTAAGGCTTCAGACCTAAGTAAGGTTGTCCTGTTTGCATAAAGATAAATCTTAAGAATTCATATACCTCAAACCTATTCATTTTAGGCAATAAAACTGAAACACTGTCAGAAATGAGGTGCTTGAACAAATTGCTAAATTAAGGAGCAATAAGAACTAACGAGATAGAGTTCACCTACGGACACTGAAGCAACTTAAGCATGAACTGTCTGAGCTGATAACAAAAATAGATACTCTTTTACCAGCATTAGTTACTCACCAGCTAATTGAAGGGTAGCAAATATGCTTTTTCTTAAAATGGTTCACAGAAATCATGATAGCTGGTTTAGTGCTCTGCCTGGCAAATCTATAGCGTGTCAAGCAGAAGCTGTCAATTCTAATCAGTAGGTGATACTGTACCCTGGGAATACTAAGGTGACATTGTCCCTTCTGCAGATCAGGCACCTCAGCGTCAATCCCAGAACCGTCCTTATACCACTTGAAAACAGTCTCCTTCTTCGTGTTCGCAACCTGTACAACAGAAAAGGCACATAAGCCTGGCTATGTCCTGAAGAAAGGTATCACAGGTAGGTAGTCACACAGGTACTTTCAACAGAAGAAGTCAATTTTTTTGTAACACATGTCAAATAAAGCTAAGTAAAAAACCAATTTCAACCAAGTCCTACTAAGCAAACCTTAGTCCTATGGTATTTATTTGCAGCACAGAACTGGTCAGAAGTATAGCGCTTACACCTTCAGAGCCCTGTCAAATCCTTAAAGGCAATCCTGTCAATCTCTTCCCTTAAAGGGTTTTGCACCCTCGCTATGTGGTTGTAGTTTTTCTAGAGAAATCTTTGAGAAGTATCTTTGAAATTAGAGCTGCTGAACTCTGCTTTATCTTTTTGTGTTTGTCGTGTCTCCAGAGAGCTGTAACACAGAACTCAGGCCCTATCTTAAAGGGTCTTCAGCCAATTTGCAGATTTATCCCAGCTACCTAAGCAATGTCTTCCAGGGCTACACTGCAGAGAGCAACAGAAATTATTATTCTGAAAGCATTTGAGACTTCAAAATTGTGAGCTGTACCAGATATCCTTTTTTTCTTCTACATTGTGTCCTATGAGAAGTACAAAGACTTGAGGAATCCTACAAATTGCAGTCTCTCCCAGCACAAAGGGGCTTCACAACATAGTGCAAATGCAGAGAAGTCGCTTGAAAGCCAGAATTTTGCTGTAGTAGCAGCAGATCATCTAAGCAATGCATAAATAGACTACAGCCATACCTCAAGTACTGCTATGATTTTGAAATATAAATTGTGTATTGGTGATGCTTAAAATATCTCTGGATGAATGTCCTCAAACTATGAATTCAAAGAAGCTAAAAGCCGAGCTCTTTTTAGAAATCCTGGCAATATATTTTATTTTTCTCCCTTTCAGAAACACTATGGTTTCCTTGACATCACTATGCCCATACCCTTCTAAAAAATCACAAAAATGCAATGGTATTTCTGTGCGTAGCCTGGATACCCAGTCAGCGTGGCTTTGGCAGAAGGACAGAGCTGGCAGGACATTTCTCAGTCCCCAGGCAGTTGCTTTAAAAAGCTTCCTTAAAAAAGAACTGAACAAATGGACAGAGGGCAGCCCAGAAGTTAATACAGATCTGCAATAGTTTCAAGTGGCTTGCTTGGAGGGAAAAACATGCACCAATTCCTAACCCTTTCATATTAGAGAAGTCATTCCATAGATGGACAGCTCTATGAAAGCTCTCTAGAGGAGACTAGACAAATAGGAGGGCCTCCTATTTTGACTCCTGAACATCTCTATAAAACCTGCTCAAATTAATCGCATATATTGCTGCTTAATAACCAGTGTGGTTGCTATGGATCTCTGACAGAGTATTTGAGATCACAACCTGGCCCAAAGCAATGCCTTGCTTGAGAAAAGTGAGCAGCATTTTACATTTACCAGTAACTACAAAGTGGCTATTCCCTGTAGTCATATGACATGAGTGACAATTTTATTTGAACAAAGCCTGAAGGAATAAGCCTTTAATGCTTTTCAAAAATTTTTCATCAAAGACTGTTAGCACTCAATCTGACAATAAATAGACTGAGTTTCACATGCAATTTGCAGTGCTGAAGTTATTTCATGTTGACATTTACTTTGAAAAGTTACCTTTTTCGCTGTTTAGCCACACACCAAAAATCTTGCTTTTAACAGACACAGTACAAATAAGGGTCAAAGTTATACAAGAGCAGGTAGCTTCTGAACATTCTGAAATTTAGAAGTACTTGGAGAAAAATGATAGTAGATGCTGGCATATGAAGAAAAATAAACACACAATAAAAAGCAAACGCCATCAAATTATCACTCATATGGACAAACATGTCCCACAGGCATGCAAGGGCTACAATGCCAAGAACAAGGTCATCAATCCCAGCTATTTCAGAATTAAACACTACGTCAATCAAAAGTCAATCAGGTCCAATCACATAGAAAATAAGTGATATGTGAGGTAATGTGTATTACTTTTGATATACTGTTTTATAACACAACCCATATTTGTTCATTATTACTGTTATGAACCTGAATCATACAGTCCATCTTCTGCCCTACACAAGCTTTCAGTTGGCCTGGTTTCCTAAGTCCCCTGTTTCATGCCACAGCCTTTGAGAAAGTCAAGGCAAAAAGCCCTCTCTTACAGGTACTTCCTTCACATTATCCCAGGCTCTTTCCAGAGGTAAAAACACCCACGACAATTATTTTTGCGCAGGAGCGCAGAACAGAGCCTAGAAGAGACCTGGCCCAAGTGCTATGATATGGCCTGGGGAAGCAGAGATTGTTCCTTAGATGTTTTTTATTAGCACAGAAATAGCCCAGGTCAGCCACACTTCTAACTCAAATGTCAGGTATCTGAGGTTTGTAGGACAAATCCAGGCTTTATTGTTTAAACTCTTCCTATGTACGAATATCAGTTAAGCAAGCATAAACAACAGTTCCATGTGAACCTAATGGCCAGTCACATACTAACAGTAACAAACATTGTAAGGTCAATGGCATAGTTAAAATGATGAGTGTGCAAACAGCCCATATCCTACATTTCATTTACATAAAATGTTCTGGCCCTATGAACACAAAGGACACTGGTGAAAAGCATATAATCAGACACTCAGCCTTTCACAGTTTCAGTGGTATAAACAGGTTTGACAGTCAAAGAAGAGAAGGATAATTTCAGATTAATTTGTAGAGAATTAACACTAGTATAACCGGTTCAGCAACATATAATTCCACATGTGAAGGAAAGGATAAGCAGGGTTCATGTCTGAGGCAAATGCATGTGGAGATTATAAAGTACGCCAGCTATGCAGCCCAGTACCAGCAAAGGTACCATCTGAGCTAATGAGTGTTGAGCCTTAAAATGGGGGCACACAGAATGGCAGCTTCACCACCCAGGCCAGTTCTGCTGGGAATAAGTTGAGGTTAAAGGTCTCCTAATTAGTGAGCAGAAAAAAAGGAAAAAAATTCCACAAATGTGCATGTGAATTGCTCATAATGAATGATTCAAGTTAGTCTAATTAAAAGCCAAAAACTTACTCAAAAGAAGTGGAGAAAATTAATACAAAAGAGTCCATATTACACGAAAAGGCAATGAAGAGGAGTTTGATGCCTGTTCAATTCAGTTAATTTAGTTATTCAGACCTCTAATTAGTCACTCTAGAAGAGCAACAAAAATGAAAATGTATCAGTTTAGAATGGCATATAAAGATGTTAATAGCAGAAATTACTCTGAATTCCGTGCACATTAGCATTAGTTAAGATTCAAAGGTCATTAGCCAAATATAATAAAAATCATGTTTTATAACTTTAATTCTAGAAGCCTTTGTTGCATGTTTGGTTACAGTTGATTAAATAACAGATGCTTTGGTAGAGGAACCTTTAAATCAGAAAATGGTGAGGAAAGAGTTTGAACTCTGGCTTTTGGATGAATAATTTGTTTAAATTATTTTTATGGGTCACAATTATTATAAAGAATTAGATCACCTAACACATTTAGAAGTCTTCTGTAATTTTTTTTTGTTTTAATGAAGAATACAGCAGAAGAGTAGTAAGTCAGAAATTTTGATTTTAAATATTTCTAAATAATAAAAAAAAGTTTTCACATGAAACTTTTAATTTTAAAAATATCAAAATCTTTCCTCATATTTCCTACCTCAACTTTAAATCAACACATTCTAACAAATTATTTCAAGTATATTTCCTCACCTTACAAGCAAGTAAAACTTCACATTCCTCTGTAACTTCCCAATACAGAAACTCTGAGAAGTGAGGACCTAAGAAACAAAATTGTTTTGAAGCATATGTTGTAGAATGAAGAGTATCAGAGAGATCCAGTGAAAAAAAGAAAAAGGATGACAATTATATTATAACATCCTTACATCAGAATGATGAGAGGGAACTCCTCAACTACCTGTGCACTAAAAGGAAAATCCTGTAGTAAGTTTTTATTGTATTGACCCAGGTGTCTACAGTACAGTTTAGAAACCTGAGGCTTATCTCTGTTTTTATGATAATTCATGTAGTATTCCAAAACGTAAAATGGTGAGACAGATTAATTTACTAAATATGTTTATGCCCAATTGCCAGCTAAGCATAGGAAAGAAACAGAGTAGCTACAAACAAGTGTACAAACAATGTATTTAATGCAAAGGGAACTGGAGAATAAACAAATGTATCCAAACACCCAATTAAATGGTCAAAGCAAAAATCCCATGCCAGACATTATTTGTCCAAATTATATAAAGTGAAAAAATGTATGAAACATTACAAGCAGAACAGGAACTATTCCTTTTCCCCACTGAGGCTCCAATTCTGCAAGTATATATATATATCCTTAAGTAAATTTACTGACATGCATCGCCTTTTTAAAATTATTGTGGTTACTCATGTCAGTAAAGTTATATGTTTTAGTGTCTGCAGGGTCAGGGCCCATAACTGCAATATCCAGACCTGGAAGGCAGTAAAGTCCCAGATTTTCACTTAAGTCACTGAGAACTGAAGATCTTGTGAGTTTATTCTGTAAGTGGTATAATTTCCTTCCTAAATCTATTTAAAAAAAAAATACACCCCCCCCCCCAAAATAGAAAATAATCGAATTACATTGCTTATGTAGAGAATTTTACCTAAGCTATTTAGAATAAATGCTTTTAATTATTATTATTACTTTCATCCTAAAAGCCATGTGCTTGCCAACCGAAAATTACAAACTAGAGCTCAGACTCAATTTTTTAAGCATTTCACAGTGATAGAATTCTGAATTAGGTATCCAATAGTAACTCTCACTTTCAGCTGCAACCAATATTGATAGCAAGTATATAACAAACTCTGTAACTGTATAGCAACTATGCAACAAATATACATTTAGTTCCTGGAATTTTGCCTGGACAGAAACCACAGGATCTGGTTTTTAATCTTCCTTGTCTGATGCTATGCTGTCAACTCTTCTGTCAATTATATTGAAGGGACAATTTGTATGCTTAAAAATAAATGTGCTGAAAAGTTTTGTTGGATGAGAGCCTACAGTAGGCACACTTCTCATGAATATTGAGCAGATAACCTCTTGTAGGGACTCCCACTTTATTTCTTAGTGAAAGTTCTGTCACAACCTGCATGTATCATATCACAATGCTGGAAAATAAGATCCACCAAGGGTTCAGTGTCTTCTCAAACTCTGCAATATACTCATCTTCTAATGAAATCAACAGAAGTTGGAAGCACTTAGTATTCACCAGGGATGCGTCATTAGCTGCAAACTGGGCCTAAAATCACCAGTCTACTCTGTCATACCTTGCTTCCTGAGAAATTCCTTTCGCTGGAGCTCAGACTCAGCCAATACTGCCTTGAATGCTAAATTTTAGAAGTGAATGAAAAATGAGTTAGTCACAAAATTACTCCAAGAATAACTGAAATTAATTTCTTCATCAGAGTCAAAGTTTCAATGTTTCAGTGAACATACCATCTCCAATGAGAACTAATGAAGACTGGTTCTTGGCCTTTCCATCTTGAATCTGTACTGTGTAGGTACCTTCATTGTCAATTGTAAATCGGTCCATCACCATTTCTATAATGCCATTTGAACGGTCACAATTTATTTTATGCCTCTGAAATAAACAATAACTTTAGCATAGTGTAAATTACTTATGTTTCCCTATTGAATTAATCATGTTTTATAACCCTGCCTCCACGCTCAATTTTCACATGTCCTTTTAATTGTAAACTATGGAAACAGGGCTGTGCTTGTATTTACTGTGGTACCAGATCCCAGTGGTGACAGAAACCTCTGTGCGCAGCTGCATTTGGAATCCTCGAGTCATCATAATACAGCTGGTTTGGATTTAAAAATAATAGTTTATGGCACCATGCATGTTTGAAGAAGAGCCTACACAGCCAGCCTTTAGCTGCATTACAGCTTCCAGTGCAGCAAGGGGTTTTGCTAGTCTGCTTTTCACTGTTTGTGTCCTTTTTGTGTTTGCATTCTATTAAATATTCCAGAAAGATAAATTATTGGCACGCATCATCAAGGAAACAGAAAAATGCAAGCATATATTAGACAATACTTGAAAAATATGTGTTCTGAATTTGCAGGTACTATTTTAGATACAACCACCTCTTACTAAGTAATACCCTCTTTCATTCAGTGAGTAACAACCATGAGGACTGTGTGTCTCACTAACAGTGATGTTGTTTGACTCTCAACTAATAAATTCTGAAAGCAAAGTAAAAATAATCCACAGAAGTTACCTGATTAATACTTTTAGGCAACCAATGTGGCCGAGGATGTTACACATTAACTGTTCCATTCATGATGGGACAGAAAAGTAAATGTCACCATCTAGAAGGAGTTCTATGCAGTAAACTGTTACTCTTAAAAGGAGACAAGATGCCTTATAAACAGAATGTTTTGATTAACCTTTTTATTTGACTCCAAAACTAAAGCCTACCTAAAGCCACAGGTAGATTAAGTTTAGGAAAGGGGAAAAAGAAGGAAGGGGAAAAAGCTAGTAAAAATACCACTTATTAAACTCTCTGGGACTATTTCCTTAAGTGGAAGAACCTTTAAGTACTGATCCAAAATTAGTAGGAATGACCCTACAGATACATCTGCTTCAGCTTTGAGGGACACCTCCTGGCCAGCCTCAAGAACAGATTCACTGTTGTATGGAAAACAAGCCTGGAATAATAGTGTAGACATAGCCAAGATGTTTAGTATTCATTACTGGTACTTTCAAATGTACAAATATTACTAGTTTAAATCTTAATGGGGTAACTGAAGAATGAAGAAAGAGAAAAGATAATGGAATTAACAAAGCAGTAGCCAACAGATTGATTAGGAGAACAATTTATTAAATAAATTTCTTAGAGGGAAGGGACTGAGGTATAACATTTATATAAAATAACAGGAGAAAATGCTCATATAATTTGGATATGTGCTTTCCCATATATAGTTCAAAGAAGGATAAAATGTCAAAGAATAAGACAAGTTTTTATTAATCAGGAAATTAAGTAGAAAAATTACTTATGTAAGAGTTCATCTGTAAGAGTTGAGGGGATAGGCTAGGTAGGTTAAAAAGAGAAGTTATAAACTTCACCAAACTATCAAAAAGTGCAAATTCAAATTCTCGCTTACAGTCTCTTGCCCACAGAGGTCAAGGACAACACTTGCATTCATTTCATGAGTTCTCAGGGAGAGTGTTAAATTGAAATTTGCCAGAAGCAGAAAAAGAAGAGCAAGATGTAAGTTTTAATCTGATCATTTATCATACTTCTAGAATTATTTTTTATTTCTTGCTTTCGGGTAAAAGAAAAAAATATTAAAAGATTAAAATGACAGCTGATTAAATGAGGCCCAGCTCATGCCATTCTCAGATTATTTTGAAATTTTACTGAAACCGCTCCCTTTTAGGACCTAGAAGGAAAAATTTATCACTTCAGCCAATGTCAAGAATCAGACTACAATTCACCAGCATAACGGTCTATTGAACATGTTCAGTGACTGTAGCCCAGTCTCCAGGCAGGTTTTAGAGTGTAATTAGGCTTCTAACTATTGCCATTATGCAGCAAGATGAAGTTCAATGATTTTATGGGCACCATAAATACTAGGCTTTTACGTGACTTTCCACAAAAATATCATCAGTCTCCAAACGTAAATGTCACCTGTGGGTTACTAATTAAAGAGGTGAAATAATGCAGCTCCACTTCAAGACTCTCTCTGATGCCAACACTTCCAAAACATACGCAAACTAAAAATAGCTCATTCTGTTCCACTAACGTTGCCAAGACAGAATATTGTCATTTCAATACATCCTAGTCACTAATATTCAGGTTTTCAGTGCTATAGTTTATTACTTCTTTAAGAAAAACAGAAAAGTATTTTACTCAGAAACACTTCTTCTGCTTGTCAATACGTAATTAAAGTAAACGCTTTTTGCTTTTCTATGGTATAAAAATGCTGATAAGCTTCTCTAGCCAAAACCAGGCTTTGCATCCTCAGGAATAAACTAAACCTTTCAAACAGGTGCACTGGAGGTAGATTCCTCACAGGAAAAGATATGTCCAGTGCTATACTTTATTCCCAGTAGATGAACTGTACTCCAGCCCTGCAAAGGCATGACCTTGCTTTCTTCCCAGCCCCATCTGACCACTTTTTTGTTTCTCTTTCTATGAAAGGTCTTCCTAGAGCTATAAAAATGCATTAAGCTGGTGGCCTGTCCTTTCATCTCCATGTAGCCATTCAATGCCCATTTACTACCTAGGCCAAAATCTAAAAAAAAAAATAAATAGAATGTGACACCATCTAAAAGTTTTATATCTATGACTACTGTTGCATTGTCAAGTGCCTCCCACATTATATGTAAAACTAGTAGTAGTAGCCTCAGAGGGTCTTGCTGGTTTGGAGTCCAAAACTGTACTTGAACCAGCTTTTTTGTCTTGAGCTATTTTACTAAAATATTTGTGCACTACTTTTCATCAGATGTGTTTAATAGTGGTCTGTGTCTAATTTCTCCTTCTCTTTGCCTGTTGGTTGTCTAGCTACCCAAAATGAATACGAACTTCTGAGCGTTAAACTTTGCTCTCCTTTTTTGGTATGAATAGGCTCACTCTGCAACAGGAATTCTATACTGCAAAAAAGATTCAAGTTAAAGATTGGCATTCCTTTCAGTTATTATCAGACTTTAATAACATGTTTTTAAGCAACTATAAAAATAGTATACCTATTAATACATAAAAGTTTACTAAAGAAAATCACATATATATAGTATTTCATATGTACTTACATCACTGTTTTCAACTTCTTTATCATTAATAACAAATCTGAAGGTAGAATTTGGTGATAAACTTTCAGCCTGAATCCAGAAACGAACTTCTCCTTTGTCAAGAACCTCATAAGCTAATTCTGATTTCAGAGGTATTGCTGTAGCAAGAAAAGCAATCAAAAGTCAATAATATATGAAACCTTGTGAGAAAAAGGACTATTGTAAAATATTAGTATCTCCCTATTATTTATGGAATGCTGGATATAGAATAAACTTTATGCAGGGAAAAGACATCTAATGCAGTCTTCGGCTGATTTTTAAATTAATTTCTCGAAGGGAAAAAAGAATTTACACCTTACAGTTTGCACAATGCTTAAGGAATTGGCTAGTAGCAACCTATAGTTTATTGTCAAAGTTAAACTTCAAAAGAAGTTTAGGCAATGATGATTTTATTCAATGCAAACTGATATTCTTCTAATTGAACGGAAAGATAAGGAAGCAGGTTGTTCCATGAAAATGAGCCTGCCCTTGTCTCAGGAAGAACCTTTTTGGAACTCCAGTCATTTGTATGTAATTATATTTCTTCTAGAAGTATCAAATAGATTCAGATCTTCAACTTACTTGGATTCTTTATTTCATTGCTTAATGCCAACAAACGTTCAAACTCTGAAATTAAGAAAAAGAGTCATGTTTTAATTTATTCTGAAAAATACAGTCAGAAAACAAGTGTCAAAGAAGGTACATATCAGCATCAGCAGATAATCTCCTTAAGTCTTATATGTGAAATACCTAACCCTCTTCAGAAAGTGATGACTAAAAAATAACATTTGAGAAACTTAAAATTCTGATACATGGATTTAGTGAGTGTTTCTATTTTGTGCATTTTCATACACACTCACTTATGCAAAAATCCAAAGAAAGAACGAAACCTATTTTAAACTCTCTATGGGATTTAAATGAAAGATGGGAGACAATAGCTTCTAAATAGTGTTTGAGGTTCCTTTATGTGCTGACTTCCTTTCCGACACTGTACCTGAAAAGCTTGTTTTACTGTGGCAGGAAACAAGATTGAGGGCAGGTTAGTCTGAAAAAGGTACAGAAAGTCCTATTTAATGCACTAAATCCTCATGAAGGCTGCGCAAGAGTCTAGAAAGCACTTTGTTAGATTTTCATACTAACCCTATTTATCATATTCATTACTAATAAAGATTTGGAAGATTAACATTACTGCCAATTCCAACTTTACAGATAATGTAAAGACCAGAGGAAATTAGCAAGCATTTATGACATGGTTGAGGATTTAGCAAAATTACAGGAGAATTTATAGCATTTGAGGAAGTAAATGGGCAGTGAAATAATGGTTTTCAGTGTAGAGATGCAAAATCTAACACTTGCTCATAGATCCAGTACAAATAAAAATGTAATTTTGAGTGACATATATGACCAGGGAAGACATGGGCTAAGTGTGGGATGGGAAACACCTTTAGTGGTCTTCTATAAAATAACCTCCAAAGGTAGGACTGATGGTGACAAGACCTACAGACAGCTTTCAGATTGATGCCTTACAACTAAGCCAAAGGGAAGTTGTCATGAGCAAATCCATATCTGTCTTTTCCTACAGTATTCATTGGAAAATTAAAAATATTACAAGTTTAGCTTTCCTAGAAGAAGCAGATATTGGTAATGACTAAGAGTCCACATAAGTGGTCCATGTCCTGGAGAACGATGTTTTTTGTGTCTGCACATGGATTTCTTCTCAACACCTACTTTGAATGGGAGGTTTGACGTGTTTCGTACTGTGATAAAAGTCCTGCCTACTATCAGACTCACAGTCTCATCTCCTCTCCTTAAATGACTTAGAAGGTAAGTAGAGGGATTTTCATGCTTAAGGAACTGGGCATAGCAATCACAGCCTGTGGACTGGGAAAGCACCAAAATAATTTTTGTGCTATTTAAAAATAGCAAAGTCCCCCCCGCTTTGCCTTTCACCTCAGCACCTCTCATGCTAAACCAAAGTCAGACTGAAGCAAATTCATTGCAACTCCAATGAAACAAAATACCTACAATGAAATAAAGCAAAACTAATCTAAATTTAAGCCAAAAGATAATTTAACCCTATGTATTCAGATCTAGTTAAAGCAACAACATTTTTCTCACATTCTTCTTACTAATTCTCTGCAGCTCAGTTGTATGAAACTGTATCTGGAGCCTCAAGGTCTGTCTCTATATTAGGCTCTTTGGTAAGCACAGATCTGATTGATAGTAGCTTTACAGCTAACAGAAAACCAGTTATTATAAGATGTGAAAGGCTATGAAGTCAAAGCACAGCAAAACTCAAATACAAGAGAAATAGATTCACAACACAGTGAAAAAAGCAACACTTTTAGACTTTTAACTGACAGTGTAACAGGTATTTGCGAACAGTATTATAGTCCCAGCATAAAGAAAACAATTCTAATTGGTCATATTCTTTATCTTTTTTTTTAAAGAAAATATTTCCTTAAGTTATCCAAACTTTCATTATTGTGATAATCAGAAAAATATGTAATCACACAAAGCCTGTTGTGCAGCCTTTTTTGTTTTTCCTTAATGCATAGGAAAGAATGTGAGAGTTGTGGAGTTCTTTTTTTTTCTTGGACAATTTTTAGTGCAGTTGAGGTGATAAAATGAAGAAAGACTTAAGATGGTAATGACCTTACCTTCATCATCCATTACGAAGCTGGATGAAACCCCATCTGTGTCACTAACTGAGATAGAGTAAGTTCCCAAGTCTGATTTATCAGGATTTTTGAAGTACAGCTTAGAACTAAAATCATCAATAAAGAAGGATATAATTAGCAGGGTTTCTCATGACATTGAGATTTTTAACAGGACAAACTTCTAATAATTTGATAGACTGGCATGACTTACTGATTTCCTTTTGTTTCAATCTTAAACTTATCAGAATCATCAATCTCCTCATATGATTTACCCCACGCAAAATGAGATGCATCTGTAGCTTCTTTGCACTCAAAAGCCAGGTAAATATTACCCTCATCATCCACACCTGAAAAGATTTCTTTTGTTCCTGCAAAATAGCAATCAACACAAATGTCAAGGCTGCATTTTTCTTTTGAGCTGCAATTCAGAAATTACTAAAGCCCATGCAAATTTTGTCCATCTTCACTAACAGATACTGATCTTTCTTGCAGATCTTGAAGCGTGTTTATGTCATATGCTGACTCAGCAACACATACTGGCAAGATTCTTACTCTACACAAAAAAAAGGAATACTAAAAACAATAAATTCTTATTAAGAAACAAATCTATAAAATGAAACTGAATGTGAGAATATATGAACAGTTTAAGTAAATTAATTTTTATCACTCTTGAAGCATTAATGTGTTGTCATACTTCTTTTCACTCACAGCAAGTAGCACTTTTGTTTATGAGAATAAAAACTGAAATAACTGATTATCAAATATTTCCTGCAGTAAGTAAAGCAAAAATTCTTGACAGTCCCTCTGTATCCACATGACTTTTTCTTTAAGTTTTAAGGCTAAGAGCTTCTTAACTCTTGAAATACTTACCTGTGCTACAGTATCGAACCAGATTGATTAAATTCACTTCTAAGTATTTCAGTATTTTAGAAGCAGAGGAGGTAAAACAGTTCATTACCTGGCCGTGCCTCGACAAGCACTGGTTCAGATATCTCAGATGACTTGCCTACCCCAGCATCATTCACTGCACGAACTTTGAAAACATAGGTATGACCCTCATGTAAATCAGTGACCTTGAACAAGATGAAGAGCAAAGCCAAATTAAAAAACAATCTAAAGTCTTTTGTTTACTTATATGAAGATATTAGCAGAAGCCCAAATTCAAATACACATCTTTGTTGTACTCAATCAGATGTTTTTAGAACTCAGTTTTGAATTAACACTAAATGATGAAAATGTTACCTTAAAATAGCGCTTTGAAGTAGGTTTGTCATTAGCAGTGATCCAGTCTTCTGTATCTACTTCCTTATAGTCCACTAAATACCCAGTAATAGGGCTTTTGCCTTCATACACGGGAGCTTTCCACAGAAGAACCAGTGATGTATTTCTAACTTCACAAATCGTGAGATCATAGGCAGGACCTAAAATATTTCAAATATTGGAAGTTCACTTCAATATAATACAGTTTTGCAAATTGGCCCTGTAGAGGCTGAAATGCACCACTTTAATTTTGTTTTGACTGTGTTTGCTTTCAAAAATCTCATCCTCTACAATAAACCTGGTATATGTGGTATTTTGGTTGTTTTCCCCTCATGGCTGCATACAGCAATACCTGCTTTATGCAGTGAGTGACGTTAGTATTCTGAAACATACATTCTTAGCTAGATCTCAGTAACTTCATTTTAAGGAAAAGTTATTCATGTGGAAAATCCATGCAGTTTAAAATTTTCCAACAAGCAACAATAATCTTGTCTATTATTTAATTCACCAGTCCTACATCAAATCTGCTTCACTGAGCCTGACTCAGGTTCATAACTTAGCACCAGGATTTTTATTTTTTGTTGGTATACATGAACCACGATCCATCAGACTAATCCAAAACCACTGGTACCAGTGGACTTTGGATCAGGTTTCTTGTTCCCTGACAGAAGAATTTTTCATTGTGATGTGGAAAACGGTAGCCAAGAAGAACTTCTTAAGAGGATATCTGTTAGGAGAACTATTTACACCAAAAACATCCTGCTGCTCTATGAATAAGTGAGAGTTCATACCTTTGCAGCTATCCAGTTATGTTCTCCCTACTATACTTTCCTTCTCCTTCACTTAACTGTTCTGGTGTCATTCAGTTTAACTTGTAGCATTTATTTTTTACTATACTCTTAATATTTATTTATACTAGTAGACTATAAAGCATAATTGTAACAGTTTCCTACCATGCTGAAAACACCCATGACAGAATACTGATATTTAGCAAAATTATGTAGCTGGAAGCTTCCTTTTTGTGCTTTAAATTTAGAGTAAGGAAACCTGAAAGTACCTGAGACTTAGGGATTTTCTCAGTGCTGTCAGTTTGGCCTAATTTAAGATATTACTTTTCCCTACAACACATCTCACCATTTAAAATAAAGAAGAGTAGAAAAACCTTACAAATAAACCTGATTGCCATTCCAGCCCACATGATGTTAATGAGTAATGAATGAACATGAAGGGATGATACTCAGCAAATATACAGCACAAAACAGTAGAAAAGTGTTTCTCCATAGTGGATAAGCACATTTCAGAAAAGAAACATATAAGTACCTGTTGCAGACCTTGTGAGGATAAATACTAGATTTCTCATAGAAAGACTGCAATTTTCAAGGAGCCTAAAGTCTTCTCTCAGGAGTCTTTAAAAATCGCAACCTAAATGTCTACATACCCACAGATAATTAAAATTCCACTGGCAGATGCACATGCTAGAAATCTAGACAGTAGAAAAAATGTGTAATGAAGTATATTCTATTCTGAGGATTCTGAGACCCCAGATGTTTCATTTTTTTTGAAGTCATGTAAAATAATTTATTAGCTATCATTGCTAACTCACAGAGGCTCACAGAGATACCTAAGAGTAGAGTTCTGCAGAAAGATGAAATAATTATGGGTTCTGGGCAAGGAATCCATCACTCATGCTGGAAATCCTGCAAGGGTTTTTTGGCCTTTCTAAGGAAACCTCCCTTCCATATCAAAAGGTGGAAGAATATTTCGTTGACACTGGGAGTATACTGCAGTCACATTACATTAGTCTTCAGTATCTTCAGCAAGTCAGGGAAGAGGGTTGGCCTCTTTCTCCAGTCTTAAATCTCAATTATTTCTTTTCATTATTGCTAAGACATTGTTTAAAAACGTATTCTAAAAAAAGCTTGTGAAATATTTCAATAGGTTTGGCAATTTGGGAGGGGATGAGGAGGTTGTTTGTTTGTGGTGGGTTTTTTTAAGCAGGAAGAATGCAATACTCTCTGTTCAAGTATTTTCATAATGAGAACAATGTAATCAGCCAAGGAGTAGAAAGGTCAGATTCTTCATTATGAAAATGGAAATTTCACTCTCTTCATTTCCTGAAAGTGCCTTTTATTTTATTTCTTTATATATCATTTAAAATGAAGGATAATCTTCACTTGTTTACACACTAGGCAATTTCACTGATGTTTTGAAAACACTGTAGAGTATAAATCACAGATCCTTTCTCTAAGGAAAATAATTGTTCCACGGATGATGCATTTATACTAAATATTACAAGATATAAGAAAATGTAATTAACACAAAGGGAATTAAGGTCAGGAGATTAAACGTTTTGTTATTCACAGCTTTGCCATGTCATTAAATCCAGAAGGTAAGACTTATGAACTCAGAAGAATTTAGTTAGAAAACACAGAGAACAACTCTCTGGCAAGCAGTTTTGCAGAAAAGAATCTGGGCATTAAAAAGAAGTAAACTTGGAACCTAGCATAACAGTGTAATTTTTTTAAAAAAGACAAATAAAAGGGGATTTGTAAGCAGGCAAATAGTTGTAGGTGGTGTGGAGTTACCATTTCTCTGATCAGCACTGAAAAATCTTTATTTGAAATGTCTTCAGTTTGCACCCTGCCATTCAAGAAAGATATGAACCAACTAGAAAAAGTTCAAAGAATAGCAAAACTTTATTTATTTAGAGATAGGGAACACATGATTTATGGGGAAGGTTGCATTAACTGGTTTTTGTTAACTTAAGTGGAAAGCTAGGGGTCTGATAAAGTCTTTAAACACATAGAAAAGCTGTTGCAAAGAGGAAAAGAATAAACTCTTCTTCATGTCCTTGGAGGACAGGACAAGAAGCAAACAGGCTTAAATTGCAGGAAGAAAGATCCAGGAATATTAGAAAAACTTTTAATCTGTAAGCATAGTAAGATTAGGAACAGATCCTGTCCAAAGAACCTGGACTTTTTCATAGGTAGAAGTCTTTAAGGATAGATTACACAAGCCTCTGTCAACAAGATAGGTATAGCTGATCCTGCATGTGGGCTAGAAGTTGAATTAGATGACATTTGAGAGTCTTTCCTAGCAAATGATTCCACAATCTTACCAAATTGTTTCTTGTTCCAGGCAAGAATTACTTTTTTCATATAGCATAGAAAAGAAAACTGAAATTTTCCTGCTGCCTTATGCTAATTATGCCTTTTTGAAATCACCGAAAATTCCAATAGTTTTACAAAACCAGATTGAGGGGTTGGATTTTTTTTTTTCTTTACTGAGAACATAACTGCATGAACATTTGTGCATGAAACAGATGTGTGTAGGTGTCAGACAGCTCCTGATGACATAAACAAGTGTTAGAATGTATCCTTAATTGCATACCAAAGCTCAATGTCATAAATAGAACTTGATTTAACAACACAGCAGTATTTTACAGCATTTTGGGGAAAAGAAGGTAGAAATATATTAAAGTGGTAGGTGCCTGTGTTTCTGTTACGGGCTGTACTGTGACACGCTTTGTTTAGGCAAATCAGTACCAGACATCAGAAATAGCTGCAGCAAAAGTGTTGCTTGGTATGAGCGAGGGCAGTATAAAATAAGCAGAATGGGCCTTCAAAAACCCTTTCATAGTTTATTTACAGAACTCGAGCATTACTGAGGGGAACCAATTCCCTAGATGTCTAACATTTAGGCACAAATTCATATGCTCACATGAGGTAGGCTAAAGTTTACCTTTATTTTGCTGTGGGTCCTGAATTCACAATACTTCTTATTTAACATTTTCTACAGTTAGCATTGCAATTAACAGTCTTCAGCTGCATCTACACTGCTAAATTACAGACAACCTAAACACAGGTTTAAGTACTAGCACGCAGTCATTCCTACTGTATGTTCGTTAGCACATTTGTCCTAACACCTGGCTAATACTAATCTCTCAGGTGACACCTAGGTTCTAGGGGAATCTAGGGGAAACATATGAATAAGGGCATACTAGTTGAGACTGGGAGACTTTAGCTGTAAAGTGTGAGCTACACGGTGTTACTTGCCTCTATGTCAAGAAACAGGCCCCTGTTGTGTCTTATTTATGAGCAGAAAACTATAGTTTTGGAGTCTAAAACTCCAGGAATATTCTTAGTAGACTGCAATTATGGTGCAGAGATGCCTATATGTCGTACAGGTGCTGAGGGTGAAGTGGAGCTTGTAGGACCGAGGGTGAAGAGCTGATAGTCTGAAGGCTGAAGCCTTCCTGCTCGGAGCTGATGTGGGCAGTGAAAGAAGGAGACACTCAGCAAGCTAAGTAAAGGTCACCCACTTCCCAGGACATTCCATGTCATCAGTCGGGATGTGGAGGTAGCTTTTACTAGGAGATCTCAGAAGCAATGGCAATCTCAACAGGGAATATGGCAGAAAGTAACCAAAAGACATCCAGCAGAGTTTGGTTGGAACATTACACTGACTGTGTTTTAAGGAGTTGATATTGAAGTGAAGTTCTTGAGGAACTAATAGACTTACCAGGTTCTGGCATAGTCCAGGCTTTACACTTAAAATGCTCACTGGGATCTGAAGGTTCACCTATTCCAATCAGATTTGCAGCAGCAACTTTGAATTCATAGAAGGCACCTTCTGTCAAATCCTCTACCTTTTTTGAGAAAACAATTCAACATATCAAAAGCTATGATTTATATTCTTTTAATAAATTAAATACTTAAAAATAATTGTTGTGGTTTAACTCCAGCTGGCAACTAAGCACCATCCAGCCACTCACTCACTGCCCCCCACCCAGTGGGATGGGGGAGAGAATCCAAATAAAAAAAGTAAAACTTAGGTTGAGATAAAGACAGTTTAATAGGACAGAAAAGGAAAGGAAAATAATAATAATAGTGGTAGTAACAATAATAATAATAGAATATACACAACAAGCGATGCACAATACAATTGCTCACCACCCGCTGAACAATGCTCAGCCAATCCCTGAGCTGCGGTGTCCCCTGGCCAACTCCCCCCAGTTTATATACTGGGCATGATGTCATATGGTATGGAATATCCCCTTGGCTCATTTGGGTCAGCTGTCCTGGCTGTGTCCCCTCCCAACTTCTTGTGCCCCTCCAGCCTCCACTGGCAGGGCAGTATGAGAAGCTGAAAACCCCTTGACTTAGTATAAACGTTGCTTAGCAGCAACTAAAACATCAGTGTGTTATCAACATCCTTCTCATCCTAGATCCAAAACACAGCACTATATCAGCTACTAGGAAGAAAATTAACTTTATTCCAACCGAAACCAGGACAATAAGCTTTGGTTAAATAATTATCAGGCCTTACTGCTGTGCTGGAGTACTGGAAGGATCTAATTTGAAGATTTTACTCTTAAACCAAACACACGGCAGAGATATATGTTGTACTTCCATGCCACATCATCCTAGGAATAACAGCACTCAATATATTGGCATGAGAGGCTGTAAAATGTTAGAGCAAATGTCCAGGGAACCCACTCAATGAATAACCACTAGCAGATACTTATGGGTGAGTGTTCTAACATGAAATACCTTTGCTTATGAATGAAACAGCATCACTTACAAATAGTTATTCATAAGCCGTTCACTTAAGTAAGAGTTCAAATGGTGTTTTGGTCTAAAGAGGTCATAATGGACTGACCAGAGAAGAAAAGAAAACAACAGGAAACTAAAGGAAAAGCCAATCCAATTCGTTCCGCAGTGTGCTGATATAACTCTGGGAAAGATTCTCTTGGTAATTTTTTCTGGCTTGTACGCATCTTTCTCTTAATATTACCTACCATTACAAAGTGAGGAGGTAAGCACTGGAAATAAGATGACCAGACTCCATGCTACACCTCTGCAAATGTCCCTGATAAATGAACCCTGACTTATCTAATCACCACATCACCATCTCAGATTTTGAGGTCAAGGTAGACAAGCTGTAAGGCATAATCTTCTTGACACCCTGAGCGCCTCATGGTAGCAGCCCTCTTCCATCCTTCTTCTTCCAGAACACCTAAATACACTAAACAAGGCTTCTACACCTCGGTCCTCTGCATAATTTTCCCAAAGTTATATTTAAGCATCTGTCTCAAGAGAAAGAGGCAGCTGAGAGTTGTACTTCCAGTGGAGATACTGAACAGTTTCATATTTTCATCAATAAATAAACTATAACTATATTCTCTGGGAAGATGTGAGACAAAAAATTATTTTGATGTGACTTTTTAAATAGTAACAAGCATACGATGGGATGGTAACAAACATGATGGGGCAGCATCAAATACAAGACCAACGCAAACAATGTCAACTAGGGAAAGTCAGGCACTAATACAATTTAGACAGAATTTCCTGAAAATAGAGAGCTATATAGTGTGATTCACAAGAAAGAATAACAGTTCAGCCTGTAAAAATGGTTTTGAGATCCCAGGTTTTTAAGGGAAAGAATATTTGTGGGGTTCCCATAGAATTATTTAATCAGAGAGGGTTAAACCTTTAGTGATTGCCCGATACTGTACTGTATATCTCAGGGCCTTCTCCACTTGCAGCACGTCATAAAATCTTCTGTGCTACTAAAGGCTGTCTTGCTGTTATTTCCCATCAGTATTTCAGATTCCAGTCACTCAAACTAATGTATGAAGATGCACCTTCAGGCACAAATACAGTTACTGTCAGGACTGAGACTTAAGTATCCGATTAATTAAACTCTGAATGGTTTCCCTTAATTTACATTATTCATTTGTTTACAAATGCATTAAAAAATGAAAATATCTGGAAAGCATTGCTTAGTATTGCCCTTTCATGCCTATCTTACCCACCCTTTTTATTTCTCAACATCCATCTGTTATGTCAGAGATGCCAGTTATAAACTCCCTCACAAGCATACATACACCTGAGTATTGCCGGCTGCCTTCTCTGCATGAAACATTCTTCCTGAGCTCATCTGCAGCATTATTTTCTACTTTAGTGTCAAATATCTGCTAAAGACTTACTTCTGCCCTGAGGCTTATAGGAAAGTTGCTGACTTGTGGAAATAATTTTAAGAAGAATTTGGGAATAAAATCTGATTGTTTAACTTTTAACTTAACAAGCATCAGATTGATTAATTACTTGCTATATCCTATCTTCCTAACCGTTCCTCGTGGAAGTTCACATCAAAATTTTCCTTTTTTAAGAAACATTGAATACATTGTAAGTGCAACCAGAAGTAATTTGTTTCAAAACTAAAATCATCTCTGTGGTTCTCTGGAAAGGAGGTGATGAGGCATAATGCTACGTTTATTAATATACTTCCCTTTCCAGCTGAAGGCAGATTTTGAGAGTAAGAACAGGGACAGTTACATTTGTCCTGAGCCCATCTCCATGTCATTTACAAGTCTTCAGTTCTACAGACAGCACAGTCATCTATCCTGCTAAATGCTTCCATCCTTTCTCTGCATGTTATTACAGTGGTGATACATATAGTGCTCATTAATGAATATAGTTTATGAAGCATTTTATAGCTCATTTTGTTCTTTGTGAAAAATGTGCTTCACACCTTTTTCCTCAAAAATTTCCTCATCTGAATGGCCTTATTGGTCTTAGAATTTCATAGCAGGGGATGGCACTGATGCTGTACCCCAGTTTTTAGGCTTGTTACATTCCAAAACGCACAATGGAAGGGACTGGGTTTTTTGTAGTAAGTATTTAAAGAATTTCTGTGCAACAAAGTAGAACTCTGCCAAAAGCAAAGAAATAGTACAAAACAACTCCAGAAGGATAAGGATTAAAAAGTACCAACCGTATAAATTGTCTTGGTAATAAGGGAAGAATTTACTTCATGCCAGTTTTGATGGTTAGCTTCCCTTTTATCCATATAATAACCGAGGATTGGTGAACCTCCACTGTACTTCGGTGCTTTCCAGCCAAGAGTCATTGAATGACCATCACAGTTGAGAAGTGTGATACCATGAGGATATGACGGACAAGCTGTAAGGAAATAAGCAACCTGAGAGTTAGGACCGAGTCTAAAACAATGCAGTGTAGAAGTTGTTTAGCACTTTTTGTATTGCTTTTGTTTTCTGCAGCATACTGCTAGCAGTTGCATATCGGTAACAAAGTAGTTATAAAGCTGCTAATCAACATTAATTTTATCTCCAAACATAAATGTGGAAGCTTTTGAAACAATAGAAATAGAAAATGTTTAGACATTCACTGGCTTAACCTATGTTGAGGCAGAAGAGACATTTCCTTCATGAGTTTACCTGCATGAGTTTACTCCCATCTGTAGCAGAAGCAGAAATGTCACCCAAACATCTTCCTAGAGATGAAGAAAACTGTTTTCCTGAGCTTTTTACACCCCTACTACTAGCAAACACCCTTTCTAGCAAGCACAGCTTTGTATTTGCCGTCTGTACATGAAAGTTTGCCTGGAGATAGCCCTTTCTTGACCCTATTGTGCTGCAGTCAGTACAGGCTAAGCTCCTGCCCCTAAAGCTCATCTGATCTTTTCAGCTGAATTACCAGCATAACTTGAGAGAATGTGACTTACTTACCTCATTCAGGAAAGAATACGTTGGCAGAGGCCTTTAATACTGTCCCTGATCTTGTAGCTGTTCTAGTGATCAGCATGAAAACAGATAGTAATCAGCAGAACTGGTCTTTTGTTCTTTCTTTCAAATGTGCTGTCATACTCAGAGGCCATAAAACATGGCCTTTGCAATTATTACCACTTCTTGGCAAATAAGAATGATCATAGCAAACTCCTATAAATGCTCTGAAAACAAAACTACAGAAAAATTCTGTCCATGCTAATGTAAGTCACCTATAAATAGTCCTGCTAAATTCCTGTTAAGGCTGCCAAAATGGATACAAGCCATCCACATCCTGTAAGTGTGTGTAAGATCCATGTGCTCTGTGTTTGGTGACATACCCCATGCAACCCACATCTTTGAAACACACAGTGACAAAATAAAAGGTGCAAGTATATTTACGACATAGGGGTGATATATGTACAAGTGTCCATGCACCACCTACCCATATGAGACACACTTTGTCCTAAAAAAATCAAATAAAGTAAGTTTGTCAGTAACATCTCATCCAAATTTATCTTCTAATAGCCATTCTGAATTATAAATCTTTTAGATTATTACTTCTGACAAGTATGCCTATTGGTGGTCTTCTCTAAGATGTGGAGGCCATTCAGGTGGAGAAAAGGTGTTCTATTTTAAATTTTTCAGTATGAAACTGAAACTGTGCAGAGATGAAAATTGGACCATAGTAGCCCAGATCCGTGCACTTTCTGTTCTAAATAATTACCCAGCCTTTCACACAGTGTGCATCACTCCCATTGAAGATTGCACAATGGATTGTTCTTACACTGAAATTGTGTTTGCAGGGTACCAGAGGAGGTAGATTGTGCTCCAACCCGGAGCAGCCAAAGGGAATTTTCTGTTTGGTTCAGACACATAGTAAAAAAGTTTCTTGAAACTCTACTAAATGGAGCACATTCTGTGCTAAACTGATTTGCACCACTCCAAATCACCCAGAAGCTACTTGTCTAACTTAATATTTTGTTTCTTTGTTACAGCTGAGGAGCAGAAGGCAACATGGTCATTATAGTGAATCTGACCCAGTATTTCTAACAGGCATTATGAATAACTTTTTTTAAACAATGTCTTTTCTCTAGAACAGCACGTGCCAGAGCATAAGTATCACTAAGGGGATGTGCTTGATGGCTGCAAAATGTACCCTTATAGCAAATGAGACTAAAGGAGTTGATTGCTGAAAATATGTAACTCATTCAAGAAACAAGAAGCTGACTCGCACAGAATCATACTTACTAAGGGCTGCCTGTACTGTTATAGCCTCCGACTCCTGTGAGTTTTCACTGAATCCTACAGCATTCACAGCTTTCACACGGAAGATGTACTGCTCTCCAGTTTCCAAACCATGAACAACAAACCTGGGTTAAAAAAAAATAACATCACATATTAGTATATATTTTATAGGAACCATTCTGTGCTGTAACATGAAATCTTGGCAACGATCAGAAAGCTCAACTTCATGAGTGGTTCACAAAGGAAAATATTTCCAAGAGGGAAACCGTAATATAATGACGTAATGTAGTACAATATAATTGGATGGGACACTGGAACAAAAGTCATAGTACTCATTAAATTGCTAGTACTGATCTACCAGGTAGAGTCAGATAAACATAATATATTCCCTCTGAACTTTGGCTTGCTAAATTCTAATCTATTCTGGGAAGGGACTTTATGTTTCACTATATTTTCAGAGTCACTATCAAAAATAGCTTTCAGTTTTGATCTGAGGTTCTAGGTAATTATTGTAGCAGATAGTCAGAACTATCCTATTGTAGGATATGTTCACACATGAACAAATGAAATGTTTTTTCTTATTTTTGTGTTGTCCCAATCCCTTTGACCAAGAATTAGTCTCTACTTTTTCTTTGATCAAATTCCTTGACTACTTGATCAAAGGATTCCGCAGAATAGAGTCACTCAAAATTAATTAATAACTGACAAAATACACTAAACAACATGATGTGCTTGTTATATACCCATAAGAAAATATAAATTGCACACCTAAACTCTGCATTTGGTGAGACATTCCAATAAAAGTAAGCATGATTGTCACAAAGGAAATTACTTGGAGAATCACACAATGAAGTGTGATATTTTCCGGAGGGAGTAAGAAATCATCAGAAATACAGACAGGGCTAGCATCATGACAAGGCAACTAGAAACATGGGCTAGTCTCCTTTACCCTTAGCTGTAGCAGGTCAGGGAGCCCTGATGTTTCTGGGGCAGGACACTTGGATTTCCTGCACAGTAGTGTCGGCAGCCAAAGCACTTTCCTCACCATGTTTATAGCAGACGTGGCCTGACCTTTTGCCCTGATGTCCATGGACTATGGGAAAGCTTCTGAGTTCCTTCTGCTTCTCATACTCTTCCTCATATGCATCAGGTCTGTTTACCCCATAACATAGTTCAGACTTTAGGAAAGGCATTTATTTTATGTTTACTCATGTCCAAGACATACAGAATCATGTCTCTAGAACCTGCTTTTATAACTCAAAGTCATGGAACAGCCAAAAGATGCTTCTCTCTGGAGAGAAAAAAACAAAGGGCGAGGGGGGGGGGACAGGCAGCAGAGGTCTGTCCTGCAATCTGAAAAGCTTAGCTCTGAGAGTCTGCAGGCCGTTTTTCTTCCCATTCATTCAACATTCACCTTCCATGATAACACCATTGCTCAGCATGTAAATTGGCTTAGAACTATCCTACAGTTTTCAAACCTCCCCAAAATACAGAAGTATTGTCAATACCTGTTGTATTTAATAGGTTTATGGTTACTCGGTTCCCAGTGATTTGATCCCACCACAGAATAGTCAATGTAGTAGCCATATAAATCCTCTTCATGTTTTGGTTTATCCCATTGAACTACAACTGATGTTTTGGTATTCCTTGTGGCCACTACCCGACCAGGTGCAGATGGAACAACTAAGAAAAAGAAAGAAAACATATACTAATATGAAATACGCAAAAATAAAAGTAAGCTGAGGTAGATGCAACACTGTATACTTTTATCGTACTTAATCACTACCGCTGTGAGTTATCCTACCATGTTAATATTGCTATATGACATATATTTTAGTATATTTGTTTCACTATAAGTCTGGATACTTCTATATATGTGTGTACAAATATATTCATTTTTCTATTTGTTTACTTAGAGTAAACTTACTCCAAGCTACAAAGGTCCATACTTGTCTGATTTTATATAGGTTTTCTGAGGAGTGAGTTATAGGAGAACATATTTTCAAGTATCAGTGTGGATAAAGACACACAGATATGAAAATGTTCTCTCTCAGAAGTTCTCTCTCAACTGTTCTCTCTCAAATAAGAGGTTTATGTATAGCTTATGTCCCTGTAGCAGTACTGCATCAGTAGGAAATGCACATAAACTGTAGAGGTATGATATCATGAGTATTAAGAAATACTGCCTTCCAGGCAACTAATGACAACCCCAATTCAGAAAAGGCCAGCTTTTTAGGACAACTTTAAGCATATGTTTGAATGCTGAGTGTTTAGCCAAACCTAGCTAGAAGGATTTCACAGAAGCATAGGAACGTTGGTTGGAAAGGATGTCTGGGGATCACCTAGCCCAACATATTGCTGAGAGTGGGATTATCACCAACACTAAACTGGATTGTCAGTCACGGTTTTTTCCGAGTCTTGAAAACTTCTGACAATGGAGATTTCACAGATTCCCTGAACAACCTCTTTCAGCATTGCACTCTTGCACCTTTTTCACTAAGAGAGTATGTCCAACCTGAATTTGCTAAGCTATAATTTATAGCTGTTGCCTCTTTTTTTTCGTCATCTGACATTGCTGAGAGCAGTTCAGCACCATCCTCTTTGTAAGTCACTAAACTAAACAAGCCCAGCTATCTTCACCTCTCTTCACTGGTCACAACCTTGAGGCCCCTGGCCATCTTGGCTGCCATCCAGAGGACCTCTCCAGCTCCTCTACACCCATCCCTCTAGACTAAGGGAGCCAGAATTAGAACCAATAGTCCAGGATAACCTCAGCAGCATCAAGCAGAAGTGGATAAAGCTTCCTTTAATCTGTTGACTACAGTTCTCCCAAGGTAGCATAGTATGCAGTTCACTTTACATGCAGTGAAAGTTCACTGTTGGTTTATGTTGGTCTAAATACCCTAAATGTGCATAAATAAACCCAGAAACATCACAAAGTAAACAGAAAAAAACCTTAGTAAGGGCCAACACACAGTCTGTACACTATAAAATTTCTATCTGAGCTTTCACAATGTAAGGAACTAAGGCAGTGTCTCAGCCTTTCATGGTAGGTTAACAGAGGCATCCAGCACTTGCCTCTTGAAGGTGTTTTAGTTTCCTCAGATTGATATGCTTTGGGGAACTACAAGCAGCATATAACAAAAGAAAGGCAGCATTTTTTTCATTTAGTCTTTCAATCTCAAAATAAAAAATAATATTTATACACTATTGTACTTTATGCAGTAAGTCTGTAAGATCAAATGGGTTCAGTTTGAGATAAAGGTATCTATATTTAGGACTTTATGTGTAACTGTACACAAGTGCATGTTCTTAAGCTGCAGTTATAGTCAAAGAGCTAGGGCTTAATTCAGTTACCCAAACAAATTCATTTAGGGCCATTTTAGAGTGTTTGAGACTTCTTCATGGAGCTGCCAGATATGACTCAGGAGATACTGAATACCTGCACCCCTCTGAAGTGGCAAACTGAAAGTATTTGAAAAGGTACTAGATGTCTGCTTGGCTAATTAAACTGAGCCTCTGATCAGTGGTTGGTAGAGTCCTGAAAATGATTCATCTCACCCCAACGTAGACACTCCATAGCTGCGTGCCATGGGGCAACTTACGGCAACATCAGCCAATTTATCCTCCAGGCTCCAGTTGCCACAGTGAGAGCAGAGACGTCTATAGCATCTGTAGATGCCTACATGGAAACACCTAAATTTAGACGTTAATCTCAAACTGAATACTCTTTTACACTCAATTCAATTGCATAATATTAAGTGTCATTTTGGATGGCCTAGGATACCCCATCCATCCTCTAGTTTCTGCTCAAGAGAGAAAGTTACCCATAATTCCTGTGTAATGACTGCCATCCCCATGAAGTTGTCTCAGCTACCCTCAGGAATGTCAAATGGCACTACGTGCAGGCAACTAAAAGGAGCCGTGTGTGTCTGATGTATTATAGCTCAGGTGGTAAACTCCATCTCTGAAAATACTCCTGCAGTTTCTCTTTAAAATAGCATCTTCTGCTTTCTGCTTTCAGCTATAGCTATGATTTATTCAGAACGTCTTGCGTTAACCCCTGAGGGATAGCCTATTTTCTGTACTAAGTGAAATAAATGGAGTATTTTTCTTCCCTACCTTGGGGAATGTTGAATGGTTTAAATAATTTATATGCATTAATGAGACATCAAATCAAGAATACATAAATGCAAAAGATGTTTTTATTTCATCATGAATAGTTACAGATCAAGCTAAAGGTGATGGATTATATTTTTTAAAATTATGGTAAACATTATGAAGGCTATATCTATCAACATTTAGTGAACTATGGTATATCAGATACTGTAAATATTTCTTATATTTCTAGCTAGCAAGTGTACTTGTAAGATATGTGCTCTTAAGGTGACAGCTGTCAATACATGGGACTGTTATATGTGACCTCTGTAAAACTGCAAGAGCTAATCAAATGTTTGAGCAACAAGATGAATAACCACTCCCTAAATTTTCACTTGTGTTTTTGAACGTGGCCCCAAGATAAACACTTCATTTTCATTTGGAAAGTCACCACTGAATATGTAGATGTATCTTCCCCTATCCTTGAAATCTACTCATCTGCATGCCACAGGAATTCTGCACCAGCAGTAATTTGCAACTTAGAATACTAAGAAAGAAGTGAAAGGCTACCTTATCTAGCTGAAACTGTAGGGAATTAGGTAGTATATAATTACCTGAGCCAGACAATATAATTATCTAAGTTAGCAATTAACCTGTATTATCCTTTTTTTTGACAAGTCACATTAATAGAGCACTCCTGAAGAATTAATAACTAAAATTAATTTAACTTTTTAACAATTATTGGTCTCAGCAAGGAGACTTGTGATCATTGGGAAAATTTTGGAATGTTTCTAAAATTTAGCATCGTGGTCTTTTTGAAATCCTTCACAGTATTGAACACAAATTGATCCAATTACTATTACTGGATTTATACTAATCTAATTATAATGAGAGTCTATTTCCATTTCATAAAACATCAATTGTATTTAACATTAATGCCTTACAATTAATGCCTTACCAACGGTATCTTGTGGTTCAATAGGTTTTGTGATTTCAGATGGATCACTGATGCCATGCTTGTTTGCTGACAAGACTCGAAAAACATAAGATTTTCCTTCTGCAAGGTCAAACACTGCATAGCGAGGAGATTTTACTGCAACCTGTGCATTGACTCTTTGCCAGCTTCCACTGCCAACCATGGACTACAGGAAAAAAAAAAAAAAAGCTGTGAATCACTTCTGTTAACTGTCAAAAAATGAACATATTGCTTATTGCATCCTGTCATGAATTTATTTAAGAGCTATAAGAGAAGGATCACTCTCAAATGCCTCCCTTTAACATATGCAAATTCTCATTGCTCATGCATTCCATTACTCTACAAAAATGTCTGAATACCTCACTGTCTCCCTGCCTGTCTAGACTTCAATATATGGACACTTGCACATACAGCTAGCCTTCAGCTAGGGCCATGACTGTCAACTGTGATTGGTCCCTAAAGAATTACTCTCATGTCCTGCAAAACTCACTTGAACACCCAAAAGTTCGGTATAAAGCAAGCAAGTCCTAATCCAAATTCTGCAGAAAGGTAGGGAGGAGGATGTTACTTTACTCACTACTTTATAATTACTTATTCTGCTGAGTAAGGTCATGTCCCTAAAAGCATTCATCGAATGAAATAATTACTTGTGAATAGTCTCAGTGCAGCAGATGAGCTAATCATCACCACAACTGCACATGGAAGAGAGCCAGCAAACCAGCACTCTGAGAGATGTCTGCTGTCCATTAGGTTCCCCAGATAAACTGTTGACCCAAAACAAAAATTAGTCACGGAATCTTTCAGCAATTTTAGGAAAACCCAAGTGCCCAGTAAATAACCTAAATAAAATTTCCTTCAAGCACAGAATGGTGCATATAAATTAAATGTTTATAAAATTTTGGAACAGAGAGTCTGGGAACAAAACCTGATAGACTGTGAACTTCTCAGAGGAGGAGCAGTGTTTCATGGGTGCTTGGAAACTACCTTGTATATAATGAGGTCTACTATAGATAAATAATAAAAATTGAAACACCTGGAGCCCATATATCAAAATCTTTTTCATAGATACTGAACCCACCTAGTGTTTTCAACAGAAAGAAGAAACATAACATCTGTTTTCTTAATAATAAAAAGATGGACAATATGAAATAAACATTATTTTGCCATATATTTTACTTTTTGGCATGAAAAATGTTAGTTGTTGCATTTCATTTTCACAGAGGAAAGAATCAACATCACATTTTAGTCTATAGTTTGATTTGATTTATCTGTTAAATAATTATTTTAAGGGAACATTGCTATACAGCGTACTCGTTTCCATTTTGTGTTTCTTGAAGCGTTTGAAAATACATTTTTATTCTTCAGGACTGAGTCTTCTTTATTTGAAATAAATTAATTAGAAATTCTGCTTTTCCAAATTAACAGGTGACTGTGGAAAGCAAAAAACAAACATTCACCTATGAACTGACTGAGCTATTCATATATATAAGTTATTTATATGCAAAAAGATTTTAGATTCAGGTATTAATTAGTATAATGAACATTTTTTTCTAATAATAGCCTTTTAGTCCTCATTCTCACTTTCCCTCAGTAAGTTTGGCATTTAATTAAGACTTGTTTGTTCATCATTGTCATTGCTCTATACTGTTTCTGGAGCTATATAAAGGTATTTCCATTAAACAAGTGGATACATATATTTTCCAATTCACACGTAGAATGAAATTCAACTAACCAAGTGTAGAAAAGGAAGACATGCTGGTTTATTGCGTAGAAAAAAAACCTAGATACTTATTTCTATAGAAATTTTCATTACGTCTTTTGAATGTGAAAGGCAGAGTGGGAGAAATCGTGGACATGCTTGCTGGAAAATTTAACTAGTGACTGGACTTCACTTTACACCTATTGGTTCAACATCCAGCAGTCGATGGATGATGAAGAATGTAGAGATGGGCTATAAAGGTCTTTTGAAGTGGAGATTTTGATGTGGCTGAAAAGGAAAAGACAAGATGGGGGCTGCGAAAAGAGCAGTGATGTAAACAGAATGATTGGCTGGGAAATGAGCTTTGGAGGAATGTGCTGAACAGATGTGAGAAGAAAAAAAATTGCATGGTAAGGGCCTGAGAAAAGGCTGTCACAATATTCAAGATGCAAATTGAATGTGTGGCAGTTTTATGGACAGTTTTAGTGTTTGTGGATCGTTAAGAGGGGGCATATGCTAGAGGCATAATTCATAAAAACTAAGTATAGCTTTGCATGTAAGAGTTTTAGAGGTCAGGTATGTGGCCCAATTTACCTACCAGGGAAACTTTGTAGCAAGGAGGAAAGATTATGACCTCTGGCTGTAATCCAACACACTTAATTTAGAAACCTGGCTCCAGGACAGACCTATCTAAATCTTAGTAGCCTAGATGGGAGAAGAACAAACCGCTCCCGCTGTGATGACTGAAGTCCCCTGTCAAGTCAAAGGGAAGAGAAAGGCAGCCATGAAGACTACCAGGGAGCAGTGAACCTGAGATAGGCATCTGCCTCTCCGCTGACCTTACAGGGAATAAATTGGAAATGTCAGGGTATAGCAGAGGGTGCTGTAAGCCTGCGAAAAGGAAAGTGAGGACGAAATTATGAGTCACTGTTTATTCCTTGCTCTACCACAGGACGACCAGAAACATGCCTTTAACACAGGCAGACTGCAAACTTTCAGTCTTGCCTGTAGGATTGTGAAATCTTAAGATGGTTCTTTTCCATTAAACCGCTACCTTACACATGTAGTTTTGTTCTCATTTTAGACAGCAGTAAGCAAATAGCACAGGGGCATCCTTTTCCCTGGACCTTGAATTTCAATGCTCATTAAATCACGTAATAAGACATTTGATTGTCCATGCTTCTTTAATACCCCATTACCAAATCCTGCGAGACCACAAAAAGTGTTAGTTTTAGTGTTCATTCTGTAGTTCTAAAAATGAATTGAATGTAATTGCACTCAGCAATGAAACACCTTACAGCTGAATGCCACTGAATGCCAGTACAGTACCTTCTCAATGAAATACGTCAGTGGCTCCCTGCCACGGGGAACAGGTGGATCCCAGCTGAGTACAACATATGTTTTGCTGATTTCTGAAGCATGTACATTGGTGGGAGGGCCTGGAATCTGAATATCGCCTGGAAGAGTAATAAACGTAGTGAGTGTTAAACAGCAGATTAACTCCTGGGTCAGCACTCATGCTACAGCTCATCTTTCTGAGCTCCCACCCTGCAGTGCAATGCTCAGCTATTAGGGGCTACAATATCATCCATGCAGTTCACTTGCTCATTTCAATTAAATTTTGAGAAATAAGTATTAAAAGCTAGTTATTTACTTTTTCAGTAAAAGTTAAATATGCCTCCTGAAAACCTGTGCATTTGTCACACTTTTTTCTTTGAACACATTTGAATTACTTCTATCTGCTGGGCAGGATGCCTTGGAAAAAAACTACTCCCTATATGCAAACAAGAGATATTTTTTGATCAAAGACAGAAGTCTAAAGAGTTATTACAAGAAATTAGACTAGAAGAAGATATCTGGAAGGGAAGTACAGTAAGGAGAAAAGCAGATTAAAACAAAGTGGAAAGCAGAAAAAGAAGCAGAACCTATTAGCAATGTGACCTGTAATGTGATGGTATTACCAGCTGTATAGTCTAAAGCACTTCTAAAAACTGTGGATCAGAGACATAAAAATATGTCACCAGCCCTCTGGTGACTCCACCAGTTGGTGTGGCCTGATCAAACCCCTCTCCCCACTCACTCTGCAGGGTTATCGGGAACATGAGGCAGGCCCAGTGTACCCTGGGCCAGGCTGGAGGAATTCACTGTGGCCCTCTGTGGTCACGTTCACACACCGCAGTGTGAGAAGAAGCCAGTTTTGCTATCAGAGGAATTACAATGGTGTAAAACAGCACTAGACAGGAGATGCTCAGACCTATGATGGACCACTTCAGGCATAGCTACACAGCCCTGAAGAAGGTTCTTCTTGGTAATAGGTCAGAAACAGCAACTCCGAAGATACCTACAAATATTTTATTTTTATGGCTTGCAATAAAGAAAGCAAAAAGTTTTGTTCTTTTAAGGTACATTTTGCCACTTCTCAGGCTAGCAAGGATCATTTATCTTCTAAATGCTCAGGATTTGACATTAAAAAAGAGAAAAATGTTTCAATAATAATCTCTAAATCATGGAAGTGATGTTTTAACAGTTTATAAACATCTGTAGAACCAACCAGGCTCAAAATGTACACTGAAGTTATTTCATTGTACACATTTCCCAATCAAAACCAGACTTTTTTTAAAGCAAACTGACATATCCACAGAAAAATTATTTTCTCTCAATGTTCTCTCTATTTGATTTCCTACAAATATACTTTTTCTTTAATAAAGGCACATGAATCAACTAAGTTTAAGACAAAATTCCTGACATACAGTCAAGAAAATTACAATAATCCTTCACAGCATAATGCATAAAGTCAAAAGGTTTCCAGGTGGTTTCACATAACTAAATCTCAACATGTTTTCTTACATCCTTGAAAACCCCAAAGCTGATGTAATTTGTAATGATATAACATGATGGTACAGCCTACTCTCCCAGAATGGAAGGTCATCTGGCACTAAAAAGGAAATCCATTTGTGATCTATGAGATCACTTTTTCAGAAATGGTGTCCAATCTTGCAGATGAAAGTAATGATCTATATAAAAAATGGTATTTGGATATTCATACTGCTTTATTAAATATGCATATTCATGTAACAGAAATCCAAATACCATTTTTCATGCTTATGCCAGAGTGGCCATTTAATGCCTCTAATCATTCTCAGACAATCCTGAGAGCAGGAGTATGTTCTGTGAAGCCAAACAAGTAAGACAAATGTATTCTGATCCTATAATGTGATTCTGATCCTATAATACCCATATCAATTCATTTAGGGTACCATTGTAAAAATAGAGAAACTTCATCTGTCCTGCCCATGCACTGGGGAAACCATTTAATGTCTGATTTTCCCTTGAACTACACCTGTTCTCGTGAAGAGAGTGAGAGTTACAGCTTTATAACCTTTGGTGGAAGAGAGTAGACAGAAATTTTGTTTACTACTTAACATTTTTGACATTTTAAGTGAAAAGAAGATCATTATCCAAGCCTAAAAAAAAAAAAATCAACACCTACAGAAACAACCAAAGACAGAAGAAATTCAGGCTTTATCTTAAAAGTTGTCAGTAATCTCTCCAGTTCTCCTGAGGAAAAGCAATATTTAGTGTATAACCTTAACCTTAAGAACAATCTCTCTATTCAGATAGATGTATTAATTAAAGAATTGGGATGGATTGAATAAGTTTTTATGAAAATGGAAATAACTTGCTCAGATCATCTAATTCAGTCTAAAAAAAGCTGTATTTAGCTCCCAGAAGGACAGGAGGAAGGGAAATGTGGGCAATCAAATGCAATGTTCAGCTGTTTAAACTCAGCTTAGCACTAGCCAAAGCAAAAAGGTGAGGTGATGCTGTCAGTACATAATGAAAGTAGTGCTGTTGAGAGTGTGATGTTCTCTGTCCTTTAGACCTCACCTTTCATTTGTGTTCTCTCAGCCTTGCAAGCCAGAACATCTCTATTTATTATTACAAAGTTTACTCACTAGGTGGATTTCTTTTCAAGCTATGTTTCTAATTATAATGCTAGATTCCTGGACTATAAACAGATGGACTGAAATCATAGAAATGCTACATACCTTCAAGGTCATCCTTTCTGAGCATAATCTTTCGCCCTTCATCCACATGAATAGCTGTTAATCAAAATATTCAATTAATTTCTTGAACCATTTTAATGTATTTACAAATTTTGCAAATTATTGTTCATCACCTGTTCAAAAGCCCATATACTTCCATTTCTATAACTCTCTTACTAAACCTTTCCCCAGATGGAGTCAACACAGTCATACACTAGTTCATTCACTTTCATAGGAAAACAGAGCATGATAAGACAGTACTATTTAAAGATGTGCTAAAAAGCAAGAATCATAGTCACAGTAGATGGATTCAGTTCTGTGGCAGATTAGTAAACAATTGTATCATGAACTGGCCTTTTGTTATAAGAATTAATCATAAACCTAATGGAAACACAGCATATTCAACTCGGACTTTACAAGCAACATTGGGGCAGTGCTCTGCAGTCTTCATAATGAGTTTAATTCCCCTCTGAGTAAAAGGAGCGCATAAACCAGAAGATGTGCAAGTACACGATATATGGAAACTGTACAGGGGTTTAGGACAAGGCTAAATCAATAAAACTACTCCCCAGAGCAAGCCAGCTTACTCTTTTAATGGAGAAGCTCTCATAAGGCTTCTTTGCAGTCTGCAGTGGCCTTGAGCACAAGAGCAGCTTTCAGAAAGAACTTGTTCATTAGATAGATTGACTTTTTCCACCTGCCAGAAAAGCCATAATATCAGAGACCCCCCAACCTGCAGCATGGGGGCTTTGTGCCGGTACTGGCACTTCACTGAGGAAAAAAGATGTGGATAAATACAACAGTCTATGAGCCGGTGAATTCGCGTGACAATTTTTACTTTTTCTTTAACTAAGACATATTCAATAGCTTTTTCAAAAGTTACTACCAGCAAATGTAGAAGTTTATGAGATCTGAGGGCCCATGTCCCAGTGCAAATGATACAAGCTTCCAGGGCATATTAGCTCTTTTGAAAATATTGCTCCTTGTGATAATGAGTGTCTATATTTAAAGCTAAGCAAAACCAGCCAGAATTGAGTCGGAGTCCCCAGGTCCCGCCAAGTTGTCTGTATGGACCTTGCCATTCTAGCTACATTCCCCACCATGAAATTAGTGAGATATTCAATCAAAGGAAGAAATAAACTCGGGTCCTTAGGTTAACTAAGCAAACAATCTTAAAAAAAAAAAAAAAAAAAGATCAAATATTCAACATCTGTTTCAGCCTTGCGTAACCTACTTTGTGTTCTCTCCAGGTCAACAGGGTCAAGAGCTGCAACGGGTTCAGAGACTCGAGAAGGCCTGCTAATGCCAGCACTGTTCACTGCTCTCACACGGAATATGTAAGACCGTCCCTCCTGAAGACCAGTCACAGGATACTTGCAGACTTTTACAGGAGCGTCATTGCACTGGACCCAGTTTTCCAAACCTACTTCACATCTTGGAGTAGCAGAAGACAGCATTTATCACTATCATCCCACAATAAATATATACGATCTTACGCACACCAAGTCAGAATCACAGAAGTCATCCTCACTAAGTTTAGGAACTAAACCATACACCTTTTAATGAAAATCAGACACTTTATACACTCTTTCCTCTGATCAGACAACCAATTCCCACCTTGCTCATATTTATTCATAATGTAATTGCAAAGGTCATTTTTCTTGCATGGATTTTGGCCTTTCCAGCTTTCTGCTTCACTTCCATTTGGTTCTCTTCCTTTGTCATATAAAGAACAAGTTATTCAATTTTATTTTTAACACGCATCTGCACAGAACATGCTGAAATTGCAACATTCACCTAATCTTTTCCATCTCTTTCTTGTCATATTTTTAAGCAAGCATCTTTGTGTGTTTCCCTCCAACAATGGTTGGGCCACAGAGTGTAGAAATCATCAAGAAGCAGAGTCATGTCCTCATACTGGCTCCTTTGTATGTATATATCTGTTTTGTGTCCTACTATGATAAACTTTTGTGGACAAGACTGCCTTTTGCCCTGACAGTATCAGGAAAAACAGGGTCATGATCAAGGGCTCCTTGGCACTGCAGTAATCCAAGCAAAATGTCAAAAGGCACAGCTGACTAGATTATACACAAAATAGGTGAAATACTCCCATGATCTATGCACTGTGCAAATTGGATATAAATGGTAGAGTCCCCAGGGCTTAAGTTAAATTTCCTCATACTGACTGCCATTCACAAGTCAACATTTTCCAGCAATTCCCAGACAGTTGTCACTGAACTCAACCAAATTACAGGATAGCAAACAGCAATGAGCTGCAAATGTTGCTTTTAAGTGTGGAGCAGTATACATTATGAGGTAATTTCAGTAATGTTTCTGCTGACTGACAGTTTCAGACACTAAGGATCAGATGTTCTGCTCTGGCTACAAGGGGCAAGCATGCACTTCAGTGGAAGAGACATGCAAAACAGCACTTGGATCCCCTGTTCCCCAGCTGCCTGCACTGAGCTGAAACCTCAAAGTGCAAAGCAGACTGGAGGAGAGATGACTGCCATTCTGATTTAAACTACCAGCTCCTGGGAGCCCATGCCTTGAGCTCCTGGTGTACCACAGTTAAGGCAGAAATAAAAAGATAATGTAATAACTCCAAGATTTCAGCTTTTGCAGTATACAGATTAAAGAGACTAAATCTAATTTAAGATGCCCATGAATTCTGGCTTCTATAAACTAAATATTGCCAGGGCTCATTCTCTGATTTGGCCACATCCATACTATTGAACATTTTTAGTGTCTGATAAAATGTGGCTGCCTGCAAATGATTACTGGGAATGGCCCCTGGCCCTTGCTACCTCCCAGACTGTGGCCAGAATTGCCTGGGAAGGTACTAGATCATCTGGGCTAAAAGTTTGCCAGGGAACAATCTAGTAATTTAACGCAGTAGGCAACTGAGTTCCAGTGCCACGGGCCTGTAAAAATATATCTAAAGAACCCACGTATTGAAGGATATAATGCCAATTTTTTTTTTTCTTCAGTATATATATGTTTTTGGCAATGAACAAAATTTTTTAAATCGCAATGTTTACATACTTGTCAACAAAATATCCAATGACTGGGCTCTCACTGGTTGTATTTGGTGGTTTCCAGGTAACAATAACATAGTCTCTGTTAGCATCATGGCATTTAACATCCATCGGCGCCCCTGGTGCTCCTGCGATCAATGCATCAGCATCTGGACCACAAATAAAAATAAATCAGTTTTGACCCTGACTCCTCTGAAATCTATCACAAAGACAAATGGGAAGATTTCCAGTTCACTGTGCTTTGTTTATATGAATGGGAGCCCAAAGATTTCATTACATGCTAATTCACTGCACTAATGAATCAGGCCCACAGTATCTATATCTTCACATAGGTAAAAATGCTCAGGGACATTTTTGAGGACAGAAAAGCAGTTTAGGCATGAAAAACCTATGACTTTTCACGAGGATTAAAAGCCTAACTACCCCATGTGTTTTTGATGCTCTTTCCCAGCGAAAGCTGTGGGTTACTGATCAGACCAAGGTACTCAATAAAGAAAATGTAGCTGAGGAAAATAAACCTCTTAAGGAATAAAAAATTTGCAAAGTCCTGGTACATTGCTAAGCCTACTTTTTATTTATAGTCTTACAATAGCAACAGGCATAGGTAATCAATGTTCCACCATTAAGATACCCTTACGTGGCTTCATTTGGGGAGGTGTTGACTAATGTGGACCCACAACTCCTAAGGAAGTCTTCTAACATGTGAAGTTCTCTCCCTCTTTCTATAATACAAAACCACCCTGTGTATACTCTAAATTTATAGAGTTTAATCACAGTCAGTTGTGAGGTGGCTGGTGCTCAGTATCAGACCACAGCCTACATGAAGAAAGGCAAGAGGGAGGCCAACAGAGGCCACTAGAGACTCCAGAAGACACAGCTCAAGTCCAGGGTCCTGTGCATTCAAAGGGATCAAACATAGTATAAAATGGATAATAGAAGTACCTAAAATTGACCCACCACTACAACAAAAACTTCTAGGAAACTTATTATATATTAGTGGGCCTTTTTCACCTGGGTACTTTCATTCTTAGAAGGTAATTGGGAAATAGAAAGCTTTAGCAAATTGTTTCCAATGAGATCAGAGTGATAGAGTGGCTTGTTCAGGACATATTGCAAAGCTGATGGAGTCCTTGCACTAGTCCTGTGAGGAAGATGGATCTCAGCCCCCTGAAAAAACATTCATGTCCCTCCACCCCACACAAACTGTCTGGATGACACTTCTGCAAGACACATATATTCCAATACATTTCCAAGAAGAACAAAGTTTAAAATTAATACAGCTCCAATGGCTTCAGTGGGGCTGCTCCAGTTTGCCACCATCAAGGGTGTTGTCCAATGTATTTAGGAAAGTGAAAGAACTGCTTAGCCAGAGATATTTTCACCTTTCAACAAAAAAAATAAAAAAGTGAAAACTAAGTTCTGCTCACAGGTGCATGTGAAAGCTCATTCTCACTTCACTGAGAGTTGTGGATGCAAATGTAAAGGAAAATTCTGACCTTTATTCTATCACAATACATTTACCTCCTTTCATCTAAGTCCCTTGTGAAAACTATTTCTTCAGTGAGCTAATTTCTTACTTTGCTTCTTTTCTCTGATTATTGAGATGACTGTGACTGGTATAGTGGTGGGAATATTTCTTTGGCTTTCTCCTGTGCCTCTTCCTAAGGCCAGGCACAGGATATGAGAATGCCCAGCAAGGCTCATTCCCAGTTGGCAACCTCTAGAGCTAAAACCATCACAGTGAGGACTGGTAGTATGCAAAGATGTTTGTTTCCTACTGGGAAAGGAGACGGCAAAGGAACAAGCTGTTTCTTCACAAGAATGATTTCTCTGGTTCTTCAGGAAAGAAAATGTCCTCAGGAGCGTGCTCCTCTTGAGGCTCCCCATTCATGTAAGGTGATTGTTTTTTCTAGCACAGACTACTATATAAATCAAATTATTATGAAATACCACAAGTCTGGATTTCTTTTGTACTTCAGTCATTACATGGGATTGTTTAATAAAACTAATCATTCTACTGCTCTTTTTAATTTCTCCTCAAGAAACAGATGAAAAGTTTACCTCTGACAAACAGGTATGCACTGTATTCGCTCACTCCACCTTTTGTAACCATGCGCAGGGTGTATAAACCTTCATCATCTTTGTTCAGATGGGTAAAGGAAAGAGCTGCCTGGCCCTCTCCAAAATACAGCTTCGTCCACTTGGAGTCCTTTATCAGCACATCTGGAAGAGAAGACCCATCAGACACATTACTATGCTGGCCAGAACAACCTACATCCTAGTACAGCTCTGTGCTAATCAGGGGCACAAACTAACTTTTATGCCAGCTTTATTTGGAGTGATGGTGCTTTGATGCTATGAAAACTCTACAGAGAGTAAGCTGCGTCTCTCTAAACTTATTTGATCAGTGAATTTTAGAGAACATGAGGTCTCAGACTACCCTATGCAGTGCCAACAACAGAATTTCCATCACTATAATTTTTAATACACTGACAGAGAAAAATATTATCCACATTTCGAAACAATGACATGAAAACCTGCCATACCCTGTAATGAATGCAGGGTGGAACTTTGTTTCATTTTTAATAAGTTTTGCTACCCATTCAGGTCAAATGTCAGATTACTCAATTTCTTCCTCCAACTTTCAAGACCAGATTTCAGTTTAATCTGAAGATTGCTATAAATAGACACCAAATTTAAATCTTCAAGGCATGCCTGTTGAGCAGTGAATAAAATTAAATTTGAATCTCTCACAGGTGAGAGGTGGTGACCCATGATTAATGCAAATTAATCTGATTGCTTAGTGAAACCAGAGCAAAAGAATGAGCAGGATATTTTATGCTAGCCAAGGGACTTTCTCATATCACCCTTTTTAATAATTGATTGGATTATTTTTTATTTTAAACTCCCTAAGACTTATTGCATACTAATTTATTGTAATTAATGCAGCAGAACGGTATTTAAAGGAGCTGAATATCTATAAATGTTTATTATTCTATTGCTTAAATACACTTTGGAGCAGACACTCAAACAATTGCAAAGGAATCAGTTTTCCCACCTACCAGCTGTATTGCATAAGAAGGTATACAAAAATGACACATATTCAGATAATAAAGCAGCTGGAAGACACACACTACTAAAACTTACAGCAGTAAATTACATAATCACCTAAAGCATACAGTTGTTTTCTGAGAAGCGTACACAGTAAATTATGTCACAGTCCTTCCCATGAGGTCCTTAATCATGAGATCCTTATCTAGAAAATCTGCATGTCCCCTTTCTGTCATGCATGCCACAATGGTACTGAGACTTTGTGTAGAGAGACGAAGTACTTTAACTGAAATCAGAAAATATCTTCCTCTAGAAATTTTAACTAATACATGAGTTCTGTGGAAAATCCTGAAGAAAAAACAAAGTCGAGTGACCAGCACCTCTGAAAAGCAGGTCACTTATTTAGACTCCAAGCTTGAGTGGAATGGTAGACACTCTAGTTAGAATATACAGAAACTGTAGGCAAGCCTGTATTGTCTGTGAAGGCCAGAATCATCCATTTCCACCCTTTATGTGTACCTGGGACCAGAAACTGTGGAGGCAGTTGTCTTTAGTAAGAGCAGAAAAACTTCTCTCCTTCACACAAGGCCAAAGACCCACCAGATCCCCTAAGAAAGCAGCAGCTCTCTTTTTTTAATGCAGTCTGGATGGATGACTTTCTAGATAAGCCAAGAAGAAGAGAAAATTTTGGAGGACACAAACATATTCCAAAGTTCTAATAGAGCAGGTATTCATGCACCTGCCGTCACAATAATAGTACAGTTACAGGGTTTTACTACTGCACTCAAATTCTCAGTCTATTCACGTGTTCTGCTCTGTCACTTCTCCCAGGATTTATCAAAGAGCAAACCTACAGGAGACTAACCCTCCAAGGCAGTGTGACTCAAGACTCACATGCTGTTTTCAGTACATGAGATAATTTTCCTAAAACATTACTCTGCTGAAAACTCATATAAAGAGTGGAGAATTACTATATACTGAAGCCTCTTTTCATCATGTATTTTGGTCTGCTGAAGTTTCAGCTAAATTCTGCACTCCATGATTTTTTCCTCTGAATTCAATTATTTTATTCTAGATTACAGTATAAATGGCTGCAGAATGCTGGTGCATATAGCTTTATAATGTTTATATTACATCAGAGATCAGTAACAGAAAGCTCCTGTTACCAGCTGAACTCGTATCCAAATTAGATATATGTTCCTGAACTATTATTTTGATTTAGTTCTTTTAGTATCTTAAATTGTTCTAAGTGGGCCCTGAATTATAGACATCATATTCACGTTTGTCAGATCCCAAACCACTTTAAAGGATTTAATTCAGTTGACTTATATGCCCCTAGGAGTTTAGTAGACATCCTCAATAAGGTTCACTCGCGTGAAGCTTATTAATGCTGGATAAACACATATTTCTCTTGTGTATAATTATTAGAAGTAAATCATACGTATCCATCTCAGGGCTTCAGTTGTTATATTATTTGATTAACACAAACCAAAAAATTTTAGGAAAAATACAGTTTGTCTTAATGCAAGAGTAGAATTAAGTATTACCTCTCAAAAAAACCCAGAACATCTAAAGCACATGATGTTGAACAAATTATTAACCTTCTCATTGTTTACATTTATGCATTGCCTCCAGCTCTCAAGAGACTCAACACAGGGAACTGTAGCACATAGCAAAGGTTCACGGTGCATGAATTCCTGTTGTGTTTGGGAACAAGTTCTGCCAGTTGATGCACCTGTACACCTCTTGGAAATATTGTGATCTATGTACGTGCAAGGAAGGACAAATCTAAACTTGTTTGTATCATCTTATTTCCTGCAACATAAGTAGAATAATGGGATGAAAGCCTATCTGACTCACTGCAAAAACCTATTGGCTTTAAAGAGACCAAGTTTTCATCTCAGGCTTTCACACGGAAGGTAAACTTAAGTCAAATAAGGGGGAAAACAAAGAGCATAATATTGTTACATATCAAAAGGGAATTATCTTGGCATTATGAAGGGTTAAACTGAAAGGTCCGTAAGCTTTTGTACACCTGTCCATAGTGCAAGAAAAATTCATGCTGAATGAAAAGTAGAACAATGTGGGGCATCCCTTGAAAATTAGCAGTTTCTTCACAACTGCAGTTCCAAACCCAAAATTTCAGAGGTTTGGCACCTTGAGAAACTGGGCCCAGTAGGAGACAAAGTAAAGGTACCATTGAAACTGATGGCTCACCTCAGACTGAGGTGAGCTATTATTTATAGAGATTAAAAATCCCTGTACACTTCAGTGGGAACAGGATCTGGGTCCAAGGATGAGCCTTAGATTTTAGGTTATTCACCAAACAAAAAAAAAGCCATTTTTATTATTTCATAATTTTTGTTTTAGTAACATCTGATAGTTCCATCACAATGAAGTATCCACAGTGACAGAGAAATAGTAATGAAACAGTAAGTAGCAGTCCTTCCCCTGAAGGATCAGATGCGAATCTATGTAAAATAATGACATACATGAAACAAAAGGCATAATTAGCAGCAGTAAAAGTATCCTTTTTCTGATTTTCCTAACCTTGAATTTTCTTGACTGCCCTATTAATCTTACTGGCACTTCTTAGTTTATGCATCATGTTTTGTCAGCTATGGATATTTCTGCCAGCTTGCCTGGGACCAGTCCAAAATCAGTCTTGGGAGTCCACCATTCTCAAATGTGGTCCTTCTGGGGAAAGGTCTCACCATTCACAAATAACCAAGGCTTTCCTTAAATCCACAGGCAGAATATTTACTTTAAAATCCTACACAGAGATTGTGCTTGGTGAAAAGTGGTGAGCTAAATATCTAGACCAGCCTGCTATCTGTTAAACTTTAAGTAGTTAATTTTATGTTTCTAGACCTTTTTTTGGTGTGGTGAACAAACACTACTCCTGCAGGGTTTGTGTACCATCCACCCGAGTATATGATGTGCTTCAGCAATGCTATTTTCAGTACTTCCTGCTAAGACCGCTTCACTTGGCATAGCATAGTTTTTCATTGACAAAAGGTGCAAGGAAAGCAACCTACCAACATGACACTTAAACAGCGGAGCAAAGGCATGTGTTTCAGGCTTGGCTCCTAGAAGTATTTCTGAACTATACATTAAATTGATTTTAATATGAAAATCACAATAAATACTGGAGCAAGATGGAAGGGTAGGCCCACGCCCACACCTCAGTGCTCCAAACTTTAATTTAGTGCTCTGTGAGTACCCAGTGGTCACAGCATGCAATTATAAATCATGGTCAAATCTAGTAAGTGAGTTTGGATCTCCACCTAGTCAGCAAATGCTCTAACTATTGTGTTATTAGATAATATGAGATTACTTCCTGTTGCTGTAAATGTGTGCTCAAGAAAAGGTTGACCAAGTCACTTAATTGAAAGAGAGTGCAGGTCTATAAATTCTAACTAGAGATATTTGTTTGCTCTATTCCAAATTCAATTCTGAGAATCTCATGTTCTAAGCCTGATCTGTGTCCTTAATGTGTCCTCTAGCATTTTCCAGGTAGCTCCTATTCAATGTACTGACTTACCATCTCTATACCACTCGGCACGAGGTCGTAGTCTTTTCAGGTCTGGGGTGATCAACATAGAACACTTCAGGGTCAGTGTTTCACCTTCAGTTGCAAAGGTGACTCCAAACTTCTCCAGAAACTGGACATCAATGTGGGTGAAGCAAACGTCATATGACAGGGGCACTATGTATGAGAAAATGAAAACATTCCTGAGCATAAGTAAATTGTACTTGGCACAGATTACTGTGATCTGAACAGGAGATGGAGCTCTATTATACTGTATGCTGATCTAGAAATGCAACTGGGAAAGCAAAAGCATCTGGACAGCTCTGATTGTTACTGAATGCTTAGAAAGCAAAGCCAGAAGCAGCAAGTTGTATCCAATTTTCTCATCTGTAAAATATTACTCTGATAAGAGTACATAAACTAAGCAAAAAGAAAAAAATGCTTACAGTGGAAGGGCATTATCCCAGCTGGGTGGGGCTCTTCACCGTCTCTGAACCCTATAAATAAACATACAATAAGCCTTCAATGACATGAGCTTTATATTTATTTCTTGTTTGAATCATAAAGTAGGACTTACTTCGCACAATCACAGCGCAATTAGTTGATGCCTGCCCATGGGCATTTGTTGCAACTGCTGAATAGGTAGCAGAATCATCAAAATTAGCTCTGAAAAGGGGAAGGAGGAAAACAGGTGACTTTTTATGCAAATACAAATTCTCTTAATGATTGATATTACAAACCAAGCTACGTCAACCCCGAGGAAAGTGTATAAAGCTCTTTCCTGGTGTTGCACGGTGCAAGACGATGAAAGACAATCAGAAAGCTGGTACTGTTTTTTACTGCAGTTCTATCACAGCTTAATGCGCAGGCTGCACTAACTTGAGCACGCTGGAAATGACCTTCAGAGAATGATCAAAAGGAGATAGCTGCAGGATGCCAGTCTGGCTATTCCCTTTCTGTATGTAACCTTCTTCCTTAATCTGCCTTGCCCTTCTGCCACATATTTTAAGAAAGAGACATGGCAGAAAAGTACATGTGATGCTTGCAGAAATTCCTCCTTCTATGACTATTCCCAGCAGGCAGATACTGGCATTTTTTGCCTCTCTCGTATCTCTTAGGCAGTCCAGAGGAAATGGTACAAAACCAGGGAAACGGACCAAAATTGTTTATTGGCAGAAATGTTTTGGCTTGATATATTTTTTAGTGAGAGAAGATATTTATTATGCAAGGGCAATATAATGAAAAATAAAGAAAAAAACAGTTACTTCATGTAAAATAGGACCCAGTGATGGATTGTCTCACTACATCCTTCCTTGAAGAGGAAGTTACATTAGCAGATATATGGCCAGATGTTAAGATATAGGTACAAACTTTGATGTCCCAATTCTTTTCTTATTTAAAATGGGGTCAGTCAGCAGAAGAACTATTGACATAAAATTGAAGTATAGGAAACTAAATTATGTGCAAATACACTTTTTTGGTGCAATTACTCAAATTTACAGTTGAAATAAACTTGTTTGCTAAGTTTCTAATAAATATAAATATAAGTGACTACTTACTAGAAAAAGTTAAAAATATTTTGGACTAGTTTTTCATAAAATGCAGATTTGGGTAGAATGAGAATTCCTCAATTTTGCTGAAAGAACTTAGTCCTGATGAAGAAACAATTTCAAAAAAGGTAGAACATTTCATTTTTATGTTTCAGAACGAATATTTTAATTAAAAATTTTATTTCAGAATTTACTTCTGCTTTGTTTTCCAAAACATACTAAATGGTCTAATATGAAATAAAACATTTTGGCTTTGAATGAACAAAACTTTTTATTTGGCCCAATTCAATATTTCTTTCTTGAACTTTTCCATTAGTCAAGTATTCTACAAGATGTCTGTCAAACAAAACTGTTGATTTTTTTTTTATTTCTTGGCATTTCTATTAGGTTGAGCCATCAGCTAATCAGAGTGATGTCTGAAACACACAGAATTAAATCCTGCTTCTGTGTAGTTCATTTAGTAGTGCATTTAATGCAGGTCACTCGGAAATTTCCAGTGATGAGATAGAATGTTCTGCATGCATGCACTTAGTTTCCTCTCAGAAGGATAAATTTGTATCTTCTTGGCAACTGCCAGATGAAAGGGATGAAATTCTGGTTGCACTTGTCTTCTAACAGGTCATATATCCCAGGTGCGGGAGAAGAAAGAATATGTAAAAGTGTTTGATGTAAATTGCATAACAGAATGCCAATTTTGGGAGTATGTAGCACTGTGACAGGCACATCAGACACCTATTTTTCAGCCCTTGAATATATTGTGGACAGTGTCGTATCACAAAAATCATACTATCTGTATTGTGATGTCTAAAACGCAACTTGATGAAAGCTCTGTTAAATTGAGATTTAACTCTCTAATCTAACAGCTCCTCCTGGAGGCAACTCTTCAGCCACACATTGCACAAAATAAAGCAGTAAAATACAAAGTTTATCATACAATTCATTATCAAAGACAGAGAGGTAAGTCCTAAGATTAGGCCACAACCAAAAAGCCTGCGGTTGGGTATGAAGTCCTTGAGTGCCCTACTACAGTCTGGACAGGCAAAGTAAGTCTGAAAAACTATTTAAAACAATTGAAATACTAGGCTCGATATTATTCAATGGTTTTTTTTGTTTTCAGGAAGGATTTAAAAAAATGTCAATACCTGTTCACAGATCTATATAAAGCTTAACTGATTCTGGACTGGCTTGAAAGCTGTCAGACTTGACTACATTTCTTTGCGCTAACTTCTTAAAAGAATAACATTTTTTTTACTATCCCAGTTTCACACTGTTTAACACTTGGGTGATAAAATGCCAAAAGCAAGGTAAAACTGCAGTGCAGGCTTTTTTCCTAAGTCATGTTATAATGTCTCTATACTGAAATGTACATAGTTCATACACTTATCACAGCCCAGTACAGTGTCTTGCTATAATGAAACAAGCTAACAACAAATGAGGCATCTCAAAAATGTCTTACAAGAAGGGGCATTGCAGAATTAACTGTACTGGAACTGTAAGGTGTTCTTGTCACTCTGCGCTACATCCCTACTTTAAGGAGATTTATATAGAATATACAGTAAATAGTACATAATGTATTTAATAACCTATATTACATACTAATAAATTAAACAGTGTTAGATCATTTGTCCCCAGAAACTGGATCTTGATCACTCTAGTGCTGATGTGCTAGAACAGCCCTTGGCATGCCTTGGTGTGCACGAGCTCGCCAAAGGGATTCCCAGACACAGCTCAGGAGATGGTAAGGACCATCTCCAGAAAACCATCTGGACGTCCTGACAGCCCTGTCCAGAAGGACAAGAGGATTAGTCTACCCCATGCCAGGAGGCCACTGTGGCAGAGGACATCTTTAATTTGCTATGTCAGGCAGAGTCCAGGAGCGCAACTCCTGGGCACTGGTGGCAGGTAAACGCCCTAGTGTACCCTGCAGGCCTTGTCCCCACATACATGCCCCATAAAGGCTTCCTGCCCTCCAGCCCGTAACCCAGGCCGCTCACCATCCTGCCCAAAGACCTACGGAGGGGCACAGTCTTCCTACCACCTACGTGTCCAGCCTTCTCCTGGGTGAGGTAGACCCTCCGGGAGGACGGTGCACACTTCCACCTGGCAGGCCGTGCGCTGGGGGAGCCGTGCTGTGTTTGCTGCTGAGGTGCGGATCCATCCTTGGGCTGGACATGATCGAGGCAGCATACAGCACTTATAACTGAGTGATGAACACTACCCCATCGCTGCTGTATTAGGCCATTCCCTCACATAAACAAAGCAATACTTCAGGCTGCTTTGCTTCTGTCAGATCGAACTTAGCTGCTCTTTAACATTTCATTGTTGTTACAGAGTGTTGACAACAAGGATAAAATATCAGTATATCTTAACTGAGGTTAACTCTGATTAACTATCACTTTAAAATAGTCATCATCTGCTCTCAGTGTTGGCTTCATTTTCCAGCACAGATAAAATAGTCAATGGGAACTCATTTCTGTAAGAATTACACAGGATTCAGGATCTAAAGTGATTTATCATTAACCACAAGGTGGCGTAAAAATAATCCAGAAAAATACAGAAATGTGTATTCTGAACAAATGCGAAGCCCCAGTCTGTGCTAGACCACTCAAAGCATCAGAAATTGAGAGGTGTACGAACTGCAAAGTTGTCTCCCTAAAAAGAAGAATGGCAGATGCCTGATTAACTTTTCAAATGGATGCATATCTGTGCTCATCTCAATCCCCTCCCTATAGTTTTGCTCACATAAGGAACAGCAAAATACATCTCTTGATGAGATTTTCCTGGTTTTGATGGACTCCAAGGTAGAGAAAACAAAGTATGATCCTAAAAGTCTCTAGAACAGACATGAGATTCACAAAAGGGTTTCTTTAGCCCAAGAAGCTCAATATCTGAAAGCAACTATTTGACAAAAGTTAGTGATGGAATGATAATTAATTTTCTCAGGGAGAACAAAAGAAAGATGTTACTGACCAAATGACTGACCCCACTCTCACAACAACCTTTGGATTTATGAAGAGAAACAAGGTACTTACAGTTGTTATGAACATACAGGTAACAATTCCCCAGGCCAGGCACTTTCTGCTATTTAAGAGGTCCTAACAACTCTACCCGTTTTCTGGAGGTCACTGCTTTGAAAGCATTTTACAATTCCTTGCTATGTTCTCTAACCTGACACAACCATTAAACCGTCTCAGATAGCCTAGTACTCAGTGGAATGCCTTCAAATCTGATATCAGAAGTGTATGGAGTTAGTGGGTAAGAGCTACACAACACATTTGTTTAATACCCACTTTGAAGAAAGTTGGACAGGATGGCAAGTCCCATAAGGTCCTGACTCTCCTTTCATGAAACATAATGCTCAGACTGAGGATTATCCTGGAAACTATCTACTTCCCTGTATGCTAAAAACCCTAGATTTCCTAAATTGCACTGTAAATTTGCAATGTAAAGGGCATTGAGTCAAGACCAGTTAGAAACAATATTTGAAGGATCCAGGAGGCAAGGTGTGGTCTCTCTAGCAGTTATTCTTGCATCATGATGGGGAATGTGTTTTCCAACCTTTACAAAGGTCAGATAAAATATGCATAGAGTACATTTAGATAGCATGAAGTTTGAGCGCAGAGCTGTATCTGTCCCAAGGTACTAATACTTTTTGTGAAAATTAAATTGCCCTGAATCCACATGAGGTTCTGAAGTGCTAATGTTTGTGCGGTGAATATTCCCCAGGCAGATACATCTGTTTAAAATGTATATATTCATCCATCTGCCTAGTGTAGATTTAAACACAGGAGTTAAGAGTGAAATAACATTTTTGCCTGAATTGGAACACAATTCAGTGCATGTCAAGAACAGGAAGCAGTACGTAGTAAATTACAGAGTTAAAATTGCCTCCTTTGAATCCAAATGGCAAAATTTTCAGTGTTATGGCTACATGACATCAATACTCCACAGGATTACCATCTCATGTACTGATTCTCCAGTCATACTGAATCTCACTGATTTTTTTTGTTTGGTTGGGTTTTGTTTTTACTGAAGAGAGGACCCTCTGTTAATGAGGTGGCCACCTCCTCAAGCTCCCAACTATTGCAGTTTATAGGGGATAGTGACTGACAGGTCAGAAGATCACAGACCATTTCATTTGGGGGCTCTTGTTTGCATTTCAGCAAGGAAAGAAGAGCAGAAGTACACCATGCCTGCTGCCTATACACTCACTGGTACTGCATACCTGCAAAACCCTGCAAGCTGCAGTTTATCACCCGATCAACCCTATACAGCTCAAAGACTCTGCCTTCTATGCCAGAGGACTGCCTTTGCCTCAGTGCCTCTGCTCTGTTCTGCTTCCACCTACTGCAGGAGAAAGGGCAGACCACAATTCTCTATCTCTCCAGATTAAATCATCTCAAGCCTTTTGTGCCTAATCAAACTAAAATAGCGCTGTACAGACTGCACAGTGTCATTTGTTAAATGAGAATAGTTAGAAGAGAAGGTTCATTCAATTTTTAAGCTTTTTTTTTTTTTTTAAAGCAATGCTGGTGGTGCTGAGGAGTGGAGCCCTGACCAGAGGGCTAGCTCTGCCTACTGGCAGCAGGTATTACACTGCACTCTGCTGGCTCTGTCACACATTTTTGCTGATGCAACCACAAACCTTTTCTGCTGCAATTACAGGCACTTCTTAAGCAATGACTTAATGAAACAGGAAAGGGAAAGGGCCCTAATAAAAGACAAAATACAGCCAAACTTCGAGCCTTGTATAGGTGAGACTGTGCAGCCACATCACACTGACAGAACTCTGGAAGAACAGACTTGTGCCCTGCTCCTTCTACTGTCCAGCCCCCATCAGCTTGCCTGTCTCATCACTGAGGGCTGGGGGTCAGGAATGCCCCCCGTCAGGAGCACACTTCTGTCCCCTCTATGCCCCAGCCAACATATCAGGAAATGTAATATAGCCATGCACAGTTGCATAAAGCAAAGTGATTCATTTAAGGAGGCATCACAGTAAACAAACAAAGAAAAAACCAAAACCTGTTGCCAAACGAGTAGCAGCAACTAAGAAATTCAAAATGTTATGATTTTTAATTACTAAGATATACAGTAAGGCAGAAAATATTTTGCTTATTTTGCTATAAAGCAACAGGGTATCCTCATCTTGACAACCTCTAATATAGAAATCTTTTTTGTATTATGTACCTATCCATAGTTTAATTAGGTAGGACAAAGAAATACAATTTAAACAAACCCTCACATTCTCAGACATGTAGCAATCACTTCAACTACCCATAGCTTTCCCTCAGAGGGTTCTTCACAGTCTCCTCTGAATCACCTATCAGAAGTGAGATGAAAGATGGGATGAACCACCACCCCAGTGCAGGCTGGCAATATCTCTTCTCCTATAATTATGAGATGTGCAAAAAATATAACGAAACTCCAACCCCCTTTTCTTTACTGCTCAAGGGAGAGCTTGAGCTCAAGCTCCCAATTGAAGAAGCCTAAAAGGAGCAAGAAAGAGGCACTGTATAATAATGATAGAGCTGAATGCATGCAGAAAATGTGGTAAATTGAGCACAGAGCACCATAAAAATATGAGACAGAGAAATGAAAATGATCTGGTTACTGTATAGGCTTATGGGCCCTGGAAGACAGCAAACAGTGGGGGATGAAATTGTGTCCAGTTACTACTTTAAGATGACAAGGTGACGTTCTGGTTTTAGTGCCTCAAGAATTTTTCCACTGGGATCAAGGAATACTCGTAGGAATAAATATCACACTTGCAACAGAAGGAAAAAGTTCACTCCCTGAGCTTCACTGAAGCACTAGAAACATAGCCAAGAAATTCCAAGGCCATTCTGAGCGGCTGTGGATCAGATGACACACAGCTCAGCACTTTGGTATGAACAGCTGAGAAGAGCACAGAAGTGGATAGGTAGAAAACCCCAACAGTTCTACTTCCTGGAAAAAAAATAATACTCCAGATATATGTGTACAAGGATATGTATGGAATATCCAGAGTTAACTGATACATGTTTTTATAAGAACATTAATAATACATATATCTTAACCACTACCTATACATCCATTATTTTCAATACAAGAAACACCTAATATTAGTAATGTACTATCAAAATGTTCTTCCATTTCCTGCATGTAGATTTTCTGTCTTTTGGGACAGAAAATACTGCTGATGGTCAAGTTTTGAAATAAAATAGATTAGCAATAAAGAAATAAATTTAAGGTTACAAATTTCAATTTAATATATAACTTTATGGTAAATAAGTCATAACTCTGGGTCTACAATCCCCCAGTATTCTTTTAAGTGGAGAAGGGAGACCTGTGGAAAAGCTGCCAGCCATCTTTAGGTGGCAAAAAGACCACACTGCCAACCAGAATGAAAGAGAAAAGGAGCAACAGTCTCTGAAGATGAGAGCTTGGTTAAACATGAGGGAGCCTGCATGAATACATACAGGTCTGGGACTAGTAAACAGTGGGTGATGATGGGTGGGTGTGGGAACCTGAGTGGGTGCCAGTAAATGACTCTGTGGTATGTCTGAATAAATATGGCTGGGTCTGAACACTCCCAAAGCTGATTGTGGATGGTGTCTACATGACTGATAACCAGCACAGGAAAGAGAAAAAAAGCACCAAGGGGATGTAAGCCATTAGTACTCTTCAGCCTGATTGCTACAGATGCTCAGAAAGCAGCATCAACACCAATTCGCATTTCTTCAAAAAGCTATTTACTCCCAAAATGTCACAAAAAGAAGTTATGTACTATATATCCAACATCTGGACTCGCCGAGCAGTTGCTTATGGACACTAACCAAGGGAAATAAACACAGTCACTCGCTGGCAGGAGGTCACAAAAGTTTCATTCCTGACTGTCACTCACACATCCAGACAAAGGAGAGCAATTTCCATTTCCCCCGCTGCAGGGGAGGTGATTGCAAGAGGACAACCTCTTTCTATCTTTTGACCTCCTGCTCTTAAGTCTGGAAGTAATGTAGGTGGGAAGAATCAGCTGCGTTGAGACATCTCATGGATACAGAGAGCAGTCAGCAAGTTATCTGTGGACTGGGGGTAGAAGGCTATGAGTATCTTAGAAGTACTCATAAGTGCTGTTACTCCTTGAGAAGCATCCCTTAAGAAGCAACAACATAGTGATTCTTGCTGCCAGCTTCTGTACAGGGATATGCTTTTCCCATCCTGAGCTATGAAAAGGTGGACAGTTGGGCTGGACTTTGCTGCAGGTTGACAAATGCAAGGAGCCCTTCGCAAAAGCAGAAGGAGCGGTGCGCTTGTTTTCTGTACTAATGCCACAAGGCTGTGCTCAGGGCTGCTTTCACTGCTGACAGATGGAGGCAGGGTAGAAGATGACATGTTTGGCTAGCCAAGTGTTAGCCACAAATACTCCAGCTGTTTCAGCACAGCTAATGCTCGTGTTCTGGAGAAATTAAAAGGGGGAGGGGAGGGTTGTGTCTCTGCTTTAGATATTAATTTTCTTTTTAAATACCACAGTCATGTCCTCATTTTTCTTTGGGTTTTTATATTTTTTAAAAAAGCTTATACCAAGTCACATGTAACATGCAATACTTCAGTTGTTTAGGATAGCACAGGATTAGTTTGGGGAAGCTGTTCTACCCAGGCATTTTCTATAGCACAATGTTAACATCATTTTGAAAAATAAAATTAGTTAAATTAGAACATTAAAAAAAATAAAATAAATTTACACTTCCTTACTTTTTGGAGAACAAAAATATGGAGATCAAAAAGTAAACAAAACCTAACATATAATAAAACAAATACTGACGACTGGATATCCTTGTCCTGACCAGCTAAATTTTTGCTTACCTTAAAGAGCTTCATCATGGCAAGATCATAAAATACACAGAGAATTTTCCACTTTGAATGCTGAGAACATATAATTCTAATAAAAAAGGAACTAGCATTTTTTCAGCTACTTACCCCTTCTTTTCTATCTTGTTGTAGATTGCTGGAGTTAAATAATAGAAATAACTAATTTTTCATTTCATTTTCATGATCTAATACTCAGCTACTTAGTGATCCTTCTCTAGCTTAAATGTGACTACCAACAGAGAAGTGTGCTGAATTTAACTCTCTTGCAGCCTTTGTGTGAATTTTTAACTGTATTTGATATAAAAAACCTTGTGCAGAGTATATAAAACTGTTGTATTCCCCAGAATAATCTACCTGTTTATATGCAACACATGTACTCCGTATTTGCTTTCAATTCTGTACTTTGTTGGATCACTTGCAGGGGTAATCAATTCCTCGTTTTTGTACCTGACAATAAAGAAAAAATAAACTCATTAATATCAGCTACTATTTACTGCCTTAATTTAGTAGATTTTTATATCCAGATATCATTTACTAACATCTGAGCTCTCTCTATAAATCTTCTCTACTTGCATAGAGTATTTTCCAGTATGTATGGATATATAGACATTGGGCCATGGAGGCAAAGGGGGACCATCATTGCAGTAAGAAAGTGGAAAGAGAAGATGTGCACCCAAACCAGAAGAGTAGGCAGTGAGTAGAGAGAAGATGGCACGTGACTTGAACTCGCCAGTCCACTAGCCCTGACACAAGATGGGAAGCAAATTTTGTCTTGGATCGCAGTAAAGCACTTCAGCACAAACAATGGAAGCAGCAACAGGATTGTGCCTCAGGTTAGATCTTCACAGTCCAGCCTGGGCTCTCACACATACAGGACAGCGCACGTCTGGAGAGGAGGGCAGCTTCAGGGATGTTACGTTCACGTCCACCTCAACAGGGTGTGACACAAAGCGAACACAGATACAGCCCATGACAACAATGGTGCCATGCAAGTTTACCCAGGCTTAGCAAGTAGCCTGCGAGCTCTGTGTATTTTGCCATTTGCTAGTTCATCATCAAGGAACTCAATGGCCAGAAAGACTGGAATGCCTTCCACAGTCTGCCTTCTGAAATACTCGCGTTTGCTTCTCACACCGCACAGGGCCATTCAGCAAGCTGTCCTCCCACACCTTCCACTGCAGTATCAACTGCTACGATCCAGCACAGCTATGAGGATTATAAAGGGGGTTTAACATAGCCATTATGTATGTGACACTTACCAGTTATGCCATAACTTCCAAATGAAAAAAGCTTAACAACATTTTTAGAGGGCTAGGAAAGGCTGGTCTCTTACCATTGTACAACAGGGGTGGGAAATCCTTGTACAGTGAAGCAAAGGCTCACAGACATCTTTTCCCAGACAGTGTGAGACCTCAGGCGCACTAGAATTTCAGGAGCTCGACTTATCCTTTCCTCAACAGCGTGTCTTTCCAAAGCCATATTTTCTTCTACCTATTAAACACAGGGAAAGAAAAAGAAGCATCTAGCACCAGACTCAAATGGGGTAGAAGACCTAATCTTAGATCCACAAAATTAAAAGATGCTAAATCACCATTGGCCTAAATGTCAGTGTATCTTATAATTCTGCTTGGATAGGAACAAAAAGATTCAGCACTGTACCATCCTTTGTATAGCAAGCCTATCCAGATGTTCTCTAGCACGGTGCCTGGCTGTGTGAATCTCTTTTTCCAAAGCAGACAACTCACTGGCAAACCGGATCCTTTTCTCGTCACTTGCGTGAGACTTTTGTTCATGAGTCCTGTAGGACAAGAAAAAATATCAGGTAAGAGTAAGCAATATGAAGCTTTAAGATTGTCACTCATGCACATTAGACAACTGAGGGCTCTGAAACAATATCAGCAAGATGTAAAATCTAGTTTAGGAATTACTCTTAGAGTCTATCTGCCTATCCTAATGACCATGTGAAATGAATATGAATTTTCCTTCATTTTCTTTCTCCCTGTATATGTGGTGCCATAGCTGCAGGTCTTGAAAGCTGGTGTGGTCACACTGATGTGGTACCCCAGAGTCTTAGTCCTCTGGTAACCGAGATCAAGAACCTGCCTGGCTTCCTTCTGGCCCCTAATTTCCTTCCCATGGACACAGTAAGTCATGTTCTGTGCCTGTTCACACCCTGACAAGAGTTGGGCCTTGCTTATGGTGTGCCCTTGGCTCTAGCACCTGGGAAGCTCTGCTAGCTCCATGGGCTCTATCAGCTGACCTCACCTGAAAGATACAGACCAAGGAGTTCACCAGGATTTGATGAACCACTGCATGCAAAAGAGCTGTCCTTGGACAAGGGTGAGTGGGAAGTATTATAGAAACTACCAGGAAAAGACAACATTTTGAGAAATTTGTGGGTTGTTCCCTGAAAATTTAACTCCATAGATTTTTCAGAAGTCCTAAAAAAAACCCAAGTCATAAATGTTTTTAGTAGGAGCTACCTCAAGCTCCTGCATTCATGCTGATTCAGTAAGCAGCCTATGCTACTCTTTGCCTTGCCAACAGGACAAAAGAAGGGAGCTGAATATCAGACATTTCTAACATGACTGTCATTATAGAATATGCCAAGATTCTTAAAGCATAACCCAACATGCCATGAACCAAATGAGAAGACTTGCAGAAGTTCAGTGAACAGTAGATCAAGACATTATTTGTCTGGTATTTTAAAAAAATTTCTTTGTATCATTTCAATGTACTTTAAACCAGACTTGTTCTGCCATTGTTTTTTTACATTGATAACATTTAAGACAGTTTTTTAAAAATAAATTAGAATATACAAATTAATTTGATTTTCCTAGAACATTCTGTTTCTAGGATGTATATTTCAAAACAATCAAAGTACCAGAACCGTACAGATGTATATGATTTTTGCAACACATTTTCTACAAACAAGGCAGAGTTCGTTCTTGTAGTATAAATTCTCTATGTCTTTGGTGCAGTCACTGTAGAGCATGGCAGAGCAGAAACAGTCAAATTCACTAACAGGAATATTGCCGTCAGCACATTTACTATAGGATTTCATATCAAGGCTGTAACTGAGATGTGACAGTAAGCCCTTTTGATATTAAGGAAATAACTCAAAAAGTTTAAACTGATCCAAATCAGGAATTTAGGAATAGTGGAGTAGATCTGTTCAAAAATGAGTTTTGGATCCCAGGCAGATTCTAATTTATTTTGGTTTTAAAGCTGTTTTCAAGGGTCAGAGTGGGGATTAGGGGAACAACTCTGGGTTGAAATATGAGATTGAAAGTGACACTCAGTCATTTAGTACTCCAGCCGAAATAGATTAGTGAAGAACAGTGACAGAGAAGCCTCCAGTCTTGTCGACTCTGGAAAGAGCCCTAGCAAAAGAGCGATAGTAAATGGGACCAGAGCCACTACACAGGTCAGATGGGACCAACAGAGCTTTACCTTTTCCTGGATTCTTGCATTGCTTCATGAGCCAAGGTGCGTGCCCTCCTGGCACAGAGTCTACATGTCGTTTTTCCCAAGCCAGATGATTCATAATAAGCAGCCTGTCTGGAAGCAGCCCTTCAAATATAAAAGACATCGTTAAAACCCAGCAATTCCGGTAAAACATGAACTCACAAAAGTCAAAGAAATTACTTTAAATGAGCTGAATACCATGATTGAGCACTGTTCAGTGAGAAACCTGCTTTGCATTCCTCACTGACTGCACTAGGGTGCTGATTCTCACTTGTCCTTCAAGGGCTTAATGCCCATCATCTGTCACTGGGGATCATTAGGCATTTTATTTCATCCAGTTCTATTAAATTTATACTTCTCTCCGTCTCCAATCATTCAAATGCTAGGATAGCACTTCAGTGAACCACGAAGGTACCAGCCTGTCTAATACACAAATCACACAGAATCCCTATAACATTGTCTATTTCTAAATATTCCTGCCTTTCTACACTTCATAAAACCTTCTGCATAAACTCTTCTCTTTCATAAGGGAAGCTGGACAAGCTAGAGAGCTAGCTGGGCATCTTAATTACTGAGGAGGGAGGACAGTGATTCTTAAGCAACCAAGATTCAAAGCTCCAGGCTTTGAGGTACAAAGAATGTGTATCTTGTGGCTAAAACTCTGAGATGTCACATGAAAGGAATTAAACCTTTATTTAATTTTAAAAAAGCAAATTGAATGACAAAAACTATAATTAGGAATAGCCAACTTCAGGAGAAGGAACATCCTCATGTATGGAAGAACAGGTAAAAACCTGTTTCTGTGATTTACAATAAATTTCATGGCAATTTTTCTTAAGTCAGAGTTTCAATCGGAGCCTAAAAGGAAGAATTTCCAACTTGGAGGTAGTAAACAGGACAGATCCTGAGCTAAAATGTCTGTGTAGGTGAGTTGCAACGTAGCTATAAAGTCTAGCTATACTGGTGGGAGACTGTAGACCAGGAGAATCCCAATGGAAGCAATTGGAAAATTACCATTCTGAATAAATCACAGTTTGGGGGGGCAGAGGGTGGAAGCTAAATATCTTGATTTTAAGAACTGATTACCCAAAATAGAAACCTCTCTATGCTCTGTATGTGAAATACATGGCACTTACTTTCTTGCTGCATATTCCTCAAGTACATATCTTGTCTGAATGTTGCGATAGGACTGATCGAAGTGCTTATGCCTCCTCTGGTAAAATGGCACCGCTACTGAAGACATATTTCAGTTTGTTACAATCAGTAATTCCTGCAGAGAATGAAATCACATTTAGCCATATATTTCAGACACTTAGGCTTAATATTTTTTGATACGTAGACGTGTGTGTACATGTACAAATGTATAAAATTCCATCAATTTATGACAAATAAAGCCATCGCTGATATATATGGGTACCTCAGGCTGTATCTTATCAGCCACACAGTGTGAGCTATGGAATCATAGATGATAGAGCTAGAAGAGAATTTGTCGGATCATTTTTCCCCCTTCTGTGCAGATGTCACGTAACATCTCCACAGAAATTTCCAGGGACGGAAATTTGACAGCTTTGGGGGCATTTTTAAGTGTTTCATCTCTCCACTCTTCAAGCTTTTTTACTTTGTCCCTTGTTGAAATTAATGTTCACTGTTTCTTGTCCAATTCACCATGACAACAAAAAATAGACTGTATTCACCCACTTTTGCAGCGGCCTGTTGAAGATTTTGTTCACATCTCCTTTCAGCTCTCTTGTTTAAACTAAACAAAGGAGGCTCATCCAGTCTTTTTGCATAGGTTATTTTTTCTAGACTTCTAATCATTCTGGTTGCCCTCCTGTGGACTTTCTCCAAAGCATGGCATAGTTTGACCAGTATTTGGATAGAAGCTTCTCAGAAACGTTCAGGGAGCTCCCAGGAGCAGCGTGGGTGGGAAGAGCACGTTTCCCACTTAGTCGGAGTTCAGCAAATTCCCAACCATGGCATGAAAAGAACCTGGAGGTGCCCACACCCCTTTGTGTTCATTAGAAATATGATGACAACTTCTTGCAGAAGTAGGGAATGTTACCAGCCATGTCCTGAGTAGGTGCCAGCTTGTGTAACTACCGCCTGCTGAATAAGTCCCATTTACAGTCTCAGTTGGATGTGGGGATCTTTACTCCCAGGCCACTTGGCAGGATTCCAGGATGGGCAACCGAACAGCCAACACCTTCCCCATGAGACGGCCGCGCTTCAGTGGCAGCGGAAGCAATTTCCCAATGTAAAGTCTATAAAGCAGCTTGGGCCAAATCCTGAACTTTTTACTCGGGCAAATTCCTGCAATAACATCTAATTTCCTCCTGAAAGGTAAGGAGCGCCCCGTTGTTATACTCCCACGCGGGGTGCAGCCTGTCAGCGCCCTCCAGAAGCTGGGGTACAGGCAGAGGCACGGCCTGGGACCCCCCTCAGGGCTACCCATGGGAAGCGAACCAACACTAGCTCACCCAGGAGCCGTATTAAGAGGTGTCAGGGTCCTGGGGGCAGCAATGGACCTGACCGTCCCCGCCCAGCCCCCTCCAGGGCTCCCCCCACCCTGCCCACGGCCTAGGACCCCACTGCAGCCCCCCAGGGCCCTGCCCAGCCAGGGGACCCCCCAAGAAGACCCTGCCCGAGATGGAAATCCTCGGCCCCACACCAAAAGCCTGCGTTTGTAACAAAAAGTCCCATAAGTAGGCGGCTTCGTTATGTGTAATAAAACAGAAGCTCCAAGGGATTCGAAGAGAAATCTTACAAACTCATGTAGGTACAACATGAGCTCCTGTTACTTAACTTCAAAAGCATTGGTACTGACCAGTTTTAGGCCATGGTCTGTTTCCTATCAAATATCTGGAGATATCTGCTTTGGGGACAAAAATGAGCAATATCCGCATTAAAATTTAATTAATAACTGTTTCAGGAAAAAAGTAGTTTCTGGTAAAATGAGCTCTAGCGCAAAATTGAAGAAATTCAGTTACTACGTCATTGTCAACTTTCAAATTCCATGTAATCTTTTTTGTTTCATTAAACTTTTTACTGTGTGAAAAGTACATGCGATCATTGTACTTTAATAAAATATTGCTAAAAATACGTTTCTAAATGTTCATTACTTATTCTGAAAGCAATCATGGTTTTTTATTAATATCTCATGTTTTCAAAAATTGTTTTGCAAAATCCCCATTTGAGAATGGGAAGCAATGATAAAATTGTTGAAAAATTACAGATATTATCAAGACTTCTGCATGAATTTTTAAAGTGTGACTTGCTAACATTTTTTCTAATTGTATTACTAGCCAGAATGTATATGCAGAAGAAATCAGTTTCTACATTTAATTGCTGCAATTTATTCTTGAAAAATGAGAGCTAAATTTCTTATACAACACACCATATTTTTAGAAAGAAGAATGTAAGATGATCCAATGAAAGACTGCAATTTAGTTTAGCAAGTCACTTCATTGTATGTGTTTGTTTGGCAATTTTGCCTGAACTGTATAAAATTAAATCCAAATTAATTTTTAAAAAACATGTTTTATAGGCTAAGAAATTGAACCTTTAAACGTGGTAAAATACCTGTAAATACCATACTTCCAGCATATAGTATTTACCAGCAGAAGAAATCCTAGTTATTGATAAAGTACTGTAATAAATTCTAGCTGTGTTTGTTAGTTTCAGGTATTCAAAAGCAGAGTCAGATGCCCCCAGGTCATGACATTCTTACATCAGCTAGTTTTCCAAGAAAAAGGCCTCTGCAGGAGAAGACAGTAGGTATATTTAATAGCAGATACATCATATTGAAAAAAGTCATGAGATCTAAAGAGATGAGTTTTTACAATTTATGACCTGATAGCTGCATCTTCTGCATAACCTATAGTTACCTTTTCAACACTTTTTCAAGAGATACAAGAATGACAAGTCACGCGTTTGGGAATGAGAGCTCGGCAAATTACCAGACACTGCAAGACAAAAATAAAACAGGTTTACATCATTACTACGGGACATTAAAGAAATTTATTACCACATTTCTAGAGAAATAAGAAAGTTAACATGACCCAAGTTAATACAGCACGGTGCAGGACCTTGCGGAGATGCTAGCTTACCTGGGTGCCCACATGCAATGCTGAGCTGACAGGGACCTATTAACTCATCATACGACACATTGTCTTAGTTACATGAACACGGTTACACAGACCCATGAGCAGCCTTGGCTTCTCCTAGTTTTGGTATCTGTACATGACATTATACTATACCTGCAGACATCAAATACTGGTTTTCTTCCTGCTGTCTAGCTGTGTGACTATTGTGTATGTGACATTTGACTTCTCCCTTAGTTCATACATTAACTGGACAGTTAATGGTATAATGTTCCCTCTTTTCTATTTTTAATTAGCCTTTTCACCTAAATGAAGGTGCAAAGGGCAAACCCATAGATTAACCTGACTCAGCTGTTAAGTGCTACTCATGTTTACATGTGGCCCAGTTAAATAAGTCTGTGAATTTATCAACATGCGATTTACATGTTGCTGTGTATATAACTCCCACTGAGATCTGACATATAAGGGTTGCAGAGTAATGCCCATGTGTATGGATGGATCACAGTCTGGATTATTTTCATTTCTGAGATCGGAGAAAACATCTTTCTCATTTACAGTTCAGCCTTTTCCACTAAATATAAAACTTACATTTTGATTAGCATATCTTCTTTTATTAATCAGCACCCATGGTTTCTCAAAATTTGGGTTCAGATATTTTTCACATTTACTCAAACAGCCTTAGAATAGAAACAAGTGTAGCCATCCACTCCCAGCCTCCATACAAGCAATTAACTGAGTTTGTTAGCAGCCAGACTCATTTTGCCTTCTGTTAACACAGAGGGGAGCTGCCTGGCAACAATTCCAAATGTAATAATCATCATCAGTTAATTACAATGATGCTTGCAGGGTATGTATTTAGTACTTAATAGTGCTGCAAAGACAAGTATCGGAAGAGCAGAACACAGCCCCACTGTAAAACCAGCTTCAGCAGAGTCTACAGAGCATGTAGTGTATCTTGAGTTCATGATAAGAGAAGTTTCTATTGTCTTCCTAGGAACAACGTGTTGACTCTGTTCCTAGTTTTCCACGGATACACGTTTATGTGAGGTGTTTGAAATATATACTAATATTTAGTCAACATACCACTAATAGTTAGATAACATGATATGCATATGACAGCTTAGCCCCATTGAAGTTATCGATTTAGATGAACCAAGATTTTATTACCGGCAGTGGCTGGAGACCTAATTATACTGGCAAGTCAATTGGTGGCAGTGACTCAAAAGCAAGATGCAGGCAGTGGTCTGGCAGAGGCATCAGGGAAAAAAAACCCAAAACATTTCCCAATGGGAAATTGAAAATTCAACAATAAAAAAATTGCATAAATAGGCCAAGAGAGAGACAAATTAATCTTCTGGATACTTGTAACAAAATAAAAAGCAAATCTCAAGTTTTATTCACCAAGTTCTACTGGTATGGGACTGCAAGAGTTACAGAGAACTTACTGAAATATATGGCCTGTGTGTCACAACTGTTGAACTTCATCCATGCAGATCCTATTAATGGCCCTGGATTTCAAGAAAAAGACCTAGAGTTACAGGACAAGATGGTCCTAAAACTTTTAGTCTCTCATACAACCTTTACTTTTTTGGTGGAACACATTGCCATTGTATTCCTACCCTTTATTATTATCATTATTGTTGTTGTTGTTGTTGTTGTTATTGTTATCGTTATCATTATTCCTATTTATTTCTATGACTGTAAAGGCTGAGGATATCAGAAGGACCTAAACTGCACTAATCTATGTGCTGCATAAACCACTCAGAAGACTATTAAACCCAAACAAAAATATTAAGTCAGCCAAAATGTCTTTAAGGATTAATGATGTAAAACACCTGTGAATTAGACTGTTAAATCAGTTTACACAAATACACATTTCCACATGCATAGCAGCATGTATATAACAATTTATACTTGGTCATGAGTAAAAGACAGAGTTCCCAGGCCAGGATATGCATAGTTTCATGCCATAGTAATACTGATCTGAATAGAAAGCAATAATCTAGGACCACGTGACAAGGGGCCACATTCTTGAGCAGAGAAGCCAAGGGTCTGATATAGACATTGTTAGTTTGATAAGTGAGTTAATTTAAGATTTAAAGGACAGGCAGTAAATTGTAGCATGATCATTCACATAGCCTCAGAGAGCAGGCACACAACCAAATAAATTGATGGATGGGATTGACAAATGCCACGGGAAGAACATGGTTGTGCTCACCATAGATAGAAAACTTCCATTCCCAGACTCAGGAGACTCCTGTCATGACCAATGTACTATACAGCATGTACTTTCTCTGCCTGACCTGTCAATGCTACACCATGCAACATGCACTTTCTTTGCTCATCTCTGTCCTTGTCCATCTGCAGAAGTGCCAAAACCAATTCGCGGGTTCTTGCCTGCCCTCACGTAGCCTATCCTCCACATTCTGGCTTAAAGATCAGTACATCCTGCTCCTACATGCATATCTTCATTCTTGGTCTTCCTCTGTATCTCATCTTTCTCAAATATCTTTGACCTTTTGTATTGACTTGAAGGTTTGTCCTGTTTTTCCCATGATGTAAACACTGTTTCCTCTACCTGTCTGTAGTTTTGCTTGTTGTTCTCAACATTGTTCAAATCTAAGTGTTTTTAGGAAGCCCTGTTTTGCCAACTTATACTTTCATGGTACATTAAAGCCTGCGATATTTATCTGATAAAATGTATTTAATTCCATATCACCTATATACCACCACCAAACATAAAAGGAAAGAAAAAGGAAAAAAAAAAAAAAAAAACAACAAAAAAACCTTCTAGTCATCAGTTGCTTCTAATGACCAGTTTAAAGAATTACCATATTGCCTCAGAAAACATGTGGTCCTTTCCAGATGGTTATATCAATCCTGTAGAAATTGCAGTAGATAATAACATAAGAACGTTTTCCCCCAGGAAGCTTACTTTGGTGGAAATCTTGTAAAACCAGCATGAATCATTATGCAGCTCATAGACACTGCAGTCTAAAACAGAATGGGATATAGAGGGTCTGCTAACATCTTCCTCATTTTGGTAATAAAATTTTAAAACACTAATATGTCTCTCCAGTCTTTTATCTCTGTGTGCATGTGTGTATTTAGATCTCACACAGAAAATTGTGTTCTGTGGATGAAAAATGATGAACTTAAAAAACCACACAATCTACTGTCATTTTAAAATGCTTCTGTCTTTCCCATTGAAGAGTTTTTTCCTTTTGCATAATAAGAATTCAGTTTTAACTTTTCTGACAACAGAATAGTAATGCTTCAGAAATTAAGAAAGCATATGGAATTCTCATTTGCATAAACCCTGTGGAATTCCAGACATTACTCAGCAAGCTTTGAGATTCCTTGTCTTTTCTTTTCTTATGTCTCTAGCTACATTAGAGCTGGTCTTACGTTTTACTGATCATAACTCCTTTGCATGGTAATAGTATTATCCTAGTTTCACAAATCAATTTTAAACAGAAATCTTGTGGAGAACAAGTTCAGTCTGGTTCAAATCATCCCCAGAAGTGCATGCATTGCTTTTCTCATTAAACCTAAAAATGGAGTTCTCTCATCTATTGCTAGTCATATGAATATCCAGCAAAGCAACATTTTCAAGCAGCTGACAATACTGGCCATCACAGGCATGTCTATTCTTTATTAGCAATTTCATATGTTTTGAATGAGTAAACTTTTAACATTTCACTACATCAGATGATTCTGCTTGCAAAGACATACAGGTAGATTAAGCAATTTAATGCAATCGTTTGGCTATGGCACATGTATGATTAGTGAGAATGCACCCTTTGACCTTGTAATAGTCCCTGGATGGTTTGCTTCACCCACTAGCCATAACAGTTAGAGTGGAGGCAATTTGGAATATTCCATGGGTGGTCAAGGTCATAGCCACAACCCTTGATGGAGTTAACTATCAGTTTTGCTCTGTGGCAAGGAGGTAGAAGGCAGAGCCACGGGTTCCCTTCCCTCCAGCAGGGTCATTGCTGTGCAGGGGAGCACCAGTTCCTGCATTGTTGTAAGTCTAAACAAATGTACTTTCAGCTTTTCTATGACTCTCATGATGGAAGGGAGTGGAAGCCTCCAATGTGACTTCTCTTGCCATGTCCCTGTTATAAGCTAAGCAGTACATAGCCCAGAGATGGTACTTATGTAGATGCTTTCTTATGAATTCATGATCTTACACAACTGGGAATTAAATGAGGCTGAATTTGTCCACATTGACTTGAAACCTTGCCGTCCTAATATTCCAAATGCACAAAGAGTTGCAACATGTTCCCACAAAAGTTTCAAGGTTTCCCTCGCTTGGCAAGTGTATTACATCCCTTCAACTGGACAGCAAGCAATGTGAGACAGTGAGATGGTGAAAGTCACTTCCCATCATCCTAACCTTCACTATCCTTCATTATACTTTCATTGGCTCATAGGTATTATCAACACACAGGTGTAGTTTCAAGAGCATGAACATGATTTCCCAACACTCTATCAGTGGTATTTAGCTGGAATTTTCATGTGGCACAGAACACATCGTGTAGCTTACAGCAATACAGACACCAGAAATGTATCTTCTGAAGACATGTACTTGAAAGTATGGTAAACAAAAAATAAAAGTAGAATTCTCTGTCCTAGCTACATCCCATTCTCCAGCATGCCAAATAGTTTTGCCAGCTACTATAGGATTTTATGCTTAATTATTTACGCACATACTTCAGATAAATCATGTTTCGTCTCTTTATACAGTATAGCACACAAGAAGGTGGCATTGCCAATATATGTGCAACTGGAGAAGTACATATACCAATAGGCTATGGATTGGTATAATCAAGTTCTTTATATACAGAAAGAAACAGAGGAAATGTAATACACAATAAAATCAGGCTGACTATGCACAGAATAAAACAATTCGACTTTACTTTTTTGTTTGTCTTTTCATAAATCAGTCTGTGTCGTGCTTATTGCTTGTTTTCCTCAAGGAAGGTAATCCATTTTTTACAGAAAAGCACCCAATGTCCTCCCACAATCACGCCTATTTGTTCTGAACAAGAAAAACCTAGATAAAAAATGGACTTACCAAGGGATATAGAAAAACTGCAAAGCAGAGAGGAAGACCAGCCTTTCCCAGCTTAGTAAACTCTGGCTGAGGAAAACAAAAATAATTCCCCTCTCTAAAGGCTACTGCCCCTTCACTCCCATTTAAGGGCAGATGCAGTGCTATATTTAGAACCAACCAAGTGATTCTCCCAAAACTGAGGTCAGCCTAATAGGCAATAAGGCTGGACTATAAAGGCAGAAGAAAAGCTCTATCCCATATGCAGTTTTATACTCTATTTTAATAAAAGATAGACCTCACTCCTAACAAAAAATGGTTATGTTAGAAGTGGGGTTTCTTTTCCCAGCAACACCAAGCACACGGGGAACAGTTTAATGTCAGAAAACAGTTTAAGCTTTTTATTTAGAAATGATTGAAGTTTTAAAATAATCAGTAACTTAGAAGACCAGTGAGGAGATGTAAACTCCAGAATCTTATTAGAGACATGAGAACCCCTTGGTGCCTCAGGCTGTAAAATGAGCCTCCCTGTTGCCTCCTTAAGAGCTCCCTGGATTTGAGAACATGGCTGCAATATGTGAAAGCATAGCAACTGTATAAAAAGCCTGTTAACATAGATTTAAAGAAAGTCCAGTTCCTACTCACTATTTCCATCTCCATAATGTCACCAGTCAACCTGAGAGAGATTTCTCTGTGTCTTGTAGATAAAGTAGGAGGAATTAATATGTATAGAGACATATACAGGCAGAGGAAAAAGCACAGCCAAAGAACTTGATTCTGCGAGACCCTGATGGTCCCTGATTACTACCGACTAAAATGGAGATTTGGTGCCTGTAGGGCTCCTAGTTTTCTGTCCAGAAGCTCCAAGGCACCGCTGTGGTGGCTCTGACACGTCCAGATGCAATGGGGTAGCAGCACTTGCTCTGCAGAGCTGGTGAGCATGGGCTCAGTCCCTCTGCCCCGTCCTGGTGGTATCCAACCCCGTAGGGATTTGTCCCATGACATGAGCCCATATGGGGGAAGGGAAGGAAGGGTAGGAACTCTGACAAGGCTTTGTGACAAGCATGAAGAAATAATCACATTACTCTCATTCTGCCTGGAAATAGGACAACGTGTCTGGGAAAACTTGGCTATGTGGCAGACCTAATCACACTTCATGACTTGGCCCATAATGACTCAAATCCAGTGAGTCAGCAACATACAATAAGTAGGGAATTCATTGACGTTCAAAGTATTTGAAAATAACAAGATCTATTTTCAATTTACTTGTATAGGAATGGGGTCAAGACCAAAGTCACTAAATGACAATTAAGATCTTCCAGTGTTTGCTATAAGAAACTTTGATACATGAACAATGCTCTTTACAGTAATGCTTTCTTCTTATGCATATACATATGGGAAGCAGAGCAAGATGTGGAAAAGCCTTTAACCTCTTACCACATCCACAGTATTCATCCAAGTTTCCTAAGTAGCTCTGGTAAGGATCTTTCCTACTTTCTTATCGTCTAGGACTACCATTTGCTTGACACAGACTTCTCCCTGCCTCCCATTGATCTTAAATTATAACTCAGTCTGACAGAATTAGAACTACAGAGACAGACACAGTGGAATGACTGCATATGCACCGAGCATAGATGTTGCTTCAGAAGCAGCTGTCAAAGTAATTAGCATGTAATAATCCAGAGCAAACCCACTTTACTTACACAGCTCCTTCTCTTCTCTCCTATAGCATTTTCCTGTGGGAGGTAAGAGGTCAGTTTTCAGGAAAACTTTAAAGTTCTCATTACACTCTGTTTTTAATTTCTTGTTCTACATTTATTATCTTTAAAGAAATGGAGGAATGTACAGCCTGCTCTGTCTGCCTTTACACTTGAGCTGTCTTCTATTTTAAGTTCTTTCTTCAGGGTGTGGTTGGATGTCAAAAATGTGAAAGTGCATCCTGAGGGCTGTGGGGAACATGCCATAGGCAAGAACAAGCCATGCAGTGGGGCCAGTCCCATGTTGCCTCCAGGTAAATCCTTCTCTTCATAGATATCCACAAAATAGGATAGAAGGGAAAACTGCAGTATTGTATTATTCAGTGGTGTTGAACTTTAGGCAGCAGAGCACCAAAAATTATCCAGCATTTTAATAGTAAAATAATTTACATTACGTTCTCAAACAAACTTTCTCCCTGGCACTGAAGCCATCTTCCCCTGATCCCTCCACTTCCCAAATAGAAGTTCTTCCCTAAGAGGTGCCTTTTTAAAGCAGAGATTTAGCAGGGTATCAAAAGGATTATTCAAGCACTTAAAACTGATCATGTGCTAAAATCCTTTTGTGAATGTGGTATTTTAGAATTACCTCTTTATCTTATACCAGTCCCTTGATGTGGGCTGTTTAATTGATACAGGCTTAAGTAATGGCCCAACTACTCCAGTAAAGGGGAAGACAAAGACCTCAAATGGAGCTCAGAAAAAAGATGCATTAGCTTTTTAGCTACTGGAGGAAACATCAAAACAGCAATGAAATGAAATGTAATGCTGTTAGTAGAGGTGTGCTTCTAGCCTGTAAGAGCGCCTTAATAGCAGCCTTGTGCTTTTCGCTTTCTCCAGTTCCAAGAAAACCTAATGCATCTTTGTTAGTATGTTAGCTCTTGTTTTCCTCAAATGCTTGTAGCATATTTAGAGTTTCATATAAATTAAAAGATTGGTAACTAGCAATGAAGTTCCTCATCTCTGCAGCAGTCCTAATTATTCACAAAGCCCTGTGGTAAGGTTTCTAAAGCCATGCTAGAACTGGCGATCATAGAGCAGTCTCTTGGATTTCTTTCACAGCTACCCAGGTCCTAGCATCTCCCTTGGCATTACAAATGAAAGACAAAACAATGCATGCAAATTCAACCATACAAAAAAGAAATCATGTTCTTTCCTCAGTTACTGCCTTTGGTCAGAAGTTCAGGATTATCAAGTATGGGGTCCATACATGTACCAAATAGAATGGGTCTTATTCAAAAGAGAATACCACCACCTGACAGACTTATTTCAAAACGATTTTGGAGGCAGTGCACCTGCTTATGAAGATTATCTAACAAGAGAGCAGTAACACACTTGACTGCTGACAGCACTGTAAATGTGTTCACTCACGCAGCTGAGCACAAACCCCCAAGGAAAAACTCACTTAACTGCCTCTTTCAGGTGGAGGAGACAACAACCCCATCCCAGCTCTTAAGTTTAAACACTTCTCTCTCTACCTCCTGCTTTCTGCTTATTTTCATTTTTCTTGATGTGTTTTCTCTTCCTCTATTAGAACCTTTTTATTTTCTTTTTCAGCACCCAACTTGCAAGTATTTTAAGGTTGGTTACACGCAGATGGAAACTGCCAAAAGCTAAAGCTACTCCTCCCAGAAATGAGGATAGTCTGTGTGGAGATGAAACCACAGGAGAGCCAAGACATTTGGAGAAGGAGGAGATGCAACAAAAAGAAGGCTGTGCAGCTCCTGGGAGAGAGGACAACGGCAGCTGAAAAAAAAAAAAAAAAAAAAAAAAAAAAACAGAAAAACAAAACCACTTGCTAGAAGCTGTTTTAAACAGCCAGTCAGGGATTTTCAACTGGCAATTCAACAGAGCTAGACTGAACTGCATCCAGAACATCAGACACTTCTAGTACAAGCCTTTGAACAAATACTAAAATACCTGAATATACAAAGTGTTGGTATTTTTTCCCTGCAACCTAAGATAAAGTGAATCTCTTAGTAAGTATCCTTATTTATATCTGAGAAGACAAGCACACCACTGAGTTACAGTGAGTCAATCATTTATAAGATATTTAAACAGTAATGTGTCACCCTGCTGTCCAGGGACCCACTCTAGAGCACATCAGAGTCAGTGGTAAGATTTTACTGACTCAGGAAAGCTCTGATTCATATCCTTCTTGATTTAATGCCTCTTTAAAAAGTTGACAGAGGGTTAGCTCAGCCACAAACAGAAAATACAGGGTTGCCTGGTGCAGCAGAATGTTTCAGCTACTATTTTGTGAGTTACTGCAAGTGGTAACAAGAGTATATTTTCCACTGCTTTGGACAGCATAAAATACTCTAGAGCTGGTAACAGGCTGACAGTGATACTTTAATAAAAATTGGTATTTCAGCCAGTGCAAATGCTTAGCTAAATATGTTTTCCTAAATTTTAGGGTGAGCCAAGCAAATTACAGTCTCTCACCAGTGACGTGAAGTTACAGCTCAGATTTCAATTTTTTTTTTTTTTTAATTTAATGAAATCTTTTGGAAGTGTTTCTCATAAACCTTAACGAAAACAACAGCACTTACTACAGTTTACTAACTGCAGTTAGTTAGATAAACCATACCAGAGGAGACTCCACTAGCAGTATATCAGCTCAGTGACACCTCTTCATTTACCATTACAATGAGATCTATTTTTCAACCAAGTGCAAAGATAAGGACCGTAATTATTTTTGTCTTACCCTACTATATTTGAGTGTCACACAATACACCCTGCAGATATCCACTGTAGCAACAGTTACCTCTATCAACTAATCTCAGTGTCAGCAACAACAGATTAAATCTCGACACAACCACAGGTTGTAAGAGGGCAAAGACAGGAACTAGTTACAGTGCAGTCATGTGGCCCAGAGGCCTCACCACCCTGGGAAACGCAGGTGAGACAACTACAGGCCCAAATCCACCACTGGGTAGCACCATGCAAAGTCTATTTTAATGCTTTCAGGCTTTAATAGCTGCCAGCTGTGGGGGTTACTGCTCTTAACAGCACCTACATACAGGACTCACACCAGACGTTAAGCACAGGCAGCGCAATCACAGAATCACAGAATGGTTGAGATTGGAAGGGACCTCTGAAGGTCATCTTGTCCAGACCACCTGCTCAAGCAGGGCCACCTAGAGCAGGTTGCCCAGGACCATGTCCAGATGGCTTTTGAATATCTGGAAGTATGGAGACTACACGACCTCTTTGGACAACCTGTGCCAGTGCTTGGCCACCCTCAGAGTAACTAAAAAGGGTTTCCTGATGTTCAGAACCTCCTGTGTTTCAGTTTGTGCCCACTGCCTCTTGAGCTGGCAGAGACTGAAGGTCACTAGTGCAGGCACACACACAACACTCTCTAGGTTCACAAGCACACTCACACATTTGCTGTCTGGTCACCTACTCTCTCTCTGCTCTAGGTCGGTGTTGTAGTTTAAGCCCAGCCGGTAACAAAGCACCACGAAGCCGCTCACTCACTCCTCCCCCCGGCTATGGTGGGATGAGGAGAAAATAGAAAGAAAGTATCGTGAGTCAAGACAAGGTCTGGGAGGGATCACTCACCACTTATGGACATGGGCAAAAGACAGGCTCAACCTGGGGAAGAAACAAAATCAGTTTAATTTATTACCAATCAAATCAAAACAAGGATAGTGAGAAATAAAACCACATCTCAAAACCCCTTCCCCCACCCCTCCCTCCTTCCCGGCTCAACCCCACTCCCGGTTTTCTCTCCCTCCTCCCCCCGGCGGCGCAGGGGGACGGGGAATGGGGGTTGGGGTCAGTTCCTCACACCTTGTCTCTGCCGCTCCTTCCTCCTCAGGGGAGCACTCCTCACTCGTCCCCTGCTCCACCGTGGGGTCCCTCGCACAGGAGACAGTCCTCCACGAACTTCTCCAGACTGAGTCCTTCCCATGGGCTGCAGTCCTTCTGGAGCTGCTCCAGCGTGGGTCCTTTCCACTGGCCACAAATCTTCAGTCACAGCCTGCTCCAGCGCGGGCTTTCCCCTGGAGTCCCGGCCATCCTGGGGGGCATCCACCCCCTGCTCCGGCGTGGGCTCCTCTCTCCCCGGGCTGCAGGTGGGCATCTGCTCCCCCGCTCCCCTCCGTGGGCTGGGGGGGGACAGCCTGCCGTCTGGTCTCCCCACGGGCTGCGGGGGCATCCCCTCCTCCCCGCTCCTCCTCCCCTCCTTCCTCACTCCCCTCGTATCCGCACAGGGGTTCCTCTCCCATCCCGATCCCCCCACTCACTGCAGGTTCCCCTTCTCAAGGCTGTTCTCCCAGAGGCGCTGCCGCCGTCGCTGACGGGCTCGGCCTGGGCCAGCGGCGGGTCCGACTCGGAGCCGGGGAAGCTTCTGGCAGCTTCTCACAGGAGCCGGCCCTGCAGGCCCTGCCCAGCTACCAAAACCCCCACACACAAACCCAAACCAGTCGGTGCTCGCTGCAAACAGAGGCATGCACTCATAGCCTCATCCCACACCCACAGGACCCCCCAATACCTACGTGTAAGGCATAGGGGCACCTACACCCCCAGTCTGACTCCAACAGCTGTCACCCGGTCCACTCACACCAGTCCCCCCTGTAACTGGCACTCAGTCCGTGCAGAACTCAGACGCATGAGTTGAAGAGTGAGATTACACAGAGAGGTAGTTAAGAAAGGTTTTAAAGAAGGTAGGACAGACTGCTGTGATCAGGCACAGGGCTCAGTCAGACAAGCATACTGACCAGCCCTGTTTTACACGACCGGCCCCTTTTATACCCCTTTCAGTCTGTTCCTCCCCAATTCCTTCCCCTAAACATTTCTTCATCACTTTGCACAGATCTACCAACTCCCAGTCCTCCGGTCCAGCATCCAGGATCTTCACCCACCCCATCCCAACCCCTCCAGTTATAATCTTATCAGTTGCAAAGTCCAGGTTATTTTTTCTGAAATAGCCCATCAATTAGTGTGGCTGGCAAGGTTTGTTTCTTCTCATAGTCTCCATCATTGTTTGTCAGGTCTGTGACTCTATGTTTGCTGCCTTCACCTTTTATCACCCTGATCTTAGGTGCTCCTCAATCAGATCATCTTGCTGGAATAAGCATTCTCCCACTCCACTATCCTTATCAATTAGTGCCACTAACCAGGTTTGTTTCTGGTTATTGACTTTGTTAACACTAGTCAGTCAGGTTTTTTGTGTCTGTGTTTTTGGCTTTCCCCTTTTCTTTATCATCCCATTTGACACGGTCCTCGGTCAGATAATCTTACAGAAAAAAAAAAAAAAACATTCTCACACTCCACATATCCTCACACAGATAACATGGAAATTATCTGCTTCTGTTTCACAGGGGAAAAGGAGAAGGAAAGCAATACACAACAGATCACATGGCAGATCACTGGCATGATGAGTCTAATGTGAGAGCTGACATGAAAACGTCAAACAGTATCAAGTTCAGGCATCTCCCACTATTCAAGGTTATTGAACTTTGTGTGGCATATCCATCAGTTCATGTCACTGAAACCATGTAGCTATGCTGCATATGGCCTATGCCATGCATGATATAGTATCTTATGTCTGATCATAATTGTGCCGTAGAGTAATGAGCCTTTAGTATATTCCTGGAAGCAGGTAACTCTCATTAGAAAAATGGTATTGTTTGGTTTCAGGGCTAAATGACTCACGTCAACAACAGCTTGAAGGAATGATACAGTGGAAGTCTGACCAGGTTTCACTATAAACAGGAAAGAACTATTGGAAATGCAGCCCAGGCACAATTTTTTTAGGAGCAATAGCAGCTGGATCCCTTAATTCCTGTTCCTCACTACTGCTGGATTTCTTTGATTCTTTGGTTGTTATAACCAAAAGGATTGAGTTCACCACAGGTAGGTACAATGAGAAGTGTGCTAAGACTGGCGGTCCCAGGCAGGCCCCAAATTTACACTCTTTTAATAGATAGCATTTGGTGGTTTTAGTAACAACAAAGGAAGGAACCACTGTTTTGCAGAAGTGCCAATGAGTCACACTGATCCTTCTCCAAGGGCTCTGTAGTTTCTTCTCCAGGTCTTCAAAAGCAGTGCCATAGTTCATAAACGAAAGCAACATTTCATTACAGAAAACAGACTGAAGAGTCCTACTTGATTACTCCATCACAGCCTCTAACTACTGTTTCTCTCCATGGTCCATATTCTGGTGCTTCAGATAAAGCTACATTTGGAGGTCACCAGTTCTCACCATTACCGCTACTGCTCCGTAGTTATTCTACAGCTGCAAGTGTTCCTGACAGGGAGGTTTCACTGAGTTCTTTGTCCATGCCATTTAACTGATTATTTACTCTTCTCACTATCTGGCATTCAGCTGTCACTAAATCAGTCAACCACTAGCATCCTTGGTCCTCAAGTTAAAGACTCATTTGATTTCAAAGGGTGCTTTTACCCAAATAAAGACTAGGATTCCCCACACAAACACTCTTCACATTCAAATGCAGCTTAGACAAGTTATTCACATTTTGTTCTTTTTATTTTTCTTCACAAGTCATCTAGCCTGTGTCTTGTCTCACATGCTGAGCTTGCTGAGTATTCCTCTGCAACTATATTTTTATCACAAGGTAATATTTACATTGCCGACTGAAAAAACTTTGACAGATATAAGTACATACATTTCGATTCCTACCTTACTGATATCTGAATCGAACAATTTTTCCATTATTCTTAATTTTAATCTAAGGAAGTTATGGGTTCCAGATACACAGATAGCTTGAGATGGCTGTAAAAATTTTTCTCCATGGGCAGTATAGAGCCTGTTTCTTTTATTCTGAATTTCTGTTGCAATAAGGCAGCATTAGGTACTGCTCTGGATTCTACTGTAACATATCCTAAATAACAGGTAGGCAGATTCAGAGAGCTGCAAGACCAAAAAAGGCTTTCTTCCAGCTTAATAAATACCTTGAAACCCGGGTCACATCAGAGTGGCACAGAATGTAAATCTTTGAATGCTTAGGACAGCTGTCCTCCCTCCCTGCCTCGGTGGCCTGTCTGGTTACACTTGTACCCAATCCCATCCACTGGCAGTGTTCCCCAAGTGACACAAATACTACAGCAGAGCAGGAGAGGAAAAAATCTTGAGCTGAGCGCGGTCGTCGAGATGTCTGGGCATTTACAACAGGACAACAACAGCAACATCATAACATCACAGCAAACATTGGGATTGCTTAGGACACCTCAGGGAGCGACAGATGGTTGCTCCCTCCCTGACAAAGGGACTGAAATCAGCTGCTCGGAGTTTCCAATGCATGGGAACTCTTGACTGGAAACATAAAATTTGAGGCCAGAAGAATCATCATGATTGCCTGATTTATTCCTCACAGTCTATTCAGTTATGTTTGCTACTTTTGTGCAGTGACACCATGCGATTGATAAAACGTGTGGCCAAAACACCACCTGGCTGAAGTACTTGTTCTATAAAAGGAAATCTGTCTTAATTTGGACATATCCAGGGATTAATTCTTCCCTATTGCTTGTACTTGACTCCAACTCTTAATCATGTTTAGTGTAAAAAAATAGTGCCTTCTTTTCTCTAGTTGAAGTTTGCCTAGCTTTACCTTCCATAGAGTAGTTAGTTCTTGCTGGCTTCTCAGATTAAAAAAAAAAAAAAAAACACTGTATTTTCTTCTTCTGAAGGTGCTCGCAAACTAACCCTCACACTTCACCTTCCCACTGCAATTGCTAGACAGAATATCTGTTTCTGACCATATGATGTGGGTGCAGCCTGCTAGCACAGAGCATTCAGGACTTCTGTGAACAAGGAAGAAAGGACCAAAGAATTAAAACAAGTTTGATTTTGGGATGTTTATAATTGTCATTTTCCAGATGTGGGAGAAAAGACAGTGATTGCCTAGAAAATATTTGAAGTAGGCAATGAAGTAACAAGGAAGTTGTCATCGTGTGTTGACCTTTGGATAATCAGTCAGAGATGAGGGATACACACAGGTGTCACAGAGGCTCACACAATCAAATTAAATAGGTGCTAAACTCAATGAAATTTATTCTTCAGTCAAAATCGTTTAGAACTCTGACAACATTAGTAAACCACAGGTTCATTGATGTAAGGGGAAATTAATATTGCACAACCGACTCAATAATTCTTAAGCTTTAGAAATGATGAGCCAAAATGCATGTATCACTCACCTAAAAGATGAGGGCTTTCAACCTCGAGGAGTTTCCTTAGGCAGCGTCCCAACCCAAGGGGAGAGTCCCTGACGGCAGACCCACTGCTCTGAGGAGGACTGACTCAATTTGCCCTCTGGTGGGGCTCCATTTATACCCTAGTCAAATCTGATCTGTGGTCATATATGGTCAACAGTTGAGAAGTTTCTTTAGACTGAAGTGTTTCACTAGCTAAGGGTCTTGCCTTTTGACCAAAGTGTGTACGTGATGGTTGTCACCAGCCAAAGTGTGTACATGACTCCAGTCACCATGTGGGCTGGGCAGCTCGACCCCCAAACCACAGCTTCTAGCTTTTTTTTCTCTCAGGCGAAAAGTTTTGGTCGTTATCAGGGCGGGTGTACCTGCTGCAATAGGTTGTGATAAACATTAAGCAATGGAGGAAATATTTGCAGTGGTACATTACAAAAAATTAATCTTCTAGAAAGAGGAAGTTTGTAGAAAGAGGAACCTTGTCAAAAGGACACCTTGGGATTATGATCTTTTCAGAAACTTTCTAGAAATACTAACTGAGCAACCTGCATTGAATTCCTATACTGTAATATAAAAACTTCAACTTGAACTTCAGCTGTGTGCATATAGAAAGACAAATATACTTTGCAGATGTTTTTTCCTGCTTAATCCTAGGTAGAATTTGTATAAAGGTGTAAAGAGTGTAAGGCTGATTGTGATAGCTGCTGGTTGAGAGGCTGCCTGACAGCTTGGAAGGTCGTGTCTTCATAAGAATCATGAAAGAAACCAGCAAACAGAGGCACGTGGAAGGGAAAGTAAGAGCTCTTGTTCTGGTCTTGCTGAGTTTAGATGAGCAGAGGAAGACCAGGAAGACAATGCCACCATCTCTCACCACTCACAGAGACACAGAACAAGCAGGGTTACGTATAACTTACCAACATAACTAATTATGCCATCCACCAGTCTTCTGATGGGGCTTTGTACAGGCAGTCGCACTTCTGCTGATGGACCTCACAGGCACCTGGAACATGGTGGGCTGATGCTGGTCCTGAAAGCAGCCCTCCACAGCCAGCCCTTCCGAACTCACAGCTGCAGAAGTACTCTACTCCTCACATAGAGCCCTTGAACTGAAATTGTGTAAAAGGATGGAAACTACTCTGGGGAGCAACACAACACATACATTTGCTTTGTTCTTTAAATCCTTCCTAGGGACCTGCTATTTGCCATAGACAGGGAGAAGAAACTAAACCTGCCTCTAGGCCTGGTCTAATAAAGTCATTCTTATGTTAAGACAACACTTATAAAATATGCACCAGGGATCTTAAAGGGAAAAGGTCAAAGAATTTATTTGCATTCCAGAAGCTAATGAACATTTGCTTGGTGAATGTAATTTGTTGAAAGAAAAGACTAGGGAACAGCAACCAAGTGAGGGGGAGAAATAAATCGCAGTGTGTATAAAAGAGATCAGAAGAGGAGCCAAGTACAATGACGTCTTTCTAGGTAGATACATTACAGTTAAATATCAACACCAAAGATCAACAACTCCCTCCAGGAAATAATTTAAATAGTAGCTGTCCAAAGATGGGTCTATACAAGGTGTTTAAATTTAATAATATTCAGAATCACCTCAGTTTTCTTTAAACATTTAAGGAAGTTTCATGACTTTATAATTTTAGCCACCATTTACAAAACTACCAACTAGCATTTCATTTACCATCCTTACATTAATTGTTATGTACATTATTAAAATTTACATACATAAGCATTTACACTGAAATGCCACAATGATGATTAAGGGATTAGAGCAACTGACATACCAGGAGAGGATGAGAGAACTTGACTGTTCAGCGGGGAGAAGAGACATCTCAGGGTATCGTATGAATGTGTATAAATACCTGAAGGGAGGATGTAAAGAAAACAGAGCCAGGCTCTTTTCAGTGGTGCCCAGGGCTCTGGGGAGCTGGAGACTGGCAGTGCTGCAGCATCACTGGGGCAGGGACCGATGGCCCTGGGGGGCTGAAATAGAGCAATGGGCAGGGTAGGAGGAGGCTCTTCTTAACTCCAAAATCACATTTGGGAAGGAAAATTGGTGAAAGCCTCCTCCACGCCTCTGACTTTTTTTTCAAACACATTGCATAGAGTTGGCCATCAGTGAAACTGCATCAATCAGGAAGTGTCTATTTTCTTACTTATAACACAGAATATAGCATTTTGTGAGCAAGGAATCCAAAATAACAGAGCAGGGTTTCCATGGTAGCGTATTTGCACTTAGACAATTGGCCCATTAAGCTGGTCGATTTTCTTTTAAAGCCTCATTTAACTTCTGCAATATATTATGACTCACAAACTCCAGTTTCAAATAGGCAAGTTTCAGTGAGCTATTATTTCAGTATTGCCAATTATTTAAACTTCATGCTGCAATATACTTGATAAATGTCAAAGTTCATATTAAATATCATATTTATAGAATATGAAATATTAGCTTGCATTCAACAGAAATTACCTCCAGGTAAGTACATCTGTGCATATGGAATTGCTAGGAAAGGCTTCTGAGGTCCAAGGAGGAGTTTCAGGCCACTGAAACATGTACACTGAAGATGTATTTACATTGTTTATGAATTCTTAGGCTACACTTCTGCCTTCCCTGTCACACTGGGAAAGCACAGGACAGCAGATTAGCCCTGGGTGCAGGGCCCCCACCTGTACCATGTCATTTGAAGAAGAGCTGAGAGGGCAGGCACGTACCAGGCGGGCGGCTGAATGTGAGGCTGCTCCCACCAGCCTTGTAGCTGTTACTGCTACTGGCTCACCGATTCCGCACCGAAGGTCAGAAGACCTTCCTCAACATGAAGGAAGCATTAGACCATTATCCGAAGGTATCCTCAGAGACAGCTTGCCCTCTGAGCGGCGAGAGAAGACAGCCGTGGCCCTTGGCCATGCAGCTCAAGACTTAGCACTCTGCCCTGCATCTGCCCGTCCCCTACGCTCAGCCCCGTGCTCTTTGGGAGCACCCCTGCTCCTCCACTGCAGCTCCTCCTCTTTGGTATTAAATTCTGCATGGATTAAAAAAGGGATTAAATTTTCCCTCTCCAAAGAACTTTTCTTGACACTGTGCCCAGTATCTCTAAAATTTGAATAGTTAAATATCAAATGGAAATAGCTTAACTAGGAGAACATAGAGGAGCCCAAGCCCAGGACTTGACCCTGAATATGGGCAACGGAAGGACTTCCATTTATCTCGAGTATCAGTACTGCTTCCGTTCAAGATCTTTTTCTGAAACTCAGAAATCATAGTGAAAAAGGCATTTTCTGTCTAGTCTAGAGTGGACTATAGCTGTGATACAAAGGTTCTCTCACAAAGAAGAAGATCTATTTCCTAAAAACCTTATCAGCATTCACCTCTGTCAGCCCTTCATGCCTTTCCTGCGGAGCTGAGCTAGGACAATGGTTGGCCAGTGTAATGGGTCTTATGGGACCATTCCAGCTGCTGTAACTCCAGTACTGTGCTTCAGATCATTTATTCTGAAAGTCATTTTTTCCAGGATCATTTATTTCGGAAACTATTTTAGCACCTACAGGCTGAGAAACACAGTGAAAAAAAAAAAAAAAACCAAACCCAAACAATTTAGAGTTTCTCCACACCAGGAGAGAATTTAGAGCTTCTCCGGGATTTGCACAGCTAAAGATCTTGCCCGCTCTCTGCATGACTCCTGAGACAGTGTAAAACCAACCTAGGCTATCAAAAGAGAGAGCTGTAAGTGTGCTGCAAAAGGGGTGTCAGTTACAGAAGCCAAAGAACAAAGTAAAATAGGCTGAAAACCAATAGAAAATAATACCAATGGATATGATGTCAATAAGAAAAAAAAGGAAAAATCATTTGTCAATCACTATTTCACACAAAAACACTTACTCACACATTACTCCTTTAAAGCTTTTCCTCCTTTATAAACAGTAAACTGAAAAATCAGATTTTCAAGTCATGGAAAGCCTTCTAGAAAATACATTACTTGTCTCCCCCCCTCCCCCACTAAATTTAAAAAAAAAAAAAAAGGAAAAAGAAAAAAGAACTAAGGCAAAGAGGAGTGCAAGATCATGGTTCAACAGTCAAAGTTAAAAAAGGTTTCTTTCCCAACAATGTTCTTTCTATTTTAGCCAGACTCTCATTTGTCTTCCAATATCTCTACCTTGGGAGTTTCATGCAGTGTTTTTAAATAATCCTGTTATGCAGCTTAACGAAAATAATCAGCCTGTCCTTTATGAAATAACTTTTTGTGAAATAACCCTGTTACACAAATTCAGGAATGCTCAGTCTCCATCCCTTATGATCCTCTCTGAAGATACAGAGAGCACAGAAACTCTTCAGAAAGTGCTTTCATTGGGGTTCACTTTAAATTGAAAGACTGCAAGCTATGTACAGTTACAGACGCTCTCTTGAAAATAGCTAGTTCTGTAAAATACATTTTCCAGAGAAAACAGCTTTATCCTTACCAGATAGTTTAGCTATTTCCTTCTTTCTTTTCCCTTTTATTTTAAAAAAGCAAATTTTTAGACAGCTAAGGCCATATGTTCTGTCTAGCTATCCATCTTACTCCCTCGGGTTACACTGAACGACTTAAGTGCAGTTGAAATCCAAATTTGGCTTGCTAAATTCATTTGACAGATGGACTAGAAAAATATCATATGTAAAAGTAACTTGGATATAGCCATAAAACCTTTTTCCATTTCTCAAGTCACTTTCTTTTCTTTTTCTAATACGTATGTACAACAAACAGTTCCTGTCTGAACATAGTTACCATTTTAGCAATCTGGCATATAAGCAGTTCTGTCAAGACAAAATACAGATTTTAAATGTTTGGCTCTGACAGACCTTTTAGTGCTGCTGGAATGTTTCCTATTTTCAAGGTTACCTAATAAGCCTCTTAATTTATGGATAACTTCACAGAGTAATACTGATATCCTTGAATCATTTATCAATGACTGCAGCGTACTCAGTGAAATAATGCAGCCATTCCTTTAAAACAATACAAGAAATACAAGGGTACAGAAGGAATGGATGACTTTTTCTCCTTTTTTTTTTTTTTGTTTTACAATTGGGCTATGCTTCTGCTATGTTGTGAAAATGCTTCAGCACATAATGCAGGATAACATTGCCTAGATAGAGACACGCAGAGACAAAATGTCAGCAGGAGAAAGATGAACACACGGTGATTTCGTTTGCGATTATTAAGGTCTGTAGGGAATCTTCATATCAGCTCCTTTTACTGCTTTTTATTTCTCAATGCAACACAAATAAAGTTGCTCTTGGTGCTGCTCAGTGCAAGCCGCTACCCACTAGATGGGGCCCCAAGGCAAGAAGTTCTCAGCTCCCAAAGCCCGGTCCACCCTGAGACACTGCATTTCCAGAGGAGAAATATAGTAAGGACAAAAAGTCATCTGAAACATCAGAACCACAAACGAGTTTAAGAGCTCGAGCTGAATTTGGAACTTAGTTCGTGAGGGGACTTGAATTCTACTAGCACCTACAGCAGAAGGAAAGCATAGACTATCTACCCCCCAAATTCTTGGCTACCTAATCCTTAAACCCCAACAGCCTTAAAAAAAAAAAAAAAAAAAAAAAAAAAGACATCCCTGTATTCTACCAATAAAATTCAGAAGATTTTCACATAACTGTGTCTGACTACATAGAACTACAGCTTCACCTGCCCACAGGGGAGGACATGGACAAAACGATGTGATACAAGCAGCATCATGTATTTTTTCCCTGTTGGTCCAGACAACAGCAATGCCAGCATCCCTCAGGAAAATACGTTTCCAACAAGCAATAGTCTTTGGAGACCTTTCAGCTATGGCTTGGTCTGCTGGGCACTCAACCTCTCACAGAAATGCATCAGCTTCCCTGCCTGGTTTCTGCTTCATAGATCCATGCCTACAGAAAATGTTGATTTTTACATCTAAAGTAGAAGTTCAAGAAACAAAAAACTCTGCACTTCACAGCCAGAGCCATAACCACTGATCCAGCACATCATTCTGATTTGTATTCACTTTGACCCACAACTGTTCTTCATTTAATCTCTTCAAAATTGATCCTAAGCTGATGATTTACCATCTTATAGGCGATTGTTTTGCCATGTGAATGTAGACTGCTGTTATTACATAGCTTATCTCCACATTTGTACCTGAACTCATTGCCATGGGCTATCTTTACTGCCAGTGGAGAAAGCCACTTCACAAATGCAATTCATCCCATTCTGAAGTACATGTCTAACATTTGTCCTCCTAGGGTAAGTAGTTCAGATATAGATGTCAAAGTTGCAGAGGTCTTGAGATGGGCCCCTGCATCTACTTCTCAGAGGAGACACATTTTCTTAGTTTTGTGTTTAACAACACATGCAATAGCCTTCTGAGTAAAAACATGAGCTTTTCTCTCGGATTCATCAGATCTGTAAGGCAACTTTACAACCATCATCTGAAACCATCTGATTCTTTTCTGTCAGCCTCCCACTGCTGAAGTGACAAAATTGCAGCTTTTAACTTAAGTGTATAAGCCTAGAGTTACAAGATAGCCCATGGTAATGAGTAAGCCAGAAAGTGTTAATTGCAAATGCTTCAAAAGTTTGTCTGAAAGTTTGGAAAATGTGGGGTGGGAGGTTATTAACATGGTAAATCTCATGCAGGAGAGAGAAACATAAACCTTGAGCCTTGAAGTTAATTATTCCAGGAAAGGTTAGTCACATTATGGCTAGATAACTCCATAAACCGTCCCACAAAAACTTTTGTCAACTCTATGGTCTGTTCCTGTTCTTATGAAAAATCAGGCTTCTGATGTTTACCAGCTTGCAGGAAGATTATTTTTTCAGATCAGCTCTGCACAGCAGTAAGTGTGGTGAGGGGCACCAGCCATGCTGAATGAAGACAACCTAGACTTGCTCATGCCAAAATGGACAACAGCGAAGCCGAGGTTGACTGAGTTATCCTGTTTATGTCTGGTTGGATCAGCCCCTGGAGCATCAGCCTTCTGCAAGAGCAACTTCTGAAGGCAGAACACGTTGGCTACTCATGAACCTAACAGGAGATTCCCAGGCATGGTAATTCAGTCATCAATACTGTTACAGTGTTTGAGTGCTCCTTGGCACCCTTTGGGACTAGGACACATGGTACTTTCCCCAAAAATTCCTGAGTACAGGTAGGATTCAGCCTGAGCAAGGCATCATTGCCCAGGGAGGTTTGGATGTGGTCCCCTGTTCTGCTAGCTAAGATAGCTTGGTAGAGCAGACATGGCCATGGCAGTAGTTCTAGGGATCAGCCATGACAGCCATAACCCTGTTCATTTTATTAATACATATATATAGCTGATAAGCCCAGAACCTGGTAGATTTAAAAATGGAGCACTTGCTGAGAATGAAAAACCACTAGGCAATATTGGCATTTGGAGCAAGTCAGGGTGAGAGAGACACACCACAGGAGCAGTACGGAGGTCAAGCAGCTCGTGCGTACCAAGGCAAGGTTACCGGCAACCTTGGAAGCCTGTAACTGGAGCAGGGGAGAATAACATGCCCTAAGAGAATTGACAAAGTTAAAATGAAGGAATGGCATCGTTACCGTGCAAATTCAGGATTCAACTGGAGCAAAGAAACCAAAACAGACAAGCCTTTTCTATGTCCACACAGGCTGGCACAAGAGAAGGAGCATGAGCTCCAGATACCACCAAGTATTTGTGGTGACCAAAATAGGAAAGTGCTTCGGAACAGGCAGGCCTGGGGAGAGCCAGTGGTTTCTGATGACACTAAGTCTTCCCCGGGAGCTGTGCAGGGCAGGCCCAGACCGAAGGATGCTTTCTCTCTCCCTTGCAGCTCTTTCAAACCAGACCCACCTCCCATCCAGTAATTTAAGGAAGGGGGAAGGAGATCTATTACTTCATCCTCATGTATGTTGCAGCTTTTCTTTGTTGCCTCCTACGCTTCATCTGCTACTGCTTTAATCTGCCCACTCTCCCACTTTCACATGGCTCTTTTACAGCTCTATGTCAGGAAGATATTCCTTTGTCACCTGCATGCCTCACTTTGCCAAGGTCACTTTCTCACACACCTGCGACTGTTCCTTCTCCCCACAGCATCTTCAGACATTCTTTTCTTTAATCATTTAATCAATCAATCATTTTCCATGTTTATGTTATCCTCTTTGAGGGTTTTTGATTTTCCAAGTTAGTTTTCTCCTGTGCTTTATCAGACTATAGCATGCTTAGCGCTCTCCAAATCTCAACATAAGAATTAAATGTGAATGGGCGAGCCCATAAGCTCTCAGAGAGTGCTCTCAAGATAATTAGAAGCATATATTGTTAGAAACATGGCATCTTTGTTCAATTTATCCCAAAATTACTTGGTAGTCCTGTGTGTCCTGAAGACACTTCAAGAACTTACAAAGTATATCTAAAGCACATTTCAGCACCTGAGATTTTTAGTAATAAACTAATAAAGAAATAAGGATGTTGTGCATCCTTAGGTAGACTAATAGGAATATTACTACCTTAACAAACTTTTCATAGTATCCAGCCTGAATCTTTTTAGCTGCAGAGTAAGCAAAAATTAATCTGATTTCTTCTTGCACTTCCCAAATGAACAAAGAGAACAACTGATCATTATCTTTAATAGCACCCTTTTACATAATGAAAGACTTCTCATGTTCCCCACTCAGAGTTTCATTTTCTAATTAAACACAGCCAGTGCTCTGAAACCTTCTTCATTTCCTAAACCTCATGTTCCCTTTCCTGCCCTCTGAATTCTCTCCGGTGAGTCCACATTTCCAGTCAAGGACGAGGCCTGAAAGTAGGTGCAGTATTTCAGCCGGTCTCACCCCTGCCAAGAAGAGAAGTGTAATTAATCCCCATTTTACAAACAATGCTGCTGTTCAGACTTTTTCCTAAATGGCAGATTTCTCTTTGGTACATAACAGAATCACACTGCAACACAATATCCTTTGCTTTCCAATACCACCTCGAGGGACTCGGTGGGATTCTGCCACCTGGCCAGCTGCTCCCTACCTCCATTTCACATTTAATTTCTCATCCACAAAAGCAGTATTTTGTGCCATTCATTACTTTTGCTTAAGGTGTGAGGGAAATGCCCTGCTTTTCACTCCACTTAAGAACAGCCCGCAGTTTTCATGCCTTACTTCAGGCCGCTTGCTTTTTGCAATATCTATTCACTGCATGACTCTATCCCCAGAAGAAGATGCATGCTGTGACACTTTGTGTGATAAAACAGTTCTGAAAAGCAAACTCCTCCTTGCTGTGATGAAGTTCATTTTTATTGCCAGCCACGGCATATGGGAAAAAAGACACACTCAGCCTCTGTGTGGGTGACGCAGAAGGTAAAATCTGAAAAGGAAACAAGAGGAAACTGGTACGCTTGTTACTACAAGACAGAGGCAAACATGAGACAGACCAAACGGTTAAAGCAGGCATATATAAGGTGTCCAGGATCTTGTGCAGGAAGTTCACATGGAACGGATTATATGGTATCAAAAATTAAAAACAAAATAAAGCTTACTTCAAGTATCACATTGCCTAAACCATCTGGGAATGAGATGGAAGAAAACTAGGCCTTCATTTCGTCTAGGAGATAAACAACTTTGTTCTGGTGATCTCAGGGAACAAAACTCGAAATCCGAAGGCTTGCAGAGGAGTAGCATGTTCGGGTCAACAGCCTGAGCTCACTTTGGGCACCTGCCAAACCAAATAGGTCACGGAACATACGTGTTATGTTACTCGCTGCCCACTGGAACGCCGCGCACGAGGCACGGCAGTCTCAGGTGTGTCTCCCTGAAAACGGCATGACTGCAGTCACAGCCTGAGGTACCAAAAGCAAGATCGGCATCTACCAAAATCTTCACACCGATTGTTACAGTTTTGAATATACCAGGCTCTCTGATTAAGAGACTTTATGTCCTCTTGGTGGTGCACCTTCCAATTCCTCTACCTTCTTCTATTTCCCATCTTTGCGCTACCTCCCCTTGACAGCATTGCAGTCAGCTTGTCCAAATCTGTCCTGCCATTGCCTACGTATCTTCAAAGCCATTCTGAAAGAGAAGAAAGGTAAAGCCAAGGCATTTCATTCAATTCTAACCTGTTACAGCAAAGTCCGCCAGAAAAGATGTATTTTTAATCTCTACCAGCCACTAAATGAGATTTTCTCCCTGAGGTATTTATCTTTCTATGCTTGTTTGCAAATGTGGCACTGACATACGCTTAGTTTCCACACAAAATAATCCCACTGAACCCCACATGTGAAATTCGATCCCATTACAGTAAAAAAAGACGTGTTTTCTATTGGCTTACCTGGGTACAGCATTTCATTAACAAGACTATGTTAGTACAAACAGTTAAGCTAAGCACAAGAGTTCGCTGATACAGCAGCTATTCTAGTTAAGGTTTGAGGATATTTTATACGTATTTAGGAAGAAAACCAATGCATGCATACGGTACTATACAATACTCTCTAAACATTGTTAAAGCTATTCAAATGCCGAAAAAAAAATAACAATGTGACACAGAATAATGACTTTGATGAATTGGTTATGGTTTTAAAGAGTTGGTGTATTTTATGTCAGCTGCAACAACCCCTTTGAACAGCAGAGGACATTTAGTTACCCCAATTTGTCCTTTGAATGGTATCCAGAGGGAAGAACAGTGGGAACAGTGAGGAAACAGCCCAGGGACCGGCAGAGAGAAAGGCCCTTTTGTGCAGTGGCAGAGGCAGAATCCCACTTGCTTACTTTCACACACGGACAAAGGAGGAAGGGGAACATTTATCTTTTCTGGTTTTTCTAATTTTTTAACAAGGTCTGCAGCACAAAATCCCTTCCAGGCAAGTTGTCAGCAAGGAGGAAGCATCCTGTGTGCAGAGGCCCAGCGTGGGAGATTAGCGATATCACTTACAGCAAACCCGACACAGCAAGAAAAACTGCTGTGAAAGGATGCAGCAGAGGAGAGGTCTGAGAACTGTATAAAAAATCATAAATACAGCTGCGGCTTTAATCATTGCACCGAGTTTCCAATGATGAGCTTGATTTGCCATGCTGCTGAACCAATATGGGATGCCAGAGGAACTCGCGGTAGTCAATGGAGAAGCTGGTGTGAATTAAAGCTGAAGTAAAACTAGCATGGCAAAGTTAAATATAATTCTAATCCTGCGCACCACACTGTGTTGCTGCTGCATTTTGACTTCACTTGTTAAGCAAGACAGATGCACAGCTGCAACTGGGCTTCTCTGCTGAGAAGAATGCAAAGTTTAGGAGATAGGAGAGGTGGCAAGAGACATCACTGCCTGCAGTGATGGTGGCCCACAGCTGAGCAAGAACCAACCATGTTGGGTTTTATCCCTGATACTGAGGCCCTCGATCCTTTTGTATTAAAACTCTGCTGCATAAACAACTGAACAACAGGGAGAGCAGGGACCAGAGTCTGAACCTGTGTGCAGCAAACTGCAACGTCCAGCACCTTCTTAAGCCCCTGTATCTCAGCATCATCGCGCTGTCGTGACAAGAGAGGATGAGACTGCCGTCAGCCTGGAGGGTCTAGGTCAATGTGGTTTGAAACTTCTTAAAGTACGAAAGGCACTAGGTGAGGTCTTAGCGACAAGACTATTAAGAAAGGGTATGGCAGCACAACTGCCACAGATTTTAAAGGGACAGAGGCAGCCTCACATTGAAAATAGTCATTTTAGGCAGCTAATACAAGGGATGAATGTGCACTGTAAATCCCAGTAAGCTGGAGCACTTCTGTTCCAGAGAGAGACAAGATTTGGGACAAACCCCAATTTTGTGCTCACTGCCACCCCTGTAAGCATACCAATCATTGTGATGATCTTAAATGCTTTTTCCAACTTAAATGATTCTATGATTCTATGAAACTAATTCATCGGCATCAGCCTTTTCTCCAGGCGCACTCAAACTAATTATCTCCACCACATGGCAGACTGAATCTAAGTGCCCTGAGAACCTAAATGCCAACTTGGGCACAACAGAAAAAGTACAACAGTATCGTACAGCTCCACATTCACATTATCTCCACATGCCATCCAAGTCCACCAACTAGGTCTATCACACTTAAAAGCCCTCATTCAGCCAGATCTCTCAGAACCTCCTTTTTGGGTCAGGATCTGCACAAAATGCAGGGAGAGAGATTAGTCCTGTGTATCAGAGGCAACTTGTCAGAGCTTTAATGTAAATGAGGGAAAAACAGTTTCATCCCTTTTCTCTGCCCAGGGAAACGTGAACTCTTATCACCACATCTGCTTGATACAACCAGCACTCTAGAAGGTTTTCTAGATGCCTTTCTCAGTCTTTTCTGTACAAACTGCTATATATGGCATCAAATAATGAAACATCTGATGGAGCGTAACAGGGAAATAACTCTATAGCCTAGTTTGGAGAGCAGTCATTGGGAGAGAAGGGACAGGCATTCTTGTCAGCTGTTGGTGACTCCTTCAGGATCTTTTAAAAATAATCCAGAGTATTAGCGTATCCAAGCGCATTGATGACTTAAACCTTAAGGTTTTGTTCATACCAGCTTTCCTAGGTAGCTTTACCATGAAACCTCCCTAAGGGAAATGCAACTTATCCTGGCAGAAAACATTGTCGTCTTAATTACAGCACTGCACCTTTTCCCCTGACCAGAATCGATCATACAAGCAGAACAACCTTCTGCCAGTTTAACTTACTCCATCTACACCAGGCCGTTCCCACGATCAGCTGTCTCACATATGAAGACTCACAGTGCTTCGGAGAGCCACCACACCACATCCACGCTGCCTCTGTATAAAGCATGAGGGCAGCCAAGTTAAAACCCAGCCATACGGATAGGAAGCATCAGAGTTCTCCTAGGAAGGACAACACCATCTAGTATGTGCTTAATAAGGGTCATGACTTTACCATGAAGAAAGAAAGGTGGGAGAGATGGAGGTGGTTGGGAGGGGTTCAGGGTGTCAGGGGTTTCCCATGCAGCAGGGAACCGCAGCCTTCGGCAGAACTGGGTGCTCTTGGCACGACTATAAAAGCTGAGCTGCTTCAGATATACATAGCCCGGAGAGTGGAAACAGCGTGGGGAGCCAGTCGACTTGGCATCAGAGGTTTCCTCCATCCTGTAACTAGGATGTAGAGCTGTAACAAGGGCCACGAGTCCCTCTTTTACCATGCAACTGAACAAGCCCCCCCAGCCAACGTCTCTGCTCCTACAACCCACTCCCTCTCCCTGCCCGCTGCTGCTGCCGCCACGGGAGCTGATGGGACCGGTGCTCTAGGCAGCTAAATGAAGCCATGAGGAACAAGAGATGGGGAAGAGCAGACCACAGCTCCCAGCCCCTCTCCCTGCTCATCGCAGGCTGCTGGTGGCAGCAGGGCTATCTGGGAACTTGCTTCAGCTCTGGATTTTAGCGCTTCGGATAGACTGGAGGTAGAGACGGGACAGGTTTGACACCGTCCTCCCACACAGCTTCTAACTGACTGCATGTTACGCCATCAGTATTTTTAAATTTGGATTAAGCCTGCAATGAATAACACTCAATGCTGTTTTGCCCAGGCATCCAAAATGACAAACTCTTTCAAATCTTAAAAATGGTGAAAAACAAACCATTTGCATTTTTGTAAGCATTTCAGCCTTTCCTCCGTATCCTGATCTGAATCCACAAAATACAAATGGTGTGTCTTCTTCTGATGCAACTATCGATCTCAAGGAAGTGCAATAGGTAACAGCAAACCAAATACGTGACCCAGGGGAGGGATTTGAGCAGGAGCTGAGCACAGCTCTCAAACACTCAGCCTGCAAACCTTTCACCTGTCACTCTCAAGCCTCTGCTTTGTTTATACTAGGTAGGAATTAGTAGAGCAGCAGTTAGCAGTGCAGGCGAGGGAAACCCAAGGCTGGGTGTGCGAACAGCCCTTCTGTCTGAGCACAGCGCTTATCTTCCCTCGATGCTCATGCTCCAGTCATGTCTCATCTACTGCGAGAAATCATTATCCCCCCTGCCTGTCCCAGCACCTCTGCACTGCCAGCATCGCTTCGTTATTTGTCATCCAACCCACAAGTTCGCATATTTATGCACATCTCAGCTGTCTTTTGCTTTACTATTGCTTGCTTCATTTAGATTTATATGCCACCTACTAGCAGTTAGGCAATAGTTTTGTTTCCTTCCATAATAAGTAATTTATTTCTGGAAGAACTTGATTTTTTTAACAGCTGGAGGAACATTCATCAAAAGACTCAAAATACCAGTTCTTCATCCTCGGATATTTTTGACTGATTCTTCCCCTCTTTTTTCCTATCTCCAATCCAGTTCCACTGACGCTTGCAATGGTCAGGTATACAACCTAACTTAAAATACTGCCACCAGTGCTTTAAATTCTATCTCACGTGGATCTACTTTGTGCTGGGTTAGCAAGCACAGTATGTACAATCCCAGCGGTCTCTTGGAGCTCTCTGGGCTAGATACCAAACCCCGCTATCATCGTAATTCAACCAGTGATTGTAACCATAGGATATTTTATTTTAAAATATTTTGGAGTACGTGCAGTCACTGTCACCTAGGAGATGCTGTATGAGTAGGAGTTTAGCCACAGATAATTTTGAGAAGTTGTATTTTGCAGGGTGAATCAACTGATCCTTTCTTTACCTGGGAAGCTGTCCATGTGACTATTGTAAAATAAAACATTAGAAATAATTTCTCCTGAAAATGTAGCTGCTTACAACTGTGCTCACATCTGGCCCTTGAAAAGACTAGTCAAAGGAGTTGGGTAGAAGCAGAAAAGAGAAGAACAGTATAAGATGGAGAAGTAACACAGAGGCTAAGGAAATTACTGAAATCCCAGTTACTTAACAACAGAAAGAAGTTAAATTTATGGTTCTTATATATAATTATGTAAGCTATTACGATTGGTGCTGTGCCCATAAAAACACCAGCAAATACAACAGAAAAAGTGTCTTGTGCGTGTAGTCTGCCTAGGTACGAACTCTTGAGGCGGGAAAAAAAAAAGGTATCCTTTAAAACAAGGGATATTATAAACTTAAAAAAAGGTCATATGAAAAATGTCTTGCTTTTCCAAATAGAATCAAAAGGTGGAGGAAAAACAGAGCTTTGTGTGTCAATACAAACATTGCCCTGCAGACAAATCTTAGTCTACTGCCCCTTAATTAAAGGAGCAGCCCCAGAGTTTTCTTAGATCAAAGAGCGAAACAAAGAAAAAGAAAACTATATGGGGAGAGAGAAAACAATAAGGTCTCTGTTTCCTTCATGAAATTTACTGGGGGAACCGCCATTTTACTGCAGAGCCACAGGCCTTTGCTATTTACAAATTCAAAGCCCAGTGCTAAACTTTCGAAGATGCTTGTGCCAGGTTCTGTTTCCAATTACCTGCATGCTGTGTGGTTTCCTAAGGGGGGTTTCTGCTGAAACCGTAATCAGTCTAAAGTAAGTAATATCCACAAATGCCAGCTTGGATCAACAGGCTATGCTCCATGTCTCCAGCAGCCCCATCCTGCCTGCAGGAAAATGCCACCTTTACTGTGAAAAGAACCCAGCTAAGCTTAGATATATTTGGCTTTAATTTAGATGTAGGCCAGCAGCCCAGGAGAAAACTGGCAAGTAGACCTAAGGGGAAAGCGATAAGAAGTATTCCTTCTGTAACACTTCTTCGTGCGTTTTCCCTCCTCCCAAACAGCTTGCAACGGTGAATGCAACATGCTGCGCAGTATGCTTGAGCACCAAGAAGTAACAACTGGCCCTGGTTGCTAGAAACCAGTACCTGTAGAGGATTTCCAGCTTAGAGACCTCCAAGTTTCCAGTTTTGAAGGGAAGAGGAAGCTGTGTGCAGAAGGACTGCAGGAAGCAGCTGTTTCGGAAAGCAGGCTGTGCCCTTGAAACGGAGCAGAGCACCCTTGGTAGCTACTGCGGGTGAGGACGGAGTTGCCCATTGCCGAGGGGAACCGGCGAGGGTTGCCCCATGCTTTGTTTTGAAATTTTAAACCACAGATGCTGTGGCAATCGCCAGCTGGCTGGCAGAAGCAAGAACTGAGTGTTTAGTGAACTACACCACCAAAAAAGTTTAAAAGGTCTTGCCACAGGGATGGCTACTGCATTTTGGATATCCTTACAACAGCACGTGGAAATACACTGGCAAAAGTGACCCAGCAAGCAGATTTTCAGGAAGCACAAATCAGCATTGTTCTCTCGACCTCATGTATCCAGATTTGCAGCCCTTGACAAGACCTATGAAATCTAATGAAAATGCAGCCCTTTCCAGGGAATGTGTTTGGTTGTTTCTTTCCCCCTAATATTAGGAGATTTAACTTTATTACTTTTTTTTTTTCCCCCGATGGAATTCTAAATTCTCTGAAGTCTACAGAAAGAAACACTTCAATGCTTTAATGACATTTTACCCTTTTAGGACTTCATCTGGAAGAGAAAAAAAGGAAGGTCCTATCTGTTGGAATTCACATAAAGGACTCTAATGACCTGTTCAGTGCTTTTGACTGTTAGAGGTAAGACAAAGACGTTATCAGTCCCAAAATCTTAAAAAATTTATGTTAAAAAGCTAAAAATTGAACATTTTTAGCCTTAATGATGTGCAGACTGCAAAGCACTGAACGTCATTTCAGATAAAGAGAGCAGAGAAGAGACTGCGAGGAAGAATTCTACTTTTTCAACCCACTTCTCTCCAGACTACGTGTCCTTCTCAGTATAAAATGCATGGGCAAGAGGTGAAGGTGGAGGAATAGCCACAGCACCGGTATTACCATTCCCGAACCGTGTACGTCCACGTATTGACTAACCTGGATCCTCCACCGCAGACATCTGTGCATTAACAGAAAGGCAGGTGTCCCACTGCCTTTTCAGAGCCCAGGAGTGTCCTGGCTTCAGGGGCAAAGGATGCTGCAAAAGGTCACAAACAGGGACCAAAGTAGGAACACTTTCACTCCACCTTTTTTTATTCTGTTCAGAGAAGAATAAAGGAAGAAATCATCACTTCAATATTTTCTCCTTTTCAGGAAGAAAATATTCTGTTCACATGGAGCAAACGCATTAAAAAAGTGAAACAGTAAAATAATGCACTCTGCAATATTAGCCAATATTCCCAAAGTGCTTTACTGATTCAAAAAATGAATTTTTTTCCAACACCTGATGGGATGAATCATCTTTCTCTCCCTCCCCACCCCCACTTTTCTCTTCAGAGAAAACCAAAGCTTAAACAGCTTTTCCCCAGTAATAAATGGAAGTTTATAGCAGAACCAGAAATAAAAACTAGATCTTCTTAATGCATCTATTTCCTATTGCAAGAGCAGCAGAAACTAACCGTAATCCCATTGTTCAGTCATTGCTCATACAATTATCTTTTTCTTTTTTTAGACTGGGCGTGTGCAAGCATATGTAGGAGTCAGAAAAACTTTAACAGAGAACCGTTTCCCAGGTAATCCGCACCTATGATTTCTTCTTGCTGTGAATGCTTCGCTCAAACCCCCTTTTGCTCCCCGCGCTCTCTTCCACCTCCGCTGCCACCAGCCATGGCACAGCAATGCAGCGAGTCCCTGCCTAGCTCTGTGGAAGAACTGCTGCAGTCACTCAACTGGCTGGGCTCATTTGCCTTTTTTAAATGCCCTCAGAGAGCAGGGCAAGTTCACAAAAAAATGAACCTACTGCCTGGATCCCTTTGCATATAAACTGTGCACGAGGAAGCCCTGGGACCGATGAGGGAAACCTCCAGTACATTCCAGTTGCTTCAAATACAGTAGCAACATCAAGAGCAGCCAATGCAAATACTTATTTTTTCACTGCCCCTTCAAAAATAACTTCTTTTACAAGTTCTCTTTTACCACATGTAAGCTGAGCTATTTTCTTGGCTCTCGGGAACGAAGAGCAACCTTGTAATTTGAGTAAGAGGAAGCCTGGAACTGTGCTCTCCCCGGAGACCTACACGCGAGTAACAACTGAGCCGCTGTGCCTGTCTTGTTCTTGGGAGAGGGAATATACAGCTTCGCTCCTTTCTGCGGGCACTGAGCCAGGCAGTCTGGTCAGGAAAGCAGCAGGAGCCAGAACAAATTCCGTTCCCCATGTCCTTCCAGTCATCGCTTACAACAGGGAGTATCAGGTGAGCAGCCTCTGCTTCTTCCTCTGCTTGGCTGGAGGCACAATGCCCCTTTCTAGACTGGGATAAAAGCACGTTACAGGCATATATAGTGATACGTATACTGATCTATGCCTATACACCAACAACCTGCTTGAAAAGTCTAACGTAGCAATGACAGCAAGTACGTTGAGTTAAATGGCAGGCTGTGCTCCTTGCCATTAGTGCATCAGTCAGCTGAGTAAGAGGCAGCGTACACTTGTATGGACTAGGCTTTTCAAACAAACATTACACATATCAGTGTGCACTATCATCATACCTTTATACTCCAACTCTGACAAAGGCAAACCGGAGTTGGACATAGCCAGAATCTACATTTAAATAACACTTGATTAATTGAAGTAGTGCTTAACAAGGAAATAGAAAGTTGCTGATGGATTAAAGGGTTTCTTTCAATTTTTTTTTTTTCCATTAGTATTTTGACACTTCATTTTGGTTTAGGACATCTTTGTCGGCTAAATGGACAGTGGGATTGAGTGCACCCTCAGCAAGTTTGTGGATGACACCAAGCTGTGTGGTGCGGTCGACACGCTGGAGGGAAGGGATGCCATCCAGAGGGACCTGGACACACTTGAGGGGTGGGCCTGTGCAAACCTCATGAAGTTCAACAAGGCCAAGTGCAAGGTCCTGCACGTGGGTCAGGGCAATCCCAAGCACAAATACAGGCTGGGCAATGAGTGGATTGAGAGCAGCCCTGAGGAGAAGGACTTGGGGCTGTTGGTTGACGAGAAGCTCAACATGACCTGGCAATGTGCGCTTGCAGCCCAGAAAGCCAACCGTATCCTGGGCTGCATCAAAAGAAGCGTGACCAGCAGGTCGAGGGAGGTGATTCTGCCCCTCTACTCCACTCTCGTGAGACCCCACCTGCAGTACTGCGTTCAGCTCTGGGGCCCCCAGCATAAGAAGGACATGGACCTGTTGGAGCGAGTCCAGAGGAGGGCCACAGAGATGATCAGAGGGCTGGAGCACCTCTCCTTTGAAGACAGGCTGAGAGAGTTGGGGTTGTTCAGCCTGGAGAAGAGAAGGTTCTGGGGAGACCTTACAGCAGCCTTCCAGTACCTGAAGAGGGCCTACAGGAAAGCTGGAGAGGGACTTTTTACAAGGGCATGTAGTGATAGGGCAAGGGGTAATGGCTTTAAACTGAATGAGGGTAGATTTAGATTAGATGTAAGCAAGAAGTTCTTCACTGTGAGGGTGGTGAGGCACTGGAACAGGTCAACCAGACAGGTTGTGGCTGCCCCATCCCTGGAAGTGTTCAGGCCAGGTTGGATGGGGCTTGGAGCAACCTGGGCTAGTGGAAGGTGTCCCTGCCCATGGCAGGGGGGTTGGAACTAGATGACCTTTAAAAGTCCCTTCCAACCCAAACCATTCTGTGATGATAGGGTAATAGAGTACTGCACCTCCAAGGTATGTTGCCAAACCACACAGTCAGAATCAGTATTTGCTTTCAAGAGATACGTAGGAGCCCAGAACCAGAATAAGAACACAAAGGAAAGAAGTTCAGCTTCTCTTAATTAGCTGATGGAAGTTCCCACACAGCACTGCTCCCAGTCCAGGAGATCTTTCATGGACCTGCATGATTCTGAGTTTTCCTAATTGTTTAAATCATATTTTTAAGAAGACTCTCTGCCTGCCTAGAACTTCATTATGATTTAAAAAGAGACTGGCAATGATGGCAAAAATTGATTGTCTTATTTGCATTCCCTAAAGTTATTATTAATCTCAGCTTTTATGTCTGATTCTAATCAAGATTAAGCATTTCCTTTAATTAGAAAAATATGGGAGAGACCTATAATCCATCATTGCAGATGACAGATTCATTTACCCATGCAGAACGGGTAAAAATTGCTACAAATTTTCTACTCACAAACTCTGCAATGATTTTCACATGTGCAAAGAACTGCAAAGCAGCAGAGGGAAAAAAAAAAACCCAACAAACAAACCAAACCTTGATCTGTAATGCACTAACAAGTTGTCAATAAATTAGGACCTCACCACTGAGATAATGGTTTCTAAATAGTGTGGAATTAACTTAATTCTGCAGCAGTTTGTGCTCTTGCTTCATTCCTCAGAGACCTCCTACATGGTCAATAATTTAATCCTGCAGTTACTTTTTCTTGTAGCCACAGTCTGCAGTGACTAAAAGCACAGGTAAGCTTAACAAAAGGTGCAGAACTCTTGCCTTAAGCCTGCATTGTGACTAATTTAATTGCTCACAACTTTATTGCCTTAGGAAGCAAACAGCTCGGGGTTTATTGTACCCTTCTGCCAAGAAGCAGATGGATTAAGTCTTCCCCACTCCATCTAGAAACTTAGGGCTTTATTAAAGGAAAAAAATTAGCAGGCTAGGGAAGGAAAGTCTGCCTCCTGAAGAAGGGAAAAGGAGTTTTATTGGTTTCCAATAGGTAATCTTTCCAAGTTCACAGACCCCCTGTATGACCTACTGAAATGTTCAAGCAGAGAGAAATACACACAACCTGCAAAGAACAAAATAACATTTAAAAAAAAAAAAAAGAGAAAGAGAAGGAAAACAGAGGGAAAAAAAGAGAGGGGGGGCAAAAGAGAGGATTACATGACAAAAAAGAGAAAGGAGAAAAATGGAAAGGAAAAAGGAAAAGAAAAATGGAAAGGAAAAAGGAAAAGAAAAATGGAAAGGAAAAAGGAAAAGAAAAATGGAAAGGAAAAAGGAAAAGAAAAATGGAAAGGAAAAGGAAAGAAAATGAAGAAAAAGAAAGAAAAATGCGAATCCCCCCCCGCCCCCCTTCCCCGCCCACCTCAACCCTGGCCCGGCCACCGTCCCCGACCTGCCCTTCCCCCGCCACGCCCCCTGAAGGCCAGGACAGCCACCATGGAAAGGAAAAAGGAAAAGAAAAATGGAAAGGAAAAAGGAAAAAAAGGAGGGGATAAAACCACATCACCTTCAAAACCCTCCTCGCGTAAGCTGCTCACTGGGGAATTCACCAAGAACTGGCGCTGCCACCACCCGAGAGAGCCCAGCGGCGAGGGCACGGCGCGTGTGTCCCCGCCCGCCCCCAGGGCTCTGCCGAGGACGGCCGTCACTCGCTCCCAGCACTCGCCCGTCCCGCTCCTTGCGGCCACCCAGCAGGCAGGGGCCACCGCGGCGCCGGGCCGCCCAACAGTCGCTCCCGGTGGTATTTATGGGATGCGGGTGCTCTCCACACTCATTTCAAAAAGAAGCCTGCAGGTACTGCCACAGCTGAGTAATAAATTACCTCTTGGTCCCCTGACCTACTTTTAGCCACATAGTTTTATTTAGACTACGAGTTCTTTCTCCTCTGTTCACAGGTGCCTAGACAATGCAGTCCTGAAACAGGAATGGGGTTTGCTTCTAGGCATGGTCCCGGTACTAGTAGTTACTAATTTGAGTTGCCTTTGTCCCCACCCACCATGGGTACATCTGTCCATAGGTTGTAAACTCATGTTCGATGACACTCTTGTTTTGTACACCTGATAATTACCCGGTATGACATGCGAGTTTCCAGGTATACGTGACTTCCCCTGCTTGCGCAGTCTAGGAACTGAAGCAGATTTGTGTTTCCAGCGAGACTTCTCTGCCCTCAGGGGAGCACAGGTCACCCCACCTGCCTCTGGATGTTTTCATTTAAATCCCTGGTGATTTTCGAAGTCCCGCACATGGACACGAGTGAGGCTAAAACATGCATTGTACCTGGAAACATGATAACAGGGGATCCTCCGTAGCCAAATCAAGAGGACTTTGAAACCCAAATCCTTTGTGCTGCAACTGGTGGTTTCGGAACTGGAAAATTAATCTTGTGACACGGCACAAGTTATTGGACCCAGGCACATCATTTACCAGACTGGATACGCCTGAAGCTTGAGCCTGGGGCCTCGGCATCCTGAGAGGCACAGGTGCAAAATGTTCAATGAACCAAGCAGGAGTATGTCCTCGAGATAAAATTTCATTGGCACCAAGCTTCTTGATGTCGAGTTCACAGCACAGAGAAAAATGACGAAGTTAAGGAATTTATGTTCTCGTGAAGTTAAAAAAAAAATACACATTCAAGCTAGTGCCTGCCTGAGTCTTACTCTATCAGAGCTTTTCTTTCTCTTTTCAGATGAAGGTCCCTAGTAAATTACAGAAGACTCAAAACTCTGGGGCTGAATGGAACAAATTTTCTGGCAGTCTAGGAGGTTTGGTTGAGTTATCCCAGATTTACCCTGGTTTAACCAGCAGCAGAATTTGGCCATTCTGAAGAAAATGTAAGAAAGCTGAAATAGGTGGAGCTTGCACATTGGGGCAGCTAAGGAAATAATGGAAATGACACCAAGTCCAACCCCACCTAGACCCTCTATGAATCTCGGACTTTTCAGACAGGTTATATGACTCCATTTCAAGCAAACTATCTGATGACAAAATAAGTAGGAGGCAAAGTACAAAATTCAAGCTGCGTTTGATTCTGCTTTTACTTAAACTGCTGTAAATCTACTGCAGCCAAAAACCTGACAGGTGTGACATAAGACAGGAGAGTATCCTGAGAAAACCTACATGTAACTTTTATAAATAAATAATGTACTTAACATACTGACAAGAAAAAATAAGAAAAAAACAAAAAGGAAATAAAAATTAACTGAACTGGAGCTTATGATAACCTGCACTTAGAAAAGTGCTTTTGCTGCAGAATACTTCATGTTCCTAATACCCAGGGCACTGTGAAATGAAAATATTCCCTTTGCTTAGCCTTAGAAACATTTCCTAAACATTTTACCTTTGCGATAATCCATATAATTTTGTCTTTGCTTTATAAGAACAAATATAATACTGTTTGCTGATTGGATGGATGACAAAGAAAAAACACCAATTACCCAGAAATCCCTAAGGGGGAGCATAAGCTTTTTGTATGTATTTATTTCATTACAGCATAAATTGGAGTACATAAAAAGCTTTACCTATACTTCAAAAATGAAACTGTTAATACATCAGTTACACATATAATTCACCTGAATTGTGAACAGTGTCTAAAGCATTTGCATTTGTTAATCTGTTGTAAGTGGCAGCATCGACATTGCTATTTCATGATTTCACAAATTTGTCCAAGGTTTATGCGCTAAGACTTAAAAGCAAAGCACGAAACTCCTGCAAAAAGTAGCTTATTAAACACTGTGGTTGTTTGAGATGTCCTGCAGGTGCAAAAGGATAAGACTAACAACATAACTGGTAAAAACTCGGGCTGTTTAAGAAACAGTTGGAAAAAATTGGCTCTGTAGTCATCACTGTCTCAAGTACCAACTCTGGTTTCCCTTCCCTGCTATTTGTTTGTTTCAACTGAATATACAGTAGGTATTTTTGACTCCTAATTCTTCTCTTCCCTCCTATCCCTCTGCCCTACGCTCCCATTTCTTCCCATTGAGTAATATATGGAAGTTAGAGAGTCTCCAAAGTAGCCTGCTGATTCCTAACATGGATGGGTTCATTCCAGCAGCTCTCAGCATTCAGTAGGCCAAAACAAATGAAAAGTGTGTAATTATATATTCTGAGTGCACAGTTTTACTGAGCTTATGTGTCAATCTCTGCTTTTAGTAGCAGTAATATAAAGTCAGAATAGTTCCAGTAATCTACTAAATGTGTGGAACTATTACAAACTTGCACTAAATTATCTCAAAGTAGGAGTTGAGGCAGTAAATATACTTCAAAAAAACCATACTTTGCTACAATAGTACTTGGGCTCATACTGGTAATGGCTACACATAGATGTTCTGTTAAATCCAGTGCAAATCTGGTGCGCAGAATAACGGCAGACAAAAGAAGAAATTCATTAAATGCTTGTTACTACAGCTACTCAACGGTACCACCATTTCCCCTTCTTGTGCTTTCTTAAGTTTCCCAGGAGCAATGCCACTGAAAAAAAAAAGCCCAAAGATACAATTCTGACTAAATCTTCTGGGTTCATTGAAGTAGAAAGCACTACATGTCAGTCCGGACACAAAGCAAATCACCCCAGTACCACTGTTAAGCTGTGTGATAATGAAGGGTAACACATCTACAGAGCAGTCAGTGGATACCGTAAAGCAGGAAAAGCAATAGGCCACTCATGAATAGCGATAAATCAGGATACAACACTCTGAGAGCCAATCAAACAGCACAGGAGAGTTGCAGCTTTCATGTGAATAATTTATTCTTTTATCACTTTAAATTTTACCAGGTACTTATTTACAAAGAAATTTTTTTTGTGGACAGAATTTACATCAGCTACTGCACAATTTCATTCATTAATAGGGTATGATTAGCATCCTTCCCATGTCGCTTAACAGTGCCTGTTTTGATCAAATAGGGTTATTCTTTTGCCAATTATTCCTTTGACTTAGTTTCCAAGTGTAAACAGAATTTGTACACATGCTTTTGCTGCAATTAAGATTTTTTTTTTATGGAACCGGTTAATAAATGGAAATAGTACAGTTCCATCCATCACTAGCATTTGCAAAGAAGTCTTGTTTATTGAAGCAGGGATTTACTTTTAGATGCAATGAAAGCTTTAGGCATTTCCATGTTAGGCACTGCAATGCCTCTTTACTAAGGCGTCACCCCTGAGAAGAATCCAAATTCCCTGCTTGGCCTCCCAGTACAGTGCATGGAGTCCCTCACCTCAGACTGGCAACCCAAAATACAGAGCCAGTCTGGAAAAGCTTTCCACAGAAGAAAACTTGCCCAATTGCACCAACATGTACTAAATGTGTCCTGAATTACCCATCCAGGAGCTGGAATCTACCCAGAACTCAGTGTGCAGAAGCCTATGTGTGCTTTTGGAGGATGTGCATGAGGTTCACCCCTGAAAAAGAGCCATAGGGGGTGGTCCCACACTCTTCTTCCAAATAGTCATCTAGATTTGAGAACACACACATGTGATGTGGGAGGCCCGAGTTCAGTCCTTACTCAGCTTAAGGGAATTCAAGCCTACATCCTCTAGCAGATGACCTTGAAAGCAGGAGTATTCTAGGGAGGAGGAAGCAGAAAAATTATCTCCCGCATGTCCTATCAGAAGTGGGAGAATGGGACTACGAGATTCATGGAGAAGAAAGACAGCAGAGAGGACTATGTCTCTCCAGCTAGTCTCAGATCACTGTGAGGATGAGGGTTTGAATTCACCTACCTGGATAATTTCTGAGATTTTTAGCCAATTAATGTATAATACAAAACACATAAATATTTAGAGATCAGGGATTAGCTCCAAGAGGTCCTTCAATCCATTGCCAATCAGGCAGTGGGAGATGTGGATTGAATCCTTGCAGGCCAAGAAAGAAAACACATATCTCCATGTTCCCATGCAAATAGAGTAGCCTTCAGGCTATTAGATAAAATAGCTCTGTTTTAAAAGCAAAACATAGGCAAACACAATTTGAGGGTGGCCTAGCCCTTTAGCTTGTACCATAAAACCATATTACACCAGTGGCTTCACATCAGCTAGTTTCAAAGGAGTTGAGGCAGTAACTAGGTAGGTGCGTAACTGCTCAGAGGTGAGCAGTTCTGAATGGGTGGAGGGGAACTGCTCGGCACCTCCACATGTCAAAGGGAGCATGGTTGCTCAGTTTAAGTTAAACTGGAGAGTTCTGGGATGACAATTTTGGTCTTCAAATGCCTAAAGTCCACCTAAATTCTGGTTTTAGTACCCAAGTCTGGTGGGGTTTTTTTTTTGATATGCTGAAGATAAAACTCGGGGGAGAAAAAACCTCTCAGCAAACCTGCCTCAGGCTTACCAGGGAGGAAACAGAGGCCACGGAGTAGGAAATCTGGCTAGAAACATGCCTCTGTTGTCAATCATCAGGCTGTGATTATGCAAAGAGTGTATAAAGGAAACAGGTTTGACAGACAGCTACTAATGAAGACCAGACTCTGCCCTCATTTACACTGTGTAAACAGTGAAAGCGGGTAAGCACTTGATTCAACCTTTTCTAACAATAGGAGCTAGCAAAAATACAAACCACTGCAGGTTTGTAGAATGCTTATTACTGTAAAGATTATTTCCAAATGTATTTCTTCATGGTGTACAGCAACAAATATTGGAAGAAAGGATATGTTTCCTTCTTTCCCGGAAGTCCATGGCATATTTTCGCAGCTTAAATCATGGAGACTTCCCAAAACTCATTTAGACACATTTTCATGCATTAGCAGGAATTAAAATGATTAATTAATGCTTAATTAATAGGAATGCAAAAGCTGGCTTGATTCCTCACTATGCTGTAGTATAAGAACTATACTACGTAATATTTCGAACTATGAAATCGTACTGTATTATTGTAAGATAAAAGAGACATTTCCTTGGGTGTTCCTGGTGACTCTACTAATTCAAAATCTGCCCTAGGGCTTATGTCTTTAGTTTAAGTATGCACCTAAGTGTTTCACTACACAGCTTGAAATGCTTCCTACAGTTAACATAAAAATGATGCTGAAGGAAAACACATCATTTTTCTTTCCTGTTCAAGCTACAATGCTGTAATTTTATTTAGAGTCAACATTTCCAAGGATTCTTGTCTGAGAATTAAGTCCATCATTCAGTCAAAAAAATCAATTTCTTTGTGAATTGCTAATGAATACGCCATCTGTGGTATTAAATTCCGCTGCACCAACCTGTACTGAGGCTAAGATAAGCGTCACACTCTGCAGGCCTACAGCTCCTACCTGGCTGATGCTTTAATTAGCTCACTAGGGAATAGGTTCACTTGGCTAAGAACTTTGAGGACTGGACAACTGTTTTCTACAGGATGGCTAACCAGATCAGCTGCATTAAAACCCTGTGCAAGACAGATAGAGAAAAGGAAAAAAAAAAAAACACATGAAAGTGAGGGAAAGAAGTATCTATAAACTTCACTATTCTCCTTCGTGAAGATGGTGTCTCTTAGGACAGAGCCTGCTGCCTTCCTTTGGAACTAGCAATAACGTATAAGAATGCTAATGTCCTGTTTAACAGAAACATCTTAATAAAACATAAAAAGATCTGCTTTCTTTGATGTAAGGTCCCTATGTCTTTCTAAAATATGAATCTATACTAGAGCTTTGAGTATAAACAATTCCCTTCCACAGTCCATGCCAGTTCCAGGCTGAATTATCAATAGCAAAAACACTGGTTCTTTTTTTTTTTTTCCAGAAAAGGTTTCTCAGTGATTTACCATAAAGCTAAAACATTTGCCTTGCCTATTGATTTTTTTATATAAAATGTATAAAATAAATGCATGTGCCCTTTTCAATATAGTCTGTCTGTGTAGGCGGTTTACACTTTTCCAATTCTGAGTAACGTGACAAAAAGTATGCTCCAACTTTCCAGAGGCAGTAAGAAGCTTTGTGTGGTTTTGTCTCGTTAGGATGCTGCTCCACAAACAGCGCTCTCGGGCGGTTCAGAATCCCAATGACAGCATATGCCATCAGCACGTACTGCAATTAACAAGGACTTATTGATTACAGCAATCGTTAGATCGAAATAAATAAAGCAGTCTCTCAATCAAAAGATAGGGAAATAACATCATGCTAGTCCACAATATAATCAACATGTGTAGCGCATTCCTATTTTCCATGTCCTCCTCTGATGGTCTTGCACTAAGCTGGAAAAGCCTCTTGCCACAGGATACTGAACATACAGTGAAACATTTAAGCTGTCTGCAGTCAGTTTCAAAAAATTTACATTTGGTTTAGGTTAATCTTCCTTGACTTGCAGTTAATTAAAGAGCAGCTGAAGTACAAAATAGTTCCCCCAACTCTAGTGGCATACATGGTCATGTCAATCGGTTGCAGTCTAAACAGCTTCAGTTCATTTTTGTTTTAATTTAAAATCTCTGATAAAAAAAGGTAATAAAATGATGTCTTTTTAGACAGAAACCATTGCTGTTTTCAAATAAAGAACATATCAACGTTTCATATCTGCTATACTATGCCACATTTTAAAAAGGTAACTTGCCTTTTTCTTTTTTTTTTTTTTTTTGTATTCCAAACACAAACATGTGGCACACATTCGTGTTACTTAAAAATTTAAGTCTGGTATCTGTTAAATCATTTGTGGTTGAAATTCCTGGGACCACACAGTGCCACGTCTTCCTTAAACCATCTATTGCACCAGAAATGAAAGGCTGTGATGGAGATGTTCTTACTATACTTTGCTAACACAGGAAATAGTTGGTTTAACGTAAAAACAAATGCAGCCAAGCTACGTTGCCGGCAGTGTTTATCCCTCGGTATCATCCCGGAGAGAAAGAAAACAAATGGCAGAAAAGGCTCCAGCCCAGATTGCAACTACGTGTAAACACGCAACCAACGCTAACAGTAACGTCCCATTATGACACTGTTGTCAGGAATTTTTTAGAAATCCAGGTGTAAAAAAGTTTTCCTCAGATTGGGCATTGGCACAAACATAATCCAGAGATTATCTTTATAGCAGCTTTTCCTTTCATGTGCTGGGCTTTTCACACAAAGCACAGCAAACACGAAAAGAGTTACAACCGAGTTACAACCAAGTGGCTCCAGCTCAACATCTTGGGAGCAGAGAAGAGGAAAGGAGGAGGCCCTTGTCTCTGCAGACACGCCAGAGAGGGTCCCCTCTGTAGGGGGGAGTTTGTGGGTCCCCCCCAGCTGCAACCCAGCTCCCCGCTCGGGAAGCCAGAGCCAGCTGGATACCTCACAGCAGGAGGGAGCCCTCCTGGTCCCCTGCTTTGTCCAGCCTCTCGGGCAGGGTGAGCACGAAGGGTAGGAGGACACCCTTGGCATCCAAGGGAGCTTTAAGAAGCTCCCCATCGAAGGTGCCCTTGAGCCCACCATCCGCTTCCACCTCACCGTCCTGGGCTAGGCTGAAGCGGAGGGTGCCGGTCCGGTTGACACAGTAGATGGTGTTGCCCAAGGGGGCGCACCGGAAGGGCTGGATGGGGCCACCGCTGGGCCGCAGGCTGGCGCACTGGCTCCAGCGCTTGGCCACCGTGTTGTACCGGAAAACTTCAACGCCACCGCCAGCCCCACCGCCTGGGCCCTGCTCTCCACCGCGGCCGCTGCTCACGTCAAAGCGGTAGATGAAGCTCTTGAAGGCCACCATGTCAGCAGAGCGCCGGCGGCTGCTGTTGTAAGGGCACTCCTGCCACTCGTCACGCTTGGGGTCATACTTGAGCAGGCGGTAGAAGAGGGAGCCTCCCGACACATAGATCTCCCCGTTGCAGGTGGTGGCCTCATGAGCCACAGCGAAGGCACCCTTGGGCAGGGGTGCCACAGGGCTCCAGCGGTCGGCCCGCGGGTCGTACCTCTCCACGGTGAAGAGGCACTCACCCCCCACAGCGTAGAGGTAACCGTCCAGGGCCAGCAGCTTGAGCTGCGAGCGGGGCTGAGCCAGCGGCCGCACCTGGCTCCAGGTGTCGGTAAGGGGGTTGTAGCAGAAGACCTTGTCGGAAAGGCGGGCCCGGGGCTCGCCGCCCGCCGGCCCTGCCGCGATGCCCCCTGCAAGGAAGAGGTAGTTGTGGAGGACACACATGGCGCAGCCCTTGGCATTGGCCTCCTCGGGCAGGCGCGTCAGCACCCTCCACTCGCCGCTGGCCTCCTGGTAGCAGTGGATGAGGGAGCCGCTCTCCTCCAGCGACACCACGGAGGAAGGGCTCTGCGGCCGGCTGCTCTCGCGGCTCTGCGGCCGGCTGCCGCCACCCGGCCGCTCGAAGGCATCGCTGACCTCGGCCACCAGCAAGCAGGGCCGGCCGGCCTCCATGCGCCGCTGCAGAATGAGGTCCCGCTCAGTGCCACTCAGGCGGCCGTAGACGCTGGGCTCCCGCAGCACCTCCAGGTAGTGGTCACTCATGAAGCGGTAGGCGGCCTCCCGCAGCTCCGCCAGCCGCTGCTTTTTGGCCAGGCAGAGGAGCTGGTAGCAGTTGTCGAGGCGGAGCTGGGCGCGCATGGCCTCGGCGGCGCAGTGCAGGGCGCAAGGCATCTGGAGGACGCGGGCGCCGCTCACCACCTCGGCCAGGTTGTCGTGCCGCACCTCGCCCATGCGGGCCGTGTACACGTAGTCGATGAGGAGCCGCAGCGCCCCGTAGCTCACCCCCTTCACCCGCAGGACATCCCGCGAGGCGCGGGCGCGAAAGTAGTCGCTCTTGGCCGCCAGCACCGACTTGTGCGCCCGGATGCGACGCCCCGACACCTCGATCACCAGGTCGGGCTCCTCCGCCGGCCGCTCCCGCGCCCCCGCCGCCTCCTCCTCCTCCTCCTCCGGCTGGCAGCCGGCGTTGTTGATCTCCCACTGGCTCTCCACCACCCGGCCGCCGGCGGCGGGCGGCTGCGGCTCGGCGGCGGCGGCGCTGAAGCAGAGGGAGGAGCTGAAGCCGCAGGGGGCGGCCGGGGTGGGCGGCGGCGGCGGCGGCGGGGCGCCGGGCCCGGCCCCGCTCTCCTCCTCCTCCGCCGCTCCGCTGCCTTCCATGGAGCCGCGCTAGCTGCGCCGGCGCCGCGCCGCGCCCGGGCGGAGGGCTCTCGGCCGCCGCGGGGCGGCCATCACCTGCGGGGAAGACCGGAGAGCGCTCAGCTTCCCGCGGCCGGGCCCCGCTGCCCCCCGGGCCGGCTTCCCCCCGCCCTGCCGCCCCGCTTCTCCGGCTTAATACCGAGAGCCGCCGGCGCGGCGGGCGGGGCGGTCTCTGCGTTCCGCGGCTAACCCCGCGCTTCCCCTTGCCCCGCAGGAGCCGGTCCCGCGGCTCTGCCGCCTCCCGCTGCCCGCGGCGAACTGCGCTCGCTAGCTTACCCCCCGAAAAGCCGAGCTCTTTCGGGGAGGGGGGGTCGCCCCCGTGAGCACCTCCACGGCCTGAAACGCCACTCGGGTGTGCCCGTTGCTGGGCCAAAACGTTAAGCCGTTTGCACGCGCTGCGTCCTTTTCGTCGCAAGTGGTCCCTGCGCTGCGCGGGGCAATGGGGGAAAACGTCCTTTAAAGGCAGATACTCCGGAGTACTGCCGTAATTTATTCACCTTGTGCAACTATTTCAGTGGAAGGTAGCGGCTGCGATCTATTCCGGAAGGAGATGCCCCGCTAGCCAAGTTTTCCTTTACACGACCTTCGCGAAGGTTTCGTCGTGTCACTGCTCCTCCTGTGCATTCCCCCTGTTCAAAAGAAAGTGTAACAAGTTGATTGGTTTTAAAATCGATACGTTCTCAGTTCACTCAGAAGTTTGGGACTATTAGAGCTAAGTTTCCTTTAACAGGATATCTATAGTACCTTAAAGTGACCAGAAGTATGCTAATTGACTCTAATTTTTAGAGTCTACTAGAGTTTAGTGGGCATGGATGATGGTCGGACTCGATGATCTTGAAGGTCTTTTCCAACCTAAATGATTCTATGATTCTAATTGTTTACAAAACACATCAAAGGATTTTTTTGCTGGTGTTACGACAAAAGCAATCTGACATGTGTGTAACAGCGCATGTAGCTGTAATGCACTAGGGAGATGTAAATCAGGCTTCATAGGGACTGGTTCATGTCCGAAAGATTTAGGGCTTCTGTGAACAAAAAGTAGAAGCGAGCAAAAATCACAATAGATAATTAGAACATGAAGTTTCTCCTGGGAAAATGGCAGGCTACAGGGCATGGCTGTAAGTAGGTTAGTCCCTGTCAGCACAATCACCACCCTGTTGTATCTTCATTTCACAAATGCAGTTTTTAGAATTTAAGGAAGTGTTGTTTGTTTGCCTCATGTTTGTTTACGAATTTCCCAGGCTCAGTTGAAGTTTTGATGAACGACGCATGAAAATTGTCCAAATGTACTTAATTTCATTTAATAAGTATCTGCAGCTCTGATTCTATTTTTAAGGATGTTATTAATTTCCATTAAAATTGCCGTTGGCAGGTTTTTCAGTCCTCAAGGAACACTCATTTCTATGTAAAATATACCTTGTGACTTCCTTTCAGCAGAGATAATTTATTTACCCTATTAAATTAATATTAGGAAAATCTTTTTGATTTTTTTTTAAATGAAAGCATAATTGGTAAGTAACATTGTCTGGAAGCGCCTGACACGGACATGAAACCTAGAAGCCCATACTTGCGCAAGCAAACTTCAATTAAATGATAGTATCGGTCTTATCTTACGGGTTTTTATTTTGTGCACTTGCCCTGTGAAGGACTTTCTACTACATTTGGTCTCATTCAGTTAGACAATAAATCAATACTGAGGTTTGACTTCTGGATAGTTGAGCCTTTGAGACTGTAACAAGGTTTCAACAGCATTTGAAAACTCCTTACTAGAATGAGTGGATTTCACAAACTTTATATTTCTCATCTAGGTGTTTAAAAATCCGGAACTTAGGAAGTTTCTAATACATTTTATGAACTTTGGAAGCCTTAGAGGCAAATTCCTGAGGTCCAGACCCAACCTTGGTAGGTTAGGCTTTACTGACTTTGCTGCAGCTTTAACTAGATGAGGAGAAATGCAGGGATCTGTGTGTACACTCGGTGTGTCTGTGGAAGATATATTGATTCATTAAAAACTTAAACTGGGCAGCATCCCTGTCAGTGTGATTTTGTTTTTCAGTGAGTCTTCACAGTACTGAATTCACTATGTAGCTATTTTTTATTCTGATTTATTGTGCCGTAGACACTGAGATTAATCTACTTTCTGCTCCAGGCCTTCCAGAGCCCTGATGATCAGTTGCGTTCGAGAGCAGCTGCTGTGACTGACACTGGCAAAACGACAAAGGCCAAAGGGAGATGGTTAGAAAAGGACCCAGAATGTCAAGTTCTGATGTACTGTTATATTAAGAAAACTACTACCAGCATATCATTTGTAACATACGTAAGTAATTGAAACATTTTGTGCCCCCTCTGCCCTTTTTTGGGCCGACTGCCCCGATATTCAACGCGTATCTTGCTACAGTCCTGGATAGCTTGACCTCCTCAGCCATGAACATTCAAAGGGTGTCAATATACTTTCCCCCGTTGCTCTCAATATTATGATCTTTCCTGGATCCAGACACACCTCACTTTTGAGGCCACTTTTCCTAACTTCTCCTAGTTAAGTTCCCCCTCTACAAGAAGGAATGAGTAGCTTCAGATAGTTTCAAGCTCTCAGTCTACTGCTTGATTTTGCAAGTGAAACTATAAAGGAAGAATGAAAAAGAATTCTACTAAAAGTAAAAAGTGTGGGTGACTAAATGTGAGAAGTCAAAACCAGTAACGAATACCAACAGTATCTCTGTATGGTGAAATGTATTTCCTGCATCATGTCTCGAAGGAAAATCACCAATTACAATATTCAAAGTTGTTAAAAACAGCATCCAGAAAAAGTGATCTTTTCAGCTTTCTCAGCTAATGAAAATGAAAAGGGTGAGATCCTCCTCAGGCACAGTAATCATACCTTTTCCCATCATCAGGTATCTGCTTGGCTTAGAAGTTTGACTTGACACTGAAATGTTATTGAGAAAGAAGCTGCCACCCACCATAGTCCTAACAAACACCTGTGTTAACATCCTTTTGAGGAATTGCAAGGAGGAAGGACTGATGGTACAGCTTGCTAATGGCAAGCAGCAGAATTCTGAAGAAAATTATCTTCTGTTACATTTAAAGCTAACTACCAAGAATATGTTGAAATTCATGCTGAGCATGAGGAGGGCTTGAATCACAGTATCACATGCAATTTAGGCAACAAGGAACTCTACAGGGAAGCTGAAGACTTAGAAAAGCTAAAAGAGAGTTTGGAGGACTTTGTCAATGACAGAGCAACGACTGCTCCAGCAATCTCAGCAGTTTTGTCTAGCTGAAAACAAAGTACAGGAATTAGACAAAGACAAAACTGAAAAAATAATTCAGAGAAGTTGTGGAACCTTCCCATTATTGAGCAACATGACCAATCTGAGTTAAAAGGTCATGGATTTAGTATAAAACAGGAAAAAGCTGAAAGGGGCTGATGAAAATACAATACTGAACTCCTTCTTCATCCTTTTCTTATCTACAGTGATCAAAGAGTTGTATTGCTATTCTGGTGACACAGAACATTCAAAAATTACAGAATTGCAGAAGATACTTGATAGCTGTGCTGGTTCAAAAGGATCTGAGCTCGTTTGGCTTAAAACAAACTTGTTTTAGCACTTTTTTCAAAACTCGCAAACAGGATAGGTACTGGAAAAGGAAGCAAGCTGTTTAGAGTACATGGCATTTGTGGCCTGATGTCACCTTTTATACTGGGGACTTTTAAGTCAGAAGCTGAATTACTTGGACTGAAACTGTTTTCATTATCATGGGTTTGGTCTAAGGATGATGTAATGTTAATGGACAGAGGAACTGCCAACAAACATGAACTGTATTTACAGACTTGGCAATGACACACTTACAATATCCTGGATGTGTGCCCCCAACCTCAGATGCTGTGAGACATTGCTCAAGTAACAGCACAGATAAGAAGGCGTAGCTTTTTCTGACAGAGCAACTGTAATGAAGAGCTGCAGGTAAAGTTTCCTGGCACTGTATTCATTTGGCAGTTCTTCTGATAAAATCCAGTTAAATGCTTGTTTTTCATTGTTTTCTCTCTATTATTTTTGTGCAGTGCCAATAACCTTTGACCCAGACCTTGTCTTCTAGCAAGACCCACTTTCTCTGGGGAATACGCACATGTGGGAGGAATTGAGTTACTGCTCCCCAGTTCACAAATGGAAACTGCTCTGACTCAGTCCCAGAGTAAATAAAAGCAGTGCTTTCCCTATCATAAGCAACTCTAATTTACATAAGCAGGCTATCCTCCCCAAGAGACACCACACCAGTTCAGAACTGACAGAATGCCGTTCTGCTCCACCTTAGTCCAGGAAATGCTTTTGTAAAAACTTGTACTGCCAAATTTTACCCCAGTAGAGAATTCCCTCAGGATAGGGGCGTCATCTGATCGAGATGATTAAGGAGTCCAAAGAGGCAGGATCATCAAAAGAGAGAAAACATCCCTTGTATTTATTTTAAAAACTAAAAGATGACTGTTAAAAGTAGAACTAGCCAGTGTGAAGACATCCAGCTCAGCCCAGAAGGCAGAATCTTCTGGAGGGCAGACTCAAGTGTAGAGGAGTTTGCATATTTATAAAAATGGTCTGTTACACTCCTGCTCATTGAGCAAATCTGTGAAATTTGGGGGTTAAAAATGGTCTCTTCACAGCTGGGGAAAACATCTGGAGCATAGAGATGCCATTTCTCTGAAGGGGCTTGCAGCACTTGAATTTTTGCATCCTCTTACAGCTTAAACTCTAGATTTTAACCGCTTGATTAACCTCCTGCTTGTAAGAAAAAAAGAATTGTCTTTCAATGTCTCACCTCAAGAAAAAATGCAAGAAGAATAAATATTTTCTTTCCCTTTTTTAAAATTAGGAGTGCTCAAAATTGGGGTTACAATACAATCCTAGTGTCTTGCCCCGCCTACTGGATGTATGCCTTTTGTAGTATTGCATCCATACTCAAGTTGCCTATGCAGCTTCCTTGTGACCTCCCAAGGTGCTGTAATTTTCTCACAACATGTAATGGACGTATGAATGTTTTTATCTCATAACTGCAAAATTTTCATACAACCATAAAGACAAATAAACATTTAAGAAATGCAACGTATGATTACAGACCACACAAGAAACATGTGGGCAGCAGTTCCTCATCAGAAACTCAGAGGAAGAAAAGACTGCGTGTGTCTGGGCAGGGAGGAAGAGAGAGAGGAAGTAAGTCATAATAAAAATATTATCAAAAGCCTGATGAAATTGATACTATAGCTAGCAAATCTAAACTAAAAATATACAAGTTCTAAACAGTCATCATGACTAGAGAAAAGGTTTCCTAGCAGTGATATCCATAGAGACAAACATTCTCTAAAAAGGAAACTATCTTCTTGAGTTCCTTCCAGTTTAGACTCTTCAGAAGTAGTTAGGGAGGAGCAGTGTCTCTCAGGAGTTCTCACACCAAAAAGGAAATAACATTCCCACAACAGCAAAATCTAGCAAATGTTAAGCGTAAGTCCTCTCCAGTATCTCTTAAAAGAAAGAAAGTCTAACAAAAGAAGAACAGTCAGAAACAAGGTTTTGAGTGATTACAATATCTTTGGGGAGAACTCCAGAGCTGATGTGATGTCTTCATCACTAATGCGCTACCAATCAGGAGATAATAGCATGGCAATACCATACTGAATGCAACAGAACTTTTTATGGAAAATTGCTGCTAGTTCTAGACATGGCCCCGTAATTGCAATTCTAGATATAATGTAAGAGCATGTGGTGGTGTCTGTGATAGACTGAAGTTTGGTTACTTTCATCGTATCTGGACACAGCTAACACTACATTAGCTGAACAGCTGTGTATAACATACCAACATAGTGCTACAGCTAAAAGGATGAATGCAGGCCTTGAATGTGTATACTGGGAAATAAGGAGTAACAGTAGGGAAAAGGTTACCTTTCATCTATAGCATTAGTAGGTTTGCAATGAAACAGGGTGGATGGATGGATGGATGGAGGCATGTATGTTCCAGGCTTTACATTTTGGAAGTAGTACTTAAAAATCTGGGAGGACAGAGAAAAGTACCAAATCATTTAAGAGCTATAGAAAAACACTCCAGTGAGAGACTCGCAACAGCACTCTGCAACCAGACATGAGCTTACGCTGCGGCCACACTGCGTGCGCCAGTCTCAAGCCAACTCCCAAGCAAAAAGGTGACACCTAGCTTAGGCACCACCTCACAGCCACACTTCCATGGCTTTGGAGAGAAGGTGGCTTGTGCTAGTCACTTGGAGAACAGGTAGAGCAAGCCTTAGTCAGCCTGAGAAATGCAGTGCTGACACTTTTTCAGGGCTTGGTATGTTTGCTCTGTGACTTGATGACTGTGCACAAGTGTAGGCACATGAAAATTCTGCACACTGATAGCCTTCTTAGGCTGGTGGAGAAAGCCCTTAACAAACCAAGGGGAGGAAGCACAAACAAAGCAAAATATTTACACTACTGAGGAAAAAGGAAAAAAAAAAAAAGACCACAGCATACTGTGGGTACTGAAAGTTTACATGAATTGATGGGGACAGTGAAGAACAGGCTCAAGGAAGGGAAATCTATTGAAGGTGACCAAGTACATACTAAACACTAAAACTGCGTCCAGCTTAGGAGCATCCTGAGCTGGAAAACGGTCAGAGTATTACTATTCAAAGATAAAGCAGTATCCCATGGAGAAATAAATATTTTTACCCTATTACACGCTTCTTTCAATACTGGCTTATGGTCCATGTGGGAGGCAGGATGCTAGGCTAGGTGGACATTTGATCTGACATGGGAAGACCCTTATTCTGATGCGATGAGATGAAGATCAGGAGTGTGTGGCTTGCTGGAAGGCACTTGGGAGTCCAGGGGGAATGAAATTTGACAGGAGCAGACTAGCTGATCTAGCGATCCTTTCTGACCTTAAATTCTGGAAATTGCCATATACCAGGAGTACTGACATCAAGCAAAGCATCAGCTTGTGATGATTAAAAGCCTCATTTGAGCGTTAATGTGGTTAACTGCTGTAATGTTGATTGCAGAAATGCTTTTCAGCATTAAACTGTGTTGTCAACAAATAAATAATTGCAAACATGTTCAAAATCTCTGAGAACACTTTGACAACGTTGGTACTAATAAAGGAGGAGGAGAATATCCACTGAGAAGCCACAGCAAGCAAACCAGAAGATTTCTTCAGATGTATTTTTGAAAATAAAAGAAGAGTCAGGCTTGCTTTTGCGTTCCAGAAGAGCTTTTGATTCCCATGAATGTACTGCATTCTTGCAACACACCTTCTATGTGCTGCATTTAATACAGAAGATGGGCCAATATATTTGGAGAAAATGAAATTCCTTGCCTAAGATAAAGCTAAATTTTGCTTTTAATATCATTATGGAAAGGACATACTGATTAAAGAGCTCAAAGCACCAGAAATCTGCCAGAGTACATCACCATTGTGCTTGAGAAAGACAGAATTTGAGAAGTAACAATAGACTTCAAAGGAAAGCCAACAAAGTCCCATTCTTCTGAGACTTATGCTTAGGAAAAGAAAGTAAAAGGAAAACTTCTAGAGGAGGGAATAATGAAAACACTTCTTTTTCCAGGCAAACTCTAAATCAGGTACTTAAAAGAAAAAAGGCCCACTTTTAAAGACTGAACAGGCTCACTGATTTCTTGATGAATTAAGTAAGCGATGCTTAGAAAGGCAAAAGTCCTTCAGATACATGGTGAATGACACCCTTCTCATTTGTGAAGATCGTATATTGTTTCTTTGCCCAGACAATTCTGCAAACATAAGGTTTACAGTCATTCTAGCCGCAGCTAAAAATTACACTATATCTAGTTAGATTTACGAAATCGTTCCAGGTTTCTGCAGACATTGGACTGGATTCAAAGATGGAAAGACATGCTGCAATGTTAAACATGGCAAAGGCTGACTTTGAGGGCAGTTTTATCTGGCAGATGGCAATGCAACAGAGATATAAGACCTAAGACAGCCAGATCAGATAGCAAAAAAAAACCCTCCAGCATGACAGCCCTAATCCGAAAGGAGGAAAAGAATTAGCTTGCACAGACTTCTCTCTGCCATGGCAGAAGTGCTGCTGGTAGAGTTTGCTGTTGGGTCTGTAACTGTGAACTATTAGGTGACTCATGTGAGTCTGACTTCTTTTGTTATTTCATGGAAACCAGGCCAAGATGGAGAGATGTGGGGCAGGCCTGAGGCCATATTCCTACACAGAATTGATCTGTGGGTGGGATGCACCTCCCAGTTCTCCTGCAAGGGCAGAGATGGATGTTGTGTGTCTGAGCTGTACAGTACTGCTATCTACCTGCAACCAGGTCCTGGAATGGAATCTGGAACACAGGGACAGGTTCTGTGCCCATATGCATTGTGTGGGTACAGTTAGATGCCAATTGATTGGGATCCTCAAAAACGAGCATAGGAGAGCAACCAAGGGCTAGCCAGTAGAAAAATACCAAAGGCTATGGTGATGAAGTGCTTAACTTGTGCGATCAGGTGTTAGTTCTTGCTTTCGGTGCCTTAGCCCAGAATCCTCTCCAAAATAAACCTCAATTATTTTAAAAGATAGCAGTACTGACTCTTGCTGCTACTTTCCCTTTCTCTACAATCTTTAGACCTCTGACCAAGCCCCATGGGAAACTTGCCGCTGCTCCTTCCTTTGTCTGACAAGATTAAAACCCCCAAATGTCAACAGAGTGCCCAAACCATCAAGACTATGAGAGGAGGGTTACTCTCCTCCAGGCTAAAGCTGTATCACTTTTCAGAGAAACAACAAAAAATGTTACTGAGGGAGAGAAAGAAGAATCCTGGGTTCTGTTCCCTGACAAAACGGAAATTTCCGCACTTGTTCCCATTGCCTTTGGCAGGGCAGGGCTCAGTTATAGTGCCTGGAGATCCAAGCCAGTTGTGCCAGGACTGAAAAACACTTTTGCTGATCTCAAAGCAGAAACACATGCTAGAGTCATAGGTATTCGTGGCAAGACTTTACTATCAGAAATACCTGTAGGCTGTCAGCACAGATTTCACCAAGCAATGGGAATGTTTTTAGCAGCAACTATGTAACTGAGGGCTTAACAAAATATGAGGCTACTCCATGTGGTCATTGGAACTGAACAGGGGAAGGAGGGAAAATTGAGTGTAATGCATGCTGTTTACATTACTAGAAGGTAACAGTTGCTGGCCATTCTGAGACAGAAATAAAATAGGTTTCTATTAAAATACCCTTATTTCCATGGCCTGACACTTTCTGCACTGGATGCATAACATTTTTTACTATAATGTGAATTTCATATGCTGAGCCTGGGTGTTCAGGCAAAGGCTTTCTGGCTGCACTGATTTCTCAGACTATACTCAACTTTTACATTTAGAATTTAGTGCAAGTAATTCAATATCTCTCACAATAATCTTTTTTTCCATTTAACACAGCAGATGGGTAACAGTTAAGATGTCTGAATTTAAGGGACAGAAAAGACTGCCTGGTTATCTAATCTTATTCCTCCAAGAACAGGCCAAAGAATTTTACTCCTGTACCAAGCCAATAACTACTGGCTGAATCAGGTCAAAGCATTGTTCTGCTCAAATCGTCCGTCTCACACCTATATGGTTTCTCTGTTTTGGCCAATGACCTTGATGGAAAATCAGGTGTCAAATGGATCATCGTGGATACCTTGAAGAAATATACATGCTGCTTTTCACTTTGGACTTCACTTTTTTGTCTTCTACACTTTTATATCTGCTGACTTGGCAACATTCTGTTTTCCAAAAATGATCCATGCTCTTTCTGAAGAGACATACAGATGGGCAGCACAATCATGAAGGGTGATGATGACCACAGCTACCTCAGGACTGTCCCATCTACTTTTGCACTTCCTGACACAGAGAAGTAAAGATTGTAGTATGGCTGACAAACCTGTGATTCAAACATGTCCTTTTCAAGTGCTACAGGATAAAGGCTTGTTAAGACATGCAGTTAAATTTGCATCATGTGTGACAGTCACGGTGCTACTCTTGCTTTTTAGGTAGCAATCTGGGTAGAGCTGAACAGAGTCAGGACCTGGAGTAAGAACTAGGACCTTCAAATCAGGATGTGAGGCAGAGAGATGTTTGGGGTTATGGTTATGATTTGGGAGGTGTGAGAAGAAGCACAGATTCAGGGGTCCTGGTTTGTGATTCTTGACCATTTTGAGATTTTGATGTTTCACTCATAAGTCTAAAGTTTTGTTGCTTTTGACCAGGGAGAGATCTTAGATACACATCAACAACATCTCTCCAATTGAGGTTTTTCAGCCACTGTACTCTGAAAAGTTGCCTGATTTTGGGGGTGCAGTAGAAGTATTTATTTCCCTGTAGGACTGCAAAATGTCTTGGCAGGGATATTGTCCAGGCATTGGACTAACAATCTAATAGATCCTTGCAACTCTTGTTGCCTATTATAAAAGCCTTCTGGCCTTCTGTCACAGAGAATGAGTTGTACAGACCTCATCCTGACCAATGGGAAGCAGCACCAGTGAATTTTATCATACGCCCTCCTTTTCTTATATCACAGTGTAAAACTTCTTGGGACACATGGCACTGACTAACTCTAAAGCTCACAAAGCAAAACACTCAAATGACATTTACTTTACTGTTTCTGCATCTCCTGTGAAAACCAAACTCCTTCAGGACTCCATTATCGGTTGTTATTAAACAAGAAATACGTTGTCTGTGTGCTGCCCACTTCCATGGCTTTGGAGAGAAAGAGGTTTGTGCTAGTAATCTGCAGCTAGAAACTTCCACCTAAGTTTCACAGGGCTTTTTGATAAAGCCAGAGTCTGACATCACTTTAAATCCTATCCCCATTGTAGTCAAGGGAAAATTCCCATTAACTTCATGAGCATCTGGATTTCCTACACTGTACATACAAACGTGTATGGTAGCTCTTTTTGAACTGAGGCAATGTGGGGAGTTGCAGTAAAGGAGAGATGAAAGAAAGCTATAGGATAAGAGGAGAGCTCTCCCATTAAGAGATTTGTCTTTGACTGACGGAATCAGAACGTTTGCTGTTTGCATGCCATTCTCGTAGCAAAGGGTTGGCTTTTGGTTCTTACTGTCTAACACTTTAAAATATGGGTCACAGAAATAATAGTTTATCTCCAGAGCTTAGGGCCTGTTCTTCCAATCTACTTACAAGAGAGGGAGAGAGGAAAGCAGAACTGCTTCCAAGAAAAAAAAAATAAAAATGATTGCAGATCTCAGACAGGTTGATAGTCTGAAATGATTCAGAAGTCCAGGAGCCTTCCAGCAGTTAGAGATCCACATGCAAAGCTTACTCTGCTCCTTAAATACTCCTGGAGGAATCAGTATCCAGAAAAACAACAGCCAGCTTGTGCTAATCTGTGAATGCGTATGTGTAAAATAACTTCAATACTATTAATTAATGCAAATCATGTTGTGACAGACAACATAACAGCATGGAAGCTGCTTGTCCAACTTACGTGGATTTGTATGGAAAGGTTACGGTTTCTGGCGTGTTTCCGAGTGAATTAAAAAAGGCTGTCAACCCGTCTGTTTTAGCCAGAGGCATAGCAATGGCAGCTCGTGAAACATCGCACCTGAAAAGCATTTGTGTGACACATCTCTCTTCTCCCTCTGACACACTGTGCAAAATCTGTAGAACTACTGGATATTTTTTTTCCAGCTTGTTTTGCATTAAATAAACTGACTTAACCAATCATGAATTCCTGCCATCCTCACTGATGAAGTATAAGAAACTGGAAAGTACCAAATGTGCAGTGCAGAACAAAGGACCTAGCCAACTCTTTTAGATTAACACTCAATCACCCATATACAATACTGACACATTCTTGTAATTCTTTCAAAGCCAAAACTGCCAGTTAGCATCCAAGGAGCATTTTAGGATGAGGACAGAAAAAAGGCTACAGGATTGTCAACACTGTCTAAGGAAAACATAGCATGTATGGTCCTGATCCTGCAGAGAGGTACATGCAGATTTAAATGCTCTGGTCACAGAACTAGCCCCACTTGTATATGCCAACGTCTACATATGTAAACTGAGTGTTTGCTTAATTAACTACAGGAGGAAGGTAAACTCTCTATCCATTCACTGTATAGTCACGTGATTATGAGTGCTGGTACAAGGAAGCGGGTAGGAATGTATGGCCCAGGGTAGGGAAGGAGCAGGGTCCTTTCCCGCTCAGTGACAACTCAGTCATAGATCAGGTTAAACTGGTTGTCAGATCATGAACTGCTATAAAGTAATTCTTCTTCAATGAAAGGAACTAATCATGCCTGTTCTCTGACAAAACAACACTGAGACCAAAAACGAAGCAGAAAGAACAGATGATGACAATTCCATTGAAAAGTAAAACAGCGGACATAAAAATGTCATGTCCTGAGAAGGCTAATGCGATCAAACACAATGAAAATGAGCTCATTTTTTAAATGGGTATTTCCAAGGATGTGAAGTGTCTCAGCTTCTGTTCACAGGAAATAAATGGCCTCCTAACTGCAATGCTGTAGAATCTTAGTAGGGATAAACAGCAAAACCCCTGCAAAATCCATACAGGATCTCACAAGACTTAAAAAAAAAAAAAAAAGAAAAAAGAAAAAAAGAGTTTAATTTTACTTTAAAAGAAATTTCAGGATTTCCTTTCATGTTTTATTATACCCTTCTTTAGCAGCCAGCTGCCCCTAATATCCTCTTGCAACAGGATACTACAGGATGCCGAAACCCCTGGTAAGTACGATCTGGATCCAGTCATCTAACCACATCACTGTCTCTACAGCAACCTAGGCCAGCTCTAAATACTATAATCCTGCTTTACTGTAGTAAAGCCAGTTAATGGCTTTCATTTAATGTTCCTGCCAAATAATGGTGCTCTAATATTTATTGACATTTCAAATCTGTCCACCTATTTGGACTATTTGTTACACTGAAAAGTGATGCAAGCAAAGCATTCGTAGAAGAAAGGAAGCTTTTAAGGATTTCAGTCTTTTGATATTGTCAAGGCGCAGTCCTGCAAACTCCAGCTCCTAAGAGTGTCACCATTGACTTCAGCGTCACTACTGCCAGGAGCAAGTCCCTGCAGAGTGGGGGGGGAGCTGGGGCAGGCAAGGGACCAGTCCTCAGCTCTCTGGCAGGTTCTCATCAGACAGTGCCATTAGCAGTGGATGACCAGAGGATCCCATTGGCATGCACTGGATGTCCTAATTAAAGGGTGAATAAATGCTGTTTGATGGGCCCTGGGAAGAGGAGAGTGCAGAACAGGCAGGATGGGCCAGAGAGTTAAACCGGGGAGCAAATATTGCTTTGTCAATACTAGTGACAATTTAATTATTATTTTCCATAAACATGCCATTTAATTCCTTCTTGGGAGACAGATGGTTAAGTCTCTGAAAAACAGAGGAGCTCTTTAGCTTCTCAGATCATATAAAAGGATTGTTCTATTTTATTGCTATTCTATTTTTTATTGCCCTACTTTTTTCTACCTTTTTGTTCTAGTTTTCTATTGTTCAATTTAATTGCTGTGGGAAAGCTTTACAGAATATTGTTTCTAGAGGGTTTTATTTTTCCTTGATGGGTGACGAAAGTTGGCTATAGGATTTAATACTACCATTTTCTACGCTACGTGCAAGTTTGGGTTTGGGAGCCGGCTTTTTGTTGCTTTAAAGGACCAGACCTAAAAACCTACCGGATTCGGACAAACGAAATTCAGCAGGACTTTTTTTCAGGCATCTTCCACCCTGCAAAATCATGCACGCGTGTGTACGCCTAGGGCTTGCACCACTCGTGTGCTTTTAGTAGGATGGGGAAGCACGCCATGAAGAATTTATAGCGGGAAGCAATCTGCTGCTGCTACACATCCCTAAACGCTACCGTAAAGATGCGTTTAGATTTGTAATAGGTCAGCAGGATAAAAAAAAAAAAAAAATATATAAAATACGCAGGCACCGGGTTTGGCTCCTCTGCGACATACGGAGAAGGGATGTGGGGGTATGCCCGGCCTCCCTCCTGTCCAGGGGAGGCGGATTAAGGGGGTCTGAGGGAAGAGGAACGCACGATGAAGCCTGGCGGTGCTGCAACCCCCCACACAGACGCGGCTACCGGGGTTTTTTACCTCAGCTATCGGCCGATACCGGCACCAATCCTCCCCGGAGGCTCCGCGGCGGCGGGCCGGGAGGCGGGGGGGGGGGTCGGGCACGTCCCGGGGCCGGTGCCCCGGCCCCGGGACGTGCCCGACCCCCCCCCGCCTCCCGGCCCGCCGCCGCGTTGCCTCTGCGCTCTCCTCCCAGCAAGGCGGGCATGCAGGGGCTTACCTTTCGGCGACGGCCGGCGAGCCCCTCGTCTCTCCGGGGAAGCTCCCTCCGCCCTCGCCTCGGGGCCGTCAGCGCGGCGGCCCCGCCGCCTTGCCCACCGCAGCGGGAGCCGGCGGGGGGGGGGGGGGGGGAAGCCGGGAAGGAGAAGCGGGAAGGGGTTGGGGGGGGGGGGGGGGGGGGGGGGGGGGGGGGGGGGGAGAGAGCGGCGGTGCGATGCCAGGCGACGCAAATGGCTGAAGCGCAGGGGCCGGGCTGGCGGAGGGGGCCGGGCGGCCGCTGCGTGGAGGGGGCGCGGGGCCGCGCTCAGCCCCTTTGTTCGCCCGCCACAGTCGCACACGCAGGGAGGGAGGAGGAAGGCGGGGGGGGGGGGGGGGGGGGGGTGTACAGACCTGTTGCTCCCGGCGAGGGGCAGCCGCCGAGGCGGGAAGCGGCGACACCGCTCCGGGCCGGCCGTTCCGCGCTCCCCCGTTGGGGTGAGGCGGGCCGGGCGGGGGAGGGCGGCGGAACGGCCCCACCTGCCCGCGCTGAGGAGAAACTCCCTCCTGGCGGCGCCGGGCGGGGAAACGGCGGGTCCTCACCTCCGGGCGGGGTCGGGGGGAGCCGTCCCTGAGGTAAAACCGGGTGAGGCAAGGCCGGGGGGAGCCGTCCCTGAGGTAAAACCGGGTGAGGCAAGGCCGGGGGGAGCCGTCCCTGAGGTAAAACCGGGTGAGGCAAGGCCGGGGTGGGGAGGCGGGTTGCTGCAGCAGCCCCTGGCCCCAGCGCGGCGGGCCTGGTGGACACACGGCGCCCCGAGTGGGGCTTCCAGGCCGGAGCCGCGAGTGACCGCGGTCTCTCGGGGAGAGCCCGTCCGCTCCCCGGCGCCGGCCGTGCTCGCTGCGGGAAGCGACGGGGAAGGGTTTCCAGCCGGAGCCTTCTGCCGGCGGAGGAGTAACGAGGCCAGGTGGTTTCTGTTTGACTGCAGTGGGGGTCTGGGTCCCATTTTGTCCTGCTCTTCAAAGCTGAGGCTCTCATCAGGATTCCCTGAATTAGACCCGTTTCCCAGGTTCTTGAAAAAACCCCTCGTGTTACATTAGTTGTACCCTGGGTCTGCTCCTGATGCAGTCGGTGGTACTTACCTGGCTCCCGTCCCACCACGAGCTGCAATCTGACATCTACCAAGACAGCAGACACTGACACCGTGCTGTCCAAGCCTTTCTAAACCATTGCTGGTGCCTGGATATATCATATTGCCATTGCAACGTATAGTTTTCCTGTGATACTGCTGTCTCAAAACACTAGTCATCCGCGGCTTTTCTCTTTTCCCCTCTTTCCACCAACACCAGGGTCCTGTCGGACTGGTTCTCCTGCAGCCACCCAGCAAGTGGCTCCTGGCCCTGGGAGACACTCCTGAGCAGACTTGCAAAGCTACTCCCGTCTCCTCTCGCAAATTAACCTGACAATTAATTTTTTCTCTGCTGGCAGTGTAACCATTGCAGCTGTATGTTCTTCCAGCTTCCTGGTGGTGATGGTTAAGCATGGTTGGGTGTCTACTCATTCATTTTGTCCCATTGCTCCTACTTTTTGACTATGGTTTTGCTAAAACTCTTACGTGTTGAGTTAGCCCTTAATACACTAAAGTGCTTGCATGCGGTGCTGGGTAAGTGTAACCACTTGAAACCCTTGGCTCTGCTCGTGTTGTGCACTTAAGCGTAGTGCTTAGCCAGAAGGCTGGTTTTCAAGCTGACGTCATGTCTCAACTCTACTGAGAGAGGTCAGCGTGCTTCTTGGTGCCGTAAGATAAATAAGTGATAATCATACAGTGTCGCAGCAGTTTAGAATAATTGGTAACTACATGTGGCTTTAGCATAATTGTGAATTTCCCGCTGGCCCCTGATTTGGGTGCATTACATGATTGGACTGTTAGTTTCTGTACATGGTTTTATTCCTAGCTAGCTGGAAGAAGTTTCCGTGTGATACAGCAGATTCATTAAAGCCTGCCAGAAATAACTCTTCTCTCTTGACATCAGGAACTAATCTTCCTGCTGTTTCGTGTTACTTTAAATGCTGTATATTTCAAGATGACACTGAAATTAGACAACTGATACAGGTCTTGGGAAATTATTTTCACTTTTAAAATCCTCATTGTTCTATTCCTCTGTGGAAGATCATCTCTGCTTGAGGTACCTGACTTCTGTTCACACTGATAAGAGTTATGTGGCTGTGGCAGCAGTATCATATTGGAGATTATTTGAGATCGTTCTGACTCATGCTTTTTGAATATATGATGATTTTAAGCACTACTGGATTTGCTTAGCTCCTCTTCAGGTTTAACCGCCGCATCACATTGCAGTCTGTGTGTACACAGAGGTGTCCGAGCTACGGTTTCTGGAGATGGATGAAAATCAGCGGTGGGTAGGAAGTAGCTTATTGTGTGTTTATGCGCCATACTTGCCCCTGTGGCTGGAGCCAGCAAAAGACCTATACAAAATCCAAGCTCCTTGGAGGTCCTAGCCCAAGAAGTCACGTAGCGCTTGGCTGTTGCAGACTTTATCGTTTGCCCTCACTGAACATTGCCAGAAGCAGATTGGGTAAAATTACCTCAGTTCTGCTTTTTGATTTGCGCAGTGATTCCCTAACTTTGTAAGCCTAAGTCTACTGTTCTCCTTCCAAGTTTCTTTCCGGTCCCCATGCACCTTTGTCATCAAACACAAGGTTTGTTTCACAAACAAGTGAGAACAGATATAAAGGAGAGTTGCTGACCTCTTAGCACAACTTTTGCAAAATACTGCTCCTCTGTGGATCATAGGCTGGGAAACATCCCATGGAGAATAAGGCTGCTCATCAACTAGCCTTTCAGTTTTCTGTAGAACTGGAGATGATGCTAAAAACTGGGACATGCATTGTAGAAATCATCTCAGTTCTAGTTGTTTGGTTTCCCTACTTAACTTGAGTACCTTCAGGCTCCATTTATAATTAATGTACAGGAATAACCATGTCTGGAGGGCAATTTTTCTCACCTATCATCTTAGACATCTTATCTCAGGATGAGGTGAATCATCCTTTGGTATTCCTTGATTCTCTCCATTAGCTGTAAAGTCAGACTGGTACAGCTGTAGACAATTTTTAACCACCTAAATTACATGAGACGAATCATTGTCCCAGTACAGAAAAGCCCCTGTCCTGAAGAAATCAGGTATCGCACAGCTTACATGATACATAATTTGGTGCCTGTCATGCATTTCTGTAGCCCAGCCAACATGACAAATATTCACAGGGACTGATTGCTTCTAACTGCTGCTACTGGCCATCAGGACTTGCTGAGATACCTGTGTTCTGCAAGGGACAATTAGTCTGCAGCAACAACAGTAGAGTGGTGAGCACAGTAAGGTGAGGAAAGTGTTTGTTCTGCTCTGTCCTCGAAACCTTAGCTAGTTCCTGCCCGGTCACATACAGTGGACTTCCTTCTGGACATACAGCCCATCCCCTCTGTCTCTCACATACCAGCAATAGTGCTCAATAATAAAAAGGGAATGCAGTTTGGAACAAAAGGATTTTATCAGATGTTTATCCTGCAAAAATAATAATAATAAAAAAAAACAGATGAAGAAATAGGAAGGTTTCTTCATCTTGTACACCTTTCTGTCTGTTTAAGCCACATCAGGCGAAACAGAAGATTTTCAATTTCTTCTTCCTAGAAGGCATCAGCCTGTGATATCTCTAGTGCAGAAATGGGCAATAGAGCTGAATGCCATTCTCATGACAGGGTCACCAAATGGCATCCCAATCCAGAGAGATGTACCTCTGCTGAGAGCTTATCAGGGCCCTGCTCTTCCTGGGACAGGTACTGCATTTCTTTCCTTTCCCCCCTGGCTGCAGCAGCAGCTGCAGGGCTGTGGTTCCCAGCTCCGAGGCTGTCGCGCAGGACTGGGCCGCCCTGGTAGCTGGAGCAAATGCACTGTTCCTCAGTAAAATTAGCCAGCAGACCACATAAAAAATTAATCGGCCTGGTCTCAGGGGGGTTGATTCTTGGCTAGTGAAGCTACAGAATTCCTCATTTAAGGAGGTTAGGAATCATTTAACAAAATTGTTATTTCATCCAGATGAAATACTTAATCTGTATTCTATGGACCAAGAGGCTTTAAACCTTCCTAGATAATGGGCTCAGAATGTAGCGCACCCAGGCGTACGCAGGCTAGCTTTTACAAGTAAGCAAGGTGGAATCCTGCAGATAGGTAGTGTACCCATGGCAGCATGGAGCTGAGCACAGGTCCATGCTCAATTATTTACCCAGCTAATTAGGTGGGCTTTCCAGCCTTCTCTTTCTGAGTCTGTTACATTGCAGGCACATCTCCAGCACACTAGGTAGGACTGGTATATCTACACAGTCTAGACTTGGTACCAGTGTCTATGCAGATGCAAAGCTGCTGGTAGGCTATTCTTTTGTCTTTTAGATTGGCACAAGGACATCTTGGAAGAATAAACTTTGCAGCATCAAAATTCTGGAACTGGCATAGGTGAAGCTTGGTAGTATTCCTCCTGTGCGCACCGGAGTATCAGGTACATAGTGGCAGTAGCTGATGTTCGTGGTCCCCGCAGTACCCAGAGATCTGGTTCATGGCCAGAAGCCAAAACGTAAAAACAAACCAAACCAAACCAAATGGAAAAGAAAACCTGACTCCTTTTGCTTGTTCTGTGTTTGACAGTTGAACACTCCTGTGTGAAATGCTTCTTGGTATTATAACACAATGGCCTCAAGGATTGGTTTGATGCTATTGCTGGCCCAGACAAAATGCTTATTGTATTTCTGCTGAGCAGCCAAAGATACCTAAAATACATTTTATACATTTGGAATACAAAAACCATACATGCTGTAGGCACATTACACTGGATGCATTGTATACATCTGATGCTGACCCAAGCTGATTTGCCTTTGTGTACTAGTTTTCACACATCCCTGTAATACACGCAAATAGTAGAATTGAGAGGTACGGGCTGGTTGCATCTGGAGGGTTATCAGCTTGTAGCAGATAGAGTGGTAGTAGTCATAAGGAAAAACAGATCATAAAGATTTCTTCAGTGTTTGGTTGCATACTTCTATGCACTGGAGACAGATCAATATTGTTTTTAATTTAAGAAAAAACCAACAAACAACATAACAAAAGAGACTGTATTAGTGCAGAGTTTTATCACCCCAAACAATGCTCTGAACAGGTAGAACAGCTTTTAATGAGGTTGAAAGCATTTGATAAGGTTAAAAGGTGGGGACCACACAGCATTTACTTAGATGAACAATTGAGAAAATGTGCACATCCTCTCCTCATTTGCTAAAAAGATAATAAAAACCCAAAGAATTTGAAAAAGCAAATGAAAGCCTACCATTGCTCTTTACAGTGCTCTGAGATTATCCAGTCAACATTTCTTCCCAGCCGTAATCGGCCATGGATTGTCCCACCACCTGTCTCGTCAAAATGCATCTATGACTATGGCTCGCGAGCAAAATACCTCGTGATCAGTACATTTCTCCCAAAATACTGGTCTATCAGTGAAATGTCATCACGTATATGTATAGGCTATAACCAGCTTTGCTTGCCTGAACAGTAAGGTTTGTGTTGGGAAGGGACGGGCATGGGCATCCCACCCGATACGGCCTCAGGATGTGTGTCAGTAACATTTGAAGCGCTCTGGAGTTCAGCAGTGTAGATGCGGCTTAAGTTAACTGACAGTGTCAGTTGCTTGTGATCGGGATTAACAGCCTCACAGACTGCTCTGACCAACATCGCAGAAAAGTTATGGCACTTAAAAATCTTGGCTGAACTAGGGGTAATCCTCCTCACTAATGCACGTGGTCTGTGCTACCCAACCCTCCAGAAAAAAAAAAAATCTCTTTAGAAAGGGAACATTAAGACATGTTAGATCTCTTTAGAAAGGGAACATGTGTAGTCTGACAGGCATGTTCTGCAACTTGAAATGCACACAGAAAGAACCAACCAGAAAGGCCCACAGGAAACAACTTTTACAATTTGCTTTGGAAGGCGTGAGTTAATGTGGGTTTTGTGCCAATATTCAAGGCGACCCTGGTGCTCAAGGTGAAACCCACAGAATTTCTCTCCAGTGTGGAATAATAGAAAGCAAAAATAAAAATTCTGTAACTCTGTAGCTAAGTGGTATCTGGTTTCTTTAAAACCTTTCTTGTTATCTGCATTTGGGCATGTAAATATACAGATTTCAGTGGAAATTAAGTACTTTGTTGCTTGAGAAAATTCTGCTGGAGGCTCGCTCACCTGAATCTTTTGATGTCACAATAACTCCTTAAATCAGACTTCCAGTGAATTCTTACAATGATTTCATCTCCCCTGAGGTGTGTCATTTTAATCCTAGGTGTTCTGGCTCATCTTCCAGGTCGGGACACACATTAATGGTAACTGTGATTATCCCCAGAGTATAACAATATGCACACAGGAGAACTTGCAGTTCTGCTGTCAAGGCCTGTTTTGCTGGAGGAAAAAAAATAATTCCCTTTGAACACCTTTGAAGGTCGTGCCGTGAAAGACTAACTGCCTTCATAGCGTGGTTTATGGAGCTTGGCCAAAGCACTTGAAGTGCTTTCGGTCATACCTCGACATTGTTGCATTTCAAATGGAGTCACACAGTAAATCTTCATTTGCCTAGGAAATTTTCAGATCCTTTCATCTGAAGCTGTTTCAGTTGCTATTTGGATTCTTTGTTTTAGGAGGCGAAGAGTGTTTCTGGCACTTTGGTAGCTGGGCATGCCTTTAAGGAAAGTGCTATGATCAAGTAAGCGCAAGTACGAGGCAGCAGCAAATCAACTAATTCTGAAAAATCTTGAGCTAGATTTCTCAAATCAAAGAGCAGATAGATCTAGCAGCGTGCATGCTGCATTTGTAAGGAGATGGGATGTAGATTCTACATACAGCTACAAAACCCCTAAATCGGAAAGGTGAAGGAAGTAAACCAGAATTTTGAGCTGTGGCGTAGTGGAAGCAGCTGTTGAACCATCAGACTAACAATGAGACTCCTCATACCGACCCCTGGTAGCTGTATGGCAGGGGTCAAGTCTCCACTAGTACATATTTCTGTCTCCTGACTGTAGGAGACTAGTCTCAAGTTCTAGACTGCTAGGCAACCATCCCACATGAAGTAGGTTGTATGGACACGTTAGGCTACACCTGTATCAAGAAACCAGAGGCAGAGAGCCTAGTCTGCAAGTAGCACCACACCGTTCACATCCACGGAGTTAATCAGTCCCCAAAATATCCCAGACAAGTGGCCTTGTCAATGCTGTCTGATGGGAGCAGCCCAGGCCAGGCTCGCTCCCAGAGAGCCAGCTACTAACTCTGACCACGGGTCAGTGCTCGAGTTGCTGCCCCGGCCCCGGCCGGTTTACTAGCACTGGCAGTTTCAGCAACCGCACGTACAGAACGCCTGCAAGGAGGCGGCAGTTCAAAGGGCTGATCGTGGGCTTAGAAAGCAGCAATGGCTTTAACCTGTGTGCTTGCACAGACTCATCTCATGCGGCTTCAAGTCAGGCAAACGCTTTTCAGCTCCACTTCTTCCTAGCTACGGATGATATTAATCTGCCTTCTTAACAGGACTATTACTGCGTGAAGTAGTATTACTGTGAAGATACATAAAGCTACCTAAAAATCCTGTATCAACTCCACGGTATCACTCATTGCGATAGATTAACTCTTATAGAACCCTCCATCATAGTCTCACCTTTCAAACCACAGATTTTTCTCACCCACAAATGCATTTTACAAAAACCTAATTTGTCTTTACACGGTCAGAAAATTAAATAGGACAGAAGAGAGAGGAACAGTGAAGTTTAAGCACCTAACCACAGTTCAGGAAACCCTTCCCAATATTCAGTCCTCTCTCAAAGGGGCAGTAAGCAATTTTTAGCCCTCAGCCTCCCACCCATAAATAACGACTTGTAAATTCCCATTGAGATAGAATCTGTTTTCAGGGGTGCAAATGTACAGTATCCTGCACTCATGCAATTTGATGTTTTTCAGAGGTGTGGTATAAATATATGTATAAAAGAGGTGTGGTATAAAAACAGGAGCAAAAAGGCAGGCTTTACGAGCAACCAAGCAGTTCTCAATAACTCTTATTGTTTATTTATAGTAGTGCAGGTACGCACAAAAAGGCTATTGCCGAGTCTGATGAATACAAGTCTCAGTATTTAAACACAATCATGGGATTCGGTATATATCCTTTAGGGCAGATTAATTAGAATGAATTGCCAGTTAGCAACTGAAAATTAATTTCATCTGTTAATGCTTTTGCTCTGCAATACTCATTTTGAATATTAATGCTTCTCATTTTTATGCATCATGCATGCTGCCCCAGTGCTGATGCATACTCCAGGTAGACAGCATAGTAGAAATTCTACTGCTTAGACACTGGGTCCATTGATACAGGGGTCAAAGTCATTGTAAGAGACTGCATCACTTTCAGAAATTGCATTTGCTGGTGTTAAATTGTAGAAACTATAAAAATAATAAAAAAAAAAATCTTTGCTGTCCTAATCACATATCCTATTTTCCCTCTCGTGAGTCCATTAATACATATATTATTGATTAATGCATGCCACAAATTTCAGCCTTCTAGTTAAAATGACGACCCAAGAAATGTACTTCTGAAGTTAATTTTTATCGCATTTTTTATTAAACATTTTTCTCAGTTTATACTTTGAACATAAATACACAAGTTTTATGGCTCATGTTATAAAAGACACTACCATGTGTTAGAAAACATATATAGAATATATCGTAGTGGTTACACTTGCTCCCCTCTTTTCCTAATATTTTCCATAACTTCTATTAATCTAGAAAAGCAGTATCAGAAAGCAAAATCCAACCTATCTATCAGCACAGTCTACAACAGCTATAGAGACAATTTGCCAGCTGTAAGAGAAACTTTGGTTCCTGCCCATTTTCATAGTAAGGGAATACCAGTTAGCTGCATATCAGAAAACAAACATCACACCTTGCGCTCAGTTAGTTACTAAAAATCTAGTTCATGACAATGTGTACTTTTGCAGACAGACATACAGCTTCTTTTTTGCTTTACAGCTTAGTAAGATAAATAGATATGTATTTTCAAAATAGTGTAATGTAAATGAGGGACCCAGTTCTGTTCTTACTGAAGACACTGGCAAGAGTCCGATGTACTTTCAGAAGAGCAGGTTTGTACTTTGTTTCTACTGTTTTATTGATAAAACTGAAGGATATTACATTTCAGCTGGAAGATAGGATGAATTTCACTTTAAAAGTCTCATGCATTACTGCTAGCAGATCCTGTAATAAGGCCATGCATGGATTTCCAGCTGAATGTGTGGTGGACTCTGCTTACTGCTCCTACTGATAAAGATCCACGAGAGTGGACGTGATCCTCCAGTCCCAAAGGCACAGATGTGGAATCCCACACCCAAGGAGCACGCAGAATAAAACCTGTGGTCTTTTTACTGCAGTGTAGCAAAGGGATACTAGATTATATATGCTTTATACACAGAAGAATCTTTTAACTTGTTTTTCAATATACATACATTAAACTGTACAATGTAGTACTTCCACACAGTGGGCAAACAGCAGCTCCCAGGGCCACAGCTATGGAAGAGTGTAGAAAATGCAACTGGCCTTGATCCCTCAAGCCAGGCAAGCCCAGGCAGTAGGCCAGGGAGAAGAGGGAAAGTTTGGGAAAATGCTGCCAGCTGCCTGGCTTAGAGGCACGCTGCTTTTTTTTTTTTTTTTTTTTTTTTTCCCCCCCCACCAGCACTGATGCCAACACTTAACCCCATGCTGACGCTGACAGCACCCAACTGAAGTTGCAAGATACACAGCGGAAGACACAGAATAAAAGCACAAAATGGTAATGAAAACCCTAAACCTACAATCCCATCTGTAACAAGTGTCCTTCGTGACTTATTAAAGTCCGTGCTATTCTGGCTCAAGAATCCCATTCTGATCAGGATGCAGGCAAAACCTCTGAAAAGAAATTGGGGTGCGTATCTGATTTTTGAAATGTCTATTTTGGTGCCGCCTCACAGGCAAAGACTGACTGCACTGGCATTCCCTCTGTCCCATGTACTTGGTGGCAGGGAAGACCTGACGTTACTCCAGTGCTCTGTCAAACTTGGTAAGTCAGCCCACCCACCGATTTTGGGGTCACCTTGATAGAGGTTTGCTTTTTAGAGCAGACAGACTGAAAATTTAAGAGATACATAAATCTGCTGCAGAATAAAGATGACAAATTTCAGCAACATTAAAAAAACCCCACCAACCTACCACTATTTTGAAAAAAAACCTTTATCTTATATCGAACAAAGTAATTCAGTCCCTAGTACAGTTTACCTTGACATGTCAAGTGCTGGGAAACACTGTAATTATGGTTGATGTCGATTTAAACTAGGCAGATTGAAACAAACCATGGTGGAATCAAGGAGTTTGCATTAGAAGTAGCAGAAATAATTTCAGGGCAAACCACCCCCTTACTGGGATGATAATAACAGCACCAAAGTAGCCGGAAGTTTTACTTGATTCTAGTCAATGCATACATCTGACAAACCTCCTGCTTCAGATATATTTAATTTGCATTTTACTGAACTGATGGACAGTATTAGAGTTCTTAACATATTCAACTGAAATTTAATCACCCTAATTTCTCTGTATCTTTCAGTCTATTGACGAGGGAAAATGATGTTCCCAGTGACTCCATTCAACATGTTATCTGTATTAAACATATTTTGACTGAAGGATGTGTCTCATCACCATTTTTGGCAACATCTTTCTGAGCTGAAGGCTCTGGTCTTATATTACACATGCAGAGACTAGCACATAAATCAATTTCAATAGGAATCCCAAATTCAAAGTTTCCTTTGGAAATACATCGATTCATTAAGAAACGATGATTAGGTCTCTATTTAGAATTCAGCCCTCTAACACCACCAAAGCAACCGCTTGCCTGACCGCGTGAATGAAGCCATGCACACTATTTTCACAATATCCATTTACATGACCATGCTTTGCTGAAACTCTGGGTGAAAAGAGGTGACCGCCACTCAGATATGACCATATCTCTGCTGTTGCGCTGTGACATTATTTGATAGGTGTTTGCCTGAGGCCACAGCACAAATCAATTGGTGTAGGACCTACACCCACAGTGATTACCCGCACTTCCTATAGATATTCCAATATTAGTGTACATCTCCCCAGTTAATGATTTAATTAATAATTTCATTATTAAGTTCCTGGATGTGCATGCCTCCTTAAAAACAGCATAGTGCATGTCTAGCTTTGATAACCAAGTTGCTGGGGAGAATGCATTAGCAGCACTCCAGTGCACAGCTGTCCTGTATCTGTATTTTCTATTTATTTGCCCTAAGCCATAGCACCCTTAGAACTTTCTCTGTACAACAAAGGCCAGTCACAGGCACATTGCACCTAGCAAGAAAATTAATGTGCTTTTTGTACTGCAACGTTTTTAATAATACTGAGCATTAGAAATAATAATAATAATAATAAAAATAATAAAATAATAATAAATCTATTTTCTATGTTGAAATAAACAAATACCAATCAATTAATATAACTGCTTTTGTCCAGACCCAACTCTGGCTTGTGGAATGATGTTACAAACTATTATAGTAATTACCAAATTAGTATTAGCTTGCATTAGACTATTTATTGTTTAAAAATATTTGCTAATTTGTTAATATCTACAGTCCATGCAATATGTCACTTTGGAAAAAGAAACAACAGCTGATTTACATAAGCAAAAACCAGCATGAGACATGGCATGTGTTCTTTGCCTTCCCTAAGTGCTACAGAACATAATTATGATATTTATAAATGTAAATATAAATAAGGTAGAGATTCTAAAACCATTTAAAAGTGTCTAACAGATCCTTTTTGTTCTAAGTATCAAGGACAGCATCAACAGCTAAATGAACACTGCAGAATGTTCTAAGTATGCGAGGACTGTCTTGCAACCCTTAATCCTGTGATCAAAGCCTACTGAAATTGTTCCCAGGTGTATAAAGACTACCCATTTGGGTCCTAAGCTGGCATTTCTGTAAAAGGATATCAGACTTTTTTTGATAGCAGAAAGTATTTTGGATTTAGTCCAGTTAGATATTTAATAGCGGGATTTGCCAGACCATCACTGAAGACACTAGTTCATCTGGTCGCTGCTGCTTGGTCTTCTTGTTCACTCTTCTGTGTCCTTGGCCACCAGAAATGACTAATACTGAACTTGCTTTCATTTTCTTGGATCTCTGTCTTTTACTTTTACATGAGATATTTTGATCATTCAAAAGCTCATAAATGTTACTGTCCTCTGGCCTGTGTTCTAGGGAACTTGATCCGTGAGACAAAGTAAGGGATCCAGAAGATGATGACAAGTCACTTTTTTGTGCAATGGATCCTACTGAGCCCCCCAGCCAAATTGCAGTGTCATGGGTGTTACTAAGGCAAGAGCTTGGTCTTTCGTTGTGCAGAACGTTCTTTTGGTCGTCGTCTTTAGGTTCTGAGCTAGGAGGCAGGCTGTTCCTCAGTTTGTTTCTGTTCTTCTTGTTTATAGATGCAGCCGTGACAAGAAACTTGACCGGGCCATTGTGTGCATGATATGACACCATTCCTCTTCCTGGAGCCAAAAGAAAAAGACAATTAAAGAACATTATTTTACCACAGTGTTCTACCATAATTAGTTCATGAAGTTTGCTCAGAAAAGCCTAACTCTTAAAACCCTATTATATGCATCCAATCTGTCTTTCGCCTTGTGTGTACACAATTTACAGAAAAAATGTACAAAAAAATAATCTGTCATACCGCAAGTGTTTTAGGACTGTACTAAAATGTCCGCTGACACATGGCTTTATGAATTTTAGTTGACTGACTTTTGTGCTCTGTTCTCACAACAGCATGAGTACAGAAATGCTGCTAACTTCTTTTTGTTGGCATCGACGCAAATGTAACACTGAGTTTTCTCCAGTAATCCACAAACAAAATATGTGGTTTTCAATTAATCCTATTGTACCTCTGTACCTCTCCAGAATAGCGTGAACATCTGTTTCATTGTAACAGACCCCTATACAGCAGGAACTAAAACTCATCCTTCTGAATGGTTTTCTAGTTACCGTGGCAGATTCATAAGGAAATGACTGAAAAATTATTAATTTTTTGAAACATATTTAAACAGTGGGATGGTGGTGGTACAAGGAAGATTTACACTGTGCAAATCATTAGAATGTATGAAAACCAAACTGCATATGGCCAAATTCAGAAGCTGTAACAATATCAGTAAATGTGGCTTTTACAGCCAAAAAAGAAGGAAAAAAATCAGCTACAAATGGAAATTCTACAAAATCAGCTACAATATGAAAAAGAGCTAGGCTATCAAGGGGAAAAACTCACAACCCTACAAATCCATCCCTAACTCCCTAATGCATTCCAGGTTATAATAAAACCTATTCTGTTTTTACAGAAAGTGCAATAATATAAAGATGAATTATCACTATGGGAAGCACAACTGGAAAAACTCACAATTTTTCAGTTCAAATTCCAAATATGGTATCGAAGACTATAAAAATAGATCTCTAAATGTAATGTCGCTAGATTTGTGAAATCTGACAAATCTTGACCCAAAATAAATGCAGGAAAATACAGATGACATAAACCACAATGATCAAACCAGAAAATGGAAGAATAAAATGAGAGTTTTTTTGATTCTACAACTGTGCATTTTCTTGCACTGCATTTATTTTCACCTAACATAGGTGCCATATTTTTAAGAAGCATTTGTCCTGTGTCATACTGGATTATTGCTGCGTATTTTGCTGAACACAGAGGGTTTTGTTTTCATTTTGCAAAGTTACATAAGCTTTTTTTTTCCCCTGAAGGAAGCTGCAAACAGCTTGCCTCCTAAAATCTGCCAGCTTCCCTCCACAGCGCAGAAGCTCGAGCAGAATTCTGAACCCAAAACGCAGCATGGCAAAGCCCCTATTAAACACACTTTAAAAATCTTGCTTCTGCTAGTAGTTTAAACATTTGGAAAGTGATAGAGCAGCATTCATGCATTTGTATTTCAAATGGGGTAATATGAAGTAACTCAATAAATACATCTCTCCAAAATGCAAAAATCTGATCATTGTCAAAAAAATGAAATATATACTCTCATATATTCCAAGTTTTGGGGAGAAAGGGCACAAAACCAATTTACTGAATAACCAGTCAGACAACATACTAAACTTTCAGTATCTATGTCTCCAAACCTAATGCTTCTATTTTGCCCAAATCTGGAAAAAAGATTGCTTGCATTCTCTTCTCATCCCCATATATTTGACTGTACTCTGACAGGATTAATGCCTATCCTATTCTTATGCCCTAAAGAAAAACAGTTGTCCCGGCTCGAACAACCGAGACAAAACTAGACAAATATCTGGATATACTGTAAAGCTCAGGAAGAACAACAAATATAGCTTCATCACAGAGCTCTGATATATATCTAAACAATACATATAATTTAGGAGGTTCACTTAAGCTACCGACAGAAGAGAAATGAAATCTTCAGTATAAAACCATTGTACTTGATCCATTTGAGAAATTTCACTCACCAGTTACTTTGGGAATCCCCTGCAGGCGTGGCACCGGTAATGCTACTATTATACCCAGGTTTGTTCCAACCAGCAATAAACCGTGGCACACCAGGAGGCTGGTCACAGAAACACGCTGCTGCCCTGCAAAGTTTAGGAAGTGCTCCGTTACTTAAGAGTGAAGATCTTTGCCTAGATCAAGGTAACTTCAGGCAAACACAATCAGCGGTACCGTCTCATTCAGCAAAGCACTCATCGCAGTATTTTGCTGGATTGTGGTATTAAACTTTACATATGTGACAGTTTAAATACTATTAGACTTCTGCAACATTCTGTCCTACATCTCTAAACCACAGTATCTAAAAGCAGACAGATTTTCTTTACAAATATGCTTTTACAAATAGACTATATTTGTGTATTCTCAATAATAAAACTGAAAGGCATTTTGCTTCACAATAGTCAATAACATATTGCCATAACACGCTATACTCGAGACTCAAACCTGTTCATGATTACTTCTTACTCCTAGTTTTTATTCTGTGAAACTGTATCAGAAGTGCTGTGTCCCCCTGTTTGAGTTTGGGTCCCCCCCATACAAGAATGGCATTGGCAGACTGGAACAAGCCCAATGGAAGGCGACCAAGACGACCAGGAGACTGGAGCACACGGTGTACAAAGAGAGGTTAAAGAAGTGCTGTTTGCACCTGTCTGACAGGAGGGTGCACAGAAGACAGAGTCAGACTCCATTCAGATGTGCACACTGGTAGGATAAGACGCAATGGATCAAATTTGGAACACGGGAAATTTGGATTTTAAGTAGGGAAAAGCTTCTCCATCATAAGGGTGGTCAAACACTGTAAAACGGGTTGCTCAGACAGGTTGTGGAATCTCCATCCTATCCAAAGATATGAAAACTTTGGCTGGACAAGTCCTTGAACAACCACACCTAATCAGGCCTGCTTCAAGAAGGATGGACAAGATGACCTCCAGAGTAATTTCCAATCAAAATTATTCTATGATTCTACGTTTTTCTGCAACTTATTATTTATGGGATTGCTATTTTTCTAATGAAAACAAAGTCATTTTTGCTCGCAATGCTTACCAAATACATTTGATTTAGTTTAGATGGATTTTGAAAATGGCCTTCACAAGTTTCAGAAATGGAAATCACGGCCTGCCCAACCTTTTGCCATGGCCCAAGTTTATGTGGAGGAGCATTTAAACTCTGCTGGAATCCTCCAGGTTCAAAACCTACATGTTCTTGGATTTATGATTAACTTCACATGCAAGAGAGCAGTCATTCCCATCATCATAGCTCTCACTTCATCACTAAGGAGGGAATTTGGATTCCACATCTGATATAACTTGGATGAACCCGCATGTTCACACTTTGGAAAAGGACCTTAATTACGGTGTATCACAAATGAATGCATTTTCCATCTCGTCCCTTGAAGCTGAGCCAATTTACATCCAAGAATATATGAATCACAGACCCAGCAGGAAAGCAGGGAAGGAGCAGCTTGACTGTAGCCCAACGCACTCAACTGGAAGGCAGGAGGCGGACCACAATTCAAGTCTTTCCCCACAGAACTTTACAAAACCAGACTATTAACTCAGCGATGGTGTGTTGTAAGAGGCACACGTATCTGGAATCCCAGCTCTGCCTACCCAAAACCACGTTCTAAAATACCCCAAAGGCACGATGATTAGGTCACCCTCGGCAGGTGTAACAAGCTCGAGTAAGTTGAAGAGGCTCCATCTACTCATGCAGACCTTCAGAGACACCCAGGTTGTTCTCCATAAACTGTAGCTGTTTACGCTGGTAGGACTGCATCATCCCTCGTCAGCTAGATAAGCATGGGCAGTCTATGCCTATAGAGAAATTACAAGCCTTTTGAAGCTTGGAGTTTGCTTTTTTGATGTTTTTTTTTCTTTGGTTGGTTTGGTTTTGGTGGGGTTTTTTGGTGTGGGTTTTTTTTGGTTTAGTTTGTTTTTTTAGGTTTTTTTGATATATTAATTGGATTAATTTAGTTTCCAAAACAAAGCACACAGAGGCACTCCTTCAGCACAAAAGAAGTTCAAACGCTGATGCCCAAACACCTCTGTGTATTGGAGTTTTCAAAAATCAGTATTTGAATTCTGTGATTTATTGCTCAGGCTCGCTCAAGTTATGTATGACGTGAGTCCTCTCCCACAACCAGTGCCACAGCAAGGGCAAGGTAACTGCAGGTGAGTTTAACCTCACTCCATTTCACTTAAAGCTTGTTTTACAAACTACACACAGAAATCCTTAAGTACAATTTTTAAACTTTTAAAATTATCAAAACCTCCCAATTGTACTTTTGCCTCTCAAACACCTTACAGAAGCAAGATGCTCACATTTTTAAATAATAGATGCTTAATACCTTTTTAAACTTTTAAAATGTAAAATAATATGTATGATTCCATACTCCAACCCTGAAGCAACTTCTAACCAGTAATTTTTACCAGGGAGAACTGGTACCATGCATTACTGTTTCCATAAGTGAAAAGAGCAAATTATCAGCCAGCAGCTTAGAATCTTAAACACCAAGCACAACCTTAAGCATGAACCAAGGTCAAAAGGAAAACCACTTGCTTTGAAATCTTGGAAAAGCAGGAAACATCTGCATCTGAAAATATACCTTGAAATAGCATATAACAACTAAAAAAATTATATATAGATTAAAAACCCCTATTAACATACTAATTTAAAATATTAATTTGTTATCTGCTAGCCAAGGTTTGAAATCATACTTTTCTTTGTTATTTTGTGACTTTTTATTTTGATATATTTCATATTCAGAGAAAAAAAAAATGTAAAACCAATTCTCCAGAACACGAAACGCAGTAAGCACAGAAATTATCAAGTTAAGAAGGGAAAATGATAAACATAAATGCCAAAACCAATCAAATACTTTTATCTTTAAATGACAACTTTTAGATCACGCTGTCCCAACGCAGACAGAACTGTTAAAACCTGTAAAATAATCTAACCAAGATCTTGACTTTACGAAAAACCGAAGCCAACAATCAAGCTTATACATGGACAAAAGATTTTATTGCCTATGTTCTGCTCTATGTTCACCTTTTTCAGGTCTCAGCTACAACAACCACCAGACCCAGGTAAACCCTCATGTGGTCCCACACAGATCTTCCAAAGTCAACCCTAGGTAAATGCAAGGGCATACTGGTGCATATCCTCTTACATGACCATGCTGCTCTTACGATATAAAAAAAAAAACCAAGCCCACTGTATAGATCTGTTGGGCTGACCTGAAGTTTTTCCCAATCTTTTTATCGTTTCCCAGCAGTAAAATCATTTTATGGTCTGGCACCTGGTGGGGTGGGGACAAAAGAAAGCTGTAAGCCTCAAAGTATAGTTTGTTTTCCGCAGAGAGGAAATGATACTTTTTTTTTTTTTTCCTTTGCTTTTCTGATCTGTTTCCAGGAAACACACATGTCATTAGAGGATATATGGATTTAAACAGAATACAGCAAGTTATGCAGAAATCACCTCTTTATTAAACAGGTAACCTATCACTGTCCATATGAGCAATGAAATTGCATGTATCGAGGTCACAGTAATCTATTTAAAAGGACAAACTCTTTTAGAGCTGAAAGGAAAAAAACGTTTAAGGATGTTCTTGAATAATGAAATATTGAACGTGACTATGAAAAAACAAGTGGACTGTCTATTCATGTACAATATGTTTTTTTTTTTTTTTGGTGCAAGCTATGATAAAGGCTGGTGAAAAGCTGCCTTTGTTGAGATTTCAACTACAGATCACAAACGCTAAGCATAAACTTGCTCTACAAATGAAGTACATTGCATTAGTGAAGTGTGTCTATTTGTCTTCAAATGTTAATAGATTTTTTTTTTCCCCCTGCTACTCAGTATGCCCTCTGTTCAGCTAACAGAGCTGTGCTTGGGCCACTTAAAAGCAATCCAGCTGTACTGTGGTTTACCAGATAGTGAAATAAATGGTTACCTGGACCTGTAACAATGATGATGCTCTTCCTCTCAACCACTCTCTTCTTTTCTCATACAGCATTTGTGCTTTTTTGGTGTTTTATTATAGAACACAAGCTTTTTACACATTATTAGGAATTATTTCTGATGATAAATGAAGTAAAGGTACCACAGACCACTCTGGACTAAAAGTCTATCCCCACGGCTGCCTCCGTGACCCTGGTTTCATTTCCAGTCCTGCATTCCTACAGACAAACCTCCCGTAACTCCAGAAAGCAAGAGCCCTCCCAGCTGCGTTCTCCACAAGTAGACTGCTACAGATTAAAAAAGTTACATCCAGCAGATAAAAGATTCTGCCAAACATCGTCTGCTTTTTTACACTACTGAACTTCGCCGAATCGTAAGGACAATCGCCTCCTGTGCCATTTCCCTTACACTTCATTCCTCTGTGATTCTGTCCTGCCCACTGTGCTGCAGGGCTGTCTTCCTCAAAGCAAAGGAGGCACACCCTTCACAACAAGGGCAGCAGGCAGTGATATTTAAGGCCGTCTTCTCCTAAGAGCAAAACTGGGAAAATCTAATGCTATGAGAACTGGTTACTAAGGTTATGAGAACCTCCTACTCCTCTATCTTAACTAGTTACTACAGCACTGTAACTCACAGTAACCATTCCTGACAGTGACGGTAAATTTTGCTTTTACTTCTACTGTATAACAACAAAATAATTCCATGAACTTCATGGAGCGACATTCCTCTCGTTTACATTGCTCTAATGAAGACACAGGTGACAACTCCAGGTAGCCTATCGGGTCAATATTACATATTGTTGTTCCTACTAAAATCTTAGCAAAAGAAGTCCAGCTTCTTCGAAGTTATATCAAGACCTTGCCTTTTTAATCTCTCTTCTTAAGACTCAGCAATATTTTTACACCAATTTCTTCTCTCTCATTTCAATACCAGCTGAGTTTTTACTTTCTTGTTATTTTTGCATGTTAAGGAACTCCTGCTGGATTTCAGAAAACTAACAGAGCTGTTTCCTTTAAAAGTCCTAAAAATTCCCAGTAAAGGCAAATACATATTTTGTAAATATGCAGCTATTTCACTCCTTTTCTGTTTCACTTTGGTTTGGTTTTTTTTTTCTTTTTTAGTCTCAGTATATGCTACACAGAGCTTGATTTATTCTTTGGCTGCTTTTAGTTCCAAAAAGTCCTTACTGCTGCTTTATTATGTAAACCTCCTACTCCTCTGTCTTTTTGCCTTTGTTGTTGCAGCATTATTGGGATCATATAAACAGGCCCAAGAGCTGCTGCTAAATAATTGAAATTCATTTCATTTTTAGAATGGATTCTCCCTTGGAACATTTGCTGTAATAATGTTCTACTCCTGAAATAAATTTCCATTTCCATTCACTGGCATACTTTTTGTGAAGACACTGAGGGGAAAAAAAAAAAAAGGAACTAAAATGGGTAAGAATGACACCGGGGAGATAGAATTAGCTACAAGTATTTTTAAAAAAACCCAGTATGTTACATCAGTAGTTTTATTACCATGGCAATGAACACTAAAGCCAAATTTTTTAAGATGTTTATATGCAGAAAACATGTATAAGGGAGGCCCTATTTCCCTTTTCCCCCCTGCTATAAACAGCAGAACGTATTAAAAGTTAATCTTCTTTTTACAACTGATCTTGATTTCTTTGCATAACTGTGATGAATTCAATCAAATGACCTATTTAAAGGCAGGCTATTTGCTGCTGTTCAGTGTTGGTGCTACAGTCAACACCACATGTAAAAACCACCCTGCCTAGAACATGATATAAATGGACACGATTTAAAATAGAGCTTTATTGCAAAGCTAATGTCATCTGAAAGAAAATGTGGTAAGAAGACAGAGACTGAAGAAGCGAAACATTTTTCATGCAAGATTTATACCAAACTCTTTTAAGAATATAAATATAATCTCAGTGTGGGAAGAACTGGCTTCTGCTAGAAACAAAGCAATAAAGCTGGTGCACACACTGCCCACAAAAACTGCAGAAGCTCGGTGTATTGCAGTCTATAAACAAGGAGAGACAAGAAGAACGGCTGTCCCCTCACGGACACCTCATGCTCAGCCATGCCAGTCTCGCTTTTCTGTCTGTCTGTCTGTCTCGTCTCCCGGCACTGCCACAGCTCCCGCCTGATGCGCTGGCTGATGCTGAGGTCCCAGCCGCTCACTTGCAAAACTGATACGGGCCAGTGCAGCTGTCTGTGACGCTGATGCTTTGGGGGTGATTGAACACCTTGTGCCTTAAAACTCTTAAAGATCTGTTAAACTTTATCCTAACAACCACAGGTTCTACCTTTACTTGTAAGACTAACCTTTTAATTCAACAAATTAAAGCTCAATTAGCAAAACACCGAACACACTCCAAAATGGCAGTGTGTGAGTGGTTCAGCTGAGTGCACTGGGACTACTGATGTAACTAAAATTAAGCACGCGGTTTTCTGGTCCAGATCCTAGGCAAATTGACTCCATCATGTACTTTGATACTAAGTTCCAGAAGAAATGCTCTGCAAAGCAAACACATTTTCATGTCAGACTGCATTGCCCTACTGCTTCACAGCCACACACACACACCAAAAAAAAAAAAAAAAAAGACTAAACAGAAGAATTCACCTGCTTATCTATATAACAACCTTTATAACCTCCAAGGAGGAATGCTGTTACTCAACCAGCTCACTGCACACATTCTTCTGGGCAGGCGACAGACTGTGATTTACTAAAGCAAATAGTCATGAGACAGTTACCAGACTCAAAGTCCGAGATGGATCTTCAGATTCTGGCCTAATCTACAACACTCTGGAGAACGACGGTGATAAAGCCAAAACAAAAATGTTATCATATGATGCGATTCAGCTACCTGGCAGCATATTGTGAACAGGTGTGGCAATGTTAATATCCTGGAGGTGTTTCAGTGTCTCGGTGTGGAACAGGCGAAGCGTAGATCCAGATGTGAAGGCAATCCAGATTCCCACTCCAGCAACAGCCATGTGAGAGATTACCATCCCTTCCTCTTGATGGGCTTCAAAATGGCTCTGTAAGAAAAACAAGGACTCTGTGGGGACATGCAACTGAAAATCATTCAACCTTCGTTACCGGCTCTTCAGTGTAGGCACTGTATCTTTGTCCTCTGCGTCAAGGACAAAGCTAGCTTCCTCTGCTTTGCTCAGGACATGTTCTGACTGCTGCATATGATGTATTAATTTTCCTGTTACTTTTTTTTGAAAATACATCATCTTCAATATGGAAGGATTCTCAGCTCTTGAGCCAAAGTTCTACCTAATGACAGAGTAACTTCACAGTAACTTAGATACTGTATCTATTGAAAATATCACATGGTAGGGCTGGCAAGCCTGTAACAGCTCAGGCTTAAAAGGATTTTGTATTTCTTTATTGATACTCCTTTGCAAAAACTACCACAGATGAGATTCCTGGGAATGGGCAGATTTTTTTCCTAATATGCTACTGTCATGGTTTAACCCCAGCCAGCAACTAATTACGATGCAGCCGCTCGCTCACTCCTCCTTGCTCCCAGTAGGAAAGGGAGAATTGGAAAAAAAAAAGTAAAACTTGAGGGTTGAGGTAAGAACGGTTTAATAACTAAAATAACAACAACAACAACAACAACGATGATGATAATAATGAAATATAATAATAACAACTGTAACAAAAAGGAATATAACAAAAAGAGAGAAATAAAACCCAAGAAAAAAAACCAAGTGATGCACAATGTAACTGCTCACCACCCGCTGACCGATGCCCGAGCAGCGACCCACCCCTCCCGGCCAACTCCCCCCAGTTCATACACTGGGCATGACGTCCTGTGGTATGGAATATCCCTTTGGCTAGTTCGGGTCAGCTATTCTGGCTCTGCTCCCTCCCAGCTTCTTGTGCCCCTCCTCACTGGCAGAGCACGGGAAACTGAAAAATCCTTGACTTAGGACAAGCGCTACTTAGCAACAACTAAAACATCAGTGTGTTATCAATTTTATTCTTACACTAAATCCAAAACACACTGTACCAGCTACTAGAATAAATTAACTCTATCCCAGCTGAAACCAGAACAGTTACTTTTATCTACAGCAGGACTTCTCTTTAAACAATAAAAAATATTTTTCTTCTGTTCCGTTAGGGGGGTCTTTTCAGAACAAGGATAATAGAATCAAGGAAAAAGTCATCTTTAGAAAGTACAGTGTTTATGAATATAAATTATTTGCTCAGCCATGTATGTAACAATGTGAGTCTTAATACTGTGGCTTGCTTTTCAACTCTTAGACACTTTTGAATTTTAAAAGTATTAGCTATTTTGTTTTCCTGTCCTTCAAAATATTGATGCTTCTCATTAGAAAGGCCAAAATCCTCCTTCTGAAGATGAGTAATACAAGACTTTGACGACAGACCTTTTTCCTTGATCTAGTGCCTCCACAGTTACAACTTCTGCATGGCTCCAGGAAGGCTGGAACCTCTCTACATGCCCCTGTTAACGTGCAAGATAAAGCTGTAGTAAAGTTCTTTAATCATTAACAAGAAGTAGGTTTTTTTTTTTTCCAGTTTTGTATTGTAAGTAAACTGTCTCTGAAGTTAAACACAGCCTTTTAATGTTATGCCAGCTATTATCAAATACAGAGAGCTATTCTGATAAACATAAAACTTCCTCGGCTAAATAAATGACAAACTGTCCCTTGGATACAAAGGTCTCTGAGAAATATGGAAGTAAATATCTGCTCTAATATTCACACTACATATTATATACTCTTAATTATATTTGCAGACAAAATACAAAAGTACCCCCTTCCTCCTTGTAAAAGTAAAGTTAAATTTTCCATGCATTACAATTAAGAGTTACATTTTGGTCATTTTGCATCAAAATCTAAATTACATGCTTCTCAGGATAAGGTCTTAGCCTAAGACAGTTATGTTTTGAACATATTAGGGTTATAGATATATTGTTCAAATTCTCCACCTAAATTCAACAAACAGGTTAACATCAGAGATGAAGAATAGAAGTTTAAGCTTTCACAAAGTGTAACTTTTGATATTATACTTAGTAGGCATTTGATTTTCTTTTCGTACATTATTACTGCATAAATTACTACTTTCCACTGAGAAACTCGCTGTTTAAAAATAAGGAGAATGAATTTTTTTTTCTTTTCATTTGTTAACACTATTCTTCAAATGTTCAGTAAATGAACAGAAGTTTCTCTTCAGCTATTAGGCAGTGGTTCAGTTTTTGAGTATTACTGTATTACTTTTTGACTCTTCAAATAACACCACTGCAGAATGCAAGGTAATCACCTCTGGTAGGCACATTTATATTCACTGTTTTCCTCAAGTAACCTCCATTCATTCTTTACGAAATGATATACACAATTTGAAAAATCATACAATTTATTCAATAGAAGAATTCATCCATGAACATCTTTCAAAGCCTGAAACAGCTCTTATGACTAAATTTCCTGATATTCTCATCATGCATGTTTCACTGCAAAAAGGATTTTCAAATAGTAACTCCTATTTACAGACTCATGCACCCCTACACTGATGACCAACTGACTTTTGAAAACTAGATCCAAGGCCGCTGAAGTGAACCTGACCAGCAACTTGCACTGTTTGAAATTAGAAGAAAAATGAAGCAGATTGTTAAGAAATGAATTTTCTCTGGAGTGGTCTAAGCACAGCTGACAATTCTGTTGGTGCCAGTGTAAACAACTTGCGCATGCATTTTTGTCACATTCCATTTTTACCAGCCAACTCAGTATACTCCCACTTAGTCTGTCCTGCTGCCATTCGTACAGCTGTCTGCTGAAACACGTAGACATTTAAAGTAAAACTGTAACACTGACAACGCTACAAGAAGCACGTAAAAAGAACTATTCTTCTCATTCAAAGGGTCTTCTAACACAGAGCAGGAACATAGCCCAAACCTGTATGTTCTTTTACAAATGCATAAATTTTTGTATAGAGGATAGCTTTGACATCTGTTTCCATTACATGTCTATCTGAAACCCAATAGCTGGTCTTTTTCTTCAATTATTTTTTTCTTCTCATAACAAGAAATACAGATACAAAGGGACCAAAATGTCTTATTCCCTTTGTTATTAAAAAAAAAAAAAAAAAAAAAAAAAAATTGAACTGCATTTTACTTTCCTCTTTTATTTTTCATACCTACATTCCTCTCCATTCAGAGCCCAGCTTTTTTCCCCTCAGGCTCTCTCGTTCAAGCTCTATAGCAACAGGAGAGCTGCAGAAGACATTCTGGATGCCGCAGCCCGCCTGCCCAGCAGCGCAGCCCGACATAACTCACTATTGTTTCAGCAGCGCGGGGCATAGCTGGAGTCTTTCTTTCGCGGGGGAGCTCGCTTGCACCAAACAGCTGCACCAAGAACTGAACCACCATTTCTCAAGCTTCACGAGAGATGCATAATGGGTATCATTGTCCACAAGGTAGAACAAATGACTTCTACTATGTTAAAGAAGTTACAGTACTCAGACAATATACACTCACGTATAGGGATTTTCATTTGTTTTGTTTATTCAGCTGAGCATGTCAGAGTAACTCCTGTATAGTTAGCCAAGTTTTAAAAACAAGATAAAACAAACCAGGATGGAATGTCATTCAATTGGTGACTTTATACTGTTAAATACTCTGGCATTTTTTGTTGGTTTTAAACAAACACATACTGCCTTTGCAGAGCGTAAGGGTCTACAGGCACAGAGACCACTATGGGATCAAGGTCTATACCCAACAGATACAACTGTCAGATCTAGGGTCAAGACTAAGGACAAATTTCTTCTTCACAGAAAGAGTATTAGAGTATGTAATTAATACATAACAGCAATGCGTTCCTCACATGTCCCTTGCCAAGGAGCTTAAGGCATTGTGCCAGCTTGGGGCACTGTGCCAATAAAAGACATTTCCTAAAACATTCTATTACAGTAACATATCATTAAAACAAGTGAATTGAGAGCCTTATCCATATCAGAGGGGAAAAAAAAGCAGGAAAAGTGAATAACATCCAAACCCAATACATAGGATGCCAAACCTGCTCATTTACTAATAGTTATTAAAAAAAAAAAGCTTAAATAAGAATCTTAGAAAAGCAAGGAGGCATGGAATAAGATTGTTTTCAAGGATAATGTACTCTGCACTTAGCAAATGCACAGACAGTTAAATATGAGATACCTATGAAGCAGGGAGTGCCTCACAAGGACGAAGTTTACAAAATGGTCTTGAATGTGCTCATGGGCTTGCACAAATATGGCCTTAAAAACTAGTCAGGTGCCTTTATAGATAACGTATATGACACAGAGCATATAATATGCATGCATGATAGTAGAAAGCAATGAACAAAGAAGCAGCTGTAATTTGAACTATTCGGCAATATAAAGGAGTTCAGCAAAGAGGGAAGAATAACAGTTGAGCCCTGTGCAACACCTGGATTCCTGTTGATAGAGCAAAGATGGATATTATGCAAAAAATCTTGAGTCAAATCATTACTACTAACTCTCAACAAGAGAAGGCACAGAGGGAGAACAAACATTTGCTTGCTGCTGTTTCCCTTCATACAGCAAAGCTTCTGCTCTGCACAGTAGGAAAGAGGTACCTCAGATGTATTCAGGTGCTGATGTTGTTAAAATATTCCCAGTAGACAGAGTCTAAATTGCCTCATGTATAACATAATATTGAAACGGTACTGCCAATGAACATGGTATGCACTTCATAGCAGATCACTTCTGGAAATATAAACCCAGGAAGTTATCAAAACAAGTCAGGTAACTGAGCAGGTAGCAATAGCAGAAACATTAGTGAGCTGTTTATTCTGGTGAGATGATGAAAACAAGATCAGTACTTGTGTATGTCTTAGGACCAGTAAAGAGGCAACAGAAAATCATCATTTGTTCACAGTTCTGTGAGGAAGATGACATGCTATGGTATGGAAATTTGTGTGGAATAAAAAAGATGACCCTCAGCCAGTCATACAAAAAATCATCATGTTGTTGAATAAAGTGATCTGTGTCGAGAAAACATTATTCAACCCATACGCACCATTTCTAGCTGCATAATTTCTTATATGTTGTTTGCTACAGCATTCATTGCCTGTATATTAATTATAGCTATAAAAGTCAGTGGATCTATAATAATCTGAGCTCTGAATACAATGGATGGGTTAGTTTATAAAGCACTCTGGAAATGAAAAAAACCCTCCTGTGATGCTTTTACAGGAAAACTTGCAGTAACAGCTGAAAAATGAAACTACCATGTCTGAGAGATATTGATAGAATATTTGCTATTTTATCTCTCTGAACTTCTGTTTTCAATACTGCAATCCATTATGCTATACTGTATTTTGATAGAGTAAGCTTTACACATTCTTTAATCCTCAAACCCTGTCTAACTCTGGTTTTGTTCTCCTGTGCCAAAACAGCACAGCACAGCCCAAACTGCAGCCATACCACCTGATCTAGCAAGAGGTTTGTGATAGAATTAGGCCAGAATTGCCAAAATTATTTACAGAGATCTGGCTGTATGTAACCAACCTCACACATGAACAATCTGGCTGTGATCTCTTACCATTGCTATGTATTTCTTGGTGAGAATCAGAGAGATTAATCATCAAAGTCTGTAGGACAGTAACCAGGTGTCCCAGAGGCTACCCTGCCCCTCCAATGAAGTTAACAAAAGTCCATTTCAAGCACCTATCCAAATCACTCTTCAAAATCTTTCCCTCATCATACCATTCAAACTATCAACAAAACAAGCCTACAAGAAAAATAAAGTAGGAAAATATATGATCCGAGCATCTACTTGGATGAAACAAATCATCCAGAAAGCACAGATAAAGACAGAAAAAATTAGGATGTTAGCTATTTCCCTGCAAACCCATGACAATGACTCACAGAATCAATTGTACCAAATAGACAATTGTTGGGAGAAAACACGATCATCAATGAAACAAAAAAGCAGCAACAAAGCACACAAAGGAGGCGGCTGTGAGCTCATCACGACTCCTGTTTGAAAGAACTTCATGGCTGTAAACATCATGCAACTCAGTGTAACTGTACTGTAGGTCGAAGGAGAGGCTTAATTCCTAACGTCTCATCAACTCTAAACTTTAGACCACTAAGACATTCTTTTGGTAGAGGCTGCAATTTTGACAGAAATGAGGGCTTAACGCTTTCTGGAAAATGTGGTCACAAATATGAGCTTGAATCCTTAACACCCTTCTCTCCTTCCAGAAAAGCTGACTTTTGTATGATTACTCATTGGAAAATGTCCTTACGCAAAGCAATTTTTTGTAGGCCACTGAGAAGCAAAACTCTGAAGAAATACATTATGAAATCATTGCAAAGCACAAGTAACATCTAACTATGTAGAGGCAGTCTCTTAATTAAACCTTCTTCTGGAATTAACAGGCAATTCCTATAGGCACCCACTTTGCTGCCTTTCCTCAGATCTCATTTTTAAGCAAACCTCTTGCTTCAAATACTCTACAAGTTCCAAGCACCTTATGGAAACCTGGGGGAACATGGAAGCAAACCTAGGTCTAATGAGACATCAGCAACAGCAGAGAACATCATGGCAGAATTTCAAACTGCAGGGAGTAGAATTTAACAGAACTGAAACCGTATTTCATTAAAAGTTTCCTGAATCGTGAAGCTTATTAAACAGATTTTAATGTTTAAAATTTCACCACTTATACGCTGTAGCATAGTATGTGAGCAATGCTTTTAAAAGCGTTTACCTCTATGGAATGTGTCACAGTGCTGATTATAAAAATTTGTCCACCACATGCAGCCCAAATGGTCTCCTCCATCACAAGCAGGCTTCTAACAGGCAGAACCCCCAGTTTAACTATCTTCTGAGGTTCTGTGTTCCACGAGCCATCTTAAATAAAAAAGAAGAAAGGTTATACACAACAAAACGGTAATCTGTTTTAAAACAGTTTTGAAAACACTCTCTCAAGCCTACTGCTCGAATCTCTGCCAGTTGCCACTTCAAGCTACACTGTGATTTACGTATGTTTAATTTTAGCTTCCAGGGTAAGTTTGTAAGGGTAATACAACATTAAGGGGAAAAACCAAAACCAAACACTCGTATGTTTGTTAACTGAACAAATTTTATCTGGATTAATTGAGAAACAAGGAACCCCACACTGCTGTTCTGATACAACTGCTTTCCTTTCCAGAGGAAATACAGTCAGAAAACCATGGCTGATATAATTTTCTCCAACTCAGAAGGAGCTTACAACCGACCTATTTCAAGATGAATCAACTTCCAACTAGGACAGAATCATCTTCCATGTGAAAAGTAGTCAGCAAGATTTTTACTGTAGGTTGTAATGAGCTCAGATGTCTCTCCAAGAGCACACCGATAGAATGGACTTCCTGCTACTGGATGCTTCACTCTAAGACGGAAATTTTCTTTAAGAAGAAATTAAAACTCAGTATTGTGCCATATCTTCACTTTTCCTATTTTTTCCCCCAACTATAATCCACAGGGTTTTCTATGGACTGCATTTAGTAGATCCAAATTACATTATGCATGTGTATGCGGCACAATCAATTATTCAGAGACCGTCTGATAAAAACTGCATGCTGCCACTTACCGCTCTGGTCACTCTCACGTGCCATCTCTTTGAAACAAGGATTAGCACATTATTTCTCTCCAAATTTAAAAGCTAGCAACATGTGCTTTTTGAAATAGTAGCTATGTCTTTTATACATATAATCTGACATACTAAATATGTCAATAATAATTTTGATACTTTTATATTAGTTTATTTCTATTGTAAGCACGCATTGAACATGAAGTCTCAAAGACCACATTTCTATCCATTATGCTTCAGCAATAATATCAAAATCTGTTAAAGCTCATTTTTATATTGAGATAAAATATGTCAAAAAGGCCCCATTTCCTCACTTTAAAGCCTTCTTTCCGCATAAGCTGCAGAAAAGTTGTCTACTTTACTGACACCAGTTTCAACTCAGTAACCACTTAAATATTGATTGATGAGACCAAGGTGAACACATCTTTAGGCAAGCACTTAACTACAGCTTTTTTTTCTTTTTCCCACAATAACAAGTGCATCCTTTATTATCTGCTTAGGTACAGGGTACGAAATTTCCTGCTTCACAATAACAGCAGCAACAACAATAATGAGAAGCCTCAGCTCCGGAGTACTTGTCATTGCTTCTGCCATCTGCATGATACAACCTTCGCTGAGTCATTTTCAGGATGTGGCTCTCTTCTGAAAGCATCTTTGTGAAAATGACATTTAGTTCCAGGCCGTCAAAATCATGAAAATGATTTTAGTTTGCAAGTGAGAAGAGTGTTCCCAGTTACTAGCCCGCAAACTCTCCCAGTGATGTCAAAGTCACTCCGTGTTCTTCATGACTCATATGTACCATTACTAATAAAGAAACTCCTGGAAAAGTTTTCATTTGCTAGCAACCACATTATCCTCAAATTAAATTCTTAAGTGGAGGCTGCCCATACCCTATGAATGCTTTAACCACTGTAGGCAGTTCAGTGCAAAGACTTCAGAGAGCAGAGCTGCACACGTGTGCATATCCTGACTTTTGTTGCATAACTTATGCTGACTGCAGAAGTCGTAACAGCATCCAGTATGCAGCACCCTTGTGTTTCCTTTTTAGGGATAAAACCAGCATAATTCTAGTATATTCTTACTGTCTCTTCTGAAGGATAAAGACTGAATTTGGGCAAAGAGCAGATATGCTGAGCAAGAAGCTATCTTTTCTTCTGCAGTTATATTTTCACACTGAACAACACAATATACATACAAAACCACTCACTGAACTCAACAGCTCTTTCTCTTAAATACAGTCAAGCTATACATCAATCTATATATAAAGCATAGGTGATACTGAAGTGACAGATTAATAGGGATTTTCAGGATCTCGACTGCAGACTGGGATTTAAATTTTGCTTAAATTTCATTTCAAGCATCTAAGGTTTGGTTTTTTTAATCTGGATCTTTATGCCTCAACTTCCATGCAACTCCTCAGGTGGCTAAGCATTAAGCCGTGTTATTAATTTTGATCAAGTCTTATTTAAAATTATTATCTAGCATTTGTAATAGTTCTGAGTGAGAAGGAAAATTAGTACTGGTGTCAGGTGGATGTCAATTGCAAAATAAAAATTCTAAAACAACTTACTGCAAGGTAAGAAGGTGAGTTCAGTATTACCAATGTTATGAATACTACCAGTGTTATGAATATTTGATTCAACAAATACGCATATCAAAACAGTTCTCACAAAACCATTTTCTATTGGTGCTGTTAGCACAGCACTTAACAATCCAGTTAGCTTTAAGAGTTCAGTGGGATTGGACATATGAAAAAGGTGAGAGAGAGACATGATGTCTTTCACGTTACCACGACTTCATGCAAAGAAACTGCAATGCCACTCGATATATAGGCCCAGGAAAAAACGAAAGCTATCACTCTACCCAGATACCCCCTAGCCACGTGATAAGGCTTATTCTGTAGCACTTTTTTATTTCTTCCTGCAAACATTGCTGTCTTCCAGATCAGACAGCATGAGACAGATGAGGGGAAAAAAAGGGCAGGGGGAGACTCTCTAGTCGGATAATTAGGGCAGTATTTAAATGATGGGTCAGCTGTGTTCTGGTCCCTGCCTCAGTGAATGCTTAATTAATTATACAAAGTGGAATGGCACCAGGAGGAGAAATTAAGCACTGTGCATCTCTCTTCTTATTTTGTGGCAGCCAGAGAAATCTCTTGAGGGTTGGAAGCATGGGTACAAATCCTCTCAAGCAAGGCAAGGGATTAAGCCTGGTAATCCAACATACTTCTGTGAATGCTTTAACCACAGGCTGCTGGCTAAAAGCAAGAACACGACTTCATTTTGCTGACCAAGAATTTTATTGCCCATCGTCAAAATTACTTAGCAAGTCTGTGTCTAGTTCACAAGTTGTTTCCAGACTATAAAAATCACACTTTTAAGGCAATATAATACACTCTGTCTCTCTCTCCAGATCTCAGCAGACCCTATTCAATACCTGCCTGCACAGACTTCATGTTTGATGCTGGCTATTCCATGTTACCCGTCTGATACAAAGTTCACTGCTTCTAAAATCTAGGTGAAAAGAAGTATTATCTCTATTCTACTCGTGTAAACACCTGCAGATTCAAGACATACTTATGTAAGCAGGTCCAACAACTAGCACTATCCATGTATTTAAAATTAGGCGCAGCACTTCCAAAATATATGGAATGGCTTCATTTGATGTTATAACTCCTTAGTTAGTTACTGATTTAATAAACTGATTTTTTCCCAAGACAAAAGAGAAGCAGCAAGAAATAGTAGCTGAGATAAAACTTCTGCCAACAAAATCTCAAGGCATACAATAGGACAAAGCCAGTGCAAGGAGCCCAGCAAACTGTTTCCTGAAAAGCGGGAATCGAGCAAAAGAAAAATAAGCAACGGAGATGTATATAATGTGGCTCCCAGAGACCTGGCTGGAGAATACCTACAGGAGTGCCCACAGAAGTGTGGCTTGTCTTAAAATTCTGTTCAATTGATGCCTTGTTTCTGTTCTCTAAATAAGCATAGTTTTAGTTTTAGGAAGATTTTATGGTCATTGCTGTCTCTAGAATGCTGAAAAGCCACAGACAATGAAGTCATCTTCTACCTATGAGGTAAGCGTATTGATACCCCATGAGATGCAATATGCAGTGCATACATCCTATAACCAGAGGCTAGTCTGTGTGTGGAAAAATCAGTTATCTGCACCCCAAGCAAATACAAGATCAAAGCCTGACACCTGTGGAAAGAGAAAGGAAACAACGGGAGAAGAGATAGGGGTTTTCCTTCTGCTTTGTGAGAAAAGTCCATACGAGTATTAACAACACATACAGGCTACTGTATTTGCAAGTTTTAGTTGACTCAGATCTTAAACTGACCACATTAAAGTGGGTATAGACTCTTGCTAGAGATACACCAAATGCCTAGAACACAAGACACGACAGTCTCTGGCAGTCTCTATAACATTACTGTAATAGAATATAGGCATCTATATGAATTGCAGGTACAGCTATTTGCAGGAATGAGATGCATCCACAAAATCTGAGAACAGGGTCAAATATTAAAACAAATCTAGGGGCTTCTAGAAATAAGACATCATAACTTCTGATATTTACATATTAGACGAATATTTAAAACATAAGAACACAGTTTTTAAGCACTATTGTGTCTACGCACCAATAGATGTGTGTTATGCCACTACTTGTAATACCCTCTGTAAGTTATATTTCTCCAATAGTTATGTGCCATAGTTTATACCCCAAAGCTGAACAGTATCTTGCAACGCTTGTATCAGGCTGTTCTTATGCTCATAAAATATTTCTAAGACTTTAATGTATAAGTACATTATTTCCATTAGTGCATTTTGTTATTAGTCTTGTGACTTTTATGAATTTGAGAAAATCAGTTATCCTTCTATTCATTCGAATTTAATCAGATAGGAAAAGTTTTAAAACAATGTTCATTTTATAGGGCAGAATGTTGGCTATTTTATCTTTCTGTGGTTTGTTGCCATAAAACACAGTGAAGGAAAGTAATATTATTTTACAATAATTTATAAAAATAAGTTTCTTCTTACTATTTAGTTTATAAATAATTTATCAATATTTAGTATTTCTACTAATTATAATTTGTTGGTGCTTTCAAGTCTTCATAGGAGATAACCTAATAAAATACAGTTTATCTCCTCAGAAAGTCTTTTTAAAATTTGTAGTACTTTTCCCTTCCTTTACACTTTCAGTCGAGCTGAACTGAACGTGCTTTTTTGTTGGTAGCTTCCTCTCTTGCTTAGCAGCACTATTGATGATTTCAACAGAGCTGCCAACACAGCCCTGGGAACAGCAGTTGTTGGTTAATTTGTGCAGTGGAGCACAAACATTTTTTCCATCACATGGTACATAAACCAGCACTGTTGAGGAGTTAAGATGGTAGCTACAGAAGTATAAAGTTTAGCACATTTCTTATCACTTGGAAATAAGCTGAGAGACTCAGGTCTGCTCTTCTAAACAAGGTGTAATTAGGAATGTCCCGTGCTACACATGCATATAGTAATTTTTTCCTACATATGCAACAAATTCTTCATGCTAAATAGCTGACAGAGCTCTACCTAAAATTCTAGAGAGGGGTGGTGCTGGAAGTCCCAGCATGAGATATGCAAATAAGACTGATAGCAATATCAACATATTTCTGGTAACAAGTATTAGGCGATACTGCTAAAAGTGATAACACAGTCAAGACAATAGTATTTATTTCTTTTTCCATATCACTGCTTTAGGCCCCTCCCTAACAGCTTAATACCATTCCTTACTTTTCATAGCAATACCTCTCATCATGTCTGCTTTAAGTGGCGAACACATGCCAGAACCACACTCTTCAGACATGCTGGAGCAGTGCGTGGATCCACCCAAGCTCTGAAGTTTCAGATCAGTGCCTTACATTCCACATATACCTCCTTTCCTGCATTTGTCAAAGTACACAATTGTCTTGCCAAATTGATCAAGGTATCTTGCTAATGAACTGACCTGCTACCCCTTCACTGTTGTAACTGTTTCCCCTCACTCTTGTATTTCCTTTCAGTTTTGGTCCTTTTCTTTGACACCAGTCCTTTGGAAATGATCACTGGTTAGTGTCATGAGGCCTCTTTGGACAGGTATGTCATCAAAACTCTTGACCAACTTCAGAGCTGCCTGAGTTTTTACCAGAGAAGTTTCTCTGAAGAATGTAAACTTCTGTGCATGGCCAGAATTGCCTCAGGTGTTGTTCTTGTTTCACATTCAATTGCAATCCTCAAAATTGAGCTTTTCTTCCTTTCGTAAACCGCAGGGCCAGAACCTAGCAGCATACACATACGGAAACAGGCTCTGCAAAATCCTACTAGAAAATACAGGTTTCATTAAAACATGCGAGAGGCTTCCTCTTATGGGTCTGCGAGCTTAATTCTCTCTAGGGCAAAAGAAGATTCACACCAGTATCTTTGGGCTTCCAGAAGAGACCTCTAGCCACACAAGTGAGGGCCACTTGCAGCAGCAACAGCAGCATTCCCGGTCCCTTCTTCATGTTAAAAACTCTTTAAAAAAAGGGATAAAGACTGGGCGAAAGGCAACAGAGCAGAAGTTTATGTATTAAATAATCATTTGATAAAGCAGAGATCTCTTCAGCCTAGAGCCTAGTGCCTTAGCCATTAGGATACTATATGAGAAATTACATGTCCTATTTTTTTTTTTAAACAGGATAGAAGAGGCACAATTCATCCTCAGCTTAAGAAACTAATCACAGGTGCAAGCTCCGCATTGTGAATCACAAGTGGCACTTCTCTAGCTCAGTGGCACCTGGAAGTACGATGACATTAAGAAATGCCTTGTTTCAATTTCTTACTGGTTTGTTTGGACAATTTCTCTACTCAGAGAGTCACAGACTGGTTGAGTTGGAAGGCAGCTCTGGACGTCATCTGGTCCAACCCCCCTGCTCAAGCAGTCACCTAGTGCTGGCTGCCCAGGACTGTGTCCAGATGGCTTCCGAGCATCTCCAAGGATGGAGCAACCTGTGCCAGTGCCCAGTCACCCTCACAGTAACAAAAAGTATTTCCTGGTGTTCAGACGGCACCTCCCGTGTTTCAGTTTGTGCCCACTGCCTCTGGTCCATTCTGTGGTGCCCAGTAACAAAAGCCTGGCTCCATCCTCTTTCCACCCTCCCTTCAGGTATTTATAGACATTGATGAGATCCCCCTGAGCCTTCTCTTCTCCAGGCTGAGCAGTCCCAGCTCTCTCAGCCTTTCCTCACAGGAGAGACGCTCCTGTCCCTTCATCATCTGAATGGCCCTGTGCTGGACTCTCTCCAGCATGTCCATGTGTCTCTCATACTGAGGAGCCCGAAACTGGACCAACCCTCCAAGTGTGGCCTCACCAGTGCTGAACAGAGGGGAAGGACCACCGAGCATGCCAAGCGCTGTGAATTTAATTCTAGGGGTGAGCATGCAAGGGCTTACTGTGGGTGCTGTACACGAGTGAGAGGCTACACGTACCAACCATGTGCGGAAAGGACAGCCGTTGATCAAAGCAGCATGTCGTCTTTGTGCATCTGTTCTCTCATCTTAACCAAACTCTTTCTGAAACTACTAATATATTAATTCTTCTACTCTTTGCCACAACCATTTTGAGTTTTTATCTTCTTTTTCCTGTGTCTCTCCACACTCTCTACACAACTTTATGGAAAGGAAATGTGTATCAATGTCTAGAAGAAAGGAAGTAGCTGGAACTGACTACAGTATATCAGGAACAATACACCTGTATTATATAAAGATTGTGATTTCCCTTTCCTAAGATACTTTTGTGAATGGAAGTCAAACACGCGCTGACCTTTTTTGCTATTACATCACTCAGAAAACACATCTGCTGGGCCGTCTGCAATCACCACAAAGGGGTTTTGTTATGTTTTTTAAACAAAGACAATACAATGTACTTTTTCCTTAACCTCATCCAGAAGTGTTTTGCCTGGAAATATTCCTAATAATTCAGCCTGAGGCAAACACTAAATACAAAATATTGTAGACTGATAACTGCAAAAGTTAATAGCACTATAAACAAGTTCCCAACACACAAGGTGTCAGAAACTTTACCATGTGCATCACTTCCATTCCTATATATAACATTTAATGCATTAGCTGTTTCACGGTTCCCCAAATGAGTCTTCTCACCCACATAAAATTAAGGATTATTGAGGATAATTATCAGGGCTCCTATTTTTAGGATTAACATATTAGCTGACCTACATCCTAGTCTTTCTGTGACATTTTCACAGATCACTATGTTAGCTCACATTTAAGAACTGAGTAGATTTTATTGTATCAGCATCTCATTGACTTTGCTTTTAAATTATGTTCAAATACATTCAGGCTTAAATACTTTTTAACTCATAAGTGAAAATACACTGATACAAAGGTGTCTCAGTAAAACATGACTACCCCCCATAAAGGAAGAAATCTCACTGGGCATCTTCAACTCTTCCACTAACATGGCATGTGTTCCTCAGTTTACTATACATACTTCTTAGTTTCCATTCTAAGTTACTTCAAGACAAGACCTTCTGCAGCCAGAGAACATTCTGGTTGCTGCCGATCTGACAAAGTTCTCTTGTGAAGAAAGTCAGAAGAGAGCACTTGCTGTTTGTGAACAAGCTGGATATTTACATGCATTGAGCCATCTGAAAACAACAGGAAAAATTAGAGCTATTTGGGTACTGAAAACCAAATGACAGAAGTCCTGGGTCTTTGACTACATACATAAAGGCATCGAGCTTCAGTGACTTAACTGATCCACTACACATTCTGCCCAGAGAGGAAGACACAAGGATCACAACTCTAATAGAGACTGCGAGATGGATTTTCATCCTCGAAGAAAGACTACCCCTTTTCATTCATGGAGTCCCACAACAGGCTGCACAACCATTTAACCTTTGCATCCCATAGCATTTGTCCTTCTCAGGCTTCAAATCAAGATGCCTTGTAATGCACGTTCACTTTTAAATCTTTCCTTAATTTCCTTTACGCTGATAGACCAAAACCCATGTTGAAGTGGATGGCTGGAAAGTAAATCCCCTCTGCAGAACTGAAGGCGACCCTGATGAATTGCACAAAGCTCTTCAGAGGCTGCATTTCCCCGCCCTCCCATTTTCACTGCTTGGATTCCTTTGTTTGGTAAAATAGGTCAACGCTCATAAAAACACCCCTCCAGGGCCGACTGCTCACATGACCACAGCAGCGAAGTATAAGGAATATGAATGCTAACAAGGGAGCAGCTGATTTGCACAACTTTCGTAAGGTATGGAGAACTGAAATAACACACACAGACCAAACTGTAAGGAAAGTGATTACAAGATGAGTCAGAAAAACATGAATGCCTATTTCCCATCTCGGAGCTTCAGTGATCCTGAAATAGACTGTGACAGGCTCTATGAATATCTAGCTGCACAAAACTGGTGTCTTCAGATGAAGATAAACAGGGACACTACGATCCTGGTCAATACAACATAACCTCCAGCTCATAACATAATTCAGTCTGGTTAACAGCTCTACCCTGTCCTTAACATCCTCTGTACATATGCAACCCATGCATCCTTTCTTACCTATACTGCCAAGGATGCCACCCATCTTTTTTGAAGTAGTCTTTTCCGGAAGAAGTTGAGTGACAGCAACTGCAATCTTAAAACAGCTTAAATACACCAATCCCTTTCAGAGAAGATGACAGATTCACTTCACTACCCCACCCAGGTACACAGAGAAACTGAAACATCAAGAACGATGTTATGAGACTAGGATCAAGGCCTCACTCCTGTGCCTCCAAAACAAAGAAAAATTTGCTATTCAGCGATTAAAAAAAATTTTTTTTAAAGGGAACTGTAATCTAATGTCTGGCTTCAGATCAGAGACGACAGCTCAACAGGAAACCCACTGGGTTGAAGATGACAACTGGTGAAAGGAAATCTCTTTCCCAACACTTTTTTCAGATTCTTTGTTGCTTGGAAAAAAAAAAAAATTGCATCCTGTGCCTTTCCCAAACCACATTTTTATATGATCTAAACCTGGACATATGATTTGTTTCAAGATTCAAGACACTGAGCTTGGCTCCTCAGTTAGAGACTGGCAGGATTTAGTAGCCGAGGTATAGTGCCACACAAACGCAACTACACTGTTTACAGGGCCCACCTCATTAGAGAAGTACGACAACCATTGTTACGCAGCTCACACTAATAAGGTACATCAGATCTCTGCTGGCTCTGCACTTTGCAAGGTCAGGTGTCTGTATGCTAACATCTCACTTAAAAACTCAGGTTTCAAACTTTGAGTAAAGCCCCGCTGATTTTGAACTGAATTAACTATATTCGTATGCAGTACTGCTGGGAAGTTAGTGAGATATACTGGAAGTACACAGACAAGCACCTGAACCAGCTCTGGAGAAGATAGTTCTGATTCAGAACTATTACCTGGGATTCTCCTTTACTCAAATTATTTTAGCCAATTACTTAGCTAGATACAAAACAACCAACTGTGATGCTAATGGAAAAAGGAGTCCTACTGTGAAATACATGAGTCACACACATAGGAAAGATTTCTCCTATGTGTACAGTAAAAATGGAGTTGTCATTTCAAATGAGATATACAGGAATCTCTACCAATAAGGAATTTTTGTCTTTCATAAACACCAATACTGGGTCGTTGAGTGGAATTAGCATTGTGCTGTGTAAAATACAGTATACTGCCTGTTATCACATAAACTTCTGGACTCTTGTAACATTGAAGACCTTAGGGTTTAAGCCAAGGGGCACAAATCAGTTTTCATATATATCATATGGTAAAAGTGGGAACAGTATCAAAGTTTCTACTGTCCTTCAAAAACAGAAAGCAAGTCTTTTCAGAAGTACTGAAAAGCGTAGTAAGCTTAGTTCAGCAGTTTTACAGAGAATTTTCGGAAAATATAATAGTGGAAAATGACTCCTGCCAAAATACACTGGCATGTGAGTTCCTCAGGATGTTATCAAATCATATCACTACATTACCTTCTGCTTTTGTGTAGATTGAGATGTTTCCATTTACCAAGCCAGCAAACAAGTATTGAGACATATATGTTAAGCTCATAACAGTGGATTTTTCAGGAGTGAAGAAGTGCTGAAGTCGAATCTTCTTTGAGCCTTGGCAACTTTTGTAAATAGAAATGCTATAAAAAGAAGCAAGCAAAAAAAAAAATAATCTGTGAAATTATGTTTTATTTAGTTCTTATCAGAATATGCACAAAAGAGATTTAGAATAAAATATTGAGAAGAAAAAAGGTTTTCTTCTTCCATTCATAGGAAGATTACTATGGAAAGTAGTATCTCAACCCTCCAAAATGTCTATGTAGACAATTTCCAATTACTTAACATTGACATATGACAACACTTGTCATATGATCTTGTTTGGAGAAACATTTATTCAACAAAGAGACATAATGAAAATTCTGCTCAAAGTCCTTATTATGACTCTATCCAAAACTTTCTACTAGTTTAAAAAAAAAAAAAAAAAAGGATTAAGTACTACCTGAAGAACTAGGAAAATAGAAGAAAAACTCACTACCAGACATCAATTATACTTAAAATTCCCACCATTCCTACAAATTATTACCATGGATATGTTAGGGATATTGAATAGTTTAATCTGGAATTAATTGCACTTCACAAGCAAAGATAATCAGTACAATTATCTGTTGGAATTTCTGGAAACATAGCATTTTCCCTGGAGAATTCAGTTCTCCTTCATTTATACTGGTTAGAAACACCTTCAAAAACCACATGTAGTTACATACTTACACCCTCACTAGCTAGATCTGTTTGCTTACTGACCTGTAAGTTTAGAAAATGTAGCTTTGTTTTGACTCAGTACGGTCATCACTTCAAACAGAGCAAAATAATTCATGTCAATAGTAAACAGCAATATTATTTATTCATATGACAAATCCTGCACAATATCACAGTGCTGGTTAATGGGTTCCTCATTCACACTTTTGTCATTCTGAAAATTTTCCAATACCTAAAGATTATGTTGTAACATTACAAAAGTAATATTTATATTTTTCAGACATGATGTATAATGAATTAATCTCTTTCATCGAAGATACACATTATTTTAATTTCAAATACTACATAGTGTATTTTGAAATCACGTAGAGCATATTTTTTCCTTGATTTAGGTGGAAAGGAGAAGTTGAGGTCACTGGGATATCACATGGATACTTTTTTAAAAAGAAAACATTTTCTTGGAAGTATCTCACACAGTTTTGCTATAAAATAGTAAAAATCATACACAGTACATTAAAAATGAGAATCACCTTCCTTCTTCCATGCCAAGGCAAATAGTAGGCACATTAGAGGCTTTTGCAAGAACGTTTTCAGAGTCAAGAGCCTTATTTTGCTCTTTCAGTTTCTCCTCCTCTGGTATGTAGACCATGCAGAGAATCCGTGATTCCACATTGAAGCACTCAATAACCTTGGGGCTGGAGCTTTGAAATGAGACTATTGCAATCTGGCCCATCTGATTAGTGCAACTCCCAATCTGAATTGGAAAGAGGAAAGAAAAAAAAAGACCAAGACTGATATCTGTCTCCAAGAAGATCAGCATTAACAAGAAGGAATGACTGGAATATTAATTGCAGAATGCATCTCAAGTTATATGAGTGAATATGAGTTTTCATGCATTAAGACATAAACAAGAAAATAATTCAACACAAATACAAGAGATTTCAAAAGATTATATACACAAAATTCCCTTGTATACTCACAAAAACAGTTCTTTCTTTTGTGAAAGGAGGAATATTATGGCCTATTCTGATGTCTGCCTCATATGTATATACATAATGTAATGCAATTATAATAAGTACATGTGTAATATTATTTTAATAACCAGTGTCCTAAATTAATCTCAGATTCTCTTAAAAACAGATAATATAGCTGAGGTGTGTCCTTTGCACAGTAACAGGTCTACAAATAAATGCTCTGTCCCAACAGAAAGAGGGATTATTAATATAATCCCTTTTGTAAACTTGCTGATACAGGACCCTAAACTTCTCCTTGATCCAGAACTAAGTATCATCAATATGTCCACAAATCTGTACATTTTAGAGCTCTGGGAAGAGTGGAAAAAAAACCAACCAACCACCCAAACAAAAAAGTCTGCCCAAGCAGCAGTAAGTGTTTTTATATAGTAACTCTTTATGTTTATATGAAATGAAAAAACATAGCCAAGAGAAAGAAAGAACATTTTGTGGCAGTAGAAAGATTCTATTGGCATATGTTTGTGATGACTGTTTACAAACAGCGAAGACAAGAAGAAATTATATCGGTCACCTTGAAAAAGACCACTGTCAAACACTATTTCTAACTTCTACTTCTAATTCACAAGTGTTCCCTTAAAATTTCACTATTATACTAACAATAAAAGCTACTGAAATCATTAGCTTTTTTTTTTTTTAAAAAGTTATTGGCTATTTCACTTTGTCTGCTGGAATATCTGCATATTTGGGGTCATAACAATATGCCAGAATGTTTTTTTTTTTTCTATGTACAGACTTAAACAGATTATTTATGGCTAAAACATTTTTAAAATATGGAAACAGACAATAGGACAGTATGAGCTCATATGGGTTTTAGCAGCCCTCATTATAAATTAGCACAGAACTCACTTCTGAATGTGCTTAGCACTGTGGAATTTGTTCTGTGCCGCACTTACAAATCACACACACATAAAGCGACACCCGACAGAGAACAGTGAGATCACATGGACAAAATTACTACCTATCCTTTATAGAAGTCCATCTTCAAATAAACAAACAAAAAAAGAGAGAAAAAACAACCCAAAATTTATTTCAGATCCATATGTTGCTGAGAGTCACAAAAAACAATGCAGAGAAACAGGAGACAACTCCCTTTTTAGCTTTTAAAGATTATGCTTACCCAAAGAAAACCATGTTCCATGGCACAGGAATCTGACTCTGTTTCGCCAGAGAGGTATGGTTCAGGATTATAAGCAGCACATTCAATCTTCAAGCAAAGGAAAAGAGACCGGTTACCACATTAAAAAGATATGTCTGTTTCTGTCTAATTTAGTCTGTAATTAACTAAAGTATTTAAGGATATCAAAGAATCACAGAAGGCAAGAAGTCTAGTCCATCCAGCTTCCCGTGGGCAGGGTCAGCTACACGTGTGTTATTTCTAACACATTCCTTATCTACTCTTATAGACATTAAAAGCCAAAGACTACAAATTCTGTAGCTGATCTGCTTAAATGCTTCATGACTTTTATTCAGTTTTTCCAAATACCCAACCTAACATCATCCTTGCTGTAACTGTTAGTCTGTTACTTCTCATCTCAGTCACCAGGTACTTCCCTTCCGCAGTGTCCTTTTACATAAAGCTGATATATGTCTTGACCCTGCCTGAGTCTCCTCTTCATTAGGCTAAACTAACATTGTCACTTAATAAATTACATTTAAAAATTTTTAAAACAGTTTATTTTTTTAATTCTTGTTTTTAAAATTCTTGATTACTATCACTTTTCCAACTGGCATCTCTCCAGCAGATATATCAGCTTCATATATTTCAGAATGCAGAACTTTCTCACCTGAACATGCTATCCCAGCAAGGCTGTTAGCAGCAATACGTCATGATTACCTCTTCTGAAGCCTGTTTGTACACATCCCATTGATTATTTGCTCTTTATAACAACATTACATTCTTAAATAATCCTTAGCTTGCCAGTCTATTAAAAGTTACTTTTACAGACCTTCTACTCAACAACCTCCCTGGTCTGTACTTGTGAAGCTCTTTATTTCTGCCTGAGAATACCATGTGTCTGTCCTACGGACTGTCATCCCTTTTTTTTTTTTCCTCCTTTTTTCCCCTCAAATTATTTCTCCAGGTGCTTTACTAATTCTGAATACTAATACTATCATCCATAATACTCCTACTCCCTCCCAACTTCATGTCATCATGTTACTGTCAGCAAATTAATAACCATACTCATCATCTTATCATGCAGGCCATTTACAAAAAACCTGAAAGCTACAACAGACTAGAGATCTATATTTAAGTCCATCCCAATTCTGAAAATCATTCAAGCACCAAGGCTCTGAAAACAGGCATTTTATGAGCAGTCATGGATTTCTATTTTCCCTAATTTTCCTAATATCCATGACAGAGCTCCCTAAAGCTTATGTAAACACTTTAAAATGTATAAAGCAATTCATAAACATGTAAAGAATAAAAAGGTTTCTGATGAGGTGTGATACTACATTTTTAGACAAGATTCTCCATAATTCACACTGAAGTTCTCATCTCAGACAACAATGTCATTGTGATTATATTGCAGGGCTAGAGACAATTTGGTTAGTATTAACTTAGACAACTTCACCATAACCTGGTAACATCACCTCCCAACAGTGAATAATTTAAAAGAAAAAAAAAACCAAAAAACCAAAAAAAACCCCCCCAAAACAAGCAGGTGTAGGTTAGAGTTCTAAACTCCTATTTTACTTAATCTTCAGAAGTGCAAAGAATTTCACAAATCTCCCTATCTCCCTGAAGTCAGCAGGCATCACCAAGTGATTAGCAGTAGTAAAAATAGTGTCATGTATTCACCAAAGCAATTCACTGTAAGTATAAAAGATGGAAACTCGTAGATGAGAAAGAAAAAAAAAAAGAGCTATCCATGCCACTCTTAGCATGTCTCATTTAACACATGCTGAGGGTATCTACTCGTAGTGGTGATTTACAGTAGCTGTGACAGCTAAATACATCACTAGTGGAAGAAAAGACAGCCTGCATGCTGGATATTTCTCGGGCTGCTTGTTACATCTCTGTGTTACTTTGCACCTTCGTCAAAACCGATGAAGTTTTTCCATAGTTAAACCCTGGTAGTTTAGCTCTCAATCTTGACAGAAGCCCTTTGCCTGGGGCGTAAACTTGCTCTGATGGAAGAAGTTTTTACAGGCTCCCTCCACCACTGGGCAGCCTGAGCACAGATAACAAGCAGGATCAGCCAAGCAAAGGGTCTCTTCCCACCCCAAGCTGTGGCCTGACACCCAAACTGCAGCTGAGGCTGCAGAAAACCACCAATAATACTTAGATCATCTTTTCCAGTAATATCAAGGACTTGGGAGCATCAGGCATGACAGCTGGGCTCACACCCGCATTATCTCTAGGAGCTGCAAAACTGGCAAAGTTGTCCCAGAGCTCAGGCAAATATTGCCACACACTGTATTCTCCTGAGGTGACCAAGGCAAAGACCATCACCTGTGGGCAACAGACTTTCCTTTCAAAACAAGCAGATCCTGTTGTAACTTGATTACAGGAGTTAAGCCTGGGCCTTCAAGGCTCCTGGCATGGACCTACAGGACTTACAAACACGTAGGCTCTAAGGAAACAAATATTTCAAGTTTCTGAAAAAAATTAAATTAGCTTGGTTATTTCATCAGTGGTGATTTTAGAAAGTATTCAGTTCTGTATTGGCTTTGTGTGGCAAGGTTTTGGTAGCGGGGATGGGGGGTTACAGGGGTGGCTTCTGTGAGAAGCTGCTGAAAGCTTCCCCCATGTCCGACAGAGCCAATACCAGCCGGCTCCAAGACAGACCTGCTGCTGGCCAAGGCTGACCCCATCCGTGATGGTGGTACTGCCTCTGGGATAACGTATTTAAGAAAGGAAACCTGCAGCAGAGAGAGGAGTGGGATGAGAGAACCAACCCTGCAGCCCCCCAGGTCAGTGCAGAAGGAGGGGGAGGAGGTGCTCCAGGCGCCGGAGCAGAGATTCCCCTGCAGCCCGTGGGGAAGACCATGGTGAGGCAGGCTGTCCCCCTGCAGCCCAGGGAGGTCCACGGGGGAGCAGATCTCCACCTGCAGCCCGGGGAGGACCCCGCGCCGGAGCAGGGGGATGCCCGAAGGAGGCTGGGACCCCGTGGGAAGCCCACACTGGAAGAGGCTCCTGGCAGGACCTGTGGCCCCGTGGAGAGAGGAGCCCACGCTGGAGCAGGTTTGCTGGCAGGACTTGTGACCCCGCGGGGGACCCACGCTGGAGCAGTCTGTGCCTGAAGGACTGCAGCCCATGGAAAGGACCCACGCTGGAGCAGTTCGTGAAGAACTGCAGCCCATGGGAAGAACCCACATTGGAGAAGTTCATGAAGGATTGTCTCCCGTGGGAGGGACCCCACAGTGGAGCAGGGGACGAGTGAGGAGTGCTCCCCTGAGGAAGAAGGAGCGGCAAAGACAGCATGTGAGGAACTGACCCCAACCCCCATTCCCCGTCCCCCTGCGCCGCCGGGGGGAGGAGGGAGAGAGAACAGGGAGTGGGGTTGAGCTGGGAAGGAGGGAGGGGTGGGGGGGAAGGTGTTCTGAGGTTTGGTTTTATTTCTCATTACCCTACTCTGATTTGTTTGGTAATAAATTAAATTAATTTTCCCAAAGTCGAGTCTGTTTTGCCCATGATGTGAGTGAGTGATCCCTCCCTGTCCTTGTCTCGACCCACGAGCCTTTCGTTGTATTTTCTCTCCCATGTCCGGCTGAGGACGGGAGTGACAGAACGGCTTTGGTGGGCACCTGGCGTCCAGCCAGGGTCAACCCACCACAAATACAGAAAAAGCTGACTGTTTAATAAGACAGGAATGACTATGGTTGTATGGGAGACTGGAGACTTTCAGTAGACTTTGGCTGCTGTAAACCGCAGCTCTGCTTTGAAAACCAGTATCAAAGGAATGGCTTCATTTAACACCGTTACACATTTCAAATGCATTTCCAGCTAGCAATTACTCTTCCCCAGCATCCAGGACTGCATACTCACACTTGAAATGAAGCCGTCAGCTGAACTTCCCTCCTGTGTAGGTTGTCCTAGCAATGAGGGTATGCAGACTTACTGCTTTAAGCAGTACCCACGTGATGATGTTAATTTAACACTGAGATTCTGGCCATACATGTACAATTTTATTTCCAGTAGTGTTTTTGCACAAGCCTGACTGATGGTCAATAAGAAATCCTGTTGATGCATAGGAAAAAATAGTATCCAGCACCCTTCCCTTCAATCTGTTGGTCTGGACATGCTGTACTTATTTTCATCATTAAAGCTAGTGGTCAATTTGAGTTCAAACTGATACATTACTTTAGGAAATGAACCATTAAATGATTTCTGTATCATTGTTCAGAACAGAACTACACCTTATACAAGACCCCATAAAACTGAAATTTTAAAACTATTTTAAAACTATTGCTCTCTGTGCACTAATGAAAACCAGAAATTTGAGGAGGATTCCACATAGTTACACAGGTACAGGACAGCTATCACGGAGATCAGATTCCTGCATTTTGTAAGCTGCAGGTTACTTTGGAGCCTCAAACAAATACTTGGAAACCTCAAGACCAATGCAAAATTCCCAGCAGTTCTGTTTTCATTAAGTGATGAGCTTACATCTGAAAGTGAATGTCATGCTATATTTAAGTAAACACTATGTTCCATAGTGCCTCAAAGATTGCAGTATTTTGCATTCCTGTGACCCTCTTGGACCTTCCATTGCTACTGGTCTTACACCAAGGTAGTAAACTCAAGAGAACTAGTAGATACAAACTAACAGATGTATTTACAATATGGTATTCTTTAGCAGTTATATCACACAACAAAAGCAACTGTAATTTCATATAAAAATTCTGTTCACCTTAAACTCCTGTTGCTTGGCCATCATCACTGGCATGTGTCTAACAAGGAGAGGATGTTTCTCCTTTTTGATTTGATTCCCATCATCTTCTACACAGAACCAACCTAACAGGTTATCCTCCGCTGTAATGGAAAGAACAAAACAACAAACATCCCACAATACTTTCACTGAATAATCACTTATACCTCTCTACAGGACCACAATACTTTCACTGAATAATCACTTATACCTCTCTACAGGAATATAAAATAATTCTGTTAGGATTGGTTAATACTCATCAGGCTGTTCTTATGCCATATATGCATAAATGACCATGTCAAACTATGAGCAAAAATTCAATATAGTAGATTACATACATACTGATAATGCAAAAAAAAGAACACCTTACACTAGCAAAACGTTAAAGGCATTCTTTTAATGATTTTGTCAGTAGGTTATTAAAAGAGGAAAAGGCACATCAAACCTCTCCTCAGACTCTAGGAAATCTTGCAAATAGCATTTCTCTGCCTGTATAAGTGACATCACTACCAACTACTACTTATCATAATCATAAGGATCCTCTTCCTGGAATGATGGAGACATCCATTCTCTCTTCTTTTGTTTTTGTTATTTTGCCTGCCTTCAGTCAAATACCATAAAAGCACTGTATTTTAAGGATGTGCTGGTGAAGCGTGCTTTCTAGCAAGTGCCTATCTTCAATGTTTCTCAACTTAGGCATTCAAAATCCCAGGTATCTTTGGAAACCTATGCCCTCTGTGCAAACACAGGAGACCAATAACATCACAGGACAGCACATTCTTGACTGCTCCCACTTAGATCAGGTTTGTTTGTGATAATCCCTCCAGTGAAGACTACAGATTTATGTTTTAAAAAAAAAAAAACAAACACCCCCCAAGCCCCTTGATTTTTACGTATCCAACTATAGAAATATTGCATTATATTAAAACTACACCTGTAAGTTTATTTCATGCTCAGAAAGCTGAATAAACGAACCCAACAGGTTTACTGATATTTCCTAGCTAAAAACATTCTGTGCTAAAACTGAGAAATTTGAACCTAAAGTTCAAAGTTTAAAAAGTTCCTAAGATCTGAAGAAATAAATTTATAATGAAATAACTTCCTCACCTGTCTGTTCTGTAGCATATCTCATTCTTGGTGATTCAGGTATAACAATTAGTAGTGATTACCACAGACTTCATTAAAATACTGTAGAAATTATATTCCTTCATAATGAAACGCCCATTCTATCTATAACATCATTACATTGTAGTGATACACAATCACTACTATTTACTGTATTGCAATTTTAACATCTGCAGATAGATTTTCACAAAAAAATAATTTTCTAAAAAAAAAAATAAAAATAAAAAAATTACACTGTACATTGAGAGCTATCTTGACAGGAAATTTAAGTAACTAGGAATTACCAAGGGCCAGTTTAGCCATTTGTAAATTGTTGATCCAAGACTGTTTGATGGCAGGGGTAAATGTATTGAACACAGCTGTAAAAAAAGTGGGCCGCCCAGACCTGCAAGACAAAAAAAAAAAGCCACTCTAAATGCATTGAGTATGAGATACAGTCAAGGCTAAAAATGTTGAGCAAGATGAAATGTCATCATTTTCTAATACTTAGACAAAGACACAGCTCCGATACAAGCATGCAGGCTATAATACGCCGTACGCCTAGCTTCCCACACTTTACACGAAATGGTATGAGAAGAACACCCTCCTTGGTGAAGGAACATAACAGTGGCTGTTCCCTATTAGCCATCATTGCCACAGTTCCTCTCTTGCTTCTTGCATCTGGAACGCAGGGTTGAGGAACAGGAGAAAAACTACAACGCTGCCCTGGAACATGCAAGTTCCCAGCATGGTGGCATGAGAGCAGAAGTCAGAGGCTAACTGTGGAGACAGAAGAGGGGGAAGAGCTACAGATTCCCAAATCCTCCCTGGTACATCTATGCCTAATACATAAGCCCATTTAGAAAGTTTTGTAATCAAGATTACTACTGACTTGTCCTGTTTTCCTGGGAGTTGCAGCTGAATTCTACAGCGATCTGCCGCTCTGATTTCATCTTCTTTTTTCAAAATCAGTTTTTGTAAACCTGAGGTCCAGTCATGGGCTACAGATTGGTTTAAGTTCTGAAAAATTAAAAAAGCTAAGATTCAACGCCAGCCTACTGGCCTATTTCCAACAGGCTAACTAAGGTGATCTCTGCATATAACAAACAATTCCTGGCACCTGGGCCTCACTGAGTCCACATTTTAATCATGGATAATCTAGCTGTATTTGTAAACACATGTCAAAAATATCTCTAAAAAATTTGCTAACATATTTTACATATTTTGTCTGATGATTTAATCTCACATTGCTCAGAGTTTGATGATACACAAATGACACTCCCAATCGTCTGTCAGATTAAGAAATGTAAAATTGCATCAGGTGTACACACAACCCTTTTACTTCATTTCAATGAGTAGTTATACAGAACCCACAAATTCTGTTTCTAAAGAAAATCTCATGAAAACGTCTACAAATCAAACTGCCAATATGTTTTTGTTCAAATCTTTGAGCCAAAATGTTTACAGAGCCATCGTGAAAGCTGTCTGTGTGGTTGGAATCTGTTTAAGTAGGATGCTGAAACAATGACCCTCTGCAAACTGAGTGTTCGGTCACAGAGGGTAAAAGCACACCTGAGTGACACTTAAAGCATCAATAGTGACAAGTATTCATACACAAAAGTACACTAATTTTCCACAGCCAGAATTTTATGAAAATGGAAGTCTTTTTCAAAAATAGAGAAGCTGAACTCATTCCTCAACTAAGCTGTTCTAGTTATCTTACACATCTCTACCTGGAAACATTGACTGAATTTTAAGTTTTCAATACATAGTTGGCTCTGACTGGCAGTGCAGGCAGAAAGGTTTTGTATATGTCAATGGGTGAATGTCTTATGGTATCTGTGCTATACATATTCCCAATAATGCAGCTGAAATTCACCTTCAAATACTTGTGAAATTTTGTCCAAAAGTACTGTTTCCATAATCTTCCTTAACAGTACATATTTTCACAAAACGTTGTGTTTTATTTAATGCCCTTGACTGAAGGCAAGCTATCCCAAGAGAAACTCAGCTTTCATACGCATATTCGCACGCATATATATATTTACAGCCTATGGTGGCAGGTAGGAGTTAAAAATTGTGCCTAAGCATATATAAAGCATATAAAATAAAAGTAAAAAAGGCAACTTTTTAAAGTCTTAAGACTGTGGAGAACTCATTCTGAAATCCAGTGTTAAAGTACTGTATCTGTTTGCCAGAATATAAGATAAATAAAAGGGATGTGAACAAAGCCAAAGCAAATTACTTTCAAGATTCCTCTGAAAATCCTTTTATGTTTTTGTGATCTGCACTCAGTTTTAAGTACAGCTCTGCCTGAAAGCCAGGATTATGAGCTTGGATGGGCATCAAGAGCTTCCTCCAAACAACCATCCTCCTACTACCTTGTCTAACTGCAAGAATCCAATTTCTTAAGATCAAAATGTAATTGTTTCCATATAAGCTTATCAGCTACTGAACAAATGCAAACACTTGTAGTAACCACCTACGCTTAAAAACAAAAAACAAGATTAGAAAAACAGCTGTAATCCACTTATAATGCTAAACATTTAACAGTAAATGAATTACTAGAGGTAAAAATTATTACACTCTTTACAGAGAGAACTAAAGAATGTCTTGCACAGATCCTAGGGAGAGACAGTTATGCTACTTTACAACAGGAACATATTTGAAAAATAAATCCAGCTTTTTTTATTACCTGATAGTTTCCTTTAAGGCTGCCTATTAATTGACTAATTTGACCAACTACATTCAAGTCATGTAAAAGGTTCTGCAGATCATGGTACAGTTGCCCTGGTCCCATATAGAGCTTGTCTAAAATGAATAAAAACATAAGGTTATATATAATAAAAAGATGTAATTCTCAGTTGGAGGAGGAAAGCATGACAAAGAATAATATGAACACACATCGCTATTTCTTAACACTACGAAAATTAAGCTGATCAAATTGGTGACACTTTCTCTAGACTGCAAAAACAACTAATGCACCCATGTGCAGCTAGGGTCTTCATTACGTCTGAAAATCAGAGTGGTTTATTTATACATATACCATCGATATTTCACTTTGCTGCTCCAGGTGCTTTTAATGTCCCTGCAGACAGATAATTGTGAAATGCATCCCGGGAAATTATAGGTAGTAGTAAGTTAATACATATTAGCTTTGTGTGTACGGGCATTACCATAGGCATTTCCTTTTAGCTCACCTTATCATTGCCTTTTATAGTTACAATTAAGATTCAAGTTTGTTCATCTAGCATGACGGACAGCATTATGTGTAATTTTAATAAGCACGCACTAGAACTGCGACAAATATCGATGCTTCACTGGCCCTCAAATCTCTCACTGACATGGAAGTTTTGCTTAGCACCAAGCAGCAGACTTGCTGTTACACCTTAGTTTAAACATCCTTCCTGAAGGTTGCTTTTGGTCATGTGATGAAGCCAAAAAATTTATTTATAGCTTTCACTATGGTGGTTTAAAACTCAAAATTTTTTTTCATCGATCACAAGATAGTTCTGGATCATACATCCACATCCCAACTCTAACACAAGCCTGCAATTTCACTGAACCACTTTAAATTTTATTGTAATCATGGTTAAGTGAAAAAATGATCTGCATTGAGGTCAGCAACAAATCTTAACAACAGCAGAAATATTTTGTCCTAACCATCAATAAGCACATATGTTTACAAGATAACACTAACTCAGAAAAATACTCCGATTAGTAGGATAAGCTGACTACTTAAATGCACAAAGCTTGCAGAACCCTGCTGATACACTCTGACTCCCAGACATAATGTTAGGAGCGGGATGGCTATGTAATTCTTGCAGACGCAACACTCTCCCTCTCCCCTAAAAAATCCCACCCCAACTCATACAGAGTCAGCATGTTTCCCTTTGGCTGAATGAGAGGAACCGGGCTGGATTATCTTTCCAGGAAACCCCTGTAGATTATTTAGCTCACGCAGTGTAGCATCCAAACTACAGAGCCTTCACCCTCAGTACAACTTTGGAAGCTAGTCTGCAGGCAGCAAACTCCCCTGGAGCAGGAGGATTTCAACCCCGTGTTGGCAAGAACACCATCTAAGTATAATGCTGGCTACCCGCTCTGCAGACAGATCAGGAGCATGGACACGAGCCATGCCCCCCGGTCGGGCTGCCAGGGCAGACTGGTGCTGGACACAGGGCAGCTGCCAGCACAGACACCGCTGGCACCTCCATCCCCTACGTCTGCTGTAGCCACCAGTGTATGAACCAAAACACAGCAAACCAAACACAAAGCTATTGGAACAGCATCAACCAGAATAAACATGAAAAATAAACACACGCGAGAGAATTCTTCCTAAATCATTAGTATATTCTCAGTTACATATCAAAATAAGTGTGTTTTCTAAAGATACTTTCCTATTTGGAGGCATCATACAGATCGAGGCCATCACTGGATGTTTCTTTCATGCAATTCACTGTACTAAGCTAGGAGTCTGCCTTAAACCTTTAAAAGTATAAAATTTCAAGGGTCAAGGAAAATGTTAAGGGTTACTTTATCTCTGATTTCTCCACTTCACTGCAGGAAAATGCAACATAAACCTGCGATATTACACATTCCCATCAAATTTCAAATTACTCTCTTGCCTTTAAATCTTCTGGTAAATTGAATCAATGAAAGGATTTCTGTGTATTGCCCTTGAGCACTAAACAGAGGAATGACTGCACTTACTACTATTTACCCAGCCAGAGAAGAGATACAACTTTCATCCACCCTTCTTTGCCTGTTCTGAATGTTAATTAAAAAAAACAATCTAGCCTTTCTTACCCTTAAAAACAAATCAGTCCATAAGAACAGATCATTACATTTATCGTACACAATGAAAAGAAATAACTGCAAAGTAGACCTAAGAGGAAGACTTTTGAGATTATGCTCAGTAGAGTATGTTTGCAGGTTTGTTTAAAAAAAATAAACACTTTTCTGGAACTGCAAACTACAGACTTTCATTAAGCTGCATTTCCACTTTCTTCAATCCAAATACTTGAAAAATCAACATCTGAAAGTTGTAAACACTTCTCTCCTTGTATCCCTCTTCTGCTAGCTTACACTTTTTTTCTTACTAAGGTCAACAACAATTGTAATTTGTTAAGCATCAGAATCACTAGTTGCTAGACACATCAAATTGTTGATTTCGATGGGGCTACTTGCAAAGAAAGGGGTGGGTCAGTGTTAACAGAAGTCTGGTGAAATCTAGGCAAAAGCCATGATAATGTGTTTGGCATTATAAAGAACAAATGAAATCATTCTTGTCCCAACTTTCTGTAACAAAAAGACAACTTCTGCAAAACAAAATTTAGACTGATTAGAAGTAATTGGCAGTTAAGTTGAGTTTTCGGCAGAAGTCCATTCACTTACCTGTCATTTATAAACTCCACTACTAAACAAACCAAACTGCTGCACTGAAAAACATAGTACAAATATTTCTGAATTTTATCCTTGTGGGTTCGAACCAAGAGAAAATTTACAACTACTAGGCTGTGAAAAGCTGAAAGTTTGCAAGGATTCCCTTGTGTAAGATGGATATTTTCACTCAAGTGAATTACATTATTTTTAAGTTTTAAAAGCCAGGATCACTCTTTGCAGCTTCATAAAGACAGTTATCAGATATTTCATTTTATTATTGAAAGCAGGTCAGAGAATGGACGCTAACCTGCAACACATAGCAGCAAGCATTCAGGCCACTCTTAGATGCTGCAGGACTTTATGCCATAGTCTTCAACCGAGGCCATAAAGAAAGCTTTAACTACTTACACAGATGGACTTGTCCTGTGCAGTATATACATCCACCCTGCCTGAACAGAGCTGTCCTCTACAAACCTCTTCCTGGAGCTTCGAATACTTAGAAATATCCTTGTTCCAGTCTTGGGAATAAGGCATAAATCTTGAATTTCATTCAGTAAGTGTCACCTGAGTCTATTTTGTCTGCACCATGCATATTTTATAAGCTTTTAATAAGTCAAGATCCAAAGGATGCAATAAGCGTCTAAGCAAACAAACAAACATGGCATCCAAAATTCTGTCACACAGAACAACCAAACAGAAGTCATTTTAGGCTCATTCGTTAAAGACCATGTTCTTAGCACAGGAAAGGAAGCCAAAAAGCAAATTGATAAATAATTAAAGAGAACCTGCTTCCATCCTCCGATGTTCTAGGAAAGACAAACAGCCAAATTAAGAAGAAATTTTAATAGTCAGTCAAGGGCTAGATCAATAGCCACGGCTAATACCATTCTTTCATGGAGGTCCTTAGTGGGCACAAACTGGAACACAGAAAAATAACTGGGCTTCAGAGATCAGCAATGATGGACTCATCAGAATAGAGTTCTCTGAGAACTGACCACTTGGTTTGTGTCTGGATAACGAGTTACAAGTTATAGCAACTTCATCTCTGAACCGGGTCCTGTAAGGGTTAGCCACTATATCTTTTAAAATAGGATTAGCTTCTCGGTGGTTAACAAAATGTTGACTACCAGTTGATCTGGCTGAGAATTGTCTGACAGAGGGTTTTTCCAGGGTGAAGGAGGTGGGGGGTACACTACTTTGTTCATCAGATGCCTTTCCCAGTTCACAGCCAAGGACTGGCTGCTTCAGCCCACACATGTTCCCTGACCATTCAATTGCCAGCTATTTTGGGGTGAGTGTTCAGTCTTTCTTTTTTCCATAGAAAGCACTGAAAAACTCTTGGCTTCACTCCAAAGCAGATACATGGCTGGTTTCTCCTTGTACTTTGAAATGTTTCACAAATGATAAAGCCATTTCCTTCCCATTTCTAAGCCACTCTTGCTAATTATCAAGCTCCAAAACAACTTATTTTTCCAATGTGAAAAAAACCCTCCATGAGTTTAGAGAAGGTTCTCCCCAGCTCTACACATCCTACGCGTTACAGAGGATGGTGTGCCCAGGCAGGAGAGAAGGCAGCGTGCTGTAACCGATAACCACATATGTGGCTTCGGAGGCAACGTTTTTTGCATTCCACCTACAGATCAAAGGTGAAATCTTGGCCACATGTAAGTTAGCAGGAATTCTTTTCATCAACTGCTTTGTTGCTAAGATTTTACCAGAGAATTCATGCCTCCCTGCAACAGGCAGGTTTACTGCCAACAACCAGTAATTCATGCAAAATACCTAATTCCTTGCTCAGCATTATTATGAAATATATTCAAGGTTAAAAAAGAAAACAAAAATGCCACTTGCTTTAGAGGGAGGAAAGGAGGTTAAAGTTCTAATTTATTTTTGCTGCTATGTAAAATTGGGGTGTGAAGAGTCTGCTTTTTGTAACAATTGCTCCTTAGCGGAGATACTTTTGAGTATAACGCTAAACACTTATTTTACCTGCTTGTTTCCCAGTGTTACTCTCAGCACTACAGCTTTAAATTCAGCAGTTTTGCCTGGTTTGAAGTAATCTTATAATTGAAACAGAAGCAATTCTGGCCCATTTACATCTAGCCATTTTCAAAGCCTGCAGGAAACTCCCTGGGTGTGGTTAAAGTCAGTTTAACTTGGCTCAGGCAAAATTATCATTTGGAAGGTCGTGCATAAATATACACATGCAAAAGAAGTGTCTGTGTGCTAGTGCTTGGGTGTGGGCAGAGGGGGAGAATTCCCACCGCTGGCAGCAGGTTGCTGCAGCTCTTTCCCTGCACAGCCAGCACAGCAGCAGCTGCTTTAATGGGAGCTGGCAGAGCAGCCGCTCACTTGGGATAGCCGTCTATCCAGTTCCTCTAATTTTCAATTCTCATGGGCACCACAAGCATATTGGATATTGTAATCCTGAACTAATCACGCCCTATTCTTCCTCTCAAACAATTACTAAGGGACACATTTATTTACTGTGGTGAGTTGTTACTTGTACACGTTTTCCAGTAGCTTTTGCTGTGTGCTCTGATTCTCACTTGTGAATTACTAATTTATCACAGATTTATGCTGCTAAAGGGGAAAATAAAGTGTTACAATGCCTAGAGTAGATGCAGTCACCTGTAACTTAAACATCTATTCCTGGGTAAACAAACATAATGGCTTAGGTGGTCCCTTCCCATACTAAACTCCTGTTTATTCCCAGCTAGGAGGATTTTTTTCAAGTAATATTATTACATAAATCCAAATGGCATGCAAATAAAATAAAAGCCTCATTCAGCATACTCTCAATATTGCAACTATTTTTGCAAACATTTATGTATTGTATATCATGTTAAAGCCAAAGACTGTTAATAGATACACTCCTGGGTATCTCTTTTACTGCAAAGTAACTAATCTTGACAAGATCTGCCTTGAGTATGACTACAGTAATGACCTTCTACCCACATGGTTCAAACCCACAATACATCAATATAAATTGCTTTGGAAAAAGCCATATTGACATGAAGTGAGAACCGAGCCGTCATGGAAATTCAGGGTCCTTAGAAAGATTACTTTGCTTCTGAGAGATGCAGGGCCCTGAAGTCAGACTATGTGCTACGCAAAATAGAAGCTCAGGAATGCTCACATGTGAAAACCACAACCAAAACTGAGAAAAGCTATGGTCCTGACTATAGCTCCAGCATTATTGAGGGCTAACACGAAATTAATGTTATGCTTGAAGAACATGCCAGATTTGCAGACTACTCTGAAAGGCTGGTAGATCCCAAATTTGACTTGCCATTTGCAATCTGGTCTTCGAGGCTGAGCGCATTTGTATTGTTTCCTCCCACTGAGCCATCTGTGTGCATCCAGGCAGTATACTGAAACGTCAAGTGTTATGAAGGGAAAAGATTCAGAAAAGATTCAATCCTCACCTTGAGCACAAGAATCACCTGGGATGGGGGGAGAAGTTATATATGTGGCAGGTAACTTTAAAAGTTGCTGTGTCTGAGGAAGGTATAACAAACTAGTACTTGTATAGAATTACGCGCTCAGAAGAAATAATCAAAAAAACAGGCCTCTTCTGCAACACTTAAGTCTACACATTTAAACCTGAGAAGCTTGTACAGTGTTCTGGAAAGCAAAGCATCATGATACCAGATGAATTCTTTATCAGTTCATAATAAACTGGACAGATTTCATGAGATTGTTAACATGTTTAGGTTACACTATGATGATGTAGCAGTAATATATTTAAAACCACTTAAGTGCAGTCAGAACTGTTCAATTGTTTTGTTTTAAATGTGACTTTGATTGTCCTGGAAACGTTTCACTGATCTTTTCAAGTAATAATACACAGACAGCATCCCACTGCTCAGTTTAAGATGTCCACCTTTAGGAAGGACAAGAACAGAGACTGTTTGAGAGACAACATTATACCTGAAGTAAAATACTTCCCTGTTCTCTGAAGATCTTGATAATTAATTTAAAGAAGGAAAAGCAGAAACCATTAATAAGGCTCAAGATTAAATTACTGCAGTTGAGGAATTCTTCCCCTATACTTGGTACTGGATCCTGCTCCTACAGATACACTGGTGCACAAAACACAGGGGACAAACGCCTTACAGTTGCTCTGGGGAAGACAACTTGTCAAACAGAGGAAAAACATTCTCCCTGAGGATGTCTAGTGGAACCAATTTTCTCAATGCAAGTAGAAAAGGAGACCTTTATGTGGCATTTTCATATACAAGCGATGTATTTCAGCAACGGATAAACAGAGCTGGCAAAAACATTATGAATTTTGGGAATACCAAGAACATTGTCATTCATTTAGCAGTTGATACTGATGCCCATTGTTAAGTATCGTTCCCTTTCCCTTTACAAAACCCTTTGCACCAGAACACCTAGCTTTCGCTGGAAGGCCAGCGATAAGGATGCCTTGCTGCACTGAAACCTTCTCTTGCACAGAACTTGACAAATCCAAGCACCAGCTATACACAAGGGAGGCACCTCCGTACCTCTGATCCCTTCTGCCTGGAAATTCTGTATGACTGTTAAAGCCGGTGACAAAGCAAATGAGATTTTATTTTTAGATGCTGAACTACAAGCTTCCTGCAGGTTATGTTATGTAAGCAAAGCCCTTGACAGCTCCCCCAGCACCACCCTCCTCCTATTTGTGTCTTTCCACTTGCTCACTCATGCTGCTCCTGTTTCCATAGACACCCCAGAGAAGCACGTGGGTGGGTTATGTTTTCTCATTTCTCCTTTATGAGAGCACTTTAATAGCCAATTGGAATTTCAGTAAAATAATAATAATAATAAAAAAGTAGTCTTCTGAATCCAAAATCCTGGTTTAAGACCTAAACAAGCCCACAGGTCAATTTAAAGTTCATAAGAGAAAAGCAGACTTTCTGCCTTACCCCTGTTTGCTCTTTCATGACAAATCCAACTCGTGATCTCCACAGCTGCATGCTCCCGAAAACTCTCAGCCACCGTAGCTTAACTGTAGCTCACCTGAGCTCATTATACTCTCAGGTCCAAACTACACAAATATTTAGAGAGTGGTATCAGTCTCCAGGTTTGGAAACTGAAGCAAATGGGAAATCAGGAATGATCTCGGAAAACAAGAGCTTAGTTGGCAGCCATCAATGAAAAGCTGAGCAGCTACTCTCACGTAGCTTTACAGCATAACCCTAAATCAGGTTTAGTAACCTAGTGCAGAAAGAAGCAGCACAAACTCATACATAGTATTCAGCGATAAGCAATAACCCCCTGAGATTACTAGAACACAAACTATTAAATTCGGGCATGAGGTAAGCAAGCCTAATTACCAATACAGTCAGGACCCATCAACATCATCAACCAACATGAAGAGCATTATCATTATTCAGTCTAATGATACTTTAATCATGTAAGCACCTAAAGGTAATCTTTATGAGCTTAATTATTGTATCTGATAACCTGAGCCTCTGAAACTATTTCATGTATTTATTCTCACTGCCATGCAAGACAGGGGAGTTCTTCAAGTCCTAATCACAGACAAAGAACCAAATACCACATGCCACCCAGTACACATAGAGCAGAGCTGGGAAACAGAGCTCCCAAGTCTCAACTCTGACAAAGTACTTTTAACATGCTTCACCTCCCTGTCAGATGTTAATACCTTGCTCTCAACTGGTAATTACATGAATGCTGAGACCTGGCTTGCTATATGCTCATTGTATCAGATCTGAACACCAAAGAAACAGGTTGCACAAAAACTACAGTCCAACCACAAAACTGCTTATTCACACAGCTTGAGCAATGCGAAGATAAAATCAACAGCTTGCAACTGCAAATATTGAGTAAGGTATTAAATCCATAGTGCTATACCATTTGTGAGTAAAATTATGCAAGAACACCAAGGAAACACAAAGCCTCTTGAGATGGTGAGAAGTAGCTCATACACTGAGAGCATGGCTTCAGGATTATATTAAACTCCAGCTAATCCTGACTGCACAGGGCATTTCAGTGATAAAATGCCATAAATATTCTTCCTGCTGACAGAAGCAGCTGTGCTGTGCCAGAGAAGAGTAAGGAAGCAAAAGCAGTGGGAAACAAGAGGGAGAAACACCGGAGCCCCAATACTCTGGCAAGCGTGGACCCCACAGCCCGGCTCCTCAACATCACACTGGCCGGGAAAACGGTCTGGTGTCTTCCTGGGCTGTGTCCTGACTGCAGGTACGGATCAGAGGAACTCCCGTTTCTGGCTCTGCTCCCACAAGGAAGGAAAACCCTGGAAGCAAAGAGACTTTAGAGTGAAAGAAAAGAGGTGCCGTGGCCCTTCCCTCTCACAGGTCCCGAAGCAGAAGGCTGAGGGGAGCATGGACCTGGAAGCCCCTGCCCTCCTAAGGAGGGAGATGGGCCACACAGGACCTCTGCGCTGTGCCTGCATGGGCACGAAGGGCGAGAGAGGAACTGGACGCGAGAAGGTAAACACTGACGTAAACAGGCAGTGAAAGTACACGTGTGAAGGCGTTCAAACGGTGAAAGTACTGCAGGGATCTCAAGACAGGTCTGCAGGTGATTGTAAACTGGCCAAGCTGCCAGGTTTACACTGGAGCTCCCACCAGACTACCTATAACATTATTTTACTCATCATTTTATTACTCTGTGTCAAGACGCAGACGAGACCCCTGGCAACACTGAAAAAGGTTTATAGGAGGTGAACATCAAGCACTATAACCACTATAATGAATACAAAAGGCAAAGAGAAGAATCTCATCCTAAGTGGGTGAGACAAATATGTAACACCTGATTTATTCTACACCTAATCCACCAGCTAGAAACATGTATCCGCTTAACAAGTGAAATATTTAATGTCACTCGGTTTGCTCAGCTTAACAGACTGTTTGGAGTTAGATTTATTTAAAATCTCTGGTCTTCTGTTCGCATATGTATTGGCTTTGTGTGGCAAGGTTTTGGTAGCGGGGGGGTTACAGGGGTGGCTTCTATGAGAAGCTGCTAGAAGCTTCCCTCGTGTCTGACAGAGTCAATACCAGCTGGCTCCAAGACTGACCCGCCACTGGCCAAGGCCGAGCCCATCAGCAACGGTGGCAGTGCCTCTGGGAAAACAGGTTTAAGACAGGGGAAAAAACCTTGTGCAACTGCAATTGCAGCCAGAGAGAGAAGTGAGAACATGTAAGAGAAACAACCCTGCAGATCCCCAGGTCAGTGCAGAAGGAGGGGAGGAGGTGCTCCAGGCGCCGGAGCAGAGATTCCCCTGCAGCCCGTGGGGAAGACCATGGTGAGGCAGGCTGTCCCCCTGCAGCCCAGGGAGGTCCACGGGGGAGCAGATCTCCACCTGCAGCCCAGAGAGGACCCCACGCTGGAGCAGGGGGATGCCCCAAGGAGGCTGTGATCCCGTGGGAAGCCCACACTGGAGCAGGTTTGCTGGCAGGACCTGTGGCCCCGTGGAGAGAGGAGCCCACACTGGAGCAGGTTTTCTGGCAGGACTTGTGACCCCGCGGGGGACCCACGCTGGAGCAGTCTGTGCCTGAAGGACTGCAGCCCGGGGAAGGGACCCACGCTGGAGAAGTTCGTGGAGGCCTGTCTCCTGTGGGAGGGACCCCATGGTGGAGCAGGGGACGAGTGAGGAGTCCTGCCCCGAGGAGGAAGGAGCGGCAGAGACAACGTGTGAGGAACTGACCGTAAACCCCATTCCCCATCCCCCTGCGCCGCTGTGGGGGGTAGGTAGAGAATCCGCGAGTGAATTTGTGCCCAGGAAGAAGAGAGGGGTGGAGGGAAGGTGTTCTGAGATTTGGTTTTATTTCTCATTACCCTACTCTGGTTGATTTGTAATAAATTGAGTTAATTTTCCCCAAGCTGAGTCTGTTTTGCCCATGAAGGTAATTGGTGAGTGATCTCTCCTGTCCTTATCTTGACCCACAAGCCCTTTGTTATATTTTCTCTCCCCTGTCCAGCTGAGGAGGGGGGAGTGATAGAACGGCTTTGGTGGGCACCTGGCATCAGGTGTCAACCCACCACAGCATGTATCAATGATAGTTTACATTTATGAGCATATTACATATCCCTTAGTGTAGAGTATTATTTTCAATAGTTTTAAAATAAAGATTTACATTATTACTCTATAGAAATTTCACAGAGATGAAAGTTAGTTCAACTAGCAATCCATGTCACATCATCCTTTTTAAAACCTTATCACCAATGCTAGAGTTGATATGCCACTTAATATTTAGTCTTGCTTACTGTGGACATTGTATGACAACTGTCCAGCCTTAAAGTGATGATAAAAGTGACTTTTTTTCTCCTTCCCCAATTCTATATTTCTCATTAGACAAACCAACAAAAAGCAGCTTTAATGGCAATAGCTATCACAGCAGCACCATTTCTGGTTTTGGGAAAAGCTGTCCTTCCACTGAGCAAGACATCGACGGAAACACAAGTGCAAACTGTAGCGCATCCAACATCCCTACCTGTTTCCCTGGCAACACTCAGAGACCTACACGAAGTGACTGCATCAAGCAGAAGGAAACTCGGAAGAGAGGAATCATGCCTGCACTTCAGCATTGTGTCACTACTACATTTGACAATTAACAAAACTCACAGAGATCAAAACCACAGGCGAGCAGAAACAGAGTACAAATGTATCCCTGGAAGTATGACCAGGAAATGAGATAAGCCATGGTTTAGCAGTGCTGAGGTTTGATCTCAGTTACCAACTGTAAACCTGTGAAACAAAAAAAATAACACGAAAATACAGCCATAGACATAAAAGTGGTAACTTGTTTTTTTCATTTTACTGTTATCTCCTACGCTCATCACTGCATGATATATAGTACAGATGAGTCTTGCTCATTTTCTCATTCAGCCTTTAGCCATATGGCTCAAATTAAATGGTTCTTTACTTAAGTAATAGGCTATGTTGTGTATGGCTCCTAATCAACATGATCAGCAGAACACTGCTGACAGACACTGGTTTCCCACCTAGGAACGGCAGGATGCTTAGCCCTCTCCCTTTGCTTCTACAGAGTCTCTGTAGTCTGGTCTTCTCAAATAAAATTTCTGTGAAAAACTTCTACAGCTCACCCTTTTCATTCTTGGGAACCAGAGAACAGACAACTCGGGGTAGTGGCTGTCGCGGCAGCACCAAACACATTTCGTCTTGGCACAGAAACCACACTTCATGACCCATCAACAGTTCGCCTAAAGTGCTGCAAACTTGTAATAACACGTGTCAGGAGTCTGAGAAACTGAAACTCTGGCCAGTATATTTGACCTTTGCTCCTATATTCCCATTTCAAGAGCAGTGAAATACCTGTATTTTCAGTGATTTTATGTACAGATGGATGACTTGCAAGTGAAGGTTGACTTCTGATTCCTCTAGAGGGGAATCTAAGTACATTTTGGTTAAGTCACAAATTTGCCTTTAACTATACTTTTTGTATTTTATATAAGACAAAAAAACAAGTTGTATTCATTGCTCTTTCACCCATCCTCTTTTTTATCAGAAGAGTACAGGTAGCATTTTAAGTTTCTTGGTGCCCTCTTTCCATGAATTCAGTCCAACTTCTTACCCATTTTGACTGAATAATTCACTAGTATATAGCTACGCAGTAAACTTCTCAAAAGGAAACAAAAAAAATAATCTCTAACAGACCAAAAACCAAGGAAACAGCCAGCAGATAAATCCTTTCAACTACTAAAAGATCATTCAGGATGAAGCAGCATATATTAGCTAAAAAGATAACATCAGAACAAATGTGTTAACTGTGTTAGATGCTTACAGCATCTAAAATAACAAATAAAGACAGAAAAGTCACCAAAAAAAAAAAAGTTAGCAATAATGTAGTACTTGAATAGTCACTGATTACTCTCTCAATTCCTCTGCGAGATAACATGATTATCAAAGATACCAATTTAGCTGTGGGCATGTTTGAAGTGATCTGTGGCCCCCATTAGACCCCCTCTGGACACATTAGATGTCTGAGGTCCTCTGAGTGCTTAGGGCTCCTACCCAGACCACAGCATATTTTATAGGTGAGGAAAGTGAGGTACAGAAGTAGCAAGACACCCACAAACTTAAAAGCAAACCCACAACAGAGCAAACACTAAAATTCAGGAGCCCTTAAGCTTGATGTCAATTTCCCTGGGTCCATAACAAACAGGTTACCTATAGGTATCTTGGAAAAAAAAACAAAAGAGAAAAAGAAAGGAAAACAAAACCAAACCAATATCCCAGATGTGAATGCTGAATCCATTACTTTCAGTAGCTCACAGACAGACAGAAGAGGTGAAATCAATGCATGTATCAACACAACTGTGTGGAAGAAGAGAATTTACTAGAAGACATATAATTAAGGAAAGTGTCTCCTTTTGAGCTTTTCAGCCATTTATAACCCAGGGTCATTCCCCCATATTACATAATACTTTTGCTAAGTTCTTTTTCGGTCTTGAATCACAGTTCCTGTTTCATAGAATGGTTTGGGTTGGAAGGGACCTTTAAAAGTCATCTAGTCCAACCCCTCTGCAATGAGCAGGGACATCTTCAACTACAGCAGGTTGCTCAGAGCCCCGTCCAACCTGACCTTAAATGTTTCCAGGGATGGGGCATCTATCACATCTCTGGGCAACCTGTTCCAGTGTTTCACCACCCTCACTGCGAAAAATTTCTTCCTTATATCTAGTCTGAATCTACCCTCTTTTACTTTAAAACCATTACCCCTTGTCCTATCGCTACAGGCCCTACTAAAGGACTTTCTACTTCTCAAACTCACCTACCATTATATAGTTTTTATATCTTACCATAGAATCAAGTCAAATGCTCCCCTAACCACCTAAAACATGCTTCAAACACCTCTTACTGAACTCCATCACACAATTCTTCCAGCACAAGTAAATCAAAACCAAGAATATACAACTTCCTGTTCATGCTGAAAATATTCCTCTTTTCCTATATTAAATTCAACTTTTTAGTATTATGAATGTGTGTGTGCTTCTGCACATGGATCAGTTGGGAAAGAGAGAACAGCAGCAATAGCCTACCAGAAACAGTATGTGGATTTACTACAGAAAAACTTTCTCTTGCATCTTCCTGCAAATGGTTCTCCAGAAGAAAATGAACACATCAGGCATCTTGGGCACACAGGGTTAAGATAACTACCTTCCACAGGAATCATCCAGTTGGGATGCCAGAGACTCATACTCACAGACCTTGAAGCAAGACTAACTCTAATACATGAAACAGAACTTTACCTGATTTGCTGAGAGAAATACAATCTGATAAACATGCTATTTTTTCCTGAAGACTGAGAATGTGAAATGTTTTCTGCTTTAAATATCATTACAGGAAGCAAACACAAGTTATAATTGCACTCCACTAGGAAACAATATTAGAACCATACAAATAAAGGACTCCACCTTCTCCATATTCGTAACTAAAAACTCATAGTCTACTTTTGGTACTAGGGGAGAACAACAGGAATAAGGCAAAAGCACATCAAGGACAGAAGCAGCGTAGCAGAATACACTGTAGGAAAATTTTCCTGCTTTCCCCCCCAATACCCTCAGGCAATACAGTTTCCACTGCCAAATGCCAAAGGGTTTAAAAAAAAAAAAAAAAAAAAAAAGAACCTAACAACCGCTAAATATGTTCTCCTCTAGAATTCAGAGACAAAAGACTGGTATGCAAAGCAGAACTGCGTAGAAGACTGCAAACTGATGATTTTGCCAAGTGAAAACCAAGTTCATGCAGCCCTTACTTTCCACCTTAGAACAGTACTAAAGCATGCCCTTGATTTATACGAACTCATAAAACCTTTCAACCTTTCAGCAGTTGTATATCACAGCCTGTACATGAAGAATTCAAACTCAGCTATTAACTTCTCTGTAGCACCCAAAGTAAAGTTTGCATCTTTAAACTATGCTATCTTTTCTTGCAGCTGAAAGCATCAATTGCATTTAGCCAATAATAGTGAGTTGCCTCCTCATAAAAAGGATTTTGGTAGAGTAAAAAGTGCCATCATAAAAGAAATGTAACTAATAACCAGTAATCCTCACAAGGACACAGCCAGAATCCATCAAGAATCCTTGCTCATCACAGCAGTAATGTGAGAACACCAACCTTACGGAGGTCAAGTACTTTAACCTGGCGTGCTGCAGATACAAACCAACTTTTCTTAGTCCTCCAGAAATGGAAGAGGTGACCCCCCTACTAGTTAATGCTTTTACACAGAATTATCATTATTCTTCCTCTCTCCAGTTCCCACCAACTGGAAATGAGAGCTGCAAATGAGGTCTGAGACATGGTTCTACGTCATGGAAGCAGGATTTTGCCTGCAGCATCCCAAATTGTTCTTGATCATTAGATATTATTAAAACCACATACTATGAAGGCACTGGGATTTCACCACAGCAGTTCCCTGGTATACTTTGAAAACAGAGGGAAACATAACATAACTTTATGATGACTGTGAAGTAATGCAGTTTCAGGCAGAGAACGACAGTATTTTGCTGGTAGTGCTCTGCAATTTGTGGTAAATACCCAATGGTCTCACCAACGATGCAATACTACCATGATAAAGATTGGGTCATCATCAACTATAAAGTGCAGCATCTCGGTGGGTGCAAATAAACAAGCAACAGCGAACCATTACACAAAGCCTTACAAGTCCTTTCCCTCTGCAGGCAAGCCGTACTTTCTAAGCTGCTGTAATCTTTAGCAGCCAAGAAGACTGGAACTAAGGGGGCAACTCTACAGAATAACTAACACAAGTGGGTATTCAAACTTGTCTATATGGGCCAATTTGGACAAGTCTGCATTCAGAGGAACAGCTAGCACAGACATAGCAGTATATGCAAACAGTAAGGCTACGCTCTTCCTCTTTCATAATTGGTTATATTCAACTTAGTTGGATCATTTGGCAGAAGCGTTTGATTAAAGCTGAGGGAAGATTTATTCATTTGTATAACCAGTATCCTTCATATCCTTTTTAATTCTTATCTTTTGATTCCTTTTATTAGGAGAAGACTGAATTAATACAACAATTAGAGCTTACTAAGAGAACAATTAGCTCAGCTCATCTTTTATCTATTGAGTACCATTTAACCTGAAGGTTGAGAGTACAAATGATGTACAAAGTCATTTCATTTTTTTGTGATATTGTCACCAAACATCACAAAGCTGAGAAACCTCAAAGCCAAGAGGTTCAAGTAGGTTCTACAGGACTGTTTGGGTGAGAGTTTTTCTTTCTCCCCTCATGCTCCACTTCCCCATCTGATCTTGCTGACAAGGCTAGGATTTGATCTGATCGGCTGTAAAGCTGCTGCACAAAGTCGCAGTAGGAATATTCAACAAGCTGTTCCTCCCATACTAACCTATGAGAGGGACTCCCAATTCTAAGTCATACACTCCCTTATATACACTCCTCTCAGGGTCATGCATACAGCAGCTGGTAAATGATAATATAAGAGCTTTAATCTCATTGTCTAAGTAGACCATTAACGCTTAAAAGGAGTTTGAAGTCATCCTTGAAATTGAGATGTAAGTACCTATAAAAATTCTCTGTGGCTATGTACAAAGGGAGGAGCAAGAAGACCTGACAATAACCATGCTGGAGAATATGGGGGGTATTAAATGCTGTAGCTGCACCTCAGATCATTCTGAAGTGTAACATTTATGCCTCCTTACAGCACAACTGTGGGAAAATTCACGAGGCCAAGGGTGCAATATTAAATAAATGTAGCGTGAAATAATGCCTAGAGCTAGCACTGAAATTTGTGTAAATTATAGTCCATTAATAGGGATCACAATCTAGACGTATTAAATGCACTTAAAAATACAGTGTTTAGGCAAAATATAGGATATAAAAATAACTCAATATATATGAAAGGCTAGCTACTGAGTAAACTCTTGAAATTCATACATCTCTTGAGGGTAGTTGGCAGGCTTGCAGGAGGGATTAACAAGCAGAGAAAGAACTTGCAAGCTTCAGAGCTTGAGGTCATTTTTGGAGACAGGCTAGGAGAAAATTACCTATTGGCATATTGTTTCAAAAACATTCATTAAAATTAAAATTGAAGTTTGTTTCTGAAGCACTTGTTACTGTGTTTGAAGGGTAGGATACTATGGACTTGAGAGAAGTAACTTCTACCCTGCAGTAACCACTTGTGTCCAGACTCTTACTCCACAGCAACAGGGTGGCTGGTCATTTTTATTGAGAGAAACTTCCTTGCTTTAACTATGGGATAAAGAACACATGCACTAACAGCTACCATGGGACAGCTGGCACACCACACCAAAACAACCTTTTTGCATGCCCACACACATTCATGCTTTAAAACACTTTATGCGTTCATGCGTAAAACTCTAAATTAGGACAAACAGAAGTAATTCATGTTGCAAGGCAGGAGACTGGCTATCACTTTATGGATCCTCAGTTTCCAAAGAAAGATGTTGTATTACTGTTCATGTTACAGAAGTCTTCATGCACAAAATGCTATCCTTTGTTCTCAGTAGCCCACTGAAATCAAATATGGGTTTTAGCAAAAAAGTCTGTAAAAGTCAGTAACTCCCATCACTTACTTGGCTTAGAGTTAATGACGACATTTTCAGCAGAGTGCTGGGGTGGAAACCTGCAGTTCTCTCCTTGGCCCTCACTGCTGCCATACTCTATGACTTCCACTTGTCCCAGTGGTACGCTCCACTTCAATAAATACCTCTGGCCAGTTGTCATGGTGCCACTGCTTTCATAGGAAGAGCTGGAAGATGCACAAATTATTGCTGTGACAAGCAACTATGTTTCAAGGCATCCTATTTATTATTTTAGCTTCTAAAATCTGCTGTTTATCAGTCTGAGTACTGTGCACAACTTGAAACAAATACATGCATCAGGCTGACTTTTGTAACTGACCTTTCCCGGAGTGAAAAAGAGCAGCTATGCAGGTGCAGATAATCTTGTTTACAAACAGCATAGGACTGCCAACAACAGTCCCTACATTTCTATAACAAAACATAAATGACCATCTTTTAAGATCGATGTGCATTTTGACATCCTAATACACGTGCTTAGGATGATACTTTGGCTCCATATTTTCCTAATTCTTTCAAAACAGTGCTCAAAAGTAGTAACTGCTACGCTTAGGGAAGTATGGATGATGGGACCTTTGAATGACTACCGGCAGCAGGAAGGACAACGTAACCTCCCAAGGGCTGACAAGCTAACATTTCTGCTGAGCCCCACAGCCCAGGATGTCCTTTACAGCAGATCTTTGCAACTGCTGTGGCTTCTGAGAGTGCTCCCACGTGAGCTGCTGCTAAAGAAAGTGTATATCACAACAGGCATTTCAGAGGAAACAGCACGCGGAGGAAGCTCACCTGGAACAGAAATGGCATTAATACTCCTTTTCCTTTGTTTCCTCCATTCCCTTATTCACATTCAAGCATATATAATAAACATTTATTAAAAAGGACAAAAGATATGTTAAAGTGAACAAAAAAAGTTTTATTTCACAGAAAGCATGACTGAAATACAGGAGTTCAATGCTTGGGAGAAATCAGCAAAACGCATTTACTGAGAACAGTACCTAAAGGCTGATGTTAGCTAGTCAGCTACCTATTCGCAACACAGTCATATTTTTGTTTCAATGAAGAGGCAAATATGAACAAAAACCACAAGTGCCACAGCTTAAGTAAATATTTATCAACTCTTGATCTAGTTCAGAAGAAAGAAAACAAGCCTAGGCAGGACACAGCTGTTCAGTCACTAGGGATAGCATTCACCCTGTCCACCTGCTGCTTAAAAGTTAGGTCTCTGGTTCGAGCCGGTCATCTAGATGACATGTGAAAAAAAGACCTTCTGAGGGTCATGTACTCTGTACAAATACATGCCTTTTGCCAGTTATAGAAAACTGGTCTGGAACCAATGGTCCCCAGGCTCCTGGGACATCTGTTTCTGTAAAGGCTGGACAAAAGGTGGTTAAGAAACCACACTGCGCAGCTACGTGTACTTGTAAAGCTTCTGAAGAAGTCTACAGCTCCAGGGTAAATCTGCAGGTGTGCATCTTGAAAACCACTGCTGTAACAGAAGCCTAGCTTAGGTAAAATGCCTCACTTCTATACAGCTAAAATGAAGAGAAATAAAGCTCATCCTGCATGAGCCAAACAAGCAAGTGGTACTTTCTATAGCATATACTTATTGTCGTGGTTTAACCCCAGCCGGCCACTAAGCACCATGCAGCCACTCGCTCACTGCCCCCACACCCCAGTGGGATGGGGCAGAGAAAAAACAAAAAAACAAACAAACAAAACCCAAAAAAACTAAAATGGAAAACTTGCGTTTTGAGATAAAGACAGCTTAATAGGACAGAAAAGGAAAGGAAAATAATAATAGTAGTAATAACAATAATAATAATAGAATATACAATACAAGCGATGCACAATGCAATTGCTCACCACCTGCTGACTAATGCCCAGCCAATCCCCAAGCCATGGTGTCCCCCTGCCAACTCCCCCCAGTTTATATACTGGACATGTCGTCACGTGGTATGGAATACCCCTTTGGCCAGTTTGGGTCAGCTGTCCTGGTTGTGTCCCCTCCCAGCTTCTTGTGCCCCTCCAGCCTCCGCCAGGAGGGCAGTATGAGAAGCTGAAAAGTCCTTGACTTAGTATAAACTCTGCTTAGCAGCAACTAAAACATCAGTGTGTTATCAACGTTATTCTCATCCTAAATCCAAAACACAGCACTATACCAGCTACTAGGAAGAAAATTAACTTTATTCCAGCTGAAACCAGGACACTTATTTTGAACAAAAACTTCTGGACTGGATACAGGTGTCATGTAAAATCTGGCAGATGATTTCCTTTAGTCCCTAACTATATTTTTCATGACAAAGGTAGTTCCTTCTGCAGTAAAAATCTAAGAGAGGTCCATGAAATCATGGAGGAATCCTAAATACACACACAGAGCTTGCAGGTGGACGCAGCCCCCACTGAACACACCCCAAGAAGTCACAAACCTTTTTTTTTGCTAGTGAATAAAGCTAAAAGTGCAGTCAACTATTCTAAAAACCCACTGTTATACAAATAAGCGGGTTGGAAAGCAAACCTTAACTGCTAGAGAAAACCGTAATTAAACTTTTTCAGAGTTAGCAAACCCCCATGACACATGTATGCCCAACTACCATCTCAAAGAACGTTGCTCCGAACCAGCTAATGCCCACAGGAACAACCGTGCTGTGATAACCAGAACTGTTGACAAAATAATGAACCCAGAGACTTGGCATAATCATGAACTTTTCACATGGAAAATGAAAACAGACTGCACATTGCCATTTCAGGGACAAATACAGAAAATCCAAGACAATGATAGTATATAAGAAGATAAAATATGAACGGTTAAAAGCAATTTTCTTGCAAACAACCATGAGAAAATATCCAGGTGTTAATAAGGAACCGAAGAATTTGTAAAGGAAAAGAATCACAGGATAATTGACATCAGCTTGTTCATTTTCTGAGGTGCAGTTATTACATGGCACTTCTCACTCACTAACATGAGAGCAAGCATTCACACCATTACAAAAATATGTACTGTATTCACACTTTAGTAATAAACTAAGATATCAACTCATATTATGCTTAAGAAAAGCTGTTCTTGGAAGATTTTAATGGTCCACATTTTCTCTGTCAGAATGTACCATCGCATAAAGCAATTTATGATACAAGCAACATTTGAATGTGAATGTGACCTTGGCATATACAGAGGTATAGTAACAGTAATAATTACAGCCAACTAAAACATAGAAGGCACTATGAAAAAATGCTTTCTTCAAAGCATCTCAGTGTTAATACTTCAGTGTTTGGTCTCAGAGATAAAAACCCTTCCCCAGCTGGAACTTTGTTAGTGAGTTCCAGGTTTGTTCTGGCTACATGAATTAGCTTTGTGTTTTGGGTTTTTTTAAAATTTGCGAATTGTGTCAAGTTACAGATTTTTGTGTGTGTGACAGTATGAATTTAAGGAAGAGAAAAAAATCCTACCTTCGTATGCCTGTGCTCCGCTAAACACTAATACACAGCAATAACTAGACACTACAGAGCATTTCTATCTGTAATCTCCAACTGATAGAATTTTCTTACAGATTTACTCTAGATCTTCCAAACATCAGCAGGCAATTTAGAGGACTGTAACAAAGCTATTTATCCATTTATTACGACTACTCCTAGAAATTGTAAGCCATAGTAAAAACAATAAAAAAAAGTTTCAGTGTCCTTTTTTCCAGCTGGAGCTTGAATGACCATTTAAAAAATACGAAGCAAGTCTTACCGAATATTTACTGTTGCACACATCAGCACATCATTTAACATGAAAAGTCGTCGTTCTTTGGTTTTGATAATTTCTCCTTTGTCATTGTAAACCGTCTCAACCATATCATCAGTCCGTATGAGGTATCTGTTTCCATTGCTGAGTAGCTAGATTTTAAAAACAATCAACACTGTACATTATACATGGTACATCTAACAGCCGGTGCAAAAAATGAAAGAAAATACAACAGGTTATCACTTGCCATCCTAGTACAAGTGTTTGCAGCTGGATTTGCCAAGTGAATGAAGCCTCTTTACTAATTTGCTTTTCATTTAGAGAAACAGTAACTTCTTCTGCTACCAATATGGCCTGCAGGGGATTTGGGTCTTAAATATGGAATGAAATTGCTCGGAAAGTCTTCCACACTGATAAAGGTCCCCTAGCAAAAAAAACCTGATAGCTTCCGCAATTTCTGAGGTTTCCTTCCCTCATCCCTTCTTTCACAGCCCATTTAAGCGCTATGCGTGGTTCCAGCTGTCCCACGGGGCGGTCAGGGTGGGAGGAGGAAGAGTGCTCCCGCCTGCTCCGTCCACCGGGGCTCACACAGCTATAGCCGAGGAGCGTGGCTAGTAGGTTGCCACAGACCGCGGAGAAGATGGTAATATGTGCAAGAGATTAATGGCGTCTAAGTTGCTCCTGCCGTCTGCCTTCAAGGGCTGAGGATCAGCACTGTGTGCAAGCAGGCATCAACCCCTCACAGGTCAAACGCACCTCCGCAGTGGCCACGAGAACAAAATGGTCCATAACGCACTTGTTTCCTATCCACCCACCTTCGCCGCCTGTTTCACCCTGCCTGGCATTGCTCCAAAACTGTATGTGCAAATATTAACCCACAAGGCACGCAGGGCCCTATGTGATTTGGAGTGACCATCCACATATCTATCAATTCATCCTGCCGGTGCATAACATACAAGATTTTACAGTTGATGTCAACTGACAAAAGGAAACCTGGACCAGCTCTTAAAAAGCATGTTCTGTGTCTGGAACTCCTTCAGCTATTTGTAGATGATTGGTAGCTGCTTCAATAGCAGGAGCATGAGAACTAAAAAAGAAAGTAAAATGCCTGAATCCATCTTCTAATGCACTTAGAATGGAAATATTGTTCCAGTATGACAATAAATTCAGTATCCCATTTCTGATAAATAGTTTAAAACAAGTATGTTGTGGTTGACTACTATTTCCCTAAAAACTGTGCTTTTATGCATCACAAAAAAACTGCACTCCTTCAGCATGTCCCCATCACTCCATCCCAGAATGAGTCCGAAGTATAATCATCCGTAACTTCACAAAAGCAATAACTGAAGTATTTATGCCCCATCTCATGGGGAAGGAGGAAACACTTACGATGCAAATAAGACAAGCATACATATATCCACAGTACATACAGCTACTAACAAACACAAATTAAGAAGAGTATTCCTTCCTTCCTACTGAATGTATTCTACAGTTCTTTAAAGACATTTCTACTGTATGATCCAAACGCATTAATGAAATAGACTGGGATGTTCCTTAAAACAAGGAAGATGTTGGACACATTGAATAGCACATCTTGAACTGCTCCACAGTTGGAAGCACTGCAACATGAGGAACTGGTTCCTTCCTTTATACAGGAGTAACTCGGTTCTAGGATAAATTAAAAGTTGAATTTTCCCATGCAGAAGATGTGCATGAGACTTTACTACACAGCATTATTTCCTACACTGCCACAGAACACCAATGCTGCTGCTATTTAAGCATGTTGCCTGCTCCAGCACACAGTGCTTTAACCAGTGAGCCTGTTCTTTACGGGAGGTAGGTCACATCTCACACCTACCACTCGAATGACCCCATGTTGTTGAGCTCTACAGAAAAAAACATCAGTGACTCTTTGGTGTCTGTTTTAGAGATTGCTCAAGGCCCAGAAACTAACCCTTCCATCATACATTCCTTCTTTCCTAACCTTGTTCAAATAACGTTCATTCATTGCTTTTGCTATTTGTTTTATTTCACAGCGCTGATCTGCATCCCTTTTCCTTTCATTTAACTTCTCTGCCAGCGTTTCAAGCTCTGTAAGAGCCATCTGTAGAGGTAATCTGTCAGGATGTCCTTTATTAGTGTTCTTCAACATATCCTGAGGAGAAATGATAAAACAAAACAAAAATCAGATTTAATTTCAAAATCAAGTTCAAAAGGATTACAGGATGTAAACTTACCACTACGTACTTTACCTGAGTACTACTAAAGAATAAGACCAATGAACACCTAATGAATATTCAGACAGCACATTGCTGACTTTCCTGAATATCTTAATAGTTCTTAAAAAAAGATACTGAATGCGGTCACAACAGCTTATTTACAGGATGAAAGTACAGAGAAGGAACTTGAAAATAAATCTAAAAACTGCAAATGTAAATACAAATTAAAAAGGTGCACATAATATTAAATGCAATTTGAAAATCAATATTACAGCATAATATGTAGGTGTCCATAAACAATGATTTAAAATTAAACTTTTCTGATATTTACTGTCATAATTCTGTATTATCTTTATTACTATTATTATTCCTCACTAAAATACTGACAGCATGCTCATCCCAAAGTAGGAGACATTACTTACTTCATGGAGGTCATGACAGCTTCTCAAAGTCTTTCCCTTTTGTAGGCATATAGTAGGAACAATTTTAATTTTATTTTTTCTCCTTTCCCACAGTATTTAAAAATCCCTACATATTCACTACAGCTTCCTGCCACAACAAACGCCATCTCTTCTGCTACCTCAAAAACTCTCGCCGTGGCTTCCTACTCCCACGCTCCCACCACAACTACCTCTGCTCCTTCTCCCACAGCAATTCCTGGACCTGTATCCCAAAGCCTGTCTTCCTCTGTGGCACCTGCAAAACACTAACTCATAGCACTCGCTGGGATAGACCTGCCGCGGTCTGGAAGGAGTTACAAACAGCGCAAAAGTTGGTCTGGAGCAGGTCTACACTGTGGAACTCTGCTCTTCCTGCAGCTCTGCTGCCTGTTCAGATGAGACCCGAGGACTCCATAACAAATCCCCAGTTTCCATGGGAAGAAAAACAAGGGCTGCAGGTCTGAAGGAAGCTGCAACACACTGCAGCAGGTCCCGTGAGCCACGTAGTCAGGGAGAGAGTGTGCTTGTGTTTTACATCCCACACACATTCTGAACTATCCAAGGCATAAATTATAACCTGTTGTATTTTTCTTAAATGGAAAACAATGCCACAAAGTTCCTAGTGGTGTTTTGAAGTGTTATTAGCTAACAAACTGATATGGACAAGCAGCACATTTGAACTACAGCTTTACTGCAAAGTGACTTACAAGCTAAATCTAACCTAGCAAGTAATCTAGAGTAAATCTAGTTTACTAAGATTTTCCTGCAGTGTATTACTGCCTGTCCCTGCAATCAGACTATGAGATCAACACCTTCTGATGCACTGAAGTTCTTTCTTTGTTATTTCCCCATGATGCAGCAGTCGCTTCCACTACAGCGAGCTCCTCCAGCAGAAGACAGCTACCACACAATCCCACAAGCAAACCACATAAGAATGCAACAAGAGCATCCCTTTGGTAAACACTATTTACCTGCAATAGCAGAATGAACTGTGGAAAGCGCTGGATAGGTTTCATCATTAAACCATACAGTGTAATTCGATCGGGGCTTGACTCCTGGCACTGCTGCAATGCAAGAAAGCCACAGTTTACTACTGTGAGCATATTTCCATCAGTTACAGAATGAAAGTTACAGAAGAAAATTCTTCTACATCATTTACATTAATTATAACAGTGGTACTGTAAAGATTCCATTTACTATAAAGATTTCATTTTAAAATATTAAATCTTTATTAAAAAAAATCACTGGCATGTCACTGAACTGAAATCTCAAATACATACAACTGGGATAAAGCTCCACCAGCAATGCAGCACTTATGTAAAAGGCATGAATGTGCTGTATCAATATATACATAAGTGGTGCACTGAAACATCTGCTCAACTTCAAGCACAACAAAGGGAATGTACTTGTTCAAGGTCTTAAATTTGAAAAACGTAAGTGATCTGTTGATTTATAGTCTGTAATTTACTATTGCTGCTCTGTTTCTTGGGGCTAAGAGACTATAAATCTCTAACTACCTACATGTTTTTAAGAGGAAATCTAAGGAAAACATCATCATCTCAGCACTATGCAAACAAAAAGAGATTTTCATTTTCTTTTTTTAAAAGAAACTGAGGAAAAGAACATTGATTTATGTTTGGGAAAAAAAAAAACCATAAGAAGCCATTATTTTGGTTATCAGGATTGGCAGATAAAACCAGACAAATTTCATTTGCATGTGCAGAAAAGCCTTGTTTGTATAAGACACTTCAACATTTGGAAATATTTTGGCCAGAATCACAGCTGACCCAAAATAAGGAGAGGAAATACTCAATATTAAAAACAAGGCAAACCCAAACAACATTAAACTGCTGTTGTGTTTAAATTGCTATTTATTGCTACAATTATCAGCTTCACAACAATTTGTTTCATACTTATCTCCACAAACATTTTTTTTTTTGCCCAAATAGCAGTAGTGAAGATTCTGGTCTTCGTTGCTGGTGGGCAAAGAAAAAAAGGAAGGTACAGCAACGTCTTCTGTCCTCAGAGCTCGGCCGTGAGTCCCCAGCTCTGAGCAGCACCCGTGCCGGCACTGACAAGCAGTGATGAGAGGTGTAAGTTATACCTCTATTGGAACAACAGGCTTTTAACAGCGTGAAAGGTATGAAGTGACTATATGCTCACTAAAGAGTCTGATCTTCATGGTGCCTAAGGCTTCCACAGTATAATCCTGTGTAGTGCTGGCCAATCTCCAAAAAGTTGTTAGTTAATTTTAAGATCTGAAGACAAATTAGGAATCAGTCCCCCTGCCACCTCCCTCTAGGCAAGCTAAGAGCTTCACTAGTTTGCCTAGGGCACCCAATTTCAGTATTTGGTGGACCACTACAACAGATCTGACAGGGTGACAGCTCAGAGGCACAACTCAATCCAGGACTCTCAGGGAATGGGACAATGGCTCTCAGCAGGTTTTGTGCCAAACCCATAAAACCAAAGTCCATAAAAAGTCACACAATATACAGTATCAACAGTCAAATTTCCTCTTAACTTATAGTTTATACTGTCTTATTTATATCATATGCCCAGCTGTTTTAAGATTGAACAAACTCACCTTTAAGAAGTCTAAAAAGGCAGGTTTTGTGGCACATGTTTTCTTGAGAATCCCTACTGCTGTACTGAAGTTGTTTACATATTCGCTGTATGCATCCAATACCATAGATTTGGAAAACTGAAAAGATAAAAGGGGAAGCCTGAACTATAAATACAAAAGATCCCTGAAAGCATAACTATCTAGACCTCTGACCGTTAAGGACTCGCCTTGCTCATAGCTAAGGACTTTGCCTGGCCTAGTGCTGGATCTACAGAAATACTGGTGATGCCCAAAATAATCTTTCTGTAGGAGACAGGTTGGAAACCTAAAGATGTAACAGCTGTGAATTACAAAATGTAAATTTACAGAAATAGCTTCACCTTGGCTATGACACTAGGGCAGAGTCTGAGGACTATGGGCAATCAAAGGGCATCCGCTGAGATTCAAAGCAGCTGCTGGGATCCCCTGATCATCTCACTGCTGCCTATCTTCCAGATTTGGTGAACCAGTGAAGTGCCAAGGCCTTCATGCCCCACCTTCAGCTGGTAAGCGTTTACCAAGAAAGCAGACAGATTGTGTGGTCTGCAAACAGCCATGTGAAAGGTAAGATTCCTGCCCATTTCCTTCTTAGTAACTTTATTCCTCTCTTCTGCAGAGCCGGTCTCATTAACACCACCTAACTTGCTTCAGTCAAAACAAGACAGGTTTGTTTTAAACAGCAAATCTTTAGTAACCATTTCATTTTGACTGAAATGGGGTCAAAACACTCAGAGACACAGATCCCAGCTCTCATACAGCAGGCAGGAAAAGGTGGTAATTTCCAGCAGCTGGGTGGCAACAAAACAAAGCACTCAAACCAGCAGGTAGGCAGCCTTTTCTGTCCACACACTCGCAGGGGTAGCAATGTCTTTCTATCAACTTCTTATTTTCTCTAATTTAACAGTCCTTTACTGGATGGACTTCTATTAAGGGTGGGATAGTGTTTTACAAAGAATCTTTACCTGTCCCCCAGGCTCAGTTAAAACCCAGGAATCAGGCCAACACCTACTGTGTTTTTTTCTACCCCCAACAAACATAATATGCATGACTACCTACTTTTTAAGAGATGCTGAGCCTCAATCTCACCTTAATCTAGGTGGGTTTGTGAATCTCTATATTCTCAGAAAAAGAAACTGTTTATTTAAACATCTGAAAGCTTGATCAAAGCCTGAAAATTTTGCCCACAATCTTTTCACATTTGCCAACCAAGCCAAAGACATGTGTTGGTGTCAGTTTTCTTACCAGGATGGTACATACATACTCTGACAGTTGCCACAGGCATTGGAGAATATGGGAATAAAGTGGCCAAGTTAGACAGAAAGATACGGAGATGAAATAACAAGGCTAAAATAAAAACAGATTATCTGTTCAGATGCATTTGCTTACTGAAGCAACAAAGACATCACCAATCATTTCAACAGAGTCCCACTCAGATACACGACTCGCCAGCGCAATCTGAAACATTGAATGGCACTGAAGAATTTCCTTAATTCGATAAAAGACCATTTTGAGTTTTCTTTCACTCAACAATTTTGGTTCCATATCTGAAAGGGGCTTCTCATATTGCTGTGGGGGAAAAAAAAAAAAAAAAAAAAACATAAATAGATTTAAACAAACAAACCAAAAAAAGTGTCTTCTACAAGCAGAAAAAAAACAACTTATGTAACAGTATACACACACGAACTCTCTAAACATTTGGCATGAAGCATCTGTAGCAAAATCTATGTGAGCCATACTACAGATTGTTTAAGGATTTGATTATTTTTCAAATTTACAAATTATAAAATGCAAAAGATATTAGGTTAGATTAAGGTACCTCCAGGATTCTTTTGAGAGCATCCACGTAATTCTTCTCACTGTCAACTACAGAGCCCAAAATATACCTTCTCACAACCTGTTGAAGAAACAAAGTTTTGTCTGAAGCTCTAATCAGGTAACGTTCATCATAGTTGGGAATGCTGATAGAATTCTCAGATTAACAAAAAACAAGAAACACACACAAATTTCAATATTGGAACTGCAATAAAATAATACTGTACCTTTTCAAAAGTAATTAAATTTACTACTACTCAGGAATTATTTATTTATTTTAAAGAACACAACAGTTACTATATCTATACCTGTAATCTTTGCTGACTGTTGCAATTCCAAGCGCTACTTTTGAAACTTGTCTTTTAATTTTAGATCTATAAATTTAGGCATTAATATAAATAATAACAGGTATAAGATGATGTTGGCTACTTTGGTGAATTGGTGCAACAAAATAGGTAACCAGTCTTCAAAATCAGTCTTCAAGACTAATTTTCTTTTTTTATTATGTTCTATAAATTTATTAGGAGTAACCTGAAGAACAAACAAGCAAACATTAATTGCCTTTTTATTGTAAGGCCATATAAACTGTACCACTGAGAAAGTATCTAAGTAAGTCAGCATTCTTTTTGGGGCATTACCATGCATAAGTGAAAACCCATCTGATCTATATTCATACACACTGACAAGAGTTGTAAGAGCTTCAGGAAATGCTACCATATTTCATGTTTACAAACTACAGGCTATTTATCACACCTCCTTCTCTACCTCCTGCTTCTGTAATTCAGCCAAAACGCACTCTGTATGCATGTGCAGGTGACATGACAGGAAGGACTGGGGAACCTATCTGGTTTAAAATCAAAACTTCTTACTGTTATCGATCAGATTTCTTGTGGGTTTTAAGCACTTGTTTTCACCCAAATCCATTTCCTAATCCAGCTCTTCGCAGGGCTTTCAAAAGCGGGACTCTCGGGGAGAAGACAGCACAAGGGCAGGATCAAACCACTTCCCACAACCACAGGGGAAGGCAAAACTGCTTCTTTTGCTATTTTAAGCTAGCCTAAATGACCATGAACCTCACGTCTCAGAGTCGCTTCTCTCTGCTCCTGATCCCCACAGCCTCCTGCCTCCTCTGCCACGGCTGCCTCTCCACACTTGTATTTTGCATTATTAAGTTAAATGCAGGTTATGGGAGGATTTTCTTTCATGGACTGGCTTTTCAAAGGAAGACTTCAAAATTATTTGAGGCCTTGCCTAAAGATACATGCGGTAAAATTAGTTGTGTCTAATTTTTGTTTAGAATGGATTTAGCAGTGTCTTATTTGGTATGCATCAGCTGCTCTGGTAAAGGATACTAACTCTACGTTTAGTCACAGTTCATTCTTCTGAAAAGAATAAACATCTGTAGAAAATGTTATTTTCAGGCTCTATTATACACAAAACAGATATTTAGTAGTGCCTACAGGTTACTGCAATAGATACACACAGCTTACAAGAAGCCTGCATGCAAGTCTCGCAATTAAATTCACATTTGTGCTAGTAACAGTTGCATACAAACAACTTATCGTAAGAATTCAGGTGCCGGTATCGAAACGAAGCAAAAGCTGCCAGGCCCGAGACCCAACCCAGGACATCGTACTTAAACAGGCACCGGGTTTTAAACGAAAGCTATCGTGCCACCTGCCGTTTAAAGCGAGCACATCCACGACGTCGGATCCTCCGCGGCACGGCCTGCTGCACCCTTCCAGTTCGGCATCGCCTCCGAACGCGCGCTGCGGCCGGTACCCGGACCGGACCGCACCGGATCGGACCGGACCGGACCGGATCGGACCGCCAACGAAGGCGGCGAACGCCGCGGGCCCCACGCCGCCCCTGAGGGACACCGCGAACGCACTACAACCTTCTTCCGAGCGCGGCGCCCGCCTCGCCCGCTCTCCACCCGCCTTCTAGCCCACCCGTACAAACTACATCTCGGCTACGCGGGTACTTCAGCAGACTGCTGGACGCCTTGCTACAGCAGAGGTAGATGACGGCCTCTGCTCTCCGCTGTCCACAAGCCAGACATCTCACAGGGAGTTAAGCTGGTCAGGCACAAATGGATGCTGGTCCATCTTTGCTGACTGTTCCCTCCTGTCCTCCCGAACCCAGAAGCAGCTCCCGGGAGCATTTGCTCCATCACCTCCGCAGGGACTGAGGTGAGGCCAGCCTGGACCCTCCTTCTTGCTCTCCTTGAGGATGAGGGTGTGACATTTACTTTTTTCCAGTCTTCTGATCACTGTGATCTTAGACGACAGAGAAAGGCCTTACCCTCAGCACCCTCGAGCCCATCCCACCTGGTCCCACGGACACCTGTACGTCCAGCTGGCCTCGGCACCCCAAACCGCAGGCAATGCTTCACCCCAGCAGGACCTGCCTCTGGGCGCAGGGGCTTCGGAGGCCTGAGGACAAACCTCACCAGTAAAAGCCGAGGGAAAGGTGGCACTGCGTACCTCCATCTTTTCAGGGCCCCTTGTCACTGGGTCCCTGCCCCATCAAGCAGCAGACCCTTATTTTTCTTAGCCTTCCTTTTGCTGCCAATGTACATACGAGAAACCTTCCGTTGCTGCCCTTCACACCTCACTAGCTCCAGCTGAGCTTTGGCTTTCCGGACTCCGTTCCTGCCCACTTGGGCAGTTCCTCCTGGGTGGATAAGCAACATACACCATGACCTACACAACAATTTCTAGTTAGCTCCAAACTAAGAGCGCTCTATTTTTCCGAAAAAGGTAATTACCTACAATAAAACCCAGTGAAATTCGCAAACCCCTGTTTGGAAAGAAGGAAAAGACAGCATTCAGACTGATGCTGAGATCTTACATTATAATGAAACCTTACAGTAACGTACCACAGTTCGGTGGTTGCACTGTTACAAGATTAGCGCTTCACTGTGCTAAATGCTTTAGAAAAATAAACCTCACCAAGCAAACAAAAAAAAAAAAAAACTTACACCGCTCTCCTCAACTGCCCCTTAATTTGTTTTTTTTCCTCATTTTCTGAAGGTACTGACCAACTCCTGACTTGACACCACAAGAAGCTAAAAACTCTCATATAGTTATTACTCGTCATAACAATACAGCAACATGAACCCACAGGATTTATTTTCAGCCAAAATTTCTAACTGATGCCGAATTCAGTGTTTTTTGAAGTGGTTTCCACAGTGACTATAGAGTTTGAGGTGGAGAACAGCAAAATATACTCTCCTGTAGACTTGACTTTACTGGGGACAAGGTTTTTTTAATCAGAAGGAACCTTAAGATTCAGATAGCATACAGGATATTCTCTACATTTAAAATAGAAATCCTGGAGCAATGTCTTCTGACTCAGTAAAAATGTTTAAACTCTTTTCTGTTTCACTCAAACCCACCACATTTAGTTTAAGTGTTCAGGTAGTGAAATCATATAATTATTATAGATAATTTTATAATGCAAAACAGCATTTTGCATCTCTGGCTGAATTCAGGACTGATGCAACTATATGCACACATACCCATTTTCAGAAAACTACTTAATCAGTTCTCAGTTTGATGTCCACTTAATTTATATTAAACACCGATATATTTGAAGAGCAAGGCACCTGGGAGCTATTGATGTACAGCAAAAGGGGAGGAAAAAGAGGCAGATCTTATTTCCAAAAGCCTACTACCTGCTGCTGTGATAATCCTTCAGGCATGGGAGTCATAATTGCTTCTGTATGCATACAGTCCACATCAATAAATAAATTTAGCTCTTCTTCTTCCAGACATGATGATCTATGATCTACAGATAATTGAATAACCAAAATGTCAACTTTTACAACATGTAGATTCAAAGAAAAAAAAAAAAAGCAGAAGATACTATTATCCAAGCACAGTAATTACACAGCAGTCTTATTTTCACTTACCAAACAAAAGAAATTTCCCAGCACTTCTGTACACCTGTGAAATCACATAAATACCACCACCAATAGGCACTCTATTACAGAACATCTTTCAAAGGTACCTCAAAATCCTAAAATCCACACAGCAGGAGACAGCCTACGCATTTTTTGCTTGACCTCTACTCCCTCTTCACAGCCAGAAGAGCAGGGCTGTCCAGAGTACAGGACATGACAACTAGGGTTAAAACACTGCAGCTTCAGGGCCAGCAGTTTTGAAATAAGTGACCTCTGGGAAGAAATTAAACACACCCGTAATATGATTCAGCTTAAAAAAATTCCATACACCCTTCCATAACTGAACTAAAATAAGTAGCCAAATGTACCAAAATGTTGGCTTTCATCAGAAATGAGAGTGAGGGATTCTGCATTGCTCCCTACATACCAATTTTATACAAAAATAAAATGCACCACCAAAGTGCAGTGATAGGTGGCAGTACGAAGCCAGCCAAACAAGCAGACATGAGCAAAGGAGAGAAAGAAAGAACAGCATGAGAAACTGTGTCTTAGAATAAAAAGGGAAGGGAAGCAGATCTGTGGGCTGGGAAGAATTCATGAGTTTATCTGACAAATTTGTCACTAGCTCCCTGATTTGGTAAGTGGCTAAGGGATTAAAGTGTCCACAGATATCCTGTGTCTGCTACGTAACCTCTAGAAATGCAAGGATGAATGCCAGGTCCACTATAACACTGCCCTGCTGAAGCACATCACCTTTCTCCTGTGAAACAGCAGGAAGTTGAGGATACATTTTTGATCACTAAAGTGTGTGCAACTAACTGTCTATTTCTCTCTGTGAATTAGGTAAGCTCAGAAGCAGTTAAGAGGCTGTGACAGGGATATAAGATGTGTCCTGGTCCTTACAGATAAGGATGCAGCTTTATGTTAGCTTGCTCACTAAAAATGTCTTGTTCAGTCTTGTGGTTTTAAGCTTCCTAAAACTGTAGTTTTATAAGCTCTGAAGTAATAACCATCCAATTAGTTGGGCAAAACTTGAACAGAAAGACATACTACCTCTCAGACTTATCCTGAAGAAGAAATGAGTTTGTATTCAGTTACTACCCCCTGCCTCTCGCAAAAATTAACTGTGGACTGCTGCTGCTGAGGCTCATGACAGAGGGCTGACATTTGCTCTTAACTAGAGAAAGAACACAAATACTTTTAGCTCTTTGATTTTAGACCGCTTTCTGTTTTCCCAATCCAAACTCAGCTTTCATCAAAAATCACCGAACTGTGATAAAGCAGAACAATCTCTTCCCTTGCTTCTACTCTTAAGCATGGAAAATGTTTGTTATCCCTTGGCCATGACAAACGTTTTAAATAGTCAACTATCACTCCACTGAAAACCATGTCCTAACAGCAGACTTTCCTGACATGCAGGAATTACTCGATGGAGGGAACTGGACAAACTCAGTACCTCAATGTAATTTCCATACTCCCACATACCAGCACCTGGATAGCATCTATGACACTGTTTGGTGGGATTTTTTGTTGTGGTTGCTTTTAAGTGGACCCTTCTCTGTGGTCCTCAGGTCACTCAGGTTCTTGCCCCAAACCTAAAACTACCCAAGATGCATTGACCATACTGTCATCTGAACTGAATATCATACCATAATTTATTGATATAAAGCTGATTTCATGCATCCAGTACTCAGCTCCCAGTACAAAAACCTGCTAGGCCATTCACTTCCTTTCTCAGAAATTACTAGAGAGAGTTACAAACACAGTATAATTGGCACATACCTTGAGAAATAAAAGATTTTGTTCTAATGAAAGAACGACCCTTTTTCACAGCTGCTTTTGTCTTTTCAAGCCCATCTTTGGTACCTTCTCTAGCAGCTCTCATAAGCTTTTGCATCTGTAAGATAAAAAAACCACAGTCTGCGCGTTCAGTGAGTAACAGGAACGTGTTTGAGCGTACCATGCAGAACACTTTTGATGGAAACAGCTTTAAAAAGAACACTGTCAATTAGTTTAGGCTATAAATATAGCCCAAAGTCAAAGGAATATATAGTAAGTACACAGATCCATCAAAGCTCAGATCTGAGCACCTGTACTTTTTCTTAAAAAAAAATCAAACCCTGAGAAAGGGACTTACTTCATGGCAATACTGTATGCAAGCCTAAAATAGCAGAAATGCTTAAGAACCCTTCTGCATCAAACGTCTGAACTCAAAATAGTCTCAAATGCTTTTCACATAATACAATAAATAAACACTACGAAAAGGTCATTAACGGCCAGGGTTCTTGTCCATCTTCCAATGTCCCACTAAATCTGCCAAAGTATTTTTGACCTAAAGATAATCCCCTAGACTCAGTTCTGTATTAACTATGTTCTTAAATAAACACTGTTTTGCAGAATGTTACAACTAATAATTTCATTAATTGAAGAAATAAGTTGATTTAATTAAGAATCGCATAATTTTATAGTACACATACTACAGCAAAAAGAAATTTCATTTAAAAAAAAGTAAAAATGGAGTGTTGTTTTGCTAGGAAATGCTTATTTAAAAAACCGCTTTGTACTTTTGCGTTCCCAAAATGCCACCACGGTAAAAAAAATCCCCACTACTGTCAGAGCTGTGCTGACATCATCAGTGACACCAGAACACAAACAAAGCTGTCTTGCTGTAATCAGGCAATTTCTTGGTTTGAGACGAAGCTTTTAGCAAAACCCCAGCCTTCTCATACTGGCTCCATTCAGAATGGAGAGCAGGGAGATTCTGACTCCCGCAATTTGATGCTGCGTTGCTGGAGCGCCGGGGCCAGGCTAGCCCTGCGGAGCTCACCCGGGTCTCAGAGAGGCGCCGGGCTCGCACCCTGGGATAAGGGCACCGGTCAGCAGGGAAGGACAATGCCCTATCTCATCTTCTGAAACTGTTACCATTAAAAATAAGCATGAGAAAAGGTCCTCGACCAAGTACTTTTAAGACAAACTGCATAGTAACAATCCAGCACATTTAGAATTCATTTCATACAAATTATTGTCTGCTTTTTCAAGTAATTATTGAAAGAAAAAGACAACATTGTCTGGGTTGGAAAAGCAATAATTTAAACATAGCTAGTTACAAAAATCAACTACACTACCTTCAGCTCATGTTTTTGCTTTAGTTGCTGAATCTCTACCGCTCCCACAGTGTTTGCCATCAAATCTTTCATCTTTTTTTCATAATGCTCCTTTAAACGCGTTAGGTCATGAGAAAGCTACAGTGTATAAAAAGACACAATCTTTTCAAAAAGCCTGTAGTGCAAACTTCATGCTAAAGTACTCGCGTATATCATGCATGTTGCCCCGTCTGCCTACCGATACACAGACAACTGAGGGAAAATTATCATTTAGGGAAGCTCCAACCTGACGAATGGACCATCACTCCTGTGCATCGCTGAACTTTCTGAAACTCAGCCAGGCGCCTTTCTGCTACGCTGGCAACTGTGTAAAGAGAGGGGCAAAGTCACTTAGGCTAAGCTAACTGTGTATTAACTATATTGTGCACATCTCTTATAAACCGTATGGAAACAATGCATCAGCTTTAACCACCAGCATCATTCGTTGGAGCACAAACCCTAGCGAGTATATTTCTGACTATCCTTCAACACAGTGAATCAGAACAATTCTCAAAGGCTGAAGAACCTGCGGAGGTTGCTGGCACCTGAGAAGATGGAGATCGACAGTGCCAATGAGTCAGGTAAGGAGACACTAACAGGGGAGGGTGCACACGGTCTTGTAATTTCCACACGCATCAATCAGCCTCATCATATGACCATGGGTATAACCATCTCGTACATGAATTTATCCATTTCCAAGGTAAGGAGAAGATTGCAGACAAATGCTCTGCAATACTAATTAACATTTGTTAAACATTTTGAGAATGTTAGATAAAAGGTTAAAATGTAACCAGAAAAAAAAAAAAAGAAAATATTTGATGCACCCTATAATAGAAGTCCAATGGAAAAACCCTCAGCTTGATGTCAACAGAGTTATTTGGCAGGAGATGAAAGCATCAGGAAAAAGAAGGCCTACTGAGTTGAAAACAAAGGGACAGGTCTAGCATTTAGCTCCACTAGGCTGGGTCAGGATGCGATTACCTCCAGCATGATGATTCTGGCATTACAGCAGTATAATTAAGAACACCATCTGGTTCACAGACTAGGAATATCTAATAGCACAAAAACCTTCCCATCTTAAATAAATAAATAAAATAATAATCAAGAGTCATAATGAAAAAGTGACTTTGGGGGAAGTCATACTAGCATTTAAAATTAAAAATCCCACCTCCAACCTTCCCATACTCTGCAATGGACACTAAAGATAATAAGCAAGGCAAGTCCCTCACAGGCTCTGAAAGGCTATAGAAGGAGATGTGCTGGGAAAATACTGTTACACCCATCACAAGACCTGAGGAGAAGTGAGAGTTAGTGTAAGGAATGGATACAGAAAAAAGGTATAAAGTGGAGTGATTTCTGCCTGTGTTTAAGTGCTGGTGCAGGGAGGGTTGGGTTTTTTTTGTTTTGGTTGGTCGGTTGGGGTTTTGGGGTTTTTTGTTTGTTTGTTTTAATTTCAGCAATCCTAAAGTTTCTGTCTTTCCTCATGCTCTGCCAAACCCCTTCTCTAGTTTCCTGACTTCTCCACCTCCCAGTAACCCATCCAGGTACAGCAGCCTCTCTGACTTCTCCATCCACCAACTAATGTGTCCCTAGACTCCTAACCCCCATCCTCACACAGCAATTCTCAAAACCTTTCGTCACACAGCAATTCTCAAAACCTTTCGTCACACAGCAATTCTCAAAACCTTTCGTCACACAGCAATTCTCAAAACCTTTCGTCACACAGCAATTCTCAAAACCTTTCGTCACACAGCAATTCTCAAAACCTTTCGTCGCAGGCCTGGAAAAGACAGCTGCAGGGCAGTACCCCCAAGCATGCCTTTCTCCTCCCACCACTCTTGCTCAGACACTGTGCCTGATCCTGGCACCATCACTCTCAACCCACTGCCAACAGTTTCCTGTGACAGATCGAAGTATACTTGTTAAGTGTTTAAAAAACAGCTTTAAACCTTGCTTTGTGCACATGTGTAAATAGACACCTATGACTATGGCCAAAGCTGAAGCTACAGATAACAGGAAAAGATTAAAAAAAAAAAAAAAAACCAACCAGCAGCCATATTAAGATTTACACACTGACATGCAAAGGCATTTCCTAGTCTCTTCCAAAGGTATTTAAAAAACAAACAAACAAAAAAACCAAAAACCAAACCCCATTTTCTTCAGTCTAGTTAAAAAACTCCCCAGAACGAAACAGCTGCAATAGCTTAAACTTGTTCTAGTCAGGATAAAGCCACAATAAAACCACAGGATGAGCATTCAGCTTACAAAGTGCTGATTTGGGTGGGCTCAAGTCTTGCAGTTAATTGCTCACTCCCTGATCTCCAAAGGATGGGCAGCAAGGATGGAGGTGAGGGGAGAGCTGATAACGTGTTCTGGGAGAAAGCACAGACAGTGAGGCTTTTATTCTCATCGAAATAAGAAACCTGCAAAACGAAAATAAGGGTCTCATGGAAGAACACCCTGGCCGCTACCTCTACATCCTCCAGCCGCGGGGTGCTGGAGCAGCTAACGGTAACGCAGCAGTGAAGTGGCTCTTGGGGGTCTATCCCTAGCCAGCACACACCGGGGGGCCCTGAGGATTCTGCAGTGACTTCAGGCACTGAACCCAGCCCTGCCCGTCCCCGCTGTGCCCCGCGTCCCCGTCCTCCAAGCGCTCAGAGCAGGGAATCGGCAGCGGGAAGCTGCCCGCGTCCCAGGCAAGCCTTCCCTCTCACAGAAAGGGCACAAGGGCAGGAGAGGAGCCAAGGAGCGAGAGCGCGGGAGCCCAGGGCTCCTCCCGATGCGCAGACAGACGCAGCGAGGGCAGGCACCCACGCCATCGGTGTGTTCCTGCCTCCCGCGGCACCGATGCAGCCAAAGGTACTAGACCAGAGACGTGACACAGCTGGATCATTTTCATCACGCCACCTCTCGTCTCTCCTTAATAAATGGTACAGACTTCTCTTTGATGACAAAAAATCTCTTATTTGGGTTTTTTTTTTTAAGCTCAGTCACCTTCAAACAACCAAAGTGGTACAGATCTAAGACAGAAAGGTAGGGAACACTGGTGAACAGTTTTGTGCCTTTTGAGCACCTAAAAGATCCCAAAACTTCAAGTCTTGTCAGGCTTACCCCCATTTGCTCTTCACATTATTTTCCACACTCATTTACCACTTACACTAATCCGGCAGCTGCAAAAGAAGAAAAGGTGAAGAACTGCCCACAAGCAAAAATAATCTTTTTAAATTTCACTTTTATCCGATTTGAGTTTTTTCTTTTTTTAAGGAGCTTCTGTTTAATATTTTCATCTTTTCTTTTCCCTGTTACATTTTGTTGCCGACTGTCTCACTCCCACACTGATTCAGGTCTCCTTTAAAAAGATGCTGTTGGCATTTGAAACTGGATTGAGGAGAAGGGAAATACAGGTGAGAAAGGCAAGTGTTGGAAATCAGGATAACCTCAATAACTGAGCAGCACTGCAGGATACATACATGTCTCTTGTGGTTGCCTCGCAAAAAGGAGCTGGGAATTCCATTTTTACACTCAGAATCACTCTGTTCTTCATAGCTTTCAAACTCACTTGAACTCCACCCATATTCCAGCGAGCTGTTTCCACCATCATCACCATTTTCAACATCATCATAAATCATCTCCTCTGCAAGAATTAAACCAAAATTAAAAAAACCTACACTGAAATTTCTGTTTGTTTAAACACCAAAAAAAATTGTTCAGGATGTACTATAAAGAACTATACAGGCTTTTGTATACACATTTTAAAATGTGAAATAAATCCAATATTCAAACAGCCAAAGTGGGTTGTCGTTGTTGATAACAGTGTTAGGGGTACCCACCATGATCCTTTTAACAACATGCCCTACTCAAACTACACTGTTATGTCCAAATCCCACAACATGTTTTAGAAGAAATTCAAAGGAAGTTCAAACTGTAGCTATGAACACACGTCTGCACTGAGAAGAAGCGTGCTTCCGTTTGCAAGCTTGCCATTTGGCCCTAGGAACATTTTCATCATCAGCTCAAATGACAAATGCTAAAACATTGCAAGAATCAAATGAAAATGTCACTACTTCAAGCAGAACAGATCAGACCAAAGTGGCAATAAACATATTACACTATGGTATTTTATGACTTGTCATTCTTGCAACTCCACCAGGAGTCTCCCATATCTGCAGGTTACCTTGCCCATAATCTAGTCTAAGAGCTTGAAGTATTAACCTTTTCAAGATATAGAAAGCTATATTGCAAAGGCTGACCAAAGTATCACCTGTTAAAGACACAGGTCTTTTCGTTGGCACGGATGTCAAGTACGACAAACTGACTTAAAACAAAATGGAAAACGTTTAGTGCCGATTACTTATCAGGAAACAGGCATGCACTCTACATGCAGCATCATTTGTCATTAGAAGTAGAGAAGCGTGGACACTTCTGTCAGGGATCTCTATTGTCAGAAGTTATAATGCAGCATTTAGAACTGTCTCATATTAAATTCAGTAAACAAAAGCTGTGCTTTCATTTTAAGATTGAAGTTTTATTTAAATCGAGAAAAAATATGTACTCGAAAGAAAAGCTGACATTTTACCCATCGGTTTAAACTCTGGATTCTGTGATTTAAAAACTACATTTTGACCAATAATACTATTTTAATATTAAAATTAATTAAATTCTTTACAATTAACACAGAGGAATCTCCTCTAATTTAGAAGAATCAAATTTTAAGAATTTTTCTTTTTTTAAACCTCCATGCATATCAAGACTGTCCTTAAAATATACTTACTGAAGACGATATTTTAGTGGTAGTCTAGCTCAATGAATAATTTAAGAGAATCATCATAGTCAGTCAAAATAAGTCAAGACTTATATAAGTCAAACTTTTGCAGTGCCAGTATTAGGGCAGGATTTACCCAGTGATTTGGCAGACATATCTTGCTAACGTAGACTGAGCTCTGACTGTGACTTTTTTGGAATAGTTGTGTCTCCCTGACAAAATATACAAATAATAAACATTAAGATCATGAATGTACAAAGATGAAATTGCCCTCACTACCTATTTTCTCAGAATCTTTCCATGTCTTTGGGGACGAAGAGAAAGCCAAAATTTTAATTAATGTCTCCTAGGTTAAGCTGAAAATTCTGACCAAGATGCTCAGCAGAGTTTGCTCCGCATCCCATATCCCTCCCCAGCTCAGCCTCCCGGCCTTGGAGTTTGTGTTTCCTGACTGAGCAGTGACAGCGCGAAGATGTCCCTGCCCAGAGCAGCACAGTCCACTGAGGGACCTTCCAGTAATAAAAGCATTCAAGTCATGAATGTAACATAATACTTTCATATAATAAATGAAACACATTTCAGTAATAATTTGTGAAACACCTTGCCTGAACACTACTAACAACAAGAAATGAAAATGTTACAGCTTTAAAGGTAAACGTGGTATTCACACAAGAAAGCTTAAGTGTTTTCTTGAATCATTAACAGCTTCAGTATCAAACACCTACACCCTCTGAGAGCCATGACAAGTAGATGCTGAGTTCCTAATAAGCCGATCCTCTCAAACACAAAATCAGTTAGTAGCAACCAATCTTTAAGCACAGTCTTCACTATAACCAAAAACTGCAAAACAAATCTGAGTGAGAACTCACTGAAATAAGCTTCTTGAGCCCTAGCTCCACCACTCCCAGTAAAGGTAAAATCTTGGCTCCAGCAACTACTTTTAAGATCTGTTCTGCCCCTTCCAAACATGGTCACACCATCAGGAGCTGGACCACTCCAAAGCTGAAATAAAACTTTTCTGTAGAGTCACAGTCAGGATGGTAAACAGCTGCTCTAAATCTCCTATTCCACCTGTAAAGTATTTTTATGTTGAAGGGGGACTTTCAAGAAAAGAGCGGGTCTCTGCATAACCATGACTATGATGATTTATCATACATTATTTAACTATTTAAACCACTCTTTTCCTACCTACCTTGCCTTGTTTAGGTCACTATAGCTACAACACCCAACACTGTAAATCTCTAATATACAGAATATTCAGACATTTGGAACAGTTTCTATAGAATAAAGCAGAATTCAGCTTTTGAGAAGAGCAGTGCAGGAGACCTGCTGAGATAAAGTCTTTCAAAAGTTAGTTTAATTCTGAACTTTGTAAGACCTACCAGTTATTGACACAATGTTAATCCCATTTACATATATTTTAGGTACTTGGTGAACGTATCTATTCACTATACATGCACATAATTCCATATTACACTGCTTTCAATGTGGGCTGTATTACAAAGACCTCAAACCTGGTTCAGAGTCTGAATTTTCTCTTGGAACATCATCGTAAATTACTTCATCTGGGTCTAAAAGCAAAACAGAAAAAAAAATTAGAACCCTCTAATATTTGAATGGGACCAACAAACAGTGTTTAAGAGACATTTGGACAATGCCCTTAACATGGTTTAGCTTTTGGTCACCCCTGAAGTGGTCAGGCAGTTGGACTAAATGATCATTGTAGGTCCCTTCCAACTGAAATATTCTATTCTAAAGAATTTTTGTTATATTGGCACATATAAATACAATGGAGATATGACTCATTCTCCACTAGCATTTTGCTAGTACATCTAATCATCATTCAAATAATGCAATAATGCACAAAACTAGTATAAGGTATTTGTGAAATTTCACAGTTTTATCTGTATTGTTTATGATGACCTTTGGTAGCCTGAAAACAGAAATCCACTTCAATAGCCAACATTTCTCTCTCCTTTTTACAGCACTATGGTATGCTCTGTGCTTGTCAAGCGCTGCTCATTGCCTTATTAAATGGCTGTAGAGCAGCTGTAACAGAGATTTTTAAAAAAGAACGAAAACTAAATAATGTAATGATCATTGTAGTACGTTAAGAGGCAGAACGAGGATGCAAACTCTTCAGTCCCTCCAAGTGACATGTAAGATGAACCTCCAGCCCAGTGGGAACATCTGTGGTCCTCAAACCACATGGTCTGTTCTGGTTTAAAATGCAGCTGCCAGCCAAGGCACACACCAAGAAAAAGTGGTAATTCCTTCCCTTCCAACTTCTCCAAGAACTTATTTGCCAATTACTGCATGAGAAGAACAATTTCGTATACAGCCACAGAGCAGACTCTGAACTGGAGCAAATTTCCACTGCACACATGCTGATGGAGCCAAATTATTTCCTTAAGACATTAACAAATTATTCCACAGACTCCAAAAAGCACTCCATAGAAAAGTGAATGTTAACTTTATTCTAAAATACGCAATTTTATTACACTGCTGAATGTTTTAACTGGTATAACTTGGTTCTGGAACATATCTGAAAAAATACAATAAAAATGAACATGGACATTCCTGTAAAATACATACGTGCATACAGATACACACATACTGTTGAACACAACTTAAAACTGACCTTCTACAATTGTACTTCAGTGCTCACTGATACTTACTTTCCATCCATGCTGTATTTGCAGGATCTGCAACCCACTTGGCCAGAGCATCATCCTCTCTCTTGACCCGGTTATCTTCACTTGAAAAAAAGGCCACAAAATAAAAGCATTAAAAGCTACACCACATGTTTTTAAACAGTTGTGAAGACAAGACAATAAATAACTTGCTGCCTTCCAGTTCCCACTCCGAGGCTGCTGATTAGTCAAAAACGCTGCCTCAGTATGTAATTAGGAGATTAGTAATCTATTCTATTTAACAGTGTGACAATTTTAGTCAAGAAATTGAAAACACTTCCCTTCCAATCTCAAGAAATATTTTGCTTTTGAGTTGTTCTACCAGAACACAGAAAACTCTCTCTTAGAAAGCAGTGAAGTGAGAGCTGCTCTTTCACTGTAAGTAAGGCTAAAGATGTTCCGGGCTACATCAGGAGTCATCAGCCTTGATGAGGCTGTTATCCTCCTCTGGTTGGTACTGCTGAGGCTGAACCTGCAGTAGCACATCCAGTTTTGGCTTCCCAGCACTGCCTTTCTACAGAGTTGTGGAGAAATTGAAGCTACCTCTAGAGAGATGTGGAGAAATTGGAGTCGGGGACTAAAGCACATGACCTACAAGGAAAGAGGTGGCAGACATGGAGCTTATTTAGTCTGGTGAAAAGGATGCTATGGGGTGATCCAACAGCAACTACAACTATCTGAAAGAGAGATACAGAGGTGATGGAGTTGGTTTTGGGTTTTTTTGTTTGGGTTTCTTTTGGGGTTTGTGGGGCTGGTTTTTTTCAGTGCCAGATGATACACAAGGGGGAATGGTCAAAAAAACTGCACACTGGAAGATTTGGTTTGGACATTAGGGGAAAAAAAAAATTCAAAGGGTAGTACAGCAGGGAAGACTGCTCAGGAAAGCTGCAGCATCTCCATCCTTGGAGGTTTTCAAAGTTCAGCCATCAAGGCCACGGCTGATCCAATGGCGTGTTGGCAGTGGTCCTGCTGAAAGCAGCAGGCTAGACTACATGATCTCCAGCAGCCTGTTGCAGGTGACATTGTTATGACTATAAAAATTAAACCTAGTTCCTTCAAAAATGTCATGCATGGTTATACACACAAGACCTCAACCAGTGCTGATTTTGGTGCACAACCAGAGTTACTGAGTTAAGAAAATGAAAATAAAACAAACATGGAAGCATCACACAAGAAAAATAAAATATTTATCAAATGTAAGATTTCTTAGGAATTAAGGTTTTACAGATCATTAAAACATGCTGAACTGGCAATCACCTATTTTGAGGCTCCTCTGAGGTTGCAGAATTATGACATTCTTCAGTTGCTGACTGCGTACCTGCTAATTAGAGGGGAAAAAAACAAAAATCACCAAAATGCTTGGAATAAAATGTCAGTATGATTCAAATGGTACGTTTTAGCATAAGAAACTGATTTTACTAATTCATTGCTAATGAATAATCTACTTCTATACAATATTTTTATTCTTTAACACCTCCCAAAAAATGTAGTTCCTTCACACTATCCATTTTTGCAAATGAAAGAATTCAGATACACAGCAATCTGGTATAAGAGCTGTTAAGAGGAAATTACAATGTCTGATGCATTTAATTCTAATCTCGCAAACATATATTCCTCTACAGGTAATAACAGCCACACAAACATTTGCCTTTACTTGCCAATATTCCTAATGATGGTGGACAGCAAAGGCTGCAAAAAAAAGAAGTATCACAGTACATGGAATTACAGTAGAATTGCTGTATAGCTAAAGAATAGTATATTCAAAATACAAGAAAGAAAAAAAAGGCAGGACATGTGGAGCTTTCTGTTCCTCCTGCTCTCTTGACATTAAGCTGTCAGCTTTGCCAATTCTGGTTACAAAATGGGGGACTGTTCCTGTTTCTGTAATAATCCATAGTTATTTCCCTTTCAAGTTTCCTCTTCTGTCTTAAAATTGTACTAAAGGACAAACAGAATTCATCAAATCATCAAGGAAAAAAATCGCACAGCAACTCTAAATCCACAAGGATTGGAAAATAAACAAACAAACAAACAGAAGTACATATAGAAAAGGTAAAAGGGACAGGAACTCTGCCAGGACCTAGGTAAAACATGATAAGGTATGAGAAGAAACCATTTGGCTTGAACACTGAACTATGGCTCTGGAAATTATTTCATGACATTAAAAGGGAATTAGCATTAATCATTATTAATGGCAAGATAAGACAGGAGTCCTCCCTTGTACTATATGTACATACTTGATACTTAGGTACATACTTGAGATACTTAGGCATCGCAATCCTAGTATGGCAAACAGAGTCTGATAGGAACTTTTTTTTTTTTTTTTTTTTAAAACAAACTGTCATTTTTCTTCCGAGTCTGACAAGAAATTTTAGTTCATACTGCAGGATAGAGTTCTTTTTCTATTTTGACACAAAATCTCCCACACATGTCCAGGCTGAATGCTACACAAGCATTTACAAAACAGCACAGCTACCTGAAATTAAACAAGGATTCCCCTTCAAATAAAGTAAGGTGCGTAAATACAGTACCTTCTTCATCTACAGAAACACTGCGTATTATGACAGGACTGGAGTATGCTGGCAGTATCAAAGGTAAATTAGATGGCACAGCATAGCCACAGGGCACAGGAACAGAATATCCACCGGACAAGTTTGGACTTGCACATTCGTCTTGAGGACTTGGTTCTGGTGATGGGGATGGATCCTTGTCTTGGATTGGTGAAATATTTATGACTGAGTAGGGATTCACTTTGGCTGGAGTGCCTTCCGCAGCAGGTTCTGATGTTCGTACCTTCTCACTGTTTTCTAAATTATCAGCCTCTTTAGTCGAAAAATTAAACAAAAAAATGAAGTTTTATTTTTCATACTTCTTCAAGCTGCTTAATACTGCTTTTTGCTTGTATGCAAAACACTGACACGATCCTTACTATACAAGTTGCTTACAATCTATGACTCATAAAATTCCCACACAGTAGTGCTATCCTCCTTGTTTCACAGATGAGGAATGCAACAGCGGCAAAACAAGCTTGGTTACAAGGATGCCTATGGAAAAAACAATAACTGGATTCTAAATCCTGAATAGGAGGGTTTCTGACAAGTAGCCAGGGTCCTCTTTTGCTTATCATAAGCACATGGCTCAAAACAGCCTTAAACCTTGAAGGTTAAAATCTGGATTCTAGATTAATTTGGATCTTATAAACACAAATACAAGAAACATTTTAGGAATAGCCATGAGGAGAGAAAAAGTTCACTGGAGGGACACTCCTCAAAGAACAGTCCTGAAAATGCTCTGTTAAGAAAAGGGGAAAGAAAACTTTCTAAGTTTTCCTCTTTGAAAAGAAATTATTCTCTGTTACACAAAGCTTGTAGTATCTCTTGAGACAAGCTGATGTATAGCAGAACCAAAGGCCCCTCCAAAGCGAGCTGCAGAAATGCATCCCAAGCAATCAAAAGTTTTTGAGCTCCAAGTACAACTTCAGAAAAGGGTAAACAAGGAACAAACTTTCACACAAAGATGGTGTTTAAGTTCCAGGCTGTCAAACTGCATTATCACTTGAAGAGTTATCTATCTTTAATTGCCATGAGCACAATGACTCCGCTTACAAAAGGAAATTGGTTCAAAGTCAGCAAAATCAGCTGTTGTCGATTTGAGCAGAATACAGCTATTTCCAGACTACACCTCAGCACTGGGAACATCTGCATGCGTTGTAACAAATGTTTTAATGTTTAATAAAATAAGACTTCTGTTTATGAACAAAATGCATAGATTCAGACGCCATTTGTTTTTACGCACATCATCTTGAGATCAGCAACCAGCAAGCTTAGCTGTGAAAGCAGCTTATTCTCAAGCCATCCACATGCCATTAGAGCTGCAAGGGCATAAAATTTTCCTGTAGCATGGCACTGTAACTGAAACCAATCCATTGGTTTGGATGTCACACTTGGATGGGAAACTTCACAGGAATTACGTGTGATGGTCATTTGCCTTGTCAAATCTACCATGAGTGTAACTAGCAGGAATATTCAAAACACTTGTATGGTATTTCCATGGAAACCTCTTTTTACAAGTACTTTTACTGCATTGTCAAGAAAAGGGATCCTATAATCAGTCTTGACTATTTAGCCTAGTGGAGGCACAGCCCGACAGGCTGACTTACCTGTGGCATTAGCCTCTTGGTGCTCTATGTTATCTCCAGGACCAGGAGGAGGTGGGAGAAGGGCTTGCCTGTCTGCTTCTGGTATCTCATCTCCACTGTCAAAGTCAAACTGTTCTCCCTCATCCTCCTCTTCATTGTTCGTACCTGTGGCTTTTGGTTCATGCTCTAGAACTGTGCAGAAAGACACGCTTTTGGTTGTTTGCGCTTAATAATAATTTCACAGGACCAGCAAGTGTTCCACATTACAAATGAAGCTTATACAATGAACCCTTAGATTTTTAGGTTACTGGAATAGAACAAAAGCTCCTTGACACATTGATGACCTCGTGCAGTTTTCAATAAATCCTTTAGTGTAAACAATGAAATTACTTGGAAAGCAATTAAGAAGTGATAATGTGGATACCCTCACTTTTGTCATAATGAACCAAAACCAAAATATTTTTAGGAAAACACTTAAGTAGCCGATTCTTTAAACAAGATAAATTCACAGATTTGTTTGTACAGGGACTTTGGGACTTTATAACTCCAAGTAATTTTTCCTTTCTAACTCAAACTTCTAAGTCTATTCTTTCTTAACAGTGTCAAAATGCCAGCGACAGCAACTTTCTTCACACGCACTGTGAGAGACCAGGAGATTGGTCTTCCTACTCCAATCTGAGATAGTTTTACACCAATGACCTTATGCAACACGCTGTTAGCCCTAGTAGCACACACAAGGTGCGCTCTGGTGGAGGCGGAGGGGGCTGACTTCTCAGTTCTTACCTTTGAAGAAGTAGTGGCTGAAATAATTACACCCCAATACGGACAGGGAGCGGGAGCGGGGGTTTTTTTTCTGTCTTTGCTCGTGAAGACCCTGCAGCACAGATTTGGCACCGTACGCGGGGCTGGGGAGGGGGAGCAGGAAGAAGTGCCAGGCAGTTTCCCTCCGTGCTCTTGTTCTTACCCACAGGAGCCTGGAGAACCCACAAAGGTTCAAACCCCCTCACTGCCTTACCGACCGCTGTTTTTGCCGTGCGTTCACATGACAAGAAGCTGCCTACAGCATCCAAAGCTTCTGTCAGACGCTGCACAGAGGAGGCATAGCCAGAGCAGCTGCAAGGGGGGATGCCCAGACCCGCCAGCCTCCTCCCTGCTTCCAGAAGCCATCCCTGCAGCTCCCCCAAACAAAAGGGCTTCGTCCCTCCCTCCCTAGACCTGCCTTAGCTGCTCTCCCACCTTCTGGAGGAGAAACTCTTACCAGAGGTCCCCTTGAGGCAGAAATGTCATCTGTAGAAATTTGTTTGGTCCAGCTGACCTTCCTCCCAAGCTCTTCCTCAAACCCATGACCGATACCTAACTTTTACACAGGTGTTCAGCAAAGTATTTTAAATGTTACAAAAAACCCACGTAACTATAGCATAAAAATATATACTAAAATAGATAAATATGTAAATACACCAATATGTTATGAAACAGTACGTGAAGTTGATAGGGTTCCCCTGCCCCCTCTTCAGGTAACAGTATGAAAAAGTCTCGCAAGGACAATTGGATCTCCTGAGTCATGATGATATTATCAGCTTTTCTACCATCCAGGATGCGTTTTGTATGTTTATGATAAAACCCACACAAACCACAGCTCTAGACCGCTTTGATTGTCATAGTAATCAGCATTCCTGCCAAGGCTTCTGTTTCTTCAGGCAGGCTGAGCCAGCATATTTTATCACAGCCACAAATAACAAGATCTTTCATGCAGCCTCTCTGCAGGAGAAAAAGTGAACTAATTGCAAAAAAAGTAAGGAACAAAAAAGGGGTTATCCTGCATTTATTGTCATGGTTTATGGCTGAGGCAGCAGGACATTTAATTTAATTTTGATGCTTTTTAAAAAGCCTTCTGTATGAAGTCAGCCTTTGGATTAAGGCTTTTAATTTTTGCTTTTGTCCATTAGCAATATTAATTTTTTTTTTCCTGAAAGATACAAAAAATCCTGTAGAGCTCTTCCAAGTGATTCAAGACAATCACAGCATTCTTCCCGATCCAGCATCCATCTGACTAGGCTGTACTACTTGCTGCTTACCAGTAATGGGGAAAAGAAGACAAAGGGGGTGGTGGTGGTGTTTTATTTCTGGTTTTTTTGGTTTCTTTATGGTTTCAGTATGTCTGCGTACTTCAAATTTGGAAAACGCAAACCTGTGAAATACTAAGTAGAGTGGGTTTTGTGATTACCAGTGTGTGAAACGTTGGCTAGTCACGCAGGCTAGGCTGATAAGTAGACGGCAGTCACAAGCAGGGTAACAGCCACGTACCCACAACTTCTCACGTACGTGCACGGCTACCTGCCCCTCCTCTCGCTGTACTAAGCGAACCACAGCAGCAACCACTTCAAAGACATCAACTAGCTCTGCCTGCGCTTGGTATGGTGGGAGGAGGGGGAAGATGAGGTTACTGGGATGAGTTGATCCTTTCTGCAGGATTAGGCCACTCGGGCAACTGGGGCGTTGCTGGAGCAAGGCTCAGCTGAGAGCCACGAACCCATCTGCTCACTGGAAGTGAATTCTAGACACTGGCAAAAGAAAAAGCATGTATGCTTATGAAACGCCCGAGCCACGCAGGGAAACATTGCGGGAGCAGCAGGCTCCTCTCAGTTTTTGCGGCTGCTAAGTTACGGAGCTTCTGGATCCAAATACTTCCTTGGGGCACATAAAGGTAAGTTAGGTATCAGATGCCTGATAACTCCCTACTCTAGCACTTTAGCACTGATGCAATTCCCCAGGCACTCAGGTCCAGCGCAGTGCCATTTGTCAGAGGCAGACAAGACCTGCCACTGGCAAAAAAAGGTAATTTGAGACACTAAAAGCAAAAGGAATGACTCAGGACCCAGGAGCAAAACCTGGTCAACCGATGCACTCTTCCCCGTCAACATGCCTCCGCATTCCCCCTGAAAAAGCAACCAACTCGTATTTTATGATTGTGGGAAGAAATCTTAACATAGGAATTGATTTTCTCAACTTAGGTTAAAAAAAAAAAAAAAAAAAAAAAGGTGCCACCTAATTTTTTTCTGTAATGGCTGTTAATGGCTGCCCTGTTTCGTTTATTCAGAAACATTTACTTTGCATCATAAATAAAGAAGGCACAGAACCCTGTAATTGGGCACTACAGCCTGGAAAGATTCCCTAAATCACATCACTGATGGGACAGTGGGTTACGATTACAAAACAGACAAAAAAAAAAAAAAAAAAAAAAAAAGAGAGAAATTCCTTTCTCAGATTACACATCCTTCAGAAAGGGCAGACTGGAGACAAATATCCTCACTTCAGAAAGCAAGTCTTAAAACTGTATTTCAGCGTTGCATCACTTCTGCATTTGCTTAATTCTGCAGGTATAAAGATAAACTTTAACCCTTTAAATGTACTGATGCCTTCAGCCTCATACTTAATAAAAATATTCTCCTTTAAGCTTTTAATCTCAAGGGCATACTATTTCATTTGACAGAAAAAGTATTTTAATAACAAAAATAAGGGGGGGTGCTTTTTGCTTCAACTGAAGAGATGCTCAGCACTGCAGATAAATACAGATTATGTCATACAATAAAAGACATCTTGAATAACTACAGTTTTGAAAATATGTTCTTCTTCCACAGCTGTGTTATGTCAAAACAACACACATGCACACACACAAAAGCACTTGTGAAGTGCTACAATAAATTAGGAAGACACACAGCATAGTTCCACTTGGGCTGCATTTGGCTACAAAAACCCACCCCAGATCTTGCAAAATTTCATGCTTACAAAGAAAGCCCCAGTTCCTCCAACCCTTTAACTGTAAATCAAAAGGATCAAACCAAAAAATGCATTTCCAGGCAACTGTGTTTGCAGAAAAAAAACTGTGGGGCTGAGGAGGGGATTTCCAAAGGCAACCCCCCCCCCCCACCTCAAACAATCACATAGAGGACAACTACTTTTTTTTTTTTTTTTTTTTTTACATCATTTTAAAATGCTTTTTTTTTTTGCCAAAGTAATAATCACAGACTGCTTAGGATTACAGAGTCTGCCTGGAATTACGTCGAATAATTAAATTAGTTACTGAAAAACCAATTTGCCCTTTCACCACTACTCACATCCTTAACTTTACGCATGCCAACCAGAGCAATGAGAATACAATAATTGATTAAACTTTCTCATCTTATGCCAATACCATTCTCAGCATTTGCTTTGCAAATGCTTCAGGGAAATTCTTGCATTTCTAAAAAATTCTATTTGGAGTTTTAAAGCATGGAAAAAAAAAAATCTGATATAACGGAAAAATTGCCTTCAAGTTAAATTAAGTGTGAAAGTGCAAATTTAGGATTAGAAAAAGGAATATATACTCTCATAACTATTAGCACAACACATGGATTTATGACTTTTTTCTGTGGTATGTTATTCAGTGCAATGACTTTTTCTTAAGCTCACTTCAAAAACAAGCTAACTTAGGCTGTGTTTACAGATACCTGCTGGGGCATAAGCAAATTTAAACAATTTTTGGTTGCACTGCCAATTGCAAAGCATTCTTTGCACTATCTGCTGCTTTCCCATTCATTTTCCTTAATTTATAGTTCACTGTATTAGAGCTAAAGAGTTAAGAGTGACATTAATTTTAAAGCTGAGATTAAGTTTGTGAAGCTTCATTGAAAGTTTTCTTCAACAGTTTATTTTAGAGATACAGAAGTAAGACAAAATAGCTCTGTACTTACTATCAAGTGCACTTTGAACACAGTGCAAACACACAGGGGGAAAAACAGGCACCCCAAAACTCTGTCCTCCCTTGCAATTGTGTAAATCAGAGATGATGTTGAAGAAGTCAACTGAGTTTTATCATGGTTTTCCATGGAATAAGGAAGAAAGAAGCAGAATCCCAAGCAGGAACAGTTCAGCAGTCTGGAGCATGGTAACAACAAACCTGGAAGCCCTGGACATAAATAGGCACGCTGCCATTAAGAAATATGAATATTTTATGTTATGTTTTAAGGTTTGAAAAATATCTTTAGAAATCAAAGTAAGGCTTCTGTATAATTAGGAATGTCACCCTTGCAATCAGTTGTAGTCTTATTTTATTTTTTTTTTTAATTAAAGTTAGCAGGGAACTATGGAACAAAAAGAAATGCATCTATTATATTTGAAAGAATCCATGACAAAGAATTTTCTAGAGACTGAAGCAAATGATAAATGTGCATGTTCTTAGAAGGGAAAACTATTTTTTTTTTCCTCCCTTTAACAGTCACCTTTCTTCCAACACTTTTTTTTTTTTGGGGGGGGGGGGAGATCTACACTGTACTCTCTCTTGTATTATTCACTGAATGCCAAATTTTCTTTTTTTTCTAAATGATAAACATTTTTAGTCACTTTTACCATATCACCACCTTATACACTTATTTTCTTCATTGGTCAGTGTAATGCTTCAGATGGAAAAAATCTAATTATTATTTAGTGAAAAAAATATTAATATAAATGAACCTAAAGCAGACTGGCAGGAGCTGCTTGTTCTTATTCTAACATGCAGTTTTAAAACATTTACCTTTTTTACTCATGTATTTTGGATTGCAACAAGACACTTGGGACTGCATAGACCCACCTTCCTTCAAACTGAATTCCCCATGTTTCAACTTCCTACAAAGTCTTGAGTATCCTGACATAAGCAAAACTTTTCAGTAAAAAATACTAAAAAAAGTTTCCCATCTTAGAGTATTTTTAGGTATTACAAAATTTGGTAACTTACGAAGGTTACAAATCAAAGCAAACAGCCAGGCATAGCAATCTGAGTGCTTATTACTTAACTGTGATACATTCCAGAGATTTCTCAGATGAGATACACTTGCCTTTTCAAACCCTTATTTCTAAAGGGTTAAAATCTGCCGAGCTCCTTATGTAAGTGCACAAGGCACTCGATAGAAATAAGAAATGGAAGTGTGCACATACCAGGAAATAACTGAATTTTTAAAGTTATCATTACTTTTGTAAAACTAACCATTTGGGCCCAAACATACCATGCTGACTGTGCTCCACGATGAACAAGCTCTCGAGCTGTTCACTTTTTTTCAGGTGAAATTTCGTAGCAGAGGCTTGGTGTTTGTCAGGAAAGTGAACCTTGTGCTAGGAAACACTTGTGCCTGCAAAAGTTCCCCGATTTGGCCAACTTGTAAGCCTCTGGAAAATAACGGTTGATTCATATTCAGCAGGAACTTGCAGAAAGGTTTTAAGAGACTCAGTCACCACTGGACAGCCTCTAGCTTCTCCCAGCTTTTTAGCACTCATAGACTGCATTCCTACAGCTAGAAAGCAACATGGTATTTTCTACCCGCTCACGTCTCCCACTCGTGACCACTACTTCTTTGGTATCAGGAGAGAAAATCAAAGTTAAACCTTCTTTCGTGGTGGTACCCGGCTCACACGTCTCTTCTGCCCTTCTTCCCCAAATGACAGCTCTCCCGGCGGGGCGAGGGGCGAGGTGTGCAGAGGGGCTGGCCAGGGCAGGAGGGACCCCCTAAGAGGAAGGCTGGATTTTAGGGGCAAGTGCTCCTGCCAACACTGCCCTTCACTGACACTTCCAAGTCACAGCGTGACATTTGCCAGCACACCGCCGGCACCCATGAATCAGCTCCTCGTATGGTCACGCAGGTGGAAAGCGTCTATAATGCTGGGGGAAAGAAAAGTCTAAAGCAAAACCGTGTATGCAAAAAACACAGGGGTGAGCACTCCTTCCCATGGGAAGCAGATCAGAGCCAAGGACTTTTGATGCCCCTTTCGCTTGCAGTTGTGCTAAGCTGGCGCTGCAGGAAACCCAGGTCCCTGCGGTACAGGCACGCTGCTAATTATACACAGCTCGTGCACACATCCAAGGCATGACCACAACGTCTGCATTACAAGTCTCTGCGGAAAACAGTTACAAAAAAAAACCCCACCAAAATTAAACAGTACACATTCATGCAAAAAGTGTTTCCAGTGATGGAAACAAAAGAAAAACCACATGAATTAACAGGCTCTCCCTGCAAATAAACAACAAAGAAATAAGTAAAAATGCTTCTTTAGTATTTCATAAATACACACATTACATACTAATTATGTTGTCAAGCATGCACAACAGATATTATTACTCTGGATAAAAAACAAACTCAAAATTGAAGTCAAAAGAATGATGAATCTGGCTGCTCAAGTTTCAGAGAGAGACTGCTAACAGCAGCATGCCTAATACTAAAGAATTTCATTTCTTGAAATAAAGCCCAGATCTGTGGACGTTAGGAAAGATTTACAAATACCAAAAACGTTGAACATTACAAACTACTCACAATGCTAAAAATTAGGCTTTAAGTTAGCTTGTTACAAAAAAATCAAAAGTCTAAAATAAAAACATTAGACATGAACTAGGCTGTAGCGGCAGCAACACCAGCAGATCTGGACTCCTTTGTAACTCCACAAGACGCTTTTCAGCACTGGCTATGCTATAATCAGAAAAGCTGCTACGCAAAATCAGCATTTTGTGACCATTTACTTCAACTCCCTTTATGCTCGGCACACTGGTGACACTGGTATTGCCTGCCACAGCCAGAAACGTAGACCAAGCCTGGTCCCAAGCAGGTCTTTTCCACCTCAGCACCATACTAGTAGATTCTGCCATTAAAATTTCACCAAGAAATGTTGCTGATGTGCAGCAAGTGAAGTCCTTAAAAGAAGATGCTGTATGGCAAGTATGTACAGCCATTATAGATCTATATATGACAGATCACTATCTACGCTAAAAAACACCTATCCATATTAAAGGCTATTAGCTTTCCATCAGTATTAAAGGAATACTAATACACTTAATAGTACCAAGGTTACCAGTCTGAATTAGTATAAATGCCACCAGGCACCTAACACGGGGTATAGCAGTCAAAACACAAAAGCTACCTTGCTGTCTGACTTGTCTGTTGGCAGAGATTGGTGCTGATGATGGCTGCGTAGCCGAGCTCAGCGTCAGCTATCGTGCATACAAACTGCTGAACTCGCCTATAACATGCTGCCAAATGGACAATCCATGCAGGGAATGGGAAATCCAGAGAGCTTAAATAAAACAGAAATCAAACAGCAGAAGGACCACAAAGTCACTGGGAAAATGAAGTATCCAGCTCTGGCAGTGCAGGGATGGAGCATGCTGGCTAATCATAGGATACAAAAGGAAACTTTCTAGGAAATGTAGCTGTCACCACGTAGTTGATATATTTATGAAAAAATAACCCTTTTTAAGGAAATTTCCACCAGTGAGAGCAGTCTGGCTTGTTCTTTATTTCTTCACATTTTTTTCCTAGCAGGTATCTTCTATTAACATCTAGTTTTCCAAATAATTACTTTTTACATTGAAGCAATTACTGTTTAATGGTTTGAGGAATATGCATTTCTCTAATATAGTCTATTTAATTCTAATTAGCAATCAGCTGATAATACCTTGGACTGAAAGGACTTTAAGAGTAATTGGGAGTCCCATGAAGCAGAGAGTGGCAAAAAGAGACCCTGGAGGCCTAAAACAGGGAGCATGAGATACCACTTCTACAGAAAGAAAACATACAGTTCGGATAGATAAACTTTGTATCATACTAAAAAGAGCTGAAGCCCACCCAGAGCAAAAGCTTAAGTATCCTAGACCTTGGATCATGTCTAGCAACATCCTTCTACCAGGCTGAGATATTCTACATATGAAGTAGCAAGGGATTTGACTTCATTTTTGAATCATGTTTCTTTCTCTATCTTGCCAGCAACCGTACATACTTCCTAGACCAAACCTTCAGATGACTTAGGCAAAGGGGTGCCTAAAATCTGGGTCATTGGTCCAGGCTGAAAACCCTTTATCTAGCAATGTGAAAACTGAAGGACTTGCTGGCACTCCCCAAAAGCAACACTTTGAACACCTAAAAGCATCCAACTTCCTTATCAGCATCGGAGGCGTTCATACACTCAGCCTCCTCCCGTGGCAACGGCTCAGGCCAGGCTCAGAAGATGCACGTGGCTTTAGGGATTGATTTGCCTTTTTGGACACGCTGCCACAGGTTCCTTTTTCCCAACAATAACTCCATCTAACACTCCCAGAGCACTGTGCGCAACCTGTTCACACGCTTAAAAATAATTTAGATTTAACTATTTGTGTTTTCTCCTCAATGTATTCTGAACAAGGAAACAATCTAGAAATCAACCTTTACAGCAATTTACAGCATCTTTTACTACAGAAAAATTTATAGACTAGAACAGAACAGTTATGTCCTGTAAATCCAGGACAATAGTGGAAATATTTTGGATTTCAGCTGACTTCTCACCTACTTATTTCTGTTGTTACCCCTTCACCCAGCCTAAAGAGCACTATACAGATAGACTGATTTGTAAACACAGTTTAATATATGCAAAGTTTGACAAATCCATTATCCCAGCAACTAACGGGGAGGGAGTTTTATAGCATCGCCTTTCTTAGCATTTCTTTTAATTATTGTTTTAATGCATCTTGCTCTTCTTTGTCCTAACATACTAAGGTCCTATTATAGCTCAAAAAAAGTATACCTGGGGAATTCAAGCAAACTCACGAAAACAGTAATTCTTACATCAAGACTCACTAACTGAACTCTCCGAAATCCTGTTTTACCATACCCTTTTAACACAGCTTCTACCAGAAATTCTATCGCCTTGGTGGACACTGGCTTGGGCAGGGCAACAGTAGCGTTTCCTTGGGACCTTTCAGTCCATCAGCCTCAGAGTCCTTCTCATTGCCTCCTTTAATTAGCCACGGGAGGGAAAGGAAGCCCTGCCTTGGCCCCAACATTGACCGAAGATGACTGCCATAACCAAACTTCATGATTCAGAGCTTCAGCCAGTCCACATGGAAGTCAGGAAGGAATTTCTTCCAACACGAAGAGTCGTCTTAAGAATCTGTCTGGCAAGCGTTCTTCATGTGCAAACATGAGTGGGTCACCGACAGATATGCAAGTAGGAAAGAGCAATCCCAGCCAAAGTTAATTTTACTTCCACCTTCCTTTGCAACACAGAGCACTGCTAAGATCCTCCGGACACGTTACACTGAACCACTTCACTGCTCCCAGGGCAGCACCTGGATTTCCCTTTGTCTCTCCCAGCAACATACACAACTGGGAATACAGAGACTGGGAAGTCACCCATCAGTGGGCATCCCCATCGCACAGGAGCACACACGTCCTTCTTCCAGCCCCTGGAGAAACCCGTACCAGCATAACAGAAGATTTTTCAGGAACTATCATGCTTTCACCTAACTAAAGTTATTGAGCTCAACAACAGACTATTTAACAATGAGATGTATTCCTGCAACAACCCTTCTTTGGCAGACTAAACCATCTTCTGTATTCATTTTAATGGAACTATGACAAGGTCGCATTTCCTGGAAAGATTATTTCAATGAGGAAGAAAAAAGAAAATCTATACAGGGGGTTGGAGGCTTCTTCCCCCCAAAAAAGTTTATCACGTATGTCTTCCTCAGATTGCTAGGCATAGTTTCAGTTCCTCTCTGCAGCAACAGCATGCAGTGCCTAATAAATGTTTCATTCAATAATTCAGACACTTTATTTAACTTATCATAATGCAAACAAGTTTTTACCCGTGCTCATGCACAAGATAAAAGAATTACAACAATGTATAAAAAAAAGTTAATCTCTCTGTAAACTCCAGAGTAGAATCATTAGAGGCTTTAGGCATGGTTAGCGAATATTTACCAGGATCACTGAAATAGAATTAAAAAAACCCAACCCCCAAAAATCCCTCAGTTATTTGGCAGCAATTTATCCTGGCCAGTTAATGCTAGATACAAGTCCTAAAAAGGCAAAAGCAGCAAAGAAAAAAAATAATTCACATCTCTCCTTATATGTTGGCTCACTGAAATAAAAATTTCAGAACTAAGCTTACACAACTCTTCATTGAAAGAACACCCCAAAATCAGTACAAATTCCTTTACAATTTGCTTGTCTTTTAAGCAAACAATACTAGTTACCCCAGACCAAAGATAAAGTTTTGCTGCAACCCCTTGGAAGCCCTTTATCTCATCATCAATCGCTCTTTTCAACGAACATGCCTGGGCCTTGTCCCTGCACACAGCTAGCAAGTCCAGCACTAAAGTCACCTTACAGAGCAGCTGAGTGAATAGAAAAAAACAACTTATTCAGAAAGAAAACACCAAATACTATCAAAAGGATGAAGTCAACCTCTCAAATCTATGGCAGTAAATCACATCTGATCATTTAACGCAGTATAAACATTTAGCAAAGATTTTACTGTATTACTTCAAAACAAAATAAGATATTACATCTATGTAAACTGTGTTTTCTTTGTAGATGCTAAAACCAGAATTTTTTAATTAATCTATTTATTTTCTTTCTATTTCTTGTTTTTCCCAATGCTCAAATACACTTGGCTAGAAGAAAAAACACATAATTAGGAGTAACATGTGACACCATAGCTCCATTTTTGCAATGGGAATTTTGTTGTTACTCTTTGTTACACAGCTTGTCTGAATTGTCACACAAAATAATTGATCCTTACCTTAAACAATGCATTTTCCTTTATTTACTGAGAGAAATGTGATCTTTAGAAATAAATAAATTGTTCTGTTACAGATGGGATGTCAGACACCAGCAAGCTACTGCCAGCTTCAAAAACAAGGGACCATTCATAACTACAATTCATATTCTGTTCTCATTCTTCTGAAATCTTGGCTCCTCTTTTACCATCATTTGTAACTGTCTGTATGCTGAAAATAGATATCTAACAAACAATGCCGTTTAGCCCAAGACCAACTCCCTTTATAGCTGCAGCTTAATTTAAGCAGTGTTCTTCTTTCAATCCCCCAATCATAGTAAGTAACGTCTTTTTATTTTACTGTAGTCCAAAATACAAGCTTAGGTCCCCCCAGTGTTCTTCACTTCCATAAACCAAATCATAAAACACACAAGTGCTTTTCTTGTCAATATTATAAAAGCCCCAGTTTAACTGCCTCTTGTCTCAGTCACAAAAGTAGCTTTTCAGAACAGTTAAAACCTAAGTAAACTATGAAATCATTCACTAAACAGCACAAAAGGTAACTAAATAATCAGAAAGAAATATATATAGGACACAGAATAAAAAGTAGTTCCCGTAGCATAAAAATACAGTTGTCTCTACAGCAAAACACAGCAGCCATCCAGCAGCTCCCTATTAGGGTTAATCAAAAACTTTTCTAAGTTTTTTTTTGTTAGAATATGTAAAGTCTTCCCAATAGGAACTTTTATGAGAGTACAGTTGTTCCTATTTCACTCTTACCCGCAGACTCAAGCCAGACTTCCTTCTCAGGGACAGAGGAACTATGACTATTTTAGTGTTCCAGCGCTGGCAGGCAAACGACAAAAAATAACTGTGGAAAGACACAATCACAGCACTCGATCACATACAGGATATCCAGATTTAAGTCCTTGGCCTCTTTGCTCTATGTCCCTCCATATCAGGAACAAAGAAATATCCCACTCACAGTCCTAGAGAGCTGATCGTTTGTATAAAAAGGTGTATAAAATGCTTTTATGATCGGTGTCTAGGAGATATCCTCAGTCTGTTTTCAGTTTAAAAAAAAAAAAAAAAAATTCATTCAACTGACGAACATCTTAAATCCCAAACTTCAGCAGAACAAGGTTTCTCACCTAGCTTTACCCACGGTACTGGGGACAGTGGCGTAGGTGAGTGAACATCCAGCTCTCCACTACACCTGGTCTTTAAGGGCACCTCACACTTTCCAAATGAAGAGTTACAAGTGATTCTCTCTCAGGTAAAGAGAGTATTTGGCAGTAATACAAAGACTACGCTATCAAATTCATTCTCACAATGTCCTTGTACAAACGCTGAAATTTCAGTATTTCACTTTAAAATGTTATTATAAATAATATGTTGATTTCCTATTAATAGGAAACAAAATATACCATCTGCTCACAATTCAAGAACTGTATGGCGATGCAGCCATACTCCAAATCTCATCACTATATATTAAGCTACCCTGATAGACTCAATTAATTATAAAACAGAGCTTAAAGCTTATTTTAGGTCTTAGAACTGTTGTAAAAGGCAACTCAGTGTAGGACAACTGAGATGAATTCTTGGCAAGTACACTCAGTATGAGGAAATACACCCAACGTTTTCTAATAGTTTTCACAGGGAAATCATGAGGTATAGCGCCATGTACCAGAACTAGAGACACACATATTCAGAGATGAAAATGCAAAACCAGAAGAAGCCTATCTGACACGGAGCACGCTCCCGCCCGCAGCTCCCCCTGTGTAAGCAGCTGTTTGTCAGGCATCCATCCTGCTGAGCAAACAAAGCTGGTCCTCCTTTTGAAACAGGCCCTGATAAACACCTCTTCAGTCCTCACTTACAGAAAAGGTCTTCCACTTTGCAGGATCATAAGATGTTTTTCAAGTAAAGAAATGAAAAACAGCCAGAGACCCCATCTCCTAATAAAGTAGTAATAGCACAAGCACAGGCCATCACACGTAAACACCATCCTAGCATTAAACACCCAATCCCCCATCCTAGCTGGTCAGCATGAAGACGACTCCTCTACAGCAGAAGCACGATGTGATTCCCGATCCTCAGAATTACCAGCTTTTTAATTCCTTGCTGCCAAGTCTGCAGTCCACAGCATATCCTTTTCTTGTCTAAATAGGTTTGGTTAAGGACACTCCATTACAGCAACCAATTAAAAACATAATTATAACTTACAGCCATGATAAAATTTGCCATTTTCATTTAGCTTTTAAAAAGGGTGGGGTTTTTTGTTGATAGAGGGAACAAGAATCATCCTCTATTTTATTTCACAGAATAGCCATGGAAATTTTTTATGTATGAATCTTAAATACCAGCACTTTGTGCATAAATTCATATGCACAGACACACTAAAGAAGGGAACACGAGCTAGTACTATCATCTCAAGTGTCAATTTTGGAAGCAGTTTTTTGGATTATGCTCTTAGCCAAAGAAGCCTTTGCATCTACCCCCCTCCAACGGCCCCCTGGGTGCTAACACATGCATTCATTCAAAATATACAGAGAAAAATACTAGGGAGTTTTTAACCATGGCTAGAAGAATCTCTTTTTAAAGCAGTCTGGAGGAAGGAGCAGACGGGCATTAAGTTTTCTGAAGTTACTCAGTACTTGAATTTGCTCTGGGGTAGGGGAATTAACTAGCATGGACTTGCCACTGCCTAATTAACAATGCATGAATGGAATATCCAAACAGCTATAAGCAGATATGTTGCATAAGCATAATAAATTAAATAAAGGTAAAATATGTTATATCTTCTATGCTTTTATCGCATGTAGTTTTTCCCTATCAAGAAGTGGCGGAAGAAGCTCTACTATTGACCTTAACTGTACCTTAACTTAAACAAGGTATAGATTCAGATGGTTATTGCTAATGAAAAGACATTATTTAACATGAATTTAATCACATAGCTTTCATATACATTCTCACAGCATCCCCATGACAAAGATGAAGGTTTACCATTATTTCTCCCCTTTTTATATGTTAGGATTGATACAAATAAATTTGTGGAATTTACTTGTTAAAACCATGGAAAGCCTACTTGACAAGAATAAAATTGAGATTTATAGTGCAAGGTCTACACCTGTAAATGGAAAGGAACCCACATGACTTTCAACACTACAACTACATTTGTTAGGACAACAAATAGGTAAAAGAAAAAATTCCCATGATGTCACAAGAACTTTAAAAAAAAAAAAAAAAAAAAAGGCAAGTGATTTCATCTGTGGCCCCAGTTCAGGATTTCAGAACCCTTATGCAAAAGCTAAAAGTATTTTTTTATGATGTATCAAAGGGTCCTGCACCCAGCACACAGAGGGAGCCTAATCCTCATTACGAGCCACAGTAACCCACCCATGCGCCCACTGTCTGAAGGCACTGGCAGGTGCTGCTCATCCCTTCTGAGCAAACACCATGGGTGGCCACTGTATATGCATGCAAAAAAAAATTCAGCCATTACAAAAAAATCCCATGTGTTTCCTTCCTTTAATTGTTATGTGTATTTGCAGTTGTACTTGGCCCTAAAATCCACACTTATTTTCCATCTGCAAAATGGCTCATCAGAATTATCTAGAACGTGAACTAAAGTGTATTTTAGTGTAATTATTAAGGTTTATCTTCACTGATATTTCCTTCATTAATACGCTATTTAAAGAGAGTTAGCAATGGTAAGGTAAAAAAATATACAAGTTCCAATAGTTTCAGACAACGCTTTTTGCGGGGAAAGCATCCACTGACGCAAGACCAGGTAGAGCAGAATCTCAATTTATGTTAAATAAATCTAATCCCAGCGTATTAAGGAGTGACATGTCTGAAAATAAGGATGCAATACACATAGTTCTACATGCCACAAAGAGCCTTGCAGAGAAAGAACCCAAATTCTAGAATCATACTGAACTACGCCACCCTGAATTTTTGTCATAGTGTCCCACACACTGACATACTGCACAAAGTCGGAGCCGTTGCAACCATTATTAGCTGTCTTTGAAAAACGGCAGCCCCTGCTCAAGTGGAAATATTGATTCCTTAGGGAAGACTCTTCCCCCACAGCACTACATTTCTTTGGAGATGGATTATCCAATAGAGACAGTTTCACAGTAACTGTCACTAAACAAAACAGAGCTAAATTCAGGGTCCTGATCACATGGATTAGGCCAAGGACAGGAGAAGCATTTTTGCCAACAATAACCTCAGTGATATCTCGGAGCGTAAATAAAACTGTCAATAATGCTGGCCAGAAATCTAACCCATTAAAAGCTGATTTCACAACTTTCTGCTTCTTTCACATTCCAAATTTCCTAGGTAGTATCTAGTAAGAGATCTCTATCTGTGGCAGTGTCTAAGCTACAGAGAAAGCAGTTTTGATCTAGGATGGCAATTTCCAAATTCCTGAAGAGTTATGACTGAACAAAACTAATATAAATCCTCTTTCATACTTAAATAGCTTTCTGTAGGTGTAATTTCTGTGTGAACAGGAAGTAAAATGTCCTATAAGCAATAATTATTTTTATACATATAAATATATACATATATCAATGTATGTAATAGAGTGCAAGTCCATAAGTAATAATGACCTATATAAGGGACAGATCAAAAATTTATGGGAAAGTCACTACCTATACAAACTATACTAGCAACTTTACCAGCTAGTAAGAACAGCTGTGCTGGGTTCAACCACAGGTCTCCATAACCCATGTCTCCGTAAACTTGTACTTTGGGATGATCAGAACAAGCATACAATACTTCTCTTACGAAGTCTCCCAGCATCCAACTACCAAAAGCCAAATCCTTTTAAGACTTAAAGTACATAATAACAAGCACTACACAAAGGTGTGCTTACAGGAAATCAAACAGGAAAAAAAATAGCCACACACTATATCCTTTTAGAGAGAGCATAAACACAGAAGGCAACGACACGGTGTCTTTGTAGACCCTACCTTTGTGCCCTCTGAAACCTGGGCTATACCAGTGGCTACCAGCACGCAGCAGGCAAAGGGCACCACGCGCTAACTTCGCAGAACCAGCTCTATAGTCCAGCATGCATAATACTCTTCCATAATGCTGTGCTCTGACCACACAGAGGTTCAGCTGTGCACGCTTCCCCTCTGCTTCCCACGGGAGTGCATGCTGGCTAGAGAACTGCAGCACCAGGAGAAGGTCCTTCAGCTACAGCCCTCGGCAGACATCGCCCAGATTAAGTATGCTTGGTGGAAGCAGCACATGCCCTAACAGAAAACAACTCACCCCTCTCTGTCGTCTCAATTCAGACTCCAAATCTGTCCAGGCGTTTGGGACACTGGTCCAAATATCCTGCCCGTGCCACAGGCTTTGGTTGTTTTTTCTCTACAGGGCACCATGTGCACGAACGCTTGAGGCTGCCAAAGCACACGACGAAGGTGTGATGATACACAATGGTGCCTTAGAAAACACGTATTTCCAGATTTGGACTATAAGGACCATCGCTCCCCAGGTTTCTTCCTGTCATGCTCTCGCAACACCAGCAAGCAAGGTCCAAGAACAAGACAGGGTAGATGACAGGAACTCATGTTTCAGCAAAATACCACTGGAACCAACTCTTAAGGTGATACGGGGAAAAGGAGCATTGGGGAGGTACAAACACTTTTGGAAATATAATCAAATTGTAACAACAAAATTGGCTTTAAACCCCAAACTACTTCAATTACCTTCTGGTGGTGGGGGAGGGAATTCCTCTGTGTCCATCCTAGAGTATCCACTGAGCCTTTAGCAGACTGAAAAACCCTGCAAAAACGAAGGGAACATGTTTTGTAGATGAACATAATTTCCAAATATTGAGACACTCCTTTTCAATTTGGCCAAGCTCATACCTATTAGCTAATACCATTATGGAAGAGAGGAAATGCATTTTGAAGCAAGACGCCAGGCACATGCAGTCCAAATTTTTATGTACACAGCCCTCAGTATTGGAGCCAATTCTTTTAATGATCTCAATAAGCCAGCTGAAGAAAGATGAAGTTTTCAAACTATTTGGTACTCTGCAGCTCCCACTGTGACAATCACAAGCAGATTACTAAAACATGTTATTTCAATGCCTGTTTGGAGTATATATTCTCTTTCAAAATCTTCATGAAGGGGAGAGGGATAAAAATTCTAGGAAGCTCATCAGTTTTGATGATGCTTCTCTCTCTTTGGCAATCAGAAGTCACAAGTTTCAACTATACATTTTATACACAGCTGCTTCTCTTCTTTTCATTTTTTTGGCAATCTTAAAAACCCCGCTTGAGTCCCTTCACTTCCAGCTCTCTGGAGGAGAGTGAAGTACTAGCGAGCAGTCTCCTGAGCACCTTTTCTTTCCTCCTCTTTTCTCAAATAGCATCAATCTCAAGGTTTAAGGGAAAGAATAAACCTACAAAGCATTCTCTTACTTTGGTCCTGAATACACGCTGAGAGAGAGCAAAAGCCCAGAACCCACAAGAGAGATTTTCCTTCCTTCCCCATAACAGTACTTAATAGTGATATTCCAGTATCATCTGGAAGGAAAAACTGGATCTGTTGTGCTGAGCAATGCACACATTCTGCCCCAAACCCATTTTCACTCTAACTCAAGAGACAGCATGTCAAAAAGAGAGATTTCAGAACAAGGGTGAGGAGGAAAAGTAAGTTTCCAAAAGCCACACAAGACAGCAGAAGAGCCAATGCTGAATTTTCTGTCCTACTCTTGAGTAGCCCATAGACATTAATCTCAAGAAGATACCATTTCTGCTGGCAACACCACACAAAACAGCTCAAGCCCTTGGAATGTCTCCACAGCCGAAATATGGAAAGAGTAAGTTGAAGGACATAGTGAAAATCAAGGTACAGTGGAGAAATAATAAACTAAGCGAATCGGGATAGAGAGCTCAAATCAATTGCCACTTACAGAAGAGGTAGCAGTAAATGGAAGAAGTGCCTCAAAAAAGGATCCGACCTTAGGAGGTACCAGGGAGTTTACCTCCCTGACATCAGGTATGCAAGGGCAAATCATCAGGACAGACATGCCAGGAAGGATAACAACTCTCGTAGCGCTAGATCCTCATATGATGAGACAATCCATAACAACTTCCATTTTCTAAGCATACAAAATTCCCTTTTAAATCGTCTTAAGCAAGTCCTAGGCAAAACGAAGTAGCTTCAGAGCCAAGGCTCAGAAAGGATTCATCCACGTATACAATATCTGTCTATAACACAGAAAATATTCCATTATGTGCTTTCACTATACAGTGTCCCTTCTAAAGCCTCTCTCTACAATTTATATCTGCAGAGCTCAAAGGCGTGTTCCTGCTTACAAATGTCTGGAATGCATCTTGCCACACCAAAATTGTCAGCCAAAATGAGGGAAAATTATGGTTTGAAGAAAAGGCTATTTTTCTTTATTCCTTTAAAGCTGAACCATCACTGGAACATAGATTTTTTTTTCAAGTGTGAAACATGCAATAACCGGCAAACCTCTGAAAGTTAGTCTCGGCACCTCTTCCAAATACATCTTTAACAGAGTAGCTAAAAGGCCTTCAGAATTTTTTTTTTTTTTTTTTAATTTAAACGTATGATGCAACTTTTCAAACACCTATGTAAGTTAACTTCGCCAATGATTTTTAAAAACAGTTTCTTCCTCACAAGCAAATACTAACAACACGCAGAGCTGAGCTATGGAAGTTTGCAGCTTGTTTTCCATTTTGATCTAGCTCACAGTGACATCGCTTCGAATTACACAAGAATTGTGTCGAGGAAGGACACAGACCCAGTGTTAAGAGTCCTAGCCACTGACCTGCTTGCTCCCATCTGAACAGTGCAGTTATTCACAAGAAGAAAGATACACTTTCTCACTTAAGAATGCCTTAGGGGTTGACTTATACATTGCATTAATTCATCTTGAAGTTCCACAGATTTTTCTCTACTTCTTAGATGCTGAGAAAAATATTGCAGTAGCAAAGAGAGCCTGTGTATTGTACATTCCAGTAATGCCCTCCATAAAAATAAAATAATTGCCATTTTATATAGCAGACGGCATGTTCATGAACGATCTTTAACAGTACCACATTTCAAAGAGAAGTTTTTCACTCTTCTATTGAGAGGCAGGGGAACTAACTCAAGTTGAAGATGTTTAAATCAAGATTAAGCCAGATGATTTAATTTGACGAGCAGCATATGGCACAGCTTGCCTTTGTAGCTCAGGTGGTTTCCCCATTGACTCTGCTGCTAACAGTTACACACCACACAGCTATACAGGTGCATTCAAACACTAATCGTGGAAATCACAGCTCGAATTAAGCTGAAAGGGACCTCCGAATGTTCCCTCATACACTCAGGAGAGGTGCCTTCACAGTTAGATGAGGTCGCTCAGGGCCTTTCCCTCCCAGGTTCTGGACCCCCCCCGAAGGCGGAGGTTTCGCCACCTCCTGGGGCAGCCTGATCCTGTGCTTAACCAGCCACTCCACGAAGAGTTCTTCCCTACGCCCAGCTGGAATTACCCTCGCAGCACCTTGCGGCCGTTGCCTCTCATTCTCCCGCTGTGCGCCCCCGAAAAAAGCCTGGCTCCGTCTTCTTTCCGAGCCCGCCTTGGGGAGCGGAGGACTGCAATTCAGTCCCCCTCGGCCCTTTCTCCTCAGAACGACACAAACCCAGCTCCTCAGCCTCTTCCGACCTGTTCCCACCGCCGGCCGTGGACTCACTCCAGCCTGCCAGTCCTTCACTTGTACTGGGGCCCCACACTGAACGCTGAATTCCAGACGCAACATCGCGACCGCTGAGTAGATGTTCTTTAGGTTAACATAAAATTATGTAAGAAATTGAACAGCTATGTGCTTTTAAGACACAAAATACTAAAATTTCGTTCCAAAGGTATTTAAAAACTGCAAATCGAAAAAAACCCACTATTAAACATGAAACACGTGAGCTATTCATGTGTGTTGCATTATAAAATTATGATTCTGAATAACTGAACAACTGCCCTGACGTACTGGACGTGACACACAGGTTATAAAAATACGGAGCTTTTTTCCCATATGAAACTGATTTCTCAAACTTACTATAAGTTCTATTTAATGACTCAAACTGCTCCCTTCTGGGCTCCACAGCAATCACAGAAACACAGGGACAGAAAGAAGCTCTTCAAGTTACCTGGCCCAAAGTTTAAGATTTCCCATGGGCTTCCAGACGACCCACCAATTCACCTAACTCAGTGCTCATCGCCTCCTCTGCTTCAGACGCGGGTAGAGGTAGCCGTGGCTGGTGCAGACCACGGTGGTGGTCTACAGACTGCCCCCCTTTCTATCTGCTCCCCCACATTTCCCCTGGGTACCCAACGTTCAGCAGATGCAGAGGGAGAGGCCAAGGAGCTCCCAGGCACTTCTATGAGAGGCAGGTGACCCGCTCTGGCTGAAAGGACTGGCCCTCGCTGCCCCCGTCTGCCTCCTCGTGTTTTCCCCTGGTCCCTTCCTGTCAAACTGTTAGGAGGAACAGGTAACTCTTACTCATATTTACAGACTGGAAGAGGAAAGGCAGCTTTCCAACTTTCTCAGTTCCCAGTTTAACTGTCCACTTATAACAGGTTAGTCATTGAACCGATCTAGCTGAACAAAACCCAAATATTCCAAGCCTAAGAGACTACTGCTGTTAAAAAAAAAAAATAAATATTTGTAGCAGGGCAGCATGCTTTTATTCCAGCTGTTTAGCTAGTAACTTCATAAGTTTGTCTTTAAAAATCAGCAATAACCATGCTAAATGCACGCATTTTGAAAGAAAAAAATCAGATCTCTGAATACTGCAAATCATTCAGGTCCTCACCAAGTCTGTAATGATTTCTAAATTTTAAACTGATATTTAAGAAAAAAGGAATTAAAATACCACATTAAAATCTGATGTTCCTGGGCAATGTTTCTCATGCAGAGGAGTCCCACACAGTCGAAGTAGTCAGATCTTTAATGGCACTCACACCAGAAACCAGAATCTGCTGAGCATGAAACAATCCCCAAGGACAGGTCCCAACTCTTATTTCAAATTTTCCACCGAAAGCGCCCACCTTTGACCATGAATGAAAGCTGGTACGAAAGGAAGTGGGAGTCTGCAAAGTTCCACAGCAGAGCTTACAATCTCAGAGTGCTAACACGTGAATAACAGAGGCTGGTGACCTGGCATCCGTGAGACTGAACTTCTGATTCCACGGCAAATGGCAGTTTTAGCAAAGAAAACAAAGGCAGCTTTATACTTGTCCAAAGACTACAGAAGAAAGTCAAAGTTCCTCTCCGTGACTCAGTTTCCCCTCTCATTACCTCTGGTAACATCTTCTACCTCCAGGACTAGGTTTTTCAGCTACAGCTGCGCATCCCGTTTCATTTGATAGTTTCCTGTAATTGCGGGACAAACAACAGATCACCAGTTCTCAGCCACGGGAATACAAATACTGATCAACATCTGCATTTCCACTTCATCGAAACTATTTTCCGAAAGTCATTACCTGTACAATAGTCAGTAGGCAACAGAAACAGGACCAACGCAAACTCCACCAAAACTACGAGGCAGCGCAGCGTTCAGACCTGGTGGCGCAGTACCTACGCGCTCAGCGCCCAAGGGGCACACACTGCCAAGTTTTCCAGTTCCACCACCTCAAGAACCATAAAGGCGACATACCTTCTCCTTAAGGAGTGTGCACTGTAACTGCAGCAACATCAGGATTCTTCATTCTTATCGCTGCAGAAAGAATAAGCCAGTGAGCATTTTTTAACAGAAAACAGAAAAGATGAAACGAGGAGACTGATTTTCAAGGAGCTGTGACTCATGGAGAAAGCTTAGTGCAGGCAAGCTGCAAAGTAACTTCTCTGAGAAAGCCTGAAAGCCTAAAAATTAAATTAAAAAAAAAAAAAAAAAAGGGCAAGAAAAAACTGTGAAGCCCATGGAAAGCCCATGGATGTCTAAAATCCTCTTGGTCCACGTCACTTACTGACTATTGCTGTGTAATGCCCAATTCAGTCTTCTTCCACCTGTAACTACAGAACTCCTGCTGGGAAGTAAATCTTTGTGAAATTTGATATATAGACTCTTTTGGGGGTGCAGAGAAGCAAGGAGAGAAAAGAACACAGAAGAAAGTAGGTTAATTTCCTTTTTTTTCCCCCCCTATACCTCAAGATGGCTCTGTTACAAAGAAAAAATAAAAATTGATAGCACAATTTGTTTTCCACACAAGACTATTCCAAAGAAACAGACTGTAGAATTTATTTCTTTTTTAAGAGATGTTTTTACACTAGAGTGGGTGTGAATGAAGCAGGCATTTATATTATGACAGCTTACCATCACATGCTGTAAGGCATAGAAGAAGGCTGTATCAAGAGTGGATCATTATTTCTTTTAACATATATCTAGTTTTATTGATAGCTATCAGTCCTGTACTGTACCAATTTTATTCCTAGATTTATCAAAGAAAATTACCTAACTTATAAGCAATGGAATAATAAGGAACTGCATAGGTTCAAGTAGAAAATAAATATGAAGCCCAGTTCCTGGCTCAGTTACAGCCGGGGGAAATTCCATTATCAGCTGCAACGCAAATAAGGTCAGATCCACAGAGATAAACACTTTTCAGACTGCATGCAGAATCCACTTCCCCAAAAGCTACTTCACTTCTTTTTCTGCCACCCTTTCTCGTACCAAAGAGCATCCTGCTCAAAGCTAGAGAATAACACGGCAGCAAGCCCTGAACAAGAAGCAATCTACAGGGACACCCCAGGAACACGACTGAAGATTGGTTTTCTGATCCTTCTTTTTAAAGGATATTATTTACAACATTTCTTTAACTAGAGCGGATTCCTGCCCAGTACATCATCTGAAGGAGGGGAAAAGAGGAAGAAAGCAAAGACTGCATTTGCAGATTTGTCTGAGGGCTCCTTACCCACAACACAAGCAGAAAGCACTATGGATTTTTTAATAATTATGTTCTTCCCCTCTACAGATTGTTATCGCAAGGCAAAATACAGAATCACCGACTCACAGACTCCTTCAGGTTGGCAGTGCCGTAGCAGGTCATGTAGCCCAACCTGCTGCTCAAAGCCAGGTCAGCTATCGGGCGAGACCAGGCTGCTCTATCTGCTGAGATCCTGAAAATCTCCAAAGACAGAGACTGCACAACCTTGCCAGGCAACCTGTTCTCCTGCTCGGTTGTCCTCCTAGAGAAAAACATTGCCCTTAGGTGTAGTTAGAGCCACCCCTACCTCAGTTTGTGACCACTGCCTGTTGTCCTGCCAGAGGACGGGCAGGCAGGGGCAGGCTGACGTTAGGCCCTTGAAGCACCTCTGCTCCAGGCTGAACAAGGCCAGCTCCCTCAGCCTCTCCTCCGGAGCAGGGCCGCCACTCCCTGACACGGTGGTGGCCTTGTGCTGAACTCGCCCAGTTCACCCACACCTTCCTTATCCTGCGGCGGGGCGAGGTGCGGGCGCAGAGCTGGACGCAGTACTCCAGGTGTGGTCCGAGGAGCGCCGAGCGAAGGGGACCCTTCCCCCGGAGGAGCTCCTCCTTCCCACGTGCCCAACCGTCCACTCGTTGTGGGTGACCTTCACGAAGCTCCTGCCAGCCAGCTCCTCCAGCCTGCCCACGTCCTTCTGGGTAACAGCCCTGATCTCAAGCACATCCGCTGCTCACCCCTTCCCCCGGTCTGGGGTCACCCGCAAACTTCAGGAGCAAGGGCTGGTCGACTTCCAAGCCAGGCATAACGTGAAACAGGAGACGTGCTGTGACAGACAGCGAGGGCGCTCCGCTGGTGACCAGCTCCAGGTAAGTTATAACCAACTGGCCGCCTCTCAACCCAACCAGACCACCAGTTTTTCACCCATCTAGTAGTACACCCACCCAGACCACAACGGCATCCTGCGGAAGAGCTTGCTGAACCCAACGCGAACGGACGATTTCATTAAGGTCTGTAGCACTAAGCTTAAAGACGGGAAAGCCGAGACCTACAAATACTTAAGGAATGAGAGGGAATATGGGTAAAAAGTCACCAAAACCAGGGAAGGGAACAGGTTCCTGAACATGCACGTAGGGCGCCCGACCTTCAGCGAATAAGCCTTTGCTCCTGCCTCGTGTGCTGGCAACTGTCTGAATACCCAAAGGAAGAAGGGGGACATCGCCCCGGGTTTTGGAGGCTGTCCCGGAGGTCGAATGCACCATAACAAATCGCAAGCATCCAAAGAATTAAAAGTGAATGTTGGCATCACATAATTTTAGTGAGGGATGATTTTTTTTTTTTTTTTTTTTTTTTTTGTTCTGTGCCACACAAACTAGATGACTGCGTCGCTGGTTCAAGACCTTGATCTTCCATGTCGCGTGCCCAAGCAAAACAAAAATATATGAATACTAATACTATATGAATACTATTTTTTCTTAATTTGCTCTAAATTTGATTGCAATCAAGTAACTTCACCTGGAAAAGTAATCTTATTTCTGAAATTTCCTCTTTTAAACTTAATCCAAATCAGTCCCTCTCAATATTGGAGATCAAGTATTACCTTAACCGGAAGCAGCCTCAGCAAGATTTCTATTTTTAAAGTCAGAGAAGATCCTTGCATGCTGCATAACACTTCAATTGTGATGTAATCCCACATAGGGTTTAGTTGCATACATATTATTACAATACACATGTAATTAGAAGTAGTATGCATAGACTTTATAATTTATTTAAAAATGCACCAAAATAGTAATTTACTCCAGTAATTCTGATCAGCTTTGCACGTAAAATACAGTATTTTTGTCACTGGGAAAATGTCCCCTCCTGAAACCTATTTTGATTCCCCAGCAAACCAAGTTCTTAGCTTCCAAAAAAAAAAAAAAAAAGTAGGTGAAGGCAAGGAATATTTTTATGGATACACTCGATAAAGCGTTTTTTCCCCCTTCAATTTTACTTCGTCTGCACATCCACCACAAAAACAGAAAGTCCTGGTCAAACTTGCATTAAATCCATGAGTCCTAGTTTTAAAAGGCATAGGTTGTCTTTCAAGATACTGATGACAACTGATGAAAGCTTCTATCAGAAGCTCTTTCCAATGATACAGGTGAAATGATACAGTGAACTGAAGATTCAGTTTCTACCGCCTTCTGCAAACCTAGTCCTGACAGAGGCACTTTTCCTGAACACTTTCAGTTCTTTGGGTGCTACTGTCCTTCCAAAAGTAACCACACTGTTTCTCATCAAAGACAGCCCATTCCATCTGATCATTACAAAAGTGTCCAGTTGAACAAATTTATTTCACCTGATGAATAAAGTTATTAAGAATATAAATATAGACTCTTACGCCTGTGTTTTTAAAATAACTATTTGGAGTAAAATATGGAAGTGCATTTCTAATCACAAATTTGACTCATAATTCATGCTCTAGAAAAATAACAATTTTCATTGATTTTCTAACACCAAAATATTATTCAAATAAATCAGAAATCAGGTAATGCAGCCATTAAATCATCCATTAAAGTAAGAAAGAAGAACAGTAATAGCACCTGCACAAAACAGCCCTCATCTTCAAAAAATGTATAATGGAAGGCAGTTTTCCGTGGAAGCGTAAGTTCTGCATCTAGTCCTAACATCAGCAGTCTTTACTCTTTCCTTGATTTGGAAATGATTGAGTAGACCTCTTTCTTCTCCACCTTCTATAGTTTGAAAGGGAAGTTTTTAAGACTCAAATTAGTCAGTCCATGGTTTGCAACAACATTAAATATTATGTACAAAAAACTAAAAGAAAACTGAGGATGAGACTCTGAATGCTTTAAAATGGTGAAAAACATAAAGTCAAGAGCCATAAGCTCAAGACTCAGTGCGGTCCTAGCAGGAAATCTAAATATTGCCATCTACTCCCTAGTAGCTTACAAACCCATTTTACAGATGAGGAAATAATGTTTATCCCCTTTCTTGAAATTTCTGAGATGTTTATTCTGTATCTCTAAGGAAAAAAAAAATATTCCTATGATTTCTGCAATCTTTTTGAAAGTATTTCGAGAAAACAGATTACAGAACAGAAATGAGAGTGAATGTTTGACCTTGAGCCTGGATCCTAATAGTTCGTATTCATGGTTCAGTCCCAAGTAACAAGTATTGTACAGTACAGTAAGTCACTGAAACAGATTTTCCCAAGATAATGCCCCTATTCAGCACTGCGTAAGTAGAACAATTTATTTTGCTCTGGTTAACTGCTTCACCCACGCATTTGACATTAAGCTTCAGGCTTCCTGACTGAGCAGCAAACATGTAGGACATGAATCAATGTTGTGCAGTTATGCCTCACTTCCCACAGTCTTGCTGATTCAGGCAATTCAGAATAAAATATGAATCAAGTTTTTGATCTAAAAACACAAGTTGGAATACTTTGTCATCACTCCCTTAAAAACAAGTTGTACTTTTACATGTCCCTGGTTTCAAAATAATCTGAAGTATTTTGGTGTGAGTAAAATTCAGGTTCTTTAGTGTAAGAAAACGTCCAAGTGATTTAAATCTCAAAGATGCTAATAAAGCAGTAGTTTCCTTCCACGGATACGTGACAGACCTCGAATCCTGAGATTCTGCTCTCTACAAACCACATATGCACACAATGACATCACCGAGAAAGATGTGAAAACAGAGAAAGTATTAAGACGTAGTTGTATAGGTCCAAAATGAGAATTTTGGTTTATCCCGCTCATGTACCTCCCCGCCTTATTATAAAGAGCACCTCCCCCTCATAACATTCCTGCAGTCTCCCTAAGTAATTCTCAGGCTTCAGTTTATGAATCCCTGGTAATTTCCAAACATCCAGGCTTGCAGCTTTCCCACTCTTTAAACTACTTCTAGATTCAGAAAAGGATTTACAAATATTAATTTTCCACTAACAGATGTAATAATAAGAAAGAATTCATAAGAATAGGAACAGGAATGGAAAAAAATATCTTGAACGAATGCTGATTTTAACAAAAGAAGGTCTTGGATATAAAAAGTGCCTCCTTCAGATGTTGTAGAATATATACAAAATGAAAGACTAATTCATATCACTATCAATGAAGCCTCATTTACTGCCCTATTATAACATACAAAATGTTCAAAAAGTAAGACGCGCTCAACAATTGCATTCACAGCATTTAACTTAACACTGTAACTCCAAAGGAAGTTTCTCTATGGGACAACTGCTGCGACAGATATTCCACAAGAAGCATCCAAGGATGGTACGGAAATGCACTTACAGCTCAAAAAGCCATTAGGAAGCTGAACTTACGGAAAGACAGTTTCAAATATACCTTTAAATTTAGAGGCCATAAGACAATTTCCCATGAGTTCCCTTCTACAGTTCTAAACTAAAACTGTAAAATGGAAAGACATAATTAAAGAAAAAGCAAAAAGTGAAACAAGTCACTGTACAGAAGAAGAAAATTATTTTCTTAATCTTTACGTATGTGGGATAGTAAGTACTACACACTGATCATTTCTTCATCACATACAAAACTGAGCACAGTATAGCATTATAGACGCATGAATAAATTCACTGCAGCTCTGCAAAATACACAAATTTAAATCTGAAAGTCTGCATCAAAACTACTCCTCCTCCTCCTAGATTGCAGATTGTGTTTCCTGGTTTCTTCAGAAATAGACTTAAGTTTATAAATTTTCTACAACAGATTCTAAAAATAATTTCTACTTTATATAGAAGCAGTTAATAGACTTCCTGTTTTACAAATGAGTAATGCACTATTCCCAGTTGCATTAAATTCTGTTAACAATTATGAAGTCTGACAATAGCCCTTCAGGTTTTAGACAAGCTTGTTGTCTTCCTTCAAATGTTTATAAACTATGCAAGGACTCCTAAACAGCTCAGAATCAACTGAAGAACTTCTCCGGTGTTGAGATTTCTTCATATCAAGTTTATTAATGCCGAGACTAAATACCCTCAATTGTAAAAGAAATGGAAAACAAACAACAATCCCAACCCCCCAGCAGTAAGTAGCAGTGTCCTGGCAAAAAGAAAAAAGAAAAAAGAAAAAAAATCAGTACAAGATTTTATACATCCTAAATGGTATATACAAAGAAAACAAACAGACAAACAAAGAAAAAGCTCTGTTAAAGACAGTAACTTAAATAGACTTAAAGACACTAAAAAACTCCAAGAGCATTTAAAAAAAGCTGTGATGCCTAACATTAAAAACCCAGCCTACTCAAAACTAAGACTGTACCTTACTTTAGACATGCTATACAGCTACCAGGTTTAGGATAATAAGAACCTTTTACATTTGACATACAACTAAAGTAAGTGTTTAGACTTAGTATTTCAATCTGGTGTAAGTCAGTACACTTCCACTGAAGTTAATGGGCTAGAAGTAAAAAAAAAAAAGATGCAGAGGTACCTAGACCCTCGATTTCAATCACAATAAAAATGAGAATCTAAATACTACTTATGTAATACTGTGGATTTTTAAAGTTAATCTCAATAAATGTTAAAGCTTGTTTCACAGTATTCTACTCCAGGAAAGGATTGTCGCCGCATACTGATGAGCAAAACTGTATCCTATCTGAGAGTCACCATAGCTCCTGGGCAGAGGAGGGCTCCTGTGCACGGGCACAGAGGGTGGCAGCCGCCTCTTGGGTGCTTTGGCGTGCTCGCCACTGACCTGTCAAAGCAAATAGCACGAGACCTGCGCGTTTGGTCTCAAAGTCTCAGGGCTGCGACGCCAGCCGGCACTCACGCATCACGCAGCGCCGTGGCTCCTCGCCGTATCCCGTGGTGTAGGAACTCCTGAAGCCCAAATCTATAGGATCCTGCCGGGTCCTGGCACTCAGCAGGAGCCGACGGGCTGCACGTTCCCGAGGCATCTATCTGCTTCCACGGTCCTTTCTCCCACCACATCCACCTGCAGGTATCAGCCACGAAAGCCCCACGCACTGGACACCCAGTGCCTGTCCCATCACAGCACACCCGTCGCCCTCACATAGTACGTCACATCTCACGTACAACGCCACAGGTAAGCTAAGAGATCCATAGACTGCATTATAGAAGTCAGGAAATCTCACTGTAAAGCCTTCAGAAATACCAGATTTCAAGGTAGCGTCTAAAGAACTACTGTTCATAACCAGATAAACACATGCAACTAGTTCCTGGGCTACTGAGCCCGAGGGTGGAACAAAAAAAAGACAAGATGGATTAAACAAAGCAAGTCAGAAAGATTATCAAGATCAAACAGATCACCCAAGTGAAAAGAATGAAGGGCCCATTGAAGAAAACAGCTGAACAGCCAGAACCCCTGCCTGAGTAATGGGCTTGCAGTTGTAGGCGCCCAACATGTCCCATGTTCAGGCAATAAATCTGTGTCTCCTGAGGGGCAAGACAAAATTTAAAAAAAACATAATACTTCATTTCTACTGCAGAATAGATTGCTCACTGGAGTTTACTAAGCAGAGGAAAGGCTCTGGGAAAACATTTATTTTCTTTACAATAATAACAGTCACAAACTAACATACAGTGGTATATCCTCACTATTTATTCAGCACGAGGCAGTCTTTAAACAGTCAATCTTTCTTATTTCCTGACTCATGGAAAAAAAAAAAAGCACCAACAAAAACCCCAAACTATATCTTTTTCTGGTAACAGTTAAATTGCACAACTGAAAAAAAAGATACTTTTTACATTGCAACTAAACAACTTCAAACCTGCTAGCACAAGATAAAGGCCATGATCTCAGTAGCTTTGGGGAAAAAAAAGGATTGAACAAATACTTAACTAAAAGAGGGCAGAATTTAAGACGGATAAAATCTTTTTGGTCAAAAATACAAGCACCACCTAAAGGCCTTTAAAATAAGCCTTTGCTATGGGCAAATTACTAATAGCTGTCTTTGCAAGCACCTGGTATTGCCCACTGACTAAGCTCGCTCACTTGCCCATGTGAATGCCTGGCCAATCTTTTAAAGCTGTTCTTGCCTCACCCGGTAAGAACAGGGCATCTTTCAAAAGCCACTACACGGTCTGGGATCACCACGAGCAACTCTAACTCCTGCAATAGCTGAAGTGTTAATTACAAAGAAACCAAAGACAATTTTAAAACCTCCTTTGAAAAAAAAAAAAAAATACAGAAATGGACAGTTGTTACTGTGCTGAAGTACTTTTCCCCTGTTTCACGAAAGCCAATTTAATTGCAGATGCCAACTACAAAGCTGGTGCCGAACGCAGTTTTTAAGAAGGGGGAAGGAAAGAAACTCGGGTCCCCCCGGGACCCCGGATCGTCCAAGAGCCTTGTCCGCACCTGATGAAGGGGCGCGGGAAGCTGGAGCCAGGCAGCTCCCGGTGCCGAAGAACACGAAGAGGCGCACAGGCGAGCAAAACCCCAGGGAAAACCTCGGGGAAGAAAACTTCACCAAAGAGCAAGGGCCAGAAGTTTGGGAAAGGAGCGAATGCGTTTATTAACGATCCCCGGCAGCCCCGCTTCGGTAACTCGCCAAGCCGCGCTGGACCGGCAAAACCTCTTTAAGAAAACGTGTTAAAAAAAATCGGGTTTTTCCTCTCCTCCACCGAGGCGGGCAGAGATTCGCTCCCCAGCTGCCACCCGCGGGCTCCCCGCAGCCCCAGCGAGGCGCCGCGGGGGCGGCGGGCGGAGGGGGGGGGGATGAAGAGGAGGAGGAGGAGGAGGGGGTTGTCTCCACACGGAACCCCGAGCCCAGCCTCGAAGGACGAAACTTTCCGTGATGAACACGGCGGCGAGACCCCGGCCGCTCCCCGCCGGCCGCAGCCGCCCGCGGAGGGAACACCCACCTCCTCCGCCACGCAGCTCCGAGGCCTCGGCTCCGCCGGCTGCCCCGCCGCCCGGACGTGTCACTCACCCCGCCCCGGGGGCCGCCGCCGATCGCGCACTCGCTCGCCGCCGAGCGGAGCTCCCGAGTCCCGGCGAGGGGCCGCCCGGCTCCGGCCGCCGCCGCCGTTACCGCCTCCGCGGGGCGGCCGCGCCCCGCCCGCTGCCGGGCCTTTCGGGCGGCGCCCGCCGCCATTGGCGCAGCGCGAAGCCCCGCCGCCTCCCGGTTGGCTCGGCGGCCCGTCGGTCGCGGCGGGGCGGGGCGGGCGGGGGCGGGCAGCCGTCGTCGCCCCCCGCCGCATTCCTGCCGCCGCACGTGACGGGAGCCCGGCCCCGGGGGGGAGCCCGGGGGGGGGGGGGGGATGCGGGGGTCGCCGGTGCGACGGGCGAGGAGCGGAGCTGCGGCCGGCCGCGGGAGGCTCAGCCGCGACCGGGAGCGGGACGGCGCCACGCGGGTGAGGAACTTTTTGTCCCCTCGGCCCCGCTCTCAGGAACAGCGCGCGCTAGGCCACGGGAGCTGTGCTGGAACTTGGTCCCGTTTCTCGCTTGAAACTCTTCAGCGCTTTTCAAAATCAAAAGGTTTTGCAAAGGCGCTGGCACCTCAGGCCTAACCTTTACCTCTGGGCGCTTTCCTGGCAGGCAGCGTCGCCGCAGCCCGGTACGGACCGAGCGGGCCCCGCCGTCGCGCGAAGGCGACGCTTGGCCTGCAGGTAACGCCAACCACCCGAACACGATTCGGGACCGAACGCGCCCCTTCCATAAAAACGGAAAAAAAAAAACCCAGACCTTTACAAGATGCAGTTGTTTTGAAAACGTGCACTTTTCAATGTATCCACGTACGCATCTCTCCCACTTCGGTGAGAATAAATGCTCTTAAGCGCATTATAAGTCCTTAAATACATTGTAAGTCCTTGACATAAGTTACAACCATTTAATATTGCTAAATATTTTTTAAAGTCTTTGCACCACTTCTAAGCATGAAAACTTCAAGCTAAATGCTGTTCAAAGATCCACGCATCACCCAGCAGTGATCTTTGCCTATTTAAGTGCATGCATGCTTCAGCCAGTAATGAAGTATGCCCAGGTATAGTAAATTAATTATCGTTACGTGAAAATGTTAGTAGAAAATGGTGGCATTTCAAAAGACATTTGGCTAATCCACCTTTTATCTACATTTTTTATTTGTCAGTAGTTTAACGACACACACTCACATTCACAGCTATCCCATGTCTTTATGTGGGTTCATACGACCTGAGTTACAAATTAAATATTTAGAAGTATTACTTTCAAAAATGTTACTGTTTTCACAAAGTTATTTCTTTTTAATGCAGTTTGTCACAGTGTGAACTTAAAATAGTTCTCACGTAGCTCTATAGGCTCTACATAAGAAAGAAAATGAGAAGATTGGGCCATACGTAAAGGTTAAAGCCAGGAATACCATTACGGCATTCAGTGCAGCTTCCAGCAGAGACACCACTTTATCCTGTTGCTTCTGTAATTTTTTAAACATGTTGCACTTCACTCACATCCAGCTATCATTTCAGGAGCTGAAATGGCAGGGAATTGGTCTTTGGCAAACTTTAATAACTGCTTATCATTAGAGGCCATGTTAAAGAACAGACACATATCTAGACAATTGCAACTAGCTCAATTCCACAATTAAAAATATCATTAACTAGCAATATCCTTCCCCTTTGGGCAGCCAACTCATTTTCCACGTACACTAATTTCTTCCTTTCATAGTTATCTTTCACTGTTCGAGAGACAAACTTCAAATCCTTCCTGCAGTTCTTTTCTGCACCCTTTTGATCTTTGATAATCGCTTCTTCGATTCTGGTGACCATACGTAAATATCCTTCTCTAATTCCAACAAAATGTCGCTGTGGAAACCTTGGTGGACAAAACCAACAACAGCAGATAAACTTACAGAGAAGCAAAACTAATTCCAAAATAACTTGCATTCTTCCTACTATTTTCTAAGGCAACATCCTATTAGCAGTCATAATTAGCACCCTAATCATTGCAATCACAAATTCATTATTTATCCATCCATAAATAGTTGTTGATAATTAGAGTACAGATAATGGCTGTCTCCAGAGTTAACATGATGCTGTTCATAACCAGGTCTTAAGATGATGTTTAAATTGGTTTTACTGGTGATACACATAGAAAGAGACCTCACCAGAATTCACTTACTCTCATTGCTGCTTACTGGGGCTTCAGCAGATACCTCTCGCCTCCAAGCTACCATAGGTCATGTATCTACTCCAGTACATGTACTGGGTATCCTAAGGACACCATGGACCCTGAGCAGTGTCCTGGCCTCAACGTGACACAATGCTGTGAAGAAGGGACCCCTTTTTTCTCTCTCCATGGAAATAGGGGTGGGTGAATGTAAACTTTAATTTATGATTCCTAAGGACGTACAACATCATTCCTAAGGTTTGCTTTCCAAAACGTTGCATGAAATCTGAACAAGATATCTAAAACTTAGGTTACCAAGTTCTCCCGTGAAGGCTGATTTTCTCAGTTTCTTCTGTTTACCAGCTAATGTAGCTGGCATTTTCTCTTCAGGAGTTTTCATCCACTGGAAATTCAGAAGTTGTTTCTCCTGGTGTTCTCAACTGCATCCTCCACAAAGACAGTGTGTTATCTGGTTACTGTAATCCTTCAGAAATCACTCAAAGCCATTGCATCCAACGGCCTTGCTTAACCTGAGCATCTGCAGAACTCATGCTGGAGCCTTGTAAAGTTACAGGTCCCCTCTACTTCCCTTACCAAACAAGGCTGAGTGACAATACTTTTTTAAATTTTTATATATATTTAAAAATATTTTTTTAAAAAGGCAAACGACACAGCTTCCTTAAGTTCAGACTATTATGTCAAAATAACAGTTTGTTTTATAAAAGCATTGCTCATTCACGTTCTGATGTGATGCCTACTGCTGGCCTGTCTTCCAGGTCTCCCTGAAGCACCACCACCACTACTGGGAGACAGTTTGTCAATTCTGAGCAACAGGTTAACCTGACAATTGAGTTTTATAATACTGTGATGTTTTACCAGCACTAGAACTTCTTTCATGAACGCCTTTAAGAACTCTCTGCTTACAAGGAGTCTTTGCAAGTCAAATTCTCAGACTGCCAATTCAGACAGACAAGGTACAAATTTTCCTAAATTTTAATATTCCTCAGTACCAGAGTCCTTGTGTTACATCAGCTCCTTGTTGTCATGGGTGGCACATAAGCGATAGTACAGCCGATGCCGTAACTTGTTGTGGTGGGTTGACCTTGGCCAGCAGCCAGATGCCCACCCAGCCGCTCTCTCCCTCCCTCTCCTCAACAGGACGGAGGGCGAAAATGAGATGGAAAGCTCATGGGTCAAAATGAAGACAGGGAGATCGCTTAGCAACCACTGTCATGGGCCAGACAGACTCGACTTGGGGAAATTTCGTTTATTGCCAATTACAATTAGAGTAGGACAGTGAGAAACAAAGACAACAGTAAAAATACCTTCCCCCCCACCTCTTCTTCCCAGGCTCAATTTCACTCCTTCATTCCCGACTCCTCTGTTTCCTCCGCCCCGAGGGGCACGGCGGGATGGGGAATGGGGGTTGTGGTCAGTCCGTAACAGCTCCTCTCTGCGCTCCTTCCTCCTCACATTTCTCCCCAGCTCCAGCGTGGGTCCTTCCCACAGGCTGCAGTCCTGCAGGATAAACCTGCTCCTTCGTGGGTTTCCCCACGGGCTGCAGGGGAATCGCTGGTCCGGCGCCTGCAGCACCTCCTCCCCCTCCGGGGCTGCAGACTTGATTCTCTCACTTTTTTCCTTACCCCTCATTTTGCCTGTGTCATGTTTTTACCCTTTCTAAACCACAAAATTCCTACTTTTGGTTATTTTGCCGTGCTCTGATGGCTCTGCTCCATTCTGAAGCTGAGGAAGGGAAAAACTTGAATGAATTCACTGTCACGGGAGGACGATGAAGCACTAAGGTCACGCAACCGTGAAAGACAAATGCAACCTTCGGCTGAAGCAGAGCTACTTCCAGTGGCAGAAAGGAAGTACTAGTGTAATACAAGGTACTGAGAAGATTTTATATGAAATACTTTGTACAACTCGAAGCTGCCAACATTTAAGAAATAGGAATAGAGGTAGGGAAAGTGGCAAATAAAAAAATATTAGGACGGCTAGGAAAGTAAAAGAGCAGATTGATTTGTACTCATGAATATGCAAAAGAGCCTCCAGGGGTAAAAAATAAATATGTAAGATAAAAAGGCAATGATAATACAAGAATAAATTACTATAAATTAGAACACACTGTAGGCTCCTTCAGCCTTGGGCAATACATTGCTTAGGAACTTCGATGTCCTAAAAAAGGTCCTCAAACTTATCTTCAACCAGTGTCACAGTGATACGTAAAACAGTATGTTGCTGAGAAAAAAAGAAGAGTTAAAGCATCAGACAGTCTATGTATTCAATGTCCAAATGCAACCTGGTCAACACATTACAACATAACAACCAGTCTCAGCTACCTCATCCCAAAGCCTTCTAATTTTTTTTCGAATTTATTTCCTGTGACTCCTAAGCAAGGCTACTGCTGCTTTCCAGGATAAACTGTCTTCCTGTAAACATGACCCACAAGACAAGATGATCAAGCTCTTGTTAGATGCTCCAGGTCTACTCTATGCAAACCACTTCTCTGTACACTTGTAGTTTGCCTGCATGGCTTTGTTTTTCAAGGTATCGTAGTTATCACCTTCATCTACCCAGCAGAACTGCCTGGTCCAGAAACGTAGGAAAGTCAACCCTCTACCTTCTACAAAATTAGGCCTTTCTGAGGTGTATTTTTGACCCCGCTTGGTGCAAGCCCCACGCTTAAACTTCCATGAGCACAGCTTTGGTGACAAAATGCAGTGTTCACATGGTAAAGTGCTTTTGGCAGCAGAAGTAGCAAAGCAGGAGAGGGAACTTGCAGACCTATATAGCAATAGCAATATAAAAGTCAGGCCAAGTGAGTACCTGGAGCTGCCACAGTCAATTTTCAGTACTAAAACAAGGCACATCCTCACAAGTCTTTACAGTAAATGTCAGAGAACATTTGGTGAAAACAGCGTCAGCTCATACAGCACTCTAATGTGAACTAAGCATTCAAAGGAGCAGAGGCAGCTAAAAAGAGAATCCTATGAGGAAATAAATATTTCAGACAAGAAGTAATGCATCCTTTATCTGATAAAGCAAGTATTAAACTTCCACTCTCTCTGCTCAGGTCACATCCCTAAGGACTCAGAATTGACCCCAGCTGACTGTTCAGAACACACACACACATGGAGATAGCAGCAAGGAACAGCTCAGCCCATTTCCCTGCTTGCTTCTTCTCTGTTGACACGTGAGCAGGCCCCACTTCTCTCAAGCCAGGCCTGTCGGCCACCTTCAACACTGTTACGCCCTTGCACGTTTGCTGCATCATTATCTTTGTCATTCCACCTTCGCTCAGCACTGTTTGACTTACGGAAAGTTGTTTGTTTCTGCTCTGCGACACTACCACTAGCAGAACACGCTGATTAGTCAATCAGATTCGGAGCATGCGATGTCAACTCCAACACTGGAAACCCATCTGGGGGCTGACAACTAGAGCAACAGGCATAATTTACTTCATTAATGACCATCACTTATTTTTTATTCCAAATTATCAACTTAAATACCAGCGCCATGACACAAGATCAAAAGATTGTAATTGCTGAATAATACTGACAGCCTAAGTGGGCTCTAATACTTTTCTGGGAGTATGGCAAGAACTAAGTAGAATGTATTTACCTATTAATTGAAAACATCTGAATAGTAATATATTAGTAACATTTACATTCCTTTTACAGATTATTTACCAAAAAAAAAAAAAAAAAAAAAAAAAAAGGACTTTATTCATACAAGTACTATTATGCATTGTTCTTCTCATCCCAGTCTGTACCCACACACATTCCACAGTTAGTGGAGCTTTACACATGAACGTCTGTCTTCTGCTTCAATTAATCTTGGGGACTTCACAGCAGAGGCAGCTAGCAAAATTATGCCAGCCAGTTGCTTACACAGTGCATTCTTATAAGAATAATTAAAATGCCAGTAATGATGCTATTTTCCTTTAACTCACTAATGCTAAAGCGCATCAGGAATTAATTCCTGCAAAGCACCACGCACGACACAAACGTTTAATGCTTAGAATTATATTTTGTTATTTAGCAATGAGACAATTTTATTTTTTTTTAAATTTAAGGTGGCTCATACTAAACTATGAAATACCATGCGGTACCAAATAAAGTGTCTTCACAGTTAAGAGTCTAATGCAAAAATAGACCACACACTTCAAGTACACAAGGCAGAAGGGTCATTTCCAAGTGATGCTTTTTAACCGTTTTTAATATATACTTACATATAGTGCAGCTTCTAGTATTTTAGTCACGTAACTGAACACGCTCATGTTAATAATATGTTAAATGTTGGTGAAGGGACATTAGTTTACAAGGTTTTATAGCTATTTCCATGGATATTTCATTACCTTTGTCAAGTTTAACAGAATATTTCAAAATAAACAAGTCATCTTTTTAGTGCATGCACTGCAAAAAGTGTTTAAACTACAAATAGCAAGTAAAAAAATAATAGGCATTATTTTCATCAGTAAATGAAACTCACAGTAGACAATTATTCAATAAAATACTTTTATTTATGCACACAGTGTAAAGATGCTGTACCATTCAACAAACGTCATATTGTACAAGAGCAGGCTTGAATTTCTAAATTCACTTTAAGTGGGAGTTTCCCTGAGGTTAAGAAAGGTATCTTGTAACTGTACATGACATCGATATTTAATCAGTGTTACCAGGAAAAAGCAAAAAACCTGAAAGATTTGGACATGGGTATTTAGTGGAAGAAGGGCCCAACAGTACATGCTGGGAACTATGAGACAAAGACATCACTGCAGTAATGTGAATGCTACAAGATCATGACCAGTACTGCAAGTAAGAGTAAATATTATAGAAAAATTGGTGGGTGGGAGGGGAAACGATGACAGGTTTTGGAAAAAACATGAGACAGGACACACATGGAGGCAAACACAAACTGTGATTTAGGAATGCTGGATGAAGACAGTAAGAGCCAGATGCCTGGCCAGGGTGTCTTAGATCAGACATTTTTCTTTTAAAAAAAAAAAAAAAAAAAAAGAAACAAAAAACCCCAAACCCCCAAACAAACAAAACAAAAAAACCACCACCCCACCCCCCCCCCCAACCAAAAATCCCAAAACACAACAAACAACAAACACCCCCACCCCCATCATAGTTTGTTGTTTGTTTGGGGTTTGCTTTTTTTCTGTAAAAAAAAAAAAAAAAAAGCTTCAGCCAGAAAGGTGACACAAACAGCACTCGAGTAAGCTTGTCCAACAAGAAAGCAGGATGAAGTCAACAGTCACCTAGGCAAACAAAAAATTCACCCAAAAACATATTATGCAAGTTTTCCAAATCATGGCAGCAGCACACCCTGTGACCTGATCCAGCCACTACTGAAGCTGACTGTGAATTTTTCTACATTGGATTGCGGATAAGGCCTTATAAGAGAGGCCCAACAGGACTGCGATTAGTTTCGCATTAACAAAATTTATAAACAAACTATGGCTAGTCTACCTTTGGGTTGAAAAGCAGCACTTAGTTATAAGAGTAATTAGACACCAAAACCCTCAGTTAGAGAGCTTTTTCAGTCTTGTTTCAGAGCAATGAGACAGTCATCCACAATCACAAACCAGAAAATCCTCTTGAAGGGAGCAGCCAAAAGGCAGTGAAGGAAATACTTGAGTATTAAAAAAAAAAAAAAAGAGGCTCTGTGTAACAGAACTCGTAACTCCAACTCTAGGCCATCAAGATGAATAAGAAAGGTTGTCTGTATTTTTATGTCCTCTTGTATTTCTAGCTGGACTGTAAAATCCCCTTCCCCTTAAACCAACAGAAATAAAATGAGTGCTGTTATTTGCTTTATTTCATAGCTTTCTTGTTCTATCAGGTTTAGCAGTGTTTAGGTTAACAGGTGCTCTTAGGTATTATTAATTATATAGTTAAGACATGTAAAAGATTTTCAAGATATGCCACAAGTCTTTGCGTGAAAAAAACTCACACTAAGATGCGTACTAAAAAGATTGCCTTATTATGATAAAAAATAATTTTCATCAAAGATTTCAAATCCACTTAATAACATTACACAAATTAATAATACAAAATATTAAAACTTTGGAAGTTTCGTGCCACTGACACAACTATCCACCTGTCTGCTTGGACCACACCTAATCTCTTTTTCAGTCCCAAATTCACTACTAACCCCAACCCTCCATATTCTTTTATTTTAGCACATAGAAACTTCACCTCCTTTAGCCAGCCACTGTAAGAATTACACGCTTGGCCCAAACTTACTTCTCTTCTGATGCTTCCATTTTCTGTTAGGATTTTTCAGAATTCTATAGCTAGGATTTTTATAATTATTACCTTGTTTTATCAAATCCAAACCTTTTAAGTTTTAAGCTGCACAGAGGACACCATCATTCTCATATCTGGCGACTTATCCTTCCACCTTCCCCCTGGAACACTGCAAGTTAGGTTTGGATTCTGCAAGATATGCATTTGGATCACATATTTGAGTTGTTTCTGAGGAATTCATCCCTCTGCTTTCTTCTAAAGTACTTTTAACATTACTTTTCCACACATAACCCCTCAAGAGAGGTACCTAATTTCAAGCTTTAGAGAAGCCTTTTTTCTACAAGATGGCGTCCAGACAGGCGACACTGCCAAAACACCGCAACCTCATTCTGGCCTGCTTAGAAATAAGAAAGTAACACAAAATTTAGATTTTCTCTATTGTATATCAGCAGGGTAAGAGATAGGGTTGCTGTGTAAAATTACTATGACCCTCTTGGCCTAGTTTTGAACGGGCAATTTCACATATCCACTTCATCATTATCCACAAGGTCTGGCTATACATTTGTGACCTAACAGTAACAAGTTTCCTCTCCCTCATAGAGCAGCTCTTCAACTCAGTGCTCACACAAAGTGAATTAGGGAACACAGCAACCTGACCGCTAGCCTCCTCCCTTCACTCAGAACAAAATCAAAGACATTGCCACCAAAAATTAATAAAATGGGGTTGTTTACACCAAACAGTGCTTCCCTTACACATTTAAAACAATATGCTCCACCACAGATCAGTACACAAAGCCTCCAACACATGCCTTGACCTAAGATTCTTCACAGCTGGGCCTTGCTCAGTCTTACTACTTTGCAAAATAAATCTGCGTAGCAGTCACATCACACTATACAACAGTTTCAAACGATGGGGCTGTTTATCTCACTAGTTCAGTGTGCCAAAACTAATTAATATCTTTGTCATTCTCCTGCCACTAGGCGTCACTCTCTTCTATCGTGATCTTTATACCTTCATCTGCTGTCCAACGTTTCGCCCAGCAACCGTCAGATCAGTACTGTTAGTGGGAGAACATCCGCCACAATTTGCCAAGTCCTTATCTAAAAAGCAACCCTATTCCTTAGGTCAAGGAAAGATTTAGTGATGTGGCAGACAAAGAGCAAAGAACTGTTAGTGTCACTTCGTACGTTCTTCGAAGTAAAATAAAAATACTAAAAGAACAACCAAACTCCTAAAGGAGATGATACGGGCTTTCCTCCACAGAGGAGTCACCTCAGATTCTAAAACCCTCTATAACTAAGAGAATTTCCAAAAATAAAAGTAACCATTAACAAGAGCACTAGTGGAACTAACTGCATGACTGCTCATGTGAGACCTACAAGAAAAATAATTTTACTAATCAACCAGCAATCTTTTCAAGGATGAGACAGAGTCAAACATTCTGTCCTTGCCTCTTGTATTTCACTGATTTCAAGACCAGAAGGGACCACTATGATTACCTAGCTAGACCACCAGCATAATGAATGCCTGCATCGCCCACATGCATGTTTGTGTGGAACTCCTTCCGTACCGAGGGCAACCTGGAAACTACAACTCACTTTGACAGTGAACACTCAAACAATCACCTTCCTCAAGTGCACTTAAAAGAAAAAAGAAACAACAAACAAACCCCAAACAAACAAAAAACCCCCAAACCCAGCCCTGACTGCATTCTACTACTGACCAATTCAGCCACCTGGAATGACTTAATGGCGCACAGGAACTAGGTACCCATGCATACCTAACCTGGGTCATAATTGATCTTAATAAACAACATAATTTCCAGTATCAGATTCTCTGACATATGTGAAATAGGATTCAGGCTAAACTTGATTCAAGCTGAGCTTAACAGACAAATTAACTGTAAAGCCACTTGGAAGCATTAGGACAAATGATGCCATTAGAGAGCATGTCACTACTAAATCATAAAATACTGTCCAACCTGACAAAATTGTTGGCATAATTCATAACTAAGAGGTTGAAGATCTTATGTGTATGCACATATGAAACACAAACAATGCTTTTAAATACTTCTGGTGCATACAGAATACTACCAGCAAGGAATCACTGTGTTAATGAGCTTCTGGCAAAAGCTTCTAGTTCATGGGCAAAGAATTACTTCTCATTGCATTCTTCTGCTACCCTACTAGGAAACAGCTGTTTCAGTGTTATATCCTCTTCTTTTCATGTGTTTCACCATTTAATCTTCCATTTTCCACTGCTTTATTTTCAAAGTTCCAGTCAGTTGGGCTGAGGAGTTGCTGAGTTTTTTTGTATGTCCAGTATGGGTTAAGTATTAGTGTAACGGCAAATAATCCCGAGAATAAAACAATAAAATGAAGAAGTCCCAGATTTTCCAGCACAGAATTCCAATTGAAAATACACACCCACCACATGTGGTAAGTAAGAATCATACGGCAGTGAAACAGGTGGATCATCACCCACTGGTTTGCCTTCCAGAAAAAGGTGTTAGCACAGCCAGCCTAGAAAAACAAGAACAGAAAGTATGCAGAAGTGAGATTGTTACTTCAAGATAAGGAACTGAGGAAACTGTAGAACTAATGCAAATATCCAGCTTTCACACATACACATTCTCAGGCATTTTTTCCACGTACAGCTATGATATTCCGCATGCATGCAGCATCCCAAACTCAGAATGAATCTATACCATCTCACTATCCACATGCACACCGCATCACACAGAAACGTGTATGGAGGACTACAGAAATATCATCACTACAAAAGCAGGTATCACAATAACATGGGTATCAGTTAGATGAACACAGTTTTGCTGAAAAGCTATCTAGACAAACCATGCAGATTACCTATGGACAAGTGAGACACATAAAACCTGTTACAAACATAATGTGAAAATTATCACATTCTTACCTTTAGAAGCATCCAGGAAATGCATGTTGAGGGAGTACTCATCTCCAGCAACATTCCCATCAAAGGCAGATAATGTCCAGATTTCACATTAATTACTAGACCAGCCAAGCCACCAAAAGCAAGCAAGTGATGAACTACCAAGAACACATCAAATGTTCTAAAAATAATGTTGGACATGTGAACAGCTACATTTTCAAGCAAGAAAAATCCAGCAGCTATTAAACAGTTAAACCAACTCCACTTTTGCTGTGAATACACTTTGTCAGCGTGAAAAACAGGATCTATGAGCAAAGCCCATAACCCAGCAACACAACTCTGAAGTCCAAACACACCACGTGTGACTGCCATATTCCAAAACACCTTCTCTTTTGCATACAAGGCATGATAAGTGGTACTCATCCATGAAGACAACCAGTGAGACAGAAGAAATACTCCCAAGTAGATTAAAAAACCAGCAGCTAAAAACGTCAAACGAACTTCCCATAAGAGATAGTCCCAGTCAAAAATGGTTCCAGACACTGGATCATCACGTGTAGGATTCATTTCTTCTTGTTTACAGAGCAAAGCCTTGCAAGGGGCTTGACACTTCTCACCCGCACTATAGTCTCCTTTATGCCTATTCAGCCTCTGCTAATATGCAAACCAGAAACCATGAACTCTTCTTTTCCATCTGGAACAAGAAGAAAAAAATTAAGTGAATTTTTAAGTCATCCATATACATAGCTTCTAAACCACAGAGAACTCACTTCTATCGCAGTTACGACTTTGGTCCTGTTGCCATTAGGCACAGTCATCCCAAAGACAGGTAGACAGACAAAAAAACTTAAGCAATGCGTTTAAGATTAACAACTGGCCTGCAAAATCCGTTCTAGTACAAAGTACTGCACTGACACAAAAGCTGAAGAGGGCAAAGGAGGAAGGCAAGAAAGAGGAAAAGAAAATACAACAAGCAAACTCTATTCTCTTACTTATGAAACTTGTATTTCAACAGCAGTATGCAGTTATTCTCCTACTCCCCTGCTTTTCCCTCACTGATTTTCCACCACTTCCTATGGCTTTGGGCGCAATTCAGAATCTCAAATACCGATCCAGGACATAAAACTACAAAAACTTAATCCAGTAAGCAGGTCCGCTTGCACAGAAAAGGGCTTTCAGGATCATATCTCAAAACAAGACTTTGCCATCAGTTTCCGAAAATTAAACCACCTTCCTGCAGAAAACATATTCCAAAAATGCAAGAAGAGTATGGAATGCAGACAGGCAACATTATTATTTATTATTAACAACATTAGTGTAATTAACTGAACAACCCAGCAGTAGGTGCCTCAAGTTAGCTGAAACTTCCTGAACACACTATAGTTCAAAAACAAAGATCTGTGGGGAGGGAAAAGCGAGATAATACTGAAACATTTGAATGCCAGCTCATTTGATGAATGATTTGGGCGATGTCAGCATGACCACTGGACCCACCGCAGCCTGTAAATGCTCAGAACCACAATGCGTCTGGGAGTTCCATGGAAAAAGCTGGGTGAAAAAGCCACAACGACCACCGAGTACAGACCCCTGGTGAGATGCTCCCGCCTTGCTTCACCATGCGGCAAACGCCACCACCACAGCCCAGATCCTGCAGGGACCTGCTCACCCTGGCCTTTGCTCGGAGACACCCTCCTCCAAGCCGGGGGGGGGGGGGGGGGGGGGGGGTGGCAGCCCCCGCCCGAGGGCCCTACGCCCGCCCCACGGGCCCACACCTGACAAGACCGACTCGAAGGTGAAGCCCCAGCAGCCGCCCCCCCCCGGGGGATAGACGGGGTAAAACACACTAACCCGATGGCACGAACGGGCCCTGAACAGCACGACCCACTGCGGCAAGCCCTGGCTCCAGCAGGGCCGCCACAGCTCCTCCGCCCCCACAGAAACACCGGCAGCGACACCCCCCTGTCCCCGTCCGTGTCCCCCCCGCCCCGCCGAACCCCTCACGCAGACCTGGGGGGCCGGCCCCGGCGCACAGACCTCGCTCACACCCGCCGCTCCTCACCCACAGCGCTGCCCGCGATGGCGGGCCGGCCCTTCCCGGCTCCGGGACTGCCCCGGGCGGCAAGCCGCCCTCGCCGGCCTCCCGGGAACGCCCGGTCCGGCCCGACCCGCCGCGGCTCCTTCGACGACCGCCCTCAACCGGGCAGCCGCCATACGCCCCTCTGCGCATGCGCCACACGCCGCCACCGCCCCCACCCTGCGCGCTGGCCCGGCGGCACGAACCACCGGGCGCCGCGGGGGCAGAGCGCGGCTATACCACTTGGGCGGGGGGCGGGGGGGAACGCGCGGAGGCCGGCGCCCCGGCGGCGCGGCCCGGCGGGGGCGGGAGGCAGCGGCAGGGCGGCGGGCCGCCGGCCCGGTCCGTCGGCATCGGGCCGCCCCTGCGGAGGGGAGCCTTGTCTGCAGGGTGTTGTTCTTCACCTGGCAGCAGGCTCTTCACCACCACTGAAAAGTCGGTAATATTTAACCCGTGCCTGTTCGACAATAGTAAAAAAAGGCAGTAGCAGCGATGCCGTAGCCAGTGCCATTACCTGTAATTATCCAATTTCATTCGAGACAGCAAATTATTACGTGGATGTCACGGAGTCCTGCTACATGATTCTGCCCATCCTTGTGAAAATTGATGCTGTCACCCCAGTGACTCAGCCCGGCTGGACGTTGCGAGCGTCACTGGGGGAGCTCCCCGAAACCACACCGGGAGGGTTCGCCGGCGCTCGGGATCGGGTTTGGCTTCGGCCAGCGTGGCTGGCAGCGACTGCGAGTTTTGCCGGGGAAAAGCTCAGTCCCACGACAGGCCGGGTGATTCCACCAAACGTCACCAAAAAAATAAAATAAAATCAAGCCACAGCTTCTCTTACACGGAGGATTGGCCTAGAACAGCCGAAATCCTAAGCTGGGCCTACTTGTGGTGAGAGACCGGAGCCGGGAGATCAGCCCTGGAAGTCTGACGTGTGCTCGGTTTCCAGCCAGGCAGAGGGAAGTGCCGTCATTCCCTGTGGAAAACTGGGTCTTGCCACAGTAGCAGGATAACTGGGCAGGACGGGTTTTGTGCATTTGCTTTTAATTGCTAATGTGATAACCCTGTCCCTGACGGACGCCCCGAGCTCTGCGAAACCTAAGATCTGTTCATATGCCACCTCAGCCTCAGCCTTTCATGGGAAAAGTCTGGGAACAAAATCTACCGCTTGCGTCTCCTTTTAAGGTGCTGGGTGTGAGGCATTGCACCTTCCGTCCCAGCTCCTCTGCAGACAGCCCCAAGGGACACCAGGGTTCGGCTGAAGCCGTGCCCACACCCCCAGACACCACCCGTGTGCCACCGAGGTGAGTCACACGCCAGAGCACGCCTGCCACTTCAATACCAGTAACCTCATCTCTGCCCAGGAGGCCCCGGCTCAGCAATAAAGCCAGGGCAAGAAATTTCAGCCAAAATACTTATTTCATGCAGAGAGCACACTCGTGATCAAGTGACAGAGATCCTAGTGACATGCGCTGGCAAGTTGGTCTTGTAGACAGAAGGATTCGTCTTTGCACAAAAGTGAGAGGAAATTTGTCGCAAAGCTTTGGGATGTGGTCAGAGCCATTTACTAACCCTGAAGGAGAAAAAGGGCTGTAGGGTGTTGAGAGATGCCACGTAGAAGATTTGGAGGAGCTGTCACTTGGAAGTGCTTCCTAGCTGGTGGTGGATATTCATTTAATAACCTCTGTTCCCTAACAGATGCCAGACCTGTCCTGGGTAACAAGAAAAGGATGAGAAAGCTGAACAAGCAAAAGCTGGGTGACCTATTGTTGGAAGAAGTTGCTCTCTCAAGTAACATGATGGGGCTGATGCACCAAGGGCATGTGTTTTAGCTTCCCCTAATTTTATTTTTCCCATTGCTGTCTTTAAAGAATTCCTTTAAATTGTAACAGCTTGAGGCAGGAGATTTTTTTACTTACATATAAGGAACTGTGATTGTACTGTAAAAAACAAGATCACATATAGGCTGTTGTCTTTCTTGAGGATTTTCCTTGTCTTTGCTGCCTTTCTTGCCTTCTCAAGGAAAATCGCATTTTTTAATTACTACCAGCCATAGCCATGATGAAATTGTTTAGCGTAACTTTCCGAATCTACTGATACTACAACTATACTTGGTGACAACTTTTTAATAGGTGCCTCATTATGGTAATTATGATCACTTCAGGTATTTCCAAACAGTTTTTCCTGCAGTGAGGCTCATCTTCCATATTGCGTCATACTCAGTTCTCCCTTTTACAGCCATTCTGGCTGGATGCTACAGCATGCCCTGTCCAAAGATACATTTCCTGACTATCTGCACTGTCTCAATTTTGGAAGACTTGCTCAGCATCTTCAGAATGCCACAGCTGGAAGAGCAAAGAGCACCTCCGGGCAGGGAGCCATGCCTGCAGTCTGGGTGATCCGCCCCTTGTAGCTAAGAGCCTCTTTATACTGGTTTGGTAGTGCTTGCCTGCAGTCAAGAACTGAACGTGATTTTTTTGCACTTTATGATATCTGCATTTTGTTGTATCAATGGCTACATCTATAGAGCCCCCCATGTGGGGGCTGCCTTTTAGTTTGAAACAGGGTGGCTACATCCCAGCTGCCCATTGAATATGATTTTGGCACACACTATCTCCCAAAACATCCACAGAAATGTTGGCTTCAAATGGGACCGATGCCCAATACCCAAGAACCACCTAGAAAAGTACTAGTTGGCACAGGCCTGGGCCAAACTTCTTCCGGGTAGCATACTAGTAATTAAATATTGCATGCAGTAATGAATCAGTAACCCCTCTGGTGTATTTACGAACATACAGATAGCTGATGATAGTTAAAAATGTCTTTAGTTCTATCACTTTTTTTTTCTTCATTCCCCAAATCGGAGTGCTGCAATCCCAAGTCCTTTTCCTGCTCCCGGTACTTTCAGAGGCAGACCAGTACCGTCTCAGTGGTGCAAGAGCACCTTAAAGGCAAAGGCTTAGGAGATGTGTATGGAGGACACAAGGCCAACCAGCGAGACCTTCAGTGAGAGGGGAGCCTACAGTTTGTGCAGAGGCTGCACGATGACTGTTAGAGGACATGTATGAGTGCTTGTTTGTATGTGTGGTGGGAACACAGAACTGGTGCTTCTATTGCCGTTGGCAGCGAGCTGAGTAATGTGCTTTAGGGGTGGGTTGAGAAAGGAGTTTCAAATTAATCCATCCATTGCAGACAACTGTTTATCCCAAGATTTGTCTTGGACATGTAGGGGCAGAAAAGTCCAGAAAAAGCCACCTTGAATTCTGACTTTTGCTATGGCAACAGAGGGGAGTTTTCTTTCTGCAGGAGGCATGACGTGATGGCAAAGTGGCCAGAAATTATCTGTGGCAGCAGTGAAGGGATGGAGACTGGAAGGCATCCTGCCTGATGAGGCTGTTCTCTGACCATTTTGTAGCTCGCTCTCATTCTCTGAGTAGCATATGTAGGAACTGAAGTTACTACCTTAGGCAGTATTTAATTCATTTTTTAATTCCAGAGTACCCAAAACTTGTAATCAGTGGTACTGCATGTTGAACTAAGTCATATGAGTATAAATAAAACCTGAGACAGTAATCTTCCCAACAGAGGATGAAAAGCATACTGCTACTTTAAAAGTCAAGAACTCGTTGACTTCTCAAAAGGTTTTAGCCCTCTCTTCCCAAAGTTTTAGAAAAGCTTGCACATTTACAGACACAGATCCAAGCATATATGCACTACTTGTGCTGACCTGTCACATAATTATATATTTTCCGTGACATGCTTCTTGAATTCTTTTTTTAAACTGAAATTTGCTCCTTTACCACCTACTAATCTGCAGTCTGCATTCAAATCTGTGGGAGCTTTACTACTAATTGTGGGAGCGTTGCTTCAAGTCTGTGGGAGGTTTACTACATGCCCGCCTCAAGGAACTCCGTGGCAATACCAGATGTGTAATCTCACTTTGTTAATGTTTTACACATACTCTCTAAGTTTTCCTGGTTATTGTCCAACAAGTACTTATGCAGTATTCCTACATGCAAACTACAGTTATTCCAAGGAGCACTTTGAACATGCTTGTTTAAGGCATTTTTCTTCTCTAAAGAGCTAAAAGGAAACATCCTTGACTTCTCTCAGAAAACCTGTATTACAAGGCTTTCATGTGTGCCAAGGATTCAGAAAGTCTTTACATTGTGTAACACATTTATCTACCCAGGCTGGTTTGCTTTCCTCAGTACCTGGAGGTCAGCACTAGTTTCTACAAACTCTTCTATTCCACTTATAGTCAGTTTTAAATGAGTTAATCAATTCCTTATGCTCCAGAACAGATTGTGATAATAGTTGCCTTGAAGCACTTGATATTCTAAAAATTTTTAAAAAATCAGATTTGCTGAGCATGCAGACTTTGAGCTACCAGTTGAGGGAAAAATCGCAGCAATGAAACCGGCTGTTTCTGCCTGCATGAATCTTTCCAGATAATTCAGATAATGTAGAAGAACTGAGATTCTTCACTCAGTTCCTCTTAAGATTGTCCTGTTTCTCTTTACTTTATGAACATTTAATGAAAATGCTGGAGGTATACAACTGCTGTTGGGTAGTGCCGTATATCCTAGTCTCACTAAAAAAGCTTTATTGGGTGTGGACACAGTTCAGGATGTTTATCGTACCCATGCTGACCCTGTGATGTCTGGCCTTTTCCTGTCCACTGCTTAATTGGACCTCACCAAGTATAGCCTTTGGGCAATTATTCCATCAGTGTTTCCTCCCTTCTCATTCTTTTATTTCCATTCAAGGAAGGATAGCCTACACCTTTTTCTTCCAATTTATTTCTCTTTTGATACAAGACACTCTCGAGGTCTCTCCTGCTTGTTCCAACCATTTCTCTCAAGAGTTTCTCCAAATCTTAACTTCTGTCTCCCGTTTGGCATGCAATTAATCTGCAGTGCATAAGACATTGCTGCTTCACCTCTTCATTGTCTTCTTAAGTTCACACCTCACTCCAAAGCATTCTTAGTCTCTTTCCATTCTGCAAGCTTCTCTTTATGTTCCATGTACCATAAGGATGTCTCTTGAATCACTGCTTAAATATCTTTAATCATATAATTTTTTTCTCCCTCTTCTCCCTAACTCTGTTAGAGCCCTGGCCAGTCAATGCCTCTTTATGCTCCTCCCTGAGGATTTTCATCTCCTAGTGCCCAGCATCACTGGTGACACTATAACCACTTCTTTTACCCTACAGGAATAATAAATAAGAGTAATACCAGCTGTATCCAGTCCTGGATTTAAGTTCCTTGGTTGCTTCTGGTTGGCTTCAGGTAACTAGCATGAGGTGATAATACAAGCTTGGGTTTGCTGTTGAACCTTTTTATTCCTCCCTCACCAATCTACATGTCTTAACAATGTTCGCCGGAACAAGTAATTCTGCCTCAGTAGTTAGGCTCTTTCTTCCCAGGTGTAGTCATGAGGGTTAGTCTAACTGGTGTTTCAGGTTTACCCAGGATCTCTAGTCCTTCTTTCTCATTTCTCACTCAGGTACCTCCAGTGCCTCTTCAGGAATCAAAGGAAAATCCTGTGTCTGTCTCATGGAATATATGCTTATCATGTTGGAGTTTTATTTAGCTCCAGGTAGTCTCACCTGAATAGAAACTAGGGACTTTACCAGCAGGCAAAATGATGTTTGTCAAGATAGAGCAGCCAGTGACTGGCTTACCAGTGGGTCTCTAGCAAGGGTTTGATCCCAGATTACCACCTCAGACCATCTTTCAGTTGTATCTGTAGACAGCTTCAAACAGTTCCTGTGAAAACTATCTGAGATGAAGTCAAGGACCTTACAATTACTGTTTGGCAATGGTGGGCAGAAACCAGGAACATTTCTGTGGCCTCAGTCACTAATCTAGTAAATTTACTTTTGGGGATTTCAGTAAAATGACAGCAAATCCATGATATTGACAAGGTTCTCAACAGCTTAAATGACCTCTTGGAATAAGCAGTCCAAGAGCAGTGAAGAGGATGGAAGGTGACAATCTATTTTCCTGTTTTCAGCTTCATCCATGTGGAGACATTCAGGTATTTCACAAGTTGCAGTACTGTGCAATAATGACATCAGTATAAAGCAACAATGAATATTAGAAACGGAGAACAAATGGAAAGAAAAATTACTTTTGTTAAAACATTTTGCTAGGGATAGTTGGAGAAATGGAAGGTGTTTAAAACAGCAGCTGAGAATGAGCTTCTTTCATGGCAGGTTATTCTAGACTTGCAAAAGATGGAAATCCTTTTTCATGTAATCTATTTAAATTTATTTAGAATAAGAAGATTCTAAGCATTTACTTCAGATATTACTAAAAGTAAATTCTACAAACCCATATTAATGTAAGTAAACAGCAGTTATCCAGTCTCTTTTAAAATGTAATACAGTTTTTAAAATTTAACTAAGCCTGTGGTGCTGAAAAACCTTCCTAATACCTCCTTTCTCTCCAAAGCTAGCTTTATATGCAGTGGTCAAGAGTCAAGCATTTGATGTCTGCCACAAATCTGTCAGAGTGTTAAATGAGCCTAGAGTTTTCATCACAGTCTGCTATTTACTGCATTATAGCAACTCTGCGGTGTGCTGAAACAGAAGGCATCACCCAGCAGATGACCACTGAACTGATTTATACCAATTCACGGTCAGGCCCTGTGTGGGCTTTTTCCATTTCTTTGTATAGCATCCTTCCTGAATTTTCACTTTCAGTAAAATGTAAACTGGCCTTTACACTATTTCACTAGACTCTTGCATACTACAGTAGGTTCATCAGATAGTTTAATGTGAAGGGTAAAACTTAAGGCCTTCCATTCACAAGGGTCATATCCACAGAGGGGAAAGAATGTATTTCAAGGGTGAGAAGAAAAGAGAGAGAAATGTGGCAGAGCATTCTCTGCCAAGTTACTTTCTCCTATTTATTGCAAGCTTAATCAAAACCCCACTGAGATAAATCATAACAGGTTATGGATATAACCCATTATAGTAGCCTTCAGAGTATTTGAAGGAAATTTAAAGGAAAACACACAATCAACACATGATTTAAAAAAAATTTAAAAGAAATAAGAAGTTTTTCATGGTACCTTTTGAACCAGTTGGCCGGTTTCATCCAAAGTATGTATGTTTGTAAAAGTTTCATAAAGATCAGTAGAAAGGAGCTCCCAATTAGTACCCCATGAAAAGAAAGACTGTACCACAAAACAGGTTCTCTATCCTGTTTGGCTACAGGCCCATCAATTATTACAGATAGCCCAAAACTGACAGTGCCTTGCCAGATGCAGCCACAGGGGCAACTCACTCTGCAAGTTGCTAAGGACCATGCAAGACAGTTGTGAGTAATATGTTACGGAAGTATGTGAGAAATTTATGGTGGCAAAATCACAGGAAACAAGTTTTCTTTGCCTTGCTTCTCTCAAACAATTTGGTTTTGTGATTAGCAATGGCTACTCAGAAGCAAGAACAGTCTTTTCAAGCCTAGTTCTCAGAAAAGTTCACACCCAACTTTATAAAGATTTCAGTGGGATTCCTCACAGTGAAAAACATGATTAAGTCTTTGTGGACTGAGGCTGTAATCTATTAAATCTATGTGTAAATATTTCCTCAAGTTCAAAGGGTTAGGCTGCGGCATAGCCCCACTGGTGACCAGCGGGCTATGGAAAGAGCTAGTTTTAGTGGTCTGAAGGCTAAGCTGTGCTACAGTTACATACCCACCCTCCTTTCTTTGAAAAAGATGATGCTACAGCACACTACTTTATCTGTTTACTAGGTGCGCACAGAGATGGGTGTTGGTTACTGTTTGTTGCATTTTTTTATTTTGGGAGACTTTGGCATTTGAAAATACAGCACAAGGAAAATTAGAATAGATTCTGCATAGTTTTGCAGTTTACACTGATAGAGACTCCTAAATAAAGCAGGCCTTGGTGTAATGATTAACTTCTTACTAGACACTATCTTCTCACTTGCATAGAACTTGACAACTTCCCTAAGTGTGAAGTCAGCCTGGTTTTCTTGTTCTTGAAAAATGCATCCCCATTGTACAACTATTTGTTTTAACTGATTCTTAGTCTTCCTATATCTTCCAAGACATTATTTTGCAATCAAGTGTGTTAATAAGAGAAAAGTCCCACTGAGAGTTATAGTAGAGTTCTTCACTGTAACCAGAGTACTTTTTTTTGCTACAAAGGTGGCAGTCTGGACTGAACTTTGTACTGGAGTTGCTGGTTTTGTGAATCGACAGAAAAGTGATACCTGCTTATAGAAGTTACAGAAATCAATGGCCCTAACTGTTCACTAGTTATTTGAAAAAGAAAATCAAACCCCATCACGCATCAGGCATATCTTATATATAAGGAATCCAAGTGAAACAAATGTCGGAAAAAAAAAGAGAAAAAACAGAAGGCAGAAGAAGCCAATTAATTAGTCAACAACTCTGTTATAAGGAGACAGTTTTGACAGTGGCAAGGTGCAGGATCTCTGCTGGTGCAGCATCTCCAACAGATAGGCTACTATCAGAAACTAGATTTTAGCTGCCAAGTAATTCTAATTCTGATTTGGTCTTGAGGCAATTCCAGGTTTCTTAAGGGACAAATAAAAGATGCCTCAGGAAATGTTTTTCCAGCTTAGGAACAGAAAGGGGTGAAATGGCTGTGCAGAATGAAACATCCCTTAAGGTCTTTCAGCAGGAGTGAGCTCACTTTTTCCTATAAAATGAAATCTAAATTTACCTACACTGCTAGAAATCAAAATGACTGCCAAGGAGATATCAGGTGTGCTCATGAAATCATTTTAGGAGCGTTTGCTGAGCATTCAACCCTACAGCACATATAAAAGGACTTTGCATTGACAAGGCAATAGATTTCGGTTTGCTAAGGTTAGTTTCATTCTGCTGAAGTCACTGGATTTAAAACTGCATGCCATGAGAATCAGATTAATCATTACCACTACTGAAGAGGATAAACTCAAAGACAAAAAAGTGCTGCAAGTACTTCAGAATGACAGATTTCTGAGGAAATCTGATCATCAACAACATATTGCAACAGCAATAAGTAATAAAATACCAACTTCGCCTGAAGCCCAAACATAAGGATCCAGATACACACTTCTTATTTTACCCCATTTAAGTAGTTATACATTCTCCATTCTCCATGTTGTATTCAGCACAAATCTGGCACTGGTAGCTGGAAGCAGCATGAAAGAAGTGAATGCATTGGCCATAGCAACAAATCACTTAAGTGCAATCTATTAAATTAAGGTTTTGTGATTTATTATGACTTGCAAACTCATCATCTATCACAGAAGGTGAATTTTTCATGAACAGACCTGAAGAATGGAAATGAGAAAATACCTCCAGCTTCTTCCAAAGTAACAGTCATTCCGGAATAAGTTCAAGTACTAATTAGAGTGGTAATGCTGCATAACGGAAGTCACAATATGATCAAGGCCAGTGTCTTTAGAAGTGAGTGGGAAGTGAATAAGAACAAAGAAGGGAGCTTTTAGAGTGCTCGATGGGCAAATTAAAATTCAGCATTAATGGGGAGGTATGCAGATGAAATTAGGATAGGTAGAAGCTGCCAGAGCAAAATCCTACTTCCTATTGTGCTCCTTATTTTAGAGAGATGAGAAATCAAGCAAAACTAAGGCTGAGGCACATGCTCACTCCAAGATCTGGCTGTACTAGCAGAAGCTGTTGTCTTCAGCTGCACACCTCTCCTCTCCCCCACCATCCATGTTGCGGCTTACTGCCCCTTCTAATCTGCTCCTGAGCTGCTTATATGCCCGTCAAAGCAAGCTGGGTTCCTTTGAGCAGTAACCCTTTTCTGACCCTCACATTGAGCTCCATGTAGGTAAGGAACAATTCTGCAAGCAGCTCAGCTAACAGCCGGGAGGCACCTTGTCGTGGTTTAAGCCCAGACGGCAATGAACACCACGCAGCCACTCGCTCACTCCTGCTCCCCAGCCCCAGTGGGATAAGGAGGAGAAAAATATAGAGAAAAGCTCGTGGGTCGAGACAAGGACAGGGAGGGATCACTCCCCACTTATGGTCACGGGCAAAAGACAGGCTCAACCTGGGGAAGAAACAAAATCAATTGAATTTACTATAAATCAATTCAAAACAAGGATACTGAGAAGTAAACCCAGATCTTAAAACCCCTTCCCCCACCCCTCCCTCCTTCCCGGCTCAACCCCACTCCCGGTTTTCTCTCCCTCCTCCCCCTGGCGGCGCAGGGGGACGGGGAATGGGGGTTGGGGTCAGTTCCTCACACCTTGTCTCTGCCGCTCCTTCCTCCTCAGGGGAGGACTCCTCACTCGTCCCCGGCTCCACCGTGGGGTCCCTCCCATGGGAGACAGTTCTCCACAAACTTCTCCAATGTGCGTCCTTCCCATGGGCTGCAGTTCTTCACGAACTGCTCCAGCGTGGGTCCCTTCCACGGGCTGCAGTCCTTCAGTCACAGCCTGCTCCAGCGCGGGCTTTCCCGTGGAGTCCCGGCCATCCTGGGGGGCATCCATCCCCCTGCTCCGGCGTGGGCTCCTCTCTCCCCGGGCTGCAGGTGGGCATCTGCTCCCCCGCTCCCCTCCGTGGGCTGGGGGGGGACAGCCTGCCATCTGGTCTCCCCACGGGCTGCGGGGGCATCCCCTCCTCCCCGCTCCTCCTCCCCTCCTTCCTCACTCCCCTCGTATCCGCACAGGGGTTCCTCTCCCATCCCGATCCCCCCACTCACTGCAGGTTCCCCTTCTCAAGTCTGTTCTCCCAGAGGCGCTACCGCCGTCGCTGACGGGCTCGGCCTGGGCCAGCGGCCGGTCCGACGTGGAGCCGGGGAAGCTTCTGGCAGCTTCTCACAGGAGCCGGCCCTGCAGCCCCTGCCCCGCTACCAAAACCCCGCCACACAAACCCAATACAGAACTACAGCATCTGGCAGGAGAGCCATAATGGCCTTCTAGCTGACATAGCCTGGAGCTGGAGAAGGAGCTGTGTCCATGGTCTGGCTCTCCACAATTAGTGGTGACTTCCGTGACTGCCATTGGCACAATTTCATATGCAAAAGATTCATAAAGCATCAGCCCTTAATGGTAGAAAAAGCAGTGTAAGAGCTTTACAAAAGAGAAATCCTTGAGCAAATCTGTACACCATAGCCCTTAAGTTAGGCCAACGTGTGATGTGGCTATAACTGGCAGAAGAAAAAAACCCAGCATTGCACCAAATGCAAAATAGGGTAACATTTGGCTAAAAGTAGCAGCAAATTGCAACAGCCTTCTCCCTGAAAATACAATTCTTATTACCTATCTGTGTCACATGTGAGGCCAGTAGCTGCTAGCAAAGAACTAATGAAAGAGAAATAGCAAACTGTAATAACAGTGTTGGGTGAAATCTTAGTTGTACATATAAACATTACAGTAAGGTGGCTCACCGCATGGCCATGTCAATGCTTTTGTCCAATTCCCAGAGCTTCAGTGTATCATCTGGTATATAAGAACGGGACATATATTTAGTGTTAAGAAATGTCCCTCCCTCAGACTAAAGCCAAATTGTCTTGGATGGTTCTTGACACACAGCAAGTCAGCTCGTGTGACAAAAAATGCTTTTATGCTGCTTGTTCAGTCATCACAGATGAAAGACAAGTCACTATGCTGATCTGTCTGAAATGCTGAGATGTAACTTCAAGTTACAGCGTACTACATAACACTACCCAAAGCTCCCAAGCCCCCAGAAAGCAAATTATTGTTGTCATTTGACACAGTCACAGAGAGGTTAAGTGAATCACCCCCAGCCAAAAAAAGGCAGAGTGATGATTAGGCTTCGGAAATGCCTGACTGTGAGCTTAACAAGAGGCACACTTAGATCTATATTATCTTGACAAATGAGCACATTGTTCCCAGGCTGCGCTGCAATGCATTTTAAAAGGTGCAACAGTAATAAAACCGTCATGGGACATCTCTCAGTAGGATATAGTTACAGCCCCAAATAATGTCACCTTCTCTGTAGTCCTTTTGGCCAACAGCGCCGGTGAAAATGTCCCTATCTGATCCCAGTGTGACCTCCGTGAGGGCTTGTTGACAAAGGTGGCAATACGATTTAGAGGACAGGATGTGTTCCAAGGGTCGATTTTAGGGTTGCTGCTGGCTGTGGGAGGAAGGAGGTATTCTCTGCAAAGGATATCTTGATATTGTGATTAGGATAAACAAATCAAGACATAAGCCTTGCAACACATAAACAGGCTATGAGGTTGTTATTTGCAGTGGATAAATTAAAGAACTCGGTGATTAATATAGGCTTTACAATTATTTACTCCAGCCTTTTGAGTAACACAGGTCACTGGACATCCATTAATTAATTTGCTTCAAGCCCAATAGATGTTGCTAAATTAAAGCATGTCTATCAAATAAAAAATCCAATGTTGATTTAATTCTTTTTAGTGATGGGCAATCTTTGATAGATTATTTCAACAGTTAATATGCACACAGATAACTAATGAGAGCATTATTTATGGTCTGAATTAGTTTAGCTTCATGTCCCAGCCACTGAATCTCATTATACCTTCAACAGCTAGATTTGGCATTTATAAATTATGATCAAGGGGCCTTTGATCATTTAAATAGATCAAGCTTTTAGGATGATTAAGCAATCTATAATAAGTTTTGTGGTTTTCATCTATAATATGGACATAGTATTCTAGTAGTTGTTTTATCAGCAACCTTTAGGAAAATACTATGAAAATGTTATTTCTATTTTCTTGTCCCCTGTTTGCACACAAAGATTACCAGAATGATCTCCAAATTTCTTTCTACATTTCTGTTTCCTAAACAATATTGTGCAGGTGTAGAATCACAGAATGGTTTGGGTTGGAAGGGACTTTTAAAGGTCATCTAGTTCCAACCCCCCTGCCATGGGCAGGGACACCTTCCACTAGCCCAGGTTGCTCCAAGCCCCATCCAACCTGGCCTGAACACTTCAAGGGATGGGGCAGCCACAGCCTCTCTGGGCAACCTGTTCCAGTGCCTCACCACCTGCACAGGGAAGAACTTCTGCCTTCCATCTAATCTAAATCTCCCCTCTTTCAGTTTAAAGCCATTACCCCTTGTCCTATCACTACCTGCCCTTGTAAAAAGTCCCTCTCCAGCTTTCTTGTAGGCCTTCGTGCCTGGAATCATAGTCTTACTTCTGACTAGGGTAGCTCTGCAGACATTCCCTATGTGATCAAGCTGTTGATCTCCCACTAATTCACTGTGTGCCTGCTCGTGTGTCCAGTTGGCGTTCCCATTGGACATATAAGTATGTGTTAAGCCTTTTCAGCTGAGCGCCGTTTTTAACTGACATGCTGTAGCTGAGAAGTGATAGATTTTTAAACAATCCTTTAGCTGTAATTGGCTTTGTGAGTTCTGCTAGCCTCTTCCTGAAAGAAAAGAAGTGAACTTGCAAATAGGCAGTAGAAGGTATGCATTTTTAGAGAAAACTGTCTTTATATATGCACATATTTTTAAATAAAGTCATTAAACTACACTTGTAAGTACTGTCAACACTTTTGGACAAGAAAACATGGCATAGCTATTCTACTAAAAAGTAGACATTATGTTTAAAAAACTTGGTCTTGTAACACATTAACTGAAAACTCTTTGTTTTCAGGAAAGCAGCTCATAGGCAGACATTAGACTAACGAAGCTGAAGGAACCACAGAAACAAGTGTGATGTGATGTGCCATCAAAACAGCTGGACTGTGATGATATATGAACAGCTGGGGAGGGCAGAAAAAATGTGAGGCAGACTGCTGGTCCAAGCTCGGTATGAGTCTTGCCCAGAAGACTCCAGGCAGTAGGAATGTGGGGACATTTAGACAGAAATCACAACTAAATTTACAGTAAGACAATTTAAATAACCATGTGGGTCATGAGGGTCTTCAGCTGACTGACACCAGGCTACCACCACTAGACTCTCATGGACAGTTAGCCATCTACAGCGCAGCAGCCACTCAACAGAAACATTCATCCTGGAATAAACCAGTTTTAGCTGTTGCTGAACAGTGATTACTCGACAGAAAGGACAGCTAACCGGCTACTGCAAACATATCTTAATGTGCACCGTCGCCCTCTCAGTAGCTGCTTGCCCAGGAAGAAGGTGTTGGGAGTGTGCTTGTATGTGCACGGGGAGGGCATTGACAATGATGAGTGTCATCAGGCTTGTCTAATAAATACTCCTGTCACTTTTAATCCCTTCTTCCATTTTGCAATACCCTCAGGCCAAATTCTCAAATCCCTCTCACCGCACTTCAGTGTCCCACATCCCCTCTCTCCTGCTACTGCAAAGTAACACATCTTCAACATCCTTTCTCTTCCCTAGCACAACAATCCTCCAGCCTGTACCTCTTCTCTTCCCTGTGCCCCATCCCCAAACCTCTGCTGCCAAACTACCAACCTTTTCTCTCACAAGAAGGCCCTTTATCCAAAGCCACGTGAGTGCTCCTGGGTGTCCTTCTCCTGCATCTCCATGCCATAGTTTTTAATCCTTCCCCCTGGTATCCCTTTCCTATGTTTTGGCCTGCTCACACTTGGCAGGTCAGGTTGCATAAGACTACTTTAAAAGATGGAGAGAGAGTGGCTGAAAGATTGACTTCTCAGAGCAGGCTATGACAGCTCAGTTAGTAGCATGTTTGCTTTCCTGCTGACAGGATAACAGCTTGAGATGGTCTGAGGGGAATCTTCTGCAGCTAAATCTTAAATCTTCTAAAATTAATGCTTAAAAGAGCTCCTTCTTCACGTGAAGAACAAAATTTAAGCTAGACAACAAGTGAGGCCTTACTTATTTCTTATTTAGCATTTCTCAACAGCTGAGCGATGTTTCTCCAGGGACTGACAACCCTGAAGGAACAAATGGCCTGGCGCCTTATCTGCTTTTAGCCCAGACCTCTTGCCAGATGCGCAATAGGATGGCAAAAGAGATCAGAAGCTAATTCAGCAGAAATGTACTAAATTCAGGAAGAAATATGGAATTGATCCCATACAAGTCCATAGCCGTAAAAACATTTATGTGCCCAGTTTTATGAGCTGCTGTGCAATGGTATCATTAAGCACCATCTGAGGACTGTGAAGGCTGTGCCACAGATGATTTACATCACACTTTTCACAACTGCCTGAAGTAGAGGACAGAAAATACGCCCTGTAAAATCCAAGGACATTTCGGGTTGGAGAGTATTAAAAATATGAATATGTCCGTGTATGAAGAGCAGTGTCAATATTTGAGGAAAGTATAGCTGAGAAGACAGAGGTAGTGAGCAAAGCCCGGATAATGTGGTAGAGTCATCAGACTGTCAGGCAAATGTGTAGTGTTGAACATCTTCTCTGCTCAATACATTACAAGCCTCTGCAGAGGAAAAAGAAAAAAAAAAAGGGAGACAAAACTGATTCTGGAAAAAAAACCCTAAAATGTATTTTGGGGATATTAAATCAAGTATCAGTTTTAAATATGTGAACAACATTTATTGTGGACTGCCTCATTGCAGGGACTTGTGGTATTTAATGTTTTTGTTTCTAGTGGGGAAGAAACACTCTAGAAAAGCATCAGAAAAAAAAAAAAAGAAGAGTAGAAATTTCATTTTTGAGTTTGGGAAGTGTTTCTATATATGAAACTTGTTTGTCCATATTAAACCTGACAGTTGGTAGAAAACAAGTGCAAAATTACTTTAAAACAGAGATTTCACACCCTTGTCAGTGTTGTACTTTGATGCCTTATTACTCAATCTTGCTTTCATATTATAGTTAAAAATTGAGATTATGTTCATTGATATATCTTAAAGGAGGCTTGATTTTCAGTTTCTTTGTTGTGATTGAGTAAATGTGCAAAACAAGATAACATTACAAAATATTTCTTTCTTAAGGTTGAAGGTCTGCTTAGATTCTGTGAAAGTGTTATTTGCCAGCCATTTATTTTTCTACCCTAGGTTTCCCTAATACCTCTCAGCTGTTCTGTTTACTGTATGTGCTAATTCATTTTAATAAGTATATACTAAATTAAGCATTGACGATGCCTTAGAGGGTTGCTTGGATACAAAGGCATGGTTTGCCCCAGGTAAATGAAAAATGGTATCAGTTCTTTTCAACGCTGCAGCGTGTATGTATGCATTTATCAATTGACATTATAAAGTTTTCCTTAAGCTAAGGTGTGGGTGTACACCTAGCATATGGAAAAACAAGTAGACGTGCTTGTGATTTCTGTCCTTTGAATGCGTGCTTCAGGCAACTTGCCTATAAAATAGAACAAAGTGCAGCTTGAATATATACTTTATTTAGGAAAGATCAGTTAGAGGAAAAAAAGCCGCAAATGTTCACAGCTTGGCTCTGCCTTTAGACAATTGGTAAGTAGAGAAGAAAAGGAGAAAAGAAATCCTAGAGGTTTTCAGAAAGGACGTTCATGGTGTCTAACTCGGTCTGATGACTCCTACCTCCCCAGTTTCCCTCTAGTCAAAGGAGAGAAAGTGTCTTCTCCAGGGAATGTGTCTCAGCAGCTGAGCTCTGTGTGACCTGGGACCCAAAAGACCTCAGGGTCTCCGTCACCATCTTCTAGGACCACACTTCTCCTGATGGCTTGGCAGTTGGAAACACGGACTCAGCAGTAAGAAGATCCTGTTCCAGTTCAGCTTCAGGCAAGGCAGCAAGCAATGCTGGTTGAAGGTCAAGGCTACGTGCATCCCTGCGAAGAACAAGCGTGGTTTTGGAAGCCATTTGGCTCCTCGGCAATTGCACAGTGAGCTGCACAAGATCGAGGCAAGGCAGCACCAGCGAGGCTTTGAAGACAGGGCCAGAGATCCGCGTGTGCCTGCAAAAGCCTGAGCCAGTCAGCTGAGGACACTGGGTTGTTTCTTTCGGGGTTATCAGCCCCATACATCCCCACGTCCCTCAGAAGAAGCCCAAGAAGGATTGCTAACACAGAATAAATGTTATATTGGCAGGAAGGTACAACACAGGTCACAAACCAGCAGGCACATCAGTTGCACTGGAAACATGCTGGCTAGTACTTTGGTGAGCTCTGTCAGCCAAGCCATTACATGAGGAGTACAATAGTATTTGCAGAGAGGAGAACCCTCTACACACACCCCCCATCTCCCCACAGTGTTGCCTACTCAGAGAAGAGAAATCATGGCAGATGTGATCTTCTGCTTTTCCCTCATGTGTTTTCACGATCTCCAAGAGCCACAACAGACAGGGATTCACTATGTCTGCCATGCGGCCCTGTCAACCCACCTTCATGAATGACCATGGTCTGAGGGTGCATTTCTGACCCTCAAGTGCAGAATATTCTGCATTTTTTTTTTTTTTTTGCTCTGCTCCCCACAAATGATCTGGCATCACATTAGGGAAAAAGATGACACTTCACATGGGTGTTGTAGGGTACAGAGCAACCTCTGTGACAAGATGGAAACAGTTGGGGGAGATTCATGAGAGCACAGGAGCAGAGCATTATGGCAAGGTTAAGGAACAGAGAGAGAGAGAGAAGTCCCTCTCACCACCATCTCTCAGCACTTCAGGATTTCAGCCCTTTTCTGGAACAGCTGATTGATCATCTGCTGTACTGAGACCATTTGAGGGACAGAATGAAGATAAATGTCTCTTGCATCCGGCACTCCAGACAGTTGTGGACCCATGGTGGCAGCCCACGGTGACTGAGCATCTCCAATAGCCCACCATACTTGTTCAGACTGGCCGGGAGCATACCAGGACACATCGGCTGGAGACCTAATGGAGTTGGCACTTCATCAACTCCCTTGAATTCTCCATGTACTTGCCAAAGACAGCTTGAAGCAGCAGCTGGTTCTTAATCTACTCAGATCGGACAATTAGAGACAGAACAAGGAAGTAGCATAGCATTGTACCTCTGACATAGAAGGCAAAAATTATCTTGTTCTCTCTCACTTTCTCTATCCGCACTCCTTTTTGCCTTCAGACTAATCTGCAAACTGCTGAAGAGCTGTACAGGTCACTCCAGCTGCCCCAGGCTCATGGGATCCATAGCCAATATGCCATCCTGCGTGGTGCTCTCCCGCAAGCACGGTCTGGTACACGGTCTGCCTGGGACAGGACCTGCCAAAGGATGAGCACAGCCTGAGCTCTGCACACACAGCTGCTGTGTTGGAGAAAAGCATGACTGAGGACACTGTGTCGTGGCAACAGTGCAGTGATAAGATCACTAGCTCCTTAAGTAGCTCACTTGTATGCTCTCAAATAACTACTTTGTTCAGTTAATTAAATATTCTTGTTTGAAGTGGTGTGCTTTTTTTGTTTCCTTAGGAATTTCTGAGGTCCTTCTTATCTCATTTTTGCCCCTCCTTGGCCTGGAGCAGTGTAGAGGGTCGATGTCTCTCTTGTGAACAGAGGGCAGAGGGTCCAGGATCCAGTGCATAGGTAGTACCGAAGGAATACCTCTGTGGAGAAGGGAGCAATGGAAATGGATATCCACCATGGCTCCATCCTGCCAGGCTTCGACCCTGTGGCCGTCGGGGCCCCAGGAGACCTTAACGCACCAAGCAAGGGCTTAACTACACGGGGGATGCAGACAGGGCCACAGCACACACGGGTCCCTTCATAGTGCTTAGCATTTGTGCCACACAGTGGAACAGGGTCCAACGTCGGCAATGTGTGCCTAAACGGCCAGTCAGCACAGTCTGCTCATCAACCGGCTTTGCCATGTCAGGAGGCTTTAGCTTCCCATACCGCCGGTTCGTACTCCCCGACGGACTACAGGCAGGCAGGCTCAAAGCTGAAGCTTTGGAATTCAGGCTCCACTGGGAAGGAAGTAGCTCCAGTTAACATTTGTTTTTCCACATTTCTGTTTACTTTCTTTAATTAAAATAGGAGATTACTCACAAAAACTACTGCAGCAGCCCCAAATAAAGCAAATTAGATTCTTTCAGAAATTAAGGTCTGCAGAAAGCCCACAGTCTAACTCATCTTACGTTCACAGACTGAACTCATCCATGGATGTATCTCGCAACTCTTCCAAAGGCTCCTCTAACGAAGCAAAGTGGGGGGGTAGCACCCAGCTGCTGGAGGCAGTGTTCCTGGGGAATGACAGGGGCTGTGGTCCCCAGGGAAGGTACGACCAGGCTGGGTCACTGGGTGCAATTTTGGTTACACTGTTCATCCTCCACTCCGTGGCTGCATTTGGCTTTACAGACTCTCCTTGAGCAGCCAGGGACCTGGGGCAGGGTATTCACATGCCTCTTCCAGAAGCCGTAGGGCCAAAGCCCTTTTAACATTGGCCATCTGGGGCAGGAGGTGGGGGGCACAGGGACAGGTCAGGGGATGCGTTTGGGGTCTCTTCCTCAACTTTAATGTCTAAGTCCACATCTGGTTTGAGGCAGGCCTGAGGGATGCAGTTTTGCCTGGTGGTTGCTTGTGAGGCACAACACCCAGTAAATGGCACAAGGTCTGTGGGGCCCTGGATGGCCATGGGGACAAGCAGCCTCATGTCTGCGTCACTTCGCAGAGGCTGATTAAATTCCTGTACAAGAACTCTACAGTTTCTTGCTGTAGTTCCTGAGCAGTCAGTTTTACAACTTTATATAGTCCAATAGCAGCCTGTAAGAAATGTAACAAAAAAAATTTGATACTTGCCCTGCTATTCTTATCCGCTAATGGGTTAAATGCATGATTTATAATTATTACAAATAAGGTCAAGCACAGGGGAGGAGTGACCTCTATAATAAAAGCTTCATAACAAAAACTTTCAAGAGCTTCATAGTAGAAGTGTTGTGGCTACCCTATAAAAGTAAGTATTTAAGACTGAAAGTCTCCCGAGTTTCAGTGCTCAGAAGTTCATTGCTCAGAAGGCAGGCTTTGGGTGCTGTTTCCAGCAAGTATTTTGACTACAAAAGACATTTCCTGCCCTGCCTCTCTTGCTGAAGATTAAGACATCATTTTCAAAGTGGCCTTGTAATACACCACAGCACCAGAGGTTAAGCGGTAAATAATGAGATGTCTTCTGGATGGGAACTTGGCTGTGGTATTCTGTTTACAAAGATCTGACCCTTTTTGTACAATTCTTCATGGGATGTGTCACTTTTTGGCAAATTGTCCTTGCCCTAAATTCTCATTGTAGAAACAGCATATGGCCGTGACTTTACAGCTGCAGGTCCCCAGCTGAGGGGACCTGCGAAGAGGCTTGTGGTGCACCCGCCGGCGGGTCCCTGTCAGCCCTGGCACCCGAAAGCCATGGCAGCTCGGACCCCCGGTCACTTTTTGAAGGCCTCACCTGCGCTCCCAGTTTTCACTATTTTCCTTTTTATTTTTTTTTTTTAACTTTGAAACTATGCAACCAAATATAAAAATAACCATCTTCTGTGGAAAAAAACCCCAAACCAACCCAAACCCGCAACGGTTCCCTGCCGCTTTCCGGCAGCGCGCCCTCCGCCGGCGTCGCAGCCCCCGGGGCGGGGCGGGGCCGGGAGGGGCGGGGCCGGGCGGGGCGGGGCGGAGCCGCCTCCGCACGTTGCTCCTTTGCTGCCACCTGGCGCGAGAGGCGAGGCGGGGCGGGGCCAGGCCGCGGCGGGGGCGGGGCGGGGCGAGGCCGGGGCGGGGCGGGGCCAGGCGGGGGGCGGGGCCAGGCCATGGCGGGGCGGGGCCAGGCCGCGGCGCGGCGCGGGCGGGCGGCGGCGGCGTGGGCCGTTCGGGTGTGCGGGCAGCTCTTGCGGTCCGCCCGCGCGTTCCGGCGGTCCTGTTCGAGGGCCCTGAAGGACGTGGGTTAAAGCCCGGCAGTCCGAAAGCCTCCCCAGGTTTTCTGCAGCGCCCGCTTGTCGCCGCGCGGGGCTCGGAGCGGGCTGGTGGTCTGCGGAACTGACGCGCTCTCCGCCTTTGAAGATTCACCCCGGCTTGTCCCGAAGAGGACGGGACGCTCCCCTCTGTCACCCGCTTCAAAACGCCACCGACCCCGAACGGCGCAGCGGGGACGCCGGTGCTGGTGGTGCGCGGACTCCCGGCGCGGTTCCCGGCCGGTTCTGCCGGCCCTGCTGGCCAACCTTGGGGTGCCCGAGTCAGAGCCCCGCACCGTGGCCCCGGCGCCCGCCGCGCCTCCCCCGCGTCTCCCCGCCCGCGTCCCCCGTCTCCTCCTCGGCCTCGAGGGTCCCCGGGCCCAGCCGGGGACCGGCGGCCGCCGCCCAGCGCCCGGGGGGGGGCCCTGCCGCTGCCCTAAACCAGCGGTGCGGCTGGGGCTGCCTTCTCCTCCCCCGGGCCGGGAAGGATGCCTTCTGGTTTTTTCTGGAAAATACATAGCTGCGAGGCTAAGGTCAGGACTTAAACACGAGGGTATTTGTTTAGAAAGAGCCTGTCGAAGAGGGACACAGCTCCTCTCCTGCAGAGTGAGTCGCCGGAGTAAATGACAGCAGCGGCACTCTGCGCATCGCTTCAACGCTTTTCAAGAACGTTGCTATTAACAAATCTGTTCTCCCATTTAAACTGAACTCAGTGCTGGGAATCATTCAGGAATGGAAGATGCAGTGGGAGCTCGCTTTGCAAGTAGATACGGTAATACCGCTTAAGAAGATGTAGCAGGCGGAAGGCTGGTGTGGGACATGCGTGACACAAATCTGCGGAATTTAAATTCCCTTACCATTTCATTAAAAAAAAAAGCTTTTAAAGCAGTTACTTGAACATCTTTAGTGTTTATTTGTTGGTAGAACTGAAATGAGATCTGAAGCTCCCAAGGAGTCCCTAAAATCTTGTCATTTATCCCACACGCCTGAGGCTAGAGCGTGCACAATGAGTGTCTGTCATTTTTGTGGACTTTGCTGTGATAAATATAATGGCCCCAGCTCTCGTTTCTATTAATGCCATATTAGTGTCAAGAGGTCATAAAGTAAATTCTGTTTCCTATCAAGGTTTAGGAGCGTGGAAAATAGCAAAGCAATCACAGACAGCACATGGTAATTGTCTCCCTGTTTTCTGAAGAAAAACACAAAATGGAGAAGAAAAAGGTGGATTTGCTGAATTCTGATCATTACGCTGGAAACAAGTACAATGCTGTATTTACTCAGAGCATTTAAGGATAGATGATATCACTAGAGCATGTAATCTAAGCTCCTGCACATCACAAGCCATTAACGTTCACACAGTCGTTCCTTTATCAGCCTTCATCACTTGAGTTTGACTAATGCTTATTTTCAGAAAGCCAGTTACTGTGCTTTTGAATGCTGAAAGAAATGAAGAATTTGCTGCCTTTATTAGCAGCTTGTTCCAGTGACTAATCTCAGTCTTAAAATGCATGACTTTTCTGCAGTTTGAAGCAGTCTAGCTTCCCTTTCTGTGTTGCCTGTTACACTTTTCCTTGCTAGATTAAGAAGCCTATTAATTCCCAGTATTTCCTCCCTGGGAAAATACTGATATATTGTAATCAGATGACATGCCAGTTTGTTGAGTTTGAGGGAGGGTGGGCTGTGTGGGGATTTTTTTTTTACAAACTAAACAGATTAAATTATTTTTATGATCATCTGTGAGGTGTTTTCTGAAGTTTAATGTAACTTGCATGACTCTAAATTTGCTGGTGTCTTTTAAAGACTATAAATTGTTCATCAAAAATATCAGGAAAGTTTTTTTTAAGCCTAATTATACCTAAACTTACTTTCTTAGCTATTTTACATGTAAATACTTGTTTAAAGTTGTTTTTTCTTTTCATGATTCTTTTCATTCCATCAGAATATTCTGATTTGTTGGTGCTGAGATGATTTCCAAACTGGGCTATTTTAGGGAGAAATTAGTAAATGGATTGGACAATTCATTGTAGAATGGCTTTTTTAAAATTTTTGGTTTCTCAAATTTTTTTTTCTTTCTCGTGCAGACAGCATTTATCCAAAGAAAGCAATAGTAGTATTAATAGCAGTGGAGCTACATGAACCCAACATGGCACAAGAGAAGCCTACTTCTAGAAGGAAACTGCTGTCAAGATTTTATGGAAGATAACATCTACAGGTGGTGAGGAGTATCCTTTGTCCTCTCTACTCCCAACTAGGATGTCCACTAGTACCCTGGCTACTCCATTTTCACTCTCTCTGACTAGCTGTACTCTGCCAGTTAGCATCAGACTCCAGTAACTGATCCTTTATTAGTGCTTTGAAAATCCATTTAAGTAAATCTTGAACTGCCCTGTGTCTTCTCTAGGTGGATAAACACAGCAGATGCTTAATTAATGTTTCAAGAATAGGAACAGCAGATTTTTTCCAACCCCAAATATACTAAATGATGTTACTTTCCTCGTTCGAGTTACCCAGCATGGACTGAAACCAGGCAGGAGCAAAGATGCCTTCAGCAATGTTTCCGTTTGGGCATTGCCTATGTTGGTGGGCTGGAGCAGGGAAAAGAGGCAGTTGCAGCCTTGGAGAAGAAGATATTTTCTCATGTCACTTTTCATGTTGTGACAGTTCATCCTGATTTTTACCACAAATTTTCATTCTCGAATTGTACTTTTTTCTTCCTATATGAATCTAATATGGTTTCCCCCCACACCAGTATTCAGAAATATGTCCCAAGTGCTTATGCCACAAATCCTCATGCAGTCCTTGCAAATAAATGGCAATTTGTTCTCTAGAGAGAAGCCTGAGTGACTATGTACTTTTGTAAGATCTGGTTTACCTGTCTCGACTTACGTTCAACGAATGTACTGCTCACCCTCCCTGGCATACTATGACTGATTATGCATTATTGAAATTAAATTACATCTGCAATATTTTGTAGTGGGTTTGATCTGTTGATTTTTCTTTTTTTCTAAAGCATTAACAAGATCTGTGTATTACTACAACTCTGAGTGGGGTATTTTTTGTAATTTGAATGAAAAACAACAAATAAAATGAGAAAAATGTATTCTATGATTCAGCATTCTTGACGTTTTTATTTATTCATTTATGCCTCTGCTTGTCTTGTACCTTGTAATGTGTCTCCTGGCCATTAATTAAAATTACTGAAGTTCCTCTGTGTTGAGATGGGAACCTTGTTTACTTTCATCATGTATTTTCCCCCTCGCTGTATTATAAATCCCTGGGGTTACTTGTAGCTTCTCTTCACTTGCTTCTTCTTCACTTGCATATTATGTGGCAGCACTGGCAGTGGGAAAATGGAGGGAGGGTGCTGAGGAACCCTCCATACCCTGGCTGGGAGCTTGCTCATCCTGCTTTCCAGCAGCTCTTTTGGCCTAAGAAGAAGCTGTATTAAATCTGTTCTTTGTCGGATGGGGGACAGGTTTTTTATTCCCCATAAGCACTCTGCAAGTGGCTTTCAGTGCAGACTACTTCAAATCTCCCCTCCTCTCTACCCCCAGCTAAAATCCAGTTTGGGGTTTAAAAGGACTAGATCCTTCCAACATTTTTGCTGGCCTCCATGTGAACTGGTCTCTTAAGAGGGCCAAGACATCGCTGAGTACTGACCTATTGGTTTTTCAGAGGCATTGCCTAGGAGCAGCTCAACGTTTACGCTGAGTAGCCCTGGAGTCAGTTTGGGCTGGGGAGGAGAAGGTCCTGCTCCGTCCCAGGAGCCGGCCGTGGCCACCTTCAGCACCGCTTTCACGTGGAATTCTGCCTGTCTCCTGGAGCGTTCTCTCCCTACCCCGGCTCTTCTCCTGTTCCTCCCCGCAGGCTGGCTCCCCTCCTTCCTCAGCACGACCCAGATTTCTTCCTCAATACCTTTTTGCGTCATGGACACTAGACGGGAAAGCACAAAGATCCCCAAACAGACTCCCCGGCTTCCAGGTAGCAAAAGCTCCTCAGTTCCTTCCCAGTCTCTTCAAAGCCGGGAGAATCAAGTAGAGGGAAAATCCTGGTCTCCCATCCTGCCCCGTGCTGGGCCCTACATGGTTGCTGTGCCCTGGAGCTCCCAAAATCCAGCCAGCTTGAGCTGCCCCTTGCGCAAATGCCTTCTGTTTTGTTTTCCACACATGGCTCATGCAGAGCCGAGCTTTATTCCAGACATACCATGGAGTTCCTCAGCGCTACGGTGCTGGTGAAATGATTCTCACATTTTTTAAAATACAAACAAAATGTGTTTTCTTCCTAGGCCCGCTTACAGAGATGAATTCTTTTGCCTAAAAATGTCCTGCCAGATAATTTCACCAGATGCTGACAATCAGCGTGGAAAATTTGAGATTGAATTGCATTAACTTGTGTAAAGGGAATTTATCATTTACACACACACGTGTGTGTGTGTGTGTGTGTGTTTGCACACAAATGCAAGCCTGATATGCATAGTTGGTATAGCAGATGAAGCTGAAGGGAGGAAATGAAATTAAAATTAAAGCAAATTGAATAGCACAAGCACAGTGCAAGGAAATATTTGCAAAACTATACGACAACCTGAAATCCCCACAACTCTCTGAAAAAGAGTGAAATCAACACCACTGAAGAAAATTCTTGAATTTGGTGCTTTGTATTGCACCAACTGCTGATAGATTGTTTTGATGCCTTTTTTGCAAGCACTGTCTACAGGAAAACGTAGATTCCTTTGTTACAGCAACGTGCACTGACGGTCCAGATGTACCAACGCAGTCCCGAATGTAGTTTCCTTCTCACCTCATTTTATAGGAGTCGTAGCTCTCATTGCACCTGCCTTGCAGGTGCAGTTGCCTCCACTCATGTGGTGTAATGTATTTTGTTGTCAGGCAATGGCTGCTCAGCCTCAGAGGTTAGGAAGACCTGAATTTTCTCCTCTGCACCACTGCAGCATGCTGACAACATCTGGAACAAAACCCCCGTGGCAAGGGGACAAAGCCGGGGCCAGAGTATTCTTGGCTGAGAAGAAGCAGGCGCAGAAAAGAGATCCAGTGACTCCACAGGCTGATCACACTTTGCTTTTGAGAAAGCATTTCCACCCTCACCTACGCAGACACACTTCACAGCCCGTTATTCCCAAATATATCTGTTTGCTGTGATGGAGAGCTGTGACTCTGGAAAGGGAAATGTGCTATTGCGAATGAAATCTGTTCAGGAGTTTCTTACCGCTTGCAGGGAAAACGTACTCAGATAGAGCAATGGGTGGCAGTATGAACTTCTGGAACGCCGTTTTCGGAAGCGCTGGCTGAGCCTGTTCCACGCAGCAGCTGCGCTCCGCCACGAGCCAGGCAGCCCCGCAGCCCAGCTGCGCTGCGTGAGGGTGCAGCGACTTGGCGGCACGCCGCCCGCCTTTGGAAGGACACCCGGGAGGGCAGGCTGGGAAGGAGATGCGATGTATTCCTGTCGTTCCTCACGCTTTTCAGAACAGCAAAATGGGACCGCCGAATGCTTCTTCCCTCCCGTTTGACATATAGCCAGAAAGAACGGAAGAATTTAGTGCCTCCCCAGACTGTCCCTCCGCACGGTATTCAAAGGCATCCTTCAATCTACCTGCTTCTGTGTTTCCTTCTTGACCAAGAAGGGCGGGAGAAGCACATTTGTACTGGTTCATTATACTGGTTATACTGGTTCATTTAGCTAAATGTGAGAAACAGCGAGGTTCCTTCCAGAATAAGGTAAAATGAAGTAAAAAGGGTCAAAGGAGGTTTGGTTTTAAGCAGAGCTGCACAGGGAGGGAACTCCCAGCACCCCGGTAGTGTCTGTTTAGAGCAAAAGGGAAGAACAGTTACACCTTTTGAGAGCTTCAGAAAGGGGGGGCAGATCAGCAGAGAGAGCAGGGTGGTGTGACAGGGGCTGAAAGGGCTCTCAGCCCCTCTTCTGCCTCCTGAAATCCAGATCTCCCTGGGGACGCGTAAGTTAATGCAAGGAGAATTACAGCAAGTTAGATCCTATTTTGATTATAATCACCTTTCATTTTTAGCTACTGGAAATAAGCTTGTGACTGAAAAGCAGCTATTGTTCCCTCCTATCCATCTCTGACATCTCCCACCCACCACCCCAGGAATGATTTCCCCCATATATTTTACCTTGCGAACTACACCCTATCATGAATTGACTCAGAGTTATCGCTCATCTTGTCCCTGAACTCACCTAACCTTTCTTGACAGGTGAAAATACAACAGCAGCTTCACCGGAAGCCTTTAATCTTTCTTCAAAAAAGTCAGTGGTCCCAGTGTAGCATCTGACACTGGATAACAAGACAGATCATGACAGAAGATATTTACAGATACTCCATTTGTGACAATAAAGACAAATACTAAGCAGCTCACGGGCCAGCTATTCCGTCTGCTTTCCAGAAGAGAAAAGTTTGGTCCCAGAAAGAAGCCAAGGAAGGGTCACAATCCGTTAGGTCTCACAAGGTAAATGCCGTCCAAGTGAAACACATCACAGATGGCAAACGTGCCCCAGAGGCTTCCTACAACAAGTCTTTCAAGCGGCCATGAAGTGCTGCTGTCTGCTCCTCCGGTCTTCCTCTGCACGAACCCCATCCTTTCCTTGTATCACCTCCTCCTCCTCCGAAACAGTTAATTTGAGCGAGAACTGTGTAATCCCTGACTTACAACAGCTTTTTGATTACACTTACTTTGATATTTGGAGACAAGCGAGCTGGGAAATGCCAGGCACAGGGCACCTGCCCTCTACATGTGCTGTCACAGCTGGTACACACGTGGCCTTAAATGACCCTTCTGACTGAAGGGAGAGAGAGTCACGTTTATCTCCAGGTATTAGCCTTTTTTTTTTCCTTTGGTTACTACATTCAGAATGTAAAATCTGATGGAGTATTACAGCTTCTTACTAATTATTACAAATGAGGATGTTCTTGTAAATTTTGTTTATTCCATGTCACATTAAGTAAATCAATTGATAAAATGTATTCTGGAAAGATTATCTTGGGAGGATCTGAGTGGAGGAATAAAAGATCTTGAATTTGTTATATGGCAGTTTGCCTCAAAATGGTACAAATACCTGTCCTAATTCAGGCTGGAAGGTGTCAAAATGCATGAATTAGCTCGTCTGATGCACAGACTGTTTGCTTTCTGGCACAATGCATGTGTGTAATCGATTCGGGATCTGGCTGTAGAAACAGATACGTAGTCTGAATTAGCCCAAAAATGCCTTTTCAACCTGAAGCAGAATTATGGTAAAATCCTGTTTCAAATCAGCTAAAGTTATCATGTATTCCTAATCAGCAAAGAATACAGAACGTAGCGTTTATGTTTGTTTTGGTCTATAGGTTTGCCCTTTCCTTGGCCCTATTCTCCTCATCCTTCTTTTCAGCTTCCTCTTTCCATGACTTAGGCAAGCAAATGGTATTATCCTGAGACACATACATGCACAAACCAAACCAAATACAAATTTTTGCCCTTTAAAAAAAGTAAATGTATATAAAATTTACAGATGATCCTCTTTTATTTCTGTATGGATAAATATATACATATTATATATATACATATACATATACATATGTGTGTATATATATACATACACACATACAAAGCCACATAAACTCATACAAATATATAAATATAAACATTCATAAAATTCTAAATACCAGCTTTTTTTCTAAGATGTTGTCAATGCTTCATAAATTTATAAATATTTTACAAAATTTACTTTGACATCTTCAAATCCCAAAGCATAACATTCATCTGCTTCCCTTACTGTTCACTCATGATTTATTTCCTATCTGGCAAAACTGATTTATCACCTCTATTATGATTGGGTTTATGTCACTTTTTAATACTTAGAATCCTTGATTTTTACCAAAGCTAATTTCCTTTTTAAATTTGTTTGAAGCAGTCTATTATCATATACTCCTCAAGGATCTGCATTTAAATTGATTTGTCATTATTTTCCATTCCATTGACCTAAGCCTGTCCTCCTCAAATATTTCAGTGCCAAGCTTGGCAGCGAGCGTGATGAGGTTCATTTGCAAGGAGGTGAAGCAAGTATGGCAACGATAGGTGGCACAGCCCTTCTGACAAGCAAGCCCCTCTGTGTTTTTATGGATTGTCTAAATAGCTCACACCTATGCAGGCGAGTTAGTGCGGGTCATGAAGAATACAATAACCACGCTATAGCCACAAGGACTTTCTGGGAGATTTTGGCTGAGCGTGTTAATTACTTCTATGCCTGGTCAGGCTCTGAGCTTCCATGCAGCGGTAAAGGCGGAGATGATGTTTCTGCGGAGCAGAAACTTTCTTCCGCTTTTTCCCTTAATTGCAACATCTCAAGCAGCCCGGTGCCTGCTAGTAATAAAAAGGGATATGAACCTCGTATCGAGGAAGGAGCATTGCTGACTCAGCCGCTCTCACCAATTTTCGATCATTCCTTTATTTAGTATTAAGGACTTTTACTGAAGAACGGTCCAGCTTCGTTCCTTTGTGATCTGACAGACCAGTAATACACAGGCAAAGCAGCGGAGATCCAGCCGTGACCCTGAGCCCTCACGTCCCCCGGTGCTGAGGCCAGCTGAGGTACATGGGAGCAGGGCGATGCTGGGGGACCAGCCCTGGCCGCGGTCCAGCCTCACCTCTCGCATCCACCCGCCTGGTCACCTTCTCCTTCTGGGAAGAGCTGGGGAACAGCTCTCCAAGGCAGCTTTGGCAGGTGAATACCTCTTTTGCACTTGCAAATGGCCAGTTGCTTATAAATAGGATCGTGTGTCAAGTGAGAGGAGGGGACCGGTGGTCCGCACACATCCCTTCCAGAGCGTGTCTGCAGCCTGGATGCTGGGTGGTGGCTCCTGCGGCTGCCAGGGGATTCTGACATGTGGATCACATCTGCAAGGTCGCACAGGGTATGCTTGCTACCTTATATTACTGAGTCCTTGGCTAAATAGGTTTTTCCAGGATACGCTACCCTTATCCAAACAAACAAAAAAAAGCTAGACTTTTGTGCTCATTATGATAATAACCTCCCTCCAGGGAATGGGGAAACGATTGCATTAACAGTTCATAACAACCTCTTTGTGTTGAAACAAGTCAGTCTTTTCTTGATCCATTTTCTGAACTCTGTTCACTTAGGTGGTGCTTTCTAAATCTCTTGTAATCCTTGTTACTTTCTTCTGAATTTCTCCACATGCTTCTCAATTCCTCCAAAACAGGATATAATACTCTAACCAAAACCTTACAAGTACTGAACAGCGTGAAGCAAGAACCTCTCTGTAGCATAGAGGTGCCGTCCCTACACCCCCCCGGAATCTGGCTTGCCACTTTCTCAGTGGCATGATTGAGGACTCGTTCAATGTCACTTTTAGATATCCTGAAACACTTCTGCCTCCCTCACTTGTTCACATTTTGTCTTTGAGCATTTGCGTGAGATTCAGAGGGTAATTTCTGCCATCTCAGACAGGACTTGGGTGGAAGTGGCGAAGTTGAAGACATCAAGATTCAGAAAGTCCGTATCCCACCACCGCCCAAACATGCCGGTCTGATTCCTAAACGCCGGCAGCCCAGCACACAAAAAGCATCCTGCCCTCTGCCCCAGCCCTGCTGTGGTTCAAACCTAGGACAGAGACATGCACAGCCCACAGCCGAGTCCTGGAAGGGGCTCAGCCTGTTCCAAGTCCTTAGACACTTGACATACAGCTAAATGCAGCGGCCGCGGAGGCTGCTGCGGAGCAGCCTGGGCGGAGGAGGACGAGCCATGCCTCAGATACCCGCGTTTGGTTTTTATGGATCTGAGGACTTCTTCCTTCTATGGGTAATTTGGTTTAGCTTGGCTTGCAATGTCAAGTCCAATAATGTGTGCGCGCCACAATTTAAGATTGTGTATACATGCACGATTACACAGCACAACAATTTGTTAAGCCACGCTAATTTAATGGTATGCTAATACATTCACTATTAGATTTCCCCTTCCTTTAAGAGCGTGTGATTTGGCTTGTGTTGCTTTAGCATCAGGTTGACTCTCATTTAGCTTGTGATCCACCATAGCCCACGTCTTCTTTGCTCTACTTTTTCTCAGATGGCTATTCTGTCACATCTGAGCTTGATCACATCTTTTCAGTATAGCATTTTGCATTTTTTCTTCACTGAATTACATCACATTGGATTTAGAAAGTGTATCCATTTTGGGGGGCTCACTGTGAATTTTGATCATATCCTCTAGAGAACCTGTAACTGCTCCCAGGTCCATATCATCAACAAATGTTATATTTTTTAGTAAATCAGCAGTCGTCAATGAAATTACTGACTAGTACTGAGAGCAGGTTAGATTTTTGTAAGATTCTTCCTTTCCCTCCCACTTCAAAAGCCCTTCAGGTTTCACAATGGGTCAAGGATATATGTATATTTAAAATAGTATTTTCAGCTGCATCAGATTTAACTTTACAACAATTTTATTTAGACAATATTTTCCTAGTTTTATATAAAAATGTTACACTGGAACTGTATCAAAAGCCTTAATGAAGTGAAGATCTATCACAGCCTACTGTTTTTACCTAATCCATTAGGCCATTCATCCTGTCAAAGAAGAACATTAAATTGGTTGACATGATAGGATGTTGGCAAATCAGTGTTGCCTAGTTTTTATCACTGTATTATCCCCTAGCTACTTATAAATTGATTGTTTAAAAATTCACAGCAGAATCTGTCCAGGGATTGTGTTAGGGCTGCAATAGGTTATGTAAGGCACTTGCCTACATATCAAAATGTTCACACTTCAGCTGTGCTGCTACAGTTAAAACAATAACGGCCTTCCACCAACCCACTGCTAGTGTCAGTGCAGTTCAACTGGAATAAAGATGCTAATTCCAGAACATGTACTCTGAACCTGATTATTTGGTTCAGCAATTGAATTAAAATATGCCACATCTATGCTCCAGCTTTACTGACCTTACTAGTTCATCAGCAACGACTGTCCTCATTTATATGGGCATGCCTATAATAGTAAGGCTGACGTGCAACCATCTGTAATAGTATTGTACAAGAAACAGCTTGCTTGTTAGTCCTGAGATCCTCTCCAGACTGCAGGAAGGATCACTCTATTTTAGGGACCTCATGAAGGCTAAGACAAGCTAAATGGTTATTGGAATTTCAGTTAGAAGTGATCAAGGCCTTTCTTAGTTGTAAAATATCAGTTACAGAACTGCTGTGAGTAATGCTCTAGGTCATAACATCTACTGTTAGGAGACAGACAAAAAGAAGCGCTAAGCTGCTTTAATGACCTCTCTCTAAATTTGTTTTCATTAGAACTGCTGACAGATAGCTGGACAATTTTGAGCCTTCCACAACAGGTATTAAAGATGAAAATTCCTTTATACAAATAATGAGCCAGCGGAGTACTGAATCTTTAATTTTATAGGTCTTACTGCCAAGACCTTTCACAGCTTCTTCGTGCACCACCTGTCCACAGTGTACCTAGCATCATTCATTAATTACGGAGATGTCAGCTTCCACCTCTAGTTGACTCATGATGCCAAAATTCATAATCTCTGTTTTAAATTTTCAAACAAACATCTTTCTTGGACTCCCTCCCTTCTTGGGAAGAGATCCCTGAGGGTGTCTTCCAACCCACTTCATTATCCTCTCTTCTTCTGATGGCTATGAAACAACTGACAACTGACGGGCTGCTGGGATGCTGCAACCACCGCTCTTCATTTTAATTAATAGCATCTCACTTTTTCCCCCAGTTTCTCTCCTGTACCGGCCTATCTGTTGTTTCTTACCTGATGGCTGGGTTGTAAACTCTTTGTGTTAAGGGAAATCTTTTCATTTTGTAAATGTACACTGTTGTCTTGGAGCACAGCGAGGGCTCCTAAGTGTTACGATAGTATATATAATAAATGAGCAATAAAAATCCAATGATTCAAGCAACTAAGCACTTTTCTATGCCAAATAAATTTCTGGAACTTCCTTTATTTAGACTCAGAGACTCCACACATCTTTGTTTCATGCCTACCATGGCTTCTATCTTATCAAGAAGTGTGGCCAATGCAAAGTATCGATCAAATTTTCTGCTGAGATGCAAAAGCCATTCCCAGAAGGAGACTTGTCTGCCCTGGAAGGAGCTGAAAAACATAAACTGGGCTAAAAGTTCTTTTTGGCTGTTCTGTTGCAAACAGCAAAAAACGCACAGAGAGGTGCTCCAGGATTTACCTTTCCAAAACAAATTCTTTCAGTTACTTCTGCCCAATAACAACTGCTTACAAATAATTCAATTTTGGATGTTTCACACGCAAAAGAGGCTATTTTGCTTTCTGTTAATGACACGCAATGGTCTGATTCAAAATCAGTGCATGATATTCTATCGTATTAATGACAATAAATCAAAACACACCGATAGCATTGCATAGCTGATCCGGTTATTTGCCAAATTGCTTCAGATTTTAAATGTGTCTTCCTCTGAATTCAGATAAAACCCTATCAAAATTATTTTATTGAAAATTAATTTCCTGACACTCAAAAGGTTACATGTAATAATTTAGTGTGGTCTACCAATTGTCTGATTGGAAATGGCATGTTTCAACTAATGCAAAATTTAAAATGTAATAAAGAGTGTACTCTATTTTTCTCAAAAAATTTAATTGCAGAATTATTTACAGGAGATGAACATAAACAATACATAAACCAATTGAGAGAGGCAGCTTCATAAAAGAGCCATGGGGCAAAATAGTGAAGCACATTTTCTTACAATCAGCTGGAGGTGAGTAGAGAACCATGAAAAAAGAATAACTCAATAATAAAACAATTCTCAAATATGTCTTCAAAGTAACAAATAACATTCTGGTAAAGAAGATATTACTGAGAAGCGAGAAATTATTGTAGCAATGAAACAACATACTGTACATTCAATTTAGGTATCCTGCATGCTACTAAATAGAATTTATCAAAAGAACCATAAAAGCATGAGAAAGAGAATTACATAAAATAGTTTAATTCTAGTGAAGTGTAGCTTTATACAGATGGTGAATATTTGGCACTCAGTTCATCCTCATTGTTGATATGATTTCTTATGTATATATATTTATATATATTTATATATACTTTTAATGATAACTAAACAGCTAGTTTCCTGGTTCTAACATTCCTTGAAATTCTATAGGAGGCATTTAATTTAGTCCTTAGGCCACACTTGATTATTTTGGCATGTCACATGGTGAATGAAAGTATGAGTTTTGCCTCTGTACAGAAAATCCTGCACAGTCATAGTGGCTTTTCTTCAGGAAAGAACAGTTCTAGAGCAGTATAAGTCAGGCTACTTGAAAGGGAAATTTTCTTAATTCAGGAAATTAATATATAAATTGAACTAAAGAATAGATACACGCTGAGCCCTTTTAAAATGAGATGGCCATACTATTAAACCTCCAAAGGGTAAATCAAAGCATGGATATGAGCATGTGGATTCCACGGGTAATTATAAACATAGCTAGTATTTCTTTGTGAGGACTATAATCAGAGAATTGAACCTACTACCAAGCCCTCTGCTTGATTGTGACCTACCTGAAAGGAAGAACTATATCCCACAAAGTAATTACGCACTCGCTAACTTGAACGGTGAGTCCTTCCTACCTCAGCAGGACTTGCTGACTCAGATATTGATCTGAATTATACTGATCCAAATCTGACATTTCTTTCTGATTTCAGTTTCTTAGCACTGATTCTAATATGACCGACACCAGAACATAGCCCGAAGCTCTGCAGTAATTCATCTCACAAATAAGAAGCTTGTATGACAGTTCAGCTTTAGGAATGGCAAATGCTGTGTTGAATGAAAGAAGAGTAAGGGAAGGAGAAGGAAAATCCTCACTAACAGGCTGTGTTGGTGAATAATGACCGTATCTTCAAATAATCCTCCCCCTCGTTTAAGCTTAGGTGAACGTATCCACGGTTTTGTAGTAGAGAAGTAAAAAATCCTGCCCAACAAAACCAATTTAGAAAAATAACAATTTGGCCTTAATAAAATAGAGCATTAAATTGCCAGTTGATGAAAACTGTTCTGTGTTTGCTCAGTCAAAGAGCAAGCGGTGTAGAGGTACTAATTTACATTATCTATGATCTGACTTCAAAAGCCCAGTTCTGTTTCAGCAACGAAGGGTAATGGGAGAAACACCCATGTGTGGAAAGGTGGGACCGTGAACATGCAGTCTTCTTCTGCGATCATCATTTATGAAATGCGATACGCATGTAACGAGAAGGGATCTGGAACATGGTTTTTAGCTATAACGAGTGCCCTGGCCTCTTGCAGCTATTAGAATTTTATTTCGTTAAGAGGAGCTGAATCAGCCTAAATATGCTGGCCAAATTCTCATTTGGGCAAGTTTCCATTTCAATTTCAGTTTTATACTTGCTGTCCTGAACAGCCTATTATGTAGTTAAACAGCTGCAGCACTACACCATAGAGGTAGCTGCATTTCAGAGATAAATTAAGCGATTTCTGTGTATACGGAGGGCTTAATTCCTGCCAGGAGTCTGCGTATGCATATGAGCATGCCATAAAACAGCTGTTCCCAAAAGATGGTCCCTGAAGGTGAACACGGTGAATAGTTGCAGATGGGCCGTGGGGCTGCACTAGGCAGAGAACCTGCCACGGCCGTCGGTGCTGAGGCTGAGCTGCAAGAAAGTGGCACGGCCTACAGGAACGAGAGTGTTGACTGTGGTTCCCGAGTCCAACTGTCTGGGACCGTGACACCGAAAAATTGTCATGTGTATGTATGGATGCACATAGCCTCTTTCTGTTATCTGCAGTATGAAATGGCTGCCTCTAGTCTGCCGATCCTGCCAGCGCAGAGAGAGGCGTCCCCGTTGCTCTGCCAAAGAGCCCTTAGGGTTAGAGCCGACTCTCAGGAACGAGCAGCTGCCCAAACCGAAGCCTAGTCCTTACGCCTCAGTCCTGCGCCCCCCCCCGCGTTACCCCTCGCGCTAGCTGGGCCGGAGGGCAGACCCGGGGAGAGAACGGGGCGCCGGGCAGTTACGCCGCGGGGGAAGGCTGCTTTCGCAGCGCGTGCCCCGGCTGGATCCGGCCCCGCCAAGGAAGCCGGCGGGGGGACGCGCTTGCCGAAGGAGACACTGGCCAAGATCCCCGACCGGGGGGGCTCAGCTGCAGGCGCCATCAGCCCCCCCGCCTGGCACCGGGCAGGGCTCTCCTGCGGGGCCCTCCCGGCGAAGCTCCTCCACCACAGGCCCCCTCGCTGCCGCCGTCGTGAACGGAAAAAGCAGAGGTTGTTCCGGAAACTTAACCTGATGCTCTTCACTCCCTGCCTACACCCTGGAGGGGCGGTACGAGCGTCGCCCTTGCCTCTGCTTTCCTCAGGTCTTCCTCTCGGTTCAGCGAGCCTTTGCGTCTCCCGTGGCCCGGGCTCGGACCGTGAGGGTCCCCCCGGACGCTGGGGGGGGGGGGGGGCGTGGGAGGAAACTCCCCGGCAGCGCGGGGACAGGCGGGGGATCCCCCAGCGCCCCGCCGGGCCGCCTCGCCGGGCCGCGGGCAGGGTAACCTGCCCCGGCTGCCGCCCGGCCCGCGGGAGTTTGCGTGTCGGCTGATAAAGTGCTTGGAGATCCTTCCGGATGAAAGGCACCGTATAAACCTAAGCGTCGACCCGTCGTACGCCGGGAAGCACCTCTCTGGACATTAGGGGTTGTGCTGACGTTCCTCACCTCGAGCGCAGCTTGCCGGTAAGATGCTCCGGGAACGGTAACGGGAGCCGCGCTGCTTCGCGTTTCATGTCCGCGCTCGGCCTCGCGCCGAGGCCCCCGCCGCTCGGGGTGCCGCAGCTTTTCGGAGCGCGCGGCCTGACGCCCGCCGGACCAGCGCCGGGCCTCGAACTAATGCGCGCGAAGCAGCACGCGGTGGGTCAGCCGCCGGCGTGGCCCCCGACGCCGCCGACGCCGAGGAGGGCGCCGAAGCCGCCGAGCGGGCAGGGCGGGCCCGGCACGAGGCCTCGAATGCGAAGGGCCGAGCGGGACGGGCTGGCCCGGGGGGCCGCCGCCGCCAAGGGTGCCGCGGGGCCGGGGTGGGCCCGCGCGGGCAGGAGCTGGCGTGGAGCGGCGGGGCTGCCGGCACGGCACCTACGGCACGCCGTCGCGTAGCAGGTCTTTCTTCTCCCTGCAAAACCAGCCGGCGACCGAACGGTGCCTCGCTTTATACCAACGCGGCGCTGGAGAAGGTGGAACTAGAATGCTAACTGACTGATACAGCGGGACGTGGGCTTACTTTAAAACAAATAATTTCCATTGTATGAAATGTATTTTTTATATGTGTATATATATATATGAAATCCACACACCTTCCTATGCACGCTTTAATTCCTTCCTGATGGATCTCAAATCGTGACAAGGTTTAAGCATGAATTAAAATGTCATTTTTTGGTATTAAACTGTACAATGTTATTAGTCTTTGCACGCTGCCAAAGGCCATTCTAATCAGCTCGACAGGAAATAATAAAACACTTCATAATGTACTTCACCAATTTACAAAGAATTTCAAATCTAAAAAAATGTACAAAGCAAAAATAAGTATGGCAAGTATCAACAGTTTTACCAGTCAGGTCTTTTTCTTTATTTAAATTTTCAGAATTCTGTTTATTATACTTGTGTCTTACAGGCAATGAAGAAATGAACAGAGACTTTCTATAATTTTCATCTCTTAAAATAAATATTAGTCCAATTAGTATTTAATTAAACACTAGATTATTTTGCTATATCCAGCTGTTCCATGTGGGTCTACACCATGAAGTCTCTAAGTAGAAAGCACTCCACTTTCTATCTTTATGTTTATTTATGTTCCTCCTACACTGGTTTTGAAACTGAATTTTATTTTTATGATGTGGGGTCGGATTACAATTGATCTGTTTGTATGTTTATTAAAATACCACATGCTGTGTCTCTCATGTCAGGGACTGAAGCAATTTGATTTTGATTTATTTGCAACACAAGTATGATAAGCATAATGTTATTCTTCTAAACTAACCAGATGTACAATATGTAAATAGAAATGGCTTATTTGCCTTTAATGATAGAATGTTACCTGTACAGTAATTTAATATATTGCACTTTGAAATGTAACATGCACAGATAACATATTATCAGATTTTTTCAGTAGGCATCTAGATTACTTTTGATTCTTTCTTTTTTTTTTTCTTTTTTGGAACAAAGGTGGAACAAACAGAAATCATAGATATCCAAAGCCTCTATTGAACATTTTCTCATAATGGCATGGGAAATGTAAAATACAGGGTTGGCATCATTCATGCAGGCCTATTTTTGCCTGAGAACATCAAATAAAATTTTAACATACTAAAAACCTATCAAAATGTGGGTTTAAAATTAAAGACTTATACAGATGGCTCCAAGTCAGCATTATTAGGTCAGCTGGGATCTATGCTTATCTGTAATCTGTTGTTTTTTACAATTTGTCTTTATAAAGTCTGATTACCGGCAGGACCAAATACAACTTGTCTTAATCGCATGACCTGCTGCTGCAGGTGGGCGTTTTCAGGCGAGTAAGTCAAGTGTGATTTCTCCTTGAAGTGTACAGGAAAATTAGATAAAATGTATCAGCTGCCATGTATATATATATATATATATTTATAGGGAGTGTGTGTCTGTTTTAAATTTCTTAAATCTAGGAAAGACACTGGCTTTAGTTTTGTGTGGATATTTCTAAATAGCAGCTCCACTTTAAATAAGATACAAGTTTTCAAGACTAAAGATGCCAGTGTCTGCAGGTACATTGCTATTTAAAATAGTACAACAAATATAGGAAGTAGCATCAATATTGTACACTACCTAGGATTCAGCTCTTTCCTTAATAGAAAATGCCTTGAAAACACGAGGGATGGGAAATATAATGTTTTCATCTATAGAAGAATATTTCTGGGATTTATTCTTTTTTTTTTTTTTTTTTTTTTTTTTTGCATTTTTGAAGGATATACATTCGTCTTGGTTTTTGCTTCCAAATAAAGTTTAAGGCTACTTGGTAAAGTATATACCAGATATCAGGCTCAATTTACAGGGTTTTCTCCTCACAGAAACTTCTCAAAGCTTCATCTCTTAGGATGCCTATCTTGAAGCTAAACATGCTTTATCAGCTGTGCTCCAAAGACAGAACTCATGCTTAATACTACACACTGTAGGAAAAAGAGAAGGAAAAAGAAAAACAAAAAACCCCAAAAGAAATCAGATTTGAAGCAATGTCAGATCTGCATAACCTACGATACCTCATGTTTTCAGTCATCCGTCAGGCTGCAGGGTGGGTGGGATTCGGATTTAAAGTGCTCATCAGGTGAAGAACCAAAGTGCTTGAGTATAATTAAATAGCTGTTCTGCCTATGGCTAAATACATTGCATTTGTTAAAGCAGGTAAACAGGGGATGCAGTAGTTGGGGCTGTCTGTCTCACTGGGTTCAGACTGTTTTGACCTAAAGTAGTGTTCAGTAGGATTCAAACCTCGGAATCGGGGGCTGTAGGTTACTCATCTTATTGCGTCTTCACCTGAAGACTTCTAAGTGCTGGGTTGCTCGGTTGGCTCTGGAAGGTAGGTGAAGTGGAATAATTCTGTCTTAATTTGTTTTAAATTAAAGCCTCTTGACTGTGGTAGTTACCACTTCTCTCTTCTGACAATGTGAGGCTTGAAAATATATTATTTTCCTTATATTCCATGGCTGGAAATCATTTATCTCTTGAGTCATGTTTTTTTTAATGTCTGAAGCAAGCAAGAAGCTTATTCTTGCCATAAATGATACTGCATAGAAAAATAGTTCTAAAAAAAAAATACAACTGTAAACCACAGTTCACCTTTACCTTAACATAACCATTTAAACTTAGATATACTTACCACTCACATTCATATTTCTTAAACTGTTTACAACATCACAACTGGCATTTTAAACAAGCAAGATTTTTTTTTTTTTTTCTCAAGGATACCCTGGAAACTCAATTGATATAACATTTTGAGAGTTTGAAATATTACATGTAGCACAGCTCTTGAAATGAAAGAGAGAAGGTTTATAAAATAAATGTTAACACGTAAAAGAACTGTTAAAAATGCAATGAGTGTTCCAAAGGAGCGAGTATAACTTTTTCTTTACACATCTTGCTACAGAAGATCTAACTTTTTAAGGCTTCCGTTTTCCTTTCACCCATCACTCAAGTCCTCTTGCATTATAATTTTGCTTAGGTTTCAGAGTGTCGTTATACTGCTAACAGCAAACGTTTCTCAGTGGGCATTCCCACCACCACCACCAGACTTGAATGCTTCTTGGTTTCTGATGAACTTTGGAGTTTTAGTGGCTGGATATCCCTGTTCATCTCCAGAAACTTGACATGACATGAGAGGCCTAATGTTATTTTGCAGTAACAAAGATGAGAAGAGTGGCAGAGCGCATGGGTAAATATGTTAGCTGGGTTCTAGGAAAAGAAACTGGAGGTCAGAGAGATAAATGGGTTCTTTCTTTCCTGCTCTTTACATTTGTAGCACCTTCTACTTGGATTAGCTAATGCCTCTAGTGAATGGTGAGATGCACCCATTTATAGTTTGTTATTCTTATCCCTAATTATCACACATTTTATAAAAATATAAATAACAAAAAAAGTAAGCTGGGTTCCATCTCAAGAGGTGTTTCTTGTTGTCCTCTGAGAATATATTGGATAAGTCAGGTCTCGACAAGCCCTATCCATTGTAGCTGATAGTAAGTCAGACAATAAATACAAAAAGAAGTCGTTCTTGCGGTGAGCTCAGCAAATTCTGAGGAAATCAAAAGCATTCCACTGTGCTTATGGCACAAAGAACACAACAGCAAGGGCATATTTAGTGGAGAGAATGAGACAAAAATTACCAGGTAAGTGACAAACTGTACAAGCATTTTGTTTAAAAAAGGAACTCTGCAGCATTCTGTCTTTAAAGCCGGGTTTGAGCCTCTGGGATATATATCTCGATGCTGTCTGCACGCTCTGTGGCTGAATTCTGCCGGAAAGAGGCTGCTCTTTTAGCAGCCATTAGCCGTCTTCTAGCTTCTTGTCGCTGTCTGTCGGGTAGGTCCAGAGATTTTTCTCTTGTGATAGGGAATTTTCCTTTTGGGGGCTTCTTTGGTACAGGAGGAGGAACCTTTCTTTCTTCCTGCAATAGGGTATTAAAACTGAGGGTGAACTGCGTGCGGAAGGTTCTGTCAGCAGAGCATGCAAATCGAAGACATGAAATGCAAAATACTGGTTACGTACATCAAGCATGCTCAATTTGTGCTCTCCAATCAGCTGACTACTGGATTACATGAATAGCTATCCACACTAGGGACACTGACAAAACCCTGTTGTTTCAGCAACCATTACAAATTCTGCAGTCCTATGCCTTAAAAAAGACTAGGCTTCCTTCTACTGTCCTTGCAGGTATCCTGAACATGCAATCTGCGTACCTCACTTTCATACGAATTTGTTTAATTTTAGCTGACACATTATTACATTCATTATAAACAGAAACACACACTGGCTCTCCAATAAGAATTCAGCGCATCTGTGTGGTCTGATCAAGTGAATAGACTGTCTAAGATTAGCAGGACAGGATTTTTAATTAAATTAATCATACTGAGTTTAGCCTCAGCTGGATATGAGATAGCAGCTGTGTATACATGTCTATTAGTTTAGTCTCCTCCATGAATTGCTAAATGGAAACATGCAAGCACCAACCAGAGGGAGAACATAGGGCTAATTGTTCTGCTTGCCAGCCTGGACGATTTTAAAGAAAATTATATTGAAGAATTATCAGATTATAAAGTGAGAGTCAGTAGATTTTGGTACAAAAGTAGCTGTAAATTGCTTTGCAGGTTTTAAATCAAGAATTGTTTTGAAGTATGAAATTGATATTTTACTCCATTTAGAGACTGTGAAATATCATATAAGGGCCTTAAAAAGATCATGTAGAATCACAGAATCACACAATAGTTAAAGTTGGAAAGGACCTCTGGAGGTGATCTCGTACAACCCCCGTTCAAAGCCCACTTGAAATTAGATGCAACTTTGAAGTTAAAGCAGGTTTTTCAACATCATATTTAATACTAGACTGAATAGCCCCAAAGACGGAGACTCCACAACTTCATATGTATAGTAGTGTTACTATGATCGATCTTTCTGCTATATCACTTCATATAGTAATAGTAATAGTCCAGAGTATGGGCTGTTCCTTATGGAGAACACAGTTAATATGATGCACAGCAGGATTCAAATAATACAAAAATCGAACTGATGCGCCTATGGTTTACAGACTCTTCATCGCTTGGTCTTTTTTTTTAAAACTAATTCTGAGTCTACTACCAAAATGCATTAGCCAAGCCTAAATAACTACAGTTATTTAAGAACATAGTTCTACATTCTCAACTCAACAGGAACAGTGCAGCAGCCTAAGATGCTATTCCCCATGACAGCCAGCTCTTCAAGTCTTTATTTTCTCTATTTCCTGTTTTCAGCCAGGAACATAAGGGCTCCATTCCTGTTGTCCCTTTTTTTTTTTTTTTTTTTTTCACTTTTAGTTATTTCCCTCTTAGGAACATCACTGTTGCTGTCATGATAATAATTTCTTACTTCCAGTTGTCACTAGTAAGCAAGAGTTGCAAACTCACCATCCACCAACCAGTTGGCTGAAAATTAAAATCCAAGAGGAGCATGAAGAAATGAAAGAGTTGTCAAAATGCCTCCTAATTCCTCCCAAACCAAACAAGTATTCACCTGAGGCCAACAGTACTGACTCAAACCAAATGCTGTCTTCATCTGACTGATACAATAATCAGCAAGGATAGTGAGATAGTTAAGGTGAGGGATGGAGCTCTAGAAAGGGGAAAGGCAGTTTCAGAATTACATTGCTTTTGTGGGCAATTTGCCACCTTTGGTTTGTAAGCGTCATGGCTGGGGCGTCTCCCAGGTGGTGGAGTTGCAGGGCAGAGGTGCGGGCAGTTTGCCAGGAATACTCTTTGTTCCCCCCCCAACTTTTGTGGGCCAAGCTTTAGTTTGACCTGCGCTATGTTTTGCCGCATGCTTTTATCTCACTCCTGTTCTAGTATCAGTTGTGTCGTGCAGGCAGGATTGAACGCTGTTGGTGCTCAGGTTTGAGCTGCCCAAAATGTGGCAAAGTGCTGAGTTTACCTGGATTGAATTCTCGGGCTATTGTCCTCAGTCTGAATGAATCAGAACGTATTTCAGTTCTAGCCTTTAGAATGTGAATCCAAATAATTTGAACAAAAGTGTTATGGAGTGGACTAACTTAGAAAAAAACATTTTATTTGTTATACAATTCAGCTCAACATTGTTAAAAAGAAAAAAACCCTCACATCTGATGAAGGTTTTCGTGTATAAATTGAGCCATGCCAACTAGATACTTTCTAGGGTTAGAAACCTATCGTGTTTCACTATTGTATTTAACACAAGGAGACCGCAAGACTGCAAATGGGGAGTAAATGGTATTGTCCACGGTCTGCTTACCTTCCTTTCAGGTGATTCTATTATTTTCCATTCATTGAGTTTCAACTGGTGCAGTTCATCAAACTTCATGCTGACGTCTTCAATTGAGAGCTGCAATAAGTCCCAGAAACCTGCTAGGTCCTGGGAAGTTGGTCTCGGCATGGCACTCGGGTCCTGTCACGCACAAAGGAGAGAATATGAATAGACCAGGAGGCTTTCAACAATGTGCTCTGAGGCAGGAAAGGCATCGCGCCAGATTACATCACTACAGCGCTGCTCAGCGCTAAGGCTGTGCGCGCTTTACAGCTGGGAGCTGTGACTGGAAAGTTGTGCCTCCTACGCAACCCAAACATGAATGAGTTGGATGTCATATGCGAGCCTTCCCGAATCCATGCGGCACGGGAAGTTCCTTAGCACCATATGCTGTGCTGACCTGCATTTCTAAAAAGGAACAAGCTGACAGCCTCCGCCTGCTGATTATTAAAGGGAAGGGGAACGTGGTTCGTATTCTAGCCAGCCTGAAGTCTTTCTGGTTAAAAATTACATTCACGATAGCTGATTAGAAGGCAAAACAACACCACGAAGGAGTTGTCAGCTTATGCTGAAGTCAATGTTTACATTGTCTTGCATCTTCAAATGTATATGTAAGGTATAAAGTTTTGATGCAGTTGGTAGGATTTTGTTCTCCAGAGACTTGAATCATGCTCAGTGACTGGGAAGGCATTACCCCCAGGTACCGCAATTAAGTGGAGCTATGTGCACAAGACTTAATGGAGCAAGCATTGGTGGTAACAATTAGCAAGATGACCCTCCATTTGACTATTAACCTGATGGCAATGCTGGTTAAAAATTACATTAGAAGGTGGTATGCAGACACTTAACCCTATGCTCTATGAGCATTGGTACTAGTTCAAGAAGACAGCTTTGTCACTTTAATGAAATGGGGCTTAATTGGTAAACACCTCTGCAAAGATGATGGAGAAATGTCTCTTCCCTTCCAGCCATTAAGATGGTCTACAGAATGGAGCTGGGAGAGATGGAGTCAAAACCAGGCCAAAGGGACTCTGGATGTCCCCCTTCCTGGGCAAAAGCTGTAATGACTAGTTTACTATGTTAGAAACACTGGTGGTATTGCTGAAGCAAGGCTCCGTGCTCCATCTTTTACAAACCTAGTGGACAACGGCATTTTAGATATTAAACACAACCCCACATAGTTGCCTAAAAACTGGGAGATAAGTCAGCATTTCTATTGAATTCCTCCCTTGAATCGCACATTTCTAGGGGTCTTGAACTAGGAATTGCTACTCAAACTTGGGTTTGCGGATGTCACTGTGGGAGCTGAGTGCCTGGAGCTAGGCATGACCACATGTACTGTCACCCATACCTAAACCCGTTTGGGAATCTGGGCCAAGAACCAGCCTAAAAGCCTATCCACTTAGAAGTCTTCTTCAATAGGAGAAAGTCTCCTTTTCATAGGGAGCTTCAGGGTCTTAACAGAACTGGCCGTATAAATTGTGGGTGCTGGTCTCTTCTGTCAGGTGGCTGGAGATAGGACGAGAGGAAATGGCCTCAAGTTGAGGCAAGGGAGATTTAGGTTAGATATTAGGAAAAAATTTTTTACTGAGAGGGTTGTCAGACAGTGGAATAGGCTGCCCAGGGAAGTGGTTGAGTCACCATCCCTGGAGGTATTCAAAAAGCGAGTAGACAGGGTACTTCAGGACATGGTTTAGTGGGCATGGTTGATGGTTGGACTCGATGATCTTGAAGGTCTTTTCCAACCTAAATGATTCTATGATTCTAACAGACTTCTGGGAAACACGATACAACTCCAGATTAGTGTTCACTGAAAATGACTTAATTGGGTAGATCCCAATTTACTCCAAAACCATTTAAAATTTATGTCAGTGGTATTAGTTACCCTACAGAGGTCAATATGTCAGGCTTCAGGAACTGACTCCCTGTGTGAAATTTGTCAGGACGATCCCACAGCAATATATCTTAGATTGCAGTCTTTTCTCTCCAGCCTGGTCTCCTCAGTCCCTCTCCCCAGTTTCCTCTAAACAGCCATAAAATGATGTCACTCATTGAAATGCCTTCTGCATCAAGGCTAATTGCTCTTCTGTACCTTTGTTTGCCCCACTCTGCTCATCGTGTTTGGGACGATCGCAGCCTCCAGCGCGGCTGCTTGCGGAGGAGCGTGCGGTGCATTGGCTGGACACAAGAGGGCTGCCTCCTGCTGCTATCGCTTATGGATCCGCTGCCAACGGATAAATGCTAGCGCAAATGATTACTATTACAGCTAACGAAGTTTTGAGAAGATTGGCTTAAACCTGTTTCTTCTCGGAAGCTGCTCATTTATTTGCATCTTATTTGGAATTCAGCTTTGCAGCCCTCCTTCTGAAGGAAGCCTAAAGCAAGCAAAAAGTACCTAGCCGGTGCTCGAGCCTTTCTGCTTTTGCCTGCAACCATGACATGCTGAGCGATGATCTCACGAGCTGAGCAGGATCTGTGCTGACTAGAGAGTATGGAGGAGGACACTTCAAAGAAAAAACAGGGTGTTACAAGAGATAATGTGAATAATGCAGAAGGGAGTAGTTATTAATCAGTGATGTTTTTTTTCTAGCAGTTAGTGGGAACAGTACACTGTAGGAGATAGCCACCCAGATTCTTTAAAAAAACTTCATCGAAGCTTGCATTTTTATGAATTTACCCTAAGCGAGAGGCTTTGGTAAGCGATCTTAATCCCAAGCATAATCAAATGTGTCCCTTGAAGTTCCCATGACCCTTTAGTAAAGTCCATAGGTGATGGGTGAGTTTCCTGGGTTAAATTTCAGTTTGAGTAAGTATATTCCTCTTCCTAAACCCTTGCTGCATTTCAAATTGGCAGAAGTAAACACCGTTGCTCTTTGTCCTACATTTATGCTTATTGCCGTTGAACACTGTTAGAGAAAGTGCTGTGTGGTCACCCTGAAAGTGCTAGATGTTTTCGAGTGGGGGAACGCACTAACTGGCTGCTATCTGGAAGCGTTCCCATGGGGCACCGAGATGCTGCCTTAGGAGCATATGGAAAGCCTGCTGTGGATATGCGCTAAGTGACGATTTAACAACAAACTCTATCCTTAGGCATAGTAAGAAAAGCCTCAAAACATGAATGAGCTAAAAGTCCAGTTCTGCAGTTGCTGCTTTCTGCAGAGCCCATTGCTGATTTAATGAAGCTGAAGAATATTCAAAGCCTAAATCTTGAGAGTGGGATAAAGCTGCTGTTGTGGAGTTCAAAGGTTTATTACCCAAATAAGAAGGAGAGAAATAAAATCTTGCCAGTTTTTTGGTCGTGTTTTCTGCAAAGCTGTACATTTCTTCTTGTGCTCCTATTGCTTTTGCAGTAATGAATTGTTCATGCTTCCAAACAGCTGACGGCTGTTACATTGCTGCACTTGTTATCACAGCAATGCTCTCGAGCACAAGTGCTGGACCCACTTGAAGATAAATGAAGTGGAATGGAGGTTAGGCTTTCCAAATCTTAGTTTGCATAGCTTAATCAATCAGGTAATGGAGGGCACTTTGAAATTTGCAGTGAGAAACTTTTAGACATTGATGAAGATTTCCTCCTTTTACTATGAAACAAATGACTAGATAGGGAGCACACATGATGTATTTGATATTACAAACATGGTCATCTCCTGCTTGCCTGACTTTGCATATTTCCTCTGTCATTCTGTAACAGCTATTAAAATTCTTGTTTTGACAGAGTCTTTGAAGTGGATAATTGGATTCTTTCCTAATGAGGACCATATATCTTATCATTTTCTATCAGAAGGTAGGACATTTTTGGCATGACTTTCTCAGTAATATTTGATTGCAGTTTCAGGAATTCTGGATGCTTAACTTTATGGATGGAAAGTAGCAAGTAGGTCTCTGCAGAATGAATGTTTTGCCTTAAAAAGTTATGTGACAAATACTAACAAGTAAAGAAATGTATCTAACCAGACATAGAGGTCAAGTCTGCTGTTATGCACGCAATACAGTTCAGCACTTCTCATATATGAGGTGTAGGGGCAGTCGAAAGGTGAAAGATACACTTGATTTTCGAGTGAATCAATGAAAGGTATTCTACCACTAGCTGTAGCTAGAAGAATTACGTTCTTCTATTGATTAGTATCATCTTGCCACAATGTTTGTATCACTGATGGCTGCTGTCATATTAATGAAGATAACATTTAGAATTGAATTAGTCTCTAATGAACTTCCAGAACAATAGCAGTGACTTTCATAAGTCATATACTGCATCTGTTCCTTTAGCCCTAGGACATCTTATATATAATTGGCAATGCAAATTATGAAACCCAATTTTATGAACATTATGTATATTCCCATTTCCAAGATCAGTCCTATTTTCAGGTATGTAGAAAGCTGGATCACGTATTTTCCGCTATTCTGCTATTTTACCATTCTCCACCTACTATAATGTGAAAAATTTCTCCTTTCTTACAAGAAATGTAGTTACCATTTTAGGGTATTACAAAAATAAGCCATAATATTATGTCTCGGAAAACTTGCATTTGTTCCCTTCTCATTTTTTTTCTTTAATAAAGACATCAAAAAAAGAAAAGACAAAACACAGCCAGACTGAAATTACTGAAATTACATGTTTGCTTTGACAAAAAAATGTACTAACACCATACTTAAGGATTAAGTTAAAAAAAGAAAAAAAAGGAGCAGTAAGATAAAATGTGAGACATGAAAATGACATTTCAGAATGCTACAGTTTGGATATACTACACTTGTTTCTGTTGTTGCCTTTGAAGTAAAAATACTATATTCTAAAATTTAAAGTTACATTTTGTGGAATATCTATGGATGATAGCCTTAAGCTCTTCAAGAATGGCCAGACATTGTGACTTACCAGATTTTGCTGACAAAGCCAATAAAATTGCTGGAATTTCTGAGACATGAGGAGCTGAGCGCTTCCAACAGCACTTCGGATCTTACCTAGGACTAAGCATACACACAGGTTATTACCAATAGATGTCTTTTGGCAGTAAATGCAAAATCCAGCTCAAAAAATATGTAGCTGAAATTACTGTTTATTCTATAAGGGAAGTAAATATTTGGTTTTGTTGCTTGTGATTATATACCTAAAATATTTTTGAAAAAGATGGAGGTATAGGAAAGCTCTGTGACACCTTACCATTTGGAAATAAGAAATGATATATTAGTAACTCAGAACAGCTAAGACTGTATTTGCTTAAGGAAGTAGAAAAAACCAAGGGAATATAGACAGCTTCCTGAAGTGGGCATACATACATATGCTTTTAAGAACAGTCTTAAATTTCAAAGTAAATGACAGCCCCTTCCCCCCACATTTACATTTGCTCATGTAAATTGAAAGCTGTTGAAGTCATCTTGCCTCAAGGACCAGTTAGATGCCTGTTCCCTCTGAAGTCAAAGGCAGCTTTACATGTACCTTAGAAAAAATCTTCTGGTTCTGCAATCACAAATGACTCCACTGCATTGTGTGGATGATCCCTGGGTGAGGTCTCTTTACCCTGTCTGTTCTGGGGGCAAGGTTAATACATTAAACTGTAACATAAGATACTCCTACCATAAGGATGAGATCCTCAGAGGAATCATGTCTGTGACACACGGCTTGGTACCCCCACTGGGAGTTACAGGTTGCCTACCCAGGGAAATACACAAAGCCCTAAGTACAGGAGCTTCAGTCCAAGTGGGACAGAAGCGGGTGCTCCAGGACTTTGCTGAATCATGACCAGCCCCTGTGGTTCGCTGAGCTTTCCCCACTGTCAGTGTACTTGCCATTTACAGCGTGCATAAGCACTGGGGAAAGGGACCAAATTCATTTTACTTGACTTTGCTTCCAAGAGTCATCTGTCTAAATCAAAATTTCTGGATGCTCTATAATCAGTAATCTGAGCTCACCAGCTCAGCCGTGTTAGGCACTTATTTTTAGATGAACTGAATCTTTTCCTGGAGATGCCTGTTTCTTTCTATTGACTGGAGTTCCTAGGAAACTAACTTCTCCTGGACTCCCACATTTGCTGGGATAAATACCATACTTTGGTAGGTAGCAATATACTTTCCTTCCTACACCTCCTTCCTACACTTCCGTTCCTCCACATCCATCTCTATGCTGAAAAAGCAACACTTTAAAAAGCATTATAAGCTGGGGTTTCAATGGAAGATTGATTTTTACCTGGAGAATTTCCAGATCTTCAGATGATATTTAGGGTGAAGATAGAGGTAGAGGTAGGGTTGAGACAGGAATTACTCTGACATCTTTTAATTCAATTTGAGGAAACCAAATTGATAATTCAAACAGGATGCAGAGGGTGGAATGAAGCTACAATAGTACAGAAGAACCGATCTGCAGCCTGTGATATAGAAAACATTAAACTCTGGCAGGGCTTAACATATTGTTGTTATTTAGAATAGGTGTAGGAGGGGACTGAATGGCATGTGAAAACAGTATCTTGGTAGTAGGTATCACATTTTAATTCTGCTTTCTCTAGACCAGTGAAACATCTGCTTAATCACAAACAGCAGCAAGAGATAATTTGGAAGTTTTAGGCTCCATTTGTGGAAACACACAAACTCTGTAACTTTAAAAGCATGTGTTAATATGTAGAGCTGGGGTTCTCAAATTCTACTCCATTTTCTGTTAGGCGAACAGTACAGCTGCGCCACAACACTGAATTAAACAGCAGTATGCATAATTCATCAGTCCCATGTGGCACCCATTTGTGAAAGGGTTAAGTGGTTCAAGGGCTGCATGAGTAATTCACTGGGGTTTTGTTTTTGTTTTGTTGGCCAAATGAAATGAAGCATTTTAATTGGTTTGGGGTTTTTGATCACCAAAACCCTCGCTTTCCTCTAAGGAATTATTGGCACATGGAAAGCAATGTTTTGGGTGTTAAAACCTGAACAAACATACAAAAAACCTAAAAAAAGAGAAATGTTTCATTTGATCTGAAACAAATTGCTTTAATTTGGTTTTCAGCATTTTTAATAAAGGCAAAGACTTAAGTGGCAAACAGCCTTGTATCCTTCTTTTCCCTCAGTGCTCGGTAGCTCAGGACATAAGACAAACTCGCAGTGTCATCAGGTCAGAGTCCCTTCTTTGCCAGGATGGGGAATTGTGCTGTAGCAGGTCCCTGACATCGCCTATTCCATTCTATGTTCAACTGTTCATGGGCAGAAAGAGAGTGAGGATGATTCTGTAGGCTGTAGCGCTTGTCTCATAGTGAGTAAAGTTCAGTTTCAGTTTCCTCTGCTGAATTTTATAGTTCATGGCTCAAATATACAGCTTGAGCAAGGGCATTGGTTTTAGTCCTACTGCAGAAATGCAGACTGATATTTTCTAGTGAATCTCACAGTTACCCCAACCCCGTATTAAACAAACATTTATCTTCATTATCCAGAAGGATCATGTCAACAAGCATTGGTGGTTTAAAGCCCAGTCAGACCAGACAAGACTTAGGCACTGGCAATGCAGCCTTTTGGTGCGGTACACATCTGTTGGGGATGTAAGACAGTGGCTCTGGGCTACTCACATGTGTCACTGAGTCACAGTGGTGAATACACGTGTATAATTACAGCCCTACCATTTACTAAAGATCTAACTCTATTTCCATTTCAATAAGTAAATCAGATGTAATAAAACATAGAAGTTAGATCTCTCATATTCATGCTACTCTGCTTTGCTGTAATTAAATTAAAGTATTAAAACACTTCAACTCATAATCTTTAGCACAATATTAATAGACAGCCAAAGCCTTGTTATTAATTTCATGCATTGGGGAATTATTCTGAAGAGTGCAGATTGATTATCTCCATGAAAGAATGATGAATGTTAGAGAATGGAGAGATTGAGATGTTTGGTGATGCTTAGAAGATTTTGCCTGAAAATAAATGATGATAAAATCTACCAACACACATAAATATATATAATTTTCATATAATCCATATACCTCCCTCCATTAAGATAATGTCATATTTACTTGAATGTCAGGAAAGAGTCACGCAACCTTAATTCTGCTCCCTGAAGTGTATGAAGCACTCCATTTTTGTTGGGTGGTCCTGTATGGCTTCTACTCTGAAGACATACAAAACCCTGACCATGACTTCAGTAGAAGCAGACTCAAGATTTATACCCTGGATAGAAATTGCGTAAATTGCCTGTATACAACATGCACAATTAACACAATGGTGTCTTTTCCCCATGATAAGCATATTACAAAATTGCAAGTAATATATATGTGTTGTATTGCTTGAGAAATGCTACAAAATCTTGCAATTGAAAATGGTTTCATATCACAAAGGTCGAGGGGGAAAAGTTGGATCTATATTGATGAAACTGAGATTATAGTCTGATGCTGTAACTCCATTCTTGACAGGTTAAAAGCTTTGCTCCATTGTGCCACTGCTGCACCAGCAATGAGAAACTACTAACAATCAATCTGCTTCTGGCATTCATTACTGTTTATTTAAATGATGTGTTTTAATTTAAATTTTCATTCCATTTGATTGTTCCATTTTTTTTCTATGCTCATAAATAAATTGCTCCACAAACAATCTGAGAAGATATGCCTGGGAAAAATATTGAAACTGGCATTCAGTTCATCCTCCTAACTCAAAGCAGGGCATGGTATTTGTCTGATCTCTAAACCTAAATTAGTAATCTTCAGAAATATGTCTTTTTCACTATCAGCACAGCAGGTAGGCATAATAATAAATGTATTCTGTTCAGACTGAGGTGACATTTTAGGACAGCACAGCTACCAGTTGGCAGTGCTCTGGAGGGTAGGTATGGGATTCTTGTGCACCAAGCGGGACTCGGTCCAAATTTGTTTTTTACCTAAATGGAGCTGAGTTCGAAGAGGAGAAAATTTGAGCAGAACAATACAAATGCTAGGAGGAATTCTCGGGTTCCACACTATGGGACTGTCTTTTATTGACTTTAAAGACTGGTTTCAGGGCAATTAAGACATTCTGTAGTCATTCACAACATCCCAAATGTAAATTTCAATAGTTCCTGAAGGATAGGTTTGTGAAAAGCATTAGGAAATTATGTCAGTAATTTCTCTTTGGTTAAAGGATAACCCATATTTGGTCAAACACCTAAGAAAGCTTTTATGGATGATTAATTGATGAATATACTAAAATAAATTGGTTGTGAGGGTTTCTGTGTTTGTTTTTTTTTTTTCAAAGTATGGGAGATTTAACTCTATGTTTTCTGTTACTATTCGGCCATGTTAGTAAAGCCCTTGCAGTACTGTGGAAATACCAGCCAGAGGATTAGTAAGGATCCATGGAACGAAGGGCTAAGGGGAGAATAGGGTGATATTTTGAGCTCTCGCTCTCTCTAATGCCTTTTTTTTTTTCTCTAGAGATCACTTCACTATGTAGTTCTGCCAGCAGAGCTCCTAACCACGATGCAAAAGATACCAGCAACACCACCTTTTTGCTGGCATAGTTTATCCTATAGTTATTTTTTTTGCACCTATCTTAGGATTTTTATATGAGAGTAAACCCCGTGTGGCTGTTCTCCATTTGACTTGCGTACTGAAATATTCCAGTGGCCAAGCACGTGGGATTTGGAAGCCACAGATGTGTTCTGCCTCCCTCTGCCAGACCTTGCCTGCAAGCTGTGGGCAGCGCCTGCTCTCCCCTCCCCGCGCCGGTCTCCTTGCTCCCATCACAGAGCTCGCGGGCGGCAGAGTCCTGGCCCTCTTGGTCTTCAATAGCTTTGTGACAATTGAGAGTGTTTTTCTTGTCATCACCTACACACCAGTAATAGCCAAACACAATTTTCAGGGTGTAAAACTGAAACTCCAGTCAGCACCCTTGAGAAACACATATCTTTGCTTGAAGGCACCCTGCTAGTGCAAATGATCAGATGACTTACCCTGGGAACAGTTACAGCCACATGTATATTTTATATACCTATCTATATATGTTATAATAAACACTGAGAACGCAAATAACTGCCCCCGCGAACAATATATGAACTTTGCAGAGACTCCAAAATACAATTTGTGGCAACTGACCAAATAAATAAATTCTGTGAAGAGAGGTTATTTTTGCTGCAGTGATTATCTTCTCCTTTTCTAAGACCTGATGAGTGAAGTTCTTAAAACAACATTATGGGAGAAAAGCTACAGTGAAAGAAAAAATCAATACAGCAATCAGACAGCTTTCTGTGATCTCAGGCCTATTGTGTTAACGCAGAAAATGAAATTGTTTTCTAAAATGCAGTTCTATTTTAACTCTTCCTGTGATTAAACAAAATAGAAATGGTATCATAAACACAGCCTTCTCCTATGAGATGCAAAGCTGTATTTGGTCTTCAGGTACAATTAATATACCCAGGCCAAAAATAAATGATTCAGCATTAACAATGACAGTTTGAATGCTCAAACTTTGCTGTGAAGTGTTTTGGGAATAGTAGCTCCTGCTGGAAGATGGAAAAACATATTCAGTTTTTTTCTGGCTCCTCCATTTGCCTGTATTTTCTTCAGGGAACTGCCAAATGCTTAAATATGTCAAGATACCTTTCATGCTGGGATATCATTAAACTTTAGTTCTTGTGGATACATACCTTTCAACCTCCATAGCTAAAACTGGGGATACAAAATGTGTCAAAGACTCAACAGGAAAAAAGTTATTCACACTGAAATTTTAAAATGCTGTGAAGCTCATTCCCTCAGAGAAAAGAATTCTTTGATAACTTCTTTTTACTTGATGTAAGCTATAGTAGCTGAAGGGATACCGTTTCAAAAAGAACGTAATTTAGAAATATTTGAGGAAGATCTCTTGAAAGGAGTCACATAAAATGGAAAATTGGAAGTCTGGGTGTCACTTTTGTCAATCAGCTGAAGACAAACATCTGATATTGCATATGCTATATAGTTCTATTCCATAATAATTTCTCTAACCTATTAGGGAGGTCAAAATGTTCCCCCAAACACAAGCAATTAACCCATTTTGGTTAGTTTAAAAAGGGGATTTCAAGGGTCAGTTTCAGTTGTGTTTTAGCAACTTTGTATCAGGGAATTGCTCTTTTTCTCTTACAGAGTAAAGTCACTCTGCAAATGGGGAAACACAAAATCCTGATATTCTGTTTTGTTTTCTGACTGAAATGTTCCAGGTTAAAATGGTGTCACAAACTCCAAATATTATTAAAAACCACTGAAGTCCAATTTGTCTTCATGTCCTCTGTACAATTTACTGAAAACTATCTTCCTAATTGCCGTTTCCCTGCGCAGCAAGGTGTTTCAGAGTATTTCTGGAGCGCAAGAGCACAGCTTCGCATGGTGGGAGGGAACGGGTAGTCAGCTAAAATCAGCTCCTTCAAGTTTTCCTAACACAGTACACAGCTTTATATTCCAGAGAATAACACCGCTGACTCCCTATCCGTGTCTCCGAGTGAGAAAGGAGTACTGACGCGAGAATGTTTCCACTGCTCGTTTCATGTGGTTGCAGATTTGATTAGGGCTGTGCACGAGGAAGAGCTTGCGGAGAGAGGAGGTAGGAAAAGTCCAGCCCTCGCCTGCAGACTCCTCGCTGGCCTGCTAGGGGAAGTAGAGGGGCTAACTCCTCATGGGTTTCTCCCCTTTGCTCCCCAATAATTTTACTCTTTCCAAGGAGATTTAAGTCTTGCTCTTTGAACTTCTGCTTCAGATCGTAAGCACTGGCGTCCCCACATCAGTAACAGGCAACCTTGGAAGCAGGTGCTTTGGGATACTTAAGGATGGCAGAGTAATGTCAGTATTCAGCAGTGCAAAGATTTGGGGAATTGAAAAATAAGACATATAGGGTAAAAAGTATTAAAAAAAATAACCATTATGGAAGAAGGCTTGGAAATCCTCACACAGGCTAAGGCTTTATTATTCGTACTTTAACAGCCCCTAGGAGGGTATTAAAGTCTTCACAGTATCAGTGCAAAGGGAAAATTCTTAGCTCAGCTCTGCCATGATGAAAATAAGGACAAAACCCTACACTCCAGAAAGCTCTGAAGGAAGAAAAACAGCCTTATGCTCTTCCCCACCCCGAATCCTATGTTGTTACTTGGCAGACTTGCGCACCATATAGTGGAGAGATATGACAGTAACATAAAAAATGATGAGGTAAAAACATAGACATTCTTTCTTTTGAAAAGGTCAGTGCAAGAAATAAATAGAAATTGGCCTTTTAGTCACCAGGCAGGCCTGGCCCGAGACCTGAGGGTAGATCATAGCAGAGCTCATTGAGGGGAGAAAGAAGAGGATCAGGAAAGAGTATTCAGAGGCGATGGTGAGATTTGTGAGAGTGCTGGAAAAGATGCTACTAAGAAAACTTAATATGAACTAATTTGTGATCTGAGAAAATCTCGGCTGAGACAATAATTCAGATTGGCAGGGATTGAAATATTTATAAAACTGAGCCTGAAGAACAAGGATAATTGACCTCAGAGGGAATCACAGGGAGCTGGCTACTGAGTGCTAGGACCACTTTGATATATTACTATCATTAGTGCTGGCTTGGATCTTGTTCCAAAATAGTCTACATTATTTTTCACTTTATCCCATCACTCCTTTCAAGTTGTCCACAGGACGTGAGAGAATAATAATGATTCTTGACGAAATTGTAACAAGAACATGCAGCTGAACTATCTAATAGTGCATACGCTGGTGTAACTGCAGAAGTGCTTTAACTATTGCTCTTGCCTACTCCTTTCTGTTCCTCCAACAGACCCTTTATGATAGGCCAAAGTGCCTGTAAAGGAATGAAAACATTTAAAAAATGACTGTTCATTAATACTATGCAAATTCTCAGGTTTCAGGAAAATGGCAAAAAGATGTTCACATAGGACCACCTTGCATGCTCTGGCAAAGGGTCAAGCATTGGAGCCATAGAAGTGAGTGGGAAGAATGTGTCAGAGTTGGAGCTGTGGATGGAGCTATTGCACCATTTGAGCCACATCTAATACCAGGCTGTGATCCTGCGCTTGACTCTACAGTTGGGTCCTCAGCTACTTCTACAAAACCTTACTCTGGGAAATGCCAACTTGCACAGTCAGTTGCAGGACAGAGGTCTTATATCTAATGGTTCTGCAGAGTGTCTTTGGTACTACAAAATGAGTAAGGAGAAACTACAGACCACAACTCTATCCTAACAGATTTCTTATTTTAGCAGACATCTATAAGAAAAGATACTGAAATGTTCTTACTTTCTTCAGAAAGATCATTTTCTTCTGCTTCTCTTTCCATTTCTTTACACCATCCTTCCATTCTCTTAGTTTCAGTATGTAGCAACTTCATAAACCAAGATCCGTCCCGTCGACAAGGAGACATTCGACCAGTCTCTACTGTCTCAATGGCTGGCTCTAGCCAGGGTTCTGGTGGTGGAAGGTTTGAGGTGTCAACTGGGGTCCTATAATCTTCTCTGTAACTGAACAGTCCCTGTGTCCGTACAGTTCTCACTGCGCTGTATTGGGTGGGCGTGCTGGGCTCCGAGTGCTGCTGGAACGACGAGCCAAACTGAAGTCCCTTGTCCTCCATGGTGATGTGTCCTGGAAAGCCCTCCAGCTCCAGGTCAGCCTGGACAGCTGCTGTCACACTGTTTGAGCGCTTGAATCGTCCGTGTCTTGGTGAAGAGGGAAGAAAGAAAAGAGATTAAGCCATATAAATACATATGTGATTGTACAGAGGCACAGAATAATGTCTCAGTGAATGGATTCTGGTTTTCTCCCTGGACTTCATGTTACTTTTTTTTTTCTTTGTGCATATCTGACTAAAATAAGACAGTGGGTAACAACAGAGAGGGAAACCAAAATGCATAGTGGCGTCATTGATCTGAGCAAAGATACAAAAGAAAATAATTTAAATTATCCCTGGAAGCAAATATTAATTTATTCTCATACTAAAAAATACCATGTTTCATTACTAAATGAACTGGAAATAGCTAGCAGAACTGCAGGGTTACATCTCCCGATAGAAGTCTGTAAAGTACATGTATAAAAAAATTTCAAATATTAAGAATTGTAATTAGATACAATCTGAAAATCTGCTAAGTTAGGACTGTTGAGAATCCTTTAATAAAAGAAAAATAGTAGCAGCAGGTTTAAGACCATGGTATTTTTTACTTGCCTCATGGGATGGCCATTAAATGTTGATTTTCTATTGTGATATGCCACCGAATAATGACATTTTAGAAAAGCTTTATGTTTAAAAGTTAGGTAGAGAAGCAAAGATTATTTGTGAAATCTTTTCACATCTGAGCCTATCGTTTCAGATTACTTCTAGTCAATGATGGTAAAAGGCAATTAGCAGCCAGATATTGTCTGACAGCTGCCGTGAAATGAGATAATGGTCCCAGTCCAGTACCTAACAGACAGTGCCTGCCAGCGATAACCTGTGGGTTAGTACATTGACCTGCAGTTTTACAAAGCTAGAGGAGGACTGAACAAGTGTAAAAGCTGATTCTAGTTCAGGATAAAGGAACCATGGGTTGCATCTTAACCATTATATCCCCGTGTGGACTGGGAAAACCTGGATCAGCATAAAGGGTCCTATCGAAGGAAGAGTATTCCAATATACAGTGCTCTGTATTTGTTCTGCCAATAACGAAACTATATTAATCCACTACTTCAATTTAAAATTTTCACTTTCTTCCCTCCAATTAAAAACCGGAAAGGTGACTAAATATTAAGCAACTGCTAAGTAATCTCTACAAATTTTACCAAATGACCAGCATGCATATAAGAAATCCAGCTTTGTGAATTACTTAGGGGCAGCACTTGCCAGATGTTTGTTATTAACTCTGTTTACAAATGCGCGTTGTGTTATGAAAGACTACAGATTTTTGTACATGCTTGAATTACCGTTTTTCATCTTCCACTTGTACTCCAACAGAGTGGTATTCCCGTAGGCCTCTGCTTTCAGTATCAGAATCAGTTGCTGTTTCCACCTAGTTCAACACAAAAGATACATCTGCAGAGTGAGCACCAACAACTCAGCACTATTTCTACTTGCACTCATTCAAAATTAATTATATATTTCCGTTCTTACTGCTAAGAAACACCTAGCACAGTAAAATAAATGAAATAGGTGTTCAGCCTGGTATCGTTGTTTTGGTACTATGTTTTATAAAGCTTTGCACAAGTACTTCTGTTCTGCTATGTAATTCCCTATTTCAAACCTAAGCAGATGCAATTACTCAGTTCAGTGGAAGCAGTGAGTAAGCTTGGTCTGGAAGAGCTGTTCTTAGAATGAGGAATCCACAGGATAGCCCCTTTTTATATTATTATAAAACAGTCTCATTATAGTCCTTGATTTACAAAATAAAATAAAATCTCAAGTAGCCTGATAAACTTGCAAGTGATAAAAAGAAATGCTGCAATGAAATTTTATCGACAACTACATTGACAAATACAGAACCATTTAAATGATGTGAAGGATACAGCAGAATGCCATATGTCACTTTTTTTAATAACATGGTTCTGAAAATGCTATATCAAGCAAGTAATTTATGCACTTTTTATAGTATTCCCATCTGAAATACACTTACTGAAATATATTCACAGTAGTTTTCTTCATAACTGAGACCACATTGCTTTTGCAAGTTTCTGTGGGATTTTATGTAACACTCCCCACCACCACACCACCCCCAAGTCTTTGACACAGACATAGCGAGTGCTGCAGTATGCAAATTATACTGAATCAAGGGAGAGTTAGGAAAAAAGAGTAGAACTGGCTTTTCCTTTTGATTGATATTTTCACTGTTAAACCAAAAAAATAATATCAGCAACCAGTTTTTCAATACGTATACTCCATGTGTGAATTCAAAGAGTATATCCTATGATGAAGACAAGATAACTTTTCCCCTTGCAGCAGTCACAGGCACCTCTGGAAGGAGCCCAATGGCCTTTACAGTTGCCTCTTAGCTGTACAGACCTGATCCCACCAGGTTTCTGGAAGGATCCAGAGAGAAGGGGGAAGGAGGGTGCGAAGTGAATGTACATGTGGACTATACTTCTTGAAGAAGCCAGTTGCTGGTAACTTCTTTTTCCATCTTCAAGCCATAGCTCCATGTACATTTCTACGGAAGGGAATTCCAGCCAGTAATCAGTACACATTCATATTTACCTGGGTGTGGGTCTTGGAGAAGTTCATGAAAACAGCTAGTGCAGGAACCCTTTAGTAAATGTTAATGGCATGCTTGAACTGTACAGCGTAGCATCAGGCACAGGTTTGCCAAAAGCTCCAGATATCAGTGTGGCAACTGTCAGGAAAGACACATTTCCCAGTAATTCCCCTTATTCTGCATGAGGTCTAGGGAAAGCATGCGCTGCTGTCTGTTTCCACCTTGGCAGTTGCATGGAAGCTGGCTGTATTCACTTGGACGGGCAGCGCATTGAGAGAACTAAGATATCAGACTTGGTAACAGTCTCCAGGATTTGGTGTTGTCAGTATAAAAAGAAAGATCCCTCTTGATGTTGGCAGTGAAAAAAAGCCTCAACCACAGAGGTAGGCAGCTTGGGGAAAAAAAATCCCCACAACAACCAACCAAAAAACAGGCAAGCTGGTTTCCTAGTTAAGGTGGCTCTTGGCTGCAACATGGGTGAGAAGCTTAAGCTGTACTTGGAGGTCACCCTCTCCTGAAAGAACATTGCTATAAGTAGAACAGCCATAAGGTCCAGTTTCTTAGCGCAAGAGAGATCTATCAGGAAAGACACCCTTATTTATAGCACAGAAGTGTCCAAAAGAGTCTTGAATAATAAGTTCAAGTCTAAGTGAGGGACCAGGCACTCACCTAGCCCTTTCGGGGATGTGAGAAAAGCTGCATATAAAACATCTTCATTAGAGACAGGTGAGCAGAAATCAATTAACTGGGCCAAGAATGAGATACTCATCTAGCCTGTTGGGGGGGAGCAGAGAGGCAAGTTACACTTGACTACAGTGATGAGAGCTCAGGCAAATATGCATAGACATGTTTTGAAAAGCAAAGAACTTATTCTCAAGGGAGAACAGATGGTAGGTAGTGAATAAGAGCAGATAACACAAAATGCTTAGGCTGCGGCTCTTGGGTGTGCCTGTATGAGTGCTAGCAGGCAGCTGATGTCCGAGGTGGGGAAACATTTTCTGGAGGAAGTTTTTTGATGTTGAAATCCATAGCAACATCTGGAGTGGTCAGGAAGTCTAAACTGTTCCTAAGAGCTACGGTACTGGGCTTCATCCCCAAAGCAACCAGAGTCAGAATTAAAACACATAATTTAGGAACTTACTGAGTTTAAACTACAATAAATAGTGCCATCAAAGGGAATGTCTTCAACTAGGGATTTCATCTCCTACTGGAGATAAGAAAATTGGAAGATCTTGTTAAAGTTGCAGACCATGGCCTTCCAAGCCATATCTGATATATCATGTAACACCTGTGAAAAAGCCAGAGAAGTTATCTTGATCTCAGATAGAGTCACTATAAAGCACTTGTTGGAGGAAGCGAGTTACAAAGGAGACTCCCATTTCTGTTATTAAAGAACAGAAAGCACTTGGTAGTTTGGAAAGTGACACTGGAGGGATGCTTAAGACCATGATCTCAAAATCAAGATTTCTTCCTATGTTCAGAAGATGCAGGTAGTAGGTGATAGTGATATAGGAAATCCGATCTCCTGAGCATTTCCAGTCTACTGTCTTGGCAGTGAACAGGCAGGAGACAGGTAATTACCAGGGAATATTAGTGGATTTCATTGTGGCCTTACAGACTTAGCAAAGATAGTCAGATATCTGGTAGTGCTGATGTCAGGTTATGGGAACACTCAGTTTCATGCATTTTCCAAGAGGCCCTATGGAAAAGATGGGGAGGGACTCTTTATTAGGGAATATAGTGGTAGGACAAGGGGTAATGGTTTTAAACTGAGAAAGGGTAGATTTAGGTTAGATATTAGGAAGAAATTCTTTACCATGAAGGTGGTGAGGCACTGGAACAGGTTGCCCAGAGAGGCTGTGGCTGCCCCATCCCTGGAAGTGTTCAGGCCAGGTTGGATGGGGCCTTGAGCAACCTGGTCTAGTGGAAGGTGTCCCTGCCCATGGCAGGGGGGCTGGAACTAGATGATCTTTAAGGTCCCTTCCAACCCAAACCATTCTATGATTCTATTGTGTTCTACGATTCTATTGGACTGGGTCCAAGGAAAGGAGCAACATCATTACTTTCAGCTGTGGGATTGTTGATCAAGATCCTTGAACTTGTTCAGATGAACTGCAGCTGCAGATGATGGTGTCAGTGATGCAGGCATAGGCTCCACAGCATTACAAGCCTGAAGGTTTGACAAGGGCAAAGAGGTTTGTGCATGGCCAGGCTGACGAAGCTGAGCAGATGAGAACACAGGACTCATCAGGACCTTCTGCTCACTCACATGGCTCAGCATGGAGGGACAGGACATTGTGTGCCAGACCGGACCTGAGCCGAAGCCAGACAAAAGAAGCCAAGCTGACATCTTCCAACGTGTCAGTCTTTGCTTTCAGTTCCTTCTAAAGCACCGCACTTCTCTCATAGAGTGATATCCTGAGGATGGCCATTTCTACATCCTATCCTCCTTGGAACCTACTGAATGAGTGCTGGGGGATGAAGTGGAGGCCAGATTGCTAGACATGGGAATGGGCTAAGGAAGGTCAATGGTATCATACTTGCTGGGCTAACATACAGCTAGTAACACTGTGGAGGTGAGCAACGGTCAATGGACAGAGAAGAGATTTTTGCCTTCCATGAGGATGTCTCAGCAGCTCACACATAGGGCTGTTGGAAACATGATGGTCTAAAGCTATAAAAAAGGAAAGGTCCCTACGGAGAACATCAGTTTGGCCAATTAATGTTGTTGGAACAAAGCAGGCAGACTGGCAACACACACTTTTATTCCATATTGCGTATCAAAAGCATATCTGTTTTTGCCAACTACATTGTTTGGTTTAGTCACAGATAGCATGTCTTCTTTTGAACTGTTTCTCATGTGTGGAGGTAGATTTCCCTTTTATATTTTGGATGGGCTGGTATCTTTCAACTGATGCAACACATCAAGAAGAAGTCTTTTTCATCTACCTGCTTTCAAGTGCTTTCTTATTAGTATTTCAACTAGAAGTATATCCTGAATAATTTACCCAATATGCAATAAATGCAGGCATAAATGAAGTAATTTGCTTTAAAATTTTATTCAAAACAAAATTATCAGGAAAATGATGGCCCAGGTATCAAAATAAAAATTACATTAGTTACCTCTAAATATAAAGTCTTGCCAAATTATCCTTTCCTCCAGCTTGCCAAGGCTGACACTGACTAAATGACCTGATGATTGCCTTCATATTTTAATGCTTTCATTTCCTCACTGTGCCTTGTAACAGCAGGAGAATGCCAATTTTTTTGTGTGTGTGCGCGCAATCTAGGATTGCAAATATTGTAACAACCAACAAAAAAATAGATCTGGAAAATGGAGGCAAATGACAACACAACTAAAAGTGGGAAATAACAAAATGATTTGCACTCACAAAGAAACAAATGAACTAATAAATTGCATTTCTGAATGACAGGTATTATAAAGACTCCTGCCAGAAGACAGCAGGAAACTCTTTGGATTTAATCAGATTGGCCAGGCTAGATTCAAATGAGCAGAGGAGAAAAAGTAATATGTTCAGTTTGATTGTGTGGCTCCTGAAGCTTAAATAAGTCTTAATAAATCTGTTGTTATTCTCCATGATTCATTATTGTTTTAATACTTGCATGACTTCTAAAAGCCTTAATATTTGCAAATTGGCCCACAATCTCAGTAAAGCAAAATAATATGACAAATTATATGTTTATCTGGTTATGAGAGAGTCTCACACAGAAGAGGAAACAAAAAAATAGCCAGACACTGACCAAAAGCAGAAGAAGCGGAGTAGATCTAATATAGCAGGTCATCGTCCTCTCTCCTTGCAAACAAAGAACTAAAACTTCTTTCAAAATTTGGCACTTTATGCCATGAAAGATGTTGTTTTATGGGCTTATAGTATGCCTATAAGGCTTATAATGTTAATACTAAATGTAATGGTGCATTTTGAGATTATTTCTATCTTATTTGTCTTACCTTTCACAAAGGCATAACACTCCCCTCCACATTTTTTGCTGCCAGTACAAGGAGCAGACAATACTATCAATCCTCTCTGTGATCAGTCACTGCTGACCGATCCAGCCCAAAATTTGAAAACTAAGTATCAGATACTGGCATCTACTTGGTAATTAATGATCCACAAGTAAATTATACTTACACAAAATTATTTGAATAAATGCAAATCACTATTGCAAATAACTTGCTTGTTATAATCAATCTTGGTTTGTTTATAGGCACTCATTGTAGAAAAGGATGCATGAACTGACTAAATTATTCCTTCCAAGTATTTACTAAGCTTTTTTAGCTGATAATTTTAACCATTTAAAAGCAACCTTTATTTCTGTATTAAAGCATTATTCTGCTCTTAAACATAAGCACTGCAACATAATGTTGTAGTGTCCTAAAAATTCCAGTCTAAGCTTCTATGCATACTGTCTCTAAGGGAGGCTTGAAGTTAATATATTCAATGCATAGGAAAACAGATTTTAACCTGGTGTCTTTTGCTTCTTTCTTGTAAGCATCAGTAATAAGAGTCCTTCAGGCCACATTATCTCTCCCCATGCAACTTCACTGCCCTCAATGGGTTTTCACTGCTGGAACCGATTTGTTCTATAATTAGAATTTAATAATCTCTCTGATGATGCACAGGAAGGGAAATAATTCACCTTTCCTCTCTTGCATAGGCTTCTCAGTGATAACGAGTAAAAAAGGGAAGAAAACACTACATTTGACACCAGATCAAGTACATGTAATTGTGAATGCAGATAACCATTCTTAGGTACAGGGAGATCTCACTCATATGCAGTGACTTCAAAGTAGGAAAAATAATTCAAATAAAACTACAGTACTAACTGCTACTGCTTTCCTTAACTGATGGAATATTTTATCAGCCAAAAAACATATACTCTTTCAAAATAATTTTTAGAAACCCACCAAACTAAACCTACACTTTCATGCTTGAATGATTTTTTGTGCCTCACCACAGGGCTCCATCTTGTTACTCCAGTACTTCCCTACAGAACATCTGGACTACTCAAATACGTTATGTGGCACACTAAGTGCTAATTACCACAAGAATATCCTACCACGGGTTGAAAACTTCTGGTGGTCTTTTAAGAAAGCACTTTTTGCTAAAAATGCATGCCAGAGTTTAGAAACAGGATTCGTGTCAAGCTAACGTGAGATAGCAACACCAAAATAATGCACACAGCAGTGGTTGCTCATAACTTTTTTGGTGCATTTAATGCGAAGTGTCGAATTGTTCTGAACCAACAAATATTCTGCAAGGCAGCAATCTGTGTCTTCCCCACTTTGAATGGTTCATTATGTTAGATGGCAGTTAAGAAAAGGAGCAAGAGTAATTTGTGAAAAGAGTAAAAATTAGATGGCTTTAAAAGTACCATAGCTTTGTTTCAACTACAATTCCAACTGCTAAGCTTTTTGACAAGTGAGGAGGTCAAAATGCAGGCACTGGCTGGGAACTCTGCTAACCAGCTAAGCCTGTGAATTCTGATTCATCTCTCTTTCTCTGTCTCTCAACTCTAAAGGCCAGGTTATAGCCTCTGTACCATGGAAGCGTTATCAAAACTTTCACCGACTTCTGCAGGCCAAGGACTTCACACGCTTCTCCCACAAAAGCCGAGTCTGACAGTGATTTTAAGAGGAGAATGAATAATGCTTACCTCTAAAACTTGGATCACTTATGATCCAAAGACCAGTGTAATCACTGCGAATATTTCTCTTGATTGCTATGTATACACTGAAGTAGAGCACTGACAAGGATGGTATAACCTAAACTATACAAAGAAAATGTAAATGCTCATCCAAGTAGAGTATGCCATGTGGGTACAAAATGCTTTGCCTTAAAGGGGAATTCCAGTTTGAGACTGCAGTGTTTCTTGAACAAAGTTTTTACAATACGATGTTAATAATTTAATTAAATATATATATAAATATTATGTAGAAGATCCCCTTTTGACACAAAAAATTAAGCAGGTGAGTTATTGCACTAATCCTCCTGAACACAGCTTTTGATTTATAAGAACTATTTGTTTAATGAAGATTATGGAGATCAAAAAAGCCCGAGATATTTTGAAGCATGCTCTCCTGACAATAAATGAAGATGACAGAGTCCATTCTCTATGCTACAATTAGTGCTCTTCTCCAAAAATACCCTCATGAATCAGCCTCCACACTCACAACATTTGTTTCCATCTCTTCTAATTCCGGGGTTTCTGTTCATTTTGAGATGCCTTGATGTCTTTTAAATAGAGAGGAAACAAAGGACTGCATGTTTTGAAATACTTGAAATAAATAAGGAGCAACTTCTTGACATGTTTTCTCATGTATTTTACAATCCAAATGCTTTTAATACGAAATGGTTTACAACTAGAGCAGTTTTTGAATGTTAATCATTCACATATATACAAGGGTGTGTAAAAGAGCAAGGAAGATCCCTGAAAATATATTAGCAATAACCTTGCTCTTGACTTAGTGGTTGTTTTACTCTAGACAATCTCTACCCTCCATTTTAATCCAAATACTTTGATTAGTCTTCTTTCGTCATGACAGAAGACAGACATGAAGACTATAGCTTAGTAGCTACTTTACTGGAATACTGAACTTTTATTCTTTTATATATATATATATTTTCTTATGAATGCTGACTAAATTTTTAATCTCAGAATCAGTATTTTGCAATTTGTTTGAATTTAGGAATCAACATTTTTTTCCAGTGCCAACTGATACATCTGACAATATTCCTCTTGATTTAAATATGACAGTGAAAAAAACCCAACCCACCCAACAGCTATTTTCTGGAAAAGCTTTGTTTCTGAAGCTTTTTTTGTTCAAAATTCCGATCTGGGACAGGGCTAACATAGCGTGAGATGGGTTACCGTATCTGTGCTGTTCTCTGTCCCTGCAGACGGGGTGCTACTGCTCTTCATAGTAAGTCTGATGCTCCCCTAAGAGCTCGGGCTCCCCGTGCATGAGAATACCAATCCTATGGCACGTGCCTGGTACGCCAGGACTTTTGAAAAGGACTTCTATTCTTTACATGTACGCTACACAAATCATGTATACTCAAAGACATGGGAGCCCTACGCGGGGTCCACACTAGTTCCACATGCAGAAGCATCGCTGGTCATTCTTTATCTTCGCGCCTCTCTGCTCCTGTATGAAGCTCTGTTGGCAAGCATTCTCACGCCAATGTGTTAAAGGAACGAAACATTAAAAAAATGCACAAATTAACCATCCTGATAGCAAATTAATTAATGCAAATAAATGCAAATTCAATGCATTACCCTGGCATGGCATGCTAATGAGAAAACAAGTCATTTAGTCAATCAAGGAAATATGCAAATAAAAACCATCCTTTTCTAAGGTGCTTTGATGCAGAAGTCTAAAAGAAATTAAATACTTCGACTGTATTTTGGGGGCATAAATTACTATTTATGTAGTTTGCAATAAGAATATTCCACCCTCTGTTTTTATTCCTTATAAACCTGGCAACAGAAATACAAGAAAATCCATTTTCAGCTTAGAAATGCTGCAGGAAGGTATTTTTCACACTAATGTGAAGTTTGAAACTTACTGCAGAAAAAACCTCAAACAACTAAAATGTGCTCTCAGGATACTGTGTTGAGGGTAATTTTGCAGTTTCAACCTTATCTAATGCCAAATGGTACAACCAAGCAGTTTGTACTTCTCAAAAGATAACAAACAGCTCATCCTTCCAAGACCTGCTGTTGCAAACAGTATTTGCCTTTTTCAGTGTGTACACTTGAGGACCGCTATTATGGGCCAAGCATCACATGACAAGTTGCTACAGAAGATCCGCTGCCTCCATGGAAATCATTGCACAGATGTTTTTGTGGATTATAAACACATATTATTAAACACACCAGATACCAAGAAGGGTCAGAGCCCAGTGAAAAGTACTGGTCATCACCTGCAGTAAGAAACAGGATCAAGTGATGTAATCAAAGTTTCAGAATTAATTGCTGAAATACCAGGACTGACTGAAGCAAGACACTAACATTGTTAAATACCACTGTGCACAGCTGCTGTAAAGAAGAGATAAGAACAACACTAGATACTATTCCTTTCTGAAGAGTAACTTTCAGGTTAGGGGCTAAAAGGTACCAAAAATTACTTGCTGCTCCTTTGAGCTTTCCACCGTTATCTGTTAAGCCCCTTCTCTGAACAGTTTAGGATACACTAATTACTTTGTAAAACATTTGAAAAGTAGCCATCTGAATATTTTACCATTGCTGTTAAATTACATTCTACTCTTCTGCATCTAAAGAAGCAGAAGCAAATACTTTTGTGTCGAGAAATGGACAAGCAGCTTGCTGGCAAAGCCTATGCCTTCCCATTAGTCTAATACGTTGTGGAACAGCAAAATTATACCACGCTAAGGTGTTAAACTGCGAAGTTAAATCAGTAGCTGTGACATGCTTAACCCAAATACTTTTCTCTGGTTGTATTTTGAAATTAATGGAAATGGAATTACTACTTTTAAAAGAAAATAATACACTTCCTAGTAGATGAACAGTCACTCACTGGGCTTTGTTACATGGACTATTACCTTCTCAAGCTCTATGTTGCTGTCTCCACGATACCTGTAACTATGGCAAAATACACGGCATTTCCTCTCTAGTTGGTCTGGCCAGAGGAGAGATTTTTAAGAACAGAAGTGAACCTAGTGATGTAAAAGGGAATATTTACATACTTAAAAATTATATATGTGTCTAAGTAACAGCAGAACAGAAGCCTAAATTTTCCTCTACTCCTGTGTCTCAAAGGGCTTTGCATTCTTTGCAAGTTCAACTTTCCGATTTTTATTAGTACTTGGTATTTCCTAGAGATTTAAACAAATGGCCATTGCTATCTATAGAGCTTCCCATTTAGTAGAAGGAATAGAGTTCAGAATTTGCATTTGGAATCGTCTTATTTCATTCACCTGAAATAACACAATGTAACTGAGGTTTCCACAGCCTGACAGACATTTTGTCAGGCAAAATAAACATTCCATTTTTTTGTGGAAAAATGGAGGAATGCTCAAAGTCTGTGCTTATTAACATTATTTCATTACTCGCCATCTATAATTATGCTGTATCTACACGAGCACATTTCTTTCTCTGCCTTGGTACTTTCTTCCCAGCACAACTAAAGGGCGGGGGGGGGGCTTTTTTAGGTCGAATAACTTGAAGATCCAGCAGCATTACACATTTTCCAAGGTCAAAAGAGAAAGATAATGGAAAAAATAGTCAAGCATTTTAAAGCTGGTGTAATTCTATAAAAAGGACTGTGAATTCATGGAGGGAAGGAGATGAACATGCTGTTCACCTGTAGCTCTGCAGTATAATTTTCATATCAAGTGTTAATGACAGGGAACCTCCCTAGAGATTTATTCATTCATTTTCTTCCAGGTACAGCATATTAGCCGAAGACTTTTCTGCACAGCCACGTTGCCATGATGTGAATTACAATTAACGCTAAGCAGCCAGGGGTTGTTTGTTAGATTATTAGAGCCAGTGAAGCTGAATGACTCATTCTATGCTATTTACAGAAAGAAGGCAAGCAATTCATCACAGAGCAGATGTTAATGATAGGCTACCTGGATCCCTATAGAGGAACGTCGACTCTTAAGAAACTCCTCTGCCTTTGTCACTAAAATGGCCTTGTCGCTGGTTCGTATCGAGGTGCTCTGGCTCTCGGACGCGTGGCGTTGCGCAGCCGCGGTTTCCAAGGCGAGATTCATGGCCTTGTTACTGTCCAAGCTGTCGGTGGAGTTGTACATCCCTCGCCCGTCCTGCGGCCACGGGGAAATCCTCTGAGTCCGGCTGTCGTGATATGCGTCCTGGGTGGATTCTGTGCTGCTCTGTGCTGTGACTGAGATCAGTGGCTTGGAAGTGGTACGAGGGGGTACCGGTGGTGGTGTTTTTTTGTAACTGGTGTAAGTTACAGCTACGGAAAGAATTAAAAAAAAAAAAAAGAAAAAAAAAAAGAAAAACAGAAATCGAGATTAATCTGATGGCAACTTCACAACAGAAATCACCTTAACATTAAGATTATGCTAATGAAGATGGTGCAACATAGCGCTCTTTGTGAACCTCACTATTAGCTGAAAGTGTCTCTCAGAGTCAGACGGGTATCCACAGCAACATTTTGTTTCAACCAGCAAGCAAGGGGAGGAAATCGGAGTCCCAGATTACAGTGAAGATGACAGAGGGTTAGTGAGGATTTGTGTGTGTTAAGACTTGTGCTGGGTAGGTACACACTGGGGCTTCTGAGGTTGTTTCCACATGGGGTAAAGCTGATAACAGAAATAAAGGAAGATTTTTTTTTTTTTTCTCTTGTTATCATCTGAACTGTGGGCTCTCAGTGTATTAAGAAAGTAGCATCAATATACTGGAACAAAATATTATTCAGAAACGTCTACTTTACAGTATGTCACACGTTAACCTTTAAAAATACTTCCAGGTTGTACTGGCTGGAATTAGGCAAGACTGGCTACTTACACAAGAAGCATATGTTTTAAAATATCCACAATACAGTGAATAAAAGGAAATTCCAGGCACTCAAAAACTGTTACAATATATGCAAAGCTACTAGATACTTGGACAACAAGCAAAAACTACAAGTAATACCAAAAGCACTGACTTTTTATCTATTATCCTGCAGTAAACCTTAAATCCTTAGAACACACACTGAAGGAGGATATACTTAAATGCAGAGAATATGGAAATATAAATGTAAAAATGGGTCTAAAACACTGGGAGAACTGGATATACATAAGCAGAACTAAGAGTTTTGGTCTGATGAGCCGAGCAGGTTTGAGGCTGGTTTAACATAGATTCTGTCTTGCAGCAAAAGGCTGAGTAAAACACCCAAGCAAGCTCTACAGATGCAGAATTGTGCCCATACTGCTTCCTTACAAAATTTTAGAGATTTCATAGAGATAGATATTTAGTCATTAATATCACACAGCTGAATTGTCTAATTGTCTAAGCCCACTACACTTTTTAGGTACTAATAAGAGCATTTCTGTTATGGAATTGTTTTTTCCCCCAAAGCACGTATCATCATAATTCATAAAATTAGCAACTGACACAAAAATGCATCATAATATAGCTTTCTGTACTCCTGTACAGGAAAATCAAGTCCAATTCATTTCTTGTATAGTTGCAGGAAGATAAAGAAAATTATTGTGTTTTCCCATATCAATAATGCAGAAATAGCAAAATGCATACATGCAAAGACCAGGAGAACGGTTTGCCCTTTTCTGGTGTTGTTAAATGCATTGGACATTGCAACAGTGACTCAGGAAACCTTGGAATTGGGGTTACTTGAGTCCAAAAAGGATTCTACAAGAGTTCCTCTTCCCGTTATACAAATATGGGCTGATGAGCAATGGTCAGAAAAAGGGCCTCTCCCGTCGTGCTTTTTGATATGAGGTTATGTTGCAGCTCCCTGGAGAGAAGAGACCAGTTTAGGAATTTGCTCATACCTGGGACTGCTGAGCCTGTAGCGCCAGGCTAGCCTATGGGAAAAGTGAGCCCAGAGAAAAAACTACTGTTAAATTTTGATTTTTGGTAATAATAAATATAAGGGTGATCATAAATAAAAGAAAGTGAGGCAGAGCTAGAAAGTGAAAACCTTCATTTGAAGCACGTTTTGAATTACTACTGATGCTGCTCAATTTTGGTAGAGATTTAAGGAGAGTCTTGCTCTGAGCTAAATTGCTCTAACAGAGTGAAACATGTGGAAACATGCTCTTCAGATTCTGAGACTGTGTGCTTTTTTTGAAGTGCTGTTTTGTTGTCCTATCACCAATCTTATCTCCTGTCAGTTTTGTAACCAGCAGTTAAGAAGAAAGAAAAACCCAACATTTTTCAGACGCTTTAGGGAATACAGAAAGTTCACGAAAGAAGGGAGAGGCTGCAAAGCTTGGAAATTAAGACAGTGTCTTATAAGCTCAAGCAGTGGCTCCAGGGAATGTTTCCACTAAGGGAGTTGCCATAATACTGCTCCCCCACCTTTCGCCCTGCAAATGTAGGTGCAAGTGTTCAAAGTGCTGGGAAGCATTAGAAATAGAGACAATAGGGTGAAACAGGGTGAGTGAAATCCAGAAGAGGAAGCTATTTTTACCTGTAACATAAGTCAGGTTATCACTGTTATAACTAATTTACTGTTTTTTACCGTCTGTCTTCCTGCAAAAGAATAGCAGTGAATAATGAAACATCTGGTAAATGTGATAATGAAACATCACAAGCAAGTATATCCCTACTACTCAGGCAGCAGATCAGTTCTTGGTCTAATGAATATAAATGTTAAACTTCTGTTGCAACCCTTCATAGCTAACTTAATCTTCATTTACATTTCTAAAACTGAAAAATTCTCCTTGTGGCAAAACCAAAACAGTCACTTGCTTTTTTTTTTTTTTTTGCTTTTTTTTTTTTTTCCCCTAGGATTGAATATTTTATTCTGGAAATGTCTGATTGTTTCGGTGGAGTGACATGTCTTAAAGCCACCAAGTATTACAGTTACTGCAGTATGCTGGCAAGCATTTGATCATGAGCTCTGAACAGGAATTAAAAAAACCACAGATGTTCAACAAGGAGAAGAAAACAGGAGAAAGACGGAAAGTTCATGAGAAACTGGCTACATATATACAGTGAAATATGGCAGGAAGAAATCCGATTAACTTCTAAGCTACAGTCACAGAGATCAAATATTGAGCAGGGAATAAAAAAATCCATCTCTACACAGTTAATGAGTTCATATCTGGAACAACAGTTTCAGAGCCACAGAAATCTGGGACTAATTGGAGACTGTAACAAAATCAGGTAAGAGGATGGAGGCGTGAATTTGTGAGGCAAATCTTGCCACCCAATTCTATTTGCTTTAATCACTCAAGCGGTTCTAGTGAAGTAAATGGGATAACTTAGATGAATAATGTGACCAAGACTTGTCTTAGATAAACTTGGTATGTGTTGTTGACTTAAGAGATGACTACATAATAGATTAGGGGCTTGTTAAATGAGAAAAGGAACCCTGTAATCCATAGTTTACTGTTCATGCTTAGGTCTCTGATAAATAAGTATTGGCTTAAGGTCTGAACCAGGAAGTTTTATGTCACTTTCAAATTTTTTTTCCATTAATTATTACATCTGTGAATGTTCCTGTTATCAGCAGTAATGTCTTTTTCTATCAGTCGTGTCTAATTCTCGGCCCTAGCAGTCGTACATACCACGTATTATATACGGGAAGAAACGTTGCCTTTTTCTAACAGAAAACGAACTTCCTTTTCATTTATGATCCCCTTCTTATGCTAATGGACAGGAGCTCCTGTCAGCTTTGCATCATTTGCTGCTTTACAAATTTTATTGGCCTTAGTGGTTATTAGCTCAAAGTAAGCATGTAAAACCTCCTCAGCGCTGCTTCATATCTTCCCCATTTTTTGATCTATCATTCTACAAACTCCAGAGCTGTGGTAGGTAGGTTTTGCCATCCCCGCGGGGAGGGCTGGTGCTGGGTACCCAGCGCTGGCCAAGGACAGCGCCCAAGTAACTCCATCCAGTACGACTTTAGACTGATTTAAGTCGCGGGCTTCAGCAAAATCAGAGATGTGGTTCGTGTTTTGACCTATAAAACGTCAATCCTGCAGAATGTTCTGTTGTTTCTGTGGCTCACAGAAGATGACCAAAGATTTCTGATTTCTTTAGTTTTTGGAGTAGTTTTAGTGTGCCGGGCCCTCCTGATTATTTCTCGCCCCAGTCCTGCTGCTGAGCAATGAGACTCAAGCAAAGTAAAAGCAACAGCCTTCTGCCATGCTGTTAATCAACTTGTAAAATCTATAGCTGCTCTGAAATGCAAAGAAAAAGAAAGTAGATGGCACAAGCGGTAAATATATCTTTTTAATGTTTAAATTAAACACAGAAGGAATTATGAAAAAGAAGCTAAAATTTTCCTTCCAGTTGTATTCAAAGGCTATCTTAATATAGAAAGCTGAATTTATTTTTTGCCTTTTTTAATAAAGCAGGAAAAATATTTTTTTTTGCTTATAAGATACAGTCTCTCTCCATCTGTTAGCTTACGATCATCAACCAAAAATTACGAAAATGGGAAAAACCTGTTCTAATCCTAAACTGTATGGGTATTTCAGACTTCCATTCAGATCAAAGTATTAACTGTTCAGGTACTTGCCCCACGTCAACATAAACATGTGCAATCGGCTCCACTGGATTTTCCTTTAAGGAAGGACATTGTTCAAGAAATGGAGAGAAGACAAAATGGTTCTGTGCTTCATAGTGGGCTAGACTAAACAATGATGAAAAACAGGTATAAATTGTTTAGGAGAAAGGAGCAGGTAGCAATGCAGCATAACATGCATTAATTTGTCACTCGGGTAGGAAAAAGTGTAACACATCAATTCGGTTTTGTAAGGATCATTGCCTTTATGTAAAGACTGCAGTGCCCATTTATGCCAGCTCCAGTTATCTTCTCCTAACACATGACTTACTTACATTTGACACCTTAACTGCCAGATGACCCCCACATGTACAAGATGGCCTATCAGGGCTGAATTGGCCCAGAGGTGGCTACAAGTGACCTGTTCCGTAAACCGCATTAATTTCTCTTATGTGCTTTGTGATCCTGGCTGGGAAGCACCAGTCAGAACCAGAGTATCAGGCATTATGGCGATACTGCAGAGTAACCAGGAAGACAATCCCAGCACTGGAGAACTGGCAATTTGATGGTTTGAACACATACAGTAGAAATCCAAGGAAAGTTTCCTGATAATTCATAACTAACAGGATTTTTTTTTATTTAATTGATATGCCTGGAAGAATATCCCTCTTAATCTACACTGCATTTGACTAAACTTGCTTAAGGTTACTGTTGTTACAGCCATAGAAATGTCAGTTACTCTGCCCATACTGCAGGGCCAACACAGTTCGTCCTAGAAATAAAATGACTAAAATAATTCAATTTAGGTAAAACTTCAGGTTGTCCATAGAGATTCACAAGACAAAAGGCAGAAGGAGAGACGTGATATATTTGATGGAATATCAGTGGCCGTAGGTGACATTCAGAACACCTTGCAAAAGGCAGCCTTTTAATAAATCACTGCTGTTGGTCCATTTGCAAGATAGAGTCACCTGAGGGGTTTTCACAAATCAATATACCCACTAAGCACTTAGTCAAAATAACATTACTTAGGCTGAGATCACAAAGTTAACTGGATGATGAATTTACATGGAAGCACCATCAATTAAAGGCAACGGTTGTCCCTTATGACACACAGCAGGAGTAAACTGGATTTTCTGTTTTGTACGGAGGTTTATTCAGAAGGAGGATAATGACTCTGCGGGGAGCAGGGAGCTGCCCTGGAGGCAGAGCTCCCGGGGGCATGTTGCCGCAGGCAGGCAGGGCTTCTCTGAGGGACCACAGGACCGAGAGAAACACGGTGCAGACTCCCACGCTGACGCTAGATCTTCCGCTTTGCACAGGGATGGTGAATGCTAGTGCTGAAACCATTTCAGAAGAGGAAAAAGAGACCTTCTCATAATGAAAGGCCACAATTAAATCCAATCCTGTATAAAAAGGGTACTCAGTTATTGGTATAGTCTTTTGACCATCATGAAAACTGTTCTAGCCAAGGGTTTTTACGGTCCCAGCTAACATGGCTGTCCTTGAAATGCCCTGAAATCTCTTCACTACGCTCCATCATGGTCATCAGGACCTCTGAGCTACTCTTAAAATAAAAATGTATGGATGGATGCATAACAGTTACTACTCAAAACAAAGAACGATGGACATTAAAAGACCATTAAGAAATCAAAGAGGACTTCTGAGAAAAAAAATCTCAGCCACTAAAAGTCTTTATTTCCCACAAAAAGAATGAACTCTGATGATTTTTCTAGCAAGCCATGGATGTCAAAAATAAGAATACAAGTCCCTTTTTAAAAGACAGGATGCTGGACACATCTTTTTATATATGCCTCTTGCCAACTTCCATTATACTCTGGTCTCCAATGCCAAACATAGTTAAAAGGAGACTGTAGTGTCAAACAGGCCAGTTTAATTTTTACAAAGAAAATCTGGCTTTTTGTAAAGTAAAATTCTGAAATGTTAGAAAGGGGTTTCCTGCTTGGATCAGTAATACCTTTAAAGTTCATTCATAAAAAGATGATTTAGAAATGCTTAGATTTGACACGTGTAGCCTCTGGCTACTCAATTAAGAAAAAGTGATCAGCTAGAATGAGGGGAAAAGGTTAAGGTAAATTACTCTGTTTGGATCCAATCTGCCGTTTTCGATGTGTGCCATCAGTGGCCACCTCAAAGACCTACACCAGTGATTTGGGGGTCTACTTTTTCTTTTTAATACTGGAGTAGTATGTGCTCAGGCTCTGCACAGAAAAAAAATGTTTTGCTCCATTACCTGACCATAGGCAGTGCTAACTGAATGTAAATGCAAGTCCTTCAAAGTACTTCTCAAACACACCTACTCTGCACTTAAATTGAAACATTAGCTGTACGTGAGTGTAGGGCAGGTGAGGAAGACATGTCACATTCTCATACAGTCCGGGCTTCTCCAGCCTTTTCTTTGCTGCTCCCTGGATAGGTCCACACCTTTGCTTGCTGCTCTGCTAGTGAAAGATCCTGTCATTTCTGAGGGCTTTCTCCATTTATAAGGTAATGAGAGCAGTTTTTTGAACTGTAATGATATTCAAACCTTGAAAAATAGTCATTAAAACCAGTCATACTGTGCTTGAAATTCAAGACAGAATTTTGTTTTAAATTAAGTTAATTATTTTAATCGAATCTTGGATCGATTTCCCTCAAACACAATCAGAGAGATACTTTAACTATTAACCTATCTTCCTGCGTCTTCCCTTTTCTCATTCAGCCCTCCCCAATGAATCTTAGCCAGTAAAGGGACCAGGCAGTTTCTCAGTAGAGAGAGAATCTTTTTGAGCTTGGATATCCGTGAAAAGAACCCTGCTTCTTGCTTTCCAGATTAAGCAGTAAGAAACAGTGATATATTCACAGTGATATTTTTGTGTGAGATTTTCTTGGAAAGACTGCTTACACCCAAATGAGTTTTATCAGCACAGTTTATATGACGGGCTGCATTTTATTTAAACTTCATAACCCAAAGCATTGTCTGGGTGGTAGGTATCTATAACTTCTTAACCCTTTTTCCTGATGGGTCATTTTATATGTATTATGTTTAGGTAAAGCTGGATGTTTGTTACACCCTAAAGTCAGATGTTAATTGATAGTCTCATGTTGCCGTAGTCCATGGGGGCAAAACTCTGCATTTATCCTCTGCCAGTTTTTTAAGTAAGGTCTTTTAGTAACAGTGAATTATATCATACCTTCAAGACAGTATTTGAGATCTATACGTGGGAATCCATCTCACCCCACATTAGTCACTTAAAAAACAGTCATCCAAGTCTAAGGTAGTTGTCTGATCTCTTTTAGAATTACTGGGAGAAAAATAAGCAATACTGTGGGCAATTCTCACCCATCTTAGATGCTTATTTTACCAGGAAATGAATCATCCTACACAGGTGCCTACTTTTCTCCATCAACCGTAAAGAGAATCAAGGACAACCAGCTCAGATCAGGACATCTACTTTTGAGATGCCTAAAGGGGTGAGAGAAACTCTAGCCAAAAGCTCTGTCCCTGTGACAGCACTGGTAGCACTCTGGTATGCACCGGGACATAACCTCTCCTGTCTTCTGTTACCTGTGTTCATTGGAAAGGTGGGAGCTTCATCTCCTCTGCTTCACATCCCCTGTGAGCTGGTTGTTGAAGCAAGCCTGCGTGGAATTTGCCTGCATTAATGACCGAGTCCTAATTTCCTGCTCTTGAGCCTTTCTGCTGGAGCTCCTACATAACAGCTAGCAATAGCTTGGCCCAAGGTCCCTTCGCAGCTCCACAGAAGTATTAAAAGCAAACCCTCTGTATTTCTGTAGTTTTTAAACTGATTGCACAGTTTTAGGCACTGGACTAGACCATGCTGTTAATCCCACTGAAGTTGTTGATATTGAAGTCAGTGGAATCAGACCAATTCACACAAACTCAGGATCTGGACCATTATCATAACATATTATTGACATAGGCAAGATTTGTGCCTTTTACATACAACTTTTTAAAAGAGTTTTTTTGAAATAGCATGTCACTGAGACACTGCTGTCATTTAAGTCCCATAAAAAATGCTATTTTTTAAGCAGCATCTGTTTTTGACATCTCTCTGCTAAACATAATCTATATAGCACTTGTGAAAAAAGACTGAAATCATTAGCATGACACATAACCTCAATCAAAATTTACTGGGGTAAGGCAAAATTACTGGCTGAGTTGTTTTTTCTAAAAAATATCTGTGTGTGCATCAGGTTAGACTCAGTATTCAGAGTAGATCCTTCTAGGCTTAAGTTCTGCACATCTATCTGATTTTGTACAGGAAACTAACAATTATGTGGGAATGTGACCACTAAATTTGGAAAAAGCTGGGGTCTAAGTACACACTACGATCTCCCAGGAGGAGAACAGTATAAAAGGAATTGCTGTAATCAAGTCATTTGGTGCGTAAGTTGTTACCTCTATATTGAGGAAACTTAGGTCTGTAGGCAGGCCATGTTACGTAAACGATAAAATCTGTTTTGACAGTGTAATTAATGTTAGTCTCAAAACAGAAATGCAAATCAAACAAGGCATCAAGATCAGAAACTGTAAGCCTTTGCCAAAGTTAAAAGAGATGTGGGCAACACAAACCTCATGGATTGCTGATGGACTAGTTACAAAGGGTTCTATTTTAGCTCTGTTAATTAGCGAGAAATTATAGCCTAACCAGCATCCTGTAGATGGCAAGGCAAAGAGCTGACAGCTGTTTTGCTCTTCTAAACAGTTCCTATGTGCCTCTAAAATACTGAAGTTGCATTAAAAAACACCACCTCAGTTTTTTGGTTGCAGGAAGGAAAAATGTACCTTTGACTATGCTCTATTTCAAATTTTACAGAATGTATGTGCGGCTTTGCAGGAACACAGATTGCATTTGTCACATCATCAAAACGGTAAGAGACAAAGAGAAAAAAGAGCTCCAAAAGCTAAGAGTCACTCTTACTGGGCTACTCTTTTCACATTGAAATAAAACAGAAAATTTGAAAATGTTTTTCGGTAGAATCAAACCAATATTGCTGTAATTCTGTACTTAAAAAATCTCTTCTTGACCTCCCACATACCCTTATCACCTAAGTCAAATAATTTCCATCAGCCTCCTAAACCCACTCACAGACATATTATGTAGGCTTATCATTGGTTTTGTTTGTACATTTTCTATTCTCGTTCTTACAGTAACTATGTGCAGCTTGTGATTTTCGTTAACTTGCAGTAAGGAATTCCAAACTGAATAGGACAAGAAAAACAGTTTCCTCAGTTAATCTTAAGGAAGTGTTGCACAATGGAATAATTTTAACAGTGTATTATGATAATGGTCCTACATTAAAGAATTTAAATGATTGCAAAATATTTTAATTAAAGAGAATTTAATACCTTTAAATCATTCTTTTAATCCACAGAGAGCTACAGGTCCGGACACAGTCTCAGAGTGCACTTTTGAGATTGGTAATGGTACAGGCAGTAGTCAAATCAAGAAATCATTTTACCCAAGGTGCAGATGGAGTCAGTATCAGTGTCAAAACCAGCGCTCAGAAAGCTACTTGCAGGCTGCCAGCCCTACATTTAGGTGCAGTAAATGATGAGCTCTCTCTGAGCTCTCATCTCTTTTGAGCTCTCAACCCTGTAAGTCAGAGCATGGCGCTCTCAGTTACCCTTGTCTTCAGTGGGTAATCTTTGGTTTCATCCTATAATGAAATTTGAATAGGCCTGACTTTTGCCTCAGATTTATAAAAGTTAGCTTGGTGTACTATGCTATCATTGTAGACAATTTTTATAGGCAACAGAGAGAAATAGGGACGTCCAGAGGACAAATTCCTTCATAACAGATACCAGTCCTAAGGGAGATAAATCACATTTAGTTGACTATAATAGGACATTAATGTGACTGCCTTTGACACCTACATTTTAGATATACATATTAGGTGAGATGAATTTTTATGACTGAATTTTTTATGGTGGTTTTTTTTTTTGATTGGAGAAGGAGACAAAAAGTGGAAATATATGTATTTTTTTGGACTCAGAATTATCCCAAAAGGTAAAGAAATGAATGTAAAACTCATGACTCATTGATACGTCCTTGATATTATCTTTGAATTAATCTGAATTTATTATCATGGGAACTTAGACAACTAGTTGGCACGAAAGCATCTATGTTTAGATGATTTGATCTGGAGGCAAATCCCAGAACCTTCAAGTAACCTGTCTGGCCAAAGGCTAATTCTGTCTGGTTATGCCCTAAGAATGTCACCAATTCTGGCATTTTTATTTTCTCTGATCCTCTGGAAAAAATCTTTCAAGTATGTTTTAAGTATCAGGTTTACCAACTGTCCTTCTAGCGTAGATCTGAGTCTAAATAAAATTCCTGAAACAGAAATGGAGACTTAAGTACAAGCTTATCTTGATGAAACTCCATTTCAGGGAAGTGAAAATAGAGGTTGGGAGCTGCTGAGAGGCTGGCAGAGATGTGCAAGCATCCCAAGAGGGTTTTTATATTAACAAAAGAGAGCATTTGCTGGAATTAAAACTAAAGGTAACTATAAAAGTTTTTCTCCTACTTCTGTGCCTCTCCACTGAAACAGATATGGCTTTATTTAAAGAGTGAAGAACTTGCTTTGTCTCTACCTTCAGATGCCTCTGTTGTTGGGAAGGATTTGGGTGGCAGCTGCCCACTAGCATTCTGTTCTCCTGGAAAAGGCAATTTTGCAAGTTAGAAATAATGTCCCTCGGGAAAAGTACATTTGTGAGTGGCGAGCATTAATCAAAATGTCCTTGCCATGAGGCAGAACAGTAGCAAAAGCACCTGAACTTGCCTCCTTAAATGCCTGATAATACATTTTTTTGGAAAGAGATTTACTAGCCAATGGACATTCTGGAAATGGAAGGGTCCCTATGGAAGCGAGACCTGACCTGCTGTAAAGGAGTTTATTGTTATTTTGAAGTGCAGATCTCTTTCCTCACACATACCCTCTATTGGCCCCTGTGCCTTTGCCGGGACCCACAGGAGAGGAGCTCCCCTGTGGCTGCACATGCTGGTTTTTGGAAGAATTCTTTTTGTTGTAAAGAAGCTAGAGCTGAACAGAGCTCACCCCCCTGTTGCACTGAAAGCATAACAAAGCTAAGGGGCAATTTGTTAGCAAGCAAAATTGGTTCAATTTCAAGAGTTATGCTCAGTTACATTAACTGATGGACTGAGGCCCTGATGGATGAAATATTACACACGAGCTAGTAAAAATTAGTGTCAGAATGCAATTAAAATGATGTCTGTATACCCAGCACAGCAAGCATTGTAGTTCCAGTGCACATGTCATCATTATGGCTCCTGACGTATATATGCCTTCAACAAAAACCAGGACTGAATACATGCAGAGCCTCTGAGAAGGCTCCTTAGAGGTTTTTTTCATTCACAGAGGAACACAGAAGGAGAAGCACTGGCAGGAGAGGGGTCCTGCCTTCTTTTTTACTACAAGCACAAGGAAGCACGATGAACTGGTGCTTCCAGGCTCACCCACCCTGCGAGCTTCCCCCAGCTGCACAGACCCACCTGAGGACAAAACCCTCTGGCAACCTCAGGCTAAATAGCTGGGCTGAGATTTACCACTGTTAGCTTCTATCATGTCAGGAAGGCTTCAAACACTGAACAGTGAATCATCTTCCTTGCATGATTTTTTTTTTCTTTCTTATACATTCGTCCCCCCCAACCCCATGTATCATACAGGAAACAAAGGTGAGAAAACTCTGTGAAAACTGATCCCACAGAACAGCTTTGAAGCCAAATTCTGCCAGGGGAGGGAGCATGGGTGTTCTTTTTAATAAAGAAAGAACCAGCTGTCTGGCAAATCTAATAGGTTACGGAGGAATTATGTCAAGCACAGAACAGCAGGAGCAAGGAAGAAACACTCATTACACATTTTTTTAAACTAACCATAGATTGAAGGCAGCGACTTCATTTTTTATCTTTGCCTCTGCAGATCATCTGTACCAAGGAGAATGAAAATTATGAAAAGCTGCTGGCTACTGCTCCAACTGTTTTCATGCCTCATCAGCCTGAAGAGGCCAGGCGGCCAGGCAGCCCCAATTTGCACAGCCTTACTCCATCTCAGGGAATCCCAGACTTATGAACAGTTGCAATGGCCCCTTGGCCATCCTCTGTTGAACTCCTCGAACCAAAGGGCTTGTGTCACCTTCATCCCAGTGACTCCCTGGGCCACTTCCACCACGCAGAGCTGCTATTAAACAGCAGTGTCAGCATAGCAGCAGAACTTCAATATATTTAAAAGAATTAAAGACTAATTATTCCCCCCAGATACACCCAGAGCAATGAAAATGATGTGTGCGTATCCAAGTGTAGAACTGGGCTCATCGTTTAGTTAGTATAAGATTTATTCTCACAGTATAGGCGCACAAGTTGGCACAGCATCAAAGCATTAACTCGGGATCCCCAAGTGCTCCCACAGATATATGGTATGTTTCCTGCAGGGAGTCAGAGTGCCAGATAATTCCATGGAGCCCCAACAGTAATTAAGCAAAGTCAACAGGCAAATTATAATTGAGAAAACAGCCTTCTATATCTTATTTGGGCTTCAGGTTTTGTGGTTTTAAACATACCTGTTGTGGATACCACTGCTAGCTATTACTTAGCAATGGATACCAGTAAAAACCTCTAAGACTCAACATCTATTTCTAAAGAAAGAACACAAGTTGTGGAGATGTTACTTCATGCATAGGTTTTCCCCTGTTTGGCTGGGTTTTCCTAGCCATAGTGCCTTGTATTAAGAAGATCCAAGCAGCCACCTGGATGAAGTATCTCATTCTTGAGGAAATAAAAGAAAATCATGCATTTATTGATCATAAAACATTTTTCTTTTAGGAATTTAGGTGTGTGTTTTTCCAGTTTTTATATTTATATACATTTATATAATCCCCTCTGAGGCTTCTCTTCTCCAGGCTGAACAGTCCCAGCTCTCTTATCCTTTCCTCATGGGAGAAATGCTCGAGACCCTTTGTCGTCTTAGTGATCCTTCACTGAACTCCACTAGCTCCATATGTAATAGCACCATGACTTAAACATTTGCCTGCCCTTGGTATCCTCATATCTTTGAAAAAAAAAAAACAACCCCAAACCCCAAAGAATAACTAATGTCTTTAGTGTTCAGACAGCAACCAGAGAATCAGGTTTTTTTGGTGTCTGCAGGGGTAGCTGTGCTATGGAACAGTACAACTTCTTGATGAAATATCATATTCTCATGCTTTAATGTTTGTAGGTACATGACCATGCAATCTGTTTACTAGCAATGAGAGTTTTGTGGCTAAATATCAAACATGTGCTCTAAACATTCACCCTACGTAGCCCCTTCTTTAAAAAATGGAAAGCTGAAAATAGCTTTAAGTCAGGAGAAAGGAAATCTGCAATTCCTCAGGCATTCTGAGTAATCCTATGAGCTGTAATTGAAAACTCCCTCATGCAATGTGACCTTGTTTGAATTAATTGGGTTTGGAATTAGTGCTCAATAGTTCAGTAAATGTGGAATTCTCTGAAGTTTACTCATTGCCAAGCAGAGTCCTACTGGCTGAGAAAAGTAAAATGGACAAAAGACAGTTCCCCACTTCTCACCTTTTTCAGTGGACTCTTTGGTAAGCATGAGTTTAGTAGAGCTACCTACTACAAATTCGATAAAAGGAGGTGCAATATACAACTGATCTGACAGGTTTGCATTATGCGACGTTTTCTAGAAAAATGAAATCATTGTAATGCAGTGTACTGGCCACTTAAGGCTAGTAGCTATATTCCCCGAAATCAGCAGTGCTTCATGCTAAGTTTCTCTCAAGATGAGCTGGAAATCCCTGAAGCGGGAGCAATGATCTTGGACTGACACTTAACATAGAACAGAAATCCAGGATGCCTTTATGTACCGTGACCCAGGCCCCATTGTGCTGAAGTCCTTAGCTGGGTGGATTTTTTCTGTCGTTAATCCACTCATCAAAAAATACAGTTGTAGCCAAAAAACTTGGGTTAGAGGAAAATGTGAAGTAGTTTTAAGAAACTGAAAATGATGCTCCCTTTTACTCATCGGCCCAAAAGCTGAAGAACTTAACTGAGGCCACTCACTCGGTGCTTGTTGCTGGAGAAGGATTTCGTACCTCTGACTGGAATGCTTCAGTTCCTCCTTATAGCATATGTAGTCTTTTCTGCTTTAGCTGCTTCAATTTGCATATAAAAGCAATATTCACTGAGCACATATCCCACCTGATGGGTGAGTGTCCTAAGCAGCGGGCTAGAGCAGCAGTGTCCCTCTCAATAAAGGTGAAAGCGTTTTATACAACGTATAATAATGCCATCAGGAGAAACTGAGTGTGCCCCCCACAACTCAACAGGCGATAAGCCTGTGTTCAGTTTATCCTGGATGGCCAAAGGTGCAAATACCAAATTACTCTCTGTCTCAGAAAAGGGATTTTAACATGTTCTTCTGCTTCACAACAGACTGTCCTAACTACTACCTCCAGTATCATTGCAATCCAGTATTTCGGCATTCACGGTAAAACCCACACAACATCAGTAGGAAAAAAACCTGTGAGGAAAATATATATATTCTATAACATATGGAATAAGTCATATACAGGACTCTGCCTGCATATAGGACACGTAACAAAAAGAAGTTGGCCTTCTCAGGCGAAGGGGAAACAAGGGCGAGAGTCGTTAGTACCTTGCAGCCCTCCTCGTTGGTTCTGTTTTCACGGTACAATCCAGTGTTGCACCAGGGTATCTGAATTACTTTTCGGTAGGAGAACGCGGGTGTTGCAGGTGGGGTAACGCGTTACGGCGGCACGGCTCCCAGCCTGTTTCCCAACAGGAGCGAACAGCCGGGGCTCACAGCGCACGGGGCTGGTGGCGGCCCGGCTGCCGTCCCTCGGGGACCTTGCGTACGTCCCCGCGGCACTCTGCCGCGCCACCCAGGTGCTACCGGGAAGGGGCCTTCCAAGCTGACAGCGTCGCGTGTGTCCGTCCAGATATACTTGGACGACAGGGAGCCGAGCTGGTGCTGCCTGGGAAAGTGACCCAGATTTTATGAACTCTTCCTGGAAAGTGAAGCGACGCTTGCGAGAGCAGCAGAGACGTACGGCAGTAGTCGTTAGGATGACTGCCGCGCTCCGTGACTTCCCGTTCAGGAAATTACACGTTGTCTGAGCCGGAGGGACAAGGTGGGAGGCGGCAGCAGCTGGAGCTGTATTTTCTCAGCTGTGCATCTGACAGCTGCAACCGGAGTCAGCTCCGAGACAGAACGCGCACGCTGTCGCTCAGGGCTTTCAACGGGAAGTATTCGTTACTGGGTCCATCACCTCCTTACAAAGTGAAACGGCATGGCTAGAAACGCCCTAACCACGATGAAATATGGGTCTTAGCAGGGGTCACAGAGAGCCCGGGCCTAGCCTACAGTGTGCCAGCAATGCCGGCCGCCTCCTCTGCCGCGTCACTTCTGTCTCATTCGTTTACACCTGGGGCGACAGGCAGTGTCCCGTCTTGCCACACAGTCTCCATCAGAGGTGGAGAAGCCTGGTCCCGCAAATAATTAAACTACTTGGGTCCCTGCGAAAGTTCTGTGTTCATTAGCACCATAGATATTACCGATGAACCATCGGGCCTTCTCTGTGAAGCTGAATACATTTAAGAAGAGCTAGTCACTGGTAGCTCTTTTTCCATCTATTAGAAAACCCTGTTAACAGAGTCCGTTAATAATGTCCCACATGATGTTCGTTATAGTTGCAACCTTCCTGCCTTCTGAAAGCTGTTAATGCATCTAGGAACATTTTAGGAAACTGCATGCTGTAAATATATATTCCATACCTTTGTAATTGAATTCATAGATCAGATATTACATTTTTTATTTTAGATTCATATTTTTAGTTACATGAATTAATTTTTAGCTCAGCCTGTGTGTTATGATTTAATTGCTTTACAACATCGATAAGAGGCAGTCATGACCTATATCACTAAAATTTCAAGTAATAATTAAATTGCAATGCCCGTTAATTTTCTAAGAAATTGCTTTAGTTTCTCTGCCAAGAAGAGTTTGTTACATCAGAAGCAAAAAAGGAATTAATGTAATGTAATTTTCCTAAGAATTCAAAAGGCTGAACTGGAACTGAAGGCTGATGTGAAACTTCGACCTTTTTGACATTTATTTGAATGAAGCCCGTATAAATGTCAAATATCTGCCAACACCATTTTCACATTTCAGGCAACTGCTTCTTTTACAATTTTCAGAGAGGGCTGGAGAAGTAAGGTTGTTTTTTCTTTTTTAATTATAGGAATGATAGGAAATGAAGCATCTCCCTCCAAACTGACAGGGGCTGAAGAGAGAAATATGCAAGAGTTACCCCTAGGGTTTTAAAAACGAGAACTTATTTGGCAACTGAAATTTTCAATTAATAGTGAATCATACAATCCTTACTCTTCTTGTAAATCAGATAAATATTTCTAATTTGAATATTTATCTTACATAGAAGCTGAGGACAAACTTGCTCAGTGGTATAGAGGTAATATTTTGAGTACAGAACCACGTTCAGAACTGTATACAGTCCATAGGCTTGGAAACAGTTTTGGCTCAGGAAAACATCTCAAATCATCTTTTTTCTCCACAACATCAATATCACCTCACCACAACAAAGCAGAAAGATTACATATTTGGGCAAGAAAATCTACCTGATAAATCATTTCCGAGATGAGGGAGAAGCCATGTGTGAAACAAAGCTTAAAGTTTTCAAAACCATAGTATTTTACCAGCAGACTGCTAATGAATGCAAAACATTTTTCGTAAGTATGAAAACACTGGGATGCAAGCATATTTACTGCCTAACCTGGTTATTTTCTCAAACATATTCTATTATTCAGTTTTGATGCTCTAGAGAAAATAAAATAAATTCCTTTCAGTGAGAATTTTGGGCTTATCTAGCATATAAACTCAAGACAGCCTAGGTTAAAACCAATCAGCTTGGTAGCCAAAGTAATTCTGAAAGTATTCCAATTCAGTACCTGGAGTCAGATACCAAAATAGATATTTAGTTGTGTCTTTTGCCATGGAAGGTTTCTTCATAATAATCACACAATACTATATGACAAAGATGAAAATTAGTCTCTCGGGTAGCAGTAAAATCTCATTTTATATCATGATAGCATCTCTATTAAACAAAGGACAGAAACGGCCCTAGAGGTGGCACTGTACGCCACAACTTTTGGTTTTACACAAAGTTATATATAGCAATTAAAATACTATGCTTAAGATAAAATAACATTTTATGCTCCTTCTGGAATGCAAATTTATGTTATTCAACCTCAGCTTACTTCCTTTCTAAGCTCCCACTGTTCTGTTATACAACAGATGTGTCAAGCAAATAATTTTAAAAGTATTTTTGCATTATACATTTTGAGCTCTGTTTTTACCTTTTGTAGATGGGTAGCCTGCACTGCAATTTAATAGTATGTGGCAAGGACAATACAATAATTAGGAACTGACATTAACATATTTGGAAACATAAAAGTGAATTTGGATCACTTAACAAAGAACACGTATTTGTTATAGATTTCATTTTAATTATGCAACTGCTATCTGTGCAATCTTTTCTCTACCGGTACTAAATGTTAACATTCTAAAATGAATAAAGCTATCATCTTTGCTAAGCAACTAATAAGAGAAAAGAAAGTTAAAAGAATGTTAAAAGATCCTAAAAGTGAACGGTATAACAATGAATGCTAATGGTTACTGATGAGTAATAGCAGATGTGTGAAGGTTGCCATAACGTTTATGATTCAGTGTATAGATACAGCTGGTTACACCTTTTCTAAAAGTAAGTAATTAATTCCCTGTTAATTGCCTGTAAGTGTTTAAACCAAATATTTAAAATCTTGCTTCTCTTTTTCTTTTGGTACTTTAAGGCTCAAAATTAAAGTCAGTGCAACTGATCTCATTTAGAAGATCAGTTATGTGATAGATAAAAATACCTAAATGTCTAACAGTTTCTAAATGATACCATTTGCACTTGCATTTTTATATTTGCACCTGGATAACTGTATGTATGGGAAATGGAGGTCAAAAGTCCAGGTCCATTATATTATGCTTGCAGGATTCTCCCCAGAAGGAGCTTATTCCAAGCTGTAGCCGCAACGGTACAGTATTACAAACCTAAGAATATTGGTATCAAATATTACCACTACACACGGAAATTGTTTCCAGTGTCAAAATGCCCTTTTACAAAACAAGATGATATATTTTTACATGCAGAACAGTGGAAGGGTCAGTGTAGATTTTCTTACCTGTTGTTGACCTGATAGTTGAGGTGATGTTGGAAGATGCCATCGCAGGTATACATTCATCATCTTGGGAATAGCCTGCCTGAATGGCACGCAAGTAACTGTGGCTTCTTGTTCGGAAACATCCAGGGAGGTCAAGGGCATCCATTGCCTGAGCTTCAACTTCACTAAACACTGATTCACACACCGATTCAAATTGCCCATTAACCTCTGCTTCACTCATCTGAATAAACAACAACAATGCATTTGATTTTTGACTTGCTTTTTTGTGATCATCACGGCCTCAACATCTCAAATGGACACCTGTACATTGATGAAGAACTGTTTTAGCAAATAGTTAAAATGTAGTAATCCCTTCTGATCACATACACTTTTTTTTTAACTTACATCAGCTGTTTATATGTATATAGTAAGTACATCACACATGCCATACAATTAATTTTACGTTTAATATCTTTTGGCATATTCAGAGGATTGTAAATACATGATTTAATGGTAACCAACAAGATCACTCTGCGCTGAAATAAATCCGTGTTCTGCCAGGATACAACAGAAATCAGCTATACTAATATTAGCTCTCAGAAGGTGAGGGTGGATTGCCTCGGTTCTTCACTTATCAGCAAAGTTACTACTCATGTGGACATTTAGCCTGTGTGGCAGGTTGTTATCTTCTTCTCACTATAAAGGGGCTCAAGGAGGTATCTCATACTTGAAGATGTGTTAAGTTCAGAGGAGGTGATGCTTCTGAAAGGTTTGAGCAATATTGCATCTGGAGTTGTGTCCAGTGAAGCATGTGAAAGAATAACCATTGTCTGAAATAGACTGAAAAGTGGTCAGATGAGAAAGTAATGCTTGGACCACCTGTAGCTGAGAAGGGCCCTAAACTGAATTAATTCCCTGGTTAACTGGGTTAGTCATTCAACTCCCATGGAAAAACGAGGTGCAGCCACTACTGCTGCCTTTTCTTCAGCAGCGTTATTTTAAACCTGACACTTGTGCCACCAGGTGTGCTGAGGAACTCTGCCTGGCATCTCAGCCTAGGTGTGCCTACCTGCATCCCCGACCAGGTTGGGGGATTTCAGCATCACCCTCCAGCTCCCCGCAGCATCTACCTGCTGACCCTGCCCTACAGGTTGGGCATGATGCAAACCTGTACATTTTTAGGAAGCTTTCATGATAAACAGGGTTTAGGCAGGCTGGCCAGGCTTAGGGAACCTCTTGGGAGGGAACCGTGTAGTGCAGTTTTGAAGATGAGTGCCTAAATTCTAGCTACATAATTTTTAACAGGATCTCTGAAGTCAGCCCTAACTACCTATAAATGTACCTGAATAATTCCAATTATATTTATCCAAAATCAGATAGGAAGTTAACACTGGACAGGCAAACGCATGACCTCCTGATATGTCCTCCTGATAATAATTTTTTTAAAACGAGAGTGCTAGAAATCAAAATCAGTATAAACACCAAGTTAAATTCGTAGCATCACTAAAGTGCACATCCAGTTGATATTACTTTTTTCTATACAGCTGCTAAGTGCATTTTTCGTTATTACTGTTCCTAGAACATTATTCATTATGGAAACAGAGTGAGTGCAAATGTTTCAAATGTTTTAGGATTTTGATTAAGTAAATGGAGTTTTCATACGGAACTTCTGATGATAATGAATAACCGATATTTTAATTTCATGTAAGACATTTTGGCTACTAAATCTCTTCTGAAAGGAATTACATTACCCTTCATAAAATTTGCTTCTAATAAAGCTAAGTAGACTAATGCAATCTTGAAAAGATTAAAAAAAAATCTTACTCTGAAATATTTTGCATACATCATTGATCAGGAAATTTACGGTAATGTAATCTGTAAACACTTTAAGTACTAACCACTTCTTTCAAACCAAGGTCATTGACAATAGAAAAATAAAAGTTTTAAAACTTAAGCTAAAAATGTAAACCATGGAACCCAGCATCTTTCCTGACTCCACCCTTGGTCAAGAGTGAAAAAGGAAGGATCTCACAAAAAAAGGCATTAAAAATACCACAAATCATACAAACTGCTATTATGCAGATGGAACAAGAAGATGATGGTGTCATGGAAAAAGAACGAGAAACGGCAAAGGTTCAGAGCTTGTTATTTTAATACATTTACTTTGTGTAGTATCCATTACATGCATTTATTACTGGTCTGGAAACAGCTGGACTGTGAGGTAGAAGTATGAAGCTGACACAAAATTACATAGGTTAGTGAAAACTGAAAAAGAAAGTAAGGAACTATATCCAGCAGGTTTAGTTAATCTGGCCAATTGAGCAATCTACCTACAAATGAAATCTACTGTGGACGTCTTTCCAGGTAATGCACATTGGAATGAAGAATTTTAACTACTGCTGAAACCAATTAGACATTATGGACAGCTCAGTGAAAATCTCCATGCACAGACATGGTCAAAGAGGCAGAAGATGTTAGAATAGCTCTATATTATAGCATTGTTAGGTGACAGCCAACAGCACTTGCTTGGAACTCAGGATCTAATTCTTGTGAAAGTTTCTCAAAACCAGAGTGTAATAAAAATAGAAAATAACCAAACCAGGGTAATGAAAACCAAGGCATGAGAATGATGGGGAGAGGTTTCACAAGGGAGCCATGAAAAATAATGAAAGGTTTTGAAAATGACTGTCTGTTTCTAATTCTGATGTGTGGTATGCAAGATTATACTTAGCTTTATCCCACATAAATTAAGGAATTTGGCTGAAGGGCATTAGTCAGGCAACTAGTCCCTCCCAACTCTCTACAGTCAGCGGAGACTGACAAGCATTTCCAGAGGGCTCTCAGCCCACTTGGGATGTGCATTGTCCTGGAAGAAACTCTTTCACTCCATTAACTACAGAGGAAGCTTTAGTTGTTGCCTCAGTTAAAAGCCTCAAGTTAGATGAGTTGAATCCAGGCCTGAATAGCCATGCAATACAAATTGAACATGAATGAATATAAAATTGCTTAAAAAAGATTTTTTTTTAACATAAGCATTGTGCATAATTAGCTACTATACTCTTAGGTGCCTCACTAAATGGTCAAAGAAAAATAAAGTAAGACATGTCTGAGAAGAGGGCAGGGTCCACCTGTCATGAAGCAACACAGGGAAGAAATGTCAGGGCCAATGAACATTAGAAACATTGGAAATGTTATGTAAAGTCCTCTGCCAAACAGAACATGCACATACTTCATAAAGCTGCTTGCACTTCAGGCCTGATTCAGATCTCACTTCAACATGAATTAGTACTAACTAACCAACATAAAACCAGCAGGGTGGAAAAATGTGTCTTTTCAGAAGTCCCCATACATAGAATAATTGATGGGACTTATTCTTTCACCCAAGAAGAGTGAGGGATTGTGTTTAGAGATGAATCATTGGTCCTTCGAAGCATAATTATTTCAATCTGTATCTTAATCTGGCAACCCACATTTACTGAAATCAGAGTAGATATTTTCAGAGGATGAGTATTGTAGGAGCGTGCCCCTTATGCTCAGTCTGAATCTTCTTAACATTTAAATATTTAATATAGACTGAAAATGAAAATACCAGTATTTGTATTTTTAATGAAAAATAAATGGAAAATATCATGTGCAATAGTGTCCCTTTGCTTCTAGCATTCAGTATTTTTCTTGAAATTTTGAACAAGGGTTGCATTCCTTAGAACTGAATTACTTTGACAATGCACATCCTCAGTTTGATGTTAATTAAAAAAGAAGCTAAAACCATCCACTAGTAACAACTCTCGCATCTGTGATTATCCTATAAGAAAAGTTATAACAAGAATTTCCCACCTGACTAACACAGCTGGCCTGACTGAGCGTGCTCACTGCTCTCATATAGCTCTGATTCCTTGAGCGAAACTTTGGGGAATTGTAGTTTGCAGAGGGATCCAGGTTGTGACCCCCAGGCACGTCACTTGCAGTTTGAAGGTAGCTCTGACTACAAAGGAAAGAGGAAGAAAAAAGGAAAGGGTGTAAAACTACAGATGGAATCAATTAGGACACTAAAGACAGTAATTTGTATGAGACTCACAAAATCCATTCCCCAGGGTCCAAATCTCTCTCTACATAAAGCATCATAGTTCTGTTGTAGTCAAACACCTTAGCACAAGCAGAGAATCTGTCTGCAGTTCTGCTATCCTAGGTGATATGAAATTTTAAGTCTTTGCTGTATTTAAACATCATCAAGCCTTCTGGCTATTAATGTTGAACTTTACTAAAAGGAAATGTCTAGGTCAACAGGAACAAGAACCAGAGCTAAAGCACAAACCAAAGTAACTAAAAATCTTTCTTCATAGATGAAATCTGCTACTTGTCATCTGGTTTTCATCAGGGTCTTAGGCATCAAGAGACCTTTTATCTTCAAAGGACTGATATATTTTTATGAAAGATCAAAATATCCCATGTTCAGCTAAAAAAATAGATTGATAAGGTACTCAGAGCAACTCCACAAAGCTCTAGAAATGCTTTTCTTACAACACATCTCCCAGTTTAGAGGACTGGGACCTTAACACCACACTGAGCCCCTTCCAGTATGCTTCCACTACAAGGGTACGTTAGTCTTTGTCCTGGTTTCAGCTGGGATAAAGTTAATTGTCTTCCTAGTAGCTGGTACAGTGCTGTGTTTTGAGTTCAGTATGAGAAGAATGTTGATAACACTGATGGTTTCAGTTGTTACTAAGTAGGGTTTAGTCTAAAGTCAAGGATTTTTCAGCTTCTCAAGCCCAGCCAGTGAGAAAGCTGGAGGGGCACAAGAAGTTGGCACAGGACACAGCCAGGGCACCTGACCCAAACTGGCCAATGGGGTATTCCATACCATGTGACGTCATGCCCAGTATATAAACTGGGGGGAATGGGGGCGGGGGGATCGCCAGTCCGCGACTAAGTGGGTGTCGATCAGCTGGTGGTGAGCAATTGCACTGCACATCATTTGTACATTCCAATCCTTTTATTATTGCTGTTGTCATTTTATTAGTGTTATCATTATCATTATTCGTTTCTTCTTTTCTCTTCTATTAAACCATTCTTATCTCAACCCACGAGTTTTACTTCTTTTCCCCGATTCTCTCCCCCATCCCACTGGGTGGGGGGGCAGTGAGTGAGCGGCTGCGTGGTGCTTAGTTGATGGCTGGGGTTAAAACATGACAGTCTTCATGTTTTATGTTAAATATATTGATTATCTATCATGCCAGGAAAATACATAAGCCTAAGAAAAGAACGGTACTTTGCTTTGAATACAAAATTAAAAAAAATGAAAGTCACAAACAAGGTTTACCAGAGTTCTCAGAATCTCTGAAAATAAGATTTTGGAAGTCATGTGACACTCACCCCTACACATCAGTGCATAAATTATTTAATGTTTCAGAAAATGTTGGGTTTCGTGTGGTAAACAGGCAGTTTTTATATTCATTCCTTAAAGGTAGCTTTAACAAAAATACAGTTTCTGGGAGCAATAGATTTGTGCCAGTTGAACGTCTGTCAATATTGGCAGTACAGTTATTTCAAGCTGAGCTGGCAGAGTTACTCAGTCCAGCGTGGCTGTGACACATGCCGGGGCTGTCGGGAATTTACCTGTGAAGGGGGAAGTTTCCTCTCTGGAAGGACCAGACCACTTAGTGGATGAGAAAGCCATAGGTTCAACTCCTGGTGCAAAATGAGGCACAACCCAGGACCTTGTTTCTTAGACCACATTTATCAAACACTGAGCGTGACCATAGTCAGGGGCTTGAGGAAGCACTCAGCCTTCCTCACTGAGTGGACACAACCTGAGTTTGGGCTGGGTGCAATCCCTGAGGAGCACTCGGGGAAGAATCTCAGACCTTTTATCACGGCTCTGACTAGAGAAGCAAATAGTGTTGAGCTCCACCTCCCTGTGTGGCCATGTCCTTTGATGCCGGGCATGTGATGACCCAGGGTGCCCTCACATCACAAGCTGCAAGAGCAGATGGGATTTATTGACCCTCCTGACCTTCTACTTGGGAGATCTGATCTCAAGCACTTCCATGTGTTCTCCCTGACTTGGCCATCTCAGGGTCAACATAGACATAGCCTTGCTTCCTCAGAGCATCTGCCAATGGCTGGGCTATCTGCTCCTCTAAGACAGGGTGCTGCCGCCTCCTTCTTCTTCAGTAAAAAAGGACAGGTTTTGTTCTCATCTTGGTGCAAGGCAGGCACTTTTTTGAATTCTTAAGAAATTTCCCTGGAGAAAGCCCATTTTTTTCTTCCTGTCTTCATTCAGTGCCTTCTATGGAATACCTCTGTAACCTCACGATGGAGGTGAACTACGCAGAACCTATGCTATAACTGCTAAAACCAAAATGAAAATGTATGAGATTGATGCAGGCATGTGATCAGAGGTTAATTAAGTCATTACAGTCCAAGTGATTTGCAGATTAAGATAGCTGTCTGGTAGCGGGTCTAATTTGGTTTTAGATGATGAAAACAAGAACTGTAGCAGCACTTTTTTGTTCCTATAGTATGAAGACAAATATAATAGATTTGGTGAAGTGGTGTAGAGCCTCCCTATCTATATTTAGTTGCTGGATGTAACTAAACCTCCTTTCCTCTATAGGCAGCAGGCTGGTGACTGTCACCTGCTTTGTGTCATTCTGATTCTTTGCATATGCTTTATTAAATCTGTCCGGTATTGTTAATTTAATATTTTTCAAAACAGTTAGATGAGTCCCCTCTGGACCTTCTGCTTGTCATCAGGTGGCAAAATCTGGGATTCTGAGTTCACAAACAGTTTGTGAAAGAGATGGTTTGAGGTTTCTTCATTAAAACATGGGCCACATTAAGAAAAGATAGAAGCAATAGAATTAAATTATAAATTATCAATTATTTTATAAACTACTTAATAATTAATTAATTTAAACTGGCTCCTAATAACTGTCTCCTTTGCTAAGTAATGCTCAACAACCTAGTATTTCATTATGCACATACCGGTTCCTTGTGAGGTATTGCTATCATTAAATACAATCAACAATTTCTACAGCAATACTTTCTTAGGGAAAGAAGCCCAGTATTCCATGGTACTGCTAAGCAGCTGAGTTTTGATGGATGAGTTTGGACATTACCTGATAGTTAAATAATTTTTCATTTATCAGAGGAGAGCAATTGATTCATAGGACTGTAGCAAAATAACTGTTACATATATTAGGCTGTAAAAGCAATTTCACATCCATTTGATTAATACTTTGAAATCTTCCTGATAAAAAGAAATTATTAGTTTTCATTTCTAAGATATACACTCAAAGTTATCGTCTAGAATAAATGTGTCAATGCATGGTAAAAATGATGACCTTGCTATAAACATGATCCAGAACCAAAACACCATAGATCCAAAAGTTACATGGGGCAGTTGCTCTCAAGTGTCATTATCTGTTGCTCAAGGAACTTTCATGCTTGTTAACAATGCTACAAAACACACATCACATGTGACATTGGTAAAAGCTGGCTTTTTAATGAGATCCACTCTGTCTATAATCTTAGGAGCAAAATTCTTGACCTTCATTTCCAAAACACCACAGCTTTATCACTTTGATAAAAGAAAATAGTTTTCATTTATGCTCTGTAGTAGATGATCTTATATCTCAGCTGATCACTGAAGAAGGGCAAGACAAGCATGAGCACATGAGATGGTTTGACAGTTCATCTCCAGCACCACAAACAAATACACACACTAACATCAAGGAGGTGACTCTAAAGTTTGGTACTATGGAAAAGGAGGAAGAGGATGAGACTAATAGGAAAAATTAAATTGGTATGTCAGTTCTCTTCCCACTTGCTTTTCCAAAGAGACGAGATCTTAGGGATGGTTTCCCCGTTAAAAGCTTTTTTTGTCCTCAAGGGTTGCTTTGCCTTTTCCATTGGCTTCAGAGGAAGTCCAGGGCAGCTAGGAAGAGGTCTTAAATTTAATGAGAAGTATCTTAGCTGCAAGCAAGGCTCAAAGCCTAGAGAAACTTTTGGGAATAAGGCAGTCCCATGTAATGACCTTGCAGCTCTTGAGAACCTCTACTCTAGAAAGGAAGCTTTAGAACTCCCAGTGAAGATAGCTAAATTTCCAACAGCACTTTCAGCACTCAGCAGATTGTCTGAGTGTATTCAGGGAGGACGAAATACTGTATTATAGCCACATAAAGTGAGCTATAGCATGGCATGCTTATCTGGGACAGTATATCTGACAGCATACCTGGGATAGCATGCCACCCTGATATAGAGTGAATGGGAAGGAGGTTAGGCTCCATATTCTAACAGCAAAAAATAGATAAAGAATAAGGGAAGAGGCAGCAGTCCAAAAAAGAGTCCTTGCTTAGCAGTTTCTAAGAATCTTGCATCACTGCCTCCCTTTTCTTGCATTCCTCTAGTCTGCAAAAACTCAGGTCTCTGTATCCAAACCTCATACTCCCCGCTGCTCCTATCTGAAATCTGCCCCTTCCTCCAGCCCCAGAACTTGCATTTACCAAATGGCCCAAATATAGCTCTCCTTCATTCTTGACCAACCCAGATCCTAATCCCCTACTGCTCCCTAAAATCCTCTTAATTCCCAGCTCACAGTTGTCCTGCTCAAGATCTTCCTAAACACCATCACAGAAGCCAGCATTGGGCCACTTATCCTACTTCTGTCCCCTGCAGGTTTCCCAAGGACTCAACACCTCTGTCTCTCAGCAGAGTCCAGCTCACCCCTGCTACAGCCATCTAATCCTACTCCCTCGCTGGGGGCATTGGCTGCCACAAAAGCACAAACTCTTCTCCTTCTTGTACAAACTAACTGTTCTTGACCACATCTCACCAAGAGTGAAATTTAAGAGCAGAATGGGGGAAAATAACTGCTGAAAAACAGCTGTTACTTTAGCCCTATAAGCAACAAGATGCACTAAAAAAAAAAAAAAAGAAAACAAAAAAGGATAATTTTTTTTTTACTCTTTTGAGTCCAGAAAACAAATACCCTTCTGTGTTTTGCCATGTTTTGTAGCCATCCTTAACAGGACTCAGTACAGTAAAAATGTAGGAAGAAGTTTAAATTTACTTATATTGTAATCAAAAAGCATTAGATAACGTTTGTCAAGAGATTTCAGGAGATGGAAGAGCACATCTACATCTCCTTATCTTTTCCCCACTTACGCCATTGTAACAGAAGACTTGTAAAACTAGAGAGCTATTTAGAAGAACGAAAGGAACAATCATGTAAGCTAATCCAATAGCTGCAATCAAGCATTAACTAATGATAAGGGAAGGACTCTTATTTCCTCATCTGTAGCCATCTATTATTTAGCCATCTATTTCCTCCTCTACTCACTGTGTATTTTTAAAAGGAGTGAGATGCTTACTTTACTTTATAGACAGTAAATATTTAACATTGGGGTTTTTTTTTTTCCTGCATTCCATTGTTTTCTATAACTTTTGGAAAGTTTATATGACCACAGATAGTGTCTGAAGCAGCCCAACGACTTCAGCATACAGTGCTGGGGGATCTGAGGCATTCCCGCTGCGGTCTGTGCCACAGCACCTTGCACCACTCATCTGAAGTCTATCGCTTTGCGCAGCACTCAGCCCATGCTTTGTCATCACTGAGTTCAGATGCTGATGAACACCCAGGACGGCTTGCGGTGTGTTTCCTGAAGTCTCTTGTCATTGCTGTATGACAAGTATTACTGTAAGCTAGAATTACAACACGCAGTGTTGTACTGTGACTTATGCATCTTTTGCAGAAGAAAAAGCTTTTTGTCCTTTGGTGAAAAGGTATGTATGATAGTAAAAGAACATGGCTTCACTTTTAGGACACCTTGAAATGCCAGATTTAGAGGATGACATGGTTTTACGCCTTATAGCTAAGCCAGGGTCAAAACAAAACAAAGAAACCCCCTAACTTCTCCCTACAAATTCAGATTCCTGAGCAGCAGTACTTGAAAGTCAAGATGACCTTAGTGGGAACATGGGGTGTATAAGTCCTGAGAAAGGGATCTCTGTCACACTGCCTTTTTTTTTTTTTTACTGTCTGTATTTTATTTTCTAATAAGTGATTGAGATCATGTACTTTGTTATAAACCTAATAGCATTGCTTAAAAAAGTATGAACGTGATGCCAACATTGCAGCAAATGTTGTACACTTGCCAAGGTCATTCCTTGATCTACTCACATTCAAAATAGTGATCACTCCCCAGAGTACCTGTTCTCTGTCAAATGTTCAGCCAGCACTGCACCCTGGGTCAAGAAGGTACCAAAAGTGAATTAAAATCTTCCTAGGCCTCTAAAAGTTGCAGCAAGAAAGTCACCTTCTGACTCTGAATGGGTCTATCAGGTTTATTAAGGGAGCATCAGATATAAAGAAAGTCCATTTTCCATCAAATTAATTTTTAGAATTGTAATATTCTAAAATCATACCTTTTTATTTTCATGATCATGCCTGCATTTGTCCAAAAATCTGAGAATGAATGGGAACATTAAAGAAAGTACAATCACTTCTGTTTAAATCAGTATATGCAATTCAGAAGTATCATTCTGGGACAAAAAGATAAAATTTGTAAAAGGATTCATCTTGGGCACCGAAAAGGGAGGTGCATTAGGATTAGCAAGGTAGCATAAGTTATCAAAACCTATTTTATTGAGAGATTTGCATTTCAATGGATATTCATTTCTCTATCTGGATCTATCTTAACTATGTCTTTGTAGGTACATGAAATAACTCATCGACCAGAATCTAATGATTAACCTCAGCTAGCAGTGCCATTGTATAGCAGCTGCGAGTCATACTGTGTCTCTCTGGATCCCTGCTGAAGTCAATAGAGCTCTGCAAAGGGGCACAGATGTGCCTGCATGCAGCCCATTGGAGAACTCAGAGTATAGACATTAAGTCTGATTCTCCCTTCGGAATAGCACAGTTAGTCTGGTTCTTCAAAAAAACTGAAAGTACACATAAATCTGGTGAATTTATCTGTAGCGAGGAATTTCTTTTCTAGTCTATGCCATACTGGAGCTTCTCTTTGATCAGGGATAGATATGAGAATTTGGGCCAAATTAAATTTTTAAGTCACCTATATTTTTCATCATTGACCCATAGCCTTTTTTAAAAAAGGTGCCTGAAAGATATTGAACATTTGATTTATTACAGGAATATGTTAGGAAAGAGGTGGAGACTGGTGCTCCTGTCCTTATGAAATTCCTACTAATCACTGGTAGGAAAGAACCTTTCTCGTCAGTAAGTCTTTAGGGATTTTGTACAACATGAACCAGAAGAGAATGAGAGGAAATTATCTGGAATAGTTAAACAGTCTGGTGGTTTGATCACTCCTTGCAAAGATACAGAGGCTGTAGGCTCAATCAAGCCTGTACTCCAAATCACGCAGAATGTGCATATATTAAAAAAAGTCTGATGTGGGAAGTCTAAACTCAGAGTTCTTGTTTGTAAGAGGTGACAGATGTGCACATACAGCTAATCCTAAAAGTCCTGTTCCAATATCCTATTTTGAGCTTGCCCTGGAGAGTAGGCAGCGAACTGGTCAGCAACAACAAAACTCAGGCAGCTGTTATGGCAAAAAGTTAGAGGCATTTAAAGCATCATGTAGCAGTTCAGTAAATGGATCTGAGGACCTAAGCAGAACTCAAATATTGGATGTATGTTCCTAAATCCCTTTATGGAATATTGACCATTTTCTTCAGGAAGCTATCTCACTTTTTTTTTTTCTTTTATTTGTTTTTGGTATATATACATGTACACATGCAAAAAATCATAATTAGGCAGAACAAATGTAGACTACAGACCATACAGTCCATTAAAGCCAATAGGTCTTAAGCAAATAAGTCACCTTCTCATGCTGAAGTTGAAGATATTAATGAGACTATGTAATTTCTGGGGAAAAAATAGAAATGAATTGGGAGAAGTGAAAATATATACAGGATTTCTGCTTTTTAACCAAAAGCATCTTAATTTTCAAAACCTTGCCTGAAGAAGAGAAGTGTTTCTACACACATAATTTATAGTCTCATTTAGTTTTTATTAAAGACTAAACAAATGAGAAAAGTAGCTCTTGATCTTTTTAAAATGAAAAGTAAAACTAGCATATTTGTTGAAAGCAGGAATGAATAAGCACCAGAAACATATTTTCTCTTGGATCTCAGTATCTGTGCTTGTGACACTGGCCTGAATCTTACCGCATTTTCACTGCGATCCATCACATAATTGTGTCTTTCTGACAAAAGCCTGTTTTATTCCTGAGAAGACTCTGCACTTTGTTCAGAGCCTTAGGATCCCCTTTCCATCCCTACTCGAGGGTAATACATTGCAGCCCTACAACATAAAGCTGGTATTTGCTACAATGAGGCAGGAGATCTGGGCTCAATTACTCCCCGGGTTTCACACTATGCTACTTCTAAGAGAACAAGGTGCCTAACAGTGCTTCAGAGCATTTCCTATTATTCTGCAAAGGAAGAAAGGATGGGGACCGTCTTCTGACCCCGTAAAAGATACTTCCTAGGTAGCCAGATGACTAGCTGCCCTTCATCAGCATTCCCTCTTAACCCTGTGGACTAATCTAACCCAGATCTTATTGACTGCAGCAGCGAACACTATCACTGTGCCAGTGGCCCACTGATTGCACTATTAGTTGATAAGGCTTTGTAATTAGCCCTCAAACTCTCCTCAGTAAATCTCCAATTTCACCCCTCAGAGACTCTGAGTAGATGCTACTACACTATAGGGCCTCAGAAAGCTACTAATGAAGTGTGTAATGAGGCTTTTTAGAGTCAGAAGATTGAGGAAAAAACAAAGATAAATAAAAAGCATATAAAAGATGAGAGTTACTTTTCCAGTAATTTTTCCCATCTCTTCTATTGAAAATATTTCTCAGGAACGGCTTCAAAACCATTGCTAATTTAAACATGCAGAAGAGTTAATGGTGAATTGAAGTTTACCCTTAAAAATTAATGAAGGCTTGCATCACTGGTGTGCAGCAATGGAGAGCATTGAAATAGGACATTAATTTCTCTAGCAAGGAAGCTGTGCTTAAATTCTCAATCTATGATGTTTTTGCAGCACACCCACTCCTCCACACGTGCACACTTACCTACAGCCTGCAATATCAAGACTTCTTCCTGTGTACTTACCAAAGTGGTATTTCTCTAGGAGGAATACCCACAAATTTGTCCATCACTAAACGATATGGCGTTGGCACTGTCATGGGCAAAAATGGATAAAAAGAGAGAGGTTTGGTCTCATGCAGTGCTTCCAAACTTCTCATTTGGTTTTCATTCTCATGTTGTAAGGGTTTTGGCTGGGATAGAGTTAATTTTCTTCATAGTAGCTGGTATGGGGCAGTTTTGGATTTGTGCTGGAAGCAGTGTTGATAACCCAGGGATGTTTCCATTATTGCTGAGCAGCGCTCACACAGAGCCAAGGCCTCTTCTGCTTCTCAGCCCACCCCACCAGCGAGGAGGCTGGGGGGGCACAAGGAGTTGGGAGGGGACACAGCCGGGACAGCCGACCCCGACTGACCCAAGGGATATTCCACACCATATGATGTCATGCTCAGCTTATAAAGGTGGGGGAAGAAGAAGAAAACAGGGGGATGTTTGGAGTGATGGCGTTTTATCCTCCCAAGCAACCATTAGGCGTGATGGAGCCCTGCTTTCCTGGAGATGGCTGAACACCTGCCTGCCCATGGGAAGTGGTGAATGAATTCCTGGGTTTGCTTTGCTTGCGTGTGCGGCTTTTGCTTTACCTATTAAACCACCTTTGTCTCAACGCAGGAGTTTTCTCACTTTTACTCTTCCGATTCTCTCCCCCATCCCACTGGGTGAGGGGGAAGTGAGTGAGCGGCTGCGTGGGGCTGAGCTGCTGGCTGGGGTTAAACCACGACAGTATGCTATGGTTAGCACAAATGGTTACAAATGGTAAGAATTTTTTTTTAATGGAGATTTCCCACATATATTAGAGGAGCCTGTGCTGTTCCATGATTCCTGCTGAGCCAAGTACTCTGGCCATTAAGTGCTGTCAGATCTTCTTCTTGCAGTTTAACCCCCTTACTGTGTGCTTTGGCTAAGTTTTTGTTGCCATAATAGAGTCTGCAGACCAGAACATGTGGACATGCCTTGGGTCACAGTGCAGATATTCTTTAAGTCAGCATAAGTTAGTATGGCCACAGAAAGATGCAATCTCTCGCTCTGAAAAGGGGAAGAGCAAGGAAAGGTTATTTTTAACTCAGATCACTGCTTTGATCTGGTTTACCATAAGCCCAGAAAACATGTCAACCATTTCAGGTCTTTCTTAGGCATATTATCTTAAAATAGTGATAAAGTGGGTTTTGCCTTGAGATATCAGACTGTGAAGAAGAGTGGCTGAAATATGGACATGCATTGTGCTCTTCAAGTGTGCTATGGGCTTTAATAACATCCAATGCAACTGTGTTAAACATCTGAGGGAGGCACGGCTGCTTTCTCTGTGACCATGACTCAGAGTTTGAGACACTTACTTCTGTACAGGGGCCAAAACCTGGCAGAGGGTTAGGTGGAGAATATAGCCAAGACAAATCAAAGTACCACTGGCACTGTACTGTGGTAGTCCACCAAATAATTTGTGCTATGGCAGATTTCCTTCCTCATTGAAACACTACTTTTTTGAACTACCTATCTGTTCCCATCTGCTACCTGTCTGCTCACCCATCAGCCTAAGGTATCTGGACTACCAGCTGCCACAGTAAAGTCTGCCATTAGAGGTTCACAAAACAAAAGTACACATTGCTGTCACTCATTTTATTTTATATTGTACCTTAACCTATTTCATCTTCATGTTTGCAGCATCTCGTTTCCCATGAGTCACTTCAGAGCATAATGGAAAACTTCAGCACAGCACAACTATTCATTTGCGTGAGTGATACCGGTATGATCTTCAAATACAGTGTGTTAACTTTGGGCTGAATGCTGTTGATATCCCTTTTGACTAAATGGTTAGAGAGTTTTCAGAGTCTTTCGCAACACTTCAAAAAGGAGATACTGAAAATGGAACTTGCCATTTCTACAGTGCTATTCTGTTCATTTACATGATCAGTATATTAAGTACTCTTTTCCTGAAAATGAGAATCATCAAACAACTGGAATATTATCTTCAGTCATAGAATTGTTTTTCCATCACATAGTCCCAAATTCTTGTTTTCTTTTCAGCTTTCCTTCCGGGATCCCAGTGTCTCTGATGCTTCCATCTCTCAGCTTTGCTTGTTTTTGTCACAAATACAGAGAAATGACATTTACTAGGTTGGAAGGATACCCTTACAAATCATGTGGGTCAGTCTTTCTTCCAGGATTGCACAAAACTTATTTAGGACAGACATTCTCTTTGTTTCAGCTACAAGTTCCATAAAATGTTCAGCTGTTTTGACCCTTACTGTAATTGAAAATTCCTAACAGCACGCTACCTACCTTCTATAAGCTACCTTCCACAAACCACCTTCCAGCACAGTTTAACTCCATCCCCAGTAGCATCACAGCATGGCAGAAAACAATGGACTGAATTGAAGGGGCTTACATTTCACCTCCCCAGGCCCTATATTTGTTCATAGGATACAAAAACTGACATCCAAATTATTTGGTATGTCTAATCATAATGTAAAATTAAAAAATAATTTAAAAAACTTTACCATTTATTTTTCTCCTAGGACTACTGGGAGTCAAGATAATTTCCACAATAAATGGGATTGCTGGCACTGTTCCAAGAAAGCAAAAAGTTGGAAAGGAAGCAGGTTCAAATACGTATCCTGTCTCCACCACAGCAAGCCTTATTGCATTATATTTCACTCAAATGCAATTTCATAATAATAATAATAAATTACACTGGCCTTCGACTTGATGTTATAGGACTAAGTAGTGCAACATACTATTCAGTCGTTTGAAACAGAAATGAAGAGCTGAAATGCATTTATCTTCAGTGAGTAATCTAGACATTTAATTTTTGAAAAATCCAGCAAAATTTGAGTCACTTAGGCTATGGCTATACTCAGAAATAAGCTAGGTCCATTACCTGACCCTTCAGCGAACTGACCTGTACGGTTAAACTTTCTTATCCTATAGAGAGGGTGGCTGCATGCACCAGGGTTAGTCCCTGAAACCTGCCCGGGCACTGTCTAGAAGAGCGCTGGGTGCCCTAGGCTGAGCGCGGGCTGGCGGTCATGCTGGCTGCGCCAGCAGTTTGACAGAGGTGGTGATCAGATGGCAGTGGTTGCATATATGCCCTGCTTCTGCCACCTGCATAAACCAGCAGGTTTTTTTTCTTTTTTATTCCCACTTGGAATAAAATATACTCCTTTCCAACAGTAAGTGAAAGGAAATTATTTCAGAATTTTTATGTTTCTGTTAAATCAGTTACATATACCTATTTGTATGTTGTTAAATAAAATCATTTATTCAGATACAAATATGCATTTTTATTGTTTATGAATTTTTAATGTTCACTTTGCTGAATCTTTGAGCAACACAAACCGACAAAATAGGGGCTTACTTTTGTCAAAGTAGAAACAGAATTTAAATGGGAAAAAACTCCTTGCAAAGATGCCTGATAAAACTCAGAGGAGAAACATGCACATATGTCAAAGGTCTGTCGAAGGTTAAGTGAAGGCTTTTCTAATTTTCATTTTATCCCATTCGGGATAGTGATAGAAAACTAGGCTTATTCTTATGAAACCCACCTACATAAGTTTTGCAGCCAAGGCATGTTTATATACCACCAAAACTATCAATATTCAGTTTTTATTACAGGTTTGCTGGTGCTCTGTCAGACCCCAGTTCTGAGCTATCCTGTCACCCAAGCAGAGGACTAAGGGAGTATAAGACCCATTTTATTCCTGTAAACAAGCTAAAAAGCCAGCTAATGGAGCTGACATCTTGAATTACATAATTTCTCTTAATACATGCCAGAAATGCTATTCCGCCCTGCGACACCTGCAGGAATGCTGTTCAAAACCTTGGCTTCTGGCTCAGCAGCGTGATCAGTGGTACAAGGGGTACTCGGCATGCCATGGGGATCACTGAGCTGTGCCGGAGGAGGAAGGAAGGCTCCATAACCATCATCCCTCGCCACATCGGTCACAGAAATCTGCCAGACACAAAAGGTAACCGCAGTGACAGGGAGACAGAGACGTACTGGGAGGAGATGCCTTGTGGTGAAACCGCAGGTTTAGGATCAGCACTTTGTATTCCTGTGAGACAAGAAATTTTCTGTCTGCTTTAGGACTGCTGAAATTTGCAGATTTTTGTAAGGCAGACATACAAGAACCAGAATAGTTGTCACATTTCTGCCTGAGGTTCACCAGAAAAAAATGTGTATGTTAGGCTGGCAGATTCAAGGTGCTGCCCCTCAGTTTAAGGGAAAACTGAGGATTTAAAAGATATCTGTCAGCAGCAGCCTGGCTGCTCAATTATTCCTAGTGCAGTGTTTGCGACAAATTCTCGACAGAGCCCCTAATAATATTTCACAGTATTACAAAAAGCTTCCTCCTTTTCTGACTGCAGTTAGTGGTAACTATGCCATTAAATCCTTTGGGACCATGAACAGGCACAGCTGTCAACCGCAGCATACTGCATCAGCATCACACTCGTGTTTTAATCAATTATATTTTGAGCAGTGTATTTGCAATACATAGAAAACTGACAGAAGACACAACATTTGGTACTGACCTACTAATAAACACCTGCCTTCAGGATGTAACAGATCAGAAAGACTTTTTTTCTTGAAACACATTCTTTGTTTGAATACGTGTGTCTAGATGCTGTCTGGATCTGTTTATAAGCTGCAGGGGTCTAGGGCAGGCACTGAGACCTGCCAGTCACTGGAAAATCTGTGCTGTTACCTACATCCACTTGTGGGAGACCCAACTGTAGCCGAAAACAAAGAACAGAATAGAATATATTTTATTTGGTCTAAGTACTTGGAAAGTTAGAACTGTCTCTGAGAGAAGGGTTTTGTTTGCATTACTAGAATGGATATGGCATACCCTCCAAAACAGGATGGCTGCATCCAAACTGCCTCCTGGGAACGATCCCTGGCCTACACCAATGCCCAGAACACGGCCAGGCAGTGGCTGGGACAGCGCTAACAGACCCAGGCAACAAGTTTGCCAGGGACCACTCCAAAACCTTCTCAGCGTACACGGTCAGGTTTCCGTACTCAGGTCTGCGTTCTGGAAATGTTTGATTCACCAGCAGGAAGACAGCCAGTTGATGTGGGGAAGTCTAAGAAAGTCGACTATCTCCTCTTTCCCTGTTGCCTTCAGAAGGGTCACTCTTAACAAGCCACAGACATTAGTTCACCCTCCCTTAGCACATCTTATCCCACGAGGATTATCACCCTTTTCAGGACCCACAGATTTCAGAGCCATTTACTAGAAAATCCAGGACTGAAGAATTTACAACATGTCTCCACCATGGCTGAGAAATTATGGGCTCCTCATCCTGAAAGACCTCTACTCCCCCTGACAAGTACTCACAAGCTCAAAATTAACCACCTTCTTTGTTTCTCAGGGACTTTCACAAATTCGGACTGAACCAGTCGATGTAGCCAGCATGCCTCAAGCCCAAACTTCAGCCCAGATACAATGACTGAGGACATCAAAAATTCAAATGTTGCTTTCAACCACTATCATTAAGAGCTCATCTTTTCATCTTTGGAAATCAGCCAGGTACAGGGCTGCCAGCAAATTTCATCATTGGACCTAATATTCTAGCAAATCCTTCAGATTCACATTCAGAATTTGGCTCAGTTGCCTAAACATAGGTCTCTGGCACCCTTTGAGATGCCATAAGGTATCCTGCCTGGATTTTAGTTGCCAATCAAGAGCGGAGACCTGTCAGTCTTTTTTCATGGTATCTCAGAAATCTTACAGCAGCTTATGGTACGGACACCTTTGTGCATCTGAATTGAGCCTACAGAGATGTGTGAGAAAGCTATCTGAAACAATAGAGTTCTAAACTGTTCTCTTCAGTAATAGTGAAAGTCGATGGTTTTCTTCCAGATTGCAAGCTAACTAATTCAATTTAATTAAGCCAAAAGGATTTCTTGCCTAAGCTTTTTGTTTTGTTTTATTTTATTTTATGAAAAGGTGAGTCACTGTGGTATACTATGCATGGTATTACCTACAGAACAATAAACAACCTTTGATCAAAGGTTTCGCTCTTAATTTCTTCATTTTATATATTTCTCCCAGGCAAAAAGATCAATTTTCTGAGCCATGAAAAACACTCAGTCACATTAATAGAAGCTGCAGATTTGAAATCAGGCTACCACTTTGAAACTGTCTTCAGAAGTATACTTACAATTTAGTTATAAAACGATATATTGAAAGAATAAAAAGGAGAGAAATATAAAGATCTATTGGAAAACATATATAACTGCATGTTTTCCTATAGCTTTAAAATTTGCTTTAGTTATTTAATAGGCCATATTGTAGGTAGTATGAATGAAAAAAAAACCCAAACAAACCCCTCCACAATATGTTTACATAAGTATGATACAGTTTAGCTGATACATAAAGCATTGTACTGATAAAAAAGGTGGAAGATGCCAAATATATGATACAATTATATATTTGTTATTATGCCTAGTGTAGAATAGAGTGTATTTTCTATTTCAGAGAAAACAATGAAATAACAAAGACTTATAACAAAACAATCCTTCTAGAGAAGAAATAGTCAGAATTTTAAACTTTTGATAAATATATGGATATATTTCCTTCAGTAAATGTTACAAACTCTTTTGAAGTAGCAGGCTTTTTACATGATGGAGGAGGATGGCAGTTTTTCATCCAGTAATCATAAGAAACTGTAGCTAATTTAAAACAAAGACACAAAAGTTAGCTTTTTAACTACAGTATCATATTTTCTCATGGATACTGACCACTACCAGTAAGACACAAAGAAAAATTACCCAAGTCATGGCAACTTTCAGAAAGGTGTATAACATGGTATAGTGAAACTTACTTTTGATGATCTCCCAGTGGTCTTTGTCCAATGGATTTTAATAATGACTCTGGTCGAACCGTTAATTTTGGTGATGTCTTGGGACTAGTATCAGAGTCTCCACTTTCTTCATCTCCCATGGCCTTAATATAGCTCCCACTTCTCATTCTTCTGCAGGGGATCTCTTCGTCTTTCCCACCAGCTGGGTATCCTCCCCATTCATCCTGAGGTACCTAATGAAGACCATAAAACACACACACGAAATGCGTATGATTCTTTTCAGCTATTTAAATACTTCCTTCAATTTTTCATTTTACAAAGACAAGTCATGATTTTTTTATTCTTCAGAAACAGACCACTTAGAAAGAAATATCAAAGGTCCCCAAATGATTTGGCAATTTAATTCCAACTTCAAGATGGGAAATTTTCAGTTTATAAATGTTGGAACCCAAGGAACAATCAAGTCACGGTTTGTGAGTTGAGCTGCAGTATCTATCTGTAGACATGCTCTAAATTGCAGGAAGTAGCTTAGCTTAACCTCTTAAAAGTTTGCACACAGATTTTCAGCTGATAAACAGTAAGTTGATCAGATGTCTCAGACCTAAAACTCATTGAAAGCTGAGCACTTCAGAGTTTTTTACCAACTCTCCTTATATGGGGCTTTGGCTGCTTTTCAGGAAGGTGAATGAAGTATTTAAGTTAAACTAAGCTGTGATTTTGGCATAAATGGATAGGATTCCAATTTAGGGCAAACTTCTCTGAAAAAAAAGCAAATGTGGCAATTTATCTTTTTTCTTATTTAGAAACTGCAAAATAGTTCATAGAGGCTGTAACATATCAGGAACGTAGCCAGTTAATTAATATATTTGGTCGAGGCTGCTTTCATGCAGTCGAGGTGGTTTTTCAAATAGTAAGATTGGTAGTCAGATAATCCACAGCTGGTGGATGGATATCTCTCCGCACCACAAATTGGCAGAGAATTGAGCAGGAGTAGATTTTCCAATCCAAAGTGAAATCACCCTAGTTTTAAGACTTACAGATAAACCCAGCAAGCCTGTTGCTGCCAGTATTGCTGATTCTTTGCTTTTTGTTTAATCTTCCAAGGTGCTGAGTCCTCTGGTCCTAATCCAGAAACACACTTAAGCATTTACTTAACTGAAAGGATATAAGCAACTCTCTGAAATCTATTATAATGACTCATGGTTAAAACGAAGGATGTGATAGAGTACATCAGTGGACGAGGGCTGATGCATTTGGCAGCATCAAATCCTTTATCAACATAATGACTTCATATATATTAAACAGTACAATGGCATTATTTACCAATATACTACAAATCTGAACTTCCAGTTAAACCTATATTAAGGAGTTTCTGCAAAGCCAGATGTCTAATAAAGACTTTCAAGTCAAACATATTTGAGACCTTCTACAGACAGAGTTCACTGCGGAGCTGAAGCAAATGTTCCCAGTGGTTTCAGAAGTCTTGGAGATTGGATTTAAACAACTAACAATCTGCCTGTCATCTTTACTGCCCTTTCAAGATACACAAATTAGCCACACACCAGGTGAACAGATCTGGTGCTTTGAGTCCCAAAAAGGGATTAAGGGGGAAACAAAGTTTTTAAAGGGGGTGAACAAGTGAAAATAGAGATATTAAGTTAAAGAAACAAGCTCAGGAGAGAAAAAAGAGAGACTGAAGATGAAGTCAGATAAAAAGAGATGAAACAGATAGCACAGATCAGAAAAATGTTAGAGACAAATATCAGAGAAAAAAATTATGTGTTATATTCTTATATGAAGTAATAGGACAGAGCATGAATCTAAAAGAAATATGGGTTAGATCATGCAAAGAAACAAACTTTTGATATTATTCAGCTTTGAATGGTGATTGGAAAGGCAACATGAAAAATATTCCCAAACTTGAAGCATGTAAATGCGATACATCATCCTCATTTCTTTCCTAAGCCCTAATATGTACGAGATTAATGTTGGAGGAAGGTTTTTTTGAGATTCTAGGAAACCTAAAAGGTATTTACAGGTAGTGATACTTGTAACAGCCACACTCCTAAAATATACAAAATAAATATATTTTCTTAAGCTTTTTTTTTATCTACAGCTGGAAACACTATTAACTGCAAAAATCTGAATTAGAGAGCTATATTAAGAAAAATGAATTGATATCATACAAACATACTCTAACTTTTAAATCTTCTTTATTACTTGTATGTCAGCATAGCTAAAAACAAATTCAAAATGCTGAAAAAGCATTTATTGGCATCCACATGGGCCCACTGCAAGCTATACCGTTCAATTTTCTGTACTAAAGCTGAATTATTATGTTCAGTCTTAATATTCTTTTTTCAAAAACCTCATAACTTTTTCATAGAATAATTATTTTGGCTTGAAATTTCTTTCCTTCATTTTAGCTCAAAGATAATTAAATAGAAAGTTGAAAAAGACATTGATCAATAACCTTTTACTTACTCAAATGTAAAAAATGATTAGTTTCTCAACTTTGTCTGAAATTCCATGTTCAAATAACTAGATAAGGACTGGATTTAAATGAGTAAACACAGGCTTATTTGTTGATTGAAGTTGAAATCTTACTTTAAAAGATAGGAATGACTGATTTTTTACATTAATGTATCTAAAAAATTAAGTTTCTTCACTGTGATAAGGAGCTTCATGAGGACAAATGTTACAGTCACGTGCCTTACTATTTTTGCTGATTACATTTCTTTTGCTTTCTGAATTCATAACTTAAATGAATTCACATAAAAGCTAAAAACTGAAGAAGCCCTGCTCCATTTGTGCCTGCGATATACTCAGGGTACATACAAATGCACCAAGAATCCCTTTCTAATCAGGGCAATTCGTTGGCTATCACAGAAGCCTTTATGGTTGAAAAAACATTATTCACAATTAAAATATGTGTAATTTTTTGCCCTGGAGCCATTCAAAGGACCAGAATACAATGAACACAGGGAAAATGCTTCTGGAGCCTGGCAAGCAAGTTTGACAATGTGTTCTCTCAGAAGGTTTCACGCAGAGCCTAGGAAAACAGCTGGAGTCCTTATGCTGTCTTCAAAAGCCAACGCAAGGGCCCCTGACATTGTTTTTCCTCATGGACTGAGAATAAAAGCAAATTTTGAGTCCCATTTTGGCCTGGTTCATCATTTACTTTAGCTGATAGGTTAAATACTTGGAAAAATCTTTCCCAATCCAGGCCATCTCGGACCCCAACATAGCTTTAAAGAAAAGCAGAAGTATTATACTAGTGCAGGAAAGAATTTTATTTTGAAATATTAACAAAAATATTTAACAGCATGTATGAGGGTCATTAAATGTGTATTTTCCAAAACATGAAAAGGGCTTTGCAGCTTGCAGAAATGCTTTCTTACAATAGTTACCAGCCCCTGAAATTCCCATCTGCAGGGCTTGCAGCTGCTAATTGGGAATAATTACCCTAATTATCTACTTGCATATAGTGATGAGTACTGATATTTATAATGTCTAAAAAGGCCTTCCTCCTGTTCTAGATGTTAACATGAATCCTTGTATATGCAGTTTCTATCCACAGAGGAGAGAGACTGCATATTACCATATGAATTTGCTTTTGTAAGAACAACGAGCCGACAAGGTCTGGATCTTTTCATTTAATTTTGTCACTGGCTGCTGATTTGGTTATAACTATTACGGAGAATGATGAGTCTCTTTCACAAATTTCATGCACTGTTGTTGTGAGGAGCACAGCCAGGTTCAGGAAATTTGGTATCTTTTAATTGTTCTGCTACTGATTCAGTGTGATATCTTACATTAGTCACTGAGGGCTAATTTTATTAAAGCACCCGGTACCTAAAACTTACTACATTTTATGGAGCTGATCCTGAGAGTGAACTCCAGAACCTTAGGTAGGACCCTAAATTCCCTATAAAAGGCATTTAGGAGAGTTAGCTCCTTCAGAGTAGCATCCAAAAGGAACCAAAAGGTCCCTTTAGTTAGCAACCAAAATGCAAAGCATGAGGAAAAATCTCAAATGCTTCTCCTTTCTTGGGTTTAGTGTATCTGATCACAGGCAATAGAAAGGCCCTTCTTTCATTTCCCATTCACAGCCTAAAACCACCTTCTGAAAAACAAATTCAGATTTTTTTTCATAGAACTGAGCAGCCTTATTCTTTCCTTCCATAATGTGGAAGTGGGAAACGTTACTGCTCACCTTCAATTCCATAACAGTTGGCCTGCTGGGGAAGGAGAAGACTTAGGGCTGATAAATAAACTGGCATGCACCCCTCCTCTTTTTGTAACTCATGGCCTTTTCATGGAACACTCACAGACTGCCTGGGGAGGGCTGGTTAGAAAAGAAGGACTTCACGTACAAGAACGGGTGTGTTGCAGCCTCGTGATCCAGGCACTTACCTGGAATGAGGGAGCTTAGTTAGAGTCCCTGGGCCAAACACTCGCAGGAATTTTATGTGAAAGGGTGTTTGGATAAAACTTGTGGAGCATCTTAACAAAAAAAGAAGTGCCTTTGCTCCAAACTGCTTTACAGCCTGCTGCTCAGAATGCAGTTTGGGGAATTGAGAAGATGGGGGTTTGACCTTGTACAGGCTAAGGAAGAAACTGAACTCACATCTTCACAGTGGGTATTCTAGAAACGTTGTTACTATGAAGATGAATTTCCTTGGTTTAGAAGAAAAGTCACTATCCTTGTGTTTTGTTAGAAGTCCTCCCTGTTGGGTGTCTCGGTTGTGCTCAGATTAGACCTGTCAGAAGAAACGGATTTCGCAGCCCTGACTGGACTTCGGCGGTAAGTCTGTCCCCCGATTCTCAGATCACACAGATTCTGCGTGTAAGCAACAGCGTGTTGTCAGGGAAAACAGGGATGAATTCACCAAACCTCGTGAACAAACCAGGAATCATGGAATCACTGAGGTTGGAGGGGAATCTGGAGGTCTCTAGTCCAGCCTCCTGCTCAAAGCATGGACAGACAGAGTGGGTTGCCCAGGACTGTGGCCGGCTGGGTTTTGAATCTTTCCAAAGATGGACACTCCACAACCTCTCTCGGCAACCTGTTCCAATGTTTGACCACACTTAGGGGGAAAAAAGCTTTTCCTTATATCTAATCAGAGACAGGTAATCTAGGCTCCCATTCAGGAACCAGTGCTAGCAGTGTGAATACCCAACCTTGTATCTAAGAAATACTGATGTCAAAACTGGAAGAACCAATGAAATGTTCATTCTTCTGGACTTTGACCACTGTTAATTCAAGTTTTTTTACTTCAGTTTAGGTTTTAGCTAAAGAAGTCAAACTGGCAACAGCCAGTGGCATTTCAAAACAGATCCGCTCCTGTTGCTTACTTCTATGGCATTTGCTCCCAGCTCCCAGAATTTTAAAGGTGTTCCACCACTAAAGTGCTGATCTGCTGAAAATCTGGCATATCACTTTATCTGGCATATCTAAAATGAAACACTTCTAAATATATGGCTTCAGCTGAGGGAGCTGACTATCACTTCATCATATTTCTCATTCTCAAAGGTGAGGATTACCTACCTCATAGGAGTCCTGTGAAATTTAATTAGCATGCAGATGTAAAATGCACTGAAATATTCATTATGACCTAAATCTTATTTTAGTAATATAAATTTCACGTATTACTAGAAGCAGAAGCTGTCTGTGCATGAATTCAGACTACAGATGATATGAAGGATAAGACATGAACCACTATGCAGTATATATGTAATTTTTGTAATTTTATCCTTTCTCACCCTGATCAAGAAGATGACCCCCCCCAAAAAAAACCCAGAAGGACACAATCTAAAATGTAGGTGAGAGATTTTTCTCTTAAATCACGCCTTCTACAAGGAGCTTCAGAAAAACAGCCTTTATGCACAGCTGCAAGTAGATGAAAGTAGATGACAATCTTACAAGGCAGGCAGATATGCTTTTTAGCATGGTAGAAAGTTTCCTTGATATTATAATGGGAGGTGGGAGCCGGACCTCCTGTGTTTTCAAAAATTTTCCTAAAGAAGGAACACTGACCAATTGCTAGAATTTTCTTCTGAAGTTAATGATACTAATGACATTCCCCTATTTACTGGCTGTGGACCCTAGACCCTATTGGTCTAGATTTTTTCAGGAGGGAAGAGTGCAGCATCTGAAAATAAAACTTTGTTTCCTCAGTAGTTAACCTTGTGTCTACACCTCAACAACATTCTCAGTACACATTTTTAACTTGTTTTTCCTGTGGGTTTTTTTTTTTTTTCATGTGCTGATTCATTGTTCAAAGAATATGAATTATACAATGAAGCCATTCAAAAATCTCTACGAAATATGCCAGGGACTCGTCCTCACCACTAACAATGCCAATCCTCCTAATTAGCTTTAATTTTCACATGCCACCCCCTAGTCCCTGAACTGCTTGACAGCTCAGGAGCACAGAGAGTTCTTGCAGCATTTCCCCGAAAGTCTGTTGACCCTGTCCATCAAGGCAGGAGCTAATCTGAGAAAGCAAGAGGCATCTTTGCCTTGCCAGGCATTCTCTCCAGGCTTTGCTATGAACAGCCATAGTATCACAGGAAGAGGAAGAAAATCACATAGATCCCAAACAATATATGCTTTACGCTAGGTTGAAAACAACTTGTATTCAGGAATTTGGGAGTTGGGAATGGACTGGACACCCATGCAGAGCACAGAACACAAACATAATATTCCAGCTGGGAGATGTTCGAATAGGCAAACCAGTACCAGCATTATTTACTGCCTGATCTTAGATTTTCATGTGTAGTTCCAAGCAAGGCTGCATTAACGTTGCGGGGTCTCTCTGGGACCCTCTGGACTCTGTGCCATTTTGACATGGTGGAGCGAGGTAGTGGTGGGCTTGTCCACGCTATAAGTGATTTTAGCCTGCTAAGCCTGGAGCTCACGGAGATCTTGTGCCAGAACATGGATATGAGATGAGCTTGGACCGAAGGGAGGGCTTGGCCTGTACTTAAATGAGAACCTAGATACATACAGCCTCTCAATCTAAGACACAAAACCAGTAGGGATTCAACCAAGAAACCAGTAGGCTGCATGTTTCCTTTGGTAAGTGACCCAGGATGCTGCTTCATGGTCAGCTTCAGCTGCTTTAAAATCATACTACCATCAACTTAAGTGGGGCAGGTTTTCCTGAAGCAATATTCAGCTTTTCAAGCAATGCTAGTAATGGTAAAGTGACTTAGAGTGCTGCCTGGAAAATTACCCTACCAACAATAATAAAGATAAGCAAAGATAAGTTTTCAGCTGAACTGGCGAGTTGCTCCATCTCCAATTGTCAGTACTAGCGAGAGCGAAGGATGAAAATGGTGATTACATGGTGATTACCCTAGGAGTGTGCATACATTAGTAAATGAAGACCCACTGTCTTGCCCGGAGGTCAGCTGGCCTGCAGCACTCTACACCCGTGCTATTGAGCAATCTTTGCCTCCAAACCAGTGTGTCCCTACCAGGAACGGTCCCTGGCCTGTGCTGAGTCCTGAACTGTACCCAGGAACTGTTTAGGGAAATACTGGCTGGCTCGGATGAAAACAATGCCCAGGACAGGCTGAGCCACGAAACAGCATAGAGGATCAGGATGCAGTGCCAAGGAAACTATCCTGACACTGTGCAGTTTGATAGCGTAGATGTAGCATAAGGTAGCAATTATTTCAATAATGGAGGTCCACGGAAGCATCAAAGACCAAAACTTGGAACTTTTCATGCTTGCCACAAAATGCAGCATTTCTGCCAATTAATTTGCAATAGCCATGCACCCAGAGTTTGTTTTTCTATCTCTTTGCCTTTTGGGGCCCGCTCACAGCTGCATTTTCCTTTACATCTTTCTCTATAAAATGAATTAATTTAATTACAGTGCAAATTCTGCTAAAACCAAGCATCAAAAGGCTAACGACCTAAACTGGATTGCAGCTTGTCACTCACTACACGTGAAGGGGAGCCAGGAATCTACCTGCCAGCTGGGCTGCCTGACTGACAGGGCAGCAGACGAGGCTCAGGGGACCACAATATCAGCAACCGAAGCTAACTATGAGTTTTCCTGGCAGGTATTTTTGGGAGAGGTAGACTGAATCGCCTGAATCACATTTGCAGAGCGAACGGAGCTGAGCTATCTGCACAGCACAGTGAAGAAAACCAGCCTGGGTTTTGTGACTGACGAAGCTGTGGGAGACAAGGCTCTCTGAAGGCGTGAGGTACCCGCTCCTGCTCACGGGGGTCACCCGCATCCCTGCGGCCTCGCTGCATCACGTCCGACGCTCCCGCAGGCAGCTGGGGCCCCGCGCGGCACAGCGCAGGCGTTGCAGCGGATTACTGTTCTGTCCTTTTCCAGCCACTTTCAGAAATGGGAAAATAAAGTATCATCAGCCCCTTCAGCCCAGACTCTCAACATTGCAGGACCTATCAGCGAAATCACCTGTAGGTCCCTCTGGAAATATCTTTGCCTTTACCACTGCAGACCTAAGGGAAATTCAGAGTCTTCACCTTATCATTACCTGTGTGAGCGGGGCGAGACCCCACAGACCGTTCATGGTCACAGAAGTATAGAGTCAGAGACCAAAATGCCCTTAAAAGAAGAAGGGAGAGGTGCTCCCAACATACTTACAGTGCACCTAAAACCACAGAGACTGAAGATGTAGCAAGGACTCCAACGTCGCAGAGCTATTACAAGGCTAGCTAGGGAAGAAGAACCTAAAAGGCAGCGTACACAGGGCTGACCCAAAAGACGGCCTGTAGTAAACAGTGTCTTATTTAACCTAAGCAGGAAATGATATCACCTTTTTTTCTATTTGTTATAGGGCTACTACTGAAAAAAAACCAAATTAAAAAAAAACCAAACCCAAACAACAAAGCAACATTTATGAATGCTTCACCATTTTTTACAGTCACGTCCTTGCAGGAAAAATGGTATAGACTGCTCAGGAGAGGAGCTGGGGCTGCTGTAGGCAGCAAGCCTGCAGCATAGGAGAGTGTGCAGTCAGTACAGCCCCGCGTGCGCGTTCCTGGCAGTCTCATTTGACAGATGCAACTGGCCTGAGTGTATAAAATAATAAGTTACTCTTGGCTGAAAACTTCTTCAGACCCGGTGACATCTTTGGGTAACAACTGCAAAGGTCAGCTTTCAACTTCGGTGAAGGGAATGTTGAAAAACAATTTGGCAACACGCTGTAGTAATGTTATAAAGGAGGACAATTCCCCCTGATTAAAGGGCAGTGGGATCACGGCCTCTCTGACATTTCTACAGTAATAGGGACTTGTTTTGGCAGCTTTAAGAAAATACTAACTCTGAAATCTTTCTACTCTTGTTTGGAAAAAAGCTTCAGCAATTCATTTCAGCCAGTATGAGCATCCTAGTACACGGGCATGGAAGCAGCGCGCTGCTGTATCACTGATTTACACCGTAATTCAAGATACCAGTAACCTGAGACAACTGTTTGGTCAGAGCTTTACACCACCATTGATTGAATGTATTTATTCCCCTCCACCCCCCCCCTTCTTTTTTCCCTTGGAAGGGGTATTTAAGAAGTATTCTGGGTTTTTGTGACACATGAAACCATCAGCTTTCTGTAAATACAGGGAAGTGTTGGCTTTATTAAATCCTTTTTAGTTAATGTTCTTAAAATCGTAAGTGCAATACTTCAGAGGTATGATGGGTAGAGAGAGCATTATAAGGAACAAGTATGAGTGGTTGAGCTTGCTGCTCTGTATGGGAGGATTACACCCTTACTGACCTGGGGAATAACTCCACAGCGTGGCCCCAGGTGCTGCACCAGATGTTGCAGGCTGACATTAGCGCTGCGAATTGACTGCAGGGCATTAACTGTCCCATCATTCCCCTTAGTGTCTGGGCGTTACAGTCTCTCTTGCACATCTCCACTCCTGACTGCGAGGGCACGGGGCTAGCTGACACATCTTCGTGGGGCTGTAATGGGCTGTAGAAATCAAAATGGTACAGCACATGTCCATGCTGATTTAGGATGCAGACTACCCTGCTACCCTACTATCTATACGAGCTTTGCCTGCAGTGGAAACAACCCAGGTAATTCTGGAGTGGTGGCTGGTCATAAATCATTGTGAAGGCAGCGTGGGTGATAGTGATTTGGATGCTAGTATCAAAACTCTGCTAGCTCTGGCTAACTCCACTGTATGCATCACTTGGTAGAGTATTGGATATAGTTTCTGTACTTCATATATGGGTTTTATGTCAAGCAAACAGATACAATCTAGTTTCACAAAGACGAAGTGCTGAGAAAGGTGCATTGAGTTCAAATCCATCCATCCTTGCAAGCCAGAGGGAGAGTGGAAAGCAGTAGCATATCTCTTGAGGGCAACGGTCTCATTTGTGGGAATCTGTCCTGTCCCCAGAAGAGTTCCTGGAAAAATGTAACTGGGGGCTTAATGCCTATTTATCCACTAGCTTGTCCTCAAAGCCTTCTCCATGTAGGCATAACTTAAACCAGCAAAGAGCCTCGTTGAAACTGCTGCTTTTTTCTTTTTTAAGAGACCAACTCTTGTGCTTTTCTTTCATTCTGTAGAGTACACAGCTGACATTATTACCCACATGCTTAGCAGTGCCACTGCTGTAATGGATGACGCTAGTACTTAAATGCACTAGGAAGACAGGAGTGGGCTGAAGCCATTTTTAGAACAACATGCTATTTTCTTTTTTAGTGCTGACTCATTCACTGTACCTTGTGGTATGTTTACCTTGATTGCTTGCTGCTTCGCAGGCTGTTGAATGGCTGAGGGAGGAATATTAATCAGTGACATGTAGCACCGTGCTCCAGAACTTCAGTGATGGTGAGTGCCATGCTCTTGCCTGTCTTTCAGCTTTATTTTAGGAATTACTTTTCTTTAACTAGCATTCACAGGTATTTCAGTCCTGAAAACTGTAAGCAACGCTTTTGCATTCATCATTTTAGCACAGCTATCTAGTTCATATCCATCTTTTCTGTTGAAAATCTTTACTCCCCACTAGTACTCATATCAGAGTGAAATTAATCAAAGTCATTGCACTGTATACGTGTTGAACCTAATTAGCCAAAACAGCTGATGAAGACAGAAGAGCTCTCACATCTCATTTATCTTTTTCTTAACATATTTTACATTAAAATTAAAATGACATGGAAAATGGTAGCAGCCACGATAGCTAAAACCATAAGAAAATGCGCTTTACTGCATGTGTGATCTACCTGGGCTATTCTGCCTGCTGAGTGAGATGACAGAAGTGTTTGGTGCCCAGAAATGCATTTCTAGCTCAATTTGTCTGCATTCAAAAGAGAAATTAAAGGCCCATACATAAACACTGTTGCTAATCATTCACAAGAATCTGATAAATGCTATTAGTGTACAGTTACGAATGTCTGCTCTCTGCTTTTGCGGTGCTAGTTGACCGTCTGGTTCATGTTACAGCTCAGCTGAGTTAACAAGGAGCTGGAGCCCCAAGGGGCTTCCCACTCGTCCCCTCTCCCTTCTCTCTGCATGTTCCCACCACCTCCACCGTAGCAGGAGTGATGCAGATCTGAACCGAGCTTTAGATGAGAAAAATAATCACTATTTTATACAGCTTTATTTCTACTAATTTAGTTCTCTGAAAGTGTCCAATTCAGGGCTAGATGACCACCCATGCTGGAACAAGGCACGTTGACTGAATCACCTCTGACTTACAACAGCACACTCCCCATCCAAGGAGATCCCCCAGCTGCAAGGGCTGTCTGTGGAGGATCACGGAGTGTGAGACCCTAAGAGAGGAGCCAGGGACTAAGCTTGGAGATTTACCAGGTTAAGGAAATACCTGCTTTCAACTCTAGGACATGACTTAAGCATATAATGTGCAGACACCTTCAAAACCTCTTTTCTCATCTTCTGTTTTCAGGTATCTGTGAATTTGGTAGAAGCTCCCTTCTTAGAAAGAAATTTCCTTTGTTCACTCTTCAGAGTTTCAGTTTTAAGGAAAAAGCAGCTCGGTAATAACTGTGGAAGACAACATGGAAGCCCAGAAACTCAGCACAGAAAACACGGCCTCAAGCCCAGGCCTAAGGCACTGCCATGGTCTTCCAGTTTGGGACTCTGTATACAAAAACTCTCCAGTGGAAAACTGAAGTAGCAATATTTTATACAGGCGTTGAAAGAAAAATAACAAGAAGGAGACCAGTAGATAGAAAAGTGAGTTGGGTACAGTGAATCCTCATCCTCATATAAGTAGGTAGCAGAATAAAAGCCATATATATATTATAAATTTATAATATTAATATATAAACACAGAAAATTAACTTTTATTATTTTGGAGTATATTTATGTATTCATATATAAGATCACTGAAGGAATATAATTTCACAGCTTTGCTTTAAAAAGAATTAAAAAATACATAGCTGACATCACTCAGGAGAAATGTCTTTTAATATCATGTGTTGTAATGCTATAAACACAGAGATCCTGTGAAGGGCCTGGGGTTTTACGCTAATCTGTTCACTTGTGCACCTCAAGGAAAACTGCTGCTACATAATCAACTTCATAATCCCTTGAATTCTCATTGCCAGATATTCTGGAGCAAGGCAGTAAACTCTCCTGGTTAGGGATCCTGACATGTTTCTCTACCTTTCTCAGTTTCTGAACCTAATGATTATTTTTATCCAATCATTATTTAATGATGTTTCTTACACTGCCATAAGAAAAGTTAAATTTCCCTCCTCAGTTTTGCAGATAGAATAATTGAAGTGTGCAGTGATTAACAAATTACATTTCCTGGGTCAGAGAGAAAGTTCATGGCAGAGCTAATAATGGGACTTATATCTCTGTTCTTAATGATCACAGTGTGACAGCACAGCATCCCTCAAAGTAGAAGTTTCAAAACTAGGCATTTAGTTATGACATTGACAGAATGGGGTCCCTTCAATTTGTTTGCTGACCTTGGGCTAGTGAATAAGCCAGCCACTCAGTCTGAAGGATATCTATGCTTAGAATGGAATATTCAGATTCTACAGAACATATATTTTATTTTAATATTTTGTAATGAGAATATTCCTGTTATAGAATTCCTGGTATTATTGCTTTGGACACAACTATAAATTCTTTATGGTAGTAACTGAGCACCAACTATAAATTCTTTATGGTAGTAACTGAGCACTCGAGTCTTAAATTTCCATCATAGGATGCCTGTGAACAGAGAATCATAGAATCATAGAATCATTTAGGTTGGAAAAGACCTTCAAGATCATCAAGTCCAACCATTAACCATGCCCACTAAACCATGTCCTTAAGTACCCGATCCACTCGCTTTTTGAATATCTCCAGGGATGGTGACTCGACCACTTCCCTGGGCAGCCTGTTCCAATGTTTGACAACCCTCTCGGTAAAAAAAAAATTTCCTAATATCTAACCGAAATCTCCCTTGCCTCAACTTGAGGCCATTTCCTCTTGTCCAATCTCCAGCCACCTGGCAGAAGAGACCAGCACCCACCTCACTACAACCCCCTTTCAGGTAGTTGTAGAGAGCGATCAGGTCTCCCCTCAGCCTCCTTTTCTCCAGGCTAAACAGCCCCAGTTCCCTCAGCCGCTCCTCATAAGACTTGTGCTCCAGGCCCCTCACCAGCTTGGTTGCCCTCCTCTGAACGGCTACTATTCCATTTTTAAAGGGGCTTACAACCAAAGATCACAAAGTCTCTGGTGCAGCAACAATTTAAATTCACATCTCCTCGATTTTAAGCTGGATGAACCTACCAGTGGATGAAACTTCCCAATTACAGGAAAATTCCTTTCTGTAGTCATCCCTATTCACAAGAACCATAAAACAATGACTCTACAAAGAATGTGCTTTCCTGCTCCCTAGGCTTGCCGCTGGGCTTGATCTAAAGCTTAGTGGTAACCAAGTTAGTTTGTGAACTCAGTGTTTCACATTCACTTGAGGATGCTGAAGTAAGTTGGGAGTAAGGAGAAGGCCTATGGAAGCTAAAAACCGGTGGCTTCTGCAAAGAAAAATGAGATGTAAAGAGGGGGGAAGAAGAAACAATGGAACATAATGAGAAGAAAAGCACAAAACTCAGCAGAGATGTAGAGGAGCCAGAGCTGTCTGTTGTAGAAGTATGTCATGGTAAGGAAAAAGCTAGCCGTACCTAAACTCTAATGTCGGAGCGGTACACGTGGTTTTAGAACACAGATACAAGGGGAAGTCTCTGCACAGGACACGCTTCCAGTTCTGGCTTGTTGAGTTAGATTAAAAACTTCCAGGGAAGTGCAGGCTGTTTCACACACATGAGAACTGTACTCGGATATGATAAAATATCACAGATGCCAGTCTAAATTGGAATCAATTTGCATGGTAATGCTATGAGGGTTGCAATTTATTTTCCTTTCTCTGCAATGAGGAACCTTCCCTGTTTCAGCAGAGAAGATTGATCCTGGATGTCTGCATATGCATTTGAAAAGGTCTGGCTCTTCAAGAGTGACTCGTTGCTATCGGACCCCCATTGCTCAGAGGGGAGAGAGCCCTGCACGGTAGAAGGGTTGCTGCCAGTCTGGATTTGCTGGCTTCTGCAGAGCCCACAGGAACTGAAAATCTCTAAATACATAAATCTGGAGTGGGGATTTGCCCATGTTAATGTGAGAGAAGTTCCTTAAAAAGAAATAAAAGAGAAGGTACTCAGAAAAATGCAGGCTTTGCAGGCTGTACTTGGTAAAAATACCTAAGGGAATATTTGTATACTACATTTTTTCCAGTGGCAAAGCTAGCTGAAGAAGTTATCCTCCCAGCTACTCTCTCCTTTCTGCTCTGCTCCCCCTGCAGTTCTCTGTACACCCTGATGTGCTAATGTCACTTGTCATGGGACTGTGCTGGACCGAGGCCTTGCGAATGATGTAATTGCCTAAAAAAAGTATTTTGGAGGCTGTGTTTTAAACCCGTATCACTTTAAGATCCAGATTATCATGCAGCATCGTAAATGGCTACATCAGCATGATTTTGGGGTGGCAAATGGCAGCAAGCAGCAGGTATGAGTTTAAATGTAGGAGAAAGTGGGAGCTTCTTGGTTGCTGCTAGAGAAAACAAGTGTGCAAATAGCCTGAGTGCCAGGCCTGAAATATTTATCTCCCTGAGATACCCATGAAACTTTTAACAAGAAGAGCTCATAGTATGGTCTCAAAAGAGGCTCAGTTCAATATGATCTTGGGTGATCCCATCACTAAAAGGAAGTTTGTGAGTAATCATCATCACAACAAAGCAATCGAGTACACCAGTAAATCCATTCTCCTGTTACATACAACAACCTGGAGAAAAGGAATAAAAGAACGCAAAAATAGGATTCCACGCAGCCTGTTTTTAAAATCACTCATTCACAGACGTATTTGAAACACTATTTCTAGCCCCCAGACTGCTGGGAGAACTGCCCCTTTTTTAGTCTGATGTATGGATTTTATCAAGGTGTTCAGTGTGAACTCCAAAGATGAAAACACATCCACTGACCTTAAACTAATTTATATCACACCAGTTTTATAGTTTTTAATTTGTGCCCTATGAACAAAGACAAAAGCTAGAGTTTTCTCACTTTCATGGAATATTTGCATTAGGTGAGCCGTACAGATTTTCTTCGAGAGACACACAGATTACGCTTGTATTTTTTTACGATGACTATGGCATAAACTGTGATGCTTTTTGCATTACAAATCTTAAGAAAATCTTCCTCTTACCTGAAGGTAATGGCACGGCCTCAAGGAAGGTTTGATTTCCTGATGAACCAGAGGCTTATCTAAGTTCAGTGATGATTTGCGATAAGCTTCTTTAGCCTGACTTACTGTAAGCGTGGACCAAGAACTCCTTTTCATATATTTACCATCAGGGGTCATTGCTAGCCCTTCACAAGCCGAACACTTCACATCATTGTTACTTTTGGAAGTCTTCAATGAGAGATCCCCAAAATGCCCCTGGAGCGCCTCAGGATAGCAATGGGATATATGATCTGCATGGTGCCTATTTACCACACTAGGGGTTCGGTAAGTGCTATCACTGTCCAAATTATCATCAGAGCTCCACCAGCTGCTCATTCCAGATTTATGCTTGCTTTCTGGTTTTCGCTCCTTACTTTTACTCCTTTTGCCGTGCTTGGAATGGTGCCCGTGATGATGGTCGTCCCCTCGACTGTCTCCCTTTGTTCCATTAACGTTGCCCTTGGATGATCCTTCCAGAGAATGAGATTTAGTAAAAAGTTTCTGGACTGAATGAACAAGATGGCGTATTCTTCCTGGGCTCTCACTGCGTTGTTCCGCAGCTGTTGAGGTCCTCTGGTACTGTAAAGTGTGGAACCCATCCCGGTGAAGAGGAAGTTGTTTCTCAAATTGGTCCAAAAGATTTGCAGGAATACGGTTAATCTTAGGGTTACCGTGAGACATGGCGCAGTCGTCTCTTGAGTCGTAATGTGAACTGTAGTGCATTCTGGGGAAAGTGCTACTTGACATGTGATCGCCCATTACCATGGGCATCATCATGCATTCAGAATGAATGGAGCTGCGTGGTGAGCAACGATGGTGGTCCATCGGGCAACTCTCCGTGGGGCTGAGAAGATACGATTGCCTTGGCTCCTGCCCATGGTGGATATGGTCGTGGGTGTGTTCACAATCTTCAGGGGATGCTAAGCCACAAGTATGAGCTGAACATAACTGTGGTTGGTTGCGACTACCAGATAATCCTTTCATATTCCTCGGAGCAGGAGAGTATCTTTCTTCATTGAAGTGCTGAGAAGGTGACCATGAGTACTGCTGGTCTGTCAGGGGAACACATAAAACCGATGTTATGTGTCTGATTAAAAGATTAACTTGCAAAATCCAAGTATATTGCAAAACTAAACATTTCTTCTCTATGATCTTGATGGAAAGTCTCACCATTCATGGAATTTTCATTCACCATTTTAAAACTGGTGAAAATTGCTCACTATGAGCGAATTATGGAGTGAATGCAGCCTCCTTCCTGTTTGCAAAATTGTCTGCTAGCAGTTCTAAATTTTATGATGCTATTCATTACGCAAATTTACTCAAATAGCTTTAATGGATACATTCAAGCATTCAGTTTATTATTTGCTATTTGGAATTCATATGTCAAGCTTTGTGGCTAGTCATTTAAGTTACATGGGTCCAGTTTCTACTTCTGTGGTCTCTCAGTCGGATATCTTAACCTAAATGTATCCTTTCTCCATGGAGTCATTTTTGTATCACAAACTGAACTTCATTGTCTTAAATGAATCTCAGTTTTAGGATCCCAAGTTCACCGTTCATAAACATAAATAATAAACAGCAAAGAGAAAAAGAATATGAACATGCTGAAAAGAAGCTTAATTTTTATATCACTAAACAGTTTATGAATAAGCATTTCATACTATTTGAACTTCTGTTATCCTTAGTCCAGAAGTATTATCGCTATTCCCATACATGTAAAGTCCTCTATTAGGCAGTTTTCCCCTTTTTATGTCCAAATTACAAAATATTTATTTAACAACTCTATGTTATTCCTGATAAAAACAAATATCTTTAGGTACAAGCTACGGGTTTTTATATACTCGATTATTTGCTCCTATGGATGATGTGCTCCAAGTTGTGGTTATTAAACAAGCATGATTACTAAATAAGAGTAGCTTGTAAGCAAAGATTTTGATACTCAAGCCTTTGATTTTTTTTTCTCTCATGCAATTTCTTGCAGCTGTCAAATGCTACAAACAGAAAATTAAAAACCTCAGAAATGCTTCAATTTGATTTTCACATTCACTTTCCCTCTTCAATTTCAGCTTATTTAAGCAACATTTCAAAAGCAGACAAAGATCTAGGATGCAAGACAATCCTTTAGAGGATCAGACAGATGCATAAGTGTTTATACAACCCACTTAGCACAGTCTTTCTGAAATTTGCTCTAAAGAATCTAAATAATCTTGCACAGGTGCCCGATACAAGGAAGTTGAAGGCCTCAACCAGAATGGAAGCCAGAGAATATGTACTCGTTATATATTACAACAGAACTGGACACCGGAGACCAGCCTGTAGAGATAACACAGTAGCCAACAGCACTTTAAGGGGTTTCTAAGCATATGACAAAACTCTCCTAAATCATATTCTCACTGCTGGTGAAAACCCAATGCCTGGAAACAGTCATGAAACAGATCAATAGTCATATCTCTTTAATTTTATTCAGCTAGTAAGCGTTGCGTTATGTCATGATGCCGTCAGTACAGAATGCAATTTGTTGCAAGTCTTTAGCATCAACAATCTCATAACCTAAATGCTCTAAATTTCCTATAGTGGAAGATGCTTAGATAATTTTATTACATCCTAATTTCAACAGAGCTCCACATAATGTTTTAAAATGAATGTAGCATTAAACTAATAAACAATAAAGTATCCTTCATCCTAGGCACACTCCTTCCACACTAAAGTCAAAGATGGATTTAAGGGTCCAAACGTCACCTCCAGACTTTATGATGGTGTGAAACTGATGTGTATATGCATATATCCTTTTCTGCTTCTATTTTGTTTTTATAACAGTTTCTTTTACTTAATTCTTGGCTATTTTCACATTAAAATAAAAACTTATTACTGTTGATTACTCAGTCTGTTGTACTATTTAGGTTATAATACCCTGCATAAATGTAGTTACAAAAAGGAAATATAACTCTTTCTCTGAAATAACATAATTTTGATGATCCAATTAAAAGTACAGCTATATATAGACAAGGTAGTAAATTATAACACTGCATTGGGATTCAGCCACATAAGTAGCACTGTAATTAATGGTACTTAACCCAGTATATTACCAAACTTTATCAGGGGAATAATAATTATCCATGTGTTGAACTTAGTCTGTGCTTCCCATAAAGGGTTCCCAAAGCACCTGACAGAGATTACTGCGTTAGTTTTTAAAATCCCGTGAGACGTGGAAGGCACTGTTCTCCTTTTACAGGAAAAGAAACTGGAATACAGGCAACATCTTCCAAAGTGCTTGTGGATTTGCTGATTTTCGTTTTCACAGTGGTACGAGCCAGAGGGAGGTGGAAGGAGGCTTTTCCGTCAAACTGACAGCACGATGAGTCAACCCCAAGCCTTGTCGTCACAATCTTGCACATCTATGAATGGAGATAACTCTTGTGCTGTATCTCACCAATGCATTTAGAAAAAAAGAGGAAGGTCACAGCAGAGATCCAGAACGAAAGAAATAGGTAGACAGGAATAAGAAACTAATTTAAATGAGTTCCCTAGCACAGAACTGCTAGTCCCTGGTGATTTCTTTAGGCCTCGCACAGCATTAAACATAGCCTAAAAGGCTTCAAACATTTTCATCCTGTTGCATCCCCAGGAATATGAGACATCATGATTTGATTGCACTGCAAAGGATAATCTAACAACAGCGTTTCCATCCCTCATGAGTCTCTATGATTCTAGCTCAGTGCAACTATAGAAAAATACAATTTTCTGTATGTTGCTTTCGCAGCTTTATAGCATTTTATATGCCTCATGGAATGTCTGAATTTTTTTGTTTGAAACACAGTAGTTAGAAACTGCTATAGGCATTTAATAATCATAATCAAAATAATTAAAAACTGAATTAAGAAGGTGGCATTTTCCAAAAGTAATTTTCCCCTCTTAAATCTGCGATAGACAGTAACTGATACTAGATAAAGTCCCAAATTACTTACACATGCGTCATCTAAATTTATCACCCCAATTAGGTTTGGGCTCTGCTTGGGACATCAACCCTGTTTGATGTCCTAGGCATCATTACTTCTTCTTACAAAGCCTCTGAAAATCTTCAAAATTTTGCATTATAATATATAAATTTATCAGATCATCTGTGCTTTGTATTATTCAGTCAACTTTGTTCAGGAGGCCTGTTTCAGGGCTTGAAGAAAGAGTTGAGCTATGGCTGAATGAATTAATGTGTGGTACCAGACCAATGTAATTAACCATGTGCTAGCTCTTAGCCTGCCAGAAATGCAAAGAAAAATGTGCTAGCTTGAAGTTCAATTAAGCTAACATGCTTTTCTAGCATTTGCAAGGGGCTAAAATTGTGTCTATGGTCAATGTCCACAGCTCAGCTGATTCATAAAATTTCATGAAGTTACAGTATTGATTTTTTTTTTTCAATCCTTTAAAAAGAAATTTAAGATTTTGGTATAACAAAAGAATGCCAGTTTTATCCAATAATGATGGATTGGGCTGGAATTTTAGTCCATGTCTTGAAGATAATGATATCCAGAATAAAATATAAGCCTTTTTTTTTTTTTTTTTTTTTTTTTTTTTTTTTCCGCAGCAGTTCCGATGTTTTCTTAGGGCAATCACTCTAAAAATATAAAAGTAACTGAGGATACTAATGTCTAGTCCCTTAAAGAAAGTACCACCATCAGGACCAAAGAACTGAAGGGAGACAGAAGAACAAATAAACGTAACCCCAAGCAGACAGAGGAATAGGAACAGAGAAAAAATATATTATATGTAAGCACAAGAATGGCGGGGGTTTTAGGTTTCATCAGAGCAAAATGGAATCTTTCCATTAACCTCAGTGGATAGTCAGATAATACATAAAGACTGTGGGGGGACCTAGACCAAGACATAGGCTGTTATGTCAGAGAGAATCCAGTAATTCCGAAATCCTGAAAATCCCTTAAAGCTCTTCTTTTCCGAGACTACTGTACAGATATAAGTCAACCTTTAACCTTGACAGATGGAAGGACTTCTGCATCCCTTCCTGTCTATTTCAACTCTTGCCCTGCTATGTCATGTCTTTTCCTGCTTTTGGACTTTCTGATGCTAAAAGAGTTGCTCTCTTACTCCAAGCAGATGTTAGTTTGCCTGTCTTTAGGGACTGGCCACAATTTTTAGAGCATTCAAGCTTCTTCCTTGTGCCAGCCAGCATCCAGGGAAGAAAGATGTTCAAGGACCAAGAATATCGTTTGAAATAATGAATTAGAATCAGCATTAATGTTCTCAGGCAAAAGGGCTGAAAACCTTTAAGCAATGGAAAATAAGGGCTGTGCATCTCTACAGTTCCTGGAACACTGCTCTTTGCTAAAGAGAATCAATGCAAAAACACTGGAAACCTCTTTGACATTCAAAAGGAGTGCTTGTCTCCATAAATCTTTTTGTACAAATCTTTCTGTGTGTTACGTATTGAAAGCAAGCTTTTGGAGCATAATAATAATTCCTGGAACTACTAAATGGTGCCTGATTTTTGCTTATACTTATTTATTTATTTATTTATTTATTTATTTTTCACAAAGCACTTCTTTTTCTATTGAGAAATTAATTTAAATTGCTTTAACCTTATAAGCCCCTTGGTAAACTGCTTCCCCATCTGAAACATTTGTGCTGTTTTCATTGCAGAAGAAACAGCTCTTTTGCATAGTGTAACCAGGCAAATGCATTGCTGAAAAGAGATACCTAATCTAGCTTTCAAAAAGATGTGGTATAGAAAACCAGACTGCTGCATTGTGCTGTTTCACTCAGTTCAATTGGTGCTGCAATGTATTATGAAAAAAATATACCCACAGTCTAACCCATAACTAATACAAATATTAAATAGTGTAAAAACAAATACATTAATCAAATAAATATATATTAAATATTAAAATGAACAAATAAAATGTTTTAGCTGGAGATATGTCTGCCCAAGGACTGCAGTAAATAGTATTAGATGAGCACTGTTTCCTCATTAACTTCTTATAGTATTTTTCCCTGTTTTATTTTAACCTTGAAAATGAATATTTCCAGGGATTGAGAAGAGTGACTAACCTGCCAAGTGCAAGGAAGAAATTCTGGAAATGCCTTAAGCTGCTATTGTCGTCTCATGAGACTTCCAGCCTATTTATGTAGCACAACACCTTGTATAAAATTTACATAAAATTGCAAAATTGGCTGACTACCTGACTTTAACCTCCAGCTTTAGAAGATGACGTGTATTTTCCGTTATAGTGAGTTGATGCATGTGCACTGCATGCAGCGCATTCACCTATCTGTGAATTCGTATCTAACATCTCACGCTGCTTACTTGAAATATCGAACTTTGAGGAGTAGCATCCCCTCAAAAATAAGTAATATTGGCGCTCTCAGGACTATTTCAACAAGGTGCTTTATGCACCCACTCGAAGGAGAGAAGTAGGCAGTTCTGAGGACCTAAAGCCAAACACCAAAATGCCCGAGGCTGTCAAACAAACACTAGCCATGGGCTGCACGTGGATTCCTGTCTTGTTCTGACACTTAAGCCTGAAAATGAAATACCTCTCTATCCAGGATGCTGAGCAGTCCTTGCGGTAGGCATGTATGGCTGTGCTTCTACTAGCAGACTAAACAGAGCGAGAGGATGTGATCAGTCCGTACAGTTAAACTGTTGCCATCATAGTTTCATACTATGTAAATAGGACTCCTCCAACCAATATATACATATGATTTCAAGAATAACATGGGTCAAAGATTGTTACAAATATGCCACCTGGACGTGGTTTTATTTTGGAGTGTGAGAAACTGGCATGATTCATCTCAGCCTGAAGTACATATCTAAAAAACGTCAGATGAATACCACCCTTTATGTACATATTTCTCTCTGCTGACTACAGCGAAAGCTGTGGATGACAAGTTCCGATGCGGAAAACTACATCATCAATATATAAACTTAAGTGATCTGAGGCACATGTCTAATGCTAAAACATGGAAAATGATTTGACAGCCCAAGCTAATTCAGTGGAACCACATGACAAGTAAGACCGAGGGTAAGACAGTTTTAACTCCCGTGTTAGATAAAAATGGACATGCAAATTCTCTTCCTAAAACAGCATCAGTGACCAGAACAAACCAATTTGGAGCAAAGTCAGAAAACCCGGAGGGAGAAGTATGGAGCACATGGAGCGCTGCCATTTATTCGGTACAGTCAGAGTTTTGAGCACTGACGCAGATGTCTGCAGGTGGAACAAATATTTGATGGCACCCAATCATGTTGTTCAGCACAATTGTCTGATTTCAGCTCCATCCATCTTTCAAACAGAGATTAGTAGACTGGCAATCGAATATCCCAAGGGATTTATGTCTGAGATAAATAAGCATGATCAGACAAAAGGGTATATAGTGGAAGGAGTGCAGAATAACCGTTGATGAGTGAGAATGGGACCTCTGAGGTGGCGGGGTGGGAGGTGGGGGTATTGAATTTCAGGGGACACATAGCCTAGTATACTGGGAGGAAGAAAAGCACAGAGAACTGTGATCACTGGGGAAAGCTGTGACCAGGACCCTGTTAAAGCAGGGTGACAACACTGACTGCCTGGCATGGAGGACAGGGCGTGCCATATGTGAAAAAGGAGAAATGTGGAAACAGGATTTGAGGGATGATGACATCCCACATCTTATGGGTGGAGGAATGGGCACTTGGACTGTATGGGGAGGATGAGAGGCACAATATTGTGCCCATGCCATGACAAAGGACAGGACAGAAATCCATGAGAGGCAATATAGGATTTGCAAGAAGCTCCAGGGTTTGGAGTGGAGGGATGCAGGGAGTCCTCAGGATGGTGCAAAAATTTCCATTGACTTGAAGTGTACGACGTCCTATTATTGATTGGTATGTAGCACACAGACCTTCACAGTGCTTTTCAAGTTTGAAGTACATTGCCACTATTCACCTTTTCAACAGTTCTGTGACAGAGGTAAGTCCACAAAATGATTTATGACTAACATTTTGTCACAGAATCTGTCTGATCAGTGAAGCTTTTGAAAAAAATATAAAGTATCAGGATTAGATTGACCTAAATTAACTAACACGTAAGCTTTCTTCTGGAGAAATATAGCTGTATGGGGCTTCACTAAGTGAATATCATTGAACAAGTGGTTATAAGAAAATTGGTTATAATGCTTCCAAATACAAACCAGAAAAGCAAGCCCAACACCATTAAACTTCTTTTGTTCCTTATTGTGCCTGGCTTTATGGACTTTTCCTAAAGGAGAAAGCTTTGCTGCTTGCAGTTACTAGGTCAAATGCAGGAGACGATCAGTTTCCCTTGGTGTCATTAAAACTGCAACAATTGTCTCAGCAATTAAAGAAAGCCAAAGTAATTGGGTTGTACAGCTCAAAGATATACACAGGAATCTACACACGAGTCTAGAAGTAAAAGGGAGATCCTTGTCACACTGATGGCAATGACAAATCTCCCATTAACTTCACTGAGGTCGGGGTTAGTTCTAAACATTTGCTCAGAAAAGTTCTTGGTCAGTTCACCTATGAATCCTGGTGTCACTTGAGGAGGATCACCTCTAATCAGGGCTGTGTTTTACAGAAAGCACAATTCATGCTGGACTGGAATAAATGTGTTAGAAGTCTGGAAGGGTCCCCAGCCAGGAAGATGATGGCATGAAAGGGTGAAACCAGCTCTGCTGAAATACTGCCATTGATAGTGCAGGGGCTAAGATTTAATCCCATAGATCCAAGCCACTTGGACCAACTATTCAGCTGAATGGAACCACAAAATCTCCAAGGTTTCTTTTCTAATAAGAAATACTTATAATTGATGCTTAAATGAAAATCAAACAAAAGAAATAATGCTGATATTTATGAAATTCCTCCTTGAATGAATTTTTTTTTTGCTTAGTGTTTCTGGAATTCTTCTGAATTTGCCCTTTAGTTATGATGACATGTCATGAAGGAAGTTTACCATCCTCTGTAATACTGAGGGGACTGCAAGAACTAATGTTTCTATATCTAAGCAAAACTATTTATCATACATTCCTTCTAAATTGCCTTTTATTATTTCTTTAAAACGTAGATATATTTTAAAGATTTTACTTATTTTATAGAGTGCTCTTCTGGGAAAGAAATAATCTGAGCATTAATTTTCACAAGCATTGATTATTGCCACAGAACATACGACTGTTCAATTTAAAATACCTTACTATTTGAAAATCCCCTTTACTTTTTTTTTTTTTAAAAATTCAATATAGCTTTTAAATTGTCAGAACTGAAGAAAATGACTCGATTTTCTGTTTGCTTCAGCATCAGTTCTTTGCAGCCTTTTGATTCACCAAAAATTTCAGAGTTTCAGCCTTGGTCTGACCCAAAACAATTATTGCTTTCACTTTTTGGAGTTCATCATTATCTGCTCAGCTGTACACCCTTGGCGCTGCCTCTTGCTGCTTTGTCATTGTATTGTGAACTTTTCTGCTCAGCTCAACCCACTGAGACGGAGGAGGTCTCCTCCTGATTTTCCTATGGGGTGCAGGAAGAAACAGCAGCCTGGTGACAAGTTCCCTTTTAAACCTGTTGCCATAGTTACAGGCAGAAAATCTCCCTCTTTCCATATCCTTCAGACTGGGAATTTTTCAGATCAGGGTGCCATCTCTTTTCTGCCTGGCTGAGCTCTGTTTTGGGTCCGTGAGAAACATTGCAAATATTAATTGCATTTTCCCGCAACCATGAGCACCCAGATTTTCCATGCGGCAGTGATGGGTCAAACCGTGAACCCTGCTCCTGGGCCGAGGTGGTGGCGCGAGTACCCACACCCTTGGCAAGGCTGAGACAGGGCATCTTAATACGCTGCCGTCTGATTATTTATGAAGAGAAGTGACTTTGTAAAAAGATGGAAAAAGCCAACGGAATTGCACAAGAAATTCACGACGAAAGGGGACACCTGAACTCACCAGTGAAAGCCTGGACTGTATCAGCAGTATTTGCTGGTGTTTATCCTGCTGCCCCAGTTACACTGGTGCAAATCCCCTTAGGAAGACAGACTGAATCAGCGACCTATGTGGCCAGCACGGTGAGAGACAGCCGTGGTCGTGTACCTCCGCGCTGTAAGTACCCCCACCACCCTGGCTGTGCCAATACCAATTGTCCTGCCCTCCATAGAGCCTAAGCAGCCTATAATGAATGTGGAGGTAAAGCACAGTAACTTTTTCCTGAAGAAACAGAGAGCACATCATTTAAGCTGCCCGTCACGGGAATACATGTAAAAGGCTGCACATTTTATCCTACTGAAAGGAGACGCTACAGTGAAGACACACAGTGAAGAAGGCAGGCATGGCGAAGCAGCCAGATAAGTCAGTCTCCCACCTCCGTTGCAGCCGTTGCACTCTCTATGGGAAAGAAAATGTGGATCAGCTATGCACCCAGGTGTTACAGAGGTCAGTGGGGCATGAGGGAGAGAAAAACGTCCCTCCTGGGCTAACAGCCCACATCCCAAGTGTGAAACTTGACTCAAGCTGTTTCACCTTCTCCCCACTTCTTCTCCCTCTCTCTTTTCCTCAGGAAGGTCTTTCATTCGTTCCAGTGCAGACATTGGAAACAGTAGTCCAGATGTGGTCTAACAATGGGATGAAGCTTCCCAATTTGGAAAAAAACGTATTCCCTCTGGAACTGAATTTAGGAGCCTCCTCAGCTGGACTGCCCTGTCAGAATGCACAAATTGTTTAGAACAAAAATATTTGCTTCTTGGCAAAGTAGCGAATGTGTAAACCCCTCGTAGTCTATAGTAGAAATGGATGAATAATTAATAACAAATAACCTATTTGATCAATTTTACATCCTTACAAATATCTTCTCCTGTTTGTGAATTGACCTTGGGCCTAATGGGATCTTTGCAGAGTTATCTGACATTAGGAGGTGTTTAATTTTTAGTAAGTGTTTGGTGCCAACAGCCTATAATTAAAAAGCAGGATAGTTAGCATGTTTCTATATAATGCTCAGCCCATATGATATGATTTTGTCCTATGACTGAAAGTAATTCACAGAATAAGTTCTCAAGCATAACTAAAAGGAATTTAAAGTTCAAAATTTATTTTCTGAAAAACATTCCCCATTATTTCATTAACATCTTCCGTGGTCTCGATTTCACATCAGTAAACTTCTACACTACAGTTTCTGAGTACAGGAAAAGGAAGGATTTGAAGCAGAATTATTTAGAGGTATGACGGAATCTTAAAAAAAAAGGTTATTTTTTGCAGTATCTGTTCAGCTAGTCAAAATAAGCAAGTAAGATGGTGACACACAGACATACCAGGGCATCTCGTATTTAAAAACCTCCTGTAAGTTTAAAAGACTTTTATCTCTCCATACCAAACCACGTGTCTACATATTTTTATTATATGGAAGGAAGATAGTCCTGTGCATAGAGGATTAACTTGGGAAATCTGCAGTCAAGATTTCCTGTCCAGCCACGAATTTTTTGTGTGGTCCAGGATAAGGCCATGGGAAGTGATGACAGTGGCCACTAAGAGGCTTGATCTTGCTTTGCTGGGTTCAAGTTAACCTTTGTGGATATCTCTTCTAGACTCCCTCCCTCAGTTCCCATAGCACAAGAATAAAAGTAACTGCTGTACCTCTGAGGGCTAGTGTCAGAAAGCAGGGAAAACATTCAGTCTCTGGGATAATGCCCATCTAAGAATTTAAAATAAAGTATTTGTTACTGTGCCTGCTAATTACAGTGTCACTGTAGCAGTTTATTCTGTGTCTGACTGAAGTCCCACCAGCTCCAGCCAAAGTCTACAGCTATTTAACCGTCCCTGGATGCTCTGGGGAAGGTGGACCGAGGCATGGAGCTGGCACAGAGGAGAGCCAGGCGCCCACTGCCAACCCCTTGTCTGTCCTTGGGAAAATTTCCTGTCGTGCCTGTTGTATGAAGCTAAAACCCATGAAAGGTGCAAAGTGGTCAGACACTGACTGCACTGAAGAAGGCTGAATAATTAGGTAGACAGACAGACAGACGGGAAAGTCAGGCCTTTTTTTTTAATTTCAAGAATGGCTACATCCTTTCTTCCTTTCAACACAGAAGGTCCCAAAGGCATGATCATGCAATCAACAGTGATTGAATAACCATGAGTTACTGTCTGACACTTGAACCGTACCAATTAATCAAAAGCACAACTGCAACTGTGAAATAAAAATGCAGTTTTGTAACCTGCCCTTAAACTCCCTTACAGTTTACTTTGCAACTGGGGCAGGTTAACAGCATTATTAGTAACTGCAACCTGTTTTATAGGTTTTAACCTTTTTTTTTTAACATCAAGTCAATATCCTTTCCTGAAGAGAAAACAGTAATTTACTGAAACAAAAGCCTTTAGTGTGAGTTCTCTTTCTTTGCTTAACATTAGAAGCTAAGTGTTAAACTTGTCTAAAATAAATGTTTTCCTTACCTATAAAAAGGATTTAAAATAATTTTTCAGTAATCTATTTTTCCCTCTTTACTCTGTGCATGTACTACTTATTAAAATCTATATTTAAAGAAAAGTTCATCCTGTCTTCCCTGTTCACATGTTTCATTTACTACTTGAATGGCATTTAAAAACGGCATATTTTGCATATGTTTCTTATTAAGATTGTACTATTTGGTTTTGACGCACAAAGCAAATTGTTGCTTTACCCTATGCATCCCTAAAGTAAATAAGACTGTGAGAAGTTTCCAGTTTGCATAGAAAAGAGTAGTTTCATAAAATGTTTATTTTCTCATACATTAACATTGTTCAGATTTTATAACCACCAGCTAGAAGTAAGCTTGGAATTGGAAGAATTCCAGTTTCCATGAGGCTTAGAGTGAGCTGCCTAAGATCATGCATGTCCGATCTCCCGCTCCTACCACCACGCCCTGCTACCTTTATCAGGTTGCTTATTTGAGATATTCCTAGTGAACAAAATAGGAGGTTTTGGTGCGAGTGTGAATCTTGTAACCATGACAATACTTATCACCCTGAACTCTGTTAACAAATAAATGGTAATGGAAAAGCTATGAAATATTGTTCTTGAGGACAGACTATGAATGCTTGGATAAGCTTTTTTTGAAGGAATCTATTGCATTTCTGCCTGTTTTAACTAATGAGGTCTTTTATAGAATCAATAATGTAAAAGAGTTGAGATCAGTCCCATCCCTTGATACCTTTTCCCAATTAAAGCAGTGGATCATTGTATTAATATTATTTAGTGACTATTCAGCATTTTCATTCTGGTGAGATACTGTGCAAACATTAATTAATCCCCACCAAAGCTCTGAAACCTCACTAGGAAATATTAAACCCATTTTACAAATAAGGGCCTGGAGCCAGAGATTTTTCAGTACCAGAGAGATTGTAACTTGAAGCTCCTTGGGACAGTGAGCAGGTACGAGAGTCTAGAATAATGAATGGCCCTGCAGTTAGAGCTACCTTAAAGGATATCATCATCTCTACTCTGCCTTGACTTGGGGCAATTATTTTACTTCTCAAGAAAAGCCCTTCCTGTGGTTTTTTTCAGGAATGAATGCCTCTAGCAGTCCTTTAGACTGAGGCTGTTCATACAAAATAATTACACAGTCATTGGGGTATATATATATACACAGAGGGAGCTCATCACCATAGCCCAGTGATTAGAGTATCCACCCAGATTCAGATTTCTCTCCAAGGAATATTTAACTTTATACATGTGCAACAGCAAGAAAAAATGACGACTGAGAAAGATTTAATAGTTTGTAGCTTTTTCACTAATGTTATGTTCAGTCCATGGGTTTGAACTCAAATCTTTGAGTAATGGAACACAACACCAGGGGACAGACAGACAGATATGTCCCAGCTGTCTGCAGAGGCATTAATCACGAGCACAGCTGTAACTACAGAGCTTGTCTACACTGAACTTAACTGACTATCCCAAAACTTTTATAAAAGTCTTCCCAATTTCTGTCTTCCATAGTATGCTCCTTCTTGGTTTAGAGTGATTCTCTCTAAGGGAGAATGGGACATCATATGGTTTTACATTACTGATGGTATCCAGTCAACCCATTTTAGCCATCTACAGTTTGGCAACTAAGTCAGGAGGACAGGATTTCCTTCTGAAAATATTAAAGCCATCCACCTCTCTCCATTCGTTACCTAGTGACCTTTGGTACTTACTTTCAGAGGACTCCAATAGGCACCCAAAATTTAGGAGCAAGGACAGATCTTTCCTTGCTTTTAGAATTTTTTTTTTCTAGTCCTCTGGCCATAAATAGCTGAAGTTTTTGAAAGCAGCTTAGTTTCTTTGTAGTCTGGTTGTGATTTTATTCTTGTTTTTTACTTTCTAGTTCCTCATTTCTGTTGACTAATCCCCCATCTTCTTCCTAATCAGGGTGCTGTATGATTGATCAGTCTAGCGCATATCTTTGTGTTAATCTTTGATTGCCTGTTTCATATGAGGGTCCTTACTCCTGTAGACTCCTGACATTTAATACTATTGACTTACACATCAGTTACTCTGGCTTCAGAAATCCTGCAGTTCTTTCTCAACCAAATGGGAAGGAGAACAATTTTGACATACTTCTAGGGCATGATTCATCTCACCCTAAGTTAAGCTTCTAAAGTAGGCCAAAACTGCGATGACCTAGAAAAGTCTATCACTCTTCATTGACTCTGAAGGAAGTCCAGCTACCCACAGTTTAGACATCTACATCTGAATTACTTTCCAACTGTTAGATGAGATGAATTCTATCCCGGGGCATCTGAACTCCTTCCTGTGTGCTGTGAAGTGGGGCAGCAGGGTGAAAAAAACCCAAATGTCCAAGAAGGCTGAGAGATGTGCTCATTCCATGATGCCTCCATAGGATTCACTTGTGAGATTCCTAGGGAGCCTCATATTTAACCGTGTCTTCCCTCTTACACTATTTTAATTAAGGCAGAAACTGCCTGAAGGTTCTTCAGTGTCTTCCTTAACACATGCTCCTGTCCAATCTTTGGAACTTATCCCATAGCTTTTTTTCCACTTGTTTTTTAATATTTAGTGGATGAACAAGTCCAATACATATATTTCTACACTGAACATTTATGGAAATCCCTGATTTAAGTGTAACTGAGTGGCAACACTACTTGTTTTAGAAAATCCTGTTCTAAGAGATTATTTAAACATAATGCCATCCACTGCCTGAATTCATGTTCCTTGTTCAAACTGTTTGGTTTTTTTTTTTCCTTAATATAGCAACTATGATTTATCTTCCTATCCATGTGCAACAATAAGGTCAGGGTGAGAGTTTATAATATTCTTGTCAAATACAAAAATATCCTAATAACACCAAATAAACTGTTGCAACGTATTAACATGAGCATATGCAGAAAAGAAGAAAAATTACTGTTACACTAACTTCTGAAATGTAAGTATGCTCACTTTGAATAAAGGGAGCTTTAACTAGCAAACACACAGAAACCACTTTCTATATTTCTCTTCCAAAAATAACTACATGAAGTAATTGCACGTAAATCAAAATTTTGATGGATTTCACATAAAACAGTGACAATCTGAATATGAAATTCCGGGAAGAGAAACTCAATTTTGCACAACCTAAAAGGTATAAATCTGGTTACGCTGAAGCCAGTGGGACATTTTACTACTAGCTTTGTGAGACAGAGGTATCAAGATTTCACACATGAAATGAGTTCTATGAGTTTCTCATGCCTTCTTGGTTCTGTTATTTTTTTACATTTAAAAGGTAACATTGAAAACTCTTTCTGCGATTATTACGTCCTCTAAGGGATAAGACAAAAAGAAAAAGACAAAGGAAGGAAAGTTGATAATTTCCTCGAACACCTCCTTTTGAATTCTCGGTTGCCTGGATGTCACCCAAATCTGATGTTTTTCTGCCTTTGATTCTCTAACCTTATAGAGCAGGTGAGAAATTCCCGGGAGGCCTGGACTGAGAGTTTTTTGGCAGCTCTCGTTTCCACGGCCTGGTGCCGTGCCTGCCGTGGGCTTTGCGGCCGGAGAAAGGCTGTACCCCAGAGCAGCCTCCTGCCTCCTCACCCCACGGCTGCACCCAGCCTCTGCATGTACAAGCAGTACGAGTTATCTGAGAGATGGTATCTGTACCTAGCTCCTCCTCTGGCGTCCCTGGAAAACTGAAGCCCGACTTGAGCAGATCGCCACCCTCTTCTTCTGAAAAGACAGAAACAAAGTAGCTATTTAATAACTCTGATAATTTGGTATACCCAGACATACACCCTCCTCTAGTTTTTAAATCCACTCCGTGATACCTGTTACCATTCAGTATCTCTGATACCGTGAAGCTGTTGAGGTGCTATTATGGGCAGTATCTACTCCTCTTTGCCAGTTGTCCTAGTGTTTTTCCATTTCATTTTTTTTAATTTTGCCAGACGTTTTCACATCACTAGTGTCATAATATTCATAAATGCCTTCTTTTTTTTAACATCTTTTACATTGTTCTTTTCAGCTTTGTTTAGTCACATTGAATTCTACTGCCGTTTAGCCTTAATGTATTTATTCCAGGAAGAATCATTATTGTCAGTCCTCCGGTTGTACCTTTGGAACTTCCCACCTCTGATGATAATAATGCCACTCATGATTCTGAGGCCGCTTTCTTTTCCTTTTATTCACAACCATTTTAATTCTGCAATTCTGAACTCTGACAATGCTGTGATGGTGAGTTTCTTCTATCAATAACATTTACTTTTGTGCCAGAGACAACTTCTTTAGTTCTGGAAAAGTACTTAAGCTCAGATGACAAGTCTATGCTGTATGAATGCAGTGAGGTACGCAGAAACCTGCTGAATGGCCGGAGTGCAGCTCTCAGGTACCCTGCCTACATCACTTTCAGAATTGCAGCTGGTTGCCTCTGTATTGCGCTCTTGCTATGCTGGCATACAAATTCATTTGGACCTGGTACCTAGCTCAGGTATTTCTAACATGGAGCCACATATGGAAAACTGGGTCAGTAACACTTCCTTAAGGTGCAAGATTGGCTTGAGAATATGTAGATTAGGACACAAAAAGTAAATGGTTTCATGTAAGTATGCAATACTAGCTTTTAATTTTTTTTTTTAATGTTTTTGCCCTATTATCCACATTTGCTGGTTTCTCAGCTGAGTGGAAGTTGTTTGAGTACATACAGCCTTTCACGGTACTCTTTCTTACCATCTGTGTGTGTTACAAGCACAGACACCTCAAAAGAACAGCAAAAGAATGGAGTACTCCCTAGCCTCCCACTATGAGTTCAACCAGCAATTCTTCAGAGAAAGACAAAATCAGGTATTGCAGATCATGTTTCTGCAGTGCATGGCCGAGGACTGATGACTTCTAAATAACTCACATCAGTTCATGCTCCTCATATCCTCAGGCAGATATTGCTGTAAGTTTGATCCAGCTCAGACTTTTCTGAAGAGTACCTCAATCCCTGTATCAGACAAGCTGGTTTTTGTGGTTCAGCTTACAACAGACACACTGCTTTGCCTGTTTCAATACTCCATTTAACGAATACATGCATTTTGTATATTTCTTGGTCTTGGTTGCACTTTTTATTTGTACTAAGATTTTTTCCCAATTATCTCACAGCAAACAAAATGAGTGAATATGCTCATGGATACTCATTGAGAGTATCCAACTCTCAAACAATTGTTCCTGGTTTTGACAATTCGTGAGGTTAAGAATATACAATTGATAACAATGGGCAGTATAGCACAGATACAGCATAGAAAATAAGTCCCGAGGATGTTAAGAATGTTGGATAAGCTAAGCTGTCAAATAAACATCTTGTGTATAAACTCAATTGTTAAATAAACTCACTCTGCTAAAATACAGCCTACTAGAGATCTCGTTAAGTGACGGATAAAAACTCATACACAATTTAAAAAATGACTGGCATATGAATTTAAATTAAATTTCATTTGGAGAGGTAATGGACAACTTTAATTAAATAAAAGCACAAATTAGGCAGTTTCCATGGAGACTTTGTTCACATGCTCTGCCTATGTTGTATAACTCATATGCCTGTCCTCTAATTTGGCTGCACAGGACTAACGAATCAAATGAAAGTTATAACAAAAATATTCTGAAGGATCCTTTACATTCAGGTAAGTAACTAGGAGATCTTACTGTTAACTTCATAATAAAGGAGCTTTACGTTGAAATAGTGGTTTTGTATTTTTGAAAAAGAAGCTATTAATTTATTCCAAAGTTATATCATGTACATATATTCAGAAACACTTACAGAATGATCCAAAGAAAATAAAATGCATAACGTTATTCCTCCCTTGCAAGAAGTCAGCATTATTCTCACAAGCTCTGCCCAAAACTAGACTAAAATTGTAGGGGTAGGCTAAACTGGACTAAATGTTTATGGGTTTGGTGTGTTTTAGAAAAAAAGAAGAAAATAAATTTCCTTTTCAAAATGAAAGGGAAAGCTCAAGCAATGGGATCCATAAGTCAGATTCTGACTTTGCCGATAGAATTCCTGTGCAAATTTGGACAATTCAGTCAATTTCTTTCTGCCTCAATTATCCAGTAGAATTAGGATTCAAATTCATTTCCTTCTCATAGCTGTCCTATATGAATACATTTGTTAGCATCAGTGAGCCTGTTGTCTAAAGAGCCTATAGAGAGCACAAAAAAGTTAGAATTTCCATCCTGCAAAAAAGCTGTATTCTGTTTTGAATAGGGTCAATTGCAAATGTTTCAAAGGAACTTAGAATTCCTTTGTGATTCCCTTAGGTTTATGAATCTGCATGAGGGATATGAGTAGCTCTTAGTGATTAGTTTACTTCCTAAGCATAAGGACTTCTTATTTCTTTATATTTTATGACTATACCTATTCACATCACTAATTCATTGTTTAGACTGTCTTTTCAAAAGGCTACTGTCAGTTCCTTCAGCCCTTGAAGAGATTCGGTTTTTGTATTCTGCACTTACGAAGCATAAATTAATCTAAAGTCTCAGTGGCTCTTGCAGTATTATGAAGACAATCTTTGTGTGAGGTTGAACTGTACTTCAAAGTTTTATTATTCCTTCAGCAACAGACATACATGGTCTTTGTTTATTCAGTTTACATTTTTCCTAGAAATTACTGGTTTTATTATTGACCACAGAAATGAAAAGCATATCCTTCATTCATGAGCACAGCAGCAACCTTCATATCTCATGGTAATCAAGTCAGGCAGTTTATCACAGAATTGTCGCGTATGCTGAAATTCAAGTGTCATAAAATGCATGCAATCATTTTATGTCATTCATCTCCTCTATTTCATATATCCATAGTATTTCAGCTTGCCCTTTGCTCAAGGTGGGCCTACTGGTAGAACGTTCTACACCAGCGGACACAGAGGAAAATGGTAGTCTTAGCATGGAATGTTTGATGGGCAATGAATTGCAAACAAAGATGAGATTAAGAAAATAGGATTATTTACAATTTAAGGTTTTAAACAATGTACGGAACACACAGTCCACAGACAAGGGACACAATTACTAGTTAAAATCCCTTCTCAGTATACAGACTACTGCATCACAGACTGGTCTAAATAGAAAGCAAAAACCTGCCTCTGAAACTGAAACTAAAAAATAGTGGGAGAAGTCTTCACTCAACAGGGCTCAAAATAGTGACAAAAAATGATAGGCTTTAAAAGTGCAGAGATGTCTGCTTCTGTGAAAGCTGAATGTATAGTAAAATGATGCTGTGATCTGCATAAATAGGAGAGCACAAACTGTCATTTACATCTAGTATCTCATTTTCTTTTTTAAAAATGTGATGGATCTGTCATGCATTCCAGTGCAACGCGGCACAGACGACACTCAAGACTGTGATAGGAACCTTTCACAGCCGAAGTTCTCCAGACTTAAGCTTGAAAACGTCAGGAGACATTGCTGAGCTGGAACCAGCTTGACAGATCCAGACGGCTCATTCAACCCTGAAGCTACTACATGTACAGTGGGAAATGACATGGGCCAGCGCCCGAGATCAAGCTGGCACGGCACAGCTTTTGTCCTCAGAACAGGCTGATGTCTGTCAGGAGCGTGCCCTGCCTTGTGCTGTTGCTTACCCTGCTAAGGAGACGTTACCTTGGGAAGGAAGTGCTGGTTTTTTGATCAGCGCTAGATACCACAGTATTCAATGAACAAGCATCCTGTGTAAAGGGCCTTGAAATGTCATTGCGCGATAAGGTGATACAGCTTAAATACAGCTTAGATAGCCAGAGTTAATCATGGACATTGAGTGATTCTGCAGCCGTGGAAAATGGACTTTATGAGCGCTAAGGAGTCAGAAATTAGGCAGAACACAATGGATTTGCCACTGGATGAAACGTTAGACCACTATAGAAGACTGCAAACCAAAGGAGAGATAAGAGTCTCTTAAGGGTCAATTCTGAATCTTGCCTGAGTTGCACTTGGTACTGTGCAACTGTACGGGTCCAGTTTTTTTGTGTTCTGGGTCAGGGAAGTGAAGTTTCTGTATGAGCTAATGGACACATGCTGTCTTCTATGCTGTTCCTGTCTGCCCGTGGTCTAAGTGAGCATTTTGACAGTCACTGCACAGAAAACATCTGATATCACTGCTTCTCAGTTTGATAATCACTTTACCCATCCTTCAGATTTTATCATCTCAGTTTTAACCTTTTGATCTACTCTCTGAGCCTGACGTATCAGTTTAAATTCCCTTTCTTCACCTGCAAAGTCTTGCACCAAGATATGCCTTTATGTTGGCCCTCATTTTTTATGCATTCATTCTGCTTTTAATAACGAGACATGTTTTTTCCATCTCCTAATCATAGTTCTTCCATAACCTCTCCATCCACAAAATAGGCCCCAGTCTCAGTGGACTTGTTGCTCACATACTTTAAAAGGCTCGCATCAGCAAGACTTACAATCAATTAACTGCCTTCTCCATCACAATACAAGAGTGAGACTGAACTACAACTGATATTGAACTTCTCAGTTCATTGGATTTTAATTTATTTATTATTGGCCTGCTCTGGATCTCCCACCAATTTTTTTCTATGTGTGCTTTTCTTTTGGCTTGTAAGCTCCCTATGGTAGCTGTTGTTCTTTTAGGTCTGTCTTATGTAGCACCTGGCATATTAACTCTGACAGCAGATGAAAGAAAACATGGGCCTTAAAATGTCTGAATTAAACAGCAGGTGCAACTTCATTTGATCACATCATTACAGAGCATAAAATGTGTCCAGAGTATGAATACAGGACTCTCACCACATCACTCCATGATCTGAGAAAACCAGATAGCCTCTTCCAGGCTAGAGATACTTAGAGATCTAGAAGAGATATCTCCTGTACCTCAAAGTCCACTAGCCTGCTATCTGATTAAAGCATTTCTTGCAGGTGGCCTTTGACCCTAGCCGAAGATATCCCCAGTCTGCTACAAGGTGTGTATCACTGAGAACTGTCATTAGGCTGATCCTGACCTAAGGGAAAAGACCAAAGCTAATCGGCCAAAATCACCCGTGGCAAACCTATTCCTTTTCTCATGCAATCTCCAAGAGGTTATATCCAATCAATATTACAACATCGATATAGTAAATTAGGCATGGGGAAGGCCCATTCTGTGGCCATGAGGCCAACTGGTGTGGTCTAGCCATATCTTCAAGAACAGGCTGGCTCCATCCAAACTGTTATTGGGAATGGTCCGTTGCCCATGCTAACTCTCTAGTCAAGCCTGGGAATTATTTGGGACAGTGAAAATTAGTCGGCCAAGCTTAAAACTAAGACAGGGACCTCTCTAACCAACATTCTAAAAAATCAAATTCCTATTTGTTGGGCCTTTGTCTTGGTAGTGTTTAATTTACTACTACAGATGTAGCCCAGGTGGCAGTATTGTCAAATACAATATTCTTGTCCGTTGTTTTGATAGCATGCTGGTAAGCAACAAAAATACAGAAGCACAGCAGGGCTGGGAAAATTCTGATTTAAGTAAAAATTAAGGATGACAGTAGGAGATTTAAGGTTATTGAGGTTTCCTTTGCAAGAGGCCTGTGTGAAAAGGGGAAGTCATTGTTTAAATAAGTTGCTTTTGTTTTTCTCATCACGCCCTCTCTTTTTTTTGTTCTTATTTTTTCTCACACACACACATACACATGAAAGTGTTCCGGATGGATCTGGCAAAGATCTGTTCATCCCAGTATGCTGGCTCCAGCACTGGCCCAAAGTGGATGCTGCTGGAAACGGCAAATACTTAGATGGCTTAGAATACCTTTCCAACTTCCCACAATCAGCACTTAAGGGACTTCCTGAGATGGAAGTTTAATCTAGACCATCGTTTTTAATAGCCACCAATGGATCTATCCTCTATGAATTCATCTAATCTTCTTCGAGCCCATTTATACTGATAGCCTCTACCGCATCCTGTGCCAATGCACCTCACAATTTAATTATGCATTATTTGAAAAATAATTTCCTTTTTGTTTGTTTATCAGGATGCCTGATAATTCAATTAGGTGGCCCTAGTTCTTTGGTTGTGAAAAATAATGGATCATCGATCCCTATTCGCTATGTCTATATCATTTATAATTGTGTAGACGTCTACCATATCCCTGCCTCAGTCCTCTCTTTTCCAAATGGAGGAATCAATCTGTTTAGTATTTTATTATGGCAAAGCTGTTTTAAATCTTTCATCATCCTTCTCACTCTTCTCTGTACATTTTTGTTACTCCGCTTTCCCATTTCCAGACGCAGCAGCCAGAAATTCAAACGGCTTTACGGAATGGGTTTTTCCAGTGGCATGATGATGTTCTCTGCTTTTTTTTCTATTTTTTTTTATATTTTCATCTGCCCATTTCATAACTCAGAGAATTCATTATTCATATTAAGTTGTGCCCAAGAGAGACAATTTGTTTGGCTTTCCAAACATAAACACATTTCTCTTATATATTACTCTAATAAATATTGAAGAATCCTAGCATTTTACTTAGCTCAGGTTACTACCAAGACTGCTAAAACTAAACGATCACCCTCCTCACCTGCCGAAGAGCAGGATTGAGGAATTCCTGGTCTCTTGCTTTCATCCAGCCTGTCCACTCTTATATAGCATAGTTCCAGATAGCAGGACTGTGAAACCAGGCTTCAGCTGTCAGAGAGTGTAGCCAGCCACACAGCCTATTAAATGAAGGAGAGGAAGCTGGCTGCATCCCTCAGGTCCTATCTTGGAAAAAGTGTAAAATGAAATATATTGCAGGGGATCACAGGAGATGTCAGGGGTCATCTTGGTCTTGGCAGCACCAACTCCCACCTCCCAGCTTTTGGCAGCTAAAAGTCATCCACAAAACACGGGTTGCCTTAGCAATATTGTGGTGATCACCCTGAAAGGCTTTGGTTCCACACAGCAGCCTTTTCTGAGCCAGCCAGGCTCATTTATGCTCCTTGAAAGCCTTTCTGAGCTGCCTTATTCCTTTTACCCCAGAGATCTGCAAGTTCCTCTTCCCTGCCCCTCTTCAAGGAATAAATGTAAAAAGGTGCTGGCTAATGCTATGGAGTGTTAAAGCAGATTCACTTCTCAGTCATTCTAGAATTTAAATGACTAATTTAGTTAAATAACTCGATCGCTCCTTATCAAAATTAACAAATGACTGCAAGCAAAAAGAGTGAGCCAGTGATAACCCATTGTGTTCAGACATGGCTCCGTGTGATCGTGTGCTTCAAACAGCCTAGGAAATTCCTAAAAGCCCTTTCTTCCTCGATTTTTCATAGCTGAATGACTGTGTCAAGCTCCTGAATGAGCCATTTACCTTTTATTGCTTTTCAGGAGCTGTGAGAGGAATCCCAAATCTGCTATATTAAAAAGTGGGACTATTAAAGAATATATTAGTTAATTATTGTGAATAATGACCCTTATTCTGTGAGCCCAAGACTTCTGCATACCCCAGAAAAACCTTTAGTTCTCCTCTCCTACAGCTCTTCAGAATCCATCGTTTTTCCTCCCCCCAGATAAAATGCAACAACTGCCTTTTGTACGCATTCATCTTCCACCTGCTGTGGCAGCTCTTGGACGGACTTGCAGCTCCCTCCACAGTGGACACCTGAGGAGGTCCAAGAAATCTATCTCGGGCCTTGGCAGAGAGTAAACAGAAAACGCAGGTCAGAAACACAGTTAGAATGATTTTGCACAGCTGCAAAGGCTTAACTGTGGTGTCAGAGAAGCAAAATGCTTACTGAGTCTATTAAAATACCTGAAGAAACTATATGAAAACAGACTTACAAGAGACCAAAGTGAGGAAGAACGCCAGGACAAAGCGTAGGACAAAGTCCAGTAGTGAGAGGAGTATACAAGTCAGAAAACTTGGCTTACTCCTCTCCTAAAAGTACACAGAAAATGTCCCTGGATTTCCCTGGCTTGTGAAGAGAAAACACGGGATCTTTGTCTTACTGGATGTGTGTAGATATTTAATGATCTTCTTTCTGTCTTCTGCATATGCATGGAAAATGGAACAGACATTTAGAAAAAATAAACTGTAGATGAAATTAGTCTTTTCAATATATTTCAAATGCACTTTGAGGAAAAGCATTTCTTTAAGACTCTCCTTAAAAATGTGCTAGATCTCTAACGTTAAACTATGTTTGACAGAACACGGGTTTTGTAACCTTTCCATTTTCACGTTAAAACTAGATATGCTCACACTATATTTACTTTACTGTTTGGTAAAAACCACAATCAGATCTACAACAATTATTACTAGCTGGTCATGTAATTCTGTTTTTACAGCTTTGTTTTACGGTAGGCCAAAAGGTCCGAGCACTCTCCCCGTCTTTCAAATGTCCAATAAATAAGTCTTTTAACATTAGAGAACAACTGCATTTGTTACACTGAACTACCACGGTAGGAGACATTCAGCATGAAAAACCTTTGACCCTGCTGGGATGTGAGGGCAAAGTCAGCAGTTCCACTGAAATCTGAAATTAGCTATTAGTAGCTGCAGCCGTGAAAACCCTCAATAAGGCCTTTTGACATTAGATGATGAAGCTCCATATTACCAGAGACAGGATGCGTATGGGTGTTTCTGTATGTGAAAGGTTGAAAGGAGAGCTCAGATATATTCATTCCTACACAAGCCAATTTTGGTGAGGATTTCTGTGAACACTTAAATGCTGGGGTGGTATGATTGACAGCTGATGGCTTTTTTTATTTAGTAAATATGATTACATAAAATATAATATGTAGCTTCCTTTTGGCAATTTAAGCAGATATGGAATGCCAGTACCTTTTAAATGAGACATTTTTCCCTCTCAAAAATAGCAATAACCCCAACAAGGTTTCTTCCTAGAAAGAATCACAGGTCTGGAGCAGCTTTAACCAGTTCCCTTGTCCCATATCCCTCTTTTTTTCCATCTCCTTCAGAGATCTGCTTTATTTTTTCTTCTTTTTCTCTTAAACCCTCCCCCACCAGTCTTTCCTTTCTTTTCTTCCTCCTCCTCTTCCAACTTCAGCCATAATACTACTGAGGTGCAACGAATACATTACAGGTTAAAGCTCACCTGAAGATTTTGTGCATGCATGTGTACTCTCAACTATGTGCTCTACTGAGTTATTTATACCACAAGGTCTTTAATGAAGGAATGCAAGTAATTAAAACAGCAAAGAAACTGTTTTCCCTTCCCATAGCAATTTTCAACTACAAATTAAAAAGTACCAACTTAGAATTAACTTAAAATTAATAAAATTGTTACCTGAGAGCCTAAAAAGAAAGAAACTTCTATATTTTCATAATAATTCCATACAGTTTTGTCCTTTTTCACAAGTTAAAAGAGATCTGAAGGAACGCATGTTCAAGCTGGAAAAACGACACTTCTAAAAATGTCAAAACAGGGTGCTTCAACAACTGAAAATCTCTTTTTTTTTGCCTGCATTTTTACTTAAAGAAGGAATTAGTTTGGAACTGGCCCATAAACAGTTTCAGCTTCAGGAAGGTTGAGCTTTACAAAGAAAAGGCTTCTGCCAGCTACCTCACCGCAGAGAGCTTTCTCACTAATGCATTTGTTTAGCACTCTGCACAGTGGGTGCAACCCTCCTCAGGTCCTCTCTGGTTGCTCTAGAAACCATGTAATATATTGCATGTATTTCTGTGATTGCTTAGGATACACAGACACACCGACGTTACATTTTAAAACCAATTTACACCGGGGCTGAGGTGGACCTTTCTGTTTGTTGGTTTTGACATTCAACTACAACCTGTGCTGCTGCTGGGTTATTTGGACCTTCCCTATGACACAAACAGCAATGGAGGTGAGGGAGAATCAATTCTCTGTGTGGCCAGTGAAACTGGAAAGCAAAGTGATAAGCTGTGCATTGCAGGGTGGGCAGAATCAATATTTAGGATGTTGCAAAAAGGTGTGCAAATGCTTGGCCAGTTCCAAATCCTGAAGTTTGTTGGACTGATCTCACCAAAAGAGATGAATTTTTCATTTCATTTCCCAAGCACAGGCTTTTCACTGAAGCACTTTGGAGCCTGGGCACCCTTGTCTTCTACTGTTAATGGAGAGGAGCGGGCAGCTCTGGATTGATCATGTCCAGCCCACCCCTCCAGGGACTGAGGGGAGTGCTGGGTGGCTGGGCTCTTCACCTCTGTTCCTCAGTTGAGGGCTTAAAGCAAAATGACATTAAGCCAGATTGTCATGATTAGTTGAAAAGGAATTGAGAAACTGAACACCAATATTTGCTCTCTCGGCAAAGATGCTATTTGTTCAGGTCACCTCGCTATCTGCATTTATGTTTGTAGCTGCTACACTGGGAGGGGGACAACCTAAATTCTTTCACATTTAGGTGTTGCTAATCCTACTTGAGCTACACAAGTAAAATAGTTTCCAGACCTTGTTCACTGGAAGAATTTCTCACTGAGGTCTGTACGTGGGCAAATACCCATGTAGAGCCAAGGTCACTGACATTATGCACGTGGGCTCTTTCTATTCCTGTACCTGCAATACACCAAAGGTACTTTGGACAGATATCAGGCCAGCCTTTTCCTGCTCTGGCATGGTCAGGAATCCATCCAGCTTGTTCTTAGGAGCAACGCACACAGCTGACAAATTCAACAAAAAAAGTGTTTAATAATAACGGCTTAGATACCTGATCAAATTTTGATGGTCTAATGTGCTTAAGCATATCAGCTCCATTGGTGTAACTATCCATCTGCCTGTAAGGTAAGTTGAATTAGTTAAGCCATAGCCTGGGGGTAAAAGAACCTGGACTTAGCTCATATTTGCTAATAGTATAACGGTGTAAACAAGTTCAGTTACCAAGGCTCAGCAGACACATGATCACTTGCTAAGCTACAGCAACCCAGTGGCGTGGCAGGGCCCTCACTTTGATCTGGTAATCACAGACACAAAATATAGAGGGAACTAACACAACATTGAATTTACAGTTACATTTGGGCAGTATCATTACCTCGAACACAGTATCTTTCAACTGCAATCTGTTTTTTCCACAGTCTTACTTTACTAACTGTTTAGGACGTCCATAAACATTTGCTGTTTGCTGGGATATTACATAGAGTTGTGCAGTATTTCAGCCACGGCTGCATTTTCAGGGGCGGGAGGAGAAGGGCTTGTATAAGAGTCTTCAAGCTCACATTACAAATGGAAAACAAATTATTACTGTTGGGCCCATTTTGCTTCTCTATACCTTTGTTTATTCAAGGCCATAAATGGGGCCACCAGAAAGGCCAGAGAGCTGCAAATGGAATATTGCAATTTTCATTTCTGATGCACTGCTCAAATCAAGCCCAGGCTAGTAGTGACAAACTCATTGGCTGAAAATGAATTAGCAAATTCTGTCAATTCCCACAGGAGAGGTGTCCATCACTACAAAACTTTCACCTCTCTTTTGTTGTCTCAGCATGAAAGGGCAAGGGGAATAAAATAACCTGTCAGCTTCTCACCCCATCAGTCAAGTCACATCAGCAAGACAGTAATGGGAATCTTGCCTCCACGTACCCATTATTCACCCATGCAATTGGATATCATTCCTAGGCTGTCATTCTGGTACCTCTTAAGGACATTTGTGAGTGTTTCAGAATGCAAAACTGGTTTTGTTCTACAGAAATCCATGAGTAAGGCTTTCACATTTTTAGCAATTTGGTCTCCCAGTAATGGGATTTAAAATGAGTTTAAATCAGTGCTTAATTTCTGCTCTTTCAGGACAATGGCAGTGATTAGTAGTAATGTTTGACTTCCAGTTCCATTTTTTTATGCAGCTGTAACACCGTCTGCATTTGACTGCTGCTTTAATGATTACTAATGACTTTATTTTGAAAGTAATATAACTTTTTGTAGTCATTCTCTGGACTCTGAGCAAAAAGCTAATTTGAGTTGAATTATGCAGTCTGTTCATACAGGACCTTCAGTTGGTTAAACTTTATTTTGAGTCAGACCAAAGGAAAATGGCAAAGGCACTGAAAACACACTATGTATTTACACATGGCAGGAAGAACATGCCTGTGTGAAAGTGGCAGCTAAAACTAAATACAGCACAAAGATATCATCCTGATAAGCAGCATATATCAATGACTTTCTAGCCTTCAGCTGCTAGCATTGAAAGCATTTAATGGGTTAAAGTTGGCCACTGCGCCCTCAGTTCTTATATGTGGAATCATCTTGCACAGGACATCAGTGTGGATGATCACCTAGGGGAGCACTGACGGCTGTGCTCTGTGCTGTACACACAACTGCCATTTCTTACTCAAAACGTAACCTCTGAGCATGCCTTACTGTATGCATCCCTTCCTTTTGGATTTCCTGAGGAATTTTTACATGACCTACTCCTTGGTGGATAAATAAAGCTGATTTTTTTGTTGTTGTTGCTTTTCTTTTTCTTCTATTCTTAGAAAATTTCAACTCATTGAGACCTAAGGTTTTTTGCAGGAAGGTATCAATTTTGATGAAGGTTTCCTCTTCCAGTCAAAGAGAGAAGGAAATCTGCCTTAGAAGAACTTGCTAATTTTGATGTTGATTTAGCCTAGGAGAAGCAGCTGTCAGCTGTTACTTTATATGGGTCAGGTTTGGGGTTAGAAAGCAAATCCCTCACACTCTGATGAAGCACTTAAAGTATCTTGATGTTCTGGCCTTGATCTTTCCTAGTTTGCTCTGTTGGAGCTATTTAAATTAATTTAAATGAGAAAATATTCATTAAGACAGAGGGAGGCTGATTTAGCATGCCAAAAATCAAGTAATGTCAAGTAGAATAGAAAAAGCAGAAGAATGTGTTTGGGTTTCTCATATTGCCACCATCGGCCATACCCCTCTTCAGCCTTTCATTAAAAAAAAAAAGAAAAAAGAAAAAAAGCAAAGTTTCCGTTTCTGCTGGGTCTGGCTGGGATGGAGCTAGATTTCTTCATGCCAGCCCACAGAGAGGAGGAGGAAAGGGGGATGTTTGTGGTTATAGCATTTGTCTTCCCACGAATTCATTATGAGTGCTGAGTCCCTGCTTTCCTGGGAGTGGCTGGACACCCGCCTGCTGATGGGAAGTAGTCAATAAATTCCTCTGTTTTCTTTGCTTGCACATGCAGCTCTTGCTTTCTCTGTTAAACTGTCATTATCTTGGTCCACGAGTCTTCTCATCTTCCTTCTATTTTCTCCCTGTCCCGCGGGAGAGGGGAGTGAGAAGGCAGCTGTGTGGGTGTTTGGCTGCTGGCTGGGGTCAACCCACCACACAGTTTTGTTCAGTTCTGAAAAATTGCAATCCTGACAAGTCCTGAGATGATAGTGAAAAACTGTTTTCTGCTCAGACCGGTCCAAAGCACATGTTCAGTCCTCCAAATAAGACCAGTACCTGTTTGAATATCTTCCGCACTTACTTTGAAACTACTATCATTTGCACCACCCAAATGCAAAAATATGAGGATATTATTTTACAGCTTATTTCATAAAAGGGAGGGAGAAGGTTTTTTTTTTCTCGAGGGAACTTCACTAAAGTTTTCAGATTTATGGATAAAAGGGGGATTATCAGTGACGAAAACTTGCCACCTTTTAAAGAAACGCAACAGAATATATTTTGTTGGAATGCTTTCACTGGTACAAAAAGACGCTAAATGTTACACTCAAATCCACTTCGCCCCGCCCAGAATTCTACTGCATCATCTAGGTAGTGAAGGCAGGGCCTCCTATGCTATCAAGCTCACTTCTGTAGTTTTCCATCTTCCACATGCTGATTAACTGCTTACGTCCATCTTCAGCCCTCTGTTCTCACAGACATACACACATTTGCTCGATATCATATGCCTTTCTATTAAGAATGATTACAGCATGTGTAACTTTAATCTGGTTAGAAATCACCAGTTGCTAAGCAATAGCAACTCAGGCTTTAGCCACCAAGAATACGGACAGGGTCCTGGTAAAACCTTCACTGAAGCCTGAACAGCAGCAGCTTTGTTGCCATCAGTACTGGAGCTAACTACATCAACTAACCTGCAGAACTAATTAACAGAGATCACACTTGATGGCAGCGTAAATATGTCCATGGATAATGTTGTCCAGGACAGCATGACAGGGCTTGCTTTGCCATTCGCTAAATTATGCTACTACTGTTCTGGACACACGGAACCAGCCCCAAGTAGACCCAGGAGCCTCTAAAACATCTCCAGCTGTTTTCCTTTGTCTGGTTTCTCACTTGGCAACAACTCTCTTCTTCTCAAAACTCCAATTCAAAGTTATAAATAATGAGCAAAACTCCATTAAAAGAACTCCCAAACACAGAACTAACACGCTATCTGTAAACTGCTGCTCAGTCTGCGTGTTGTAGTCACGCAACAAGAAATGAAATGTAGTCATTTCTCCTGTTGTTTGCTCATTTGGGGATTATGGATTATAAATACTAGTCTTCTAAGTTTACAACATCTCTGTATGTGTGCATTGATCAGCTCATGGTTTCCTGATGCTACAATGCTAGATTTAATAATTAACTAATTAATACTAGACTTAATCTACTAGTTACTCCTAGTAGTATGATAGCATTAGTGTTTCTAATACGCAGCAGAAGAATTATTACTACTGCAAATAGTTCATGAAGAAAGTGCACAATGTGGGACAGCAAGGCTCTCAAATGAAAGTTAGGACAGCCTGATGTAGCTTGGAAACATTACAGCCGTAGAATTTTTCATCCTGGTCTTTTTTAATGAAAAACAATAACTTCAAGGATGAGCAACAGCATTAGAAAAGTTAATAAAAGCAACAAAGAAACAAACATTTGGGTGCCGTAAGTAGGAAGATATAGATAGCTCTTGCATAGATAATGACTCAATTCATGTAACTGGCAAGTAAATATTGTGACAATATACAAGTAAGACTTCTGGGAAAGAACTCACTAACCTACTACTAATAGTAAATAAATGGACACGTAAATGGAGTGGCAATGTAGGACTGCATTGTCAATATATATTGAATCGAAAAGCTATCATTAATTGGCATATATATTTATTTCCATTTACAGGAACCAGACTTCCCCTGGAGATGCATCTGAGACTAAACAGCACATGTGGAAGTATGAAGAAAAGTAATTGCAATGTTTCAGACTGTAGTTATGAAAAGTGCTGTAGATTTTTTATTTTGCTGTTTATATTATGTAGTGTGTTATAAACTCCCTGAAAGTGTCTCTGGGAATCTTTCACAAGTAGCCACTGATGCTTCCCTTGGCTGCTTCCACTCTTCTTGCCTTTCTTCTATCCATTTGACCATAATTAAGAGGAATATGATACATCTATAGAAAGGAAAACATCAGGCTGAAACATAAAACTTCCTTACATCATGATTCATTGGATTATCAGACATAAATTTTACAGGTATAGTGGTAGAAACCTACTGCCTGCTTGGCAAGAGCAAACTGGAAAAACCTCTAGCCAGCATACTAAGCAGGAGTGTCACAAAGATAACTGATTACTAGAATCCTTCCTGTCTGAAATGTTTAAGACATCCCACTATAGGACTATATATGTGATGCTGTTACAGTGTCCCAGATCCTAACAGCCTTTCCCACAACTAGCCCAAACTTTTTTAGCCAAGAATATAGTTCTCCTATTGTTGATAATTCACATTAAGAAATTATATATTTTGTTCAATCTTCTCCATTTTCCATGGCCATGAAGTCAAAAAATAGGGGGGTAACCTCACAGAAGATAATGGGAAGCATCTTTAATCATCCTAATTACATGTCTCGCCTACTTTCATTGCTGGGACTGACTTCCCTCTTAGATTATTTTTTTTTAAGCATGTATCATTCTTCTTATGGCTCCAGATTCTTCTTGGTGGTTCCTTTATGAAGTTAACTTTCTTTTCAATACGTGCCCGCAACTCACCTCTACATGAAATAATAGGCCCTATAACAGCCTTGTATGTCTCAAGCTTGGCTTTTCTCAGTATTTCAAAGCTACCAATTATCTGCTGAGAAAAGCAACAGGCATTCTTACTTTGTACTTGTGCTGTGCCTTAATTAATTTCCTCATTAAACTGTAAGTAATTAAAATTCCCTGGCATTTAAACTGCATTTTTTATACCAGAGATTATTTATCTAAACATGTTCAAGATTTTCTCATCAGCTATGAATACTACATTGTTTCTTTCCATTAATCTTACATCTGGTTCATCATTCTGAGTGTCCTATAGCACGATGTATCAATATACTCCAAAATTCAGTACGTTTATTACAACAGTTGCTTATGCACATACCACTGGTGAGAAAAAATGTTAATACCAGCAAAATTAAATGGAATATTATTTTGTCTGGATTTGTGGAAATGGGTGAAAGGCCAACATTTGTTTGAAAAGTATTTAAAAAGTATAGCATATAGTATAAGACAGGTAAAAGACAGTTCATGAGCAGGTGAAATAGTTCACACCAATCAAGCACTTGCATAAAGCCAAGCCTTCATGGCAAAACCTAAAAGAAATCTTGCTAACACCAGTGCTGCTCAGAAAAATATACAGCATTTTCTGGCTCCTGTTCACTGGAGTCAAGATGTTTTATGAAGATGTTTTGATCCCAACAAAGCTTCACCAGAACTCAGCAGGGGAAACAAATTAATTTTTCCCTTGGATCCGTCCCTCTATTCCTTAGGAGCGTGACTGCAGCCTGGAGACCCAGCCAGGCAGCATTTGCCGCTCTGAGACAGGCTCACCATGGGAACTACCCAATCTGGTAGAATTCTTCTGGCTGAAGAATTTAAAATTTGGGGACTTTTTTGTTGAGTAAGAATTAAACAGAATTTCAATACCCTGCATGAAGTGAATTTTAATCCCGAGGTCCAGTTACACCTTTTACTTGGCTAAAAAATGTGTTGTGTTGGAAAAAAAAGGGAAGAAAAAGCCCCTCCTGGAAAAACAAAACAAAACAAAACAAAACAAAACAAAACAAACAAGCAGTTTTTTCTGAAAGGAAACAGAAAAAAATATTCCTAGAAAAAGAAGGTGGAGAATAATGCTGAATCCAAGTGAGGACGTCTTTTAAAAGTGTAATTCTGAAAACCAAAGAAGCTTTAAACAATTCTTTAGGTATTAATCAACAGAATCTGATGGCTGATAACTCAGTGCTTGAGTGAGACATCAGTTTACCTCTACTCGAAATAATAATATCCCTGTACCACAGGAGAATGCAATGGTGTCCCTCTCCTTCCCCAGAGTCAAGAACTAAATGCAAATGGACAGTCTGGCATCTAGGACATGAAAGAAGTATGTGTAACTGAATCTAGTCTGATGAATGGAACAGACGGTGTTATTTTTATGTTCTATTTTATTTGTCTAGATGACTGCTTGAAGACTAGATATTACCCTTCCCCCCTAATTATTAAAAGTCTAACTGAAGACAATTGGAAAGACTTTCCAACTCAATAATCAGTTAAAAATCTGAAGGTAAAAATGTAACTTTTTAAAAACTTATAGAAAAGTGGGGGGTATTTTTCCCATTATTTTTAAGTTTCACCTATCTTTTAGTATCAATATTCTACCTGGTATACAAAATAACATTTTTGGCCAAAACAAACCTATCATTTTTTTTCAATTGGCAATGACTTCTACTTGCTGAATTAATGTGAATTTTGGTGGCTCTGTGTGGGTTACAAAGTTGCAGTAGGTGGTGCTACCACCTGCTTTCTGTTTTTCTGCTTTTAATCATTAGCAATAAAAATAGAATTTAGTTTACTACATTGCTGGAGTCCTGAGACTTCTGTCTTCAGATATGCCAACCGTCTTGTTTCGTCTAGGCAAAGCCAAGTTTGTGAGAATAACAAAACAACATAAAACAAAGCCCAGAAGACAGCTTTTCAAAACTTAAAAATTTGTTTAAATTGTTTTCCAAGTAACTAAGACAATGGCAAAATATACTATGGAGATAATATTCTGCATTAGAAATGACTCACCAGACAAATAATAGGTCTTTTCTATTGCTGCTTTCTTAGATCTCAGAGTATTTTTCAGAGTATCCCTTAATCTGAGTCACTACTTATTTGGGGCCTATTTCTGCCATACCAAAATGTTAACGTCCAACTTTCCATCACTGTGCATCAAAATAAAACCTAAATGAGATGAAATGTGGTCAATTTACAAACCTTTTTTTATTCATCTCCCCTTTTCATTTCTTCATTTTAGTACTCTCTTTTCCCTGCTGTTTCCTATTGATAACTCCTCTTCATGATTCATACAGGCTGCACTGTACTAAAAAACCTGGAACTTGTTTTTTTGCTTTCTGAACATCACTCTGTTTGCAGTACATACCATCTCCCATCTCTCTCTGGGTCTTCTATTTGGAGAGTGATATGTTTGTAGCAGGGAGCTGATTTTCTGCATTTGTAGAGTGTTTAGTGCAAAAAGGACAAGATGCCAGACTTGGGGTGTTACGTCTCTACGGATAACAGCAACAAGGACAAGGCAAATTACAAAGCCTTAAAGGCAAAATAAAAAAAAAAGGTTAACCGTGCTCTGTAAGGTATAGAAATATGCGAAGGGAAACCCAAGAGAAGGAGAACATTTCTTTAGTTACTAGAAGAGAACCTCATGATAAAAGACCTCTTTCTTCATGGTGAGGGGTTCCTTCATTCCTAAAAACAAATATGAGTTGATGACAATGACCAAAATGCAAGGAAAGGATGGACAGGAGTCAAACACAGCATTGACTGAAAGTCCGAAATGATTAAAAAATATGAAGGCTTAAGCTATGTATGGCTGAGCAACCAGAAAGCTGCAAAAAATATATTTCCAGTTTTACCCAGACCATAGGCTGCAGTTAGGGCACCTGGAAGTTGCAGAAAAGTTTTAACTTTTATCAGGTAGGAATGAGTGGAAGATTCACACTTTTTTTAAAAGGAAATCACCTGTTTACAATGAATCAGAGAATGGAAAAAGCTACATACCAATTCCTTTTGCAAAGATTTTACTTTCACAGAATTGCTTTTAGGCATGCAAAAAAGTGCACCTACAAGTGTGGAAGAAGTAAGGAAAGGAAAAACAATAAGTAGAAATTGTGAAGCATTGCTCTTGTAGGTTAATGTCAATGGGGCTGAGGGGTTGAACAGCGATAGGACACAGTTTGCTGAAATAAATGAAGAGTCCACACGGCAAGGTTAAGAGTAAAGTAATATTTTTACCTCAGCTATTCTCTGAAGATTTGTGCTGTCCTTTCTGCTGCTAGACCATAATGGAAAATTTGACCTTTCAGCATCCTTTTCCTTAAATTTCTTGTGATAAATATTTCATTTTAATACACAACACTGAGTTCAATATCCTATTCTCAATTTTCAGGAGACAGGTTAGCACCACCAGCCATGCTTTCCAGTGCATGTCAAGGCTCTCATGCCCTGGTCTTTCAAAGGGAGATGACTTAAAATTCACAATTGCAGTTAACTTTCTGAAACAAAAAGAAAGAAAAAAAAGAAAAAATAACGGTGAAGTGGCAGCATCTGGGCAAATGAGGGAAGGCTGTGAATCAGGAACTCGTGGGTCCTAATTACTGGGTTTGCTGCTGGTTTAATTTGAAACCTTGGGCAAGTGACAGTCTTTCTGCCTCAGCTACTCAATCTCTGTAACACGAAATACAGCTGCACTCTTCAAAGGCAGCTTGCGAGTTTCTATTTCTGAGTTTATTCAGGCCTTCCTTGCCAAAGCGGCCGTGACGGGCCCCGCTGAAAGCGGTGCTGAGATGGAACGGAGTGGGCAACGCTCGTGGAAGGGCTGCGCGTCCGTCCCCGCGTCCTCGCGCTGCTGCTCGCCGCCCGCGCTGCAACCAGGGCGGCGGCTGCTCCCGCAGCCTGACACAGCTCACGCCCTACACCCCCCCGACCTCTGCCCGCCCCTCGCCGCCTTGCAGGCTCGGAAGTGTAACCACTGCAAATCTGATGGTTATAATACAAAGCAACTATGAGTTATGAACTGTTTTCATTTTTGTGTCTTAGGTCCTAAACCACACCTTCCAGGCATCCTAGCATACTGGGACAGCTCATTCAAAACCAGCAGAGGCAGAAACTTAAATCCTGTTAAATTATTTTGGATACAGAATTTTATTTCACCCCTATGATGCTATTTATAGATCAGGACAGCTAGATGGAGAATTTCAAACGCACAGGAAGAGATGCTCCCAGTAACAACGACATTGCAATGTAAAGACTAGATTCAGCACGCACACACCAAAATCTGGTAGTTGGTAGTTGCAATACTTCAGCAGCACTTGGAGAAAAAGAAGTCATGTGCAAAACAAACAAAAGAATGAAATAAGGGAAATGATCTGCTTTTCATTTAAATTGAAGTAATCTTAAGAGAAGGTGGTAACACAAGTATTAAAACAATCGTTGCTATTCACCTAATCCATATTTTACTACAAAAGCTAGTTGTTTTCCTCTGACTAGGCTATCTGTGTAGGATCATTTGAATTTAATTTTTTCTCTTATTTGCTGTCATTATTTCAGTTTGCACTGAAGTCGATGATGAGAGAGATTTTCAGTACACTTAAAGCTAACTGTATTATTCCTACCGCAGAAATAATGTGAAGAAATCTGACTTGAGAATGTATTCAAATACAGTACAAAAATACATGTGTTACCTCTAAAAGTCAGTAGGCACAGCGCTATAGAATAACAATCTCATATTTCACCGCCCTGTGAGACAGATCTTTTTTGGGGGGTTGGAAAATAGGCAAACATAAATTTATTGAGTTAGCTTCTATTTGCATGTGAGAATCACTCACATTTAGAATATATTTAATATAATTGTTATATATGCTTTTGTTAGTCCTACACTACAGTACCATCCTGCTCAAGGCAATATCTAAATTCTGTTTCCATGGCACCATTTACCTTCCCATGTCACTTGTTCTGTGTGCGTTACTAGAAAACCCTGAGAAAGGTTGCATCATTGTACCAATACCGAGTTATCATCGTAAGCTGTGGGAAGGTGGAAACAAAGCAATGTGAACCTTGTTTCTTGATTTCTTGGTTTGTTTGTGTTTTGTTTTGTGGGTTTTTTTTCCTTAATCTGTAACCAAATTGCTACATTTTACTCACAGCAGAGTAACACTCTTCCAGTCCAGCTGCATTGTGCTGGATTCAAAGGAAAAGCCTACAAGTTATATAGGTAAGAAGTACTATCTACAAGCTGTAAGTACATTAATAAATTAAACAATGCCCAGGAACATTCCCAGGCTCTGATGTGTAGTCAGATATATGGATAAATTGTTAGATTGGTCTGCAATGTGTTTTTTTGCCTGTGCCACCTAGCAAAAAAAAAAAAGTCTTAAAGCATTTCCAGCAGTGGTGTGGGATCAGAGTCTTGCAGGGAGATGAGCAGATCTCTGCCATTCCCAATGGACACTTGGCATAGAAGCATCCACGCGCACAGGCAAATTTTGGAGGTCAACAGATTTACTAACAAAAGGTAGGTCAGACCATGCCAGATGGTTTCACTGCTCAGCACAATTCCCAGGCATGTTTAGTTTACTTACATAGATGTAGCTACAATATTGACCCCACGCTGGAATGTTAAGGGCAGCAAACGGCTCTTACAGCCATCTAGCCATATTATATAAAGGCATAAAACTTCTAAACATCTGGCTATAATTTGTTATTCTTTTGTAAAATATTGTGGGTGAGATTTAATTCCTTACTAACTACACACTTATCGAAGGTGTCTATGTGTGTGCTAGGCATCTGAGCTGCCATATACTCAAAGATTTATTCGATGTAGTCAATGGAGTCTGTACTGTGAGCCGAGGCTCCACTGATGAGACCTTCACTGATTATAATGGGAACCGACATCTAGTTCGCCTATAGACACCTATATTGGACATTTTAATCCTGAACTGAGTTCTGCCCGACACATTTGTGCTTGCCAGCATTACCTAAGGTCATTCTAAACACACAGACACCAGAAAAACAGAGTAATTTTCTCAATTTCAAAATTGTAAGTGAAGCTAAAGAACCAAATGATAAATCAAGAAAGCACAGTTTTAATTTATACATGAAAACTCATTCCTTCTTCTCTGCTCTAGCATCTTGGCTAACTTTAAGGCCAGGCAGCTTGGGGTACATAGCTCAGGTGAGGGGTGTCTCTCATATAAACCTGGGACTAGAGCATATTCCAGCTCCCCTTGTTGTACAGGAACAAGAGCGTGGGGAAAGCAGGTCCCTCTAGCATGCAGATGGATGGACCATCCACAACAGAGAGCTGGGAAGTACTCAAAATATTCAGTGGATACCCTCTATGTGCCTCTGTCCCTTTTGGTGAGGATGGAAACTGTTGTTTCTCCTTTTCATCTTTTTCATTTCAAATTCTTTCCTGATTGCTAGGAAGGTAACTTGAGTAACACAGAACTCATTCATTGACAGTAGCCAAGAAGAACCTGGAGTTCTTCCCTTTCCTCTTCTCTGTTTCCTCTGTCCTCCTTTCCATCCTATCCACATCTTCCCAGGCTTCCTGTTCGGGGAAATTTATTTCTGATGCATCATTTTATTTAATACGTGATAATCACATCATGGGTTTTGTAAACAGCTCTAAAATTGAGAAATGGTACATTGGTTGACTATGTTTTAATTCTTGTGGCTAGGAACTATTCCTGCTGGAGATACCAAAGCCCAAGTTATTCATAGTATACGACTACTGTTTTTTAAAATACCTAAATGTAATGATTTTCATAATAAATAATTTTTTAAAGTCAATGTGTGAAAGCTAGCTACTTGTTACTATTAAACTGCTAAAATGATCTTAGCCAGTGTTTCTTTGATGACTATCACCCGAAGCGTTTAAAAGATTTATACATGAGAAGCATGTGTTTCATCAGTAAAAGCAGCTGACTTAATGTTTTTAACAAAGGCCCAATTTACATCGACTGATTTTTATTTCCCTTGAATTGCAAGTTAATTTATTGCTCAAATGATTTTGTAATTCCTAAAATGATATTATTACAAGTGTCTGACTGTGACTGGGCAAATAGTGGCATCCTGACCTATTTATAATACTTTTCAAATGTATTGTAATGTGTGATCTCTATAGGCTATGTAGCAATAAAAAAAATGACAAAAAGAATAAAATATTCCCAGTGCACTCTCTTCCAGTTACTCTACCAGTAAATGGTCTAGAGGGTTAGCATATTCATAAATACATATATTTTATGCAATTTAGTGACAGGAGTGCACATTTATCACGTTGACAGTTTCCCTCATAACGTATTTGCCTTCAGCAATTTATGCTTTCTATAATGATAATCCTGGCCATTTTATTACGTTTGGCACAAAGCACTTAGATAATATTCAGAGCCTGGAGAACAACATAAGATAAATACTCTACCATTAATGGTGTAGCTTTTCCCCACTACACTAATAAGAACTTAGCTGTGCTACAGCTGTTACCAAACTATTGCTAAAGAAATCAAGCAGTTCTCCCTCTCCCCTCCCAACCTTCATTTATTAGATTTTCTTTTTACTTTTCACCAAAAAATAATGTTTTGGCATGTGAAAAACATTATGAACATGGAGATAAAGGCAATCTGTACTAAATCACATACTGTTCCCAACTGCATCCTCCAATTCTTTCTTTTGGTTTTCCTTCTTGCCTTTTCTTCTCTAATAGAAATATAAAACTGAAAGCTGTGGAGATGAAAAGGGTCTCAGAAACTTTCTGTGTGGTAGTCTCCTTTTCTACAGGCATTAATTACTGCGTGCTTCATTTCTGTGCACAACTGTATATACACTTGTATTACTCTTGTGAAGTTCACATGTTTGCTCATAATTTATGATGTTCTGAAAACAAATACGGTTCACATCCTTGTTCTGGCACTAGTATAGATGTGAGATACCAGAATTTAAGCAATCATTTTGACAAAGACTTCCTATTTCAAACTTAGAGAACTCACTTTCAGGGTTGCATTTACAAGGGGATCTAGAGTCTCAAATCTGGTCTGACTACATACGTATATAATGCAAATGCTGCCTATCTACCTAAGCAGGATCTATCCATCTTTCTACCTAAGTAAGAGTGCAAAGATTTAGATTTCAGATCCCCACTATGTTACTGTCTCTCTCTAATGTTCCCTCAGAACCAACCATTTTGTCACTCTTTTTGTTCATCTTGAACATACTGTACTAGGTAGTGAGTAGGAAGCACCTAACCCCCCTCAGGAGACACAAGGTAGGCATTTTTTCACCTATTTAATCTATTCTCTCAAACCGTATTTCTAATGTTCTGCACTGAGCAGCCCTCTCAAGATATCTGTAAAATTTCCTATCTTAATACATAAATGCACTAAATATTACCCAACAATTATTGTTCAGTGAACCAAAAAATAAATAATAATACCTCTCTCTAATATGTACCTCTCTATTCATCAGTACATCAGTACATCTCAGATTTCTTGATGGAACAGTTGGTGTCATTATTCACAATTTATGAATTGGGAAACTGTAAAGTAAGGAGTTTTTGCCGGAAGTCATGCCACAGGCTACTTTAATAACTAGGTCTCCTCTGAATCCCTGGTTAATGCACTGTTCAGATAAGCTACGAACACAAAAGAACTGTTAAAGACAGAAGCAATGAGCCAGTTGCTCTTCATAGACTAATAAACAGTCTCTAGTTATTTCTGTTTTTCAACAGGCAAATCACACAAAGGGATTTACTCTCGCTCTTTTATGCCAAGTGGAAACCTGAGATTTGGGATGCTTTCCACTGAGATGAAAAAGAAGCAGAGGGAAACAGAGTCAAGGTAATTCGGTGTCCCAAATCCCTTCCACATCCCATCTGAGACACACAGTATTCAGGCTTTTATAGGAAAACCAGAGGAGGCAGTTGGGCTCAAGAAGCGTCTGCGTCTCGCCCGCATTTCCACCACAACAGTTTGGCTAATTCAATGTCTGAATAGTTATTTATAAGCAGACATGTGTTCACTTGTCCATCCTGCATAGCTTATGTTTGTAAGATATGAAAAGCAATTAGCATGGTGATGAGTCTGAGCTAATAAGCCTATTGCGAGGGAGGGTATATTAGCTCAGGGTCAGCATGCTGTTAGCCACATTCAAATAGCTTTCAGTTGCCCTGAAGCAGGACAGAACAATCTTGTGTCTGTCTAGAAAACAGTGTTTTAGACCCAGAACCAACAACCGGCTCCCTCAGCTTCACACCGAGTTTCTGATTATATTGCAGTCAGCAACAGCTCCTCCAAGCTGATGTTTCCAGATGTTTTGCTGCAGCTGCAAGACACTGAGCACAGGGTACAAATAAACAGGTGTATTGAGTAAGCTACACAAAGCTGTAGTCTACAATGGCTGCTCTGCAACCAGTACTTACAAAACTAGTTTAAAGGTGGCTCAGGACATGTACATGATTTGCAGAGGCTTTAGAACAGCATAGACATACAAAGTAAGTCTCATTCTGAACATTATCTGGATACAGCATCCAAATGACTACTTCAATATGTCACTTCAAATTTTGATAAGGTGATTAGTGTTGGCTGACTACTTCAAAGAGTAACTATCCTTTGAAGTGATTTTGAGCTTTTGCACACATCTCTCTAAAACACCCATTACAGCCATTTCCAGGAACCATATGAGGATAATACACATAAACTATGTCTTGAAGGCTCAAATCCACCTTTGGACAGAAAAATACAGCTCTTGCTGAAGTTGATGAGTCGCATATGGTCCTCACACCAAAGGAAAAGTTTCCACACCTTGAGTCTGCTATTGCATACATCTCTAAAGCTCCACCCTGATTATGTGTTATCTATTTTCTGTGCCCCCAAGAAATTATGTTAGAAAAACTTTCAAGAATTATGCTATAGCACAGAGCTGTCATAGCCAGCCGGTAAAATACACAGCCTAAATAAGCCTGAAATAGCACAGCTTTCTAAAATGTCTGTATTAAGAATGACATATGTACCTGATTACATGTAGAAAAGTACCATACAGCTATGACCTGAAACTATGAAGATACATGTTTGAATAACCCTCAGTGACAATGGGAAGATGTTCAAGTACTGCCTTCAGCTGTTTCCTCTGCTTTTCCAAGCAAGCTGCCACTACCTGAGCCTGCAGGAGTCCCACAAAGGAAGACAAGACCTTGACTGACTCTAAGTGCAGCAGATCATCTAGCAGAGACAATCTCCCACACAAAGCATGGTAGAAGAGCAAAGCTGTTCAATGTTTGCCAATAGGAAACGGGTTACAGAGAATTTGCAGCTACGCGGATGTTCCTCTAAAATGAAAGAAGAAAAATTCCAAAGCAGCTGCTGGACAATGGCATCAGTAAAATGATGTTTCTGACTACTCTCCTCATGACGTCTTTTTTTTTCCCTTTTCTCCCCCCATTCTCCCAATCATACATGCACATATTTACACTCCCCTAATAAATTCAACTGACTAAATCCCCAAATTTCGCATATTTAGTAGGAAAAAAATGACCTAACATTGTTTCTGAACAATTAATCAGGAAGTGTAGCTAGTCAGCTTCTTCATCTTCCTAAATAATATTTTTAAAATGAGGCTGAGGTCTTAATTTTAATCTTCATTGGAGCAAAATCAAGACATTTCAAAATTTTTCATGAGGAAGACAAGATGTAAACACTGCTATTAAATAACAGTCAGATGCCCCGCTTGGTGCCTATACGCTGCTTGCTTTGATGCAGGGACTTGACTCTACATCTCTCAATGACAGCTGAGTACCCTAACCACCAGGCTAATGTTATTTTCTCTCCACTTGGAGTTGTTCCATCTTGTTTAAATAATTAAGTATCCAGTGACCCATGAAGAGTGTGTCTCTCAAGTCCAGTGACTAGGGCATTCGCCTGGCAAATTGACCTGTTGATCTGATAAAGTATTCTGCAAAGACATTTACAGTCAATTCATCACTAACAAAAAAAGGAGGAAGTTGGTTTTTTTCCTCATCCCTGCATTAATTCTCTCAATAGCCACCTATCTCCTGATCCCGCACTGGTTTCTGATTGCCCCAGTGCTGGTAAGTTAGCAATTCTCTATGTAGCACATTTGCAAAGTGTAACAAAATGTTTGCCTAATATAAAATGGGCTTAACATTTTATATATAACATAAAATGGATTTAAAGCAATTACTTCTCAAAATCTTGTTAAGATTGGGTTTGGAAATGGGCTAAGGAGGAGTGTACATATATATATATGTACAGTTCCAAAGTGCACACTTCATACACTTATGTACACTTGCTCGGTGTATACTTGCAAAGTCTGTATATAGTTTCCATCTCTCACATGGTACCAAGTACCAAAAAACTAATCTTGAGGAGTACGTAGAACATTTTAGCAGAGAAACCCATTAGACCCAGCAGGCCTCCAGCTGGTGGAGTTGTCGGTCACAAAATTTGTTCTCTGCTGCTGCAGGAGGCACCACTGTATTTAATCCCCTTATGAACTTCATTAAACAGGAAAAAATATCAGAAAGACTATAAGAATCACATCTCTGCAGTAAGACAAGAGTTTGCTAGAGGACTGCCAACCTGTTCCTAGCCAAATCAATGCGCTGAATAAAAAGCAAACCTGGCCCCTACAGCTGCTCACTCTGCCAGCCCCACTTAAATGTCTGCTCAAAGTGCAAAACTGTAAAAAAAGCATAGCCCACATTTATGCCATCATGATGTCTACTTGTTTCCAACATTTTAATCTGAAAACTCGTAAAGAGGATTGGAGCAGGCACGTAAATACTGTTCCAATTTCCCCCACAGGATTTCACTGTTAGCACACTTGTTGGGATGGGCTGAAGCCTTCCCAGCTGGCCTCTCACCAGGCAACACCTGGCCAGGTTTTGGGGCTCCTTCCCTGGGGCATTTTGGATGAGATAACACTGTCCTGAGAGGGGACACTTTAGCCACTTACTGCGGCCCGTTTTACTTACTAAAATTGATTCAGTGCAAGAGGTTAAGTAGGTACAACCGACAGCTTTGCAGGGCTGAACACACTTCAGGGACTCGTCTTACTTGTAGCCAGCAGCCTGCTGTATTACCTGGCTATCGTAGCTTGGCTTCAAGCGCAGCTATGCAGGTCTTCTTTGGGAAGACCCGCTGCAGCGACCTGGTGCTGACAGTTCTGGAAAGACCGATGGGCAGCCTGCCCTTCCTCCTGCCACGCTGCCCACGAGACCCGCAGCGGGGCAAGGCCACTGCTGGGAACGAGGGTCTGCATCATCCAGGCTTCAGTTCTCCATCAGTCACCCAGCTCCCGCCTCCCCTGCTACAGTGGGGACAAACTAGAACGTACTACAACGGGGACAAACTAGAACGTGCTACAGGACATACCGAAACAAAGTTTAAAAATGCAACCCCAAAAACTCTATGCAAAGTCCGTGCCTGACAGCCTGGGCAGATTTTACAAACCTCTCCCAATTATTTTTCCCCGTGCTGGCTGCTGGCTTATTTTCCTATGTGCAGTTGTTCGGGTAGCGGCACGAGGCTCAAGCAATGCAGCGGTTGCCATGGAGAGAAGCTCGAGTTTGCACTTTATTTATTTAATTTATTTCTGAATGGCAGTGTGCTGCAGTATGTAAAATCTGCATGACTTGCTAGCACACCGGATACCACGAACCTGGGGCTGTATTTAAGCATAGCCTGTCTTTTGAAAAGCACAGTAAAAAGCGGAGCCTCATTTGCAGCTGATTCTATTTCTTTTGGGGGATTGGATTTCCCTGGAGACTCATGTCTGAAATGTCCACTGAAGCAGAATTAACACTTACCTCAATTAAATCTCAATTTTTTTACCTGATACAAAGACACCTTATGTCAGTGCTGTTAAATATGCAATTTCAATGAGACTTTCGGGAGTGAGTGGAGCGTGGTCTTTTAATCCCCTTTTTATTTATTGATGGAGCAACTAGAATCACATAGAATCCTTCCTGCCTCCAGAAAAGGACAGAATTTGCAAAGCAACATTTACAGTTAATTAGCAATGAAAGATGCTACTGAATTTTATCCTTTAGCATTATTGTAAATCTTGCCATGCTAATGTGACACAGGAGAAATGTACAAATACGTGAAGGTCACTTTGTTTTTAGACTCACTAAATCTAATGACACCAAAGCAGTGTGCAACTGTTAGTTAAAAAAACATGTATGGGATAATGAAACTCTTTGTCCCTCTTTCACCCCCTCCCGCAAGTTTTGAAGTTTTTAAGATGGTCATTGTTTGAAACTAAAACCCACAGGAAGAGTGAGTCTTTATTTGTACCACTGTCATTAAACAAAAAGGGTAGAAAGACAAAGGAATTTTTTTTAATTACATGGATTGTGAGCAAGCTGAGGATGTGGACATGGGAGGTAGATGATCTGTCTGGATATTATAATTTGCACTCTTTGATATAGAAAACAAATATAGCTTTCCTGTATCTATTCCTTCATAAAAAATAAGTTAAATCAAAACATTTACAGCCACTGGGTGTAAGTAGAGATCTTAAAACTCTGCTTCTGTCTTTTGGCAGACTCAACTATTGTACCTTATCCAGTCCTTTGTGCATTTCCTGCTGCCTGGGAAAACAGGCAGGCAAAACAGCCATAGAAGCTCTGCAGGCCGAGCACTATGTCTTTATTCTTATTTTCTACCTATTATATATTGCCAAGTTGCTTTGACAGTGCTAGCTATCTTTTAATTGGTTTGGTAGGTATTATACAGTTTAGTCATATGCACTGATGATTAATTAAGCCAGCTCATATCTGTACTTAAATTCAAATCTAAGGAACAATATTAAATTTTGTCCTTCTCTACAAGATGAAATAGAGGGATAATCAAAGCATAAAAAAATAGAAAAAGATTCTTTTCTTAGTTATAAAGGGATGGAAATTAATAGATTGGCTCTGATTGGTGACTCTGCACTATGAGAGTTATTTAACAATCCACACACTTGAACTGTATTAAAGAATTAATTTCAAAGTAATACCTTTCATTAGCAGAATGTATGTATTTTGCATTATGTCAAAGAAGTAATATCAAGCCTTCATTGTTATGAGATCCTTACCTAGAAGGTCATACGGCCTGTTGTCCTTGCATGGGAGAGCAGGCCAATAACTCTGCGCTAGAGAAGTTAGCACTGAACTTTCCAGAAATTTGCATAGGAGTCTTATAGGACTGAAGCAAGCATGTATCAGAGAAAAGTCCCTGAAAGAGTTAGTCAACAAAATGTCAGCTGTAATGATATTGGAGGCTGCAAAAGGAAAGAAATCCACTTAATGCATGTGAATATTTTATTATATCGTGTGTCACTTGGTGTGACCTAGATTTTAGAAATTAGATATGAGATTCAGGCAGCCTTAAATATGGACATCAGTAGAATCAGCTGCTAAGGGAGGTCTAGAAATTATCCAGCATCTTCTGCTCTTCACTGGTAGCTTCTTAGTTGGTCAGAAAATTCCTTTCATGGTAACGTGGTAATGTTTTTGAAAAGTTACTGCTGGAGAACTAGAATTCTGAATCCTTCTTGAGCTCTACCAGTATCTAAAAATTACAGGCCAGACACGTGATTTCTCTTTGAATTTCCACTAGGGCTTGGTCTTTTGGAGACACTCATGAAAACACATGTTGACAGCACGGGGTGCAGCACAAAGTCCTGTCATGCACCAGGCGAGAATCCTAATCCTCAGCAGCTGGGCCCTGGTTGGCAACATCCCATGCTCTCTCCATCCTTCCCTGAGTCCCAAAACACTTCCCCTTCCCTGATCACCTCCCGCTCCGGAGGCAGGCACGGAGAACTGGAAGGTGACACCCACCACCTGTGGAGAGGAGCTGGCCAGTCTCCTGCTGGGAACTGCCATTTGAGAGCCTGTCCCTACGTTTAGTGGCATGTAGGATATTGACAGTAAAAATCATCACCCCATGAAACAGGCTCAGCTTCAGTTTTCATTATTTACTTTAACCTTTCAGAAGTAGAGCCTAACATTTGATTTCTCTACACTATGCTTACAAAGCCCAGCAGTGTGCAACCAGCTGCAAAACACAGCTAACTGGTTGAAATTGCAAACAGGAGGTTTCTAGGCTTTCCCTGTACAAGTTGCTACAGCAGGTGACATGTCAGCTTAAAAGAACATCAGCAGACTTGAACAGATTTATTTTTGTAAGGTTTTTTTTCTCCTTCTCCCTGATACCGGAGTGGCATCCACCTGGGCCTTCAGAAGCACACTGTCTTGCTGAAGTCTGTGCTGTTCCAGACTAGCAACTTGAAAAGGGTTAAATACATTAGCCACTCTGTTCAAGAAAGGAACAGGAGTGAAAAATGCAACTCCTTAGACCAACCTATCCTCCGGGCAAAACACTCATATCAATCATTAAGGAAAACAGGGTCTACCTCTTAGAGGATGACAGACGGAAAAAAAATCCCAAACTCCAACTAATATTTATTTGCCAAACAAATTCAAGTGAGTTCTTTGAAAGGGTGACCAAGGAAATAGATGATAGAAAGGTGATGAAAGCAATCTATCTGTATTTCACCCAGGCATTTGATAAGCTGTCACATCAGAAATTGGTGTGGAAACGAGAAGACAGGAACAAGTACTATATTGACATCATTGATTAAAAGCTGGCTGTCAGCCCAAACCAGAAAATGTTAAGTATTTAAGATAACTAGTTAAAAGGTGGAGAGGCAGAGGTCTTGATGCTGGCATGTCCCAAAATCTGGGCTCATCCTGAGATTTTTTTACTATATTTCACATATGATTTCTTAGGATTTATTTTAAAGGAATAAAAAAATAGATGAAGGAAAACCTTAGAAAGAAGAACTTGTAACTTCTGTGACTGCTACTGCAATCAAGAAAAGTCTCTAGACTCCACACATGTATTTATTTTCTCCTTATATGTTTATTTAATAGCATTGTTCTTCCTCACACTGCAGAAGTATTCTCTCTGAAGACTATACAAAGAGACTAGAAAAAGGGGAAAAAAAAATGTATCTTTTGAATTCAGCAAAAATAAAAAACAGGTTCTTGAAAATTTTTTTACTTAGGATCAGGACCATGCTGTAGAAGCTGCACAAAACACTCAGGAGGACAAACAGCAAACTCTCTTTCACTGTAGTAAATGGAAACCCCACACATTGGTCTTAATAAAACGCACACAAACAGATGTTATTCCTGCTCCCTACCCAAAGACTTTCTAAACTAAAGCACAGGTAGGTGGGAACCTCTGGCATGTCTGGAGAATCAGCTGAAATCCAAAGTACAATGTGAAGACAAATATAAAAAATTCAGGACAAACCTGGGATTTGTTCCAATTTGAAACAGAAAGAAATTAAGTGAAGAAGCATGAGACTCTGTTGAGATTCAAACTAAAGGACATGTGTCTACAAAATCTCTTTCACTTCACTCTCTTTGTATATGACTCTCCATTTAATTCTGTGCAATTGCAGCATTTCAGTTTTTAAGAGATGTTCATAATCCAGGATCAGATCTTGTATGACCTGTCAGTTTTTTAATAACATATCTCCAGTTTACGTTCAGACTTCAAGTAAAATGGGAAATCTAAAAAGATTAAAGCAATTGTGACAGTCTAAAGCAAAGAAGTGCCCTTGCCTAAAACAAATATCTTCACTTTTTCCTATCTTATTATTAATAATACATGTATAAAGCATATTAAGAACTACAAAACACAAACATGTCACACTTCTTTCTCTACTGCACTGTTCGAAGTAACTGATGGCTCACGAATAACAGCTTCAAAAGCTGTGTGAGGATACACTTCCCACTACCTCAGCAATACAAAAAGCTTTAATCTAAAGATGATAGATTTACAGAAGTATTACTTAAACATAAAAATGTAATCAATATCCTAAAAGACCCATGTACAATGTAATTTTTTCATGTACCTTTGTACAACTGAAAAGATGGTGGACATGAAAGTTATATATTTCATGTTCACGATACAGAAATTTCCAGATTTGGTCTAGTTCAATATACAGAAGTCATCAGACTATGAAAAATGTGATTTTTTTCCTCTCCCCTACTTTTTCCACCACTGAATATTAGGAATGGTTCTCTACCAGAGTCACGTGGAGCTACTGCAATCTAAACAGATATTATCAGCAGCAACACAAACACTATTTCTGTTTAAAAACAAAGGAGTAACTGTGATAACTCTCCCGTAGTAAAATTGGCAATGTTGGGCAGGTAATGGTATTGATTATATTCCTTGGGTGTTTTGTACTACTGTTATTCAGCTTGCCTTTTCTGTCTGGCAGCAGGGAGAAAGGAGAGAGGCAGCTCTTTCTCATGACCATATCGTGCCCTCATCATCAGTTCATGACAGTCCTGTCAGCCAAGGTGTTGCGTGTACATGATCCTAAATTCCCTAAACTCAGTGCAGTTACAATGACCTACATTTATTGCAGAATTTCTCCAAGAAAGCAGTACCTTCCATCATCCCTCAGCCGTGACAGTGCTTCTTAGTGGGAACAATTTCAAACAACAAAGAAAGAACAACTGCAACTTTTGAAAAATCTAGGTAATACCAGAAATAAAGTAGATTAGACTATTGGCCTGATCTTTCTTGTGTGTGCTTATGATACTTTAGATAAGAATATCAAAGTGTACAAACAAGTAGCTAGTAACTAATAATAATATGAAACAGCTCTGAGTTATTCAGCTTGCTTTCTGGTCCAGAAAGCTGGATGGAGTTGACAAAATGAACACAAAGATTCAGCTCAAATTATTACAAAAGGTCTTCCAGAGAAATTAGTCTTTTGACTTTTCATTCAGGTGTTTCACCTTCCTGTACAAAGTGCATTAGGAGTCTCGTTGTTGATGAAAGGCTTTATGAAAGACAATTAAAAGTAACAATTTAAAAAATAAAGCCTAAGCAAATATTAGACCTGATGAAAAATTTTGAGGTACTTCTTTTTCAAATAATGTGCATCTGTTTTAGAAAAAGATGGCTGAATCTTTTTAGTCCCAGGGCCCTTTAAAATAGATATTTTGTTTGTTTGTTTTTTTTGTTTTTAACCAAGTCATTCCATCCTTAGCTTCTGTTTTGGGTTTATGTATATTTTAGGGTGATTCCAGCGAGTACATCTCTTCTGAAATTTGAATGCTAACCCTAAAAGAATGAATATAAATCCTTCTCCAAAATACAGCAGGACTTTAGAAACAGAATTATGTTGGCCTTAACACATAAAGGTCAGTGCCCATATATGACTCAAAACTTCCAGAACCATCTCTAATCCTGTATTACTTGAAAAGCTTCAAATTTCTAGGCGAATGCATACAAGCACACATTTTTTAAAATGCAGATAACAATGTTTTTATAGATACTTTATGAAAGAGTTCATCCTATAGGACTGAAATTTGCTGTGAGCAGGTTTCCAATTTGATGAGAAAAGGAAAAATCATTCCCCCAAACAGCTAAGGTAGCCACAGGGCAAAACTGTTGTTCTTGAATATTTCTCAAAGCACCAGAGCTTATCTTTGTGTGCGTGCATTTATATTTCTTTGGTGTTATTCACTATAATATCTCAATACTAATACAACATCTGCTCTGTCTGCACTAAGAGATGGGTGGATGTTTCAGGACAAGGACCAAAATCTACCTCGATACTTTTTATAATGCATATTTTAAATATCCCATGTGTTTCCAACATTCTTTTGAGTATCTTACTTGGGATCCTGGCTTAAAGCATTACTGCCTCACCCCCATCTGAATTTTCTGTGTGATGAGTAGTATCATGAATATTTGCAGTAAAATCCTGTAAATTTAATAAAATGTTACAGGTTAAGTTTTAAACTACAGTTATTCATACTTAAGATGCTTCCTTAATACTCTACTCTGCTGCTGTTCTCACCAGTGCCTCAGTAATGTAAGTACATTCGTTTAACATCAACTTGGGAGTTCACTGAGTCTCATTTAAAACCTAGAAACATTGATAGGACTATTTTCATTGACTTCAGCATTCTTGGGATCAGGCCTGTAGAAATTTAGCCATACAATACTGCTTCTAGAAATAATCGCTTATCAGTCCATCTGGAACAGTACTCAAATGCCGAATAAGATAATATCTGTATCTGAAATATCCAATTCCAAAGACACTTTGAATTGATGTGGAAACAGCTGCGTAGCCAGAAACATCCTAGTATACTGACTAAATACTAATCATGTACTGGAAACATACTGTTTTCAGTGAGAATAACACAAATGCAATGCATTAATATTCATGAGTATCACATGTATTATTAGTATAATTAACCCCATTCATATATCCATAGCCATGGGTTTGGACAGGTGGACTACCCATTCCTATGGTGGATGGAAGATCAGCTGGACAGCTGGGTTTGCAGTGTTGTGATCATTAACAAAAATTTCAGCCGGTGGCTGGATACTGGTGGCATCTCCAGAGGTTAAAACTGGGGTCAATACTGTTTATCACTTTCATTAACGTCTGGATGAGGGGACAGAGTCCACCATCAGCAATAGTATCAGTTTCGGGGGACAGGTCAGTTGGTTGGAGATTAGGACTGCTATTCAGAAGGACCCGACAGGCTAGAGAAACAGGCTGATAATAAACTCATGACATTCAAGACAAATGCCAAGTCCTGCACCCAGCATGTAATAACCTCTCGCCACAGCTGAGGTTGGTGGCCAATTGATTACAAAGCAGCTTTGCAGAAAAGGACTTGGGGTTCCTGGTGGACACCAAGTTGAATGTGACTTAACAGGGCACCCTGGAGGGCTGTCAAACATTGGAGCAGGTTTTCTAGAAAGGCTGCAGATATCTCCGTCCTTGGAGATGTTCAGATCTTGACTCTACAAGGCCCTGAGCAATGCCAGGTTGGCATTGCTTTCAGCGGGACCTGGACCAGATGTTCTCCAGAGGTCCCTTACAATTTGTATTATTTTGTGATTCTAGATTTTAACAACCTGCTTGTAAAAATATGGAATAACTACACATTTATACTGAAGATTACAAAAGTATTAGCTCTATTGCATACTACATCTACCTTTCTCCATCTTTTATGAGTGAATAGAGTTGTACTCAAGTATTCTTGTGTAGTGTCACATCCAGTTCAATTTTCATTTCAGAAAATTGTATTTGTCATTCTTAAAGCAAGAAGTAATTTTGGAAGTCTGACACTGCAACAATGAAAGTACAGCATGCCCATAAGCCAGATATTTTCTAGCTAACAAGATATTTGCTAGCGTTTGTTTTATATGATTTTGTGACTACCCTCTGCATAGAGATAGCACACCATTTGTAGCATATGCTCTTTGCTCAGTATGTTTAATAAATAGATTGCCTTCTGTTCATTTGATAACACAAATTTACTTGTCTTAAAAAATGACTTTGCATACCCTAAGAAAATATAACCTTGTAGAATTGGATTTAGTCTATAAAACATGGCATTTTTTTGACAGTATCTTGCAATTAAAGGGCATATCTCTGCGTGTACACAGCTACCCGGAACATAACAGTTTACTGTACTCCTTTCCCCTGCTAACTGCCCTGTCTTCCAGCGTACCTCTCCGTGAAACTCTACTTACCATGTTTTTCTTAAAACTGCTTTTTAGCAGCCCATGGATATTTATTACTTGCAGACTAAATATGTGGCTGTGCTTTAGTTAACCTGAAGCCTTTGAAGAGAAATTAGAGACTGTACTGTGTGGTAGCTTGGAGGCAGCAAAGTTCTTTGCTGTGGAGATATAATGTGTGCTTGTGTTAGTGTCACAGCATCTGTATAAATGTCAAGCTTGTTCTCTGCTGTATGTTGACAATTTTCCAGCTCTGCATGGTATTCCTTCTGTCTGTCACCATGTTCTAGGTGTCATTTTTCCTGCACTTCCTATGGTTTTCCTTTACTTTGTCTCCTTTTGTCTTTCTGACTTGCAGCAGAAAACAACAAATGAATGTAAGCTATTATATGACACAATGAATGTGGCTTCATATTGCCTTCATTTTTGTTTATAGTCGCTGTTGTTTTACCATCACTCGTTCTAATTGTCCTTCATGCAATAAAAACATATTTACTTAAAAAGAGAGTGAGTCTTGATACCTACTAGGAAGTGATGATCCTTTAATACCAGTATCTACCAATTCAGTACAGTACCACCACCCAGCAATTGAATTTCAGACATTACCTGTATCCAAAAAAACCCCAATAAAAATGAATACCAGCTTTTCTCCTAAGTCATAGGATTGAAAGCAGCCATTCTCTGAAGCGCTGCTACTGAAGCTCGCTACTACTGAGCCATTCTCTGAAGCTTTTAATTCTCTGAGCTCTCCTACTTTGGACAACAGTTTTTCTTTAATAAAACTCTATATTAAAAGCCAAATAAAGTGGGCTTTAATTCAGCTACAGTGGTGTTTTTTCCTTGATTCTGAGGAATTATAATGTCTCTGCTGAGAAACAAAGTACCAACCGAGATTAAATTTCACACAGCCGTATTGATAACCATCCTTCAGTGGCCTTCCTTATTTCAATTAGATTTCAAAGGTGCAACAGCAACAAAGTGCTGGCTCTGGATATTCTAAATAGGATATATTTCACTGTACTGATTTTGCAAGCTGATGGAACATTAGGGTTAGTTTATTTGCAATGCAGAGTTCTGAATTTCTCTCTTTCCAGGGTTTATTTTTGCTATAACAGTCATTCAAAAACATCTCATTCACCTGCTGATGGTACATAAGGCAACACATAATTGAGATCACAGCTTTTCTCTCCGAGCACATGTCCAAATTCTGAGGCACATAAAGACTCCAAAGAGAAAAATAACTTAACACATTTGAACATTCAGTTTCTATGGAGACAAATAAAAGTAAAATGTCTAATGTGAGTTCTTATTCAGTCTGATGCCTTACAGATTAGAAGCACTTCACTAAGCCTTAGGGACAGATATTATTCCATAAATAAAATAATAAAAAAGAACCACCCCAAATCCCAAATCCTGTGTTTCCAATATACACTTGTGTATTCTAGTTGTGTAAAAATTACCGCTGGCAGTCAGTTGCTGTTCTTCTATTCCCACCCCACATTACAGCCTTATTGATATACTTGAGGTATAGTTTGTGTCATTTTCAATAGCAAAATCTTTTTGTTGAAACATGAGAAAACTCAAAGCTCAGGACTTCAAGGCTTCTAGCCCTCACTCCAAGCGTTTAGAGAATAATAGCTACCGAGTTAATGGCTACAGGTGCCTGATGCTGCTAGGTCAAAGTAATGAACGTTACATGAACTGTCTGACCTTTTAAGCCAGGATCAGCAAAAAAAGGCCTGAAAAGCACAGCATCATGATTAGAGCTGTAGAAGTACTCGTGAGACTTCTTTCAGGCAGCTGGATACAGAGCCCACTTTTAAAAAGTGCATTTTAAGTGGCACTCTACTCAGTCTTACGGATCATATTTGAAGAGGTGCTGTTCAACAATTATCATCAGCTTTAATGGTGTTTTCTGAATCCTGTGCTTCTGCAAGGCTTATTAGTTAGCCTAATGTCTCAGTCAGCTCTTCCTTCACACAAACTGCAGGTAAAATACAACACGAGGTTATCAGTACTGAGGGTCTCTATAAAGCTTTTTGCAAAAACGCGGGCTCTGACGATTATGTCTGAGCCAACTTCTACTCAACAGCCATGTAAGTTGTCATTAGCACAGCACTGGGCTTCATCTCAGTTCCCGGCAGGGCTTTATTAGCTCCATACTGTATCACACCAATTATGGCTACATGGTTTTTTGGCCTGAAACTTGCTCACGAATGACCAGCTCAGAGCCTGAGCAGAATGAATTCATGCATGACTAAAAATATAGACATATAGAAGAAACATGAGTTAGAGTGCGGAAGCCAGCCTCAGCCTTACTTGATTTTAATACTGTTAAGCCTATTTATCCACCTGAGGATCTGCCAAACATTTTGTGTTAGAAAGGACCATGTATCTGCTCAACTAAAATTTATTACGCACAAAGTTCACAAAAACCATGAAAGAGCAGGGTAAAGCTGGCTTCGATGGGCAGAAGTCCCGTTGCCTGCTGAACTAACTAATCCCATCGCAGAGACGGACCCGAGCCAGATCGTAAGCTTTCCCAAGTGGAGAATAACAGCGGCAAGGTCCCTCGCGCCGGCTGCGGGCAGCCCGCAAGGTCTGTCCCCGTTCGCTCCCAGCTTGCGCTACCATCGCGCGGCTCCGACGGAGCCACCGTGAACTGTTCCTCCTGAGAGTCCGCTCTCCCTTGTGCTGCCCGTGCTCACGATCAACACCGCGTGTGTCTCAGCCTCCCTTACCGGCAACGAGTGTCCATAATGACACTTCAGACGCTGGGTTCTCCCTTAGCAAAGCCTGCATTTTTCCAGCTGAGGACTTGCTATGCTGCAGACGCACCCAAGGAAGTTCTGTACAGACTGACCCCTGTCTTTAAATAGTATAAATGCATACCCATGGCACTGTGTGACGAAGATTTACCGATCAAATAAATACCAATTTAGGGATATCTCTACTCCATATTCCACAGCATTATTGATATTAGTTGTCTGCAACTGCAAGTTCATTACATATGCTGGTAGTCTTATTTACATATGTCTTATTTGTACTTTTAGCATAGAATATTAAGAAGATCTGACTTGTGCAGTCGTGTTGTCCATTGGTCTGGCAGTTGGCAGCTTCCTCACTGAACAACTCCAAACGCAAGGGCCGATTTAAAAGAGAAAAAGAATTCCTAGAGATAATTTGTAAAAATCAGAAAATGAGTAGAGAAATGCACAATAGTGTCTCCACCTGAGGCAGGCAGAAGGCAGCCATGACACCGGGGCTGTCAGAAGCCAAGTGCCCAGCTGGCACACGGGTATTAGCTGGGCAATGCTCACGCAGTTGCAGGGTAGCAACAGCATTGTTACTGTACGGGCTGTTACGTGGGTCAGTAAAGGAACGCTGGGAAGGGGGGGATGAAAAGTCAGACAATGAACACAGTTCATGGGAAACGAGACTTCAGTATTTCCATTTGCCTAAATAGGAACACATTTTGTGCGTGTTATCCTGCTCATCACTTATCTTGATTAATTAAGACTTGCCTGTATACTTAATACATTACCAATTCTCATGAAGAGTAGCTGATAGAAAAAGATCATTTTACTTATCATTCACTAAACACCCCAAAAAGAGATTTATGTTACACAACTAGAATTCTACCAAAATACCAACATACTTCCAAGTACTTTAGAAGTGCTACTTCCTGAACTTTTCTTGCATGGTTATTTGACTCGACAGGAGCAAGATTCAACTGCCTAAATGAATCTTAACTAACAGTGTTGAGTCTGTATGTAGTCAATGTGGAGATATTGGGTGAATAGGGTGCTATTCATCTAATCCTAAAACAGACATCTTAAATAGGTCAGATGAATCATATCCTGAAAGTACTTGCTTCTCTCCATTTACTGTAAAGTGAGTCTGGGGTAACTAGCTTTAACATAACCACCTACAGTGTAAATACTTAGAGTCAGGTGACATGAATGTCACCTTAGAAATTCAAATGTAGAATCAGGTACTTAATGTACAGCTAAATCATGTCAAAGTTCCTACAGGGAAATTCCTTAAAAAGAAAAAAAACCAAACAAACCAGGAAAATCTCATTACACCCCAGCTGAATTTTTCTTTTTTTTTTCCTAGCAGTAAATCCAAAGATTAAATCAGTTTTTCAAAACTTCTTGTTCTGTATCTCCAATACAGAAGAACAACCCCCTGAACAGTTAGGCTAACATGAGAGGCAGACACACTAGTCGCTACTTAGAAGCAGAGGTCTTCCTTGCTCTCTCCTCTTCCAAACTGAGTTCTTCTGCGAGCCCCAAATTTGGCAGCTGACAGCACAACCTGCCACGCCGGTCTGTGGCATACTGGCAAGAAACACCCATAGCCCCTGCCTTCCCCAGTCCTTTGCATTTCCTGCACCTGAGCCTTATCAGTTTTAACCCAGTTCATTTCGCCCCAACTGAACAAGCTGAATAGTCATCTAGGGTTATTTAGCAAGACTTAAAATTATCTTTTAGGAAAAAAAGAAGTGAAACTCTAAGCAAAACAAATATGACAATCAATTTGAGACTGTAGTTACTAACAATAGTCTTTCGTACCCGTGCTGACTATTTCTTACCCTGAACCCTTCCGGGAGGCGACTCGTACACGTAGGGACACTAACTCACCCAGCAAAGCCTTACACCACAATGCCTAACCAGCCTATGGCCCCCAGCTTTGATTCACCATCTGACACATGCCATTGCACGCCCCTGAGACCTGGCCCACCGATCAGCCGGAGCAGTAGCTGCTCAGCGTGGGCTGAGCCTCCCGTATTGCTGAATAGCTGGAAGCTTGGAGGCCAGGGCACAAAAGGTGGGAAGGCCACTGCCCTCCCATTGCTGACACCCCCACACACACAGGTTGTGGTGAGGGTCACATCCAGACCTGCAAACTCAGAAGTGAGAGCTTCCAGCATCCACAGTCCTGCCGCAGGCTATGCTTCTCCACTGCCTAACGTATCGAAATTAGCCTCCAGAGCTGACCTACTTGCTCCAAGGGAGGCCCTGTGAAGTCCCCCAGCCATGCTCATACTTACTTCCATGCCAAGGTCTGGTACTGAAAACATAGACAAACTAGCAATGTCATTTTTGGGGATTCTGAACTTAGTATCAGGGTTTGAGAACAATAAAATTTGCCATAACAATCCAGAAGAAAGTTGTACCAGGTCTGGTCTGGAGCCTCTAAAGATCCATAAAACTTTTCTTTTTCATACTTTTCAGAAATATTAGGAATAGACAGGCTACCATGAAAACAGTTTAAGACAGCAATAGCTTATACTTCTATCTTGTCCTAACATACCCAAAACCTTATCTAGCATTCTTTGCATATCCAGTACTGATGGGAAAACAGATTAGACTTCACCTATGTAACTATAAAAAAATACCTCAAATCTTTTAGCACACCTCTATTTCAAGAAAAAATAATTCACTGTGTTGGGCAAATCGACTAAGATTTTGGTATACATTTGAGAAAGCTCCTGTTTACAAAAAGTACTGTCGTCTCAATAAATAAAAAAGATGCCTTCAAAGACATAAAAAGCTTGAAATGTTCACATCATCATCTCCCTAATTCTTATGGCAGACATGCCTCCTATTGTGTAACATACTGTGTTAGAGAGGTCAGGCAAACTGTATGCAATATTTTAAAGACTAAGCACTAAAATACAGAAGAAGAGGTCAACAAAACACAGACTAGCTGTGATTTTAAACAGTAAAATAAGAACACACTATGTAACTTTTTAGAGTTTATGAGAAGTGGATAGTGTAACATCTATTCAAAGCATGAAGTTCATTAATATCATTAAAATGTGGGACAATCAACAAAGACAGCTATAATCTACCTTGGCAGATGTTAGTGCATCGAGCAAATCTTGACCTGGGAGTCCTGCCACTTTCTTAATTGGAACAATAACTGGGTTTGTTTTAAAGAATGAAAGTTATTCCTCACCTTAAGTGATACAAGCGGATACCAGAAAAATCAGACAGAGCAGAAAGACTGCAGAAGTGACTGGAAAATAGTTGCAGCTGCAGAAAAGTTCCTGGTGACAAAACTTACTTAATGGAAAGGAATCAGATCATGCAAGGAAAGATGTTTATGAGGCCATGTGGGAAGGGCTTTAAAGCTTTTCTTTTAAAAATACGTCAGGGTATTCTGAGTGAGATCTTGAATATCTCTCCAGAAAGCTCCGTAGGCATTAGAGAGTGAGGATGAATAGGGTTATCCTCCTGGTGCATGGGGGAGAGAAATAGCAGAGCAGTGTATCAATATCTCAGCCACTGTAAAGTGTCATGGCTCAATTATCTCAAAGGCGCTACAATAACGTATACCAGGGGAAGAACTACCCCGCAGTTCTGTGCAGGCCCTAACAGGGAAAACTCTGCTATGTGATGGCCACAGAAGAAACAAATGCAATAGTCAGAATGAGAGAATATCTCCGTACAAGTACAGACTGTTGCTCAGGGTTATCTGTATGGGCTGTGCTTACATGTTATGCTGGTTTTGGCTGGGATACAGTTAATTTTCTTCATAGTAGCTGGTATGGGGCTGTGTTTTGGATTTGTGCTGGAAGCAGTGTTGATAACACAGGGATGTTTCTGTTATTGCTGAGCAGCGCTCACACAGAGCCAAGGGCTTTTCTGCTCCTCACCCCACCAGTGAGGAGGCTGGGGGGGCACAAGGAGTTGGGAGGGGACACAGCCGGGACAGCTGACCCCAACTGACCCAAGGGATATTCCAGACCATAGGACGTCATGCTCAGCATGTAAAGCAGGGGAAAGAAGAAGGAAGGGGGGACGTTCGGAGTGATGGCGTTTGTCTTCCCAAGTAATGGTTATGTGTGGTGGGGCCCTGCTTTCCTGGAGATGGCTGAACACCTGCCTGCCCATGGGAAGTGGGGAATGGATTCCTGGGTTTGCTTTGCTTGCGTGCATAGCTTTTCTTTACCTATTAAACTGTCTTTATGTCAACCCACAGGTTTTCTCACTTTTACTCTTCCGAGTCTGTCCCCCATCCCACTGGTGAGGAGCGAGCAAATGGCTGCATGGGGCTTCGTTGCTGGCTGGGGTTAAACCACGACACGTGTAAATAAAATGGGCCTGGGCCATCACACTGGCCTTCAGGCAGGCTGACACTACACAGCTCTTGCTTGTACCACCGAAATCACTTCACCCGCTCTTCCACTTCCACAAATAAGACGCCTGCATCAAAACTGTCTTTTGGGAAAGGTGCATGGCCAACCTTAGTTCTTGGTACATGCCCGGGCACATGCGCAAGGAGTGTGCTGGCACTTGGATGGCCACATGCCAGTGGGGGCACTCAGAGCCCAGCCCACTTCGGTTTACTATGGCAGACGCAGTCACGGGCACTGGTCAGGATGGTTCACTGAACTGGTACGCACGGGATTCAGATCGGATGTGTACAAAAGGGATGACCCGGTCCTACAATAGGAGAGGTTGGATAATTACACCTACAAGGAGGAAAGGAAGGTTTGATCAAAGAAAAGAGAGAGGAAAACCAGTTTTTACTACTACATATCTTTCCTGCTGGTACAGTAACAAAGATTCTAGCAATGACCCACAAATGCTTGACAGCATACTGTGCAAGTCTTGTGTCAGAGGATGCCTCACTTGCCCAAGGAATGCACTTGTTCTGGGATTTCTTTGAGATGAAGACAATACAAGTGAACCTAGAAGACAAATTATCAAGGCAAATGGAAGCTGAAGAGTTTAAAGAAGATAACCACTCTGTTTAATGAGGTTATTCCATGTTATAAGATGACTGAAAAATAGTATCCTTTTTAAGGGGAAAATTCTTCCTATATTTAAATCTTAAATGCGTTAGTGAGTGCATCTCCATATTCATAAAGAATTGCTTTCTTCTCATATTATTTATCTAATTTACTTGGATCACATGCTTAACATAAATACAGTGTTCCAGGGAAAATATCTTTTGCTTGGCTTGTTTCTGGTCTCTTGCAGATAGATAATCCTCTGTTTATTTGGCAACTACTTAATTTGATAAAATAATATAATGGGGAAAATATGACTTCCAAATTCTAATTTCTGATTTCAAGACAAATATAGCACTTTTTTATTGAGTAAGAAATGAACAGTTACAGTGGGTCCATCTTAAATGGTGTGGAAAGTGTGTTACGAGAATGCAGGTAATTCTCTGCAGGGAAAAAACCAAATGTTTGGCTGGATTCAGTGAGAATGTTTTATAAGATATAATAGGAAATCAGGTTTTGGTTAAAACTCATGAGGGCTTGGGCTACACTTCTGAACCCTATTTTAATATTGATTATTTTTGGTTACGTCTCAACTTAAAACAAAAAATTATATAAAGAGGATACCAAAAGGAGGCAGGTAGTCTTAATTGCAACATTCAGAAATAAACAATGTTTGCTTAGACTGATTTGCGTTTTCCTGTAATTGCACTTATTTAAACCATTGGTAAATGGGGATATAAATCAGATTTAAAGGTGAATATCTTCCTGATTACGTTGCAATTCAAAAATTGCTCAGTTAATGATTATGAAAGATATTTCTATGGAATGGTGTATTATTTCAGCATTTGCTCCTGGGGATTACTGCCCGATACTGTCATTAAAACAAAGCAAATACCTGATGGTGGATGAAGTATAAACATTGCTCTATTAGAGTAAGATGTCATAAGAATTGTAGCTCAAGCGCTTACATAAAAAACTTGTGAGCTACCGTTCCCATAGCAACAGGCAACATAATTTAGCTAACATAGCTGCTTTCCATTCTAGGGACTTCATTGTCATTGCGGTTTACAAAATACAAAAGTACTTCTTCTAAGACTCTGACACGGTAAACAGACAAAACATTGGAAACATGTTGAGGAAGGAATAGCTTTCATTTCAGATGCAGTCTTCTTTCTCTTCTCACCTGTGTTTTATGGGGTTCTCTACCATCCTCAACCCACCATGTACTACTAATTTAGCTCTCCTTACGGTGCAGGAGATCCAGTGAAAGACACCTGAAACTGGCCTGCCTCTATGTTAGTCTTCCTTTCGGGAATGTGCAGAAGCAGTTTCTTTGCTGGCAGATTCCCTCTTTCTCTCCTTCCTCCCCTCAGTTGCCAGAATAAGATTCACTTCAATGCAGAGAGTCAGCACAACATATCTGGGGCACCTGTTAAATCTCATATTGAGCCTACATACAGTTACTAATTTAACACACTGCTGACACATTCCCATAGCCCTAAGTCTTTTGCTTCCCCAATGGTTCTATGAATCCTGTTATCAACCTGAATAGTTTCAAAGTGCTTTTTTAAAACATCTGGCTCCATAGTTTTCAATTTTAAAAAAAAGTCTGTGAAAAAGTTTTAAAATAAGAACTTAAAGAGACACCAGATCTAATATTCTCACTAAAGGTACTCTGAAATTTCACACTTGAGTAGCTGTGGTCTAAATGGAAAGATCAGGGGGAGCACCATCAATTTGTATCTACTGGAAGCTTAGGATTGCCAGCCTGCAATCCTTGCCTTGCAAAGAATAATGTCTCTCACTATTTTCTCAGTGAGGCTGGAAGAATTCCTTCTGGAGAGAGATCTAATTGATGTCAGCAAGTGAATCACCACCTGTCCATGGGTAACGGATGCTTTTGAAAGCAAGCTGTATTGGCCACCGCATTTGATGGACTCCGTAATGAAGTGGTGGCTTTGTCTCTGAAGTTCTTCTGTGCTGAGCCCCTGACGGGGACCCTAAGGCACTCATCACGGATCTTCCTTCCTGAACAAATATATGGAAGGTAAAAACACTAAGCTGCTAACTTCACAGCTTGAGAATTAATTATGCATGATATTAGGATGCAGATAATTTATCTGACTTTGAAGGTATTTTCTCATTTTGGCGAGCTGAAAAGTGCACCAAAGACAGGAACTGACACAGGCAGCTGGAAAAGTGGCTGTGGTGCTGAAGTACAATCACCTGTCCTGTGGGTAGGGAACATGAAAATTTGACACTGGCAGTTCAGGGATCAATGTGTGAGATGCAATATATGCCACTCAAGAACTTCACCTAAAAAACATGTAAAAAGTAAAGATGGCAGCTAGCTATCTTTTTCCAACTACAATGCAACATTTGCCTTTTTCCAGACAAAGATGCTATGACACAGAGGAATAATCCTCTACTTTTGCATCCATTGAAACAAACATACAGAACCTGCCTATTATTTCATTCGTACCAGCTAAGTATGTATGATCTAGCACTTTGATGAAGGCTTAAGTGTTCAGTATCTTTGTCGGTGACACGGACAGTGGGATTGAGTGCACCCTCAGCAAGTTTGCCAGCGACACCAAGCTGTGTGGTGCGGTCGACACACTGGAGGGAAGGGATGCCATCCAGAGGGACCTGGACAGGCTTGAGAGGTGGGCCCGTGCAAACCTCATGAAGTTCAACAAGGCCAAGTGCAAGGTCCTGCACATGGGTCGGGGCAATCCCAAGCACAAATACAGGCTGGGCAATGAGTGGATTGAGAGCAGCCCTGAGGAGAAGGACTTGGGGGTGTTGGTTGACGAGAAGCTCAACATGACCTGGCAATGTGCACTTGCAGCCCAGAAGCCAACCATATCCTGGGCTGCATCAAAAGAAGCGTGACCAGCAGGTCGAGGGAGGTGATTCTCCCCCTCTACTCCGCTCTCATGAGACCCCACCTGCAGTACTGCGTTCAGCTCTGGGGCCCCCAGCATAAGAAGGACATGGACCTGTTGGAGCGAGTCCAGAGGAGGGCCACAGAGATGATCAGAGGGCTGGAGCACCTCTCCTTTGAAGACAGGCTGAGAGAGTTGGGGTTGTTCAGCCTGGAGAAGAGCAGGCTCTGGGGAGACCTTCCAGAAGCCTTCCAGTACCTGAAGAGGGCCTACAGGAAAGCTGGAGAGGGACTTTTCACAAGGGCATGTAGTGATAGGGCAAAGGGTAATGGCTTTAAAGTGAAAGAGGGTAGATTTAGATTAGATGTAAGCAAGAAGTTCTTCACTCTGAGGGTGGTGAGGCACTGGAACAGGTTGCCCAGAGAGGCTGTGGATGCCCCATCCCTGGCAGTGTTCAGGCCAGGTTGGATGGGGCTTTGAGCAACCTGGGCTAGTGGAAGGTGTCCCTGCCCGTGGCAGGGGGGTTGGAACTAGATGATCTTTAATGTCCCTTCCAACCCAAACCATTAGCCTTTATTGTCCTACAGGATAAATTCTGCAGTCCACTCTCAGAGACTCCATTGCAGCAATTTCCAGTTCTTGACCTGCGAGGCAGGTTGAGTGTGCCTGCCAAACTGGAAAGTATAATTACTATCCTGTATCTGCAAAAATTGATTGAGTGTCAACCAACAGGACTGTAAAAAGTCATCTCCATATTAACCAACAGTGCCTAGTCTTCCATTAAAATCAAACACATATACCCACAAGTCACTGATCTTGACAGATAAGTCTGACACTACCACATCCAAAATTTCTCGTTATAGGAATCACAACCATATTTAGCCAGAGGTAGAGATAGCTATGGAAAACACTAGCTGCTATCGTCTCTGATCCTTATGATCACTTCCTGGGCTGAGATCTGGATCAGGAAACAGTTCTAGAACTACATCAAAAATAAAATTTAAATTTTATCATCAAGTTCATTTTGAAATTGTAAAGACTGTATGGCATTTTAACTTTGAGTAGTGTTAGTTAATATTTTCAGAAGAATACATTTATGTAGCAGTCTGATTTGTTCGTGTTAAAAATCTTGTAACAGCAGTGAAATACCTGACTTGTCATCTATGCAATACTTTAAACTTCTGTGCAGATTTTGTTGGCTTGTAGAGAATTATCTGAACATCTATTCTCCTTCACATAGCTTTCATAAGTCACAACTGAGACTGTTCATTTCAAAAGAAGTAAAATCTTTAAGGTCGGAAATAAATATAAATTTCAAAAATATAATTAGAAATTTAAACAATATTCTGAGGTGATATTGTTTTAGGGAAAATAATCTTTGAGAAAGCACTATTTAAAAAATCATTTAGAACTACAATATAGAACTATGATTTTAAAATCTTCCTTATTGCATACAAAAAGAACTAAAATTCATAAAGAAGTGCTGCTCGATCACTTAATTTGCCATTGAGGATCGTAATGGTCATGATTCATATTGTGCCCTGGAAAACAGATACATGTCATAGAAAAATACGTACTAATACTAACTACTTATGTTGTAAAATGCTGTGGGTGTAACCTTCAGCTGCTACGAGCTGGCCTAAACATGTAAACTGAGTAGCAGCACTGGACAGTATGTAATCACAGTAAGTAGAAACCTCCTCAATGCAGTATTTCATACTTGTCTATTTTAAGCAGCTACCACCTAAACATTTAAAAGCATTTTTGATATTTAGCTGTGAAAAAGGCTACATTTAATCCATGTTATAAAAATGAGGAGATTACAGGAGAGGTTTTAAGTGAGGCAGCAAAGTTTGCAAGAAGTCAAGCTTTAACATGTGATTGTCAGACTTCTATCTCAAACTTAAGACAATTCTTTTTACTTCCTGACAGCATTATAGAGAAAACAGTCAGCTTCTTTTCAAACAAATGTAGGATCTAGTGCAAAATAAGGATAAGATGGCTTTTAATAGTAACTACACTGGAAAGCTCAATAGCTATACACAATACTTCATAGATATGTCAGAATCTATAAAAACTCCACACTTTGGCAGATTAATGTCAAATTTATGTCTTGAGCCAACATGGTCGTCCTCTTTTCAATTCAAAATCTAAATTATCCTCCTTAAGGATTTGCCTTTGGCTGTAATTCCAATTTAATATCTTTCTTCATATGAGTTCTTGTGGACTATAGAATTAGTTTAAAACATCTGAATGTATTTCTTTTAGGAGACTTTAACATTTCAGAGTCTTCATTTGGCCTGTTTCTCTTAATATTATGAAGTGCTGGGGCTATTTAAGATGTTCTGCAGCGTAATAGGTTCAAAATAATTTCCAGCAGCATCACAGGCTAAACATAGAGCAAGAATAGTTGAACGACAGTTTAGAAAAATCGCTGCCTTAATAGAACGTTCGGGATAATTTGACAAACCCAATATCATAATTACTGTTGCCCTTGCAGCTCTCAAATAATTATGTTTCAGATTTTTCTAAGAAGAAATGTTTAATTAAAGAAGAATCAAGCCATGAACTCATGTATTTGCAAATCAGAGATACATCATGTAGCTCTGCAGAATCTAGTAGAGTCCAAATTTTTTTAATTTTATTTCCTTTTAATTCTGTTTGGTGGTAATGAATTAGGTATGTAATTACTCTGATTCATCCTGTACCCTTAACATGAAGTACCCCAGAGCACTTAAAACCAATAATTAATAAAATATCAGAGAAAGAATGAATTAAATGCACAACTAAAAATTAATCCTTAACCTGATATTAAACATGATCAAGAATTGTGCAGAACTCAGAGAGACATTGTATAACTTCTATTGCACAAATCTTTAAGAAATGACTAGTAGTACCTGTACCTCTATATCAATGGCTTTTTATACAGTTCTTGTCAAACAACTATAAATCATAGTGAAGAACCAAAGAAATTAGACCAAGTAATCCTAAAGAGTAAAATAAACCCATGTGGCAAAGCACCAGCATCATATGCCTCTGTGAAACTCCTAATTTCAAAGGAGTATATAGCTTCTTCTAATTCTAAAATTACCTTATCTTCAAGAAAAGTTCGTACCCCTTTCATTTTTCTTTTTTTTTGCATCTATTTAAGTAGAAAACAAACAGGTGGAATTGGGGATACAGAAATAAATATTTAAATACAGGAATTAAATTCACACAACTGTCAAGTTCCTGCATGATTAGTCACTTTTGTCTGTTTTGCCATCTTTGTTACTCCATGACTAAGTCTACACTCTGGAGCAGGGATACGACACCACGCCGCGCACGTCCCAGCTCAGCTTCCTCAGTGCACACGCCATCTGCACCCCGACCCCAGGAAACATTTGCTCAGTGACATGCAATCCTCATTGCTCAATCACCCAAAAGAGGCAGGCTCCAGAGCAACCCAGATAGGAAACTCATGAGCTGTTTTGGACCAGAGGCTTGAAAGAGCTCGGAAATAAAAGAATTCACAAAATCAATTTCAATCAATTTGAAATAATTTTTTAATCTTTCACCCCCCTCCCAGTGCAAATTCCCATATCAGACTTTTCACTTTGGTACATAATGCTTGGTTTTCTACCTGCAGGTTCATCTGGCAGCCTGATATTTTGAACAGCAGGACTATGCACAGTGAAATCCTAACCAAGACTCTAAAGGCAACAGAAGTATAGTGTACACACAAGCTTTCTCCTCGCAGTTTTTACTTGAGACAAAAAAGTCAAGGGGCAGACACAGAACTGTAAGAAATTACCAGAGCTAAAAAAGTTACGAAGCCAGATAAGACCTATACCAGATGAAGTGTAATAGATGAAAGAAGGCTTATTTCTTCTTTATGATTCTGTCCATTGAATTTTACAGAACAGGAAGCACAAAGAGAGCTCAACTGTGAGTGACTTTTTTGTTTTGTTTTGTTTACTAGCTCATCATACTACACCACCACCACCACCCCGATTTAATGCCTTTTATTTTATGTTTTGTTTTGGTTTGTTTGGGATTTTTTTAATCAAGCTTGTATTCAGCCTAAGCTGAAATATCTTGCTCTTTTTGAACTTGGTGTAAATAAAAAATAATGTCACTAAAATTCAGTAGAAAGGTTAGGAAAAAAAAAAATATTCATTTAGCCAGGCTCCAATTCACTGGGCAGGCATTTCCCTTGATAATACCAAGAGGATAGCTAGCCAAAAACATCTGTGAAATAATAATTTCTCCAAATTTGTTCTTTAAAGATGTCAACTCTAATCAAATAACATTGAACTTTGATATTCTGTTGTTGATACTCTTGGACTAATTTCCACTGAGTGTTATTTATTCTAAAACATCCATTCTTCATTAATATTCTACACAACCTTACACATGCTTTGGGCAAAGGCAGAAAAAAAGGATAAAGATGAGACTTTCTGTGCTTCTGACTCAATGCTACAGTAACTGCAAATAATATGGCTGAGCAGACACTTTCAGATAAACTTTGATTTCAGCCACAAAGCCCCAGTACTGGTGTAATGAACGAAATGTCCATTTAACTTTTAGACCTAGCAGATCTGTGAATAGGAAAGTACACAGTTCAGTAGGCTATTAACTAACCTGTGAAGTGATGCTTATTATATGGACAAAGTGTTATTTCTTCTGGAAAATGAGCGGGTCACCAACCAACTACCTTGATCAGATACACCCAGGAATTAGAATGGATATTTTGTGTTCACATTTGATTAGCATTTGAGACCCTCTTTCTCTAAACACTTCCCACAGGACTGCACGTGCCAACTTCCTACCACAGCTCGAGCTATTATACAAAGACCTGAGAATGCTCATTCCACTTAGCTCTGTCTTAGGTCTGCCGACAGTGCTGAAGACGGCAGTCTTTTCCCTCGACTATTAAATGACTTTCAGAAACAAAAAAAAAGAAACGTTTTGAAGCTGAAATCTAGCAATACATCGCCCACAATAGGAACTGTTAGAATAAATAACCAGCCACAGCTTTGTCCCTGAGGTATTTCGTAAAACCTCAAGCCTATTTAGATGAATTGCAACAAAACAGTATTCATCATTAACACAATGAAAAACAGAGTCTGTGGATCTTACTGAAGAGTTTGGATACTTTGGGGAGCTAGTAAGGAAAGGAGAAAACACTCCATGCTAAAGCAGAATTAAAAGAAAATTCAACAGAGAGGCAGAAGGTACTTTTGGATTATTCACTGTAGATTCCTAACTCAGGTGGCACCTAATTAATACCTATGGGATCCAGAACAGGAATTCACAGGCACGCTTCATAGCCACTGGAAAGCAAACCAGACAACTGCTATTAACTGCCCTCTCCATGGAGCTCCTATGTGTTAAAGGCACATTCTTAATCTTCTGAGTGAATACAAGATAGTAGGTACAGGGATGCAGTCTGAGGGATGTGTTTGAATGGGGCATTAACTCAGTGTACCAATAAGTACCTCGGTCCCTTTGCAATTCCAAGGGCATGAGATCACAAGTAACAGAACCGAAACACCTCCCCCCCCCCCTGCTTTTTTTTTTTTAATAACAACCGTTGCTGCCTCAGTCTACAAGGGGACCTGGGATAGAGCCATTCACCACCTCTGGGCTATTGCACAGAAAAGGAAAGCAAGGAATGCAAGAGCTATGCTGCTACAGACATAACTTGAGTGAGGAGTCCACTCCTAAGGACACTCCCCCGGGAGTCAGGGATCCCTCGGTTTGGCCTTTATATTCACTGTAGTTTTATGCACATATCCAAAGACTGTAATACAAAATAAATAGCTTATCCTTCAAGTAAGAACTAGAGTCCAAAACTCCATCTCTTCCTCACTACGCAGGAAAAAAATGTTATAAGGAAAGCAAATAATTGCTTTGGACAAGCTACTGCAACAGTTTGGACAAGCTACTGCCACTAAAATGTATTTTAAAGCAAACAAAGAGAAGACTGGGAACATATGGGAACAAAGGACTTAGACCTGCAGCACAGGAGATTTTGTTCTGTGAGGTAAAGACCCAAGGAAGGGTTTAAATTTATTATAATCTGGCCAGTTTTGTGGCACACTTATCTGTCAGATAGAAAACCATAATCCTGCAACCCAGATCTCTCAAGGTTCTGCCATGAAGGCACAGGTGGGATTATAAGGAATGTAATTATCTGAGTAAATAAGAGTAGCTTGGTTAAGAACACTGAGAAAAAGCCTTTGGTGACAGGGACTGCCAGCACCACATTTTCTGTTTAGCAGGTTCCTGAAAGTTAGGAGGAAATTTCATAACCTTACATGTTTTGAAGTCTCTGGCCTTCGTTTCATCCTGCTCCCTAGAGACACATGCTGGCTAATCCTCCTCTCTCTTTGGAATAACGATCACCCAAAAGTACGTGCCCACCCAGGTACGAGGAGATTGGAAGAAGCTAGATTTCATGTGCTGCTGTAAGAGACATACCTTTCCACCTCTAATCTCATGTTAGGCACATCAAACCAGGGGAAAACCATACATTCCTATTCTGCTAGCTAAATTTCAGGATCACCACTTGGATTGCTTGACACAGACAATCACCGCAACCTGAGCTGGCAGTTCTGAACTATAGCTAAATGCCTAAAAAGGGGGAGTGAGAAAGGAGGTATTATGTACAAATAAGAAATTACTTTGCTTCTATATACAGCATTTTCAAAATTTCTACATTAATATATTCTCTGTAGTTCTCATAGATTTTGAAAAAATGGAGCAAGTTCCTAGGACAGCTGTCAGAAAACCAGTCTTACAGTGTGAGCCTTAAAGAGTACAACATATCCAATTTACCAGAACAGAAGTTGAAAGGTGCCTTGACTACTATATATAAATTTTTAGTAGTCATAGGGGTGTTAAAATTGTGATAGTCTAAAGATATGGAAGATGCAAGGTTTGCAGATCAAGGCAATAACTTCATTAGGCCAGATGGCACAGCCAGAAAAGGTGCACAAGCTTCTGTGCGCATAGGCTTTTCAACAGGTCACTGCAAATAAGCAGTTCTTCATAGACATTGTCAGAAAACATATCTGAAAAAGGGAGACTTTTCAGTCTTACTGACAAAGGCATAGCAAAAGGAAGACTGGCAGCTGAAATGAGACAAATTCAACCTTTCCACAACATTGCAATTTCCTAGCACTAAGGGTAATTAAATATTGGAACGGCTTACCAGGGGAGCTGGTGGACTCGCCATTGCTTGGAGCTTTAGGACGAGATTAGATATCATTGTAAAAGAGATGCTTTAATCCAGCTTCTGGAAGTTCTCAACATGCCCATAACACTTGCAGCTCTGCATTAAGACAATGACTATAATCAAATCTCATACTTTAGGGTTTCAGCTGATCAACTGCAAGGGTTATAAAGAATTTCTTTTTCCTTTCACATAAAAACCAGACAGATACTTTGGTGTGGTTTATATCCTGATCTGTCTCTGAAGTAGCAGAGATTGCCCACATCTACAGAAAACACAGGGGCAGCTGATGCAGTGGCCAGCAGTGACAGGGAAAGTCTTCTTTCTTAGCCTGAAATTCACCAAGCAGTCCCATCCTAATGTGAGCTCACTTTGCATTTGAAGCCATCTGGATGCAAACCACCTCTGACCTGGGAACGGTGTGATTAGGTGGGTGCCAAACCAGGTTTGATCTGCATGCCCAGCTAAGGGCCTGGCATTAGCGCCCACTCAGCCTTGCACTAACACAGCGATGTGGCTTTTGGAAAGGAGCCCTTTCATGCTCTGCTGCTGCAGAGCACTGGCAAAGGGTCAAATGAAAAAGGATTGGATCACCTATACCCTTAGAGGTCTTGTTAATGAATCTTGCTGGATTGGCTCAAAGGCAGTGCATTGCCCAAGGTGAGATAAATAGAAATCTCAGCTGAGTTTGGTTTGTGTTTGTTCAGTGTGAGATCCAAATCACCTGTTAATACACTGAGATCACCTGGACATATCTCATCTAGTTAACTAATTGCTAATGAAGAAGTGTAAGTAACACCGTGATCTTCTCTGTCTACTGAAAATTAATGTGCTTTAGCCTAACTAGATTTATCACATTTACACACAGGTATCAGGATGGATTTAGTGTTCTGTGTTTTCCAGTATAACTAGATACATAAGCATCCCTTTTGGTGTTTAATTTAGCTAATCTGTAACTATACAATCTGCACTATTTTAGCAGAATACTGTCATGACTTAATTATTAAATGCAAGTAAAACTGAAGACAAGACAGGACATTCTGCTGCTTTTACAGTTTTGTGTGAAAGGCGTATGTCTCAACTGTCAAATAAAGCATAAAATGAGAAATGGTTCCTCTAGCAGTTTCTGTGAGCTGCACAGTGGCATGTCCATACTGTGAGCCTCCAAATAAAGACCTATTTAAATCAAGTCCACGTTTCCAGGCTTTTGTTCTTCCCAGCTACCTATACTATTCTCCTACATCCCTTTGACAGTGAGCTAGATTCAAAGATATTTCTGCCTGTGCTAAATAATGGGCCATTTGATGGGAGTTGTGCACAGCTACACCTGAAATGTAAAGCAGGCATATAATTCACCTGTCCTGCAATTCAGGACATTTTCCATGCAGAATAAGGATGATTTCTTTTTACCATAATTCTGAAGCATACACATAAATATGAGGGTCTGTTGTCAGTATTGGTCATTATCATTACGTTAAGATTGTCATATTTCAAAGCAAGAAAGGGGCACACCGTGATAGCACTATCTAGTAACACAAAATACTCATGTAAAAACAAAAGCAGACTCAATTTTTAAAAAGGAGGAAAAAAAAAAGATACACTGATACGGCTTGTCTCAATGTCTATCTTGGTGATACATGCATATATTTGACAGCAATCGTGAAGATCATATTTACAAGATGGCCCTATTAAGCAGTGCATTACTGCATGAGTATCCTTACTCAAACCAAATCAGACTACTTGGAATAAGAATCTCCTCATCTGGGACGAAAAAGGCAAAATCTGCACTTACAGTCTTCTGACTTCTCAAACAGACATCGCTTGGTCTGCTGCTGCATTTGAGTACAAATAGCTCTGACAGACTCTGTACCCGGATCTGCTCCACACTGCACACAAATTTCATGATAATGAACTTCTAATCTTTTTTTGATCATTTGTTCTACTGAGATTTTTATAGCATACCTAACACCCACAATGCAGGAATGGTTGGAAAACCTCAAATGAATCTACTGTCCCATGTTTATTAAAGAAAACTCTTTTAAACAAAAACTGAAAGAGGAATATTATATTATGCAATAGACACATTAGAAGCCAATTACATGATAAAGACTAATATTGTTCTAATGATAAATATCATCACAAATTTTGACAAAATCTCTTTGGGATGCAATACTATGCCTTAGTTTTCATAACCTGTTCATTTGAAGGACTATTCAAGAGAATTTTGAGTACAGGAAGCGTCTGCACATTTGCAGCAGAGATTTACCTTATCTCACAGAGTGCTCATTTATATTCCTCCTACGCCAAAATTTTTACCTGAGTAACACAGAAGTTCACGTGATCTCTGAGCATCAAATTCTCTGCTCTTGTATTTCTGCTAAAAAATTCACAACTCAAAATGTTTGAATTGTTAAGTAATTATAGTTGTAAGATTCTAAAATGTTTAATTGAGTAGACTATTTTTAAAGTTAATTTCCACGCAGCATAAAAAATGGATGTGTACAGTAGAATTCAGAGAATTAACATAATTGTGTTCTCATCCTTTCTTGATTCTCTACTGAAAATTATTTTCTTACTGTTCAAAACCTGTTTCCTATACATTTCTAGTAAGAGAACTGGAAACTCAGTCTTGTATTTCTTGAATCTTAGCTTTCCTTAAACACTACCAGGTGGGTTTTTTTCTTCCTTACAGAATCATGTGCAAGTTTGAATTAACTTAAAATCTTTTCATTAGGACTTGGTATTTTGGATTAATGCTTCTCCCCCCTGGGTTTGTTTAATATTAAAGATACTACAGTTAACATTTAAAGCAGATTTTCAATCTATTCTTTAAACTAGTGCATGTAATAGCTACCTCTTCTTCATTTATCTGAAATTTTAAAAAACCCTAACAGTATAATTTTGACATGTAATGAAATGCTGTCAGAAGCACACCAATTAAATTTTACACCACCACCACCCCCCCGCAAAAGAAAAGTCAATAAACTCAGTATAAAACAAACAAATAACATAATCTAATCTAACTGTTCACTTTACCTGGAAATGCATGCCCTGTTAGAGAATCCAAATCTGAAATTAAAACAATGAAAAAATAATCTTTAACACTAATTTAATATTAAAAAACAAAAAAATCAAAAACAAACCTGGCACCAAATATCACATTATCACCAACATCAAATTTTAATCATATATATGAAAAGCAAAACCAGAACACTTAGCATTACATTATGGAATTTTTCCTCTCCATAGTTTTGTAAAGATGTAAAATAGGATCTAAAGATTAAACTCTTGAACAATATGAGAAGCTAATTTACTTTACTGTTTAAGACAGACATACCACAATTAAATAGGAATTTTACAATACTTTTTAATGAACCTCTTCTTTCAGAAGCTTATATCTTGAGTATAAGCATTTGTTCTGAGGTCGTACATAAGAACAATAATTAGAAATCTGCAGAATGGTTTTTAGATTATACCATTTCAAAAATACTTTCTTTCTTGTTCATAACAAATAACAGGCCTAATTTTTTCTATCCTACTGCTCATTCTTTCATGTTTTTTTCAAAAATTAGCTGTTTTAAAAAAGAGAAGAGAGCTGGAACTATTCCTGCTGACACCAAAAAGCATAAATTAGGGCTTCACTGGTCGACTCCCATCTGAAGAGAGAGCAGGAAGGTGCACCAGTGGCACTGGTGGCACTAGAATGACCCCTCCCCAACTTGCACTGGGACCAGAATTCAGAATTTCATCTTTGAATTGCTTTGCCCCACTTTTGGAAATTCCTTGTTCTTAATAGAGACATATTTAGTAACTTTGAGGAGTTATACTCATAGATTCATTTGTAAATCTATAGCCAGAACTAAAAGAGTAGTTAGCTCTCATAAAGTATGGTCACAATATCAGCTAGGATTGCTATTGCGTTGCCAAAGTGTAAGGCTAATTCTCAGACATACATGTCCAAAAAAACCCCCTTTGTGGGTAGCGTTCTCTCATGCAAGACAGTGATGTGAGCACATTTGGAAAACAAGCCCCTTTGCTAGGAGCAGTCCACCAGTTCCCAATTAGGTCACCAAGATAGCATGTGCGACCCTCAGATTGTCCTCCTTCCCGTCATATCACAAGTGGGATGGCAGAGGAATGCAGTAGCTATGTTCTCTTGGAAAAGCACAACAGGCAGATTATGGCTGACCAATTTACCCTAATATGGGTACACATGAGCTCACCTGGCATTTATAGGAATTGAATGTATTTCTTGGCAGTGCGTGGAAAAGCGTAGCTGGGCGATCCAGGCACTTTGTTAGAAACTTCTAGTACCATTTTTAAATTACTTCATCTTAAAAAAAGATTTTGTTTGCTAATTGCAGCCATCAACAGATACAAGATTCTAGGTTAATGGTTTAGGCCACAGAAATCCTGAACTTCTTGTAAATACAGTAACTGATTCTAAAAATTATTGGGAATATATTTACCAGTGAACTCCTGGATATACAATTTCTCCTACTGACAGCAGGAAAGTGTGCTTGGCTTTAATAGAATCATAGAATGGTTTGGGTTGGAAGGGACCTTAAAGATGATCTAGTTCCAACCCCCCTGCCATGGGCAGGGACACCTTCCACTAGCCCAGGTTGCTCCAAGCCCCATCCAACCTGGCCTGAACACTGCCAGGGATGGGGCAGCCACAGCCTCTCTGGGCAACCTGTTCCAGTGTCTCGCCACCCTCACAGGGAAGAACTTCTGCCTTCCATCTAATCTAACTACATGCCCTTGTGAAAAATCCCTCTCCAGCTTTCTTATAAGCCCCTTTTAAGTACTGAAAGGCCACTATAAGATCTCCCCGGAGCCTTCTCTTCTCCAGGCTGAACAACCCCAACTCTCTCAGCCTGTCTTCATAGGAGAGGTGCTCCAGCCCTCTGATCACGTCTGTTGCCCTCGTCTGGAGTTGATCCAACAGGTCCATGTCCTTCTTATGCTGGGGGCCCCAGAGCTGAACGCAGTACTGCAGGTGGGGTCTCATGAGAGCAGAGCAGAGAGGGAGAATCACCTCCCTTGACCTGCTGGTCACGCTTCTTTTGATGCAGCCCAGGATATGGTTGGTTTTCTGGGCTGCAAACGCACATTGCCAGGTCGTGGCGAGTTTCTCATCAACCAACACCCCCAAGTCCTTCTCCTCAGGGATGCTCTCAATCCACTCATTGCCCAGCCTGTATTTGTGCTTGGGATTGCCCCGACCCATGTGCAGGACCTTGCACTTGGCCTTGTTGAACTTCATGAGGTTTGCACAGGCCCACCCCTCAAGTGTGTCAAGGTCCCTCTGGATGGCATCCTTTCCCTCTAGAGTATCAACCGCACCACACAGCTTGGTGTCATCCACAAACTTGCTGAGGGTGCACTCAATCCCACTGTCCGTGTCACCAACAAAGACGTTAAACAGCGCCGGTCCCAATACTGACTCCTGAGGAACACCACTTGTCATTGGTCTCCACTTGGACATCGAGCTGTTGACTTCAACTCTTTGAGTGTGACCATCCAGCCAATTCCTTATCCACCAAGTGGTCCATCTGTCAAATCCATGTCTCTCCAATTTAGAGACAAGGGTGTCGTGCAGGACAGGGTCAAATGCTTTCCACAAGTCCAGGTAGATGGTGTCAGTTGCTCTTCCCTTTTCCACTAGTGCTGTAACCCCTTCACAGAAGGCCACCAAATTTGTCAGGCATGAAGCTATGTTAGCTGTCACCAGTCAGCTCTTTATTTTCCATGTGCCTTAGCATAGTTTCCAGCAGGAACTGCTCCATGATCTTGCTGGGCACAGAGATGAGACTGACTGGCCTGTAGTTCCCCACGTCTTCCTTTTTTCCCTTTTTAAAAATGGGGATTATGTTTCCCCTTTTCCAGTCAGTAGGAACTTCCCCGGACTGCCACAACTTCTCAAGCATGATGGATAGTGGCTTAGCCACTTCATCCACCAGTTCCCTCAGGACCTGTGGATGCATCTCACCAGGTCCCATGGACTTGTGCACCTTCAGGTTCCTTAGATGGTCTTGAACCTGATCTTCTCCTACAGTGGGTGGCTCTTCATTTTTTGCCTTCTGTGACTTGGGTTGTGTGGCTGGAGCACTTGCTGGTGAAGAGCGAGGCAAAAAAGTCTTTGAGTACCTCAGCCTTCTCCATGTCCCAGGTAACCAGGTCTCCCATTTCCTTCTTATAATAACTTATAACTATTTAAATGAGATAAATTTCCCGAGGACTGAGAACATGTTTAATGTTGTAAGTGAACACAGGAGAAAGAAACCCCAAAATGTGATAAATGTATCAGAGAAAATTGCTTTCTGAAATCCAAGATAGTGAACACAATGCATTACCTAACACTTCTAGTATGTGGGGTCTCAAGCATTATCATACTGAACTTTATCATAAACTATAGCAGAAATAAAAACTAATCGCAGCATTTTTCCTTACAGAGCCTGAGAGACAAGAGAATGTTGTTGCCCTCTAGGATCCCATAAAACCCCCACCAAAACCAGATTATGCATAAATGGAGTATCTAGCTATGCAGTGACTGCTCTCTGAAAGCACAGAGACTGGATGCAGCCACCATGCAAATCTAGATCATTCCAAAAAAACCTGTAATACTTGAATTGCCCAAACTGCTGTCACTGTGCACATGCTGTGGCTGCACATCCTGCCACAACAATAATGTGTTTGAAAACATCTGTTCTATGTCATTTTATTGATGAAAGTATCCTGATGCAAAACTTTAAAAAACAAGAAAAAGAACAGGAGAAAAAAAAAAAGTCCTCTTCCTATTGCAGCTAACAATATCTAGTCAGACACTGGGATTTAAAAGAAAAAAAAAAAAACACCACCCAAACCAAAAAAGTGGGATTTGTTTCTGAAAAGTGCATGTACATATTGTGACTTACAGCAGAAATCACTGTAAAAATGCTATTCTGAAACTAATGCAGATAACATAATGCAAATTAAGTAGGCACTTGTCCCAGCATAAACCAGCACTACTTTGTAATACTCTGTGTTAAGCTAATGATGTAAATTGTGGATGTGTTTATTTTCTTACAAGTCGACCTACACTAACTGAAAACAAGGTAGTTTGTCACCCAAGCACATGTGTCTTGTGTGAACTGTTAAATAAAATCAGACCTAGTTTGCTAGCTGAAACCAGAAGAGTTTAGGGTATATTGAACCCACAAATCATGATCCACATGCCCCGATTCCATCATTACATTTCACAAAGAATGATACGAGCTGACACCGCATAGGCAGGCAATGTAAAGTTTCCCATATAAAGATAAATACAGTGTGCAGCATTTCCCTGCTAGACTTCAATATATGCAATTACTGCAGTTATAATGGAGCGAAACCTTTGTTGTGACTGAAACAACTGGGGTATTCAGTCTCTGCCGTAAGATTTCTTCTACTCTTCTACGGACTCCAAGTGCAGGAGAAAAATCAGCATTTCCTCTTATCGTTCAGAAGACTTCACAGTTTCTTGGACTCATTTTCAATTAAGTAAGCCTGGTCAGGTGGAATCTAATTTTCCTCCATTCCATTTATTTAATGAATTGCCCTGATTTGGTACCATTCACTTTTATTTTCATACATAAGGGTTTCTAAGCAAAGAGCAGGAATATGAGATGAAAGTGGAGTACATACAAATGAAACACATTTCCATCCCCTTTTTAAGGCAAAATAGCTAGCATGTCCACAGTAGCAATTAGCAATGAATTATATTCATGCAATCCATACCTGATTCATACTCTAAGTCATTGATTTAAGTAGAAAAACCAGTGATTTGATGATAAAGCTGACTTCCAGTTATATTGCATAGCATGATTTTTAAAAAGGGAAAGAGGGTGTACTTCTCAGCAGGCAGTATCTTTGGTATGCACATTCATTTCATTAGCTCAGTGCAAAACAGACATTGGAGATGGTACAAGCTTTTCATGCCAATAAGCTAATTGTTTTTTCCTAGCGCTGATTAGCAAAGATGGAGTCCTGTCTGTATCTTGCCTCCAGGCCCTGTTCCTCCTATTTCAAAACCAGCGTACACTGCAAAATCCAGTACGCAACCTTTGACTTCCACTTGCATGGTACTCCTAGTGCTGTGCTTACAGTAAAATATCAAAGCTCAGTATAGCTGCCACTGACATGCGTTGGCAGAGTACCAATGCCAAATGAAGGGAAGGAATGATTTTTACAGTGCGTGGGAAAACATATTTAAGGTGCAGAGCACATTTAAGTCATTTAACATTAAGGGCTCTCCGTGGCATTGTCAGCGAGATCATGAAATACCAAACCACCTCTGGGAGCTGATACCTGTTTAGAAAGGTTATGAGAAGCTAAATGAATGCTAAATCTTTTGAAAATACAGGATTTCTTCCTGCTTCTAAGGGTTTAATAGATATTGCCAGCAGGAAATGAGTGTCTCTGCTTTGCTAAACTTCCAGTTAGACTCAATCTTATTTCACTAAAAGCCCATAACTGGGCAGCAGACCTTAAGAGCCATTGTGGATGGGCACAACACCTGGACCATGAATTCTGCAAAGCTCATGTCTTCATTAAACAAGAAGAGAGGAGTGAGGTCCAGTCCCTCATAAAATTGGGAATATGAAGGGAGAGAAATAAATAGGCTGGTCACAAAGAAGAAAGTAAAGAGCTGACATATAGCTGCAGATGTGAGATGGCTTGAATTAACCAGAAGTTACAACTGTAGCTTTGACAATCAGGTCAGTGAAAACTATTGGCGTATAACTCCTAGGATTGGATTTGGATTGTGAGATACTGGAAACCCAGATTTGGGGTTTAATTTGGTACTACCCAAAACTAAAGCCAGAGGTAAACTAGAAGTAGGTAAGCAGTTCTTTGCATCAGCCTCTAGAGGGGGAAAGTTTCCTTCAGCTTCAGAAATGATGTGCATTAGTCACTAAAAAGCTGTTTTCGTAGTAGAGGCAACTCTTACACAGTCCTGTTGCCTAGACTTGGGTTTGCACTATTTATCATTAACCTGCCACTGTGCCCCTAATCTACTGCAATAAAACTGTTTTCAGGCTCTTTCTTATTTTCATTGATATATTAGTGCATTCATTTGCCACCAATCCTGTTAACAGCACAATTACCACTTTAATAGGAATGTAAACCTTTTCTGTGAGAATTTCCCCAATGAGAAGAAAAGAAGAATTAACATAAAGGTTGCACTCAGGAATTCATAATAGTACAGTCACCATCTTACAAACCCACTGCTCACTTGCACTGGTTGTTGGAACTTATTTTTACTTTTGGAGATAATTCAAAGAAAAAGAAATAGCTGAGCAGTTAGTTATGAAGACTTAAAAATATGACATTAAAAAGTGTATTTATTTATCTGATTCAACTTGATAACATCAATCTGTTGATAAAAGAATTGCATCATATTGAGACAGTTAGATCACATCTACAGTGTTAACTCGGGTTTCATTTTGCCAGCTTTCTTTTCAGTGATATCCTTAAGAGTGGGATTCAAATTTACTTTTCTTCAGTAGAGGTGTCTACATGTAAGCAAAGTGTCTGAGCTTCCATTAGCTCCAATGAAGAAGTAGTTGAAATTGAGTTGATTAATTACATCAAAAAGGAAAAATCAAAGTTGGTCAGATAAATAGGTAGAACAGCTCTTTCCATTGACAAGATCTCTACTAACTAGACTGGGAGCTTAGACAGCTACCTACACAACCTATGGTGTAGGCATTTGGAGCTGAATCTCACCCAAGAATATCTTTAAGGAAAATAATCTACATGTATGGATCTGAGACAGCCACAAGAATAATATGGGAATGATTTAAGCATGGAATATTAGCTGTTTTGTTGTTGGTAAATCTGATAGCCTCAGATCTCTGAAATGACTAGTTAAAATAAGTCCCAGACAAAAATAAACTTTGTCCTGTCAGCCTCCAGTGCAAAAACTCACTTGTCATTTTCTCCACTCTCTTAGACTCACAGGATAATTATACAGGATGATGCTTGCAGCCTTGTATTTTGCCTTCTGATTTAATGTTATTCCAGCAAGAACTTGGACAATGGGCACAAACTGACACACAGAAGGGTCCATCTGAACACCAGGAAACACTTTTTTTTTTTTACTGTGAGGGTGACCGAGCACTGGCACAGGTTGCTCAGAGAGGTTGTGGAGTCTCCTTCCCTGGAGATATTCAAAAACCAGCTGGACATGGTCCTGGAGCACCGCACTTTGGGGGGCCCTGCTTGGGCAGAGGGGCTGGATCAGATGACTTCCAGAGGTCCCTTCCAACCTCAACCAGTCTGTGATTCTGTGAGATAATACCAATTGTCGAAACAACCCAGGGGCTGCCTATGGCTGCAGTGTTGGCAGACCAGGAGAAAGAAATGCATTTTTCCTGATGAGGGGATTGCATTGAGGGAGGCAGATCACAAAAAAATATTGATTAGGAGAGCTTTTATTAATAAGGCTGCTCTTATTAATAGAATCCTTCTGTTGTTATTAATAGCTGGTAACCATTCACACTGCCCACGCACGTCTTTGCTCACACAGCTCACTCTTGCACTCGCACACTCACTCGCAGTCACCCACGAGTGCGCGGCTGGGAGGCCGACCCCAGCCGTTCGCGCAGAGGCGCGGGGTCATAACAGCACACAGGGGCTCTTCGGCAGGTGTCCAGAAAGTCCCTCAAAGGGTCCTTCGTTTCGTCAGGTGTATATGTGATCCTGGAGCCTGGCCGATATGTAGCAGCAGCACCCTTTTGAATGCGGTCCCATTTACACAACGGGCTGTGGATGCCAGCGTGGGCAGGTGGCCAGGCACGGCCAAGTTTTGGTGGCCCAAGTGTATTAGTTCTTGCAGAGCCAGACAGACTGCCAATCTCAGGAGTCTGTCAGTGCCTGGGACACTGCTGCACGCTGCTCTCCGCAGCCTGCTGTATCCTCATAACTTTCTCCATCCATACACCTAGGTACCTATAGAAATCACTTGCACAAGCTCACACAGAAGGCACTTTTATGCAATGCAACCTCTCCCCTGCTACGCCATATGCTTTAGCAGAAGCAGCTAGTGGGAGACCTAAAATCCTGTTATTCCAGATGCAAATTTATCCTTACATAGTAGTTGTGATAATCACAACAGCTGGTAATACTACCAAATGCACATTATCCTTAAAAGATTCCATTCAAAACAACATGATAAAGGAAGAAAATACGCTTTCAGATTTACTAACGCGTCTTATTAAAACAAAAAGCTCTCTTAAGATACAGTTGACTTTTTGTCAAACCCTTCCCTTGAATAGCAAATATTAATTAAACGTATTGTCCTTAGTTTCCTCAGAATAATTTCATTTCTGTGTTCCTGAAGCTGTATTTATTAGGGCTTTTGGGTTAAAATGTCACCACCCTCTATACAGAATAAAAGTTCATATTATATTCCAAAAAAAATTTATAAAAACTTTAGATTATATCAAAAAATATTTGGGATATTGGACACAGTTGATTGTAAACATATCCTCCAGGCCTGGTTTGACTTGACTGAGCTCCTTTAGTAGGCCCATAAAGGGTAACATACTTCACATTACAGGAAACTGGGATTGACTGACCCTGGCCAGCTTAACTGGATCATGGTCTGCTTCCCTTTCTCCACAACTTATGTTTTCCTCATTTCTTTACTCTGTCTCACTTTAGAAAACTAAAGAAAAACAACCACCAATTAAAAATAAAAAACTCAAAACCAGTTTCCTTACATTTTGAAAGCCATCATTAATCCATTTTCTCCCTCTGCTGATCTCAAGCAAGCTGCCTGCTTCATGCTTCCTAGTATAATCATGGCCTCAGGACTGGTTTATCCAAACTCAGTACAGGGGTTTTAAATAACATCTTAAAATATGTTGTAGAACCTACAGCTGCACACAGCCATCTCAAGATCAGAACATCAATGCTTTCCAAAGTAGCTCTCTTCAGGAAACCTGAAGTGCATTACGGCTGAAATCCCAGCCCGGGTTTCCTGCAGCGCCGGGCGCTGCGCTGGCAGCGGTGGCAGCACCCGCTGTACCCCAGCACAGAGAGACTTTATTTAGGCAGCATTCGCTAGCACTTTGAGAGCAGCGATGGAGGACATCTATCGTCAGTGGTAGCTGTGCTGTAATTCGGAACCCACCGCAGTTCATCACAGCCTTACTGCCCCATATCAAGCCAGGATTTCCCAGAGGACTACCGCAGGCGTGCTGTCCTCACCGTGTGTAATAATCCCAATGCTTTGAGGAAGGCACACTGGATGTACAGGCACACCGTAACTGGGAGCACTACAGCTCCTAAATCCCACTCGAGTGCAGTGTGTACGTATGTAAAACAAGCTCACACATATAAATGAAAAAGGTTCTCAGAAATATCAGTACAAACATCATTCATACTTTCCCCAGTGACTTCTGCTTGGGCAGCTGGTTTAGTCATGAAAGAGGTGAAAGAACTGATTTCCTAATGTACTTTAACTTCTTAGCATGTCTACAAACATTTTTAAGCTCAGGAACACTTTTTAAATGATGTATGGCTGATCACTGAACAATCAACACCTTACATCTAAAAACTCCTAGAAAGTTTTAATTCTAACCGATTTTTTTTTAAGGATATTTGTAAATTTATTCCAGTCCTGCCAGAACAAAGGCTGCACATATCCAGGATCTGTGGAGCTGTGGTTAGCACAGTACTATTCTTGAGTTAATATCCTAAAGCCTTAACTTTGGGTCGGAGCCGATTTCTATCCTGCTAGCTCAAAAGGCAAGTATAAGTTTCCTATCTGTCTGAAAAAGACCATACAGAAACAACACAGGTTCCAAATTAAGGAGATGGCTAACACAGACAGCCATGGGCTATTTATACTTGTTTAACCTCTGAAAAATTGTTATTTGTAGGTAGAGTTTCAACATCTGACAGCAAATAGCTGGTAGAGTTTCAAGAGTCTAGTTCAACCTGACTTGTGCATACAACCAACTCTCCTCCTATATGAAAAGTTAACACTTAAATTTATTTTGCATTAACGTGGAGCATATGCATTCCATGACTCGGGAGAAACAATGATGTAATACACATCATGACACGGTGATATCACGACTCTCAGAAATATCAGGCTATGAAATTTTCCAGACCAGAAAACCATACAATAGATGAAGTAAAAGTCTGGTAAATAGGAATCAACCTGTTTATGTAATGCTGAGACATTTGTGAAGTCTTCTGATGAAATTCTGGAGGTAGGCACTGGGCAAGTGAGGATTCTCAAACAGGTTTAATAATACTATACCAAAAAATAAAATAAAATCTAAAAAAATAAAATCAGTTTCCTGAAAAATGAACTGCAAAATAATGCATCTGCTCAGTTTTACTGCAGTCCTTTTCAAAATCTGCTTTCTGCATGAGAAAGGCAAGAAATCCACTGAAATTCAACTGTTCCACTTTACGCCGCTATACATGTCAGACACCATGACATGTCTTTCGGAAGCTGCTTCTTCGTGTTGTCAGATTCTTTCAGTTCATCTCATTCTTTCTCTTGTTCTGGAAATGCCTCTTCTCTCACACTTTCCCTGTTTTTTACTGACTTTGCTTTTTCTTTGAAATTTATATAAATATAAGCTCTTGAATCAGCAGGCGTTCCTAAACAAAAGATAATTTTCTCTCATTTTCACCTCAGCATAAACTTTCCTTCCTCTAACTCATGTCAGATTGCTTTCAGGCTTGAGCTCAGCTTGATCTGGTCTTTCATATAGCATTCATTATCTTCTGCTGGCCAAGCCACAGTATTTTTTCATATTTATTCTCCTGTCTATTTTCCTTTTATCAGATAAAACCAAGCACTTATTATTAAGCAATCTTTCAAGCCTTTGATGCCCTGCCTGGTTTCACAGAGACTAAATAACTATGTTTATACATTGACACGTAAAGTACCAAGTTGAGCTTTATATGACAAAGCTGACTCAGTGACTTCCTAAATATTAGGACAATTCCTGTTATACTAAACAAGCTGAGTCTTCTAAGTACGTTAGATTTGCAAAAGCTAGTGGGGGAAAAAAAACCACCTCTACTTAAGTACTTAAAGGGAAAAAAACCCCTAAACATTAAAAGTGCAGGCAACGAAGCATTTCCATGAGGCAAGTCCATGAGTTTGCTAACAGATAATGCCTTTCCAGAAGGAAAACTTAGAAGAGATTTCGCACAGTCTATGCATACATTTTATAATGTCCAAAACTGCTATATGAGAGAGACTGATTAGGGCTAGAGGAATGTAGCACTTCTACATCCCCGAAGATGCACAAAGAAAAAAAAAAAAAAAAAAAAGGTCTTAAATGTTAATTTTAAAAAAATGAAACCAAACTAAAACCACCTACAAACTGACTTTCTACATGAAAGGCAAATGTAATTCCAATATAAAGACTAAAAAACTTAAGAAGGGCTGAAAGTGAAAGCATGAAAAATTTGTTATAAACGGCACTGGACTTAAAACCGAATTGAAGAACTACACTAGTGAAACTATGCAAATGTAAGCAATGTTATTTGATATTAATTCTGCTTCCAAGGTATTTCAAAGAATAATTGCACAGATGTCTCAGGGCTTTTAAATCATTGAAGCTAAAATGGATCATTTTGTCACTTAACATGAATACTGTGTAGGAGGTTTAAAGTTTATGTCAGGTCAACAAATACTTGGACTCTATTTGTTTGAGAAAAATATCCTTTTGGGGGACCAGCTCTATTATGTACACATGGATGAAATCAGCTTCCATTACAAAATGTTTCTTTAGCTCTCATGTGGATCTTAATTCAGAAAACTAGTGTGCTCTGACAACTGCTCTGTGTACTCTGGAAATGAAGACAGATTTTTCTTATTTTGAAGATAATCAGTCAACATAGATGTTAAAACATTACGTTACAATAAAATGGTGACTGCTATTATTTTTTTCCTTTCTCATTACTGCTCACTGCCTCTTCAAACTTTATGTTTAGTTAAACCTTTTCAAGCCTGTGGCAATATCTGAAGAGACTGTGTTAAAATAATTAACTCTTTAAAAACCTTTAGCCATAGTCCTGCTCTTACTGAGTTTTCTCAAGAGTGATGTCAATGAGAAAAGAAGCAGGTGCAGGTTTTCCTTCTGTCCTATCATATCACAGTACCCAGGATATAGATGGATTCTGACGTTGGCTTGTCAAAGACAACTTCAAGGGGGAAAATGCTAAAGAAACTTTTAATTCTATAATTGATATGATTTTGTTACAGAAAAAAAAAAAAAAAAAAGACAGAATATATATTTTTCTCTGCCGGGACCATCAAGGGCCTGGAAGGAGATAAGAACTGTGTTAAAGCTACATACCACAAAAGTTCAAGACATGAAACAGGCTACTCCATTTCACTGGTACCCATACTCCATGCAATGAAGAGAAGTATGAAGTAGCCAGGTTGTTAAAGGAAGCAATGGAAATTGGGAAAGCTTATCAGTTCCAGGCAATTCATGTGACATTGCACAAGAAGCACGTGAGTGCCTCTGTTTATGCGCGCTAGAAACAGGAGCAAAGGAGGGCATGTTGCAGAGGCCCCTGTTGACTCCACGCATAGTGACTAGGATCATGGGGTAGCAGAGGCACATTCACGACACATTGCATCTGAGCTAATAAGCCATTTCAAGATTAATAGCTGTAGTCCAACGCCATTTGAATGTAGCTGCTATGCTTCAGGGCCCAAGCTGACAAGCCTACATCACACCAAGCTGTTGCTTTCTTTGAATGTCTTTTCCTGCAAGGAAGCCTTTAGCAAAACAAATAAGTATAATTCACAGAACTTGCCTTCTTAACTAGCTGACCTCTTCCCGCAGCCAGCATGGAGACAAAGGGACAAAGGAACGTCCACCATTTAAGAAAAGACTATAGGAATGGGTCAACAGCCTATAACAGGAGGCAGCACACAATAACAATTGCGATAACGATGTGTTGTTCGTGTGTCATTCACTGAACAGTAGGCAGCTTCTGAAATGGTGATTTAAGAAAGTTGTCAATGTTTTCAGTGATAAACACCAGAGTTCTATCAGAAATGACTGCAAGACTCCCTTTGATTTCATAGGGGTAAGAATTGCACTGAATTCAGAAAGAAAAGACCATGAAACAGGAGAAGGGATTTCATGGGGAAAAGTTTGTGATAATGTAATTAAAAACTTTATGCACAAGGGAACGAAGTAAAGGCTGAATTGGCTTTTGCCCACAGGCATTTCCAGATTTGATTGCTTCACTCGGTTGGTTTAGCATTCTTTCAGCACAGTTTTATTCTTTCAACATTTCTCATGCAGAATATAACCGGAGGAGAAAAGTTATTTTATGATGTAACTCATCGGTGTCAGTGGAGTTACTCCAGTATGGAATATGGTTTACCATCAAAACTGTTTGATTTTGTAGATTTTAAATATTCAACTATTAGATGAAATAACAACTGTTTAATCATAACCTAAATCCTAGGTACGACTCTTCTGAACATTATTGTAAAATGCATGAATGCACAGGTAAAACAGAGAAAACAGTTCAGTTACCATTTCTAGATCCAGGATACATTATCCATGAGCTACAAGTTAATTCTGGGCCCTGACATGCAAATAGGAAAGCAGCCAAATTGTCAGGGGTCTCTCACTTTGACCAACTTCAGGTTTGAAAAGCTTTTCCAATGAAAATGCACTGAAACTGCTTTGTTCTCTGGGACAGACTCAGTCTTGAAAAATCAGCAGTTTCAAATGGAAGGAAAAAACTTATCAGAATATTCTAAAAATAACTGTATTTGAAGGCTAAGTCTGGTCTGCAGTGTGTAATTTGAGCTCATCTTTTCTAAACGACAAAGACCTCCTTTCATATTTTAGCATTTCTACATATTATATGTTCTGGAGTTTACTTTAAGGAAATACCTAACAATAGGAAGGTTGCATTGATTTTTTTTTTTTTAAAAAAACAACTTGGATATGGAAATAGATCTGCCTCCAAAATGAACTGGTTAAACTTTGTAGAAACAATGTCTTCTCATCTGGGTATATTATGAATATGAAATTCCATGCAACATTAATTTCGATATCATGAGAGCCATAACCGCCCCCCCCCCCCCCGCCAAAAAAAAACCCCAACCAAACAAACCCCAACCTCACAACTCTGGAGATCGTCCATAAACAAACTAAAACATATCCTGCAATTTAGAAAACTCAGAAAAACCTCTGGTAACACTTGTTTCTATTAGCAATGTTAATTTACTTTGGTAGCACTGCTTTGTCATTTTATTTTATAGTGTGCCTGTCAGAAACTTTGGTTATAATGTAAAAAAGAAAAAAAAAAAGGGGGGCAAGAAAAACAGTCCAGACAACTTTTGATTCTTGTCTTGTTGTTAAACTTAGCATTTAACCTGATACAACTGAATTTTATGAGAGGATCTGTTGTTAAAATAATAAGACATGTAATTTTTACTACTCTTGCTCAAAAAGATTCAGGAAGGTCCAATTCTTTTCAGGCACTTATCAATGAAATTATTTTCAGGAGAGGGAGCTGTGTTTTGTGTGTCCTACAAATCTTGCAGTGATTTAGTTGTTAGAAAAACTATTGCACTGATATAAAGTGGAGAGGATAATATCTATCTTTCACATTTCTTAGTTTAATTGTCTTACTGCAACTGAATATGACACACAATGTAAAAAAGATTAATGATTAGAGAAAACTGAAGTCAGCAGCCTCAGGCAAGACAGTTTCTCGGAACTGGCTTTATAATCTCAGAAGAGATACGATTAACTTTAAATGAATTTGAATTTTTTACCTTTTTCTTTCTTTTCTGAGACAGCACTACAAGGCTTGTTTTTCAAGTCCTTCTGTATTGTGCAGAAAATGTCCAGCTTTCCAATTCTTGAATGGATTTTAAATAAATTCAAACAGTATTTCACCCAAGCTTATTACATAGTGTCAAGAATTTGCTAACATCGATACGTTTTTAACTGTGATTGAAGGTATCCCTATCATATCTGCCCCAAATTTCTTCAGTAGACTCAGCTCTGTACTAAACCAACCAAACATACTGGGTTCTAAGCCATCAGAGCAGCAGTGGTGAAGCGTTGTTTGCTCCTCTCCCTAGAGGTCCCGAGGACACGCGCGGTCTGTCCCCACACGCTTCTCTTCACACCACAGCTCTGCAGCTCCTCTTCCCTGCGAGGTCTTGCCTGGTCCGTGGCCTCTTCCTCTCCTCCTCACGCATTGTAAATGTAAAATATACTTCTTCCCTCACCAGAGAGATATTAGGACACTGACAACTCACCAGCTTTCTCCTCTTCGAGTCTTTGCTCTGCTGGCAGCCACCCGGCTCCTGAGGGAGCAGCAGGATGTTAGGGCAACGTGAGCGGCAGGCTGACGGAGCAAAGCCTTCTGAGGTACAGCTCCGGCCGCTTCACCAGAAAACCGCTCCTGATGTACAGCTCCGGCCACTTCACCAGAAAACCGCTCCTGATGTACAGCTCCGGCCGCTTCACCAGAAAACCGCTCCTGATGTACAGCTCCGGCCGCTTCACCAGAAAACCGCTCCTGATGTACAGCTCCGGCCGCTTCACCAGAAAACCGCTCCTGATGTACAGCTCCGGCCGCTTCACCAGAAAACCGCTCCTGATGTACAGCTCCGGCCGCTTCACCAGAAAACCGCTCCTGGTTCTGCCTCAGTTCCCTTCTGCCCACAGATTCAACTACAGGACACGCACATGCCCTTATTCTCTTCCTCATAAGGTTTCCTGACCTTAACAATGCCTTCAGTATTGCGCAGGTACCTTTAGGTGGAAGAGACTCCATCATCAACACCATTTTATTGACAGGGTGGTTGAAGGAGGATCACACCACTCTTCTGCCAACGGGCCAGCTGTATGCGTTTGAGCTCCCAGTCAAACCTCAGATTCTCACACACAAGGACCAGATACCGGTCCTGAAAGCGCTGCTGCCACTGATTATATACAGAGATAAAGTATATAAATTAATCTTTGCATCTAGGTTGCTGCATATTCTACATCTGATGTGCTGTCTCCTCAGAGAACAGATAAAATAATCCTCAGGCGCTGCAAAACAGAGAGCTCTCAACCTTTCTGATTACTTGCTGAGGGATTAACTTCATTTAAGTAATTATTTTATTACAGTTTCCTTTAGACACAAGAGCTGAAAAATTCGTATCAAGAACTTAAAATGCTGAAAGGTCGTGTAAATATTCTGCCAAACTTTATCTCTGAGCCCAGGAAACAAAATCCTTAAAAAAAAAAAAAAAAAGAAAAGAAAAGAAAAGAAAAGAAAAGAAAAGAAAAGAAAAGAAAAGAAAAGAAAAGAAAGGGGAGAATAATATACTTCATCTTTCCTTTACATTTTCTCTACAACAACCTTGCTCCATGTTGGCCAAAGGAAAAACTATATAATCAGTAACATATAAAATACTTCAAAAAGCTGGAATCACATTGATCTCCATTAGTATAATTAGCATATACTATCTCAAACTCTAACTGCTAGGGCAGTTTTCAAAATGATACCTGGTAATTTGGTGCATGGTACTTTACTTAAAGTGGGTGCTGGAATTAAAAATAGCTTTAAAAAATATAACTGAAATATTGCATTATATTCAGCAATACCCATACTCTGAGAGTTCTCAGAGTCTCAAGGAAAACCAGAAATAATTTTCTACACAAAGACATAGAAAATGTTGGCCTTTCTGGATTTTAGCCGTATGTTAAAATTCTTCTTTGTAATACAATGTACAAAGGCAACAATAAAAGATACAGAACAGCCAGATCAAGGAATTCAGAAGTGTTGGCCTATTCCCAGCTCTACTACTGGTCTGCTGAGTAACTTCAGGAAATCCCCTTTTTAATCATATCTGCATGTAGCCTATGAAAAGTTAGCTATTTAGTATATGCTGTATGTTTAGTCTCCTATAACCGACAGAGAAAGACACATTTCCATCTGAAGGCAGGTCTGAAAATAATTAGACTCGTGTGCATACAACTCGGGAAAACTTGTGGGACGAGTACTTAGAGCATATTTAGAAGTAGATAGAGGACAAAAAGATAAGTGTTAGTTATAGAATGTTTTTCCTTTTCGTTCAAGGACTTTTTTCATGCCCTTCCATGATTGGCTTTGCACCAAGTGTGTTCACTCTGGCCTGGCTGAGCAGAGCCCAGGGTAACCAGAGACAGGTACCCGGAGCAGCGGGCTCCCAGGTTTCTGCTGTGGCAGAAGCATTCCGCTCCTTGGTAGCTGGGGCTCACAGGACGGGTAGGAACATTTATTTCACACAGACTATTAAGTTATCTCAGATCTTGTGGAGAATGGACTAGGTATTAAGAGATTACAAAGGGAAAACAGAGCTGAAACCTTTAAAGGGAGGGGGCAGGGAGCAGAGGAGGACGAGTCATAAAGCTGTAGTAATTAGAAATCCTGGAGAAGGAGAAATTTTAGAACAGGTAGTGGTGTATAAGCACTTGGAAGAACACAAGGAAATGAGTAGCAGGCAACATTTAGTCTGTTTGTCTAGAACTGAGTGTCCAATTTCTTTTTGTGTTAGAATAGACAGTTTTATATGTGAGGTGTCTCTTACATTGACTTTCTTATGGCTTTTGACACTGGCCCACATGACAATGTCATCCATGTCACAGACAATGTGAGAGACACGCTCTGGATGAAATTACTTTAGACTGAATTGATGGAAAGCCCAAATCTTGTACCAGAGTCAGTCATTCACAGTTGAAATGGGGTGTCCCCATTCAATACCAATGAATGGGTGATGGCAGTTTGGGGTTTTTTTCGTCAGATGGGACAGCATGTCACTGGGACAGCATGAGGACAGGCTTACATTTACCTTGAAAAACTAAAGAAATTTCTTGAGGAAAAAATAAACAAACCAGGATTGGATTCAGTAAGGACAAGTACAAGATACTGAATTCAGGAGGGAATAATTAAATGGAAGACACTAGATAGACGACAAGTTGTCATGTGTCTGTTCTACACAAAAAGTGTCTGCTATTACAGCCTAGCACAAGTTAAATATGAGTAGACAATATAATGCTATTTCTGGAGAGCACAAGCATCACAGTGGGACGTATAAATAAGAGCATAAGCTACAAGACATGGAAAGCCATTCTCTTTCCACATCCAGTAGAGGTTAGGGCCTCAGCCGTGTGCAGTTTCAACAGGGGAGAGAGTATAGAGGAAAGACGGATCAGAACTCTGGAAAACATGACCTATGAGAAAAGACTGAAAGAGTATTTCCTTTTAAGTCTAACAGAGCTAAGACCGACAGGGTACACAGTACGAGTCTTCAGTTGCATGAAAGGTTGTTGCTAAAGGGAAGAAATAATCTATTTCAACTTTCATATGCAAAAAATAATGAGCTTATTCTGAAACAGGGAAGACTCGGGTCAAGCATTAGCTGAACTTTCTAACAGCAAGGATAGTGAAACAGAGGAACAGACCTGCTGGGGATATTATGGCCTTTCCATTGTTGGAAGCATTGAAAACCAGGTTAGACCAAACATCTGTTCAGCATCACCGATCCTGTGGGGGCAGAGGATAGACCGGCCGTTCTGTGCAGTTCTTTTCTTGCCCTATTTTTCTGACAGCATATGTTCTGTTTATTACAGGGATATACTACTAGTAATATTGTGAATGAATATTAGATTGGTCCTTGCCAGTCAGTCAATGGTAGATCTATATATTTTCTACTCTGTCAACATCAGAGGAATCTCAATGCAATACAAATAGCTTAAAAATAAAAAGAAAAGTAAGTTTAAAAGGTTCCTTAAACCTCCCATGAAGGAATATTTCATGATACTTAATGAAATACATATTCACACAGTTCCTGTGCAGATTCAGATTAGACCAAACTGAAAGAAATGAGTAAAAAAGGAAAATTGAATATCACAATTAAGAGCAATAAAGAATTGTGGCGAGCACTGTGGCAAATCCTAAAACCTAAATGAAGCACTCACATAGTAAAAAAAAAATAAAAATAATAAAAATCTTCTTCTACAGACTACAGCGTGATGCTTCCTTGAAGCTCCCCATTACAGTTAAAGCAGCTTGAGACCAAAAGAAGCAGTGCTGGACAGAAACCTTAATACCACAGCAAAACTAATGGATGTAAAAAGGGCTTTACATATATGCAGTTTTGCATTTTCTTTTACATTTATACCTGCCTTATAAGATATAATAGAAATGCAATTTATGTCTTGCTTATAGACAGGCTGTGGAAATAAAGCCCTGGTTTGCTCTTTCATTGGCCTTAAGTGATAGGCATCTACTAACACAATCATTTTGTTTCTAAGCACATCACTGCTGTTATTTCTAAGCACAACACTATTGTTATTTTTATTCTGAACGTTCCACTCTTCTCAAGGAATGTAACTTTGACTTATTAGAAGTCTCAAGTCTTATTGAAGCTTGGGAAAGCTACAGGTAGTCTTCACTTAGGTCAACAGAAAAACAGTTATTAAGTAGTCCTTTGTTTCATGTATCAGAAACAAAGTAAGTCACTGCAAAGATCAGCAGGACAAAGGCTGTAGTAAGAACTTAGAAACAATATGAGGGTTTTTTCTTGTCTGCATGGGAGTTCTGACTGGGTATTATTCCTTGGAGCCCTTAATCTGAAATATTAGAAAAAACCCAAACAAAAGTCCAAGGAATGGTAGCAGGACTGATGGAAGTGGGGAGGATTTGAAGAAATTAAGAGAATATATTTCCCTCTTCCCCCAGAATTCTGGTGTGGCAGGGGGTTGGCACATCCCCTAGCATTGCACTCAGGGATGCAAACCCATAGAAGATACTTGCTTAACGCTTACCTATTTTCTGTTTTCTTAAAGTGCATTAAATATAAGTAATACAAAAATAAGGAGGAGAATGAAGGACATACTCCCAAGGTCTGTTTTCTGTTAAATGCAACAATCCTGTTTTCCCTTCTTGTCTCAGTTAATGCCACTGAGCTAAGAATTCAGGCACTGCTAATAAAGTTTACATTTCCAGTTAGCCATATTTCACCAGCCTCTTACTGCTACTCTTACTGCTACTGTAAAAGCATATGAAAATTGTGATGATATACTTCTCACTGGAAAGGACTTTGAAACTGCCTCTAGCAGCAATAGAAACTGTGTGAACAGCTCACACAAAACCTGTGCTCAAGTGTGTCAAAAGTACAGAAATTTCATTTTTTGTAGCTAAACCAGAACAACATTGGTAGGACGGGGTAACCGTGAGGCTGTGGGGCTTTAGCTTTGTTTTGAAACCTAGTGCAGGGCTGGCAGGAACAGTGAGTAAATATGTTAGATTTATGTTCTTGTACTATAATGGAGGAAACATTGGATGTGCAGCGATTTGTGGGGCTGCATGGTAAATCATGCCATGGAAATTTTCAAAGTTCAAAAGAAATTATTTGGGCAGGGATCGTCTTGGTAATCAGTTTAACATCAGCTTTCAGACCACAGCCTAAGAGCTGCAGGAGACAGACTGTGGAGACAGTGAACGGCAGTACCATGACAAGAATAAGCACTCGCGTAAGGAGGGCTAGCTTTAATTCAAATTGGTCCCCAGAGAAAACCAACACTGAATAGCTCCCTAATTTACACCTACTGAATCACTCCTCTGGAAGTAAGCACTATCATGTCAACAGAGAGGAAAAATCTTTCTAATTGTCTTCAATGACACATGCTTCTCTCTGTTGCCTATATATGGGACTCAGACACTTTGAAAAGCTAAACTTGAATCAGAAGTTGTGAATATTATAATATATTCATAATAAGACAACCTAGGACTGTCCTAGAAATGTCAGTGTATGGATTACGGAAAAGGAAGCACAGTATGATTTCCAATTTCAGAGCCTGGTCCCCAAACCGTCTCCTGAACTTTCCTAAAAAAGAAAAATCTGTTCGACTGTGACGGAAAATACCTCTTTTATTTATCCATTTTGCATGATGCTACATTCCTTCAATAGCCTACGGCTGGACAGCTGAGAGAAAGCCTTCGTCTGCCTTCCCCGGGTGGTCGCACCACCCACGCGGTGACGCGTGCGGAGGGAGGGCAGGGCTGGTCCGCCCCAGGGGAGCCCCGAAACGCGCTCTGTGGGAAGGGGCTCCGGCACGGGGCCAGGGCGGGAGGGACAGCGGGGCCGAGGGCAGCACCCAGAGCCGATGGCGGAGGTCGCCGTGCCTTGCACCGCACCGGCACCCAGCCAGGCTCCACGGACAGAGCGCCTTGTCCCAGCGATCGAGAAGGGACTGCACGCAATCTGACGCAGTGCAGGAGTCAACTGAAAGGCTCCTGGGCTGGGAGCGAGATGGGAAGAAAGGACCCCGGCCACCTGCAAAGACGTGGGGGTCAGGGAGAAATCAGTGGACAAACGCCGTTTATTTTAGCCCAGTCATTTTGACGTTTTTCTATTTTCGAGCGTTGTCTGCTCGAAGAAATTTGGCTTTAGAACGTGAAGGCACTCGACAGCATTTCTGAGGTGCCATTAAAGGTGCAGCACAGGTCACGAAGTACACAACGAAAGGTTGGATTGATGCAAGACCCAGAATGTCCCCCCATTTCCAGCAGACTTTGGCATAACTTTCTTATGAAAAATTGCTTAAAGAATGACAAGACTACGCATACTTAGGTAAAACAACTGTTTTGCACCAGCAACTTTCTCTATGTGAAAGTATAGAGCAAAAGAGACATGGTCTTCAAAAAAATTACTGTAGTAAGTGTCCCTCTATTTAAAACTCTGTTCTTATTCTTAAACCACATTTTGTTTCAGGTTTTGTCATTTATGTATATTCTTGAACTCACATGTTTTGTTTCTACTATAACTATGCTCCCTCAGCACAAACAAAGATTTTTTGTTCTCAGTTATTTGGTATATTCTTATGGAAGTTTTGGGATTGTCTACTCACCCTAGATGTACAGACTGAACAATTATTTATTGGCAGCTTGGTCACCACATTCAGAAAATAAAATAAGATTCCTAGATAGCTGTTTAATAGAATAAAGTATGGTATGGAGCAACAACCGTAACAATATAAGCTTTCAAATACTGTGTCTAGAGGTCAGGTTTGCAGAGAATGTAAATTGACGGACTGGAATTCAGCAGAGCTCTTGCAATAATCTGGTCCTCTGTATTTATACATAAGACTGTTCATATATAAGAGCTCTTCAAACTCTCAAACGTTTGTGGAAGGGAAATGATACTTCAAAAGTTTTGAGATAAAGATTACAAAGGCATTGAAAAACACTTTACCATGGCATACAGTTATAACCTTCTCGCATAACAAGGACTTGCAGTTTCCTCGCACATGCATTAACTGCAGAATTGAGAAAGACCAGCTGAAGGACCTGAGCAGGGCCAACCACTTGAATCCTACTAACGCCAGGAAGAGGTCATAAGCAAAAGCAGAAGCGAAGTCTGAATTACATTCTACTGCAACCAAAGCAACTATGCCAAAAGCTGTGAGGCAACCAAAAGAAAGGAGAGCCTTTCCATTCAAAAAAGTCAATGCCAGCAGAGCTCAAAGAACACGTAGAAATGGAGGTTAAGCAAGGTAAAGATTTCTTAATATAGCAAGGCCCCGTACTGATCCAGCAATAAGAAAGTGTATGACTAGCCATATTTCTTCCAGAATAAATAACCCTAAGGCAGGAAGGTTCACCTGGTGACATAAAGTGTCTCACAGCCAGTGTCAAGGTTTACTGTCAATATTAATTTTAATTTAGTACTTAAGTAACTTTACACTTCCCCCCCTCCCAGCTAAAATCTGAACAGTTGGGTATCTCTGAACAACACAGAAAAATGACTGAGTTAAGGCAGGGATTTATTGTCATTTAACTCGAGGGTATTTCTAGTATCTTTTATCAATAATAAAAGTAAAAATACCAGTAATTATTAATGGAATTCATATTCTTAGCCTATTAGTAAAAGTAAAAATAACATTTTATGAGTATTTGCCCTCTGCCTGGTACAAGCAATTACAGAAGGGTTCTACCAAGTTGTGGTAGAAGCGTAAAAACTTGGAAATCATTCTAAGAAAATTGAGGTGTGATTTGAAAACTGAGAATCCCAAGGAAATGTAAGCAAATGTTTAAATCACTCATATAAGCTTGAGGAGCTTACATAGCATAGTAATAAAAGAAAAAAAAAGAAATAAAATTGAAAATTGAGGCAATGATAGCAACAATTGGATATTACTAGGCCGGATATAAACTCCCTAGAAGGGAAAAGAGCACTCTTTTTCTAGATGGAGTGGGTGGGGAAAAGAGCACTCTTTTTCTAGATGGAGTGGGTGGGAATATATTCTTCTCCTTCAGGTATCTTACTCCCTGCAGTAGGATAGGAATTTAAAACAACTGTTGCTCCGATCAAGCAGAACAACTCATAGGTCCAGAAGCAACACTCTGTAGATTCAACAAGAAACATCATGAAGTTTATCACTCCGGTAAAGCAAAAATGAAATCTGTTCTTTTGTCTCCTGCTGATGTTTCTTGTGTCATGAACTTGCACAGCGAACAGGCTCTGTCCTTCTAGGAAATATTTGCAAGAGAGCACAGAAAGCAACTGAGGCAGCTGTAACTGAAATTGCTGAAGAAAACACGGCCATACTGACAATAAAAGCAATAATGCATTTTCATTTTAGTAACCCTACTGCAGAAGCTTACAAGGGTGAAACAGTTCCTGAGAACTGTATTAGAAAACTGAACCTGTCCTGCTATCTTGTCACAAAAGGGGAAAGCATGCAGTACCCGTCAGAAGACATGGTAAATTAAATCATCCGTAAGCTTCTGCCCAATCCACCACTTAACAGAGTCCTTGTGAGCAAACACTCAGATGTTGAACAACAAAGAAAAGAACAAGAGCGAGGTCTTTTCATGTGCAAGGTATTTTTGCTACCAAATTCTAATAAAGACTCTGACAATTTAAATTAGTACAGGTGATTTCAGTTTAAATCAAGAGTTTTCAAAGTAAATTCATATGAAGCACTAATCCATCGGAATGGGGTTGAAGGGGATAAAAATCCTACAACTGCAATTTTAAATTACTAATTAGCTACTCAATAGAACTATTGCAGCTGTTCTTTCTGCTAATCATTAAACTATAAAGATATGAAGACAATGAAAGGAGAATGACCTTCTATATGTCAAAGAATATTGCTGAAGGCATTTGCAGCTAATGGGCCTGTGCTTGCTCGTGCAGAAAGAGTAAATAGGTTTATTAGCTTACTCAGCTGGAAAATGCTTAGCAGCTACTGGTCATCTGATAACAAACTTAATTCATAGTTCATTTAGCTACAAAGGGAACTGATTTTTTTTTTTTTATGCTGTTATTCAAATGTCCTGAAACATAATCTGTACCCAGAGGGGGTAAGACAGACTCATGAACCCTAGAACAAAATGTTTTCTACTTATTCTGTCCTGGTTTGCATCCTGTACCACTGCATGTGATTTTCTTACAATTTAAGCATTGATTTCCCAGAAAAAAGATTAGTTCCTGTAACTAGAGATAACAAATGGAAAAATTGAAAGCTTCTTGAAATCCTTATCAGCCTTGCTGCAACTACATAGATTCCCTAATTATAAGATGTGTTTAAAAAAGATATATTTTTTAGGAGTATTTTGTAAAAATATTCCATTGTTTGACTTAAACCAACATATTTTCATACTACAGTTTTGCTCTCAAAACACATCTTGGATTTTATTTGGATCAGATTCTTCTGCTATGTATGAACTATCATCCTCATGTTAACTGTCTTGTACTAGATGTGAAATCAAGAAAGGGTCATACCTACAAATATTTGCCTGCAGCTGCCTCAGTGAATGAACCCTTCCCAGTCCCTGATCTTCTGGAAGTTTTTCTCACTTGCTGAAGAAAGAACTACAGCTAAGACTGGCAGAAAGGGGAAATGAACATTCAAGAGAAGGAAGAAAACACTCTCTACTCAGAACTTCCTCAGAAATTAGTCACAAAATCAGTACTACAAGTTCAGCTGTGTTATTTTGTTCCCTAGAGAAACCCAGTCAATGGCAAAGACTAAAGCAACTGGAGAAGCTCTCAATAACACAGATCAACTATAACCACACTATCAAAGTGCTAGAACAGGGAGGCAATCAATTTCTATGTATAAATAGTATGATAGCAGAGTCCAGGGAAGAAGGAAGGGAGAGAAACAGAAAAGAAGATTCTACCCTTACTGAAGCAATGACTTTTTTTTTTTCTCCAGAGGTTTCTTTTAGACATTCATTTTTAAGCCAGGTATCATTTCCTCCAATCCAGTGGAATCTTAAACATTCACTTTCTGTTCCAGTAATAGGTTTGTCTATTACTATTTATTTCTTATATAGCCTTTTTACTGTCAATAATAATTCATAGAACAGGTAGAAAAAAAATAAAAATACTTTTGCTAAATTTCTGGAATATTTACAAAATACGTTAATTAATTCTGTGGCCTGAATTATCATTAGTATTTGTAGTTGCCTAGTATTTGGTAAGTTGAACAGTCATTCTCATACCTATGAAACCCATCAGAAAATTTCCTGTTCTTAAAACACAGAAATGAAAATCAAGTTTGTTGAATGACACTGCTATTGCTTATGACAAGCATTTTTAGGATAGATTTATGTCTTATTTATCATAACTTTAAAACAATTGAAGGAAAGTCCTTCAATTTTCGTTGCAAAACTGTGTGAAAAATATCACACTGATAAATTAAACTGAGAGGCTTGATTAAAATCCCTGCGACTCAGTGCTACATCTTTAGATATCTACAGTGTTGAAACATGATGTAATAGAAAAGACAGTATTCATTTGGCATCCTGCTCATCAGAGCTGGATCTTCAAACAGGGAAAAAGAGGAGCTCTGGCAGTTTCTGGTTTAGCTCAGAATAAATGTAACAACATTAGGGTGACAGTGTGAGCACTTTAGAGAGGCGATGAGGGTGTGAACCCCACTACTCTCTTTACACATTAAATAGATGTATGGATGGGTATTTTCTTTATAAACTGTTGCAGTAGTAACTCATCAGAAGAAATTAAATGTTCAGACTACAGCAGTGTCTTTTATATGCTTTTAGAGATGTCTTGTGGCTCAGGGATGTTTTGCATGCAGACTGCCAGGTTTAAACGCCCACATGAAAAACATAGTTTATATGTGAATCACACACTGCAGTAGAAAAAGTTCATCAGATTTCTAAAAGAGATTGTGTTTTTGTAGAAGTAAAGATGTATTAGTCTTAAAATATCAGCAGAAGACAGTAATAAATACATCCTATTTACACACATTGCTCCAGCCACACACAGCCTGAAATCAGTCAATGCTCTTGTGCTTGTTTTTTTCCTATTAACTAGCACTAAGTAAATAGCTTCCCACCTGAGGGAAATATAGCTAAGAGGAAAGAGCAGATTCTGACGTGTAGATACACCTTAGGTTGGTTGAATCAGGACGGCTGTGCTTATTGTAATAATATCTTTCCACTAGGTGAGAAGTAAAGCTCTTCCTACCCAGTGCTGTGCAGGTGTAGTGTAAGAAAAAGTCACTCTTACAACAAGCATTATTCTTTATAAGACATCAGAGGGAAAACATTAGAAAAATCAAGAAGAATTAGCAGTGAGTTAGAAGTTTCCATTATCTAGTGGAAACTTCATCCCTTTTACAACCTCTGCTAAGGTAATGAAAAGTTAGGTGTAAAATGGGTACAAGCTTACAGAGGAGAGATGAATGATACAGGAATTCAAGCAGCAGAGAGGTGAGAGAAGAAAAGAGAAAGAGAAACTTCTCTGAACATGATGAAAAGGTGAAAAGGAGAAGAACAAGCCAGCCAAAGAAAGAAGGAAGGTCATGTCATATTCTGTTTATTTTCTCTTGAAAAAAAAAAATCAGCAAGACTCTGTGAAAAGAGAGAGGTGGAAGCTTTGAGAAGTAATTCAATAGAATAAAGGTTGCTGGAATTGTGGGTAGTGGGTATGGCATTCATTTGTCCTGAAGATGTAGAGCTACTGCATTCACATGCATTTGATCATAAAAGTTATAGAGCAATAAAATCTTTTTCTTGCTGCACCCTGCTCTTTTATCGTACCTAGAAATGTGTTTGTGTAAGGTACTCTTTCCTGGTTTGTCACCTTTTGATTTATATATCCTCAAAAATCTTTTTTGTGTTTGGTTTTTTTTTCCTTCTTTTTTTTTTCCTCTTTTTTTTTTCCCATCATCCTGAAACCCTAAAGAAGCCTAAAATGAAACTGATGTGGGAGTTTCACATCTTGTAAACAAGCTAAGCATGTGGTGGTCCTTTTTAACTCCCCCGCGTGTTCCCTAAATATACTTTACAGAAAGACGAAGAATTAGGCAAACAAAACAGCTGAGTAACTATGCTAGGAGAGCTACTACCAGTGACAATTTGGTTTTCTGGAATTTTTAAGAGATACTAGTAAAAGATAAAACCTAAAAATATTCTATATAGCTTGCTTGTTTTAGTTCACTCTCTTCCCCGGTATGAAAGTATTAACATTTCAGTCTGCTGTGAGGACGTATTTGTGGGACGCAGAGAATTTAATCATTCTGTGAGCTAAACACCGAGGAACAATAACTACTAACTAAATATTTTCCAATATTTTATTAATCAGAGGACTGTATTATTGAAAAAAAAAAAATCCCTCCTAAAAAAAGTGGAAAACAAAACCCCAGGTATTTTAGCTTTGTCACTATTTGTTTATTTACCAATACAATGAACTGTATGATTCTGAAAATTTGAGCTCTTGTTAAAAAACTAAAGTAGAAAACAAAACCAAGATATTTTAGCTTTGGCACTGTGTATTTATTAACCAATAAGCTGAATTGTTCTTAGGGGTTTTCTTAAGTGTTTCACATGACAAATTTTTCCTTGTGGCAAAATAATTTCCTGCCTCCATCAAAATCTCTGAAGTCCAATGCATTTCATACTAAGCTGCTGATGAGTTATAAAACCACTGTTCAAAAAAATGGTCCATAAAAACTACAAGTAAGCAACAAAATCTTAGGCATTTAAATACAGTGAGCTGGTTTTCAGTTGATGACAACCCTTTTTTTTCCTGGGGTAAGAAAATAAGGCTACTGATCGTGTAGTATTCAGTCAACTGGGACTGAATATTTTAAATGGTATCTCACACAGCCTTCAAAACACTAAAAACCCAACTAAAACCCAAGTGGCACTATTCTCCTGAGGACTAAGAAGTTATGAAAATAAAACCATGCAGTAATACCATAAAGACAGAAACTTCCAGAATATAATAGCCATTCACAATTGGCTAGAAAAATGAACACTGCAAGTTACAAAACAGCATACCGTGTTCTTATCAATAATTTGAACATTATGCTTGACTAATTTCACAAGTTCTGTCCTGCCAATATATTCCACCAGTTTTTGTCAAACTAAAAAAAATGTTAATGGAAACCCCTCAATATTTATGAATGTTTCATGTGTCAAAGTAGTAGAAACTAATGTCTCACATAACAGAACTCTTCAAAGACAGACACTGAAAACATACTAATGACAGAGGTATCATTTAAAAATCTGGCTATGGTTAATCTAGTATATACTATACCAGAGAAAAGACAAAGCAGAGCTGTGTCTAATGTTACTCTGCCACATCCTGCAAAAGCAGCCTCTTTTCACCTTAAAAGAGCTTGTTAGCTGAACAAAACTTAGAGTAAGAATATGCAAAAAAAATGTGAGAACATGGTGGTTTTGAAAGTCTATATGGTATCTTCTATATTCATCTCTAAAAAATACAGTCCCCTGAATGTAATATATGGTAACACTGTAGTCAATATAGTAACAGTTGTTACTATAATGACCACAGAAACATGGCCACATTCTCAAGGACACAAGAAAACCTTCTATACCTCTGCCTATGACTACTGATTCATGCTACATAGTATCCCTTGGATTACTGATAGGATTATTGAGGTCTATTACCAATTTTAAATGTAGAAAATCAGGATGATTTTATGTGATAATTAAAGGTAATGCCCTGTTTGTGGTGTGAAAACACTTCCTAAGATTGGTGACAGCCTGGGTATATAGTCTCATGAGTAACACAAGGAGATTAGGAAATTATCAGAATAAAGTATCAACTGATGTTTGGAGGCTGTCTTTGGTACTTTCTCTGCATAACCAATTATGTTAGCTCTGTTATAAATTTTCTGGTTTGTTTCAGAGATGGAGAAAAATACAGAAATGTATTTTTACAAGAGATCTATACCTACTGGGGTTCCCTTCCTGGCTGAGCAATCACAGGATTATAGCAGGTGCCTTTGAGAGTTGAAGCACAATATGATAACAAAAGCCTTAAAAGACAAGCACGGTATGTATGGTATTTGAGAGCCTGAGGGTATGAACACAAACCACAAATGGTCAATTAACGGTCACCAAAGGAATACAACTCTGAGAAATGGGCTGAACCCATTTTAGGTCATAACAGAGGACAAGGAATATACATTCAACACACAAGCAACTTAAATATACTGAAAATACAATGGAGGTAACAAGAAAGGTTGAGAACAACAGCCTGTGCAAAAATGGGAGCGGAGGAAGAAGAGAGAGGAAGAATGGCCCCAGCTGTGCCTGCCCTGGTTAGGGCTGCTGCACCCGATCGGTGCCCGAGGGTCTTCCCTCCCCCTTGGCAGAGAAGGCAGTGCTGCCATTTACCACGTTTCAGTACTCCAACTCAGCAATTGTACCTAAAGAGTTACCTTTTATTATATCGCTGGGTTAAGCAAATCAGAATTTGGAAGAGCAGCATGTGTCTCCGACTGTTATCTGCTTCAATTTTCCCACATGATAAAGTGAGTGATACCGTGGCGCTGAGACACAGTAAAGTGAGATGCAACAGGTAAAAAATGTTATCGTTACTTATGGAGTCTATCTATACATGACCTTCCTACTGCTCTAAATCATGACTTCTGCACCATAATTATTAAATTATACCTGAGCGACACCTACATCCTCAGTGAAAAGGAAGAGATGGGGAGACGTCAGTAACTGCAAATGAGGAGTAAGACAATACCTAAGCCAGAAAGCTCCTTCTTTAAAGCTTCTCAGAAATCACATCAATAGCTAGAAGGGGATTATTTTACCCTGCAAGTAACACAACTAATTTACTTGTTTTGGTCAAATGTTAAGTTTGCAACTGGGCCTTTGTGGAGTATTCACAGTGCTTGTCTTTAGGTATCCAGTCTTCCTAAACTGGTCAACAGAAAGAAAAGTTACGTAAATTAGACCCCCACTTCCAGCCTTGGGGAGACCATCTCTGTTTCTTGATGATATCTGAACCGTAGTTAAACTAGCTGTCCAATTTAGCCACTTACTTAGAAGTTTAATGTTAGGTCCTGGGAATACTTTGGTATGTTTTCAGTCTAGAGTTACTATTAATTCAATGTATACAACATAATAGCATTTGTTGTAGAATATCAGCAATATTCTTTGGTGCCAATCTGTATTGTCAAATAGCTACAGGTCAATGTTTCTGGCTTTTCTGAAAACACTCTCAAAGAAAACGTGAGTAGAAAATGAAAAGCAAGTTTAATGAGCAGATTTCTCCCACATCCTTTAAAGAAGAAACGGGTCAAGTCACAGCACCAAAGACAGCATTTTAGAATGTATTTATTCCTGAAACAATAAATCTATCTATAATATGTCAGCAAACAAGAGGCTGCCATTCTACTCTCACTCAATTATAACATACTGTTTCAGGGTCATTTTTTGTTACCCGAGAAAATGAGGTTTTCTGGTTCATCTAGCTGAGCACTGAGCAGCGATATATGGGAGAAAAAAACCCAACAACAAACAGAATTAAGGAAGAGTTTTAAGGATCTAAGTTTTACAGGTCTTCTTTATAAGTTTTTAAACCTAATTTATACAGAGAACTTTTCAAGAATTAGTAAGAAAATAATTGCTACTTACTAGTAAAAACTTGTATTGAAATCTCTTTTGTAAAAGGATGGGTGTCTGAACAATGAAGAATGTCGTGTTGAAAAGTGGTACTAAAACATCTCTTTAAAAGTGCATTGCTAGAAGCCACAGTTCAGCTATGAATATTCCTCCAAAAATCGACATGCATAATTTTTGCATTCCAAATGTGGTCTTAAAGAGCTATCACAACAATACCTAACTCTCAAAAAAAAGTCTAAGGTTATGAGATGTGACAGGGACAAATAACTGGGCCAGGTGCTGTTATTAACACTGACTTTCAAATTATTATGAGCATAGGCTTTTTGTTTTCAGTAAGCATGTTTCATCAGTACTGTACAGCAAAACAAAAGTGATTAACCTGATAATATATAAACTAATTTTGTCACATTTCCCTTCTAAAGCAGTACAGTACAATTCCTCTAAGATACTGGATCAGGTGTCAGTAGCATGCCTACTTTTCTGCTAACATTTATCTTTCTGAGAAACATCTGTTGTGGCAAGTAAAAGAAATGACCCTCAGCATTTGTATTTGAGTTCCTTCTGTCCTTGTCCAGGGCACTGGTGCAGAACAGACTCTTGTTCCATGTCTTTTATGTAGGACTCTTTCAAGACTTGAGAGCCTTAGAAAAAGCTAGGAGGATTTAGAGATCTGCACCAGGGTGACACCAGGTTAAAGATGTGAAGAGAAAGCTTCCTACCCTGGTACGGCCCTCTGATTATTATCCATTATTGATTTTTCAGGTAGGCAGCAATGAAGTTGCAACGAGAAGTCCGAGGGCAATCAAGAGAGACTTCAGGTCCTTGGGATGACTGGTTAAGGGATCAGGAGCTCCTCTATCCTTCCAGTTGCAGGGAATGATGAGGGAAGAAATAGGAAGAGGCAGCAGATCAATACCTGGCTCCGAGCCTGGTGTCACCAGCAGAATTTTGGGGTTTTTGATCACGGGTGTATTTACATGACACCAGGCCTGCCGGCAACAGATGGGGTACCCGTGTCTCAAAGGGGGAAAAAGGCCTTTCACAGGAGTTAGCAGGGCTCACTGAAAGAGATTTAAACTAAATTTGAAAGGGGAAAGGGATAAACCCAGGCCCACTAGAGATAAGCCTGGGGGCAGCACGCCAATGTTTGAAGGACAGCGCGCTATCAAGGTCCTTCAGTCTGCTGTCTCAGTGGAGGCAGGGGATGCAGATCCAGGCGGCAGCAAAGACGCAAGGGTTATTGATGTGTTAGAAACCACGGGAGTGCCTGAGAATGGTCACATAGCAATTAGGGCTTCTCCTCGCAAAAAGGTGGTGGGATCAATAGCCCAACTGAAGCGCATCTACACCAATGCACGCAGCACGGGCAACAAACAGGAGGAGCTGGAAGCCATCGTGCAGCAGGAAAACTGTGACATCGTTGTCATCACAGAAACATGGTGGGATGCCACGCATGACTGGAGTGCTGCAATGGATGACTATAAACTCCTCAGAAGGGATAGGCAAGGAAGGAGAGGCGGTGGGGTAGGCCTGTATGTTAGGGAGGGTTTTGATTGTCCAGAGCTTAATGATGGTGACAATGGTTCAGTGTTTATGGGTAGGAATCAGGGGGAAGGCCAACAGGACAGATATCGTGGTGGGAGTCTGTTATAGCCCACCCAACCAGGATGAAGAGGCAGATGAAATATTCTATAAGCAGCTGGGAGAAGCCTTACAATCGCTACCCCTTGTTCTCGTGGGGGACTTCAACTTATCAGATGTCTGCTGGAAATACAATACAGCAGAGAGCAAACAGTCCAGGAGGTTCCCGGAGCGTGTGGAAGAGAACTTCCTGACACAGCTGGCGAGTGAGCCAGCTAGGGAAGGCGCCCCGCTGGACCTGTTGTTCTCAAACAGAGAAGGACCTGTGGGTGATGTGATGGTTGCAGGACATCTTGGGCGTAGCGATCACGAAATGATAGAGTTTTTGATTCTTGGAGAAGTAAGGAGGGGAGTCAGCAGAACGGCTACCTTGGACTTCTGGAGGGCAGACTTTGGCCTGTTTAGGAGACTGTTTGACAGAGTCCCTTGGGAGGCGGTCCTGAAGGGCAAAGGAGTCTAGGAAGGCTGGACATTCTTCAGGAATGAAATCTCAAAGGCGCAGGAGCAGGCTGTCCCCATGTGCTGAAAGACGAGCCAGCGGGGAAGAAGACTGGCCTGGCTGAACAGAGAGCTTTGGTTGGAACTCAGGAATTTTTTTAGAGAGTTTATGACCTTTGGAAGAAGGCGCAGACAACTCGGGAGGACTACAAGGTTGTCATGAGGTTATGCAGGGAGGAAACTAGAAGGGCCAAAGCCCCACTAGAACTTAATCTGGCTGCTGCTGTAAAAGAGAATGAAAAATGTTTTTATAAATACATTAGCGACAAAAGGAGGGCGAAGGAGAATCTCTATCCTTTATTGGATGCGAGGGGAAAACACAGTGATAAATGATGAGGAGGAGGCTCAGGTACTTAATGCCTTCTTTGCCTCAGTCTTTAATAGTAAGACCAGTTGTTCTCAGGGTACCCAGCCCCCTGAGCTGGAAGACAGGGACGGGGAGCTGAATGAAGCCCCCATCATCCAAGGGGAAATGGTTAGCCTCCTGCTACACCACTTAGACACACACCAGTCTATGGGGCTGGATGGGATCCACCCAAGGGTACTGAGGAAGCTGGTGGAAGTGCTCATGAAGCCACTTTTCAATCATTTACCAGCAGTCCTGGCTAACCGGGGAGGTCCCACTTGACTGGAAGTTAGCAAATGTGATGCCCATTTACAAGAAGGGCCGGAAGGAGGATCTGGGCAACTCCAGGCCTGTCAATCTCACCCCAGTGCCAGGGAAGGTTATGGAGCAGATCATCTTGAATGCCATCACGTGGCACGTACAGGACAACAGGTCCTGCTTGACTAACCTGATCTCCTTCAATGACAAGGGGACCCACTTAGTGGGCGAGGGAAAGGCTGTGGATGTTGTCTACCTAGACTTTAGTAAAGTCTTGGACACCATTTCCCACAGCATTCTCCTGGAGAATCTGTCTGCTCATGGCTTGGATGGGTGTACTCTTTGCTGGGTAAAAACTGGTTAAATGGCTGGGCCACCACCAAAGAGTGGTGGTGAATGGAGTTAAATCCAGTTGGTGGCTGGTCACAAGTGGTGTTCCCCAGGGCTCAGTACTGGGGACAGTTCTGTTTAATATCTTTATCAATGATCTGGACGAGGGGATCGAGTGCACTCTCAGTAAGTTTGCAGATGACACCAAGTTGGGTGGGAGTGTTGATCTGCTTGAGGGTAGGAAGACTCTACAGAGGGATCTGGAAAGGCTGGACTGATGGGCCGGGGCCAACTGTATGAGGTTCAACAAGGCCAAGTGCCGGGTCCTGCACTTGGGTCACAACAACCCCATGCAGCGCTACAGGCTTGGGGAAGAGTGGCTGGAAAGCTGCCCGGCAGAGAAAGACCTGGGGGTGCTGGTTGACAGCCGGCTGAATATGAGCCAGCAGTGTGCCCAGGTGGCCAAGAAGGTCAACGGCATCCTGGCCTGTATCAGAAATAGTGTGGCCAGCAGGAGCAGGGAGGTGATTGTTCCCCTGTAGTCCGCACTGGTGAGGCCGCACCTCGAGTACTGTGTTCAGTTTTGGGCCCCTCACTACAGGAAAGACATGGAGGGGCTGGAGCGTGTCCAGAGAAGAGCAATGAAGCTGGTGAGGGGCCTGGAGCACAAGTCTTATGAGGAGCGGCTGAGGGAACTGGGGCTGTTTAGCCTTGAGAAAAGGAGGCTCAGAGGAGATCTTATCGCTCTCTACAACTACCTGAAAGGAGGTTGTAGTGAGGTGGGTGTTGGTCTCTTCTCCCAAGTAACAAGTGATAGGTCAAGAGGAGACAGCCTCAAGTTGCACCAGGGGAGGTTTAGATTGGATATTAGGAAACATTTCTTCACTGAAAGGGTTGTCAGGCATTGGAACAGGCTGCCCAGGGAAGTGGTTGAGTCACCATCCCTGGAGGTATTTAAGAGATGTGTAGATGTGGCACTTCGGGACATGGTTTAGTGGTGGACTTGGCAGTGCTAGGCCAATGGTTGGACTTGATCTTAAAGGTCATTTCCAACCTAAACAATTCTATTTTTCTATACCAGTGCGTCTGTCTTTTGGAAAGACAGTGATTTTTTGTCATCTTGATGCATCAAATTCCATGGTGTCTAAAATTGTGCATTGTCTCTAGTGGCAAAGGGCACATAGTTGGATGCTTCCAGGGATTGCTTTTTTTCCAACTAGATGGCTGTTTTCAAGCCATTTTGCTGCATAACACAGATTCTTATCCTGTTTTCTGCAGTAACAGGGAAAGCTGTACTCTAAGTGACAGCATTACAGGAAAGAATCCATGAAGAGCGTTATGTAGTTAGTAATATACCAAGTGACCAGAATTTTATGGTGAAAAAAGTAAAATAAAATGACAATGAACATTGTTGGCCATTTAAAAAAAAAAAGTATTAGTTGCCAGTAGAACCAGTTTAACAATTTTTCTGTCATGTCATGTTAATATTACATTTTTCCTTGTCCTTTTCTTCTGAACAGTTGGTTAATGGAAATGAATACAGCTTGCTAAGAGTCCTCAAAAGCAACAAGATGAGTAAAAAAGGTCAAAAGGAGAAAAAAGCCTTTAGGCAATATTTACTATGGAAGAAAAGGAAGCTAAGGAAGATTTGCTCTTTTCCCTGCCCAAATACGTAAAGGGTTCCATGGGTTACAGTTATGCCTGTGAGAAGACAGTAATTTGGACTTAATGGAATTCATATTTTACAGAAGCAAAAAATCTCTTGTATACATGAAAATTAGGGAGAAGAGTAGAATGATGCCTGTGATCTTTTGATTAATCTGTATTAAAGGAAGCCTGCTGCCATTCTGCTAATCTGAATTTTTGTACTTATTTATTTATGTAGCACATGTGGTTGCATTACCCAAAACATAAACTGAATGAATTGTTCCTCCTTCTTCCACTTCCTTCTCTCAAAAGTACAATGTTCAATTTAAACATACAGAACTCTACAAGCTATATGAAAAAGGAAACCAATGAACAAATCATATCTCACTAAAGACATTTCTTAAATTATATGAAAGATTTTTTTGTCAACTTTTTTGATTTGTGTCAGTTACAGCATTTGCATCTTCAGCTGGCAGTTCATTAAATGAGGAAATCACACAGTCCATCACATCAAGCGTTTGACTGAAGGAATGAAAAATGGCAGGCTGTTATCACATCTGTTTATTATTATTTTAATGTGAAATGATCAGCTGCACTGACAAACAAAATTCATTGCTGGTTAACACGAAGAAGGCACAGCTTGTGAACAGCTTAATAGGAACATTTGGGGATCATTCTTGCTGCCATTTAAATTATTGGGAATTTTGCCATTGAGTTCAATGGAAGCAAGACCAGATCTTATACAGTGCACTCTTAATTATACTAATATAATTTGAAATTTCAGTGATAGGAAAGAAAATAGCACAGTTAAATTGGTTTAGCATAGATACAAATGTGATGTCGCTTCTCTTGGGCTCTTAGAACTGCTGCTAATGAAATATATCTGTACCTGTTTATGTCACTATGCATATATAAAAACCTGTGAATTTATATATTATATTCCAGAGCCTTCCAATGATTTTTTTTTCAGAATGGTATCACCTGAGGTGTAACACTAGATTATATAAATGAACATTTGTAATTTTAACTTTTCATACTCTGTCAAAGTCCATGGAAACATAAACTTTTCCAGAGAGATGATATCAATGCCTTGAGATACCAAACACTTTCTCCCTTTCAGAATTCAGTGCTATTTCTTTACAAGGTTTGACTTTACTTTCTCTTAAGGATTAAAATCAAGAATTGGCTCACTGGTGTTCCAAGGTACAGTGTTGTCTGTACAAGACCTTGTAAAGATCATGGCATATGCAATACGCATAGGAATTCCCTAATGCTCACAAAGATGTGGAGGTTGATTACAGCATTTTACAGAAACTGTTAGAGTGGTCACTCAATCATTCTTGTCTGGCTACTGTTTCTCTGCCTCCAAAAGCTTAGACCTTTCACTATCATCAATCTCTTTTTTCATATAGTCCAAATGCTACCATTGCTAACTTCACTCTCTCTTTCGCTTGTGTTCGTCCACATACCCCCTCATTCTCTGCCTTTTAATTCCTGTTTCATACTCAGTTGTTCCTGTGAATCTGGAAGGCACCACAGTTTTTTGATATGTTTTAGGTCCTATATATGGGTCAGTATAATAGCTAACTGCTGCTAAGTAATCACCAGAGAGTAGTGCAAGTTTCTAGGAAAATGTCTTTCTCCACAACAGGCAAGAGATAAGGTAGTCATGAGCCACCTCATAAGGTAGGTGAGATAAGAGAAGTGAGTGGAAAATTCCACCAAGTTTTGTTTCCTCTGTTTTGAGTCCCATGTAGATTTAGAGCACAGCTAGCAAACCAGTTTATTCACTAATCCGCTTACTACTTCAAAGTTATAAAGAAGTATGAACAAGGAGAACTACAGGGAAATGCAGAACTGATATTCAAACCAGAGCTTCATTCATTTCTTGAAGTAAAATGTATTTGTAGACACAAATTAGAAGACTTTTTAGAAATAATAGGCGAGTTCAACCAACCACAGCAGTTGGTAGCTCAGGCAAGACGGAAGTTAGGTTACTTGAATTGTATGATTGTTGTGTCTTTAAGAGTTTTAAAATCTGTACTATTTCCATTAAATTAATTCAAGACAAAAGTGCATTTTTCAAGTTGCATGATATGAAAGGCTTTTTTGAATCACAGATTAAATGAAAGGAAGGAAACTGGAGGTACTGTTCTGGATACTGGTTTAACTGATAGCTGCCAGTTTTCTATTCTTGCATTTAGCATGTCACTTCCCTATCGAGTTTCACTCCTTTTCTTCCTCAACTTAATAAAATGATCAGATTTTTCTTTCAGAAATATGACTGAAAGTATAGTATTGCCTGGATCCACTAATTAATTTCCTCTTTTAAGAAGGTCAGTTGGTTCTTTTCTGGCTTATGGTTATTCCCTAAAATATTCTAAAGCCTTTTTCATGACAAAAAGTTTTGCCTTTTTCTGCTACATCAAAGATAATGAGTTAAAATGCATTTAAAAAGTAAAATTAATTATTTCAATCTTTAGATTTTTATTCCTTAGATAGTTTATGATTCTATAATTCCAACAAAAAGAATGGCACTCATTTAGAAGTGAACAAAAACTGTATAATTTAGAGGTGCAGCTTAAATAATGTTAATTTCCAGCTGCAGAGACCTGGTCAGTATTACTGTGCTAGGAATGGGAAGTCGTAAGGAACTCATCTTTCACGAAAGAATAGTCAAATTAATGTGAGTGGAGCAGATGTCTCAGCAGATCAATAATATCCCCTTGACAGCCACTAACATATGCCAAAACATAACATCTGAAAAACAGTGAGGAAGAACAAGACAATAAGCACCTGTTACACTATCCCAGTTTTATCGTTAAGGTGACACCAGGTAGTTCAAGCTGAATACAAACCATCCAACAGAAAACTTTTATATTCTGCTTAAATATTTAGTCTAAATTTAAAGGAAGAAAATTCAAAGACCACCACTGTAGTGCATGGAAGCCATGGGTTCAGTAGTAAGGAGAAAAATAATATAATACCCTGTTTTTAAGGGTTCAAAAACATTAGTATACTTGAGAATAGATTCAGTTCCAGTTGATGTGAGATTCTGTCAGTTAAATTATTCCAAGATCCTGATTCTGCTGCTCTTAAATTAGTTTTTCCTTTATTCCTCAAACTTATTTGTTAATATGGGGAAAAATGGTAGAACCCATTTTTAAAATAAGTAAAAAAATCAGACAGGAGCATGTTCCTTGGTAGGGGTATAAGCATGAACAAGGAGAGATGATAAGAGGTGGCTGTAAGCGTGACTTGCTTAGAAGTCAATGGAAGAATTTTAATTTCTCTGCCAGTGTCTATCACAGATACTAGCTAATATTTCAACATCAGCAACATTGACAACTCCATCTGGAAAACTATACTAGGCTTGCAAAACCTGTCCAAGTCAAACAAAATTTTTCAACATTCATTATTGCTTATTTAGTTTTAGTAAAATATTCCTAACTTCATAACTTAATTTACAAAAATAAAAATCACTTATGAACAGAATTGCATGCTTGGAATTTAAACACCCAGTTTCCAAAGAAAAGAGGTTGTATGATAATTACAAAGCACCTCAGTGTCTATCAAGCCAAGGTTCCTCGTGAAGAACAAATGGAAATCATGCACCCTCCATTAAGACCGTTTCTGTTGGGCCCCTGAGGCACTAACAGCCCCCAGTGCCCCGCGCAGCATCCCATGGGGCCTCACCCCATCCGCTGCCTAGTAGGAGCCCCATTTCAGCTCACTTCAGAGCCCTCAGTCCCTGCCTGAGCGATGCTGCAGTGTGTGGCTGTCTCGGATCCTGTCTCCTTGATGGTCCTGAGACCTGTGCTGTTGGTAGCTCATCTCCTTGATGGGCCCCCTGGACATTGGCTGCAGCTTGCCTGCAGTCCTGTCGTTGGACCTGGCTCCTGGCTGGACTTTGGACCCATGCTATAACCTTGTCTCCAGCCCTGTTGCTAGCCACATCTCCTTTTGCTCTGGACTGGAGCCTCTGGGCAGACCCTGGACCTGGTTCATTGCTTGCCTTGTCTGCTTTCAGCCTTCCTGCAACTGTGCCCCATGGATGGGGGGATAACCTGTGCTGGGCCACTCTGGCTCCCTGGCCCTGAAGAATCAGCCAGTCCCTGGCTCCCTGACTTTTTTTTGTCAACGTCTACATACATAATGATCCATGAATAAATCTTAACCACTTATTTGGTGTCTAATTCAGCTGTGATCAAAACTTTGAACTTATGCTTTAATAATGACAGAATAATAGAAAAATGGGGCTTGAAGGAACCATGGGAAGTCATCTAGTTTATCTACTTAGCACCCAGGTAAGATACATGATATCTACATTGTTTCCAAGAGCGGTTTGTCTGACCTGTCCTTAAAAACTGCCAGTGGTGGAGGTTCCATCACTTATCAAGAAATCTCTGACAGTTCTTCATTGACTTTGCCATTTTAAAGTGTTTTCCAATAGCAAAATAGGTCAAAATTTCCAGAACTGTAATCCATCTCATTCATTTCTTCTGGACTGTCTCCACTGGACCATGTAGTTCTTGAAGTACAATGCTCCAAACTTCAGTTTTCTAGCTGCCTAGTCTACCAGAGGCCTCATTTGTTGCCGAGTACAGGATTACTTCACACGTCTTGCCAGCTGTACTTTAGCTTTGTGCTTGCTTTTTTCATAGCACTGTGGGCTCAAGCTCAGCTTTTTCTGAAAAACTGCTACCAAAGCAGCTGGCCTCATTTTGTATCACTGCAGTAAATATTGCCTGCTTTATATTTTCACGTGCTTTGCCACTTTGTCATTATCATTTTGAATTCTGATCCTATCCTCCAGTGTATGAGCTGTCTCTCCCAGTTTTGGATCATATGAAGATACAATAAACTCACTCTCTACTCCATCATCTAGGTTGTTAATAAAAGTATCCTAGACAGTGTACTGCATCAAATATAAGATACATGACAATAGTGCTTTGCTCCTCTACCCTGTTTGACTTTTTGCTCTAGAATTTCTCTGAGGATTGATGTTAACTGACAACAATTGCCAGGTTGTTCTCTTTGTTCTGTTTACAGTCAAGCACTGTGATTGCCTTTTTCCAATTCTCTTGATATCCTGTCTCCTTCTGCAGGATCTCAAACATAACTGCGAAGAGTTCTGGATGCAGACATCTATAGGGTAGTAATAAAGTTCATGTAATGAAACCGCATAGAAGAGTTGTACTTCTTACATAGCAGAAAACCCTGGAGTTCTCTGCTCTAAACATGAATCATGAGATGCCCTGGGCTATGCCGAAGTGGCATAATGCCTTGTGTTTGTTGCAAAACTAATCACCAGGGAAGATCAAAATTGTTTAAATAAAAGGGGAAAAATTTGTACTGCAGCTAGCAGCCACACAGGACACAGGGCACATGCTGTGACTGGAACATCATTTACCACAAAACACGGACTGAGCAACGATGATGAAGAATCATATTTACTAAACATAACGTTATTAGTCACCTAACAAAAGTTACTCTTTGGAACAAAAATAAGGATGGCCTCTTAAAAAATAATTTAAAAAATAAACAAACTAAACCAAGGAACGATGTTGTATTTTGAGATAAGGGCTGCATACAGATAGCAACAAAATAGCCAATTAGTCCTCAACAATGAGATGAGAAAAATTCACTGATCAAAATCTAGCAACCCTCCACACAACGGAAAACTCTGTAAGAGACTTGTTAACAGCACACAAGAGCAGCTGTGCAGTTCATAAAATCACTAGGGACACAGTACAGGTGTACAAAGAAATACTAGGTCTAGAAATGTCAGAACAATGAACAGGGAACTGCCACACAGCTAGATGTTATTCCTACCAGCAATATTAGTATTTGTAATTACAAGACAATTCACAAATCAGTACATTTCAGAACTGGGCTCAAATTCTGACAGTAACCTATTTGCTCTCCTCCTAGTAAACTAGAAAGAGCTGGGAAGAGAACTATGATCAGACTTCAGAGCTACATGAAATACTTTGCAAAATCTATGCCGAAAACTGGTATTTAATGAATATATACAAATTTAATCCAATAATATTAATTAACTTTTCATTCTGTTTAATGATATTATACCAAAATATACCTCTAATTTAAAATGCAAAGCAGCAAAAAAAAAGGAAATTATTCACTGTATCCTAGACAGAAAGAGTCCTGAATGTTCAAGGAAAAAAATCTAGATTTCATCTGACTCACAGGATTTTGTTTGGGTCTACATCTATATTTAAAAAAAAAAAAAAAAATCTATCTGTCATATCACATATAATTCCCATCTATATGAATCAGAGCCATCCACATTAGTAGCAAAGCACCTAACAGCAGTTCAGATACATCACTGAAGCCCCTTTCTGCCCCCAAACTGAATGCATTTAGAACGAAATGACAGCTAAAACTTGGTATGAAGTCCTTCATCCACTTAAGTCCCTGACAAAACATGTAATGATTGCACTCCAGCCAGGATTTCACATCTTACCTCTTATTATCATTCTTACATCAGAGTAGATTTTCAGCCTTACTTTTAAACTTCCTTACAAAGGTAGCTAACCAAAATTTTACTATGTCAATACCACCAGTGGAATGATAAATGATATAAAAAGCAAGTTTATGTATCAGGTAATATAATGTATTATATTCCCCCAACACTTACACCTGAACGCTATGTAAGCAACACAGAAAGGTGACCTTGGTGAAACAGTCCTTAACAAATAAGAGTTCTTAGCTCTTCAGTATACACATAGTGCCTTACATACATATTATAAAACTATATTCAAAGGCCTTTGTTTTCCTTTCAGTCTCTCTCTCAAATATTCAGTTTTTATCTGCAACTCTCCAGTTCTTGGAATATACCCCACAATACCATTTCCTGTTTATTAAAGGTTTCACATTTCATTTTAGAAACAAGCAATAATTTTTTCCAGCCGTTTTCGAAGGCCTACCATATTTTACTATCACACCTTTTATCTTTTGCTTTATAATTGGAAAAGGGAACACAAAAAGAAAACTTTGAAAATATATGCCAGCGCAGGATGTTGCTGATGGAATGCTGCGATGTTTTATCAGTCTTTATTAACAACATTGACTGGAAAAGGGGAAACGTAATCCCCATTTTTAAAAAGGGAAAAAAGGAAGACCCGGGGAACTACAGGCCAGTCAGTCTCACCTCTGTGCCTGGCAAGATCATGGAGCAGATCCCTCTGGAAACTATGCTAAGGCATGTGGAAAATAAGGACATGACTGGTGACAGCCAACATGGCTTCACTAAGGGCAAATCATGCCTGACAAATTTGGTGGCCTTCTATGACAGGGTTACAGCATTGGTGGATAAGAGAAGAACAACTGATGTCATCTACCTGGATTTGTGCAAAGTATTTAACACTGTCCCGCACGACATCCTTGTCTCTAAATTGGAGAGACATGGATTTGACGGATGGACCACTCGGTGGATAAGGAATTGGCTGGATGGTCAGGATGGTCACACTCAAAGAGTTGAAGTCAATGGCTTGATGTCCAAGTGGAGACCAATGACAAGCGGTGTTCCTCAGGGGTCAGTACTGGGACCGGCGCTGTTTAACATCTTTGTTGGTGACACGGACAGTGGGATTGAGTGCACCCTCAGCAAGTTTGTGGATGACACCAAGCTGTGTGGTGCGGTCAACACGCTGTAAGGAAGGGATGCCATCCAGAGGGACCTGGACAGGCTTGAGGGGTGGACCTGTGCAAACCTCACGATGTTCAACAAGGCCAAGTGCAAGGTCCTGCACATGGGTCGGGGCAATCGCAAGCACAAATACAGGCTGGGCGATGAGTGGATTGAGAGCAGCCCTGAGGAGAAGGACTTGGGGTTGTTGGTTGATGAGAAGCTCACCATGACCCAGCAATGAGCACTTGCAGCCCAGAAAACCAACTGTATCCTGGCTGCATCAAAAGAAGCGTGACGAGCAGGTTGAGGGAGGTGATTCTCCCTCTCTGCTCTGCTCTCGTGAGACCCCACCTGCAGTACGGCAATTAGCTCTGGGCCCCCCAACATAAGGAGGACATGGACCTGTTGGAGCGAGTCCAGAGAAGGGCCACAGAGATGATCAGAGCACTGGAGCACCTCTGAGGCTGAGAGAGTTGGGGTTGCTCAGCCTGGAGAAGAGCAGGCTCTGTGGAGACCTTATAGCAGCCTTCCAGCACCGAAAGGGGGCCTACAGGAAAGCTGGAGAGGGATTTTTCACAAGGGCATGTAGTGACAGGACAAGGGGTAACAGTTTTAACCTGAAAGAGGGTAGATTTAGATTAGATGGAAGGCAGAAGTTCTTCCCTGTGAGGGTGGCGAGGCACTGAACAGGTTGCCCAGAGAGGCTGTGGCTGCCCCATCCCTGGCAGTGTTCAAGGCCAGGTTGGATGGGGCTTGGAGCAACCTGGGCTAGTGGAAGATGTCCCTGCCCGTGGCAGGGGGGTTGGAACTAGATGATCTTTAAGGTCCCTTCTAACCCAAACCATTCTATGATTCTATGATTTTTATTTGATGTCCTTTTGTGTTGGGCACTGCAGAAGGAGAAATTAAAAGACAATTTATCCTTTGGAATTTATCACCTCCTGTTGGTTGGATTACAATTGTGATTGTAAAACAATGAACAAAGATAACAGAAAGGTGATCACAAGAGTGATTGCCTAATTCAATTTTGAGTCTGCAGAGTCTGTTTTAGGTAGGATATGTGAAAAAGTTATTACAGGCTCTACAATCTTGCCATAAGTAGAATCTTTTAACAATTTATTAATGGCTCATTGATTACATAAATTAAATGTTACCATATTTTTTTTGCTTTTTGTACCCCATTTCATTACTTCTCCAGTCTGTCATGACAAGCAAGCAAGAATCAATTGCAAGAGCAATCCATAATGCACCATAAACTGCACAGATACGTGTGGAATGCCACACATTTAAGTCAAGGTCTTGATGAATGGCCAGTTCAGTGATAAGAGCCTTGTCTAGTGCAGCACTACTGTACCACAAGAGAAAAAAACCCAACAAACTAGCCAGACTGTTCTTGAAATCTCTTCAGAACAGCACATAGTAGAATGACATTTGTGCAAAATATTATAGTGTTTGCAATGGCAGAATCTGATATAATTGAGGTTGGAAAGTACTTTCCAATCTAGCTCCCATTTTCACATCCTCATTTTAAAATATTCACCCTCTGGGCTTGACATTTTCCAGGCTTCTTTGTTGAAAAACATATTTGTTGATAATATATATTTGCAAATACACTTTCTACTATTTGAATTCTAAAAGAAACAATTTTAAGTCTCTGTTCTTCCAAGGGCTATAGCACAAGTGTCGCAGCAACGCTGTCACCTTATCAGTCTCACTGTTGCACAACTTTGATCACCTGTGTAAAAAGTAAAGAATTTTTCAAAATAGGCATCTGAGCCAACAGCAAAGTCGTGTTGCCTTCAGCAGGACCAGAACTTCACTCAAACTTTAAAAGCTTAAGAGTGATATGCAGGTGATCTTTAGAGAGGAGTATATCCTTCGTCAAGTTCGTAATAGAAGGTTTTTTTCAGTAAAAATTGGGAGTGTCTGAGTGCTGTATTGAGCATATGAAATACATGCCTGAAAGAAGAGGCGAGTGTGGCTTAGGCAGAGCACATTAACCAGAGCAGGTCCTGGGCTCCATAATAGTTTTCTTTTATGGTCTCACCTTCAGTCTCTTAGTTATTGGTTTGAGCTCTTTGCAGGGTTTCTTTATTTCTTTAAATGAGGCATCATTGAAAACTGCTTAAAAACTTAACCTCTCTAAAGCCTCATACATTTTACATTATCTGAAATATTAGCCTGCCTTACATTAGTTTAAAAATAAATAAATAAAAGCAACACAAATTTGGTGGCTAAGTAGCCAAGAGAGTTAGCATAATTTATTAATATCTTGCATTTAAGGTTATATACCAGGAGACAGGATAATAGTCTGAAACCCAGACTCTTCAGAGTTTTCAAATCTCAAAAATTTTTAAGAATTTCCTTAAGACTAATTAATAAATATTAAGGAAAGTGACTTTGGCTTCATGTAAAGTGAATCATGACCACACTACATAATACCCTCTGAGCTGCTGATCTCTAAAGTCATCCAGAAAGGAGACTTGGCCAAAGCATCCTGTGGCTTGTTACCATGTCACAAACCTGGGTGTCCTTGCCCTGGAAACCAGGGCATCCAGAAGGCTAGAAAAAGGAGGGAGAAAAAGGCATGACTACATCCAAATTCTGAGCTTGAAAGCTTAGAGGTAGCTATGGGAGTCTTTTTCTTATTGTCCCTACATTTTCCCTTTGGAAAGTGAGGAAAATTTCATAGAATTATAGAATTATAGAATCAATTAGGTTGGAAAAGACCTTCAGGATCATCAAGTCCAACCATCCACCATGCCCACTAAACCATGTCCTGAAGTGCCTTGTCTACACGCTTTTTGAATACCTCCAGGGATGGTGACTCGACCACTTCCCTGGGCAGCCTGTTCCAAGGCTTTACCCTTTCAGTAAAGAAATTTTTCCTAATGTCCAATCTAAACCTCCCCTGGTGCAACTTGAGGCCATTTTCTCTCATCCTATCTCCAGCCACCTGACAGAAGAGACCAATCCCCACCTCACTACAACCTCCTTTCAGGTAGTTGTAGAGAGCTGAAGGTCTCCCCTCAGCCTCCTTTTCTCCAGGCTAAACAACCCCAGTTCCCTCAGCCGCTCCTCATAAGACTTGTGCTCCAGGCCCCTCACCAGCTTCGTTGCCCTTCTCTGGACACGCTCCAGCCCCTCCATGTCTTTCCTGTAGCGAGGGGCCCAAGGGGATGCTCTGGGGGATGCTAGGAGGTATTTACCTGTGACAGTAATGGGGTCATTTACATTAGACAGGTAAACAGTCACACAAGCTCAGCATACATGGTTCACAGTCCACAGGCTCTTTTGCACAGAGTACTTCTGCAGCTCAGTTATTTTCTACAATACTTTTGTTTCTAAACCCGGCTTTTTGGAAATAAAATATTGCTACCTTAAGATCTTTTTTTCCGTAGGAGGGACAGCTAGCTGACAAGTATGTGACAAAATAATTTTTTTTATGGAAATGTTTGTGAAAGTTTAAAGCTGAACTGGACATTTACATTTTTCCCTGTTGCTACAGCACGTTGTCATAGCATTTGATGACTTTGTGCTGTTTACGTGAGTTCTCGGGCCTTCTAGGAGTCAATCATACATCTCGATGGGAAAGCAAACAGAGAATAATTAGAAGTCAGGGCCCCAAAATCATGGGATTATTTCAGGCTGTTGTCTTTCTTCAGACCCTGCAATGACCAGAAGCACTTCAGAGAGGAGAGGTGTAAAGTGAACAGGGAGGGATCAAACTTAGAGCATCTGATACAAATTCCAGGCACGGGATTTGCAGACCACAAGGAATCCAGATGAACAGTTCACAACCTACATAGCTGTGGACAACTGCTGTTAACATAAAGACAAAGAGACTAAGTAATGTACACGATGAAAAACTTGGATAAGATCACCCACAAGCAGGGAAGCAGCCCAAATCCTGTACCTCACACTGTAGTTTCTATTATGACAGACTTTTTATGCCAATGAACAGTATTGATCTTTTCCTACATAAATTTAAGCACCAGACATACAAATAGAAAAAACTGAGTCCAAATTAATCTGTTCATGTTGTAAATAAAAGAGGGCCACTATGAACACTACTGCCTCCTTGACCTCAAGTATTTTCTCTTACTCCATCACCTTTCAACATTCTGGCATTTTGAAAAAGACAAATTCATAATGAGATTAGTGACAAGCAATTTGGAAATAAATAGCTCACATAGAAAAAATATCTATTTGTAGTATCACACTTCATGTTTGTTTTTTTTCTAGGATTTAGACATTTCCGACACTGATATGCCCCAACCTGGATTAAACACTTGTTTACTCATTAGTGGTATTTCTACTTAGTTATTCCCAATAGGCTCACGCTGGCATGTTTAAAATACTCTTACAGAATCAGTGCCACATTTTAAATGTCTTTGCAAACCAGGAGAAAAAAAAGGAAAAAATAAATGAATTTTTTTTTTTTAAATGGAAATCCATATTTTAGGGAGACACAGGTGTTATCAATTTTAAGAGAAGTACTCAAGCAAATGATAAAATGTAACTGTGCATTGGTTTTACAGCTGAAAGACTGAAGAGATGCTTCAAGGATGGTATCAAGTGAACTTAACATTTGCGAACTAGACAGAACATGGGCAGAAGGTTGTGTGATTACATCAACACTGAACCACGCGGAAGCCCAGTTTTGGCTTTTTTCACATAACATGTATTTGTATTCTCCCTAAGTTTATGATCAATGGGAATCAAACTGTACAACTCCAACAGTAAACATACATTATTAGACTAGGAAAAGTAATTAAAAAAAGGCCTTGCATTGGTCAGCACTTGTTAAACGCAAATATTAATCCTGTTACCAAGAAATGTTCTTCATACTTAAGAGGGTCTTTTTGCCTTAACCCTCTGACAACTAAGTAGCTGATTGGAAATAAAAGTAAGTTTTCACTCCTTACAGGTAAAAAAAATTCATAAGATGAAGTTGCAAGCTATCTTTTTACCTGGAATTTGTGAACAAGTAAGAGTTTGAGGCACGGAAAAATTTTAACATCTCTTAAGCATCTTTAAAAGATGGATGAGAAATAACAACACTAACTTGACAATATACAGCTACAATCAGGTGGTGAGGTTGATGATAAATATTAATTTATGTTATTGTTTGTGTACACAATATATAGAATGTTTATTCCATACTAAACACCTCACTAAAGTAAAGAGAATTTAACTAGGTGAAATGCTAGGATAATATAAGTTTTCTTTTTATCTATACTGATGATCTTTAGACTGGGGGAGTTGGGGGTCTGATGCATCTGAGCTAATTAACAAAAAGGAATAAATTATTCCTGTGTTTGAAAGGTACAATTCGTATTTCTGTCCTCAGATTTCACACTGCCAAAAGCTTCCAGGTAATACAGAACTATCATAGGGACTTCATGTGCAAAGAAGATTCGATAAATACGCTGCTATTTCCCAATTCACTGGAAGTGGTGAATAATCAGACCTAAACTGTCAGTAATTGATTATATTTACAAACTTTCAGTTTGCCACAGTGACCAAAGGTGAATCTGTTCAGAGCATTTAAAGTTCGCACATACATTCACCCTGCCTGCTCTCTGCCAAGGCAAACCTTTCCAGTACATTGCTCTTGTGCTTTCATTGCTTTTCACAAAGTCCATCCACCCCAGCCCCTTACTTTCTTATTCCTACTTACCCTAGTAACAAATTTATCACCTTTCTAGCCTCTTACTCATCGCTCCTTCCAGTCAGCACCTGAACAATACTGAACACCTCACTAAACAGGTTTGAGACAGACTCTACCTACCACAGTCTAGCAGCGTAACTCCACGTCTGTACTGCTTTATGTGCTACAGTTGCTACCCGTGACAGCAGGGTACTGGGCTCCACAGTCACGAGGTCCTTTCCAGTCCTTGTGCCCACATCCTGCTCTGCACATGGTGCAAGAGAGCGGGGAGAAGTCTGGCAGGTGGGGCCATTTCCACCCACACTGTCCCCAGCATCTCTGCTAAGTCCCAAGCTGGCCATCCCAGTAACAACACCCTGAGGTGACTATCTGTAAAAATCTTTTGTTTAACTGGGCAGGAGGATCAGCCTTTGTCTCCATTACACTGCACCACAGTGACAGCAAAGCCACATATCCTTAAGCTAATAAGAACAAAAAGTAGCAGCGTGAGTGCATAAGTGGGTAATATTTTTAGCATCTGGGCTTATCAAGCACAGCCATTCTTAATTCTCCACATGTTTCACTGGCAGTGGTGTCACATACTCTTAAATTAACGTGTGAGAAAAGAAATAATAGGAAAGAACAGCAGGAGACAGACATGACATAGTGAAAACAGAAAATTTGGAGATGGAAGGAGACTGGGAGTATTCTGCTTGAGAGACTCTGACATCCAGTTCAGAAGGAAAGCTAATGAAAATTAGTATAACTACCACAAAAATTTTTAACAGCACATCTCAAATTTCAGTCTGTCTTAACACTCTTGTCGTGTAATTACATATGAATAATGTAAAAGTCTTCAGCAAGCTGTACGTGTCGTTGAACATGTACTTGTATTCACCTACAGACATTACGTCCTCCTCTAGTTTGGCAAGGATACAGGTAGACTTTTGGTTTAGCACAGTGGAGAGGGACTGACAATCCATATCTGGTTTCTTGATTTCTTTAGGTTAGCCCTAAGCCCCAATAGCAAAACAAAGCAGCTGACAGGAGCCCTAATTAGTCATGTAACTCTTTCTCTGCTCCCTGCTTGAGAAATGAAAAGGAAAATGGGAAATGGTTGTGGTGCAGGAGTCTCAGCAAGGGTTCGCTTCTCACACGGGATTCAGGCCATGCTTTTGAGTAGATTACAGTTGTGCTTTCTTCCCTTTTTTTTTTGCCTGAAGATACCAATTTTGGACACTGTACCATATGATTCCGTTTTGATACAGACTACCCTCATTAAAGAGCTGAAATGACAAGAAAATTTCAGCACCCATTCCCTTAGCCTCATACACTTTTTCTCCTTAGGTTACAAAGGTGAACTACATAAATGCAAATTAGCATAGGAAGGACAGGATGGAGAGGAATAGAGTATATCACTGACCAAATATAGATATCTAATATAGACATTGTATCCACCTCCATCATCTAGGTTGTCTTTAAAGTCAGTGATGACAAACAGGCAATTCTAAGGCACAATTTTACCTTATCTTAGAGCTGAGGTCAGATGAGTTACACTCTTACTTCTCTCCCTTGATTATGAAGATTGCCTTGTACAACTCACTCTCATACAAAAATCCAAATTGCAAAACCTCATGTTAAATGAGATTAATTCCTTCCACCTGCTTCCCCACTGAACATCAGCACACATACCTACCCTTTGTCTCAGACCAGAATTTTTAGAGTTATTTTGATTTTTTTTTTATTTTCTCCTTTCATGTGTCTCATACACAAACCTAGTAAATGGCTCCAAAGCATCACAAAACTCATCCTTACACATTCACTCTTTATCTCTTTAATCCACCATCCACCATAGTTTTCCAGAATCTCTCTCCCTCCCTCCCAACTTCCCAAATGCTCAGAAATTGCTTTATTGCTAAAAAGAAAAGTTTATCACCTCTGACTTTACTGACTTGTTGCCTACCTCATAATCACAACTAAAGATAAATCCTATCTCTTTACTACACTTGGTCTTTTTACTATCTTTTCTTCACTGCAGATTTATGCTTTCCTCATCCTGTAAAATTGATATAAGTTCATGTTTTCCTATAAACCAGAGTAAAATTCATCTTCATCTGTGTCAGTTTATGAATCTCTGTATTGAGTATCTTATGATAACATTCCCTGTGAAGGATGGTTTGTAAAGTAATAGTGTTGCTTTCTAGAGTAGATATTCCTCTCCTTTAAACTAAAGAAATGTTTGAAAGACTATGACTTTTTGCATTAGTTCACAAGTCAGGTGTGAGTGTGAATACATAAGAATAATTTACAGTAAGCATTAAAGCTTTTGACAGAAATTCATCTATACAATGCACAAATAAAAAAAAAAAAACACAAAACAACCAAATAAAACCCCCCTCTTGTTTCTCACAGATGTATTAGGTTTAGAATTCAATCACAGGAGAAACAGAGAACTCAGTTCTACATGAATTTGAGATCATATAACACAAGAGTGTACTAACATACATATGTAACTAATAATCATATTGTTCCCACTCTACATGGGTCCTGCTCTAACCATATTTAATTCATTACCTCAGGAACTGACTTTAATAGCTTGAATATAATAAAAAGCTTTGCTCCACTTTATGCTTTCATTCTTTGATAATATTTCATTGTCAGTAATGCAAAGTTTTCAGGCTAAGAATGTATTTTTTGAAAATATAAATAATTTGTTATCATAGAATTTGAATATTTAAAGTATAGAAAAAAAACAGATGTCATACTCTTGAACCTGGAGTCATTTGTTCTAACACTGTTCCCAGTAACTGTTCCTGTTACAAAATAAACCCCATCATTGGATGTGTTATTGAAAATGTCCATTATTAACATCAGGATACACATAAGGAGTAGTTAGTTTCTGTGTATGCTTGTGTCTATACTTTCAGTGGATCCTTCCATCCCGGGAGGAGTGTATTCTTTTAAGATCTAGTAAATAGAACAACTTTCAAAAAATTTTGAACTTTTTTACAAATCAAAATACTTTAACATTCATTTCAGAAGAAATAATAGAAATATTTACCTTCTTTAGAATGAAAATTTCAGATTGTCAAAAAATCTCACAAATTTACCAGCTTTCACCAGTTTTTATATATGACTAATGTTGTTGCGGTTAGAGTAGCTGCTCAGATGCTTGTTCATCTTGAATGTGATACACACACTGTTTGCCTTCCAAACTTTTCAGCATTGATCCAAATAAATTTTTTGATGAGGCCCACTTTTAATACTCTAATGAAGTTTGAATAGATCTGATTGTACCTTACATTCTCTGAGAGTACACGTCGCCAGATTTACTGTCACTTCTTCTCCAGGTATTCCAGTCTTTCTTGTGCTCTATGTCCAACTCTGCCAGGGATGCTAACTCTCCTTTGCCCTAAATCAGAACTGAAAGCCCACTTATTTCCCCTTTATGGTCTCAGTCATTTTGATCAGCACTAGATACCACAGTATTCAATGAACGAGCATCCTGTGTAAAGGGCCTTGAAATGTCATTGTGTGATAAAGTGATACAGCTTAAATACAACTTAGATAGCCAGAGTTAATCAAGGACATTGAGTGATTCTGCAGCCGTGGAAAATGGACTTTACAAGTGCTAAGGAGTCAGAAATTAGGCAGAACACAATGGATTTGCCACTGGATGAAATATTAGACCACTATAGAAGACTGCAAACCAAAGGAGAGATAAGAGTCTCTTACCCTTAATGCTTCTAATCAACTCTCGATTGCTAAAACACTTCTGAAAAATCTTCTCTGTGCTAGAAAGCTAGTCTGTAGTACTAGATTTTAGTAAAAATCCCAACCCAGAAGTGTACTGACAACATCTTTCGAAGGGTGAAAAAGCATAACTTTTCCACAAGGCATTCTTATTTACATGTTGTGGGCAGAGTGGAGCTTCTTCCAGTGCGTTAATCACCATAAACACAAAGACCCCACTGAGGACTGGAGGAGCAAAGCCAGGCGGAGGAACCCAAGTAACCTAACCAGTGAATTGGCTGCTCCCTAAGACCACCAAGGAGAGTGGTGAGGCCACGGTCCCGGGGTGAGCCCCCCCAGGTGACCCAATGAAAGAAACACCCTTGCATGACCACCTGCCACACTGAAGGGGGTGGTTGTCTATGAGGGTTTGAGACTCATTGTGGGATGCAGGGGGAAGAATCTTTTTGGAGAGTGTGCAAAACTTTCAGGGGGGATGTTTTAAAGAGATTGTGGGAATGTGTGCAATTTATTATGGGCTGTTTAATGGAAATACTAAAGGTGGAGAAAGGGAGGTATCTAGGTGGCTCAGGGAGAAGAGGAGTGGGAACATAGAGGGTAGATGGGATAAAAGGGGTCAGTCAGCTGGAAACAGGCAATGGTACAGTACACCTGTCTGACTATGCCCTGTACTTGATCACTACAATTTATTCTATATACACATTTAATCCTATTTTACCTAACTTCTGCGTGGATGCGCCTCTCTTCTGAGTGGGCATGGATGAATGCTAGCAAGCGTCAAGCTGGACTACGTGGCAAATGGGATGAGAAGTCTGAATACCAGCAACCAGAGCAGGGCCACGGGCCTCCAAGGCTACCATGTCCATGTGCCAGCAACTGGGGAGACCTGGAATCCAATGGCCAACTTGTAGGTACACTGAGAGTCTAAGACCAGCTACTAAAGTGGTCTGTAGCTCATGGGTATACATACACATACATATCTATATATGTACATGTATATATGCATGCATATGAATAGTGATATATGTGTGTTTGCATATATATGCATATACGTATATATGCCTATCAGAAATAGGTGCTCGGCCTTGCTGAGCCTGGGGATGCAGAACAATAGCAGCCATACTGCATTGGGGTACCAGATTATACAACCCCAGGCAGCATCAAAAAGAGATAATCAAAGGTTCTAAACATAAAAATGTCTACATTCACCGACATTAACATACATGTGTTCATCTGAGTTGGAAAAGAGAAAGATATCCAAGAATAGATGGCTTTGAAAAAGGAATCATCTTAGTAACTGGAGAGGTCATAGTGCTGTGGTGAGAAAGCAAAAACCGAAAGCAATAAAAGGAGCAAGGTAGACAGTGTTTATGGGGTATTGATGGAAAATGAGGGAGGAAAAAAAGGTGAAAATATTTAGAAAGAAGCAGAACTGTGAAAGGACTGATGAAGGGGAAAAAAAGAATGAGAAGAATCTAACAGATGAAGAGTTTTGCGATAGGTCTGGAGGAACAGAAATGTAAGACTAGATGCAACACATTTGGTATATGGGAGAGATAATACCTTACCTATCTAGAAAGGCCAGTGCAAAGGTGGAAATAATCAGGCATGATGAGGACAGTGTGGAATTATCTACTGTAATGAGATAGGAGAAGGCAAAAAATATCTGAAAGGGGAAACCATTAATCATGAGAGAGAAATAGGATTTCCTCAGGGAACATGACCTTCATAGCTAATACTTTTCAGAGAGATTCTAACTACGTGGGTCCCCTTTTCAACAATTCTTCACTTTGTGTTTCAAATTATTAGAGTTATAGTAATAAAGACAGACAATCTTAGCACTTGAACTACTTTGCACCAAAGTTTTTGGTAAATTATGCTTTTCCAACATAGTACATACTATTCATAGGTTCTGAAGCCACAATTTCTAGCCTCTCCCCATTTGACATATCTTAAATATTTTAAAATATATATGAATATTCTAGTAAATATTTAAACACAGGTATGCCAACACTTCAAATCTGAAGTACCATAAATAAATGTTAATGCTTATTTAAGCAAAGAATAGCCAATTTTGAAGAATTGCAAAGCAAGTGGTCTACTGCTGAGATTCCAGAAAACTACTGTATATCCATTCTGGGGGAAAGGAGTATACAAGTGAAACACAATGAGAGCCTATTACTCATCCCTCCCGCACAGTCCAGTAGAAAATGTATTTCTAACATGAAGTTTCATAAGAACTCGTTGATGGCTGCACTGCTTTGCTGGAGGGAGCAGCTGGTTTCACTGGACCTAACTTCTGATCTGTGTTTCAGTCTTGCAGAACTTTTCAGATATGGCTATGAGGAGAGGGATGTCCAGCCTCTCAGAGGCTAGAGACACAATGAACTGTGCTCTCTGAAGCATACCCTTGATACTTTCCCACATTCTCTGTTCTGAGCTTCTTTGCTATTTTATGTACAACTACCTACTTGGGTTTAGGTTTGTATTACATATCATGGTGAGGTTGCTATGAGAACATTTCTTGGTCCCACTATTTCATTTTGGCAGGTTTTCTGTAGTGCTCCTCTTCCAGCTTTCTCTCTTTCTGATTATGGTGTACACGGTTCCCCCCTAGGGTAAATAGGTGCCACGGAAACAGTCTATGCTCCTAACTGAAGTGGTAGAGAGAATCTCATCTTCCTCTACATAGTCCTGTGGTCCAGGCAGCTGTACACTGTCAACCAATTGCCGAACTTCCTAAGCTGGCACAAGCACTGGCCTCAGCTCTCTTTGGAGAGAGCAATGAGGGAAGACATGCCTTTCCGTATTCAGCATTTTCTTAGGTTAATGAATCGGAGTATTCAGGCTCAAGTAGGTGTCCACAGCCTATAGCTGCTGCTTGCAGGTCCTACTGAACTGTCAGCTGTGTTGGTTTTTTTTTTTCCTTTGGACAGGATCTATTGCTCACAGTGAAAATTAGGACAAGCTGCTTGATATTGTGGAAAGGTATTAAAAGATACCATTCCACATAGCAAGTAAAAATAAAAAAAACTATATCCATTGAAAAACAGTAGGCAACATGACAATTAATTAGACTGTCAATCACAAACTTAACCACCAACCAGCTGCAAAAACGTATTATCCACACACACAAAAAATGTATTAAAGAGCATAAGTGAGCCTTTCAATAGTGAGGAAGTGCAGGAATTAAAGTTTCCTGGGGTATTTCAATTTGCGACCCTAGCTTCACTGGCCTTAATTACATGATCCGATTCTATTTTCCACAGGGTTCTGGCTTCACTCAGAACTCAGGATGGTGGGTGCTCACTTAACATGCATCTATACAATATTCTGTTATGTCAATGAGCAGTCAAACAACATCTGTAGTTATTATTAGCCTCACAGATTATTCAACTCCAGAGTTTAAGAGCATTTCACAAACTGATTTCTATTCTTTATGCCCCATTTTATGCATGAAGAACTGAGGAATACTGAGAAAAAAGTTAGAAGTTTCAACTAACATTGAATGTCTACTCTGAACTGCCTAGTAGCCAAACTTTCAGAGAATTTTGTTTTATGTATCCTATCTGATTCTCAAAGCAGCCTTCCCAGTGCCCTCTGTCCCACCTGAGGAGGCTCAGTATTCCTCCACAGCAAGCCCCACTGTCTCAAGTTAGGTCTCAGAAAAGAAGAAACACTACATTTGTGACCCTTTGTAGAAAGGATGGTAAAAAAGCATCATCTAGGAACTGCAAGATGCAGGCAATTTTCCCAGAGTTTGGAGTTTTCCCAGTGTTGTTTTTCCCAGAGTGATTTTGCAGACCCCTAATGGTTAGAACAATTTTCCTTCTTCAAGCGTTGAAATCACCAACATTATTCCCTCTTGCTTTTGAAAATTATTTAGATTATGCATCTCCCTTTTCTTTGGTAAGGTTACATGTCAACTAGTATATATATATATCTCACATCAGTAGAGCCAAAGAGGTTTCTAATCTATGTAAATGAGTATGGAAAGGATTAAGGCTAGCAGAATCAAAACCTATTGAGAATTTGTTATGAAGAAACATATGTGTGTTGCCTTTCACATCCAGTGTAAACATTGTCACTTGTGGAAACAGGAGTAGACAGAATGTAACAGAACTACACAATCACAGTAGGGATAGTCACACTTCTTCTTGATTAGGTCTCAAAAAAGCGTATGAAAGAATAAGAATAAATTCACACAAAATACTGTAACGATGCTTTCTGACTTTAGTGCATTTGAAAACGGCATCATGATAAATGGGGAAATATTATATAAAGCTTTGGAAATCCATATAACGCTATCTGGCAAAAAATCTCAAGTAAAGTGTATTGGTGTCTGCTGCTGAATGATAACATTTTTCCTATAGAGAAGAAACTGTTTCAGCTGACTAAAAAATAACTGGTGCCCACTCTCTGTAGCTTTCAAATTACTTCCTGACTCAGGCAAGTTGCTGCTTGTATTTTAAAGCTCTATTAGACCCTGGTATACGTATTTCTACTCTGGAATTCTTCATGAGACATTTCTCTTGAGACAGAATGTTTTATCTGTCCTACTAAACAAACAAAGTTACAGAAAGATTGTTTTCACCATTTCTTTGTGAGACAAATCACAAAATTGCAATATTGACATGAGTGGAATGATTAATTTTGTAAGGACAGGAAAAAAAAAGGAAGTGTTATATTCCATAAGAAGTATGTTTCCTCTGAATTCAAGAAGAAGGAAGAGTCCAGTTTATTCAATATCTTAACAGGAGGTCCGAGAAGAAAATGAGGATGGACAAGGCTTTCCTTTTATTGATCTGGTGAACAGCTACATCAGATTTAAGTTTAATTAATAGTGAGGAACTGATTGAGAATCTAGAGGGAGAAAATTAATTGGTAAAACAGTTATTATAGTTAACATGTGAATTAATTGGAAGGTTGAGTAAAATAAATAAGGATTATGGACTTCAAAAACCTCAAGTGTCTCCTGAGAAGAAAATGTAAGTCAGAGTAAGCAAGCTAAGATAGAGATGCTGGAGACAGTAGAAGTAGATAGATAGTGCTATGAAGCAGGGCTATTATAGGACCAAGAACTAGGAGTGACAGCATCATCAGGGGCATTGATGAAGGCAACATTTCCCAGCTCCTGGTTCCTACTGAATTGCAGGCTCTGCAATTGCCAAGAGCTGCTATCTTGCATAAAAGAAAGTTGTTACTGATAATGTGATTGACAGCATCTGTCTTTTTGAGAGGCAGTATCTTCCAGTTCCTCCCGAGACGTAGCCTTAACCTTTGGGAAAACAAAATGCAATCCAATGGCTATGCCACACTTGACACTGTCCCAACCAAAACATCAAGCATAGAAGAGCTGACTGTTCTTGTGAACAGCTACAGAAAAGCTCAAACAACTAAGAACTTGCTAATCTAAGTGACTTGGTTTGCTGAAAGCTGAATCTTTTGCTGTTTGTTATCATCAATGCCATGAGATGTTTTTCATCTTTGTGTGTACACTTCAAAATCTGTCTTGTCTTTTCGCAGTCTGAAAAAAATAGTAGCATATTTAGTAGCTTATTCAAAGAATATATCCTAGTAAGTGCAGAAACACAGTAAACCACATTTCAACTAATGTGAGCATATAGTTCGAAAATACTCCCATTAGCAAAACTGTACTTTTTGTTATCAAATGCACAAAGACAAATTACATTTATGTGAAGGAAATAGAGGAAGCAAAGTTACAGATCTTTCTGGCTGAGCCAGGACCTCTTTAATGATCTGAAAGCATAAAAGGAATCATAGAAAACATATGATAATGAGCACATATCACTGAGGATAAAGGAGTAGTTTATGTTCATGTGAAAAGAAATCAAAAAGACTAGTACAAAAAAAAAAAAGGTCTTATTAGAACAAGGAAGAGAAGGCAACAGAAAGGGTCCATAACTAGACTTGAATGATGAAAAAAAAAAGAATGTAAAAGAGAATGGAGACCGAATTACAGATTATAAAAAAGAAGGGTAACCTATTCGTTGCCTTTTTCCTAAATCTTCACACGAAAGACAAATTGTGAAGACCCACTTAACAAAATTAATTTAACAAGGATATTAAAATGCACCAATTAAGAAAACATGCTGAAAGAAAATGTGGATCAGTCAAATGTGAGCATTGGAGCAGAGACTGAAAATATTCACTTTGGAGTTTTTAGGAAGTTAGCCATGGGGATAATGAATATTAGTAAGTATTTATCAAGGACCTGTAGGAGAAGGGAAAAAAAACCCAAACAACAAAAACTTCTCAGGGCTAACAGAGAACCACGTAGTCAAATTAATAGCTTTAGAGTTAAGTATTAAACATTGTGTCTCTGAGTTCCTAGAAGATAGTAAAACAATCTATATGCATCTGTCAAAAAGAAATCACGTCAAGCCGGTCTATTTCCCTTCTTTGACAAGCTAACTGGATAAAGAGGAAGTTGTAGATATGATATATCCTGACTTTTAATTAAAGCTTCTGACACTATTCCATATAATATTCTCATAAATAAGCTAAGGCAGGAGGTGTAATCACCATCAGGTGGGTGGACAACCAGTTGAGAAACTGCTCTCAGTGAACAATTATCAATGATTTGTTGTCAAACTGGAAGAGGATTTCAAGTGGGACTAGATCAGGGACTGTAAGAGCTGAGATCTACTAAACATTTTCATCAGTTCCATTACTAATGCCAACGACAAGACCAAATTTGACTATTAGACTAAGGGCAGAGGGGTTCTAAGCACGTTGGATGCTGGAATAAAAATTATTTTTAGACTAGGGGTTGAAATTTCAGCATCTGGCTGGAATTCAGTAGGAGCAAGTGCAAAGTGTTATACCCAGAAAACAGCAATCAGACGGTCATAACACACAGAGTAAAAGGGTAAGCAGCAGCTGAGCAGATAAAGATGCAATAATTGTGCTCAATTCAGCACCAGTGAGCTCCAAGTAATGCAGTGTCCTCTTTTCACAACAACACTTTAAGGACGATGGAGATAAAATGAAGAAAATTGCAGGGAACAGTAAAAGGGATTAGAAAAAGAGTAGAAAATATAACCTGCGAGCAAAGGTTCAAGCAATAGAATTTGATTAGTTTAAAGATGAGAAGACTGAGTAGTGACACAGTAATATTCTTCCAACATGCACAAATGTGTTATAAACAAAAGGGTGATCTGCTTTGCTCAGTGGCCACTGTAGGGTAGAGGAGAAACCAATGTAATTTGCAAAAAATACTATCAAAGCTGCATAGCCACAAACTTTTCAATTGTTAGGGTGAAAGAAATTTGGAATATTACCAAATCATTTATTTGGAAGTTTTTAAGTACAGATATATCGCTGGTCCAGCTTGTTTAGGTGTAGTTGATCCTGCTAGAGTTCAGAGACTGGACTGAATTACTTGACTTTTCTTCTTGATGCCTTCTATTTGAATCTGTCATTTGATATTGACCACTATAAATGAATCAAGTATGAGCAAGTAATATATGCCACTTTTAATATTAGAGATTTCTAGACTAATAACTACTGATGAAGCCACCTCAAGCTCTTAATTTATTTGAATCATCGGGATGAATCCATTACAGCTGGAGATGCCAACTTAGTAGATGCAGACTTTTAAATGTTTAAGTAAAAATATATGTTTAAATAACTGGACAATTAATGAGTGGGAGGAATATAATGGCAACTTTGTCTTTGAAAACCTCTGCTGACAAGGCTGATATTGGAGGAACAATTACAATATTGAAGGGACTGTGAAACCCATCTCATTAAACTATGGAGAAGTTGTGGATTTAATCTTTGACATTACCTAAGTTCCTGAGATAATTGGGGGGACAATTTTACCACAAAGAAGGTATGTAACAAAGTTGAATCAGCCTGCCCCATGTGCTTCCACACCACTTCTGAATAGTAAGAGTCCTGCTTTGATGTCCAGACAGTCTGGACAAGCTGAGACCTTCAGCATGATGCTGATTACTCTTAACTATTTTGTGGACATCCAGCCCAAGAATCAGGCTCTAAGATTTTTTCACATAAGCACACAGTGTACCTTAACAGGGGAAAAATTCCTGTTGATCCAGAACCAGAGTCAGAACAATCATCTCAAGCTAAAAAAGTAGGACTCCCATGCGTTTCCTACATATGTAGCATTTCTGCAAGAATAAATATAGTTTCATTTACCAGGGAACAATGAAGCTTAAACAAAACAGGGCATACTGGTAAATACAACATGACGCAAGAGGAAACTGAAAGAAAAAAACTCTAAAAGATCTTCAAAAGATATAAAAGCTGAAAAATACTCAAAGTGCTCAAATTTATGTAGAAGTGGATTTAGTGCAGCAACAACCAAAAGGTCATCATTGCTCCCAGGGAAATCACCAGAGACATTTCTTTTCATATGAATAAAGTGGGATTTAATTTTTAAATTACATCCTTCTGAAGATATAGTGCTACTCTTACGGGAGTGCTTACATAAAGAGTTTTACCCTGGTTCAAAATTTGCATTGTTACTGCAATCATAGCCTTGCATTTGAACAGATAAACAATCCGCTCACCTCTAAGTGCTGAAGAACACCTATAGATTTCAGAGGCAGAACTGAGTTAAGCTGTTACTGTGCTGGAGTGAAAAAAATATAATAGCTTTGTGATTTCTAATATGGAGTTTTGAAGTAGACAAACAGGGAATCAGAATATCATCACATGTACCTTTATTGTCTTTTTATTTTTTCTCTACTAAAAAGCATTAGTTTGCTCAGAGCAATGTTCCTCTTTTTCATTTCTATTATCTGCATCCTCAGTGAGCTAACTCAGAATTGGGGAAGAAATTTTGTTAGGCAGTCTTTGGGAGCTGACTCTTTGGCAACCCAACAGAGAACCAAAAAACCCATCCGTCTGGGTATAGCTTGTACATCACCAGGAACTTCTATAGAAACAATTATTTCTCACATGAATGTGTGATAAAATGTCAAAATGTCACCTACAATAAATAACATTTTTTACTTGGAAACTTGATTCTTTATCTTGAAATGGCAAAGTCTTTTAGGGGAAAAATACAATAGTATTTGTTTCTGTTTGACCCAATATTTTCATTGTTTATAAAACTTCGGCTTATTTCCATAGAGAGATCAATGTAGCCTCTTGCTTCACAAGACACCTTCCACATCTCCCTGTGGTTTTCCTGTATTAGTTTTGCAAAAAGCCTAACTTTACCTCTATTTTTTAAATAATCTGAGACAAGGAAGTCACATTTGTCATTGTGCCATTGTCAGATAAAATACAAACAAGAATTTGGCTACATTTGAAGTGGATGTTCATAGATATTTACTCTGTTGCCTGTTTTACCTGATTACACCTAATAGCTAAATAAAAATTAAAAATAAAATTTAATATAAAATGAAAGAACCTGAACACCCCTGTCAAAAATGAGAAAACTAATACATTCTAACTGATACTCTATTTTTTCATGACACTGAGTTAGTACTCTTGTACCACGGCAAAAAGAAAAGGTATTGATAACTTCCCAGCTCATGCAATATGAACCATCTATCAGCAGTTATTGAATTACACAAAATAGATCTGTTTATCCAATTCAAGCTTTGAACAGTTTGTTCCAGTTTAGAGAAAGGCAAAAAGACATGTAAAACAAACTGCAATAGAAAACACGTCACACATTGCAAATACACTTTACTGAATGAACAGAAGACTCAACAGACCTACTTAGATTAAGACGTTTGGTTTCATTTAGCCAGAGTACTAAGAAAAAAAAAGTATCAGACTTTTCTGTTTCATTTAAAAAATATATATAAATTACAATTAGAATACCTTCATAACTACTGATTTTGCCAAGTACATGAAATTATTCCATTGCTCACTACAACATAAATACAGGTGACAGTCCTAGTAAAAGGTAATTAGCATATCCAATGATCCATGAAGCACATAGCTTTCAGTATAGAGTTTAATTACCAGTCGCACACTAGGCTGGATATTACGTTGAGATTTATGAGAAAAATAAAGGATTATGATCTTGAATGCATATTTGGCACAAATACATTTTCTGGAGTACTCAGGTAGACTGAGAAAAGTAAATGGTCTTCATAATGGTATTCAGTAAAGCAATTCAATCGTAAGTCCAGGCTGAAGAGTCAGAGGGCTGTCACTGTCACTAGCACTGCTAGTGCAATAAGAGTTATTAGTTAACAGAGAAACTCATCTAGACCAACAGAGACAATTAATCCAAGCCACATCGGGCATCCTGTCTAGTAGATTTTTGAGTCTTACTTGTGTTCAAAGGCACATCAGTGTAAACACTGCCACTGAGCTTTATCCAGCAAGAAGACATTAAAATGAAATAACCTTGACTGATCTCAGAGCCAGAAACAACTAACTTTATGATAGAACATATTGATGTAAACTCTAAATTACATACAAAGAAAGAATTTCAGAACATATTCGATTTACTTAGTCCAATCCATTTTGTTAAGATCTTAAGAGACTTAAGTGGCAGCTACTCATCCTTCTTGTAAAGCTAAAATAAATTTTTGCTTTGTTACTTTGGTCAAACTTTCAGCTGAATTTGTGGATGAAAAGATAATGGACATGAGTAACTTAATGGAATGAAATACTGTGCTCATGTGATAAAGCCTTTGTGAAGCTAAACATAATCTAAGCTGATAGAGCAAACATATATAAGTATATGAAATACTGTGCAATTTCAATAATTCAAACTTTTCTTGTACTCTGAGTTTGCTCTTGTATTTTTGAATGTCAGAATCTACTGCTGTAGTGGAGTTGGAAGCAGCTAGGTTTGCATATTGGGGAACAGACTGCTCAAGTCAAAGGCTGAAATGGACAGTGCAGCTTAGCAACAAGAATCTCTTGCTTCTGAAATAAATTCTTTCAGCTTCTCTAGAATTGCGTTAATTAGCCCTTGTACACAAATACCAAAATAATTAGAAAACATTTGAGAAAAAAGTTGTTATTTTCTTGCAGGTCAAGAACAAATTAAGCAAAGTTTTAGAATCTCAAAATGAAAGTACATGCACTAAAAAGGACAGATATCTTTTTAATGAAATTGTGCTCATTTACAACACAAGAAAAAATAGAATCCAAATAGGGTAGAATTTGTGAAAAGTGGAGCTTTCATGAGACCAGAAGAGAGACCAGAAACCTCTACTGCTAAAAACAAGTCTCCCTTGTTCGATCTACATATCTAATCTCATTAGCTGACTTCCTATAGGGTATATATCACCAGAACGAGATACATAATATACTCTAACCTATAGGAAAGTAAAATTGCTTCTTCAGTCACGCAGGTTTCAAAAATAGAATAAAAAAAAATTTAAAAAAAGACCACAAAAAACATTTCAAATACATAAAAAATAAGGTCATACTTGAATAAATAGAAGAAATAAATAGAATAGATACCATTAGAAAAAAACAGGGAACCAAGCATGCTGAAGATAACCAAATATTTTGATCATGAATTAAAGTCTTCCTAAATTAAGAAATTAAAATTAAAACCATTAAATACCTTTTAGCATTTCTGATTAGAGAGCCTAGAAACATACTCCAAAGACTTCCATGACAAGAGAAACATTAATAAAAATGTATATTTGTATAGCATCATCTTTCTTTTCTCAACAGAGTATTATACCAGTTTTAACCACCTTTAGAGTCAGAATAAAGTTCAGTAATGCTTGTTTTTCTGGGACTCAAATTACCATCAAAACAGAGAGAAAAACACAGAATTGTAATTTGAAGCTGACAGAACAATACTTTGTACACTAACAACCAATAAAACGTTAAAACAAAACACTGATTACAGAAAACAATTAAGTATTTTACAGTTGAGCTGGTATATTGCCTTATCTTTTGCAGCCATCATTGGGAAAAAGAAAATTAAAAAAATGGAAACTTAAACCAAAGTTAGATTAATGAAAGAAATAAAGATATGTAGCCAAAATACGCTTTTGATTTGAAAATGCAGGTAAGGACTTCAGATCTCGCAAGATCTTTGTTACCTGTATAATGCTTTCTGATAAATATCTTGTTCTAAATACCGTAACACCTATGTTTTTACATCCCAATGGCAAAGCAAAAAAGGTATTTCTCAAAAATGGTTCTGCAGGAACATAAGAGTTTTAGAAATGTACACATAGTCTTACTCCAAAAAAACCTTTCTAAAGGTACATTTCTAGAACAGCTTCGTAACTGGGATTCTTCCAAGAGTCACAGAGTTCCTCGAGCATTGTGCTGGCCTGAACCCCCCTTTTCCTCTCCAAGTCTTTTCCAAGCAACAGCACCTACAGTTGAGGGTTTGCCATTTTCTCCCCACTTTTTTTGTGACAGGCTGGTTGCAATCTTGAGCACAGCAGCGCACCAACCACAGCGTGGGTGTTTCAGGAAAACAACCGAGCAGTTTTGTAACAAGCCTAGCAAACAAGCATGCCCCAGGAGGAGCAGCACAGGCAATACCTCTGCTTTTCCTCTGCACTCCTCCCGTGGACATGTTGTTATATCCAAAGTGCTGTGCTAAGTTCCTGGTATGCTTGTAGGTACTAACCCACGTACTACGGCTTCCAATAGCAGCTGTAACTCTCTTCACCCAGCAATGTATAAGCAAGAAACATTTCCTCCTCTCTATGCACAAAAATGAGAGCATTAAGAATCTCTCTGGAGGCTCCAGAGGCAGAACCAGGCAATCCAGACAGTATCAGGTCTTGACTGACTGCTGGATCAAATGATCCAGGCCTTCCAAGAGCACATTTTAAAGAAAACTGGAGCAGTTACTGAGGGTGGGATTCATCTGACCAACAGCTGATATCTGCAGTTTTCTGTGACTTCTGCTTCCGTCATTGCTTTTACAGTCAGTGAAAATTCATCCCACCTTATAGCGGTCTTTAAAAAAAAGGTCAGGTGGCAGACTTGAAGCATAGTTATTTCTCTTTGTCGCTTGCAGTGGCGGGTGTGCAGGATGTTAGTTTATGGCTAAAGTGTACATAAAAAGCAAAAAGCCAAATAATAAACAGAATACATGAGCAATATATGCAGAGAGGAGTAGTAGTACCAGGATGGAGTGGGAAGAAAGGATGAGAAAGAGCTTTGGAGGACAGAACTGGACATGGAGAGAGAAATAAGGAAAGAAATAAAGAAAAGAGGGATAAGAAAGCTCCCTTGCTTGAAAAACAAACACATCCAAAAGGTTAATAAATTCTATTTATTCAGGTTCTTAATTGCTTGAATTATTCATTTTTTAGAGTGTTATTGATGTTCTTAGCACTTAAGAATAAAGCTGAGGCTCTGTATGAGAGAGTCACAACTTTTTTTTTTTTTTTTTTTTTTTTAAATTGGTGAACATGATTAACCACTGGCTCACTTAGAAGACACACTTTTCCATCTGCTGAATCTTCCCATCAGAAAGGTACTTAGATAACAGAGGACAATGCACTGGTTTTGTTCAGCCACAGCACAGGAATTAGTAGTGTCCATATGAGGAAGCTACTCTCCTGACACTAACATAAAAATCCTAACACCACCAGGAAAAAAAAATCCACAGAAAAACAATGACATAAAGGTTGAGCTGGACATAAACCTTCCTAACCGCAGTAGTTTATTTCTTCAGTGACTGAAATAAATTAAGTTCCTGACTGGCTAAAGAAGGTAAAAATAGGGGTTTGGTAGTTATGTCCCAGCAAGGATTCAAAAGGTGGTTTTGAAGGAGAAATTTTAGGTTGCTTGTTGTAACTGAAGAAGGAGGTTGTTCCAGGTATAGAGAGAAAGCAATGTGAAAATACTGCAGAAATTAAAGGTTCTGCAAGGTGGGCAGTCAGTAATGCTCCCAGAGTTCTGGACGGGTGCATTTTAATTAAATCAAAGTAAACAAGTCACAGCAGGGCCAAGTGTGAGCCAAGCTGTAGGCAGGCTTGACATACAAGGTTTGAAGGTGAGTCTGAGGAAGTCTGAAGTTGCTGAGGAATGAGAAAAGACAACAACAAAGAGAGAAGAGCTGGGTAATATGCTTGGGGGAGAAAGCAGGACAGTAACTCTATCTGTAAAATGATGAATAGCCTACAGCAGTGAGAGATGAAGGGTGTACAGGCTGGAGGAGAGATGGTATTACTTGTCAGTATGTGGCTGAGATATATAACCCACCCAGGACTTATTAGGAATGGTGCTCATGGTTTACATGTTTTTCCAGTCCTTATCTTTACCCCAGACATCCAGAACAAAATACCCTTTTGAATTATATTTTTAAGGTTCATTTATGGGTCACTGACTGTATTTTGCATTTTAAAGCAAGGTGATCCATTTATATCTTAATTCTGTCACTGTGAATTGTGCAGCATCTAAGTAATCAACAGATATTCTAATTTTTGGAAACAAGTTTAGGATTAAGTTTATGAATGTCTGTAGAGATTAATAACAGAAGGAGTTCCTCAGCCTTGCTCCCCAGGAATTCTACATGCTGGGACTTGGAATTTATTTAAAAAAAAAACCCAAACCAAAAAAACATTTACCTCTTTCATGAGAGGCTGCCCATTCTTTACGAACTGCTTTATGTGACTAAAGGGACGAGAAGGACAACACGATGGATGGGTGTACAAAACATATGCAAAATGGAAAACAAATAAAAAACTTCATCCACGACTACCATTACAGAAGTGATCATTCTGACCTGTTCCCCTTGAAGTGCACATGTTTTCCCCTGATGCTTTCCTTGGATTGACAAAAAAAAAAAAATAAAATAAAAACCTTGCTAAAAATCTAAGCTAATAACAAATAGCACTATTTTTCCCCAGATATTTCACCATCATTTTACAGGAAGAAGTAAATATTTGTATAGTTCAAATGTTCAAGTGATCTAGTAGTTACAGCTGTGACGTGGTTTTTATCTAAAATGAGAATATAAGTTTTTATACTAAAACTATTAAATCTAAGGCCATTTATCTTATGACTGCTTGCACATACAGTACACAGATTCACAGTGAAAATTATGGACACGGCTGTAGGCACAGAAGAATTTGGTGTACGTATGGAAAGCAGACTTATTATCAATCGCTAGAATATTCCCAGAATGCCAAGTTTCAGGACATAATTAATTCAATTAATTGTAAAATGCTTTTAGAGTTTACAGTTACATAGAAGAGTTTTGCAGGTCATTAGCTGTTCATACTTCTCACCAAAGAGGTCTTACATTAAATAGTAAATAAATTACATTAAACACATTAAGCTCAAAATTGATTAACATGATAAAAGTGCTCACTTTGAATACACGTACGTTTTTGTCTGAATGTCTCTTGCAAGAAAAACAGGATCGGGCTGTTTTTGTAAAAGCAAAGACACCTGAAAGGAGACTTCGTTCAACAGCAAATTAAACTTCATTCTCTGTGTTTACAGTGGATGAGTTAACTGCTGGAGGTATCACGGGATATCTGTATATAGAAAATGCACTAGTTTCATAACATAGATGTAAGCATCCTGACTGTCAGTTAATAACAGCAGCAATGTTCTCCTGGAAAGTAGGCTTTTAAAATATGGGTTTGCATATAGAAAGTATTTCATAAACAGGCCCCATTTGAGATAACTTGCTTTTCTATCATTTTAAGTAATTTTTTATTTCAGCTCTATATTTTTGGTAAATTGATTATGCGAATACAGCACAGCAGAGATGCATACGTGTACCCTTGAAATTCCCAATATATAATCGTGAACCCCCACTTATTCCATCCCATTTCACTTTGCTTCACTGTAGTAGTCAGTTTTATATTCTTGGCAGTTAAGGCTGACTCGACAATTATGAGCCTAGCCAATACTTACTTTTCAACGGGAATTCAATGGTAGATGAGGCAGTCCTATCGATCTAGAAAACAAATAACCTTTCTTTTTTGACAGCTGTCAAACAAATACACCTAATTCAACCAAAAAAAAAAAAAAGTCAGCACAGGCTTACGCTCATTATTATTGAAATATAATGAAATTTAAACTAGACCGCTTAAGGCAAATCATGTGCTCAATTGCCCAGCTGAGCAGACACCTAAACAAATAATGTAATGACCTTTCTTAGGTTGCTGGTTGACGCTAACCAGCAATTTCACAGTTGAATTTTGTATGTAAAATTGCATATGCTGTTCTTGGTCCAAGGCCTGACAACCACGTACTTCAGAACGTCTCCTGAGATCCTGCAGAGCATTGCTGTCATTGTCCTCATGGCCCAGTAGGTCAACAGTAGAATGCACAAGTGTCTTGTGATAATAATCCTTTGACTAACTCAGAAGCTTAGCTTCTATATAATCATGCATCAGCAATATTTTTGCTGCTCCCATGGCACTTCCTTCCTCTATCCTGTTTTGTGGGGTTTTTTTATAACCTCTCCAGTTCTGGATTTTCTCCAAGAATAGATTATTTCAACTTCTTCTACTAAAGGTGTCAATAGGTAGTTTGCTCATCCTCAGCTACTGAAATATTTATCTTAGGGTTACATGCATTCCAGAAACAAAGCATAGCAACGGCAATTCTGCAAGTGAGCTTTTTTCCATCTTCACAGCATTACTGTACTTTGGGAACAGCCAAAGCTCTGACATGCCTATATTCTGTAACTACTGAAAGGCTCCAGTCTCACCAGACCTTTAATAGGGATGCCACAGTTGATCAAACAATTGCCAGTCTGTTGCAGATCTGAGAGCTGCGGCAATTTTCATTCATCGTCACACACCCAAGTAATTGAACCTCCAGGGCAATTCTGTCAAGCATCATACCTACTAGCGTATGACACTTGTGGTGGTGTTATGAGTGCAGTTCATGGACATTTAGGGAGAAGAGGCAGTGGAAGTAGACAATTATTTGAAGGACTTTTCAAAATATTTAATACTTTTCTGTACAAGAAATAGTAACTATATTTTGGTCTTAATTTATTGTTACTCTTGCTGCAGGTTTCCTCTCTGTCCACCCATCCAGCTATCTTACCACTTAAGTATACAGCTCTGGAAAAAAAAAAATTAGTAATCAAAACAATCATAAGTGCTAGCACTGAATTATTCGATTTAGACTTTTACAAAGTCTGCTTGGTAGAAATAGGACAAACAGGAAAGCACAGAAGGAAGAGAGGGAAATAATTTGTAGATCAGTTTGGCCAGCCTTCTCTTGTGCATCAGTTTGAGAAAAGAGACAAAGGACAGAATGGATTTGGATATCAAGATTACCTAAGAAATGGAGATGTTCTTTTTCAGGATTATGTTTCATTCCTGCTATATGCTTAATTACAAATTCGATTTCTTTGCATTAACACCTTTTTTTTTTCCCTCATTAAAAAAAAAACAAAACCAAAAACGAACCTGAAAAACAAACCACTCGATGAAGCTTTGATCAGCACTCAGACAGCAGCCCTTGAGCTCACCTTTGTTACTTGATGTAAACATCCTGATGTGTTTTGAGTATCAAGGCTGTTTCACTACTCAGTGCGGTAAAATGGCAAGAGGCATAAATTGACTTGAGGGTAAACAAAACATGTTGAAGAACAGAGTATTATTTTGTCTTTTTGTTTCTCATATACACTGAAAACACAAAAATCACAGGTTAAGTGGCCATACTTGGATTAGTCAGTCATTGTAGGAAGCCACTTGTTTTAGACTCGGTTTGAAATTAAGCCTAGGGAGCTGATGAAGGTAAGGGAGAGCAAGGCTAGTGCGGTACTTGTCAAGAAGCCAGCAGCCCCATTGCTTTAGGCGGGGTTGTAAATTCAAACACCTCAGTGTGCACAGCGGATTCAGTGTCACGCTCAAAAGGAAGCTGTCTGTCAACATAGAGAATCCAAAAGAGACAGGTTGACATCAGCATCATAAACTACATCCAGAAACCTACTGGCAACTAGCATAGTAAGCTTGTCCTTTTATTGTTCCAAATAATATTCAGTAAAATTCTTTGTGAATAGTGAGACTTTATGCCTAGTAATCCAGGGCATGGTCTCTCCAAAATGTGATGTTTCTACAAATGTCTCTTAAAGATGTTGGTATATATTCCAAGAGGCTGTGCTTTAGATCTGATTATCCACATTAACATTTCTTAAACTGGAAAAATGCAAATCACAGGAAATACTAAACAAATTGAAGCTATGAAAGTGGAATAATTCACTGAACAGAGCTGTTGCCTCCATTCTCTTCCTTTGTTTCATTTTTATTCCTTACAAACAGAACCATAAGAGGCAACTGAATTTTGTTTCCATTTTTGGTTAATGTGTTTATCTATTTCTCTTGTATCATTATGGATAAACAACCATCTACTGCCTCGAAGAAAGAATGATTTACATAGGCCACTGGAGCCCTGTTCTACATTAGCCTATAATCCAGACCAGGGCATTCATCCGGAAAATGGACTCTCAGCTTCAGTGTCACTCTTCTGAAGTGAGCGGAATGGGGACTGAAGGGTCTCACACATCCTCTGAAGGCAAGCTTGTCAATCAGTTACTGAGTATATTTATTTTACAAAACATTAGTAAGCACATTGTCATCTGAATCCCTACATTTCCATGAAAAGTTTTCTTTTCAACTAGTCTGTCCTTTTCTTTAAAAATGAACCTCAACCTAAAATTTCAGATCACCTCTTTAAAATTAGTATTCATTATAGTCAGTTGTCCTGAGGAGAGATGCTGTATCAATGTTATTCCGCCAGAAATTACGTCCAGAAAGAAGCTTGCCAAAAGTTCAGTACTGCTAGGAAGCTTAACTTATCACTGTATGAGCAATTACTTCTTCAATAAATTATGCAGCATTTATTAATCAAGGTATTACCTGTTCAAACAAGAAACAAAATCCTCCACTGTGCATATATTAACAGTAGATAGAGTATGATACATTATGCTGCAAGGAAACAGAAAGAGGAATGGTGTGGGGATTTAGGGCTCTAAATTCAGGGTGAGACAGGAGAGATGTTTACCACAGAGTGAAAAATGTTCTATAAGGAATTGGTGAGTTGAAGAGAACATCAAAGCTGTGACTATTTACAATGAATTTATCTCTTTCTAAGCCAGTAAGAGAGGAAGATCCTGGCACTTCTTGGAATTGCCCTGCTGTGTTCCCACATTTTAGTGTGAAAAGAATTATCTTTCATTTCTTCAAATTACATTGAAGTGTTTCTTCTGCTAAATAGTGTCACTTTCACTTCATAAATTTCTTTCGGCTTCACTGTACATTTGATCTGGTTTTAGATCATACAGCTTATTAAGCAGGTCTTTGTGAACTCAACCAAAACATACTAGATGTTATTTGGAATTTAGAATTTTGTAACCAACCAATCACTACAAAATAAACATAAAGATCCTGACCAGAGTGTACGCATTAGCTTTTTAAAACTACCTATACGTGTTAGGTTCTGCCTCAGAACCTTCCATTACTGTGGTCACATTGCTGCCTATTGAATGGCATAGCACTGTGTGATGTGATCACAGCTGATTCTCAAACACTGATCTTTTACTACATTTAAAAAAAAAATATCTGAAAGAACCCTTGTTAATAAGCCAGGCTATAAACCCACAAAAATGTCCTTATTTGGGATTCCTATATATCTTTCAGAAATAAATTGCAGTGTTTAATTGTACTGTTTACTACCACAGCTTTTAAACCTTAAAAGTCATCCAAATGTTGTTTCATTGGGTTTTTTTTAATTCTCAGTTGGAACCACTTAATCCTCTGGCAGAAGGTTTTTCTGGAGAAAATACCCTCTGACAAAAAAGATATACTGAAATCCATATAGAGTAGCTGTAATATTTTCCTTTTTTTAGCTACAATAACATTATTTAATATGATACATTATTTAATAAGGGATCTGTAGCAGTGTCCCAAAATACAACATGGAACATTACTATCTCTTTTTAATTTTAAGTACCGAATTTGTGTCTCTAGAGTTTGTTGTTTCTGAAGTTTCAACTGAAAATATAATTCATCACACATTAATGTATAATCTCATTTTTAGTTCTGAGGATAACTTAGGTTTGCTATAGAATGCTAGTTATTTAGACCCAAGTTGTAAGTGTATTTTGATTGTAAGACCTTGCAATCAGCCAGCAGGGATAGTAGCCAACTATGCAGCCAGCTAGGGCTGTATTTTGTTTCTGCTTCTGTCAATGTTCTACTTTGGATCCTGCTCCAACTCTTCTGCCTGTTATCTCCATCATTCTTGGAGACAGTAACAAATTGCCTATTTCTTTCCCCTGTGAGTTAGAATGATCGATTTGTCAATGTCTAGTTAAAACTTACTATAAAGTAAGCAAAATCTTGCATAAGTATTTATATGTCTGCATATTCAGCGGCTGATCTTTCTAAAAGATGATGTTAGGAATAGAGCACAGATGCAGGTTGTTTTGGGTTTGTGTGGCAGGGTTTGGTAGCAGGGGGGGAGGGGGCCGCAGGGCCGGCTCCTGTGAGAAGCTGCCAGAAGCTTCCCCGGCTCCACGTCGGACCGGCCGCTGGCCCAGGCCGAGCCCGTCAGTGACGGCGGCAGCGCCTCTGGGAGAACAGCCTTGAGAAGGGGAACCTGCGGTGAGTGGGGGGATCGGGATGGGAGAGGAACCCCTGTGCGGATACGAGGGGAGTGAGGAAGGAGGGGAGGAGGAGCGGGGAGGAGGGGATGCCCCCGCAGCCCGTGGGGAGACCAGGCAGCAGGCTGTCCCCCCCCCAGCCCACGGAGGGGAGCGGGGGAGCAGATGCCCACCTGCAGCCCGGGGAGAGAGGAGCCCACGCCGGAGCAGGGGGTGGATGCCCCCCAGGATGGCCGGGACTCCAGGGGAAAGCCCGCGCTGGAGCAGGCTGTGACTGAAGGACTGCAGCCCGTAGAAAGGACTCATGCCGGAGAAGTTCGTGAAGAACTGCAACCCATGGGAAGGACGCACATTGGAGAAGTTTGTGGAGAGCTGTCTCCTGTGCGAGGGACCCCACGGTGGAGCCGGGGACGAGTGAGGAGTCCTCCCCCTGAGGAGGAAGGAGCGGCAGAGACAAGGTGTGAGGAACTGACCCCAACCCCCATTCCCCGTCCCCCTGCGCCGCCGGGGGGAGGAGGGAGAGAAAACCGGGAGTGGGGTTGAGCCGGGAAGGAGGGAGGGGTGGGGGAAGGGGTTTTGAGATCTGGGTTTACTTCTCAGTATCCTTGTTTTGATTTGATTTATAGTAAATTCAATTGATTTTGTTTCTTCCCCCAGTTGAGCCTGTCTTTTGCCCATGACCATAAGTGGGGAGTGATCCCTCCCTGTCCTTGTCTCGACCCACGAGCTTTTCTCTATATTTTCTCCTCCTCATCCCACCAGGGCCAGGGCAGGGGAGTGAGCGAGCGGCTTTGTGGTGCTTTGTTACCGGCTGGGCTTAAACCACGACACAGGTACAAAGTTTTTAACCTCACCTGTCTTCTAAAAGAAATTTAGTGCAAAATTTCCTTAACCTTTCCATTTCAAACAAATCCCATTTCAGTTTGGGATGCCTAGTCATTCAGATACATCAAATCTTGAGCTTGCTACTGTGAAGTAATTATGGCAGAAAGTTACTATGTGGTTTAGCAGAGTACAACCATTTTCCACAGATATATTAAAATGCTAAAATGGGAGCAAATTCACTGTAGGTGTTAAACCCACCACGCTTTGGAGGCTATGAGGCTGGAAAAAACTTCATCAATGGAATAGAGCAAGAATTTCAATGATGAAGTTGGACTTGGTCTCTGTTCTGTTACGTCTTCTATCACATCCACAGCTGATCTTTTCTGCTAGATGCCGCTGCTGTATTTAGTTTCCCCAGTGAGAGAAATGGGTGTGTTTAATCTCCTTCCATGGTCTCTCTATTATCACCACACAGAATGAGAACTTGAAACTCAGCTATGTTGTTTTGGGCGATCACGAATGTTTTTGTCTCTCCTCAGGTTATGGGTAATCTGAGTTCACCTTTTCAAGGTTAAAGACATTGAACGCTAACTGGCAAATAAGATTTATAAAGATTCTGCATTGTATTTGCTTTGTGTGGCAAGGTTTTGGTAGCAGGGGAGGTTACAGGGGTGGCTTCTGTGAGAAGCTGCTGGAAGCTTCCCCTGTGCCCAACAGAGCCAATGCCAGCCGGCCCCAAGATGGACCCACCGCCGGCCAAGGCCGAGCCCATCAGTGATAGTGGTAGCGCCTCTGGGAGAACAGATTTAAGAAGGAAGAATAAAGTTGCGAGACAGCCAGGAAACAGCAGCCAGAGAGAGTGAGAACATGTGAGAGAACCAACCCTGCAGACCCCCAGGTCAGTGCAGAAGGAGGGGAGGAGGTGCTCCAGGCGCCGGAGCAGAGATTCCCCTGCAGCCCGTGGGGAAGACCATGGTGAGGCAGGCTGTCCCCCTGCAGCCCAGGGAGGTCCACGGGGGAGCAGATCTCCACCTGCAGCCTGGGGAGGACCCCACGCCGGAGCAGGGGGTTGCCCGAAGGAGGCTGTGACCCTGAGGGAAGCCCGTGCTGGAGCAGGCTCCTGGCAGGACCTGCGGATCTGTGGAGAGAGGAGCCCATGGAGCAGGTTTTCTGGCAGGACTTGTGACCCTGTGGGAAGCCCGCACTGGAGCAGTGTGCTCCTGAAGGACTGCACGCCGTGGAAGGGACTCATGCTGGAGCAGTTCATGAAGAACTGCAGCCCGTGGGAAGGACTCACGTTGGAGAAGTTCGTGGAGGACTGTCTCCCATGGGAGGGACCCCACGCTGGAGCAGGGGAAGAATGTGATGAGTCCTCCCCCTGAGGATGATGAAGCAGCAGAAAATAATGTGTGATGAACTGACCGTAAACCCCATTCCCTGTCCCCCTGCGCCACTGCGGGGGGTAGGCAGAGAATCTGGGAGTGAAGTTGTGCCCGGGAAGAAGGGAGGGATGGAGGGAAGGTGTTCTGAGATTTGGGTTTATTTCTCATTACCCTACTCTGGTTGATTTGTAAAAAATTGAGTTAATTTTCCCCAAGCTGAGTCTGTTTTGCCCGTGATGGTAACTGGTGAGTGATCTCTCCTGTCCTTATCTCAACCCACGAGCCCTTTGTTATATTTTCTCTCTCCTGTCCAGCTGAGGAGGGGGGAGTGATAGAATGGCTTTGGTGGGCACCTGGCATCCAGCCAGGGTCAACCCACCACATGCATATAAATCACATCTAGCTTAATGTGACATAAGACATGATCCAGCACAAGAAAAACAGCTTACACTGTGTCATAAAACACAGATAGACATCTCCCTTCTTTCATTCCTTGCTGCTATGCACTGTCTTTTGGTGGCAGTTCAGAAGTTCTTTATGTTTTCACAGTTCTGCTCTCGTGCAAGTCCCACCATCTAAAACCTGACTTCTATTCCACAACTCTGGCTTCTCCTTTGTTAAGTGGAATTTGACCCCTTTGCTACCTCAATTCCTCCATCAGTCAGTGAATCTGTTGCTTATTTACCAAACATCTGGAATTCAGACTTGAAAACCGAGTTTGCCCTTGGCAATATCTCTTCATCTGTAGGTGCTACAATTAAATCTATGGTTGTTGTTTAGCAGCCCTCCATTGTTAGTCTTGTGTCTAAAGCAAGAATTTCTTCTGTTACCTTTTTTAGGTTTTAGATCAATATGAGGATATTCAGTAATACAGAGTATAAACAAGACCTATACTTAAAAGAGAGTGCACTCAGACCCAACTATTACAGGCAAAGAACCTCTGGTATCAAGCAGAATTCCTAAATTACATATTGATGCCTCTAAAGAATTTCTTATGGCAAAGACAGTCATAACATGTTCTTTTCTATGAGAATTTTTATAACATGAAATAAATAATTCCAAGAAACCCTCTCCCAAGCTGGGTTTAAAGTCTCAGCATCTGGCTAGCAGAAAACATAACACACACATAAACCTTATGGTATCAAGAATTAGATTTAGCTAACAGAAGAAAAGGCCAGAATTTGAACTGCATGGACTTTTCTTGATCTTAAAGTGTCTAGCATGCTAGCATAGACAAAAAAAGTAGAATATTTTGGCTTAGCTCCTCTGTGCTCTTTCTGTGATACAAGGCAAATATTGAAGTGGTTAAACACTAAATGTTTCACCACTGCCAGAAAAGCGAACATCACTATGTCTAGCACAAAATTATTTTTTAAATAGTTTATATACAGTAAATACAAAGGAAAACAAATGCAAAAAGAAAACATCCACATGTTCTTCATCAGCAAGGGAACTAAAATCTCCATGGTGCTATTCATGACATTAACTTAGAGTCTTATTTCAGTTCATGAAATCCATAACTTACAATAATCTACATCAGGAATGTGGTTCCATTGCTAGTTTTGGATTCTCTTGTTAAAGCACAAAGGCTGTTGAGATGGAATTATCTCAACACTATAACTATTTCATGTTAGCTGAGAAGCACTGTAAGAAGTTTCTTTTCAGAATGGAGTCTGATTTGCAAACACAGACATTCAGTTCTTAGAAAGGACACTGTCATGATACACTTGACAAACAAAAAATGTAATGGCATAATGAAAATTCAATACAAAAGAAAAAGCCCAAGAGGTTACTGTCTCCACATACACTGAAAGAGAAATTATTTCCATGTTTTAATAATGAGTCCATCTCATAAAAAAGGCTGGTAATGGACATAAGTGAAACTGAGTTCAACATTTAAAGTTTCTAATTAAAAAATCAGTCCATTCTTAAAAGTAAAAAAAATAATCTCTTTTTCTTCCAAGTAATTCATTGCACTGTGTCCAAAGCCCTATATCTGACAGAATACATTTGTCCCATTATCTTTTCAAGGGTTAAGTTAAACAAAGACTGAACCATGGCCTTTGTGTGGCATTAACATAACGGTTTACTATATTCCTTTTACTAAGCATGCTGAGATGTACAGGGTAGTTGATTTGTACCACTGAGAAATTTGCCTGACAAATTTGGTGGCCTTCTATGAAGCGGTTACAGCATTGGCGGGTAAGGGAAGAGCAACTGATGTCATCTACCTGGATTTGTGCAAAGTATTTAACACTGTCCCGCACGACATCCTTGCCTCTAAATTGGAGAGACATGGATTTGACGGATGGACCACTCGGTGGACTAGGAATTGGCTGGATGGTCAGGATGGTCACACTCAAAGAGTTGAAGTCAACGGCTCGATGTCCAAGTGGAGACCAATGACAAGTGGTGTTCCTCAGGGGTCAGTACTGGGACCGGCGCTGTTTAACATCTTTGTTGGTGACACGGACAGTGGGATTGAGTGCACCCTCAGCAAGTTTGCCAGCGACACCAAGCTGTGTGGTGCGGTCGACACACTGGAGGGAAGGGATGCCATCCAGAGGGACCTGGACAGGCTTGAGAGGTGGGCCCGTGCAAACCTCATGAAGTTCAACAAGGCCAAGTGCAAGGTCCTGCACATGGGTCAGGGCAATCGCAAGCACAAATACAGGCTGGGCAATGAGTGGATTGAGAGCAGCCCTGAGGAGAAGGACTTGGGGTTGTTGGTTGATGAGAAGCTCACCATGACCCAGCAATGAGCACTTGCAGCCCAGAAAGCCAACCGTATCCTGGGCTGCATCAAAAGGAGCGTGACGAGCAGGTTGAGGGAGGTGATTCTGCCCCTCTACTCCACTCTCGTGAGACCCTACCTGCAGTACGGCAATTAGCTCTGGGGCCCCCAACATAAGAAGGACATGGACCTGCTGGAGTAATTAGAGGGCTGGAGCACCTCTCCTTTGAAGACAGGCTGAGAGAGTTGGGGTTGTTCAGCCTGGAGAAGAGCAGGCTCCGTGGAGACCTTATAGCAGCCTTCCAGTACCTGAAGAGGGCCTACAGGAAAGCTGGAGAGGGATTTTTCACAAGGGCATGTAGTGACAGAACAAGGGGTAACAGTTTTAACCTGAAAGAGGGTAGATTTAGATTAGATGTAAGGAAGAAGTTCTTCCCTGTGAGACTGGTGAGTCACTGAACAGGTTGCCCAGAGAGGCTGTGGCTGCCCCATCCCTGGAAGTGTTCAGGCCAGGTTGGATGGGGCTTGGAGCAACCTGGTCTAGTGGAAGGTGTCCCTGCCCATGGCAGGGGGGTTGGAACTAGATGATCTTTAAGGTCCCTTCCAACCCAAACCATTCTATGATTCTATGAAATAAGCTCTGGAAAAAGAACCCACTGACTCAAGTTTCAGTTGTATTGTATGGGGTTAAAACCTGTAAAACCAGGACTGGGGTAGGAACTGCACTGTGGAGGACATGCTGCCTCTTGATGTACCTGGAAATCAAGTTTTCCAAGTAACTGGAACAATACCATGTCAAGATTTTTGAGAAATACTTTTCAGAAATAAGCACTGAAGAGCTTGCTTAACATTCAGCTGAACAAGCTAATTGCCATTAACAGAGTTGCTGCCATCATATTATTCATTTTCATGGACAGTCAGTCAGCAGATACAAAAAATATTTCCAACCACCTATTCAAAGCTATTTCTTTGTCACATATTATTACAGACAAATGTTGGCTTTAATATTTTATAAGGTGTGTGATGATTCCAGTGACTAAAATTGTGATGAAAGCTCATGGAAAATAATCAGCAGGTACAGGAGTCTAAATCATTCTGCTTGAAGTTCTTTGCTGTGAAAGTCCTTGTTCTTTTTCTACATAATATTTCCACTAATATCTGTTGTAGCTCTGCACAAGGTAAGAGCTCATGATCTTCATACATCATTGAGGTGAATGTTGCCAGAAATTATCTAAGATTTATGCAAATGTACACTCTAGAAGTCAGCCTTCCTTCTGTGTGGAAATGTCCTTTAAATTAATCCAGTTTTTGGCTTCAGAAAAGGGTTCCTTTTCCTAGTATAGTGTTTCTTAACCTTTTCAGATTGATGATCCAGAATCAAAGTAAAAATCATTCACAATCTGATCAGTCAGAATGAAATGCGTACATGTGTGCAATAATAATCATATAATTTATTTGTGCATGGCTTTCAAAAGATGGATTGGAAATATTCGGTCTTGAAGGTCATGGTGTGTGGTGATAGGAAAGGAAGTTTTTCTTTGCTTTGTTACAGCTGTGTTTCTCAAACTTTACAACCACTGATTTTTTAAAGACTTTCCCCTTACCCAGAAGAATTAAACACTGATCGAGAAACAGTAACTTAATCTTGCATATAGAAAATCCCATGATACTCTACAGTACAGTATCTCACTGGTGTTCAACTTTACATCTAAAATTAGCTTCATGTTTTCCTAGAAGAAGGCAAAGATATTGACAAGTCCCCTACAGCACCAGGCTCCTATTAGATTTTGAGCTGCAAGCTAAAGCATGCCAAGCTTTCCTTATAAACCAGTTGTCTGGAGAGGCCAGACTAATCATCTGAGCATGCCCTGAGCCTGGGACTAAGGGACAGATCCAGGGAGTCATATGGTGAAAGCCAAATCAAGTTTGCAAACTGTCCACCCCAAGCTATACACTGCAGAACTCAAAACTGACCCATAAGGTCTGCCATTTCAACTTTATTCAGTCAAATCCTTAGTAACTTATAAGGAATGAATGTTGAAATGTGCCGCCTTTTAAAAAGAATAATCTGTATGTTTTTGTAGAAATCCATCATGTTTCTTATCCTACGAAGGCACAAAAGTATCTTTCTAAAATGCAAAGTAAGCTAGAAGCTGCAGGCAATATTCAGGAGACATTACTGTTCAACTTAGAGATCTGCTATGTATATGTACAAAGGAGTATTACAGTTAAATGAATACACAAACCCTAAGCTTTGCAGAGCATGAAAATTAGAAGCTAAGGGAAAGCACAGACAGTTCACACTATAAAATAAATGTTCTCATTTTTGATACATACTTCTAAAATAACATCTTTAAGAGAAACATGCTACTGCAGAAATTAACATACAGTAAACAAATCTGACATACATGAACGACTACTCAAACCAGGGCATTTCATGTAATATAAAAACATGTTAAACAGCAAAATAAGAAAAATGGGAAAAAGAAGTGTGTATATATACACACATACTTGTATTCAAAGGTCAATTTAAAATATCAGCATCTTCTAGCCTGCACCGACCTTACATTGGTCCCTACTCCAGCAAATACTGAAGTCCTGACCTCTCTAGGACTAAATAACATGTGTAACTTCATTCACTGTTGGCAGAGGAAATATTCACATTACCAGTGCTGCATGCAGCCTTACGTGTGTGCTGACTATAACCTTTGAGGCCAACTCCCCCCTCTCCACACCCCCCGCAATCAAATCAGCTTTTCATTTATTTTTTCATATTGGAGCAGGAAAGATGAGATGGTCCTTGTGTTTGGTTTTGTTTGTTTTTTTCATCACAACAATGTAAAATGAATGTATAAATAATACCTTCTGCATTTGGGATTACATCCTATTTGTCCAAATTAAATCAGCTTTTTTTTTTTTTTTTTTCAGTTTGCACAGCCCAGGAGAGTGAATCAGTACATGAAAACCCAAGGACAACAATGTAGTTTTAAGTACAGCTGTTTCCTGTACATATGAGAAACAGAAACAGCTGAACAATGAATTTAATTTATTCCAAATATAAATGACAGGTGAAGGCCTGGAAAACACTTTCTTAAGAAAATAATATGTTTTCTTAAAATACACCTGAGAATTTTTTTTTTTATTTTAATGCTTTTACCTTAAATTACCACAAGATGCTCTGTAAAAGCAATGTACCAAAATTAGTTCACTATATCTCACACTTAGCTTACATAGGTCCTAGTCCTTTAAATATCCCATTCCTAATTTCAATACAACTAAACAAAATGGGCAAATTTATTCCTTGTTATAGACAAAAGTATTCATTTTACTAATGCCATATATAACCTTGCAAACTATACAAATCTAAACTATAGAGTTTAGAAGAGTTCAAAATTCAATCTTTAAATATTTCAAGTATAACTAGACACTGAGAGCTTTCTCTGCAACTAAATCTTTAGCAGGCATACTGAGACAACTTTTGCTGTCTGCCCAAATGCAGGCAACATGAAAACACAGTAGCAACTTGTTGTTCAATATTGTTTGAATAAAAACATACTGTAACTCTTTGCTAAAAATCATGATACGCATCTCATCTGTTCACTTTATATAAAACCCAGCACAGTTCAAGAACAATGCACATTGTGAATATACTATAACTTGTTATCCCAAAGAAATTAATGAGTAAAACCTGACATATTAGCTCAGTGAGAAAGAGATTTAAAAATATTTAGGTTTGTACAATCTCCAAATATTGCAGGTTATTTTATTTTTAAAAATATCTAGTGTAACTAACTTGCATATTTCCTTTTGATCTAAGAGTAAAAAAAGGTTCACTATTTACAGACTACACAATGGAGAATGACAACAATACATTTCTATAAAACTTGAAAAAGTTTCCATCAAAAACTTTCCATCCATTTGAAAAATCAAATCACTTCACTTTGAGAATAGTAGCTAAAGTGTTAAAAAAAAAAAAAAAAAGAAAAAAAAAGAAAGGTATATTAGCAATACTCGGAACAGGAGGAAGTTTCATAATACCAGTGATTTTACCAGAACCTATTGTTTAAATGTTAGCAAGGAAGTTCACAGAGGCATGCAAATGCGACTATTCCTGAAAATCAAGGTGCTGGCATAGAAATGGATCAAAGCAGAAGGATCAAAGACCTTGACCCTGTATTTACACAAAATTTTTCATACATGACTGAATAAAGTCAGCATTATGTCAATCACTTCAGGCAATAATTATGAATTATTATTATGTTTATAGTAGGAACAATAATGTTTGTTTCAGTGGTATGTATACAGAAGAAACTTTCTAATTTGAACAAACAACTGTGAAATGTTTATAATTACCAGGAAAAAAAGCAATATTAAAATTGGGCAAAGTAGATTATTATGTGTTATTGTTTGCTTAAAAATATCAGGATTATGTGTTGTGAAATGTGCTTTGCTTCCTTAGACAACTTCAATTTTTGTTCCTGTAACTGTTGGTCTAGTAAATACAGCATAAATATAAAAAAAAGTTAAGACTATGGGACTCTTGAAAGTCATTGCTAACAGTGGCAAAACTGCCAGTTTTCAGTGTGGATTACTAAATGTTAAGATTAGCAAAATGATGATTAGAAAAATTCTCTGCAGTTATTAATATGTCTGTAATAGTTTTCCACTAGATAACAAGGGAAATATTTATATTCAAAGCCAGAACTACCCAGATGGAACATCACCAATATTAAGTCATATTGCCAAGTTTAAGGTATTTTTCTGAACTACGTACTGTATGGATTCTTTCTTTTATCAAAAAAAAACCCAAACCCAACCCAAAACAAAAAACCAGATTTATTTCCCCCACAACCCCTAACACACTAGTATTAACCAGAGCACCAAAGCTGGTAGTACCTGAAATAAATCCACGGCTCTAATATTAGACATACCTGAAAAAGCCATTTTTTTCCCTCAAGGAAAGTAAAAGGTTTTTGCTGTTACTGTCAATTATTTATATCTCTCTCTTGTATTTCCCAAATTCTACTGAATATTTTATGCAGCTTGTGAGCAAATACAAACAATTCAACAGTACCATTTGTTTTTATTTCAAAACATTCAAAACTTCTTTTACTAAAAAAAAAAAGAAATAAAAAAATCAATTAAATCCATCCTCAAATTTTAATCATATTAAAAACCCTTCTATTTTTAATTGACAAACTTCTGTGTGGGTAAATGACTGACATACTCTAGCACTCTTGTAACTGCTAAAAATTTTGCACAAGCTCATTTCTTCTCAGAGAAAGACAAAATTATGTTGGCATCTTAGCTTGAAAATGTAAATCAACAGTAAAAAACAATCTTAATCTTCTGACACTTGGATTTCTTGTGAGATAATATATAAATGTCAGAAGATTCCCAATCTTCTGACACTTGGAGTCATGCAGTATCTATGCATTGGCTGTTTGAACTATTAAGTGTTTAACTTAACCAAAGAACAAGTTTAGGAAAAAAACCCCACAATGTTCACTTTGAGATACATTAAGAAATAGGTCCCCTCTAAACTCTCCTTTTACATGGAACACGTATCTCACTAATTAACAGAAAGTCACTGTTCTAAGGTTGCCATCACAAGCTTGAACCCAGCAAGTCTAACAACCGCCAATCACTTCTTGTGCCAGTTACTTGCAAAAAATAATGGGCGAACTTAATTCAAACTGTAAGGTGCATACTACAGGCCAAAAGAGATCTGAGATGCTGAGGAAGAATCTGAACTACCTGGACAAATTCTTAAGAAAAACTGTTGAAGGAAAGTGCATACAGGAGAAAAGTAGCGAAAGTACAGAAAGCGCGTGGCAGACTTTGCCAGTACAAGTAAATTTTGTGACCTCAGGAGAGGTCTACGAAAACATTTTTTTGGTCTACAGTACTAGGTGTGAGAAGATGGTTACTTGGGGGCAAAGAAAATTTCTCCTGCTCTTTGAACTTTCTTTCACCCAGGACTTCATCATTCTTTCCAAGCATACAAAAGATCATTAAACAATCCCTAACTTCATTTTGCTCACCCTCTAAACTGGGACAATCTGTAAGACCCTGGTTCTGGCTGCCACTGGGCACAACGGATAAAAATATGAAGAATATCATAATCTCTCTGCACTGATACCACTGGCTTTTCATACATTTTATACACTGTGTGCAAGACATGCAGCACAGTATTGGCCTGGTTCTGTGGTGTGTGCAAAGACAGTCTCATTAGTAGTGGACTTGGTACTGTTAGTTTAATGGTTGGACTCAAAGATCTTAAGAGTCTTTTCCAACCTAAATGATTCTATGATTCTATGTCAGAGCAAGACATTTCTGTATGCCATCTTCCTGAGTGCCCTTGTATGCTTTGGTTGGAAACTTCCACGCAAGTTGAGATAACTCCAGTAAGTTCTAATGCACCCCAACATGTATTTTTTGGATCTACAGTTTCCCCACTGCATGAATATACCTAAAAAGATCCGGTTACCTAGATGAGATAGCAAAGGAGGTATATCTCCTGTTCATTCTTTGGAGGTTGACTCACAAGGCCTTCACAAAAGGAATATGAGGATTTCCACAAGGCCAAAGGTTTGCCCAGTAGGGTATTTAGTTTCTGACTACAGTAACTAAAAAGTTAATAAAAAACAAAGATGAAGAAGTTATAATAACCTATCCCTAAGGTATGTATTTCCTTTATGTATTAAAAGACACGTTTTTTTTGTTTGTATAAGAATATATGTTGATAACAACTGGACTTCCCTCTATCCCAAATTTGTCCCAACATTCCTATTGTTCACTGAAATATGCAGTGCTAATTGAATTTCAGTTCAATCTCAGAAGTCACATTGTGGCAGAAAGTTCCACAACTGTATTTGCTTTTCTCAGTTATACTTGTTCTACTTTTGGGTGTTTACTTGGTCCTGATATATTATGAAACTGGAATGCATGGTTTCCATGATCCCATGGAAAATGGGATGCATCATTTACTACAGTATTAGGAAAGTGCAGTAGATTTTTTTTGATTTTTTTTTGATTGGTACTTTCTATAAATTACATGGAGCAAACCACCTCAGTATTCATTCATGTGGGATTGCTCCTTATGTATCTTGGTAAGTTTACTATATATCTCTAGATTCCTAAACTCTTCGTTATATTCCTTTCTGGTGGTAAGCAAAGATTCAACTCAGTATTTCAGGCTAGAGTAGTTCTAGTATGTACAAGTAGTGTTTTAATGTACCGCATTATACTCTCCAACTCATTCCTTACAAATATTCATATTTTGCTTGGGTTTTTTAACCATCATCCTAACTAGAGTTATTCACTGAACTGTTCATAATGAAACTTGAGTCTGCTTTCTATGACGTTCAAGTTAATATAGGTCCCAGCAAAGTAGAGAAGTATTGTTACTCATAGCCTTTGTGTATATCAGTATCTTTTACAATGCATGGTGAGCCAGACTTGATTAATAAATGCTGTGGTATTGAAAGGACATTTGCCACATAATACCTCTGGTAGAATGAGATATGAATACTACAGTCTGTATGTAGACTGCAAGATCAAGAGGTACCAGATAACAGAGTGAACAATAGGTAGGACTGCCTACCACCTACTCCACAGTCTTTGCATAATTGCTCAGCGATTTCTACCACTCTCATAACGCCTCAGGAGCTTCTACACAGAGAAGCTTATTTTCATCACGGAATACTTCCAAATAAATTGGAAATTGCTATCAGCATCACAGTAACAGGAGAGAATGCTTAACACCTACAGCAAAGTTAACCTGGGTTTTTCTCTCCCATCAATATCCAAACAAAATTCTATGCATAGCCACTGTTTATCTCAAACTGATAAGAACCCAACAAGCCCTTAAGACCATCCTCAGAGGGTCAGATCAAAGGCCGGTGTTCCCAGTGTTCTGTCCCCCATAACCACCACTAGCAGAACGTACAATGATGCTTTACCTGGATCCAGTAATCTATAGCTTCTAGCAGCTAAAGGACTACCTGAAGTTGTATCTTTATCATTATTTTCTTCTGTTGAAACAGGTGATAGACTGAGAAGTTGGACAGAGCCAGATCTTGTATTAATTATTCTCAAACTTCACTGGAAACATCCCCATTCAGTGGTATTCCTTTTTAACACCACATTTTCCAGATCATGTGTTCAGATAAAGCTTGTGCTGTCAAACAACGTGTAGAGGTGTCTATTTTTACAAAAGCTGAAAAGTGCTGGTATTGTACAGGACTGCCCATTTATCTTTAACAAGGAAAGAAACAGAATAATCATAAAATACAGAGGCAAAAGCCATGAACAGAAACAGTAAATCACTACTGGAGTTGTGAAGGATATTAAAAAAGCCTGGAAGAAAAGCTTCCATTTGCATAGGCTTTGAGAAGACAGAGTGGTCTACTGAAATCTTAGCTGCCACCAAACTTACTTGTTTGCTGCTTTGATAAAATAGAAAATAATATTTGTTAATATAATCCTTTCAAAAACTTCTGTGAATAAAAACCAGGAGTTAGAAAGAACAGAAACATCTGCCTGAGGATTAACAGTGATAACTGTTCCTGAAACTTCTCAGGACTACATCAGTCTTTCTAACAGAGTACGTTGGCTGTCACAAAAACTGAGATAGACACACGTCTGTAACATGCCATCCTCACTTAAAATCTGAGGAGGAGAAAAAAAAAAAGAAAAAGAAAAAAAAAGAAAAACAACCCAACAGTGTTTACCATGACAACATAATTTGTCAACTGCAGCTCACTTCTGCAAAGGCGACTGCTGTCATCGGTCTGAAAACATGTCATTGCTGCTCTCGCATTTCCAGAAGATGGGGCAGCTCAAAGTAGCTACGCTAATGGGATTTATTAGACCACTAGATCTGCCTTCTGCAACTTTAGTTTCCTCCCAGTATAAAATAGGTCTCCTAGTCTTCAAACATCTCACACTGACAGGAATGGCAGCTGATGTGCTTGTCAATAACACAGTGCAAACCCATAATTTTTGAAACAGAATACATAAGCCTTTGCAGCTTATCCAAAAGACTGATTCTCAGAGACCTCAGTATTGTCCAACTTGTTCTCTTTAGATGGGCTGCAAAGGAGGACACATGACACACATTTATCTACGGATCCACAAATTCCACAGGCGAAACACTGAAATGTGAAATCTGATAATTTATATCTCCCTCCCATAACTGATACTTTTTCACTCTATAAAACATGCACCCGCATAGTCCCACACCTATGCAACAACATGTATGCAGATAAATCCACTTGCTTCCTGAAGTGCAGCACTAACTGGTAAAAACTTTGCAAAGTGCCCCCAGTGAAGAGCTCTGTTTTACACAGTCGTTTCCTATTACACTTGGATATACTGGTAATCCAGGACCAAACTGCTAGTTTTGAAAGGGAAGCGATGGTTAAAGAAAGGATGAACCATCACAAGAACAGTGAGGACTGCAGTTGACCAATTTGACAGTCAGAATTTCTGGCTTGCAATACTGTCCTGGTTTTGGCTGGGATAGAGTTAATTTTCTTTCTAGCAGCTGGTATAGTGTTATGGTTTGCCTTCAGTATGAGAAGAATGTTGATAACACACTGATGTTTTCAGTTGTTGCTAAGTAGGGTTTAGACTAAAAGTCAAGGATTTTTCAGCTTCTCATGCCCAGCCAGCAAGAAAGCTGGAGGGGACACAGCCAGGGCAGCTGATCCAAACTGGCCAAAGGGATATTCCATACCATGTGATGTCATGTCCAGTATATAAACTGGGGGGAGTTGGCTGGGGGGGATCACTGCTCGGGAACTAACTGGGCATCAGTTGGCGAGTGGTGAGCAATTGCATTGTGCATCACTTGTTTTGTATATTCCAATCCTTTTATTATTATTGTCATTTTATTATTGTTATTATTATCATTATTAGTTTCTTCCTTTCTGTTCTATTAAACCGTTCTTATCTCAACCCATGAGTTTTACTTGTTTTTTCCCAATTCTCTCCCCCATCCCACTGGGTGGAAGGGAGTGAGTGAGCAGCTGCATGGTGCTTAGTTGCTGGTTGTGGTTAAACGACGACAAATACGCTTCCATTCTGCCTCCTTTCTTATAGAAGGTAGATGTTGTTGTTCAGAAACTCACCCCTAGCTGTCTATAGGTTTTTCAATAAAAGGCATAAACAGCTTCAGAGGAACTCAGAAGTGGTAAGACATGAAGCCTCGTCTTCCTCTCTCCCAGGTCAGGGAGATTTCTCCAAATCTACTATTTCATGAACGAGTATCTGCTTATCACTTTGGAAATTGATATAGGAGGCCTACACCATGGCATATCTGTCCCACAGTTTTGCAAATTCATCTTAATATACTAAAGTACATTAATGTGCTTAGCAAACTTTGTTGGGGTTTTTTTTCTGAAAAGGAGGAAAAAAGGAACCTGGAGGAAAATGGTATCTACCATTAACTGATATTCTTTGAATTTGGTTCAGATACCAAAAACGCAAACTACAAGCCACAGTGTATCTTAAATTTCTGAAGAAGGCTACAGAGGAAAGTCAGAAATTCCAATTAACACATTGTAAAAAGCTGATTTTTTAGTTCTTCCCTAGTTTTCTATGTAATTCAATTAGTTTACTATGAAACCATAGCAAAATGTATAGAATGTTCCAAAGGAAAATGATTTTTTTTTTTTTTTTTTTTTGAGGTTTAGGTTGTTGGGTTTGATTTACACGACAAAAGCTGTGAAGTTTCTTTTAGAATGGCCTTCTAAAAGCTTAAGTCATATCTATTGAGAAACTACGTCTTCATCACAAAATCACATATAAAACTTCTGTAAATGTTCAGTGTTAGATCAGAAATTGTGCCAATTTGGCAAGGAAAAATCTTAAGACTCTAAAACTTGTCTCTAATCTAAGCTGACATTAATGTCAATATTTTTAAAATTGAGCAGAGAATTAATAATTAGCATTCCAGTAATAGTGTGTTTGAGGGGAGAGTATGGTGATCCAGGAGACATTCACTCCCGGGAAAGTTCATTTCTACTCAGCTAAAAACTGAACATTATGTTCTTGAGGACTGTTCCTACAGCAATACATATAATTATCTTTTGATTGTGGGTTTTTAGTCATAGAAATGTCAAACATTTTTATTACTGAACTTTTTTGGAATTTCCTTTTTACAAAGTCCATGTACATTTATTAAAATTTGCAAAGCTGAACAGGTATCAAAGAGCAGTAATGAAAAGAAAGGAGAATTATTGTTATAAAGCAGGCACGACATGGAATAAAACAGAACTAATCCAATGCATAACTTTAAAGTTGGACAACCTTATCATGAAAGCAATCTCTCATAAAAGCAAACAAACACTTGTCTTATTTTTCCTTTTCATACGTGTATCTATGCTATTATAAATTTATCAAATAAAGGACAAAGAAAATGAACAAATCAAGAATTAACTGTTTATTAAAGGATTGCAAAGTCAAAACAAATCTCTAAAACAATTGTGTGTCAGTAGATAACAAAGGAGAAGCAGATAATTAATGTTTAATTTACTGAGTTATTTTATTAGTTGCAAGTTCTCAAAGCCTTTCACTTCCAGGCTTCATTTCTTAATACCTTTTCCCTCCTAAATGTATAAAATAATAGAAGTTTAAATTGTTTTTCAGAAACTATTCAAGATATAAAGCTGAATATCTTTGGGAACAGCCTAGAACCTACAATTTTATTTTTTAATTAACATACTTTGCTCCAGCATTTACATTTGCTATTTCAAACTATGTTTCTTAGAAAGACTCCAGATGGTTGACTTGAAAGTAAGGTCAGCTTTTTGACATTTTCTTTATAACAGCATCAATATTAATAAATAAATATATTAGAGAGATTTTCCTAAATAACGGCCTACTTTAAAAATCATAATCTCATAGCTTCAGTGTTCACTTAGGTAAATTGTGGGTCTCACCTTGGCATTTAATTAGTCACTTGGAAAAAAACCAAACTAAACAAACCACAGACACCTTCATGTGGGGATGTATTTGCACTCCATAACAGTTATCGCTTAATTATCTTTATTTCAGAAGCAATATTTATTCACTTCACCTGCTAAAAAGTGTTAGCCTCTCATAGTTCTCTGTAAATGTAATATCAAATATAAAAACATTTTCTGATTTCCCTTTTATGTCCAATCTCTTGTAAATGTAATATCAAATATAAAAACATTTTCTGATTTCCCTTTTATGTCCAATCTCTTTGTTTCCCACCCTCAAAGTGATGTCCTTAAATGTCTCTTCACACTCTTTCTTACCCCAAATTAGCTTGACAAACACACAAAAGAATAAGAAGTAAATATTTCAATTTTTGCTCTAATGGAAAATTTGTCCTTTAAGATATTTCCTGCCTGGAGCATGTACTGTGCTTTACTCAGCTTAATTCAATTCATTTTTGGTATCTAACATAGGGAAGAATGTCTTTCATTGGTTCTCATAATTCGAATACCATTTCTGATCTATTGCACATGTGTATAACTTGAGTCAAATGTTCACCTCTAGCTGCTTTGAAAAATATTAGTAGGAAAACACGCTCACCTTCAGGCTCCCCACAGAGTGTACACTGTGACTCTGCAAAGAAAAAGAGATAAATTACAATTTCTTAATTTTAAGATCTGTCATAATTACATCCAAATATAACCAAACTTACAGAACACAAAGTTAGCATGAAAAATGCAACTCTATTTTCAGGACCCATTTTTTAACAGCTGCAAAATAACTTTCAAAAAAAAGAGTTTTTGCAGGAAGAATGTTGAAATAGAACTATATAAATGTCAGTTACATTTATATAACTATCACCTTCATAGACTCCAGCTGAATGCATTCATGTAGCAGGACTTTTTGCTTCCACATGACATTTTTGTATTTGTAGATGTACAATACTGCAGTGACAACAGTCACTCAAATAAAAAGTTTAAGCTTCCTAATATTTTATTTTTGGAGGTAGCAAACAGTAATAGTGACAGAATTATTATATTCGTTTCTCATAAAGACTTCCAAGTCCTCCCAGGTAAGAGGAGTAAGTCAAACAGTCAATGTAAATGTGCAGTTATACTCTGCAAAATATTCAAGTATAGAAATGAAGGAAATAAAACTTCACCACAACAGACGGTCTCTAAATGTACAATTACCATTTTATTCACACACCACTATTTGGAAGTTGGCTGTCTTAAATATTATTTTGCATAATATACAAATATATACACACATGGAGGAAGTATTTTAAAGTATCCCTTGAGATTGAGCTGCTTCAGGTGTTAGTATCAAGCTGTAGAACAAAGCTATTGTTTACAATGCAAATACCAGAATCAATTGAAATCACAGGGAATGTAATCAAGTTGGCAGATAATTCTGATATACTGAAAAAAGTCTTACTAGAACAAAACAGCACAGTATATTTTAAATCACAAATCTCTGAAATCTCCATTTTAACACTCAGCTGAAAAAATTACATGTCCTGGTTTTGGCTGGGATAGAGTTAATTTTCTTTCTAGCAGCTGGTATAGTGTTATGGTTTGCCTTCAGTATGAGAAGAATGTTGATAACACACTGATGTTTTCAGTTGTTGCTAAGTAGGGTTTAGACTAAAAGTCAAGGATTTTTCAGCTTCTCATGCCCAGCCAGCAAGAAGGCTGGAGGGGCACAAGAAGTTGGGAGGGGACACAGCCAGGACAGCTGACCCAAACTGGCCAAAGGGATATTCCATACCATGTGACGTCATGTCCAGTATATAAACTGGGGGGAGTTGGCTGGGGGGGATCACTGCTCGGGAACTAACTGGGCATCAGTTGGTGAGTGGTGAGCAATTGCATTGTGCATCACTTGTTTTGTATATTCCAATCCTTTTATTATTATTGTCATTTTATTATTATTATCATTATTAGTTTCTTCCTTTCTGTTCTATTAAACCGTTCTTATCTCAACCCATGAGTTTTACTTGTTTTTTCCCAATTCTCTCCCCCATCCCACTGGGTGGAAGGGAGTGAGTGAGTGGCTGCGTGGTGCTTAGTTGCTGGTTGGGGTTAAATGGCGACTTTACATCTCTCACAGCAACAAGTATGCTGAAGCAAATATATGTATATGCAGGTGCACACACACACGTATACATTTTTATAAAATTCAGTACAAAAAGCAGTTTAACACCCCTGGTATATACAAATCCAATTCAAAAGCTTGCTGAAATTATCTCCAGCCTTGAATGACAAATAGGAGATTGGACCTTAGCTGTGATCTTGACTCGAAGGCAAAAAAAGCCAGAAATATAGAATATGAAACACATACACTGAGTAGATTGACCTTTATAGCACCACTGTGACATTGCCAGTTATTTAGAAGTACTTTCTCCATACAGATAAGAGGCTGTCTCACAGCAACCCACTGTTGCAATGGTACTTGAACCTACATCTTTCATATATTTTAAACATGTTAATAATTGGGTTTTGACTACTGCCAGAGGCTGCAGCGTTCATGGGGGAAAGGAACGAGAAAAATCATCTTTATCTAGGCAACTCTGCTGTTGATAGGTGGATCACAACTTTTAAAACAGCATAAAGTTGCATGATAGAGAGTAATTAATTTTCAGGTAGTTCAGCACCATGAAACATGTAGTTGAACCATCCATTGATGGACTCACTAGTGTCCCCAGCAGATCGGACAAACTGAGAACAACACCCCAATGGCAAGCTTGAGAAACCCCCCAGTGAAAAGCATGAAAAGCCTAGTCTTGGATAACACAGGCCTGTTTCTGTCACCGCTGGATGAAAAACACGCCACAATCTGAAATGATGCAGAGGAAGCAGCTCAGATCTCTTTTTCACTTTTAATTCAAAGACTTTCTGAGGTTTTACTGAGAGGGGCTGCCTGTCTGTGTGCAGTTTATTATTGTGATTGATAAGGAAGAACAAGCTGAGACTTGGTTTCTGAACTTCTGACTTTTTGCTGATCCTCTACGTCCTGCTAACAACTGCTTCCCTGCTTTTTTACAATCCAAAGAGTCTGCCTGACATTTTTTGCAGCTCTAAACACCATCTTCCAAAGGTCCCCACTCAACAGTACAAATTATTAGCTTCCCTCTTTTCCTCACTAACATAAATTAGTCCCAATATTACAAATCTGCAGCAGGGTAGATAGTCTAACTGCAAAATAAGGCTTGTGGCTATGACTGGTGCTAGAAAGTTGTCCAGAAGCTAGCTAGGTGTCAGCACTATCCCTGCCAGACCACTGCTTTTTCAGACTTCTGTCAGGTGTTTGTTTAAGGTCTCATGTTTATGGGCAAGCCAGGTGTTTCTTCCCCTACCTCAGCATGCCTGGGGAGAGTTCATGGGGGGATTTTGTTTTAATTCATCAATGTATGCCTTCTAGAGGCTGGGAATCATTTCAAACTGACAGCTGCACCTCTCTTTCTACACTGGTAAGAAGCAGGCTTTGTGGATGTGAATGATTCACCAGTAAGGCTCTGTTTACGAATTTCCCCGCTGTAGTTTGCTCCTGTGGGGGAGGACTAGATACCCTTTTAGTTGTGCTTGACACATACAGATCGAGTGACAAATAAAACCACAGCCACTTCTACCAGGCACGTGAACAACATGACAGAGAGGTTGTACGGAGCACTGTTTTCCACAGAGCCTCTATGTGTGTGTGTGAGAGAAAGAGAGAGGAATAATTAAGTCTATTTAGATCCGTACATTCTATGGCTATTGTTGAGAGATTGCATTTCCTAAGTTTCTAAGACTAAAAATCATATAAAACATACACATTGCACTCAAATGTTTGTAGGTTTACATTATATAGAAATACAGAATTCTTAAAATCCTGTAAAGAAACTATGTCTTGAAACTTACTTTAACTTCTTTTCTCTGTGAGGAAGTTGCTGTGTCTTGGTAGAAAAGATCTTTCTGGAAGATAGTTCAATACTAAACACCTGTACTAATTTGGAAATTTTCTAATTTAAATTTCAGTTCTGGGGTCAGATGAGAGCAATGAAGGACGTGACAACAGTGTAAAAAGTTACCAATCCATCAGGTGAAATGAGATTGTTTATGCTGAGATGCACCTCACCTAAGGTTGGGTGTCTCAGCATTAATGTTCCAAATCTAAACTAGTCTTAAAAGATTTACCAATTAGTGGAAAGAAACAGCCACCCAACCTGCCTTAGAAACCTATGTTAGCATGAGATAAATCAATACATCGCTTTTTGTAAGTACCCGTTCCTTTTTTTGTGTTGTAAGAGGTCTTAGGGTACATCTTCACAATAACATTCACAGCAAAGAGAAATGTTCTTCGTAAGCTACCTCTGGAGGACACCTAGTTCAGCCTCCCACTGAGAGCAGGGCTGCCACCAAAACAAGTTCAACTCAGCTGGAGCTTTGATAGTCAAGTCCTGAAAGCCACCAAGGATGGAGATTCCACAACCTCAGTGGGCAGCCTGCTCCAGTGCTACATTACCCTCGTAGGGTCCTATTTGAATCTCTCAGTCTGCAGTTTGTGGCCATTCTTCATTGTTATAGCAGCCAGCATTGCCAAAAAGACTTTGGCTCCATCCTGTCTGTGACTCTTCCTCAAATAGCTGTAGTCTGCTATGGATCTCCACCTTAACAGGCTAAATAAGCCCAGCTCCTTCAGCTACTGTGACCAGAGGGGCCTCTGCTAGACTCCCTCCAATTTCTCCCTATGCTTCTGGAAGCAGGGACCCCCAACCACTGAACACAGTATTCCAGGTGTAGCATCACCAGCACCAGAGGGCAATAATAACCTCCCTAATTTGCTGATTGTACTCATCCTGGCAGAGCCCAGTACACAGTTTGCCTATTTCCAATGAGAACACTGTCTGTCGACCCATATGCAACTTGGTATTCACGTTCCTTCAGAAAAAAATAAATTAATAAAATCAAGTCTTAGTAAGATCAGTCCCCTGATCCAAGTCTCCTGCCAATTATAACAGTGCTAATGCATGGCACAAGGCAAGAGGGAATGTGTGGCCAAACACAGGTAGACCAAGACTGCTCTTTTCAGGACTGGCCAGCCCATCGATTGGCTTAAGGGAATTGTGAAATCTCAGCCGCAGACAAATAACTTTTGTATGCCCACGCTGGATGAAATGACGTCTAAAGTGAAAGTGCTTAAGCTACTGCGCTTCGTGATGGAATAAGAGCAGGGACATTACCACATTTCAGACAAAATATTTCTTAAGCCTGTCCTTCTTGCAATTCCTAGTAATGGATTATGCCTCTACATATCTGATTCATCTAAAGTATTATAATGCTACTTTCACAGGAGATATTCTTTCTTTTTAATATGTTGCTAATCAGCTGCACTTAACATAGAAGCTCGTTCTTGCAAACACTCATACATGTGAGTAACTTCTTTGTCATTGCTCTCAAAAGTAAAATGACTAAGATGTGCGAGTGTTCAGAGATTTGGGACCCAATAAATCAATAGAACAAGGAAAAACTGTATTTATATTATTAATCTTACTCTATCATTTTGAAATTGTCTAGCCAACAGAAATAATCTTCCCAGATACAAGAACTTGCTGACAAAACAGGTCATAAGAAAGATCTTTTGAAGAATGAAATTTATCATGAAGACACAAGCTCTTTTCTCCCCCCAAATAATAAGAAATTTATTTTATTTTGATAGTTTTTCTTGTCTGACCTAAATGATAAGTAAAACTAAAAATAATAAACCCAGACATGTAAATGCCAACATTCTTTCTCCAAAAAGCTGTGTTCAACGTTCATTTTTAAATTAGAGTGAAGATAAATTATTCTCCTAAACATGTTCACCTTTCCTTGCTTTGTATATACTTTTCTTGTATGGCTGGTGCAAGTACAATAAAATCTACTATAAAGAGCTACAATAAAGAAAACAATATATGGGCTGGATGAAAGATACAGAATAGGTGTTATGAAGAAATTACAATTCAAAATACCCATGCAAGCTATAGAATGTAATAAGACTAAGTCAACACGTAGTATTTTAAATCAGTTTAAAGAAAATACTGGATGGTATTTAATAATTAATTATACGTTAAGGTTCACTATGCTCTCAGCAAGGGGTTATCCAGATTATGGAGTCCAACCTGGATGAGTTTGAGATACATGGAAGTGACAGTATGACAAGAAATAATATGCAAAAGGTGAGAAGCAGTGCTGGGGATAACTTGTCAGCTCAGCACTGCATTCAGAAAATGGATGTGGTCAGCCCTTCTGACTGCCCCTTGAATAATACCACACATCCAGTTTTGTATCCTCACTTCATTTGTGTAACAGACCTTTCAGTCTGTTAGAGGCATGTGTAACAGACCTTTCTGTCTCTTTTCATCTGATACTCCCAGAGACCCTTTGCAGCTCCTCCCTTCTGCCACCCTTCTCTATATTATTTTAAATTTTAATTATAAACATATATGTTCTCTATTGCTTATATTTATCTTTTTTTTTCACACTACTGTCTAAATCAACTTACCGAGCGACCAAAAAAAGATACCCCTGTTACATAATTACTGAATATCACTGCCTATTTGAATCCCGAATTCAATGCACCAGAGGAAAACTGGAAATTATTTTTGTTTCACAGAGAAATATGGTTGGCCTCACAAAAAACAATTCTCAGTTTGCTTTTTTCCCCCTCCCCTTTCATTTATGTGAAATAATATAATAATAATTTTAAAAGCAATGAAAAAATAGATCAAGTTCCAGTAAGGAAATTTAGCAGACAGTGCTTTAGATTTTGGTTGTAATGGCAAGAAATGCAACTCTTTCTGATACTATTTCATCAATGTCTCTTTACATCATTTTACTGATGTCAGTGAAATGGAACTCTGCGACACTTAGACAGACATAGAGTAGCCATGCATTTTATTGAGATTTAGTGCAGCTGAAAAGCAAGGTATAATTTAAGGCTAAACTGTGAGACTTCTAACCATTCTCAGGATTTTAATCCAACATTTGTATCTAAACATGGCTATAATAGTGCCAATAAAAGCTGACTCTATAATGAACTGCATTTTCCAGTCTCTCTTTTCATGTCTATTTTTAATCCTACACTTTTTGTCTTTATCTGTAGCTTTTTCCTCCTGTTGATATCTCACCGCTGCACAATACCATCAGCTGAAATAGCAATATGACAGACCTATAGGATAAACTGCAAGATTTTATTATGTCCACCAAGATTCTCCCACTCACAGTCATCCTCTTTGTTCCACACCGATGCTAGAGCAAATCCTGTGGAGATCTCCTGCTCAGTGTTCAGTCACCCATGTAGGTAAGGCATTGAGACACACCTACGAAATCCAACTAGCCTTTTCTTCTGCAAAGCACATTTGAGCTTTACCTACAGAAATTTTTCTAAAGTGTTCTCTAAAACCTCCGATGACAGGGAATACAACCCTTTTCAGGTAAATTATCTCTGTTGCTAAACTATCTTTGCAGTTGGAGAGATTTTTCCTATATAGCCCCAAAAGGCATTGCTTTCAGCTATGCAGATGGAGAATAAAATTTTTAATGCACTTAGGAAAAAATAATGGTATCCAGTTCAGATACTCGTTGTTTCCTTCAGCTCTTGTTTTTTTTCTATTCTAAGCCTTCAATTTTTCCTCACAGTTGTGGTTGCTAATACTCATCTCATCTTTGCTGTTCTCCCCTGGAGTCTTTCCAACTTAGCCATATCTTAAAGTTACAAGTGCCCCACCCTGAATACAGTACACGACCTGAACGCTTTGACTACCAGGTAGAGCAGAATATTTAGACTCTTACATCCTTTTCATATTTCTCAGAATGCCATTGGCCTAATTTTGGGCAGCACTATTTTCTTGACTCAAATGAGGTCTCACCTCATCCTTATAGAGAGGAATTTGACTAGAGGTAACTTGAGCAGTCACCATCGTAAGAATGAAATAAGTCAAGGACACTTTGTAGGTCTGCCTTTGCAGTAAGAGCCCTATTCATGTAATCCATGTAAACCAAGTGAAATCCACAAAGCACTCCAGGTGCTTCTTACAACTTTTTGTTTGAAACTATGAAGTGGCAAAAATAATCAAAATGACGCTCCACCAAAACACTGTATTTCTTACAGTACTTTGAGTGCTGACGAATAGAACAAGAAGAGAAAGCAACTATATCTGGACTCAGATATTGTTTGGGCCCATTTCCATGAACAGTCATAAAAGAAATAAACAAAAATAATTTCAAGTTACGCAATCAAAAGAAAAGCATGCAATTATACATGTATATGTACACACACATTTATGTGTTGTGAGACTGGATGGAGTTAATGCCTCAAACCCCCGTCATGACAGACAGAGACCGGGGCCTGGCTTTTGTGGTTGAGGGAAGGACAGAACTTGCTTGCAAGGCTTCTTAGCAACACCACATGGGAGGGACTGAAAGAGTTAATGTCTCAAACATTGTGGCAGGGCAAATTCTGCATGACACGAACCTGCATAACGAGGAACCAAACCGCAGGCGAGGAGCCGGTCAGCCACAGGGCGGGAGGCCGGGCCGGGGGACGCGCAGTTCCCGGTTCTGATGTGAGGAGCGGGGCAGCTCCCCAGGGATGGCCACAGATCAAACAAGGGTCATGCCTGCAGGGAGGGAGAAGCGACTCCCCAAACGACCCCCAAGACCACCAACCCATGACACCTAATTAGCCTAATGAGTTTGAGTGCCTGCCTGAAGGAGGAGCAAGAAGATGATAAAAGGACACCAATAGAAGCCCCAGGGGCACATGCCCTCCTGAAGTGGATGTCTCAGCTGGCGGGACCAACTCTGGACCCTGGGCTGATGACGTCTTTCTCTTTTCTCTCTCTTTCTCTCTCGCCCTTTCTCTTTTTTCCATAACCCCCACACCTCATCCCTTTAGACACAAAACTGCTGACCAAGTCTGGCCCTAGGAGCGGATCCAGCTGCCCCTGGGCTCCTCTCTGAGAAGGAGCCTAGAAAGCAGGGGGGTCTGCTCTGAACCTCCTGACCCAACGGGAGGGGTCTCCTTGTTGTCTTCCCTGAACTGATCTATATGTGGTTATGGGTTACTGAGGTAGTTTCATGCCAGTTCCTGTTGTGGGAGACCCCGCCACCTACTGTTACCGCCTCCCAAGTTCAGGCTGCTTCTGCCATAAATAAAATGTTTGATTGATCATTTGGTGTTGCTTCCCCTTAATTTAGCCCGACGGAATTCTGAACTCACCATGACCCCTCCCTGGTCTGTCCAGCATGGGTTGTGACACGTGTGTGTATATATATATACACACACACACACACACATACACACACATACACACACACATATCTGTCTATCTTGAAACCTTTTTTGTTCTTCTGAAGAATAGTATTTACACATAAAAATAACTACCAGCAGTCAGTTCACCATGCAGAACGTACTGAAAAATGTAATAACAACAATTGTTTAGAACTGTTGTGGATATAGCCAATAAATGTATTTCATCCCTCTGACACTATTTCTACAAGCACTTCTTGCTGAGTATAAGAGCCTACTTTCCTGCCTGCCTGCGTCTCACTGCTGATCACTTACAGTATTGACCACTCTCAAGATGAGATTCCCTTGCGTTTGCAATTTCAGCTTTCTTGAATCTTTCCTTTTAACTGGGGTATTCATAACAAAGGGCCTTTTACTGCCCAGGATCAGGTCTTGTGGTTAGGTAAAACAAATATCTACTGGAGTTTTGGAGAACAGGAAAAATACAATAGAAAAAACAGCTGCCTGTGAGGGGCTAGCAGTTGGGCTATATTGGGAAAGACAGAGGAAGGGGAATGAGTAGCCCTGAGAAGGGCAGGTACTAAAAGAACTTTAAATAAAAATAGAATACAGAATAGCCATTATTAAAATAGAATGAGCCTAAAGCAGAAGAAAACCAACCAACCTGGCAGCAAACTTTGTATCTTTTTGAGCAAATGAACTGACATCCAACCAAATGCATAGAGCAACCACTAAGAGCCCATTATATTCCCCAGATAAAAATATAAGGTTTATGCTCAAAGCAATGCCAGAATCTATTCACAGTACTTGCACATCAGATCCTTCTCCATATGGAGTTTACACATTACACGTGCATTAACCAAGCCAAAAGAGATTTCAGAAAAGAATTATGAGACCAGACAATCAAATATTTTCATAGGAAAACAAAAATAACTGAAGCAATAAAAAGCAAAATATAAACCACTCAAGAAAGGAAAAAAAAAAAAAAAGCTAATGTTTCTCTTGGTGATCTGAACACAAATACTTTCTTTCCAGAGGAGCAGTCATAAACACAGTAATAAAATGGATGTGCTTTAGCACACTTCTGATACACATTTGAAATGCACAGTATCAAAGTGGAGAGTCCAAATAGCCTGCATGAGTCCAAAAAAGCCCAGAAGATGTGTTTATAAAGAGAAAATCTACATGTTTTGCTCCTCATTTTTACACTCTTTTTCTAGTATTTGACTTTTGAAGGTTAAAGTGAGTCATATTCCTCACAGCCAAGGGAAAGAAACTCACCGCCCCCTAATCACATTGTTGCATCTTTATAAAAAACACCAAGGAGAGAAAGGATGGTGATAAAAAATTGTGAGAGTGGGGACCCATGAGAGTGCTGTGAAATACAAAACTGAAGACAGTCTGCACCAGAGGCTTGCTCCAAAAACCTTCTGAAGCCAATGTAAGTGTCATTGGAGCTCAGCAGACTCAGGGTCAAATCTCAACAGCATACTAATGCAAAACTAGCCAGGCTATCTATCACCATTCCTCTACTTTCTGTCTTTTTTTCCTCTCTCTTCTTTCACTTTGTTAATTTTAAGAGATTCCACCAATAATCTCAGAGCCTCATAAGAACAAGTAAAAACAGTACAAATCCAAGTTGAGCATGATATAATGAAGAACCAAATAGATAGATAGCAAAATATACAGAATGGGACAGCACAGTTACAGGGTAGATCACGTACTCTGATACTCTGGTACTCTGAAGGTTAAATTGATTTTTTTCACTCCTTTCTCCTTTTCTCTCATATAGGAATCAGATTTCAAAAGTGTTTAAATGGAGTGGGGAGTTGACAAACAGATGTAAGGAGGTAATTTGAAATACAAAGAGTGTACAAAAAAATGATGTAACCATTGGAAGAGGTAAGAGATCAAGTCCAGGATGTATCCATATCTGCACAAGACTGTGGAATGATGTCCTTCACGTAAAGTCAGTAATGTATATCAACTTAGAACAGTACAGGTTGGAAGAGACCTCTGGAAGTCATTAGAGTTTATACCTCAATTCAGAGCACTGCCAACTTGGAAGTAACATTAGGTTTCTTGGGGCCTTGCCCACTCAAGTTTTGAAAATCCACCAGGAAGGAGAATCAACAGTCGCTCTGGGCAACTGTTCCAGTGTTTGACCGCCCTCACCACGAAGAGTTTTTTCCTTGTGTCTAATTGAAATTTCCCTTGCCGCAACATCTATCTATTCCCTCTCGTCCTTTCACTGTGCATGTCCATTAAGAGTCTGGCTCCATCTGGCTGTAATGACCCATTAAGTGGCTGAGGACAGCAATTAGCTCTGTTCTCCTTTTAGCTTTCTCTTCTTCAGGCTGAACAAACCCAGGTCTCTTCAGTGTCTCCTTGTGCACCATATGCTCCAGTACCCTACCCATCTTGGTGACCATCCTCTGGAACCGCTCCAATTTGTCTATGTCTTTCTTACACTGGGGTGGGGCAGGGGCTAGAACTGGGCACTACTCCAATTGCAGCATCTGAAGTGCCAAGAAGAGGGGAATAATCACACCCTTTAACCTACTAGCTGCGCTGATACAGCCCAGTGTGCAGCCAGCCTTCATTGCTGTGGATACACTTCTGAGATCCTAATAAAAGGCCACTCAAACACAAAAGGACTGTGATACACAACTAAAGCTTTGAACTGGTCCACTCCTAAATATGTAGTGACCTCACATGCTAAGTAACTACTCGAGGAGGTCACAGCAGCAAACTCTGACTTGCCAGGCAATGTCTCCTAACAGCTAGAGGCCATAGCTCAAGGACTGATCTGCTGTATAAGCCTTTTCTACTGTTCTGAGAAGGAATCCGCTATGGATTCCTTCTTCAACACAGGCTGGGGGGGAACAAGGCTTGTTTACAAGAGCACTGAGCTACCCTCTGTAAGGATTTCTGTCTTGACCAGTCTAACAACTTTTGAGATCTAATGACATTTCTAAATATATCTACATATCTCAGGAGAAGAGCTTCCATGTGGTTTCCACTCTCCATCAGAAATGCTGTCTTCAGGTGGGAGCGAGCAAATACACAAGAAAAGCAAATTTAGTGTGAAACTTTAAACTTGACTTAAAAAAATGAAACAAGTATCTGCTCTATGGCGTTTGCTGCCGAATGAGAAAGTGTTACTAAACTTAATCTGGAAAAATTTAAAAGTGAACTGACAAAAAAATATGCTTCCCTTTCCATCTTGAACATTGCCAGGGGAAAAAAAAAAAAAAAAAAAGTCTGCTGTGTTGATGACTTCAAACACTTTGATCTCACTGGATATACAAATGTGACCTCTGTCATTACCATTACAAAGGCACAAAGAGCCCATTGCAAGACTCAGACCTAAGCTTAAAATAACAAGAGTACTTAATTTTAGCTTTCACAATAGAAAATAAAGATTTATTGGGGGTAATATAAACTTTCCAGTGAATTAAACAGAAAAAAAAAAAAAAAGTTTGTCATTTTCTGTAAAACAACTATTAACTTCAACTCCAAGCTCCTAACTTGTTCTGGTGAAGTGAGCATCCACATCTGTACAAAGCCCCTATGCTGGAACAAGGTGCAAAATTGGGCACATCTGGAAACTTTTTATGCAGGAAATTTTCCTATAGCAAACATTCCTTATCAACATTCATTAACAAAACCAATCCAAAATTCCAGTTGCACCTAAACGAACATTAATCAGAACTGTAGATACATCCTTCAACAAAAAGATGTAAAACTGCAATTAAAAAAAAAGGAGTTGAGAGTCTAGAAATTTCATGAAGCTAAAATTGAGATACAGAATTCAATGACTAAAAAATATTCTGATCCTTTTGCAGAAACACTCATAAATTCAACCCTAAATAGCCAAAAGCAAAGCTGAAACAGCTTTAAATTTACTATTTCTTTTCAACTGTACGAGTCCCTTTTCTTTCTTCAGTACATCACGTACACAGCAACGTGTACCTCTTTCAGCCAACCTCACCTTTTAGATTACTGCAGCAAGCTAGTATTCTCTGCTACTGATTTGACCTTCGCTTCCTTTATACTTTTGTAATGGTCTGGTGATTTCTTTAATAGTTAGCTGCAAGGAAGTACAGTTCTGCAGTATTAGGAGTCTATGTACAGAGCACAATCATTGAAAGGAGATCTAAGGTCAAAATAAAAATTGTTAACACGCACTATGCCATAGTTCTAACTGCTAAGTATCATGGATCTATGTGTTGCTTAGAAACTTCAGGGAACCTGAAGTACAAACACCCAAAACTCATATGGGATGATTTTGTCTGATTCTTACACATCACTGAAATTAGAATCTCAGCACAAGCCTTGAAAGTATTTTAGACATTGTTATTAATGTACTAAAACCCTCATAAAAATCTCAAGATTAAATTAATGTATAATATACTCAGTTAATTAAGTACAAATCATTGGCATTATCATCATTGGAGCAAACTTTCATTGACCAGTCTAGCCTAAGGGCAGAATACTGTTAATAGCCCCATCTGAATGTTATTGCCTTTTGGAAATTAAACGTTTTGTTGTGTCAAACATAAGATGAAGTTGTATAATTACACATCACTTTCAAGACAGTAAAAAAGCAGGAGTCCAGAACAGACACTAGTCCATATTAAGTGCCTGTAATTTCTCAGATTAGTCAATTGAGTTTAAAGAAAAATCAGTTTCTTTCTATTCTTCAGAACTACCTTTTTTTTCCTTCCAAATCCATTAAATAAAATTTCTACCGTAACTGTCTCTTTCAATCTTAAACTAATAAGAACTTTTCTCTACTTCCTAACAAGATACTGGAAGCAAGTTTACATACACACACACACACACACAAAAAGAAAAATCACAGATTAATTGAGCAGTTTCTCTTTATGATTCAGCATTTAAAGTCTATGCCAAGAAACTGCCACCCTCAGTTTGTTTTTCTGCCTGAATATTTAAATGGGAGAAAATTTGTTTCAATCACCAGAAGTCTGTTGTTAATGCAGCCTTTTCTTTTAGATAACCATACTAAACTCTGCTGACTGATCCCTAAACAGTCACTTAAGTGAGGTTATCTGAAGGACTGGGCATGAATTTAGAGATTATAAACATGCATATCATGTGATTTCCACAATTTTACTGGCCTTTGTCAAATTATTTACAAGATGTAACTAAGGGGTAAATTCCTGAAAATTTGAAACTAAGAAGATCATTATTAACAAGGAGATAATATTGATAATATTGGAAGAGACAAGTAGTGAAAAAGTTATGATCCAGCTTTCAACAGTAAAATGATAAATAATTATACACACTTTACTCATAAATAAATGTCATACATGACTAGTTTATAATGCTAAATTATCTTAATCACAGAAACACCACTGAATTACTAATCAACAGAAAACAGACATACACAGGTGTGAAATTAGCTGCCTGTCATATTTAATACTTCATCCTTAAAAAAGAACAACATGATTTACCATAACTATTTTTCAGCACTATTTAGCCAAGTTTTGTTATTTAAAATATTTCAGTTATTGGATGATGTAATTAGACAAGTTCTGTTTGACTTTGAAAACTATGGCACCTCAGATATGGATGAAAAACAGCAAAGCACAACACTGGCTAAGATGGAGTCTAAACATAAACAAGTTTCCCAATATGGATAATTCTTCATTAATATTTCAGGCCCTTTTAATAACCATACAGTCTTCAGGAACTAATAGTATGATGTACTATTAATAACATGAATCTATCTGTTAGACTTAGAAATGCTTTAGTTTACATGAAGTTTTATGGTAGAAATTGTCTAGCCTAGGTTTATGATGTCAGTAATAATCCAAGAAAAATTCATTTAACATCTGAACTACCTGGAGGAATCTGAACACTTTGAGAATATTCATAAAACGTTTCTACACATATTTTTTATCTTTCCATGTTCTGAAGGCACACATGATTTTCTCTAGGGTTGTAATTTTAGTTCCATCTGGTCCCATAGCATTGAAATAAATAATTAGTTAAATGATTTTTCACAACAATAAAATAAAATTCTAGATGTGAAATTACATGCTTTCACATAATTACACAGGATGCAAAACCTACAAAAGCAAACAGATAAATATTAACACTGATTTCAGTGTTCTTATACATTTTCTGAAATGTGTCTGCTTTGAAATTGGCCCAGATTAGGAGATCCTTAAATGCCCATACAGCAAAAATAAAGGAAATTTAAGAATATCTGTTCCCTTCTCTTTACCTTATTTTCTGTCGATTAAGAGAGATCACACTATACATATTCTGATCATGCTAATGCAATCATAAGTTGCAGCATAAATAAATTAAGAAAATTGGAAAAGACAAGTATACATGTGAAAAAGCTAAATTACATTTGAGAGGGGAGAAGAAATAATCTCTCAAACAAAGCTTCAGGCAAATCCCCAAATTAGCATCACCTCATGTTGCAGGCATAGAATGCAATGCTTACAATTACCATTCAGCTGATACTTCTTTTATTAAGCAGAAAAATTGAGATCAATGGCATCTTGCTGTTGAAACAATAATTAGGAATACAAAAGAACTGGTAGCCCTGAGGAAATCCAGGTGTTTTTTAAGCAGTTCTTCAGCTTGCTTGTCCAGCTAACTAGAAGCCCAAATTCTGCTTTTTAAAAAGGCCTTTGAAAATAATATTATTATTGCTGATGCACAAGATCAAATGTTGCAGTAAACCTGTGTTTCCTATGACTTCATGTCCTTGCCATGACATTTTCATCACACTGCTTAAACTAAGAACCTACAAGGGTTATACTTCTATGAAACATTTTTTCACAGGGGAAAGAAACTGTTCTATATAGTTTGCATGGTAGGTCTCCTTACTGTAATAGCTCCAAAATCCCGTTCAGCTGATTTGGAAATAAGAGAGTCTATCGTGAAAGAAAGAGATTTTCCTAAGTAGAATCTAGCAAAAGATCCCCAAATATACAGACAGGAACAAAGGATAAGAATGGACTTTGTGAGAAAGAGCTTGGTAACAAGAATCTAGGACCGAAGAGACCAACTCACAAAAAGAACATATTTTTCAAGTAAGGTAACAAGCACCAGGAGGTAACGAGCACCTCAGAATCAAGGTGCAAGGCTTAAAATAATTACACCAAAATGGTATACAGAAACACTGAGAAGCTGGGGCAAAAAAAAAAAAAAAAAAAAAAAAAAATAGATCCAGAGAAAGAAGAAAAGATACATATGGGAATTTAAAGGTGGGGTTTTTTAAAATGCCGTAAGCATTGGCATTGCAAAACATCTGCAGAAGTTCACATATGCATAGCCACAAATGAATGCTCAGTTCATGTTTACTGAAACATTGAAGCTCTTCGGAAGTGCTACTAACTTCATACGAATTCCCTGGAGAGAGTACACTCAGAGTATAGCTAAATGAAATACTCATTCACAGTAGGAGCTTGGTCTAAGTGTGGGAAACACAGCTTCATTACTGTATATGAAAATTGAGGGACGCGTGACTCAGACATTTTTTTTTTGAAAGACGGGTAACTTAAAATATACAACAGTAGGAAGTGAAAGATCAGGATCTCGGTATGTGTCACCATGGCTCAGCCAAAATCAAAGGAATCTCACTGTTTTTTATCAATTATTTGGCCCAAGATCTTCCAATCTGTGGGTAATAACACAACTGGAGACAGAGCAAGTAATTAAGAGAATGCAATCAGATTCAAAAGGTTTTCCATTATTTTTTTGTGACTGGATGAGCAGATGGCAAATGCAGCTTAACACAGAAAAAATGTGAGATAATTAGCAGGGAAACCAAACACCAAGTTAGAGAATATGTACTAAATAGAAACCTCATCTAGCAGGCTAATCAAGAGAGGAATTTGGGGGTTATTATGAAAAATAATTAAAACCATCAAATCATTTCACAGCTGCTGGAAAAAAGAAGGCAAAGATGATAGCAGGTTGTTTTAATAGATAGATACACCACAAAGTAAAGCAATATTATTAGTGTTCAAGGCATTTATTAAGAACCATCTAGAATACTCCACCTGGCTCTGGCAGGCGTGGGAGTGCGTGGCGAGGCAGTGCATTACAGATGAAAATTTGGTGTGCTAGTGGTACTCCCCAAGTACCAGGCTTCTAGTGCTATTGAGACTGAGCCTCTCCCATTCATGATATGACAAATTCCATCCAAACCTAGGCAGGTTATTTTTGTTTCCACTGCTCTTACAATGCTGTTTCAGAACCTCAGTCTTGGATGGAGCGTGTCCAGAGGAGGGCAACCAAGTTGGTGAGGGGCCTGGAGCACAAGTCTTATGAGGAGCGGCTGAGGGAACTGGGGCTGTTTAGCCTGGAGAAAAGGAGGCTGAGGGGAGACCTGATCGCTCTCTACAACTACCTGAAAGGGGGTTGTAGTGAGGTGGGTGCTGGTCTCTTCTGTCAGGTGGCTGGAGATAGGACGAGAGGAAATGGCCTCAAGTTGCACCAGGGGAGATTTAGGTTAGATATTAGGAAAAATTTTTTTACTGAGAGGGTTGTCAAACATTGGAACAGGCTGCCCAGGGAAGTGGTTGAGTCACCATCCCTGGAGGTATTCAAAAAGTGAATGGACAGGGTACTTCAGGACATGGTTTAGTGGGCATGGATGGTTGGACTCGATGATCTCGAAGGTCTTTTCCAACCTAAATGATTCTATGGTTAAAACCATCCTACTAAATTGCAACCCACATTTATTCATGGCCAGTTTATTCTTATGCCCGCAATATCATTTAGACTATATCATTCTACTTTCTTCCTGCTGTTCACCTCCTTGATATATTTATAGAGAGCAATCATATCCCTTCTTGGCCTTCCCCTTGCTGTGTAAAACTTGTCAAGCCATTATATTTTCTCTTCTGAAGTAAGCACTCCTCTTTCTTGATCACCACAGTAGCCCTATAAGTTCAAGTGCTCACTTCTATTCCAGTGCAGATTTCTGCTATGTGAACAGGTCTCTATGCTTGCAAGAATCACTTACTTACAACATTGATATCTGTGTTAGCAAGCAAGAAGCCCAAGGAAAGGCACATGCTTAGCTGTCGCAGCAGCCACCAAGTTGGTCCAAGTGACTGTTGGGAACAAATCCGGAACGTAAGGGCAATGCATCAGCTCAGACGTATTGGTGTAAATTGCAGTACCTGGACGTGGCTGGGGAAAGAGGCAGATGGGTATGGGGCACTGAGCTCAGGAGTGTCCCACAGGAGAAGTGGAGGTGGAAAGGGTTGGGACCACAGGACTGGGAGGCTCTGGGTTGAACTGGGAGGCTGGGGTAGGAACTAGCACCAAGGCTGGGGGCAGGGCTTTGGAGGGAGCATGGGCACGGTGGGAGCGGAGATACGTGACTGTGGGGCATGAGTAGGGGGAGTCATTTGCGGGATCAGAGAGAGGTGTGTTGTAGGTAGCTCTGGATGGGCTGGGAGGAATGGGGTTGCTTTAGAGTAAATTCAGAAATACTGGGGAGGCTCTAGAGCAGTGCTGGTGCCGTTAATCTGGAGTCCATTTGCAGACCAGGACACACACATACAAGCTGTTTCCTTGCTCCTACTTCATTCTCCTTTTAAATTTTGCTTTGATAAGGAGATTAAATATATGTGACTGAACTGTCTGGCCATTTGGCAGTTCTCCGACTCTCCTACGCACTATTCCCACCACCCTTGCCCACTGTCCTGCATTCCAACAGGGAGCTTGACACCTAGAAGAAAAGTTGCTAAAAAATCTGAGAATATTGGCATCTGGGCAGAGGAAACAGAAACCCAAATTAAGACCCCCATTGGAAAGGCAACCGTACAAGCTCAGCAACTATCAGATTTGTTCGGTCTCCCAATCAGCAGAAGTATTATGTTGAAATCAGCTGTTATACAAGCTGCTCCTTCCCCAGCAGCTGGGGTTTAGGGGACATGGGAAAGAGCCAAGCGTACTGTGAATAGGGAAGCTTAGCAGATGTTACAGAGGAAGAGAAGATATTACTTGGGGTGGGAGGAAGGTTATTTATAAGGAACAGGAGGAGAGAGGACCAGGCTACTGTAACATAGGAACATAGGTCACGAATCTATAAGATACTTTCATTAGTTCCAGCATTAATCAAACAACTTGGTTGCTTTCCAAATACAATGCAGCATTGGAGTGTTCAGCATAAACCTAATTTCGAACTAGTAAATTACTACAAGTCATCAGAGACAATATATTCAGCAGAAGAATTTTAATATAATGGCTGATATATACCAGGTATTAATTACAGTTTGATCAAAGAACAGAACACATTTATAAATGTTTTCTTTGATGGCATCCCTTAAATTTGCAGAGAATTAGTGATCTCAAAGTACTTTTTAATCAATACTGAAAAATCACAGTAAAATTTTTTTAACAGAACAGAGAATCTCTACATTACTGTTCTTCAGAACATTTCCTAGAGATTGACTGTCCTTTGGAGTACTTTCAACCCACATTATAAGAAAGAATAAGACCTTTACTGTACATTTCTGTATGCCAACTATTTCTTTCTTGTTCCTTTACCTGCTTCCTCTTTTCTACCTGGTAGGTGGGAAACATGCAGTCTTATCTTCATATAACAATACAACCATAAATTTACCTGTACTGAGTAAAGTAGTACTTTGCTTCTGTTATTGTCAGTCATCTGATTAGTACTTCACTGGAGCAATGGGAATGAAACTGCCTCTGAGGCAGATTTCATCCCCAGGATGCTTCTAGGTTCATATACTTGCATAGAAATACATCGCTGTCTTTTTTTTTTTTTTTTGGGGGGGGGGGTAACATATTTATTGTACAAATTAAGACTAGTTTTAAAGTAACATTTTAATTCTTTGATACCCTATGTACTTGGCGTCACTTACAAGGTAGGTTAGTTAACACAAATCAGAATTTCTAACCAGTGAGTAAAGTTCAACATTTCAGCAATTGCTTTTATCCACAACTGGAGTAAAACTAAAACATCAATCCATTTTGTGAGTTAAATTACACCAAACTTGGACTAAGCTGAAATGTTTTACTTTAGTTTATCAGAAAGAAAGGAAATGTTCTTTGTACCATTTGATTTAGTTTGGTCAAAGTCTGTTTTGCTGCTCCTGTTTCTCAGGCCTCCTCTCTCCCCAACAAGTAAGCTTCCTAGCCACTTGTGTGATGCCATAGAGTTCCCATGAAAACATATGACCACATATACCATGGGAAAAAGCCCAGTTCAGGAAACCTGTTCCATAAAAAGAGCATGGATACAAGGAAGGACTTTCTAAAAGGTATTCAAACCACATATGTTCATGTAGTTCAGTGTCTACTACAAAGAAAAGCATTCCAACGCAGCACAACCCTGAAACATGGCTGATCCAACCTGACTGAGAAGTCATTCCTTTTCATTATGTAATGTTCAAAAAATTCAAAATCTGGCAGTTTTTGATTTTGCAGGAAATTCTTTCCCCAATCATGGAATACATAATAAACATCATAGCTCTTCTTCACAGAAATCAACTTTTAGTGAAGGTGTCTGTTACAGGCATGATGAAACCTACAATATGTTAAATATTATTAAAGCAAATTCATGCTTTTACCACCCAAGAAGGTTCCTGAATACTATTGATATTTTTATTACTGTTTCTGTTGCAACTCTGTACTGTTATTTTTGTAAAGAATTTTCTCAAGTAGAAAATTAGAAGAAGCAGGAAACGGACTTGTGCTGCTTTAATAAAAAAATAAACTGCAAAAGGCTGCTGCAATCTGTTATGTCTCTCCCTTTGGCCCATAGTCTAGATAATCAGTACTGGCTACTTTTCTGCTAGTCAGTCAAAGCTGTCACTCTTTCCCTACCAATCCAGCAGCCAGCCAGACTGGCTTAAAATAAAGGTTCCCCCAAAAAGCAGCTGCATTTTCCTTTATGACGTTGGAGAAAAGAGCACTGTGTTCGAAAGAGTTAGGTATGTTTTACAAAACTCTGGTACATTTAAAATCTAATCAGAAAATAATGCCTTGTGCTCAAAGGTTCTTATAAGTGCTTCCACCGTTTTGTCTCCAGTGGGTACCATCAAGTGATTTTATTTTTTTATGTTGACAGTTTACTGTTCAACAAGTAGTTAGAGAAAGGACTGTGATTTTTCTGAATGTGAACAAGTGGCCATTGGGGGATACAAATGTCATGGTCATGTGGGTATGGGTCAGAATGCCCTAACATACATTTTCATAGAGAACTGAAAAAAAAACCAAACAAAAAAATCTTTCAGTAACTGATATTTCCCTGAGAGACTGTACATGAGCTAGGGCATGACAATATCTTAAGGGGAATACTGGAAAGCAAAATTCCTCCCTTAGCTTCCTGGTACCAGTAGTGGTTACTTGCTTCTAATTTCATGGACTAAATAAGGTCAAAAACATAGCCAAAGGCATAAGAAATAAATACTTCCTGAACTTAACTATGCCCAGGGAAGGAAAATAATAATGATTAATAATTATATTAATGATCATTATTAAAGCTACAGAAGGGCTTCTTGCTCCTTGAGTAGAGGCTAGGTCTCTTTCTGTCTGCCTTGCCTCTGTCCTTAGTGTCATTTTTGCTCTTCTGAAGGGGCATGAAGAAAACTGATGTCCTGACTAGTAGCATATGCTTTAGGTAAGGCGGTTGAGGGGGGCGGGTTCCAGAAAATTAGCTCCACAATCCTGTTTGCTGGAAAATCGCACCCTTCTGTGAGAGTAATCTTATTAAATTTATTTGTTTAATCTGTCATTATAAAGCTAAAACAATACTGTTACAAATCATCTGAGACCATATTAATATACTAGATTGCAGTGGCTGAGGAATAACGTAGGCGTTTATAAAACAGGAATCCTGATATTCAAGTTTTGTTAGAACGGCGTACAGAAAGGTCATTAAATTATATTAGGCTTGTAGGAAAATTGATAGGTGCTATTGTATAAATTTCATAACACCTACCTTGGATTCCTGCCAGTTACCAGACCAATATTGGACAAAAAAAATCTATCCACTTAAAATATTCCAGCTCTCATATAACCTACTGTCTTCCCCCTCATCTGAAGTAAAGTATATATGTAATGGTCTTCTCTTCACTGCTCGTGCTATCTCGAGCAAGAAGGTAGTTGCTGATATGCCTACAGGTGACGGCACAGGCAAGGCAGAGTTATGCTGCCCAGCGCGTGCAGTGCACACACCAAAAATGATCGAGATGGCAAGGAGATACGCAAAGCAATCAAGTCACTCAAGCATGGAGGGCATGAAGATTGCAAAGCCTAGGACAGCAGCCACCACTGCCTCTCTCAGGCTGCAGAGGATGCGCTATAACCAGCCGCCTTTGATGCAAGGCACCATGCCAAACCTATCATGCCAGACAAGTGCTTTTAACAGCTGCAATTAAAAATATACCAGTGTCTCTAGAGAAACGTATTTTCCTTCCTTCAAGTGCATTTTTCTGCCATTCTCTCACTTTCATTCCTCCCCCATATGACACAATCCTAAGGTCCAAAATGTACAAATGAACCAGTGACAGGCTTGACATTCAATATCTGGCAATTCCCACCGAGATAGCAAATGGCACTTCATGTTACTGGGAAGTGAACATTCCTCAGAGGTTCCCAGCATATGTCTCACAAACTACACTTAAAATTGAGATTTTTGTCTCTGCTGTACAGAAAGCTAGCTTAGATCATTTTAAGTCAGACCTTAGTAATTTCAGTTATAAAGACAAAGGAATATTTTTTTTAAAAGTCCTAATAAGTTTAATCAATATATTACAGAGAATTTCAAAGCAGGGGGGGTTTTGCATGTTTAGTCTACAAAGGAATGTAGCATGATGTTTATGGTACAAGTGTTCTGTGCAAATACGTATTAATCTTTCCACATAAAGGCTGACATGGCTATTTAGATATTTTATTCACAATAACACCTAATTTTTCTCATAGCTTTTACCATATATCATAGGAAGTTAACAGGCAAAAATGAGATGATAACATAAATGGGAAAAACTGCATCTGTAAAGATATCAAAACCATTTTTGTACATTGAAAAAGCAACAGTATATGGAGCTATCGTGCTCAACTGTAACGCACTCAGAGATAGCAAAGAAAAAGTAAAAAATGGCTGCTGTACAAACTTAAAGATTAACAAAGCAACTTTAAGATAAATTACGTCCTATCTTTTATTTTTCTACTTCACTAATAGATTTCAGCAATTCTTATCTGTAACAGCAGAATTTTCTCTATCAAATTGCAAAGAAAACAAGGAGAATTACTTGAATACCTACAGCTTCTCAGAACATAAATAGTGATTTAACCATGGTGATTCTTGTCTATAGACAAACAGATAAAGCAGTCTTTAAAGGGTTAAGAGAAAAGCCACTACAGTGGTGTACGAGTAAGGGATGCGGATTGTATTTTTCTTTACTTTAAGAGCTAGAAGAGAATGATTTGAAGTAGGATTGACGTCCCCTACTGTGTCAAGTTGCTTACATGGTGGATTTAGGCTTTGGTCTTTTTCAGTCTTGTAATTCTAGTCTTTTGAACTGAGGGACACATAAACTGAAAACAGGCAGGCTTTTGCAGTACCTGAGGTCACAAGAGAGAAGAGATGCAGATGGCAAGGCTACCACGGCCAGCAGGTAAGACAGCAGGGCCAAAGGTATCATTCATAACCACAGCAGTGTCAAAACCTTGCGAATCAAAGCCACTGGCTCCTACCTCCTTATTTGTCTGGTTTAGATGGGGTCACTAGTACTTTATCTTATGGCAGCAAGTAATCACGAAGACTAAAACTGAGTTTTCCATGACTAGAAACTGCTGAATTTTTCCCAAAGTATCTACATTTACAAGATGATTTGAATTTTAAGTCAAATATGTTTGATTAGACAAGAAAATTTTATTTAGTTAATTGTTTTTATTTTTGTGAACACAGCACACTAGAGGACAGTAGAAAATTTCATCTGGGATCTGCACAATAACAGCTCTAGAACTGTGATACACACATACTACATTCTTTACCCAAATGAATGACACAAAGATTGCTTGTCATAAGTGAAGTCAGTGAACATTATATGGAAAAGACATCTGAACAAAGGAGATAATTTGCAGATGATGTTAGTTCTGTGAGAATAAGAGTGATATTTTATCAGTGCCGAGTCAGAACAATAGAAATAATTTGTAGATAAAGTTTGAAAGAAAAGCAAGGGAAAAAAAAATGGTATTTTTATCACAGTTAAAGTCTAAAGTTTGTGGTGATTACTTTCCTAAAAGATTAGGGTGATTCACTATGGAAAAAGGAAGCTAAATAAATAATTCCTCTTCACCCCAAAACATGTTGGAGGAAATCCATGGGGATCTGAAACACCTTGTTCCATAAGCAGGGCTACAAAAGCATTTTTTCTTTTGTTTCTTGTTTCTAATTACGTCCTGACTCCTTACATACCTATTACTGTATTCTAGGTTCTCCCTGTGCACCCAGTCCCTCATGTAGTAATTCCAGTTTCCTTCCATTCTTCTTTTCCCTCTATTTCCCTAAACTCATCCCAGTCTTTCTCCCAGGGTTCTTAATAGCTGCTGACCAGCTGCGTCCCAGTACTGTGCGCTGACTGGCCCATGGGCACACACCTAATGCTTACGCAGCTGACTTCGGAGCTGAGACTGAAGTCTTTCTGTCACTCTGATCAAATTTGGGTCTCTCTCCCCTCCCTAGCTCCCTAGCTGTAGTTACAAAAACTACAACCCTTCACAACTTTGAGATCAGTGAGCTTACAAGGGATTTGTTAGGAAGTTCAGTCCATTCTTCTGGGAGGTCCCTCACTGGTGTTGGGGAGAGCGTCCCAGTTTCCCTAACCGTCAAAGCCAGTCAGACACCAGCACAGCCACAGCAGCAACAGATACGCTGTCCTGCCACAGACTGCACTGATCATGAGCAAGCTGTTCAACAGGTACCCCCAAACAGCTCCAAGCAGATGACCTGCTTGACCTCATACTCCCTTTTCCCCCCTTTCCCAAGCTCTTCCCTTTTACCACCTTCATCCCCTCCCAAATAAACAGCCCGCTCTATTTTCCCTTTCCTCACTGGCTCTGGTTTTGCTGACTTCATACCCTTATTTGGTGATTCTGATACGGTTGCCCTGGTCCTGCCTGCCTTGGTCCTCAGTTCTGTTCAACTAGTGGTTCCCTGTCATTAGCTATAGTGTTCTGCTCTCGCTCATGTGGCCATCTTATGGATGTCACCAAAGGACAGGATGGGTCACCTACATGTACATTACTATCTGTAATCTGTAGCACCCTGCAGTTCCTCATGTCATTATGTTGTCGGATGTGCAACAGCTCGGGATTAGCCATCTATGCACATACCTTAACATTTTAAGGGGAAGATTTACAGACAGACAAAATTATTGTGCATGCATATTAAGCCAAAAACCTAGGAACAATGGCACGTTGCCCTGGTAAAATCCAACAGCCAGGCAAAAGCCATCTCAGTCCCAAGGGAAATTGAATCTCAAGAATCTCCCTAAAGACCACGGAGAATACTGATAGTACCTGACAGGAAGCAGAAAGAGTTTTCAGCTGGGATATGAGGCAGTTGAATGAGGTCTTGCTATTACAGTAGAGTAAGAGAAAGTGGTTGCAAGAAGCCCACAGGTACTTGCAAAACAGATTTACTCATAAAATACAAATTTAGAAACTAGACATTGCGGTAAGGCTGTAAGAGAAATAAGAGTGAGGATAATGGAATTTTATCTGAATCTTCTGGTAAATGCCAGATATTAGGATACTAGTAAGGAAAACATAAAAGCATCTATACACATCATATATATCACGGAGATACAGTGGAAGAAATTGCTTTTTAACAAGCACAGGCAAGGAGGTGTTGAATTGCATTTCTAGAAAACTTATTCTGAAATTCAGGAAGAACTAAGAACCTATTGAATGTCTCTGGGCAGATCTAGCAAGAGAAAACAGAGTCATCGCCAAGGACTAGGTAGGGGCTTGGGGGACTATTTTTAATTTTTTTTAAGACACATAATTTCATCAAATCTTTAATGCAAAAGTTCAGTAAGTTTCAAGAGATGGAAAAAGCTACTGAGGAGGAGCTATTGTAGGTTTCATTTTAACTAATAGGGGAATCAACTGGCAGTGACGAGCTAATATGGGGTCATCATGAAGTGATGAAGTTTACTATATGAAAAAAAGATTTGAAGTCCTTAGTTCTGAGTTAAAAAACAGATTAAAAGAGAAAAAAAATCCACAGTAAGGTCTCTCAAGAAGATATTCTAAAGGATAAATGAGCACGAGAGCCACTACCTACTGAGAGAAACTATATTGAATACACCAAAGCAAACCCCTTTTGAAGTGTAGGTAGGAAAAATATGAAGAGACTATTCTAACTGCATCAGTAGTTTTTTAATGACCTGAAAATAGAAAAAAGAATCATTATAAAAGTGGAAAAAAGAGCACATGATTAATGATAAGCATAATGGATAGCTCACATGCCCCATATGGACAAAAATCAAAAGGCTGGGGTACAAAATGCATTTCAATTAGCTAGAGACATAAAAGGCAATAAGGAAAAAGTCTGTAAATACATTAAGTAATCACGTGAAGACAAAAGAAAAGAAGAGACCATTATTTAATTGGACAGAAGACAAAAATATGGATGATACACAGAGATGGCTAAAGCGTTCAACACTGTGCTTCTGTTTTCATACATAGAAAAATTAATTATAATCAGCTACGAAACAAAATGCATTTTAAACAGCAGACCAACAAAAGAAAAGAAGCTGAAGAATATTTAGAAAAGGCAGACTTATCAAGCTTCAGAGAATGAATATCTGTAGAGAACTTTCTAACTAGCCACAGCAGTCTCAACAGAGAGATCACCTTCAAGAACACGAGGAGGAAGTAGCAGAATAGGAAACACAACACTTCTCTCGACTGGGAAAAAAAAAAAAAACCCAAACAAAAAAACAAACTGAGGAAATTAGAAACATATTAATCTAGCTTTGAAAGTCAAAATATTGCAAAATGAGCTATTAAAAAAACAAGGTATAAAAAGAATAGAAGACAAAGTGTAAACAGCCAGCAAGAATTTGCCAAGCATAGTAAAGCCAATGCCATTGCCTGCTGATGAGCAAATGCAAGAAGGACTTTAATATGGTTGGTGATACTGCTGCAAATTTTAATTTGTTAATTAGAACCTGCATATAACCACTACTACAGAGAAAGACAACTGTGGGGAAAAAACCTAAAACATTCCTGCCATTATCAACTGTTAGTCATCAAACTTGGAGCCACTAAACTTGGAGGACATCTTCAGGGCAGGCCCAAATCTGGGACTATAATATATTTTCAACAATGATTTACACAACTGCAAAGGAACTGCATTCATACCACTCTAGGTATAAAAAAACATTTTGTCAGACAGCATGAGACTTCAAAATGGTCTTGACAAAGTTCAGTGTGTTCAAAATTCAGAAGATAAAGTTCAACAGAGATAGGCAAAGTACAGATACTAGAAAGGAGCAATCACATGCGCTAATACAAAAAGGGGAATATATGGCTAGGCAAGAACTGGCTGATAGAAATCTAGGTGTTAACAGTGATCACAAAGTAAACGGCAGTGCAAATAGCATTTCAGAAGAAGGATGCACCTCTTTCTGGGTTGTGTTAGTAGGCGATGCCTTGACACAGGGTGTCAATCATTTGGCTTCCTGAGCTGGTAAATCCCTCCAAAGATTATTATACCTTAAAAAGCAGGTCCCTTTAAGAAAGCTGTAAACTAGAGCAAGTCCAAAATGTAAAAAAAACCCACCACCAACAAAAAAACCCCAACCACCAAAACCAGCACATTTGAAGTGGTTTAACCAGGATGCAAGATTGAAGGAGCTGTCTTACCACCAGCACGTTCATATTATATGGCATGGTGTTTCATGCAAACCTCTTATGCGTAACTGCACCATGGCATATTCTATAAAAAAATCTGTAATCGGCACACTGATTTTCATAACAAGTCTCTTAATACATTACAGAACATTCTCTGTTCTTTCTGATTCCCCATTAGGGTAATGACCTCAAACTGAAAAAAAATGCATAACACAGTTAAGTAGAAAAATGAAGCACTGCTGAAACAATGTTAGGATCATGTCTATTTGGCAAACAAACTAGAAAGTACATTACAATTTATTGTAGCATTCTGTTTATCCTTTGAATGGTTACCAACATTTTTATATATACTGGAGACGCTAAGCAGGGCATTTGTACTGCAGAGGCTTTTTATCCCTCCAGGCCTCCTCTAGCTCTTAATAAAAGGCTTATTCTAAATGTTTCTATGCTTCCTCCACTTACTGTAGTAAAAAAACCATTATGCTTCCTCATCAGTACAAAATGTAAAAACATTAATGATGGCTATTCACTGCAAGATAAAATGTTGAGGTCTAGACTGAGGTATGTGTGAATGTAGTGAACTCCCCTGTTACAACAGGAGTATGGTTTGGATCTTGGCAATGACGACACCAGCTGTGATCAACAGCAGCCTTACAGAGTTTTGTTAGAGTAACTGCTCAGAATAGTTGTAAAAAAGTCTGCATTCTAGAAGGGGTCCTTGAGAGTAAAAGCACAGGATGATAATAGGTGTCTTGAGAGAACAGACTTGGTATAACACTGAGGCCCCAGGGGAGGAAGCACATACTGCAAATGGTCAGTTCCTGGCCACTAAAGTACAGCTTGGAGAGCTCAGCAGAATTGCTTTTAGAGCACAATAAAGAAAATAAAAAGCATACACCAAACACATAGAAGTGGCTACATACAATGAAAATTCAAAGGAGAAAACAAGAATGTATGTAAGATCACAGATCCTACAAGAATGAGCACAAAGGAAAAACAGGGAGAGCATTGCTCCAGCACTATCTCCCCTGCTTAAGGATGCTGCACCTGATTAATGCCCTGCAGTCCTTCAGCAGAGGAAATGAATTGCTTTTTGGTTTGCTCTTCACCATATTTTGCTTCTGCAATTCAGAAATCATATATGAAGTGTTATCTGTTACTATATACTCATGTTAAGTAAATCAGAATGTTAGAGAGTGCCGCGTGTGTGTGTTTTATTCACCAACACTCTCCTACATGGCAAGCACCGAATCAGAATAAACTCAGATGCAACAGTATATCATATTTAGACCTGAGCTGGAGAAGTTTTGCAGAGATGTATTAAAGTACAAAAAGATTTTTTTTTTTTAGTTCCCCTATAGCATAATTAGTGCTGATAACTGGTATTCAGTTATCCTGCCATCCTTCCTACAATTGTGTAAGTTCTAAGATGCCTATTCAGTTCCAGATATGATGTGCTAGTCACGTGCAGCAATGGCACAACAAACCTCCATGGGTTGATGTCACCAAGTTAAACATCAAGAAACTTCCACTAAAACTGGTAAGAGTCAGGGAAGGGATACAGTTCTAGAGGCTGACAGATTCTGTTTCAGATTGCATTAGGACTGACTGCTGTACAAAACTGTAAGTTATTTCATGAAGAAAAGTTAAATTCATGGATTGATACAAAATTTCCAAATTATCAGTCCTGTTTTACTTGAATGACTGAGCCAAAATAAAATGCTATTTATTTTCTCTAGGCTGCCATATCACCTTGGGAGCCTTCTCTGTCAGGTTTAGTCTGTAAGCATGCACCCACACAAGAGAGAATGGAAGAACCCTGCAATTAGAGCCCTATGCAAACCACCCAAATTTTAGGCCTGATGGTGTAGAAGTAAACCAGGCTATTTACCTAGCTATATCTTCTTTGAAACAGGTGAGCAGAAGGAACATAGGGAGGAATGGATGAAGATTGAAGTCTTTTTCCACACTTGTTGGCTAGAACAGCTGCACCACTGCAGAACGATACTAATTTCCAGAAGTAAATTACTATTCCCTCAGAGCAAGGAGGAAGCAGAAGAGAAAAATGTGATTCAGAGGAAAATCTGAGTCACCATACTTCCCCAGGCTGACATTACAATGATGCATTTCACACACCACCTCTTGCTCAAGGCTATGCCAATAGGCACAATCTTACCGTAAATAAAGAACAGGACAGTTGTGTCAGCAACTTACAGTTTCCATAACTAAGCTTTATATGCTGCTGTTTAAGGTTTAGGGGAAGATCAAGAATCTAGGAAGCTATGAGGCAGAGCATTTGCTATGTTCTTATACTAAAATATCCCTGTGTCACATGCTTTGTGTCTTTTCATAGCACAGAAAGTCCCCTCTCCAGAATAAAATCCCAGATGGATCATTTTATAATGATTAGGCATCACTGTTTAAATGTAGACACCATGAATCACTCTGCAACAGCTGCCAGTGATTTGCCTTGGAAATAAAAGCAATCATCTACCAAGTTTAAAGAACTACTTTATGGGAATGGGATGGGAAGCCTGTGTTCAATAAAATAAATAAATAAAAAAAGACACACAAATCCAGAAAAGGGAAGTGATTTAGAAGTTTTGTCAAAATATTCCGTAGTAGTTATAGGCTGTCATCATTTAGGCTGCAAGGACCTCTGGAGTCATGTGGTGCAAACAACTTGGCTGAAATCAGAGCCAGGTTTCAATATTGATATTCACCATCTAAATGTGATTAACATTATTGAGGTATTCATGTTCTTTATTATCAGAGATAAAAGGAAGGTGCATTAGTATTAACTACTTGGGAGCAAGATTTGTTTGGCTTTTAACAATAAACACGCTATACTTAAAAAGAAGTTTATTCTGTTTTTAGCCTAGGATTTGTAAGTATAAAGAATTCTCTTGCCGTATATGAGAAAATAAGAGTAGTCCTACTTTATCAGATTTTCTGTTAGAAAAATGGAATAAGCATACAGGAGCAAATACAATCAGTAGACAAAGTGAAAAATCCTACTATGTTGATTGGTCACCATTATATTAGCAATGTCATAAAACTATTATGGAAAGAGTCAGCTATTCATATAGGAGCCTTTATTGTGCACATGCTTAAAACTACTGCCATTTTGAGTTTCTAAAACTGTATCTCTCTTCACCTACATTGCCTTCAAAGACTTAGAAGTAGATATGCCCAGCAAGACATGCTCAGAGTCCATCTAAGACAATAAAAACCTTTAATTCATCAATAAGATCTCAGCATCAGTGGCAACTGCCACTGATAATATGAGGTTGGTGAGTAAGAAGGAAGGGAACTGTTTTCATCTTTTCTGTCCCAGCCTAGTGTTGCCTTTATCCAAGAAGCAGGAAAACTGGTTTCGTCCAAAGCCTTCTTCGGCAGAAGGGATTTTGCTATCAAAATCCTTTCCCAGGAATGCAACCCAGTTATCAGGCTGGAGGAAAGGATGGAGTGGGAATAATTTAATTGTCCTACTGGATTATAAAGAATGAAAAAATTCATAGGGCTATGTAGCTAAAACACAGGAGGCAATATGATTTTGCATCTCTGTTAAAAGGACATTCAGTTAGGAACAGAAATACCTACTTTCCTGTCCCTGCAGTCAACCTTGTTTATGTATATTATCCTCTGACTAATGAAAATGCAAATACTGCTGTGGGATTTGGAGAATTCATCTTACCACAGTATACTACAGAAAAAAAAAGTAGGGACGATATCATAGGAATCCATTGTCCAAGATCATAGGCATAGCCTCAGCACTTGTTTCTTGCATCAGTCACTGTAGCAACAGTGGTACTTGCTACGTTATCTCACTGATCTCTGAAACATCCCAGTGTACTCCTAGTCACAACATGAAACATCCAGTTTATCTTTGTTCCAGAAAAAACTGTCTGAAAATATTGACTTTCTAATAAGGTGGCCACCTATGAGTTTCATTTTCTCTCTAAGCTCGGCTTCCAGTGTCCTTCTTTTTGATACATCTTACTCAAGTCTTCTTGTGGACTCACTTTGCTCCTGAGTAATCCTCCATTATTTCCTCACCAAAACAATTTTACCTTTACAGCAGTGATGTGGCAAGGCAATCTACCTAGGAAGTGGATCTATTCATTGAATGGCAGAGGGCACTGGATCCGAGACCCTTACCCAAAAGCTCTAAGGTGCCTGTTGAGTAGCTGTAGAATATAGGAGGAAGACCCTTCTCTCAGCATACTCCCCTAGGAAGCCATCCAGCCTGCTGGCTAGCTCACATCCCATGGAAAAACTGAGCCAAACGTCTCCGCTCAGCTAGAAGCATCCCATCATAGAGCTGAATGGTTTAGAAGTCACGCAATCCCCATTATCACAGAATGAATTTAAAACTGTTTTTCATTTACAATACAGAAGTCACCTATCTACTAAATTTCTTCTTTAAACATCCACATACAGGATCTTCCTGGATGAGCCACTCTCTTGCATGCACAGTCTTCCTCATGCTTCTAGATAAATGACACTCAGTGAGATGACAGATAAAAGTTCCCCTAACCACAAATAACTGTGCTATGCCTGTATTTATCTGACTTTTTTGATGAAAAGAAATCACATCCATTTTGAAATCCTGCTGGGAAAATTTAGGCTCAAAATATCTGGCCCCATTAAGAATGCAACATTTTTCTATGGCTATATATTTTTGTGGACATTTTTATTATCTATGAATGTGATGTTTAATGTAAAAGGGGAAAAAGGAGAGGAGCAATGTATTCTGCAAGACTAATGGACAGCTGAACATAATTCATTAGGTGAGACAGGCAGTGTATAGAATGAGAAGTTAAATCAAGCAGCAATGACCTTGGACTGAGCAGCTTTTCTAAGCTAGTCTACTGGATTTTGAATTTACTTTGGGGAGGGGTCCTTTTTTTTTTTTTCCTTTTTTATTATGCAACAGACGCTATAGAGTGGGATTCATATAATCAAATGTAGATGACTACATTGAATTGCATATCAGCTAGTTGCCTCACAGTGAAGAGAGAAAAAATGGTCACTTATTTAAGGCCACAATTCATCTCATCTGATGTACAGACCTGAAAGAAGGCAGACCTAAACACAGCTATTTCTCAACAATCATTATAAAAGAAGGCAGAGGTGATCATTTCAATATACAGACATCTCTATTATACCAGTATTAGGTGAAATGAATTCCATCCAGAAGGACTAAGAAATTCTGGTCTTCATAGCCAGCTTCAGGCATCTAGCTTAAATTCCAGCCAGGGATTTAATTTTAGAACTGGGGGATGAGGAACATACCAGATATAATAACAAGGCTTACCTCCTACCTCCTTCTCTAAAAATATACAGTTTGTCTCCCAGTTGCAATATACCTCAAAATGAGCAGACTACTGAATAAGTTAAGGGAAATAGTTCTTCTCAGGAATGTCTTAATTTGGGGAATTTCTGTTCTTTTCAATCATGAAGAACATTTTTATCCATCTTGCAAAGTCTTCCTCAACAGAATTCAAGGAAAATCTGTGAAGCTATATATAGTTATAATTTTTTATTTCAAGAAAGTATTAGAAAAAATAGTAAGAACACTACTTTGTCCACTTTCTGTCTTAAAGCCTTATTCTCAACTGCAGTCTCATTTGCCATCTGGCTAAACTTACTTGTGCTGGCAACATAAAGTGTGTCTAGGGAAGTAAGCACAGTCACAGCATCAGGTCTGCACTGCTTGAGAATTGGACAGCACATCTCTATATAGACCCATAGTTTTCTAGTACTGTTCACTTTGGTTTGTATTTTAGAAACCAGCAAGGCTTGGAGTAGCTGAAGACAGTTAGTAAACACAGGTGTCCAGCTGTGACCCTATGTTGTGGGCTTTTTTGTGTTGTTGCTACAAAATGACTTAAAAAAGCATGAGGCATAGTTTTTAAACAACAAATACCAAATGATCAATGTAACTATGAAAAATGAAGCTTTCAGAATATAAGATATTATTCATCTGTCAAAAGCATAGAAGAAGCTTCTTATTCATCCTTTTCTTTTAAGAAGTGCTATGCTACCCACAAGGTATAAAGTACAGTGCAGTATTCGTTCCAGTTCAGCCACAACAGAAATAACTTTGAATAATTTATGATATCAAAAGTAACTTTCTGTAAATGAAGAAAAAGAAAAATTTTGGCATACTATTTCATGTCCTATTCATAATTATTTTAATTAAGCTTATTGGCTCCTATCTTGTCCAAGAAATATATATAATTATTTATTAATATGATTTTTTGATATTAAGTTTGATTCCAGTGACTGTTCTTGTGCTAATCAATATACCAGTACTAAAACAGCTATGAAACGTCTGAGTCAGTGCTGAGAACTAGTAACAAAATGCTACGCAAGCTTCAAGTTGTTGCCAATACTACACAGTGGTATTAAAAAGAGAGAGTAGGCTGAGGACAGGACTACTGAGTTCTTATGCCAGCGTCCTTGCCGGTTTCCATCAAGCTGATATTTTATTCTGAGTTTTTCCATTTTGAAGGCTTTGAGATAATAATGACTAGGTCATTAGGTTGCCTTAATAAAGACCACTGAGATATACAGACAGCAAGCTTTAGGGAAATGCAGGTCATTTTAATAACGCAGAAATAGATGCACATATCTAGAATACTATAAGCTTCATCATATCTGCTGAAAAATCTATGATGATAGAAAAATAAAATTTCTATAACATAGCTCACTGAAAAACTAAGACTTTTGCTGCTATAAAATCACCAGCTTAGGGGCCATTTTGAAAATGCCTTCAATGGCTTCATCTACTACAGTGAAGTTCAATAAAGCAAATTCTCCTTATTCTTCTCCTTAGTCTTCCATTTGCCTTTTTGTGTTTCCTTTTCTTGAGATTCACAATGACTACACATGAACTTGGGTCCAGCTTTCTAGCCTTCTGTTACAGAGTTTCGCATAGGGAAATCTACAACCTCTGGCTCCTTACCATGGATTAAAACACTAGACTATAATGCAAACAGCTTGCTTGATTTCCTGTGCCCACTAATTCAAATCCTCTTCAATATTCTGAATTTTCTCTTTCCTCATACTGTACAATTTCTTCTTCTCCATGCAGGCACCACAACTAGTATTCCACAGCTTCACCGATAACTTCACCAGACCACAATTGAAATTGCACATTCCCAGCAAACAACCATTTGCAAAGGCATTTAGCCATAGTTGTAGAGTTAATAATTTATTGTCTCTCTTCATTAATTATAAAAAGCTGAAAATTTTGCTACAAATGTCTGTGTTAAGAAGATCTAAGGAAGACAAGCTTTGGATGTGTTATATAAAAGCATGTAAGAGCAGTGTCACATTTTTAAAGGGAAAGCTGCCTTTAACACTGGAATTCATCAATATTCACCCTTTTGAGACATTTGGCTAGGAGATAACTGACCTTGAAATAGGTTATGCATCTTCAGTTTAGGATGCATAACAAGTCATGGTCAATTAATACACAACAGAGCCCATAATCATGGAGATTATTGCCTGATCTGGAGAAAACATACTCAAGGGCATTACAGCCTAATTTAGCTTCACAGTCAAATTGATAACTTCAGCACCTCAAGTACTCAGAAACGACAGCAATGAGCACTCTGGAAACACACACAGATCTCTAATAAACACTGACACTCTATAATTATGTTTAAAGATGAGCTGTAAAACTTTAATAAAATGAATATTAGACCCATAAACCTCATTTCATAACCTTGCTAATACATAACAACATGGTCCAGAACTTGTCCCCTACTGCTATTTCTCAACAGAAAGCAGTCACCCAAGACAAAGGATTCAACTCTGGGCTTCCCCTGGCTAGGGGCAAAGAGATACTGTCCAAGAAAAAGGTCAACCGGCCAGTTCCTCCCTGAGACAGGCCTCTGCACAGCTCAGACCAGGCAACCACTGGAAACACTCCTACAGCTCTTCAGAGCTCCGGACTAAGCAAGCATGATGCATTGCCACCACTCTTCTCCTCAGTATCTTGCTTTGATCAACTCAGCCAGAGAAAAGACCACAGGGCCCAGATAAAGAGGATGACTTAAAAACAGAAGAAAACTTGAGGCTGTGAGTATTTATAATTTAGAGTGTGTAACACAGCATTGGTTTTAATGTTTATACTTTTTTTCCTGTAGAGGCCCTGAACATCAATAAAACTCTGCTCATTAATTTCCACTGTAATTTTTGTGGATGGTTTTTCAATTCAAAGATGACCCCCCCCCAAAGAAAAACAACAAAAAAAAAAACAGATTAAAAACTGGGTCCCAAATTACAATTAATTGTTTTTTGAAATCAGAAATGAGTTTCACGTATGTCCTGAAGCAGCTGAAAATAAATGAATAATAAATAAGAAAGTTTTATACTTGCAGTATTTGGAGCCTTTAATCTGAGGATTTTAATAGTGCTCCGAAAAGTATTTACTAATTAACCTTCACTTTACTATGAACAAGACAAATGCCTGTAACCTTCCTTTTTGCTCAGGTGAAAAATAAGAGAAGAAAAGGAAAGAAATTGTGTGATTTTTCTATTTCATACTCCCATACTAGCTCACAATCAATAACGCACAGCATTAGCTTGAGGTATAACACCTTGTTGCCATTCTCCACACGCACAAGTCTCGCAATGAAGCAATGTTTTAAACTCTAGCTAGCTGTCCTACCTGGAGATGAGGGTTGAAGCTCAAATACTAATGGTACTCCTGTTAGTAAAGCAGTGAGGAACCAGTGTAAGAAGTGGGTAAAATTATTCTCCCTGTTGCACCTCAAGGCTCTGAGCTACAGAAAAATGAAGAATGCATCTTCAGACTACCACCCAGAAGAGGAGATGCTGAGGTCAGTATTTCCTTGTCCCCAAGAAAATTGCCGCTGCTGGCATGGCAGGACTGGAGAATCTCCATCGCCTGATGCCAGGTGCATCAAGGCACATGAGAAGTGACCTCAAACCTTTCCGGCTGAGGACGAAATTCCCACCTCAAACCACCGTCCTAAAAGAAGGACAAGTGGGTGAATCAGATTGCTGGCACCATCATCCTCACCTCCACCAGTGGTTTTAGGGACCACGCAAAGCAAAGACATTTGCCAGCAAATTCTACTCAAATGAGTGCCTTGATTTGAACCCTGTGAAACTGATTTTTCCAGCAGACAGACTAATCCACAGGGAAAAAAAAAACAACCACCAAAAAACCCACAACCCACCCAGCCTGACTCAGCTATTTTGTGCTGTTAATCCAATCGCTTTGCTGCACTTTCTTAGTTACTTTCCAGTATAACTTCTCTCACTCAAGGCAGGCTGAATTGACAGAAATGAAGTCAAATTCTGATTTTTCAGCACTCATGTCAGTCATATTCAATAGGTATTGATTCCTCCCTTTTCCACATGAGCTGCTGGCGTGGGATGGGGGTCCAGGAAAGAATAAAGGAATTTTGGAGATTATCTGAGATACGACCCCTCCTTTTCAGGGACTGCAAAGGGGGAAGTCATCTTGATCAATGAAAATGCTGACTGAAAATTTCCATGTCAGGACTTATACTGATAAGTGAGGATTAGGAAACAACACAGATTGCCATGCACCCTATCATCGCAAAGTAAATCATGAAGTTGTTTAAGTTTCAAAAACAATTACAGGGAAGAGTAAAGGGAATTTTCTAAAAAACAAGCATAACTTGTATAAAAAGCTTAAAACAGCTTTAAGGTTTAACTGATACCATCAAAATAGTAATCAGAACAACATGTAGGGCTATGTATTCAAAATGTACATGTACATGAGAAGTGCAATAACATAGCCCTGATTCCAAACTAAAAATAAAATTTCATGGACAAAATATTAATCCTATCCTATTTAATTAACAATTGACTTAGATCAGAATACTAACCTTAGTAAAATTCTGTATTTGTTCATCAGTAATAGTTTTAAGATAAGACTGAGGGATACAAAACAAGATTTTATTGATTTTATCATTCCATATATTTGACCACAAAACTCAAATATTTTATGTAATTTATTTACTCACTTCTTGAATTTTTTATTGGCCTTCAGTTGTAGCTACCTGAAGAAAGATCTTATTACAAGATCAGAAATTATATCCAAGTGTTGTTTGTTTATTTTTTAAATCTGAAGCCCAAACAATTACCTCGCTATGCAATTTGGCCCTTATTTCAAGGTACAACATGCCACCTTCCCCACAGCCTGTGTCTCACCACCATAATCTCTAATCTCTGTCATCTCTTTTAACATGCACACTATGCTTCCATGCCTCCCCGGTTACACCTCCATCTCACAGCACCCTTTGCAGTACATTATACACTGCTCAAGTTCCATATTTCCCACTGCAGTCTCTCCATTTCATTCCTACGGTCTGCACATTCTCCCTAACAGAGCTTTTAACAATAGTCTCAAGACTTTCCATTGGCCTTTTTAACCCTGACATCAGATCAAGATACTCTGTGCACTGTACCTGCCAGTATACACATGGTGGTTATTGAGTTGAGTGCTACCGTGTAGAAATGATTCTAACAACTGAGCTACCCTTGCCTCCCATCTTAGAATCACAGAATCATTTAGGCTGGAAAAGACCTTCAAGATCCTCAAGTCCAACCGTAAACCTAGCACTGCCAAGTCCACCACCAAACCATGTCCCGAAGTGCCACATCTACACATCTCTTAAATACCTCCAGGGATGGTGACTCAACCACTTCCCTGGGCAGCCTCTTCCAGTGCTTGATAACCCTTTCAGTGAAGAAATGTTTCCTAGTATCCAATCTAAACCTCCCCTGGTGCAACTTGAGGCTGCTTCCTCTCGTCCTATCACTTGTTACTTGGGAGAAGAGACCAACACCCACCTCACTACAACCCCCTTTCAGGTAGTTGTAGAGAGCGATAAGATCTCCCCTCAGCCTCCTTTTCTCCAGGCTAAACAGCCCCAGTTCCCTCAGCCGCTCCTCATAAGACTTGTGCTCCAGGCCCCTCACCAGCTTCGTTGACCTTCTCTGGACACACTCCAGCCCCTCCATGTCTTCCCTGTAGTGAGGGGCCCAAAACTGAACACAGGACTCGAGGTGCAGCCTCACCAGTGCCGAGTACAGGGGAACGATCACTTCCCTGCTCCTGCTGACCACACTATTTCTGATACAGGCCAGGATGCCGTTGGCCTTCTTGGCCACCTGGGCACACTGCTGGCTCATATTCAGCCACATATTGACCAACACCCTCAGGTCCTTTTCTGCTGGGCAGCTTTCCAGCCACTCTTCCCCAAGCCTGTAGTGTTGCATGGGGTTGTTGTGACCCAAGTGCAGGACCCATCACCTGGCCTTGTTGAACCTCATACAGTTGGCCTCAGCCCACGTTGCACTCTCTCTCCACCTTCTCCTGCCATGGTGAGTGAGGTATTCCTCTATCCACTTTAGCCATGGGTCCATAAGGATTGGGGAAGGGATTGTTAGAGGTGTGATCACATAAACCCAGCCTGCTTAGGAAAGAAGTCCACAAAAACAAGTCTACAAAACAAAAAGAAAGTTGAGGGCAAACAGAACACATAAAGCTGAAGAACATAATTTCAGGCAACTGCCTCATCAATATAAATTTACTCTGCAGACAGATTCACAGCTAGCTACTATTACACAGAGCACAGTGTGACTGTATCAAAGGGAGATGTCATTAAGCCATCCTCATTAACAGTGCCTGCCAAGGACAGGTAGAGTGCAACTCATCAGGACTGCGACTCGTATCACCCAGGAACAGGAATGTAAGAGCTGGAACGGTTCACTGCATTAAAAAATATTTACCAGGTAACCAGTCAGGACAGAGATGACTTGGCATGTGTTAATGGGAGCGGGAGGATGGCTGACCGCCTGGTACCTGCAGTGGATGAGATTGGTCTCACACTTATCTCTGAGCAACGGCAGGATTTGCACTGCCTTTCTGCTACAAGTGCCTCAACACATGCTGTGAGTCAGGAGCCCATGCAGTCCCATGAGCAGGCTGTTTCAAAAGCGTTTGGCAGTTCACTGTGATGCCTCCTACCTGATCTAACTCGGCTATGCTTGTGACTCATTTAGCCTGCTAATCCAAGGAGAGGCAGGCTTTACCTCATGCATGTTCCTATTACTCTGATGATTTGCATAGTTATGACGGATTCGAGTATATTACAAAATGTTGCTGATTGGATCAGATCAGCTCATTTTCTTACCCACCTTCGTATCTCCAATTTTGCAAAGACACAGGTGTTTCTGTTTCCATTATCCCACCTATTCTACATCTTGATTTGCAATAAGCCAGTCAGCTTTGAACTGACTTCCCTCACACAACAGAGGAAGCACGCAATTCGGCATAGAGGGTTTGACCCCCATTTACATCTTTATTTATCATCTCTGCTCTGTTAACACATTCATATCAAAAACACTGAACATACATATCACACAACATTGGCATAGATTTTCCCATACTTCACTCTAGAATTGCAGTGCTCTCTGGTTTTATATTAGCTCATCTCTGTCTATATTGATATCTGGAGCTACAGTGAGGAAACCTTGGAAACAGAAAGATTCAGACAGAGTATGAGGCCCTCCATCAATACTGGATATGTCTTCTGTTGGCTCTTTTCTGCCTGTGAACTTTGCTAGTATTTCTGAAGTTCATGGTATTGGCACTTCTTTTTCCAGCATGAGTCTATATAAACCTCTGCAATCCAGTATAGCCACATTGTCCTGGAGTAACAAAGACAGGTAGACACGTCCACAGGAGCAAGGAATGATGCTACAACCCAATAAATATATTCTTCCATGCAGTGTGGATTACCAGGCTGGACTCACTCACTAAAATGTGACCAGAACTACCTCATACATCTGGCTGGCTCGTGATATGGGCAGAGTAAACATGACACTTTCTGCTCTGATCTATGTAGACCTAGCTTAACATTACATGTAAAACACTAAATAAGGCCAATTTACAGACTGGGAGAAACAAATATTTTTCTTTGACAAGTGCCTTTAGTCTCAGAATTCCCCAATATTTAAAAGCATTATGTTTTGAATTGAAAATTACCATTTCAGTTTCTACTATATAGATATTTTATGCTTTTTTTGCTAGAGTTTACTTTTAAGAGTCATACTGCCAATAAGACGCAGAAAAAACTACTTAATTCATTGTTACAACTAGTCAATAATGGATGTTGCACAAGCTGATTTTCTTCTTACTCATCACAAACTCCTGGAGTGTTTTATACTTGAAGTACAAGATATGAGGACCTTTTTGCAAAGAAAAAAAAAAAAAAAAAAAAAAAAGAAAAAGCTCTGTCCTATTTTGAAAATGAACTGTATCAAAATAGTGTGGTTTTACTTACACATATGTATTTGGAGTGTGCAAATAGAAACTGGATTCTTCTTCAGATGCACTCTTAGGACAGTTAAGTTCTACACACTTATACCTGTGCATGCCTCTTAAAACATAAAGGTTGGTCTGAATTCAAGCTATTCATTTGTTCATACAGCTATATTATGGAATAAGTGATCAGAATAATAAGAACAATTTAATGAACAAGGAACAACCTTTCTGTACTCAGACTTGATCACTTGCCCCTACATAGAATTCAGTTCAAATAAAGGAATTTAAATATGTTTTATTTTTAGCTAATTTTCTTCAACAAAGCACAGCACAGACATTTAGCATCTCGAATACCATCCTTTCAGAATAGTGCTATGGCAAATTATGCAGCCTTCTTTGAGGACTTTAGAAATACAAATTTGGGTAACTTTAGGTTACTTTTGAAAATAGTGTTTAGCTAAAAAGTGAGGGTTAGATCTTGAGTCGTCTCTGATACCAGCATGCCCAGACACCACAAGGTCATATTAAGGAGATCTGTCAGAATGGTGTAACTTTGTTTTTTGTGACATCCTGGGATATCAGTTCACAACAGAAATTAAAATTCCCAAATGGTTGAAGATACTTGTATTGGCAAATGAATATTATTTGATAGGAGACATTTAAATCTAACTTAAAAACACCTTTTCTTTCTGACTTCTTTGTAAGTACTTACAGGAGAGTTGTCAGAGAAAGAGCAACTACAGCTTAAGCATTTTAAGATGTTTGCTTCAGATCTAAGTACTAGCTTTCTATCTCAAAACATCAGAGGTAAAATTTTAGCTACCATATTAATAGCTAAATACTTTACCAGGTGAGATTGCAACTACATATATTCAGAATATGCTCCCACTGTTCTTCCATTGAAACAACCCATTATGAAAAAGACTGCTTCCTAAGCATCTGGAAACAACTCTTTTCCTCTTGTTAATTAGAACTAAGGTTTTAACAGATGCCCACCTGTTCCTGACAGGCATTTCACAATCTATAATTTAAAGCATTTTGCACAATTAATACGTTGCCTTTTTCATGTTTATAACATGAAATACAAGCTTTAAAGACCACTGGGAAATGATAGTTAAATGAAGAGCACAATTACTAGTCTCCGTTGTATCGGCTCTTTGCAAGAATGCAATCTCACCCCGATGGGGTTAAATAAAATCATAAAACACTTGTCTTCACCTTTAGCCTTGATGGTTTTGTGATATTTATGTTCTCTTGTAACATAAACTTCTCAGCTGATCACGAACAACCAACAGAGAAAATAAGGTTTGGATTTGCACAACAGATATTGAAGTAATATAGCAGAAGGTTGTGTGGAAGAAAAAAAAGAAATATTATGTTATTTATGATCCCTCTCATGGCTGGCCAACTTTCCTCTCTTATTGGAACATCTATTAGTATGTTTTCTCCTGAGGACACTTCTCTCAAATGTGTTCTCTCTTAATATCTGTTTTCTCTGCTTCAAAATATTGAGTTTACACTAAATCTTTTTCCTTTTAAGTCACAAATTCATTCTTCAAAGAACAACAAAAAAGTGGTAGCAGGCATGCTATCTTTCCTAGAAAAAAACTTTACTCTAAAGCCCGATTTGTACTTTTGACGAAAGCAGATACTTTGTGGTCCCCTAGTGCACATCTATACAACGGATTAGTAACATACAGCAGCCTAGAAAGTGAAGGAAATATTTGCTTTTTTTTGACAGTGAGATAACAAAACTTTTCTTTTAGTTTGTGCGCTTCCAGGTTCAGTTTCCAGCTCAGAATGGCTTAGCCCATATAGATAAGCTCATTCCTGAATTCCCAGATCCACCCGGGTCCACTGTACCATCCTGGCAGCACAAAAGCTTTAAAATAAGGGTGGGTATAACTTAAACCAGATTATTTTATATTGTTTAAGGATGAAACTAAGAAGGTGAACCTTGATCTCCAGCGACCATTCCTATAAATGGAAAGTGTAATGAGCCGCACATCTCAATGTTTTGAAACACGTTAAACCTTTCTCAAGAGTAACATCTGGTAAGAGTGCAACATGCCCAAAGCAAGCACTGTCAGCCACAACCAATTATTTGGTAAATATTTTATTATTCAAGCTGGACTTTGTTTGTGTGCTTCCCCTCTGCTGGTGTATCCAGTCATACTAACCACTTTTTTATTCAACTTCACCTCTCCTAAATGGTGTCCCACCTCTGCTTCCTATTATCCAATTATTAAATCATTTAATATATAGCATTCTGCCTTACAGAGAATATTCACATTTTCGGGATTAATCAATTTGAATCCTATCTTCACAGTCTAAAAATACTATTTTGCTGCTGTTTGAAATAAATGAGCAATGCATCATATATATTTTACAGTACTTAGAAATGTATATTCACTGCTTTGCAAAAGACTGGGAAAAGTCAAGCCCCATGCAGAGATTCCCAGCACAATTTCTGCTACCACACATTGGAAAGATTTGTTGTTTTTCCTTTGTTTGGTTACTATTTCTAATTTAAGTTAATGTACACATTTATGAAGTCTTTGTACAGATATTACTAAACACAGTTAAGGATGAAAGACTTCTAGATCTGATCTTGAGACTGGTTCCTTGCAGAAGCTAAATGCACTTGCTGTACAAAAGGGTTAAACATAAGACTAGCATAAAATATTGAAGAAACTACCAAAAGCTGCACTATTACTGAGCACAAGGTTTGAAGTGTGAACAGCCAACCTGCTAGTACTGACAATTACAGGCAACATAAAATAATTTTTTAGCATCTTATAATGCTAACATGTTTACTGCGTTTTGCACAGTATAGATGTAATGCCACAAAGTGACAAAATTTGCAATACCCAGAAATATTGCTGTGGTAAGTATTATCAAATGGTAAAGAACACTGGAGAGAACTCTCCATATCTGAATTACTGTAGAAAGTACAGCCAGGAAATGGCTTAAATTACTTACCCAGTGTAAGGCTGGTCAAGAAACTGGAAACCTTGTAACCGTGTGTGTGCATGTAAATAATGTCTGTAGACTCACTCTCCAAATGTGGTGAGTCTTTTCACACTTCTGTTGACTTCCATATGAACAGGAGGCTCTCAGCACCTGGAGGAACTGCACTGCCATTGCCATGAATGAGCTCATGCATACCAATGAACAATGAGCATTAGGACCCACCTTAAGTTGTTCAACTGGATTTAATGGGACAACTCAGGCACCTGAGAATTTGGTTCTGATTCAGTAAATAAGGATTCCTAAGAGAAATTATCATGCTAGAAGTAAGAAGCCTGTGACAGAAGAGGTTTACGTAAGCCGATATACGAGGCCTGCAACGAAAAGCAGTTGGCTATAAAGCACTAGGACAACTGGTCCTTACACTGAAACAGGAATGTAAGGGTATGCTTCAAATAAAGCAATGCCTACTCCGTATTTTTTTTAACTGACAAAATAAAATATAGTAGTAAGGATTTAAAAATCACTTCTATTGATTAAACAATTGTGGCAATTCTGAGCTATTATTACTCATTTAGTTCATAAATTTCAGTAGAATTCCGCTGAGTCACACAAACGGAAAACCTGGCCAACTGGGTGGATATATATTACTATACCGAGACAAAACATCCTGTTATGTTTCTGCAACATAGCTTAGCTTACTGATTTGAATATATGGATTGTGCAATTCAGATATTCAGATAAGAGAAACAAAGACAGCAGTATTACTTGGGACAGTGCACAGGGGCAAGGGGCAGTAGGCAGCTGGCCTGGAAGACCAGCAGCAGAGACATCCCTCCAACTATGCCTATGGAAGAGAACACTAATACCACCTGGACCTGTTTGAAAAAACATTTCTAGTAATTTTATACCTATTCTAACTTTATTATACAGGCTCATTTTTAAAAGGGATATATATCCCAAGGGCAGCCTGGAAGAACAACATCTAAATGAATAGTCATTGATGCCAGACCTTTGTCATGCATGCTTACTTATCTTTATCCTACCTGAATGAGCCCTTACTGTAACAGTAATTTCGTATTTTAGTTCCAGTGAAAACCAAGGAAATGTGACTTTCCTGTGCAGTAAGCGGTGGCTCACTGCCTGCTGCCTTTTCCAGGACTTGGAAATACTTCTGAGAACATTTCACAGGTCATGCTACCTTCAGTATTTTTTTAATAACAGAGAAGTTCTTAAGCGAGCAAGACAAAACAAATTTTCAGTATAAAAAAGGAACATACCTTTAAAAGAACCCAGTCTGAGCAAGTTTCCTACAACTTGGGTTTCAGTTTCAACTCCATCTACTCCACTTCCACACGGGCCACTTTGAGAGGTGACCACTCAATGAGCTGACAGGCTGTCACTAAATGGTCCCTACAGCAATTAATATACAAGAAACGACGACTTTACAGCACGCACTGGGCTCAAGTGGCAGGGTTCGGCAGCAGGGGCTGCTGGGCGCCCTGTGTGAGAGGTGGCCGTGCACTGCCCTGCACTGGTTCCAGCTGGTCCTAGCCAGCTGCAGCCGGTCCGAGCCAGTCCTAGCCGGTCCCAGCCGGTTCCAGGTGGTTCTAGCAGTCCCAGGCAGTCCTAACGAGTCCTAGCTGGTCCCAGTCAGCTCTACAATCTGCCCCATCCCACCCAAAGAGTCAACCAGTCGGAGGAGAAGGTGGCACCTCTGCTCGGATGTTGTGAGAAGGGTCCCCGTGGAGGCCCCCACCAGAGCAGAGATGAGTAAGAAGGAAGGAGCGGCAGAAAGAAACGCCGAGGCCCCGAGCCCACCCTCCCGCGCACCCGAAAGGCCTGAGCGTGCCCTGCCGCGGCAGCGAGCAGAGTGGAGGCCAGGGCGCCAGGTGAGGTGTCCGGGCTGGAGCGGAGCCTGAGGAGCGGGGAGGAAAGGTGTCTTCCACAAGCGTTTGGCCAGTTGGCTGCTTTGTTTCTCAATGCCCAAGTCAGTAATTATGTTAATTGGCAAGAAATTAAGTGAAATTCCCCGAGTCAAGAATGCTTTTCCAGGGTGCACCATCATTTTAAAGGACTAATGTTTTATCCGTTAAGATATTGTGTATCTTTTGAACCTCCGCTATCCTTTAAAACATTTTTATACATTTTAAGTGATTCACAGTATCTCCTAACAGAGTATGTTATGAAACATCAGTATGCAAATATACACATTAATGGATTAGCCACTCTTGGATACATACAGTCATACACAGCAACTGTCATACACTATGCATATATACAACTAACACTCTTGCTCTATTGTATGATCACGAGGGGAATCTTCATCATCACTCTGACAACATACACGTGTAGTGTTTGATACACAAACCTGCTTCTTTCCTTTTGATCAAACTGTTAAATTTGTCTGTTCTCATTCCTTTAAAAGGAGTGAAAGCCTGGTGGTGTCCCCTAGGAGGTGGCAGAAGCTGCACCTCTGGGAAATGCAGCAGCCTCGGTTACTGCAGGGCAGAGACAGGAAAAGGTGAAGAGGGAGCGAGCACACCTGGACCCTGCAGCTCAGAAAGAGCCTGAATGATTGCTAAGAGCAGCAAAGGGCTATGAGCAGACCAATAGCAGATACTGCCAAGGACCAATAAGCACTGTCAGAGCTTGTAGGAACACAGCAGCGAGGAGATGACTGAAAGCAAAGATCATCCTGCAAGGTCACAGGGAGAAGGAGGTCACTGATTTATAAACCTTGTATTTCCATTCTGCTCCATCTGGCCACTTGGCGTTTTCTATAGCTTTTATTAATTATTCCAGTTCATAGCCTAAGAGAACCTGGCTTTTTGAACTTCAAAGCCATTTGGATCCTCTTTGGAGAGCTCTTTATAAGGAAAAGGTTCAGGCAGCACTACCTCAAAGCTCTGGCAGTTTGGGGCTCTCTCACAGCTCTCAGTTCTCAATGAAAGCTTAATAGAAAGTACACTTTACCATGAGGAACATAATGTCTTTTACAAACTATAGAATAGAACCATTGACAAGTACAACATAAAGGGCTCACTTGAGTATGTCCTGTATCTCCTACAGATTTGATTTACTCAGCCATGTGATTCTCCATTCAAGTTGCTACTCTCAAAAAGGAAAGAGGTGCAGTAGTATCTGTGATACAAAAAGTCCAGGCAAAGAAAGGATAGCAAGTGTCAGCAGTAAACCAACTGTGAAGCACTGAAGCTGGAGTCCAATGGATTAGTAGTAACACAGTACCTTAAAATACAGATACCTGTAATTGCGCCAGCAATCTGTGCAGTTGCACAGCTAGAACTGTACTTTAGTGCCTTAGATGTGGCTTTCTGGTATGAATTGTCATTTACAGTATTTGGCCTTTACATACACACTTCTCATTTGGAGGCAAGTCGATCTGAAACCATTTGAAGTGTACCCAATAAAGGCTGTCATAGCTAGCATTAATTTCCAAACATATACTTTAAAAAAAATCAATTTTCTAAAGAATATTACTATGATCAAAGAGTTCAGGTTCCTCATCAGCTCTAGATGTTATGGATTATCACAATAAATCTTAGAGAATTGAATTACTGTGATGCTGACTTGACATCCCTTCTTACTATCTGCCAGTGTAAAACATCCTGCAAATATAAAGCACTATCTGAGAAGAATGCTGCACACGTGCAATTCCATAATGTTGGAAGCTGTCAGTTTAACACTATCATACTAGCAGGGATAACAGCAAATAGAGATGAAAAATATCCTTTCAGAGACAAATTCTCTTGATCTCAGTCATGAAAATTCCCTGTCAGATTAATGCTGTAGAAAAAAGAAAATTTAGTCCAATGTTTTAAAGATAACTTATTTTAAAAAAGGGAAATAAAGCAATTTCCTAGTACTGGGGTTTGAGATTTTCAAAGCAGATATAGCTATACTTCTTTGATAAAGGAAGATGGGCAGACAAGTCCCCCTGTTCAAAAAAAGTTCAAATCATTTGACTAAGGAAAGATTCTCTATGAAAACTAAATAGGGTATTTGGATTAATGAATATTAAAAAACACTCAAACTGTATGATACTATGAATTGGTAACTGACATATTAGTAGAACAAATAAATATCAGGCTGGATTAATCAGTTTTCTGACTTTACTGACAAGAAACTTCTCAAGTTCAAAGCTTTCGAGAGTTTGTTTGCAAAAATATTCAGGGTTTATTCTTCTCCAGTGGCTGTGCAGTTTAGGAATGAAATTGATGAAAACCGACTCAAAGCCTTTTACAGATTTCTGGAATTCTCTCAGGACAATGGAACAGGTATTGAAAGGTTTTACACTGTGGAATGAACGTGAATTTACTGTGCCTCTAAATGTACAGAGTCACTTAGAATAAGGTACAAAGTGGCATTCAATTTCATTCACCTACAAGAAGACAGATTTCTTCACAGCTCCTGGTGCTGTGAGTAATGTTTTACCTTTCAACAGCAGGAGCAGTGGTGGTAGCTATTGAGATCCCCAACCACATGGCAAAAACGAGTTAATTTCCATGAAAGGCCAGTATTCTATACTGTTATAGGACCATAAAGAGGTAGAGAGCCTTCTGTGACTAATTTTTCTACTCCTGGAATACCTTTTTTTTCTTAAAGAATAAATATTGCTTCTACAGATGACAGCAAAGGTGGCAAAGTTTTCATTTATTGTTTGTGGTTCTGTTAGCTGTGAATGTGATCTGAATTGGTAGATTTGCAAAACTGGTGACAAGCAGTTTTCCTGAGTTGACAGTGGTTGTATAAAGCAATTGATCTATTAAAGTATAAAGTTAAATTAATGGAAGATATGTGGATATTTCTTCCCACTTTAATAATCTGTCTAGATTTCCTCATACCAGTCTGCCCACACTACATTAACAACAACAAAGTTTTTGCCCCTACACCACATCTTTCAATTCCCAAATCATGAAACACATCACATTTTATTAGATAGAGAAACCATAAGGTGAAATGCACTCTTCTCCCCAAATTTATAAGCTTTCAATACAGTAGAACACACAAAGCTTTAGATTTTGCCTATTTGTCCAAAACATTATAAACAGAGAATATATTCTGCTTGTTCTTTACAAACTCTCTAAGCCTTGGTACCTATGATGTGCAACACATACAAAGAATTGTGGATGTTCTTCAGAAGATACACAAGCACTTGCTTAGCAAAATTCTGAATGGAAAACTTGAGGTATTTCTGAATATTTCATGAGTGTCTTTTTGAGAAATGCAATGTCCTCAAGCAGTTGTGCGGTTATCGATTGCTACAGTAAGAAAACTATATTGTAATACCATACAGTTTTTACAAAGCTCCTTTAATAGGTGAATATGTCAAAGTAATGTATAACGTAATTTAAAACAATTACAGATCTTTCAAGCATACCAAGCAAGAAAAAATTAAATAATGTACTGAAGGGAGATTACTTTCAGATGGGTATTGAATTCTTCAACTCTTCAGTGAAAATCAGTGATGCAGAATGGCAGGTTCAAAAATAATACAGTCCTTGATGCCAGTAAGTGTCTAGAATTACAGGCAGTACTTACTTTCTATTTTATATATTTACCCAGCAACTGCAACTATATTAGCTGGGTTCTTCTCAGTCACATTCACAGGTGGGAGAAAAGTATAGAGAGACAAAGTCCAGTGTTACACAGACCATGGCACTTAGGATCAAACTCAGGACCTCATATTCTAAGACCCAGCACGTTGACCATCAAGATGCTGATCCTCACAAGGACTCTTGCATTCAGTTAGAATCAGCTTCATTTTCTGGTCTGAATCCTGCAAATGACTGTCTGATAGCAAACCACTGTTTCAGCACAGAGCCCTAGAGACTGGATGAAGTCTTCTGGAGAATCATGTTTAGAGCGCAAATGCAAAAGTGTTCAAAAATTCTGCTTATGGGTACATGGCTACATCTTCTAGATAAAATGGACAGTGCTGTGTGGTAAGTGCTACTCATTATGTTATATGCCTGAAGTGTGTGGCTTGTTCTCTTAAGGATAATTTAAAAGAGTAATAGAGACAGGTGTGAACAACAGAAATCCTGTGAAAACTTTGAAGGCAAGTGAGGATACTATGTGAACAGTTTCATATTGAAGTGCTTTTGTTTCATAAGCACGGGGAAATCCCATGTCTCCTAAACTGTATATGCATTATTTTTGAAGCTGCATTCTCACAATATGCTGTGGTTTTCATACCATAACTTAAAATGTTTTGCAGTCCATGTTAACATATTTACTGAAGTCTTGCTAGCAAAAAATACTCTGTGTAGCTCATATTGTAAATCATGCTTATCCTGCCATTTGCTGCCATTATGTTTTCATAATTTAATACATTATGCCAAAAATGTATTTCTAATGATATCTGGTTTTGAACATCCACTCTGGCACTGAAGGTGATAGCAAGTAAATTCAATTCCATTAAAATTAATGGAAAGGTGTGAAAACTGATCTAACAGCATTTGCAGCTAATTTTACCTTTTTCTTATTTCTAAAATTATCAATGTAATTTTAAAAATGAAAACTTCTTAGTTTCTAATGTGATGATACGTTCCTCATCACTACTGCAGCAAGACAACTGTTACTCATTTCCAAAGTTGGAGTTTCCTTTCCTCTTTGTTATGATGCCATCCATACAATGGCATTGCCAGTCACCAAAAAAATTGTATTAAGTACATGTGGAGATTCTTCAGTCTCTACAAAGGCAAAACTCAAAATAATTAATAAGATCTTCAATTTATTAGTTTTCAATTTCTGTTTTTCCCCACGGAGTTAATACCTATTCAACGAAAATTTTGAACTTTTCTCACTGTTTATGTTTATGATACAGACTTTCACAATGTTCTTGATGAACCTGGTGGAAGCCGCGGCTAGAACAGGATGAAAAAGAAGTAGTTGTCATTTCTGGAAAAAGAGGTAGAAAGAGACCAAAGAGCCAGGTAAGAAATGCTGATATAACTAAACAAAGTTTTTAGCTAAACAGTGTAATATGTGTGAAGAGCTTGTTTTATTGTACACTTGCTATAAAAGCGAAATAAGGGAGCAAAAGGAGTATCCTGACTGAACAAGGAGTGTGCGAGCTGCTCTTTAACCTGTTTATACATGTATCTCATGAAGAAAGTCAAAACAACCTGAACCACTGTCAAGATTAAGATTTTAACTGAAAGGCTTCCCCTATGTTAATAGCTCTGTAGCTATTTAAACACTAAAGAATTTTTTCCTAACACTAGGTCAAAAGAATAGTTATTGGAAGAGTTAAATGGACTCTTCCAATTTGTGAACAGCTACAGGAATTGCTGGCTACCCAGAAAAAGAGTGAGCAATAAATGAAAGTATTGATACAAACGTTTTCACTCTCTTGTGACCTTTCCTTTTACAATGTTCTTGATGAATTTGGTGAACTTCTGCCTTCCTCTCAAAAAATAAATAATGAAACTGTGGTAAATAAATAAACTCTAATAACAGAAACCATGACAGTATTTTTTTGTTTTTTACTTACTAAGTAAAGCAATGTTTTGAAACTTAATACCCAAATAAACTGTGACAATGTAGACAAAGACTTCCATAAGAACCAAACAAATTTTCTGAATTAAAATATGGCAGAAGGCTATATCACCACTCCAATTTTTAGATACTTTATACTGATGTTTTATTAGGCCCTGGAAATAAATGCTTTTCATGGCATTAAAGCAGTATAATTATTGTTCCTACCCAGCTAGGTGCTGGAGGCCCATTCTGTTTCCAAAATTAACTCAGCTGGTAGGCAAAATCATTCTGTCTGCATAAGTGTGTATGTAATAATAATAACAATGCAGAAGGGAGCCCTATAAAGTTATTAGGAAAGGAACATTTAAAAACAAGTTGCTAAAGTTTCCCCAATATATTTATTGTGAACCCAGAGTCTGGCTTCCTGAATGTATGGTATGCACATTGACCCAAACCAGAATCCCCGTTTTTGAAAATTTTCAGGCATTGGAAAATTCATACCCAGAACAAAGGAAATCTGTGAAGTATGAATTTCCCTAGCAGCTGGTCAAACCTGCTAGTGTTTGGAGTCCTTTCTTTATTCAGAATGATGAAAGTTCCTGCTACATGACACCTTAACTTTAATAAAACAAAACACTAGAAAAACAGCAGCAAGGAATAAGCTTTCACAAGAAAAAGAATGGGTTAGATTTCCTCGTGTTTCAAAGAGCTATAATTTGACAAATGGACTCTAATGATAACCCCAGAAAAAAATTCATAGAGGAAGAGAAAGACAACATAGACACAAGGATTTGCCTTTCATTGCTTCAGTGCAGGATGAAGGAAGGGTAGTTGCAAAGGTGCTCCCTGTGCTATATGTAGCCTGAATGGAAGAGCTGAGTAAAGAGCTCTGTCAGTCTGGCTTCCTTCAGGGGCACTACATTCATTTACACAGAAGATGACTCCTGAGACTGCATAATGTGCTAACAAGAATCATTTTTTCCCTGCCAGTGCAATATCTGAGGTATTATTATCAACTGATCTTCTCCATTCTCTTTACAGGTGCTAAACACAAGCAAAAGATGGATTTTTACAGTAAAGGAAATATTTCACTGAAAAGTATTTTGACAATGCATGAATATATATATTTATGTAAGCCAAACTTGTAAAGAACTTAATGAATTGCTTTTATGTCATCACCAACATAATGGTTTGGGTGCCTACATAGCATGTATCTTTAATAGGAAAAAAAAAGAAAATAAGACCATCTCTAAAGACTGTGGCAGTTCTCTGAGTGTGTTTCTCATTACCTTTTAGAAAAAATGGATCCATCCAGTTCTAACAGTTTTCTATTGTCTGGGTGATACATGACATGACTCAGAATTCATGCTTCTATATGCTCAAATTTGTTAAATATTTAGTAAAGGAAAATATTTTTTTTATCTTTACTTTCACCTTTTTTCCCAGCCTCTCTCAAAGACAATAAGAGGTCAACTCAATGCAAGAAAAATAATCATCTGAGAAAAAATCTTCAGGTGACATGCCACTTCTTAGCAACTGATGAGATTTCTACTGAAATTATTTACCTCCTAAACTGGTTGATACATAGAATCATAGAATCATTCAGGTTGGAAAAGACCTTTAAGATCCTCAAGTCCAGCCGTAAACCTAGCACTGCCAAGTCCACTGCTAAACCATGTCCCTGAGCACCACGTCTACACGTCTTTTAAATACCTCCAGGGATGGTGACTCAACCACTTCCCTGGGCAGCCTGTTCCAATGCTCGACAACCCTTTCAGTGAAGAAATGTTTCCTAATATCCAATCTAAACCTCCCCTGGTGCAACTTGAGGCCATTTCCTCTTGACCTATCACTTGTTACCTGGGAAAAGAGACGGACACATACCCTCTTTCACCCAGAAAAAAGCTAATAAAGAGTCACATTGCATTATTTTAGCGAGCTCCCCAGTTGGAAATACTAACTCTATGTTTTAAATAATGTCAGAATAAGTCTACAACTCTAAAGTAACAAATAAATGGGATATGTGGCTAATTTAGGTTTGTCTTAATTGTGCTTCCTACGTAATCTAAGTATAACTTGTTTCTGTGCACAACACTAACTGTACTTCAGCAGATCAGAATTCCCATTGATTTAAGTGGGAAGGAAAAAAGATCTATAATTTGCTTAAGTTACAACACTCAACTTGCTGATAATGATTTTGTTCTCAGTTTAGGAGACAACCTGGCTATTTGTCTACAGAGAAAGTTCTGCAAGACAACAATATCCACTTTTCACCAAAATATTAATTAAGTTTCTAGTATCTAACTGTACTCCCACAACATAATCAATGGATTATTTCCCAGTGCTTCAAAGTGTGGGTGATTTACAGCCTTCTAAAGACTTGCTTACTTTTCTTTCAGATTAAATTCACACATATCATGATAGATCCAATTGCCATTGGGAACTAAAACATTTCTCCAATATTTTAAAAAAATAAAAATTTTCCATCTCTACAAAAATGCTTTTTTTCAGATTGAAACATGCTTTTTTTCAGATTGTTCAGACTGTTTGGAAGAAGGTCTTTAGCATAACATTCTAACTCCTAACAAAATATGTCTTTTTTCCTGACGTATTTCTTCCCTCTAAGATGAACATAAATGCAAAAGCAGGGTTCCATTTTCAAGCTGTACAGGATACATTTACTCCTTTTCATTCTGCAATATAATGCCTGTATTGGTTGTAAACTGCCTTCGCATAGATGTGAAAGATTATTCCTATCTTTACTGTGTCTTTAAGCCTCTTTTCATTTCCCATTTTGTATTATTTTTTCTTATACTCTATAATTTACTATTATACATTTGTTAGTCTGGTACCAGCCTTGATGATACACCATTAATAAACAGTTAATATATCTAATTTTATATCTATATATTGCATTTCATTCCAAAACGAGTACTTAAGTTGATAATCTACTAATAAATGTAATTCAAGCATTAAAATGCAATTATGCCTATAGCACAAAAATGATGAATATAACAAACATAACCCCCCTACTTGGGGGGAAAAAAAAAAAATCAGGTTTTTTTTTTAAGTTCTCCAAGCCTCCAGGTCCTTGTTTTTGAATGTGTTATATGTACAGCATCATAAAGTTAATTTTCTTTAGCATTCTTGTAGTCTTCTGGTTATTAACAGTGGCAATTTTCTTCTGAATTTTAGACTTCTCTCTTGCATTCTGTGAAATTTGCTGTTTTCCTTCTGTGTTTCTGTCATTTAAGTACATGAGTATGATTTGCTTACTAATGCTTTCCAATTAGCAAAACATTTACTGAGCTTTCACAGTCAATATTCTGTGATGGCAGAACCAGCTCCTGAAGAACTAAAAACTTGAGACCACAGCCCACTATTCAAATAAGTCATGAGATAGGGTAAAATATATAATTGCCAGCTAGCTTAACATTTTTTAATACATATTGAAAATAATTTTGTCGCAACTGGCAAGGGAGCACTGAGCAAAGCTTAATTCCATTAGAGTCAGCCAATATGAATATATAATAGGAATGTCTTGCATAACTAAGTTGATAGAACTCTTTGAAGATAATGCTGCTGTGATAGATAAGAGAGTGACGTGGACAGTATGCATTTTTCAAGAAGCATTTGATAAGGCTACACGTCAAAGATAACTGGTGATTGTAAGGAAACCTGACACAGAATACAACAAATTTTAGAGAACTGGAAAGTGCATATTGCCATTAATACACAAAAATTTTTGCCCTGGTAATCCTAAACTGTAAGACAAACCTAAGACTCTTAGTAGCACAGACACCACACTGGACACATGAGAACACAAGAGCACCAACCCGTGGAATTTAGTACAGTGACATTCTGCTACACTGAAAGATACAGGTACATATTTCCCAAAATTTTAGTCAAGAAACGCATCCTTTTCTGGACCGTTATTGTGAATAAAAGTGAATCAATCTTTTCAACTTTATGCCACTTCTAAGAAAAATAATGTATATAGAGGTGTACAATGAAGTTGTGCCTCCATTTTTTTCAGTTGGAGGTAAGAGGTCACTTGTCTACTGATATTTTTTATTTGCTCTTTTTTTTGTCTGTTTGCCCCTTCTTGGAGTAGCTGAGCTATGATTAATTTAAGATTATTAGGAAGCCGTACCTAGCAGTGAAATTTATTGGACTTTAGAATAATCTCTATATAAAATTACAGAAGTCTTTAAATGCCTTTGCATAAACTGTATAAAGCATTATGAAAACATACAAGGGTGACAATTCCTGCAGTGCAGTGGGAATGATTAGATGGTTTACGTTTTCTCTGAGCTGTGAATGACAAGATTTGCAGCTGGTCTATCTCCTTTGAAATCAAGTCCCCCTAATCTCTGAAGCTCCACCACTGGTCAACTCATATCTTCATATTCTCAGCATACACTTTCCTTTGAGACTGATGAGTCTATATTTCTTTCAGAGCAAATATATGCAGTCCTGCAGGGTCAGTTCAGTATTCAGGAAGTGTCATCAACATTTTGTAATTATTGCTTGAATTGTTACACTGCTGTTTAGGAATGATAACTAATAAAAATGCCATTTACTCAAAAATATTAGAAAATATAAACATAGCCTTTGTGTTTTTGATGAATATTGAAAAGTTAATAGTTATTCTTCACTTAAACTCATATGACAAGTTTTTACATCTAACCTCTGCAATTGTTTCATAATGAGCTCTCAGTAATGACAGACTCCACTGATTTACTGTCTAGAATATCCCTTGACTGACTGAACCCATGATGATGAAGCAATTGTTTTCCCAGTAGCATCTATGCTTATACAGCATATGCAGTAATACATCTTTGGTTTGATTTTATTTAAAACCTTATTCTGAATTCTTTTGCCTACCTTCCATATGTCTATATTTTTACAAGAAATCTGGAAGCATTGAACCTAAGTGCTTATTTTATCTAATGCTCCTATTAATCAGCCCTCTACTACATGCTTGCAATCTCTCTTGCATATACTTGGTTTATGTCTACCATAGACATCCTCTTTATTTGGAGTTGTTCTAAAGAATATTTTACAATGATGTTATTTTAAAGCTGCACCCCCATTATGCCAATTGCTCTAGTCAAATTCTGGTAAGATTGGAAGGAAAGATGACGAATGTCAGGATTAAAAGTTGTTTGCTAACCATTATATTCCAGTGGTCTTCTACTGCCATTTTTGAACCAATATAGATTAAAAATTCTAAAGAATAGACCAGCAAGGACATGCCTAAACCGTTGAGAAAGCATGAAAAGAATGAACTCTTCGTCTTATGCTTAAAAGTATACTTCATACAGTTTTGCTAGCTTTTGACAGCTTTTACTGTTCTTCCAAGTTTCTGCCACATGACTGTTTTTGGGCTTTCACATTTGAAGCATCTGCTTTTTAGCAAAATATGCTAAAAAGCATTGAAAAAAACCCAAACGTGTTCAAACTTCCCACTCTCACAGATAATTCCTATTCTTTCACGGCTAGAATGAGCCATTCTTTTGTTTCCACAGACATTTTTATCTAGCAAAAGTCCACCTATAAAGGAACCAGTGGGAAATGTTCACCTGAGAGAAAATTAGCTTTGCAGTTTAGGAAAAAAATGAAAGATATTAATGGGGGGAGGGGAAAGCAATATATTGTTTACTATTACAGACTTAAAACATACTGTATAACAAATTAAAAAGACCTGTCTAGTTGTGACAACCGTAACTAAAAAATCATGTAGAGATATTCCTCCAAAAATCAGGAAAGAAATATGGTCTTATTTTTTAGCTTATCCTCTTAACCCACCTCTTTCACCAAAGTTCAAAAGTTTCAGTAAGATGCAAGTTACCCCAGAATGAATAAGAGAAATTAATCTACAGAAATGAGCCTTAGTATGATATGTCAGTCCTTGTCATCATGCCCTTGGGTTTTCAGCATGGGGTTTAGCATTTATTTTGACAAGAGAACATTTAACTTCCAGGCATTTTGTATTTAATTGCATTCATAGTTGGAGTCAGTGCTTCCATCTCAGGATGCATTAGCTTATAGGATGTAGCCATCGTAAACTGTTGCTCAGTGATTCCATGACAGACAGACTCACAAAAATGTGTTCCCATACAAAAACATGCAATTCAAAGTTATATTTTAGTAGATGTATTAATAGAATTAATTTCTGATAATTTGATCTAATTCAGTCATTTTAGATTCTTGGCTTTGTAAAACAGCTCAAAATACATGTTGCTGCCATTTTGCCGCATTGATATATATCAATATAGATTTGAATCAGGAAACAAGCTTTTCAGAATGGATGTGAATGAGTCAGAATACATCTGACATTAATACATGTACACCTGCAAAGATAAATACACAAAAATATAAAAAAAATTCCTTGTGATCTCATTTATATTATCCAAATAATTTATCAGTCAAACAAAGACATACATGAAAAGGACTTCTATTATACTCACTGGCAGTAGCATAGTGACAGAAAAATTATGTTCAGAAAAACAGGATGAACACAATTATGAAGCATAACTTGTGCAGTGTAGTGAAAGAGATAAATTCAAGATCAAAAAAGACTCATGTCCCTAAAAATCAAGCTAAAACAATACTTGTAGAGGAAGAGAGTGCCTCATCTTCCCTTACTTGTTTTATAAAGTACTAATAGTTACTAGAGAAAAATAAATTTTATCATTTGTGGTGGTAGTGGTATTGCAACAACAGATAATTCTTAAAACCTTAAACCATTTTAGTTTCCAGAGATTTCTTCTTAATAATAGCCTTACATATCTTTGCAACTCTAAATTGCTGTCAAACAGAGCAGAACACTAACTTTCCTTACACCTGGCATCAGGACAGTGTTAACATTCTGTGGAATTACAACCGGATGAACAGATTTTTTTGTAGTTAACTCACACCTCACTTCTCCATTCAGAAAGTTTTGTAGAGTGACATGAGTATATCTGTTAATGCAGTTATCAAGAATATTGGTTTCTTACAGAACTTCAGTTCTTTCCACCTAACCAACCATGAGCATTTCCATAAAATGGAAGCTGGAAATATTCCCTCCCCTTACAGCCACTGGGGAGAGACAGTTAAACCTCTCTCTCTCACAGACAGTAAAGGGAGACAACAGCAACCAGCTATTACCTCTGCCACCTTAAGCAAAGCTCTGAAAGTTACCTGGAATAAATATTGGCTATTCTCTATCTTCACCCCATTGTATGAGCATGGGATTACCTTAAATTCTTCTTCAAATAATAAGAAATTATTAATCTGTTAAATAAAGTAGTTTCTTATAGACAGCTCTCGAACCCACTCATATATGCACTTTTATACTCACAGATCACTGGATTATGATATAATGGCAGCAAGCCATCCACATATGTGAAGTATTATTTAGCACTACTCTGATGAAAACACTGGCAGCTGCTAAAATGCTCACAGCAATGAAAGAAACCATGCTGGATATTTATCCTTTGCACTATATATAGCCCTGTAGAATGACCTAAGCTTGTGAATTACAGTAACAAAAACTGTTGGCTGTTTTTCATAATAGATGGTGGAGAAAAGAGGTTATTGTCAAGAATAATAAATGTGATTCTGAATAGATTTCCCCAGTAAAGCATGTATTATGAATGGGCACCAGAGGACAGTCAAAATCTTCACTCATTTATAGGCATTAATACTGTGTAAATAATGCACTGTGATTGCCTTCATGCTTTGTTCTAAATATCAACCTGGATCATGATGGGAATAACTTCCTGGGCCATAAGCCACACCTGAAGGCTTTTGCCCTAGATCTTCATCTTCCATACTTAACTTCCAAGAAAGAATGAGCACTTTACCCTCTTCCAGCAAGATATATTACTGATCAAAGCATGGTGATATAGGCAATTGTTACTACTCTAACAAAGCTACTGGGACAATCCAGCTCCTAAACTATTCTGAAACAAAGGATAAATACTGCTGCAGTCCAAAATAACACAGTACCTGATTTTCAGTCTTTTAAGTTAGTTGGTTTAGAATGGCATTGAATTCAACTGAGCGATCTGGATGCATTGAACTTGTTCAGAGAGCACTCTGAATGTGAAGGATTTATTTGACCCCTCTTTGGAAAGGCACAGAGAGGTAAGAAAAGCATCAAGTTCAGATTTTTCCTCACATCTATTTTCTGCTAATTCCAGTGTGCTGCTCTTCTTTTTTTTTTTAGAGACTATTGATCCAGGTTTAAAGTAAAGAATAGAGTAATGACAATAATGATAATTTTATTTTTTCTATGTTCTTCTGTTTGTTTCATAAGTAATACACTTTTCTACAGTTTACAAATTAATAACTGTCCCTCTGTTATACTCTTCTCAGTGGTATCAAGTGACAGGACAAGAGGCAATAGGCACAAATTGAAATACAGGAAATTCCACTTAGAAAAAGCTTTTTCACTGTGAGGCTGGTCAAACACTGGAGTATGTTGCCCAGAGAGGCTGTGGAGTCCCCACGCTTAGAGACACACAAAACCGACTGACATGGACAGTGTTGTGAGCAACCCACTCAGGACCCTGCTCCAAGCAAGCGGGCTTTGACTGGAAAATCTCCAGGGATGCCTTCCAAACTCAACTATTTCTGTGATTTTATGAAATAATTCCACTTTAAAGCATCTGCTGAACATGCACTCCCAGCATAAAAGCTCAAATCATGATTGTGTTCCCAGAAAAGAACTGAACAGGTAGGAGCTCAGACAACTTTGACGCTGGAGGTCAGTATAATATTTCTTGCCTGATAATATTAGACTTTACTCTATGCCAAAGTTAGTGCTATCGTTGCATTCGCAAGACAGCTTTCTGGGGCAAATGTTGGCATGGAAAAAACTTTTCCAGTCTAGGCAATTTCTTTAAATAAAGATGGTAATAATATAGTAAGCTTATACCCACTACCTATTTTCTTTTAAAGATGGTTCTTAACTGAAAATTCAGTCCACCTTCTTTTCTTGATTAATCCTTCTCTTACTGAATGCCACTCTGGACTGAGATAATTGGCCAGTGTTTGAAATAACCCAGTTTTGTACCTAAAGTTTAGAGGTCACTGCATGGTCAGAAAGGTATTTCAGTACTGCTTTATTATTCCACCTATAGAAGCCTAAAATAATAATGCATGAGCTGTTTTTCCATCAAAGTATTTTTCTCCTGCTTCACTACACAGTTTACCTTTGTAGAAGCAGTTTGCGGTTTCTTCTGGCCTACCCGAGCATGCTTAGCTACACTGAAGGAGAAGGAAACTATCCCAAAAGTCAACTCCTTCCTTATTCCAGGCAACCAATACTGCTTCACTGATTCAAACCAAGAGCAGATTCCTTCTTCTATCCTATCTAACAGTACATTTCCCCCAAATCTGGAAGTCAGTGTATACCTAAATGTTTAACCCCTCTTGGATACATGAAAGCTATTATTTAAAACACTTGTTATTTCATCTGCTGAGAAATTTGGCAAAGCTCATCTCCAATTTTGTGCGAAAGCATCTTCCTTGATTTCAGAAACATTTATTCTGTAAAAATAAAAATTATTAGTAGCATTCTAAGAGGTAGTAAACAGTTTTCAGTATTTCGTGCTTCCCCTTCTATTCTAACTTTACACTCTTTCAAGGAAAAAGAAAAAGTCCTATAGCCAGGAAGCAAAGCAGACCGAACAGTGGAACACGTTGTGCCTGAGCACTGCCAGAACAAGGAACCATGTGTGATATTTGCATTGAACAATGCCTCTGAATGTGCAAGGACAAGAAAAAAAATCCAGTGAAGATTGAACACTTTTAATACACTTTGTTATACAGTAATATTTAAATAATGTCTTCAGAAACTAAAATGAACATATTTAAGGGACCTGGTTTTATTTCTGTCTGTGTTCATAGCAGTGATGAAAAGCAAGGGGATGAAGCTCACTTCGGGAACTTTGTGGGTTTCTAACAGCTGCTGTGACTACAGAGCTGTGCTCACATGGTGTCCTTGACCAGAACGGCACTACTGGGGAAAGGGGAAGGGCTGCCTCAGGAGAGGGAGGCATTTCCCGCAGGGATATAAATGACTGTGGAGGATAGAGGATCTTGCCTTTTTTTTTTGGCTGGAGCACCTCAGAAGGAAGAAGATAGCAAGAAATGATGCTTGCTTTGTCCAATCTACTCGGCATTTAAACCTTTCTACCTTGGGTGAAATGTTCTCTGCTATGCCTTCTACATGGCACAGGTGGGGACCAAATACTGGAGCCATCCTCTGCCAGTCTGGATCACTTTCTAAAAGGAAAAGGATTTGCCTTCAGTCCTTTTCTCCACCACCCTGCATATTTATCTATTTTGTAGCCCTAATGACCATGGAGGAATACGGACTGTGTGGAAAGTGAAAAAATGAGGCATCTAGGGATGCTTAGTGCAAGGGACAGGTCACACATCGTAAGAGGGAGAAGGTGCACTGCTGGCACAGCCTGAGAGAAGGGAAAGGGACAGAATTTGGCAAAGATGGATACCACGGAGTGAGAAAGCCTTTAGTATTCCCAGTTACCAGCAGAACTGTTGGCAAAACTCACGTGAAAGAGTCCCTAAATTGCTGACAACGTTTAGTTTCCATTCAATCTGATCCAGCTGCAGCTGGGTGAACACTGCAGTGAAAGAAGTGTTGAAGCATTACGAAGACTTGCCCCGTGTAAGTCAGAGAGGCATTGCCTGTCTAGAGGGGGCAGTCAGATGATATAGCAAGGCTCATAGTGACACATGATGGAAGAGTGCATTTGTTGTTTGTTACTCCAGTTTGCTATTAGTTGGCTAGATTCACTCTGTTTGCACGTTTGGATAAATCCTCAAATAAGCAGCATAAGAGGCAGCTTTTCTTCCTGAAGTGCTGCCGTGCATAGCTTTATTAATGCCAGCCTGAATTTCTTCATGGCACTCTAAGTCTTACGTCAGTTGTGAAGCGAAGCTGATGCAACACACCTGGTAAATGATGTATTAATACCAACACATCAACTTGTATGGGCTGCTGCTAGTTTTCAAGTAAATGGTTCATTTTTACATATGGAGTTTTCAGCAACCTGGGTTGTGCTCCTACTTCTATTTGTTGCATTAGCAATGAGCAAAGGCATCTGACCTTAAGAAAATGGCCAAACCAGCTAATTTTCTATATTTCTATATAGAACCTCTTTTAAACATCAATTTTTTTCTTCTAGTCCCATACTACACTGTATCAACTTAAAAGGGATCCCTTGCTGTTCAAAATGTCCACAGAAGGGAGAGAACACGAACACATGCCAGGTACTGGGAAGGATATCATTATGATTAATTCCTTGGTTGGGTAATTTTCTCTGGTGATGGAGTTGTGATTAAATAGCCATATTAATTATTTATTTAAGACTCTGTTTAAAATATAGGTCATGGTTTCCAAATGTCTGAGAAAAATGCTTTCCATTAATCTATACAGAACAAAATAAAGACCGCTAGAGTCATCAGCCGTCTAGTCTGTCCTTAAGCATAACTTCTACCTTGCCCTTTATTTCTGTTGAGTCACCTCAAGGCTGAAAATTGCACAGGTGCCTTAGGATGCAAAATTCCCATTCATAGGTGCCCAAGGCTTTTTGGATGTCTGAAGAAACTCTGACATCAGAGTATCTGACTAAGGTAGCGGCACCCCCACTGCCCTTGGGGGTCTGCAACTGCAGCTGCTGCCTGCCTGCGGGGCTCTGTTCTCCCTCCCCTCGCTCTCCGGCTGCCAGCTAGCTCTCCGTGCCTACTCCTCACAGCTCTTGTTGCTCAGCCATCACCACCCTCTAGCTCTCCTCAATCCTACAATCGGATCCGCTGAACAGTTGTGGTTACCTCTCTCCCAAGTTTCCCCTCCTACAAAAGATAAAAGATTGTGCTTCTTAATATCTAGCTTCATCCACAAATCAGAATGTTTCTGAAAGTGGTGTCGAGCTCTGTTCTCTAGCAGGCAGGACAAGTCCTGATCCTACGGAGTCCGGTAGGAGTTCCTGGTTTAATTCACCAGCTTTAGTGTCAGTTAGAGCAGAATTAGGCCATTTGATACTAAATTCTCAGGATGTGCCTGAATAAAAATAGTACAAATTCAAGCTCTTCATCCATAATATATTCATCTTGAAGTGTACAGCTGCCATGCATATATTTATGTAACTGCTATCTGTAGAAATATTTAAGCGTTCAGTTCAACTCTGAAAAAAGTATTTAGAAAAGTTAAGGAAGGCTGAATGGTGAGAGCAAGCAAGGGGAGATAGTCATTAGACATACATGTCCTCGGAAGGCAGCAAACCGCTAACATTTTCATCTGAATCACTGAAGAAATATAGCATAGCTAGAAAACGTACAGGGAGGGACAAGGATGACCAGGCATATAGAATAGAGGGGAATCTAAGCAGACCACAAGTTTTCAGCCTATAATTAGACAGCTTAAGGAGGCTGTGATAAGCATCTCTGTGAGATATACTATTCACTTTTCACAGTAAAAACACTTGAGGCAATCCATAAAATCCTCAAACAGGAGGCTTAAAACAAAGTCAATGTGATTATTTTACAGAACCCATTTCCATAACATGTTTTTGAAATCCATGCTGTAAACAGGTTAAAAAACAAGACTGGATAAATTCATGAACAATTGAGATATCAGAAGCTTTTAAACACAGTATGACCTCCAGCCTGAGAGGACCAGGCACAGCAGAAGGTGGATAAGGATCAGAGAGGAAGGCGGCAGCACTCCCTACAAACCCCCTCGCCTGTATTATTGTTCTTCACCATCAACTAATGAGAGCTCTGGTCTCTCCCATTACGGCAGCTGTCACACTCTTGCCCTACCCCGTTCCCAACCTTCAAAGATAAAAATACTGCAAATAACCTGGTCTTTATATGCAGTAAGTACTGGGGCTGCAAGAACATCTCCCCACTCTGCCCAGCTGATACAGCTGTGCAGAACCTCCTTACACCTGCCTCTACTTTTTCCAGATTTCTGTTCCCTTCCTTTCTGAATTCATCCGTGACAAAGTCTTTAGCATCACATGGTGTTACAACACAAGCACAGTCATATTAATCAGCAATATTTTTATTCTGTCGCATCTCTGGCAGGCTCCTGGCAGTATAGCAACAAACATCCCAGTAATAAATGAGCATTTAAGTGCACCAGACTTTACTATTCAGCTGCTGGCATGTGGTCTCTGATCAAAACTTAACTTATACAACCCCTGTATAGGCAGCAAACCAAGTAGCAATAACAGCAACAACACTAATAAACAATGTTAAGACACTGCTCTGACCTCAAGTTAAGAACACAGGTCAACTACCTTCCTAACTATACCAAAATCTATTACTTCAGATGCTCTTTTCCTAAGCTACACCAATACACTACTGAATTACAGTGAGGTAGGTAAGTAGGAGCACAATGCCCATTAAATCTCCATAAACAATTAACTTTCGCAGCTGAGCTCTACAACAAAACACCCTGCCTGCTGACATGGGATGTTGCTTCACTTCATGTAGGTCATTGGTGAGGTAATAGACAGTTTTAACCAGCAACAGCAGAAAAGTAGCAAAATCTCAGCACAATACATCCTTTGATAGGTCTTAATAAAAATATAGATCAAGTTTACAGCAGAAGAAATTGAAAAAAAAGCAATTACCTCACTTTAATGTATTTTAAAGGTTTTTAAAGTATACAGAATTTTACTGCTAAAAATACCCCAACAAAACATACATTCAATGTAAAAAAATGCCTTAAACTTACCTCTTAGTTTACACTGATTTAATATATTTTTTCTTCTACTTTTCAACTTTCCTTGCATCTTGGGAATATAGTGGTTTTCTCCACCCGCTTCCTTCCTCTCACCTCCTCCCCCTCCAATCTGGCCTCCTTTCCTTCCTTGGAGGTTTTTAAGCTTTAATTTGAGAGTGTAAAGCTGAAAAATATTTGATACAATTTTTTTTTTTAATTAGAGAATTGAGCTCCTCACCATGGTTGAAGCATTTCTGGGAACAGCACCAAAAAGCTGGAAGCTACTGCACTGAGTAGCCACAGCATCCCTCTTAAAATCATCACTCATTTCTTTTTCCCAGACAACTAGTGTTTTAGCATTTTACTTACAGACATGACTGCAATTTAGGAGACTAAGGCTAGAAATGAGTCCGAGTCTCTTTGTTCAGTTTTGGAACGTGAAAACTAGATTCCCAAATTCCAGCGTGGGCCCATCTCCAGCTGGAACAGGAACAAGACTCACCAAGTGAGATTTGACAATGTATGAGCTGAGGCTCGAGTTAGTCACATTTTCAATGAGCTCAGAAGGGTATTGATGATTATATGTTCTAACTGGAGGAGGTAGTTGTCAGTCTGCCTGCAGCGTGCATGTCACCACACCGGGGAAGGGGAAATATTTTAGAGCTTGTGTGGGATTGGGCTTGCTGAATGGAGCACTTGGGAAGTCTCCTCTCCTATAATTTGGATATTGTTGGGGAAGGGAAAAAAAAAAAAAAAGAATAGGTTAGATCTAACAATTTAGGGACTCTGCAACACGCATTCACACTGAGGGGCGTTGAAGAGACTCAGCATTTCCATATGCTAGTGAGCGGCAGCCTACAGTCTATTTTAGGTTTCCATTAATTGACACTAGGTTGTGCTTTACAGCCTCTATGTATTTATTTTTTAATTCTTGATGTAATATGGTAAGAGGTTGCTTTCACATAATAAAGAACATTTTCCTGATGTGATATCAAATTTGTGGTAATGCTAAATAAGTCATATTTTCTCTAAATGCTTACAGATATTTCAGGCATGCGGATTATAGTAGTCTTCCTCTCCATTCCTTGTTTGCTCGGTCATTACATTTCAGTCTTTCTTCTTAAATCAGTCTACTTAACCACTGATTTTTATTTGCTGTTGCTTGAACAACAGCAAATTGCTCCTACAATCCACCTACTTGTGTAAAACTCAGCAATTACTTGTCTGCTCTTTTACACAACCTATCTACACATTCTTCCAAGGACAGCATTGCCCATTTAGGTATTACGCTGATCACAAACTGGACCTTTCTCAACCAGAAGAAAAATGTTTTAGTGTAATTTCATGTGTATATTTCTGTATACTGAATACATATTAGCCATACAAAATCAGTTCTGAACTAATTTATCCCAGATGCATTAGCTTCTCTTTTTTCTCAGTCTGAATATGATACATTGATAACTCCTCTTGCTCATGTTTCTAATCTCTAAGTATCTTCTATTTTCTGTTTCCTGCTGTTTACATCGTCTGCTGACTTCATTAACATGCTGTTCACTTGCTTTCTTTAATACTATTAATGAAACTGTTAAATAAGGCTGAAACAGAGACCAATCATTATAGTAGTACATCGGACAACTGGTATGTTTCATCAGCCAAGTTTTCTGCAGCAAGTCCTAAAAGCCCGTTTGTCAAAATCATTCCTTTTAATTGGTTTCAATAAGTTATTATTTGTAGAATTGACTGATGTTTAATTGTGGCATTACCAGAAAGCCATTTGGGAAACCTTGGCATAGAAATGCTGACTGCTTATGTATTTGTTCTTTTTTAAACCAAACCTAAAGGAAAGTTTGGATTTGTTTCAGACTGGATTTTAAAATATTTACTTCAGTTCTCCTGTCTATTTGCCTCTTCATACTCACTATTTCATACCATAGTTTACCCTTACAGATTTGAGATATTTGAATTAACTCCATGTAATTGATAAACAATTAAGTTGCTTAAAAGCTGTGCAGAAGGTTACATGATAACAAACAAATAATATTAAATAGAAGATAATATTATTTACTTAAATAGACACACATAGTGTGAATATATATGAATGTACAACAGACAAAAACAGTTCCAAATACATTTCCAGCAAAACTAAGGGAAGCATGAGAGGTGTCTCTCTGATAAACATCCAAAACATATAAACACAGAGAAGGAAAAAACCTATTTTACCTAAGAGTTACTGGTGACCTGCAAACAGACTAACTGAGAGTAAATTAGGCTAGAAATGAGAAGGTATATAACAACCATCAGGAACGTGAGGCTTCAGATAAGTCTTCCAGTACATGTAGCCAAGGCAACGAAACTAATGTCTTTAATACAAAGCTGCCTTGGTTCGCAGGAGTTGTCGAGTGGTTGCTTGAAAAGGTCGTGTACCCAGCCCTGATCTCAGACATGCCTGTCCCTATCTTCCTTTCAGCTCTACAAGCACAAGAGTGAATATCAACGAATCTTAAACCCTAACTTTGTCTTGAAATTACTGATTGTTCTCAAGCACATTTGCTTCATACTGAAAGTCTGACATAATTACTGCTCGGTTTTGATGCACCGAAATTGCCTTATGAAATGTAAAAATAAGAAAATGAAATTCTTATTCTTCATTACTAAGTAGACACTAGCAGCTAAATTTTTAAGTGTCAAAATTCTGGCCTCTAAAACATTAATTACCAGTAAATACACAAGGGGGAAAGCTTCACAAGCAAGGGCACTCCTGAAAACAAGGGACTTTACAACTGGCCAAGGTCTTTGCTCAAAAGCACAGGTTCACCACTCCTGACATACAGAAGCTATGTCGGGGTCTGCTGCCTTCCCAGTCATATCAACACAGACCTGAGGAGAAAGAAAATAACCTAGACGCAAGAACACACCCTTGCTATTTGTTCTCCTTTCAGTGCCAAAAAGCATGGAAATCCCTCATGGGTTAGAAAAGATGGAAAATATTTGAATCCAGGTCCCTGGATCTATTTTGGATCTGTGAAGTGTCAGAGCTGATAGCAAAGGAAAACTGGGCATTTTTGTACTCATAACATTTTGGGTAGTTAGGTCATTTCATTCTGAGGTTTTCATCTCAGAAAACACTTCCAGACATGCAAAAAATTCAGCAGATCCCTTTTTATGCATTAAAACCTAGTCTCGATTAAACGGAGTATCAAAAGATTTGCTCATGGATATGTATGAGATTTCATGGAATGAAATGTTCTTGGCCCTCCTTGGAGCATTCTCCTTTAAGTTTTTAACTCTTATCAGTAGAAGAAGGAGCTTTGGTGAAAGGACTTATTTAAACTTTATAGTGTATTATTTACATAGACTACTCAAAGAAAACTAACAGGGCTGTTACTCTAGGTATGATCTCTTTATATGGCTGATAGTTCTTGGCCTCTTGAAAGCACACGATTCATTGTTTTCATCAGCCTATGATCATAATGATACAAAGAAATATCACAGTAATTATAGAGCACTCTTCATAAGAGCTGTATTTAATAAGCTATGTTCATCTCTGTTCCAACTCCACTAGCTTCTGTCAAAAGCACAGATATATTTAACCATTATGTGCTAGCTTGCATAGCTACAATTATTACCCTTAAGAAAGCAGTAATGCTCTGGTCCATTTAGAGGTTAAACCTTGCTTTCTGTCTGTTAACAGAAATACTGAATAGTTAAAATTAATTGAGAGTGCAATAAATGTTCATAGAGTTCAAACAAAGCATTCTTTCTGAAATCTCATATAAAAAAAGGCTTAATTGTATTTTTTGCTTTTCAGTTTGACAACAGAAAGGGTAACAAAAGGCAAACATATACATATATCTATATGTATACATGTATAAGCATATATACAAACATATTGGCAAGAAATACTAGTCAGCAGTGTATGATCAAAACTGTTTTTCATTAGATTACTAACTGCTGTAGCATTTAAGAACTACAATTCAACTTCAGAAGTCCGTAAGAAGTTGAAAAAAAAATGGAAGACAAAAATATACTCTTTGTCTAGAGGAGACCACAATCAATGTATGAGACAGCAGGAGGAGACAGACAGCTGCGTAGCACAAAGAAAAAATGAGAAAAAAGTTGCTCAGCATACATCTCATACATGAGTACATAAACTGAGCATTAGATGTAATCTGTTGCCATCACCAGGTGGTTTACGTAAACATTTATCAGTTATGAGGCCTCTGCAAATGCTATTTTAAATTGTTACTGGAAATTTATTTCAATATAATATGAGCTAATAACAAAAAAGCTCAGGGCACCAGCACAGCCTGGTGCTATTTTACCTGTTGAATTTAACCAGGGAAAAATAATGTCGACTGCTTTGCAGGAAGAAAAGGCTTGTTACTGACTTCAAAGGGCTCACTAACAGTAGCATACAATTTCCAGTCCAGCATCATTTCAGTCTCACTAAATTTAAAAAAAAAAAGTAATTTAGATAGTTTCTTTCTTATGCTCTTTGCAAAAACGTTGTGTTCTGCCACGCGAGTGTTTACTTTCCACTGTCCTGAAGAGGAAGCCTTGCACACAGAGGGGAGGAAGAATATGGCTTGGAGAATGAGATCTACAGAACCATCGCGCAATAATTCACCATTTGGGGTGGGAGGGATGAGGGGGGCAAATTTCACATAAAAGTTACAAGGGGAGCCAGACAGCGGGGCCAAACAATAACTCGGATAATATTAAGAGAATAAAATTCAAAGATCCCAACAGTCTGTTTTAAGGACATGCCAGAACTCCACACGTCCTTCCTATTATTAAAAAGCATGAAGTATCATAAAATCCTCCCATCTCATCTACTGCATACAAGATATCCATCTTCCCACCCTGCCATCCAATACAGCTCAGAATTATGGTCTTAATAAGCCTCAAGATAAAATGTGCTGTTCTCTAAAATAAAACTTCAAAAGCATACATTGCATTTATAGGCTGGCTCACAGTCACAGGGACCATATGTGTCTGTGCATGTATATGTGAGCATATGAGACAAGAGTACCAAACCTATTGATTAATTTCTAATTAAAAGAGAAGAGAGTGAAGCACTGGGAAAATTCTGAAGCAACCTTGTATTGTGATATGCAGAAGAATGCAAGCTGCAGTTCATTGGTGTCTCCATAGAAACAAGACATATTGGAGGGTGTAAGACATTGTCAGAGGACTAAAAAATTTCAGCTTCAGCAGAAAACAGAAAAGCACCTGAGGGATTTTTTTTAACCAGGAAAACAAAATTAATTATTCATTTCCCATATAGGAAGCATTCATTTTTTAGATGAGTTACTTAACATACATCAGGATTAACTTATGGACTGGCTAATCCTATGATTTTCTAATCCATAAAATGTGTAGAAAACGCATGGTTACACTTCTAAGTATAACGCCAAAAAGGAATATAAGTAGGCTCTCAATGAATAATTGAAAGCTCTATTCAGTGTGCTGTTAATTCTTGCTACCATTTTCACACTTGCTTTAGACACAGTGCTTATGCATTCATATGAATATTGGCCCATATGCAGAACCCTGTCCTGGCCTGTGCAAAAGGCTTCCCCAGAAGAATTAAAGACAGCAGGGAGATGTTGCTTCAATAAGACACTGCGCTCTAAACCTGCTCGGCATCCCCCTTACTTCAAATGAACAGAGACTCACAGCCTGCAGCTGCAGCGACTATTTTTAAGAAGTTGAACCCCCACACAGGATGGATTAAAGAAGGCTCATCTCCTTATGCCAGATCTGAAGCTATAAGCAGAGGGTTTTTTCACAAGTGACCAAAAGACCTGTGCCAGCTGCTAGCTTCACAAGCTGGGTCGCTGTTCCCTGATTTTCTGCCCAGACCTAGCTACCGCAGCCTCAGGGACGGGCTGCCAGCTGAACTGACCTCAGCAGCCTCAGCTCCTCTCCTAAAGCTACTCCTTATCCTTGGAGCTCCCCAGTGCTGGCGATAACTCTATCTCCTTTTCTACTGAAACAAAAATGCTAGGGAAATTATCAGTTAGCAGTTTCCCCATCAAGTAATTTCTGCTCCATTTCCTCAAAAGAGCAGAAAGACTGTCATGCTGCCTCCATCGCCCGGGGTACAGACGAGGTATACGCATTCCTGCTTGTGCTACGCAAGTCAGCTGAAGTCAACAACTGCCGTTAACTTTTGGATGGAGGTCGCTGCAGTTTTAGGAGCCTCTCTGAGGGCTGCATTAAGGGAGTGCATGTCAGACACCAAAAGAGAAAAGGTCCTTCAGAATAATCAGGCCTTCTCCTGGCAGCATTGTGTGCCACGATGCCATGGTGATGCCTAGCCCTTCCACAACTAGCCGCTTTAAGGCTGCGTAGTCAGGAAGACGATGATTAAGGAAATGGATGAAAACTATGAGACTTCCCAGCTGCAAACAAGAATTAAGGGCTCTAAAAAGATGTATTGGTGAGTGGGAAGGAAAGAAAAGGTTTAAGTTAAAGTGAAAAGAGTTATTTTGGGGCTTTTTACTGTGCACGTCACACATAACCAGGTTCTGTACAGAGCACCCACATTAGTAAAAATATTCAGAGGACATACTGGAGACTAATTATTATGCATCTTTTTTATCAGTTCTGATCATCATAATAAATATCCAGGCATTAGAGCTCTGCCTGAGGATGCAACTGATTCTCTAGCTCTCTACAGACTTGCATCAGGATGCATCTAAGAACAGAGACAATCCTTTAATAAATAAAGCATGGCATCTCCAAGGCAATGGCCAAAATTGATACAAACCACAAAAATTGGAGCAAGAGTGATTATGGCCTGTTTGTGTCCAGCTGTGCTTTTTAACATTTGTGAAAAGACAGGAATTCAGAGCAGTGTGAATTTACACTGCAGGTTCGCCAATCTGTGCACCAGAGGTGAAAGCAGTGAACTTGCTTACAGTCACTATCTTTCACAGACAGGATCACAAATACATTGCTGCCTGCATAGGGTCTCCAGAAAATGTTAAAATTGGTGTGTACACATGCAAAAGGAAAATGTTTTAAAAGAGATGCAGAAGATGATGAGAAATAGTTAACATTGCTGATTTTTTCTGAGGAGGATAAGAAATAAAAAACCATGGAATTTATTTTTGGTCTTATGAAGATTAATGCAATGGCCCTGTAATTGACTTTTGAGCTTCGGATAATCACTGGTATCATCCTGTACCTTTGCTTATATGTGCCATTCTTGCCCACATAATCGGTCTTACTGATGTTAAGGCCATTTCTCATGCAAGTAAAATTTACTCAAGGAAGAAGAGATACCAACAAAAGCATGTTTTTCTGAAGGACGTAATGTTAGGCTGCTCTTCTAGGGAATCTCTTAAACTCTTGTTTGTTACATCTAAAGGAAAAGACAAAAAAAGCTAGCTATTCTAGCTTCACATCCTTGACTGTGATCACAGCTTTATGCCTCCTGGTTACTTACAGACGCTGATGTAAAATGAGGACAGGACACAATAACTCAAAGTCTTTTCCCCTTTCCTGTACCACTTACCCATTTCCCAAACAAGGCAATAAGAAGGGAAATGATTAACATTTTTCACTAGTCGTGCTACTTATTAATAAAAGTCAGACTGAAGGGACAGTAAGAAATAACACTCAGAAAGGAAGAGTGCACCACAACACCTGATACACGGTTGCTGATGTGTACACCACGATCGTGTATTACTGCAATTCCAGATTAAATTAGATGGAATGGTGTTGACATATGTCAGGAGAAAATTAGCTGTAGCTTAACCAATAAAGTCTTTATTATCTGTGAAGCATGCTTGACACTCATTTTTAGTAAGTATGATACTTTATAGGAGGCTATCCAAACACTCTGACTAAATGCTTTATTCTGTCACAGTTTATAGGTGCGTTCTTTGATATTAGATCTATTGCATCAAAAGCACATATCTGTATCGTGCAGTGGTAGAACTTCAGCATGATTTTGACATTAGTAATACACATTGAGTTCCCAGTAATGACTTAATGTGTCATGCTTACATGCATGTATGAAGATGACTTGCACACTGGACAGACCAGAAAAGACCCTTCCACACACTCTCACTAGTTCAGCTAAGAGGCAAATCTATCCCCAGACCTAAATGGTTCAGGTCTACGTAGCAAACATCAGTGAGCCTAACAAGTTGTTTGGTCCCAGGACTATGTTAGACATATTGGAGAGGGATCACAGCTGAATTTTCCTAATCTCAGTTCTAGGAAGAGTGAGATCAAAGATCTCTGCCAGATCTTCTGTGCCGGCAGATGCACAAAGACCCAAATTTTCCAGAGATTCAAATGATCTGGGTAGCCAAGGCTGTCTGAGTCAGCACAGGATACATGAAGTTTTAGCACAATTACTGGAGAAAACACATTAGCCATGCTGGCTGTCATAGAATTTTGTCACACGCAGTTATCAGATGTGAGGAAAAAATCATGAATAACTTTTATGTAAGACTGAAGACTACTGCAGTGTGTCCATCATTCCAGTCAGTGGTTATGGTTGGAGTGTGAGACAGGTGAATAATGGGTTTAATTTCATGCTTTGCCAAAGGCTTCTTAAGGGACATGAGGGAAGTTACAGAGCCTTTGTTTAATTCTTAAAATAAAGATAACGATCTTTCCTCACTTCAGAGGTGTGCTCGGATGAAGACTGAGGCAAGTTGCTGTAGTGTGCAACAAGTTCCCATTAGTTTGTTCCTATATATATATATGTATACATATACATACACACATATACATATGTACACATATTCTCAGCAATAGATCAACATCAAGGACCTCACACAGTGAGTTTAGATAAACATCCCAAGTTCACGTACTTTCCTAAAATTTGCAGGCAGCACATCTTACTTAGAAGGAGAGATGATTTTGTAAACATAAACAGCTTTACAGTATACTTCTTAAATCCATCCAGGACAACATAGAGCAATATTCTTCCTGTAGTTATTTTACCACTTTGGCACATAACATATTGATTGTGAGCATATTTAAGTGAGTTTGTTTGAGTTTCTGCATTTTGTATATTTAATGCAAGCTGCTTTGAACAACTTTACTACTTTCCTTAATTAAAATAAAATAAAGCAGAAAAGGGACACATTACTTTTCCTGCCAGAGTTGCATTTAGCCCTAAGCACTTTGAGCAAGGCACAGCGATGCACAATATGTTGCAAGTAATTCTGCCTGAGTAAAGCTCTTGATATTAAAGAGTAACCATGCATCTAAGAGACAGTCAGCCTTAGACGCAGACAGATTGACACAGCATGGTGCAACATTTTTGTCCAGAATCTGGAAATGCCTGCTTGTGAAACTTTGGCAAGACTAAGTCTGCACCATGTGCATCTCCTTGTAAGTTTAATTGTCTGTATACAAGCTATTAGTCTACCTTCAGGAGTTACTTTTCTTAACATTTTCCTCCTCCTTTTGCAGCATTCTGGCTAAATGAATCTCGTTAAGTCAAATAAATGAAAGGCAATCCATGGTAACTTGAGGCTTTTGACCAAGCCTGAAGCCAGAGCTGATATGAATCAGATTAATAAATAGATAAATGAATAAATAGGTAAGTGTTTGGTTCTAAATCAGTACTGCTGTTCCACAGGCTGAATTGCTCAAGGCAGAGGTTGCTTTACTGTAGACCACAGCTCTCCAAAGCTAACGTGTTGATCTGCCATCATTGCACCGTAGTACAGACCTCCTTCTCTTATATTCCTCATTAATTCATTCACTGTAGTAAAAAATGGAGCTATGTTTGATGAAAAATGGATGTAAAAAACCTACCTAGTAAAAAATTGCACTAAGAAACAGTGGTCAATCCCATCGAAACTGTATGACACACCTGCAGTGAAATCAGAGATTTCTTGGAAGAATGTGTACGCTGATTACCTAGTTAGTGGCAATAATCAAAAGAAGGCTATATAGATAAATCAAGACACCTACAAAGAAAAGGCATTAACTGAAAATAGGTACAATACATTTCATGTCTCCTTGCATTTCAGTGCCACAGAACAACCATAGAATCATAGAATCACTCAGATTAGAAAAGACCTTTAAGATCCTCAAGTCCAACCGTAAACCTAGCACTGCCAAGTCCACCACTAAACCATGTCCCGAAGTGCCACATCTACACATCTCTTAAATACCTCCAGGGATGGTGACTCAACCACTTCCCTGGGCAGCCTCTTCCAGTGCTTGATAACCCTTTCAGTGAAGAAATGTTTCCTAATATCCAATCTAAACCTCCCCTGGTGCAACTTGAGGCTGTTTCCTCTCGTCCTATCCTTGTTACTTGGGAGAAGAGACCAACACCCACCTCACTACAACCCCCTTTCAGGTAGTTGTAGAGAGCGATAAGATCTCCTCTGAGCCTCCTTTTCTCCAGGCTAAACAACCCCAGTTCCCTCAGCCACTCCTCATAAGACTTGTGCTCCAGGCCCCTCACCAGCTTCATTGCTCTTCTCTGGACACGCTCCAGCACCTCCATGTCTTTCCTGTAGTGAGGGGCCCAAAACTGAACACAGGACTCGAGGTGCGGCCTCACCAGTGCGGACTACAGGGGAACAATCACCTCCCTGCTCCTGCTGGCCACACTGTTTCTGATACAGGTCACGATGCCGTTGACCTTCTTGGCCACCTGGGCACACTGCTGACTCATATTCAGCCGGCTGTCAACCAGCACCCCCAGGTCCTTTTCTGCCGGGCAGCTTTCCAGCCACTCTTCCCCAAGCCTGTAGCACTGCATGGGGTTGTTGTGACCCAAGTGCAGGACCCGGCACTTGGCCTTGTTGAACCTCATACAGTTGGCCCCGGCCCATCGATCCAGCCTGTCCAGATCCCTCTGTAGAGTCTTCCTACCCTCAAGCAGATCAACACTCCCACCCAACTTGGTGTCATCTGCAAACTTACTGAGAGTGCACTCGATCCCCTCGTCCAGATCATTGATAAAGATATTAAACAGAACTGTCCCCAGTACTGAGCCCTGGGGAACACCACTTGTGACCGGCCACCAACTGGATTTAACTCCATTCACCACCACTCTTTGGTGGTGGCCCAGCCATTTAACCAGTTTTTACCCAGCAAAGAGTACACCCATCCAAGCCATGAGCAGACAGATTCTCCAGGAGAATGCTGTGGGAAATGGTGTCCAAGACTTTACTAAAGTCTAGGTAGACAACATCCACAGCCTTTCCCTCGCCCACTAAGTGGGTCCCCTTGTCATAGAAGGAGATCAGGTTAGTCAAGCAGGACCTGTTGTCCTGTACGTGTCACGTGATGGCATTCAAGATGATCTGCTCCATAACCTTCCCTGGCACTGGGGTGAGATTGACAGGCCTGGAGTTGCCCAGATCCTCCTTCCGGCCCTTCTTGTAAATGGGCATCACATTTGCTAACTTCCAGTCAAGTGGGACCTCCCCGGTTAGCCAGGACTGCTGGTAAATGATTGAAAAGTGGCTTCATGAGCACTTCCACCAGCTTCCTCAGTACCCTTGGGTGGATCCCATCCAGCCCCATAGACTGGTGTGTGTCTAAGTGGTGTAGCAGGAGGCTAACCATTTCCCCTTGGATGATGGGGGCTTCATTCAGCTCCCCGTCCCTGTCTTCCAGCTCAGGGGGCTGGGTACCCTGAGAACAACTGGTCTTACTATTAAAGACTGAGGCAAAGAAGGCATTAAGTACCTGAGCCTCCTCCTCATCATTTATCACTGTGTTTTCCCCTCGCATCCAATAAAGGATAGAGATTCTCCTTCGCCCTCCTTTTGTCGCTAATGTATTTATAAAAACATTTTTCATTCTCTTTTACAGCAGCAGCCAGATTAAGTTCTAGTGGGGCTTTGGCCCTTCTAGTTTCCTCCCTGCATAACCTCATGACAACCTTGTAGTCCTCCCGAGTTGTCTGCCCCTTCTTCCAAAGGTCATAAACTCTCTAAAAAAATTCCTGAGTTCCAACCAAAGCTCTCTGTTCAGCCAGGCCAGTCTTCTTCCCCGCTGGCTCGTCTTTCAGGACATGGGGACAGCCTGCTCCTGCGCCTTTGAGATTTCATTCCTGAAGAATGTCCAGCCTTCCTAGACTCCTTTGCCCTTCAGGACCGCCTCCCAAGGGACTCTGTCAAACAGTCTCCTAAACAGGCCAAAGTCTGCCCTCCAGAAGTCCAAGGTAGCCGTTCTGCTGACTCCCCTCCTTACTTCTCCAAGAATCAAAAACTCGATCATTTCGTGATCGCTACGCCCAAGATGTCCTGCAACCATCACATCACCCACAGGTCCTTCTCTGTTTGAGAACAACAGGTCCAGCGGGGCGCCTTCCCTAGCTGGCTCACTCGCCAGCTGTGTCAGGAAGTTCTCTTCCACACGCTCCGGGAACCTCCTGGACTGTTTGCTCTCTGCTGTATTGTATTTCCAGCAGACATCTGATAAGTTGAAGTCCCCCACGAGAACAAGGGGTAGCGATTGTAAGGCTTCTCCCAGCTGCTTATAGAATATTTCATCTGCCTCTTCATCCTGGTTGGGTGGGCTATAACAGACTCCCACCACGATATCTGTCCTGTTGGCCTTCCCCCTGATTCCTACCCATAAACACTGAACCATTGTCACCATCATTAAGCTCTGGACAATCAAAACCCTCCCTAACATACAGGCCTACCCCACCGCCTCTCCTTCCTTGCTTATCCCTTCTGAGGAGTTTATAGTCATCCATTGCAGCACTCCAGTCATGCGTGGCATCCCACCATGTTTCTGTGATGACAACGATGTCACAGTTTTCCTGCTGCACGATGGCTTCCAGCTCCTCCTGTTTGTTGCCCGTGCTGCGTGCATTGGTGTAGATGCGCTTCAGTTGGGCTATTGATCCCACCACCTTTTTGCGAGGAGAAGCCCTAATTGCTATGTGACCATTCTCAGGCACTCCCGTGGTTTCTAACACATCAATAACCCTTGCGTCTTTGCTGCCGCCTGGATCTGCATCCCCTGCCTCCACTGAGACAGCAGACTGAAGGACCTTGATAGCGCGCTGTCCTTCAAACATTGGCGTGCTGCCCCCAGGCTTATCTCTAGTGGGCCTGGGTTTATCCCCTTCTCCCTTCAATGAATCACTGTGAATAGCATGGTGATGGCTTTTTTAGAAGGCATATCTATCTCCCTGCTAAAAAGGATGAGCATACCACATTATGTCCTGTGTGAGTCTATTCAGATAGTTTACTGTACAGACTATCCATACCACTTGCATGTGTTGTCTACATTATTGTCATCAGGATAGTCCCAAGATATCATGGTCACAATTTTTCTTGGTGTCTGACCTTATTTTGGAGTTTTTAAGTTTTCTTGGATATTTGCTTTGGGCTTGGTTTCATAGAAATCATAGTTTAAATAGGCACAATGTTCATTCTCATCTATCTGTAGGCTACACAAGGCTACACGTAGGCTTCTGTGGACTTACACAGGTGTCACTGCTAGCAGAAATCTGAAAAACATGCAACTGCATCGTTCTGCCATTGCTGTGAGACCTCTTTGAAGACGTGAACTATTTTCTTCTCTATATGTGGACCTGTGCAGTGCAGGAAGGAACTCACCATTGCTGTCAAGTTGCAGTCAAAGTGACCTGGAAGATAGTCTACACCAATACCTTGCGGAGCAACTCACATCTGAGGACACAGTCAAACTTCCACCTGTGAAGGAAGAGACGTGCTGCCTGGTGCTCCCTTCAAATGGAAGCTCCTAAAGAGCTTCAAGATGCTGTGCAGTGCCCTGAAAGCAATCGGACTAGCTGCCTGCCAGTGAGGCATTTCTCCTCAATCTGGAAGATGTTCCCTGTGAGCAACCAGGGCTGGTCCCCTTTCTAGCACTAAGGAAAGACTTTCTTCCCCTCTTTGTGGGCTGAGGTGAGGACACAGAGCCACACAGGCTGCTCTGATGCCCATTTGCTCTGGTGTCTACTGTGTTGGATGCTGTATAACCTCTCATGGTCTGGACCATATCAAAGATGGAAAAAAGAAATGAATCTTACTGCTTTTACAAATATTTTTTTTCCTCATATTGAAATGTTTCTGGAAATAGTTGATCCACACTGTCAAACTTAAGGATTTTTCTCTAAAAAAACTACAGGTGAATAATACTTAAAAGAGCATTTTTATGAACTGAAACACTATGAAATTTATCAAAATGTAGCTATTTTGGAATACTTCACTAAAAACTGGGTTTCCTCACCTGGAAATTTTCTGTGACACTTTTAAAAATCGGTGCAACAAAATCTCCAAAGACATCAGAATAAAATAGATTAGGTTTTAAACAGAAGAAATTCAGGACAACTTTGAAATTTCAGATCAGGGTTTCATTTTTCATCCAGGTCTGCCCTACACTCTTTCCCTCTCGTGAAAACAAGGCAGGATGCAACTGCAGAAAAAGCTTACATTACTGAATCTTCTATTTGGTTTGCCTACACATCATTACCTACACACCATCCATATTACCTAAGGCTTTTTAAATTGCTGCTCCATACTGTGATAATAAGATATATTAAGAACTTTTTTAGTTTAAACATTTTTAAACAAAAAAGCATCGTACCGGTGCGGGTGCCCAGGTTTTGTTAGCGGGGACCTGCCGGGTGGCCTCTGTGAGGAGCGGCCGGGGTTGCCCCGTGCTGGACACAGCCGGTTCCAGCCGGTTCCAGCCGGCTTCAGCCGGCTCCAGCCCGCCCACCCCAGGGCACCGCTCGGCCCCGCAGACAGGGCCGGAGCGCCTCGGGGGAAACGTACTCCAGAAAGGGTAAAATGCTGCATGGCAGAGAAGAGTGAGGAAAAGAGTGCGGAAACAGCCCTGCAGACACCAAAGGGAGAGAAGGAGGAGGGGAGGAGGTGCTCCATGCACTGGAACAGAGATTCCCCTGCAGCCCGTGGAGTGGACTCTGGTGGAGCAGATACCCACACTGCAGCCTGTGAAGACCCCACGCAGAAGCAAGTTTATCCTGAAGGACTGCAGCCCGTGGAAGGACCCACACGGGCAGGGGAGACGCGTGAGGAGGAAGGAGCGCAGAGAGGAGCTGTTGTGGACTGACCACAACCCCCATTCCCATCTTCCTGCACCTCCTCGGGTGGGGGAGGCGGAGGACTCGGGTATGAAGGAGTGAAGTTGAGCCTGGAAAGGAGGCCCCAGGGGGAAGGTGTCGTTTCCATTTGTCTTTGTTTCTCACTATCAAAACCTATTTTTAATTGGCAATAAATTAAATGAATTTTCCCCAAGTTGAGACTGTTTTGCCCATGATGACAACTGGTGAGTGACCCCCCTGTCTTTATTTCAACCCACAAGCTTCTTCACCTTATTTTCTACCCCATTCTGCTGAGGAGGGGGAGTGAGAGAGCAGCTGGGTGGGTGTCTGGCAGGTGGCCAAGGTCAACCCATCACAAGTACTGAAATCAGAAATATGCACTGTTCTAGAAATTAAGTACAGCATCACATCAGATATTTTGTTAATTAAATAAAAAGCACTGCTTTAAGTCATCAATACAAAAATACATCATAGTTGTAGAGGTTTGTAATTATAGCTAAGAATTACAGAAGAGATTAACAGATGAATATTTATCTGGTTTTTATAACAACAATATTTCAAAAAAATTGTTAAATAGCTCAGTGGAAAATACACCGCTCCTTGTTATTTCTGCAGACTGAAAACAGTGAAAGCCTTTCCCTACTTGAGGTTATCTAGCAAGATTTTGATAGCAGCATAGGGAAACGGATTCCAACATTCTGCCTAGACAACTGATTTTGGTATTGGAAGAGGCATGTTTAACCCCTGTAGTACAGCAGCAGCAAGTGAAAGAAGAACACCATGAGCAGAGCAGGTGGGAAATGGGCCATTTTGTGTGAATAAGCAATCTAGTCCAAGCTAACACATAGGGAAATCAAATCAACTCTCCAGACTAAGCCTTAGTTACAGCGATGTAAACTTGGAATAATTTAAACTAATGCCTTAGCAATTCAAAAGATAATCTGCTTCATATAAATGCTAAATCACTAACCCCTCCACCAAACCAGATCTCAGGTTTTACAAGAAGATGATATATAAACATGTTCTTATTAATCTACATGAATCAATGTCATCTTGCTGAAAATAAGGTTCTTTCAGCTCTCCATTCAGATTTATGCTTACTTCTTGGGCAAAGCTTACTTTTTTTTTCCTCACTCAACAGCATATGCTACTCATATCTTATTACCACAATACATCTGTCCAATATCTTTTATTCTTGCAATGTACTAAGTTCTTTTCTTCATTTAATGTTGCCATTACAGTGCAACACCACTTTTTGTTTTATTCTTGTTTTAATAGAGAGAAAAGAAAGCTATAAAAAACTCTCCAGAAGAAGTCTCCAGCTGATGCAAGATTGTTGCAATTCTATTTGTCCAGGTCCCTTTCGATGCATAAAATGTGTGAGGAAAACCAAGTGACTTTTACAGTATGTGTTTTAAAACTTTCCATGAGCATTCTCATTAATATTTTGTCTAACCTGGTTTTGAATGTATGAAGAACAGCTAATAGATTCTCCTGGGTTCTTAGTTTACCCCCTAAGTCCATGAATATGATTTTTAAGAGATGCTTTTCAAAAGTCAGTAAGGGCCAAGGCTGTAGCTTTAGGTGGCAATGTGTTGAGCAGAAAGAACCACGTTTCTGTCTTCTAGGTGGACATGAGGGTACTCTTACATCTGGTTTTGCCTACTAGTAAATATCCCAATGATTTGACTGAAAGGATCTATAACCTTTTGCGAAAAAGCAAATGAGAATCACACAAACATCATTTTGAAACCAACCTACAGAATACTCAGTCAGATGTCTGAATCTATTGATTTTGTGGGTTTAGAGAAGGTTTGGTAGATCCCTACTTCCCTTTACTTGGGCCCACCTTTATTTTATTCCTCTCATATGCTGTACAACTTCTCCGTAAGAGTGTCCTTCATTTGAAGAGAACAGCTGCTAGCACGGTAATCACAGTGTCCCCTTCTGTGTCAGAAACAGTAGCTAGGAATCCTGTTCTCAATTGTTATTTTTCTGTTCAGGGCACATCACAGCTGCATGAATAAGACCACTTAAATTTAAGCATGAAAACATTAATTTAAAATGTTTTGTTTGGAGAATCTCTATTATTCAATATCCAATACTGTTGTGATCTGTTCACAGATTTCAATGTCTGGAAAAATTTCAAGCACGTCAGCTTTGTCTGAATTCCCTTAGAGCTGGGGTGCAGGTGCCATACCCATGTGACCCGGAGCTATGCTGTTCCCCAGCCTGCAAAATCCGTGGAAATCTCATCTTTCCATAACCAACTGACTACCCCAAATTGGATTCCTAATGGCACACTACCTGGAAATTCAAGTGCAGCCTCTTTTATTTTCAGAGTAACCCATTTGAAGACAGACAGTTAAACTTAGTTGTTACGACCATTTAACATGAGTGAAAATTCTAGAAAGCAAAAAATATATTATTTCACCCTTTGAGGATAGGAAGAAAAACGTTCATATTGTATTCAGAAAACTGGCACTGCTAAAAAAAATAATATAATGGTTGATCTCCTGATATCTAACTGCTAACCAAATTTGGAACTGAAATCAGTAAAATAGAAATAGTGCCATTAAATTAACATTATAGCGATACTCTTTTGAAATACAATTTTAAATATCTGAGTTGATTTCCAGATCTGTGCTATTTGTAGATATAATTTCTCCTCTTTCTTTCTCATGCCCAATGCAGTGGGGCACACATGGTGCTTTTCAGGCTAGCTGGTTTTCTCGGTGCTTCAAAACTAAAATACAAGTAAGCATAGAATGTGTGAAAGAGTTGCACTTCCAAGTACTTCCTTGCGATAGTCTTAAACCAGCTCTCACCAGTGGCAGTATCTTCCATATATTTTCAATTTCAAAACTTTCGTTTTTGGAAGCTAATGCAAATCTGCGTTCTTTATTAGGTCTCTAAGTCTGCCCTTGCTCGACTACTGCTATAATTTTAGGTTTTAAATCTAAAGAAATTGAAAATACGGTTGAAGAAGAGATTTGAAAGTGAGTGCATCAGTGGCCAGGTTCCCTAGGTGCCTTCACTGATTCTTTCACTGGACTTCTTCAGAGTCCCAGCTAATTGACAGAAGAGAATCAATGGAAATGTCTGCCCTTCTGTGAGGATAATTTCTCCTTCCTCAGCATAGATAGAAACATTTATGGACACCATCAGATATAATTTCTATCAGTTTATGTCGATAGTGCTTCCCAAATATATCAAGTGGGCAACTCCTGCACTTTTATCTCAAAGACAGCCTTCTCCTACCTAGTAAAGTATTATCATCCATACTTTACAGAGGAATGACTTGTAAAGAAACTGCATAACCTGTTAACAACCAAAAATGTTTTCAGCACAGTCACATCTCCAGCCTCCACCATGGTGCCTGACAAACTCATCCTGCTCTTTTTTTGTCAGGAATAATGTATATATCCCAGAATTTTTTTCCCCAAATATCCGAGTAATTTATCATTCTATTATCTGCTGTTAATGGCATGAGCATATACCTGAAATAAAAATATCTGAATCAGAGGGATTAATCTAGTAAAAAGCCAGTATGACTGTTTTTTTACTTTTCTGAAAAATCACATATTGGTCCCACAGGGGCCTGGCTTGCAAAAATCGGAATAAACAGTGTCATTGCATGAAACACTGAAGACTGGAGTATTTATGAACTCATTAAATTGCAGCCCTGCGTGAGAGATTGGGGAAGGCTGTTAATTATTCAAGTATAAATTAAGAGTGGAAATTTTAAATTTACTTAGCAGCAGTCTTATTCACTTCAGAATCCCATCACTATACAATGATTATTAGTCCAAAATTCACCTTTTGCTAATTTGGTTACTTAAAATGCAAACGGTTACTGAAAAAGCTTATCTGAGAATTGCGTACCTACATTTAAAAGAGTTAGGACCAGAAGTTGAGTCCATGGCTAGAGCTGCGGTGTCAGGCTTGGGCACTGATTGCACTGCGTCTGCAGCCATGGAGCGAGGCAATGAGCTGAGTGAGGGAAGGCACCAGGCGGTTTTTAGCATCCTCCCTGGCTTTTGTGGCCTGTCCTATCTGGCAGTCTGTCAGAGGAGGAATACACTGCTCTTTCTGCCTCTCTAATCAAAAGTGTGTGTGTGTGTGTGCATACGAACAAATGCCTGCCTCTGCTCACACATAACAGCATTCCTGTATGACACCAGGTACAGGAGACATGAGGTCCTGGGAGAACAAGAGAAATCAGAAGCGAATATCAAGATTAGATTATAATAAATATATATCCGTTCTTGCTTACTGAAGCACAGCTGTATCCATAAACCTCCATGCTCAGATCAGACACTGAGGGGTTTAATACTGAGCAGTAGTGTCTAGACAGCTTTGTCCTATCTGGGAATCATGAGAAAGATACGAAGCAGGCACTCACCACACAACAGGCACGTGAGGGATCCATCAAAGTAGTACTACAACTAGCTTCAAGGGACACCAAACACAAAAGGCTGAGATGACTTACACAATCCCAGGAATGGGAGTTTCCCATGTTAGAAAGCATTTCCCTTTTCCCACAGGGCCTTATCCCAGAGCCCACTAAAACCAAGGGGAAGCTCATATTCACCTAGAGTGTGCACAAACTGTTACTACTACTGCTTTCTTTATAAGGCAACGTTGCATTATAAGACACAATGCTAATATTGATATGAAGAGATGTGCTGGTTTTGGCTGAGATAGAGTTAATTTTCTTCATAACAGCCGGTATGAGGCTGTGTTTTCGATTTGTGTTGGAAACAGTGTTGATAACACAGGGATGTTTCCATTATTGCTGAGCAGTGCTCGCACAGAGCCAAGGGCTTTTCTGCTTCTCAGCCCACCCCACCAGCGAGGAGGCTGGGGGGGCACAAGGAGTTGGGAGGGGACACAGACAGGACAGCTGACCCCAAATGACCCAAGGGATATCCCATACCATATGATGTCATGCTCAGCTTATAAACTAGGGGGAAGAAGGAAATGGGGGGATGTTTGGAGTGATGGCGTTTTGTCTTCCCAAGCCACCGTTAGGCATGATGGAGCCCTGCTTTCCTGGAGATGGCTGAACACCTGCCTGCCGGTGGCAAGTGGTGAATGAATTCCTGGGTTTGCTTTGCTTCCATGTGTGGCTTTTGCATTACCTATTAAACTGTCTTTATCTCAACCCATGAGTTTTCTCACTCTTACTCTTCCGATTCTCTCCCCTATCTCGCCATGGGGGCACTGAGCAAGCGGCTGTGTGGGGCGTAATTGCCAGCTGGGGTTAAAATTCGACTGTCCTTTTTGGCACCCAACGTTGGGCTGCCGTGGTTTAACGCCAGCTGGCAACTAAGCACCACACAGCCACTCGCTCACTCCCCCTCAGGAGGATGGGGTGAAGAGAATTGGAAGGGTAAAAGTGAGAAAACTTGTGGGTTGAGATAACAGTTTAATAACAGTTAACAGTTTACTAGTGTAATAATTGAAATATAATAATAATAATAATAAATTGTAATGAAAAGGAAAATAACAAAAAAAAGAGAGAGAAATAAAACCCAAGAAAGACAAGTGATGCAAATGAAAAACAATTGCTCACCACCAACCAACCAATGCCCAGCCAGTCCCTGAGCAGCGGTCCCTGGCCAACTTTCCCCCTAGTTTATACGCTAAGCATGATGTCGTATGGTCTGGGATATCCCTTGGGTCAGTCGGGGTCAGCTGTCCCAGCTGTGTCCTCTCCCAACTCCTTGTGCCCCCCCAGCCTCCTCGCTGGTGGCTCTGTGCAAGCGCTGCTCAGCAATAACTAAAGCATCCCTGTGTTATCAACACCGTTTTCATCACAAATCCAAAACATAGCCCCATACCAGCTACTATGAAGAATATTAACTCTATCCCAGCACAATATAGTAAGAACCATGAAGCTCTATGAAGGTCTGAACCGCACCAAAATCTATAGGATTTTAGAGCACGGCCATGGAACTGCCTTCCTGTGGAGCCCGTGCAGGAAACCTGAAGAACACCCAGAAGACTGCATGTACTACGTACTATTGCTGACAAGTGTCCTACGCCATCAAACTTGTCTACCACACATTGCATCCAAAAAAATTACATCTAAGTAGGTTTGCTGGTATTGTTAGCTCACCATCCAAAAATTGGAGTTTATCTGTTTCATCACCCTGCTGAACCCATTTTGACAGCTGCAGCGTGAACGCTAAGGACAGGGGTTCACCTTTCCTTCCTGCTATAAAAACAAGGTCTTACTCAGACAGTGCTTAGTTCCATGAAGTCCTCATCCTTCATTTGCTTTATAGGTGCTTCTAGAATGGAAATTTTACTGATAACTGAGCCATCCTATTCTGCAGTAATACTGAAGAGAAATACTGTATCAAAATTGGTTGCAAAAAATCTTGCAGATATTTCTCCCCTCACAACAGGTTATTAATTTGTTATGAATTCAATCTATTTTAGGAATCGAACATTTAGATCGGGTAAACTTATCAAGCTTGTTAATATTTCTTTGACTGTAGGTCTGATTTAAGAGGCTCTTACGGGAAGTTAGTCTTACTCATAGTTCCAGACAGATTGTTTCCTATATCAACCCCAAAAGCCCCAAAGTTATGCTAAGCAACAAGTTATCTGGTGTGCTTTAAAATGGAACTGTGAAATGGTGCATTCAAAGAAAATGGAACTACGCACGCACACAAAAAAAAGAAAATAATTTTTAAAAGGCCTGTTTGGCTTGTCTCTGTGTGTTTCTGAAAAAGCCAGTCTCGTCAAAGCTGTGGTTTGGAGTGTGGCCACAGAAAGAGCCAAGTCAGCACAACTGGGTGCACTTCGGGCAGGGAGTAGGAAGGAACAAGTGTCTGTGGGCAGGATGTGAACCTCTTCAGATGGATCTGTTAAAGGAATAACGAAATGGTGCCACAAATTCAGTTAAAACACGGGGGAGAGAAATGCTTAGATGGCAGTTCAGAGCAATAGCGCAAATTAATTGTCTAATTGTAATCTATAATTTAAGCTTTTACTAAGTCTATCAAAATGTATACAGACTACATATTTATGAGAAAAATACCATTGACTCCATATAATCAATAAAACTGAGAGTCCCTATGAGATTCGGCTACTTAGCCTGCCAATCTTTATGACATTACAGTATTATTCCTCTTGGTTTAAGATGTTTTCTCTTTTCAGCTGCTACTATGCCTGCACAAATGGGAAGAAGCCAAATGATTGCACTGAGGAAACAGTGAGGCTGAATAGATACAAAATGCTGTCAAACACACCGAGTGAACAGAAAAAATATGCCTTTAATTTCTTTTAGTTCTTGCCTATTACTTCTATCAGCAGTTGGGCAGGGGGAAGGAAAATAAATCAGATGCAAGAACTATTGTCCAGATGACAATACCCCACTTAAAGAGCCATTGATAAAATTTATAAGACTAAAAATGCATGAAGAAAACTGGAATTAAAAAACCACCTCTGGAGAAGAAATGTACAGAGTAGCCCCCGAATTCTGTGCCCTCTCCCAGCCACGCAGCTGATGCGAACGGTGAGGGATGTGAGGCCTGGGGGTGTTTAACCCAAGCCTCATCTCTAACAGGAGAGAGCCAGCAGAAAGAAGGGCTTTCTAAGAACAAGCACCTCCTACGAGAAGCCCGATTCCCTCAAAACCAAGAACATCTGAACCGGGCCCACTCCTCAAAGCAGTGCCCAGCTCACTCCTCCCTCCAGCCCCACAGCAAAATTTCTACAGGAGATGAGCTACCTCCGTTTGGGTTTCCTTGTCATCACGTAGAGGAGAAGCCACGGCGAGGGAGTTACCGCGTGTGCTGAATTAACATCTGATCACCAACTCCTGTCTTCCTTTTTGATCCTCTGCATTCAAAGCGCAGGACTCCACCGGAGCCCTGGCAGCAGGGGCACGCTGCTACAGAAAGGCACGCCGCTCCCCGGCTGCGCAGCCGGAGGAGCGCTCCACGCTGGCTCCCCTCAGCCACGCGCTCACCAGCTATGCCATCGTCTGCACGCTGTGTTACGGGAATATTTATCTCGACGTGCCTGGCCTGCCCTTGCCCTTCCTCTCTCCGCGGGTAAAGCACGCGAGGTGCTGGAAGAGCTCTTCCTCTCTGTGAACTGCTGGGAGATTTCTGCCCGCAGGAACAGTACCTGGATCTGACAAGTGAAAAAGCAGCCTGATCTTTTCTGCCCCGTATTATTAAATGGTGGGTTGCCCTTATCATGATCCCAGTTAAGCCAGTAAGTGTTTTGCCATCAGCTTCAGCAGAAGCGTGTTCAAGCCCTAGATACCAAGGATTTGATGATGGCAGGTCACCTAGAAAATGAACTGAAATTTATAAAGGATGTTGTTGCTCTCGTATCAAAAGACAGATAGAGTGGTAAAAAACGGGAGGACAGACAACACATGACTGTTTTCACAACACATTACTATATGTATCAGCTAAAACTTGAACCTGATAACAAAGAATGCCTATCTCAGAAATTGCAGGGAAATGCATGATCCTTAAGTGATTTTCTGCTTTGGATCTCTTTCTCGCTTTCTTTTGATGGGCAATGGTCACCTTTAAATCTTTGACTTTGATACTGCAAGTAATTATTGCTACCACAAACGCTGCAGTAACACTTATTAATTGCACACTGTTTCTCTTTAGATGTTAATGGTGACTATGATGCAGTTTCACTTTCCTTCAGTAAAAGAAATCTATGAACTACTATGTGGTTTTCTCTATATATCACTAAATGCTCTACTGTGCGGGTTGTCTGACAGTAACAGACTTGTTACCCTATTTGTACCTTGGTAATGTACTGCTAAGAGGAATTAATAGCTTGCTAAGCAGAACTACTTTGCTGCTTTCTGTATGCTTTGCTGGCATTCACACTGTCCTGTATGATTTTCAGGCTTTAATATCAATTTTGCAAGCGCATCTGTCAAAGACAATTAAATTATATGACAGATATAATTTGTATTGGACCAATCCACGCAAATCTTTCACCGTTGCAGGTATGAATATTTTATATTACACAATGAGAAACCAAAAGCAATTCAATTTGATTTAGCCATGGGGTCTCCAGTCAAGGATGTGTGCTTTCGTACATACTTCAGCCCTTTGCACTGACCTTGGGCAGAATCTTTGAAGTATATATAAAAAGAAAAAATGTATTGCCTGTGGTATTCCAAGAAAATAAAGCTGGCACTCACAGACCCTGTGCTATTCTAAACTCTTATCAGTGAACAGAACTTCCTTTTAAAATGAGTGTAAAAAGCCAGCTATTTTCCTTACTACTCTAGCATAATTTATTAGGATTTTATTTTTGATAGCAACTAGGAAACATGGAAACGTGGAACCCATATTCTTTCCTCTGTGTGCACACTTAACTCCCTTCATATTCACATCAGAGACATCTATCTGGTCTCATTTATGCTACACTCATGAAACTTGAATGTGCAGAAGTCCAGTTATTCATGATTTCCCCTGATGTATTCCAGCTCAAATTTAAGCCTTTCTCCTCAAAAATAGAACCAAATTATTAACTATATAAACTTACTGCAATGACGAAGCCAAGAGCATAAAATTAAGTATCTAAGAACAAAAATTCCAAGCATATAGATCAAAAAGTTTTCAGAAAAATATGGCTGAGATTTCTAACATATTGGCAATAATAGAATGCAACAAATAATAAGGAAAATTTATGGAGCATAACTAATATGACATAAACTATGTTACAGAGTTGTATGACTCCTGGATATATAATTTAAAAACTTATTAGATAAAGCAAAAGTGGAACATTATATGCTCTGTGCTATGGTCATTCTTCCTTCTCTATATTTGTTAAATTAATTTAAGAATGGTATATACTGTTTTAAACATAATGGATGGAATGCTTTTACTTATATGCCCTTCAGCATGCTTGTTACTCCAATTATGTTGATTATCTTTCCTATTAATTTTAAATTATTTTATTGTTTTTGAAAAGCTGCTGCCAAATCTGCTTTCCTTTAGTGGGAATTTATACGAGAGATGCAAAACTGGTAGAAAATTATTCATGCAATTTTTTTGAAAATAAAATTTCAAAATAGTAGGTGGACTACAAAAAGCAGTGACTACACAATCATTACTTTTTGTTTATTCTCCAAAAGATGCACCCTGCGAACCGCTCAATATTTGAAATTTGATCAGCTAAGCTACATAACAGTTGTATGCCTGAATTACAGAGCATGTAATTTGGCCTCTACATTCAGTATATGCCACTTTCCTTCAGCTTTTGCTTAACATGCATAAATGAAATCTGTGAAATGTCTTAATTTTTCTAGATCACTTTAAAAGGCATTTACAGTGAAATAACTTCCATGAAACATATTAAGCAGATCTAATTATGCAATTATTAGAACAAAATAGCCTTTATTGTGTGGGATTTTTGCAAAAGCAAAGGATAATGTCAGGCAGAGTGCTGCTGTTTAATATGCTCATGTGCTGAAGTACCCTCACCTGCCTTCTAACATTCTAAAATAGCACGTTTCATTCAAAAAAGGATGCCAGTAGTCACCAACTTGGCTAAACACACAGATTTTAAACACCTAGTAAATATTGCTTAACTGTTTTCACGTTTCAGAAGATAGATTTTAAAATGTACCGCACTGGGCACTACATGATCATGTTGATCACTTGTTGCTAAATAAAAAGGATGTAGGCTGTCTCAAATGACAGGGAAACATGACAGATATGGATCCATGAACTAATTATGAGCAAATGCAAGAGCTGATATTAATGCATGCCTGTGAGATAATCACATTGGTACTGCAGAAATCAAACCTTCAAACTTCTCCACAGAAGTGAAAAAGCAACAGTAATTACAACTTGTGAATTGATGACAGCCAGCCTGTATCTTTGTTCTTATTTCATACAGACCTCACTTTTTTTCCTTTTTGGCTTTGTTCCTGCATAAACTTTTAAAGAGCGAGCTATTCTGCTTGAACTTCAGAAACCTATATTGGCAAATATAAATTTATTGATTTTTTTGATAGGCATATCCAAAACTAGAAGGGCTAATACTCATAGGAAAAAAACCAAACCCTCTACTGTTGAAAAGTTTAAGACATGGGAGGGAAGAAAAATATGTACAGAGAATACTTCCCATATCCAAACGTTTCAAGCCATCTGAACACTGTTGACTTGCTGTAAAGTTGCCAATTCTAAAACCAGGATTGAATGAATCTTACTAAAGGAGACCCAGTAACCTAGTGATCCTCCAGACCTCTGCTTAAAGGTGGGTTTCTTTAAAAAATTCTTATATCAAATCTTAACCCTCACCGTACAATTAATGTTAGCTATCCGAAGGAGTACATACTATGTGTGTGATCACAGCACTTTTCTAAAGCTCTTTAAAGAATATTTCTGTTCGATAGCAATTTTGTTAGCAACATTTCTACAATGTAAACGCTCCTATCACTGTGCAGCAAATACGTGGGGTTTTTTGCTCTTATCTCATGTAGTGTACTTGATAAGGGGTACTACTGAATCTTCTGCACGCTGCATTACAAAGAAAACTGTCTTTTTGTAAGGCATTTTCTCTCCACTGCTTTCACATAAAATAAAGGCTCTTGTAACTGGATGTATCTGACTGTATTAATACTCAAATGAAAATTGAAACCATTCTACTTTATCTGAAGTATAAATCCCTGAAAAGATTCTTGCCTTTCCAATTGTGCTCGCTGTAATAAAGGTTAATATTGAACTGAACTTATCGTATTCTAGCATCACATGTTAAGTTCCAAATCTGTGTGTGTGATCTATCTTCTTTTTTACTGTTGAAATTAAAGAATAGGAAAAAATGTTTGCAATATTATTAAAAATAACAGAGCAAAAGCATTTTACTTAAAGACAGTTCAAACCTACTGCTTTCATGAGGAGGAAAAAAAACATGGTGCAAAGTACTGGGGGGAGGGAAGGGAAGAGCATCTGTTGAAAATTAACTACTTCAACGTTAATTAACACATAATTTTCTACCTGATGAGATGGTGTTGTAGAAAGTATAAATTGAAGGCACAAGAGTAAGAAATGAGTCATCTTTGACTTACCGTATCAAAGACTATTGCTGTATTGCAGTCAGCATCCAAACACAGAGCATGAAGCTTCTCACAAATCAGAAAAAATATACAATCAATGAACAAATCAAATGCATTGTAAAAATAAAGGCCAGAGATTAGAATATGTATCCAAGGGTCTGGTTAGTCACAGCTTTGACTAGCCTGCTACAGAGCTCTGCAAAACAAGTATACTGCAGCAGTGTGGCAAGCATAGGATTGCAATGCATGTCCCATATATTCAAGCATAATAGAAAACATGGTCTGGAGCTTATTCCATGTGGAAGTGGGGTTTGTTTTATGCAGGCAGAAAAAAGAGGGTTTTTTTTCCCACATAATAGAATTAGAAATGAAGATTTTTCTTGATTATTGTACACAATAATTCCCCAGGATATCAATTACATAAAGCAGGTGCCTCTGTCTCCTGTTTCCCAGATAAATGCCTGTAATCTCATTTCACAAATGATCCTATTTAGACAGGAGCCACCTATTGTGATGATATCATTTGCTCTAGTATCCATAAATGGGCAACTTCCTACCAAACGTCATGACCACTGACGACACAAATTTTTATAATATTGAGTGGGCAGGGTGGTTGATGGGGTCCCATCAATCTACAGCAGCTTCTGCTGATGTGATAGCATGAACCCTGCATAATCATCTAAAAGGCTGAAAATGAAGAGAAGCATTAAACCTGTCTGGTGGAGCTCATTAAAAAAAACAACATCTAAAACTGGGGAAAAAAAAAAATTCCTAGAGAGGTAGTAAAGAGGTAGTAAAGGCAAATAAAACATAACCACATAGCAGTGGCACCTTTTCAGATACCTTCTGCACTCACAAGGAAACTGGTAGATATGAACAAAATCACTCTCAGTTAAGAATTGTAGTTGTCAGTTTCTTTTTAACAAATAATAAAGACTGTATATCCTCTTTCCTTGCAAATGCAAAATACACATTGACAGCAAAAAGGACCAGTGCTTCAGCGATGCACAAATTAGCCCACTCTTGGAGATTATTTTTAGAATTAGCAACTGCTTGTCACAGTACCTTGGAATATGAACTCTGTAACAAAATATCCTTAGATTGTTTGAAATCTAGTCTGCTAGACTGGTTTGCTTCATGCTCTAGGTACATGGATTTCATTCCCAGATCAGTGTTTTCTTAAGAAAAATCATTCCATTAAATACACATATTTGGGAAATGTTATGATACTCACAGTTACCTGAAATTAGTTTCCATCTGCCTGCTTTAACACATAAGAGATCTGAGAAGAGTTAAAGGTGATACAGGGTTCACTTACTTCCCCACCCTTTCCCCAAGGGACTCGGTTGTGCCTACTGGCTAAAGCAAATTGCTTAAGAACTTTGTATTTAATATTTTTCCAGACAGAAGTTGGTAAGAACTTCAACAGAAGGTCCCCAGTTTCAAAAAAATGACCTGAGGACATTTTTCAACAGGATCTCCACAAATCTTGGTTTACATACTCCTGCTTTGAACAGACTGAGCTGCATCTAAATGACTTCTTAGTAGACAGACGGAAAGCCATAACATTAGGATATATCCACATTAGTGTTTGGACAATGCTCACCAGAACGCCAGTCAAGCTGGGGTTTCGGGGTAGAAAACTTTAAAGCTTAAAAGCACAAAACCCGAAGGTCTTCATATACATTTCCACTGATGTAGTTTCATCACAACAGAGTCTGCTTCTCAAAATCCAGCCCCTTCATTGTGGATGGACTTTGTTATACCTTGCATTTACTCCCTAGTGTCTTTGGGGCAGGGACCACCCTTTACCAAATTTCTGTATTACACCTAGGGAGTGTCCCAAAGGCAAGCCGTGCAAATGTTAATAATAAAAGCAACTCTTTTGGAGTTGACGACTACCACAGTGACTCGCACCACGTCTAGATGGGGTGAAAGCAAAATTTGAGCACAGCATTCATGGCTCCAAGACGCAGCTATGCTGTCAAAGCAGAAAAGTCAATGGGTTTTCTAAAAGCACCCTAAAGAGAACAACTCCTTCCTCACAGATTGAAAACAATGGAGAAAACCATTTCAGAGCACTGAATAGCCATTTAGACGTGAGCAGGTGCTTTCCTTCTCCCTCCCTCCTGTGCTCATCTTCAAGATAACACTAGCTGACCTCCCTGGATATGTTGTCTAGGCAAAAACATAAGCGCAGCTTTGACTCTGGGGATCATAACCCCTTCATTTCAGTACTGGGTGGAAGTAGAAAAGCATATACTCTGTGTGTCCAGATGGCACAAATATTTTCCATGTGTTTCCATGACAAAAGATAAAGATAACACAAGAAACAGTTAGAAAGTGGAAGTATGTGTGAGTGTAACTGAGACTGATGGTCCAGAAGTTTCTCTCTTGGCTAGATAAAAGATGATGAAATGGAAATGAGGAAAAAAAAAAAGGTAGAAAATTGCTAAAGAGGATATTCATCACCGCTCCATCAAATTCAGTCCTGCCTTGGGAAACGCCAAATGTCAGATTTTCTTGGTAATGTACACAGACTTTTAAGGCTGTTCCAGGACGTAGTAGGAAAACATGCATTTTCTTAAAACAATATCTCTTTCAGCATCTGAGCCAAAGGATGTCACCACTCTTCTTTAACCTAGTTTTGAGTTTACCAAGCACACGGTGATGAGCTTAGAGCACAGCTTTCACGTGTACAGGAGGATGTTAAACATGGTCCAGTGGAAGACGCCCTGATGGTTTTGATCTTTGCTTAAAGGCCTCTAGGCTTTATAAGAGATAGTGCTAAAGAGACTGGACCATCATTCCCAAATGATTCCCATTTGTGTAGGGAGATACTGTGAGAAAATGCCCAAACATATTACTGGCTCAGGAATGGCCTGAAGGATTATACTGAAAGGACGAGTCACTCCAGTGAAGGGAAAGCTGTTGTATTCAGTCCAGGGGAGACTGTCATAAGCCAAAACATCTGATGTTAAGCAAGCAAACAGTGGACATCTGACAAAACTGCAGACCATACAACAGAATATTCTACCCCTTTTAATGTATTTGCTTTATATTTGGGATCATAACCCCCCCCCACACCAATATCCTAACAAATAAGTCTAAATGTCCTTAGACTACCTTTGAAATTCCTACCAGTCTTCCTTTTATTGGGCTTATTCTTTCTAGCATACTTGGAAACTAAATCTCTCCAGGCATTAGGGCAAGCCTGTAAATCTGCACATTCCTGGGCAGAAAATAAGCAGACAGGATCTTCTTTAAAATATCTAGACTTTCCACTAATTAGAATTGAAGCCTAAGTCCTAAAACACCAGTGGGTTATTGAAACTCCATTCTGAAAGGTAGGAGGCAGAAAGATGCTACCTTCTAAAACACCTACTGATATTTTGATAGTCTCTTTAAAGTAGAGACGGAAGGAACTGCTTCAGTTAAATGAGCTTGTCTGCTGATTCAAGTAGCAAGAAACCCTGCCATCTCCAGTAAGTGTCACTCTAACTTATATTAATTAGTAGGGAAACACAAAACCAACAAAAAAATATGCTAAAAAAAATTGCAATGCTTTCTTTTTAAACTGCAAACAACCAACTATCAGTACAAATAAAAAGTGAATTATTACATGTCATTCTTTTCCAGAAAGAGAATAGGAAAACAGTTACTGCACATTGTGTGATGCTTCCTTTAATCATGTTACTCAAGTCACCCCTTGTGTATGTCGATTAACGAGGACCACGCGCACTAAGACAGCGAGAAGTCTTATAAGAACCTGCACCTCCACTCATTTCTACAGCAAACAGGAAAATTAAGCAAGGGTCTTGGACAAGGAAATCTTAGTGTGCTATCCTTTCTAATGTTTGCAGCCAGGCTCAAAAACACTAAGGGCTAAAAAGTGCATCCTCTTTCTTTTAGCCAGGTCTACTTGTGTCTAAAATCTCTTGAGGAGCTGAACCTAACTCATAGGACACATTGGACAGATATTACTACAAGATGGATCACATTGCTGTACTTAAGCAAAGATTCTTCCTTAAATCCCTCTAAGATTCATCACTATTGCTTTTCAACAAGACCACGGAAAACTCCAAAGGGGGATTTCAGCCTCATAAGGTGAAATGTAATTTGTCATAATATAATAATGATGATGAAGAATAATCTGCAGGTTTTAATTACTTGTCAAAATACCTATTACCCAACAAAAAGCTAGAAATATCTATTGCCAATATCATACCTAAATAAATTCTTAAGAATAATAATCACAATAAATTATTACTTAATGGCTAAAACAATCAGGAAAAAGCCCTGTTCATAAGCTCATTTCTACACCACCAGCTGCAATGCTGATATCCCAAAGAAAACATGAATGTTCATTTTAATTTCACACTCCATTAGGAATACAGGTGTAAAAAAAAATCTACCAAATAAAAAGTGACATGTTCTGATGGGAAAACACATAATTTTCATTTCCATATCAATATTAAAATAATTGAGAGGAGAAACATTTAAAATTTTTAAGGGGGGCTTTGCTTTGTTTTTCAAAGCCTGGTTAGCCCAATTGTTGATTGATAAGGGACAACCATGGTTTGCATCTAGTGACTCTCCTAAATAAATCACCATTGTTTGGGAGATTGGAAGAAATGGATAAAAAGTTCTGCTTGATGTCATTCTGCCTTTGAAACTGTGCATTTTACTAAGTCATCCTCTTTTCAGTGGAACTCCCACTGCTTTGAAAGGGAGCTGTGTTGAAACATTTATGGCCCAAAAGTTTGTGCAAAACGCTGTTTAATTTAAGCAGCAGCTAAATACTCTCTTCTACCACAGACCTCGATACAGTAGGATGTCTGGTGGAAAGAGCCACAGGTCAGATGGTTGGCAGGCTTCATCCCCACAGACTATAAATCTAATTCTTAGAGCATTTCAGATCAGGATTCTCTATACATAACAGTTATTGTGACAAAACATTCCAATTGACAGACAGGTGATTTATGGAGATAGTTTTTTCACTGAAGATCAAAGCTATAAAACGGTCCTAACATTGACCAGCACAGCTATGGTATGGTCATAAACCTGTGACATGAAAAAAGAGGGTTCTTGCAGGTTAAGAGGTCAGAAATTCTTTATTTTCTGATATTACCAAGGTGGAAGATGCATCTGTGAGCATGATAGCTTTGTGAACAACAATCCCTTGCTCATTTGGAGGCAAGACTGCAAAAACTTCTGGCTACCCTTCAATGCAAGTGTTGAAGAACGGCAATAATAACAACAAAGAGAAGGACAATCCTGAAAGACCATATACGAATAATAACAAAAAAAATATACCATTAATGGCTTCTTTTAAAGACAATGAGATTGCTTCAAAAAGTTCACTTTTTTTCTTTTTAGCAGGATCTCCAGAGGGCTTAATTTAGAGGCTCTTAACAGCCTACCCTTTCTTTCTTCCTTTTCAGAGCTTCCAGTCTTTTCTTTGCAGTTGCATTTTCAGAATCTACCCAAGAACTTGGTATCTTAAAATAATCATTGGAAAAGAAAAACAAAGAGTAAACCTGCTCACCCTGTGGAGATGTGTAAGCTTACAGCAGTTAGGAAGTGTCTGAACTTTGCACTGTTAAATTTTGACAAACTTAACAGAGGCATTATTTTTACCAGACCTACAAATATTTTTCTCAGGTAATGCTGCCTCAGAAACCACTGGTCTGAGAATGTCAGTGCAGACTTTCTGAGCCTTTCTTGTTTTGAGTAAAAATAGTTACCAGCGACTTGTGATAAATGACAAGCTTTTATCTTTCTCTCTGTTTTCTGATCCCATGATGAACACAGTTTTTTCACTTGCAGTCCTGTGTTCCTTGCCTTGACTTCCCCTTCTCCTTCACAATTTTCTAATTTCAAATAGATGAAAAAGTGATGTGAGACAAACTTTTCCTATCTGGTTTTGGATTTTACACATTCCTGGTGTCTTTGAAAGATGACCAATAGACTTTCTAGAAACTACGGAAAAATATAACAAAGAAGAAGGACTTGAAGATGACCAAAGGATGACCAGGTTCTGGCTAAATCTCACATCAAGAAATCTGTTCTCCCTTGACAAGCTGAAGAACCTAGTACATCTTCAAGTAGTACAATCGTATTGGCAATTTGTAAATGTGATCAGTAGCAGCGTTTCAGAGAAAAACACTGGGACAGGACTACAGGCTTATGACATGCTCAAGTCAGCTGTCTGTAAGGGGGAAAAACGTCCATTTTCTCTGAAGCTAGACCCTCCATCTTCACATTTGACTTCAGTGACCATGAATGACAATAATGAAATGTGAAGATAGCAATGGCAAAGAATGGAATGCCTTGGTTTGAGGTTTCAGGTCTTACATGGATGGCATAAATGCTTGCATGTTTGCACAGAGCACTGTGAATAACCAAGAATAGCTTGCTCTTACGTGTTAGGGAATTCAAACACAGGCAAAATGTCCTTTATACACATGTGAGATCTGTACTGCAAAAAACTTGCTACTGTTTATGCTCAGTCACAGGTACTAATATTAATAAGATATTGGTAAGTACTGAAACTACCAGGATCAAGCTTCTGGTTGAGCCTTACCCAGTCAGACAGTTTGAAGTCAAAAATACCCCAACTAAATTGTTATGTCTGAATTCCTGGAAATTACAGTCAATAGGATTTCCTCTCCTTCCCTCTGCATTGAGTTTAATTACTTTTATGTCTTAAAAAAACAAAGCAAAAGAATTGGGAAAAGGAATTCTTCACTTATAATACACTTATAATACACTGAACTTCTGCTTGAAGAGGAAAGAAGGATCTGAGGTTTTCGCCCACGGATAGGAAGACTATGACTTTGTGATTTGGCTTTGTGTAAGAAACCAAGGAGAAAGCATCAGGGAAAAGCAAAAGCAGATAAACAAGATTTTGGGGAAGGGGGGAGAGACGTGTGTCAGCAGCTGCAGACAGCTCGAAGGCTTTCTCTGGGGCTGGTGAGCCCAAAGGAGGTACCTCACACATGTGAGGCTCCAAGTGGAAGCACTGTCTCCAAGTCACAGCCAGGAGTTAACATTTCTTGGCTATTTGCTAATAATAACAATGTAATCTTGATTGTTTGGTGTGTAAACAAAATTCTGCTTCACATAATCTATGCTTTGTACCTCCAGTATGCAAATACGACTACTACATAAGCTCAATATTAAATGTGTGCTGCGCTGCAACAGCTGGAGTACTGGAGTTTGGACCTTTTCAAGTCAAAATGTGTTGTGGGGTTTGACATCATGTTCAGGTCCTTGTTCTGGCTGATACACAGTGATCCGAGATGACAAACTTTGTTCTGAAGGTGAAACAAAGTCAAGTTCTGTAACCTCCAATGTTGCCATGAGACAAAACAGTCATCTTCTGGCCATATCTCATCATAGGCACTGGCACTAATCCATTTCTAGGCATCACAGCTCATAAACTCAGAACTATTATGGACTCGATAAAGTCAATCAATACATTAGTTAAGTGAGATGGAATGATTTAGCTCTTAGGGAAAAAAATATAGGGCTCAGTATTTTTCATTGCTGTTTTTGAGCATCTCGGAATAACAAATCTCAAGAAAATTGAGTTCAGACAGACACCCATGCCTTGGCACATTCACTTGAAATAGAATCAGGAAAACAAAGACTTTTTGTTTTGTTTAAATAAATTGAGAGGTCTTCAAAACAAGGACTGCTTCTTACTATCTCTTTTACAAAGCCCTCTTGAAGGGCTTTTCTTCTGAGACCCTACTTCAGACTGAATATGTGCAACAGCTTGACAATATACTGGTTTTATCCCCTACAAATTTGAAAAGTCAAACTTTAAAGTATCAGCATATCACTGGTGAGCTTTTCAAAGGTGGAAAAACCTATAGTATTTCAATGACTTTTCCCCAGTGCCAAATCTGAGCTAGATATAAAAACATGGTACAGTGGCAACGGGAGGAAATGTGGTACACTGGATGCCACAATATGCATTAAAAATACATTTTGATGCAAATTCTCTTCAATCTTAACATGTTAACTTAAAGTTATAAAGGTAAACAGCTGCATGTATTTACACACATCAAAATAATCAATAATGTATGTTGACTTATCACAATCTTTACAAGGCCTATTTTATCAGTGACTCTGCCTTTTTAGAAACTAATTGAATTATATCTAGTGTTTCTGGTTTTGGAGGAAAAAAAATATTCACAACTTGGGATAGGGAAACTGCATTTTTGTAATGAAAGAAATCCCAGAATACTTTAATGAAATTATATACAATACTCAATATTGCAATATTCAATACTCAAATATACAATAATTTCATATAATAGCAGTTAGATCTTCTGCGTCCTCTATCAGCCTACGTTTTCATTTCAGTGAACCTTGCTCCCATCCCAAAAGAAAGTTCCCAAGCTGACATGCACTATGACTTTTAATTCATTTTTTTTAGCTTGAATAAATCCAGAGGCTTCTAGCATAAGCTGTGGCAGTTAAAATGTGCAGTGAAAGGACTGTTTAGCATGACTACTAAAAATAGTGAAGTTAATTCTGACATAGCAAACAAAATAGTAGAAATATTCTTTCAGTAGATTATTTCTATTGTTTCATGTTTCTTGCAGAAAGACAATGTGTGCAAGACTACTCATTAACAGTGATAAGGAAGAAGAAGTAAAATCCTCTAGCAATAGCTCAGAAAAGTATATTACAGTACATCTGTCAACTGGCTCTTCTTTAAGGGTGGCTGAGGGCCAGAGAATGATATGACAAAAATGCGGGTATCACTGATAGATTAAACCCTGCCAGCATGCAAAGGAAAAGCATCAGCAATAACATTAATATTCACAGTGGCAACCTTTGATGCTTTCATAATTTAGATTTGACCTCAGTGAGAAACTTGGCAAAAGACTGTTGTGTTCCTGTGATTCTAGTCTTTTATGAAAGGACAATAACCCCCCTGCATCAACCCTTCATTGTGATTGCCCAATAAAAACCTACAAATGTTTGATAACTAGGATTTTGCGGACTAGAACTGAAGCATACTGGCAAAGCTGATATGTGTAGAAGTCACTATGGTTACTGCCTACACTTGCTTTGCCTCCAATCAAATCTTTCGTTTCCATAAGCATTAAAATTCACCAAATGCACCAAAATTATTCAGACAGAAAAAAAATCTCTTTGGTTTATAAGCCTTTTAGCTGTGTTGCTTTAATATTTTTAAGTTTAGACTCTTAGCTGAGGTGTGTTATTACACATCTGTGTATAAGGACAATTATTGCAGTAGAAGCCTTGCAGTGGAAATGCTTTGTTAGACCCCAGCTTCAGCAGCGTGTGCGGAACAGCTCTCTGCTCTTGGCCAGCGCAAAGTCAAAACCCAGAAAACGCTGTACAGGATGCCAGACGAGAAGCACTAGCTGGGGATTTAGCAAGCCAAATTCAGATGAATGCACTTAGTATTACTGTAAATCTTCCCACTTCTAAGAAAATTAAAAGTTGGCCTTCCCTGATTAGATTCCCTGTTTGTTGTAATAAGAAATAGCCATACGTAAAATTAATTGGGGGGGGGGGGGTTGCTTTATCTTACAGTAGCAGCATGATTCTTCCTTTCAGTATTCTTACATAAGTGTCAAACTGGCTAGACCTTATAGCATTTCCTGAATTCACTGTCATTTGATATCCCATAAAACTGTTCTTTAACTGTGTCCAGTGGCTGTGTCCTTAACAGTCACTAAAAAAACATTTCTTACTTTTATTCTTTTACTTCTACTTAAGTTCCTCCCAGCGTGCCTGGTGATTTTGCTACCTGCTATTGCCTGTTATTTTCAAAACGCACCTGAACCACCACTACCACTCCTCCTGTATCTGAGTAACCTATTCTTCCTCTCTTCACCTCAGTACCTCCTTACAGCTAATTGCCTTTAGTCACCAGGTGACATCTCTGACAAAGGTAGATTGATGCACTCTATCAGCTCCGCTATTTCCCTTCCTTTTCCCTGTATCTGATTTTGCTGATGATCCCTTTAGGTGAAAGTTCTTAATATTATTCTTCATACCTTCAATGAGGTCCTTTGAGAAGGTTTCACTGAGAACCTTTTCCCCCTTTTTTGGGAAGGCCAGAGTGCTCACTGGGAACAGGACATGCAGGTAGAATACTTGAAACCTTCAGCAGGAATTACACTGAACTATAGCTGTAGTTTATAAAGCAGCAATGCCATCAGAGGCTTATTCCTGCCTCTGAGGCAAGATACGTAGTCCCCTCAAGACCCAATTGAACATAATCTCTTCTAGCATTGCCAGTCCCAAGTACTCAAACACCACCCCCGGAAGTCACAAACGGAGCTTTCCCAAAACCATAAATGCCTTCTTAAAAGATAGATATGCAAATTTCACTTGATATTGACTTTTTAGTTAGTAGGGTATATTCAGATCAAGGACAAACATGTCACAAGGTAACTACTTTATGTCTTCAGCAGAAGTCATCAACATCTATGTAAGTCATAGAAAGTAGTATGAATAGTATTGAACAATTCTCTGCTCAAAACTTTTCAATATAAATGAGAATGTGAAAAAGATTTTCCTTCTGATGAAGCCTTACTAAATGCACGTGTGTCCAGGTTTCAGCAAAAATAGAATAGCAGTTTAGTGGGAGCTTATAAAAGCTGGGTAGGAGTGGAAGGAGAGTACACCAAAAGGCTGATATTTATTGGTAGAGCACTACTCCGACTTTTAAGCTGTTTTCTGTTACTCTTGCCTACTTACTTGTGCTCCTGTCTTCTTTCCTGGGAAACATGCCAAAAAAATAAAGTGACCTCTGTATACTAACTATTAAGTATGTCACATCACGCTACTTAAAATATGTTACAAGTTGGTTGGCACAGAAACACATTTTCTTCTGTTGGGAACACATATACCCAGTACAATGAAAATTCACTGCCCCAGCTTCTTGGGAACCAAGCAGTCAGCCCTAAATATGGCTTCATATAGGGGTTCAGCTGGAGCATTACAAGATATGGCAGAGTATATTAAACCATAAACAAGATTATTTATAATAGGACAATATTTAAGACAAATACAGACCTTGTTCAGGTTAAATTAATCCAAATTAGGAATCAAATGACCTGTAAAGCTATGAATTATGCTTTAGAAATCATTCCAAGTAAAGCTACAAGCACAAATATAGTGCAGATTCACAATCATAGCAATTGACTACATAGTATAAAGAAAAAACAGCTATAAAAAAGTCATTTTCATATAGAACACAGCTGGCAGATAGATTTAAGGAGACAATGAAGACATTGAGGAAGCAGCAACTTCTGTGGGCCTGGAAGATGCTGAGACAAAGTGAGCTGCAAGGGGTGAACAAGAAGAGGGAGTAGGGAAAGCCTGTGAGAAAATAGCCAGGGATGGAAGCAGGGAGAAAAGTCTTTGCTATAAACAGGGAAACCTGCCCTGCAGCCTATTCTACCATACCAACATCTGTAAGACAGGCAGAGGAGAGTTTGTAATTGTTATCCACTGCCATGCCTGAGCCAGGCATCTGCTGGCTGCAGGGCTCTGCCGACCACTCTTCCAGGAGAAGGATTTCATCTTTAGGCTTTATGCTCGTAGTCAATTCTGTTGTAACACAAGTGGACAGCTCCATCTAGAGGGCAAATATTCCCTCAGCTGTTAAAATGGCATAATTGAGACTCTAATGTCTTTTATTTACCCACAGGTCAGCACGTACTCAAAATAGCACTCCAAGCCGCTGTCCCCTTGGCAGGGATTTCCAGCGGGATGGAGCAAGCGTCAGCCACCTCCCCTTCTGCAAAGTCTGAGCAGCTGAAAAGAAATGCAAGCTTTCTCCGAAACCTACCTCTTTGAATGGTTTCCAACACGAAGCGTGCCAGACCGATTTTGCGGCATCCATAAAATGCCACAGATTGAAGGCCGCTGTAATTCTGGTGAAGAGAATGGGTTCCAGAGGCAAAGGGTTTGCAAACTCCTTACCACTAGTGTCTCGTAAGAAATAGACAGCCAAAGTATTTCCCACTAATATCTTGATAAACCCATCTATATTCAGTAGCAAACAGAGCATCAGTAGTTAATACAAAGTTAAAGAAATGTTTTAAAATGCTGAAAGTATCAAAGAGGATGTTTATAACCCTTTCTATTGCAAAGGCTTTCTCTACTGAACAAAAAACAAGCTACTCTTTTCTATCGACCGATTAACAAGTATCTCCAGCAATATACTAACACTGTTAAGGAGCCTGAGAGTCCCAAATCACACACTTTAAAAATTATACACAAGTCTAACTTCACCCTCTCCATTGCTGGGATGTGGGCTCTGTGCCAAGCTATTCTCACAGAAGAGCTCCTTTTCTGCACTGATCAGGAATAAAAAAAAAAGCCTTTGAGTAGATGTCTCTGAACTCCCTTTTTTCCCAGTCACAGGCCAAAACATGTATTGCAATGTAATTTTAAAAGCTTAACTCCACTGTAGCTTACTGTACTCCTGTAAGGGCTTATTCAAATAGGCAACCACTTATATCAATATTATTCTTCCCATTCACTGTTTTTCAGGCTCACGGAGTATGTATCACCAAATATGCACTTTTTATAAATCAATATATTTAGATTCAGACAAGCTGTGTATCTGAGCAACAGCACAGCAAGGAGAGACTGTTGTCTATGCATTACATTTTCTCAGATTACTCATTTATTATACAATAGTGTTCTAAATTTTACCCATCACTTTCTTCTGGTGTTTGTTAGCAAGGAAGAAAGTTTTGACTCAAACAAGTTTACCTTTTTCAAAATGACACATTCTGCAAGTTAGGTATAAGGAGTTAATGTGAACCAATTCAAGATCAAAACTGCTGAGCTGATTACTGTAAGAAAGACATATTGGGGGGAAAAAAAAGGAATGAATGCTCCTTTCCCTATAAAGTTTAATTGCACAACTGGTTACTCCTTTCTTAACCTATTCTTTTTCTGTGTTTTACTCATTTAATATGTATTTTTGCAATAAGAATACAAAGCTAAATAAACAGAAGCAGAGGCAGAAAATTTTACAGTTCTAGGTTTGGGGTTTTTTTAATGGGCGTGTATTTCCTGAAGCATTGTTTTGTATAAGGGATTCATTCCTTAAAACAAAACTAGTAAACTACACAGTCATTTCTTCTCCAACTTCTTCCTACTTTAGGAATTCAGATCCAGTTCACTGTTATTCAAAACAAAATTAGTTGCAGTGATGAGTCATATTTTTATGGTAGCAAAGAATATAAGATGCATATCTATTTATGTAGCACACGTATAATAGCACATTTAAAGTTTTTTAAGGTCTCTTCTAACAGAAGTGCAAGAGCATGGATGAAGAGCAAGCTCAACAGTGGCAAAGAAAGAGCCCAGTGGACTCTCATGCGTGTTTGCAAATACATACACATGTTACTCAATGGCACTGAATCTGTATAAACACCCAGAGTTGAGTATCAATCAAATGAAAACACTGGAGCTGACCTCCAAATGGCTCTACTGATTGGCAATCACTTATGCTCAAAGACATTCCCACCTTGCAAGCTCAGCTTCATCCCTTGGCTTCAGACCCAGAACAGACCAGTCCTCGAGCAAGTCCTGCTGCTTTGCAGTGTCTGGCTTTGCAGTGTCCTGCACTGATTTAAATCAGTGTCTCAAAAACCAGTGGGCCAGGAGGCCACAGAAGTGGCACCATTAGTGTACCTCTGAAACATAGCCCACAGTCCCAGTCTTTACATGAGTGGTCCAAAACTGAAGAAGATACAGGTGAGAGATGGACAACAGACTTTCATTATTTCAATAAGTTTTTGGATGGAGTGTCTCTATGAAAACCTGAATCAATCTAATTGGATAAAAGAGAAGAACAGCTTAGGTCAAGGTACAGTGCTCAGAAATGTGAATGAAGTACGGAGGACAAGGTAGCATGGTCAGAAAGATGGAGAAGATGGTCTGTTATGGTATATATCTAAAGAAGTGGTATAGTGTAGAGATAATTTACAAAAATTTAACATAGCCCCCTCTATGTGTCAGGAACACAGATGACACACAAAATCCTACCCTTCCTTTGATACTGGGAATGGTTTATCCCTTTCTTGCTCTACCTGAAAATGGTAGAATATATGAACAGTGACTTCCGGAGACTGAACTACAGAAGTATCCACGAGTGTAATCCCAAAACTTCAAATGTTGAAATCGGAACAAGACTGAGACTATTTCAGTCATGGTAGATCAATGTTCTTGGTCTAAATTAGTCAGCTGCCTGTTATGCAAGATCATCCTCCCTGCTAGTCATTCTCACAGGGTATTTACAGAACACTATATGGGAATGGTGAGAATCTGAGTGAAGGTACTACCAGGAGGAGGCTACTTAAAAAAGAATATACTGCATGCATTTTCAGGCAGACATTTAAGTAGACATTTCTATGAAGTATTTGCTTTTTCACATTCCATTATATATGCATGCATACATACATAAATACATACATGCACACACCATGTTTGCATGTCATTGCAGGTAACGTGGGAACGAAGGAATACATAAATATGTTTAAAAAAATCTTTCTAGGGCATGAAATATTTCTGTTACTTCTGGATAGCACAGGCTTATTTGAAAATAGCTTTCAAAATGCAGCCTTTGGAGAAAAGTATTTCACAAATCAAACTGATTCTCTCAAAGCTTATTTTGCCATGATAACATTTACTGGAGTAGGAGGAAGAGGGAAGAGAGAAATCAGGGAAATTTGTTTTTATATCATTCCAGGGGATTCAAATCTTTCCTTTTCTGGATGTTTGATTCAATGTCCTGAACAAGTTGTAAACCATCTTGTTAAAAAGATCACAACCAAATGCACACAAGACACTTTAGCACAATGATCTGTTGCTCTTCTACTCCCTTTCTACCTTGCACTCTCATTTCCTCACCCTAGCTGGCTTGGGGTTGAGATATAGTTTCATCTGTACAGGATAATTCCTGCCTGCTTAACTCATGCTAGAAGACACTGTTTTGGAAAAAACATAACAAGTGAACATAAGGTGGACTAGCTCAAAAATCCCCTCCGAATAGCCTTTTGCTGCTTGCATCATATGACAGCATCGCTCTGTGTGCAGAGTTATCTCAATTACTGTTCTATCAATACACTCATAAAGAAGCCAGGGAAGAGAAGTCAAGTAACGTTCCAATTTGTCATCATTATTTTTACTGAATGTTTTCATTTTTATTTCTTAATAGGTATAGTACATGAATTAAAAGAAGTTTGGTTCATTTTATTTATACAGAATACAATCTGATGTGCATTGATTCAGGGTCCATCTTATTTGCTAAGGCACGGGATAGGGAACTGGGATAGTTGAACCAAGCCAAGAGTTAGGATACTTTTGTTTGATAAATAGCATTTTTCAATAACACTTGACCAAAAATACAGGAGTTTCGGCAAAGCCCGCCAAACTCCAAATGGACTGTCTGATGATTTGGCACAACTTGAGATAACGCTGATAGCAAGTACAGCCAAATTAGTACTTGCATTCAGTTAAAATGAAATGGACTATAATATAAATAGATCAAAATTGGGCCCAGATCCTGCAATTCACTATGCAGGCAGACTGTCAAGTGCAGAATCAGCACTTTGGTGAGCAGAAATCTAATGAGGAAAAGCTCTAAAAAACCGAAAAGGATTGCTAGAAGAAAAAGTATTGAAATGCTGCACATAAATAGAAATATTTGCTAAATACCACAGACATTAATAAACAATTTAAGAGCAATTACTTCCAGCCTATAAATGACTCTCTTAAGGTAGTGAAAGGAATTTCATGCAACAATGTGTCAAGCCAGTTTGGAAAAAGCCTAAAATGAGCCTGACGACTATGCTTATCCACAGCAAAGCAAGTGTTTTAATAAGTATTAACCAGTCCAAGAAGCGGTGCATTTCCTGAGAACAAACCAAGTGACAGAGATTTTGGAAGAAGACTAAAGATGAGAGAAAAGGAGCGAAAGGTTAAACATACAAATCCCAGAAAGAAAGGAGTCTTTAAATGCTGGGCTTTTTTGAGAATTGCAGCCTACAATGCAGTTCCTCTGCTTCATGTTTGCTCTGAATTAAAAAAAAAAAAAAAAAAAAGCAGTTTGGTATTCTTAAAGAACCAGTTTTATAGAGAAATCTATTTACATTAACACGATAGATTGCATCATGTTATATAAATAAAAGCTTATACTGTGACACAAGGATCTGCTAGGAAAGTCAGAAATTTGACAGAAAGAGATGCTGTGAAAAATCTGCAAACCTGAACACCAAGGAGAAAAATGAAACAAAGAAAACAGAACAGGTTTCTAGACATTTTACAGAGAAAAATATGTACAAATAATAAAAGGAACAACAACAACAACAACGAAAAGCCTTACCATGATGTTTGCACAACTGTGTGTCTGTAGCCCATGCTATAAATGTGGATACCTTCTATTCCCATCATCTCAGCCCCTCTAGTGGCCAGTACCTGAAGATCTTGCCTTCAGGAGGGACAAGATCTATCAGTATGTACCATTTGCTGCTGCTCCTGTATCTTGTCAGAGATTTTTTTCTTAATCGTGTAATTTTTTCTGGAGATATAACTTGTCACCTTTTATTAGCATTTTTGTCAGTGCTGCTGCTACGTGCATACATTTAATTGCTAAGCAACAAAGAGTAAGCTCTGCACAGCACATTCAATTACTGCATTCCCTGTGCCATGCATTGTTACTAGTGCACTTACATAATATGAAACACAAAAAATGGTAAAAATATTTATTTCTGTTTCCATAGCGTCTAGAAGCCACAATCTGGAATCAGGCTCCATCATGCTAGCCACCAGGCACAGAGCTAACAACCAAAGATGAGCACAAGTGAACCGATGCGAAGTAAAGAAAAGTTACAAGTAGAGCTGAGTTTCAGCATTTGCATAGATGAATAGGCTGAATTTAAGGCTCAGAGGTGACTACCTACAGCTGGACAGTCATGACTTTCAGACATCAGGGAACTATCCCTGTGGCTAAAATTCCTCAAATACTTGAGGCATTTGTAAGCGTGGTGGCCTCAAGGCATGAAAAAATAACACCTTGCAAAAGCTTATCAGTTTGGAAGAAGAAATACATCTGCACTGTATCAAGAAATAACCTCTCTTCCCTTTTCTCTTTCAGGTATAGAAAAACCAGGGCAGGCAGTATTTTGTCACTGCAAATTACACTTTACTGTCTACTTTTCCTATCCAAATGTACGTTTGCCCCTGTAATTGAAGGGTACTGCCTCCGAAAGATCTGAGCTTGGCGCGAACATGGATTATTTGAGTTCACCATAAAACAGACTGCAATTTTATCTTTCATTTATGGAAGAACTTATATGTTTACCAGAGAGTTCTCTTTACTCCTGAAATGTAAAAGGACAATGATCCATACATGCTCTTGGCATGATTACTAGCCATTATAGCCATCACAGTCAGCACTGCATTTCTAAATAGTGCCTTATCTGCAATATTCAGCAGGAAGAGCAACTTGGAAAATGAAGCCATTACTGTGTAGGTGTACAAAGTTGCACAACCACATACAACTATTTTTATTTCTGCAGTTAGATGTAGGCATTGGTCCTGACTCTCGCTGTGTCCCTTTGACATCTCCCAAGTAGCCCAAATGGGATGAAAGCTGGCTACAAAGAACCTATTGGGAAGACCTGGTAGGATCCCCCCAAACTTTATTTCAGGATACTATATATCAATAATTATAGCAGGTATACTTTAAGACAGGCATCTGGTCTATTACTCCCAAGGATCAAGAGGAGTGCTAGGAAAATAGGCAGTTGCTATTAAATCACGGACAGTCATGTACACAGTTCTGCCAAACAGCACCCACATTTCCTCTGGGTTCCAACATTTTTACATAGAAAGAAACTGAACTTCTCTAATAGCTAATGAGGCACTGAGACAAGGGCTGTGGTTGTGTTCTGGGTATACCATCCTTTATACTCCCATGGGAAGACCAAACAGCATTCTTCTAAATGAACCGCAGCAGGAGCCCACAAAGAACATTATCAAATTCCTAAACTAATTAATTAAAGCAGTACTTAATCATACAAAGTGCTTCTGCATTAAGCTACTCAAAACATTAATTACTTAACCCCTAAAATATCTTTGTGACTATATTCTTTCTATTGTTATTTCATAAGAGGGGAGATGGATGCTTGGAGAGGCCATATATTTCCAAGAACTATAGAGTAAAATACTGTAGCCTCTTGATCCAAAACAGATGCCCAGGAACCAGTTGCCAATTGGGAGACCCCCCTTCCGCCTCCTGGCTGACTTGGGATGGATTCAGTACAGAACTGAGACAGAGATTTGTGAGAGAAATACAGAAAATAATGACAGGCTTTCCAGCTACTAGAAGGAGCTCAGTGATTTTCTTATGATCCAGAGTCCTACAGCTCCTTGGACTAAGGGTTCCACAAAAGGTAGCACAGAAAACAAGTCTCGTGCCACTGGCTTATAAGATAGAAACTTTGAAAACCCACTGAATGATATAAATTAATGACACATGATATTATATGTTGTGTGCTGATAACAGCAAAAACTTAATCTTTTTCCTACCATTTAACTTCCTAGCATTCAAAAACTACTAAATTAATAGGTATGCTTCTACGTTTCATAACACATAGCTAATTTCTGAATTCTCACATTGAACATTAATGGCTTCTCCTGCTTAGCTCAAGACAGCAGAATAACCTTGTTTGATGGGATTTTCCCTAAGGATTGCTCTAAACACCAAACGCGCTGCTGGGGGTCCGCAGCGGCAATGCAAGAGCTCAGGGCTCATGGGATTCGGGAAGGGAACTTTCTTCGCTCCCTATAAAGCCCCGTTACAGAGCATGCCTACTTACAACGATAATGAAAGGGAAACTAAGCCTACTCTTTCCAGACTCTTAGCCCTCTTTTGGATAAAAGAGCACTGACAGCAGCAGCAGCCTTCACTCAAACTTCCCACATCATCGCGTTAACGGAGCCACCCTTCTAAATGAAGTGGCAAGACAAGCCTTACTGGGCTCAGAAAATGATCTTTTTCTGAAAATAATAAAATTGAATAGATTTCTCTCTATTACAATGGCATTTTTCAGGGACTGGATTCATCTTACATAGACCACCAGCAATAAGACAATTTTCAGCCAGTACTAAGCTAAATATATATATATATATTTTTCTAACTCAAAACAACTTCAAAGATGCATCACAGAAGACTGAGTCCAAGCCAAATTAGAACTGTGGATTAAAAAGACATTTTCAAAAGGGGCGTGTGTGTAAAATGCTCAGAGAAATTTCTCAGTTCAGGAAACAAAACTTGCATTTTGCTTGCTTTTTCCTTTTCAGACAGATCATTCAAAGGAAGCCAAAACCACACATTCACTGAGAACATGCATATGGAGCACCCAATGGGGTTCTTCCTCAACTGCAGTGCTTTAGGCATACTTAACATCAACAGCTTCCATGTTTTTTCCTGAACTATTATTTTCACTTTTTCTATATCCACCATTTTTGTGAGGTATGTCTTTAAACCAACCTGTTAATATGTAATTAGAGTGCCATTTTTTGTCACACCACTGTAAGGAGAGAATTTTATCCTTTATCCAGTCTGGAAGTACTCACAGGGCAGACGGCAACTGAATAAGGAGCTGAACAATAGCTGTGAATTTTATTGTTGTAATATTATTAATTTAAGCCTTCTGTAAAACAGTTTGTTAGGAATGGGCATGAGGGAGCAGAACATTATAGGAATTTCTGTAATTTAGTACCTCAGAGTGACGAACAGTAGAGCACATCTTAAAGTACTTGTCTCCAAATCAATGCTTCCTTGCTTGTAAGGTAGAGGCAGGGAATGTTTTGTTCACAATATTTCAGAAATAGCTAAAAGCAGCTCAAATGACAAAACTTTTAGAATATGTACTTTACTTAAGCTTTGAACTTGCTAGAATCTGTAGGATTTACACATTACAGAAAAAGGGATCTTCAGCTCCTCAAATAGTGAGGTGTAGTCAATCTCTATTATATTCTAAACTTTGCAGTCATTATAGTACATGAAAAGATCTCTTTCTCAATCCCAAACATTTCAGTCAGGTGAAAGTGGGTTAGGGGGTGAGGGAACATCCCACACAGTCTGCATCAATTGTATGGGGGTGAGGGGGTACCAGTAAAATTCCAGGAATAATTCAAATCTTAGAGTAATATATCTCTGCACAGAGGCAACAAATATTTGATGAAACCTTATCATTCTGTAGAAAGTGCTTTGTGACGTATGTCAGTGAAAAAGGTCTTCGCTGGTTTCATTTGCTCATGACAACAAGAACAAAACACCAAAGCCGACAAATACAAATTTTAAGTGGTCTTTATTAAGACATATGTATTTGTATATCCAGGACAAAAGTGAAAGGCTCTCATCTACATTTCCCAGAGGAAAAAGAAAGGAAGAGGTAGGAGTTAAGACTGCTTCAAACATAGAACCCTACTCTCCGTAGCTGTCGCCATCTACCAGCTTTTATGCCCCTGCCACTAGTTGCATGACACTTGGTAAGTTTGCTTATGTCTTGATTTAGTCCAAATTAGTTCTGCCGGGGATAAAAGACAGGAGACCTGTTGGGGAAAAGAAACCCAGTAATTAGAAACTTTCAGACACTGAAGATCAGACTGATTTTCTTCAGAAAGAATACTCACAAGGCTGAAGAAAGCCTAAAATAATGAAGGTATTGGATGAGGTGCACTTTGCATTCTTGGCTATTATAAAAGCAGGAACAGTTTTTTACTGTATGTTCTAAGGTGAAGAAGAAAACTGTGATGTTCTGCTGGCATGTAAGAAGTGTATCTGAAGTAGTGTCGTATTATGTACAATATAAAATTAAGTACAGCAGAATTATGCAGTATGCTGTCCCTCACCAGCACTGATAAACATCAAGTGTTTTCACAAACAGAACAGTAGCATCCATTATGTTGTCTCAGAATACGTATGCTTCATAATTAACATTATTAGAAGAGGAAAACTCTGTTCTGTAAAAGCAGTGCTGTTAAGTGACATTCATAATACCTACCGTGCAGTCCATTAACCTCAGCAATTTTAAGTAGCATCATAGTCATCCATGGCATTTCAGATTTCTCACAGCTTCAAATCTGTGGGCAGCTTCACAAGCTTTTTGCAAAGTTTCTCATGACTAGGACATCTGTAAAATTCCCTCCAGACCTTTCTTCTATTCATCTCTTGTTATGTACTCAGTAATTCACATCTCTGAACAAGGATAAAGGTAGGTCCTTAAAACCATGCTCTACTGAACACAATATCTTTTTTTAAAAAACTTATTGGTAATTTTAGGTGCTATAAGATACTAAAAGCATACTGTTTCTTAATCTTACCTTTTTTTCCCATGTCAATGTGAGTTTTCGATGAGCAGCGTTCCCAGTTGAGTCTCAATAGTGAGGAGTCAAAACAATCAGATAGCAATCTTCTGGCTTTTACCAACTAATCCACCGTTTAACATAGGTGTCTTTAAAGGTTTTAGCAACTTCACTATTTAGGTGAAAAAAAAGTATATATTTTATAGTCATATGAAACAGTGCAACACTGCCTGATGTGTTGCTTAGAGACAACAGCTCAAAGCAGAATCCTAAAATATTCAAGAAATTACAGTATTGTTTGAGTATCAGTGGCTAGTATTTTAATGTTCTGGTTTCGTATTTTGTAAAAGGGATTTTCAATTCACAAGACAGTACAGGGAATCCACTTCTCTTTAGGTAAATAGCCATTGAAAATTCTCTTTTGGTTTTTAATTTCCACTTAGTTGCTCTCGAGTTTGGCCTCTCTCCCGAGGTTCATTTTGCTGAAAATTTTTGTTATTCAATAACTGTGAAAGGAAGAGTACTAAATACAGCTTCACTGTCACATTTTCTTCTTGGATGTGCACTCAGGAAATACAAAAGGGTAGAAATGGGATGTTAAATTTTGGCATAGTGGTTTTTGTTAATTTCTTTAATCCACACAGGGAAGAAATTGGTGCATCTTTGTTAATTCTGATCTCATGAAACTTATTCTTTTCCTGCAAGGAATTTGTTCAGATTTCATCATCAAAATTGAAGCAGAACTGCTATAACAGTAACACCTTTAAGTTACCTTTCTTACAATGTACTCATAGTCCTGCCTCCTTGGCATAAATACTTTTGTATTTCTGATACATATATGTGAGAAAGGCCTATCTGAAGAAACACAATGATGATGTTAAAGGAATTCAGAGATCAGCACACACAGAAGAGGATGTCATCTCTTCCTCTCTGGCTGGAAGTGCTAAATAATGTTGCACTACATAACTCAATGTAATACAATATGAAAAAAGATATTTAGATCCTCACAGCATGCTAGTGTCTAAGAAAGAAATACAAAATACACTGGATCTTATACCCCAGGGTATACACCCAATTTACATTAGTGCTAGAGAAGAAGAGGCAATACACGCACACTCTCAGAAGTCAAATCCTACCTATCCAACTCGCTATTCACCTTGTGTGACGCAGACTCTAGATATAGAGCCTCCAAATGGCATATGAACGGACAGCTTTAACTGGTCTGGACTATCCATAAAAAGCCCCACATCTGAGCTGATTTAGGGTTTTGAGTCTAAGGGTCAGGCTGCAAATTCCAGAATTTTTAAGGACTACAGGTACTTGTAGTCTCATGAACAGGGAGGAAAAAAGAAAAAAAAAAAACCACAACAGATTTCTGATCCAAATACAACAAGGGAAAGACAGTTGCTTTAGATCTTGGTTGTACTACACAACTAAATTTGCTAAACTAAAAACTGCCTTTCCAGTGGCTCATTTGTATCAAGGTAGTTATAATTTACCAACTCCTAGCGAACGCAAGCAGCAAGCACACCAAATGGCTTAGCGCGCTTCGTTACAATTATGCCACGCCAAACGTATGCTATGCCAGCAAAAAACTCATTTTGGCCTGGCACCTTTCCTACTCCATGCGTTGGCCCTAGTTCGAGCACACTTTTTGAAAGAGCGATGCCGTAAGTCTCCAGGGATTTCTGGAAAAGGGCTCTCGAGAAGCTGCTCGAGCCGCCGTGTCCCCAGCCGTGCGGCAGAGCCGACGGAGCCCGGCAGAAGGCCGGGCAGAGAGCTGCGGCCCCCCGCTCCGCAGCTCCCACGGACGCCTTCGCTCGGCTCCCCCAGCCCACGGGGACGCTCTGCGTCACAACTCCCAACGCAAAACCTTCGTCTGCAAGAGGGTTCTTCTTTGCAAGCAATGGGAGATGATACTCTGACTAGGGGGGGAAGAAAAGCCAGAATGTGGCTTTCGTCTGAGGAATGATGCTGCCGCCAATGTCCCGCGCCCTCAGACAGCTCCAAGTTTGATTTAAATTTGTCCAAATGGGGGGGAGCGAAATTTCATATTTGCTTGACATGCAAGAGATGATACTTCAAATTAAAGACAAATAATATAGAGAGAAACATTTTTTGTACTTTTTAACATATACCAGTGCAGTCTACAAGTCACTTTTTTTTTTTCCAAAGAGAACTGTAAACTAACTAAACACTAAGAATATGTTTGATAAAACAGAGTGTCCAAATTTGTAAGATACACTTTTCTAAAGGTCATTTTCTGTAATGTTACACTGATCTCCACCTGATTAAATTGCCTACTGCTCCGAATTTAATGAGAGACCGAAAATTCTCAGTGGTAATTGGGACAGCCAATTCTTTAAAGAGAGAAAGTTAGTGGTTAGCTGGTTGAAGCACAGAAGAATGCTTATTAGTGTGAAGGTAGAAGTCTTTACTGAGAGAAACAATTAAAGACTATTTTATTTGGAAAACATTGAATTTCTATTTGTGCTACTTCACTGGAGTCCTGGATACAGTATCAATTCCATAACAGGGGCAGGGGGGAGAAAAAAAAAAAATCCAACAACCAGTAAGTCAGCACTGTCTCTCCTGCCTACAATTGTGTACTGTATGGTAAATTTAATACATTCACATTTTTCAATATGAAAGATCTGCAAGTGTTGTCAGGAACTCTAAGTGATTTGTGTCTTGCCCTGTTTTTCTTAAAAGTGAAAAGTTTGTTACTCCAAACAAAACCATTCTCAGGAAATCCAAATACACAGAAAGATATAAAGAGAAAGACAGTAATGACTATCTGATTGAACACTACAGAACCACTACATTAGGAAATAATTTCAGCTTAATTACTATAAAGTCCCATAAAGACACTAGGTATTATTTATGCTCTTGCAATAAGATTATCAAAAAGTTTTACTGAGGATTGAAATGGCCCTAAAGTAAACTGCTCTTAAGTATGTGGCTTAGATGTGCATTAGGAACACAATGATAAAGGGAAAGTTCTTACTAAAATGACTGTATTTTTTAAATCATAATCAGATTTTTTTTCCACCTAAAAGATCGAGTCCATTTCAAATGAGTATTATTTAAAGGAAATCCCGTGAACTGTATTATATAAAAGATCAAGCAAGGCAATTGCAATAGGCTTTCTGGATTCATAATCCATGGAATTACTGATATTTTTATGTCTTTAAGCCTGCACCTCCATCTTGACATCCATATTTTACCCTGACTGCAAGATGCATATCGAAAGTCCAGACTGATTTATCTGAAGTTCCAATGTGCCATAAAAGCAAAATTTTAGTATATAAAACAAACAAGCACTTAAAACCCTGTTTTAAAAATATCATTGAAAAATAGTAATTCAGTGGTTCTGAATTAAAGGCAAAAAATAGCATAAGGAAAATTCTGTTTTAGTTCTGTGAAATGACTAGTCCAGCTATCAGGAGCTATGAGTCTGGCATCCTCAGGTCACAGCCAGGAGGACTTTACAAGTGCCCCAGCAGAAAAGTGCTCTTTCAGAAGCTGTATTTGATGTTCCTTGCCCATTCTGTGCCAGGAGCATGTCAAAATACAGATGAACTGTAGTTCAAGACTGGGGTTAAAATCTGTCCTCACACATGTGACCACGGTTTGTTGCTCACTTGAAACACTGAATTGTTTTCTAGTTCCCAGTTTTCTTTTCTTTCAGAGAAGGTATTTTAGAGTCATATCTGGCTGGGTGAAAAGGACAGACATCAACTGCTTATTCATCAGTCAGGTATAAAATGTTTAACAAGGCACTGCGAGAGTGGCAAAATGTGCAAAACGAACAGCAAACTCAAGCTATAAGCAGCAGAAGAGATTGAAGCACGAGTGACCACCAGCACGAACAACCTGGCCTCTCTTCCAAGCAGCCAGGAGAAATGGACTTCAGTACAATGCTATTTCCTTTTTTAAGAGAAAGCAAATGCAGGTTCAGGCAATTCCCACCAGGTCTATTATTATTTACAATGAAGGCAGACATCACTCTCGGTGTCCTGCTCAAGGAGAATAGGGGGAGGGGGAGAGCTCCAACAACTTGCAGCAGAAGAGAGACTTAACTCTTCACAGCACAGTCATTCTTGTGTGCAATGAGAAGGGACTTCATTGCTAATTATGGCTTATTAATGCTATTGCATTATAAGTTATCATAAATAATAAAACAAAAAAACTTTAAAAAATGCTCAGGCACAGCAGTGCCTACAGATTGCCCACAGAAGGGGTTCAGGTTAGAAAGCACATTCTTGTTTTGAAAATCCTCTGGCTTATCTTTCCCCGAAGAGACTGAAATACTTTTGCTTATACCATGAATCAAAATTACCTTCCTCTAATCAAATGATATTAGTCTACCTCCACAGGCTTGGAGCAGATACTGCAGTCCCTGGTAAGAAGTCTTCTCTGCCCTCAGACCAAGCAATTTGTAAGGCTTTTGACTGCAAATGAACAAAGAAGAAACCTTTGCAGACCCCTCTGCTCACAGGAAGGCTACCCTTGCACCAGTTCTTCCCTTGCCCCCAAACCCCTCGTTTCCTGCGACAGGTATGAGGGACACAGCAGAACAAGATGTCTGCGTAGGCGAGACATTCACAGAGTTGGCATAAGCTGCACGGGAACCTTATCCATCAATAATTCAAGTCAACCCTTCAGCTCTTCTAACTTCAGGAAGGGTCACATAGCACTTATTCCCTTGTCAACCTCATGTACCCACAACTGCAGCTCGAGAAGAGGGATGGCACCAGCTCAGGGCTTGTTCTGATGCTTGGAACATGTGCTTCCTTTTTGTTGGAGCGAGGTTATGACGCTACATTAAATATCTCTTTACCTCACCGTATGCCCTTACCAGGTGGGGTTTTTTGGACCTGTTTGAACGTGGCTGTGTAACCACGGCTGAACTCTGTTCTGATGTAGAGGAAGTTTGGAGAGGTTCCTCCTCCCTCCTCCTTAACCATGGGACAGTGAGGAGCACCCATGGCAGAGCTTGCTTTTCCTGTTTGAGTGTGCCCTCACTTTTCAGTCTTTGACAAAAATTAAGAAGCTAACAATGTTTCTTCTCTAATTGAACTTTAAAGCCTATGTTTACCAAATGGTTTGTAATTTGGGGGGGGGGGGGGGGGGGGGGGGGAGAAGAAGAAAAAAGAGAAGGAAGAAAGACTATAAAAGCTAGCTTAAATGCTTGAGCCATAATATTTCTAGGACTATTTCCATATCGCCCACATTCCAGTGGCATTATAAGATCACCATTCAGTGATCAAGTGTGCAAATCACTGCCTAAGAAAAAGAATCCTGGACAGAATACAGAAAGGAGAGAAGCAGGTAAGAGCAAAACAGTTACAATTACTAACTACACGGTGGTTATTATTTCACCTCTAAAGAGAAAGCATATTTTATTATTCACTCTGTCTGAACTCTGTTCTGTAAGCCTGTTTCTTTTATACACTGAAGACTACATTACTGAAGTACTAAATGAATATAAATAACATTTACATTCAACTTGTAGTTCCTGTGTCACAAAGCTTAAGAATGCCAAGTAAATAAATACAAACAAATCTAATTTCACATTTCATGACAGAGAGATTCAGGAATAATAAAGCATAACAATATAATAGTGGAAAGAAAAAAATAAACCCCTGCATCATATTGGGTTTCATTTTATTCTCCGAGAGGTACACATTGCCATTAATTGTGCAGGCTATATACTAAACAAGGACATTTAGTCATGAAATCACTGTCAGTGAATTGATAACTGTCAAGAATCTGTTCATGACAACACTTGTTTCTTCTTGATTCACTTTAACAAAACTGAATATTAATGCACAACAAAAATAGTAGTCTTTGCATGCAAAACTTATGTTTCACTGAAGACACCCCCACTTCCTCCTACCAAACAGCTGTGTACAATAGTATATTCCAAAAAATTTTCTTTAATGCTAGAGCACCAAAGAATGGCTGAGGTAAAAGGAAGTCTTTTTGTCAAATGCCTTGTTTAGTGAAGGCACTTGAATGTATTTTTATTTTATTTACCAATTAAAAAGCTGCTGTCGTGTTACATAACTTATTCCAGGCCAGAATTAATCTACAATAAAGCTATGATCTGAATGAATCTGTAAAGAATTATCGGCACTTTCTACACCATCTATTGGTGAACTAGAAAGAGACAACAAAAGAGGTCTTACTAGGAAAATAAGCATTATGGATAGACATGAAAACCTGTTATTAATCAATTATTCATTTGTGCAAGGGGAGCAGAGACATGTTGAGAAGTACACTTTCGGTCCAAAATAGGAATAGTAAATCTCAAAATAGATATATGAGCCAAGAAAAATAGCTCACAGCATTTATCTTGTGGCTCATTGGTGCACCGAATAAAGTATGTTATATCTTGCTATGTGCAAGGGCATGGTCTGAAACACAAGGCTTTTGATAGTTCTGTTATTGAGAAAACTTACATGATGGTGCTATCTCTTGCGTGGATGTGTTAAGTCCACAAGCTCATGCTAACATCTTGATTTGTTTCAGCCTGTAGGGAGTTTGTGCAAAATTCCAATTCAGGGTAGTTTGAATGCCACAAACGGTGATTCTGGCATGATTTGTTTCAGGACAGCATTTTCATCCAGTGCAAATCACAACTGCTTAGTGATGTACTGAAGAGCTTCCAGGCTGGAAGGACACGCAATGACCAGGTGTGTAGAACCGACACCAGTTTTCCTTTATACTGTAGAGAATTAATGCATGCTGACCAGCTGGTATTCTCACAGGTTTGGTCTATTTTTACTAAGAAATTATTCTTGGCGATCAACAGCTTCCTTTAGATTGTGCACTGGGTCTTGTCTTGACTAACTTCCCTGCCTGTTATGCACTGTCCTGAGTGTGAACATACTGCTTACCCATTTAGCACTGATTTAGGTTTCCAGCAGAGAGCTGAAGAAGCCATTTCCTTACCGAAGGACAATGGAGCTGTGGCTAACACCCCTGAATAAAATGGCATTGCACTGAACTTTAGATCCAAGACAATCATTATTTGTCTGTACAAAACTGAAGAAAGCAAAAAGTGTTCCCAAGGCTTTACTTTGAGGAAGAGGTGGCCGAAAGCAGTGCATTGGCTGCTAAAGCTCCTGCATCATTGAGCAATGACAGAATTAAGGAACTTTTGCTTGGACAACCACAATGAACTCATCATACTTAAGCAAGAGGTCTCCTGATGACCCAAACTTCTCCATTCAATGCAGACAGCAGTTAGGATCTCCTAGCAAGCACTGCCCAAGATGGCACAGAAGTTAGGTCAAGTTGGAGCTTGCACCTGACACTAACATACAGCAGCAGCAAGAGGCAGAGATGAGAAAAGAATAGTGTAGAGGGAATTCATCATGTATTTTTATGGAAAAGAGACAACATGTTCCCTATGGACTGGACACAAACGGGACAGTATGCTCTGTTGTTAGCCAGCAAACAGATAAAGATTGCACAGAATGCAAGACAAAGAAAGAAAGGAGAGCCTGTTGGAGATACTTGTTCATCTGACAATTGCACAGGCAAGTGGAAAACCCAAGACGAGAACTACTCCTAAAATGAAGCTGTGGCTTTCTCCACACAGACTTTCCACATACTGGGGTCACTTCTGTTCAATATCTTTATCAATGATCTGGATGAGGGGATCAAGGGCACCTTCGGTAAGTTGGTCAGGAGTGTTGATCTGCTTGAGGGTAGGAGGGCTCTACAGAGGGATCTGGACAGGCTGGACTGATGGGCCGAGGCCAGTTGTATGAGGTTCAACAAGGCCAAGTGCCGGGTCCTGCACTTGGGTCACAACCACCCCAGGCAGCACTACAGGCTTGGGGAAGAGTGGCTGGAAAGCTGCCCGGCAGAGAAAGACCTGGGGGTGCTGGCTGACAGCCGGCTGAATATGAGCCAGCAGTGTGCCCAGGTGGCCAAGAAGGCCAACGGCATCCTGGCCGGTATCAGAAATAGTGTGGCCAGCAGGAGCAGGGAGGTGATTGCCTCCCTGTACTCGGCACTGGTGAGGCCGCACCTCGAGTCCTGTGTTCAGTTTTGGGCCCCTCACTACAGGAAAGACATGGAGGGGCTGGAGCGTGTCCAGAGAAGAGCAATGAAGCTGGTGAAGGGTCTAGAGCACAAGTCTTATGAGGAGCGGCTGAGGGAACTGGGGCTGTTTAGCCTGGAGAAAAGGAGGCTGAGGGGAGACCTTATCGCTCTCTACAGCTACCTGAAAGGAGGTTGTAGTGAGGTGGGTGTCACTGTCTTCTCCCAAGTAACAAGTGATAGGTCAAGAGGAGACAGCCTCAAGTTGCACCAGGGGAGGTTTAGATTGGATATTACACAAAAATTGTTCACCAAAAGGGTTATCAAGCACTGGAACAGGCTACCCAGGGAAGTGGTTGAGTCACCATCCCTGGAGGTATTTAAGAGATGTGTAGATGTGGCACTTCGGGACATGGTTTAGTGGTGGACTTGGCAGTGCTAGGTTTATGGCTGGACTTGATGATCTTAAAGGTCTTTTCTAATCTGAATGATTCTATGATTCTGTTTTATAAGGGAAGCGCTGCCTGAAATAGTAGGCATGGAAGAGAATTTCTTCTCATTTTGGGACTAAGGTTTGCAAACATGATTGTCAAATATCATAAAAGGGCCCTTTTTTCTTTCAGGAACAGCAGTCAGAATAGATGTTTTAGGTAAAAGAATATAGACTACTGGTGGGAGTGGTGGGAGAAACTGAACTACAGCTAAACATCAGATTCCCAGACACTAAAGTTGATTTAACAACCTGATTTTCAAGAGGCTGAGTTCACTCAGTTATATATAATTTTTCTATGCTTGATGTTCACTTTAACTGAGTATAGCTATGCTAATTATAACCTCACTATACTCTCACTCTCCATGGGGCTCCTACTTTGCATAGGGCCACATTTTAATTAAAGAGAATGTTTTCTTCTGTGCCACTGATACTCATCCAGATCTCCTTGCAGAGGTTTCCTCCAGTCCAACTGTGTACAGATATAACAAATGGGTGCAAAGGGGTAAAGTAGCTGCAGCTCTCGTATGACTGAAAATAAAACTTCAGCCTCTCTTGCTCACAGGCTACCTCCCTTTTTTACTTCAACTTTCAGAGCATTGTGAACACTGGAATTAATAATGTTTGCTGCTTCTGCCTTTCTCTTTTTTCTAGAATCATGCTGTAATAACATTGAGACTTCTCCAGAAGTCTCCACAAAATTCAGATGATGAAAGATACTTGTATTAATTGACAAAACTAAAGTAAGAATAGGAAAATGCCTTCGTCCCCAGACATCAAGATTTCACTGAAAGAAATTTGCATTTGGTATTTTCCTTACATGGGTTGGGCTCTTGGGCATAGATCCAACAGGACAGATTAAAAGTTAATTATTTCCATTCACCTTGTGATATTCAAAATATAAGGTGCTGGCATGAAGAATGTGTATGGGACCTTAACTGGAATAACAATAATAAGCCCTTTGCCTTCTATTCTCAGGTAGCAGGGAAATAATACTAGAGATAACAAGAAAAATATTCTTATGTTAACATTTCGTTGAAAGATTTTCTACATTCAACAGAAATTTGAAAAACTTATTTCCTGTTTGTATCTTAATTCAAAATAATAACCTAATTAAATTTCTGTAAAAGGTAATCTATGTTTCTGTAAACTGCAATCAAGAGAAAACAGTTCATACACTAAAAAGTTAAAATGCTCTAGGCAAATCCCTTCTGCACACAAAGGTCTCTTGCCCTAACTCTATAGTTTTGTATCTCAGGTGAAAAATATTGGTCATAGGTGATCTTGGACGTGTGCTGCAGTATCCTCCACGTCAAAAAGATTGGCACTAAGCTGCTCAATGATCACACAGAAACAGTTCAACTAACCCAGATGTCACTGGCCTAGGTGACATGGTTATCATCTTCCCCCTTGCAGCAAAAATCTATGGGTGGAAAAATTACTGCCTTCTCAGTTCCTTCAAATTGTCTGTCTATATGCAATTTTGCCATTTCCTTAGAAAACATATAGCCCCACTATAAAATGTGTATTTCTGTTTTCATGAAGTTCATTTGGCAGAAGCTCAGGAACAAACTGGCAGAACTGAGAATCTCTGGAGGACACACAACAGTGACCACTGAGGCACGGGACACCCCTGCCTCGGCAGGGCAATAGCAGGATCTAACCCTGCCCTTTCCCAGTCCTGCTAGTCCATCCCCGGCTATCGTCATGGACGCTGCCAGTGCATTACTACTGTCATTCTAACATTTGAGGCAAATTCTTCTATGTGAGAGCAAGCTGTAAGACACTAACTATTTTTCACCAGAATGCAAGATATGGGTGATTCAGCATCCATGCCCTTTTCAAATGCCAAGTTCCCACCAGTTTGAGCAGAGGCGCTATCACTGTGGCGATGTGGCTGATGCCAAGATGGCACTGTGGAGTGTTTGCTGCAAGTGATCAGGTATTAGGAAGAAAGACGAAAGAACTTGAACAACTGCTAAGAACACACAATAACTGGTTGAGCCAAGAAAATGGCCAAAGATCAGTACAGAAAATATGGCATTAACAAAGTTACCAATTAAAAAAGACCTTTAGAATAATATAGCCTCTACTCTCAAACAGAATAAGTCACTGTCAGCTTCATTTGCTTTTTTATTGGAGTAAACGTGAAGACCTCAGATGTGTGTGTGACCACAGTGAAGAAACAAAGAATTCAGGGCATATGTGTATCTTGTTTATATTTTAAGAGTTTTCTTGAGAGACTTGAATGCCCACATATGAGCAATGTCCATTATTATTACGTGTGTATATGATTACCGAGAGGTTGTGACCTTTTCTTCCAGGCACTAAGTTTTGTACACAGATATACAACTTGTCAAACAGCCTTTCTAGTGCAATGTGAGCACCAAGGCAAGAATATATACAAATCAACACAAAATCTGTGTTAAAAAATATACTAAGGCAGTGGAACCTGTGCATACTCTCAGATGAAGAAGAGCTCATATCAAACTGCTGTGAGTGACACAAATATCTAGCTACTGGCCCTGTAAAAACAGAAATCTAAGTTTTGCAACCTGGACAGGAACAAAACACTTCTCCTTTCAGCATTAGTAACATTGTTATTTGGACTTAAATCTGGGAGACATGACATGAGGAGAAAAAACAACTTTTGGAAATGTAGTGAGTAGCTATTGAAAAAATATTAACTCTTTACTTTGCAATAAATCTGTATCGATACCTAACACTGAAGATCTTGGAGTGCTGGAAGCTGGAACCTCACGCAGTATTGCTGAGAGGCAGCTCTGCAGCCCCAACATTTGACCACTCGGTTCTTGTGGCTTCCCAATGGGACTTGCGGCTGTGCAACTGGGAATTAATACAGGTTACAAGAGTGAGTTTTAGTCTGGATTGGTTCTTTGCTCCCCTTCACTACGTGCTCACACAGATGCTTCCACGAGCTTAGTGGTGGGGGAGTGTAGGATCCACCAGCCCAGCTCAGGACTGGCTCTTCCCATGTCAGCATCGACGTAAATCACTCTTGGGGCCCCAGGGCAAGGACAAGCAGCCAAACCCCTCTCACCAGTGCCCTTGTGGAGGCAGCTGCACATATAACTCCGGCAACATGAGCCCAAGTTTGTAGTGCCATCACCAGTAAGTTTGTAGAAACATTAATAAGAGTAATCAGAAGTTCCAGAAGACCTTTGGGAGCTACCACAGTACAAAGAAAAACAATATTTTGATCTCTCTCTTACTTAATTTCTCACTTCTGGATTCTAATATCACTGCTGAAATAGGATAGTATCACAGGCCAGAATTGGTACTATGGGAAATTAATTTATGACTGAACATGAGTAATTCGTGTCCTGCTTTCATCCTCCCACCCAAAAAAGTGGATTGCATCCCCCAGTTGCCCTCCCCTTGCCGCGCTGCCGGCATATGTACAGAGACAGTTCAGGTTTGGCAAGGCTTGGCCCTATTATCCAAGAGGGCAGTTTCTTACTACCTGTAGTACCTCTGCAGTACAGCTCACAGATAATTACTGCCTCATCAGGTTTCCAAAATGTTCTCCATCCATCTTACCCATTCTTTTCACCAGCTATTGTCAGGAGCTTTACATACTTGATAGCGTAATCTTCCTTTGCTTATTATTTGTTTTTATTATTATTGTACCATTATAATCTCATTATAGTCTTTTCTAGTTTCAATTATTGCATTTATTTTTTTCTGAGTCACTGTAATTGCTTTTAGTTTTTAATAATGTTTAAAATTTCCACTCTCTGAAGCACACATTACCATTCCCATTATAAAATCCAGTTAAGAGGTTGTCAACAATCTTGGTTTGCACTAGTCTTGATCTTTTTTGCAATGCATGATACATGGACCCTGCCTTGCCAATGCCTTCAGCCTAGAAAGGTAGATTTGCTTTTAAACAAAAGGCTCATCAGCATATAAGAACTCATAGGAGAACTGGTCTTCATATTTGTATGGAAGAGAAATATTTTATAAAATCCTTAAAGCCCAAGAGCATTATGAACTTATTTTCCAATCCATCCAACTGTGGGAATTACTGATTTTCTACTCTGGGTGTGCTTGGTAAAACTACAATTTTATGACAAGACTCTGAACTTTTCTGAGTGACCATTAAGCTTACAAAACATAATCATATCAACAAAGTGTAATAAAATAACTCCCCTCTGACAGAAAAAAAAGAAGACATTCTCCTAATTTCCCAATTATTTGTCTCAAATGTGAGATTAAGGGTATATCCACCAATCACACCCCACCCCACAAAAAAATGAAGTAAATAAGATCTGAAAATCAATCCTGAAATGTTTTCCTGCACAGGAATCCTGTAACCTATCAGGAACCCACTTAAAATCAGTACAGCTTTACTCGGTTGCATGGATTGCCCCTGAGAAATGTTTGCAGAAGCGTTGATTCAAATTCTAATGATGCAGTTATTTAGTTAACAGAGATAGCTTTGCTATCACATCTGATTAATTTGATTTACATGTTTCTGATTTACCAGGTTTTCCTAGAAATAGAACTAAATGCGACTAAAATCCATTGATATTGTAATATAGGTTTGGTGGTTGTGTTTTTGGTTTGGTTTTTTTTTTTTTTTAAAATAACTTTGGACCTGAATTTATCAACAACTTGGCAACAACCTGAGCCCTTCTTTATCTAGGAACATTACTTGAAGATGTGCACAAGTCCCACTTTAACAATGACAGAATTTTTATATGCAACAGGAAAAATATTGCACCACTCTGCTCAGGAAACACTTCTCAATGTTTTGAGACACATGCCTCAACACTTAATCCCATGCAAGGCGCATTCATCATACACATCATAAGCATGCGATATTTGCGTACTTTTAAAATTTGACTTTGAATTCAGCAGTTAGATGCTTTAGGACACAGCACATGCATTTACTTGTGTGCAAAGCCAGACTAGAAAAGTTTGAGTATTTTGTGATACAGGATCACTGGAAGGGGGGGAAAGATGGCTCTAGTGGATGGATGTACTTCTCAGCAAGGCACAGCTTGACATCCTGATATTCTGTATTGCACTTAACATCCACATTCATTCAGAGCTACTGCTATGAAATTGCTCTTCAGCTTGTTCATCTGCATAACTAATGATCACTTTAGAGACAGAAAGATCCATCCATGATAACTTCAAGATAAAAGTTAAAAGCTCTGAAGTTACAGACAACTGGGAATAAGATAGTAATTTAAGTGCAATTTTCGGGAGAATATGCAGGCTACATTGTACAGGTAACAGGGTGTGATGAAGAAAGCATTTCAGCCTGCTCCTGAAGCCCTTAATTACCAGAAAGCCAACTCATATACAGTTCATTGTTTCACAAAGAGCTGGAAAGGATCATTAAATCATCTAGTTTAGTCTCCATTTCTCCACAGACATCTACATTTTACACAAAAACTCCAGTCAAAGTGGTTGTCTAAATCATAACTTTTAAAGAGGCACACATCGGGTCTATGCAGTGGTCTTATTGGCAGCAGCATCTGCACCTTGGCCACTGAAACACCAACGCCCAAAGCATTTGCAGAAAAATTACGTACAATAAAAATGAAAAAAAAAAATTGTGTAGATGAAATAACAAAGAGAGAAGAAAGGGAATTCAGTATTTTTATAGTGTAGTGCTTACCTCACTACAGTTAATATCTAGTTTTATATTTAGCAAAATTGGCAAACAGCAATTACAGTCTTAAAGGCAATCAGTGCATGCACCCAGCTACGCAAATAAATAAGTTAAGCAGCACAGATGAAGATCTTTAAATTTACCTGAAGTGCATTAGCAAGGTATTTGAATGACAAGTACCCTGCAAATTCCCATAAACTGAAGTCAGAAAGGCTAAGGAGCCTGGTGTTCAAAAGGGTTATCTTTTGGCTAGGTATCATTGTGCATGTCTCACACATATTCTAGAAATATACCTCTGACTCAACAGGCCTGGCCTCTCTGAGCTGAAAGGGTCAACCCAAAATTCCTCATGTATGACAGGTATGAGACAAAACAGATCCAAGCAGGAGCTGTTCGGAGATGAAGAATTTGCCAGGGGAAATGTGCATTCCACCAGCCATTTCCATCACCATCCTCACCATGGCAAAAAATTTGCCTTATATGCAGTCTGTCTTGTTCTGCTTTTCTCAGATAAATTGAAGAACCTTGTATTAGATGATGCTTTCACTCTGGAGTGGGGCTCGTCTGTTCAACCAAAATACACCTCTGTTTCTAAAAAGCCGAAGATCAAGCTCTAAGTCTGACTGTGATGCATTTTACCCAGATCTTAAGGGTTTTTCCTCTTTTCTGCATGCCCATCTGTTTTTCCAAGATCACTTAAAAAAAGGCAAACAAGAAAACTGTAACGTATTAATATCAATTTCAAGAACACTATTTATAATGCTGAAAACCTCTACTTGTTCACTAGTCCTCTATTTAAATACCATATCAGTAAGTTAGCCCTTCAACTCCCAGCGTGATCTTGATGTGTTGCATCCGTTCTCCAGCACCACAGAATAGAAAAAGTTGAAACTTCCAAGCACATATTCTTTGCTATTCCAGTATTATGAACTTCTTTTCTTGGTCCCAATGGGCCACTTCATCTTCCCCAAATCAAAATAATTTTGTTGGAAGGAGTCCAGCTTACTAGACACAAATGAGATTGATTTATACAACTGTCCACTCTATTCATGGTGTTCCAATTGTTCTTTTCAGATACAAGTTTTAGAAGAATTTTTTTGATATTTACTTCCAATTTAGTGCTGAATAGGGCTGAACCTGGTTCCACTTGTTGCACAGCCATTCCAGAAACAGCCCTGTTTCACTGCCATCACAACAACCTTTTGAGATCTTTCTTTTAACCAGTGTCCAGCCCATTAAGTCTGTGTTCTGCTATAATGGAGCGATGGTTTTAAAATCATCTGCATCAAGTCGAACAGCTTACAGCACTCTATACACATTTGGCTGAAATTAACTGAAACCTTGAAGAAAATTTCTGTTGGCAAGACCTACTCTCATAAAAAAATGTGAAAACCCATTAAAGAGTCTAAACCTGTAACTGCTTATCAACAAAAAAGATGAGACGGGACTCAGTTTTTATATCAAATGAAACTAATTTGTTTCTGGAGTCATTCCAATTGTTTGAATACTGGTATAATACTGACACTTACAGAGTTTTCTCAGTTATCCTTGAATTATTCTAGTATTAACAATGAACCAGAAGACTCTCTCAAACAACTGTTTCAGACTCTTGGATGTAAATAACCTGACTCTACAGATACTAACATTATTCCTAGATACCACTGGCACAGAAAGTCTAACTGACTTGCATAATACAAGGCCTTCAACCTGAAAAGTCAAATACAGAACAGAAATAATTATTGAAAATCTCTAATTTCTCTTATCAATACTGTAACTTTCTTCAACTAAAATGGGTTTACTCCTCTGCTAAAATTTTTTTGTTCTTAATTTATTTAAAGTCCCCCATTATACTTTGTTCTGCCAATTATATTTTTCACTAATGCCCTTGAGGGAACACACTTTTAAGTGCTTTGCTGTATCAGGTCCTCATCAAGGAAGGAGTCAGGCCTACAGAAACTTTCCTATCTGTGCTGACAGAAATCCCAGGAGCCAGTTCCATATCATTTTAATCTACACAGCCATATTTGGAAATAATCTTTGCATTTGTTAACCAACTCAAGGAAGTCCTGAGCAAAGACAAACTCATTGAACTCTAAAATATTACATTAATAGATTCCCCAGAAGCATTAGTGAACATCCCAGACAGAAGATAAAGCTACTTTTGGACTGCAAACCAATAGTCAGACCTAAAATTCAATAAAGAACTTAAAGAAAAGTAAAATCAGAGCAAATGCTTCCAAAGACCTCAAGAAGTTAGAATTTGGCCATAGTTTCTTCAGGCCCCTTCATTTAAAAAAAAAAAAAAAAAAAAAAAAAAAAAAAAAAAAAAACAAACCACAAAGAAAAATGAAACTAGCACACACAGGCTGAAAAAAAGTTGATTAGGTTTTAATATCAAGAAATCTGCAGGAGAAAAAAAAAAACTTAGATGGAAGGCAATTAAGCAGCCTTTACTATATGCATCTATGCCCTTTAATTCATTTGCATAAAATACTTAATGTTCAAAATCATCATTGCAGCAATATGCCTAACTCGATTTGTTTATTTTGTATAACATAAGAAAACAGAGTCATTAAACTCCTACAGATTTACTTCTCAGTGTGTAATTGGAATATGAACATATTCAATTAAAAACACTTAAGTAACGAAAACAAGGTTTATCACTGGGATGGTAGTTGTTTTCTAAAAATATACCAATATGAAACACAGAAATAGTAAAGGGTCACTGTAGTCAGTCAACTGATTTTTTACTATCATTTACTCATTGACTGCTGAACTTCCAGCATTATCTCTGTGCATCCCAAAGTCAATAACTGCAACATAAATGAAGCTTCCATGTTAAAAATTCCAAGGCTGAAATTAATGAGAATAGGCTAAATGTTTTTCTTGCCCTTCTGTAAAGATCACTTCTAAATTAATTCAACAGAATGAACTAGATACTATGGATAAGGAGATATACGGAAACAAGAATACTTTTAAAAAGTGCTTGTTTTGCCACAGATGGAGGGCTGGGGGAAGGAAAGAATGGAGAAAAAATATAATTGATAATGAAGAAGCTACCATGCCCTAATTCCTATTTATCTGGAAGACAATCCAGAACTGAATATATAACTGACTTCTTAAAACTAAGCTTTTAAACTAGGACTTCCTTCTTGTGCGTCCAATTCACATAGCTTAAGAAAGATTAATTCATTGGGGCTGCAGTGTTGGCCTATGTCATTTGCTTTTCAACTAATATCAGAAACAGAGGCAAATGTTTAATAACATTTTAAAAAACTTAATTTGGGGTTAAAAAATACAGGACAAACATTCCTGTCACCTACGAACTCTGATCACATTTTCTTACCTCCGAAAGAAGAAATGTCAATACACTCACATCACACTTGAGGAAAGGACTTTGAAAGAAAGAGTACAAGGCAAGATTTACCTTTTCCCAAGAGGTTTATAAAAAATGGTCACAGGCCAAGAAACTATTTAAACATTTTCTTGGAAAAGAGAAGTCTCAAATCAAGGACATTTGTTTCCAGATACATAAAATGCCATTGCAAAAAGATAACAATGGTCTGATCTCCATGTCTGTGGTGGACTGAACAGTAATATTAAGTTTAAAAGCTGCAACAGGGTACATTCAGTTTGAAATATTTTGTACAATATCTAACAGTAAGACTAATCAAACACAGACCTACATTGCTTCAGAAAGTTGTGAAACCTGTCACAGGCTGCACAACCATCAGGAATGACCTCCAGGCAGGCACAAAAAGAGTTTGCGTTGGACTAGGGGAAGAAACTGTATGATCTGTTCAAATCCTCCTCCAGACCTAGAGGTCTTCTGTGAATGAGTTAAAATGGAAGAGTACATGAAAAACCTGTGGCCATCAAATCAGATAGATACAATTACAATAAAAAAATGCAGTTTTGTACTGGATTCAACATGCCTTTAGGCAGAATTCTTGCATATATCACATTCTCCAAAAAATCAAAGTTATTGTAAAGTTATTTCATTAAACTATATGCAGAATTAGTCATCAATTCCATAAGTAATTGTGCGTATAGGCAGATTGTGTTATAAGTTAGCAGTTACCATCCACAAGGAAGATATCAAATGTTACAATACAGAACACGCTCGTGAAGACACAGAGATACTGCTCAACCATACCATAGAGCCTAAGTTATGGACAAGCCTTATCGTCATCTAAGAACTTAGGAAATGTGAATCCAGGATACTTGGAAAGGAAGAATATTTCCAAAAAACAAATCCTTGGCAATAGGAATCAATTGTGTTACAGAAGACATGATGCTTGCGGGAGTCTGGAAACTCAGTTTAAAGATCAACAGCACTGTTGTATGACTGCTCTGCCTTCACCTTGACTGGCCAGGGTGCAAATAGAAAAGACAGTGAAGTTGAAAGAATGGATACAAATTTCATCCTTAACTTTATTGCCCACCCACAAAAAAAACCCACAAAACAACAACAAAGAAAACCTACCCCCTACAACAACAAAAAAAACCCCATATCTTTGTTTCTGTTGCAAAATGAGCTGACTCTTGGCACTCCCATCCTGACCTATTCATATGGGTTGAGCGACAAAATTCAAGAATTAAATGTGCTGTGCACACGTGCCCAATGCCAGGAAGAAGCAGACAGGAATGAAACACTGAAATATTTGCACTGTAAGCTAAACCTCCCAGGTTCTCCTAGAATGCTTGAGGTTAAGCCTTGACTAACATCAGATTCTTTGAATGGGAAAAGCAATATTTATGGTATAGTATTTATACCTTAGTCAAAAGATCCAACAGGAAGGCAACTAAATTCAAGTTAAATAACAACAGTTTTGTAGGCAGCCATATGTCTTCTAAAATGCCAAGCAAAGATGTCAGTGACAGTTAAGGATGCTCTGCAGTTTACTGTTGAGAGTAATTTGTCAATAACTTGCATGACGATATGGTAAAAGATTTTTTCAGAGAAATCAGTGGAGCATTACACAATGTCAAATAGCTAAGAATCTGCTAGCCCAAAAGACTACATTACTCAACTGTATGTGTAGTGAATATCAACCTAGGAAGCATTTCTTACATGATTAAAAAAAGAGAAAGAAAAATTCAGGTAATTTAAAGAACAAAATTAGAAGATCAAAAAGAAAGGCAACAAAACTAGAGAGACACTAATCAGCACACAAAATCCTATAGGGAACTGCAAAACATTAGGCATGGAAATCAGCAAAATATCTAATAAAGTGATAAAGCTGCCAAATAAAAAAAAAAAAGGATTAAAAGAACTACCAACAAGGGAGAAGATTGGAGTTATTGACTATTCTGAGTTATGAAAGGCCCTAAGGAAAAGGAAAACACAAAACATCAGAGAATATATCTGTGATCTGTGATGCTCTTGAGTTAGAACTCAACAAAATAAAAATAATGAAATGGCATAGGTTGTCTTCCACAAGGACTTAAATGGTAGAGTTTCAAAAGAAGAAAGATGACTACAGCCTCTCCACACATAAATTACTTGAGTAAACAAGTCAGAGACCACCTCTAGCAGAAAACAATGAATCCAGCCTAGCAACTATTACTTGTAATGATTTCCAACAGACTAGTATCTTCATGGCTACAAGCTTGAGATTTTGAAGATGTCCACCTTCAGGCCAAAATCTGCCTTTCACTATGAAGGTGAATCTCACGTCAATTAAAAGGACAAGCAATCAAATCTATGTCAGAGTTTACCCTTTCTTGAATTTTAATTCCAATAACATGAAGTCCAACCAAAACCAAAAAATCATAGAATTATAAAATGGTTTGGGCTGGAAGGGACCTTCAAAGATCATCTAGTCTAATCCCCCTGCCATGGGCAGGTACATCTTTCACTTGATCAGGTTGCTCAAAGCCCCATCCAGCCTGACTTTGAACACTTCCAATGATGGGGCATCCACAACTTATCTTCTTCCCGTGTCTCACCCCTCTCATTGTAAAAAATTTCTTCCTTATGTCCAATCTAAACCTACCCTCTTTCAGTTTAAAACCATTGCCCCTTGCCCTGTCACTACAGGCCTTGGTAAAAAGTCTTTCTCTGTCTTTCTTATAAGCCCCCTTTATATGTTGAATGATGTATGATGCAGTCTATTTTCTTTCAAGTTAACACAAGAAATGGAAAGGCAATCATATTGAAGGCTTACAATCTGCACCCCCCACCCAGAAGAAACAAGCAAAATAAAATACTATTATCTCCTTCAAAACCATCTTCTCTGCCTATGCAGGCTGATACAACTTCATTACCACCTTGAGTTCATAGTTATGGAGAAGCTCATCTCAGCATGGGAGGCTCCCTCGCAGAGCCAGTCTCTCTGAAGTGGTAGAAAGTATCTGAAGAGTCCCTGTCAAATCTGATGGTCTGCCTAAAGAAGCTGTCTCATTTAGATGATGCCAAGACACTTATGCTTGCACAGACAGAAGTAGATACCTTAAGCACCATCCAACAGCCTACTTCTTATTGGACATCAAAGCATTCTGTGCCTTTGAGGAGCACCATTCATCACCATTGTATCCAAAATCCAAAACGTTTCTGAATCAAATAGATTATCTCCTTCCCTGTAGCAACAATGATATTCAGAATACAGCTAAAGAATCTGAAAAGAATAACCTACAAATTGGGATTTTGGTGTCTCCCATCACCACCAGAAGAACAGCAAAGCTTTGAGCGATGATTTGTGTTTCTCCGGATCAACATCTTTCCTTCATTAGCCCCTCCATCCCCATCAATTTCTCTAGAGCATTTTTAAAAGCAACTACCATTAAATAAAGTTATCAACTGATTTTGTTAAATATTTAACACAGCAGGTCTTCAATGAAACAAGCATCATAAATTGCCCAGAGCAAAGAAAAAGTATCTTGCTTATTGTATGGCAGTTCTCTAAGTTGCTAAAGCGTATTTAACACTACAAACTGAAGTAAAGGTGACTGCCTCATTGCCATCCTGCAGACCAGAGGAAGAGTTCAGAGTAAATTCCCACTAACCTGAGTGCCAGCAATCTCTTCACCACACCAAAACCAAACAGGCTTCCCCCATGCTAACTTTGGCTATTTGAGGTTTGACTTTTTCACTCCCCATAAACCACTCCAGAAGTACAGCATAGGCATATCATTCACTAAGCCACTTGAACAATTTATCCACAGTTTTAGTCTTTGAAAGCCCGACTAGCCCTTCCAGCAGTAGTAAGTCATCCTGAAACTGGTTTCACAGAAGGAATGTTCATTTCTAAAACAGAAGGCAAGATCAGTAATAGTGTGGGAATTTCACTGTATCATCAGTGAGTACGAAATGCACCTCCTTGACTCAAGCTCCCTGGTTCAGAACACCTGCCTGCAAGACACACGGTCCTCAGCGCTGTATGGGATGCACTGCACGCTCCTGCTTGCAACCTGCCAGTCCTGCCAGGCAGAGCAGGGGTAGTTGGAGGTCAGCCTCCTCATCCTCTTCGCAGCGTTTGGCGGTCCAGAACATACAGAGCTCTTGTTGCTGCACAAAATACTTCAAGGACCGCAATTGTGCATTGCTCCAGAAGACGACACTCCACTTTGAGATACAATTTGTTCCACAAAAGGCACATTCTTTGTTCTTACACAGCAGGCTATACCTTTCCATCCATGCCCCTGGAAGACCGTGTCACATAAGCATGTTCAAAAGAATCACAGGCAAAAGAAGTTTTTATTTTCTGCATTAGCTAGCAGCAAGTGTACTTCTGCACTTCAAGATTTTCCCATTTCTGAAGCACTTTATAAACATTACCAAGCACTTGCTACTCTCCTCTGAGCTAAGCAAGTATTACCAGCAGTAATGTACTAACCATGGGCACATACCACCGCACCACTGGGTTATGAAAATGATTAAAGACCAAAGTAAACGCCCTCGCAGCTAGAAGATAAGTCTTCAGTGGAAATGAAATAGATACTTTACTGTTCAGATGGTCAAAAGCACAATACCTGTCACCGGACTAATTTGGACAGATATTAATAAAATGAATGTCCGGCTAAAGAGGAGGCTTATAATACTGTGCATTTGTTTACTGTGTCTTCTTACTATTACAGTTTCCATAGAAACAGGAGAGAGTTAGAAAATTTCAGCACTGGGCAACAAATTCTAATTATCTTTTTCAAAGAATCATTATATACCTATTTAGTGCAAATAGAATACTTCAGCAAGACTTATACTCAGGTATATGAAACATGGATCACTAGTCCTAATGCAGGGCTGCTCATGACTGCACATGATTTCTAAGTCTTTATGGCAACAAAAGAAAGGGCACTTCTTTAACACAAATTAGTAACAGTCCACACCATGCTGGTCCTTCCCCTTTAGGCTTTTCAATTTCATATTCTTCCTCCAACTGCCCTCAAAATGAGCAGGGCAGCAAAAAGTACTGAAGCATTTTCAAAATATACTTCCCCTTCCCTGAAGCTTATGTGATATCTTATCCCTTACATTTATAATCACCTACAGTTTAACCATGATGTAATTTCTTATGCCTTGTGGGCTGATTTCTGTGACTCACAATTTCCAAATATATTTGTGAAGGTGGTTCATGAATTAAACTTCTGTCAGCTGAAGCCTCCAGCATTGTTCTACCCATGTTCAGTACGGAGGCTCCTGGCTCACAAGAAGTTTTAATGGTACAGTTCAGAGGATCAGTCCTCAGTTTACAAAGGACACTCAAGAAGCCATTATATAAGGTAAGAAAGACTGCAAATGCCCCCATGGCTTTTTGTCATGCCATCGTTCTTCTTTGGTAAGTTTAGGTTTCCTATATATACCACTGAAAACCTTCAGATGATTCATCCCTGGGGCTTGCTGTCAGATGAGCACAGTTGCGAGTTACACTTCTCGTAGTTTCTCTGGTACTGTACTCATACCCCTCACTTCTGCCCTGATTTTAAGCTATGTCCAGATGAGACCTGGGGGACCCTGGGACAGCAGCCTTGGTCAACTACAAATTCACGCTTCCTCACTTAAGCATTTAACTACCTAGCAAACCAACCTATTTTAATAAAATTAATATAATCTACAAGCGACAACATGCATCTAATCTTGTAGAATTACTTTCACAGAGGTATAGTGAAATATCACCTTCCTTTACGGTGAAATATCTTTACCTTCTCTGCCTCTTCCCTGCCTGAATGATCTTTGCCCCAAGAAGGATAAGCTAATACGACAGTTCTTGCTGTTCCTAGGCTCTTCCTCTGCTTTTTGCTGCTTAAGAGCATCACTCCTCTCAGCCGGCAGTTTGGGAGAGATTCTCTGGAGATACAGCTGGTGTCTTACCCAATGCAGAGTCATACCGAGACGACTAAACCACATGTGTGGAAGCATTTGCTACCGTTTAATCTCAAGTGCAGAGGGTGCAGCACTGCCTCTGGTAATATACTTCTACAATCAGTACCACTAACAGCTTGGGGGATCATATACATTATTGGTGCAGAAGTGTTTGATATTTCCCATCGTGACAGAAAGGAGACAAGTGGTTAAATTACTGCCTGTTGTGCACAATTGTAGACATTAGCAGCTGTTATTTATAGTGCCTATTATGTTATAGTATCCCAAAAGACAGGAGAACCACGTCATACAGCATTACTACAAATAAAATCATTCTAGCACAGAAAAACCATTTTAAGCATAGAGAACATCACTGTAGTTTATCTTTAAATGGAAAGCATGAACAGCTCAGATGTTTTGATAACAAAATGTATGTTTTAGTACTCCCACCCCACCAGTTAATACAAGAAGAAATAAGAAGGACAGGAAAAATTGTACATTAATAAAGTCAGCTGAAAGAAAAAAAGGTACATCTGGAAGAAGTCTTCACCAGTACGTCAGTGCAAGGGGGATGTCCTTTTCTGGAAAATGCATAGCTGGAAGAAAAGAGAGCTCTCACGGTTTTAATCGTGGAGAGGCTTGTATACTACATCTTTTTAAATCTTTTATTCAATCCTAGTGAGTTAAACACAAGTTCAAAACATGTGGCAGACTACTCCAAATTAAGCAGCATGCCTTAGAGCAGACATTGTTCAGGCATCTTATGAAAATAAAAGTTATCTAACACTGTCAGCATCTTAGATACAGAACCCAATTCCCCATACTCTCCCACTCTTCTAGTAAAAAGGGGTGGTGGAGGAGTGAGGGGGTGGAGAAGGACAAAATAAAGCAAACAAGGGTTTCTTGAAATAGATTTCTTTTTAGAAGTTAGCAATGTGAATTCTAGCCCTTACTTTGTCTAACTTACATTCTTTTTGCAAGAAAACTTTTATGACAAAATCCACTATTCCCACATACCCTGAAAAAAATGTTTTGCTCTTCAAAACCTTGAAGAGCTTCTACAAAATTGGGGGATTACAATAAAACTGAAATGAATCTGGGAGAAAAGACTGATGGTCACTTCCAACACTGTTTCCACTGCTTACTCCTCTCAGGACTCGGGGTGTTCCCAGATCATGAAAAGATATATTTTTAGGATAACAATCTACTTGAACAGTTGAATTGCAATTTAAGGGAAAAAGGAATATAATCAACATGTTAAGAAATCAGTAGCAAATAAAACATATCTATTACTTCTACACTTTACACAACTGAATTATGTATGATTAATGTGTACCAGCCAAGAGATCTGCCCTTGCTTCCCAGTTGCCTCAAAGTAGCCAGAGAGAGGCAAGACACTACTGAAATGGAGAACACAGATACTTCTGTGTAGGCACCCCTGAGACCTTTAAAAGGTGAGGGAATAGTTTCTTTTGGCCCAGGGTCAAATTCTTCTAGTGGTAATGAAATATCAGTGTGGTCTACTGTACCCATGTGAAACCAATGAATCCAAGGCTCCTCCAGCATTACAGCTATATTTGAGACCTGTATGAATTCCCTGTAGAATTGGCCAGTAGTTGTTCTAGAAAACAGTACTAACATTTTACCTTACTTGCTGTATGAGTAGAAACGTCTATCTTTCGATTTCTCTGCTCAATTACATGCTCTTTAACTCTACCCACACACTGCACTGTGTTGGCCAAGTCGTACATTTTGGCAGTGGACTTCAAAACTATGTTCCTCCGCAAGAGAGTGCCTGTGTATAGTACACTCACACACACATACACACCCCCTCAGTCCACGTGATTTATATACTGCCTGGGCAACCATTTCACAAATAGATGAAAGCACTAAAAAATAAAAATCCCAAACTCTGACATATAGAAATCAGTCATTCTACATACTGCTTTCATTTAGCAATACTTAGTCACATTACTAACATGACCAGTTATCAGAGCTGCCTGCGGTTCCTGCTGCTGCTGATGTGCACTTCTCTCTTCCTCAGTAGCTGAGCCGTACGCATTGGGAATGCTTTACAAAACATTTCAGAAATAAAGGTCAAGTAAGCTTTCTTTGCAAGAGATGCTGTTTTCTGGAGAGAACTTCCTTCCTACACGCCTTCAGCCACCGGAGCTCTTATGATGTTAGGCACAGAGACTGCAAATGCACATAGTCACTCACATTTCTGCCTCTAGAGTTAACCTTTGCTGAGTTAGAGCCCCTTCTTCAGCCCCTGCTCCCCCCACACATATGAAGGTGAGACTGTTGTGAAAGTGCTATTTTACAGCTAACGGTTTATATCCAGTCCCAACAGCACAGGGGCTAGTCAGCACTAGCCTTTCAGGGGAGCATGTTTTCTTGATCTTGGAACATTTAACATGACATCTAAACATCAGTGAAATCTCTTACTCAGTTTTTTGTTTTTAAGACTAAATAGTTTTGGGTGAAGCACAACTGTGACTTTTCATAACAGTAGCAAGAAGGGAAAAACATCTTTCAGGAGGAGCCTTGTAGTGGAGGACCTTGAACTCCAAGAATGACTTTGTACTATGCTAGCAGCCAACTAGGACACTGTGCAAAGACTGAAGCACCAGCGCACCGTGCTGTGACCATGCTTTTTACTCCATAAGCAGAATGGTAGGGAGATCTGCACCAGCTGGAGTCTTAAAACAGTTTTATGCTCACACATGTACAGAGACTCCCAGCCTGTCCAATTATTTTAAGTGGACTAATACATGTTAATTAGCTGTATACCTGGAGTCTTGATACTGAAGTCTAAGGACCTACTGATCTTGAGATAATAGACCTGACCCCTTTTAAGTCTGAGTCTACCCCAAACTGCCCATATTTTTGCACCATATAGAGACCAGATTTTAGTGGATTAAGCTGGACAGTCCTAGGTAGATACAAATCCAATAAGACAAGGCAGTCTTCTGGCTGGTGTGAGACTGAATGCGTGTAGTTCCTTATTCTAGCTAGACATCTAGCAGTACTAAGAAGTCTAAAATGGCCCAAAGGATGCAAACTAACTTTAGAAGATAATTTCTTCCACAGCCTACAGGTTTCCTTTTAACATCACTGCAACCTACCTGCTTTCCAGTGCCAGTTGTGCCTTATCCAGATTCTGAATCCCTGGGAGAAGTGGAACCAATGCCCTGGTCCCTTACGGCTATGTACCCTGTGCTGCTGATCTTCTGTAGATATGAGAAAAGCTAGAGGAAAACACTGATGAAAACTAAAGTTTGGGTAATAGGCTTATATTCACCATGTAGGCTGTGGTGAGGGGAAGAAAATCAGGAAATCAAGAAGTGAAAAACCACCCACGCAGGTATATTAAAATAAAAGATTTCGGTATCTTTACTCAAACCTCCTGGTTTTTAACTATTTAAATTACATTCATTCCATTCAGATCACCTTTCCAGAATCGAACTAGTACTAAAGAAAAACAAGCAAACAAAAAAGCCCTTCTTTTTCAAGTCTATAGCCCATGTTAACATACTTCAGTCAACCAAGTCTTCTGGAAGAAGAAAGGTCACAGACAAAAGTATATAAGAGTTTCTGTAGTGTAAAAATGGGACATTGGACGTTAGCTAATCAAAGATGATGCCATGTTCAGGGAACCATCACATGTCATGTTAGAAAACTGCTACACCATGCATTCTCTTGTAAACAAATCTGGGGGGTGAAAAAAGGCTCATATTTCAATAAGTTACAATCAAAACATGTCAGGTTTAGATGTACACTAGTGCAACATACACAAAAGAGGAAAGAAGTGGAACTTGTTAACCTAGACAAAATCTAGCGAGATGGAAGACAGAATAAACAGTCTTCAGGTACATGAAAGGTATCTGCAAGGAGCTGAGAAACAGGAGGCACCCATCATCCACACAAGTTAATGAGCTTAAGCTGCAGCAAGGAAGGCTCAGGTTATGTATCAGGAAAAGTTTTCGGTGGTGGGATCGGGGAAGCTGAATAAAAGGCCTGGAAAGGCCACACAAGCATCTGTCAGGAAAGAGGTGGGTATAGCTGATCCTCCTTGGGGCATGGCATAGGTCTGCTCCCTACCCGTTCTGACTCCGTGCTAACTTGACTGGTCACTTCTGGCCAAAATAAAAGAAACAGAGGTCTGGCCTAGAGATCCCGGACCTCCTCTTCCCAAGGACAGGCTAACATAAAGCCACGGCTGGCATCCAGCCACTGGGGAAAGGGCAGAAGAGCGTATATAAGAATATGCTGCTTGCAGTAAGTAGAAATTTTACCTCACCATACACCCATCTGTACAGCAAGTGCTCCATAGTCCTGACTGCTGATATGGTAGTGTCAGTAACGCGGAGGAAAAGAGGACAGCAGGAATCTCCAGGGAAACATGAGAGCCCTAAATTATGTTCTGAATGCACTAGATTATATCCTTTGTTTTATTTTCAGTCTGCAGCATTTAAATTGGATCTTCTCCCAACTGGATGTTTTCCTCCCCGAGGTTCATGTGGCACTATTCAATTAATTACTGTCAACATTTTTCACAATGCAGGCTATGTCTGACAAGAAGTTCTGTCACAGGTTATCACCTCTGCCACTGGGTATTGTCTCACACCCTTTCATCAGTTTATCCTTGCACAGTCCAGTTCAGTTCTCCCTTCTTCATCCTTCACTGGTGATCCCCAACACCTCTACAGAGTTACGGTAACAGGTATTGCTCGTAACAGCTTTAATGACAGGTTTTATTTATTTTTTTATTTTGAAAAAGTTGGCATTGTATGCCTAGCCAACTAAAAGCAAAACAACCTTGATACCAAGGTATGAGAACTTCCGGATTAACTAGAAGATTAAGAAAATACTTACTCTTGCTTTATTTTCACCCTGCTAATTCCCATTTCCATGGAAACAGGGCTGGAAAGTACCAGCAGGCAGCCTGCAGCTGAACATCTGAATGAGAACGCTCATGTTGAACTCAGCAAGCAGACAGCAGGTGAAATCTGCAGGAACTGTCTAAAAATCTATAGCTATGTCTTGAAAGTAAAAGGACAATCTCACTTTAAGCAAAGAACTTCTGAAGAGGATGATATATAACCCTAATGAATATTCTTGCACTGCACCAGCTAATAATCTGACTTTCTTTTCTCTAAGACACAGGAATAACATTTCTTTATCTCAATGGCAGAAGACAAAAATTAATCACAATTAATTAAGTACTTCAAAATGTTCAGATAGAAGATGATATACTAGTGAATATGGTAGGTTACTTTTGTAACAGGACTTTGGCTTCTGACCATTGTCTTGTAATTCCTTCTGTGAAATCAAACTGGCTGCTGTATAGTTCATACACACACATTGTAAGCCCAGTCATTTGGATGGCTCTTCTTACCAACATCCATTGCATTGGAATAAATATAAAGATGAAAAAAATTAACTAGCAGTTAGTAACATATTTGCTAGTTATAAAACATACTGGTTTTGAGCACCAATCCACACTTTTATTTTAAAAGCTAGTAGGGCAACACAGTTGTAGATACCATTAAGAAAAAAAAAAAAAAAAAAAACAATGTTAACTTCTTTATCCAATTTAGTAAAGTTTAATGCAGGAATTCTTTTTAATACCATCTCAGATTTTTCTCCTGTTCAATATTTGCTCTTCAAGCAACAGGAAGAAAAGCAAACAAGCGGAGGATGAAACATTACTGTCTTGGGCTATACTTTACCCAGTGAAGAGATTGGTTATTATTAAACTCCTGCTTTTGTACATAAAGCAATTACCACTCTCTCAAGCAGATATTATTCATTCTTTGCAGAGAGCAGAACATTGGCTGCACTTTTTTTCAGTGTAATTTTAGCCAATGCACTGGACAAAAGAGAATGATTATAACGAAGGATTTAACGTCTTGTGCAAGTTCAATATCAGCACACAAGAGCTGACCTGAAAATGGATGATGAAGAAACTTGAGACAGCATAAATCTTTTTTCTGTCTTTTTTTTTTTTTTAAAGAGTGTTGTTTAAAGTTTGAAAGAGCTATTTATCAGAATCAAGTCAGCCAGATAGGTACAATAAAGAGCATCTGCACCTATGTTCTCCTTCACTATGAGAGGGGAAATTCAAGCTTAAAGCATCAAAGAACAAATCAACCCAAGAAGCTGTTAGTGACTATTGATTTGTTCCTTCCTTTGGGATCTTCAGTGGAAAAAGTGATCCCAAATTTGCAGTCCACAACATACTAAACTCACAGCTATGACGGAAAAGGATAGTACAGAAGCTGTTTGTGCAATTCCCTTGCATGACAGGAAACTAATAATTGTTTATCAAGAGCACAACAGCGGCAGACAAAGCACACAGCTATCAGCATCTCTGCAGTGCAAAAAATGGCCATTTAACAGCTGCAGCAACAGTAAAAATTGCACAGAGCACCTTCCGCTAATGAGTCCCATTGATAACTCACATTTAACTGTACCAAGTATATTTGTGCTCACCTTGAGGATCATTTACTGTGCTAGATCATGATACAGGGAGCTCTGGGATATACAAAAAAATCAAACTCCAGAGAATTCACTTATCTGGTCTAGGACTGCTTAAACACAGCATACACAAAAGCTTATGCTTTCAGATAATTTCATGCAAATAAAAAGAGGAAATGTATCTATAGCTAAACAACCCACATGTACTGCCTGAATAGCTCTATTTCAAGCAAGAGTGGAAATAAAAATAAATTTAAAAATACATAAATTTAAATAAAAAGCAACCCACATCAGGGTACATTGACTTCTCTGTTTCAAAGCTGCATTCCTACCCCTCAAATTTTTTTTTTTTTTTTTTTTTTTTTTTTAGGAATGCCAAAGCATGTTGTATTTAATGGCTATCTTGAAATCAAGGGTAGAAACCAAGTGTACTGCTCATGCAGTGTGAACAGCTCTCTAAACCATTATCATAATTAAGAACCATGCTAAGGGTGAAGGGAGGGGGAAAGGACAGCCTTAGCACCTAAGGTTTCCAGAAGTGACCGTGCAGTAATGAGATGGACTTTCGACTTGGCTGAAGAGTTCCCATTAGCATGGGATGGGCCATTGCTGGGATATATTTATAAAGGGTATTAGAGCTGGCTGCATGTGTACACAAAGTGGTGGATGTCCATCAAAAGGGGTGGGTTATTTCTCCCAGCTGGAGCTGGAGAGAGAGGGTTATAATTCAAGAAAATAAGCAAGCTGCTCCCCACCAGGTCATTAGTACCTACACACTCTTCTCCCTTATAATCTTGTTAGTAACACCTGTACAGCACATGTAACTGCTTTTCTTCCAATTAACTTTGTAACTGCTAATGCATCCCAGTTGTTGCTGGCTGGTTAAGTTGTGGGAGATGGAAAGAAACTGAGAAGGGTCATCAATACAGCTCTTATAATATGCTTATGGTATATAAGAAGCAAATACAGAATAAAGGTGTCTGGTCTGGGATCTTTTGCTTCTTGAGGCACAGGGTATGTGACAAATACAGGTTCTGGATACCAGCTAACATGATAATGAAAATGCACTATGCCAGTGCATGCTATACGGACTTTCAATTTAGTAATGAAAATATATTTATGATTAATAGAAAGCCACAAATAAATTAACACTTAAGAAATGAAACATCACTGTGTGTTTCATTTAAAGATTGAGATTTTGTAAATGTTTTACATGTTTGAAAAATGAATCGTTCTTTAACCTTTGAAACACCCAATCTTGTTAAATATGTGCCTTCTTCCAAAGCTGCATTGCTGTGGAACGGCTGAATTACTTTTTTTATCCTCCCTTTTGAAAGGCTATGCAGGAGATGTTTTTATAGCCAAGTTATAAGCACTGAGAATAAAAGTTCAGGGTAGAAGTATTAACACACCATCACCAGGGGAAGATGATCATCACTCCCATGTACCTTTCTTTCCACGCATAGCTCTCTTCTCCAGTTTACAAATACAGAATATCCATACTGACAGAGGAAGTGTTGCCACTTCAAACTCTTACACAGTGTAGGAAGGGACAGTGGGACATGCAATTTTGTAGGGTACAGGCAATCCAGGGCCGTACTACTTTTAAGGCTAATTGCATATATTCCCCAAGAATCGAGGTTAGGCTAGGTCTGAAGGGCAGAGATGAAAGGATGGCCTGGCAGCACCGGCCCCATCGTTCCTAAGGGTTGGTTTCTTTCTCTGGGGTGCAGCTCCTGTGCTAACAGCATGAAAGAGGCTGGTCGCGGGGGCACTCTTCAATGAGGAGCCCAAGGCCCCCAAGCAGGCCACATCTGAACTGTTGAATGGACGTAAACAAGTGGGGAAACTACTACTGCAGCTCTCCGTTTAACCCATTCATGCTCTCTTCGGCATCTGTATTCTTCCCTAACGGTTTTGAAGGTCTCATTTTATGCTTCTTCCCCTCTCCCTTCTCCCATCCCTCCCCTAGTCCATGTCTCTTTATCCTTCCCTCCTTTTTATTAGGAACACCACCTAAGTCTGCACATTGCTAAATTCTTCCAGGTACCAGCAGCTGAACACAGACATAGACCTACACCTTGCAATCAGGCAATTTCTCTGGGCTCACTTAATGAGAACGGAGCTGGACAAGATTATATACGATGTATATGTTTGAATGCAAATAGCATGTTCCACATTTACACAAGTTTAATGACTGTCATCTTCTTAGTTTGGACTAGTTGATTCAGATGTAGTCAAACAAGAAAATGGTTCACCTATCTCTAATAGACTCAATGAATCAAACTCAAAAATTCAGCCATTATTTTCCTCCAGAAAGGAGCTGAAAAATCCCCCACATCCTGTCTGAACTCTTCTTCTCCTTCTCTCTGTCAAGTATTTAAACACCATAAATGGGGGAAATGGGGAAAATGGAACACAGATATCATTTACTTTGCACCTGCTGGCAACTCCCAACTATATAATAGGTAGGCATAAAAATACTTACTGTAGCAGTCACACAGAGGCAATAAAGTTACAGTTATTTTCATACCTAAGTGTGCTTGAGTTGTACAGCAGTTATGTACCAAAACCTGATAGGTTTCCTCTTCAAAGAGCTTAGTTCAAAATTTCCAAAACCAAATTTTACATTAGCAATCGCCTCCCTTCTCTTATGTCCAAATGAAGGCACTTTTGAAGGTTACTGGGATTTTAGATAAATGGCTGTCTTGATATTGATTATAAAGGTATATTTCACCCTCTTTAGATAAATGGTCAGAGTCTTACTGTCCAACTCCAGGCCATCATTTCAGGTAACACTGGTTTTGATATCCACTTTATACACTTCTGTACAAGTCAAGAAGAGTTTGGTCATCAGAGGAACCTGGATCAAATTTGCATATTACAAATAAAAAAAAAAAGATAATTGGCACAGGATATTAGCACAGGAGCACACAGACTGGGCTGAGGTCATTATACTGTGATTCCTTAGTCCAGTTTTCAGGAAAGCTTGAAATAAATAGGAAGGCCACAGTCTGTTTGCAATCTGTTTCACTAATTATAAACTTTCAAATTCTGGCTAGAAGAGGTGTATTAACAACTGTCTTACTATAGTACTTTTCCCATGTTCACAGATGAAATGGAAGTGAGATTTTAAATTTCATTTGAGCAGTTGCAGGTAACCACAAGTCACACTACAGTTCAACACAGTTGTCAAGTTCTCTATGCAATCACCCTTCATGCAAACTGTGCCTGAAACACAAGTAATAGCAAGCCAAGGAACAAACCTGTTTATTTTAATGGTAGCTATTGGGGAAGGGGGAATGAAGCCTTAAGAGCTGCAAGCAATCACATAAGTTCTATTAAGAAGATATCAAAAATAAGCTATATTTTTCCTCCTACTTCTCTGAAATTAGCCTGTTAAATCAAACTCACATTTGTATATGCAGTCACTTTCCCCAATTTATAAAATTATAAAAAGGATTTTTAAACTTATTTTAAAAGAAGTTGTTTTTCCTGTAATAAAAGAATCTAAAGTTAAACCATCACTTTCTTCCCATCCATGCTATCATTCTCATCGATTGATTTGTTTTGGTCACAAATGTGTTACTTTAAGTCTCCTCCTGCACAATAGTAAGGCATCATTAGTGATACTCCTTCTGTCTACTCCTCTAGTCTCTGAAAAATAAGCATAAAGCAAGCATTTATCTGCAGTCAGAGCTATACATAAGACTTACTGCTTAGCACCTTTGTGAATCAACAGGACTAGACTGCAGACTCCAGCATGAGACCCCTTTTCTTGCCAAAATTGTAACTTTATGATTAACAATAGACATGCTTCAGAAGTTCATACAAATACCTTTATAAGCAAGACCTGATAGCAGACTCTACAACAGCGATAGCTCCAGAAAGTTAACAGAATACACAAAATCTTCACATGAAAACAGGTAATTTAAACAAAACATCCAAGTTTTCACTCCCTAGAAGAGAACTTTAATGACCCTAAATAGCAAACAAGACTTCTCCATATTATCCAATTTGTGTTTGCATTTCTCCAAATCATATTACAATATTAACTCATTAAGAAAAAAGTTTACCTGTGTTCCTGTCAGGTAAAATACAGCAATGCTTCTGCAGTATGCCAGGCAGAACCTGTAGCAACAAAGAAACAGACATTAACCTACACATATTTTAACATCATATGAAGAAGAGCCGATGATTGCTAGAGTGCATATTTGATCAAGCTTTGTGCTCTCATACTGCATCCAAATTAGCTATCATGCAATGCAAATGTGAACCCCGCTCATTAGGAACTACACACAGAGAAGAATCTTACAAAATTAGCTGCTTACTACCTGCCTATAGTTTCACCCTCTCCCATAGACTACAATATTTAAAAGTTGAGTAAAAGAACATAAGACCACAATTAAACATGCTCAACTTAGAAAGACAGTATGTTATCAGTCAATGACGCTGCTGTTCCTGATTTTGCACATGGGACATCTAGTTTCTCATATCACTCAGGTCGAAATTCCAAAGCACAGCATTTCTCTCCTCACACACCCAATACCAGCAGACAGCACAAACCCCCAGAAGCTTGAGTAGGAAACTCAAGGGAACAAGGACAAAGAATATCCCAACCTTGTGGTTCACCATGCTGAGGTGCTGCTGACAGCCAGCAAGAAATGCTACAGAAACTTCCCACCACCTTCTTAAAGGCAGGACCTACTCTTCTTCACAGATTTACACATTGAAGTCACCTGTTCTGGTGCAGACAACCAGCTTTGGTGCTCCTACCAGCAGCAACCTATACTTGACACACCCAAGACCTTATTTTAATCTGAGTTTTAAACCTTTAATTTACACCCACTACAATGCTATCAGTAGCGGTAAAACTGTAGCTGTCCTGGTTTTGGCTGGGATGGAGTTAATTTTCTTTCTAGTAGCTGGTATAGTGTTATATTTTGGGTTTAGTATGAGAAGAATGTTGATAACACACTGATGTTTTCAGTTGCTGCTAAGTAGTGTTTAGACTAAGTCAAGGGTTTTTCAGCTTCTCAAGCCCAGCCAGCAAGAAGGCTGGAGGGGCACAAGAAGCTGGGAGGGGACACAGCCAGGGCAGCTGACCCAAACTGGCCAAAGGGTTATTCCATACTATATGATGTCATGCCCAGTATAAAAACTGGGGGGAGTTGGCCTGGGGGGGGAATCGCTGCTCAGGAACTAACCGGGCATCGGTCAGCAAGTAGTGAGCAATTGCATTGTGCATCACTTATTTTGTATATTCCAATCCTTTTATTATTCTTGTCATTTTATTATTGTTATTATTATAACTATTAGTTTCTTCCTTTCTGTTCTATTAAACTGTTCTTATCTCAACCCATGAGTTTTACTTTTTTTTCCCCTGATTCTCTCCCCCATCCCACTGGGTGTGGAGGGAGTGAGTGAGCAGCTGCATGGTGCTTCGTTGCCGGCTGGGGTTAAATGACGACAGTAACTTAAGGTTTAATGGCTTTTCCTTTGCTCTTTCTGAGGAAAAGCCAATTAAAAATCATGCTCTGAGATGGCTTTGTTAAATTTTCTCTTGGAGGTCAACATGCCCCCTTGAAAGACTGAAAATTAAAAAAAAAAAACCCAACAGTTAGTCTCTACAGACAGGAGGCCAGCATAACCAGTCTGAAAATGCTGGGCTTCTAACCTCTAAGACCGTAAGCACCACCACAGCTTGCATTAAGTTTTGGAAATTCAGGAAGAAAATACTTTAGGGAATAGAGATATTTTTATTTTTCACAAAGACTGCTATTGCTCTCTGGCCAAGGTTAACAGCTAGGGATGAGACCGCTAAGAGTCAGACACGTACCGCCCCTGCAGCAGCACCGTACATCCCCATCCCTCCCTGCAGGACTTTTCCCATACACGCTCCAGTAACCCCAGGGGGATGAACACCTTGGCTTGTGTGTCCTCCAGCACAATAAATTAAAGTCTTAAGAAACTTGCTGCACCGTGTTTCCTCCTGAATGCAGACATGCAGAGGCAGGGCCATCGCAAAACTGTGCTTTTATTGCCATTATAACTTGAAGAGTCAGGCCACAGTCAGAAAGCTGCCCTGGACAAAAAGCAGTGGGTAGAACTGACAGGGATAAGAACAGTTCCCCCCTGCCCTCCACCTCCTCTAAACTCTACTGAAGGCCCAGCATTCAAATGTAAGCTCTTACAAAATAATTCACTTGTTCCGGCATAATTCTAAAATTGAGCTCATGGATAAAAGGGAAAACAAACTGGGTTTAAGCGGCAGATGTTAGGCACAGGGTAATCGAGTCAGATCCCCAGAGACATGTCTCAGCAGATCCCCCCAACAGCTTATCAGAAAACTGCTTTGGTGCAAATACAACTTATGGTCACATTTGGGGCTTTATCACATTACTGTACATACATCTTGTAAACGTGTTTGACTTGCTAAGTAGCTTATTTTTCTCAAATTCCTTCTAGCTCACTCTTTCACACATGCATGCACGCGGACTTTTGTCCTGGAGAGGTGTAGGTCTGTAACTGCCGGTGCTGCCAGACCAGTGCTTCCTTCCCTAGACATGACATAGGACCTCACGGGTCACTCATGGCCACTCTTGAAAGTCCACAAAATTTGAGGGAAGAGGGAAAACATATGTTCAGAGTCACCTACTTGCAAGATGCACGCCGGTGTTTTACTTCACTCTGTTGCAACCCCATTTAAGCAGTTCCCACCACCCCAAAATTAAGTTATGTGACATTCCAGCTCCCTGCCTGCAGAAACACCCTCACCAGGAGACAGACCAAGCTGAGGCAAACGTGGACATCTTGTACTTCCGAATTTCTGCATGCTCAGCTATACTAGCTAAGTATCGTCATCCTTTCTCATCTCTTTTGGTCTACACAAGACCTTTCAATAAGTAAATTGCTTCCTTCAGTAGAACTTCTCCCTTGAAGTAGTCTCAAAGCCAGCCTCTTTGCTTCAGGGAGGACTATTTGAGGGAACAAAGTAGGACTTGAACCAAAGTATCAGCTTGCCTTACCCCGATTCACAGGCAGCAGCCAGCTTGTATTTTAAGAAGAATCAATAGCACGAATAACAATCTTCTGAAAACCACACTTGTCATTCTACAGTGTTTCTTAAATTTTAAAATAAAAAAATCGAGTAATTCTTAGGAGTACAACGTCATATGTACAAACTATAGCATTTTCCTTATGGCCATGGATATAAATAACAGCACAGTCTTACAGCCATCAAAAGCATAAAAGTTAGAAGCAGAGAACAAAGAAATCCTAAAATGAACAGAGACAAGTCTTTCAAAGCAGTGTAACACAAAGACTGAATTTTAAAAAAAACACTGTCTTACTCAGACATGAAGTAACATTTAGTTCCCAGTGAATCTGTCACATTTTCTTCCCTACATTCATGAACCATGAAGAAGCATTATGAATTTATTATGAGCACCCAGTTAATCAAATTAAGACTGAAATTAAAAGAAGAAACATAAAAAGCAGGTCTGGAGCAGCAAGACAATTTCAATGGGGGAAAAAAAAAAGCTCTAGAACATAATTTTTCCTTCCTGGTAGACTGGATATAGATAAGAGAATAGTCATACTGAAAAGCACAAGCTGGAAAAACATTTCTTTGTCCATTCCCTTCGCTCTCTTAAGTGTTAAGTAGGCAAACAGCATGGCTGAGGCTAAAACAATGCTTCCTTCTCCCCAGCCCTGTAACATGTTTACCCTGCACAAAGCCAGTTTCTGGCTGGTAGGAGTTTGATATCAGCCTCCCACTTACTTATCTACAGTATACAGATTTTTACACTGTACCCATCTCCATGGTATCCAAGAGCCTCTTCACACTGCTCTCCTCCCACTTTCTCCCCACTCTGTTTCTCTCCTCCCTAGGGAAAATGACAGGAGAATTCCTCAGCAAAACTGTCACCTTTCCCTCTACATGTCCCTCCTTTCCCCTGCTGCTTTCCCTTCAATCATTTGCATGCTGTAACCCCCAGTTTATTCCTTAAAATGCCTTGTCTCAGAGCTTTTTCTTTAATTTCACAGATAACCCCTAGATTAATTTTTTGTTGTTGTGGTTTGAAACTTTACCTACATATGCAATTTGAGTGAGAATCTTCACCCAAATCAGACCTGGGGTGATTCCTGCTGTAGAAATCAAAACATGGGAGCAACTGGAGGGATTCACATGCGGGGAAAAAAACACAGAGAGAATAGAATATGGTTTTAGAACATTCGTCTTTTTCCTCAGCAAAAAAGAAACAGGTTTCAATTATATTAACTGATGATTTAACCTTCAGTTATTTTATAAGCTCTCAGCTGGGAGCTAAGGCATTGCAATACTAAATTAAAACTGGACGCATAGCTGCAGAAATGGAATAAATAATACAGCAGGTGGTATGTCCTTAACATCAAGGTGCTTCCCTAGCAGTAGCCAAATTAGCTCTGGTCCCCAGTATACAGTTAGGCAGTCACATGTAGTAGAAACATAGTCTTTGCTCATGGTGCCAAGTCAAAAACTTCCTCAAATTCAGTGAAAAATTCTAATTAATGTTGGTGGATATTGGTCTGGCCCTACTTACATTTGTTTTCACTACAGCTTGCTGTGCTTAGAAATATATAAATATATAGCTGCCATAATTAGTGTTCAAATGTTTACTTGTAGCTGTATGTAATATAGGTATGCAGAAAGCTTCTCAGAGCAGCACAGGGTAGTTATATAGCTGTTTACAATTTAGTAAAGCTCATATTTTCATATGTTTGCTTAAAAACTTTCATTCATTTCATAAAAAAACCCTACCTGAGTCCACTGAGTGTTCAGCATGCAAATTTTTTAGAGTGGTTTAACAAGAACTAGAATTAATTCCTAAAAAATCATTTTAAGTTTGGAAAGTACTAACCTCTAACACAGTTTAAAAAAAAAAATTACAGAGAAGCAGAAACATGTGAAGCAAAATAATTCTATTATGGAAAAATGCCTGTGTGAAATGGATATCTACTCACTTAAAAGGATCTGCTGCATGAAGATGTTCAGGCCTCTCTATGGTACTGAATGATAAAAATGTTTTGCTTTCTACTCCACTTACAATTGGACCGCTAAGATGGCCATAGAAAAGTGAGCTAGATACTATTTTTCCTTGTCCATTTACATTTTTTCTGCTGAAAAGTAAGTCAACTGAAAATGAATGTTTCACAGGTCCAAAATTACAGAACACGCAACTCAGGAGTCCGAGTGCTCTATTGGTGAAATTCAAGGCAGAAGTTAACAAGGATTTATACTGTGGTTTGTATCTTGCAAGAAGGAAGGAACCTCAACTTGAATTTCAGGTCCCAAGCTGAAACATATTTGTCTCTGCTTTTTACATCTAGAAATCCAGTGATCCCAAAGACTGGGAAGTCAGAATATACTCTTTTGGCCATGCCAGCCACACAGGCCATGTTTGTGGCCTTGTGCTCATGTTCAACCACTTCCAAGGACTGCCTCCAAGATAGCTCCCTAACCTCCTAACCTCCCTCCCCCAGAAGACTATTACAATTAGCATGTGAAGCATTTTGATTGCAAGAATATGGTAATATTCAGAAGAAAATATGTCAAACACATAGAGGGCAAATCACATTGATTTATAAAATTTCAGAGAAAACATATTCCGGAATTTGAGCTTTACTTGTGCACCGATGGTTACAAAGAAATAAATGGTCCTTGGGCATAGTCACCCCATCAAGTGTGCCTTGCATCTTCTGTGGCAGCAGTACAGTACTGGAGAGAAGTGAGGTTAGATACTTTGGTGTGATCCAGTGAGTGAGTTCCTATCTTTTTGCCTTTCAAATGTCATGTCACTTCTTTTTGGAAAGGTAGGCACCTCCTAGACCTTCCTATCTGCACTGCTCTGTGCTAAGCGTTGCTGCTTTCCTACCATCCGCACAAGTCTCATCTTAATTGTTTTCACTCTAAGGATCATACTCATTCTATCACTGTCTTTGCCTTTCCTTTTATTTGTCTCAGGGCTTTTGTTTTAGGCAAGATTTCTTTGTCAGCTACTACAGAGATGTTTTGAGATAATGTTTGTAACAACTAGATCTTAAAAACGGTGGAAATCCTGCACTCGCACTTCTGTGAATGTCTTTCGTTGCCTCCTGTCATTACAGGGGCACATTATATTTTGGGTTTCCTTTTTATTATTGTTTCCTTCTATTTTGGATTTTATACCTGGGGATTTTAGATGTCTCTGTCCCAGTGACACTGTTAAAAGGAGAACGTCCTACCGCTCTGGAACCAATTCCCTGCTTCTTAAGCAGAAAGGAAGTGCTCAGGATTTGGCTGTTCACAGCAGCCAACAATCTAACAGGTCTGTAGAGGTATTTGCCTTCAGACAGGGCATGAAAAGTAGGCAAGGTTTCCCGTTCACAAGCTGTTGGGTGATACGAACCATCATAAATCAAAGGTTTATCATTATAGCATTACCATATTTCTTCTTTCAGAGCAGACAGGTTCATGCAACCAGGTGCTGAAATGCTACATCAAGCTATTGCCTTCAGCTTCTTAACAATATGCAGTTGGTTCAACCTACAAGAAGCTAAATCTGAACTTCATTCCACTCTCACAAGCATAATTATATTTGGTTATGCTTTTTAAGGGGTATCTAGGGAGTGTATCAACAAACATCTGTTATCATTTCAGTTCCTGTAAGAACTTAAAAGCAACCTAAGATCACCAGTGGGTCTCTTCTGTGTCCCACTTGAAGCTGTTATTGATAAAACCTACACTGGCATCAGCAACAGTTCCAAGTTACTCATTAAATCAGTCCTTGAAATGTCTGGCTCTGGAGGAAGAGAGCAGCAGGACCAGAGGGAAGTGCCCGCCCAGGGCTTACCCAAGCCCCCATGTGTTCCCTGCCAGAGCAACGCAGACCCCGCTTATAATGGCAAAGCTAGCGCAAGTAGAAAATATTAAGACTCGATTTTTTTGTGTATCTGGTGCTGCTGAAAATAGCAGAGATTTTGCAAGACCTTTCAATCATTCCCTGCTAGCTGTCAGTTCCTCTGCCCTCCCAAGGAAACCACCTTTCTCCGTAGCTCCTGATGAGCTGCACTCGGCTGCAAAGGCAGCCTGTGCTAAAATGTCTCCCACCCACGGCAGTGCGAGTAAGAAGCCCGTCTTGTCAGTTTATTTCATTGTATTCTGATGAGATGGGCCAGACTTGTCCAATTATGTTTCTTCAAGATTTTATAGATTGCTGTTGTCCAACATCCAATTTCACATATACACCGTTGAACCTTCATGCTAATTTAATGTCAAAACAGAACTTGCTAATGATTCATCTGCTTTGCGGGGTTTTTAGTAAAAGTATTTTCTTCTCTTATCATCCTCTACCTCAGTCCACCATTCCCAATTAGATATCAAGAACATAAATAAAGTATGATGATTTTGTTGGTGGACAAGTTACACTGAAAAAAGATAAATCATATTTACCATATTTCAAATACTTTGATATTGTATCAATGTATTTATCGTCTCATATCAAATCACATTTAAATATGTATATTGTCTCCTTTTTGAATAAAAGGAAATGTTGAGTTAAGGAAGATAAATCTCAGAAATATTCTGAAAACATTACAACACCCATACTAATATGTGTTATTTCAGATTGTATTACATCTCAAAAAATGGAAATTTTCTAAAACCCTTTCCATGATTAAAGGAAGTATTGACACCAACAATAGAAGCGATGTTTCTTTAGCAGAGTTTTCAACTAAAAGTGACAGACATTTAAGTAATGAGGAACTCACTGACTGCATAATCTATTTTGTATATCTGAATCAAAACTAAATAAGGGAAAGCAACCCTAGAAGAAAAGGTATACCATTATAATGACCCCGGATAGCATAGCTGAGCTCCATGCACTGTGCTTGGCTTCATTACTCCTTTTATCCAAGTCACCTTGCCAAGTTAACCTGTAACACAGGTTTGATAATTTTTTTGATGGCCCAGGAAAGAAAACATGATTATCACTATGACACATTTCAGATTCATGTTAGCATGAATCTGCATTAGCATGAACTAATTATAATTGTCCTATGATTAACAAGTACTTATAAACATGAATGTTTTAAAAGTTATCATCTAAAGTATAATCCCTCCACATAGCTTTCGTAAGAATATAATATGCAGACTAAATAGAGTAACTAGGCAAGCCTGTGGGGAAAAAAACCTGTGTACTCTGGAATTAGCAGCACATCTAGCTCTGAAGTGATCCAAAATAATACCTTAAGACAGTCTTTTTGCTATTTAATAGTATAGGAAAATAAGTGGTGGTACTAGCAACAGCCCGAAACCCTATTTTTTTCTGATTTCAGTATTTAGACACTTTGAGAACAATACATCAGCAACAAAAACCCTTTTATATCTTTCACTTTTCAGAAGTTTACACTCCTTGCTGACAGAACAAGACTTTGCTATAGTGATCCATACATTTGTGACTTCCAGGTCCAATTACTGTAATTGGCTGCACTTACAAGAGAATCCACAAATTATTGAAGATGCCTCAGACTAAACACAGCATGATAAACACAGGTCTATTGGGAACACTCAGTTTGTTGCTCATATAATTGCACCGTTGCACCACTGTCCAAAACTGGGCCTTCACAAATCTGGAATAAAAAATCTCAAAGTGCTCTGAATCTGAGAGATGATGAAGTCGCCCCTCCCAGGGTAACATTGCCGGGAGGAAGAGACCAAGACCTTTCAGTTGATGCTGTAATTTCTTTTTCCAAAAGCAAATGAATAGGAGGATAAGCTTCAGGACAAAACCAATTGTATTTTCAACTTTCTTTCAGATGAAGTACTCCTAACCAGCTCATCAGATGTACAGTCATTGCACTATACATAAAGCAACCGACATAAACAAATTCACTTGGGCCTGCAATTGGATCTGAGAAACAGGTTTTGGTGTAAAACAGAAATCACAAACGTTTCTTCTGCCCGTTAGCACCATGAGCAGCAGTGGCATCTCCTACCTAACAGCAGTACCTAGATGAGAGATCTCCTACCTCTGGTGTGGATCATGTGGATCATGGGACAGAAATAACTGTAGCAGACCACTAATACTCCAAAGGTTGGTCACAATTCTCCACAGAGACTCTGCAGGGGCAAGACCCCAAGTCTCATCTTGTGCTGAAGGAGGGACGGCCAGAGACCACCCTCGAAGGGGGGGGCTGACAAAAACCCCCACGGTGGTGGAGGGTGGCAGCTAGTGATTTCCAGGGGCTGGAAGGTGATTGAGCCTGGTCCACAGTCCACAAAAAGGAAGCAATGGGTAATAGCGGTTGGATATTCCCTGCTGTGGGCACAGATGCTTCTCTGCTGACCGGACCAGCTGTCTCAGGAGTTTGCTGCTTGCCTGGAGCCCAGGTCCCGCATGTCCTACAGCAACTGCAGAGGCTCACCCAGCCCCTGCGCTACCCCCCTGAGCTGCGCATCCAGGAGGATCATGGAAGGGATCGCTTAAGCCAACTGGATAGAGCAAGTCCATGGGGCTGGGTAGAATGCTTCCAAGGGGTCCAAGGGTGATGCCTGTGAGTCCTCGCTCTGTCATTTTTGGAAGGTGGTCACCTTCTCAGGGCAGGAGTTAGGGGGATCCTGAGAAAGAGCAGAGAAGGCTAAAGAATTGCACTGAAAGCTTTATGGAGAACACTGAGCGAGACTCTCCGCAGAGGTGCACAGTGAAGGGACACAAGGCAGCAGCTTCCAGTTGCAGCAAAGGAAATTCTGACTGTACATCAAGAAAAAAATATCCCAGAAAAATTTTTTTGTGTGGAATCTCCATCCTTGGAGATTTTCAAAACTCGGATGGACAAAGCCCTGTGCAACCTGCTCTTTGAAAGTAGTCCTGCACTGAGCAGAGGGTTGGTCTTGATGACCTCTAGAAGTCTCTTCCAACCTAAATTTTTCCACAATTTCAATATATTAGATTTAATGTACTAATACAGTCAAATATCACACTAAAATATAAGCTTAAAATGCAACAGTTCTTCCATCCTCCTTCAAACATATTTATAATTGACATATCTAATTTCTATTTCTACTAATGGATCTTAAATTTGAATAATGAGCACATTTACATCCACCTGCAAAACCCAGAAACCTTATAGAAACATAGCAGCTTTAGGAGCCAGCTGAAGACAGCTAGTCCCTCAGAAGTTACAAAGTAGTCACCCCAGGGCTGCAATTGTTTAATTAATTTAAGAGTAAGCCGTGGAGGGTGATTTGGCGCAAGAAGTTGCTTATGAAAAGAAATCTTTGACTGAGTTGTTATGATTTATTTATCTTTAAGCATCTGGTTGTGTTTTGAGCAAATAAAAATTCTAGGGCTTGCTATACATATTGGAGCAGAACAAACATCTTCATTTTCGCTCTCTAAAATACAAAACATGATAATAATAGTTCCTTTTTTTCCCCTGCAGTAATCTATTTAGATACAAAGTATGTATGTGCCTTGCAATGCCTAGACTGCGAGGTCTCCTAGTTGGAGCTTATGGTACTACAGTGGTAGGGATAAACGATAAGGTTGCACCCATGAATCCTCCCAGGGAAAAGGATGCCCTGGTATTATTCTTGTTGCTGCGGCACCGTGAGGGTCCACACCGAAATGGTGCAGATAAAAGTGAGCATAGAGCAAGGCTACAGCAAATCACAGTAAATGTTTTCAGGCTAGGGAATTTAAGCCCTTTAACAGAAAGGTCCTGGCTACCTCTCCGCACTCGTCACTCGCCGGAGCCAGCTGACAGGCTGTCAGCACGCACACACGCGTATGCGCTGCAGATACCACTGCTGCCGTCCCTGCCGCAGACATATCTCGTCTTCTCGGTTATTCCTCCCGAGTGGAAGTCATAGTCCTCCTCACGGGTCAGCTCGGACCCTACATGCCAAGCTGCTCCTTCCACAGGGCTCAGGGCCGAATCCCCGCCAGGAAGAGCTGGCTGGGGCTGTAACAGCCTGCAGCAGACCTACACGGAGGAAAAAAATCCTCCTGACTCAGGAACAGCCTCCAGCGAGCACACCAAAACCAGTGCTGGAGGAGTGGAGGCACCTGGCCATCAGGGACAGGGCTGGTCCCGGTGGCACCAACCTGCACCGTGCCCCTGGTGCCTCACCGGGCAGTACTTGACCCCCCAAAGGTTTTGTTAGAGCTCAGGTGAGATGTCTCCTTGCTTCCCTCTCACCCACGCACTGCTGAACAAAGCCAGCCATGGCTTGGCCCCTCAGCTTTTAGTCTGGGAGAGTGTTGTGGAATATGTTTTTATTGTGGCTTGTCGCAAGAAGTCTTTTTAATGCACAATGTCAATAAATTATGTGATTCAAAAGCACAGATTATTCACATAGTAATAATATATACAAGGTAAATGCCAGGGAATCCCGAGTGTTATTTCTCCTTGCTGCTCTGAAATTGTATTTAAGATTTACGTGTGAAGCACATGGATCTTAAAGAATTTGATACCTGTATTTGCACTGCAAAAGCAAATCCATTAAACACATAAAATAGAGTAATAGTCCTTCCCCGCGTCTTTGTTAGAAAGACACTAATCTTCATTAAAAATTAAAGTTTATGGTTTTGTACTAGGACTCGGCAACAAAACTGTCCCAATGGCCTGCTTTATTCTACTGTGTAGGACTCACAAATATACAAAGAAATTCAGTTCAAAAATTATAAGTAAGGTGAGAAAGGATGTTTTAAGTATATAAGTTACCACAACAAAAATAAAAAAGGAAACATCCTAACTGTTTACCTGCATTTATGGTCCTGGTATCACAGATCTTTCCCACTGTGAATCAAAGAATAACTCATGTACCAGAAGTGGTGAATCATGACTTGAACTAGCAAGGAAGTCACATAATACTTTATGATTTATTAGTGGTTTAACTATGACATACGGTTGCTTTTAGAAACTATTTGCTCTACCGAATTTCAAGTTTATTAATAGCTAACAGTGGCTATTATAAGTGGGGGAAACTGAAGTCCCCACTGTATTAGGACCAGAGTCTATCTGTTAAAACTATCTGGTACTACACTTCAAAGGTAGCTTTTATACATTTCTCATTTAGGAGAAGTTGAGCCTCTAGACCTAAGTAGCGCTCTCTGTCCTCAATGGGACAACTGCAGAGATGAATCAGATGTCTGCAATTTCATCTAGCCATTTCCCCTGGCCAGGTGAAAGATGCCCTGAAAACTGGGAACCAGGCAGAGTTTTTCCAACAGCTGCTTTGCTGTTCCACGTAAGTCAAGTCCATTTTGTCATCTTTTGGCCCAACACACAAACTGAAGTAGCAGCACGCTACAGAATTTGCGCATACACAGAACTGGGGCATTTCACTCCTGATGGACAACTGCAAGTGACGGCAAAAAAACAGAAAAGGAAGGGTTATTTTTAGGAATACTTATTTCATAGATTTAGGTTACACAAATCTTTCATGCAAAGAGAACAGAGAAGGATGCCTGTGCCTTGTTCATGCCCTTGGCAATGTTTGATAGCACAGGGGGGATATAGATTTCAGAACACAAAGCGACTACCCACACCTCCTTCCCCAACGAGCAGGCATTCTTTTGGAAAAAATAGCTTTCTCTTTAAACAGAAATTTGTCTTTATTACCCATGTTTCATTCAATATTGAACAATATGATAGCTTATTGCAAGTCCCAGTCATTTGGGGAGATTTTGCTGAAGGTGGGATAAAACAAGGATAGGTCTCAGTAAGCAGGTTATAATTTTTTCAATTCCAATTGAACAGTTATGCTTCTGGTGAGGATTTTTGAGGAAGGAGACTGCATAATTTGTGCAGTAAGTTTTTGAGAATACAAAATGGGAAGAGTGGCAGGGCAGTTTTAATCTGTGAGCTGATGATACCACACTGTTAAAACTATGTAGCTTCAATAGGTTGCTCTAATCTTTAAGCAGCTTAGGGTCTACATACCACTAGATGACCCAAAGATGTGCACACAGAAAGGGTATTTTTGGTGCCTAAAAATAAAGGTGAAAAGATAGATGTAAATCAGCACAAAGGTGCCTATTTCTCTGCAGTTGATGCTCCTCCGATGCTGTGGAAGGAGCCAGGGTGAGCCTGGGAAATCCCCAAGACTGTTAGAAAGCTGGCAGTCATCAAAGACCCGATACGCTCTTGGGGATAGCCTTAAACTGAGCACTGGAGAGCACGGCACTGCCTCAGCTCTTCAGAAACAGGCAACAGAGGCACAACTTACTGACAATTTCAGAGATTGAGCTGCAAGTCAAACAGCCGCCAAATAGAGATGCTAGACTCTTATCTTTGAAAAGGCTGCCATGATCAGTTATTGTGAGATAACATTCATCTTCCCTGATGAAGATTTTCTTGATTTTGCACAATTAGCAAGATGTTACTCAGATCACAAAGAGCTCTACAATTTAGCAGTCAGAGGACTTGCTAAAAAAAAAAAAAAGCAAGTTCCTCCCTCTTTGCTAAGACTCATTTAAGTATTTTGTACAATGCAGAATTACTTTCACAGAGAAATGTCCCCAATGTTAGATAGAGTGGGTTACAGCACTCTCCCAAGAACAAGGAAGACCAAAGGTAGACACCTCACTTTGAATTAATCAGAGAGTATTTGGACCTGTGCTAACTACATCCCAGGACAGCATGCTAAGTATTCCCCTAAAAAGAAACACTTACCCTTTTCCTCAGCTCTGTATGACTTGGGGGTTTTATAAGGCTTGCAAGGGGCAGTGGGGCTGCACAGAGTTAATGAGTTTTCTGACCTGGACAAATTTTCTACTGTTCTTTTGTGGTGTTTCTAGAGCCTTCATTTGCCATCAGAGAAATAAGTATAAGAACTGGTGGAAGGGTAGGGGAACATTTTTTTATTGGTAAATGTATATGTGGAATGACAGAACTTTTACGTATGTGTTTTCTTGACTACAAGCTAAAATAAATGTAGTTTTAAAGGGATTTTTTTCCTTGCTGTCTTGGCTATCCAGTTGCAAATAGCTTGTTTTCAGCCTGTTTATTAATTCTTCCTTTCATGTTGCTTTCAAGGAAATGTCACCTCCTGAGAACAAAAGGTTAAGTCACGCAATGCTGAACTATATAATCAGTCTGCTTGACAAGCCTAGTCTGCTGAAAATATTAAAGAATGAGCACCTGACTAGTAGACAAGCCATCTCCATTGACATAAGTTCCTGTTTCAGTGTTTTAATTATTCTCATGGGTCATCCCATCTTCAGACACATCAGCATTGATGTTACCTCATCACTGATAAACACCAGCAATTTGTTTTTTCCAAGGACTGAACTCTGCCTCTTCAAACCAGAATCTAGAATTAGCAATGAAATTGCTTGAGCCTGTCCCAACTGCACTGTCCTGATAAAAGACAAAGGGGCTCTGCCACTCACTATTCATATTGCTTGCTCTAGCCAAAATGCTATTAAAAAAGCTACCAAAAATGTTGCTTCGATACCAGCCAAGATTCCAAAGTGTAAGAAAGCGGCCTGTTTATTTACACAAATATTCTGTGCAACTAGAGCAACAGCCCACTGAATTTCAGACTGCCTTAGATCAGTTTTTATTATTCAAACACATAAAAAGCCATGAGGTAACTACAGCTAATTTGCTGTTTGGAGTGCTTGGAGTAAATGTTATGAAAAGTTGGGTATTTGTTGCAATCAATACAGATAGCAGAAAAAATAGTATGCAATCAAATGCTAGAGTCTTTGGATGTTTCAAAATATCACCCTAAAATCTTGCAATTTTAAAATCCTTTTTCATTTTCCTGTGATTATTTTATACTATCTCATGGAAGCAATGGCAATTAATTTTGTTGAACTATCTCATTACAACACCAACAGGAGATACTGTGATCTATGAGCTAGAACAGAAACATTATTGTTATGTGACATAATGTGGAAATTCATATCAATGCAAATGTGAAAAAAAAAAAGTATTAAATAAAATAAACTACTACTTCGATACCTGTGGGTATTTCCCTTTGACCCAGTTTCAGGAAAGGATGCTCCTTAAATACCATACTGATTTTTGTGGCAGGTAAGTAAATATTTCCTACCTTTTAAAGGTGACCTGCTATTTGCTGTCCATTTTTTTTTCATGTCTGAAATAATGAGACTAGGAAGCAAAATTATGTATAATTATGTATATGATCATACAAGGCAATACTTAACTTTCTCTACATTGTGTTAATGATGAAAATATGTTTGAAGACCTTCCTCCTATTCACTTACATAAAAAAATAATTAATTCATGCTGTAGCCTATTCAAATTCATGGATATGACATGGTCTGTTCTGGATCACAAAGAAAATAGCATGAATGCTGGTCCACTCTGCTGTGCTGGATTCCTCACTGACATGTATTGTGCGCTTGTCATCCTTCCTAACGATGAATTCGAACAATTGGAAATGGGAAACAGACACTTGGCATTCTTTTCTGGAAATCAGACATTTAAAAACATGGAAAACTGAAAGTCTGAATGTGGTTACAGATTTAACAACAGGCATCAGGGGTGAAACAATGTAATAAGCTTTTGTTTAAGGTATTTGCACAATAATGTCAGCACAGAGTAAGATTCACAAAAACTGACATATAACTGGAGGAAGCATGTAACAGAATAGTATTAATTAGCCTCAGAATAATACAATAAATATTCCAGGGGTCGTGTGTGTTTGCTCTTTGACTCAGCACACAGATGTTCATTACAGTTTAGTATTTTGTTGTGATTAATATCCCTTCACAAGTCATTGACTTGAGCCCTGATTCAGCAGTATGTCCACATTCAATCACATGCTTAACTTTAAAGTATATGCTTTAGCATTTTGTTGGGTTGCAGCATAGACGTTATTACTAGTGAGTCATTATTAAATTAATAAATATTTAAATTAGTGAATTCAGTAACACTCGCCATGTACATGTTTGAGTCACAAGTTCAAAACCAATGTGTATGAGTATTTCAACTGAAAAATTCAACACACAGGTACGTAATGCAAAAAGTAAACAACTGTCCCCATTTCCTACCATTTCATAGAGATATATAGCTATGATGCTGTCATAAGTACCCATGCAGTTTATACATTTGGCATTCCCTGCATCACACTGTACGTACAAGACTACTTCGTGGTGGCCCTGAGCATGATTTATTACATCGCTGACAATTTTGGAGCCTTTTGCTGAGAAAGAGAAATACCAGACTGGACACCAGAAGATTAAAACTAATTGTCTACTGATTGGCTTATGGAATCCATAGACAGGGCTTTGAGTACTGGTACTTTGAATACTCAACAAATTTCAACATGCCTCTGCAGAAGCAAATTAGGAGAACATACTACTGATCTCTAATTATTAGCACCTTTTATATATATATGTATACACAGCAGTATTACGAATGATGATCACCCTTTCATTTTTGCTCATGTAAGTAAATGAAAGTTCTGAAAGATTTGGTCAATATTTTTATGTTTTAGTGTCTAAGGGTAAAATTCATCCTTCAGGCACTGCTTTGAGAAAAGGATGAGGAAAACACTCACTAAAGCAGAAGCAGTCCCATGAGGATGCTTTGCAAGTCCGGAACTGTACCAACAGCAACTCCACTTCTGCTGACTCGGTTACACTGGAGCAGGTGGGTTTGGAATAAGAGGATAGGCTTTGCCAAGGGTATGCAGGAAAATGGCAATATATAGTGTATGTCAGTAAAATTTAGGCGCATGCATTTTTCTCTGAATGCATTTGGGGGTGGGGGGAGAGGTTGTAATTGGCTTATTTATCATTTTTAAACTAATGCTGGCTGTATTTACTATATTTTTTGATGCCTACTAATGCAAATAAGATGAGAATTGGGCCCTACTCTCTAAAGAGCTACAACAATGTAGGAAATGCAGATCAGAAAACGTTCAGCACCATTCCTGGGATTTGGGGGATAACACTTTGCTCCCTGCTGCTTTGCCCAGCACCACAAGCGCAAAGAAGCAAAAAACCCATAAAGTTCAAATAATTCAATGGTCAAACTTGGCGCTACCAAGTGATGCAAAACAAACATTACCAAAACCAGCTAAAGCATAAAAATGCATCTGGATACAGTTCAAATTAACCCAGTAGTCTTTCACAGTATCTGTACATTACTGATGACATTTGTTACAGTAACGGCTAGGAATAATAACCTTTCGTTCTTCTAGTTTACACAGAAAATTTCTGATTTACTATGGTGAAGGGTACTACAACAGATTAGTGGTGTTTTTTTCAAGGAGGGTGATCAGGTAAACAAGAAGAGCGCAGAAAATGTGAACGCACAGCCTAAAACACCAGAATTTGTCATGCTTTCTGATACTTCAGAAAAGCATTACCAGTTTGCGTTTTTTCCAAGCATGCAATTAGCTCATATATTTTCATATACACCTTTACATTATACATGGTATCCTGGATATGTTATTCAATAAGCCCTAAAAATAGTAGTGTAAATAGACAAAACAGTAACTCCTTAGTCTTCTCACATTTTTTAACCGATTAGACAGCCTTATCGTTTTCACAGCAGCAAATACTATAATTAACCCTACCAATTTCATTACAGCTTCATTATTTTCACCTGCTCGTTCTCCTTCTCCAACGTTGTCCTTCTACAGCTGGTTTCATCCAGGATAGCATCCGGAATGCGCGATCATGACTCGGCGCTTGTTGCGACTGCTGTTTTTAGGAAGCCCATAAAAAAGCCGTTCCCCCTGTGCGCGGGGTACACGGGGTAAAAGAAAAGCGAGAGGGGCTCACGCAGCCCGGGGACGGTCTGCCTGGGGAAGGCCGCGGCGGGTCCTGCCCCTGGCCGCCCACGCTGGCCCTGTGGCAGAAGCGAGGTCTTCCTCACCCAGCCCGACGCCGAGCCCGTTCGGTTCACTGAGCTGGCAGAGAACAAACCCAGAAATGAATGAAAAAAATAAAGACGGCGGTTTCTGCTGGCTCGCTGAGCTAGGCCCTGGCCTGGCGGAGAGGGCAGGACCGCACGGCCGGGGACGAGGGGGAGGCGAGACAAAGCAGAGCCACCTCACGCTACCTCAGCGGGACCAGTGGCTTGGGAGAGATGAGGTCGGTGTTCTCCTCTGACCTCACCCCAAGTTTTAACAGATTTCCACAGTGAACAGTTTTTTTAGGTGTTTAGAAGCTGAACCGAGCCCTTTAGACAGGACAGCCCTGGAGCTGAGGGGACGATAAGCTCGGTGGAAGGGTGACGGCAATAAGCAGGCCGGGGCAGGCCGGGGCAGGCACTCCCCTTGCCTGGCTGAGCTAAGGCGTTCACAACCATACTTCTTCTCTTGAGAGAAAACTTAGAAGAGCTTAAACTTAAAACATCAAAACTTAACAGAGAAGGAAAACAGTTACTTTGCAAGAATTGGAGACAAGAGCAGAGTCAGGAGAGTTTTCAGCTGCAACTTTTCACTTAGTGCCACGGAAAGCAGGAGTCGGATCCAGCAGCATCAAACACTCCTGGGAGGAACCCGCGTTGGAGTCCTTACGCAGTCAGCCACGCTTTGATGGGTGCAAAGGTCGTTTCTCAGAGTACTGATATAGCCAATAACGATGTATTTTTAAAAATTCAAACTAAAAATCAAGTTTCCAATGAATTATCTTTGCCCAATACTAAGGCTGTCATTTTTCCTTAAAACGTATCTGAATTTTTTCAACCCCCGGGACAGTGAAACTACTCTGTGTGAATGACTCCTTCACGTGAAAAACTGTCCTATGCTCTGTAAGCATAAAAGGAGTTCAGAAATTATGTCTGGCAAAGTGGATGTCTGAGATTGCCAGCGGAATTTATGTGCAGTTTATGAAATGTGGGTGATGTTATAAAACTGCTGTATCGCTGAAAGCCTTTACGTATGTGAAATCTGCTATTTCTGTCATTTATCTCCCAGGCCAGAGACAGTGAACAATAATTACATGTAGAAGACATCCACATAGGTGACACAGTTGTGAAGCAAAAAGCAGGCTAAGGACCAGGCATGACTTGGTAAAGCAGTTTCCTTCCGTTTTCTTTAGAGAGAACATTTGAGGCAGCGAAATTTCCCTGGATGGCTTCCAGATTTCGTTCGGTGACTATCTAAATACAAATACCCAAGGCAGTGCTGGAAGCAGCGATCAGAACCACTCACCTTTGCTCCTAGAGGAGACCCCTGAACAGACAGCAAAATCTCCCTTATCTTCTCCTGGAGAGTAGCTGAATTTCAAAAGAAATGCAGTGCAGAGTTTTTTCTTCTCTAAAATGACCCACAGCAGTTACAAGACTTATTATGACTCATGTTTATACCTCCAAGGGCTGAAAATTAGACTTCCTCAGCTGCCAGGGATGGAAGCTACTCCGTGATAAACTAGGGCTTAGATATACCCTGTGAGTTCAGCTCCCAGAGACAGGCATCTGACTTAAGATCCTTTTGGGTCTGGACCTCAGAGTCTTAACTGCATTTCCCTGGTTGCATTTATCTAACATTTTTCCTAAGTCAGTCAGCTGCTCCAAAGCTGGTCTTGTTCTTGTACCGCACACAAAGATAATTTTTCTTTAGGCAGTTTGCTCTTGAATGTAATGTTAGATGTTGTAGTATATGGACTCATTTGCAGATAAATTCAAAATATCTTAGGAAATTCTGGCAATGGAATAACATTCTGCTGTTTGTACTTTGGCCTCAAGAAATCTGCTTGTTCACTAAAGTGTATGTATTATAGTGTTAAAATGAATATACTTGTTCTCTCATTCTGTCATTAGAGATTATCATTATGACCTTACGATAATGTGCTATTTTCCACATGTCCAGTGATTTACAAGACTCCCTCATGCCTTGAAACAAGCTGTTACATATACAACAAAAGCACTATAGCTCTCCATTCTCAGTCTAATCATGTACTGCTGCATCTCTGTTCTTTCCCGAGGCTTCTTTGTTTTCCAGAAACCCAGGGCTGTAGTTACAAAACCCCTAATGTACCTGGTGCCTATTTCTCTACAACATCCCATGTATGATGGCAGAGGACAGCAATAACACATCATTAAAATCAGAAATGCACAGACCCACTTTTAAAAATCTTTTTTTATTAGTCAGATAGTTGTCTGGAAGAGGAAATGAGCAACAGTTCTTTAAAGCATCTTTAACAGTTTTTTGTAGTTCAGATCTAGTCTGATCCAAAGCACTGCTGGCAGCTGCTCTATTAACGTGCATTATCCAGAGAGAAGAACAGAGCAGACTTCTCCTTTGCTACTCTTTTTTTTTTCTTTTCTCTGAAAAATGCTCTGAAGCTATCACAGAAGTCCCAATCCCATGCTCCAGATGGGAGAGCAGAGAAGAACACACAATGGCTCACCCTCTACTTAGGTGTTTGGGTTTCTGTCCAGCAAACAGTGACGGTCTGGCCTGAGTACTCAGTTGAAGGGACTAGGAAATGTTCCAAAATCCCCCAGTTCAGATGTGCCCAAAGAAGCTCTTATGACTATATTTACTGTTAGCATCCTTTGCAGCCCCCACTGACACACACCTCACACTGATTTCAAAGGGAAATAATATGAATCCATACTGACACTTTCAACACTGACACTTTCACACACTGACCTTATGCTTTTATAAATGTAGCATCTTTAGCCCTTCCGTTCCAGCATATTGGCTAGAAACAGGTACTTCAGTGACTTGTTTGTGATAGTGGCTGCTGCATGAACTCAACTGAATAAGTTACTCATGCAAGTCATGTGGAAAGGCTGCTGAGATTAAACACAGAAGAAATGAATGGGGTGGATAGGAGGCTGCTATACAACAACAGCATTTGCAAATGCGATCAAGGAGCCTGGAGGAGGTATCTGGTCTAGGCAGAGTAACAGGGGAATAAACTGTGATGCAAAGTAAAAAACAAAGCTGACGTGAGAGAGAGGGAGAGAAACCACTTAGGAGGTGTCCATAGTGCAAGTTGCTGAATCTCATTTAGAGCTAGCTCAGGTGCGGTGCTGCTTTGTGAGCGGTTGGTGGAATACAGGGCTCCAGCAGTGCTTTGGCTCGAGCCACCACCCTCAGGGTAGCTTTGGAGGAGCGCAGTGGCAGCCAACCTGCCTCTTCTCCCCATGACGTGGTGAGAAGACGTGTTGCAGCATGGCGAATCCCTGACTCACACACCAAGCAACAACTAGGCAAGGTGTGCCGGGAGGCACTGTACTCCGTCAAAGCCATCAGGAGTGCCTCAGAGGTATGGGTGAAAATGCAGCAAGGGTCTGCCCACAGAGAACTGTAAACAGGCTTGCTGGTGGATGAGCAGATCAAGCAACAAAGCAAGATCGGAGGACAGACCTAGGGTATATGGACAAGGCTGGGAAGGGAAGGCAAATTCTGGAGCCTGTCAGGGGACCACAGTCCCGAAAGAGTGCTGGCTTTGCCACATAAGCACAGCCCCAAGTCCTGCTACTGGCTTTTGTCTTTCCTTAAAGTCTGATGTCTTACAAGTAAAGAGAGGAAAGGTGCTACAGGCGTGTATGTATCACCTGCTACCCTCCAAACACCACTGCAAAGAACTGAGCCACCTGGAGGTATCTCCCTGCCTGCAATGCTTGAATCATCAGCTTTTGCCCAGCAGAAAAGTAGCTTCAAAGCTGCCCAAGCCTCAAAGTAAGTACCTTGTTTATGACTGCTGCCACCTTAGTGAGTGCTGAACTTGTGGAAATGTTAAACTGCATATCTTGGTGGTGATGGGCACTGGGGTGACCACAACTGGCTCTAATACAAATGCCAGAAATAGAGGGGCATACAAGTCTTTCAAAAGGTTGTTATCGTCAAGTACAGATGAGCCTTGCAGTACCAGGGGTTAAACAGAAAGTCTTGGGAGGTGAGTCCTAGCTAGAATTACCTACAGGACTATTGATGTCTCTGCTAAGGAAAAGTCAATGGGGTGGAGAGAAAAGATCCACTGGCAAATAAAGGAGAGAGAACACTGAGAAGCTGCAAGACTCCACTGGCTATCATTCAGGCTAGGAACAAACCTTCAGAATTTTCAGTTTTGACAAAAAAAAAGGTTGAAATTTTAATGATCTGTGACACAGGTATGTCAAATCGTTCAAAATATACTACTGTCATGTCTCCTTGTATCTATCACAATATGACTTTAATTGGCCTGTCTATACTGGAACACTTTTAGATATAGGTATCATGAAGGCTTGTCCATTACTGGGACAGACTGCCTCGGGTTTCTTTGCTGGCTTGGTATACTGTGCTGCAATATCTTCAGAATATCTGAGGACTTGCTCATAATTCCTGTTTCTAAACAAAAGAGGAAGAAAAAAAAAAAGCCTTAGAGGGATGAAGCAAGAGGTCTGACTCAAAAACTATGTTTGGTTCTTTTCCAGCGTAGATTCAAGGAAGTACAGCAGTTACGTATTCCAAAGGTGACAATTAATCATTCTTTAAAATTCTTCAGTGGTCTATCTTCTAAAGAAAGCTCCCTTGATAATAAGAAGAGAAAGCTAGTTTTAAAAGCAAACACTGGCTTGGGATTAGGGGAATTTGATAAGGAAGATGCCTGTGTGAGCCAAAGGATTTTGTGCAGGGTAGCCAGCAATGAGGAAGATGAAGTCTTCCAGGGGATTTAAACTGAACATTCATCTCAGGTTTTGTGCCTTTAACCAAGCTGCACCTGGTATTGCTTACAAGCAATGTAAGATAATTTAAACATGACATTCACTTTGCTTTCATGCAATTTTCTATTACTTTTACTTAGATTACTTGCTGTAACAGTGACTTTGTATAGACGTGCTTTCTCCTAGACAAGAGACCTTTATGATTTGTAATGAGCAACGCCAAAAGGTTAATGGAGTTCAGAACTGACAGCTGCCTCACAGTCATATTTAAAGGGTTTGCTCAGAGCAGACTTTGCCCTTTTGTGCCCCTCCACTATTACCCATGTGGGGTGCTGCTGATGGAAGCAGCATCAGCCATTTGGAGAAGTGGTGGGGAGCGTAAGAAAGGAAAAAAGTGGCTACATATCCAGAAGCCCTCCGTCTGGTGCCTTCAAAACCTGAAACCTAGACACCATCTGTCTGGTGCCCGCAAACCTAGAAACCCAGAAACCCTCTGTCTGGTGCTTTCAAACCAAGGAGGGCCACGAGCCAAACAGGTTAGTTCTGGTGGCAACAAAGGTCATTTCTTCCTTGAGGACCACAGGTGCGAGAGATGCGGCTGGGAGCAAGCTGGATGTCTGGGATGCAGTTGAAGCCCACATCACCATCGAAAGGAGGCCACAGGGAGAGACTGATGTGAGTTGTCCTGGCAGGTAACGCATGGATCACAGGTTGGTCACACCTGATCTAGGAGAATTCCTTGGGTACATTAAAGTACGAAGATGCTTGAGTGATTTAACTGTTCAAGGATGGCAGCCCATCACTGCAAAGATTATATTTGCGCATAAACAGCTGCATTCATACAAAAAGCTGATGGCTGGTTCTTTAAGCGTGGCACCAATTTTTCTGTGGCTTCATTTATTGCCCATATGAGTTAGTTAGCCTCCTCTATGCCCTTTTCTTTTTTCCCCCAAAGGCTGCAGGGACATCATTACAAAACTGGAGCCTAGCACTTTTTAGTGCAAAGGCTTTAATTTGTTTGAATTTAAATAAATATGGAAAATTGCTATCTCTGTTCATCTTTTCTTGGTATTCCTTATTTTCTGTGTCAAAATTTTCAGTCATTCAGTAAGATAACAGAAAGTATAGTATAGCATTGTCAACTCTTGTGTTTTTATTTTACTTCCCCTAATTTCTTCTTGAGGATCCAGATCATTAAATCAGGAGACTGGAAAATAAACATAACTTCCTTTACTAAAAAGTATTCTAATCCATACTTGCAAAGAAAAGCTTGAAAATGTGAAGCAAATGAAACCTAAAGGCTCAGAAGCCTAGTAAAAAACAAACTGCAAAAGTATTTTTAATAGGAAAAAACCCACATCATTTTTAAACAATCCCATGATTTTTTGAGGCTGACTCATGATTTTGTAATGTTTAAAGTTGGCAATACTGATACCCTGTGATTTAGATGACTAATCACACACTGAAAAGCTAATAATCAAAGTAAGCAGTTTGTGAAGTACCCACAGACTAGAAAATATGTATCTCAACTACTCAGCAAAGGCTTATGCATAAATTGACAACAAATAGAATCAGTTTATATAACTGCTTCACAAAGAGAGAAAAGAGCTAATCAGTTAATCAGTTATTTTATTTGTATCATATAATGCTACCAGCTGCAGTAATGAGTGTGAAGAGGGAAGAGTATGGAATAGAGAGAATAACAGGGTAGCGCTTCAGCAATGCATTCACAGGGAACAAGGGAGCATGGATGGAATTCAGCAAGCAAAATGCAAGAGTAAAAATTGACTGAAGGAAGGCTGCAGTTATGCTGCACGCCAGACAAGAAAATACCCGCAGGAAGGAGGGAAGTAAGCACAAAAGAAAGTCAGGAGAGAAGTGGTCAGCTGGCTACGAAGAGTTAAATCCAGGTGCAATGTGCAGTCCATGGAGGATGACTATGGGAAGGAACAAAAAGAATGAAAGCAGCAGAGGAAACGTCGTTCGAAGACAGGTGGAGGCAACAGGAGTGAATCCTGGCTTCTCAGTGGGTTTTGTGATTAGATCACTTGTTTGTGCACAGTAGTTCTCAGCTGGGCTCTTTCCAATCTTTTATCTTATCTGATATTAAGCAGACGGCAGAAGGAGGTGTATGTAGCACGTGCTTGGCACCGACTACGTTTCCTAACAAAAAGATGGATTCTTTTCTGAAACTCTGCTCATAGCAAAATGACGTTGATAGAAGCTGAAGCAGCTACACATATTGATGCTGCTCAAGAAGCTTAGTTCCCTCAAAATAAAAAGGGCAAGGAAGGATGATTTTTAATTTTCATAAGTTAAAGAGGAATTGAAGAAATATAATGAATACGGTGGGACTTCATTTATTGACTTGCAAAGGCGGAAAACAAAACCATTTTGAAAAGAAACACTACACATTTATCTGAATAAGTATTTTTGTAGCCACTTCTTTGCAAAATATAAAGAATATGCGGCATTGGCCTACAAGTTTGTATCCTCTTTACATAAAATTTATATCTTCATTATATAAAATTTATATTCTCTTTATCTAAAATTAAATAGAGCTGTTAGTAGTTTCGGAAAATTCTCCTACAAAGGCGTATTTAATTACAAGTCTGCCAAATGGGAGTTTCATTTTCTTCTGAAGAACCTGTTATAGACAGGATATTACATTAGTAGGATCTCTAGTCTGACCCTGTATGGAAGCTCCTATATCCCTGGGAAGAGAAGCCACACACTGATTGAAAACGAAGGTCAAATCAAAGCAAGCAAAACCAAGAAATTGGAGTGAATGGAGCAGAATGATCCATCTGTATTAGGGCTTTCTATAGCAGCTGTCACCGACTAGGCGTCACTGTAATGTCTAAGGTGCTGCGTAATTGGAGTGGATACCAAAATTCGAGGGGAGATTGCAGACTAAACAGGAAAGACAGAGGGACGTATTTCACAGCTGTCAGCCAGATAGAAAAGATATTCCACTCCTTACTCCAGATGGAGAGCAGCTCACATTTTGATGCAGTGAGTGAGGGGGTGACTGAAATGCACAGATTCATTCATGAGTTGCACGTATAATGCAGCTTTTTGAAAATGCTGTAGTAATGCACAGAAAAAGGCGGGGGGGGGGCGGGGATCAGTATAATAATCCCTTAGCGTAGCAGACATAGGGGTCACTGAAACTGAGTACTGTCACAGGCGATACATGCCTCACATTCAGAGCCTGTCTATTTTGCTTTTACATTTATTTTTAATAAATGCCTCAACATCAACTATGGCACTCTAGCTGCAGGAGACCATTCTCTGGTGACAACTTTCTACCTCTGTTGACATAATTTCTTAATTAACTGCAAGTGCAAGATTTACTCAAAAATATAAATATTTTTACAGGAAGGCATGCAAGCACACAAAGGAAAAAATATTTAAATAAATATGGGGGTGGTGGTGATGACAGAAGACTCAGTCACTAAAAGCCCTAACAATGTGTCATGCAGAAAAAATGGAGAGCTCTGACATACGTACATTAAGTGGACAGAAGTTGCTATAAGGATTCGCAAAGAGCAACTCACCATGCAATATACTGCCAATGTACTGACAAAACAGCCCTGTGTATTTTCAAGGGGTGCTTTTAACATCCAGAACATTTCAATGCATTTATTTTACTGAAAGAAACCATTCATAATATTGATGCAAAACATACAAAAATTGAAGTGAAATCAATCTTCATTATTCTCCCTTGGCATATAGACTTTGAACAGCAGCACATCCTGCATATTCTACATGCTCTTACTATTCATACCATTTAGTATGTGTTTACATGATATTGTATAATACTGTTCAACCTAGCTCACTTCTCCCTGGGTGCCTGTAAACTAACATACAGATCTAATGGTAGACATTAAATATGACAGTTTGGGGATCTGCCTAGGGGAACTCAAACATTCCTGTTTTATTTCATGAACACTTTGCAAGCTTGTACCCTTGCTTATGGTTTTTATCGCAACCTTGCATCGCTTGTTTTGTTTCAAGGAAAGGAGATACTGATATATGAGGGGTGGTTTGCATGGGCATTGTATTTTGCTTAAGAATAAAGTCTGATTAATGTAATAATGCCTTTGCCAGGAGCCTGCCTGTCCCTGACTGAAACTGTCACAGTCCCTGCAGAATGAAACGGCAGTCCAGAATAGGCAGCATGGGGGAAATATGAAGGAACTGCGTGCAAGCTGTTAGGAGAACAGAGTCTCAACACGGCTCTGGAGGGCGAGAGGAACTGCGCCACGGAGCTCAGCCCTCCAGGGAAGACCTCAGCCTTGGCCTCTGTATCCTCAGGAGTCTTTGGGTGCTGCCAAGGGTCAGGCCAGGGCATCCAAGGGTTTGGGTGGAATTCAGGGAGTCCCGGAAGACCAAGATCTTCTCAGTACTAGAGGGAAGGTTATGAGGAGAGATCGGGATGGCAGTGGATGCCACCACTACAGTAACAGTAGTCCAACAGCACTGCCTGGTGCAGCAAGCTCTGGAGTCATCCTGCAGAGGAGAGGCTCCCACTAATGCTCTGAAACCCCACCAGAACCTCCTTTATCCCAGGGAACTGTTCCGCCCTTACGATCATTAGCTCGTTGTAGCTGTGTATCTCCACCTGCCTGATTTCTTTCCTCCCTCAAAAATTATAAAATGCGGATGCAGAACGACAATAAAATCCAAAAACTGGCAGTGCTTTATGCATGAACATGAATTCCTGTATTTCAGCCTGCATGGCACCCAACCAAAAGCTGCCTGGTATCCATCACCACCTCCTCCTTGTTTCACTCCCCATGCTCCCATCTCTGCATGCTATGCAGCCTCTCAAATGACCGCTGAAGCCTCCGTAAGTGGAATCCTTCGCTGCAGACCTGTTAGCCTTCAGCAGATCTGTGATTTTTGCTACAGAAAGAAATAACAGGCAGCCATCGCACAGTACCGGTAGGGTACATTCGATCACTGAGAACTGCCAGGATATAACCCTTAACTCCTCCACTGACGATGATGCTTAGATCCCCTGACGCACAACTAACAGTGTTCAGAAACAAGTGACTGTGCCCCCAAGGAAAACCTAAAAGCAGACAACCAGCATTGCTGCAACACAAAAGCTCTGGGCCAAGGTCTGCGGTGGGCAAGCTCGTCTTGTAGCAGCGGTGGACCTGGGGATGAGACTGGGCTGTGGGCAGGAGCCCACCGGGCAGACGGCTGGGACCATGAATGGCCACAGAGAGCTGCCAAAGAGGCTGGGAGCAGCAAAAAGCCAAACCACCACAACTGTATAGGTGCTGTACATATGGCGGATGGGATTCATATGATTCGTATTCATGCTCTCTGTAGGCAACAGAAAGAAGCAGGGACCCTAAGAGAGCGATCCAGATGGGTTTCTATGGCACAGATGAGCCATCTCTGAAAGCTTGTTCTCTCCACTAACTGCAAAGGCTGACTACGCAGGATCCACAGCAGTATACTCTGCAGCTCAAAAGAAATGAAAATTCTTTCACCAGAGTTAGATGAACTCTATTTTTTAAATATACACTTCATGGCGGATTTCTATGCCTCCTGAATTTTGAAAACAAATTGCTTATTTCTGCTGGTTTAAATACTGCAGTCACCTGCCAGTCAGTTTTGTATTTTGCTTCTTTTATATTACATTATAAAAGGCATGGAATATTTTTTTTATTATAATATTTATAAATATATTTGCACACATTTATTTAGCCTATAGGTGCACAGATGAATGTGAATTTTTTTAAAATTCCATTGCCAGCCTTCACCGTCAAGTATAATTGTTTTTTAAAAAAGCATTCATATGAATATTTACATTTGAAAGCATGCTACTAGAGCTTTACAGTATGCTTTAACATGCTGTATCTCAAATGCATATAATCATATACATCTCATTATTGTTTTTTTTCAATAGACTTTAGCATAATCCATTTTATACTTTGCTGGGCTCTTCTGCAGCCATTGAAACAGCAATCAATTTGTAGTGATTTCAAGGGGCTTTGGACTGGACTTTGTATTATCCTATTAAGAGAGGTAGCCAGGTTTACTTCTATTTTAAAATTCTCCCTAGGTTGGGAGCTAGAGTAGTAACACTGTCACTCTAAGAAATGCCATACCCCTCACCTGAGAGGCAAAACGCACATCTTGGACGGACGTGTTTAGAGATGTAACATGCACATTTGGAAAGAAAACTGTCATTGTCGTGAAAGTCCCAGGTACTGTGAGGTTGGAAGTGAAGAGTAGCGAACGTGGTGGCTAACCTCAGCCTTATCTGCTTCATCCTGCTGTATCATCCATTTCTACCTAGGCTGATACTCACATCGCAAGCTCTACATGGGGAATTGTGGCTAAATCCCCAAGTCCCACACAAAAGCTCATGTTAATTTAACTTAATTTCCAACCACAGGTTCTTGCTGTGCCTTTCCCTGCAAGGCAGAAAAGCATGCTCCTGTCAGACCCCTTCACCCTGCTCAAGGACTTGTGTTCGGTGATCTGAGAACCCCTCCACCTCCCCTTCCACACGAACAGGCGCTGCTCCTGGCACGCGCCTCACAGAACTCTGCGCCTCTGCTGCTGTGGATGGCGCCTCTGGGATCTCCATCCAGCACCTCCACGTCTGCTGGGAAAAGCCACCAGCAGACCACTGCACTCTGATGGCCACCCTACTCACTGGGGACAAGTTTCATCACAGCTTCTGCCTGATGCTCCTCCCTCATATGCCTTCATTCTTCATTCTCAATTCATTATATTGCACTTAGATTAATTAAAACAAAACTTGGAACAGAAACTATTTGGAGAAGAATTCACATCATTTCACAGCATCTATGTGCCTTTCTCATGCTTTACCAGCCACGTTTTCATATAGACCATTGCCAAAAGTACTGAGCAGCTTTCAGTCGATAACCAGTCTCTGCAGATCCTCTCGAGGAAAAGACACGGTCAAACCTGTAAATGAGACAGTTGTTTATTTCTCCTAACACAGCTGTAGGTTTTAATCAAAATACCCTGTGATACCAAGCCAAATTCTTTGGAGAAATGAAATTGCTTCTGTATACGCACAGTTGTTTCCATCAACTGATCTATAATCCTGTCAAAGAAAGACAACGGATTTATTTGACAAGTCTTCCTTGCCATGAAACCATACTGACTGGCATTATTTATATTTGTTAACCTATCCTTTCTGCTGGCTCTTCCAAGCTAACTGTTCCAGTATTATACTGGAATCTGGATTCATGCGAGGGGGGATTTCTACGTCCCCTCTTCTACCCTTTTTTGACATTTGAACTGCATTAGCACTTTTCCAAGTCTCTGAAGTTTTCTTAGCTTTCCAGGATTCACACTAGTGGTTCACAAGCCGCCTCAGCTATTTTCTCCACAACTCTTGGGGAGGGGGAAACTACCCAGAAGTGACAACCTGGAAAAGCTTGGAAGATTTCCATCATCCAAGGCAGGCTCACAGCTTTCAGGGAGAGCTGTCTGCCTTTTGCTGAGACAACAAGGAGAGCTCGGCCACTTCTGCCACAGAAAGGGAGGGCTGGGGCTGGAAAAACAGGGAGCACCCGGAAGAGTCAAGGTTGTTGTACCCATTGCTGCTGTTCCTGTGCACGTCTCCTCGACAGGGAATGCACACCCTTATTATCATTTTGCCGTTTTCTTCTAAATACAATCGTAATTAGCATAATTATTATTCAAAGAGATCCAAGAATTTGCCACTGCTTCATTGTTACCTGCCTGCCCATGTCAAGTAGAACATGCACACTTCCAAGGATTTCTCAAGGTGAAGTGCTGCTGGTAATACAACTGCTACTACACCTACTAAACAACCATAAATTCAATGGGAGAAAATGAGGATACCTAACTAGAGCTCCAGTAGGAGAAAATAAGGAGAAAGAATTCAGATTTTATCGTAAAGACAGGGAGGAAATCAAAGGACAATGATTTGTCTTTTGTCTTTTAAATGCAGTATTTTGTCTGTCAGATTCATTCATCTTATACAAAGAAGAGCAATAGTATACATTTCCAAGATAAAATCAATTATGCATTATCTTAGAGTTGTACAATTTCATTCTCCACAGAGGCCTTAATATGACTTACATGTAGCATAATTCTTATTCCAGATCTCTGAACAAAGCTAAATTTCACTGACAGTTCATTGTACAAATTCCAATTTCCAGTCAGTTTTTCCAGTATTCTCAGAGAGTATAAAATTGCAAAGGCCATCTCTGCTTCAACCAGAATATGAATTTTGAAATATAATGAAAATAAAGGAGCAAATTAAGAGAATCGTTTGATTCAATTCATTACCTCAGAGCACTTTTGCTTAAAATACCCTCCTATATTTTATGTCAGTTTTTAAATGAGTGAAAAAAGGCTTTGTTCCTCAAAAACTCCTGAAATGTGGCCAAGTTAGCCACACTTTAATTAGTTTCTTAATTTATCTCCATTATGAAATAAAATAGGGAAATAACTCTTGTTTCTGTATTCCATTAAAATGTTTCTGTACAAGTTAAAGACTACTTTGTTATCATGGTATTCTAAGTTTTAAGCAACCTATTTTTGTAAAAGCTAAAAATAATGTATCACACTTTAGATTATCTTTATTTGCCAAGTTTTGGCAGAACTCACAAAGGTACAGCAGAATTTACTGAAAATTTTGCAGGGTTTACAATGCTTAGCACATTTTCAAAGGAAAAAAATGATCCCTAATCTGTTCATTTCCATTTCCAAGAAGTTTCTTTCAGAAACAGCACACTTTCTTTTTTTTAGCATGAGGCATTTCAGGCAGTTGAATTTGAGCTTTTTCTTGACTATCCGAGCTGTGATCATGTTGTATTTCAAAAGTGTTCTCACTGGCAAGACCGTGGCCAGCCTATAAAACATTTCACTCATTCACTCTGAACAGATCTATTCCCATTAAGTCATTCTCATGACATCTTTTAGACAAATATCTGGAGTAGAAGGACAGATGCAAGCTACTGGGAAAGTGAGCCTCCATGCAGCAGAGCGAAAGATATTTTGAAAGCATGAAGCATCAACAGCTAAGTTCCTAACCTGGACAAAATTTTGCTTTGAGAGCGTGGACATTGTAAGGTACATTCATTCAGCATGTCCAGGGTTTTATTTTTAAAAGGAACTATCACCAAAAAAACCCCAACCATAATCGTTCAGTCTATTGACAGAACAGCTGAACGGTGTGCATGCAGAAGAAATGTGAAATCTTAGGTAGGAATGAGAGATGTGTCAAACCACCTATGTGAACTGTGCTTTCTTAACAATAAACCTGAACTTCTAACTAATTAAATATTTTCCAGAAGGTACTCAGTGATAGTATTTTAGGGACGAAAATATGTCCAAAATAAAGTGTAGCATGTAAGCTATGATCAGAAGAGCATTAATTGTAATGAACAGTACAGAATAATGAAGATACTCTCAAGTCTACTTGATGTGGGAGTATCTGATGAGAAGGAGTGACATGTACCCAGCAACCCCTGCAAGATGCAAAATAGATTATTTATGCAAAAGAATCTGGCAGAGACTGATATTCATAACAACCACATGACTTCTCAGGTAGTCTGCACTGAAATGCGATTGTCCAAGTTGACGAGCAAGACTATTGCGTACAGCTTTGATCATGGCCATTAGAAAGGCACTACGTTAAAGTCAATATGCTCAAGCCCAGCCGCTTGCTGCTAGCCCCGTGGATAACAAGAGATGCTCCCTCTCCTCTCCTCTCCTCCCTGGTTTGGCTTCCAGATTCCTGGTCAGAGCCACCACCATGCTTGTGCCATTTGCTGCCTCTCTGCTTCTGGTCTCCCTCAGTGAACATGGATCTAGCGCACATTTAGAATAATTTCCCTAATAAGCAACTCTGTATTTTGCATAATTGTGATATTATATATTTACTGCTCACTGAGTGCTATAGGTTTTATTGATGGATAAGGAGACAAAATGGGAGACTTGTTAATGGGCTCAGGTGCTGCAAGACTCAACGCTCCACTGGTTGCCTACTGCAACCAAGAAAACTCCATTAGGGACCTAGGAGTGCATCTTCTCTATAGAACTCACGAAAACAGGTGCATAAAATGGGAATTATGAGACTGCTGCACTGAGCAGGGGCATTGCCTTGGCAATGGAAATAACTGAGGGACCAATGTGACCTGAAGCCTGGTTCTCTTAGGCACTCAATTTCAGGCTGCTGAACTTCCCCAGCTGGAATTTTCTTCCATCCATGGGTGCATATGGCAGCTCTTTCCCACAAAATACAGCTAGAATGCTTCAGACTCTGACAGGAGGTGTGAAAACGGGATTTAAGTTGTTGCCATAGCTGACTAGATTCAAACAACCAGCATCTGCTGTCACTGAGGTGAATGCTCCTATTATTAACTGCTTGATCACTCTTACTACAGCTCTTCCATCTTGTATGGCTTTTTTTTCTCCTTGATTTTTTTTTTTTTTTGGATCAGAGAAGGACAAATACACAGAATGGGATAGTTGAAAATTATTTCTTCCCGTAGCATGTATGGAGCTAGTTCAGTGAGTAAGGAGCACGAAGCGTTCACAATCGCAGAGACAACACAGGCATTCCCTTGCTTAGACAAGTACTCCCAACAACAAGCTTCAGCATCTATTTTTTTCTCTCTCTTGCCCCATTAAGATTTAATTATTTTTGCAAAAGGAGAAACTCCAGAGGACTCCCTCCAAGAGAAAGAACTAAGACACTCAAACCAACTGCCGGTAAACTGGAAGACAGGAGGCTGAGCCCCTTCAGACAGGAGAGGGAACTGAACGTCACTCCATCTAGCTGGGAATGCTGCGGCTGTTTTATTGCTAGAAATGGGGTCTGCTCTCCGGCATGCTTTCTTTGTGCAGACTACTAGTGGGAAAGCGGTTTCTCAGAATGAACCCCACAGGTAAATAAGTGTGTATTTTATAAATTCTAGGATTTAGGTGGGAGACCTCAGCTGCTGCAAAATAATTTTATTTCTATCACATCTCCTTGAGGTACGGAGTAATTTGGGCTTTGATAGAAAGGAACTGCCTTTGAAGAGCACAGCTGGAGTGTAGTCTTGTGGGGATTGCTGCTCACAATACAAACAGGGGAAGGAAGAGGGTAGTGCAGAAATCAAACCCAGCAACCCCAGGTGTCAAAATGACGTAGCAGTTGTTCTCCCTTCCCCTGAGAGACTGCCTCCATCAGCAGAAGGGTGAGTGTCCATTCAGCAAATGAATGAAAGGAGCCAGGACCTTCTGATTCCCATTAGACTTGCTCAGTGTGGGTGGGGGGTGGGTCTGTTACTGTTGGAGGTTTTCTTAAATCCCCATGAGAGTTTTTGCTTAGTCAATGGTTAGGGTAAGTACACTCCTTGCTTGACTTCATCTAGACTCTGATGAAATAACCCAGTCTCATGGTCTGCTGTGCTTTTGTCTACAAACAAACTAGTTAGTTAGCATTTCTAGCGTGGTATAATGCAGTACTCTATAAAGGAAGAGTAAGTGGCACCATTTACTGATAGTAATCAAACTGTACTTCACAAGTCTTCCAGCATATATAAAATGGGCTAAGAAGTATATTTATGCCTACTGTAGGTTAAATCTACAATGGTATATCCCACTCAGAATTAATGTCCTTATTTCAAGCTTAAGGAAATAGCATACAATCCACATGATATCATACATTCATCGACTGGTTAACAGCTGGGGCGAAGACAGCTCATATAGAAATAGATGATAAGTAGTGGTGAATTCTGCGACAGGTACTTTAGCATGTGTATATCTACATTTATATGTATATACACACTTACACAGTCTAGTAGCTGTCGCTAACTGGACTAACTAGATTATCCTGCAAAAGCTCCAGGCTACCTAGCTAGAGTTTAACGAGGCAAAGCTAACCTCTAGGGACATGGTTTAGTGGTGGACTTGGCAGTGTTAGGTTTACGGTTGGACTCGATGATCTTAAAGGTCTTTTCCAACCTATATGATTCTATGATTCTAGCTCTGTAAACATGCCATTTAATTCTGTCAGGTAAGCAACGAGGAACCACAATATTTGCGTTAGATTACATTATTTGAACACGTGGTGCAGCATGACCATTTACAGCAAACTCAGCAAGTCGCTTTTCTGTTAAAACTTGCTGGACATTTACCAAAAAGAAGGCTATGCTTCTTTCAGGTGTTTAAAAAGAAACTGTCATTTGAAAACTCCAGGCTTTCAAGTATTTTTTATCTTTGATCTTTGTTTAGGATCATGTCTTTCATGTTTATTTAGAATAAACAAAAGTGTATATCACAGTGGTCTGGCATAGTATAAGGGACTGGTTACTTGTAAAAGAAATGTAACATTATAACAAGACAGTTTATGAAAACTTTGGAGCACGACATAGATTGCAAAGCAGGGTCATTGTACGTATGATCCCAATTACGCACTGCTTTATAAAGCATCAGCCAGACTCAACAGAGAGTCAGTTAAACTCCCGTATCACTGGAGTTACACATTTCAATCTGTTTCAACTGCATTAGCGGTTGCAACAGTCAAATCGCGTGGCTCTCCATAGTTCACAGCCTGTGCAGACCTCAGACAGCACTTCAGGAAATCCACAGTAAATATAAGGTAAGAGCAATAAGAGAGGATTTGGGAGTCAGAAGGAGTAAGACTAGCTGTAGCCAACCGTTAAAGATAGATGCATTTCTGGCTTTGCAATGGAAAGTTCTGGTTTGGCCACGGTAAACAGAAAACACACTAACTGCAACAGGTAAGTAACAGCAAGACAAGCCTGAAGTGGCATTGCTTGTCTACTTCTACGTGCCACCCATCCATAACTTCTGTTCTTCCAGGGCACAGGGCTACAGCTGATGCAGAGCGATTGCGTGGAAGCTATCCACACCCTCCTCCACATGTACAGCTGAAAGACAGAGAATAGCACAGAATACACCAGAGCCCTCATACAGCTCCGGGAATATTTGTGCAAGCCAAAGTGCTGTATATTAAGATCCAGGAAGTAATTGCAATTGGTTTGCCCCGCGCTTGCTGCTAAAAAAATGGGTTTTCCATTCCCCTGTGGTGCCCTGAAGTGGCTCCTCAGCACGAGCGAAGCCGAGGAGTCTGGCACAGGGTGAGCTGCACACCAGCGGAGCCAGCTGCGATTCACCACAGGTGCCATCCCCTAGAAAAGGCCCGTAACAGTACTGCAATTGGCATGAAAAATGGAAAAAATCTGCCCCAAGGCCACAAAGCTAGCTAATCCTAAGCAAAACGTTTCAGAGATTTGACACATCCTGGCAGCCCAACAGATATTTTGGAAATCAAAACCTGCGGCTTCTGTGTTTCTCCTCGTTTCACTACTCAGACACAAAACTCAATAGCTTTTCTTCGGTACATGTCGCAAGGCAGCTCTTGCTTCAAGGTCGTTTAAATTCTCCTCCTCTGCCCGCTACCCGTGCTCCAGCGAAACAACCGTTTCACTGTCGTGGCAAGCAGACAGCAGCTAAGCTGACCTGCCACGTCTCATCAGAGCCGCCCAAACCCCGGCACCCGGCTCGCCCCTGGCTGGGGGGGTCTCCGTGCCCCCCCTGGGCTCCCGCTGCTGGGTGCCCAGGGACACCCCACCGGGGTGGGTGTCCCTCCAGCTCCCTCCCCAGACACGCACGGCTCCACCGCAGATCCCGCACCAGCCCCAGCGAGATGTTGTGGGCACCCTCGAGTATCTCAAGGGTAAGAGTAGGCAGACGACACCGGCAGCCGGATTGAGCCCCTTGTGTTCAACAGCCCTTCGCGCCCGACTCTGCCCTGAATTCGCCGGTTTGAAAGCTCCGAAACTCCCGGCACCTGAAGGACCTGCAGCAAGGAGCATCACGATTTGTCCATGCACTGTAGGCAGAGCCCTCGCCTTTCACACGTCTCGAACCTGCCGCCTGCAAGTTTTAGCTGATGCTCCCTTGTTCCCACGTGGGAAGAAAGAGGTTTTCCTCGCTCACCTTCTTCCTATCACTTGCGACTTTTAGACCTCTCCCAGCTGCTTCTTTCCCAGCCTGACCCATTCCAGGCTATGTAACCGTTCAGAAGCGATTCCAGATCGTTCTCTATCTTCTCTCCTCTTTGCTATGGTTTTTTCCACTTCTGCTAAGTCTTTTTCAGATGACCAGTTTTAGGAAAATCAAAATGTCTGCTTGTTTTTTATCAGTGATATATAAGCCGCAGCCTTTGTTTGAGTAATTCCAAGCTTGATTACTATTTATTTTTATTTTTAAAAGGAATGGGTGACTAATAGGCTTATTTTTCTCTATAACTTGGATCTGTGGTGAATTTTTGTGTGACTGGATTTGAATACAACAGGAGAAGTAAATAAACAGATCTGTAGTTGAAGTTTACAGCATGCACACCAGAGGGAAAAAGTTCTTTGTATGGGCCATGAGGATAAATAACATCCGTGTCCATGGTCCTGGAAACCAGTTGCTTCTGCCTGAAATTTAGACTATCACAGGTCAGCAGCCTAACCAAAATGAGACACATATCCATGCTCCACTTCAAATGACAGCGGAGTTATCGTCTCCTGTGGAACCATTTCTGTAAACTTTTACTCCCCTGGTCAGAAAAGGTGTAATTTGACCTTGAAAAGTAACTAACACATAAGCTGTATCTGCATGAAACTACGCTGAAGAAAAAGCACTTCAGCTGCATCATGAGCTAAACTAAGTGAGGTCAACCACACCAGATATGTCATTCCATCCTCAAGATATTTTACCTTTTGAGAAAAACCCTTAGTGAATTCCTACGGTGACTTTAACTCAGGATGGTTTGTGTCAATCAGCTACCCTGCAGTAAAAACACGTTTTTCAGGCCAAAACTACATGCTGTAGTCAAGGGCAAAGAGCAGAGATGAAGACAGCAATCAGCCCCTGCTCTGGTGTTTGCTGAGTGGTTGAGGCTGGCTGGCAATCGGACACAAGGCAATTATTAATGTGCAAACAGCACTTTGCACTCAGTTTTAATTTATATATTTAAATAGAAAACACAGATTCCACTAAATCTGTTCCCCTGCAACAAAAAATTACTCTTGCAAAGTAAATTAATTTGATCACAATATGAAGGTTCAGTACCATGCTCACCAAAAGCAAATATAATATACTTTCCCTGTCCCAGGTTTTAGTTGGTGCCTTTCTTTCTAAAGAAGCACAACGTTACAATGTTTTCCTGGTTTTAATTGCCTTTTTCTTTATTATTATTATATTTTTATTATTTATTTTTTATTTATTTTATTATTTATTATTATTATTATATCTGAGGCTGGAATTATTCCTACAGCAATTTATACCTCCCTTCCCCCACACCAATTGCCCTTCCTTGTCCTTAGCAGTAGCCTAGCAAAGGCGCTAACGTTTACGGGGAGATTCCCCAAAGCTTGCTCTGCCGATACGTGCAGTCACATACAGAGAAGGTTCAGAACCTCTGGCTTTGGTACAAAATGGTTTGGGGGCAAGAGGACAACAGAAGATCTGTGAGTTGCTTAAGCTCTGCTTAAGCCCTCAGAAAGCACAGACTGGATCCTGAGTCTACAAAGACAGACAGTTTCTTCATTTGCTTGGTTAGCAGTGGGTTCTGGGCGCAGTGGGTGCATCAGGATAACTGCATGCAGATATAGCAGAGGCTAGGTACTCTGTCAAGTAAGTTGCTAGAGTTGTAGTTATAAAGTATCTGATGCTGAAAATAATTACAACCTGAAAGGTAAAACAGAACAAAATGCAGTTCAAAGGCTGCTGTACACTGGAGCCACATATACACAGACAGTGAATTGAAAGCGTGATTTTAGAGGTCACTATATGTTTGCAGCTGGTCTACTCCAGAGAAACCACAGCATTTGGTAGTTACGTAGGTAAGCATCTAAGAAAGGAACATTGAAAATACTAAGATTTTCATCTAGGTCAGAAAGACTGGCTACAGAAGAAATATTAGAAAAGAAAACAATGGAATAAAGAAGATAGCTTTCAAGATTATAGCTACCTTATATTCAACCAAATATATTTAAATTGCTAGGCTTGGAAAAGGTCATGGTCTTTATGAATCATTCATAACGCATTTCTTACTGGGCTACTTTATATACGATGACAGGTATCTTCCTTCTTATAAGGACACATACTTACATGTCGGGCACAGCCTTTGAATGGAACGCTCTCTAGTCACGTAATTGCTTATATCACTGCAAAGAGAAGTAGCCCGCTCATACTAACGGCGAATAGTTTACTTGCAAAGCAGATGAGGAACTGCGAGCCATTAAAACTAACACCCCTCAGTACTGCAAAGTTAGTGAATCTATAATTTAAAGAAAACAATAAGTTTCACCCAATCTGAAGCATGTACCTGGGCTTGGATTAATTTCCTCTGGTATATTCAAGTTTGTATATTCCATGGAATTCCTGTATTGTGGCCTTTCCTCCAGAAACACTTCTGATATCAAATTGTATTCTTAAAGTATATGAGATAAAGAACTTAAATTGCATTTTGTACTGCATCCATCTTCACTTTCACTGTTCATTTTTCACCATCGTTTGATTACTGTGTGTAATTAGAAACCAAAACGAATGCCTAGAAAGTGGACAGCTTAAACAGGATTTGTAAATGATGCCATGATGAGAATTTGGGGATGAACTTTTCATCCACATTTTTAGATATATCTTTAATAATAATCAAAGACTATAGAAATATTAACCAACAAAGAATGACCACACAAAGAAAACAGAACCTCTACAGCTGCACAAGACCTACTGTATGTATATTGTATAACACTTAATTTCATTTACAGCTAATGTAGTTTATAACCCACTCTATCATCAGATACCATAACCCAAAATTGTACTTCAGCTCTCCCACTTACAGCATTGTTATTTAATTGTTACCAAATAAAAAAACCCTACACTTAGTTCAGTTCAAGCCTTTTCTGAATTACGGTAACATATTGATACTTTCAACATAATAAAACTAGATGCAATCCCAATAGCACATGAACACCTAAAATGGACTTAAGGCTCAGAGGTTTCTCTTTATATTTCTTGAGTTGTAAGTTCAGGAAAAAAAATCTTACAGCAGAAAATTATTATAATTTTGTAAAAAAATTCAGTCCATAAAAAAAAAAAAAGAAAGAAATACAGATAACTAAACACACATGCACAGACTCATCTTTTTTTTTTTTTTTTTTTTTTTTGCCCAGGTGAAAATTTTCCTACTAGGAACAGGTCAGAGAAGACAGGCTCGCACTTTGAGGAAGGCAGCACTAGAGGGCATTGCTGTAATGTTCTTAGCACGGAGCCTGGCAGCTGCAGCGCATTTCTTCCCACCGGCGCTAATTGCCTCCAGTTCTAAGAGCGCAGCTCTCTGCTCGTTGGCTTGTTGCAATGGCGAAGCCTCAGCCCGAAGACCTTCATTGCGTTCAAGCAGGCAAGGACCTTTCCGGAAAACCCGTCAACGGGCAGGGTTTTCTGCCAGCCGCCCGGGCGCGCGAGAGATTGGGAAAAGGAGTGGAAATAACGGGAGAGACAGGAGGATAGGCCAGGAAGCCGGAGGGGTCCATAGCAAAAAGAAGAAAGAAGAGAAAAGGCTGGGGGGGAGGTGGGACGGAACGAGGCGGCGCCGCGTGGGGCCGTCCTGGCCGTCGCGGAGGAGCAGCCGGGCGAAGACGGAGAGTTTGGGGAGGTTTCGGGAGTGCCGCTGCGAGGGGAACGACGAGCGAGGCCCAGGAGCGACAACCTCTGGTTGGCCTCCCCGCTCCCAGGGGCGGCGGCGCCCACGGACCACGCCGTCACGCCGAGGCCTCGATGTCAAACTGCACCATCAGCCCACCGCCTTCTCCAGAAATACGGGCCGTTCTCCCGGGGGCCGAGAGCAGTCCCTGAGCCGTCCCCACGTCGGAGCCTTGTGCGACGCCGCAGGGACCCACGTGGAGCAGCAGTGCTGAACTTGGGCTTCTCGGCCTCCTGCTTCGGAGGATGAGAAACCCTAAGGTGAGGGATGAATAGCAATGGGAGAAATGCGATAAAAAGGCAGAAAAACCCACCCCAAAAGAAAGTGTCCTCGTTTCAGCTGGGATAGAGTTAATTGTCTTTCTAGTAGCTGGTATAGCGTTATGTCTTGGCTTCAGTATGCCAAGAATGTTGATAACACACTGATGTTTTCAGTTGTTGCTAAGTAGTGTTTAGACTGAGTCAAGGATTTTTCAGCTTCTGATGCTCAGCCAGCGAGAAGGCTGGAGGGGCACAAGAAGCTGGGAGGGGACACAGCCAGGACAGCTGACCCAAACTGGCCAACGGGGTATTCCATACCATGTGATGTCATGTCCAGTATATAAACTGGGGGGAGTTGGCCTGGGGGGGTGGACTGCTGCTTGGGGACTAACTGGGCATTCATCAGCAAGTGGTGACCAATTGCATTGTGCATCACTTGTTTTGTATATTCTAAATTTTTTATTATAATTATTATCATCATCATCATCATCATATTATTATCATCATCATCATCATCATCATCATTATTATTTTCTTCCTTTTTTTCCTATTAAACTGTTCTTAGCACAACCCACGAGTTTTACTTATATTTTTTGCAATTCTCTCCCCCATCCCACTGCAGGGGGGAAAGTGAATGAGCAGCTGCGTGGTGCTTAGTTGCTGGCTGGGGTGAAACCACAACAGAAAGAAAGAGAAAAAAAGGGAAGGGGTTTCAAGTTCTTGTGGTGTGCCCATAAAGCAAAAATAAAACCATGGTCCCAAGGAGCTTTTAATTTAATTAAGCATAGCAATGTTGCATGAAACAAGCAAGCACAGGGACACATGCTGCATGTTAACAACCATACTATGGAAAACCTTTTTGATGTATTCAATTTTGCCATCATATACTGCAAACGTTTATAACAATCCTTTTGCTCCTTACATGCAAGATACAGGAAAAAGAGACAATCTGTAATTGAATCACCTAGTCATTCATTCACCAAGTAGGATGGACATTATCTGTTAGAAACACATATAAGCAATTAGATTAAAGAAAGAACTGAGCTTGTTTAGGATAATCAGCATAGCAATATAGGTAATCAGAAGCCCACTGAGTGGAATGTGCAATGTATTACTATGCTGAACCCTCCTCACAACCCAAGAAATGTGACACCACAATGGGAAAAAAGAAATGTCATATAGCTAAGAAAAATGAGTTAAAATAATGGCTCTAACTAATACCCAGTACCTCCTGGGTCAAATCAATAAAATCAGCAATGCAGTCAGACAAGCTTTGTATTGGGATACAAATAAATAAATAAAGCATAATGGTGATCTTTTGGGAAGGTTGTCTAACTTTTGTTAGGAAATTTGCAAATGGAAACCCGCATGGTAAAACTATATAGTACATTCACAGTGAATCTGAGATATCTGACATGCATCAGACCCACAGAGCTGACCCCGAATGTGTGTGCCCCACAGACCTGACCCATGCATGAGCAGGGATCATGTCTGAAAGACAGTGCTGTTGTTAAATTAATGCATGTCAAAGCTCTGGGGGTATCCAAGGGACACTTTGAACAACATGGCAACTCAGCTGACAAGCAGGAATTTGTTAATCTGCCATAATTCAGGCTCATTGCATTATGTACTCACACCCTGTCCTTGGTACACTAATTGATGAAAGAACACAAGTTGAATTTCATGGCAAAATTTGATTATCACTAGCAGAAGCTTCACCGAGGTGGCCCTGAGGGGTTCCCTGGGCAGACGCAAGGAATAGGATGTTGACATATTTGCAGCTATTTGTCCAAGTGTCTGTGCAACGAGCTAAAAAATAAGGAGACAGGAAGAAAAAGCTAATAACCTGGACCTGAAAGGACACAGACAAGGCCTTACACAGCACAGACAGCTAGCTGGGAAATAAGCTGCCATTATTTGTACAACATTCAAGGGACTCAGGTTTTGGCTTTATTCCACAATGCTAAGCGATGCAGTATGTCTACTCCAAGTGATGGTCCAGATACCTCGAATCGACAACATCCAAAATTCAGTGTTTAGGCTTCCTACACCATATCCAAAGAAATTTGAGGTACCTAAGCATAGGTTGCACATAAGCCAGCACATTAAAGCAACTTACTGGAGATTATGGAGTTGGTTGAATTTTACTCCTTTTTTTCCTCTGGAATTCAAGAAATTTCCAGAAAACAGCGGGAAGGCACTTCTTTGTCTTTGGGGATTGAAGCACTAAGCCGTGAGCCCTGGAGCTGCATTAGGAAATACTTTTTTTCTTTCAAAAACTGCAGAAGTATGTCCTTCTTTCAAAAAATGCCCAGAGAAATCCTGCTTGCTAGTGGCAAGATGTCATTTCAGAAAACACTCCCATGAATTCTCCCTATAAATATGGCTACTTCAACACTTAGGAGCAGGTAGAGCCTTACCGACAGAAACTCTTTATCTTTTAGGACTTTTGGGGATTTGTATGCCTATCTCCTGCCTACGGTTCTCGGAAGATTTAGCTCTTTACATACATCCTTTGTAGACAGGGCTACACTAAGGATAGAGCTGCCTTATAAAACTCTAATTCCATCTACTGGGAGCACCTCAAAATGCTCCAAATGCACTGCAGTGTTAAACTCAGGGTGCACCGGTATTTAATTGCTGTCAGCACCTTAGCGAGCCCAAAGCCTTTCTCAGTTTTCTGCACCTCGATTTCCCTGCGATAGCATTTCCCCAGCTCACAGTGCTGGTGTAAGGATAGGTACCATGGGGCCGGGATGATGCCCAGGTATCACTTCAAACCCCTGCAAGAACATACAGAAAAGCTCAAAAACCCCTGCAAGAAAGTAGACTGAGTCATCTTCTCAGCCACACCACCCCAAAGGCAAATACAACAGCTGAAGACCTGGAACCACTCACTCTTGAGGTAAGGGCATCCTGAGGGACGGGATCACCTCTTAATAAAAGGAGCATCTGAGTTCCCTCCTCCCAAAACACAGGGCTGCATCAGGGCAGGTTTCAGGGGGTGCTCCCACAGCCAAGAACTGTGGATGTGCAGCAACGATAGTCTTGATCTGCTCCTGAGAGCTGCACACAGCAGTGTAGACACAGCCAAAAACACTTGCGTTAGATATATTGGCATTTAAATCTGAGCTAAGCTCTTTGGTTTGATTTACAGTAGAAAAAGGGCATTTTTACTTCAGCAAAATCAAATCAAATCAAAACAAGTTAATTCCTATTCAGAAACCAGTGAAATATTTTTTCCGTAGCCTTTAGAAATGAAATGTTAGTTTGACTTGCCTGTCATCGCTGAACACTGAATTACAGCTCATCTTCTCTCAGCCTAACAAACACCGTTTGTAGATACCAAGTCAGTTTGTATGATCTTGGAGAATTCATCCATGCTTCCCACCAGTTTTAGTCTACCCAGCGTGGTCTACATTCTTGCGTAGCGTTTATTTCCCCACTGCTTCACTCTATGTTGGTTCACAGAGAAAAGGCACCAGCTTACCTGAGCTACCAGGACGGTCGCACATGGGAAACGGAGTTCAGCATTACAGGATAAAGCGACGCTTTGGCTTTCTCAGAATTTTGCCTCAAACTCAAAGTGAGAAAACCCAAACGCATACACCATACTCTCCGATGCCTAATAGCAGCGTATCCACTCGAAGGGCAGATAAAAATGAACCCAGCGTTAACCAGCTGTGCTGCCCGCAGACCCACATCTACCAGCCGTGGGGGAGGAAGCCCACGAGCCGGGCTCGGGAGCGCGGAAACAAGAGCCTCGAAACGGGAGGACAAGCCAGGAGCGGGGTGAGCGCAGCCTGTCCCTCCGCTCGCAACGCCGAGCGGAGCAACCCACGGACGTGAGGACGGGGTGGGCTCGACCCCTCCGGCACCGTGGCAGCCACCAGCCCCTCACCTCACGCCCCTCCAGGCCCCGCGCGACCACGCTGCTGGGCTGAAATACCGGATTTTGGGTCAAATCACTGCAGGAAATGCACCTCAGTGCAGAGAAAGAGGGGCCGACAGGCAGAAAGGGTGGTGGAGAGGAGGTCAGAGGCACCACAGCTCTTTTCGCACCCGGCTGCCCCAGGGCTGCAGCATCTCATCCCTCCTCCGGCCTCACAGCCGGCATTTCGCGCTCTCTCCGGGTCGCTTCTGCGTAAAGGAGTGAGGAAACCCAGCCCCAGGCAGCTGCAGTTGGAAACCAGAGCCCCACGCCGCTTCCCTCTGCAGCCTCCTGCAGAAAAAGGGGTGCAGGACAAGAAGAGCCTTTTCTGCTCCCCATGTCCCGGCGGGAAGGTCTCCCACCCTGTGAAAGTCTTTTCTTTCACCTCTGTCCCTCCCCGCCTCCGGAGACACGCTTGGAGACAGCATGAGGAGCGATGTATAGCAAAACTAGTAATTCCTCATTAATATTTTTAAATGCTATTATTTATATTTATTATTGTTTCATTATTTTTTAAATAATAAATTTGATTTATTTGGATAGGATTGCATTAAACTAACTGGGTTAGTTTATTATTTGAATTAGATTTATTTAGTAGCGCTCCCCAACTCCTCACCCGACCCTCAGCACAGAAAGTAGCTGAGACCAATCACCCATTTCAGGCAGGAGGGGAAACTAAAGACAAGATAATGCCGTTTGTGAATGCTCCAGAACAGGAGCAAGAAACGCAGCAGGATGATGGTTTTGCTTCAAAATAAAAGCTCAGAATAAAATAAGGAAAGAAAGGGTGTAGTCATATGTGTTTATGAGAAGTTAATATTTTCAAATCCGGAGCAGAGGGAGGTCCCTGCCATATGTATCTAAATCTTGCAAAGGTCTAAAATGTAGGTCACATCTATTTAGGACACTGAGCATCCCTTTTGGCTAGTTCTACATGGCTTCACACCGAGCTACTTGAAGAGCTGTCTGGTTCGACATACCAGCCACTTAACATCCAATTCTGAAACACTCTTCTCTCACCCCAGGTGATGCATAAAGTTTCTATGGGCTTCATCTCAGGACTGAGGACTCTGCTTTCGGGAGACAGGACCAAAAAAGAGGCACTGCCGTGCTGGGGATGGGAGCGCACACGTTTTTCACAGATGCTTCCCTGAGATCTCGCAAAGTGCTTCACTGGTAAAGGTGCCTTAAAGTGAGCGTGCTAATTTAAGTCATCTGAATAGCACACAGTTCCTTTGTGTAACGAAGAATCTGGCCAATTTTACCTCGACTATTAACTTACTAATATTTGGGTCAAAAATTAGGAAAATTCAACAGCATTATAAAGAATGATTTCTCATAGGTATATGCATTGCCAGTTCTTAATCCTGAACTTCCTTATTCCTCCAAACTGCTAAGACTAACTAAATTCCCCCAAAGAGTTGTTATATCAAAGCTTTTGCATGAACCTATGAATGAAAGAATGCTTCAGTCCTCCGTATATTCTTTGCTTGATGCTAGACCCCCTGCTGATTCAGGAAAATACAGATGTAATTTTAGAGGGTCAATTGGTTAAAGTTTCCCTTGAAGACAAAGGATATGTAGTAACTCAGACAAATACAACCAATGCAGCTAAGAACTTAACACTAAAACATGCACCAACTTGATGTTTTCATGTTACTTTAAGCTAATTGTCCTGGTTTCAGCTGCAACAGAGTTAATTTTCTTCCTAGTAGCTGGTACAGTGCTGTGTTTTGGATTTAGTATGAGAATAAAGTTGATGATAACACACTGATGTTTTAGTTGTTGCTAAGTAGCGCTTATCCTAAGTCAAGGATTTTTCAGTTTCCCGTGCTCTGCCAGCGAGGAGGGGCACAAGAAGCTGGGAGGGAGCAGAGCCAGAATAGCTGACCCGAACTAGCCAAAGGGATATTCCATACCATAGGATGTCATGCTTAGTATATAAACTAGGGGGAGTCGGCCAGGAGGGGTGGGTCGCTGCTCGGGCATCGGTCAGCGGGTGGTGAGCAACTGCATTGTGCATCACTTGTTTTTCCTTGGGTTTTATTTCTCTCTCTTTCTGTTACCTTCCTTTTAATTACTATTAGTATTATCATTATATTTCATTTTATTTCATTTATTAAACTGTTCTTATCTCAGCCCATGGGTTTTACTTTTTTTCAATTCTCCTCCCCATCCCACCGGGGCAGGGGGAGGGGTGAGCGAGCGGCTGCATGGTGCCTAGTTGCTGGCTGCGGTGAAACCATGTCACTAATACATTACTTAATTGCTTACTATTCTTTGAACTAACACAAAACATAGGAAATTTTGAAGTAGGAAATACAGGAGATAAAAGGGAATGCAAAGCATCTCATCCTCAGATGGGGTTTTACAACTATTGGATTTAATGTAAAGATTATTGACATTTATAAGCTCTTTTTTTTACATGGCAGTCTGGGGCCTTGTTTTCAAACTAGATAGTGCATTTGGGCATTATTTTAGACTTTGGCCCAAGCAGAAGCATAACCACAAATCAAGGGTTCTTTCTGGGTGTTTTTGGTAATATGTGTCAGAAAGGAAAAGTATAAATAGGGAACAGTGATGTTTACCTCTGTGAATTAAAGTTTTCTCCCTCCACTTGATAACTTGTGGTAACATAGGGGCTGGAAATATATGTTCTCACTGCTAATAGGGAAGGCAGAAGGTATTTTTCAATTCCTTTTACAGAGCAGTTTGTCTATTTATCCATGTGTATCTACCAAAGGCTAAAGAAGTATCGGGTAGCAGAGGTTATCCAAACTCGAGAGAAGGAGCATGCCGGAGCGAGAAACAAATTGGCTGTAAACTGCTAATTGTTGAAAAAAATAATCTTTTTTCTTAGGAATACAGTGAAACTGAGTCATTACCTTCTCATTTGCTCAAGTAACCATCTTACACTTCAATTGATTTATTGATGAAGAACCTAGAAAAAGAGCTAGTAAGCATCTTGGAAACTTTAAGGCACATTTTTATTGCTCACAATTGAGATCCCTTGAGCTTGCAACACTGCTGCAGATGAGTAAGCTGGATGGCCACCATTTATTGTCTGAAAATGTTTCTCTGCAACAAACTTATTTACTGTAGAACAGATTTCCATAACAATGTAAAAATGAATAATAAAATAAGTACAATGTATTTCTACAATGTCAGGTCACTGCAATCTTGCCGTTCCATTAATAGAACTAGCCTGTTCATACACAATGTTTTCCATAGATGAGATGCTTGGAGAATACAAGAATTTACAAGCTTAGGCTTTCCTTGCTTATTTGAACTTCACAAACGTTCAAGATAATTATGGAAACTATTCTCTTTCGTTGTGGAAGATCCCTAAGCATCAGTGAAGGTGCTCATCCTTGCAGCTATAAATCTGTGTGTATTGTCTCAGCACGTGTGTCTCAGGTCTGGAACAAAACTTTAAAATGCCTGTTTTGTTTAGCGTTCAGTATTAACTTATTTGATAGTAGTTTGTAAGGATTAGTTAGTGCTGGTTTAGGCATATGTAGAAAATTTTATGGAAACCTTTAATTACATATTACTGATACAGTATGATTGTTAGGTCATATTTGGGACCATTTATTCAGGAAAGCAAATGAATGTAAGTCTTCTAAAAAAATAGAGAAAGGGAAAAAGAGAGACCTATTGTTGGGCAGATTTCAGGCTGCAATGGGTACAGTTTCCACCCCAAAATGACCACAATTTTAACACACTCTGTAAAAGAATACAAAGATGGTCCCCACTTGCAATGAAACAGAAGTGAAGCTGAGGAAGGTGGTTATGAAATATGAACTTCTTTACACCATCTCATTTTTCTCTTCAGAGAAAAAAATCAGATGAACTTTTAAGAGTTTTAGAACTCTTAGAGCAACTGGGTTTTTAATAAGCACTTTAGAGTCTTTAGCTTCTGGACCCTAAGGAGACCACACGCTGGGTATGGTTTGGAAATGCTTCATTTAAGACAATGTTTTAGTAACACTGTAGTGTGAGTATACAAGTAGTAGCGTAACCTTGTATTTACATTTGAATCTGTTTTGGATGCAATGGCAACCGTTTATACAGTATTTTAACACTGCAATTATAAAAGTAGTAAAATGTTTCACATATACATACAGCAAGTTTATCTGTAGAATGAGTTTGGTATCTAGCAGGAGCAATGCCTCACCTCACCTTCTATTGAAGACTGATGAAATGCAAGGGGTAACACTGGCGGAGGCTTGAATCAGTGCAGAAAACCTAACGATGCTCTGAGAGGTTCCTCATAAACGAAAACCACTTTCAACTCTGTGGCATATGTATCAGCAGATTGCAAATTCATGTGTTGGAGGGGCTCCCAAAACAATCTCGCAAAGACTGCTGAACACCAATGAAAGGCCAACAGTGGCTGGTATTTGAATCTAGCCAGCCCACTGAAGTGTGGGTTTTTTCTGCCTTTCCTCTTTTTTCAAAGAGATTTGGGAAAGAAAGGACGTGAATCTCTCTGAACCGAGAGAATAAAGAGCAATACTCTCAATTCCAGCCTATTAATTTCCACAAGCTACCAGGAGCCGCAAGGAACAAAGAAGAGAGAACAAAACACTGAGTAACTTTATCCTTTTACCAGCATTTTTGCAATGCAATGGCACCCCTGAGACTTTAATATCGTTGCTGAAAGGGATTTTAAGCACTGCAGTGCCGGTTTGCTTAGAAATCGCATTATAACCTCTATTTGCTAGACCAGTTGAAGCTTGTCCTCCTGTACCTTAGCTTGTGACCACTCGCATCCATTTCTTGTCGACTTTAAGAAACAGCCTAGCAAAATTACAAAAACTAAAAAAAAACCCAAACCCCAAAACCAAGCAAAAAAACCTGCATCAACCCTTCGTGGGCTGGAGGAAAGAAACTGCAGTCCACAGCGAAATTTTAAAACCAATTCATTTATGAGTCAAAACAATTGGAAATGGACTCTTTCAGAAGTGCAACAACTAATTATCACTTTTCTTTGGATCACACCATTTCAATAACGAAATAACATTGAAACGGCCCAACCAAACAGTCCCAGTCTGTGCTGTGATAGAGGACTCATCGGTGGTAAGTGCAGGCACGGTCCACGGTAGATGCTGACCCTTGCCCAAACCGTAGCTTGAAGTTGCTGAGTTGGACCATCGGAGAGTAATAAACACGTCCAGTGAATTGTCCCACAGACACCAAGTAGCCATCAAAAGCCTTTGATGTTAAACGGGTGTACCAGGCAAACCGTTGGGCCATCACCTTAGCAGTGCACTCTTGGGCTAACTGGTCAGCTAAGAAACAGAGACGTTTGGTACAAAATAAGGGCTTCTGCCTGAAAAACCATTGTCTGAACTGAGTTCAGGCCCTGCCGTGCCAGGAATAAAAGTGGGACGTGGAGTTTCCCAGGCTGGGCCCCAGGAGGAACAGGCGATGGGGGGGCCGTGGCGGAGGTCCGGGGAGGGGGAAGGTGCCGGGGAAGGAGCGGGGCCGAGCGGGGCCAACCCAAACGCCAGCTCCCGGACGAGCTCCAGAGGGAGCCGTGGCCGGAGGGAGGAAGCAGACAGGGTAGTGAGGGGAGAGGAGAAAGCAAAATCACTGAGCGATGCCTAAAAATGTTTGGAAATGCTACGCTCAAAATATTTAACTGTCTTAAAACGAATTGGCTTTATTGCTTGAAAAAAGAAGTCACTGACTTGTCTGCGCGGTGCAGCATAAGATACCGTACAACCAGATAAACACATAAATTGGCTGTGGCTTTACAGTACTTTCCTCTAATGTTTTGCCTCACTGGCTAAATACTGCCTATACAGTAGCTAGAGAACAGCAAAATGAAGAAGCAGGAGCCTTCAGACAACTTGAATAAAAGCTGAATAACTCCAATAAGAGCTGGAACGGCACCTAGATTCTGGTCGCAATGTAGGTTAAAGGCTGAGCTTACATCCAGACACAGGACCAGGCATCAGACCTGACACCTGGAGGACTCATTCCACGGGGACCAGAAATGGGACAGAGATACTATTAATTCCATAACTGTGTCACCAATCTTAAGCAAGGACTCATGGCCAGAAACTTCATAGAACTATACAAACCTCTCTCTTATTGCTATTCCTCTGTCTATATAATATATATAAGATTGCCTACATTTTTTTAAAAAATCACCATTTTCTGGTCTGGTAATACAGTCCTTGAAATACTCTCCATAGGAATAATAATAATATTATTAATAATAATAATCATTATTATCATTATTATTATTATAGTAATATGGTGTTAGTCATGGATTACATTGCCCTGTGAATGAAGGTTTAGCTGAAATAATGCAAAATTATTAATAATAATAATAATAATGATATACCAAGAGTCCTCTATAGAAAAAGATGCTCTAAAACTATAAATTGTTCATACAAGAGACAAAGGCTTAATATTTTAATCACACCCCCCCCCCCCACTGGTTACTAAGAAAAATTGTGTAATAAAAACAAAGGATTCCCAATTGTTTCTGAATGCCTTCTGAGCAAAAATAAATCACTTGAACTCCAGAGATATTTTTGACAGTGAGCTAAAGGTGTATTATGAGACAGTAGGAGGCTCAGTGGGTGAATATAATCACTGCTTACCTATGAGGGATGTATTAGAATCTATAAAGAGAAATGTGTGGTTGCCCTGTTTAATGGACATTAGCCAGAAGAGCGGTCACACAATTCATCTTTGCTAGCAATTCTAGTGAGTGTGATAGGGATTTTTAGAGCAGAGACATATATCAGCATAAAACACAATTATTCAATTGGATGGCAAAAGCTAGTGCAGCACCTCTGCGCCTGGTAAATGCTATTGTTTGCATTTTCCTAAGCACAGAAGAACCAAAAGAAAGTAAACATCTTCATTTTTGGCATTCCACTTCAGATTTCCTATCTAGATCTTCAGGTAGCTAAGTATTACTGTCTTTTCAGTATTTTCTAATAACTTCAAAAGCATCTGAATGTAAACCTGCAATCAAGCACTGACAGTTTGAAAAATATGTTTTGCCCTACTGAGAGAATTCCTTTGAAATGCATATATTGATTTATTTTAAAATATTTTGTTAAATTACCATGTAATATTAGGATATATAGTGCATTATATACCATGCTCTCCACAGAGTCTTGACAAAACAGCTTTAAAAGAGATAGGAACTTAGATAATGTGGTTTGGTTTTATATAAGATGTTGTTAAAATCTGTTTCTGTGTGGGATCTCCTTTTCTATAGGTTTGTATTCAGACACAGTGTCAGGATTTGGCTTTGGCCAAACTAGGCAATACAAAGAAAATCAGTCACAGTTACAGCTCCACATTTAACATGGACAATTTTATTCAGATTAGTGTCATTCATATAGTAAATTTAAGCAACCGGTAAATTGCTTTAATATACTGAACTAGAGATGGTTTAAATATATTTGTTAGTTTTGAATTATTTCAGCTGAACCTTCATTCACAGGGCAATGCAATCCATGACTAACACCCATATTACAATTTTCTTCTGCTAAAGTGTTCCTTACGCTCAAGACTCATCTTTGCTGCATCTTAGCATCTGATTTGCAAAGCCAGGGACGCTGTCCAAAAATATGTTCCAGTTTCCGTACAGTATGTACTCCCAACAAAGTGCTTCACTTATACATTTTTAGTTAGAGCTCAGTATTCCACATCAAGCCTAGTTGTTGGTTCCAGCATTCATAATTACATTGCTTAACCATACAAACAAAGCTGAGGTCTGTTTGGTTTTCACTTATTTGACCAACATAATTAGCATTTCATAAGCCCTCCTATAAACAAAATATTGGGTCAAATCAGTTATTGGTATAACTCCATTGAAAACAACAGAATGACCCCAGAGAATAATTTAGCCTATTTAGTTTTCATTTAATTGTGAATACTTAACCTGTAATTATCTGCTTATTAAAACACAGCTATATCCCTTCTAGCTGATGGGTCTGGGCCACAGCCAAAGGCCATCCTAACCAGCGGAAGACTGTCCACCGACCTCGGAGAACCTTAGGTTGGGTCCAAAATATGCTACACTTGAGACTTCAGATTCAGCAGAAAATGCATTATGCGGTATCTTGGTCACGGAGTTGAGGATATCACCTTAAACTGAGACCTCTTGGTCTCACCAAACAGCCCTACAGCAGGAGCGGCTCAACATCTGTCCCTCTCTGAGATCCACAGCCAAAGCAGCAGGATAAAATAGGAAAGGCAGAGGAGGGAAGGTAGAAGTGGGACTATAAATCACCACTTGAAATGGCAGCCCAGAACGAAAAGGCTGATGAATACCCGGCAATGTTTTACGCCATCCCAATACCCTGCTTTACTGCTTCCCCAGCAGAAGAAACTCTTACACAAGCACCTCCTGTCGCAAGCAAATAGCCACATCTCAGAGTTTATAGCAAGAGTCCTGCGCCCTAAATTCAAAACTTCTAATAAAGACAAAGGAAGCACCTGAATCTCTTCTACACCATAATGAAAATACAATAGGTTCCTAGGTGGGAGCCAAATGCTGGCTGCGACCTACGATGCCTCGTGTGACTTGGGACCCTATTACCTGAGAAATTGCTTCTGCCTCTGTGAAATCTTACTGCAGCTGAGACCCACAGGGATGCTCAGTTGTGGTTTTATGGTATAAATGAGAAGGCTTTTTTTGTGATGGGGGCTCAGTTTGGGATTCACTTACCCCCAGGGTTTCTCAAAGCTCAGGTTTGTTAACCTTCAAAGTGTGCTGTAAAACTCCTCTCTTCTCTCTTTTCTTAGGCTGCAGTACAAGGACAAGCTAAAAGCAGTGGAAAATGTTATATTCATGAGCTGTCCTCTGGCACTATTTAATGTGTGTTAATGTATAGAAAAGATAAGCAGAACACAGCTGTAACTTGTTGCACTGCCTGTAAGGATAGTTTATGTATGGAAAAAAGAGGGGCATGTAGAACAGGTGAAGAAAAAGTGTCCATTGGCAAGTTACTAAACCTGCCTAATCAGCACCAGCCACATGGCAAGCTTAGAAATGGAAATTCATCTGACTATCCTGCTCCTAACGGTATTTTCTTCTCTGTATGACTCCTTCATTGCTATTGCCTTCTTTAATTTCTGTTGTTTGAAAAAGCTAATTATCTATTTTATCTCCCTTCTCTATTTCCCCCTATTTCATCTCTACTTCTGTTGCTTTTCTCTCTGTAGAACAATAACTTCGTTTTTCTTTCAAGAAGTTGCTGACTTGAGGCAGGAATTCTTGGATGAAATTTAGAGGAGGAAGCTCCCGCTCCTTGCTGACCAATGAGCAGCAATCACTGGCAACCCGTTCTGGAAAACACCTTCTTTCGCTCTGTCAGCTGCTATTGGAGACTTCTTCATTTCAAGCTTCCATGAGCAGCAACAGGCAGTCTGGAAAGGACCATGGGTTGAGGATCATTGGTCCCTCACCAGCAACATTCAGGAGGCAAGTTCAGACATTCACGGTAGCACTTTTGGCTTTAAATTCTGTGAATCAGTGAAGCTCTACTCTATATCCCACGGTGTCATCTTCTTTCTAGACTATGTCCTATAACGTAAGCATAAGAGGTCACTATACCTGCCCCACTGCAGTGTCTCAAGCGGGTGTCCAGGCCGTCCCCACGCTTTTACGGGTGGTGGATGCAATGTGATACGCAGCAGAAACACCATCTGACATGGAGTATTTATAGATAGGATAGGATATTTCTGCAAAAGGAAGAGTGGGAAAGCCAAATGATGATGGAAACACCATCAGATCCCATGACACTACACTGAATATGTGAGGAACAGGGATTTCTTGACAGTGATACATCCTGCCCAAGAGATACAAGAATGTGAATTAGACCTGGCAAATTACCACTAAAACTGCTTGAAAAGATAAAAAGGGACAGAGGACTCTGAGGTATCAGTCATGATGTCCAGGAGAGGAATTCTGATGCAAGAAAAGCCTGGTGGGAGCCAAGAATAAAGGTGCACTGTGAAGGTGAGGAAGCTGAAGCACCATTGAGAGTGTTTGGTCCTAAACCTGCAAGCATGCAACTAACTTTAACCATGAGAGTCAACTCAATTCATTTAAGTGGATAATTCCACAAACAGAAGTATTCACTATATTGGGTGCTATCTTTCTGTAGACTCTGAGATACACTGAACAGGGAAGAAGCAGTAACTCTTGTAATTCTATTATGTATTAATTTCCACTATAAAATGTGTGCCATTTCCTTTGAAATGTTCTCTTTACAATTTGCTGAAGACTTCAAACTTTAGCAGGCATATAAATCATGGAGGTACTTTTTGCCGTGCCCTGGAAAAAATCCATTTTTATTTGGAGAAGATCACTGAACACCAGCATTTCTTGTCCATGTATCAGACAGCACAGGGCACTGTTGTCAGCCTGGTAACACTCTTCAATATTTTACTTCTGCTCTGCATACACTGCTTTAGAATTAATATTGGTTAGGAACAATATTGTAACATAGATATTTTACGTGGGACAATACTCAGTTCCTGAAAACACTTCTCAAGTTAAGAGTGGTATTTTAGTGAGAGTGGGGAAAACAGCTAATAGTCTTTTATCTTCAGCACTGACCAGCAATGTGGAAAAGACAAATTACGTTAAGCCACTAAATCTATGTACAGTAGAGAATTTAATATTGGTCTTCCGCCTCGTAGACAAACACCTTAAGCACCCTGACAGTATTGAGGTGGGTGAGGAAGGGGAGTGCTGTCTGATATAGCCAAAAATAATTATTTTGCTTTAAACACTTGGAGTTGCAAAGGTCTAGAACAGATTTCCAAAATATGAAATAAGGACAAAAACGAAAATAACCAACAATAAATAAAAATGAGACTTAAATCAGTCTTATTAAGACACATGATGATGTTATCTCACTGATCCAAGTGATTCTTTCCAGGCCTAGACGCTATATTCCTAACAGTCATTTTTAATGAAATTCTTCTTTGTAGAGCAGGCCTGTTCCAGCACGTCACTATAGCAGTCAAACAGCCACATCAGGGTGGGGGAAAAAAAAAAAAGGAAGAAAATAATTAACAATCATCAAATGCTTCCGCTGCAGCTTTTATTTCTTTATCTGTTTAGCTGTTGATTTGCTGCTCCTCTGGCCCCGAGGCAGCTGCGCGGCTCTGGGAAGGAGAGCACCGTCCGCTCCAGCTTCACGCCTGCGGGTCCTCGGAGCGCCGCGCGCGTCCCGGGCTGTGCCGCGGAGCGGAGCCGCCCAGCCTTGTCCGGCGTGGTGCCGGCTTGTGGAGAAGACACTGGTTTTGTACCCTCAGACAAGACACTATGCTTCTCTGTGAGTGTTTTTCTTTTAGACGGTGTGATGCAGCTTGTGAGAAACAAATGCAGTCAGGGCTTTTTCGACATATGCGCTACTGCAATAGAAATAAATGAGGATAAGAGAAATACAGCAAAACTACGCCATGTAGGTACACTGCCTCTCAAAGTCACCCAAGGGCTTGTGCGCAGCTACTGCTGAAGGCCCTTCCCACCATTCCCAATTATTACCCTTCTCCTCCCCGTGGCTGGTCTAACTAGAATAAACGCCTTCTCCCCCTGTTGGATAAACGTCATTCTTAAGCCTGGGTGACAGAGGTATGTGGTAGATAATAAGTGTGCTACTGATGCAAAGTTTATTAAAAATAATTTTTTTTTTTTTTTTAATCCAAAAGGATGTAGAAAAGTAAATGAAAATAAAATATTTTAGGTTGTGAAATCAGGCACTTGAAAGTCAGGGAACATGAAATGCCTTTATTTGGGCGCTTCTGAATATGCATTAGGATACAAACTTAAATTACACAGTGACTGACTGATGACCAGAAGGACTCCCATTTCATCCATTCAGTGCAAAAAACAATTGTCACCTTGTACATAAAGTCACGTTAATGATTAAGGAAACTCCGGTGTTACTAAGGGTAATAGCAGCCATACTTCACTAAGTATACACACAAGAGGACATTAAATTACTTCAGAGAACAAGATAAATGAAACAACAAGAGAACATCCACATCTAGGCCCCATACAGAATTGTTCAGAAGAGATTCACCAAGTCCTTAGTGCAAAGTGCAAGAGGGGGTTGAAAGAGTTGAAACTGCAAGCAAGAAATATTTCAATGTTTCTCAGGGGAAAAGAAAAAAAGACATTACTTCAGTCTCTAAAATTTAACAGGGAAATCAAATCTATGCTCCAATAAAACAACCAGAAAAGCTCAAAGGAGGGATAACCTTTTAATCTGTAAAGGGATAACAATATGTAATTACAGATTTAGACAGCCAGAGTTTGATAGCCAAAGGCTTACATGGGATACGTTAATTAAAGTAGTTTTGATAATTTACTTTCCTTGCTGATGAGCAGTTTTCAAAGCTATTGACTGGGAAGATGATACTCTTTTATGTAAGTCATTCCTAAAGACTAGAATTGAATTCTGTAAGTCCCTATACATGGTTAATACTTTCAAAGAAATCTGAGACACTAGGACAGAAACTCAATTTATGTAAAGTGCTTTAATTTCTTTAATGCAAATATAAAGAATTTTACTAACTCCGGATTTGGCCAAATGTCCACATCCTCAAGAGATTAACCCAAGAATGGCTACACGAGCTCAGACCCACAGCCCATGTAACACTAGTGCCCCGCTTTCACCCACGGTTAATAGGAGACAATTCAGAAAAGTGAAAAAACAGAATGACCCTTCTCTGGATACATCCTCCTGGCTTTCAACAGTCAATGGTTTGAGATCCTCCTGCCTAGAAGTTGCATCTGATTGCTCTGTGAAATAGCTGCGAAGAGCTCATTTTTCTATCTTATGTTGAGGAAAGTAATTCTTTTTTGATCAGCAAACACATAGAAATCAATAGAGCAATTATACAAACAAAATTACTCGCACAATTAAAAGTCTAGGGCAGTACAGTGAGCCTTTCTGAATGTAGCCATGACCACCACTCCTCTGCCTCCTCACTCCCTTCGCAAGTCAACTTCTCACATGCCGTCTTTCGAGTTGGAGCTGACGACGGCTGGCCATAAACAACTGAAATACGAGTCCTTCACAGCTGGGAGAGCGGTGTTTCCCACAGCAGGCACTCGGGGAGGATACGCGGGCTCTTTGAAAAGCATTGCTCACAGAGACCTTCCCAGAAGTGGAGGCATGGCTCAGCCATGAAGACTGAGAAGCAAGGGCATGGAGATAAGAGCAGGGGAATACAAATGGGTGATTAGGAGCGTGACTAGAGTATGATAAAATAAAACAAGTAAAAATGGAAAACAGCAGAAAGAGGAACAGAGCCACAAGCCATCCAATGAAAGGTTTTGTAGACAACATAAGCTCTCATTTGATGAAGCTTAGTGTCGCGTTAAGCTCTCTTAATAATCTGATCATATTTTGAACTGCTTCTCTATCTTTCATATAATGTAGGTTTCTTTTGTCAACTCTTGATTGTTACAATAGCTATTCACTCTTCTAGAGTAATTTTTTTACCACGGTCATATCCATTCTGGATTTCAAAATCTGCATTTTATATTCTTATTATAGTGATATAAATTTAGAGAGAAAATCGGAATAGCAAGTGAAGAGGTTGTACTGCTAGGCTGCTTTTCATTCTCCATTTAGGACAGGAACGACTTGATTCAAAAGCAGTCACATAAAGGCATACTAAAACATTCAATAGGACTGATCTAAACCTGTTTATTGAAGAGACACAACAGTGCTTGACAGATTTTAAGAGATGAAATAACAAACCACATCCATATATGGACTAGTAAGACTCCCACTGAAATTAATATCAGGATTGTGGCTTTGAACATAACTCCCCTTTGTATTTATGAGTAATACCATCACAGGATTGTGTTATCACACTAATGGCATGAGAAACTACTGAACCGCTACAGATTGCACACAACAGACAACTCAGTTCATCCTCTGTTTAGTTATTTACTTATATCTTTTCTAAGCGAGGGCAAGGTGACTATGATATACCACCATCCCAATCTGTTTACCCTCTTACGAAGCAAAAATTTCTTCACAAATACAAGACAAAAAAGCGATCCTTCCCTACAAAAATCAAAGTGCCTGAATTGAGAAGATAGGTTAATCCAAAAAGATATTTGGATATGAAGTTTTTATAAGCCTTGATGAGTTTACAGACACTAAAGTTTTAGAATAAATTTCAGAGTGGTGCTAAATGTATCAGAAAGTTTCCTTTCTACATACTCAATTTGAAATATTAGTTAATTTCTCACAGTTCTCTCTTAAATGCCAGTCGTGTCATTTCTGAATATGCACGATGAGTTGCCATTTTCCCAAGATACAGCATGGCCAAGCCCTTATGCTCCTCAGCAGAAGTGGCAAGTAAAATCATTAAGACCTGCAATTTAGCACATTTGTTCACAGACACAGCAGGGCTTATTAGACTGTGCAGAGCATCGCCCTCACGCAGACGAGAGGAGATCCTCCCTCGCAGCTTGCCTTCCCACCCCTCCATTTAGTTACGCCATTTACTCTGCTAGATGGTGAATATAAGGCTGCTGTGCAGTAGGTACAGGTAAAGCAAATACACACTTGTCCGCTGCTCTGCTTAGATACACACAGCTTCTTAATATGACTCACATTATTCTTTCTGTAACTCCCACCATTTATAATTTGCCTTTCCTGTGGAGTCCCCGACCGGCAGACTGCTAACACTTCTGGCCTTTTTTCTTGCCTGGCATTTTCACTAGCAAGAGTAAGTGTGCTAAATCTGGATTGGTACTAATGGACTTGCCCTTCGCAATTAACGTAGCTTATAATTCAACCTTCCTAAGTTTAAGCATTAAAATTTTACGATTGATTTTAAAATATAAGATATTAAATACATGCCTTGTAGCTACAGCACTTGAGCAGGATATCTGAGTTCTGTGGCTTGACTGGCCACACTGACTTAGAATATTTATTCCTTAGAAAAAACACCACATGAATCACTTAATACTCTTTTGCAACTGCTGTGGATATCCCACAACGCACCACTTGTGGTTTCATAGCAAACATAGGGCTTAAATATTCATCCACTTCAATGTGCATTAGCAACATGTTGTTTCTTCTTCATATTTAAATCACCTAGTGTTTGAATACAGAATGGAATTTCAAGGAATTTCCTAGTAAATTGTGTGATCAGCATGTGAATAACATTATTTTTTAAAAAAAATCTGTAAGAAATTCAGCATCAAACTATCTATTGGTTTCAGTGACACTGATGCAGGTCCCATACACAGAAATTTACTAAAATCTTACATATGGATTTTCTTAGTGCTTTAAATTGCTTCACGTTTTTTTTTTTTTTTTTGGTGGGGGGTATTTTTGTTCATTTGTTTGTTTGGAAGTGGGGGATTTTTGCTGTATTGCTGATTACTGAGACATCCCCTACCAGTAAAAGCTGGCAGAAAACTACCATCGTGCATAGGATCCCAGAGATCTGCTTTCTTCCAACATGAAGCAATCTCCAAGTCTTTTGAAAGTTGTCAAAATCCACTAAAATAATTCTTGGATTAATTTTATGAGGTACTACGTCAATATCCAGCTATTGCTGTAGAAGAAACATTTGATTACGGAGAATAACAAAAAATGTACCATAAATCCTACTCACTTACTTTAAAAGAGTAATGTATTTTCCCAGTAGGAAAATCAGGCATGACTTTGAAAGAAACAGGGCAGAAGGAAACTACAGATAATTAGGATGAGGATGAGAGCTCAGGTCAGGAAATGTGTGCAGTACCAGTGTGGATGATCTGTGCTTGCTCTGAAATTCTCAGTGCAGCAAACTACTGTCTAGAACATGATTTTCTTCTAGATGAGGATAACTTTTAAGAGATCTAGACATAGTTTTTTACACATACATGCCTACAGGTATGCTAGGTATAAAACCCTGTCCTGGTTTCAGCTGGATAGAGTTAACTGTCTTCCTAGTAGCTGGTACGGTGCTATGTTTTGAGTTCAGTATGCCAAGAATGTTGATAACACTGATGGTTTCAGTTGTTGCTAAGTAGGGTTTAGTCTAAAGTCAAGGATTTTTCAGCTTCTCATGCCCAGCCAGCGAGAAAGCTGGAGGGGCACAAGAAGTTGGCACAGGACACAGCCAGGGCAGCTGACCCAAACTGGCCAATGGGGTATTCCATACCATGTGACGTCACATCCAGTATAGGAACTGGGGGGACTGGGGGCGGGGGAATCGCTGCTCGGGGACTAGCTGGGTGCCGGTCGGTGGGTGGTGAGCAATTGCACTGCGCATCATTTGTACATTCCAATCCTTTCATTATTGCTGTTGTCATTTTATTAGTGTTATCATTACCATTATTAGTTTCTTCTTTTCTGTTCTATTAAACCGTTCTTTTCTCAACCCACGAGTTTTACTTCTTTTCCCCATTTTCTCCCCCATCCCACTGGGTGGTGGGGGAGTGAGTGAGCGGCTGCGTGGCGCTTAGCTGCCGGCTGGAGTTAAACCACGACAAACCCTTCTTCTGCTCAGGTGAGATCTAGGAATTAATACAGCTGCTTAAATGCAGCTGTCCAGTGCTGTTTGAGATACTTTCGGAGACAAACCTAACTTTTTGCTCTGTGGATGCCAAGTTTAGATGCCTTAGCAGTAAGGAAGGTGTGGATGACCCTCTCCTCCTTCTCCTGCGTATGCATGTATTACTGCATTAAATAATGAGTTGAATCGATCAATTGAGCACAAAAACATAAACACTTAGCATACTGGCACCTTCTTACATGCAGACAAGTAAATTCACAGACCTTAATCTTGATGCAGATCTTACCAACTGTCCATATATGATGTGCAGTGCCATTCTGAGACACTCAGGTACCAGCACCCCAGTCACCTGCACAGTGGCAGGTAAGACACAGAACCTAGAGTAGACCACACCTTCCTTGAGAGCCAGCTGGAGATAAGCATGGTTACACGAGGGCATCTAGTATTGCATTAGATGTGTGGGGAACCTGAACAAAGTTCCACGAGATCACATTAAGGAAGAATGTAGAAGTCCTAGAAATTAATAAGTCCTAGAACTTTTCCTCAGTCCCTCACTGCAGAACCTTGTTCATCGCATTGCTTGCTGCTCCAGATGACCCACACAGACATATGAGTATTGGCCTCGTGTTTGTGTAACATGATGAAACAATTATTTGGTATTTTTAATTAAATGAAAATTCTGATATGACAATCTGTGGTAAATGCTTAGAACAGACTTATTCTGAGACACTTCTACATCTGGTGTGCTAACTGTGGCTCAGTAAAGTTAAATGTATATTTTTAAAGACAAAATCATAGCAGTTTTGCCCACGGAACAGGTAGGATGAGATTCACTTCTCCTACATCTGAACTAGTCACCCTCCTGCATCCTTTGCAGTCAGTCTGATCTATTCAGACACCTACTTTAAAATGAGACTAATTGCACTTTACACTGACTAGACCTCCACTGATTGTAAAGAAATGCAAGGGCAAAAAGCTCAGATGGAGACATCTGCACTGTATGAATTCCACACATTGTGATAAATGCAAATAAGAAGTGTGCACTAAGTCCCTATTTACATTATTTTGGGCTGCAAAAACACCCCTACACTTGCCATTTTAGATAGCGATACCCTCCCAGTTAGCATAGCATCCCAGCTCCCCACTGAATACAGAAGAAGCACTACTGTCCAGCTCAAGTAAAAGTTAACAGTATGAATGATTTTCCCAAGGTCTCAAGAAGAGTTTATAGCTTCTTTTTTATTCAGTACTCATTCTCACAGACATGCACAGAAGCTAACAATACGCACTTCACTCTGTTGTGATGTTAATTAATATTTGCAAAACACATTTAAAACCTTTGATGATGCAGAATTGTGAGGTATTGTTATTGCGGTTATTACATAGTTTGACTTTGGCCCTGACTTCTGTTCATGCTGCTTAGCTGTACTCTGATGGGAAGATTGCCATAAACGTCAGATTCCCACTTTTCAAGCATTTGAACTTCATAAAATTGAAGCGACGTTTCGGTAGTAGAAGGTCAATAAAGGACTTAATAAAAAGCTTGTAGACATGACTTGCCAATCATGGTCCTAGGTACTTGGATGTTGGTTCATTAAAATTAGTGATGCTTGTTCAAAGATTTAATCAGGCACAGAAGACGTACAAAACAGGGTATTGTTTGGATTTCAAGTGAAAATCTTGAAGGAGATTTATAGGCCAAACAGCAGAGAAGGTTAGTTTACGGGAACGGCACTATTCAGTCGATGGACTAGTAGTTTCTCATATATACCTGACAATGAAGTCTTGAGTTACCACAGGCGAACAGCCAAACAAGAAAATCATGTGAAATTAATATCCAGGTCCTCAGCGAGGTGCAATTCGGCTCATAGATCTACAATGCTCAAATTCAGGTGTCTACAGTTACCAAAGCGCCTACACCTCTGGTACAGTCAATGGTGCCTACGATCGTACATTGAGGGCTCGATTTAGTTGCTCACATAGCAGTGCCTAGTGCCACTGCAGGCGCTCTCAGGTATCATGCCTAACCTCCAACTGCCATTTCTAAAGAGCATACACCCTCCTGCAGAGGTTCTACAACATATGTTCTAACCCATGCAGATGTCTCGGATAACGTAAAGCATCTGAAATACCATAGGATGCTTAAGTATGTCATACATAGTGGCCAATTGGCTGAATTTCTCAGTTGCTTTTGCTGTACCGACCAGATCTCCATGCACTATAGTGGGATCTTAGGCATGTAGGGATTGAGTCAGTGCATAACGCAGATGTCTAATGACTTCTGGGGCTGCCTATTTACCCAAGACCTGAGGCTGGGAGACATTACATAGGATCTAAGAAAGACTGGAGTCCTTTAGCGTAGTAGCTGAGGGCCATGTGGAAAAACTTAGGGCTTCCGAAAAGGCACTAGATGTCTGAGTTGATGCAGCTGAATCCCCACATATATAGGCAGACAAGAACATTCAGGGATCTTAACCCTGAACTGAATATCATCATTAGGTTCTGACATAAATGGTACCCCAAGAATTTGTAGCTAGATTGTAGAGCTGATTAGAGCAATAGGTCATAAAGAATGTAACTCTCAAAAGTAACCATTTATGCTCACAGACAAGTGAAAAGGAGTCTGACGGAAGCAAAGAGTAGTGCATGCAACAGTGACATTTAGTAGCTTAGTAGAAAACATCAACATGCCTTGCACACGAACTTTATACAAAAGTACAGTGAAACATTTTTAACTGAAGAATTTACTGCCTGAATGGTGACAATGCATACAGGCTACAGTTGTGCAGAAGAAAAAAGTTTACGGTCATCTTCCCTACAAAGTATTATTTATCTATGCTTAAATCAGATCTACAGATATGTACTACATCTATGCATAGTTTATCTATAAACTACTTATTTCTCTTATTTTATGAATAAAAAATGTAAATGTTTTACATGTCTCTACAGTATTAGAATACAACTGATAATGACAATGTTGATGAGCATTGGAGGGAGAATAGTCATATCTGTATTACACAGTTACCTTCTTTTTCCTCAGTGCCCTGCAGAACCAGGCTAAACTAAATATTCAATAATCAAAAGCAACAGAAAACAGTTTAGAAGTCAGTTGGACAGAAAAAATGTAACCTGCCCATGCAGCCTAACCACAAAGCATACAGGCTCTCTGGAGGAACAAAAAAATGCTGAATTTCTAATAATGAAACTATTTAGGGCTCTATTGTAAAGCCTTTGCAACAAAGAACCACAAAAATTGATTTGATTTCATGCTTACAGGACAACAGAGAGGGCTCTGTATTTATGCATGAACATGTTCCTATCGAGGATGCTGAACTCAGTAGGACTAGGATGACTTACAGACGTTTCGTATGGAGCAAGGCCGATATGTCTTAGGGCTTTTTTAGGTATTACAAGTATCTGAATATAAAATGTTTTGCATATTTTTTTACTTTTACATATCAAAAAATTAAAGTCTTACTCTGAATCATTCCAAGCATTCTGAGTTGAAACCTTCTAACACTGACTCAGTTTGAGACAAACTTTGTATTGCTTCTAAAAACAGTTGTGGGTGCAGCTTGGTAAACCAGAACTTCACATGCTTTTAAAACCCAACAACAAGGGCTTCATTTAATTAAAATAATTTTTAAAAACCTTGAAAATCGTCAGATAAATCTGCTACTGACAAAGATAATGGCTATGTGTATAATGATGTGCATAATGTATACTGACAATTTATCCCTTTTACGTTAGCAGGATTATGGAAGTATAACTTTTGACTAAACGTGCAGTTTCAATGGCAATTTTCTCTTTAACATTCTAACGGTCAGCAGCAGATTTAATTCACAAAAATGCCAAAATAAGTTCAGCTGGAATTAAAATGTGCAAAAATTGTTCTTCTAAAAGAATGAGATCCTTCTGTTACTTTTCATTTGTTTTGTTATTTTAACTCTGGGACAAGTGAAAAGCAGCACAGTACCGCATTGCCACTTCTGAAACCAAGAGCAGATCAGCCAAGTCAATGCAGGATGCATACGTTCCAAGAGCACTATGGATGGAGCTAGCATTTCCAGGTCACTGTACGGCTTTCCACTTTTTAGCATTTGAAACCAGCACCACAGCTATCTAGAAATTCAAAATCTTCATGTTTAAAGGACGAACTTAGAGATGAAAGCTCCCCACTTCAAACGTAGGTGGTGAGGAAACACAAACACATTCCTTACGTGACTGCTAAACTTCCCTTACCAATACTTGAAGCAAAGGCAGTAACAGGTATTCCAAGTAGACACTTTTGCCTCTGCCTTATATTCCTTAATTCTTAACTGCACCCTACTTCTCTACCCATCTACTTTTTTTTTTAATGCCAAAATATTTTACGCCTCTGATATTTTTATGTACTTAACTACAGGCAGCAATTAGAATGCTGGCACTTCCTGGCTACTAACATTTAAAGCTTCTATCACAAGAGAAGGAGCATGTCATGTACTCATAAGGAATAGAATCATTACCAACAACTGCTATTATTGGCATGTTCCAAATAGACTCTGAACCAGCCTTTTTCTACATCTTAACCTCCTGCTGCTCAGCAAGGAATAGAATCACTAAGCATCTCAGAAGATCAGGCAAAAATGTATTTACTGATTTTTTTAAATTTTTTTTTTAAAAAGGAAAAAAAAAAAAAAAGAAGGCATGAACCCCAACCCTGCTCCTGTGTGGAACTACTCTAAAACAGACTTTTTCTGCTGTCAAGAAACAGGTGTGCATGAGGCAGGACATACAACTCAAAGTTAATGCAATGTTAAGGCACAATTTTCAACTTCCTGCAGAATTCAATGCACGAGAACAGTGGGTTCAGTTGCAGCCTTACACTAAAGAAAAATCAGTCATTTCTGATGTCTTTATGCACAGATGCTGACTTTAAAAGCATCTTTAGCAACAGTCAGAAACTACAATTAAAAGATTCACTCCTTCAAGACTTGTTTAACAGTATGGCCAAAATTCTACTGGAACGTATTAAAAAAGAGACCACCCGTAGATTTCCCTGATGGAATTCACCACACCAATATATACACCCTTCACGACAGAAACCTAAACCTGCCCCCGCGCCAGTCATCGTTGCTCAGGCGTGGTGCAGCGAACCCGCTCGAGGGTGAGACCGATCCCCCCTTGGGGCTGCCCACCTCGCCCCGCTCACCGCACCGGGAACCAAGAAGCACCAGTAAGCGCCAGTTACTGCCCAGATGGAGGCAACTACAACGTACACATTTAACGTGAAGAATCTCATACCCAGCGACAAAAGTCTCAAAGAAAGAACTGAGTCCATGAGTCCCTTTGACCACAGTTTCTCTTTCCTTTAAAATCAGGATCACAAAAGCATGTAAAATAGATCAAATACTGTGAGAAATAACAGATGCAAGTTATGAAAAGGAACTAACATATTTCATCAAGAGTCACAGAATTTGCTAGGCAACACTTCCTAGTACCATACATATGGGACCAGCATTATCCACAGATGTAAGCAATGTTCTTATTTATTTCAGAAAATATTCAATACAGCAAATGAAAGAACCAACAACATCAGAATTATAATGGTGAGGCAAGGAGACAGCAAAGAGAGGGGAAAAAAAGCTAGCAAGGGAGAGCTGCATTAGTTTTTATGAAGAACTGAAAAATGCTTCTCCGTTGGGAAAATCCAGTCCACTCCGAGACGTTTGCCTGTGAGAGCAGGGGCAGAGGAAAGGCGATCTCCGTAAGGCAAGGCAGGAGCATCGCCGTACACACCTCAGCGCCCGCAGAGCTCAGCCGCGCAGCACCAGTACGGAGGAGTTCGTAACACCGCAGGTGAGGGAGGCACGAACTGGGGTTTTACCAGCACCTGACTTCGCAGTTGGGCTACACAGACCAAGACTGGGAAGATTCCTGATGCACACGAGGAAGCCGGGGAGAACAAGGTCCAGGACTTTGAGGAATAGGTACGCCAGAGGAGAAAGGGAAGCCTGGAATAAAGGAGGAGACCCCACACCTGCACCTTTTACTACTCATGCCTTTGAAGGACTTCAGAGTGAGGTTTTGCTGGTTTTAGTAAGCTGTCTGCTTTACAGAAAGGCGATATTAATTAGCTAATAAAGGTTGTCATAGCAGGCCTGACACATACGATAAATACTGAGGGTCACAGCATTTTTTTTCGCTTACTTAAACCTTAACTTATATTTAATACTGCTTATTGATTTCATTTAGACCAAAAATAATTTCATCTTCTGAAGCAGTATTTAAAATAGATCACGCACTGTCAGCTCTTTCAAAGGAAATTTCTAAAAATGATGGAAAAGCACACGCAGCCCTGTTCAGGATAAACACTAAATCTGTCTCCCTTCTCGGTCTTTACCGGCGATCAGCAGCGAGGACCGCTGACTGCGGTCTTCCCAAACACCGCTACCTGAAGGGAGGTCGGTGTCAAAGTGGCGGGGCAAGTTTTAGAGCTTGTAATTATGGTTTGGTAGTGAAACGCAACATGCTGCTCGGCCTTAGTACGGCCTAAAGACATCGTCTTGGACGGAGAAGGCAGTGATCTTCAGGTGCCCCCACCCCAGGCACCTTCTCCAGGTTTCTCTGATGCCAGCAGAGGAACAGCCCAAAATAATCCGGTAATTCCCATCGCGCCAGTGACTGGGGCAGCTCACAGCAAGTTCAGAGATGGGCTACTCACCGACACCACAGAAAAATGGACTTGCCCACCCGCAGACAATTTAGTCGGCCACAAGCCCCGAAGGTGGCACGTTCATCACCAGTGCAGAGGCAGGGCAAGTGCCGCTACGGCATCCCGTGTGGCGAAGTCTCGGTGTCGGGCACCTGGCACACCTTCAGTGGGCATCGACGGAAGGGGGGCCGGCTATCAAACAAAGGGGACTGCAAAGTTTGGGGAGAATAACTTGGTGATGCTCTCTCTTCAGGCACCAGTAAACATATATCCCAGTCCAGTGGTTTGGGTTATTTGGCTACTTTTCTGACAAGAGCAAGAACAGAAAGAAAATGCCGTTTCCCAGTTTTCCATTACAAAAAAAATAGGAACATAGATTATTTGTTCATATGTGACATAGTGAAGCCAAAAATACAGCTTCTCTTGCAGGCAGTCTTTGCTCCTTATGACTTGAAAATGCCCATACTTGCTCTGTCCAAATTAGGTGATTTATTTTTTTTTAACCTCAAAGAGTTGATATATTCAAGTCACTCCTCCTGGGTAAGGGTACGGTGCAGTATGACACAGCCCAAACACGATGCTAAAACCAAAACCCCTGCTCACAACACGGCGTCCGCTTAGGGATGCCTTCACCAGCTGGCACCTAAAACCCAGCTCTGAGTCCGGCGGCAAAACCTTCCTTGTTCACCCGTAACTCAAATGGCTGAATTCAAACATTTGAAATATTTGAGATGGCTGGATTTCACCGGGAAGTAGGCTAATTTGCAAAAACTAAATACAAATAAGCTGAAGTCTGAGCAACTGACAGCTCAAATTTGCACACGGGCAGCACAATGTTCTCCAAGCATATCTGGAGAGCAATTTATGTGTGCTCATTTATTATATCAAATAACAAACACAAATGCATTTAAATCTCTAGGATCTGTTAGTTTTGTTTTCCCAGTGAAGTTGTTTCCGTCAAAGTCAATGCTTCCAGGGAGGTACAGCCTCTTCGACAGCTCCCCTGGGCGTGACGGCAGCACGTGCCTAGGGCAGGATTTGGTCGCTCGCAAATGGGTGCCTGGCGTTATTTGGGAAACCTCGAGATACCTGAGGCGGGCAGACACGTATCACGTTGGCAGATACAGGTTACGTGGGACCCTTCCGAGGCAACGGCTGAGGGGCAGAAGGGTGACTACCTGGCGTCCCCAACGTGGCCCTGAGGCCACCCCGGGAGCCGGTGGTCCCTCCGAGGCGCTGGGTGGCCCTGGCCGGGACACCAGCCAGCCCCTGTTGCGCCAGCCGGGGCCGCACGGGCGTCTCGGAGATGCTACGGCACCTCAAGCGACGCCGGGCACTAACGGGAGCCCAACCACATCTCGTCGCTAGCGCAAGGCGGTGCTATCAAAATGTCTCCTCCTGCCAAAAATGAGGATGCCGCTTTCTCCTTCACCCCTCGACTCACTCACACGACACAGAATCGAGCACAGGTAAAGCAAATAAACTGCCAGTGGGCAAGAGAAAGCCTGCAATTTTCCCAGGGACCAAACCACAAATGGAAACGGAGATTTCGGTCAGCCCCTTTTACGGCACCAAGCAGCTACGCGAAGGCCCAGGTTCGGGCACAAACACATGGAGGGTGTTTTTACGTGAATTCACAAATATGTCACTTCAGCACCACCTGAAATTTAGTAGTCTGCTGTGGGAAAAAAACAATGAAAATGCTTTTATCAAGGAAATTCAGAAAGATGTCGGTGTTTCCTAGTGACAACAGGCAACGTTCCAGAAAATTCTTTTCACTGATTTCTGAATAAAAATTTTACGTCACGTGTGAGGAAGAAAAAAAATTCTGTACATAACCACTAAATGATATTACATCATATTTCAATTTTTACAGGAATCGGTTCTATTCTGGTTTAGTCTTTCAGTTCATGAGCTTTTCCATATACTTAGGAACAATTAACTGCCTCCATATGGAAAAAAGTGAAATTATTACTAGTTTCATCTTCATAATGACTATATGAATACTAATTTGGTATTGCTCAGTACTGTTAATTCTATATTATCTTCTGACTTTCCACTTTGTTTTGTTTTATTTTATTGTACTTTAGTCACTTCTTTTATCTTTTTTCTTTTCCTGTGGGAATATTTAAACTACTCTTAAAATTTCTGTGAAATCTAAGGATACTAAAGATGTTGAAAAGTTACTGTTAGGTCTGCAGTCTTAACTCTTTCTCTACTCTCCTTTGTGGAAGGTATATAAATGCTTGGGTCTAATCACAATTTGTTGCTTATGTATACAGTACAGATTTTTCTAATAGGTTTATGGTATATAGGTTGGCACAGATTCCTGTTAAAACAATACATGAAATATCAATCAATTAAGAAGAATACCACAAAATCCTCTAGATCAAACCGCACAGTATTAGTAGCTATAGCCAATAAATAGTAGTACTGGGTGGTAAAGTAAATTTTCATAGGCACAGTTTTAAAGGGAAGGCATCAAGAAGTTTTTACTAATATTTCAGTGTATCCATCATACTTTCATAACAGAGACATCTTGCGTGCACATACATTGCTGTTTATTTTGGTACTTCTTGCAAGTCTTTCAGATGAGATTTCACCAGTGGTAATGATTACAAGAGCTGGACATATTTACGAAGGGAGGACAAGGCTGGAGAAGAGGATTTTCTGTTTTGCTCTGAAAAAAATTAAGACTAATGATCACACTGATGTCTTTCAGAAGAGAATTCACACGGGAACAGCCTGGCTGCCAAGAATACTTTGTTCCTTGTGCTCCAAAATCAGAAACATAGGAAAAATTTGTTCCATTGGTCAAGAGGAACGCAGCTTACGTGGCAAATCGTGATAATAACAAGAAAGATATTTCTTCAGGGTAACTTGGAGCAGCCCCATGAAAGACGTTGAAAAAGAGAGGCAAATTTTATTCATCATTATGTGGAATTATGCAACTGAAATTAAGAGCGGTACAATGTTTCCTTGCAGTAAATGACTTCCTGGGGGGGAGGTTGACAAGCTACCCTATTTTACGGGTAATCTGTTTTTCAAGTAAAGAACACTACAAATGCAGCCTGGCAGCTACCTCTTATCAGCTGAGCTCCTTCTAGACATTTTTACATATCAAGATGCATTATACGATGCTGATGACTGTTTCTATAATCTGTGCAGGTTTATCTTGTACACATGAAAATATTTAAGTCTGTCAGTCTTTCATGCTGCAGTTTGTGTACGATACCTCAGGAAAGAGATGCTATGCAGTTTGTTCCTGCCTGTTGTATGTAACCAGAAGAAGACAACCAAAATAGTCATCCTCTGTACTGCCCTATTAGGATCTCTTCACTGCTACATTCAGACACTTTCATTTATAGCCTTGACCATTTGTCTCCTTTTCTTCTGGTGCCAAGCAGTATCACAACACTTCCTTAAACCCCTCCGTAATACTCTCCCTTTTTTCCAATGTTAACTTGGGCTTGCTCTTGCGTCTGCTCACCCTTCGGCTGATACATTGCAACACTAAGTGCAGGAAAACACAAATGTTAACACAAGCTGTACTTAGAGCACTGATCTTTCAAGCAGTGAAGGAAAATGTTATCTTTCGTTTCAACGCTGTAATCAGAATGTAAGGCTTCACACATTCTCTTGATTCTCAGGGATCCCACTAGTTTGCTAAGTTTCAGTGTCCGTGTACATGCTGTGGAGTAACAGATGGACATTTGTCAGAACATTTTGAATGAAATTCCATCAAATTCGAAAGCATATCACAAAGTTTTTAAAATAACGGAGTATAATTTAAAGAAATGAATAAACATGTAGAAAATATTCTATTAAAGGAAGTTTGGAAAAGGCATTTGTCAACTTTCTAAAAAAAAATGAAAAGAAAAATAAAATCTATTAGTTGGGTACACAACTAAATAAACGGTTACCTACAAGCAGATGCCAGGAGAGAGACCGGAGTCTGAATGTGATACAGTTATATGGGAGAAACTTTCCTATTTTATTGATCAAAGCAGCATTCTACAGGCTGGCATACACTGCACTTCTCAGCTTTGTATTTTGCTCCTTCTGTATCATTTTTTAGGACAGCAATTCGTGACAATTTTGGAAAGTAAAAAGAAATAGAAAATCACAGGGAACTGATCAGAGACCTGACACTGGTTAGCAAAGGAAGTATGTTTCATAATTTATCCATGACAAGGAGTATTTGAGAGTGACTTCCACCCTGCTCTAAATCATAAGCACTGTAGATGTTAAAAGTATTAATGTATCAGATGAGACATTTACTAAGGAATGTACAATCTCCAAAAGCACCATAAAATGAAAACACTGTTTTGAAATACAGCAATTAACAAAAAGAATGAAATGTTATGTCAAAAAGAAAACTCAAAACCAAACAATATAAGAGAACATTAACTGCACTATAAATGACCTCAAGAATGAACACACATTACTATAGGAGATCTTTAATTGGTGGACGTAAGAATATTTCCACTGATTTACGTAACCTTTAACAATTTATTTTAGCTGTAGAGTAACATTTTTATGGAGGGAAAAGAGAAAAACTTTGGGAATTAATTTCAGAATTAATCTATCCCTTCTTGATTTGAAAATTAAGGTAACAGACCTTCAAACTATTGAATTTAACTATTTAGATCTATTATAATGCTTCGGTCATCTGTTTCATTATTTTCAAAGGTCAGTGTATGTGCCTTTGAATTCATAAAGTAATATATAACTTTCTAAATCTCATTGCAGCTGAAGTCTTGAAGTGTAGGTAGTTCAACTTTTCCTAAGAAAGGTCAGTGCGATATAAGAATGTATCACTTTACAAAAGGAGGAATAAGGCTGAAAAGTAACACGGAGACATGCTTTCTCTTTTAAAAGTGTCATCCACGTTAAGATTTTGGAGTAGTAAATTCTAAATTATCATTTAAGAAAACTGTTATCTAATTACTTAATATGGATACATATTATTACAAAAGTACAGGATATCATAACTAATTGCATCCCTCTTCAACTTCATCAAAATAATTTCTTTTGAAACACCTCACTTACTATATTCACCTCTTGCATAATGAATAAAAACTGACGTGCATGGAGATGGGAGACGCTATAGAATCCAATGCATTTCAGGACTGGCAGCAAAAGTAATGCTGCATTTTCAGATGTACTGCTGCCTTTTCTGCATATAATGCTATAAACTGCAGATATTTGTGACAAAAACACTCTGAGCTACAAATCGTAGTATACAGCAGTTTAAATAACCTGTGTGTTGTGAAGGAGCCATGCCTAGCCTATGTGTAACATTTTCATTTCTCGGCCTACTAAAACGTATGGGAAAAAAGCAGCACTCCCATTTATCCACTTGCATTCCAGAAAGGAAAAGAGCAAACTTAAATTTCTGTTAAGCTACTAAGGAAACACCTCTTACATTAGTTATTTTAAAATTAATCTCTTCAATATTGAAGTTATTCTCTTAAATCCAATAATTTATCTAGCTCTGAAAACTAATTTTGGACATTTGCAGTATGAATACAAACTACAGTAGCTATTCCTAAATGACACCATTTGTAAACAGACCCTCAAAGGAGTGAGATCAAAATCTCAGACTGAAATAAAAATCAAATGACAGTGTATACAATGCATAACAGGAACACTTAACAATCACGTTTTTAAAATGTCTTACCTTTAAGTGAAACATTATGGCAAAGATAACCACAAAATAGCCAAAAACCAGGCCAGATGCTGGAGAACAAAGCCACAAGTCGCCATCAAAGAAAAGATCAGTTTCACGTCCTGCAGCCAGAAAGGGCTGGAAACATCAGAGGGGCTCGAATTCTCCTTCAGAAGGAAGGTGAACCTTGTGTCACTCTTACCAATGGGAGCCCAAAGTCTTCCCAGCTAGAGGATATTAATACTTCTTACTTGTACGCAACATCTTGCTATGCGATGTCTTCATGCCCCAATTTTTAAAAAGTAAATATTATTAAGTCTACATATTATTTCCTATACATCGTGTTTTCATGAGGAAGCCTGGTTAAGGGTATGATAAAGAATTCAGACAGATACGTAGTCTTTTCAAGAAACTTGACTGTGCTTTTTCACTTCCTTTTCTAGCCTAAAAAAAGGCCCAGATTCTTCCTGTAGCTTCAACTACGCAGGATTTGAAAGGCTGCAGATCAAGGGAAGTAAATCAAAGGAAGAAAAGCAAGCTTTGTCCTCCTTTCTGCTCATCAAGGAAGATAATTGTTATCAATCTCTAAAACTAAAGAATATTATTTGTTCATTTAAGTGAAATCCGCTGTTGTGCAGAGGATAAAGGTGGCCTTATACTGATGCTCTTTGGAAAGAATTTCAGTCTGCGTGAATGAAGCAGAAGTGTCATCTTTTATCTTACTTGGACTCTGTTTAGACAAATTCAATAGAGTAAGAGTGTTTATGCTCTATAGCTTTATATCCCAATGACTTATTAAGCCATAAATCAATAATAATGTGAAATTGGAAGATCCTCTGGGGGTTTTTCCTCCCCCCCCCCCCCCCCGCTATTTTTAGATTACTCTATAAGAAATAAAAGGAGTAGTAACTACCTGAGATTCTCTCTACTGTCTGCCATTGAGGGGGACATTCAGGGGAAAAAATGAGGGTCAAAAATAACGTCCCACTTGTGCCAATTGAAGCTATTTGTTCAGTGTTATTTTTATAGGCTACTTGTGAAACTAGAAGGCAGGCGCGAAGGCTGGGAAGTTCTTTCTACTCCTCACTGCCAGTAAAATACACAATAATGCAATAAAACATACTTCTGTACCCCTGCAGCTGCACGAGCTCTAAGAACGACCATGCAAGAGTGAAATGGTTTGGACAAAGTTTCCTTAAAGCCTACGTTGATTATCTGCACCATTAATCATACCGTATATGGTTTCTATGAAAAGTCACCAGCCTATTCAGTTGCGAAACTAGGAGAATTGCTGAAGACTTGGCGGATATTTTATGATATGTAATTTGCATAACATTATTAAGGCATTACAAAGTTTTACAATGTAAACCATACTGTCAAAAAGTAAAGAACCACAGGAAACTAGTTCAGTTGACCTCCAATACACAAAAATAAATCTCATGTAGGAAGTCAACATATTAAAAAACCCTGGCACGCTAAGGGTAATTAGATTCCAGACAAGCTTAAACAATTAATTTGCATTCTCCTCCACACCTTTGGGATTATTGAAAATACAGTATCACCTAAATTAAAGAAGAAAGAGAATAAGGACATGGTACAAAAAAATGTTTTGAATTCTTATTCTCAGTACTGACCTGCTACCTCTCCAGGGCAAGGCAGGGGAGTTGCTCGCTCTGAAAGGCAGCACTCCAGAGGCTGAACACTGCCCAAGCAGCCTCTCAGCTTCCAAAATGAAATATGTATCAGAGACACCTTAAATGACCACTACATGAGAGACTGATGTCCAATTTCTCCCTAAATTTGTGTTCCTTAGTTTTAGGCTTTCCTAACTGTTTTCAACTTCACTATCAAGACTTAACCTTTACATTTGCTAGAATAAACTTTGGCTTGCAACAACTTTTTGCGTTCAAACGGAGCTCAGGTTAATCTGACAACCCTAAGATGCTCTTCTTTCCTTTGACGTAACAAACGTACTTTTTAAAGAGAGTATTTAAGATGGAAGATACAAAATTGAGAGTGGTGGAAGGATTTTGGGAGGAGAAGGAGCAGCTATGAAGGACTCAAGATGGGAGCTACAGATAGATAGAAAGCTCTGGTGTATACTTCTCTTCCTGTTATTTGTGCCTATGTACAGTCTGAATCTCTAAATTAGTGATTTTTGCCTTGTTGGATTTATGTATGTATTTGACCACATTTTTGACATGTTTCATTACTGTCAATTTATCTACATCATCTACACACAGTGGTGGCAACATCTACTGAGGATAATAGACACCGACTCCCCTTGCGAGATAAAAGCCTTCATCTATGGTATAACCCATGCATCTCTGCTAACTGCAGGTATATACCATATTGACTACCAAAGGTGGAAAGAAAGTCTTTTTAGATTGTAAGAATATATGGTTAGAAAACTAAAAAAAAAAAAAAAACAAAAAAACATTCAGAGGGCTAAAAGGCCAATGCCATATTGGAAGCTATTTGTTGTTCATTTTCAAAACTGGCAAGGACAGCGGAATGTGTCAAACGTGGAATAAAAATGCATGGAAGATAAGTAAATTTTATGCACAAAAGCACTATTTAAGAAAGTACAGTGAGAAACATAAAAGCAGAGTGAGACCAAATATATATGCATGCGTAGAAACACTGATTGAGAAATCTAACTGCAGTGATTTCCATCCTCTCATCACAACTGAGCGTGTACTAAATGAATAAACTGCTACTTGACATTTCCTAAATAAATATCACGGGAAGAGTACTTACTTTACTTTAATGAATCATTTTGGCCCCTACAACAGAAAGTAGCTGTGATGAACTATAATCTGTTTCGGGAAATATAATTCTATAATGGAGATATATATGGACTTAAATATGAGAAGTTGTGGTCTCCAACAGGTCTCCTTTAAAAGAGATTCTGATTCATCCATGCTCACTTCTACTTATATTTGATCATAGCTGTTGACATGCTGTATCTGCCATGCAGAGAGATATTTCTCTACCAGAGGTAAGAAAGCCATATGGTTTGTGGATGACTATGATTTTTTTGCAAGGCAAACTGAACTACAAGACTATTTTTTTCTCTAGTTATTCAAACAAAACTACCCATTTAGCAAACAGAGTATTTTCAATTCAGGTGGGATATTTTGGCCCATAAAATACATTTCTAAGAACTGAAAGTCTCCCTTAAATACAATCATAACTGATGAGCTAACACTAACTTCTTGCATTAGTGGTCCTCTCATTCACCATGCATGGTTAGATAAACAAATTCACTGTAGTGATGAACTGAAGCAGCAAATAAGACTTGTCTTGTTCATGGAGTAGAACTGAAGCAGCTGTTTTTGTTTGACTGATGCAATTTGAAAGGGCCCCCAATGGTATACCTCAGAAAAAACAGGGGTTTATTTCAATGTTCTTTTTATTACCCAAACTACTCATAGGATTATCATAGCTATACAAGGAAATTGCTTTGACTACGTGTAATTGCAAGCAGGAAAAAAAGTTCCTGCCAAAGGCAGGTGTAAAATAACATTTTACCACCTTTGTTAAGGCACACAAAAACTACCCCAGTAATTACTCCAATGTCCATAATTTAGCCAGACAAAGCTCTCAATCAAGCTGAAATTTAGTCATCCAGACTGCGTCTGTGTGTATTTCCTTTAGAACATCTGCCGTCAGAAAAACCTGTTGTAACCCTGAGGTGGTAACCTGACCAGGACGGGCAATGGTCAGGAAAGGCTGCCGAGGCAGGTACCCTCTGCGTGGGATGCTACCTGGTGTTCAGACACAGTGGGAACTGAATACCCAAGCTTTCCTCAGGATCAGGCATGAATGTCCTACTCAGGGATACATTTCTCCTATCACATCTACCAACTAATATTAAAGTAACTTGCTTCATACATTGGAATTTGTTAGAATATAATTTTTAGTTAGGCATAATGGACCTTGACATTTTTGCTTTGATTTGGTAACTTCTTTTAACAGCTTGGCATAGCCAACAACATCACCACTAATACAGGTGGGACTTTGCCCTGCACAAGTGTGAAATCCTGATCCCATTAAGTCATTAGGAATATAACCACCAATTCAGCAAATCTTGGATTCGACTGTGCGGTTTTACATGTTACATAGACAAAACACATTCTCCTCAACACCTCTGTCAAGAGCAGTCTATGTTTGCTGGCTGTTAAATGCTTGTTTAAAGCATTTATGACTTCACTCGAAGTGTAACTTCAACTTGTACCAGAAATTTAAGCTCATTTCAGAGGGTCTAGAAATTCTAAAAAGTTAACAACAGAGGTATGCCCTGTACCATTCTAGTGCAAACTAGATACACGTTTAACTAAATGCAAATAGCACCTTATAGTACTAAAATCAAAAGCTAAAAATAATCTAAAATAGAATCAACGAATATTTGACAGTCCTGGTTTTTACTTCGTGTGTAACTGAACAATGGCATAATAAATGCATTCTTTAACTTAGGAATATTATGTCAGATCACACAGGGTCTGACTACACAGCACTCAGAATTAAATCTCCAATGCATAACATTGTAATTCATAAAACCGTTGAACATCATCTGAGTCCATTTTAACCAGATACCAGACATCTGGAAAAGCATGCAAAATAACAGGGGGCGGGGGTGGTGGGGGGAGAACAACCTTTCAAATATAAATGATAAAATCTGGTAAGCACTGTAAAAATAGCTAGAAAAAATTAAAACTTGTAATTCTGAAAGAAAATGCTTTGTGCAAACCATCTGGAAATGACTCGAAAGTATAATTGCTATATTGCTGAAAGCATAGAAGTATAAAACTTCTGCGCTTCCCATTTTACCTGTTTTCCAGATAAAACACAAAGGCGGAACTGAAACTAATCACAGCTGGGAAGGGCTCACACCTCAAATGCATTTGCATCATGAAACACTATCACCCCCTGCTCTACCCCAGAGCCGCCTTCTTAAAACGAGTCCAGCGCAACCCACACTCTTCCCCTGCCACATCCCAAGCCACAGCGCAAAGCATCCCGCCGCCCGGACCCCACGGGGGACTCCGCGGTCGCCTGCCCTCGGTCACACACCGAGGTGACCCTTCCTCCTAGCAGGGTGCCCGCTTGCGGCCATCCACCACCTAAAGGAGGAGAGCCGTTCCGTATTTCAAACGGCGCTGGCGCTCCGCTGGCGGTGCTGCTCCGAAGCGCGCAGAAATACACGCCGAGCGCAACTCCAGCGCTCCAGTTTCACAGCCGCGTCCTCGGGCTCGCACCGCGCCGAGCGCCCCGTCTCCGTCCGAGGGCTCCGCTTCGGAGGAGACTCCTTCGAACGTCCCCCGCTCCCGGGACACGCGAAGCCGCTGCGAGCCCGTGCCCTGCCGGAGCGCAGACGGGAACAGCCGGGCGGTTCCTGGCCGAAGACCGCGAACCCTCCGAAGTTTCAGGGAAGTTGAGGCCGAAGCGCTGACGGCCGCGTTCGTGGCGAAACGCCAGGCCGTACGGCGCCGGCACGGCCGGCGGAGCCGGGGCACCACCGGGCTAAGAATTAGGTTGCGACGGCGGCAGAAAGCGGGGCCGCAGGAGAAAGCCCCTTCGGCGCTCGCCGCCGGCCGGAGGGCTCCCCCCCGCTCCCCTCCCGCACCCGCTCCCGCCCCGAGGTGGCGGCCGCCGGGCCGTTGGCCGGCTCCGCTGCGGGAGGCGACTTTCGGGGAGGCGAGACGGGCCGGAGCGGGACGCCGGCGAACGGCTTCATTTCCCCGGCTGACGGCGTCTCAAAGGACCGCGGAGCCGCTCGGCCCAGCCGGCGGCAAACGCCACGGGGAGAGCCGGCCCCGGCCGCCCCGGCCGCCGGGGACAGCGCGGCAGACGCCGCCGGCCCCCGCGGACCTGCCCGACCGCGCCGAGCCCTGCGCGCCCGCGGAGAGGCGGACGCGCGGAGCCGGCGCGGGACGCACCCGCCGCCCGCCCCTCCTCGGATGCCGGGCTGCGGCCCCGCCGCTCCCCCCCCCGGGGCCCGGCCGCCCCTCCGGGGGGGGGGGGGGGGGCTGTGAGAGGCCGGGGCGAGCAGCGCGGCCCCTCCGACGGACCCGCGCCCTCCGCGGCGCGGCGGCCGGGAAGGGAAAGCGGGGGGAGCGGCGCAGGCGGCGGCGCGGCCGCAGCCCCCGGTCCCTCCTGGCGGGGCAGCCCCGGGCATCAGGCGCTCCCAAAATTTAAACCGCCGCCAGTACTGCGGCTCGGCGCGCAGCATCCCCCGCCCCGCCGCTCCCCCCGGCCAAACCGGCCGCACGGAGGGTCCGTCGTCCCCCCCCCCCCCACGCCGCCTCTCCCCGCCGTCCGCGGCCGATGCCAGCCCGCGGCCGCCCCGCGCCGGCACAGGGCACCCCGCCGCGCCACCGTCCCGCCCGGGCCGCTCCGCGCCGCGGCGAGACCCCCGCCGCGGCCAGCGCTGCGCCGGGACCCGCCGGTGACGGCGGAGGACACCACAACCGACGGCGCCCCCCCCCCCCCAACCCCCCCGCCGCCCGGGCACGGGTCCCCGACGGCGGCGGTCCCCGCGGGCAGCGGCACCCCCGTTCCCTCCGCCGCCCGGGCGGGGGCATCCCGCGAGGAGCGCGGCGCGCCCGCCGCCCCGACGGCGGCCCCCTCCCTCCCTGCCGTCGCTCCCGTCCCTCCCTACCTTTTTCAGCGCTGACATTCTAGTGCATTATTAACGCGGCGGGTGCGGGCTGCGCGCGGGGCTGCCGGGTCAGGTGAAGGAGACGCCCGGCCGGCAGCGGCAGCAGCGGCGCGCGCCCACCATCACCCCGGCGACTCTCACCCCGCCGGGGCGCCGCCGCCGCCGCCGCCCGCTCCCCGCGCGCCGCCGGGGCCGCCCGCCGCGCGCCGCCCCCCCCCCACCCCACCCCCCTTCCCGTTCCCTCCCCTCCCCGCGCGCACCCCCGCCCTCGCTCCCGCGCCTTCGGCGGCGGCGGCGGCGGCGGCGGCGCCCGCCCGGCTCTGCGCAGCCGCGCTCCCCCTGCCGGAACCCGCGGGCAGCGCGCCGGCCGGGGAGGGAGGGCGGGAGGGGCCGCGCGGCCCCGCCCCTGCCACCGCCTCCGCCAATGGCGCGTCTCCGGTCCCGTGACGGACAGGCGCGGCGGCGAGCAGGAAGGAGGGCGAGCGCGGGGCTGGCGGCTGCTGAGGGGCAGGTCGGGCTCCTCGGAGGGGGCCGCCCGCGCGGCCGGGGCCATGGCCCTCAGCAGGCGGGAAGGTGAGGAGAGGCCGGGCCGGGTGAGGGGGCGTCGAGCGGGGGCGTCTCTGCTGCCGCGCCCGCTCCTTGGGGCTGGGGACGAGGGAGCCCGGCGGGGCGGCGGTTACCGGCCGCGGCCGCCCTCGGCTGAGGCGCGTTTCCGCCCGGGCGTACCGTGCTGCCGCCGTTCCTGTCCCTCTCCGCCGTGCCTTTCCCCGCGGGGGAGGGCGGTGGGAAGCCGGAGGAGGGGAGCTCCGGCAAGAGGGGCGGCGGGCGGCCTGGGGTCGCCTTGTGGGGGGGGGGGATGCCTCCCGGCGGGGGGGCCCTGAGGGGAAGGCGGCGGGCGTGCAGGGCGAGGGGAGGCACGGCCTGGTGGTCTGAGCCCCCCTCGGAGCTCCTGTCCTGTAGCCCCTCTGGCTCGGGGCTGCCAGGGAGAGTTCCTGCTGCTGGGTGTTCCTGCCTGGGGGAGGGGGGGGAGGTACGTGAAACTACTGCCCTAATCAGAAAGTATTTTAGGATGAGCACCTCTTTTTCTCAGTATGCACGTGTTATGTGTGCTCGTTAGTGGCCGCGGAGCCTGGCTTATTTAAAGCGAGTTAGTGCAGTTCTGACAAAAGTATGGTACTGTGCTTGCAAAGGAAAAAAAAAAAAACCCTTCGCTTATCCAAGCATAACTTCAGTCCGTTTGGTTTGCCTTTATCTTTTATAAGACGTGGCTTTGCTCAGGAAGAATGCAATAATAAAAATACAGGTGTTCTTTAAGTGATACCTTGTTCTTAAGGGGGATTGAGTTGGGCTGAGCTATAAGAGAGTTGAATGCCTGCCTACTGTAGTGACTTTGTGGCTGGCTCTTGAGTTTTCAACCAGTTCCAGCATTCTGAAACGTGAATCCTTCCTGTGAGAAGAGCAACGTGAGAGTGAGACTGAACAGCAAGGGTTAGTGTTTAAGCTATTTGCTGACTGCAGCTGGTGATGGTTTTGAAAGAAGTATAAAACAGAGTAGAATTCTGTGTTTTAGATGCGGCTTCATTCTGAGGAATGGAGAAGGCAGATGGAGTAACTGTTTTGTTTCTGGTTTGACTTCCTTTGAGGAAAACCAGAGAATTGCAAATTGATGTCTTCTGGGAGAAGGTTAGAGAGTTGGGAAGAGTGAGTTCATTCACTTGTAAATAAATGTGTGACTCTAGAGCCAAGAATGGGGGAGACAAATTACAAAGCACTCAAATTGTTTAAAACCAGAGGTCAAATAGAGAACTACTTGTTTCAGTACGGTGGAAGAGAAAGCTAAAATGATCGTGCTGAGTGACTGCCTTTACCGTGTAAAGTTAGAAATCACTTATGTTTTCTTCAGCCACTCTAAGGACTGATGACTTAAGATTGGGAAGAAAATACAGCGAGGAATACAAGGATGATAAGCATGCCACGTGGTCACCTGGGATGAAATAACAAAACTGGAAGAGTTTACAACATCATCTGCTGAGCCTCAGCAGCCAATAGCACATATGGAAACTGTTGACTTTCTATTGTGTAAAACTATATACATTTTTAAAAAAGGCGGGTGTCTCAGAAAAGAGCTGAAAAAGAAGGTTTAGCTGCTTCTCTTTAAGGTTGTTTTTGCTCCTGTCTATGGGCGTAGGTTGAAGATGCGGAAGATAGACTTTTGTCTGCATTACAAGTGAACACTGAAGCTTTTTATTTTGTATTGAACGTGGCCATAATACAGAAAAAACAGGATGGTCAACAGCTTGTAAGTCATGGGTCTAATTGTCAGTTAAGAAAATCTAAATAGTGGAAAGACAGTAAGCCAGCAGTGGAGATAAGTGAAGTGCGCTTCACTTTGCCAGGAAAGGGTTGGGCAGGTGTAACTGAGAAAGTGCAAAGTTTTTTTTGAGTTCTGTGGGGCTTTTTGTTTTTCAGTTGCTCATGTATCAATGATTCATAACAGGGCTAGAGGTACTAGCAGTTGTCATTATATGTATTACTGACAGGATTATTATCCTCTCTGGGACAGCTGAATTCATAATTCATAGCTGTTAAACATCATCAATTGCATCTTTAAAGCTATTGTCATCGTTCTTGAAAGTTTGGCCGGCCCCAAGGTAACACTATCGTAAAGGGTTATCTAGTGGTGTTCCTGCTGCTGAAGGATAGAGTTAAGATATCAGTGTAGGTGTCGTATACATTGTTGACCTTAACTGCTAATAAGTGATACAGAAGTTAGTATGCCGGACAAAGGATGATCTAGCGGTACTACAGGGGACTTCCTATTTGAGAGATTAAACTAGAAATCGGATAGGGCCAATTGATAGTCATCAGTAAAAACAGTAACAAAAGGTTTTCAACAGTCAGAGTATTGCATCAAGGAGTGCTATTTTCATGTCTTTCTGATGATTCACATGACTTGGGCTTGGGGCAGGAAGCTCATATTTGTAATAGGGATTGAAATGAGATTGCGGTTCCTTGGTTTTAGGGTTTTGTTGGTTTGTTGGCCGTTTAAAAAAAAAAGTCAGATATTAAACAGTTTAACACATCAGGTTTTTTTTCCTTTTTCTAATTGTTTAAGAACAACCTTGCTTCTTACAGATCTTGGGGTTTTTTATTATTATTTTTGTTTTCTAAACTCAACATAATTTTTTTGAAAACACTTTGAGGCTTTTTCTGGGAAAAAAAACAAAAACTTTTTTTAGGGTGGATGTCTTTTCTTTCATCAAGATATGTTTATCAGTAAGGGAAGTATTAATTAGAAGTGGAGTCTGATGCCTGACACTATTTTCTTTTGCTCTGGGAGAGGTATCTTCCTCCTGCCCCGCCATGCCCAAGCAATTAACAATGTGTATTGCTTTCAGTGACCAAAGATTTATTACAGCTCACCAAGATGTAAATTTTATTTGAATTGTAGTTGAATAAATCACAGATATCTGGGGTTTGTGATTAAATGTAGAAGTTGCACTACTGCAAGTGTAATTGACTCTGCCATTAAAACCTTTTGGGCAGGGGGGGGAAATCTTAGGCCTTTTTTGTTGCTGACTTCAACGTTGTGCCTGGATGAGAAATCTAGCCAAGGAGAAAGGCCAACATGGAAATGAAAGATCCAGTGGCTTTGTATTTAGAAAGTCTGTGAGCTTACAGATAGCTGAATATGTGGAGCCTGACATAATGTGGTCTTTGGGGTTCTGTGTTTTGTGGGGGTGGGTTCTTTGGAGGGGGTGGCTTTGGGTTGGTTTCTTTTCAGAAATTATACTTTGGAGCTATTTTTATTTACTTTGCAGTGATATAGCATGGTCCACGAGATAGATAGGACTTTGTTTAAACATACTAGGATATTTTTAGGAACAGGTATATGTACTTGTGTTATTTACTAAAAGTGGTAAGTGGAGGAGGTGATGTGCACCATTTTGGTGTGTTGGTTTGGGGTTATTTTACCTTTTTAAACAATCAGTGTGTGATGCCTTTCACTCAACACTAGCTTTGAGCTTGTTATCAGTAGATTTCTGGAACATATTTGCTAACTCAGAGCAATCCATAAAAAGTTAAGATTTGTGTCATGGTTTAACCCCAGCTGGCAGCTCAGCCCCACGCAGCCGCTTGCTTGCTCCCCTCCCCAGTGGGATGGGGGAGAGAATCGGAAGGGTAAAAGTGAGAAAACTCCTGGGTTCAGATAAAGACAGTTTAACAGGTAATGCAAAAGCTGTGCACGCGAGCAAAGCAAACCCAGGAATTCATTCACCACTTCCCATGGGCAGGCAGGTGTTCAGCATCTCCAGGAAAGCAGGGCTCCATCACACATAACAGTGACTTGGGAGGATAAAACGCCATCACTCCAAACATCCCCCTGTTTTCTTCTTTTTCCCCCAGCTTTATAAGCTGAGCATGACACCATATGGTCTGGAACATCCCTTGGGTCAGTCGGGGTCAGCTGTCCCGGCTGTGTCCCCTCCCAACTCCTTGTGCCCCCCCAGCCTCCTCGCTGGTGGGGTGGGCTGAGAAGCAGAAGAGGCCTTGGCTCTGTGTGAGCACTGCTCAGCAATAATGGAAACATCCCTGTGTTATCAACGCTGTTTCCAGCACAAATCCAAAAAACACAGCACCACAGGAGCTGTTATGAAGAAAATTAACTCTATCCCAGCCAAAACCAGCACAGATTGTTATTTCCAGTAGGCAATATGTGGTTTCTTATGTTTTCAGTTGTCTTTAGTTCAGAAGGTTGAAAACTGTTCTCTAGAAGTTTGCATTTCTATTAAGCATTGCCTAATGGCTTAAATTAAAAGTCCCTTTATGACTAGAAAGAAAAGGAAAATTCTCTCTCATTGAAACTTCCAGAACTTTGTAATGATGTGATATTTGGTATAATATTGATTTCTGTTATATGCATATGTGGGGACGGTTGCAGAAATTGCTGGATATTATGTTACAGTCAAATATTCAAGTCACAGCAAAGGGCAATATATTTACTCTCTGAAGAAGACTATGTAGCCATTCAATTGTATTTATATTTTATATAACAAGAACTTAAAAAGATTCCTTTTAAATAAAACCTAAATTATGCACAGTCTTGCTGAACTTTTGCCTGTGCTCAGTGATATTACCCCTGCCAGTTTCACGGTTTGTTTTGTAAATACTAGTATATTGAGCTTTGTTTTAGTTTCATATGAGCAGAGGGAGCAAGCTGTCTCTTTAAAATTTTCAGGTTTTTTTCCTCTTCAGTAATCTGAACTCTGAATGACTTTTTTTTGTTGTTGTTTTTGTTTTTACTGTTTTTAGCTATTCTTATGGCAGTGCTTTAGGCCATTACAGTACTATTTGTTTTCCATGTTACCCCCAGCATTTACCATAACATTTAACTTTAGCCCACATGTGTGGTATAGTTTGATGTTCACTTCAAAGCATATCCTGTTTACATCTGGATAAGAGTTCTTCACATTGAAGTAAGGTTTATACTTTCTGAAGTTTACAAAATTTACACCTGTGTTGGCAGGGGACTGGTCTTGGTGAGCAGTGATGTTATAAGCGCACAGCCTTTTTCTTTTTTTTTCCCCTTCCCTCCAAAATTTGTCTCAGAAGAGAGAGGGGGGAAAAAGTGTCTTTTACAGCTGTGGTTTACAGTTGGTCCAGCTTTGAGTAGCCAGAATTATTATTATTAATAATAATATTCAGCAAAGTTGAGCTTCTTTAGTAAGGGTGGGTGAGATATCTTTAGATGTTTTGAGTGAGGTCTGTTTGATTGTGCCAGGTAAGATCAAGATAATGGTGCAGTATGAGAAATGTATTGTTAAGGACTGTAAAGATGCTTAGAAATATGGATAGCATGCACAAATTGAAATAATGGTGAAGATGCTCTGTTTTCCCAGGACTGTAGTAGGAGTACACATCTTACAAGGTGTTGCTATGAGGCAGATGGGGTTCTTATGAACAGCTGGAACAAAATCCTGATGTTCTCATTGTGGTGGTTATGTAGCTTCTTATCTGTGTCAAGACAAGTTTATTAGACATCTAGGAGCTTGCGGCTGCAATTAAGGTGGCCTACTGAGAGATCTCTAAAGCCTTTGTTGAGACAGGATGGCACGATCTATTGGATTCTTACTGAACTACGCAGTCATGCAGAATTTGCTGACAGATGTAACACCAATCTTCCTGATTTGAAACTACAATGTGACACAGAGATCGTGCTTGGTGAAGCTGAATCAGTTTCGTCTAAGCTAAGAAGAGAAAAAGAATGTCCACTTTTTGTAGCAAATAAATTACTGTTTTGTATCTGCAATTGCTGTGAACTGTGTTGGCCTGGATGCACGCAGGTCCATCTTTGAGTCGTAAATCACTCTCCCATTGTGACTCACTTAGGTGAATACATAAATGTGGGGTATGGAATCACTATATTCTTTTCCTTTCCTTCCTTTTTACCCTACTGATGTGTGCTATGTACTTAAGTTGCTCTTGTTCAAAAGTTGCCTCAAAGATAGGAGAATGGTATATTAGTGAGTTTTGGATAACAAAGTGATTTTGCATATATTCTAAAAATTAGTGCTAGGTGAAAAGATGAATGGAGCCACGTTTTATGGGCTACTGTATTAGAGCACAGAACTGGAGGGTTTTTTTACACTATGCCATTCTTGAACTGTAATAAAGAATAAGGCAGGAGTAAAATCTAGGCAATTAGCATCTGATTTTAATGTCTAATGGGATGTGGAACATTAATAGATGCTGTTTCAGTGAGAATAATGTCAGAGGTCTTGAGATGAACCTCAATATTGTGAAGTTAGCGTTACATGCTAGATTTAAAACGGCAGCATCTGAGCTTCTTGTGCAGCTCCCCGTGACTTTTTGGTTAACAACTGTACTGGGATGCAGACAGCTGATACCTAGTAGTTCACACACAGAATTCATCTGACCTTGAATGCAAGTAAATCCTTCTGTTATTTGATTCCCAAACAGTAAGTGTAGGTTCTCTTCTTTTTTTCCCCCTAAATGTGTAATAATAGCTTTAGCAGTTAAGAGTAAAATGATTTATGTTATATGGAGTGTCAATGAGATCAATTGTAAAAGTGGGGAAAAGGACCGTTCCTACCTTATGTGTAGACATTATATCAAAAACTGTACAAATTTTTCCATTTAAGCTGTCAATCAAGTTTTATGAGGCTAGTAGAACTAAAAGATTGTGTAAGGAGCTAGTCAAGTTAAAAATAATCAGTTTCTGATATTGGCATTTCACCATGGTGTTCCTGGTCAGTCTTAATTCCAGAGTTTTGTAGTTCCAAAGAAACCAAAACCAAGCAACCCACCCTCCTTGACATCTGATGATAATATCAGATGATAATAGCTCCTGGGGGAAATGGGACGAACAGCCTTTGTTCATAGAAGTGCTTTCTTTGTGAATGCAGGTAGTTTAAGGTGTATGAGGCTGAGAGACTGTGCCTTCCAGACCAAAAGACTCTTCTTCAGAATCAAGGTTTCTAACATGTAGGGAGATCTTCACAGGAAACAAATGACTATGTAATACAGGATTCCTTAATATAGTAAGAAGAGGCGGAAAAGGGACCAAGGCCAAAAAAAAGTCAAGCTTTTCAAATGTGAGTAGCAAACATGGTGTGTGTATTTTATGCCAAAGGTGATTAAGCACTGGAAAAAACCTCATGTGAACTATTTAGTTCCTCCATTTCTTGAAGGGCCTCCGGAGTCGTTTGAAATATATTAAAAATACTCAAGACACAAGTTGTCAGGTCTCAGCGTGGGTAGGTGCGTAAAATTACTTCTTCCAGTCATTCAGACAAGAGAGCATAGTGCTTTTTCTGGCCTTAAGGTGCAAGTGAATTCCACCCTGAAATTTGAAGCTGAAAAATTACTTGGTATCTTCCTCAAGAAAGAATTTCAGAGAATAACAGTGCTGTTTGGAAACAAGGGCTATAAATTTATAGATAGATGCAGTTAAGTCCGAAGTATGAAAACTGAAGATGTTGTAGATGATCTGCAGAATGGCATCCTCTTTGATCAAACATAAGATCTTGTAAGATGTTAGCTTCTGTGTTTGTCTACAAGTGCCTCTTGAAAGAGATAGTCAGCTTCAGCCTGAATTTTCTGCACCAGATCTTCCAGTCCTTACTTTTATCCTGTTTTGTCCTTCAGCTACTCTTGTAAGAGCCTGTTACCATAGCCTCACCTGCAGGATGAGGACTGCTTGTGGGTTGTGAACACAATGCAAAATACTGTAAAATTGGAGGCTTCCCATTCCTATGTGCATAAAACTGTACTTTGACCACAGCTAGAATTTGGCATATTTCACACTTCCCCCCCCCCCCCCCCCCCCCCCGCCCCTTTGGAAAGATCAATTTTGTTATTCCCATTACAGTGCTTTGCTTTGGTTTGTACACACTCTATTGATGGTGGAATGGAATTATGTCACTCTTGGCAAAGCTGACTTCACTGGTAGCAGGAAAATTACATTTTCCTTTTCTTCCTCCTGATTTGAACAACAGCATCCCTTCTTAAATATAAAATACACCCTTATGATGATCTGAACTGTCAGGCTATACAGGATGTAATTGCACGTCGTTGTATTCTTCTTCCTTTCCTCTTATCTCTGTGCAGCTTGAACACTTTTGGAAATGGGAAGGTTGTATAAAAATGAGGGGAAGTGGGAAAATGGTACCCTGCTCAGCTGCCATGGAATGTTTTGTTGTAGTTAACTCCTCCCTTTCCTCTTTGATTTTTAATCTGTTGGTAGTTGCTGAACTGGTATCCCAAGTCTGGGAATCTTCTCTGCAGCTAAGTGATCTCTACTCAAAGATTTTTGAAGTTAATGTTTAAAGAGCTAGTCATTCCCGTCAGGGCTAGAACTTGTGTGTGCGTGTGCACACGCATGCTCTCTTGACATAATTCAAGCTTCTGGTCTCTGCCATTTCTAGCAATGGTTCTGGGGTCTTTGAGCTTTAAGCTATGTCCTTTTTGTTTTGCTTGTGGGGTTTTGGCTGTGGGGGTTGGTGATTGGGTGTTTTGTTTTTGTCTGGGAGCAACCTGTGTGTGGCTTTTCTTGTATTGTGAAATTCAGGTCAACATTAATACATTTCATTATCCTCAGAGGTCCTGTGTATTGATTTCCATTGACTATAACTGGGGCTTGTACTCAGTGCAGTATCATCTGTACTGAGTACATCTTGGACACCCAGTGGCCAGTTGGCAGAATTGGTGTCTTGTATACACTAGGTCTCTGGAGGGGTATCTAATGTGTAAACAGAGTATGATGCCTTGCATGGGTCTGCCACTAGGCATCATAACTGCAAACTGAATTTTGCCCCTAGCTTCTGAAACATAAACTAGGTGTCTTTGTCTTTTTGAGACTTATGGAGCCATGACCCAAGAATCACTATAAGTTAGGCCAAACAAATAGAGAGTGAAGACCTGGACAGGCTGGACTGATGGGCCGAGGCTAATTGTATGAGGTTCAACAAGGCCAAGTGCCAGGTCCTGCGCTTGGGTCATAACAACCCCACGCAGTGCTACAGGCTTGGGGAAGAGTGGCTGGAAAGCTGCCCAGCAGAAAATGACCTGGGTGTATTGGTCAACAACTGGCTGAATATGAGGCAGTGGCGTGCCCAGGTGCCCGAGGCGGCCAATGGCATCCTGGCTTGTATTAGAAATAGTGTGGCCAGCAGGAGCAGGGAGGTGATTGTTCCCCTGTAGTCCGCACTGGTGAGGCCGCACCTCGAGTCCTGTGTTCAGTTTTGGGCCCCTCACTACAAGGAAGACATTGAGGGGCTGGAGCGTGTCCAGAGAAGGGCAACGAAGCTGGTGAGGGGCCTGGAGCACAAGTCTTATGAAGAGCGGCTGAGGGAACTGGGGCTGTTTAGCCTGGAGAAAAGGAGGCTGAGGGGAGACCTTATCGCTCTCTACAACTACCTGAAAGGGGGTTGTAGTGAGGTGGGTGCTGGTCTCTTCTGTCAGGTGGCTGGAGATAGGATGAGAGGAAATGGCCTCAGGTTGCGCCAGGGGAGATTTAGATTGGACATTAGGAAAAATTTCTTTACTGAAAGGGTTGTCAGGCATTGGAACAGGCTGCCCAGGGAAGTGGTCAAGTCACCATCCCTGGAGGTATTCAAAAAGCGTGTTGACAAGGCACTTAAGGACATGGTTTAGTGGGCATGGTTGATGGCTGGACTCGATCTTAAAGGTCTTTCCAACCTAAATGATTCTATGACCTTTGTTCATCAGTTTGGCCAGTTGAGCAACTCCTTTGGAAAGAATCCAGAAGACCTAAAATATGAAAGTCAATGCTGTATGGTTAAAGGGCAAGTAAGCTTTGTGGGGAATGGTTTAAGGGAATGGATAGTAACTCCAAGCCAGAAGTTATCATCAGTCTTCCACCTGCTAACTGGTAAGAATGGCAGTCTGGCTAACATTATCTGTATGTAGCAGTCTCTTAAAATTAAAATGCTTTTATAGCCTGTTGCTTTGGGTCCTCATGAAATCCAGGTATCTCTTTTTCAAGAGCCACTCTTTTTCAAGTGGTCCCCTTGAGCACCTCCAGTCAAGAGTTGACTGTCCAGCCACGATTAGGGAAGAGGAGATTATGGAGGCAATGGGGTTGTTATACCCAATTAGGCAAGGCCCTAAGCAATCTGCTCTAGTTGATTTTACTCTGAGCATTAGGATTAGACTAGATGATGTCTGGATGTCCCTTCCAACCTTAACTGTTCTGTGATTTTTATGACCGTGCTGTAAAGTAACTGTCCTGCTGTGGCCTTCGTAGGAGATGTGATACTTACACAATAAAAGAGACTTCAAGGATTTAAATCCTTTTGAATATCAGAGAGTAATTCTGCACTAACAGATGAACTGAACATTTTAATGAAGCCTTGCCCATATGTTCTGCATGTGGATTATCATTCTGTCTCCCCTTTCCATCCTCTTCTGTTTTGCTGTACTATCTTTTCTTCTGCTTTAGCAGAAATAGCATGTTAACACATCTTACACATAGGATGGCTTCAGAAGAAATTCCTGACTCTTCCCTTTTTGGAAAACTTCTGTCTGTAGGGGAGAGAGAGACCAAGTAGGGCAACTTGCAAGCTTCACAGAGTTCTAATGTGTTCAGCGCTCTTGATGCCGCTTATTTTATTCTTGCTGCCCAAGTTGCATTTAAGTAGGCAGAAGGCAACCAGTTGAGAAGTGTGGTGGGGGTGCTTACAGTATGTATGGCAAGTAGCCAAAAGTATGTGGCAAGCATTCTCCACAGAAATGTTTTTGAGGAAATTGTGGCCTCCTACACTCAGCTGGACAGGAACACTTCCGATGTTGTTCAGAACTTTATTTGTTTAGTTTTTCAGCATGCTTTTGTTACAGTCTGTAGTCTTAACTGAGTTTTAAGTCTTGCTGTCAACCCCAGGAGAACCTTTATAAATCTGCAGTGCTATTCCAGTGTTGGCATGTGTGTGTTTGTGGGTAGTCTGCTTATGTACCTAAGAAACTTAAAGTGGTGTCGATTTAATATGTAGATGCCAAACAATGCATTTATTTGAAGGATGCTTTTTACTCTTCTCACAAAATTGTGGTAGAAAGATCCTCGATGTTCACAATTTGTATCACTAGCCAGTATGTGTTCTGCACTGTGTTTCTCGGACTTATACTTTGGTTTGTTTGTTATGTCAGACTGTAGAGACCTTGTGCTTTTTCAGTTTTCTGATGTATTTGTACTTCGCTATTTCCACACGAGTTGTCAAGAATTAGCCATGGAACTAGTCTGGTACCTATTGCAACTTGTTCTCTTTTCTGAAAATACTTTGTTACTGAGGAATTCCTGGAAAGATGTCTTCTGGTGTTGCTTCAGCTCATTGCACAGTAGGAACATCCAGTGCTTTCAATTACAGGCTGGGTGTTTTGATTAGTGTTGCATGTTTTCATCTAGAAAGTGAATTTGTTTCACTTTTGAAATTAAATAGAAAACTTACTCAGAAGACCAGACTAGAATATGTAAGCTTTTCACATTTGTAGGTCTATTAGAATTGAAGTTTTCTACTGAAAACTTCAGGCAGTTGGACTAGATGATCATTGTAGGTCCCTTCCAACTGAAATACTCTTAACTGCAGAAATACAGGAACTGCTCTCTTCATCTTGTGTTTACAGCTCTCTGCATCTCAGACACAACACCGCAGTTGGTTTTTTTTGAAGCTATAGAAGTACACAGAAGCCACATACTTCACTGTAAAATGACATAAGCTCTTAATAATGCTGTGAGGAAAGTTCATGTGTTTTAAATATAATTATAGTTTGAATGAAAGTACAGTGGCTCTACAGATTAAAATCTTCCACTGTTGGCTTTTTAAACTGTTATTTGCCACTACTATAAGCCAAATTGCACTTCTTTAAGTGGAAAACTTGATGTCAGTGGGACTTCTATGAGGAAACTGAGCAAAATCTCATCCTAATGCTCTAAATGAGTTGTGTATATGCATGTTTATGTACTGCCCTTAAATGTGACTCTGCCTTAGGTACTGCTGAAGTAGTAAGCAAAGTTCAGGACCTTGGTTACTGCATTAAGATGTTATGTGGTTTTTACCCATTTAAAAAAGCAGCAGCCATGCAGTGGTTACGACTAGTAACTTACTCTTTCTTTATGAATGTCTGTCTTGTACAGCATTAGTGTACCTGATGAAAGTCAACTTATCTGGTGCTATTTGATGTGACTCCTTCTTGCTAGCTTTAATTTCAGAGACCTGTTTTAGATAAATTTTGCCTACCTCCTTTTAACAAATAAAAGGATCCAGTGTGATCACAGACATTTGATCTCTGGCTTAGTTTGCTTACATGTCAGTAACCAAATGTAAGGAACCCTGGAGTGATCTTTGAAGAATATAGTATTAAAAGCAGTCTTCAGTGCAGCTGGTTCTAGTCCTTCCTGTTGGCAGTGAGCCCTGTAGTGTTTATAGGAGTTAGAGCTTAATATAAGAGACTTCTCTAACTACTTAGTTTTGTCTTTTCCTGTTAGTTTAGGAGAAGAATATTGCAATACTTCTAGATGCTCCTCAGTGCGTTGATTGGCAGCTCTCATTCACCAGTAGTTTCTAATATTTTTGTGGCATGGTCTAATGTAGTCTTATCCTTGAGCTATATAACACTTCTCACTACTTGCTTAAAATTCTTTTGGCATTTGTTTGCTTCTGCTAAACAGCCTAGCTTTTTGTTGTTGTTCTATGTCTTGTTGGTTATTATAAAAACTCTTCTCTGTGTCTGCTCAGGTTTGAGTTCAGCTGGTTTGTACACAGCAGACTTAAGGCTGTACAAGGTTTTTGGTGAGATCTCTCTAGATTCATATATTAATGTACTCCATTTTCCCGTCTCAGATTAAAAAATACTTGGCCCAATAGGGTCTTGGATCACATTGTCATTGTACCTGACCTCCATGACAGTAGTGGCTCAGTCTCTCTTGTGATTGATTAAACACACAGGTTTTCATCTGTAGCCACCTCCAGCTTAGTAATCTCCATTTTAGGAATGTTTGCTTATCCCCCTAAGTGTGGAGCCCTCCCACCCCCTCGGGGGGAGAAAAAGTCCATAAGGTTTCATTTCTGTCTTTAATCTTTATAACCTTGTTAACAGTCAGTGTAGTCTGGTCTTCCCCTACAGCTGAAGAGCGAAGACTCTTTAAACCTTTACAATTTGGGCCAGGTATTTCTGTTAATATTATTATTGTACAGTACCTCCTTTTGACCATATGCCCAGCTCTAACATTGTGAAGTTTCCTTTGTAGAATCTTGAAGTGTGTTCAATCTATTCCACAAAACTAAACCACTTAGCTTATCTGTTTTCTTCTCTCATTTCCAGTTTCTCATCTGTTAGTTCCAGAGACTGCTTTATTCTAAGAGGAGAGATATATTTGCAGTAGTCTGTGCAACAAGGCTTCCCTTTTTTTTCCCTTGTAATTGGCTTCTTACTGCTGTTCACATTTCTTTCCTGTTCGATTACAGGCTCAGTTCCAGAGATAATTCCCCTAAAACTATTCTTTCTTTTCCAGACTGGAACGCCAGGTTTTGTAATATGTGAATACAATTTTCAAGAATGTCCTCAAAAACATACCCAGTAGAATATAATAAATTCACTCCCTTGTACGTTGTGCATTAACGCTGTATATAAATGTGGCAAATTTTGTTGGTTCTGACTCCAAATAGCGTATCCCTCATCTTTCTGTGGTCTCCCTCGTCTCTTCTTGCGGTCTTTTTAAAAACACATCTCAAAATTGTATATGCTTGTTTAGAAACATCAGTCTGTTACGAAAAGTAGAAAAGTGTTCCCAGATCAGTATCTTGAAAGACCACATGAATCTGTACAGATCCTCCATCACTTATGTTGACAGGAAAACAACAGCATCAAATAACCATATGTATTTGGCTATGCTACAGGTATGGTGAGAGCAAGTCTTATTCCATTTTGTAACTCTGATAGGTTAGATATGTCTCTGGTAGTAGGTATTCTTCCTTGAATTTTTTTTATTGCTAATATCTTGTTAAGAGGTAGTTATTCCTACCAGATGGACTGATCTCTGAAGCTGCATAGTGCCAAAGATATCAGGTTAAGGTGAGTTTTGAATAGGGGAGAAAAACTGCTCTGTAGCATCAGGCAAGACCAACCTCCTGTGGTTAAGCCAATGCTCATGGATAGCACAGGATTTTTTTTTTTTTTTTGGTAATTGCAGCAATAAAACCCTGAGGAAAGAGCATCTTCTATCATCTGAAAAATGTTTTGGTAGCTCAGCTCTGAAACTCTTAACTGCAAAGCAGAATGCTTCTTTGGAGTATGTAAAGCTGCTGAGTGTGGCAGGATAGATATTCCTCAGAGCCTAATTTCCTCTTTCATTGATACACAGGACAAACTTGTTCAAAAAGTTTTGGGCTGCAGGCAGATTTTTTTTTTTCTTCAGGCTACAATATACTTAGGATTCCAAATAGTTCAGACTAAATCAGTGAGTTTTTTTCAGCTCCTCTCTAGCGATACCACCTTCTTCATTCTCCCAAGGAGGGTATACTGCTGGGATACATCGCTTCCTGCTGTCTTCAGAAGGCTTGAAATATATCAGGTTCCAAACAGGGACCTTGTCATGACTAGGTGTCACTGCTGCTCATTTCCATTCCGTCGTGGTTATTGGGAATTACTAGTTGTCTTCAGAGATGCCTTTGCAGGGCTGAGATGCGCTGACACAGGTGTGAAAGCTTTGCAGGCAATAATGAACTCTCCCACTCTGCACACAGCTGCTTCTTCCTGTGTCTGCTGAAAACTCCAGCCTGTAAGATTGGATGCTGCTTTGGTGTTGGCAGCTAAACCACATCTTTGCTGAAGTAAATCTATTACTGCTGCTGATATAGATATTTCTTTCTAAGCAAGAGAGATTTTGTGAAAGAATACTTTCCTCAGTATTCTCACCCTCCAAAGGCAGGCATTGTTTCAGCTTGCTTTCTCAAGCATAGATATTAGAGATGGGGAGAGCTCCATGTGAATGAGAAGGAATGAATGTATCAAAACTTGTCTTGTATTGCTTTCGGAAGCAATGCTAATGTGCATGTGAGCATAGTCCTTATATTTTAAAAAGAAAAAGGGTGAAGTCATTTTATGTGGGGGTAACTGAACAGATGACTAGAGAAATCAGATTTCAAGATGGGGAGCATAAAATCCACTGTAGCTGCTGAGGAGATAGCTACATAGCTCCTCATAGGTTTGGAGAAAATGTATTTCCATATATAGATTCATCAGTATCTCAATGATAATTTGCTTTGGAAGAACAGCTTCCTCAGTGCAAGTGCTTGAATGTTAATTTGTATACTGGTTTGGCTGTGCTGGAGTTAATTTTCTTCATAACAGCTCCTGTGGTGCTATTTTTTTTGGATTTGTGCTGGAAAGTGTTGATAACACAGGGATGTTTCCATTATTGCTGAGCAGTGCTCACACAGAGCCAAGGCCTCTTCTGCTTCTCAGCCCACCCCACCAGCGAGGAGGCTGGGGGGGCACAAGGAGTTGGGAGGGGACACAGCCGGGACAGCTGACCCCGACTGACCCAAGGGATGTTCCAGACCATATGGTGTCATGCTCAGCTTATAAAGCTGGGGGAAGAAGAAGAAAACAGGGGGATGTTTGGAGTGATGGCGTTTTATCCTCCCAAGTCACTGTTATGTGTGATGGAGCCCTGCTTTCCTGGAGATGGCTGAACACCTGCCTGCCCATGGGAAGTGGTGAATGAATTCCTGGGTTTGCTTTGCTTGTGTGCGCACAGCTTTTGCTTTACCTATGAAACTGCCTTCATCTCAACTCAACCCTCAATTCTACCTTTCTGATTCTCTTTCCCGTGCCATGTCGCGGGGAGTAAGTGAGTGTCTGTGTGGGGCTGAGCTGCCTACTGGGATTAAACCACGACATTTAGTAACTGTTCTACTGGAGTTCATTAAAATGCTGCAGTGTTAGCAGCAGTACTCAGGGAAAGGATCCAGGATAAACTTCTTGGACAACTTGCTTTAGATTCAGAGATCTGCAAAGGGCAGTTAACTTTGTCTTATTACACTGCTTATTTCTGTCTACATTCTCTAGTTGTCCTCTGAGGAGAGTAATTGCGGATTTTGTCTTTCTAGCTGTAGAATATCCTAGCAAGGGAACCTTATGAAAAGAAAATACACAGTAACTCGTTGATGTCTGTCTTTTTGGGAATGATGGTCTTAACCCATAACTTGCAAAATGGATTGTGCTTACTTGATGGGGACATAGCTGGCAGCTTGTCATGCATTTTTTCATGTCAGTGAATGATGGATAACTGTAGAAAAACTAAAATTTGGGCTTCATAAGCAAAGCTATCTGCACAAGTATCTCTTCAGGCTTACATCTTGTCATAGGCCTTTCATAAGGTCAGCGATTATTCAAGAGACTGGGCACAAGCAAAGAGTAAGTGATCACGTATAAACTAGCAAGAGCTCAAAAAAAGTGTAGCAGGACATTTTCCCCCATAGTTAGTCATTTACATGACAACTGAAGCATATTGCCAAGGTACTTGTGGAGATAAAGTTTGTCTATCAAGGACTAGTGGTTCAAGGATTTCCTAGCTTGATTAAGGTGATTTTTTTTCAGTTGCGAAGGAAAGTAATTTATTGAAGAGAGTTGTGTGATGATAGTATGATCTTCTGTTAAGCTGCAGTAGGAGCCATTCTTCTTATAACAGTGTAAGTCCTTTTCTCTTGGCAGAATTTTATTAAGAATCTGCACCAGCTTGCTTATATAGTGTCCATATACTGTATGTTAAATTTAAAATTGGAGTTAAGATAACATGTTGTTCTCCAAAACTCTCTTTTGCCACCTCCCCCTGTCCCACAATACCTGCTTGACCATGTAGAATTCATGAAACTGGGGATGTTGTTTTGCAATAGATAAAAACTTACTTAGTTTTACTTCATATTTTAATATAATATGTAATTTCAAGTGATTGAAATATGCATGCATCCATATAAAGATGATAGTTTTGTTGATGAGTAGATTATTTGCATATATTTCTTTTCTTTAATCAAATGATGCTTGCATTTGAGTAACTAGTAGCAGATTGCTAGTGTCGTCAGAAAGGGGCCATAAGAGGAAGAGGCGTATAAGAATACTGCTAATTCTGTAAAAATAATTGGGTTACCATGTGTTTCTGCTGCTGTCTACTTTTAGTTTTTCTATGTGATTAAATAGTTGTAGCTTGCTGATTTTAATGAGTGATTCAATTGCAATGCCTCTGTGCCAGAATAGACCTGCATTTTGAGCAGCCTTATAACACTTGTGTAGGAAGATACTTGTTTTAAAAGAAATTTTAAAAAATGTGTTTAGTCTGTAAATGTACTGTATTAATTTATTGCCAAAATGTAGTCAAATAGAAGACTTTAAATGTAACCTTGCTATTGAACTCTGGAGTTTTAAAGCTGCTTTTCTTACTCAAGTTTAGGACTTTAATATATTATTTTCAGCTCTACTTGTAAGAGGTGGGGACTACTGAAGACAAACGTGCATGGAATATGAGGGAAACTATCTTGTATTAATTAGTTGTTGGGTTTTTTAAGTCTTAAAATACCTTTAAAACACTGCATTTCTTGTTGTTCAAGAAGTTTTCTTACCCCACAGTGTTCATAGGGAAAGTACTGAAACGACTCTATGCTGAAACTTCATCATCTTCTCTTGTGCACACTTCAAGTAGAGAAGAGGAGGCGGTTCTCAGAAATCTGGGCTCAAAATCCAAAGAAAAGAATTTGGATGATGTTCAGACTTCATCAGCAGATGTTAGCGCATCAACTGATACACCCTGTGAATCATTTCAAGGTGAGACTGCATAGTCCTGTTTCTGATAATATGCTTTTAAATATAGTTACTTTACTTGAAACAGTATAGTACCTATTTTTTTTCATCTATTGATACCAACAGGCAAATTTGAATGCAAGTGCTAGTGGTACTTAATACGTAGAACACTTGAGGTCAGTGTGTAAGTCCTGTGAAAGCCAAGAAATAGTCTTGGTGTATATGCACGAATGCAGCACTTAGCAATAGCTAATACGAAACTTCAGTGTACGGTATAACTGTCTTTGGTGTAATGTCTGTTGAAGAGTGAGAAAATGACTTACACTGGTACAACTCTGCTCAGCTATTAGAGATACACCAAGAGATTGGTGGGAGTACATGCTCCAGCACTTCCTCCTGCCCTCACGTTGCAACAGAAACCCCATGGGGAAGGTAAACCCAACAGAAGGCAAATATCAGTTCAGGCACTATGTTAGTACCCTGCTAAAGAGCGTTATTTTGTGTGTGTTTATGCAATGAAAGTGGCACGTGAATGTTTTGACAGGTAAGTTAAAACAGGTTGTAAAATGTGGATGCTATGCTAAAAGATGAAGCAGTTGCAAAATGAGGTAGCTGTGTTATTACTTGTGGGTGAAAGCTCTGTGCATAAGTACAGAAGAAGTGTGAATTGCTTTGTGTTGTAGCTCATCTAAAACCAAATTTTGCCATAACTGAAAGAGGTTGTTAAACTGACTTGAAATAAAAAGGCATGTTTCCTGAGAGTATAAAAAGCTTTCTCTAGGGGACGTGCTCAGCTAGACCTCTTACTCACAAACAAGGAAGAACTGATTGTGGATGTGGTCTGGGGCAGGAGACTAAAGTCCTAAAACTAGTGAGCAAAATGAGTAGTAGGATTAGAACCCTGTACTACAGAAGAACAGATGTTTGTCTTGTTCAGGGATCTACTTGGTACGATTGAATGGAAGACTGGTCTGAATTGCAAAGGATCTTTGGAGAGCTGATTGATCTTCAAGAATAACCTTCTCAAAGCACAAGAATGCCTCATTTTGACATGCAGAAAACTAGGCAAGTGTAGCAGGATGCCTGACTGTATTGGGTCTGGCTGAGATGGAGTTAATTCTCCCCATAGCAGCCTTCATAGTGCTGTGCTCTGCGTTGGTAGCTAGAAAGGTGTTGATAACACACCAATGTTTTGGCTGCTGCTGAGCAGTGCTGGCACAGCATCAAGGCTGTCTCTCCAACATTTCCCCCCCTCATTGGCAGGCTGGGGCTGGGCAAGATCTTGGGAGGGGACGTAGCCAGGACAGCTGACCCAAACTGACCAAATGGATATTCCATACCATATGATGTCAGCTCAGCTATAAAAGCTATGTAAAGGGAGATGGAAGGGGGGGGCATTCGTTATTTATGTTTGTCTTCCAGAGCAGCTACTATGTGTACTGAAGCCCTGCTTCCCAGGAAGTGGCCAGACATCGCCTGCTGATGGGAAGTAGAGAATAAAATCTTTTGTTTTCCTTTGCTCTTGCATGCAACCTTTGCTTTATTAAACTGTCCTTATCTTGACCCACGAGCATTTTGTTATCTTTTCTCTCCCCTGTCCAGTTGAGGAGGGGGAGTGATAGAGTGGCTTTGGTGGGCACCTAGCATCCAGCCAGGGTCAACCCACCACACTGACTGAGCTCAGATGTGTCAGGGACCAGCAATGGGAGGGTGAGGGAAGGCTAGCTGGGACAAGGTAGGCACAGGAGCTGTGTCATCACTGTGGAAGCAATCCCACAGTACCAGACATGCTCTGCTCTCCTTTTCCAGGTAACCGTAACCAGGTTCAGCCAACAGTCCAGTGACACTAGGCAAGTCAATAGTGACACGGCAGGTCTGAGGTCAAGCCAGGATGTAAAGTTTGTGAGTCAGGGTGTGCATCGACTGGGGTATGTGCCCAGGCACAGGCATGGCTGCAGTCTACCTTAGGCTGGGAGCTCCTTAAAAGCCTCAGCTCCCTAAGTGATGTGAGGGGAGCCCCTGCTAAGGTGGCTTCTTAGAGGTCTTTCATAAGCAGCTCCTTCTTCATAATAATCTGGATCACCACCTGTGTGATATCAGAGAGCTGCCTGTAAGTGCAGGCAGCTAAGCTCCTAGGAGGGAGCTCTGGGCCCTTACAAGACAAAAAGGAAATACAGAGAAGGTGAAAGCAAGCATTATCTACCCAAGAGAAACATAGAGATGTTGCCCAAGTATGCTGGGATGGAGTTAGGAAGGCCAAAGCTCAGATGGAGTTGAAACTCATGAGATACGTGGGAAGAAACAAGAAGGGTGGGGACAGCAACTGGAAGGCTAAAGAAAATGCAGGCCCACTACTCAATGGGCAAGGGCCTAGTGATAGAAGACAAGGAAAAGGCTGAGGTACTTGGTGCCTTTTTTGCCTGTTTTTGCTGGTAAGATTTGTCCTTAGACCTCCCAGGCCACTGAGCCTAATGATAAAGTCTACGGGAGTGAAGCATTACCCACAGTAGATGATGATAGCTAGGGAGTAGTTAAGCCAGTTGCACAATTGCATGTCAGTGCGACGAGATGGTGTGCATCCAGAGCTGCTGGCTGATGTCATGGTGAGGCTGGTTTCTGTCCTCTTTGAGAAGTCATTGCAATTGGGATGTTCCTCAGTGACTGGAAAAGGCAAACATTGTACCCATTTTCAAGAAGGGTAAGAAGGAGGGTCTGGAAGACTGTGGACATGTTACAGAGTAAATGCAGCTTCTGGAAGCTGTTTCCAAGCATGTGAAGGACAAAAAGGGAATTGGGAACATTAAGTCTTGGTTTATCAAAGACAGGTTGTGCAACCCAGATGCGTTCTATGATGACGTGACTGGCTTGTAGATAGGGAGGGCACAGTGCATGTTCTTTAATTTTTTTAGCAGGGCCTTCAACATAGTCTGCTGTAGTATTCTTATAGCCAAGAAGGTGAGGTATCAGCTAGGTAAGTGAATGGTCAGATAGACTGCCAGGCTCAAAGGATGGTGATCAGCAGTACAAAGTTCAATAGATGGCCATGTGCTAGTGGTGTACTTTGGGGATTAATACTGGAGTGCAGAGTCCTGTGTCTGACATGGAATAATCAACAATACAGGCTGGGGGTAGCCTGGCTGGAAGCAGCTCCACAGAAAAGGACCTAGGTGTTCTGGTGGATGCCCAGCTGAACATGAGTCGGAGTTGCATCCTTGCCACAAAGACAGCGGATGACATACTGTGCTCTACTAGCAACATAGCCAGCAGTTGGAAGGAAGCGATCGTTCCGTTTGTGAGACCACACTGGAGCAGTGTTTGTGAGTCCATACTGGAAGTACTGTGACCAGTGGGGTCCTTAGTAAAAGAAAGGTAGGGACAAAGTAGATTGAGTCCAATGTAGGGCACTGTAATGGCCAGAGAGCCAGATGGCATTATGTATGAGGAGAGACTGAGAGAATTGAGTTTGTTCAGTCATAAGAAAAGAATGTGAAGAGGAAATCTCATTACTTCAACTACCAAATGGGAAGGAGGAGTATAGAGAATACTGAGCCATGCAGTTTTTGGAGGTGCTCAGCAACAGAAGGGGCAACAAAGAAGTGGCAAGACTAATTCCAACTAGATGGGGGAGGGCATTCCACCTTGGGGATGATCAAACATTGGGAATGGGCTGCCCAGAGGGAGTTTTGGTATCTCCATCCTTGCAGGAACTGAAAACTAAACAGTGTACTAGAAAACCTTATCTAATTGGGTCATATTTTAATGGGGTTTGGGCTAATGACCTCCAAAAGTCCTTTCCAACACATACTAGTCTAGAAATCTGTGTTACTGGGGAGGTTGTTTGTTGGTTTGTTTTTTTTTTTTAATTTAAAAAAAAAAAAAGCCCCCCACCCAATCTGTAATATAGATGGCTAGTAACAGGTTGGCTACAGGGCTTTCTTACATGTCTATGGTAGAATTTGGTTCTGAAGGATTGTGTGGCTGTTGTCCTGTATTGCATCCTGTTACTGTGACAAGATTGCCTGGTAATCTCAACTTGTGGTAGTTCCATTTGTTTGTTACCCATTTTGTTTTTCTAGATCAGTACTTCTAGTACTACTTTTGTGTAGTCAGTAATGAGAGGAACATTTTCAAAAGGCTGATAAAGCGTTAAACTTATTCTATAAAATGATATTTGATAGCACTGGGAACTAATTGTCCTTTCAAAATAGGTAACAGGCTAGTTATTGGCTCTATAATGAACACGTACTAAATAAGCATGACTATGGAGTGATTTCTTAAGCTAAAAATGCCTTCATTTGTACTGAAACTATACCATTCCTTATAAATTAGGGCCTGGCTAAACTCCCACTGAAGTGGGAGGTGAGGAGGAGAATTTAGTTGACCTTGTGATGTATAACTCCTCTGATTGTTTATACCTGGTTCCTAATACAACATTCTTCAAGTTAATGAAACTAAAGCTTTTGATCTAGAATGCTAGTACAGATAAAATATAGCCTATGGGAAAGGGAACATGGAGCAAAAAGAACAGGTCCATATTTATGATTTTCACAGCCAAGCAACAAGGCTGTTCCTGAAATTAACAGCAAACTAGCTGACCTTGTTTTCTGTTGGAGGCAAGCAAATGCTATGGTAGTACAGAAAGGGTTCTGCCTTGATGATCTACAAATGTGTACTTAAAAAAAAAAAAAAAGCTCTGAAGAGGGTTGCAGCGATAAACTCAGAGGAAAGAGAGAAATCAGTTGTCCATCTGTGAAACCAACAGGTAACTTAACCATTCTTCTCTGGTTGTGGTTTCATTTAAATTTAAGGAGCTCTTGCATGAATTGTCATTTAAATGTTGTGATTTTATGGTAGTGGACACTGAAAGGACATGTTTAGTGATAGGCTGTAAGATTTGGAGCTATAAAATATATGGTCTTGGACAAACATAAAGGTATTGACTGAATTTTTTTATCATATACTATTTTAAGTAACTTCTTTTATTGTAGACCAAAGGTTATGGGCATAACAATGAAACAGCTGATCATTGAAGTAGCAGTAGTCTAAGATGGACAATGGAAAATGAGAGGGATTTTTTTGTGTAGATACAAACTCCTTCCTAGTTTGAAAGTGATTATTTCAGTCCTACAAAATCTGCTGAAAAATTTAATTTAGTGTCAATAAGAAATTGAGGATTTCTTTAAAAAGAAGCTGACCCAAAGTCTAAGTATTTTCTAGTATTAAATAACAGCTTTTACTATAAAACTCATCACGATGTTCTACTTGCCTTTTACAGTTATTTTCAAATTGTGAAAATACCATTACCTATATGCATGAGCTAACGCCCCCTACATTCTTATATTTATTCTAATGCAGTTGGCAGCATTGCCTTAAATGTCTGCATCTTGAAGCATAATAGGGACTTATGCCCATAAAATTTAAAGATCATACTTTTATATCCTGTAAATATTTGAATTTATATGCCTCTTTTGAGATCAAGTTGAAGTTGAGATGCTTAAGTATATAGAGGCTCAGGACCCATGTTAATGACTGATTCTCATTTAATTTTGGAAGATTAATTTAGTATCAGAAAGGGTTGTCCCATAAAGCTCCCCATAGTTCTGGAACTAAAGCTTACACTGAGGCCTGGAATAACTAGAGATTGAAGGGAAATTCTGTCCTTTGTGACTACAGAGTGATCTTCTGAATGGTATTTCTATTTTCTTTAGGAAGATGGTAGGTCTGTTAGGGATGGAGAAAACATGTGGAGGTGCCATGCTGCTTCTGAACCACAAAGAAAGAGGGTAGTCACTTATTTCTTACCTCTTGAAAAGATAATTTTATTGTTTTCTTAAAGTGACTGAAAAAAACCCTAACAAACCCAACCACCTGCCTGTGGCCAAAATTTCTGTTCAAGGGCATGCTAAGATGTACCTTCCCTTTGGATTCTAATTGTCCTAAAGCAGATTTTTTTTTTTCCCCCTCCTATTCTACCAAAATACTCAATGAGAAAGTGAATGTAACCAAAATAGGGGTTATCCCCCCCACTCCAAGGCAATTAGGTAAGACTTTCTAAATATTTCTTCCCTTGAGGAACTTTGTTCTTTCATTGCGAGAGCTGTAGTTCTTAATTTCAGAAGATGTAAGAAAAGTTTTTTTTTTTTCTTGCTTCAACATAAAATTAAAGAGGGTCTAGATAACCAGCTTTATTACCTTAAACCATTTAAGAGTTGCGCATACATGTAATAAACCTGAGCCTTCTTGGCAGGCAAAGTATTAAAAGAGAGCAAATGGAAAAATGAAAGCTCCTACAAATAAGAGGGCTGGAGCACCTCTCCTATGAAGACAGGCTGAGAGAGTTGGGGTTGTTCAGCCTGCAAGAGGAGAAGGCTCCGGGGAGACCTTATAGCAGCCTTCCAGTACCGAAAGGGGGCCTATGGGAAAAGCCAGAGAGGGTCTTTTTACAAGGGCATGTAGAGACAGGGGGTGATGGCTTTAAACTGAATGAGGGTAGATTTAGATTAGATGGAAGGCAGAAGTTCTTCCCTGTGCGGGTGGTGAGGCACTGAACAGGTTGCCCAGAGAGGCTGTGGCTGCCCCATCCCTGGAAGTGTTCAGGCCAGGTTGGATGGGGCTTGGAGCAACCTGGGCTAGTGGAAGGTGTCCCTGCCCGTGGCAGGGGGGTTGGAACTAGATGATCTTTAAGGTCCCTTCCGACCCAAACCATTCTACCATTCATTCTATGATTCTATGAAGCTTGCGAATATGCTTCCATGTGTGGTATTATAAATGCTTAAAAATTTGCTGTACCACAAAAAAAAGTGTCTGGCAAAAGACTAAGAAAGCATTTCTAACTATTAATTACTCGCTTGGATATGGGCTTTGACTAAACTTTGTTCTGAGGATTGGTTTTGTTTGCTTCTGGCCCATGTTAGGGCAGGATCTACTTGCAACAAGGATTAACTTCATGGAGAATGTTTCTCTTGAGGTCTGCAGTTCTGTGATTTCTTTACTTTTTGTTGATACTTTAAAACCTCGCTAATTGTTTTTAATGCCTTTGTAGTATATAGTCAAAGTAGACATGCATGCTTCTGACTAGAGACTTGCTAACTGTAGAATTGGCTTTTTTAATGGCTGCCTTTAGTATCAGGACTTTTTCTTGGTCAATATTATAACCACTTTTTAAAGGACTTGGTATTGAGTGATCGTTGTTTAGTATCTTCCTTATAAAAATTAAAATTTAAGAGTTGCTGAAGCAGGATAATTATATACAAGTGAAATGTATAGTATTCAGTTTCTCTGTATAAAGCATGCTGTTCCACTTTTGGGTTTTGTGTTTTCCTTAATTCTGAAGGAAATTGAAATGCAGAGAGCCTAGGCAGAATCTCAGATCTTGTGGAGAAAACCTATTTGATCTTTTTTGCTTCCTTCATTTATTTAAGTAGGAGGTAATGAAGAAAAATACTAAGCTATTATTACTCCTAAGTTTTAGGGTTTTTTTTAAAAAAAGGAATCCAAATTATGCTATATAAATAGACAAAATGCAATTTACTCCATATTCATTAAATACAAGTGTGAATGTCTCTCAACTGTGAAATATCCCAGCATTGTTATCCTGTATAAGGAATTCCTGTCAAAATTCAGTACAGCTATGTGATTTTTTTGTTTTGTTTTGTTTTTTGTGTTCTCCTTCATACTTTTTCCATTGAAGTCACTAATGCTGACAGTATACTGCATTTAAGAAGTTATCACTGGGACACCTGGACTGTGTCCTTACTCATCCTAATGCTGTCTTCCTGCAGCCATTCTATTATAGAAAACTTAGTTTGTGACAGGAGTGCCTAGAAGACAAAACTTGTCTAAAAAATATTCATGGACAGCCCTGGCTCTTAGTTGATCAAATTGAAGTGCATATGCTTGAGAAATCAAACTCTAGCAGTACCCAATGCAGTAAACAGCTTTAGAGACTTGTTAAACAATTCAGCTTTGTTTTAGTTAATTACTCTGAAAAGCTGTCTATTGTGAATAATCTGGAGAGCAATGGAGATCACAATTATTATACAACACAGTGTTGTCACACACTCTTATGTTCTTCTCTCAAGGCCATAAAAATTCTCATATTACATGCTATATTACAGTGGCATTATACTGTGAAAATGGAACACATATTCAGAAGTGAGTAGAGTATTTGACTGAAGACACCAACCTCTAGTGGCTATGGTAGAAATGGTGCCCAACCAGATTTACAAGCTGGTAGCTATATGCTTGGGGGGAATGTAGAGATCTGGTGGTTGGGGGGGGGGGGGGGGGGGGGATGGACACAAAAAAAAACGAAACGCCCCCCCCCCCCCCCCCCCCCTCCCCGGCAAAATAAATGGTCTCTGTTCAGACTGAGTGGGCTGCTTGTCTATCTGTAACTTCTGTTGTGGCAGAAATAGCTTTGCAGTTCAGTCTCCAGTTCCCCTAGCAATGCTTTTTTTTTTTTTTTTTTTTTGTCTGCTTGTTGGCAGATTCCTTCCTTCTCCAGTGTTCTTATGTATATACATTCACTCATTCTTCTCTTCTACATCTTCATTCCAAACAGCTTAGCTGTTGTGGAGAAACTTGCTGGCCTCTGTGACAACTGAAAGCAATTAACAAGTAGCTCATCTAATAGTATGTAGTGGTTGCCTAATTGGAGTAGAAAATGCCAGCTTTAGCTGTAAGTGTAAACAAGCTCTAAACCTAAATGTAGCCAGCTGTAGGAAAACTAATTATCTTGAGAAAGGAAACAGAAAAATGGCTTGTGTAAGAACTTGATAAAACGGATTTGTTTCAGCTAGAGAAGGGCAGATAGACAGTCCTAAGGTGAATCTAACTGTAGCATAGTAATTATGTGTGTTAGCATTCTTGCTGTCCACCTTGTCTCCCTGTTTGAAATTATTTTTAATGTATTGATGACAAAACAGGTTGTGTGAGATGCCTCTACTGCTCCCATTTACACTGGGGACTTTATTACTTAAGCTGCCATTGTCAAAATTATAGTTATTCAGAGTCAAATTTCATGTTTTCTGCTGTTATACGTGCTTACTTTCTACTTGTGTCTGCTACCAACTGTACCCTCTAAGAATTACTTGAAAAGTGGAAATGCTTATAGTATGAACTTGGTACTGAACTAAGTTCAGGGCGAATTATTTTCCATAACTTTTTGTGCTTCTGTGGTTTGCGTTATTTTTGTACACAAATAGGAATGGACTCTTACTGATGACTTCCAATTATGGAATAAAAAATGTGTGTTTTGGGAGGAAAAAAGTTTTAAAACCTTAAAATTTGTTTACTTTTATTCTGGTGAGCACATCTGTTTATTTCCTGGTCTAGTTTCAGGTAAGTCCCAGTAGTGACATAGTCACTTAATCAGTGAGGGTAATTAACTAATTGCAACTTAGACATAGCCTTTTAGATTCAGTGTTGTTGCATTTATTTTAAAAAAAAATTATTGACAGGGATGTATCTGGCTTTTGAAAAGTATGTTGAAAAAATAAGATCTGCAGCACTAGGAGAAATAATTGAGCAGAGTATTAACTTAAGATAGCTTTATTCTCCTGTTTATACAGCTAGAATTCTTAGACATCTATTCAAAATATTGCCTATAATCATATACCAGGACATCTATGAGACACTGAAGCTTTTAACTTAAAATAAATAACTTAACACTTAGCTGCATAGTTTGTTTCATCGGTACCTCATATTCAACTTTCAGAAAACAAAAAATAGCTTGTACCACTTCTTAAATTAGCTGTCTCGTAATTTTAAAACTGCCATCTGGCTGTAGTCAGATTCTGCTCTGGAAAGATTCTGTTTCTTGGTTTCCTTGATCAAGGCTTTTTCCCTACTTCACTCTCACTTTGTATTGTGCTTTGTTTTCATTACTTTTTCTGAGGGAATGTAGATGTTTTAATGGTTCATTAAAAATTCTTCCTCAGATGATGAGGGAGAACAAGAGGAAAAGGATTTCTGGTTTTTTTTAATCTGTTTTTTCTCTGTGACAAAGAATGTCTGCCACTTCTAATGTAATGAAACTGAGGCTGAGTTGTAATGGTAAGTCCTGTCTCCAGTAAAATGGGCTATAATACAGCCTTCCTAGGCGTCTAAAGAAAATTTAAGAGTTAGTGTACATGTGGGAGGTGGTGAGGGAAATAAATTTGAGCTCTCGTTTCTTGTTTTTCATGAATTTCCCATCCCAACTTTGGGCCTTGTAAAATGGGTATATCTCTGCTGACCCTAAATTTCCTTCCAAAGTTCTTGGTTTCCGTCAAGCTGAAGGAAAAGACAGTGATGAGGAAGTGCTTCTGAGGATTTTCTCAAGTTGTTTTTGTCTTTTAATGCTCTAGTCCTCTAAGCATCAAACCTCTTCTCTTCCCCCTATTTTCTCTTCCCTGAAAACTTTATTGATGTAATGAGGTTTTTAAATTCCAAGTTCAAACATGTTACTTGTTTTAAACCAAACTTAGATGGTGATGTCAGTCTTACTAGCCACAAAAAATTGCTTGTAAGGAATGAAAAGCAAGAGAAAACAGTGCCTTGGTTTGAGGGTTTTTTTTCCCCCTTTATATAGCTATATAATGACTTATGGCATAGTTTAAAATAGGAAAAAAAACCTTTGTATTAGCTTTTATGTTATCTTACACCTGTTTCAGCTCTTAAGAAAGAAATCAGATTCCTGCTGTTAATACAAATGAGGCCTAGTATTCAGTGGAAGAGAATGTTAATTTTAAACTGAAGATGCTGCAATCTACACTGAAATACATAGCCATAAAGCGTGTAAGAAGTGCAAATGTGTTTGTGGAAATAAACTATTAGAATTTAGAATGAAAGAAATCTTAAGACAGTGTGGCAAAATGCTATTGTATGGGAAAGACTTCACTAAGCCTGCAGAGTAGATAATGAGACATCTTTGAGAAATAATTCTGGGCAAATAGTTGCTACAAAAAAATCCCACCCTGTTCTAAAGCCTTCAAGAAGGGGACTTCGATCGCGCTTAATTGTGAATAAACCCTAACAGCAGTTTTAGGAGTTGAAGATCTCAGCACTGCTGCGTCACAACACTATAGTTACATGCTTCTCAATTGGATGATGAATCTGAATAAGGAAGTGTTAAGATAACATGTTAACAGGTGTTTGAACCTCAGTACAGTAGATTTTAATAAAATTGAAAGTTAATTTAAAACACAAAATAGGGTTTAAAACCAGAATAAATAAAATCCAAAGTAGATGGCTTTTCCAAAGTGCAGACAGCTTAACAAAAAGTTGGCAATATTTGTAGAAGTATTTGAGACATTTAATACAAGATGAGTGCATGGATCATCGTTCATTTGGATGCTGTCATTATTCCCCTTTCCATCCTCCCTCCCTTCTAATCATGCTTATGATGAACAGGAAGGCTGAAATGTAGCTTGTCAAATATGAAGTAGACCCTTCTTTCAATAAATATTACAATGTGCTTAGTTGAAAAGGGTTGGGAATCCATCCCACCAAACTCACGGGTACCACTGAATTGATTGTATCTGGTTTCACTGAAAATCTAGTCATTGTCTTGGAAAGGACAAACTGTAAGACTGGCCATCAGCTCCCCTTTTCCATTCTCTTCGATTCGCATGCTCTCCGCATGGGAGAGAACTGGCAGCAGAGCTGCTGTAGGAGTTGGTTCCAGACCCTTCATCAGAGTTAGTTCTGGACCTGAAGCCATAGGCCAGGGTTAGCTCCCTAGGGATCTGCCTAGTGAAACCTTGTACTCATCTTAGCTCATAAGCAGGTGCAGATTGACATACACTACTCTTATTTCCTCACATGTGGAAAAGGTGGGATGGAAGAGAAATTACTTTGCACATCCACCTTGTTGGCTTTCCATCAGTGTGATAACTGGCACAAGTCATTACAGGCCAATAAGCCATGGGCTATGTAGAAAAAGGAATTTTTATTCAAAAAAAAATCATGAAGACCTGGTTTTATTTATCTAATTAAGTGCACTGAGTCACCAAGTCACAGAAAGGAGTGCTTAGGAAAGGCTCTCACAACTACTGACTTTGTTTACTTTATAGTCATTTCCATTATTTGAGAAGAGGGAGCAACCTCTGTAATCTAGACTTTCTCTTTTTAATAAAGTGAAGCACTTCTAGTGATGTGAAGTGTCAGGAGGGAGGTTGGAATGAACTGACTTGAGTGACAACATGCTACCAGATACAAATGGTATCCACCTTAGGACATGGGAGGATTCTTCTGTAATATGGCTAGGCTTCTACAAAACAAATCTGGGAATACAGTGAAAACATGCTATTTCTTCTATCAAAGGATAGGGGGCTTTTTCTGTTTAAAGATAACTGAAGAAAGTAGCAGAAATTAAGGTCAATCCAAAAACTTCAGTACTCCTGTCTACGCTAGTATGTAGTGACCGATAGTATTGTCAAAAAAAAGTATTGGAATAAAATGAATGTATTGTACTACTTCCCCACGATGTTCTCCAACAGTTTGCTGCTTAAGGATTTTCTGAGCCATAGGACAACATGTACCTGTTTAATTAGCTGATTTTTTTTTTCATTAATTTGTTGTTTGAATCAATGTAATTGTGCAATTTGGAATAGAACTATACACTTTGAAGTTTTACCTGGCCAGCAGGAAGATTTATCATTCAAACTGAATACCAGACATCTTCAAAATTTTAAAGCTGAAGTGAACTCTGCAGAAGAAAACACTTTTTCAGTATTCTGTTATAGGTATTTGTGCCAATAAAATGCATGACAGTAGCAAATAACGTGACATGAGATAATTAGATGTCCAGAAGACATTCAGTAAACTTTTTTTATTTAGAAAGAGATGAAGAATCTTTGGAAGGAGTATATCTTCAGCCAAAAACTGGCTTGAGTGACTTTCCTTGTTTATTCCAATAAAGTACAGATAATGAGGGGGATGGATCGGACACTGATATCTGCAGATGAGAGAAATTTTTCTATTAGTTAAATTAGTAAGATTGAGCACTAGCACTGTTAAAACAAGCTAAAGAAATTAGACTGTAATAGGAAACTCCATAAAGGGATTTCCAAAATTTTGAGAGGCAAGTTCCTACCTGCAGTAGTGAATTTGTACAGAAATAATTCATCAACTACTCCAATCACCAGGCAAAGTAGCACAACATTTCCATTATTGTGTGATGGTTATCATTTGAGTAAAACAAATGACCAGCAGTAAGTGCCTGTCCATTCTTTGCTAAGCTTCTTATTCTCATCATCATTTTTTTTTTTTTACCCAATATGATTTATCTAGTATTGGGGGAGAGAATGCTGCTGAAGACTGAGGTCAAGCAGCAGGAATTATGGAGCACTCCAAGGAAAAGCATTGTACTTTCCGATTGCACAGAAGACTACTTGAGCTAAAAGGTTCTGCCTTTGTGGAAAGCACTCTAGTGTGTGTGTTGATGTGAGACTGGAAAACAATCCTGTGAAAGTCAACCTGTAAGTAGAGGATGATGATACAAGGTGTAACACCTCATGTCTCTCAAGTTACTCTCACATACTAAGGTATGTGACATGTTACCATCACAAAAACCTTACCACCTGGACAAAAATGTGTATACATTGGGGGATGGAGGGGTATTTAGGATCACCAGATTTGATTTATAATGTTCATGCTGATGAAATACAATTTAATGTCTTCACACTGATAACTGGAAAATACCCATTTTTCAGTACTGCAGCTCGGGAGGACCCTCAAGGTGTGTATGTTCTACAGTTAGTCACTGATATCACCTTTGCTACACTTCAATTTATGAAGGTTTTCTGGAGGAGACAAAACTCTCTTGCCCAGGATTTGCACGTGCACTGTCTTTAAAGATGCTTATCTTGCTAGTCAATGAAGGGGAAGGCGATAGCACATCTATATTGTGTAGAGATAGAGAGGGGTTGTGTATGTGCATTGGGGATTGTCATAGTTTTCAGGTTATAGTCGCAAATCTCACTTATGTGTAATAAAAATGAGGAATAGCTAGAACATGGTCATATTCTAGCTTACATGATAAGTAAAAAACGCACTTTAATAAATATGAAAAAATAATTTTTTTATATAATTTTATATAAATATAAAAAATAATAATAAAAAACTTTTCAAAGGAGGTAATAGACCTTCTTCAAGCCTTATTTTTGTCCAGGTCGTATGTACTGTAACACCACACAGTAAGTACGTACTAAGAATAATGACTTTTGTAGAAGGTATGATACTGAACTAATCTAGACCTTGGATTTGATCCAGTATCACTCCCTCTCTTCCTCTGTTTTCTGTAAAGACCTCTTTTTGGGGATGGACTCTCTTCTTCCATTTGGAGAAGCGATAGCCAGACGTTTCCAAAGGATAACTTTGTGGAAAAGATCACAGTCTTGGTCAGATCGGCCTCACTTAATGGTTGTTTGGGGGAGGCTGCAAGGTGTTCTAGCTGAATTCTGGACTTGGGTCCTCTCTTTGCTCCGAGTCCTGCCCTATGGGACCGCAGCAGGAGGTTCCCAAGGCTTTCCGAGTTGCCAGGAAGCACGTCGTGGGGAAGACGAAATTTCGGTGTAAGATTGTGAAGCTGTACCGGTGCGGGTGCCCAGGTTTTGTTAGCGGGGACCTGCCGGGCGGCCCCTGTGAGGAGCGGCCGGGGCTGCCCCGAGCCGGACACAGCCGGTTCCAGCCGGTTCCAGCTGGTTCCAACCCGCCCACCCCAGGGCACCGCTCGGCCCCGCAGACAGGGCCGGAGCGCTGCGGGGGATAGTGTTGTGTAAGAAGGGAGAGGAGGGAACTAAAAGGAGTGACAAACAACAGTGGGAACAGCAGGGTCAGAGGGGGAGAAGGAGGTGCTCTGTGGTTGAGCAAATGTTCCTGAAGGGCTGCAGCCCACGGAGAACCCCCACCGGTGTAGGGGAAAAGGAAGGAGCGGCAGAGGGAAACCATTATATACTGACTGTAAACAGGCACCACCACCACCACCTTGCACTGCTCGTTGCCTTGCTGAAGGGACTGAGTGTAACCTGCGGTGATAGTAAGCTGGGAGGAGAGTAGTTTGGAGTGAATGTGAGCTGGGGAGAAAAGGTGTTTTTCCTAAGTGTTTTAATGTTTGCTTCTTTTTGTTTTGTTTCTGTTTCCCAATACCTGAGTCAGTAAATAAATATTTCAAGTAATTGGCAGTAAATTAAGTTAATTTTCCCAAGTTGAGTCTGTTGTGCCCACGGCAGTAGTTGGTAAGTGATCTCCCTGTCTCTGACCCATGAGAGCTCTCGTTCCTGTTCTTCCGATTTTTCTGCCCACCCCACCCTCGTCCTGCTGAGGGGGGAGCGAGCAGCTGGGGGGGAGTTTGGCTGCTAGCCAGGGTCAACCCACCACAGAAACTAGAAGCGATTCAGTCTCTGCCCAGGGTTTAATCAGTCTTACCAGCAAGCGGAGGACCAAGATAATATGAACACGTGTTCTGGCCACATCTGTATTCGAGCTGTGCCCAAGCGTGCTTTGTGTTCAGGTGATCTGGAAGCCATGCTGGTGGTACGTAGCACCGTTCTGAGCTGCAGGTAGGGGAAAGTTTAAGGATACTGAAACACAAAACTTTAAAACAAAATACACTGTGTTTACCTGAGCTGATGACAGACTGGGCGGTTGGCAATTCCATGGCTGGAAGCTTTACCCTCAGGTCCTTCTTAAAAGGTCTGATACTTGTTTGTAGTAGGATAGCAAGAGATAACATAGCTAGCCGAGCTACTGACATACTTGCAGATGTAACCTTGGTAACGGCGTAGTTTAGATGCACTTCCCTACTCTGTGCACAAGGTTGATTTACATGCAAAGTTGCTCTTCATGTGGGGAATGTTGTGGAGAAGAACATGAATAGGAGACAACTTGATTCAAAATATTTATTCTGTATTCTTAGTTTGCCTTTAAGAGTAATGCTTGTTCTTTTTGTGGTTTTGTAAATGTCCTTTAGATGCTTTTTTTTTTTTCCCAGATAAAATAAAAGTAGAAATGGAATTCATGATTAACTAGTACAAAGAAGAGCATTCTTGAATATCTCCAGTATCTGATTACTTTAGTCAAAAAAACCCTTTTTGTGTCACACTTTTATAAGCTTAGCCGATTGCTTTGCAGCAATGTTTATGACTTGATAACCAACCCATTTCTTCGTAGCCCAAGGAGACTATGGCCCCAGGCTGGACAAATCCAGACATAATGGCTTGAGACTGAGAGATTTGCTGATACACTGAGATTAGAGTTGTGTGTATACTTTTTTTTTATGTTAACAGTTTGGTTTGACATACTTGCAGAGGATTAGCAAGGACTAATTCTTGATTTATGGTTTATAAACTACCTGAGATGTATATGGGGTGAATAAGTATATAATTTGGAGACTCCCATTTAAACAGGTCAACTTAAAAAAAATTTTGAGTCATCACTCATTTACATAGTAAAAGTTGTTACTGTTCTTCTGTGTAAGATTAGGTGTTACAGGTGGTCCCCCAAATTCTGTCACGTGTCACTGTTTTGTCCTGGGAATATCCCAATATATCTACTCCTTTTACGATTAAAGGGTTTAAGTTAGTCAGGAGTGCTGCAAACTGAGTTTCATGTTTTCATGATCATCTTTGTTTCACAAAACCTAAATATAAAGGAAGAAAAAGAAGAAACTTGAAATTCTTCAGAAGGGAGTAACTAAAGAAACATTTATACATGCTTGTAATTTAAAACTATCACCAGTCAGCACTTCATCATTAATCAACCTGGGGGGGGGGGGGGGGGAGAAATCAATGGAAGTACTGCCAATTCAGTGATTTGGTATCATCTTCATAGAAAGGATCTGTTGAAGAATTATTCCAAATTAACTCTTAGTGGATCTTTTTCCAAATCATGTAACTGATCTTCATCTTTCTGTATTATTTATTTCTTTTCCTTTCTTATCCTTTAAAGTAAGCATCATCAATATCAGTTTGAAATTTTCTGGCTTGTTCAAGAAAAACAATAACTTTCTAATGTGTTATCAAAACAAAATTATTACACCCTGATGGTGAAAACAACTGTGATGTAGCTTTTCAAAAGTGCCTTGAACGTTCTGAAATGTAATTTATCATAGATATCTAAGATGATCAGTCATGCTGAACTCTTTGAAGTGTGCTGTGAGACATGTCAGTGTATAGTTAAATTATATATTTGCATACAATGTGTATAGCTAAATTACATATTAGGAACGTAGATCACTAACAAGAATTATTCTGTCAGACACAACTGTATTTTAATTGTTTAGGTATTAGTCCAACTGTAGCTGCAGCTTGGTAATAGGCTTGGATCATCCGGGATCTTCTAGCAAGTTTGTGGTGTAAGGAGGTTAATTGTGACCATCTGCCAAAGATGTTTTTACTGTATATTATTTTAACAGTTCTGTCTGTGTGTTTTAAAGGGGAAAATTGCCCCCAAGAAGGGAAGGCTAGTGCTGTGTCTGTGCTGGCTTATGGAGCTGGCTGAGTGGAGAAAAAAAAAACCCACACCAAACCAAACAAAAAAAACCCACACTGAACGATCTAAAAACTCACACTGGCTGATCTAAAATTTTGAACAATCTAGAATTACATTGCAGCATCTGGAGACACCCTGAACATACTGGCCTTCTGGAAAGGCTTTTGTCTCCCTGTGGTTGATCTCTACTGTTGTCACTACTGAGCAAAAAAATAGTCTGCTCTTTGGACTGGTTTCGTGTAACTGGAGCAGAGATGGGTCTCTGTCATTGCTACGGAGTTACTTCTTGTCTGGTGAATAAATGAAAAGTTTATACTGCCACTCTTGCACGTATTTTTAAATACCTTTTAAAGGGGAAAGAAAGCCTACAAAAACAGTCTACTGCTATCATCACAGATAGTTTCTATACAATGAAATAGTTGGAAACCTGGCCCTTGGCACTCCTCCCCCCCAGAAAGAAGCAAAGGATGAGGAGATGAGCCATCTTGGGCACGCACTGCTGAGGCTTAAAGTGTGGCTTTCAAACTCCCTTTATTTTTGTGCCCTTCAGAACAGCATAGGCTATGTTTAAAAGGTCTGCAAATGGACAAACCACAGTTCTGTGATTCTTTTTCTTTTGCTTCTATCACTTTGTAGTCAGCTTGTATCTCTCCATCCATCTTTTATGAAATAGTTGTTAAAGAAATAGCATCTGCTCATGCTGAATGGGGAAGAATGTATAGAGTGTCTCTTAAAATATCACTGTAAGTGGAAGCTGCTTCTGAATTTAGGGCAGAAGAGTTGTCTGACGCAAGGAGAAAAAAGTGTTTCTGGTGGAAAGAACTAACCTGTGGAGTGTTTGTTTATTTGTAGCTGCTACAGGATTCAGTGCAATTTTGTTGGTCATGGGATAATTTTAGTGTTCCACACCTGACTTTCTCTCACTTCCTTTTCCTCTGTAAGGATTTTCGAGACCACTTATTATCATTGCTGTAGTTGAGAAAATGTTTGAGGAAATCAATACTGAGATCAATAGCCAGACACTTTGTTTTTTCTGTTTTGTAGGTAGTGACAATACAATTCTGTCTCCAAGGAGAATGTACACAGTGAATCTTCCTCCAGAGGGTTACGTTGCAGTTACTCCAGATGCTATTAGTATTTCAGTTTCTGAAAACTCAAACAGTAGTGCTGACTCAACAGGTAAGTGTGTATGGTTGTGACCATAATGAATTTTTCTGAAGAGAAACTTCTTAGCAACTTATCCAGTAGATCCAAATTGCAACAATGAAGTATTTAAACTGTTGCTGCCAGTGGGTGTCACTGTTTTGCAGCATAAGCAAAATGAGGCTGTGCATCTCTATGGGTTCATTTCCGTTGTTGGAGTTTGAAGACCAGATTCAACATTTGGTTATAGCCATACAGTGCCACTGATCTTACTGAAGTTACATAAAGTGTAACTGAGGACAAAGTCTTTGGCTCCTCCCACTCAAGTGCCACATGTATATTCATGCTATGCCTGCTTACAGTAATTTTTAAGAGTAAATGTTAGATAAAGCTGTTTTAATAAGTCTTAATCCTGATGTTCTGAGGAATTGGGCAAAGACTTAATGACCTTTCAAATTTACTTCTCCCAGTTAGAACAGATATTCACCTTATTGGAGTTGATGAGGGGAGATACTAATCCTTTAGTGTTGAGAGGCTTTCTGATGAGAAACTGTGACCAGGTAACTTCAGAACCAGTATTTAGTGTTGTCAAAGGATACAAGAGAAGCAGCACAGGATCTGTAAAGAAGTGGGCTCTAAGTTGACCCCAGTTAAAAACATGGTTTTCTGAATGATGTTGCTGGAATTAAATTGATTCTGTCTGTCTTAGAAAGAAGTCCTAAGCTTAGATAAGACAAATTCATTTAGTTTTTTCAGTTGCTGTGTTCCTGTAGATGTGTTTGTCCAAAATCACTGTCATTTGCTGCTAGGGGCAGTCTACAGCAAAGAAAATACCCAGGTGAGCCTGCTGAAGTAAAACGCTTGATAAGCAGTGTTTATTGAACTACTATATCTATTTCAGCCTGGAGATTGCTTAAACATAAGGAAAACCTGAGATACAACCTGCAGATATGGAAAGGCAAATGCTCTTTGCCTTTGAAAACAGTACCCACAGGGGTGAATTTTCGGCTTGGAAATTGGGTCTGCACTCTATTCTGAGGTCCATTCAGAATCTGAATACAAGTAAAACTGTTGAAGTAGCCCAAGAGATTGAAGCAAAGTACAGCATGACTGGTGGCACATCAAGAATGTTCTTTCTTGGTGTGAAATGGTTTAAAGAGGTTTTTTGGATTGGGAAAGAAGTAACTTTATCAGAGTAACGTAACAGTGGATCTTAATACTGTTACTGTTGGGATTATGGATAGGAAGGTTTTCTAACGCACAGCTTCCAGATTGTGCTTTTTTCTTTATGTTAGATAGGATTCATGTTCAGAATCCAGAGTGTTTCTAGATTATCCTTAAATTTGTTTACTTACACAGTTCTCTTTGGACAGTTCATTAGGTTTCTGTTTCCTAGCATGTCAAATTCAGGCTGCTTATTCTGATCTTGAAGCACCCTTTCTCTTCTCCTGTGCCATATAATCTCTTTTTATTCTTTCATGTGATCTCCTTTCAGATATTAGAGGGATGCTTCCCTTCTTCTGTATTTTGATAATAAGACTAAATGAGGTCTCATAATACTTTGTAGGTAAATAGACCTATAACATTCATTCTTATACAGGGACTTAAGTGACTTCTAAATAAAACATTAGAATGCAGGCCTCTGAACACTGCTGCAACTGAGATATATCCTTATTAAGGTATCAGCCCAGAACGTTTGTGGCAAATTTACTCAGCTGCTGTTTAAAATCTATGAATAAATCAATATGTGGTGCATATTACATGTTGATATATTGCATAGCAGTAAAGTCGAATAGAATTTAGGATTGCATATATGGTCCCTTTTTAGGGTCATATAAATATTTGTCTGGTTTTACAATTGATAGATTACTGAACAATGGCTTTACTTGCTCATTTTTTAGATTTAATCTTTTTCTCTGGTATTTCAAAACGAATGTACTCAGCCATGATAGCAATAAGTAGTGTTCTGGTGTTGCTTAGTGACAGTATTGACTGTTGGATGGTGATCTCTTTTAGCTGATCCCAGTCTCAGTGTTCAGGAAGAGTAGGTTTTGGACTTCAGCCGCTTTTTTAACAGTTAACAAATGCATCTGGAATTTTGGGAGACTTATTTTTGGTTTGGTTTGTTACTTGACTTTATAGTTTATCATAGAATCAAGAAAAATTAAGTTTGAAGTGATCTTTGGAAGTTTTTAACCTGTGTTCTCTTTGTAAGGCAGTTTTGACTATATATGTCATTCTTGCCAGGCATTTGCCTAATTTGTTATTAAAAACCTCCCCATAGGGAGATTTTTCTTACCTGCCATTTTCCATTTGCTCTAGTGTTTCACTGCCCTTTAATGCTAGATTTTTCTTGCTGCAACTTAAGGCCCTTATTATTGGTTCTGTCTAAATATAGATTGCAAAATTAGAGATCTGTGCTAATCCTGCAAGGTTGAGGGACATGGTTAACTTTACTCACATCTATGTCTTTTATAGTATTTAATTTAAGCATATACATAAAATCTATTGCGGGACGAAGGCTGTGATTTCAGGCAGTGCTCATAAAATACAAAAGGAACAGTTCAGACAATTGCACCATGGATTACATAGTTTGCTCACCTAGATTTGGTTGTATATCACTTATTTAGATTTTTTTTTTGAAAGGTTAAAGGAAAGCTCTAATGAGAGCCTTTGAAGAAAAAAGAGGGAGCATGCATGTATGTATGTATGAATATTCTATATATATAAAATAAATCTGTTTTGTTTAGAAGTGCCTCAGGTGTTCCCAAAGAACAAGCTCCATAAGGTGGAAATGCAGATCTAGTGTTCTCATTGTTTTACTCCTAATACTCTCTATATGATAAATATATCATAGGGCGTTGAAGGGCAGCAGGCTATCTTCTGCTGTGTTTCCTAAAAAGTGGAGCATGTTGTATATATGCTGGGTAACAAAAGGCTGCCTTGCTAGCCTTTTCTAGCCTTTGGACCTAAGAGTAAGGGAATTAAATTCTGTGGAAATTCAAAGAAACAGAAACCTGACTCAGAAAATAATTTTGTTGTTTATCAAACTTGTCTTGTGAAAATAATCTGACCATATCTTGGGATTAAAATTTTTCGGTTGTAACTTAGTTATATATCAGTGTGATTTGCTGTCTTTTCAATAAATTAAGAAAACCAAATCCTTGTCTATCTGAATCAATATAACAAGATTATGACAAGGAATAGATATGCCATGGCTGATATTTCATTGTGTTAAATTCATCTGTGGAAGAATGAAATATTCAGCCAGTAGAATATGAATTTAGACATCAGTTGTTTTTTTGAGTGGTTATTTAAAAGTTGAAGTTAATTACAATTATAAATTAAAATAACTTCTTGTCAGCTCTAAAATATGTTTGGGTTTGTCCATTACTATTCTTCTTTAAACTGGTAGTTACTTTATGGTTGATACTGTCAGAATGAAATGAATCTTGTCCAGACTAGCTTCTGAACAAGAAAAAAAAAAAAAAAAATCAGCAAAGCAGGTCTGCGTGAATATTTCGGTATGTGTTCCTCCATCTGTCTCTGCATGTTGTCTTTAGCACTTCAAATCATTTTTCAAATATTTGAAAAATTCTTTTCTCTGTTGTGAGAAATAAGTTGTGACCAGTTATGCCCTTAACGTTACACAGTCACCTTGTGATGCATGCATAAATGACTAATGGCATTGGGATATAAAGTTTTCTAAAGCATCTTGGCTTCACGTTTCCCAGAGGTGAGGGGAATAAAGCTGCTCTTTCAGGTTTGTTTTCTTCATGTAAGCAGGTGATTGATGAACCTGTAGTAATGAGAAGAAAAATCTAAGACTGCCTTGCCTTTCAAGAAAATAGTGAAAATTAAATTTATCCAACATTCTTAGAATAATAACTTAGACTTAGGTGTCTAATTTTTAAAAACTCCCTTGACTGTTTTGGAGGAGTTGAGTCACTATGATGGTGTGATCATGTCAGCCTTCTGTGGACTGAATTGAGTAACAGCAATTAGACAGTTAAGGGAGGAAATAATGCAGAGAATTTATTTTGGTTTTCACATGATTTTTGTATTGACTTTGGTACATGTTAATGCATTGCTAACTTTCTTTTAGCCATAGACTTTATACTTTTGAGAAGGGCATTAAAAAATGTGTAATGTTCAAGCTACAGATAAGTTATCATCCATCAAATTTTGGTTGTAAACTCAATATCTTCATAGCTTAAAGCTCTTAAATCAGAGGTCAAAATTAATTTATTTTTATTATCTATTTATTGAGAAATATTTCTTTAGGAGTAGTCAGCTGAGAGATACACAATCATGTTTAAAAGGGTGTTCTATGTGAAAGGAGAATCCAGGAAACTTTAATTATGTGTTCCTTAACTTACTAGGAAGCGGTAGCTTAATTTTGATTTGGTTTGGTTTTTAGTTTCATAAGATGAAGTTAAACAGTGGAGTTCTTTCTTCTTATTTTAAGACAGGTGAAACAATAGGAAATACTGTATCTTGCATTAAAATCTGAAAGCTAAAAATGTAACCTTATTCCTTCTAAAAGATAAATGGTTTATTTTTCCAGCAATGTTTCTTCTTGGATACTCTTAATTTAAACTATGGTAATAGAATTAACATATAAAATTATTTTATTTGTGCCCAAAACAGCGTGCTGGATTATAATTTCTCTCTGAAGTGTGTTAGTATTAAAACTATGTTTTTGTGTAGAGTTGCAAAGTGGTGTTTAGTGTCTCTTAGACTCATGGCAGAGCAAATTCCTGACCCAGAGACTGTGGAAAATAAAAGGACTGTGGACGCAGGAGTTCAGGAATATGCAGTAGTTGAGGGTACCTGGAAGAATAGATAAGGAGAATTCAAAGAAAACTGTTCTTAGGGTATTTTTTTTAATTTTATAACCCATTCCTTTTGTTCTTGTCCAGTCTCACTCATTTTTCCTTCATATTTTTGAACTGCAATGCAGTATTCATCTGATAATAGCCTGTTGTTATCATCCTGATAACCTACCCAATTTTGGTGAAACTCCTTCTGTAGACAAAAAGGAGCAAGACCCAACTGTGCTTTATCCTACCTCCTAATAGGTATGTTATGAGACAGAGTTTTAGCTAGGAGGAAGAGTCCGGTCTGGATGCTCCATTCCCACGCTGAGAAGTCAAGTTAGAGAAATAGAAGCAACCCACCCTGTTTGTTTTTTTTTCTTTTTTTCCCCTGCCTTTTGGCAGCTGGCAAGTCTGAAATAATGTGGGAGGTGGTACTTCTGTGGGACACTTCCTCACCTAGTTAAATTTGCTTGTTGGCCTGAGGCAGTGCAATTGTACATGATAGATGTATGCAAGATAGTTGTTAACGTAGCTGGCCTTTGGACTTTTGCTTTTTTTATTTGTTTCTGTCAGAAAGGGCAATACAGAAAAGAATCGCTACTGCTGCAGCAAGAGGTTCAAGCTGACGGAATTAATTTAGAGATCTCTCTCATTTACATACAAGTAAATCAAGTTATTCAAATGAGATGCATCCCAGGAAATTAGCTATGTTGGTGAAGGATGGTGCGTTGGGTAGGGGTTCTTCAGTATACCTCCTAAAAACTACTGCATTTCTTGAGTTTGGTTCTGCTGGCAAAAATGTTTGGACTTACTGATCAGCATAAGATAAATTTGGTAAAGGTGTAATCAGGTAGTCTCTTCTCTGTCTGTAGTGTCTTGATTCACTTAAGGTTTAAGGCAGCCAGTTTAGGAAGACATAATAATGCTCAAGCCTGTGTTTGTTGTTAAGGAGATGCTAGTATGAATCATGTGTTGACTACTTATGTTCCTGGCAGGTGGTTGGGTACGTGATGCATTACAGAACTGATATACTCAGCACACCAAGGGAACAATATGTTTTAAGCAGCTAAGGCCGGCAGCAAACCTTTTTCACTGGTAGGTAGCACCAGTTGTGAAACTTCAGCATTATGAATCTTTTTGTAGCCTTTAAACCAGAGGGATCACTAGACCGTGTAATTTAATCTTCTGTACCTGCTAGAAAGGTCTTGCCCCATATTGAACTCAGCAGTTTGTGTTTGGGGAAAAAAAAAAAACCCATGCACATTTCAAAGATGTCACAGAGGCTCCAGTACTTTCTGGTAACTTGTTCTAATAGTTAATTGGCCTTACTCTATTTAAAAAAAAAAAAAAAAAAAGAATTTGAAAATTGCTCTTTTTTTTTTCCTTCCTCCATTTGAGTAAAGAGCCTTAAAAAAGGCAGTATTTTCTTCCTACAAAGCAGCACAGTAATCAAGTCACCATCAATCTTTTTTGATTAGATAAACAGATTCACTTGTATTGCTCCAAGATATTTATTTCAATCCTCAAGTCACTTCTGTAGCTCTTTTATGTATCTCCCTTTTCATAGCATCCCTTTAAGAATATAAACTCCAGTACTGCATGTAGTATTTGTGGTTTCAGCAAGGCCATGTGCTGAAATAAAATAGTCTTTGTATTTCTACCCACTACTCTGGGGTCTTTTCATATGTCAAAAAATTGCATCACTGTTTTTCTGCCGCAGCATTCCACCAAGAACTGCTGTTATTTGATATATTGATACCTTGGCCATTGCTAAAAGTCAGTTTCTTGGAAAATGTTTTCTGATAAACAACTGCATTTGGTAACATTTAAAATTTGCGTGGTTTAAGGTCTGGGTTTTTTTGTTTGGTTGGTTTTGGGTTTTGTTTTGGGTGGGGTTTTTTTTGTTTGGTTTGGGTGTGGTTTTGGTTTTTTTGTTTTTTGGGTTTTTTTGGAACTAGGTTACCAAGTAGTGCTTATGTATGACTTCCATGTTCTCATTGCTTTTTTTCATATCGACAGTAATTTTAATGTTAATCACTGATGTGAAAGCCATGTAGCTGCAAGCTTCCTGCCAGTCCCTGCAGAACCGGGCTTTTTTAAATGGACAGCTGGGGGTTTTTTAAGTCATCTCAAACCATATCTCAAAATCTTAGTGCTTTGAGTTCATAGGCTTTTTGTGTTGCAAGAAAAGGGTATCCAAATCTGTAAGTATTTTTATTTTCCCTATATATTAACAACTCATGTCTTGACATTTGCCATTCTCGGAGTCATACCATGTGATTTCAGCATGTCCCAGCATCCCAATTTCAACATCCCAGTTACAACAGATTGCCCGGAATTTTTTACCGTTGAAGAAACTAATACTATCTCAAAGTTTTAAATATGTTTTCAAATTAATCAGAGGGAGTATCAGTAGAAGAAAGTTAAAAGAAATACTGCATTAAAAAATGTTTATGCTTCTAACTCAACTTTGGTTCATTCATACATATTTCCTCAGATTTGTTCTCCTGGGTCTTTCCTCTTCTAGTAAGGATGGTGTAGACCTGCAGGTTTGAAAACTTATTTGTAAAAGAGTTATTACTTTAAAAAGTGGTTTTCAATGATTCAGCAAGAAAAGAAGCAGTGATTACATGGTGGTTCTGGCTCTTTTGTATTTCTAATGGTTAGGCTAAGTCTTTTTTAATTTCTATTAATGAATTCCCTTAGTTAATTTTGGTTTTAATTCTCTGCCTGTTTGGATGTCACTGTTTATTATTAAAACAATATCTTTGTGCATGGTAAAATCATAGGTGATAGCATTCTGTAATTTAGCTCTGTCCTTACAGAAATTAATGTATGACTCCCAGTTCGTGAATGGCAGATTTTCCTGAGCTCCCAACAGCTTCAGACATGTCATCCTCGGAAAGCAAGCTGTAGCAACAATGACACCTCTGTTAAGGCTGTTAATGTAAGCCTTTCCATAATGTTGCTGGTGTTTATAGATTAATCAATAACTTGGAAGGGAAGATGTCTGTGAGGTTAAGCAACTTTCTTCTCTACAGCCAGTTTCTTCTTCAGCTTAAGTGTACTTGACATTTTGGAACCAGTTACAGCAAAAGATGGCACAAACAAGTAGAGATGTTGGACAGCTACATCTGAAGAATTTTGTACTTCAGATGTTTTCTCCTTGAATATCCTTTCTGCAGACCTTGTTTTTGATAGATGCAATGATATTCCTAATAGATAAAATCACCACAGGTTTCTTTCTGAAACTGAATAAGATTAAATAAGCACTTTTATTTTGAGAGTTCAGATAAAGTATTTAATCATTTGTTACCTCAGGCTTAATTTTAAAAAAAAAAAAATCTAGATCCAGTAGTGCTTGTATTTACACTGACACTGTTATCAGTTGACTTACATCACTGGAATTAAACTGCAAGGTTAAGACAGACCTAAATCAACTTCTCTAATTTAATGTTGCTCTGGAAAATTTTAAAATCCTGTTCTATCTGACCAGGAGAAGGTTTCCTTTTTAAAGTGACACCGGATTTAAGAGTCGTCTGGAATTCTAGTCATGTGTTTAACTTTTATCATATTGACTTCCAAGGAATTAAATGTATCCCCAAAAGGAGATGGTTGCTGGTGTACCACGCTGCAAAAGCTAGCTGACTAGTGTGATCACTTCTCTTTGGAAATCTTTCTTTAGTGAACTACGTGTGAGAGAGATTATAAACATTTGAGGTGGGTGTAGCTTGGGCAGTCACCTACAGAAAACATCTCCAGACTACTGGTATCCTGTAGCAGTATTCTAAGCAATTTCAGTGATCTGTCAAGCAGCCAGCTAGAATGAAGTAATCACCTCTCTTGGTTCAGACTTGTTTGTTGTGAAACCTTCTGAAGGTGAGTGTGAAATTCACCAAGAAATTCACTGCTGCCCACTGAGGGTTTTTAAACACAGGATTGGGCTATCAATTTAAACTGTATGAATCACTAGTTTAGGTTTATATACAGTGTAGAAACCAGTCATGTCTAACTACCACTGTCTTGTAACTATTTACATCTTCTAAATGCCAATATATCCACAAGCATATGGGACTATTATGGAACTCATGCATCATGGTAAGGATTAGGAGTTCTTTAATGTCACTGAAGTCTTCAGTAGTTCTGCTGTGATAGTTTCTAACATTAAGACATTGGTAGACACCCCATTTAACAAAAAGCAAAAAACCAACAACACCCCCCCCCCCCCAAAAAAAAAAAACCAACACAAAACAAAACAAAACTCTGCAAGATGTCTTTGGAAGTGGAATGGCAAAGAATTCTGCCTCAGATTTTTAGTCGAAATTTGTATGTGGTGTTGGGAAAGGCTGTAAATGCTGAAAATGTATACATGCATTGAGGAAAAAATATAGTAATGTGATACACTGGTAATGCTTTACTTCAGCCATGGCTGCGTGTTAGTGGTTTATTAAAGATGTTTGATTTGTATTTCTGTAACTGTAAATAAGTACACTTATAGGTGCTATAAGTATTAGTTAACTTTCTGCATGCTTTTGAGAAAGCCTTGAATAACAAAACTGTACCTTTGAAATGAGATCTCATTCCTATGTGTTTCTGTAGCACAGAAAACAATGTTACCCGTAATCCTGGTTTATGCCTTTATGTTTTCACAAAGAGAACGCTTGGTTGGAACCCAGAGGGCAAATGTGTGCTTAAGCAGAGTAAGAACTCACCAACAAGTGCATTTTTAATGGGACACGTTTACTCTGGCTGTTACCTTCACTTTCTGTGACCTTTCTTAGTCCTTCATCTTTTCTTTGTTTCTTATTCCTCTGTGATACAATCGGTGTTTCAAACTGAATCTCCTCTTGTTTACATGTCCACAAGTCTGAAAGTAATTTGATTAAAGTAAGTTCCACTAGTCAGGTGGCAGTATGTGCAGCAGGAGGGGAGAGAATTAGGACCTCTCTGTGGCATTTTTTTTTCTGCTTTTTCTTTTCTTTCAAATTGCAGTGATGACAAACATTTCGGTTGAGCATCCCCTTCTCTAATAGATGAGCTCACAGAATGAAGAGGTGCTGTGGCCTTCCATTTTCTCTTCTTTCCTGACTGCATCCCTCTAGTTTCCCATACCATTTTTCTATTCTTGCCCCCCACCCGCTGAGTCACTTCTCCCCTCTCAGCTGGAGCATGCTCCCCCTTTCTCCCTCCTTGCAGCTGTGTTGCAGACTTCCTGTCGCCATAGTGACAGTAGGCAACTGATGGGAAAGGAAAAGAAATAGAGAACAGCACCAACCACCACCTTACATCCCAGCAAAAAGCCAGCGCTGTTACAGTTGCGGCCTCGTTTGAGCAGACACCCAACACTACGGAAATCTGACTCTGCTTGACTACTTTCACCTCCTTATTTCATAACGAAAACATAATCGAGACCTAAGCTTTTGTACTTAAATCATCATGGAGCAGCAGGGTAAAGTCAATAGGGTGCTGGATTAAGGGGAAAGGCATGTCCGTAAACTTACAGCTTGGTCTCTGGCTGCTCAAGTGCTTCATCATTCTGTATCTCAGTTCATCACCTGTGAAAGCAGATTTGATTGTTTTGTAGATCTTGGAGACGGTTCTGATCACTATTAATATACATGATATTTTCATTTGGCTATCAGTTGTGTAGTTGGTTGCATATGAAATTATAACCTCCACTGCTCTGCTGTTGCCTATGAACCTGTTAGTATTGAACCAAAGCAACATGTTGCTGTCCTACATGTCAAGACCCAAATATCCACTGACAGACAACATACTTGTGAATACTAAGCATAAGCATGTGACCCCGGCTCATTCTCTCGCTGTTTGGGCTCATGTTGCTCTTTCTCTCTAACGAGACTTGTTTCAATGCAGTATTTTCAATTCTCACATTCCAAAAAAATTAGGGAGCAGGGGAAGAGGAAAGCCTTTTGAATGCAGAATTTCTATTGTTACATATTACCCTGCTGTTTAAATACTCTGGACACTGTAAAAACAGAGTGGAAAGCTTGTTTCTAACATGAAGGGGCTTAGAGTCAGTATGGCTTAGTGGGCAACGGAAAAAGACAACAGGAAAAAGAATGCATGAGTAGTAGTAACCATGTCTTTTTTTTCTTAAACAGTTTTATGTAAGTTTTGTATAACATACAGAAAATGCTGCTGTGCCATGCTGAAAGGCAGACTCGGGCCTACCCAATGATTTCATTTTATTGTTATTCTGTTATAGCAGCTGTTGTAATTTATGGCAGTTTGTAGACTTACAGCCACACAATGATATAACTTCCATTAGACTCTCTCCATTCAGTCTCCACTTGGGAAATTTCTTGATCTCATATCCTTTCCCTTTGGTTACTGCCCTCTGCAAAATTTACAGGTAGCAGTTTTTTACAGTACTGAACAACCCTCTGTACAACTGTAATCTGTGCCAATGAAGCTTTGAAAGTCATCCCCCGTCCATCTCCCTTTCCCAATACTTTTGCTAAATAATTTTGTTTGCTAGTTTCATGCCGTCTTCCTTCTATTTTATCCCTGCAAGTGGAAATCGGCTCATAATTGGAGTATGCCCATTTAGTAATTTGAACTGTATCAGAATCTTCTGTATAGTAGGCTAATGGAGAGAAAGGAAGTCCCTTACTTCACTGTAGAATCATGATTGCTCAGTATTGCAGGATTTGCATTACACCTGCCATGCATCAATCTCACTCACCCTCTCTCTCTTCCCAGCGATCTGTGGAGGCATGAAAAAAATGGAAGTTATGTTGATATAGCAAAAGACAGAAATACCAGGGCACACAAATTTATTGCTGTAATCTAGCCAAAATGCACTACACGCAATCTAAGCGCGTTCCAAGGATCCCCAGTTGCTTTGAACAGTATGTTCTGGCTGACCAAAGGTACTGCAGTTTTTCTTACTGCTACCAAAGCTGTGTATTCTTTTGCTGCATCTATGTACCATTAGTTTCATTTCCCGGCTGCTTCTGCAGTGTGCAACTGCATGAGTTGGCATTAGGGCAAATATGCAGTCTTTCCTGATAAAGAGCAGATCGCTTCAGCAGCTGCGTCTCTGCCTCACAGTACTAGATGATTTGTATCCAGCTGCTGGTGCTCCACCTCACAAGCTCCTCTGCATGAAATCTGAGTGTTCTCAGACTCTCAGCTGGTATAACCAGCACAGCTGTACTGACATGAATGGATCTGCTGGTTTACAGTAGCTGAGCACCTAGCTCTGTATGGTTGTAGTGGGAAACATGACCTTCACTGACCGGTGGGCCACTGCCAACATCTGACACTTTCCTTTTTTTCTTGATACAGGCATTTTAAACAATAGTCTTGAACTTCCAGTCTTGGCCTAGCTGGTCTAATGACAGGTGAAGGTTTGTGTGAATTCATACCTGTTCTGCCTGCTTCTGTACTTTTTCACAAGAATCGAGTTACCTTACTTTCTTAGAGCTATTTATTTCTGAGTGGGTTGATATTTGGCAAGGACTTCCATATATCTCACCCTACAAACTATCTCTCTGTATCTTGTTGCTGAGGGAGTAGGAGAGAACTCAAAATCAGTTTTATGGAACTATTTTTGCTTCATTAGGCTGATGATACCAATTTTTCACCAATCTAATTTAATAAGCATGAATGAAAGGTTTCTTAAGTTGCTTTTTTACAAGGGATTATTGAAAAGCTGAATTAATAAATGTTAGGAACATTGAGAGAATGCAACATAAGCCTAATTCACTGGTAAGTCCAACTTTAAGGTGTGTAGAACAGGATGAAAAATGCCATGTGACCTCAAGTCCTGACTGCTAGGAACAGATTCAGCCAATTCAAATTTGTTTAGTACATTAGTCTCAGTGGGTGATGTGGTGGTGGGATATTTGGAACCAGGACCAAGGTGTGAGTATAACACTGAACTGCACAAACACTGTGTAACACTGATCCTTGCACAGCTAGCCACAAAAATAAATTTATTTTGTTGTTTTGCTTTTCACTGGCAAATAGAAATTGCAGTGTCACAATGCCAGATATAATATTAGATAAAAACTTTGTTTTGGTAGCTTGAATAATAGACTAACTAGATACAAAAATCTTAAGTATAATGGAACTGTAATGGTTGCAACACCTTAAAGGGAACGTAACAAACATTTACTAAAAAAGACTCATCCTTAATGCACTATGAGCTTAATTCCTTTCATGCTTCCGTCTTGAATCCAGTTTAGGCACTTACTTATATGGATGGCTTAGGTTTGCAGTGTGTTCACAGACCATTCCATTCTGTTTACATTTTTTTGTATGCACTCAAATCCATTACTGTATCAGCATTTCTTGAGGATTTATAAGTGGAAACATCTTTTTTCAGTCTGGACAAATAAATAGCTCTACCTGGTTTTTTTGGTCATTGTCTCCTTAAAGATGCGGAGTTAGAAGCTAATACTCTATTACATGTGTCTGTCTTTTTTTTTTTCCTATAGAATGCTTTGTCATCCTGATTATAAAATGGTAAGATATGATTTCCAAAAATGACAAAGGCATGCAGCTGCTTAGTTGATAGGAAAATGATTTGCTGTGAAACTTTATGAAAAGTGACTATCATTAAATATAGGAATTATATCTGTAGTTACTCAGGATTCTAGAGGAAGCAGCAAATAAAGTGAAAATGTCTCAAGTAGTTCTAGTGCTCAAGTGTAGCACCTGTTCTTTTCCAGCCTTCATTCAATATACTAAAAAGCCTTAGTTCTTTTATACTTAACTAACAAATTTAGGTTAGTTTTCCATTAACTTTTAAGTCCATTATTTGTCTGTTTTTAATCCTAGCTATTCCTTTGTATCTTTTTATCTCTGTCCATCATCTATACTGATGCTGACACAGTAAGCTCAAACATCTTTGGGTGCTGTTTTAATAAACAATTGCATTGCATTTAAAGATAGCTGAATTAAGTATGCACCATTATTAAAGAGTCATTCCCCAGAGAACTTGACTTTACTGAAGGCTCGGATCGGTGTACTTTTCATATCACAAGCTGTGTAAAATAGTAAAGATTCTGCTGTGGAAGCCCAAATCTATAAAGACATGAGCAAAAATATGCTTATAGGAATGTGGTTGAAATTGAGACAGTGTTGATAGATCAGTACAGAGAGGCAACAACTGCTGCAGGCTCCCGGGCTGGTCTGCAGGTCTATATAACACTTCATACCCTGAGCTGCCGCAATAGAACAGATTTGTGCGAGGACCTCGTTTTATTCCACCTCTTCACTGAAGCTTATGAGAATACCCTACTAAACTGCTCGTATAATTAGAAGAGTGAGGCATCTAGTGATATTATAACAAGTGATGATAATGAAGTCTAGCCTAGGATCAGACTTACCATGTGGAGGAGCCTGTCTCTTTTTATGTGACCACAGAAAGGGGAGTGAGTATCATGGTAGCTTACACATCTCAGTTAAATACCTTAGCTGAACTGTAGCATTTTTACTGGAAAGAACATAGTGTCCATCCTTCCTGTTCTTCTGCCAGAGAAGCAAGTTGATTGATTCTTTGTTCAGTACTTTATTGGATACATAGGTGAACACTGTAGAGAAGAGGAATGTTAATTTGTGCTTGTAACAGCTGCTTAGGAGATGGAAATAAATAGCCTTAGGATAAATGGGAAGACTTAAAGTAATAAAACTGTGATACAGCTCTTCCGCTTTCATCTCAGGATCCATGTTTAATCTTGTCCTTTTTTGCCAACTTTTCCCCTCCTGAAAAAAATGCCAGATTTTCTTGGCATCTGCTTTGTAGCACTTGCCAGTGGAAATCTCACATTTACCTCCGTTACTAACTCACTGTCTCTTGGGCTTTTTGTGTTTATTTTGAGCTTATGCACACACACACACGCTTTTTCTGATGCCCCTTTTGTTTTTCTGTGCGGTTCAGTGATTCTTTAACTATGTTTGCCTGATTGTTTTAAGGCATACACGTGCCTGGTGCAGTAAGTACTCATAGTCAGTTCTGAAATGCTGCTCAGCTGAACTTTGGTACCTTAATCTTGAATATACTGTTGATGGGTGGACCCTTTAATGCGACGTATTATACAGCTTTGGATCGAGATTATTTTTTTTTCCTCTGAAAGGGAAAAAGTATCTATCAAGGAAGAATGAAGGTTTATCAAACACAATACGCAGTGTTTCCTTACTTCATATGTATTACATACATATGTGTGTGTCTGTTTCTAATTTCAAGCACATTGTAAGGTATTTTAGTGATTGCATGGAATTTAGGTGTATGTTTAATCTCAGAAGTTACTTTTGCTAATAAAAAAATTCTGTTACAGTATTTTCTTTGACATATCTAGAAATTGTAATGGTATACAGCATCCGCTAATAATTAGAAATGTTTGCATTTGAAAATAAACGTCACACTGCCTAGTGCAAAACCATATATATGCATAGAGAACTTCAGCAAAAGCTTTAGAGATGGTGTTACAACTTTTGCATGTATGCAGAAAAATATCTAAGTAAAAATGCAATGGTTAAATTACTTGAACGTGTTCTGTAGCGATCATCTACAGTGCTTTTCCTTTTCACTCTAACTCTGGCATTTTTGTTTTATTAAATATATTCTTGGTTAAATATGTGTATTAAAGTGAAATGCCTCTAGCAGTTATATTACAAGCTGTATAAACTTTCACTGTGTATTATATATCCAATAGTTCAAATGTATTTACAAGGGTTTTTATACTTCCCCTTTTTATACCTTCTCTTTTAATGGCAGTGATTCTGTACACTTAAACTTGCTTGCAGTGAAATGCTTGTTTTGAAAGCCAAGTAAATGGAAAGCCCTGAATTATTTTGAGCTGTTTGTGGTCTGTTTTTCTGGTGAACTTCTGCCAGCTTTTTGTGTCACTGTACCTGTTAGTACAGTGTAAGTTCTCTCTACCCGCTACAGTATAAGGTAATGGCAAAACCAAATCTTGTGTGAGGTCCTGGTTAGCATGTATCTCCTTCAGAGGATGAGTGAGTAGTAAAATTTAGGCTGCAGGCTCCCTTGATGTTGCTTAGCTAGAGAAGTAGCCAACCCCACAGAGCCAGGCACCTGCTATCTCCATCCAGATGGCCCCCGTTCCCAGTCCTGCTTTCACAGAGGTCAGTGCTCTGGCCCTTATCTCCAGAGAACCTAAAGCCATTGCTGCGGTTTGTTGGTTGTGTCACTTGCTGCAAGATTTTTGTGAACTATTTAGTATTCCAGAATGAAGAAAGTCCTGTGAACACAAGAACTGACTACCAAAGTCAAACTGCCAATTCTTTGAGAAGACAGAAACCTGTACTGTGTGGCCTCTTGTCCAGCTTGACTAAAGATAGCTTTTATGAAGGGGGCAGGAGGGGGACTTAACCATTGCTTGTGGTGACTTCAAACTCATCATTCCAGTGAAGCCTTAAGAAACTTGCTTTTGCTAATGAGATGTGCAGGTAGCTTGTAACCTTACTACAGATTTCCTGGACTTTATTTTTGGTTACATAAGTTAATTTTCTTGAGTTCTGTCCTGCTTTCTCTTTGCTCTTCATCAGTGTGTAAGAAAATGACCTACTTTCTCATGGTTCATTCTGCATTTGTTTTAGTAGTCCTTTGCGAGGATTTGAAACAGAGCTGAGCTGTGCATAAAACCCCTGTATCTTTAGGACCTGTGTAAAACATAGTACATTGGGTTTGGTTTGGTTGTGTTTTGGTGTGGGCTGTTGTTTTTTTATGTTTTTTTTTTTTAAAGCACTTTTTCATAAAGTAAACAGCCATCCAGGAGTCTTTATACAAAAAAATTAAACTTTACTTTCCAAGAAAGCAATTTTGATCTCCTGTATCCCCACAGAAAATATTCAGGTTGACCCATATGAAATAATTTTTCATGTGCTTCATGAGTAGCATGTGATACAGCCATGAGAGTAATGGTACTATAGCGTAAAAGCACTTGGATAGTTTGTACAGATAGGAACAGCAACAATCATGTAAGATATATAATTATTACAGAAGTACAGAGATCTTTTTAAATTTATGATACCTACTTAGCCAGCCTGCGTTGTCTAATCAACTGTAAAAATTTGTGTGAAAAAGAAAAGGCCAAATGAAGCTATAGTCTTTGACTCCAGCAAAACATTTGCATTTGCAATGAGATTTTTTTTTTTTCACCAGACTTGCATTTGTTAATTAATTAAAGGAAACTGTTATGCTTAAACAAATTGTTCTCAGGCCTGTGTTCCTTGCATCTAAATCCAGCATCTTCACTTCATGCAATTGGCTTAATAATGTAGGGAACAATCTTGTAACTGGAGCTTACAAGCAGGCTCCCTTTTGTTCTATACAAGTAAAATAAAGAAACAGTTTTTACATTTTCTTGTTTAAACAAAATTCTGTGTGGGACATGTCATCAGGCTCTGAATAAAAATATAATATTCCTTTAGTGTCTCAAAACTTTCTGTGGTGTAGCAGCTATCTTGGGAAAAATCAGATCTGACTTGGCTGCCCTAAGTATTGGTGGAAGCAATTTCTGCAGTTTAAGCATAGGAAGCCTGAATACCCCTTTGACAGCAGGTATAAGTCAGATGAGAGAGACCAGAAGCAAAGTCTTTGTGAGGGGAAGAACAGTTATATCACTTAATTAGTTTCTGGCTTTTGTAAAAGTTCAGATTAAAGCATAGCAGAAATCCAATGCAGAGGATATACTATATCAAGTAATGTAATTTTGTAACCTTGTCACTACTTCAAAAGAGCAGTGTGATTGACTTCAAGCCAAGTACCTTTGTCAAACCTTTAGCACAACTTGAGTAAGTTCTGAGTGTCTCACAGTTGGAATGATGTGACGATACTCTAATTCCAGAAACAGGAAGCAGTATGTTTTTCTCTCTAAACTGGAAAGAGTAATATCAAATTACAAACATAAAGGGAAGCAACAATTTTGCACCCCGTGTCAAATCACTTCTAGGTGGAACCAGACTGGGAGGACAGAAGGGGGAGTTTTGAGGGTTTTTTTGTTTGGATGCACGTGTTAAATTTTAAATTTCTGATCTATAGTCTGGTAATGTAATTGGATTTGTTCAGGAAAAAATTATCAAGTAGATTTTAGTGATAAACTATAGCAATGTGAGAGGCATTGCACAAGTACTGGCAGCATAGTAAAAGGAACTTTTATTGTCTGGCTGAGAAGGCACCGTCAGAACTGTAATGGCAGGAAGATGAGAAGATGATCAGAACAGTTCTGCTCAATTTTTTTTTTTTTTTTTTATCCCAATCACATGTAGGCCTTTGTGATATGTGTTATTAATTACTACTAAAAGGTCAGGAAGAACAAAACAAAGTCCAAAAAGATTGAAGGAAAAGTGAAATACACTGTGCTGTACTGTCCAGCTCTATCAGGGTTGTAACCGAGTGATGGTTTATCTCTCTTTCCTCTTTTCAGATTGGAAGTGGTCAGTTTAAAATTAAAACAGAGGAAAGGTGTTTTTCTTTGAAGCTTTGTCCTCACTAAGTCCAAAAAGTCTTCAAAACTGTTTAGTCAATGGCATGTGTACTGACAGTGTCCAGTACAGCTTGAGATGCTTACAACAAATCACAGTCTGTCCCCAGCTATATTTAGTGACGCAGTAGTACAATAGCCTCTTACATCAGAGCTGCCAAATGACTTGTGACACAACTTCTTTGCCCAAATCTGTTGTTTAGATTGTGGAAGATGTACAAAGGAGATGTCGTTAAGCTCTAGAGAGGGACTTGCTAGACCTGGATTTATTCTTCCTCTCCACTCACAGATTTCTTACCTGCTGGTGGGTATTTCATTTAGGGAGAACACCCTGCCTAAAAGTCAGCGTATAGATTAAAGTAAAGATGCTTGTGGCAGGGTAAGTTCTCTTTGGGAGAACCCTTTTATTCCTTCCTGGAAGCAGTGCCATTTTAGGGCAATGAGGGGGTTTACCTTCCTCCAAATGGGATAATAGTAGGATACATCAGCCAGTTCACAAAAACGTGAGAGATTCAGTTAGTAATGAACATCTAAGTATGTGTATAGATATATCAAAGAAGGGAAAGAAAAACTATGTGTATCCATAGCATATTATGTGCAGTCTGCACCTTAGAGCTATTCATACCTAAAGTTCTATGAAGTGGAAAAGAAAAATTAAACTTCCAGTTTGTAGAGGTTTTGTAGAGGTGTTGGGCAGTTTACCAAGTAAGGAAAAAAAGCGATAGCAACTCCTGTTTTTCAACAAATTAAATGGGAACTAAAAAGAACTTGACACTTTACTAAGCTGAACAGACAAGTCATTGTGCTCGCATTGCGATTTTAAATGCTTTGCTTTTGGGAAGCAGCACAAGAAATCCTGGAACTGATAAAGACTGAGTGGTCCATGTTATCCTAGTAACATTTTGCTGTGCATAGAACTAGGTGATCTAATAGTATAAAGCAGATGATGTACAATGGGATCAATCCCTAGGAAAATAGAGTATGCATAGTACATGATTTCTTGTCGAGAACATGTGACAAAATTATTTCAGTCACTTCCCAAACATTTATTTGTGTAGTAGATGGCATCAGTTGTTTGGGTTTTGTTTTTTTTTTTTCAATTTATTATGAATAATCACATGTTTATGTAATATATCATGTTTCATTATTTGAAAAACTGTAGCGACCCAGTAGAGAAGCTAGGATGGAGCCCTTAGGAGATGAGGAGACATTTGCTTAGAGAGAATAACTTTCTAGAACGTAAAGGTCAAACAGGTTACAGAGGAATGATGGTGGCCAAGGAATAAGCCCTATGTATAGCAGAGACCAAATGTCTGCTGAGAACAGCAGGAACCCAGGCTTCAAAGGAACTTTCCCTAGAGACCCAAAGGGGACTGTGCAGATTTCTCTGCAAATCATTGATGTTCTGGACTGAGAGCAAGCCTTAGCAAAGATTGAATTACCAGGACACAGTAGGCAAGGTGGAGATATGGTTATATATTGTTTTGTTTTGATTTCCCTCATTTTGAGTTTTCTCCGCAAAAAATCACCTGTTCTAGCATCTGTTCTAATAAACCCAGCTTTGCTATTTAGAAGCCGTTTTGGAGTGTTCACTGTGGGGAAAAAGCGTTTGAGCAGTCTGACCTCACAGCTCTGGCCAGGACAGAGCCCCACTGCAGTGCAGCATGCAGTCAAGAACAAACCTACACCACTGGGAAGACTGTGGGACCAAATTCCCATTTATTACAAATTGGCAGATTACCAACTTATGCAACTGTTTAGAATCTTCCCTATGGTGTTTCTCATTTTTACAGCATACTTGTCTGCATATTTATGTGTATGATTAGCTTAACATAGAGCACTCGGTCATTAAGAAATGACTTACATTAATGTTTTCAACTATTCTTTAAAACGTAATTAATTTAGAATGTGATTAATAAAAATAAGCTGAACCCAGACCCTAAAACACCCCTGTTTTTACAAAGCTGCTTAGAAACTCTGTAATTAAATTTAATTCAAATCAGAGTTAAGATCCAAAGATAAATGGATAAAGGAAGTAGTTTAAAATAAAACGCTTGGAAGGTTTGCATTCTTACAGACTTTCCTTTTCCAAAATGTTTTAAAATAGTATTTACTGAAAGAACCATGTAATAAATTGTAGTTGTGGCAGCTCTTTCATATGTGGGGTTAAATGTGATTGGTTATTGGATGCTGTGTAAAAAGTTAAGAAATGTTGTGAAATACTGCAAAAATTGAATTGAGGTATATTTAAATATTTGATAACTGATAAATTGGTGCTGGGTTTTGCTGTTGAGTATCTTCACTTCGCTGTGTCAGTGTCTGGACTTCTAGATAGCTCTTTTGTACAAAAGCTTGTACTTTTGGTTTAGATCTGCGCTTTGATACTGTTTTATCACAGGGAAAAACTAGATATCAGTTTTCCATTAAGTTGCTTATCATTTAATAGTTTGTGGTCCTGTAGTCTAAATAACCTCTTACACTTTACGCTCTTTTAGCTGGTATATTTGGAAGGAACATTTTAAATGCTGTACAGGATTTTAAGCTTTTATTATCATTTCTGTTGTTATTCTGAACGGAGAGCTTTGGATTCTTTAAACTAAGCATTGAATGAAAACCAGCTCTGGCGGGGGGGAAAGACAGCCTTTAAAGAAAATTCTGAATGTGTATTTGCGTCCTGCAAAGTTAAAAGAAAGAACAAATTTTTTAAGTGCAAATCTGACATCAAATGTTTAAAATGTTTCCAGTTTTTTAATATAAATGTTACAAATCTTTCCCTTCAGTTTGGGGATGCTTTCTGTTCAAATACAAAGGTGTAATCTTCTCAGCCAAAGACTAAGAAGATTTCTGTATTTAGTAGCAATTAGTCTTTGCAGCTGCTAAACTGTAGGAACTCCGTAGGCAGCTTTAGGATCCTTAAGCATTTCTGATTTAGTAGCCTTCAAAACAGTTGCTGATTGTCACTGAATTTCTGTTCTTCTTTCATGTCTGTGAATATGCTCAGCTCCATGATTTTGTTCTCTTTTCCCTACTGAGTCAACATTCTCAGTGTTTTTTGGGAAGCACCACTGAGCCCATTTAGGAAGTGCTGTGTGATGCCTCTATACAATGGTGAATGGTTCAGATTGTTTGCACTTCACCCCAAAAAAGCCAAAATGAATGAAGACAGTGAGCTTGAAATTTAAATAATAATAATAATAATGATGATGATGATGATGATGAGAAAGATCAATAAAAGGTCAAAATATTTGCTTTTGTTTAAAAATAGAGTCATTGAAGGGTACAGAATTTGTATCAGAAAAGTTGTTATTTAAGAAAACTTGGGGGCTTCATCAAGCATAGCTTTTTGCATAAAGTGACAGGAGGCCTGAAACATTGTTGTCAAAATTAATTTATTCATAGGAGTAGTTTCGAATATCTCCTGGATGCCTTAGATCAATGTGTGTTTGGACTGAGTGTGCATATCAAAAAGAAAAGCAAGCTTAAAGTCTCTTTCATCATGGGTCCAGCTAGGACTGTGAATACTCATTACTGTATGGTAAAGATCAGAGAAGCAGCAGAGAGAGTAGTAATGGGATCTTCAGTTTCTCCTGTTCAGATGACGTGACTGACGCATCAGGATGTTGTTAAAAGTCTCAGTTTTTAGACACAGTCAATAACTAAGGCATTGGTTGGTGGGACTTTGTCCTGGATGGAGTTTAGTTCACAAGAGGCACATTGCAACAGCAACTATTAGGTTCAACATCCTACTGGAACAGCAACAAAAAAAAAAACTAACAAACAAACAAAAAAAAAAAAAAAACCCCACACAACAAAAAAATCCATATCAGTTATCCACTTCAAGAAGGGACACTACACAAAAATAAAGATACTTACTAAAAAGAACCTTAAAAAGGTCAGTTAAGAGAAGGAAGTTGTACCAGGTGGTGTGGAAGCTACTTAAGGATACCATATGTGATATTCAAGGCCAGTGCCCACCACCTGTCATGCAAGGCTTGAGGAAAAGAGAAAGCAAGACAGTAGAGCTAGACAACAGAGTAAAGGAAGTTGTTAGAAAGAAGTAGGTGTCTTTTAAAAAGCTGAATTCACACCCAAATGATGTTTTAAACAGATTTAAATGTGAAAACATGGTAAGACAGGCTAAGGAATATCTGAGCAACTGGTACAAAGAATTAAAACCAGTAATAGGTCTTACTTCTGATGCATCAGGAATGATGCACCTGCCAGTCTTGAGCCAATGATCATGGTGTAGAAGGAATACTTATGAGAGGCCTGTTTCAGAGAAGTTAAAAAAATTCTTTGCATTGATGTTATCTGTGGAAAAAACTAGGGAGAATCCCATGCTGGAACACTCCTTCTTGGGCTTTCTCAAATGGTAGGTGAAATTGAAGTGATTTAATGGTTATGCAACAAAATAAATGACAAAATAAAATGACCAGTACGAGATTTTATTCACCTAAAATTTCTGAAAGAATTCAAGGAGAAAAATTGCCCACATTACTGACAGTGATGCATAACCACTTGTTTTTCAAATTGCCTTGTTATCAGAGACTTTAAGGCTGGATAGTGTGATGCCAGTTTTTTAAAACAGTTCTTAAATCATCCAGAGAACTGCAACCCTGTAATCCTGGTGTTTGCCTTAGGCAGTTCAGCACAAATTATAATGCAAAATAAGATATGTGGATGCCTGAAAACCTGTGATCTGCATGGAAAAGATCTACATAAGGTTTGCAAAGAGGAAATCTATGCATATCTTGCAATTCTTTGAAGAGCCAGGAAATACGTGGATAAGGGTGCTACAGCTGATGTGGTTTCCTTGAATTTCCACAAAGTTTTTGATAAAGCCCCTCACCAAAGGGGGCACGTAGACATAGCATGAAAGGCAAAGTCCCAGAATAGGTAAGTAGATTAAGAGAATGCAGCAGTTCTCAAAACAGGGAGGTCACAACTGGAGGCTTGTGTTTAATAGATGGTCAAGTAAAAAGAGCAAACAGTGAAGTCAGAAGGTTTCCTGAAGGCTACACAGATATTGACTGCATTAAAGGCAAGAGCTGTGTGCAATATAATCTCAGATTGAGTGATTTTTCAAAAATGGCAGATGATACACATTTCAGATAGTTGTCAAGTGATGCACTTAGGAAGAAGTAAGCAGTCAAAACTCACCTGCAAAATTGTGGGCTCGGAGCTGGCTGTTACCAAGCAGGAGTAAGATTTTTATAGTATGATAAATAACTGTGAAAACAACATTTCAGCACTCAGCAGCAGTCAAAAAGCATTAAAATGATGGCAACTATTAGGGTAAAAAGTACAAAAGAAGCAACATCATTATACCGCTGTATAAATCCAAAGTGCACCTTATCTTGAATGTGGTGTATGGCTACTGTTTGATACAGGTTATAGTGCTAGGTAGATGTTTGTTGTGACCAAGTATGGTTCCTCTTGTGGCAGGAGTTTGTCATAGCTTATGAGTAAGAGAAATTAATCTGTATATACAGTCAGATAAACATTAGGATTGAAGACTGTTGCAGACAGTGATATCTGCCTTTACTTATTATTGTCATTACCGTTAATTGGATTTGCTTTTAATCCAAGAGGTACTACGCTGTTGTGGTAGGCAGTGTATATGCAACATTTGCCAGTTTTATACGAATTCTTCATTTGTGAGTATACAAACACAGTATGAATGAACAAATAAAAGACAGTCCCTATCCTAAACGGCTTCCAGTGTTTTGCAATTTTCTCCAACATCAAAACTGTTGTAGATTATTAAAACCTTTGAAGTGGGTTTTTTCCTGATTTCAAATGATGATTTGAAACAATTTAAAAAAAAAAAAAAAGTGTAAAATATTAATGTCATCTTCTGCTTCTGAGATCTTTTCAGTTTTGCTTTTATTCTAATGAACCATTACATTTTATTGCATTTGTTAGCCACAGCTTTTCACTCTTGGCTAAATTGTGGCTGCTGATATCTTAATTGGCACTAAAAATCACATGATATTTTTCCTTTGCAAGATCCTAAACCAAAATTAAATTCCTCTGCATTGGCTGCTTGGTACACCATGGAAAATCCATCCAGTATATCAGGGAGAAGAAAACAGTTTAAACTGGATGAAAAATCAGGAGAGGCACATGTCCTGTTTCAGTTGAGCAAAAGAACAAAATTACCATGAACAGCATCCAGAAAGCCTACTGTAGAACTTGGTCCTTGAGCAGGAGAGCCACCTGCCATACTTGAGTCATGATGGGCACATTATAGAGCAGATTTCTAAAGCTCAGAGGATATTCTTTGACTATCTTTTCCTCAGTCTGCTTTATCTCTCTCTCTTTTTTTTTTTTTTTTTTAATGTGCCGTTCTAAAGGTTTGTTCTAATAATATTTAGGGACCTGATTTTTAAAAATCCGTAGTATCATTAGCTTTTTATCAGATACTGGAAGCCAGACGTCAGTTTGGCACGCTGTGGAACTTTGTATACCTTAGGCTTGCAGATACCTAAGTAAATAGCCTCCCATTTTTCATTATCTTATATGATGCTTTCCCTGAATGTTTCCATCCACCATTGTCTGAAGGAACTGAAATAATACAGATAAACTTGAAGAAGTTCATCTTTTCCGTCACGGAGTTGCCAGCAATGTGTTTATGCTGATGGTTAGTCTGGATGGGAGGAACAGTCAGCTGCTGCTGTTAGCCTATGCTAAGCTTTGTATTTAATCTCTTTGTGTCTCCAGCTGCCCTGACAATGAATACAAAATAACTTGCTAATATAATAGAAGTTAATAAATAAAAGTCAGCTTATTCAGAGTCTTGATGTAAATCATTATTTTTATTATTTTCTTTTTTTCCTTGAAGATATAAACTGGATGTGCTGACTTTTCATTACCAAAATTCAATAAGCAATATCTATAAACTGAGTCCTGTATTTCATTTTAAGTCTGGTTTTTTGACATATTTCTGCCTCTGTTCTGTTAAGGAGACATGCAGTTTGCATGGAGAAAACTTTTTAATGTTTCAGGCTAGATGAGATAGGCTGTTAGAAGATGACTTTCTTTTGGTGCTGACTTTTCTTTTCAGGCTACTCATTCCTACTTCCATATCATTCTGTCAGGCTAGTGCGACTGTGCAGCTGCATGGTAAACTGCATCAGGAAGCTAATCTAGACTAAAAATTATCCAGGGGAAAAAAAAACAAACAAACCAAAAACGGTTGTTTTTAACTCTGAACAGTTTCTGAGGAGGGTGTTCTTATTAAGGCTGAAAGAAATGCTTATGAAATGATGACCATGGCTGGAAAATGTATATGGGCATTCTGTTTGGAAGCCACTTTGCTCAGTCTGAGAGGGCACTAAGTCCAGACTAAACAGGTTAAAGACAATTGCTTCTGGATGATTGGATTATGTGATAAATTAAGCTACTTGTGGAGCAGAGATGGGTCTTAGGGGGGAGAGAGGTGACAGGCCATTATGGAACAGAAGGAGAAGAATCATCAGCTCTTGTGAAATTAGGACAAGCTGTAGCTGCAGTTGTGGCTATAGTTAGTATGGTCCAAAAGCTGATATTCCTATCGACGTTGCTTAAGTATGTATTCAACACATTACTAAGATTAATTATGTAGTATATATTCCCTGCATTTGTTATAATTATGCTGCTTTAACATAACAAACCTCTTTAATCAGTGGGAAAAATTACTGGAACCAAATTCATATCTATTGTAATTTTATCAGGCCTCCCTACTGGTTTGAAATGTAAAGGATCAGTCAAAAGTCTTTTTTTCATAAAACAGTGGATTTTGTTAATTAGTAAAAATCAGTCTGATGAGCAGACTCATGTTAAGAAGCACTTTCCTCTATACTGTTAATTCTTGTAAAAGAGACTAATTCTTCTCAGTTGTTGCAAGTAGCTAGTTCAAATTCATTGTCTACATTTCCTTTGTAGTTAATGGAAGGGGAGGGAGAGAGAGATGAAGACCTTCAGGGTGCATTTCCATCCCAGCTCGTTTAGGATGAGGTAAATTGCTTTCTGAAGATGCTAGCTAGGGTCTCTTGGTTTATCAGAGGGAGCATAGGTCTAAGTATGCACTAAGTATTTTCTTTTCAGACAGCTAGTTGTGGGAGGTGAATCCCACTGAACATGTCATTTGTTAAGATCATTGTGTGGGCTGTGACCTAAACTTTATGGTTTATATTTCTTGCGCAACCCTTATTTATATTTTAGCATAGCTGTTATATAGTCAGCACGGCTACCTGATTATAAACAACCAGTTCTTGAATCCCGTTAAGCTCTTGGCTCCTGTGCATACCACACACATGTGAATTCAGTAAGCTAACTGTACCGTTTGTAAAACTAGTATTTACTTTTTTCTATTTGTTTGTGAAACTGCTCATATTAATTAGATGTCACCTTGTTCTTGCATGAGGAGGCATGCAAGAGCCCATTTTATTACTCTTGATTTCAAGTCAAATCATACAAATCTTTTTGGAGCTTCTTTGGTAACTTGTGTGAGAGTCCTCCTCTTGTCTGCCAAAGTCTTACTGTGCTGTTATTATGCTAAGAAACAAAACATTACAAGCTTGAAGAGTACAACAGATTTGTATAATAGCTTGGGAATATTTTTGCTATTATTTTCCATCCTCTTTCTTATGTATGCAAACAAGGTGTTTGCTGTTTTGATCACTGATACCCACAGAGCAGATGTTTTCATTGAGCTTTCTATAGTGATGCATAGGTCTGGCTTTTGTTTTGTTTTTCCTGAGCTGGTAACAGTTCACTCTAACCCTAGCAGTGAGTTGTTCAAATTAATCCCTTTTGTGTGCACTGCTTTGCATTTGTCAACATCTAATTTCATCTGTCCCTGATGTTGAATCACCAGTAGCTCCCACACATGGAGCAGTAGATACTAAAGAGGTATTAAAATATGCGGCAAAGAATGACAAAAACTGCTAGAGGACTGCCAGTTTAACTTCTCAGGAGAACTAGGTAAAGTCTTGTGTTTGATTTGTATTCTGTGTTGGAGGAAACTCAGCACAGTTCTGATTTCCTTTCAATCGAGTATTTATCTTAATAACATACACATGGGAAGACTACATTCATTCTGCCTTTTGACAGCTTCACCCTGGTCTCTTCAGACCTTCTGCTGTCCTGAGCTACCAAGGATAAGCAAACTTTTGGATTTAACTCAAAACATCAATTATCTTAAGCTATGTTCTGCCTTCTGCACCATTTTTTTCAAGTGGCTTCAAACCAATTGAGGGTGCTTGGCTGCACAGCAAGCTGTAGTTTTGCTGAGATTTAGTGATTCTTGGATGCTTAAAGAGCATGTTGGGCCACTTTGCTGAAAGCACAGATTAGAGTAGCTTTATTAGCAAACAGTGTGGTTCAGGTTAACAGAGGGCTGAGAAATTTTATGGAACAATGTATCTATGTTTACAGTGAAATTCACCTATTATAACACAAATACTCCCATGAAAATCCAAATTAGATCTTAAGATGAAACATTGATGTTTTGTTTATAGCATCTTTCACCATTCATATCTGCCTTCAGTTCTGATATTTTATTCCTACGGGATGACACAGACATTATTTTTCCCACATCCCATATGTCCAAATCATGTATAAAGATATTTAGCTCAAATACCATGCGTGCAAAACATTCCACACTGTGGGTACGAGGTGACGTTTGGTGTGTCTTTAACATGCTGTAGTGTTCAGTTACAATACAGCAAATTTATTTTTATGCAGCCTTCTTCATAGAAAGTACGGAAAATTGCTTTGCAGTGAGTCATCTGTCAGCTAAAGAACTAAAAGTCTTGTAGTGATATTTAAAGAGAGAAAGTGGCTCAGAGCTGACAGAGTTCAAGACAGAAAAAGAAACAGAAATGAAAGAGAGGGCCTCCAACCATGGAGAAAATAGAGGCAAAGACTGGTAGGGGGAGGAGTGATGAGAAAGCCAAAGAAGCTGAGAATGTCAGAGGCAGTTCAGGAGACTATGCAGATCATTTGGAAACAAGCGTTGGGCTTCAGGTGTCTCTCCTGCATTACACCAGCATTAGCCAAGCAAAGATTCTTTGACCCTAAGGAAGTGGTGGAAAACCAAGTAAGTAAGAGAATGGCTTAAAACCAGATAAATAAGAGCACTGGGCTCGGTGCACTGTGAGGAATTCAGAAACATGCAGGTAGAGGTTGAGGGAAGGGTAAATGGCTTGACTTTCTAGAGCAAGATATTAGAAGAACACTGGCATTCTGCACTCCATGATGTTTAAACGTGGGAGGATTTTGTTAGACCATGAAAGAGGGAATTTTAGTTAATTAGGCAGGAGTTATTATCGGCATGAATATGGACTTAAGCAGCAGTGCAGCAAAGGAAAGATGGATTCTGGCAGTCTTCCCTTGCTGGTGCCAGGAGGGCTTACACTCAGAAGTGAGTGTGTGGGAGAGGCAGTTCAGGGTCAGAGATGACTTCAGAACTCAGGCTTTGTGCACAGGGATAAGATCTGAGTAAAGAAGCACGAAAGCTGTCTTGGAGAGCAAGAGGGACTTCTTTCCCTTGACATTTGAGCCTTTTGAAGAGTTAGCTAGTAAGGAAATTATAATGTAGCAAGGGAATGACAGAACCAAGACAGGCTATTAAAGAGATCACAGATTACTTGCCAAGGTCACTGATGCCTTGCATGCTTTCCCTATAAAGTTGATGTCCAAAGCTGACCTAGCAGTAAGATATCCCAAAGGAGGAGGATGTTTAAGGAGGAGAAAGTAGAAGAATCAGAAACAGATGGCTGGTGTTTTTAAGGCACAGCACTATCGTGGAGGGGTATTGTCAATATAAGCACTATTGTCTTTTATTGTGAATTACAGGCATTCTTCTTGCGTTCTTGGTCAAGTCTACCAACTGGGGGTGTGGGGCTCTTGGGAGTTCTCTCATCCCATGTCCCCCAGCCTGCCCGTACTGGTTTTTGCCCTGGCGATTCTTTCGACCTCACTCTGTTTATAGAACCATATTATCTACCTTAAGAAAGTAAATGTGATGTAAAGTATGTAGCACAAAGGAGAGTACGGTCTTTATTGAAAGCAGAAGGGAAAAGAACTTGTATTCTTACTCAGTGCATTGAGAAAAGTTGGCTTTGATATTGTAGTACTGAAAGACATTCTAAGCATAAAAGTAAGGTTAGAGCCACTTAGACATCCCAGAGTTTGAAGGGAGTAATATTTCATTGTATGCAGTTCCAGAATGCTTATTACAGATCTTCTTATTTACAACTATCATGTCTCTTTTGAATCTGCAGTGGAGGAATATCAAGGACAAACCAAGAGAAAGCGCCTTCGAAGGAAGAAACAAAAGAGCAGTTTGCAAAACTCTAATAATTTACATGGAGAACAAACAGAATCTGGAATGCAAGAGACTATTGTTCAAGATAATTTACAGCTGCAGCAGATAGACAGTCCCAAAATAAGCAAAAACAAAAAGAGGAAAATGAAAAAGAAGCGACAGAAAGAAAAAATGAGAGCAGCTGGCTTGATAACAAAAACTACCGGTGTCGATTTTACATATCAGCCTGACAAAAACAACAGAGAAGAAGCAGCAGGCTTAAAAGACATAGATGAAATGACAGATAGCATTCTGGACTTCCTGCAGGCAACACAACAAATTTATTTTGCTGACAGTATGTACCACTCTTTCTCCTTTCTTTTCATGAGTTTTACCATGTAGGGGAAAATAGATGTGCACTTATTATTGCTGTAGAATGGGCCAAATCTACTAGAGAATTGTCTCTTTTGAACTTAGTAAGACATGTGAGTACTTAGTATTTGTCCCATTTTCTGGTGTGTACATGAATATGTAAGAATCCACATCAATGTAAAAAACTGTGGTCCTAATTCCTTTGCTTCTCTGTCTTTGAAAATATACATAATATTCCTTGCTCTTTTTTAAAACATTCTAATGCACTTGGGGTAAATGCAGTGGTTAAAATGGACCAAATTCTTCTTTCCTCTGCAAGCAAACATCCAGAGGATTACTTGCTTTCAGAGAGCTTCAAATGAGGGCAATAATTGCGATCCTAAACTACTTTCATGCTTACTATCTCTGAACCAACCTACTTTTCAGAAAGTTCTCCTTCCCAGGAAGACATTTATTTGTAATATATAGGGAAATCTAGACAGACAGCATCCAAGAGGAAAGGGGAAGATATTGTTGGCACTGAGAAAGTGTAGTGGCATAAAGCACTTGTGAACTAGATGAATGTGAACTGCACATTCCATAGCACTTTAGAAAAGACTGCATGGATGTTATCCCTAATGGCCTATTGAATGTTCATCCGACCACTAAAATCAGAGAAATTCCTACTGTATGTTTCTTCCGTTGCCTTCCTAAAAAGCTGCTTGTATGATGCTTATGTCATAAATGCCTTTCAGAGATAATACAGTTTTAATGGCAAGTACTATAGTACTTATCTGTACATACACCAGATTATGTTGGTATCATCTAGAATTAAATATGTTTTCTTAAGGGCAAGCTGGTGTGTCCTTTGGTTGCTCAGCTCAGAACACAGCTTTAAAATGATAATTGTCTTGTAAAACTGGAAAAAAGCAGTGAAAAAATTTTCAAAGTGCATGGCCTTGAGTGTCTTTGTGGAGCTGAATGAAGAATATTAAACAGTTTACCTACCTGTATGAGTCCATCTTAAGTCAGAGCTGTCAGCTCCTAGTCCCATAAAATTCATCTTTAGACTACAGAATTACTTTAAAAACCCTGTTAAGATGACATCAGGGATTTCATGTTAATTTTTTTCTCAAGATTTATATATAGAATTTTCTTTGCTTAGTGTTAAAATTTTTCTGCTGTGTCAGGTCTTCATACTAAGCCTAGCATTGGAAATCCATCCTACCTTCTGGCTAATGTATTTCCATCACCAAAAATAAGAATTTTACTACTTCAGTGTATGGCTAAGTAAATGTAGGCTAAACTACATGCATATGCTGTAGAGGAACTCCAGAGTAACTGAGCAAGATTGCAAACTGGGTTAACAGTTCTGCTGTTAATACATGACCCAGAACAGAAACCTGATCAATTTTCCACAGCTCTGTTGCATGTTGAATTTTAAGAAAAAGCATGGAGCTTCCAGCTTTCCTGGAAGTAAAGTTAAGGTTTTAGCAGTAGTTGACAGACTGACTGGGCCCGGTGTCGAACCTGCATATTGGAGGGTTGAGCCAGTGAGGACCTTGGAATCCACAGAGAGAAATTCTCTGGTAAAAGAAAGTTCATCTGTAGATAAGATGTCACATCCATAAATCAGAGTGTGACTAACTTTCTTGTTAGGCAAATCCTAGTTTATATATAGATCTGACATTATGCTGTTTGCCTTTTCTAGTTGAGTGACTTTAACACTCCCTATTTTTTTTAGATAAAATTGGAAGCCATTGCTTTTAGCAGCATTTTCAAATGGTCACATTGGATTATACTTCTTATACTTATGTCAAAAAGCTGAATCGGGAGAAATCTGTTCTTCTCAGCTGGCTTGCTGGTAAAAGCCAGAAGAATTAAAGACAGTCTGATTAAAGGGATAGACTATACATTGTTACTGGAATGGAAGAATGAATTTATGCTTCAGTACTGTAGAAACAATGTATGTCCTTCTCTGTTGTCTTGCATGCTGTAATATGTGCTTTTAAAATAAAAACGTAAAAGTACAATAACAAGATAATTGGATGCCTCCAGAAGTGCTTTGCAGTAGTACCACAGAGTTGTTCCCTGTCTCCACATGTGTGTGCATTTTTATAATATGTAGTGTGTAGAAAGCAAAACCACAGTGCTTTGGCCACAGTATGGTTTCTTCATCACACCTTCTTCCCGTGCTAATCTTGAAAATTTAGATTCCTCTTGTATTCCTGTCAGTATGAATCCTTTTGTCCTTTTTACTTTCTGAATTTGATACTTACCCCTCTTACCATTGTTTTAATATTTAATGAAAAATGGGAGGAGCAAGCTGCTCTTTAGTACCTGATATTTGGTTGTAAGTTGTACTAAAAAGGAAGATGCTGTCTTTGAAAAGAAGGTATCACTAGGAAAATACTCTGTGCTCATTGAATATTTTTAATGTGGTTTTCCAATTGTTTTTCCAGATAAATCAGAATGCACAGATTCTGCTGTAAATTCAGCAACTGCCCAAGAGCTTTTACAATATCTTGAATCTCGCACCATCTCTTCCTCAGATGTGACTCTTCTACATCAGTTGAAATCCCTTGTATTGCTCCAGGATATTGAGAGACTGAAGGATGCTTTGAAACAATTCCAAGAACAATCCATGATGCCTCCTGGTAGGTACCGTTCCCTCACTCATGTTCATTCACTGATGTTCTTTTTTGTGTGTATTAAAATCCAGATTTGTCACAGGTTTTTTTATTAGGAAGCGGTAAATAATTATATAGTGGTACATATATGCTTATACAAGATTTGAAAGCATAGTTCCCACTGAAAATACAGTGATTTTCCCTGTTTCTTGTTTGGTTACGATCAATACAGAAACTGCATACTTTGCAGCAACTAAAGAGTACAAGATGATTCAGGGTCTTAAAACAATATTTTTTAAATCTTAACTGTTTTAAGATTTAATCATGTTTAAAGCATATTTTTAATGCATTGTAGACTTCTTATATCACAGGAATTAACTTGTTTATCTTGGAGGTTTTACTCATCCAGTTAAGGATTAATTTTACATGCATAAGAATCAATAAAGTCCATTATTTCATTTCTTCTCAGTCACCTACATGGCTTCTTTAACACATAGATTTTGCATACCAAAGTTTGATTTACAGCTTTGTTTTTGTTTAAATATAAATCTCTGGTTTAAGTTTCTAAAAAATACTGTTGATTACGTAAAAACGTGAAGTCACTCTTTATAATAAATGATATTATAAAGTCATTCATTAAAAGAAAAATTATTCTGTTACTAAATCTTTTCATCCCTGAGGCACAAGCCTGATTTCATTCATGCTCCTTTTGTTCTCTATTATAATCCCTATAATTTTAGTAGAGTTTCTTCTTGGACAGTTAATAGTTCCTCAAGTGAATGTGGGATCAGCATGTAGTCCATAGACGGTATAATAATTCATTTTCCAAGTAATCTTCATTTAAACAGCCATTGTTACTTGTCATTAGTACATGAGTTGCAGCATCAGCCAAATCTACAAGATGTGCTGAATTTTCTTGCCTCCCAAAGAATTTAATCAGAGTTGAGAGCACTTGCTATGGCACGAGAGAATCTCAGCCATTTTAGATTGTGCTCTAAGTCTTTTGAAGAGTAATGACTGAGCTGGTAGTAGCATGGTAACAGAGTAAATAAGATCATAGCCATCAGAGGCTTAGCAATAACATTCAAAGAAGAGACTACTGCTTGTAACGTCGTTAAATACTTTACTGCATGATAGTGGCTAAAGATCCCAGTCAAGACTGGAGCTTACTGCATGGTGTGCATTGTAAAAACACAGAAAAGAGAGAATTCCTGCCTGTAGAGTTGGTAACTGATACATTTTGAAAAGGACACTCTTACAAAAGTACGTATGTATTCTTTAAAGTGTAGATATGGAGTATGACAACCATTAAGGTTCTTATAGATCTGAAGTATCCACATATACATGGAACAAAATCCTTCTGTGCATTCAATAATTAATTTCAAGCCTAGATTCTATGATCTTAATTATAATCAGATAGTCTCATTGGACATAATACAATACACATTTGCAAACTAAGTAGGACTCAGCAGGAATAGTGGTAATGGTATTGGCCCTTTATTAAATGACCTAATTCAGCTTCTGTTGATTAAACCAAAACGGAGCTGCTGAAGTGACCACATTCAGGATGTTCCTTACAGGCTTTATCCAAATTCTACTCAATACAGTAAGAATTCTGTTGGGTTTTGCAGCCTTGAGGCAAGCCACTCTGTTTACTTTTATATAGTAGAAATGTCAAACTGAAGAGAGAAAAGAAAACAAAAGCAAATTAGAAACAAATCCATGCAACTACCCTAATTTTCTGATGTATGTATTTGTCATTTGAAAAAGCAGAAGACAATTTTCTGAGTGATTTTTAAAATTCATTTATGTTTCTGCTGATACAGCCTGAAATTGTTTACTCTTCCAGTTGATTTTTTTTTTTTCCTAGTAACTGTTGTCACTCCGGGCTCATTCCAAGTTCACAGTGGTGTAACCGTAGAGTTGATTTCATATTTATGAGGTACAACAACATAAGAAAGAGAAAAATACATTGTTATAAATTATTAAAGGATAATTAAACACCTGCTAGATATTAATTTGCCTCAGCAGAGTTTAATAATACATTCCATTTGTAATTCAGGAATTTCTGTGAGTGAGAATATAGTGCTCTGAAATTGTACCTTGAATTAGGCTTTTAATTATACTTTTTTTCCTACTTTTGGCTTAAAAATAGGTCATCTTGCCCAGTTTTTTTAAACTTTAGATTTCATTCCCAATGAACAGGTGATAAAAGTTATTACAAAAACTTGTTGTCTCAGCAAATTCAAGTTTATGAAGATAAAAATGTACAGTATATCATAGTATTCTCAATTTTTTTTACAAATTTGTCTTTTTTCTGTTTTGTTTATTTTTACTGGGGCATGATGGACTAGAAAAAAAGGTCATTCCTCATTTACCTTGTGAAAAGAAAATAATTTTTCTTAATTTTAGCAAGGTGTATTATTTTTACAAAATAAACCTATTTTATTCCCTGTAGTTCAAGAAGCAGCATGTTAACCCTTTTCCTGTGGTTATGATTTTACTTAAGATGCCAGCATCAGAGGAATGATAATGGGTGCTATGTTTTGTTGAGTTTTATCTTTAATTCAAGGCTGGAAACAGTAGAAAAAAAATGAGAAGTAATCCATCTCTTTCCTGTAAGTGCTATTTCTCCGTTAGTAAACTTTACAAAGTAAACATACCGTTATACATCTTTCATTTCCTCAGATATATCTATGTTATGGTTTAATCTAGTTTTCCACTGGGGCTACCAAGTCCCACTTGGGAAGTTTATGCCTACTGATGATAAATTTGCTTTTCTTGGTAACGTTTTACAGACCCTTTAGAGTAAAGCTATGGGCTGCCCCAGGTCTGTAGACCACAAATTGAAAACCACTGGTTCAAGACCATGTTTTGGTATTTCCTTCACACCTCTTAGCATGTTACTCATGCTAAGGGACTCATGCTTCAAGCAAAAGAAAAAAGAAAGGATGAAGAAAAAAGTTTATCTTAAGCTCTTAGATCCCACTATTTGCAGTCATATGAAAGAAAGGTCTAAGAAGGTTGGCGGTAGGGTCTGAAAAATTTTGCAGGAAGAGGAAGTTGCTAAGGAGATGGAAACAGAAAAATTATCGACATTAAGGTATTATTTTTAACCCTTCATTTAAATGAGAAAACATACTTGAACAAGAAAATCTCTGTGGTTAAAAGATACTGGTTGTTCTGTCTAGTTGTCATCCTCCATCAATTTACCTTGTACTTTGTGCTTCAAGTTACTCCATCAAGTTACCTTCGACCTTGTACTTCAGCAATCGTACAAAGTTGAGGTTGGTCAAGAGTTTTTGTCTGAACATGGCTATTTAAAGTGTCATTGTTCTCAGACTGTAAAAAAGAACAAAATGTCCTATTACTATTTCCACTTATTTGGTAGTCTTTAACAAAAAGGACTTACCTCTACCTAAAGTCTTCTATAAGTGCAGGGAAGAGAATGTTTAGCGGTCAACTAGACACACCTTTCTCGCGATGGGGGCTTGGCTGATCTCTGTCAGAAAGTCAGTGGCTGTTTGCAGAAGGAAGCCAGACACCTTCGTGGTCCTGCACAGTGCAGTGGGCAAAGGAGAAGAGGTGTGACTGGAAGGAATGCTCTATTTGCTGGTTGGAAACTGTAGCTTTGAAATGAGGGCTACTTAATTCCCATTTCACATCAATTATTAAAGCATAGGTGATCGCCTAATTAAAAAAAAAAAGTTGTTATCTCCTAATTTATGAACTCATTCAGCTTCTACTCATCAACTTCATTCCATTATCTATTAACATTTTCCCTTTGTTGGTGAGTATCAAGTCTCAGATATACTCTTCCCTTGTTGCCTAGGAAATTATCACTCACAGAAGAGCTAGAAGCTTCTTTTAACTGCCTTTTTTTGGAGAGTTGTCCTTTATATATGTCTCCATTGCAGGGGGTTGGGGGGCTACATTTTGCAGACCAGAAGTAATACAGTTACTGTGTGCCAACAATGCACAGGCTGGATACACAGAGGCCCTAAAATGATTGAATGTAACCTTTTTTTTCTTTTTTTTGAATGAACATTCAAAGTAAAGGAAATGAAATGTGAAAGCTATATTAGCATAACATTATAGAATCATCTTAAATGTGATATTATGTGATAAGTACTGTAGAAAGTCCTGTCATTAAAAATAAATAAAGTCACATGGATAATCTCTGAATTAAGACAGAAGCCATGGCACATTGAGGCTTTAATGCAGCTGTCTGTACAAAACGACTCATTCTCAACTGGGGCTTCCAGGTGCTATTGTAAGTTAAATAATAATGTGTGAAATTACTCTCCAGACAGAAAGAAGTGCAGAAGATTGCATTCTTTTAGCCCTACCCATACGATCATGTCATTTCAATCTCCTTTTTTTCTGAATTACTGAATCATAACAAACAGGACATTCCAAAATACAGAACCACAATTGTTTCTCATACAAATAACTGACCTCCTAAAACAAAATGCACTTGTTTATCTAGAAATTCATATGTATTAGTCTTCAAGCTCCAATATCTGCATTGGTTTTACTGACATGCTAATATCGAATGGAAACAGGTGTTTGCACAAGTCTTTTTCTTTTATGTTCAGAAATGTCATAGAGGTATTTCAGAAGGAATGTGTTTTCTTTGTTTCAGATCATACCAAGATAGTCACGTCTCTGTTTCACTACTGGATTACAGATATCCTTCCTGTGAAGAACAGGAAATAAAGCCTTGCCTGTGTCCATATGCCCAGGGTTAAAATTTAATATACAAACTCTTAACCAAGTAGCAATTGTTCAGGAAGAGCAGTGTCAATACACGTTCTACACCTTCAGGTAAATGAATTATTTTTCCGTGTTATAAACTCCAGAAGACAATAAACAGGGTATAACTACATGTGATTTTTATGTTTGGTTGGTCAAGAATATGCATATGCTGTGTGGCCTGAGTCTTCAGCTGTGTTAGTATGTACATTTTGCTTTGGGATAAGGGACTTATCTGGAATCATAAAGTCTGTATCAAGTATTTTGTTTAACAAGTATAGTATCTTTTTGTTGTTGTTTATAAATTGATTGTGCCTTTCTGGAAGTTTTATCTCTCGACTTTTCTTGTTTATCTGATATCTCTCTTTACCTGAAAACCAGAAATATATTTTTATATTTAAATCTAAGCAACAATATGTCTGAGGAATGTATTTTTGCTGAATAAACTGCTAAACTATGGAAATAGATAAATTTCTACATGTGGGTTGTGTAGATATTGCTTGGAGTCTTGGAGCTTGGAGAAACTTGGATGGCATTTCAGAACTGTTCCACGGCCCAGCCTGTTACAATCTGATGAGCTTCATTGATGGCAGAATTACGGGACTAGGTTCTCTCACTGATTACTGTATAGTCTTTCTGCAACTGAATTTACCCATGTGTAGATGATACAGTAGTTAATATCTATGGTTGTAAAATGTTTTGGAATTCTGAAGAAAAAAATGCTTCATAAGTGAGAGGCTCTTCTCTCAGCCAAGTCATTCACCTGATAGGTGATACAGAGCAAACCATTTCTCGTATTTTAGTGTGTTAGCTTCCTCATCAGTAGGATAGGGGCAACATATTTATCTCCTCCAAAATGTGCTTGTAGATATATTACTGAGGAGACTGTATAAATATTGCATGGGTTTTTTTCTTTGTTTTTTTATTATAGTGCCTGATATATCCTATTGCAAGGCATTGGTTTTAGTGATGCTCAAAAATGTATAATAAAAATACAGTCATACCTATTTCTCATTAATTGAAGAAATTAAAAGGGGTTCTGTATCATGCTAAAGGATTGCAGGTGCAGAAAAAATGGTCTTATGGCTAATGCAGCTGTGCGCAGCTTGGGAGAACTTGAGTTAGGTCTGTATCTCCGAGGAAAGATATTTAAACCAGACTTTGCAGAGGGGAAACTAATAGTGTGTTCCCTGTTTTAATGCTCCTGCCTTGCTAACACATAGGTACTGAACTGTAGCTGTGACTTTTCACTGAGATGTTATGTGCCTCAGTCCCACATCTGGAGAATGAGGAAAGTATCACTTGAGTGTGAAGCACCTAGATACTTTATTGACACACCCCACAGGAAATTAATCACTTCATCCTCAGATTAAGGTTTGAATGTCATACAGTAAATGAGGCCTAGGAACTGCACAAAAAGGATATGCAGCAACTCATCATCTGTCCTATACACTGAATATGAAAAAATAAATGAGATCATGTAATTAAAGACAGTATTTTGAAACACAAGTACAAACCATGTCAAATTAGGACTGTACAAACAATTGTAGTGCCTGCATTTCCTGATACTGGAGTGGCTGCGCTGAAGGATGTTACAAGGCTGCTGCCTTGGATGGAGCCCAGGACCTGGGCATTCCTCCTCCTTGTCCTCTGGATCCCAGGCTAGTGCACCTGGAGACCTGGATGTCTCTGCATACCGCGCCGATGGAGGTGACTGCAGCTTTCATCTTTCCAGGCTCACCTGGTAGTGAGGTGAGCACATATCTCAGGGACACACGTCCACACACACGGACAGACACACACACGATGCTCACATGGCTGACTACACAGGCTGCCACAGACAGGGCGCTGCCTTTAACAACACCCATGAGTAACCCTGCCAGGACTCACATAAAACACCAGTACAGTCATCTTCTCTGACTGATTGGAATTGAAGTTCGCGAGTGAAAATGCTCACACCTACACTTCCTGGATTTGCAAGCTTTACTCCCATTCACAGATCCCTCGAATACCAGCACAAGCCCCCAGCCTCTCTCATATCCCTGCCTGGATCCTGGATATATCCTAGATATATTTATCCTATATATAGGATATATTTCCTGGATCCCAGCCTGACACACGCTATCACACGTTCGCACACTCATTTCACAAGCACTCACACACTCATGTCACAGCTTTGTTTATTGCTTTGATTTCTCTTCTTTATTGTTTGTGTTTCAGTGGTTGGCCATTTCTCATAATATTAAAGTGATTTTTTAAATTATGATGAATTTTAAATAGCTGCATACAGAGGAGCAGATTTGGGTATCTTTGCCGAACAGAATATTTTGTACTATCAGTAGTCTAATCCCAGAATGTGAGTAAAATTTCTCGGGTCAAAAATGTGCTTTCCTCGAATTGGGTAATAATGGGGAACAGATTGCTTTCAGTCTCTCTTTTTTCCCTTCCCTTTAACCACTGTAACAGCCTTATATTCAGTGCAGAAATCAGCCGGTCCTAACAAAGCAAGCCTGGGAACAGTTTCAGAGCGTAGCTAGTTAGAGTCTGTGATATCTGATGTCTTTGTAAATGACCTGCGATAGGAGCTGAATCTTACACTTATCAAACCTGCCACTATTACACTAACAGGGATTATAAAGAAGAGAGGATAAAGTAAAATCTGAGATGTTGGAGAGTTTAGAAAATTGGACCAAATTCAAGCAGATAAATTGTAGATTGTCATTGTAGATAAATGCAATCGCGTAAGAGTGTGTTTGTTTCTGAAACAAACATGCCAAACAATGGTGTGCTGAACTGCAATGTGCGTAAGGACACTTAAGAGCAATACACGAAAGAACACAGCAGATAGATACAGTTTAAAAGCAAAAGAAACGGACATTACTTATCCTATAACAATATCAGTTAGGCAATGTACTAAAAATGGCAGGGGGGAAGGATTGTTTGGTTCCATGTTTAACATCCTATTTGCAGTCAAAAAGATTTCATACACAAGAATTCTAATACCTGGTCACTTTTCTGTGCTGCTTCTCTTAAAAAAATGGCACTGAATCTCCCTACACCTTTTATGGTTTATTTGAGCAGTGGTATAACCAACATGGCTGGTATATGAAAACTGAAAAATTTAAATTAATATCCACCAGTGAACACAGTGTGTTTTACATTTCACTATAAGTGGCTCCTTCAACATAGCAATGAAACATTTATCGCTTTGGATTTTCATGCTAAACTCATAATTGGCAAAGGAGATGGCCTTGAATTTTTGCTTCTTCCACATCATTCAGTCTAATGACTGTGCATTATCATGGAATTTCTGAGGCATGGAAGAGTTTTTTTAGTGGACTTTGCATCAGAGAACTCCAGACTGAACTGTACACACACCCTTATCAGCATATTTCAAACTTCTGGGAAGACAGAACTTTAAAATTCTGTTTTTAAAACCTACACGGACTCCAACAGTAGGAAGAATTTAAGGATCGACTACAAAGTAGCCTGCATGTGGCTTCAAGACTTAACTTTCTAGTTTGCATAATTAAACATTACACAGTAAGGAAGGAACAGCAGCACAGTGGGAGAGAAATCAGGCTCTGAGTAGGTGGTGGTCCCTTCCCTAGGCTCTGTGTACGAGGAACACCACAGAGGCTGGAGTAGTTTTGGGCATCAGTAGTAGTGAATAGCTGGTCACTACATGTGTATGCAAGGGTATGAGTTCAAAGCCATTATCTCTATATATAGGTACATGTTTTATTCTCAAAATTGCCTGTAGGACCCTAATTCTTTCTTTTGTGGATATGTAATGTGGGAATCAGTCTCTAATGTTACAGATTTTTACTGCTTCATAAATGGTACAATATTTTATATAGTACTTTACAATCATGTAGAGTTATAAATTCCTTAATGGATTTTCTATGACAGGTGGCTTTTCTCCCCTGCACCAGTGCAGGGGGTACTACTCAGTAGGCTGAATCTCTGAAATGACATGGGGGAAGAAAAGACTTTAAAAAAAAAAAAAAAAGATAAGGAAGGAAACAAGTGGTGAGTGACAGCATGAAGGCAGAAAATTGTTAAGCTGTCTTTGACCAAAGAAAACATACTTCACTCAGTAATATCTGGTATATCATAAAACCAGTCCACAGCCGTGGAGTAGAAAGTGGTGTGTTATGCTTGTACAGTATGCTACACATTAAGTATAATAACAAAGAATAATAGTGAAAAAAACAGCAAACTGTAAGACTGGAAAAATGCATTGTATTTAATATTTAGGCCAACCTTAGGTTGTAGCTATGTAGATTTTGTGATTAATTGCTTCAGCCCTAGATTGCACCTAAGGAGGGCTGCATTGCACATGTTTATGCAGCTAATTTAGCTTCAATGTTAACTACTTTATCCTCTGCATTGCTTCTAAGTAAATTTTGTTGAATAGGCTAATTATAATGTCTGAGTATTTCACAATTTTTAATATAAGTTTTTCTTAGATGAAAAAAATGTCAATTTTTAAACTGCTAGATATATGCTAAACTAAGCCATGGGGGAAAAACACTACATAAGTATAAAGGAGAAGCAGAAATTTACAGATGCGGTATATGTTTCCTATCTCTCACGATCTAGGAAAAAAACTATATGTTTTATGGTTATTTGAAAACAGTGTATATGTACCACAGTCAGTCAAGGTCAAATGTATAGCTTTAATAAGGACGTTCTCCAAGTTGAGTGCTTAACTTTGTAGAATTAATAGTCTGTAGTCATTTTAATGAACTGTATACATTTGTAAAACGTGTAAGCAAGCTGTAGTTCTCTTTTACGTTATTACTGCAATGCTACATCCTGTTTTAGGATACATAACACACAAAAAAAAGGGTTATGTAAGATTCAAGAGGACTACACAAAAACAGAAAAGGAATGCATCTGTGGTTCAATACCTGCTTTTCTTTTGCATCAACCCTAGGCTGCTTTAGATTGCATCAAGTAGAGGATGCTTTTCTTCACTTCAAGATCTTTGCCAGTCTTCTCAGTCCCTCAGTCAGTGCACAGGTGATTCTTCCATCCTCTCAGTCTCTGGTATTAGCTTCCATCACCCATGTGCTGTATTTTCAGATTAACATATTTGTGCTTTTTCCCACAATGCCTTCCACAGCTCTCTACAGAGCAGTCTTTCTGTCGTCTTCCATTCCTTCTTTAAAACTCTCCTTTGCCATGATGCTGCCCAAAAGCTTGGCAGCAGCAGGGTCAGTAGTGTGCTAAGGCAACTGCTTACTCTGCTGGCTGATGTTGCCTTATTGTATCTGTGTACTCCTACATCAATCTGCCTATTTTCTCATCTGTTTTCTCCTTTCTTAAACTAGTAGCAATTTGATGCAGGGCTTGGGCTGCTGCACAGCACCCAGCACAGCAAATTTCTATTACATCTGAGGTGCCAACGTGCTAGGGGAATGTAATAGACTTAATTACAATCAAGAATATGCTAGAACATATAGGCAAGGCTGCTGATAGTTAAAAATGGCAAAATAATTTTACATTGTGCACGTGATCAGTCTAGTAAAACAGGGACCTGCTTCTCCCTAGTAGACACTTTGGAGGCAGTGTTCATCTGCAGCTTGCTAAGGAGAGCTTGGAGGGCATGCAGGGTGGGATTAATTTCTCCTAACTTCAGATGTCTACAGAGTAGATGTTTCCATCTGAGCTGCCTATCCTAAAGAACTTTATAATCACTGGGATGAAATAGGTACTTGTACAGCCAATATAACTGACTGCTTCAAGACATCTATTTTAGGATAAGAACAATGGTACAAATAGGAGAACTTATGTCTTTATGTTGACTGTTATGGGAGAATAAACAGGTAGGTCAGATAGAAACACCTGCATTGCAGGCATCTGGATCTTGTAAAAAGAAATTCATTTACTGCATCTGAGAAAGGGACAGGAATATACATGTTGCATGACCAAAACATCACCCGCCCCTGGTGCTGGTCTGGCAGTGGAAAGCTCCTTCAACTTGGACAGGGCTGTGACCCTCACTCCTTGCTGCTTTCATACCTTCCATTGGGAAGCCATTGCCTGGGAGTAGTAAAAGGGAGAAGGAGAAGAAGAGTAAGGAGCTGTTGTACAGCTGTGCTTGGAACTCACCCGACACAAGCTGAGGAGCTGCTTCTCCTGCTCTTCCTCTTGTTCCTTTCATGCGATCGTGCACAAAGTGGCCTCCGCCACTTCTGAGGTAGGCTCAGTAGAAGATTGCTGTGTGATTTAGTCCTCCTTCCAGCAACAATAATGAAGTGGAAGTGAATATAAATGCACAGAGAAGGAGTAACCATTGCTAGGAATATCAAACTGATTACCCATTACCTGTGTTCTAGAGAGTGAATCAAGAGCAAATATATTTATTGCGGAATCACAAGAGTAATCACCAAACTCTGTAGACATAATGGTAGCTGTTTGATCTCTGTCTGGCATGTTGGAGCTTAAAATGAAGGTCATGTTCAAATCTGATTGGAATTCAGGGAAAGCATCTTAGCTTATTACCATTACTATAGTGCTGGATTCTATTTACATTGGTAAACAGTTTAAAATACTTGACATGTTATTCAATTAAATCTGTGATTGCTAACTGACAGACCAAAGTGCATTGATTTTTCCAACCACATTAAGCTAAGTACATGGCACAGTGTTTCATTAGCCTGTCTGCTTAACCCTTTCACATTAATTCAATTACCCAGTATAAAATTAAAGTGTAAAATATTAAATAACTCTAAATTTCTAAATTAGAAGGCGTTGCAAGACTATATTCATCTCAATAGTTTCTGACATATATTTATTACTGGGTGATTTACAGTCTGCTACAGATCACATTGTTATCCACATGGTAAAAGTCACTCAGAAAGTTTTTTCTCTGTACTCAGTAAATTGATAGATTCATAGAGGGTAAGACTAAAAAGGACATGAGATTATCTTCTCTGACCCCATCTAGATCCCTGGTCATAAATTTTCCTTTTACTTCAGGGTGAAGACCAGTAACTTCAGTCTGACAAAAGCACAATTTGTGGTTTTTGCTAAAGCAAGTCTTCTGCAGAGACAGGCAAGCTTGATTTAAAGACATCAGGAAATGAAGACATAGCCCCTTCTCTGATCATTTATTCCAGTACTCAGTCACTCTCACGGTTAGAAACATGTGCCACATTTTAAATTTGAATTTGTCTAGATTTAACTTTCAGCCATTAGTTCTTGGTATGCTTTTCTTCACTAGATTAAGTAGTCCCTCGCTAGCCACTATTTTCTGTCTGTGAAAGTTTTTGAACACTGTAATCAAGCTACAATGCAACCTCCCTTTTTGGTACCCTAACCATTATCTCTTTAAATTATTTTATTTAAGGCATTTTCTACGGCCTTCAAATTGGTTTTGTAGCTCTCTTGTACATTCTGTCCATTTTTTTCCCCACCATTTAGAGAATAAGTGTGCTGGAACTGCACATAGAACTTCATTTGAAATCTGAGCAGTGCCAACTTTCGTACTCACTACTCCATTGTTTGTGGGTCCACTTTTTGCCATAGGATTGTATAGGTGTCGTGGTTTAACCCCAGCCAGCAGCTAAGCACCACGCAGCTGCTCGCTCACTCCCCCCCTGCCCCGAGTGGGGTGGGGGAGAGAATTGGGAAAAAAAAGTAAAACTCATGGGTTGAGATAAAGGCAGTTTAATAGGACAGAAAGGAAGAAAATAATAATGATGATTATGATAATAACAATACAATTTCAATAATAATAATAAAAGAATTTGAATATACAAAACAAGTGATGCACAATGCAGTTGCTCACCACTCACCAACCGATGCCTAGTTAGTTCCCGAGCAGTGATCCCCCCAGGCCAACTCCCCCCAGTTTATATATTGGACATGACACCACATGGTATGGAATATCCCTTTGGCCAGTTTGGGTCAGCTGTCCTGGCTGTGTCCCCTCCCAACTTCTTGTGCCCCTCCAGCCGTCTTGCTGGCTGGGCATGAGAAGCTGAAAAACCCTTGACTTAATCCAAACACTTCTAGCAACAACTGAAAACATCAGTGTGTTATCAACATTCTTCTCATACTGAAACCAAACCATAACACTATACCAGCTACTAGAAAGAAAATTCACTTTATCCCAGCTGAAACCAGGACAATAGGGAGTCCATGTTGAATTATTTGTTACAGTGGACAAGTACTCTTGGAATTTATTGCTCTCCAGGATTTAGGCCCTGGTTCCATGCCTCTTGTTCTTAAATGTCTGACTTTCTGTTTGACTGTATTAACGTTAATTTTCTTTGACTATGTCTAGATTAGTAAATGATGGATTGTTTTGTGTGCCTGTACTGCTTTCATTAGTATCAACTATCTGCTGATCTTGGTGTCTTCTGCAAATTTTACCAGCAATGATTCTATGTTTACTTACAGATCATTAATAAAAATGCTGAATGGTTTCAAGTACTAGTACTAATCTTTATGGGATCCAAAGAGAAATAACATCATTCTGTCATGATTCCTTAATTACACCTTCTTTTTGAAAACAGAAAACTGAGATCATCTAGTGGATTTCTAATGTATTTGACATGTACTTTATTGTCTTATATGCTTTTTTTTGTTTTAATCAGAAAGTCATGTGGCACTACGTAACTTCACAGGAGTCTAAATAGCACAAGGTGTAATGGTTGTCTGCTGCTGTCAACAAACATTTCTTCAGTTTTCTACAAGAACAAGCTTTAATTTTTTTGTGTAAGGATAAGAGTCCAAACTAAAGACAATGTACAAAAAAATATAGAATTGTGGTTTAGAGTATGTTTAAGGGGAAGCAGAATAATCAAAAAGTATTCAAAGTAAATAGCCTCTCAAATTTGTCTTACGTGTTTTCAATTTGTTGCTCTGCAGGGAATGATTTGCATTAGTTAAGAATGATTGTTGTGAAAAATTCCTTATTTTTAAACATCAAAGGAAAATTCATATTTATTTCTTTTCCTGCGAGATGTGATCCATAACTTTAGTTACGAAGGTGTCTAGTGTGTGCATTATCTGTTGTGTTGCATTTCTTCCAGCTGGTAATTGAAAGATCCTTGCAATAAGTTCATTAACTACTGATGAAAAAAAAACAGGTTTGAGACTTAGAAGTTTGCTTAGGAAGTTGCAGTCACAGTTTTATAACAGGATATGCAAATTTTCAATTTTTTACAGAAGCAGTTCTCTGAGCAGATTTCCAGGCCACAGCATAGGCATGTTAACTGTCAGTATCAGCATTAACTATCTAAACCCTAAGCTATTGTTGGAGACCAGTGTAAGGATTCATCAGAGATATTAATCAAACTTCAGCTTAGTCTCCGAACTTCTGCTGCTCATGGAGTGCCAAGCTGCAGTTGGTATCATGAATCAAAATGCAGGCAGCATTAACATTTTCTGTTGGAGTTAGACATGGCAGAGAGAAGTCCCAGTACTCTCTGCCCAGAGCTGTCACAGTCTGGAGAGAAGGAGGAGCAGATTCTCAGGAGGATCTTTGTGTGAGACAGAAGCGCCAGTGGGATTCCCACTTCATTGCAGTGGCTCATCACCCTCATGGTTCCCTTTAGTCAAGGCTGTGTCACAGGCTGGCCCCAAAGCTACACAATGGAAAAACAAAGGAGCAATAACAGCATAGCAGCGCAGTAACCAGCAAAGTCACAGTAAGGCCAGTTAGTAGAGGAGCTAACCATGGAAGGAAAAGGATTTTAAAACAACTTGCAACTGGAAGTACCACTCCTGCACCAGCTGCAGGAGCCCACAGTTCAGAGGCAGAAGAGAAAGCTGAAGTGTTTTGTACCAGAAATTGCAAAAGAAAAAGACCCAAAGATAAGAGATATTCAGAGCAATACATTGATTTGTTTTCTCAATGTGGATAAAGCTGGTGAACGCAGTTCTGCTGTTATATTTGAGGAAAGTCTAATTGCCCTAGCCAGAATCTGACCTGTGGCTGTATAAACCCCTCGCATACAAACAGCGTAGAGCCTCTGGCTCCCAGGTTCTGGCTCTCTGCTAACACAGAACATGCCTTGTAGGATTCTAAAAGTTCCTTAACTCCCCTACACTGGAAGCCTTAAGGAAAAAAAAGCAGCGTTTATATTCAAAATGCCCTGGCAGCATCCTTTCTTTCAGTCTGATTCCCTTATGCATAAGCAAAAAACATCAAAGTTCACTATCAAGCCAAAAACATTTCAGGTGTCCTTGTCAGGGTACCTGAGACACAAAGACTTAGCTGACTGTTGTGTTTCTAGAAGTCCCATGCCCATCCACTTTCTCCATAATTTGCAAGGCTTTGCCTTGTTTCACAGAGTGAAAAGCTGTCTCAAACTACCTTGCAGGTACCATAGGATGGGAATCTGAACATGGGCAGATCCAACCGGCAACAATGACTTACCGAGGTGATGTGAACAGGAGGGAAGGAGAGATGGGGCTAGGTGAGCGTAGCTTTTCCCTTGTAGGTTACGATGGTGATTCGCAGACCTGTTCTTCTCTGTGCTCAACAAAATTCTCATGGACAACCTGAGACTTGCACTTTCAAATGAGAGTGGTGGGAAACTTAGGAGGTAAAAGTTACAAAGATGAGATGGTATTGAGCAAGTATCTCTAAGAGGATAATCAGTCTTTTGAATAATAACTAAGGGTCCTCTCTGTCAACCTTGATGCAGCTCCAGTTGTCCAAGGCTGATCCAAATCATAGGAATTACTGGTATCCAGAAACCATAGATGCTTTGTACAGCAGTCTCTTGCATGGTATTTTGTTTGAAACCAACCAAAGAACTCTGAAAAGAACCCTATAATACTACAAAAACCATAAAACTATCTGTTAGAAATGCATATTAGGCCAGTCTTTGCCACTTTTTTTTTTTCCCTAGCCCCTAAATTGATGTTATTCTACGTGAATATCCAGGATAAACAAGTCACCTGAAAACCTACCCAATAAAAGCATTCTACCCACAGTTTCTGTTCCTTCTCTTCTCTGGGTTCAAATCTGAGTCCACAAACCTGAATATTATCTCAGTGCATGGAATGGTGTGCTCACATTGCCATTATGCCCTGCAGGCATATTCATTCCCTTTCCCAATCTGGCAGCCTGTGCTTGTGAGCAAGAGTCATTACAACTGAGCATGCTGTTCTATGGTATGCCCTAAGGCGGTGGAAATGACTGCGGCCCAACTCTCAGCTCAAGAGTACTGTGCACCAGGATATTAACTATAAAACTGGCAATATTGTTTTGGTGCAGAGTCTTCCTCCAGGCACCCACAAGACAGATGGGTTTATCAGTACACAGCCATTCACCTCTGCATTGCAATTGGGAAGAAACACAAACAAATTTCCAACTATCTTTGCTAAGCAATTTTACAGCTGTCTCTCTGAAATTAAAGCACCCTCCCTTGGTTGTGCTTTGCATTTTTATCGTGACTGGCAATTTTTTTTCCACGATGCTACACTCAGGCTTCCACAGAGTTTTTAATGCTCACAAAAATACATGACACTAAGTTAATGAAGATGAGTGCTTCAGACTGTAGCGAACCAAGCAAAGGAGGATTCTGCATAATCTGTATGATTGGACACTTCCTGTAGACCAGTGTAAAAATCCAAATTGTCTCTGGTAGGGAAAGATTTTTGTATAAAAGATCATAGGGATGAATTGATATACACCTCATGGAAAGCAGAGCCTATACGAAGGTTTCAGCCCGCAGCCCGTCAGTCCTGTTCCTCCTGAACTGAACTGTGCACTGGTCTTTGAAGTGGTATGAGCCAAGGATTGAAGCAGTGTGTTTCTCAGTAACTGAATATCTGTCTTTGGCTCAAATGAGTGGAAATCCATGAACATGTCTCTCAAGTTGGAGTGAGTTTTCCATCAGAGTCAAAAGCTGGTCAGAGTTAAATTTTAAGATGAAGCAGCCAGGGCATTTGCATCCCCTGGCTATTGTAGTACCTGTGCTCCAGTTTCCAAATAAAGTTGACACAAACTTCCGGTAAGTGAGAGGTAAGGCTGAACCATGCTTAACTAGTAGTACCACCTTGCTGTCAGGGAAAAGCAGTTGGTTGAGATGTCTATATGCTGTGAAATGAGAAGAGTTTGCAGTCAGCTCTGAAAGTAACTTGCAAGGTGGGACAATCTGTCATAGTAGCTCCTAATTCACAGAGAAGCTAAGCACTGAAAGCAGTCTCTTTGCCTCCAAACTGGAGAAGTCAATGTCTGACAATCAGCAAAAATCTTGTTGACAAGGCTATGATGCAGGAAGGAGGTAAAAAACTCAAAGAAGTATTTTTTTTTTTTTGTATGTTGAGGCAGGGCACAGTGCATCCTTAGCATTTCCTGCCTTGGAGGAGTGTAGGAAGACCGGAGGAAGCCCTCCCTCTAACTCTGAGTGAGGAAAGAAAGTCCCAACAGCTTGTATTTCAAACCCTCCATTTGTCTGCAGGTCTGGGAAGACAATGGAAGTGTTGATAAGAACACAGTAACATGAGAGGGAGAGGAAGACATATAGAGGAAGTAAGGAAGCAGGGAAGAAGAATAAAAGGACACATCCGACTTGAAGATGTCTCTATACTCAGTCTTCATAAAGAAACTTTTCCTACTTTATGTTATACCCTTTTTGCCCTTTCCTGTATCTTTTTCAAGTCTGCTTCATCCTTTCAGAGATGGGAGGACCAAAACTACGCACATTATTAAAAATGCAGGTTCACGCATTTTCTGAAGTGTGCTTTGATATGTTCTCTAGTCCTTTCCAAATAATTTGGTTGCTCTTTTGGCCCCCTACTGGGTACGGAGCTGACATCATCATAGAACTCTTACTTCATTCCTGAACAGTCCTTATCAGTGTGTGTAATTACATGCACCACTTTGCAATACCCTACATGGAATTTCATCTGCCATTTTATCACAGGTTGTTCATGATCGTAGTGCTCTTCTGCAGCTCTGCACAGTCAGCTTTCAATTTTAGTCCCTGTGATAACTGTAGTGGAATCAGCAGTCTCTGTTCCCCCATTATTCATCACCTTTTCCAGGTCATTTAGGACTTTGCTGAGCAGTACAGATCCTGGCATAAAGTCCCATAGGATTGCATTGGTGATTTCCTTCCAGTAGGAAAACTCTGCATTCCTACTTTTTCTTTTGTATCTTTTAATTGCTTATTCAGTCAAATGAGGGTTTTCTTAGCTCATGAGACTTCCTTTTTAAGAGCTTTTTTTTTCCCCCAATTAATTTTAAAAATGCACTTTAGTACACCTTGTCCACTTATTTGTCGATTCCTCAAAAAAAAATGCCAATAGGCTTGTGAAGTATGTCTTCCCTTTACAGAAGCTTAATGAAGTGTTTCCCAGTATATTTTTCCATGCATCTGCTCATTGCACTGGTCCCTACTGATTTGCTGAACAAGGACATCAGGTTCTCTGGTCTGTAGTTCCTCAGATCACCCCGGAATCCTTTGTAAAAATTTGCCATTTCACCACCTTCCCAGCCCCTGACACTGAGACAATTCCCAGTGAGAGGTTACACACCACGGCTCGCAGTTGTGTTATTTCATCCTTCAGTTGGTTTAGAGCTGTTAGGTGAATACCATCTGGTCCTAGTGAGCTCTTAGAGTCGTGCCATGGGAAATACAGTCTCTGAAGAGAGAACTCTGTGCTGAGTCCGGTGCATCGTGCTTAAGTGCAAATGTTGACTGCTCTACCCCTCTTGTTTTGTTTTCCACTCCTAGGTAATTTGAATTCTGTTTTAATCATTTCTGTTTGGCCTCACAGTCAGGCAGCCACAACACTTAATCAGAATAAACACTACTTAATGAAAAATAAACGTTACAGAAATGCTGCCTTTTTGATTAATGTATTTCTCATGCTTTATTTCCTGCATAGTTTTACCCTATTCTTAAGTTGATGAAGGAATCTTCCAGTGTTCAGCTAGAGATCACAACATAAGACATGCACCTTTACACCGGATTATGCCTCAAAATAGATTACCAATCGTGTTAAATAGCCACAACTGTGCTGGCACAATGCCATGCCAGAAATAATAGGTGTCTCTTCAAGGGATTAGAACATTTAAATAGGAATACAGATAGTAAGGGATGGGAATCATGTGTAATCAGCAGTATGAAGGCAATTACAAGGAAACAAAACAAGGGGACATGTCAGAAAGTGTGCGAGAACAGAAATTCAACTAGCAAGGTTCCCACTAAAGCTGTGTAATTTAATTTAAAGCTTTGAAGCATTTTCTATCATACTTGGAAGGCTCCAGTAATTTATGTCTTCTTATATTGCAGTTTAAAGTCTTACAAGAGAATTTACAGACCTTTTGTGTTTGCGGTGGACTAATTCATTAGCCTGTTGCATTGGAAACAGGCAGCATACAACAATATATATTCAGGCCCTTATATCTGCGAGGATGGATTAAAGCATTTACAGTTTCTAAATTAGAAACCATTTTTGGATGTTACAGATCTAGATATCCATTACCGCTAAATGTAAGTAACTTTCCTAGCAGACCACTAAGGAAGACTGCAGAACCTCTTGGTGTTTAGACACATTTGCTTATGCAGGAATGGTAAATGTCAATAAAATCTACATTTTGGTAATAGCTACAGATTCATTTTAGCCATGATCACATGTAGAACAAGTTCCAACCCCTCCAAAAAGAAGATTCTACAGGCTTGTTTAGAAGGTGGATCAGGTGCCTTTGTAGGATTCATGACTCACAATTTATAAGGCTATATGGAATATCGTAACCTACGCATTTTAACTATCTGAAAATTTTGTTTGAAAAGAAGAGAGGTACCAGTGAAATGATTGATTGAAGTTGCCTACTTCTCTTGTAAATCAGCACTTCAGAATTAGAACCAAAATTGTGGTCGTGCTTTAAATGTATCTATATTATCTTCTTAGAATGAATCCTTTTCCATTCCAGAGTCCTGGTACCCCAAACATCCCTACAGCAGCTATTTTTTCACACTGTGGCTGTGCTCTGAAACAAATTAAAAATGCCCTAGCTACAGAAAAGTACAGGATACTGTATGTTAGGGTCTTTCTCGTACACAAAATATGGCAGTTCTTTGCAAGCCTCCCAGTCATTCGCAGGCATCGCAGGAGATCTTGTGGCTGCCTATCCTCAGCTGCCATCTCCAAATACCTGCAATTCTGGAATTACATGTCAGAAGGCTGCTTCTTAAGCTCTCTCATTTGTGTGATTCATGGTGAAGATTTGGCATGTGTGTAACAGGGTTGCAACGTGGGACGTAGAGGAGGAGGAGGAACCCTGCTCAATAGTCACTTGCATATGCACTTTACTGCTGAGATTTCCCAGCAGTAATACAGAACTGCTAGGAATGATCTGTCCAGCTTTTTACAAACAAGTGGTTCAAATTCAAAAGGCTCCGGGCTGTGTGTATACGTGCATTGGACAGGTTACAACCCTACGCAGGTCAGTATAGCTGTACGCTGTGTATCAAGCTGCAGAAGGTATCTGGGACGCTGTGATAGAGCCTCTCATGATCTGGGACCCTCTGCAGATGGAGTGAGGGATGTCCATGAGGACATGGAGTCTGACGGTCCAGCTTTTTGTCTCGTCAGCCACAGAAGCAGCAAAGGACACAACGTGAAGTGTTCTCATCACAGATTGTAATACAATTTCTCAGATCAACTCTCACAGTGAAAAACACCCACTGAGGACTGGCTAGCCGGGAACACATGTTCAGCCTGGCACAGGAGCCAATATCTGGTGGGTGTCTTGATGTAGAGACCCATTTTAGTGGACTTTGTGGAGCAGAGCAGAGTGAGAGGACATGCCTTGCTCCTTAACAAGCTCACCTCTCTTTGCTTTGTCTCTTCTAAATGGAAAGGAAATTGCAGTCTGTTCACAGGAAAGAGCCTAATGCCTTGTTTCTTTGCAAAATAGCAGCCATTGTATGTCACTCCTTTAGAGCAGCAAATAATACACTGTCTTGGATTAATAGCAGCTAATTGGCACACACAATCACAGGAGTGGATGTGCTCTTGAGTAATGATGTGTCTTGCGAGTCTTACATATCCAGGTATGGTATGTCCATAGGTGTGCCGTAGGCTTCCCTAGTCAGTTCAGCAGTGCCTTGGTAGCTGAAAAATAGCATTATGATAATGATGATACCCACCTTCTTCACAAACTGTCAGGATTGCATTCCGTGTCCTTCCAGTGCGCTACCTTGCTCAAGTGGTTGGTACGTGCTCTGAATACTGGGATCATTGCAAGACAGTGCACTATTATACTTGAGAGGAAAAGGGCACTCTATTACCAACTGTTTTCAGGGTTAACTGGGACTCTGGACTCCTACTGGAATTCTATCCACTGCCTGCCAGATGTGAACCTTCCCAGAATAATGGCTATAGGTAAATCTTTCCAGCAATATGCACCCAGATAATTCTCAGGCCCATGAGCACAGCCCGTAGTGTTCCAGCTTCTCTGGTAGCATGTTGTGCTGGTTAATTTCTGAACCCGCCTCAGAAGCAGCAAGGCATAAAGCTGTTGCTCAAAAAAGACAGCTATTATTCTGCTATGCATTTTAAACACTCAACCCACTTTCCAGGAGTGGGTATTAAGCAAAAGACAGAACAGGGAAGTGCTTGTGATGCAATGTCACTTGCACAGCAGAGGTGGACAAGCTTCTCCCTGCCCATATCTGCTAGACCAGTTTTCTGTTGCAGTCCAACTTACAGATTCTGCAAAGTTGCACAAATCATTAAGGTGGACGCAAACATCAGAGTTGTCAGTGGTTGGTCTGAGTGTAGCAGCACCTTTTGGAAAGGTGCTACCTTCCATTAAGGTCTTCAGACCTGCAAGACCCCAAGTCTCTATTAATGCCCATTGTTTATATTCTTGGGTTGGGGTTGGGGTTTTTTTTTTTCATTTTGGTGGGGTCTTTTTGGTTTTCAGTTGTAAATGACTAAATACATCTGTACTAGTACTCACCTTAGCTACAGAAAAACTGACAGTGAGTTTGTTCATTCAACTGATGTCTCACGGATCAGTAGCAGTCAGGACTGGCAATGTTCTGTAGGGCAATGACTGTCTACTGGGATTGGAGATGGTTCCCCCGAAGATGCTGTACTTGCACATCAGGTCAGATAGTACCTGTTGATGCAGAGCCTGAAATGCAGTCCTTCTCATGTGTTGGCTTTCCCATGTGTAGTGGGCCACTCAATTTTACCAGTGTTGCTTTCCCTCTGTGAAGACCTCCCCTGAGCGAGGGGAGATGAAGCTAGGCTACTGACCGCATCCCGTAGTTGGGGAATGAGGCAAAAATCAGTGTTCAAGGACATCATCACTGTTCATCAGTATCTAAGAGGAAAGGAAGGCTTTGACGATCCTCCTTTTGTGAGGTTAAATGTAGCTTCTTGTAATACATACTTTTCATTTCCTTTGGTCATCTTGGTAGCCGTTCTTCAAACCAGCTTCACTTTGAATTCTGATGGTCAAACCAATGGGGTGCAGTTCACGTGACTGGCTGTATTGACACCATTGATGTCTGTCTGCGCTAGCTGTGTTAACTCACTGTGCTATCAAGCATCACTTCTTTCCCTGATCTTAACATAAACATCTAAAATAGGTAAATCACAACAGGAGGTTAGAGCAACTAGTTCAGAGGCAGGCATCTGCGCTAGCCGCGTCTGGAGTTAGGAGAGAGGGATCCAGCCCTGCTTGACCAGAAACTGGGTTCCAGATGAGCTGTGCTCCTGCCTTTGCACTACACCTATACTTCTGCCAGTGACAGTGCTTACCTACCTTTGCTTTGGAAATACTTCAAAAAAGCATTCCAAGATGATTTCCCTGTAGTTTCTAACAGGTACAAACTGCAGCAATTTCTAACAAAATTTTCTTTCATGGCAGAAGTTCTCCTTTCTCCACAGCAGAAATTAACTTGGTTTTCTGCTATTCTTTTGCTGTTACATTTTTGTCGGTTTCTATTATTTTGTCCTTCAATGGCATCAGAGCACTGTGGGTAGGCAGGCTGCAAATACAGGAGTAACCGCTTGGCAGTGGAGCTGTGGGAAGTGAACGAGTCAATTCTCAGCAGGAATTAAATGAGTAGTTTAAGCTACTTCAATGGTAACTCCATAAGCCTCAGCAACGCAACCTCTTGCTGCTGTCTATCTGTAACCTTAGATGACTTTGAGGACTGAACTATCTGCAATTGTCTGTCTATGCCTCGACTCATCCACACACTATTGCAGTCTTCTTTTATTGACAGTATTTCCTACTTCTGTCATCAACATATTCCAATACATCTCCCTAATTCTGTGCTCCGCAGAGATATTACTGTGTAATGCAACAATATGACTAACATTGTTCCTGTTCCTTGCCTGCCTCGTCATCTTAAAATTCATTAACCACCTTCACATCCCTCCTTAACATTGCGCTTTGCTGCAACGCCTACAAAAATTTGGAAACAGTCTGACTGTGAGTGAGCTGAGAACATTGCCTCGCATGCCAAGCGATATATTCTCTTTGTTTCCCTGGGCTCCTCCATCTGGTGGCATCCATCTGCCTCCCCACAGATTGTAGGCTCTTTGGGGCAGGACCATCTCTTTCTTCTATGAGCTGACAGTGCCCAATCCTGTTACCCCTACAGAGCTGGTGTTTTAGTTACCTTTGGTTTAGACAAAATTCCTTTTAGCTTAGCTTTAATTTTTAAGTAATGCACAGAATGATTTGCGAGGACGTCCTCTCAGATCTAATAACTGTTGAAGTCAAAAAGCCCAAGATTAGTCATGCGGTTGTGTGTAGAGGAAGATGTGCTGGTTTGTTTTCTTTCTATGGCTTGTTTTATTTATTTCCCTACAGTGACAGCACTTTGTTTACTTCTATCCTGTGCAAAGAGCCGCAGTGGAAGCCGTGGGTAGGTTCAGAATCCTGCCCATATTCCTCCACCCTGGCCACTTTAAGGATGATGAATTTTGGAAAGTACTTCCTTAGTTAAATATCTGAATTATTGTCAAAATCACGACTTCAAAATAATACATTTTGCTATTGTGATCCAGGTATAAAATGAAAATTGTGTATGCATTACGGGAAGTCCTCTTTTAAAACACTGCCCCTGCGTCAGTGTGGAAGGCCTAGAGTAAATCAAGCTTAATGACCCTCGTAGCCAGTGGAGAGCCTTGCTTTAAACCAGTTTATTGTTCAGAAATGCGACCGCACATAGGCAACGTCCTGCAGCGTTCTGCCCGCAATCTTTATCCATCAGGTAGGAGCAACAGCTATTGGGACACAACGGCTCCAACCCCTTGAGCGTGTAGTGGCTCACACGTGACTGATGCCCGTAGGCACGCGCACGTGCCGCTGCGTTGCCCGAGGTGCCTTCGCCTTCGCGCTGCCGAGAGCCTCCTGCCTGCAGGCGGGCAGCCTGCCTTCCCCTCGCAGTGGGGGGGTGCCCGTCACCCCAGCCGCCCGTGGGGCAGGATTTTCTTCTCCTTGGTCTCATGTTCTTGCTCTCGCGCTGTCGCTCTCGCGTCCTTTTCCCAGCAAAGCCAGTAATGTGACTGGGGCGGGTTCTCATAGGAAGCGACTGCAGCGGCAGGAGAATCACCTGCCTTTTCCCCGCTTCTCCCACCATTGCTTGGGGCCAATAACACATGTGCATGGAGTGTAGCAGTCCGTCAGCACACACCAGCCCCAGCCAGCACGCACCAGTTGGCGATAACAGCATCTCAAGCAGGAACCACCGACAGCAGTTTGAGCAGGTCCCAATGAGACTTGTGTACTTTCTGCAAGGGACTTTCTGGGGTGACCGCACTGCGCTGGAGGGGAGCCCTTCCTGGGGAGGCTGCTCGCCTGGGCACCCCCGTCACCTCTCTTCCCGCTGGCCACTGAGTTTCCCTTATTTCCCCTTTTTTATTTTGTCTCTCACCTCCCCTCACCTCTCCATTCCTCTGTTGTTTCTATTTTTCAGCAAAAGCAACTCCATGCATGCCGTCAGCTGCAGACCCCGCTAATGGATGTTTGTGCGTGTGAACCTCTCTGAGCATCCTTTGTGTAACAGCCCTGTGTTGGCTGCAACTCCCTGGTCTGGGTTTCCACGCAGGTGTAAGAGAAGCTGCTCTCCCCAGCTGCTGTTGCCTGTGGTTTAAGTCATGCACCCTACCAGCTTGCCTCGCTCCTCCCTCTCTCTGCTTCAGGATGGCTAAAAATTTTTTAGAAATAGGGTTTTTTAAGAAATAAGAGCAGAGAGGGAAAAAAGTATGGGTAAATGTAGACAACGGACTGCTGTATGGGTGAGAGTCAGGGCCCGCTAGCATCCAGAGTCTCGAGTGCCATAGACCATTGCTATTCCAGCTCCCACAAGGGTCTGCGATGGCAAAAACTGACCAGCAGAAGCAAGCAGTACGGGTCCCTCTTCTGAAGAGAAATTTCTGATGCTAAAGCTGAAGTATTGGTGTAGGGGGAAATGTTGACATAGCTGCACTTCCATCAGGATAAAAGCAAAAATACTGGAAAGTAGCTGGGAAAATGACCTGGAGAATGGGAATCACTGTACGGAGAACAGGCAGCAAGGAAAACTGGAAAGTTGAGCCTGATTTTAGGAGATAAGATATTTAAGGATCTGAAAGTGAATTCAGGATGATGGGAGAAGCAGCTGTCTGTGAAAGAGAAGCTAACAAAGTCTGGGGCTCACAGAGAAAGCAACAAGTCCAGGAATGATTACAGTGTAGTTTCAGCCTAAATATTTGAGGCATCTGTCTCGGAGTGGTCAACAGCACGGGCTTGCGGTGTGCTGCAAAACCTACCGAAAGAGCCGGGGCCTGAGCCCCATGCTGCCCTGCTTGCCCAGCCGCTTGCCACTGAGCTGTGGTGGGTAATGCTGACACGGGTGTCCCTGCACTGTGCTCCGGAGAGGCAGGGACGCGCTCACGGGCAGCACGAAGAGATTTTTGGGGAGTGCCAGTCAAGAAGGGGCTTCTAACGGTGTGGAAAGAAGTTGTTCTGTTGGTTGATTCCTGCTGCATTTGGGGAAGCATGTCCTTGCTGGTCCCAAAGGCACAGGATTACAGCAAAGAAACTTTAAATTTCATTATTGATTTCTCCTCTTAATGGAAGTAGAGCACGAGGTGGTGAATATTGACAGCTGGGTTCAAAGTGTCCCTCGCCTTTAATTTTGGGATGAGGAGGATGTCAGCATATCATTTGCATTCTTATCTGCTTGATGCCTGTTAGAAAACAGTGCCTCCCTCCAGCAGTGAAGGCATTAGTAGATGAATGAGGCGAGCAGTCTGCACTGCGCGTGGGATCCCCGTGTATTTGCCAGGAGAGCCCTTTGCTCTTTGTGCTTTTCCTCCGCCGTTACCCGGTCCCCTGCCCCGGAGGGGCACGTTCATCTCTGCGTCGTGGCAGTCGGGACTCAATTCTCAGAGGCTTGAACTTCAAAAGGAACAGAGGCAGCCCCTAGTTTGTTCAAAGTTCTCCTGAAACAGCCTGGCAGGGTTATTCTTTCAGAGTCCTCAGGAAAGTACTACAGATTTTGGTAACACCTGCAATTACAGAAAACGTTCTACAATTCAGTTGTGTTGGGCATGGCCAAGAAATCATTTTTAAAGACAGCTGTGGCATTCAAGGCATACTCTTTCCCTTTCCTTTTATTTTCCGCACAAAGAAACTTGGTTGGAAAGCTCTCCCTTTCTGAATACCGTGCCACAGGAATATCACTGCTGTTCTCCAAATGGAAAGAATTACACGCAAAATGACAGAAATTGTTAGTAAAGCATTTTTCGCAGCTCCTGAAACTCTGATACTGCAGTAAGTAGGTTTTTCTTTGAATGCAGGCAAGGCTGGAAATTTAAAGGAAAATCTCCACGTTCTGTGTATTTCCAGAAGAACACAGTCTCTGCAGCATTAGCCTTGTCCTGCTCTGGGCAGCGAGCCCAGGCACTCTCCTGTTTGTGCAGGAAAGTTAGCATGGGGCATACGGTGAGAAACAAGAACAAGAAAAAAGCCTTTGCCTTTTTACAGTATAGATTTTCATCCCAAATGCGCTTGGGCAGGTACGGTGACTTGTATTTACTGATACGCTTTCCATTAACTTCAGTCAGCTCCCAAATTTATGTCAATTGTTGCCCATTAATAGAGTATTTCCTATAGCTAAGGTACACAGCACTTAAGGTACAGCATGGGGTCACTGTGCAAGTTGCATATTTAAAGAAAACCAGCAACAGATTGGCAGGTTCCCAGTCTCTTGCTTTTAATATTTAGATTGACTCTATAGGACTAGTTCAACTCAAGCTACCTTTTTGTGAATGAGACATAGCTCCACTGGTGCCAGCAGGGTTCACGTGGTATAAACGTGGTGCAGCGAGAGGAAAATGAGATCTGCCTGCTGCATGCTGTGTAAGCCAGAGCCTCAGAAGAAAACAGCATCATTCCTTTATATAACGTTAATTAAGCATCTGCTGAAAAGTAAATGAGTTATGAGAATTCTTGATAAGTGATTTCGTTGTGGAATAGCTAATGTAGAATATTTCTCCAAGTAGAAACATTTCATGTTTCTGCTCTTTTACAGCAGGAATATTTCTCAGAGAGCTTTAGGCTGCTGTAGCAGAGACAAAAGGGGTGTAAATCAGGGCTGTTCTATGGCACACTTGTGATGAAAACCAGTGTGGGCTCACTGGTGCTATACTGACTTACGCCACCTGAAGATTTTTACCCTGCATGTTTAGAAGTGACTGCAACTGGAGCCAAATTCTGCCTTGCTGTCCTTATTCAAGGTTGCACGTATTGATAATGGGAAAAAGGAGCTTTCTCAGCGCAGGCTATCCATGGACACTCCTAAAAGAAATAGAAATTAATTTTGTAGGTTAGATTTTACCACCATCTCTCACATTGTGAACTATATGACCCCAGGAGCAGAACTGAATCCAAGCTCACTACACTGAAAAGAAATCACTGTTAACAGAAAATAGTAATAACAATAATAATAAGTATTAGATTAAGTATTTTTTAGAGGTAAAGCTTTAGCAGTAGAAAAAGGGGCAAGAACATGCATAATGCTGAGTGAAAGAGAACACTAGCAGAAGAGAAAGAACTTATTTTTAAATGTGCCTCCAAATAACCCTGTTATTTTAGCACCTCCTCTCAACTCGGGTCATGGCTGCATTAAGCTTCCTACCCAGTCAGGTTGCCCTAGGGGCATAAATATATGCTCTAAGTTACATAAAAGCCATCCAATCCTATTTGCATTGTCACTCTACGATACAAAATGCCATAATGACCTCCTTTTTTTATGTCCAGTGCTATCTATAAAGCAGGCTTAGGCCCTTTTGTTCTTAAGGAGGTCAGCTGTCGCTTTGCTCTCTTAATGATCTTCAGGCATTCCCAGAGAGTTTCCCAATATTGCAAGACATACCTGGCCCCTGGCGGGACAGTTGGGGCTCTGCCAACACCTAAGCGGTGCAGAGAGATCCCATGTGACAGGTTATACAACTCAGCTGGGCTTTATATACCCCTAGGACCTTAAGCATGTAAAGGGCTCCAGGGCAGAGAGCATCAGGTGAGGAAAAAATGTTTGCATGTGTTGCTTCTTGGAGCGCTGTGGCATTGTAGCAAACCATATTAGACTTAATCTTATCTTTCATTAAGAGGTCAACTTGTAAAAAATCCCTGGGATTTAATAATGTTTTGTGCGTTCTAAAATTGTAGGGGCTGAAATTCTGCGAAGACTCAGAAATGATGCTTATTCCTCTCCGGAGAATGACACCTGGGTATATAAGGTTGTTGCAGGTATGAAAATTCTGCCTTTTTTTCTGCTTTTAATTAGATCTTTGAAATACCAGTATTTCTCTTGCTCAGAGTGATCTTATTTCAAATTATTGCGTGACCAACCCAGGGGAACACTGGTTTCTGGTGGGTTAACTTGCATAACAACTCAAAGATGTCTTAATTAAGCCTCTGCTGAAAAGTAAATGAATTCTGAGAATTCTTGATAATTGGTATCATGCTGCAATACTGAATGCAGAATACTTGGAAGGAGTTTATGTTTCTGTAGTGCTTAAACAGAAACTACCTCTCCATCATTTTCTCTTGCAATGTGTTTGGGGCAATAGGAAAATGTTAATGGGAAGAAGGATGCTGGGTTCCTAAGCAACTCAAATGAGCTGTCAGTGAAACACTTCAACCAGCTTCTATGGTTATGATAAGGAAACCTCAATCAGTATTGACCTCTGGAACACTGGGGGAACAGAATATCAATCATTATATGAAGAAAAAAATAAAAGCATGCATTGAAAATGTTTTAAATCAGCTAAATAATTGAGAATAAAACAGCCCAAAAATATATATACCAAAGTAAAGCATCTTCCATATTGTACTCCATAGTTTGATATTTAGAGAGTATATATCCTTTTGCTGGAAAATCTCACAGCTCTTAGCAATGTGATCTGCATCCACAATCATAGACTGTAGTAGCTGAGAGGTGATAGTTGAGTAGTTGAGAGGCTGAGCTAAGGATACTGTGTTTCAGTGCTAGCAGTGACTTTCTTTCACGCCTCCCTGCATATCTTTTGATATCACCTTACACAGTAATTTTATTTGGAATTTCTTTTGTCTTTACTTATTCTGCTGCTGAAGCAGCCACACTGTCAGCCACATTTATCAAGGTCAGAGCACTCAGCTCTGATTATTTAAGCTCACATAAAAAACCTAGAATCTGGACGTGAAAATCAGGCTCCTTGGAATCTGTCGCTTCTGTCACTGGTTCCATGCTTTCTGTCCATGGACTGCAAGGGAAAGCATAAAAAGAATCATTATTGGAGGCCTAGTCATCATTTCATATAAGAAATGCTGCAACTAGAAAAACACGTGTTATGTTTTAACTCACAGCACCAATATGTATAGGGATTTGTGTTTTGCTCTCTAGGGACTCTATGCCACTGTTTTTCTGCTTCTTGGACAGTGTATCATATGTACTAGGCAAGCAAGAGTAACTTAATTTCTTTTCTGATTGCTATTCAGATAATCAGTAAATAATTAATTTTTTATCTTTACTTTGATTGGCATTTCCTGCGTTTTTGTTGGACTTGGCAAAGAGACTGTGTTAAAACTTGTCTGCTTGGTCTAGTCCTACCTGCGGAGCTAATAAAAGATGTTACTGATCCCTTTTAGCCTTGCTTTCCTGACCTAATAACTAACATTCAAGGGAGCATCACTGTGCTAGTAGCTAATCTGTGGGAAGGAAGAGATCTTTGTACTTCACAGAAAAAGAAAGTCCCTTCTCCTTTATGCCTAAGCCTCCACACTTGATTCAGCTCTCCCTCTCAGCCAAGTAGCCAGAGGGAACCCCATTAAAGTCACTGAAATCAATGAGTTACAGAGAAAAATCATATCAGGAACGTGTCCCTTCCTTTACAAAGTGATAAAAAGGGGGGCCTTCCAAAATGTGCAATAGTTTCTGCTGAATACTCTGCAGCAGGAAGCGCAGTCATACTGTATTAAATGCCATGCAGAAGAAAAATGTGCTTTGTAGATTCCAAAGACCCGCTTTTGTGTTGCACTCACCTGAATCAGCGTGTAACTTGCCCTGTTTCTCCCATAGACTCAAGCTGCAGGAAAAATCGTTGTCAACTCATCAGACACGCTGCTGCAACGGGCGGCATTGCTGCTGGGAATGTTTGGGATCAGTATATCCAGCTACAGCACACACCAGCTAACTCAAAAGAAGAGATTTCCCTTGACCCTTTAAGCTGCCTTGGGATGTGACCCAAGAAGTAAAGGCTTATGTCAGTAGTGCTGATGAGTGGCTTTTCTGCCTCAGTTACTGGTGTGGAGGTAATGAGACACTTTGCAGCCATGACTTCTACATGCAAAGGTAAAAAGATGGAAGAATTACAGACTTCTTCAAGAAAGAAAAAAAGAAAAATGACTAGCAGAGGCATCAGATTTCCCAATAAGACGAACTGTCTGTAAATACAACGGACTTTTTTTGTAATCCAATGTATACATAGGGAGATCTAAAGGTATAAAATACAGTTAAAATCAGAGTAGGTGTAAACAAATCGATGGGGGTGCCGTGCTTCATTAGTGTCACCTTGTTGCAGCTTTTGCATATTGACTCCTATGCGAAGACTGGTTTTGAAAAGGAAAAGTTAGAAGCAATATATTCGTCATGACAAGAGTCAGACCAAATAAAAATAATCTCTCATAGACTCTTTGTACTGTTAGATCTAGCTAGATATGTACATTTGTGTGTATTACAGAATTGGTGTACTCTAACCCCTCCTATTGAATCTTAAGCATTGTTTGATGCCTTTTGTGTAGAAATGTTTGTGTATTGTAACGCAAGCTGGTAGCCTTCTGTAACAGCAGAGATGGCCACAGGCTACACCATCCGTATGGTGTTGGGAAGGAACCATGGCACCAGACCAGATAACTTCGTAATGTCGTACAGAAACTCTCTGCTCTAGAAAGCATCAGTAAAAGTATTGGGTTGGGTTTCATTGCAGAGTTCATTATCTGATCTTATTGCTCTGCAAAGCCCACTCATCCCATAATATACATTCTGATTAAAATAAAAATAGAGATTGACTTTTTTTGCCCTCCTTTTCCCTTGTTTTCTTGTTCTTCTCACTCGATGCAATAGCTTATTCAGGAATGTTCTCTTACTATTGGTTTGCATTTTTCCAACTGTTTCTGATGTTTTATGTAAACATGGCTTTGTAGGCTCTTCTGTGCATATGTTAGCGTTCAAAATCCTTTGTTCTCGGTTACTAAATACAAATATTATTTTTGGGTTTTTTTCCGTGTTTTAAATTATTTCTTCTGTCAACAGTGTTTATATTCAACCACTAAGGGGCATCCTACACAGCTGAATATTTTTAATTCTTCAGATTGCTCACTGCAACATAACAAACCAAAAATTGAACCAGGTTGAAATTTTTACCTTTTTTTATTTTTAAATTGTTCTTGCCCCTGTTTCCCTTTCTCATCCCCTCTAAGGAATGTCTCTCCTCCCCCCAGAAAAACAGTGTTTACGAGGTCATTTTTTACAATGTACCAGGTCACAAATTACCTCCATCTTGTCTAGCCTTCTGTTTATATTTAAAATAAGAAATCATATAATGGAATGTTCCATCTTCAGCCTTCACCTACAAGAAATGAGACAAAATACTTGATCCCTTTGATAAAAGTAAGAATGATATCTCTGGAAAGCATTTAATCACATTGATTGAAGATATGCAGTGTGACCCCCACCACCGCCTTCAGTATGCCATTTTTATGGCTTTTTAATCAATGCATATGATTTGGGGCAGCTTTTCGTTAACTGATTTCCTGCCCCCATGCAACATGAATGTAAGATCATTAGCTGTTTCCAGTGCCATTACTATGCTAATATGAACTCTACTGTTAGGTAGAAGCTAAGTGTAATACAAACATAATTTTAAGAAGATATACTAGAGTAGATTAAATTATAACTTGACCATTGAGATGTTCCCCTTTTACTGTATCATGGAAATGATGCTCATGAGGAATATGTACTTTTTTCCCTAAGAATTCCTTTGAATAGTTTTAGAAGGTTTTATCTGGTACCACTGAAAATGACAGGAAGACAACACAGGCAATAAGCAAACTGAGTGTGGAGAGACTCAGTAAAGGTACGGGCCTTAGGAGCCTCAGGAACATACGGTGAAGCACCAGGAAGGTGTATTAGCAATTAATTACAAATTGGATACCTTTAAACTTGCTGTTGAGGATTTGGGCCTGGGCTGAAAATCACCAATAGGTGAAAAGTCGGGACTGCATCCAGCAGAAGATGTGGGCATCTGCAGCTGACCTGTCTGCTCCCGTGACAAGCTAAATCCAAACTTCCAGTTTTCTGAAGTACAGCTGCCACCTCACGCCGGGCACGACAGACGGCGGCGTGCCCGTCCCTTTCACTGGAAGCTCCGCTTTCAGGTGTCCCCTCGGCCGGGTGAGGCTGGGACGTGCTGAGCGCCAAGACATCGAACCCTTGCGGGGGTGTGCAGCAACATGCCCATCTTCTCATCCCCCCGTGCCTGGAAGCCCAGAGGTGGCCTGGGGGCTGCCCAGAAGGTGGCTGGAAGCTGATATCCCCAGCCGCTTTCGTCCTGCCGCCGGCTAGAGCACGCGCTCTTTGGCGGAGGAAGGAAAGGCACCCGCACAGCCACTCTCACCAAGGAGCCCGTCCGAGGTGCCCTGCTTCCCTCGGCACGTTCCCCTGAGGGACCGGCACGGTCCCAGGGGGCCCTGACTCCTGAAGGAGGCCGGCCGCGTGAACCCGTCCCAGCTCTGCATCCACTACAGCGAGGGCCCCAAACCCACAACTGGGCCGAGCTAAAGACTTTTTTCCTCCTGGTTGCCTATTAGCTGAGTTTGCCCCCCTCCCCGCGCTCCGTGTGCCACGTGCTTGGACCCTACCTGAGTTTGCCATGTTTAGAGATATCTAACTCCAGCCTCAGTACATGGCTGGGCTCCCAAAATCTGGGCAGGATACCGCTCCGTGCCGCAGTTCCCAAACCTGCTTGTGAATTTAGCCTTCAAAGCTCTGAGCATGCCAAACTTCAAGCATATGTTTATGTCCTATTGAAGTCAAACGGGGGGGGGGGTTAAGGAACATCCTTATATCCTTTGCCAGACTGAGGTATTTAATCTCTTCCTTGATCTCCCCCAAAAAGCATTTACATTTTAAACATATTTGTACTTTTGTTTATATGGCTTTTACTTCAAAAATGTTGGCAATTCATCAACAATTGAATGCTGATGAAAGTCAGGAGCCTGGTGAGCTTGGGGAGGTTAATGCTGCGTTACTTAGTTTTGCAAAGCTTTTAAGAAACACCAGCAATGGATTTCATTTGGCACATAAATTGTTATGTTTGAGGAATTACGCTCCAGGAATTACTTTTTACCTTCCCTAGCTTGTAAAAACATTTAAATAGCAGTACTGTTTAAGCTAGTAAATATTCGACCTTCTTTACAAACACAGTTTAAAAGCCATTTCATAAAATTTATCAGATTGGTTTTACCTCTAATATCAGGCAAATATTGGTTAATATCTCCTGACGCCAAACAATTTTAACTAAACTGATCTGCTCCTAACAGCAGTAACTTCTCTAGTTTGAATTATGTCTTGATACATCAAGTTAATTATTTTATTCTTTGAGAAGGAATCCCAAGACATGTTGTAGCTGTTTGGTTTGTATGCCTGAGTCCACCTCCTAAAGGCAAATGAAATAAAAGTATTAAATAATCAGAAAATCAAACACGGTTGGTATTCTCTTCAAATAGATATAGTGTAGACTGGAGAGTTGTTTGAGATAAATGGTATTGCTAGTGAATATCAGCAAGCATTCAAGCTTGATCTCTTGTGTTAAATAAAGTTGATTAAATTCACTTGAATGTTTTATGAAAAACTCTTTCACATATATATATACTCAGTTGTCTAAAGCAGAATTTCTGTCTTCTTCCATGAGGACAGACGGCCTAGGACAATGACTCAAGGTAACACTCATTTACTAGAAAGGGAAGTATAAAACAAAGGCAACATCTCTGACATCTTTTCATGCATCCTCTGGAAATTATGTTTCTGCATCAAAATACTGCTCTAGGCCATTATTTATCTCTAAAGCTGGAGGTTATAGAGTTGCAGATTGTGCATCTCCAAATATGCCATAGACCAAGAAGGCGAGCTTGAGTAGTTACCAACCAGTGGATGCTCCATCACTTACTAGGCAGTGGTAATGTCATCATGATGCTGAGCCTTTGATTTGTATATCAAACTAAGAACAGAACACAAACAAGAAAATAAATTATGTGCATGCCTTTTTATACAGCAGATGTGCTGCAGGCTGAAGAGTCTGCTTGAGTGGGCTCTCTTCTGTCCTTCGGGTACCCTGAGGTTTCATGTCGTGCAGAGCTATTATCTAGTTTATAAAGTATCCGTCACAGCCCTCGATGGAAGTACCGCATGGCTGGGGGGTTGTTCTGGCAGCGTAACCCTCATGCCACCGGTGCCTCGCTGAGAAGCCCCTCATTTTACACCATGCATTTTTGCTAGTGCCAGATGCATGGAGGTCTGGCCTCAGCTGAGGTTTTAGGTGCCGCTGTAGTGGTAATACCACCAATAAAACTGATGCTGCATGGGAGCTTCCTTCTTAAAACATTCTGTGTCTGCATTGTCTTTTCAATTGCAAGTTGTATACTGGGTTTATCAGTGGCAGAGCTGTGTGTTAGTGGCAATTCACCTCCCTGGCTTCACTTGAACATGGCCACAGGGATTTAAGTGAGGAGTGGTTTTACCTGTGCAGTGCAATGGCACTTCCCTATGAATATATTAGTGATAAAACAAAAAAAAAAAAAAAAATTAATGCTTGTCATATCTTTTCCTACCTTGAATAAAATGCCTTTTCCCCTCTTAGTTATGATAGTCAGTGACAACAAAACATAACCCCCTAAATCAGTCTTGTCTTTCATATGACTTTCTTGTTACTCTTCTACAACTGTCACAATTTAATAAGGTAGCTGAAAGGTAGTTTAATCAAACAGTAGATTAATACGGTTCCTGGGGCTATGTTCACTTCAGTTTTTAACTAAGCGTGTAATCATGAGCTACGGTGTGTCGCTGACTTTTAATCAGAGTGCCCCTGTTTCTGTAGTGAGTGTGTTTGTAGGCATAAAAGCAGCCCAAAAGGGCCCAGAAAGAGATGTTTCTTCACCTCCTTAGCAACATTTTTGCAAGTGACCTTTTTTAAGAGTGCGAAATGCTTTAAAACCAATAATCCACACTTTTTCAATAGCTTTTAGGAGCTTCATGTAACCCACAGCACCCCATGGACAAAGTCCATCCTGCAAAGGAGACATTGGAGGCAGGGTGATCAAAGCAGTGTCTGATGCCAAGTGGAGTGAGGCCTTGAATTAACTCTCAGTGGTGCTTCCGTCCATTTCCATTCAGAAACGACGGGTGAGATTCAGCTCGGCTGACACGAGCAATGGAAAGGTTGGCCAGTGCCCTTAGCTCCCTCTGCAGACAGCAGAGATGGGTCCTGAAGGTGCCTTAAGATGAGCTGAAGGAATGTGGATGGTTTCCTCACATGTGAAAGCACTTCATGTTTGGGGTTTCTTTTATTTTTCTGTAATTTTCCTCACTGGGGGAAGAGGCTGTATCTTGTTCCTGTTATTTAAACCAGTGTAAGGAAGAAATACCAAGGCAGAGTGACCCTGCTGCTGATAAAGGTTTTTAATGTTGGGGAAAAAAAAAAAAAAGAAAAAAAGGCAAATAAGAAATCGGTTTGTCCTTCACTCTGTGTTCTTCAGTAATGAATTACAGGAGCTTGAAACTCTCAGCCCAACAGGGCTGGTGGCACATAAAGCCAAAATGCGTGAAAGCTTGAACAGAATCATCACTGCTGGGGAATAACTCAAACACCGTGTGCCTTCCCTGTCATAGCTGAGCCATATTTCCTTTTAAAAAGCAAGCTTTGCCCTAAGGGAAAAGAAAGCGCATAGGACTGTGCTCTGCTCCCCCAGGTGCTCTTCACCTGCACCGTGGTAGATCCTCGCTGTAGGCGAGGAGAGGAAGGGTGGAGGAATGGCACCAAACCTTTGCTTCGCCTTTGCTCTGATGGCACAAGAGCCGCTCGGCTGCTGCTGTGGGCCAATGCACCCAGAGTATCGCTGAGCCTTGGGTGAGGCTTCACATCTCTGCCCCGACTGCTAACTCCTGCTCCCAGAGCTGCTTTCTGCCTCCTCTGAACCACGTGGGGCTGTGACCGACCCTCTACCTGTGTCTGTCTGTCTGCGCACGTAAGGGAGAGAGGGCGAGAGCAGCCTCTGGCCCTCAGGCTGCAGGAGGTGGTGAATCCCAAAGAGGCGTGAGGAGGGATGCCACAGCAGCATCAATGATTTGTGCAAATCTCTGGCTCTTCCCTGAGTAACTTGCAATCTCCTGCTGGGTCTTAGCTTTCATCTCCAGCACAGCTCTGGCAAGAGCTCTTTCATCAGGTAACTTGAAGTCCCCTTTTCGCTCACTTGCCAGTTACAGCCTGTTCATTAGCCCTGGAGCTCACCTAAGGGATTATTTGTAATGTTTCATCCCCAACTGAATTTGACTGTTAATTTGATAGCATAGTATCAAGAGGAGAAACTAAGGAAACACTGGGAGTGTTTGCCATGAAAAGATACCTGCAATGTTTTGTGCCACTTTGCTCCTTATTGTCAATTTTTCAATAACTCTGCTCTTGTATGTGTGTCCCTGCATCTCCCTGCCTTTCCCTTGCCAAGCAGAAAGGCCCCAAGGCCTCAGCTGACCCCATCTTGCAGAACAGCATGCGATGGGAGGAGAGGCATCACTCAGCAAAGAACAAGAGAAGCAGAACAAGCATCCCTCCCACAGGGTGAGAGGAGCTGTAAATCTCAACTCCCAGCCATGCAGTGAGCCCGGGATCACGCTGAGCCCAGGGTGGTGTCGGGGTTTAACCCCAGCTGGCGATGAAGCCCCACGCAGCAGCTCATTCACTCCTCCCCTCCCCAGCGGGGTGGGGGAGAGAATCAGAAGAGTAAAAGTGAGAAAACTTGTGGGTTGAGATGAAGACAGTTAAATAGGTAAAGCAAAAGCCAAAACAAAATCAGGAATTCATTCACCGCTTCCCATGGGCAGGCAGGTGTTCAGCCATCTCCAGGAAAGCAGGGCTCCATCACACATAACAGTGACTTGGGAAGACAAAACGCTATCACTCCGAACGTCCCCTCCTTCCTTCTCCTTCCCCCCGCTTTACATGCTGAGCATGACGTCCTATGGTCTGGAATATCCCTTGGGTCAGTTGGGGTCAGCTGTCCCGGCTGTGTCCCCTCCCAACTCCTTGTGCCCCCCCAGCCTCCTCGCTGGTGGGGTGGGCTGAGAAGCAGAAAAGCCCTTGGCTCTGTGTGAGCGCTGCTCAGCAATAATGGAAACATCCCTGTGTTATCAACACTGTTTTCAGCACAAATCCAGAACATAGCCCCATACCAGCTACTATGAAGAAAATTACCTCTATCCCAGCCAAAACCAGCACATTCTCTTCTCCACCCCTTACTCCATACCATTTATGTCATGCTCAGCTCCCACACTATGCAGTACCACCACATTAACCACCCCCCCCCCCCATCCTTGATATAATACACAGATATCATTGTCTTAGTCTATGGACCCCCCCTGCAAAATGTCCATAAAACACCCATCAAACATCCACAAATGTCAATCGAGTTCATTTAGCCCATGACTTTGGGGTCCATCTCTTATGGTGGTCCCTCAGGGCAGCAGAGGTGGGGTGTTGCGTGGAGTTACTGGGCACCAAAGCCAGCTCAGGTCAGGTCACTGCTGCACTTGCACTGCTCCTTGTAAGGCTTGTCCTCCACTAGTTCGGGTGGTTCCTGCTATAGTAATTCCTATAACATGCAACTCAAAGCACAGGTTACAACAACTTAAAGGTATTTCCATTACAGTCTCCACCCCTGGTCCCTTTGGGCCAGGTTATAGGGTCTAACATTGCAATGAACTCCTCCCCTTGCCCCTGCTCAGGCTTGGACTTACCCACAGACTGCAGTCCCTTAGGGTTGTACCTGCTCCGAGTGGAGCCTTATCGATGAGCCCCGGTCTCCCCAGGGGCATACCTGCTGCGGCAGAGACTCATCCACAGCCAGTCGCTTTGAGGTGTGCCTGGTCCTGGACTTAGTATAAACACCACTCAGCAACAACTAAAACATCAGTGTGTTATCAACATTCTTCTCACCCTAAATCCAAAACACAGCACTATACCAGCTACTAGGAAGAAAATTCCAGCCAAAACCATCACAGGCGGCTTTAATGAGCTAATGCTCCTGCAACCATTTAGCAAAGCTGGGGACTCACTCAAGCTCAGGGTAGTCATAGCTGTGGTTTAGCTATGCAACTGTCTCAATACAAGTTTGTGCCAAAGTGACAGGAGGATGAATGGAAATCAACCAGTTTATACTGGGTCACTAACGGGTTTTTTGTTTTCTTTTTTAAACCATACAGTCTGAATTCCACGTCATAATTGCTCTCCCACAGTAAAGCAAAATTAGTTCCTCGCTGAGCAGCACATTAAAAAGCCCAGCATTTGCTCAAGGATATCAACACTGGAGTAGGATGCAACACTTTTATCTCACTAAACCTTAGCCACTGCACCTTAAATATTCAGCCTGAGCTATTTCCGTAGGTTCTCTCCATAGTCAGTGCAAAAAAATGAGTACCTCCAGAGAGCAATTCATCCCCTTCAGGAGGTGTCTAGATGAGGTGGGCCAGCTCCCCCTCTGAATGTGTGCCTCACTTCTAGAAAGCTCAAGGTAGCAGAGACAAATCAGTTCTATCTCTACAAAAACGTCCTATTCCAATAATAGCAATTTCCCATTGAGGACAGACATTGAGATAATCAGTTAGCGAATTCTGAGGCACAATTGCCAGGCTCTGGGCAGCTTTCAGAGGGAGCCGCTGAGCTCCAGGATGCTGTCTCTGGCTCCGAGAAAGCAGAGTCTGGGCACCGACCTGCACAGGCAGCCCTGCTGCGGCTCACGTCCCGTATGGAGGCACTTGGAAACCTCAGAGAGCTGAAGCAGCACTGAGTACAAGCTTGCTTGCACCGGAGAGGTGAATGCAGCAGTGTGTATCATGGTAGCAGGGCTAATGAGCATTAAGAAAGGCTGCAATGAAGGTGCACAGGTCCAGGCATCCACAGGGAAAGCAAAAGCCCACAAAGGACATTTCCTATTTCCTCTGGAGCTGAAGCCCTTGCGACCATGTGTCCTCCGTCATTGCGCTACAATGGGAGCCGCTAGACGGGTGGTTGGCATGCGTCTACTGACCATCCTCCCTGGAAGCGGCAGGATGCTCTCTACAGAAGGAACCGCTTTCAGGCATCCAGAAAACCGCAACAGCACTGAAGGATCCACCACGAAGCACATTCACAACCTCACCAGCTCCTGCCCTCCATCTGCCCACCGTGGGAACAGTGACCCCCGGTCCGGTCACTCTCCTCCCTTCCTGTACCACCTCTCTTGGTGGGCCTTCCAGGGAAACGACCCTCATCAGCAACGAGGTCAGGAGAGCCAGCTCGCCTCCTGCCTTCCCTGAAGCAGAGGCATGGCCATTGCCTGCAGGCTGGAGGCTGGAGGTGGACTGAGGGGCAGGGTGAAGTCCAGTGGCCACCAGAGCCTTCTGCTGGCCCCAGGGCATGAGGCATGACCAAAGCAGGAGGTGCCCATATGCTGCAGCAGCCCCACGGAGGCCACTTAATTGATTCATTGCAATTGGCATACAAATACAATTTAACAAGTTGCCCAATCTTTTATGTAAGCTATGAGGGAACAGCAGAAACTTAATCATTTCTGGGTGAGAAATATAACCTGCAAACAAAAAACTAAAAGAAGAGGAAAGTGCAGCTCAAAACTCTGCAGCTCTGTGTTAAAATATGCTTCAAATACTGCCTTGAGTATTATTTAGTTCATCATTATTTTGCCATCTGAGCAACTTGTATATAAAGACCCAGATTCGACTGACATAACATATCTGAGGTATTTAAACTAGGAATGCAATTACTTCCCACTGTCACTGGAGAGAAATAAATATTCTCAGTTCTTGGGTGAGCCAGTCCACCCTGCAGAGGCACCTATTTCTTTTCACTGATTATGGAGGGAGCCCACTGTGTCTGTGCTTCTAACTTAGGCATCTCATTTAGGTTCCCATAGTTAGCTAGGATGAATCCAAGCCAAAATCAATCCACTTAAGCGTCAAATCTCCCATCACCAAAGGCCAAGCTGAACTTGCTGTTACAGCAAACAAAAACCACAGCTCTTGACACTTGGTTTTCCCAAGCACCAAAGCCACAGTCATGAACGGCATCACAGAACAATGCGTGTTGAAAAGGAGTGTGAGGCAGCACAGCAAATGATCTTTCATGCGTCAGCACTAAACTCCCGCCAGCCCTGGGCCATCTCATGTTGCTCATAAGCTTCACTGTCATCCTCGAGATTTGATTAAAAAGTGAGTTGTGTTCTGCCTCAATTTTCATGGTTCCTTTAAAACTGGACTTCATGTACTCATTGTAGTCTCCCAGCCCTTTAAATGAAATACTCTTTTGTCAATATCTATACTATAGTATTCTTTCTGTTAACACAATGTTTGGCATAAAATGTTACTCGTTATTATATTCTTTAATCCCAGGGACTGCTGAGAAGTTTTCAATAAATAATAATTTTCATTTATTTTCAACACAGGCATCTATAAGTAATTGCATAATATCACTGAGGGTGAATTATCTGCAGGTCCGTGCTGCACTGTAAATAAAGTGCTGTGTGTGCTTTGTGCTATGTGAGCTGAGGTGGTGCCAAGAGCTTGAAATCATCTACCGAGAGAGAGCGAGAAAAAGAGAGGATATATGGAGAACACAGCTCAAGTTTTACATTTCGGTCTGATTAGGGACCCCAGTAGTTGTTTCCGTTCCTCCCCTGCATCAGGCAGGTAATAATATTTCCTTTTTCTCACACTTCGGCTCTGCCAGTGGCAGCGGGAGGGGAGCCGGTGGCCGCCCTCCCTGTGCAGGCAGCGTGAGCTGTGGGTGCCAGTTCCCCCAGGCAGAGACCTGCTCTGCACTGGCGCACCAGTTTGGGCTGCATGGGTTACCCTGGTTGACCGCAGCCCCCCCTGTCGCCTGGTACCATGAGGCGCTTGCGCTGAAGAGCCTTGGTCATTGCGTGGAAGAATATGAGCTGCTGCCATAGGTAAGGACACAACAGTAAAAAAACTGGCCTGTGGCTTAAAAAAAAAAAAATCTCTTGAATAGAAATGATGGCCTTCTGGGTGCTTAAGATCCTCTCCTCCTGAGAAAAAAATCAAAACCTGCCAAGATCTGAAGTCATCTGGCTCCATATCTATCTGCAACTGACTCAGCGGTCTTCCCTTCCTCCAGCTGCCTAAGTAGCGTGTTAAGTGTCCTAAAGCCAGGGATGGTATCAGTCCTTGATGAACAAACATCTACTACTCCTATTGCAGATGCTCTGAGAGGCCCCCAGGGTGTCCCTGCTGCGCTACACACGTACCAACACTAAACAATTTCCTGCCCCAATTTGCTTTGCATGCAAATGAGCAAGATGTAAAGTTTGACCAGGTCACTAGAGTGACCTGTTAGTGTTTCTGCAAAGTCAAAGGTCAGCAATGGAATTTTTTTCCTGCCTTTTTTACCAGTAGCTCCTAATAGAAGGAGTAGGAAAAACATCAATATACTCGCATGGTGAGAGCAAGGAAACAACTGAATCACTCAGACCATCAACCTCGCTGAAACTGTCTGTGCTGTATTAGATAATGTTGAAAGGGAGTTATGCTAATGCCTCAGGTGCTTTGTACGTACCAAGTCTGAAACAGTGATATCTAATAGTTGTGATATCTAATTAATAGAATCAGTATATGGTTATTTTAAGTAATATTTTAGTATCAGAATCCATTTGCTTCCATTACCTGAGAGGTGCTGCAGCCAGAGAGCAGGCATTCACCTAATAACTATGTTATTATCAGGTGGACCTGAGGAAATCCACTTTGGAATACTTTGGGATCTGGCTGAAGGAGTCTCAGAGCCATTAGTGGTTACAGCTGAGGTTCATGAAGGATGGGGGAGGTCCCAGAAGACTGAAAAAGGGTAAATATCTTTCAGATGGAAAAGCCTAGGATCAGCTTGCCACTCAACGGTGCTCAACGAACACTCAACAGTACTCGACAAATAATCAGAGCTATCTGCAAAGCCACAGAAAAATAAAGAGGATAAAAAGCAGCTAACGTGTTTACCAGGAATAAATCATGTGCAACCAACCCAGTTTCCTTCTTAGACAACATTACAAGCAAGTGAGCAAGCATCGTAACGCATGACTTCAGTAAGATGATCGCAAACGACATTCTCATACGCAAGCTGGGGGAAAGCACTCTTAAATGAACTACTGTAATGAGATTACAGGTCTTGTCCGAAAACCTACAAAGAATGAACAGTATTCTTTGAGTGTCTGGAAAAAAAGGTACAGAATGGGCTGCTGCACACTGCTGTGAACAGGGGCTGCCTGATATTTTTACTAATGACTCATGTTATGAGAGTGGGTATGCATAAAACATCAACCTCAGAAGGTCTGCAGGCACCAAAAGACAGGAGCAGAATTCACAATGATCTAAAATCTGCAAAGCGCTTGCAGATCGGCAGTGGGATTCAAGAAGGGCAAGCACAAAAAGCTTGATGCTTTGGCAAAAGCATCAGCTGTGCGAACACAGGGTGAGGAGCCACACAAGATCGATGGAGTGAATCACAGCACCAGGCAGCAGCGTCAAATTCTTGCGGGGGTGGGAACGAATCTCGTGGGGAGGTCAAGAGTGGGGGTGCAGGCTGGAAGGCATGTGGAGGGGTCCTCCTGCTTTGCCCGGTGCTGGTGAAGGCCCAGTAAGACCGCTGCGTCTCATTTTGGGCACCACCCTTCAAGGAAGATGTGGACCAGTTAAAGAGAGCTCAGAGGAAGGCGACAAAAATAAGAAGTGCAGAAAACGCGACCTGCACAGAAAGACTGAACAACCTGGTAGCCTGGAGAGGGGAAGGCTGATAAATGCCACAGACCCGACCATCTCCCCACCAGCCCTGACTGTGGACACCGTGCCCTCAGCCTGCACCCCTGCTGACTCACAGAAAGCAAATGGGTTTTTTTCACTGGCCTACCATACGCTCTGTGTTACAGAACTCTTGCAAAGCTAAGGCCGCCCTGCTTGGCGGTGCTTTAGTGGATACATAATACACACCACTGTGCCGCAAACTTAATGCTGGGTAAAGCTGGTTCGGACAGGAGGCTCAGGGGTGGTCGGTTATCCTGGAACCAGCCAACATGCCGACCAACACTTGATACTGCAGAATCACCAGAGGGAAGGTGCCACCTAACATGCAAGCAGGGATGAGCCATCCCAGACCTTTTCCGTCCGGCAGGTTGGTATCCAGGGACATCAATGTGCATGGCTGCATTGCCAAGGGCAGTGCTGGAAATGGGTGTTTTGTTTTCAGTTTTATTTAGTAAAAGAAGTTCCAGCAAAGTCGATCTCTTGCTGTTCTGGCCATTCTGCCAGAAAGGGTCCATAATATTGGGAAGGGGAAAAAAAAAAAAAAAAAGCTTGGCTTAGATTTGTAAAGGCACTGAATCCAAAATCATGACTTCCTACTTCAGGTGCCTTTCTTTAGGTACCTTCAAAGCTTGACCTCACCAAAATGAGCTGTACTATGCCAGGAGGGTGCCAGGGCTCCCCGTGGGGGGCAAGAGGAAAGAAGAGAGACTGCAGAGCAGTCTGCAGGATGCTAGCCCCTGCTGGGGCAGCTACTCCAAAACATCTGAGCCTCCATCAGTGCTTGGACACTCCTGGTCACTCGGGACCCACCAGCCAGTGGAAACCTCTTACCAGCGCACATATCCACGGGCAGCTGGTCCCGCTGGACACGCAGCTGGAGGGGAGCAGATGGTGCCACTCGCTCCTCCCCAAGAGCCCAGCAGTCAAAGCACCCATCTCAGGATGCCAAAGGCTGGAGGTGGCACCAGGCTTATTGCCAGGATCGCTGCGTCCCTGGCCCTGGCCACCTCCGAGCCCCACGAGGTGGCCCCAGCAGCAGGCCTGGGGAGGAGGCAGGTCCCCGCTGCGGGAGAGCTGAGCACGGGGACACCGAAGGAGCAGGAGCAGGAGCATGGCTGTAGGCGAACAGGTAGAGTGGGAAAGGAGGCCAAAAACTTGAAACCACAGATCTCCTAGTGCCTGCCCTGCTCTTCCCATAGCTCCCCAAACAAATGTAATTAAACACTGAGAACAGACTGGTTGAACTTCAGCATAAGTAATCTATTAAATTTCATTAATTCTCCTTTCCATTATAAATGCTGAGACAGAGGCGTGATCTTGTCTGAGCTCTGCAGAAGATTGTTCGCAAGTGGTAAACAACCATAATTATCTCCAGTGCAATATGCAATTGAATACCCAAATGGGTCACACACAGCAAGACTGCTCAGTTTGGCAAGTCTGCCATCGCACACATAGGTGGATAGAGGCAACTGTCTCATGTCTACACTTGCCTCCCCCTTCCCCAACGATGTGGGTCATTGGACTCACTGCAAGCCTTCAGCGTTGGACATCTGGTCTCACCAGTCACAGCTGGACATCCACAGGGCAAGCCCTCTCCCGAGGCACTTCAGGTAGATCTCCTCTGTATGAGCCCTGCCTTTGCCCTGTTGACCAGAAGGTGAGGTTGGTGTCCAGCTTCGGTGCAGGAGCCCAGTTTCAGGTACGTAGGATATAGGCAAAAATATTTAATGGACATACTCAACACACTGACAGGGAGCAGGAAAGCTGTCTGTGATTTGTAACGTAACCATTGTGCTATGAAATGTTATAAACTGCACCCAGATGTCCTTTTTTAGGTAACAGCATAATAATTTTATGCAAATATCTGCTCTTTTCAGTACTGCTTTTCTTCCTATCCTGGAGTTTTCACTCTTTCCACATGTCCATCTTATGCCCAGCTCTAGCATTTGATTTTAAATACATGTGATTTCTTTTGTTATTCTCATTGTCACACATGGTCCAATTTACTAGCCTGATTGGTTTTTTTAGCAACTATTCAATATCATGTAACCCAAATAATAGTTTATATGCCTACGGTAAAGTAAAGTTAATGTGATAGCAGAAATCTCTAGTTTATTTTTAGGAACGGAGCTTTTATTTCATATGCTATTGATCATTGAGACACAAAATGTTATTGCAGATTTCCTCTGAACTGTTCCTATAGCGCTAGCGTGGGAGAAGTATGAAGATCAAAAGAGCAGAGAAATAATATTTATTTCAGAAATTTAGATGCAAGTAGAACTGGTCAAAAAAAAAGAGGATAAAATATTTAGTGAAAACTTCCATCTCTCTGTTAACCTCCTGTTGAAATCTAGCTCTTTTGACCAGCTCTAGGACAACTCAAAACACTTGAGCAAACACCACCAAAACTATTTTTGACAGTGTTCTGAATATACTGGCCACTTTTTGCAGTTAGACAGGAAGAAGGGTTTAAATTTAAACATTCGCTGTCAAAACTGGCATCGTTTTATCGTAGTTGCAAAAGCCAGTCAACGCCCTTGCCCTGGTGAAGGTGATTACCTCCGTGCAAGCCCTCACCAAAATGTCAAATCAGTATAAATGAGCTCTCTCAGCAAGCGTGGCCGTCCCACAGCCGGCAGCACACAGGGAAAGAAAGCAGGTCTGGAGCTCAGTGTGCCCTCAGGATCTGTTTTGATTCACTGTACATCATTTTTCCATGTTGCCTACTGAGGCTCTTCTATAAAAATGATGTGCATTTTTCATTTTAAGTAATCTCTGGTGCCTTGTAGCCTTGCTCTTTGAAATAACCAAATCTGAATATCCATCACTGAAAGGTATTTGAAGGCAGATTTCCAGACAAGATCCTTAAGCCATCCCTGTAACACGCACGTGTTCACAAATCCACCTGTGCAAATTTCTGCATTTACAATTCTTTTTTCACGCATAATTATTTTTGCCAAATCAGGAAACTTTCACAAGGCAGCAAAAAGTAAGGATTCAGTCAACCACTTGCATCTTTGCTTAAAAGATAAAGAAAGAATCGGAAGAGAAGAGAGGCTTGAAAATGAGAATAAATAAACTCCTAGCCCCAGCTGCTTATTATATTAAGTGCCAGGAAACTTGTAATGTTAGCAAATATAACTTTTCCTCCTTTCTACGAGCGATGAGGTATTTTCTTCTTTGGGAGTCTGTCTGGGTGCAACTGCCATTTACCAGCTGAGCATACAACGAGGTTGAGCCATTTAGACAAATGAATCATCTTCCTCATCCCTGCCAAAAAACTGCCTCAGCCGTGGAACACCTTATGGGGAATAAGGTAATCTCTGTCACTTTGAAACAACTCTAAATATCTTTGAAGAAGGCAGAGCTTATAAACTTGATGCAAAAGCTCCTGGGCGAGGCTCTTTCTGGTGTGCTGTGGTCTCCCGCTCTGATTTCACGTGTAATACATCCTTTTGCCTGCTAATGCGCTTGCGGAGAGCATGTGGTGAAATACGCAGAGTTATTACCGCCATAGGAAATGCTGGGGGCCAAATGCAAGGGCTAGGCTTTTTGTAGTGGTCCTGTATGCTCCTTTTGCAATATATAGAAACAGAAATTACATCAAGGATAGAGGTGTGGTGAGCAGCTTTCTAAATCCCATCCGTATGCAAGTGCCATAGAGCAAAACCTACTCCACACAATGGGCATGAGAGGGGATTTCTGGGGTGGATTTGCACTTGAAGTACTACTGTGTACAAAGAGTGGGGGGTTGTTGGCTTTTCCTTCGCTCTAGGCCCTCATCCCAGTCATTCCCTTGTGGAAGCACAAGGCTCATGAAATTCCTCTGTGTTGAAACAACGCACAAACTAGGAAAAGATGAGTTGGGATAATGTACAGTCTCAGGTCCTGCAGTGGGGCACCGTCTCTCCCTTCAAGTTTTTCCCAAGAGAAAGCATTCAAAACAATTGCTCCTGTTGTCAGAAATACCCTATACACCATCCATAGGAGTGATGGTCCCCGGTAAGACTCACTGGCACCTGTGTGTGCCAAACTTGTGCTATCAAAACACCAGGTGAGAGATGTTATTTGCCATGTTATGGCTGGGACTGCCTGCAAATGCCACACATACCCTCCCTGTGTGCCCTGGGTGCCGCGGCCCCACCACGGGGTCGGCCGCGCACCCACCTGTGCCACTCCTGCCGCCACAAAAGTGTTTTCATTTCATAGACATCCTACAAAATCGTTGGGAGGTTTCGGTGTATGTTCAGGGAGAAGAGTCGGCATCACACCCACCAGCACTGCACAGCTGTAGCGACAACACCCCTTCACTGAGATGGTCCCAGAGCCAAGTTCCCCTCTATATAATAAACATATCGTTACGAGGTCAAACCTACTGGCAAAATACAGATGGGTGGTTATTATCGGAAGGATTCAAGATAACAAAACTTAAGCCCATTAACAAGTTTTTCTATAGACTTAGTGGCATACTAAGTCTATGACTATATATACATAAATAACACATTAAGAAGGGCTTTTTTACAATTAGTGGTATACCCCAGGGGACAGGGCAGGGGAATACTCTGTAATTAATCTATAAGCAGATGACAACTTGCTCTTTAGTAGCATTTTGTCAGGGAGAAACACTACAGTGAAGTGTGACTCCATGAGACATCATGATATTGAGGGGACTGTTAAAAAATAAAATCCCTTTGAAAGAAGAGCTGACTGACATCACAGAATATAAAGCGGGAGGCAGTTCAGCTTGTGGGACAAATGCTACAAGGCATCTCAATACACCCCAATCCTAAATAGCTCCAGCATTGCTCCATCACTTTGGAAAAATACAAATTTTTCTCAAGTTCATTCAGTCCCACTGAATTTGGTAGCACCCTGCAGTGTTACCAGAGGGAACGATTTGACAAGGCAGTCCTCCAGCTACAAAACTGTTTTAATTTTTTTCCTCACTTGCACCTCATTTATAGCCCATGCTGCATGCTCAGTCTTGACTTTGCAAGTTTCTGGTACTCTCTGACTTAATTTGTTGGTAATATGCCTTCTGACTAGTAGGTCCTGTGGATGTATGTAAATATGCTAAGAGACAGCAAGTGCTCACCGGCCATAATGCATTGACCCACCGCGATAACACCCCATGGACAGCAGAGAAGGTCTGCTGACCATGATAGTCCTGGTGTTGACTTCACTGGGTTTGGGTTAGGATCTAAATTCACGCAAATCTGCCATCAAATGAACATCACAAACCCCATAATTTTGTGTTTAACTCTTGCATTCTCCAGACTGATTTATTCTTACGTTGTAGAGTTGTTTCTGAACATCAAGAAAGGAAAAATTAGATATATTATTTAGCAATTAATATTTTACACGCTATTATTGCTTTACCCTTGTAAGAGTATGAACTTGCAAAATATTTTTGAGAAAATAAAAAAAAAGACTCCTGCCAATTTAAATGAAGAAACTGGAAGTTCTGTCATAAAATTCAGCTGAAAGCAGGTCTGTGGAAAAGCACAGAAGAAAACACACACACACACATGCACAAAATTTTGAAAAAAAGACGACTGGTGTGATTAGATGAGTGTTGGTGTGGTTGGAGACTGGGAAATCAATCACTGCTCTTGGCCGTCTCTACACATTTCTTCTCATGCCCAGTTGCCCAAAGCTATTTCTCAAAATTCCCGTCTGAAGTCTCGGCCACCACTACACTGTCCTTCACGTAATAACTATTACTCTCTTTTTTCCTAGAGAATTCTGAATATTTTGTTCCTGTAAGAAGTGAATGAAATGGTAGATATTATCTTGAAAATATGAAACAGCACATTCTGCCCAAGAAATACTTTCCGAGTACTTCAGATAATCAGCTCTTCAGACCTTTATACCGAGGCAGCTTCACGGCTCTGAAGAGTGCCGTGTGTTGTCTTTATCCCAGGACATAGATCTCACCACTCCCAGGGAAATCTCCTACCAGCCACTGCTCTCAGGGAAGGAGCCATCTTCAGAAATCTTTACTCAATATTTAATTTTTGTCTGAGCTATTTCCTGGGAATTAAACACAATCCATAGGAAGAAAATAATAAGCACCCAGGCAAATGTGTCAGGGCAGTGATGTCCTGTAGTGGTGGGGTAACATTAAAAGAGCTGCTACACAGCCACTAAAATATTTAGCTTGAAAATGCTATCAGTGGAAAAACAGGATTAAAATGAAAAGAAGCAAGAGCTGGACACCACAGTGTTATTTCTCGTTTAGAAATTTGATAAGAAGGCACGTTAAGGCACCTCTGCTCTCCTCGTGCCTCCTCTTCAGGAGCCACTCTGCACTCTTTCCAGTCGGTAACAAAACTATCCATCACTGCAAAGGCACAAGCCAAAACTGACAGACCCACTCACGTATTTCAGCTAAGGTTTTTATGTATACATATATCATTATGCATCATAATACATATTATAGCATGTACATATGATACATATAGTGTGCATTATTAGGTATATTATAATGTATAAATATAAAATATAGTAATACAAACCTATTATATTACATATATATCATATAAACATTATTATCTATGTTACATATCTTACATAAACATACATATTACCTATATAGTGAATGTTATCTAATACAGCATATCTGTATGTATCATTACGTATCTATTATTCTATGAGTGTATTATTTACGTAACACAACGGACAGATACAGGCATCCATTGTCATACGCTTTATATAATAAACATGTAACATTTTATACGCGTATTCGTTCTGTATGACTGAATATGTTTCATATTGTTAATCAGCGTATTTCTATAATTTGTAAACGCCTAATTATTTAACTGCATTCTCTATGACTACCGCCACCACCGTGTACCTGCGCGTTCCGGCTGAGGCGCGCCCCGCGGCCTTTCCTCTCGCCCCGTCCCGTCCTCCGCCCAGCCCTCCTCGGCTCACCCCTCCGGCAGAGCAGCCCCTGGCCCGGGCTGCTGCTGCGCTGCGGCGGGAGACGGTCGCCCGGCCGGGACGGAGACCCAGGCCCCGGCAGTCTGTCGCGACATGGCGGCGGGAGCCGCCTCCCCGCCGGCCCGCGCGCCGGGGACGAGGGAGGCCTCCTCAGCCGGCTGGGCCCAGGGCCTGGCTAGAGGCCTGTCGCCACAGTCTCTGCTCTGTGATGGACAGAGCCAGAGGCAAATTTTGAGGCAAAAGGCACCCTTCCCTCTTTTTATGTATGTTTGTGTAATTAAAAAAAAAATACCCCGTCAGTGATTTGCCACAGGTCTTGCCAAAGCGTTCCGCTTCAACGCCGTGGCCTTCGAGCTCCCATCCTCATGCTGGAGGAATCAGGATCGCCTACCTTTAAAGCTTTGGAAATAGTCTTTCACTAGTGATACTCGTTATGTCTCATACTATTCACCTCAGGTTAACCTTTGGACATCTAATACCTACTACAAAAAATAGCAACGCAGTTGGTGTAAGTCAATGTAGTGAAACCAGTCAGGATTTTTTTCTTCTGACCAACGTTAAATAAAAATCCTTTCAAGTGTAACTTCCTCATCCGTTACTTCACCTCATTGCGCTTCTGTATAGCTTCTTATAAATGTAGTATATAATTACAGAGCTTATAGCTTCTTATAGCACCCATTCCTTCACCTTATAGTGCTGCTTCTTCACCTGATAGCACTTCTGTAAAAAGCAGCTGAAGAGCACATAGCAACTTGCAACTTAATTTTACTCAGGACTTCATGAATATTACGTCCTTTCTCAGGGCACTCCAAGGAAGGAGCCAGAAAAGTTAAATGACAGCCAGCCCAAGCTCTCCAAGGTCATGGGTTTTTGGATCCCCTTCCTGCGCACCATCCATGTGCTATTTATCCAGAACCTCAGGACATCAACAATAGCTCCTGGAAGATGTATACACATGCACACACATCCCTATTTGAACATACAATATTATTTTTTTATATATATATATAACAACTCAAAATGGAAGCCCATTTTCTTGCTAACACTGTCATCAGAAATGCAAGCAAACTGCCATGGGATGGTGGTTTGGAACTACCAATAAAAACAGAAAACCAAACCCCTCCCAAAATGCAGTGAACCCCCCCGACATCCTGATGTGCTAAAGCTGCAGCTCTTTCCTGTTTAAAGTACTCGTGAGACACAGCAAAGGCATTTTAGGGGCTGGCGTGGCAGAAACCGGAGCACCCTCGGCATGAGCCCACAACGCCAAGGCACGGGCAGGGCAGGCGCAGGTGGAGGGAGTCTGTGAGCTGCTGCTTTCTGAAAAGAAATGGGAAGAAACACCAGCACACGGAGCCTAGAGAAACCAAAGTCAAAACAGGAACTAGACTATGACTTGAGACGAGGAACCAAAAGCAGCTTTTCAGGCACACCCTGGCAGGGAAGGAAGCTGGGAACCCCCAGCACAGACCCTGCCCTCATCAGGAAAACAGTTGCATCAAAGAGCCACCTGGGTCCATCAGCAATTTCTCCATCTATCTAGTGAAAAAGCCTTTCAGGGTATGGCTTTTCTTAAATTAACTAGTTCAGGGAAAAGAGCACAACCTCCTCACCTGACACAGCTGCAGAGGTTTTCTAAATATACAAACAAACGCAAACTTAATTATCCAGATTACTTAGCATAAGATTATTAGTTGTTTATTTCCTTTGTTCCACTCTGATTGGAATCCTAATTAAATTTTGTTATTGTATAACCTATTCCTATTGTTTCCTCAGGCCTTTGAGCTTAATGCTGCTCTCAGGATTATGGGCCTGTAGGCATCATATCCTCTGAATTTACTGTGTGTTAGCTACGGCACAGCAACTGCTTATCTGAGCGATTTTACTCCACAGCAAATATGAGATTGTCTAACTCTCTGCAGAAAGCAAGCAACCTATCTAGAGCTACCCTGTATTTTCCATTCGTAAGAGAAATGTATTTGGACAATTACTGTTAAGCAGTTGAATGAAAGTAGCTTGTTAATCCCCAATGTGTTGATGTCCTCAGATCATTGTGAATCAGGACTAGTTTCGTGAGGACAGCAGGTGAAATCCATCTTTCAGTAGTGCAGTCTGATCTGAAGGGAAGCACTTGTACCTTGCTGCCTTGAAGAATATTGTTGTGATTGCCTTGGGCTGAAGTATTCAGCCAGGCCTTGCTGTTGCCATGATGTGAATTGGGAACATATTTGGTGCTGTCCTTCTTGTTTCCAGCAAGCAGGCACAAGAGGAGGGATGTACGCTATCTACATAGGGGAGGGGTCCTTCCCTTGACTTTTGAAGTCAAGAAGGAAAAAGTGACTTAGTGCAGGAGTGTAATTTAGTAGCTAAATTAGCTGCTGTGACCATTACAAATTCTTATTTTTCTGATTACAGTAGGACTAAATAAATGATTTCCAAATACCTCTCCTCTCTTCCTTGTGCTATCCCCTGAGGCCATACTGTCCATGCTCTCCCAGACTCCTTGATGCCTTTTGCTTCTGGCACATTGACGTGAACAGCTGCGCTACAATTAAATACCCAAACTCCTGTCTTTGGGATTAGATCCAAATACTGTTCTACCTAAATTAATTCCTGCTTAAGCCTTCCTATGTGACCCAGTGTTTTGGCTTGAACTCTGCTATTTTAGTTGTACTCCATAAAGAAGTATCACACTGGAGGGTAATATGCTAAAATACCTGCAACTATAGACCTGCATAAACCCCAAGAAAATTCTAAGATCAGAACATAACACAGGATATTTGACATATGAAACGTCCCCAAGTCAAATTGGGGTTGAATGGCCAAGGCTGAAATTCTCCTCCAGTCAGAGAAATAAGTCATAGTTCCCACCTTGCAATAGGTCTCTTTCTGGGGAAGACTTCTGTAGGTGCTCTCCCCTGAGCCAACAGTGGGCTGTCTACTGGCAGACCATCAGATCTGGATGAAGATCCTTCTGCAGCACAGTTCCTTGAGAGTCCAGGAGTGATGCACAGGTGAGATTAGACACCTGGAAAAGCTGTGTCAACCAGTGCCACCTCCTCTAACAAGGAGCTGTTAAGATCAGATTGGCTACATCCCCCTGATTGCACATATGCCTTTGGGGAGAAAGAAGGTCAGTGAAAAGGCGTAGGCTTCAGCTTCTGGTCTGACGTCATGGGAAAGCTACTTTAAGACAGCCTGTGCCGGGACCACTTTTTGAACAAAAGGGTCGACATTGGGAAGTGCCCCTGAATAAACTCTGGCTATTTCCTTCTATCAATGCAATAGGTATGCTGCACCAGTGAAATATTGGTCTGAGGATGGAGGGCTCAGGAGAGCACTCAAATTCTCTGTCAGTGGGCCTGTCATCGCTGTTGACTTGTGGTGATGGGAAAGCAGACTATATCTATATTTCTGTCCATAACGCGATGGCCTTTTGAACCAGTATCAGGAGTCTATGATAAATAGGCATTACCTTCCTTGACTGCACGGTAGACTGAAGATGCTTTTATTTGAATACATAAAAATTCCTCCTATTGTGGAATTCTGTATAGCAGCCTGGACTGCCTGGCAATCTAATGTGACGTGTGACAAATTAAACTTGTGCTCAGGGCTCAAGAACTCGGAATAGATGATCGTATCCTTCTGAGATCCATTTCTTACAGCTGGAAGTGATTGAGGAGTGTTTACTTATTCCAAAATTTCTGATCGTGGTATGAACTGGTAAGGGCAGAGAAAAGCCTAATGACTTACATGGATCTAATAAAATGCACATGTTCTTTTTGCATATTTAATTGACAACACAGCACGGCACATGTAGGTGCAGCCTGGCCAGCTCGTGTGCTCGCTTGCCTGGAAGCCCTGCAGTCTATCTGATGGGCTTGGTTTGATGTCTACAGATGCTAACTGAAGAGAGGTCTGGGTTAGAATATCAAGTTTCTGTGGGTGAGTTCTACCCACAATCAGCTCATAGTGGGGCCAGCTCGCAGAAGCAGTGTAGGGTATAATTTGGGCCAAGATCTACCTTTAACCTGCAAGCTATCTAGGTGAAAGTAAGATTGTCTTCCCTGTGGTGCTTGGCACTCTCTGAAGATCCAGTGTGTTGTGTAGAGACACAAAAATACTGTGAGCTTGCCATGAGTGGCAAATGGGGGAAAAAAAGTAATTTGGATCAAAAGCTGCAAAAAATACCCAGGTTTTCTGAATCCCATCTTTCCTGGGGTAAAAGGAAACAGAATCCCTTATTTTAATTACAGAAGGGAAATGTCAGGTAGTGAAGTTTCCTCTTCCTTATATTGTGGGTGTATCTCCCCTAGAGCTCCCAGGCCATACTGGGGGCAGTAGGAGAGCTCGTCTTGACTCCTATTTCATACACTAATATTTTTTACACTGTTTGATGCTTTGATATTTTTTTCCTCAAATGACAATGCGCTTCTTTTTTTTGTGACTAACTTCACACAGTCTCTTTTTCTTTCTTTCTTCTTTTTTTTTTTTTTTTGGAGAAATTGTTTCCATTCACTTGAGTGATTGATACTGCTGGGTACTGTATTCAACAATTAGTAACTGTGGGACAGCACATTCCTCAGGTATAGCCTCATACAATTTTTGATCAGTAAGATTGTTTTGACTTGCAGAAAAACTACTCAACTAATCATTTGAGGCTTATATTACTGCATTATTTTTTTTTGTTTCCTGACACCAGGAACACAGACATATGTTAACACTGGGATCTTCTCTATAGATTTTACCTCTTCCATTGCGGCAGTTTGTTTACATTTCGTTGTCAGCAGGGCATCATGAATGCAAGGAATAATCTGTGAAGCTGATTAGAGGGTCTGGGTTTTAGCAAAGCAATAAACATGTGAAAACAACTTGTAAACTTTTGTAGCTTCACTGCTGAGTTCTCCCCTTTGCCATTTGTATTAATTAGAATGTGTGTAAATCAAACAAATATAAATGTCAGTGGCAACAGTAGTTAGCAGAAATTTAAGTGTGCTTCTACTTCCTTCTCTGCTGTATTTTCTCCTGATTTTGCTACGAAGGAGCAGTAAAATGAAGGACCACAGGATTTCCTTCCCCTTTGTTGAAAAGAAATGTGCAAAGTAGCAGAAAGTTTTAAGCAGGAATGAGAAAGAGAGAGAGGAAACAGAGTAGGAATTGGGAAAAAGAAGGGAGGAAAATTAGAAAAATATAATTAGATTTGGGAATATGAAAGAGAAAAGGAAAGCCTCTGTGTGGTAATACTCGTTCCAGGAATTACTTTAGGATTTACTGCTTATTTATTCCTCGTTAAAATGCATCCTCTGTGTTCATTACATTTCAGCAAAAACAATTCAGCCATCATTACTACTTAATGTTAACGTCACACGTTAATAATAACCGGTGGTCACTTGCTCTAGAAAACACTCAGGCACCTGTACCATTCTGAAGCTGAGGAATGGTAGCTACCAGTAGCTATTTAACCCACTGAAACATGTTTATTACTCAGTACACTTAAAACTAGTAATTAATCTCAGGCTAGTCCTATGGGAAAGAAATCATTGCAAGGAGAGTTGTCATTTTGTGAGATCAAGACGGCTGTGGATGAAAGAGACAAGGACACTTGAAGCCTTTGCTAACGAGAATCCTTTGCATACAAGCGTAGCAAAATATAGTAACCTGTCAGCGGTTTGGTATCTCACGCTGATGATTAACACATCTACTCCTGGATCAAACAAGCCACGGGCTGGGTGTCATTCCTCTTGGTGAGGAGACGGGATCTTGACAGATGGTTCTTCACTTGTCCTTCAGGAGGTGGGGGGGGGGGCTGCCTCTTATAGCCAGAGAAGTCCTGTGCTACCCACACTTTAATTCCCATGAGCTTCAATATGCACACGGCTAATGCGTTACAGGTGTTGGCAGGATATCTGGTATGACAGTGAAGTTGTCCTATTTTCAAGTTACCTCATCCCAGTTTCATATGAAAGTTTTTTGTCTAAACTACAGTTTCATTTCAACAAGCAAGAAATACACCTAAAAATCCCACGTTGCAGCAAAAGATTCTTCATCCCGCTCTTCTCAGCCAAAGCAGAGTCCAAGATTTTCTGCTGGACACAGCTGAGCGAGTATGAAGTCTGTGCCTTGGCCTGGGCTGCAGCGAGGGCTGTGTCGGTGCCGCCAGGCTTCAGCAGGGCTATGGACAGTTTCAGCAGAGCTCATAGCTGGGATATCAAAGTTTTCCGACGTCAAGTTAGTGGGCATCTTTTAAATACCCAAGTAGAGTCCTCAAATGCAACAGATATCATGTTTTCATTCTTTTCATCACAAGCATTTGCCTTGTGTGCAGCGATTTGTGCACACTTCTCAATAGAGAAAATGATGGTCAGCTATTTCTTGGATATGATTATGTTTATTGGCAAATAACGTTCTCATAAGCACGAAGATGACATGGAGCCAATTTCCCTTTCCATATTTCTAAACCTGGCCTTCGACTAGCATTCTGTCCAGAACGTGGTCTTCTGGTTTTCTTTCTGACTTATAAATGTGACTTTTCCTGTCTGCACAGCTTTCTGCTGAAATTCTGCCTGTTCTGTAAAGCACACACACATATATAAGCCCTGAACTAATTAATTCCCAGTGTTAGTGTTTATGTTCAGTCTAGTCCTTGGCAGCCACTACCATTGTTTTAGGTCTGACTGAGCAGTGGGATATTTAATTGTGGGATATTTAATTGTTTGCTCATTTAGTCTGAAGAGAGAGCAGCCAGCTTAACCATAAAACCCAGGGAGAATTGTATGTGACCAGCTTGAAAAACAAAGATATATTTCCTGGATTTCACCCAACCTCCTGCAAAACAATGCTTCAGCAGTGCATTCGGAGAAGGGCTGCCGTCTTCACGTGTGAAGGGGAAGACTCAGCGCGGCGGCTGTCTCATGCGCGGAGCACGGCTGCTCTGCACCACCTCGGCAGCCTGCAGCGGCTGGGGGGTTTTGCTGCTTCCCAGCCCCTTTGCTGCTGCCGCCGCCGATTGCTCCTGCCACCATGCATTCCCACCAAGGGAACTCTGCAATTAAAAAAAAAAATAAAAAGGAAAAGCTCTGCAAAAGTAAACTGTTTTTGAAAAATGTTATTTAATACACTTTTTTTAAAAAAAATTGGGTTCATCTCCTGTGTGGAAGTGGTCCTATGAGCAATTGGCCAGACATATCTGAGGAGCACAGCAAGGTTAGGGGCAACGGATAGCTTAGGCCGGCTTGATGAGCATGGGAACACATTAAGCCACCAGCAGTGAAACCCGTACATGAAACTTAAGAGGAGGAAAACCCTGGATCTTACTTCCCTTGCCAGCTCTGTGCCTCAGATTGCCCATCCCTATATTTCTGAGGACCACCTTAAGATGTTATTTAACATCAGGAAAAGCTCTGAGGTTCCTGAAAGGAAGACAATGCCATTTATAACGGAAGTTTGTTTACTTCTAGCACTTACAGGTTATACATCAACAGGACCGTTTCTGCCACCGCCGTCACTCTGTAAAGATACTGTATAAGTGTTTCCACTAAATAAATGATTGGATGAAGGAATATAATTTGCATAATTATTTCATATCTATAATTTATACATTTTCAACACCCATTAACTCATAATTCACAACAGCAATTTATTCCTCTGTACTCATCCAGTATTTATCTCACTGCTACAAATAGCAGAGACCTATTTTTGGCCAGCGCTAGTAAAGAAATTAATAGACTGACTTTATGGTTATTTATTACCTGTTGGCCTTCTAGCAGTAACTATGAGAGTCCCAGCAGCACGACATCTGTCTTTTGACAGGTGTAGCATCTTACCTTTCTGGTCTTGAGCGTAGATTTAGGGAAAGTTCAGCCTTCCTGTTGTTGCTGTATGCTATAATTTTATTGCAGACCTAAACGGTTGGAGAGCTGTTAACACCACATGCTGTAAGAGCACCTATTTGAGAGCTAGGTGATCTTCCTTTATAGGCAATGCAGAGAAAGTCTCTTCTAGAGAGCGCTTCAGAGCACCTCAGCTGTAAAATTCAGCAAATTTTTCCCAAGCATGGGGACAAGAGCTGTGCAGTGTGGTTTAAACTGGTTGCATCCATGCTGCCTTGCTGGTGAGCCTGGGTTTGAGCCAATGCCTACCTGCTGCCTGAGTTTCCCCACCTGACAAGCCTGCCAGCTCGCACCAGGGTGTTTGAACAATCAAGTAATTTTGGTTTAAATGAGATCTTGAGACCCAAGTACACAGCTTGAGATTACCCCTTGAGTACCAAGGTCCAGCACCTGTTGTCAGTACCTGTAAAACCCAATCTGAATAACAATGTCAAAGAAAGACACTCCTGTATTATTTCAGCATCCTAAATGGCACGTCTCTTCCTTGCCATTTTTTAATTGCCCGTGAATCATCTTTAGTTAAGTTTAAGGCAATGAGTAACTCAGTGACGCAACAGAAGCTACAGCTCAGAATTCCTCTCTTCAGGCACTAGAAATAAATGTGATACCTTCGATTGATCTATTGTCAAAATAACCGCAGTTTAGAGCAGCATTTTATTTTAAAGGGTTTTCATTTTTTCCCCAGGACTTCAGCAAAAGGCATTTTCTTCACCTGATTGAGGAAAATGCAGGTGGTAAACACTCAGGGCTCACGTCTATGTGGAAATACACTGGCAGAGGTATTCCTGAATAACTGTATCTGATACAGAAATGAGAGCTGTAATTATTATTCCAGAATAATTATTTTTGAATAGCTATTTTGGTTTAAGTCTCCATGCAGCCACACTGTTTCTGAATTAGCTCTGAATATGGATTACAGTCAGTCCAAAAAAGCACTCCTATTCTGAAATAGGAGCATCCAGAGAGGATGTACGCCCAAATAATGTTCTGGAATAGCTATTTCAGAGACTTTCCAAGCGCTGAGGAGCCCTGAGGGCAGGCAATCTGAGGTCTTCCAGCAGCATCAGGGTGGCCAAGTTTTGCATCGCCGAAGTGCAAAGTGCTGTCAAATCTAGGGTGGAGGGGGGAAAGCTGCCGCTACCAGCCCTTCGTGGAGCTCCTGGAGGGGTTCAGTGGGGGGGGTTCTTGCAGAGAAGCAGATCCTGTCCTTGGACACACAGCTCGCAGATCTGAGTACGCATGATGCTGGATGGGCCTACGTCCATTGGTCCTGCCAGGATATTTTAGCTTGACCTCCTCTCTCTCGTGTTTTGGCAGACCTGCAGTTATTTTTATAGAGGTAGCCCGAATACATACTGAATATACTGAAAATATACACTTTAATTTCTCCTTCCAATTTGCTCTGTAATGCCTTACATATAAAGAACTCTTCTGCATCCCTTTTTATAAGGCCAAAATTCAGTATGGGATCTTCTCCTCACTGTTCACTCAAGAACTGTTTATCTTAATGTTTCAGGTTTTCTTTTTTTTTTGTTTGTTTTTTGAAAGAACACTAAGGACAGGACTGTCCCAAACAGATCTGTGAGTCTGGAAAAAGAGGTAAGTTCTCAGAAAAAAATTGCTTTTCTTTTCCCATTCCTATTCTTTTTCCTCACCTGCCACACAGATCTGAAGAAAAATTGAAATAAAACTTTCATGTGAAACATTTTTCCTTGGACTGAACAGTGAGATAATTATTTGAGTTTTATTTACAGTATAATGAATGTATAAATGAAAGTATACAACATTTGCATAGTCATTTTCCTACTTTCCCCTACAGAAATACAATTTTTCCCCTCTGTTTCATTGCAACCTATTTACATATACAATTATAGCTTTCCTTTTAGCTAGTGAGTCAACAGCCATGCCTTGTTTTCAGTGTTTCTATTATTTTTCTATTATTGCAGACATATGTTAACAAGTACAGTATGTATGTAAGTAACTTTACATTTCTCATAGCTATGAATGCAATACAAAGTGTATTTGTCATAATCCAAAATAAAAATATACTTATTTCTTAAAGTTTTTTTGATCTACACAATATCTATCATTTCATTTCATATCTACAAGATATATGTCATTTCCAAAGAACTTCATTAAGTGTGGTTTTGGTAAGCATGTAGCTACTTCAGATATTTCTAATTTTCCCAAATTTCCATTTTTCTGGAAGATATTTCTGGGAAATTTCATATTTCTATACATTTTCTTCTAGAAATTGTACCTCTCTTGCCCCAGTAGGTGTCCAGTAGCCCCCCTGCATCCCTGAATGCAGGTGGGCAGAACTGACCCAAGTAAATGGCTGATGGCATATGATGATGCTGGAGCGTCGTTCGGGCAGGCGAGCCGACACCGGCCCCACGCGAGTGGGTGGGTAGCTTCAGTCCGGCTCTGTTCTCCGAGCAGCCTTGTGGCATGTGCTCCCAGCAAAGCCTGACCAGTTCCCAGTCAAACAAAAACATCTCAGGAGCTCCTCAGCAAATCTAACCAAAACCTAGCTAAACAGTTGGAGCTTGAAGTGAAGAAGCTAGGATTGTTTGCTGACGGCAGGTAAGGCCGATACCAGTGAAAAGCAGCTGCAAAGCGTGGCGGGAGAATGGGCTGAGGCTGCGGGTCCCTGATGCAATAGCGCTGAGGGCACCACCAGTGTCATACGGGGCTGTCTGTGGGTACCTGCCATAAGCCAGACTAGGGCACTAATTAAGAAAACAGGATATTAATACATGTTGTTCTGCTGTTGTTCTTTAGGTAAGTTAGTAAGTTCCTTGATCCACATGTTAGCACAGACATGCAAAAGGTTAAGCAGTAAAAGGAGGTAATGGAGCCCCAGGATTGGGGTTATCATTGCAGATAACGGTAACGAAATATCAGGCAGAAATGCAATATTAGGGTTTGCTAGGAAACAACCAGAGACCAAATCAGAAAACATTATGCTGTTAGAGAAATTCATGGTGTAGCTGCATCTTGAATACCACATGCTCTTTTCTTTTCCTACCTTATATACTGAAACAGAATCTGGTACAGGAGATGATGTGTGTCTCTGATGACAACATCTCACCATGGTCGTGATGATGCTATAGAAAGCAAGAATGGAAGGCAAAGCATATGAAGCAACTATGGCTTGTTACCTTGAAAGAGGCAAGAGTGATGCCAGATTTGAGGGAAGCCTTTAAAACCATGAATAGCATGGATACAAGAATTAGGGAGCATCCACTGAAATCATCAGGCAAAGTTCTGAAATAAAAAAGAAAACACTTTTTTTGTGCACTGGAAAACTGAAATGTAAACACACATTCCTGCAGGATATGAAGGGCTGTGTTTTGTCACGGGTTACTATTTTCACTAAGCAGGAGATTGCTGGAAGCTAAGGGGAAGGTGTACTTGGAGAAACACCACTCTATATTGTAATACTTTTCCCCTGAGGAACAGCTACCGGCTGTTGTCAGCCAGCAGAAGGATAGACCTTGGGTCTGACTCACTGCAGCTGCCGTTATCTTTGTGATGAAAAACTGCTTTTCATCGGTGGCTGCATGAACCTTTCCTGCAGAAAAGTTTCTTTAGATGTTGTCGTATTCTGTAATGTAGGATCACTAAAAGGGAAATAGATGCTTCAGAATAATTTTTAAATAAATCATTTTTGTTTGACGCATTCAAAGAAAGCTTAACCATATTAAAGATGGTGGGGAAAAAAACCCACATTTTTTCTTTAGTAAGTTTACCCAAAGTGGCCCCAGGTGATTCTAGGGGACACCAATTGTCCTACTGTTGTTATTACACAAATTATCATCTGTTAAAAGGAAATCTCAGTGCCTATGGTACAACCCAATCATTTCAAGTTTAATAAAAAAAACCTGTAAGAGGTCTTCTTCAAAGTTTTTGCTTATATATCTTATTTCTCTGAGTCCATCTACCTGATCCTGAGGATGGCAGATATTAGAAATAGTGGGGGGGGGATCATACACCAGCTAACAAAAAGACTTAAACCCTCAGCATCTCTTACATTGCCGAACCGTGGCTCTCCTCCCCTCGCTGCTTTCTCCTCCATGGTCCATTGCTTTCGCACATATCTGCCTTTTCAGATGGATTTCACACCATATTTCACATGAGGCATAACTAAGTGCTAATTTTGAAAAACACAAGATGGTAACATCATCGGCGGGGGGGGGAGGTTCTCTTGCACTCAGTGCACTTACCAAAGTCATCTTGCACTCAGTGCACTTACCAAAGCCATATAGCGATAGTGCAGAGATAAAACTGTACAGAAACAATATGAACCTTGATAAAGTGTGTCTAAGTGTGTGTGTATGTGTTGAAATATGGCCCAATTATTGCCTGAAATTGTGAAGAGAACCAGCCATTGAGTTTCATGCAATCTGTCTGGGAGATGTGGGATAGAAGAGGTTGTGCAGATGATTGCTTTTTTAATCACTGTTTTCAGAAGAATAAAAGGTATCTGTCTGTCCAGTCGCAAAAGCACTTTTTTTTAATATATGGTGGGGGACTGGGAAAGGAAAGAGTCCTTTAAAGTGGATGGGATGATTACTGCTTCCTTTCAGATGAGGGTGAGGGCTCTAATCACTGGGGTTTGGAGTCCAGCTCTGTGACCTTGACTATCCAAACTGCATGGAGCTGCCCCGTGAGCAGAGAGCCAGCCCTTCCCAGCCAGGCTGGGGGTCAGGCCACCACCTTGGATGGGGGAGAAATTGCTCTCTTGGTCTCGTCTGCTCAGAGCTGACATCCCACAGCCCCACAGCTCATGTGGGTATGATTGCCCCTCTCCACTGGAAAAGGTCTCTTTCTTTGGTCCTTCAGGGACAGTTTTTGATGGTAGAGGAAGACTTCATGAGCTCTGGTAGAACAGAGCAAATACAGATTGGATTTTGTTTCTTTCAAAAAAAAAGAACAGCTCTAGTTCTGCTGTCTCCTATCTAGCACTGATTATCAGCATGCTCTGAATGTATCTTTTTCTTTTCCTCTTCCTGCTGTAAAACCACAGTCACAGCTCTGCACATTCCTATAGCTCTGGTTTTGGTTTTCCCTGGAGGATATCCTGTAGACCTTTACCAAAAAAAAACCAAGAAAAACATTTTTACCTTGTAAAAACACCCCTTGTATTTTCTTTTGTTCCTGGATGTAACTGAAGCTTTTGTACTGAAGTAGGGTGCTCTTTCAGGCTTTAATGCAATTTGAATACAAAGTACTTATATACCTCCACTGAATTTTTTACTAGGTTCACGTTATGAAGCAATTAATATGCCTGGTTAGTTTGTGTCACCAAACACACTCACTTTGGAGGATTTAATCCCCTTTTTGCTTATGTTCAAAGACACCAGAACCGCTCTCTTGGCTGGCACTGTGAGAGGAAGGATGTCCTATTCCCACAGGAACACCTGAGGTGGAGCAGCAGAAATGCCAACATGACCAAAGCTGCTGTTGTTTCCCAGTTGCCTACAAAAGACTAAACCTGAGCCTAGAAAATGCTGTGCTATGGTAATATTGGCTAGGAGTGTTGTTTTTAAAATTTAAACAATTGTATCAACAAATTATACTGACAAAAACCATGATACTTTTTTTTCCCCACCTTTTTGCAGTTTGAGAAATGATATTAAGCTCTACCAACAAACTCCACAAAAACGGGGAAAGGCTAAAACCAAGGGGATCTGACGGCACAAGGAGGAAACATTGTACTGGTGTTCAGGTTAATTCGGTGATCCATTTGGCTTGGCTTGCTGTGGTATTTTAATCTACAACAAATGCGTATCATTTCCTCATGAAGTCGGCAGGAAATGAATGTGTGTGATGTATTATTACTGCTGTTAATTCAGTCATCTGTGTACAGAGGTACATACCGCTCACTTAGGTGGTGTCATCTACTTCAATCACCAGCTAGCAGGCACTAAGGAGAAAGCAGTAAGCATTTCACTGGCTCTTTTGTTCTCCATAGACTATTAAGCCTTGAAGGGAAGGACCAAATCTCAGACATACCCATGAGGCAGAAGGGTATTTTCTGTTTATTGGTATATAAATCTCAGGGAGCATCTATTCTCATCTTTGCACTAGCCGGATGTCTCCTGTACATAAGATTTGCTGAAAGCTAATTCGAGCGCCTCTGCCTGACCCAGCATGGATGCGTCCCTAAGCTCAGGCTGTCTCTGCGGTGGTTAAAAGGGTGGTATAGGGTCTCTTTAGGGCAGAAAACACTCTACGGAGCATTCTTAGTCAATGAGCATCCTCGCTCAGCCATACTCTGACAGCACAAACACAGATCTCATTTAATGCCCGCCCCACACACTGTGGCTAAAGGTACCTTTAAAATTATTTGGCAGCAAAGCAAATGGAGTCCCCTGCTCTGTTGCACTTCCAGCATTGCTCCACAGCCTCCGACAGTGCTTTGCTTTACGTTCAACTGCTTACAACTGTGCAAAAGGGCAGAAAGTGCCTAGAAGTATGCAGAAGGGAGTAAAAGGTTACTCCCACGCTGCATTTCTTTCCACGAGCTTCAATATTTACAGTGTGCTGGGTCTGCTGACTCCAGCCCAACATTTGTACATTGGCAGTTAGTATTTCTGCCAGACAGTTGCCAACTGTTGATCCAAAAGAATGAGATTTGGGGAGTTGTTTCACTACATAGAAAAAAAACCCCTGTTTTCCTCATGGTTTTACTACTGTTTACTGAAAGATGTGCCATACATCTTCCAAGGTTTAGAAAAGGCTAACTACTACTAACAGGGGATTTCAGGAGTTTTTTGGGTGTTTCAGATATCCAGAGGTTTCAGACAGCATCTTCAAAACTGAATGTCTGAGGTTACTTGAATCCATAGTTAAGTATCAGGCCAGTTCTTTCCTGGTATTGAGGGGCTGCAGTATTCCCAGCATCCTTTAAGATGGTGACATCTGGAATTGTACAGCAGCTTTAAATTGCATTCCCTTTAGGTGTCTAAGCATGGATTTAAAAAAAATAAATTAGTATCTAGATCTCAAGATATTCATCACGCTTTTTTCCCTCCTTGAATATGCTAACACAGTCCTCCCTTGTGCTCACATTTATGGACAAACCTTGCAAATTCTTAGTCAAAACTCTTCCCACATGAGAAATACAGAATTTGATTGAAGTGGGTCACTGTCATTATTTCCATTATGTCAGGTCCCTATTACATGACCTCACCAAAGCTCACAGTAATAACAACAACAATATTTTATAGTTCTCCTGTGCCTGTTACTCAGGAATCTCAAAAAGCACTTCTGAAACATTGAGCCTAGTAATGAATGTAACCCACCTATTTATATTTGGAGGGCTTCTGCTAGGTAAGTAGTATACCAGTTCTGCAAGTGAACGAATTGAGATTTGGTAAGAGTCACAGAACAAAAACAAAATTTAAACTGGAGATAAATGACTGCGGTAATAACAAAAAAATAAACACTTCATATTCTGTTTTTGTCATCTGAACTTCTCATTCTCTGATGTTTGTTTATTTGATCTGCTTTCTCCCCTCTTCCCAGGACTAAGACAGGTATTCTTGATTAGATTAAATTTAGATTCGGTTAGATTTAGATCTTTCTCTTGCTCCAGCTTTGTAAGGGAGCAGAACGAGGCACTTTATAATACTGAGGATCTGATGATTTGATTGCACTGCTTTTCTCTAGCTTCGATTTCAATTGCCCTTTTTTTTTCAGCCATTTTCCCCTTTCCACTTGTCTTCTGCTTTGTCTCCGGAAAGCTGTGTCTTGATGTGCTGCTACGTGTACTCATACTCAGGGTCACGTTGTAAGGAACTTGCCTGGGCCGTGTTGTGACTGCCTTACAGCCCGCAGGTTTGGGGATGCTTTCTGTGGAAAATGAAGCACAGGGAAGGCAAGCCTGGTGCACACTCCGGGATGAGCAGCTCAGGGCCACTACAAAATTTTGGAGGTCAGGAGCTCTGCTTTGCAGACCTACCGCAGCAGATCTCTAGAAAAGCCAGGTTCTAGTATTTGCAAGGAGGAAAAAAAAAACCCAGACTAATGAAGTAGCTTTTATCACAAGAAAAACATATTTTTACTAATTGAGCAATTCCATAGAAAAAATATATAGAAAAACGGATCATCTGTGTGGGTCTTTTTAATGATTTATTTTCTCTGTAACGCCATGCCATTCCATACCCAGATCAACATTTAAGTAAAAATGGGGCTACACAAATTTCTAGGATCTACAGTCTTGACATTTCTACCTTGCTCTGTTACACTGTATTTGGATATAACAAAATTTTTTGCTCAGTGAGTAATGCTGGCCACTTTGTATGTCACGTTGTACACCATACACAGCAATTTTGCACTGAATATAAAACCTTTCCACTTTTTTTTGCTTTCTACAGCTGATGTCATAACCTTAGTAACACTTGTGCATATTTTTTTCTGTGTTACTATACCATAGGTTAAATTATTATCAGCCAAAATCTTTTCAGCAATGCCAGTTCAACCAGAACTCACTAAGCTTCAATGCAGTTTTCATCCACAATGTAACAGCTTCAAGCCACAACTTGCAAACCGCCCTAAAGGACTCAAATGTTATGTTGCAGCAGCCTGGTAACAGCATAGCCACTGGCAGTGCTAAGTCATAAGCTTTAGATTTCTACACAGTAGTTTAAAATGAAATGTTTAGAGCACAAGTCTTATGAGGAGCGGCTGAGGGAACTGGGGTTTAGTCTGGAGAAAAGGAGGCTCAGGGGAGACCTGATCACTCTCTACAACTACCTGAAAGGAGGTTGTAGCGAGGTGGGGGTTGGTCTCTTCTCCCAAGTAACAAGTGATAGGACAAGAGGAAATGGCCTCAAGTTGCACCAGGGGAGGTTTAGATTGGATATTACAAAAAAATTGTTCACCGAAAGGGTTGTCAAGCATTGGAACAGGCTGCCCAGGGAAGTGGTTGAGTCACCATCCCTGGAGGTATTTAAAAGGTGTGTAGATGTGGCACTTCAGGACATGGTGTAGTGGTGGACTTGGCAGTGTTAGGTTAATGGTTGGACTCCACGATCTTAAAGGTCTTTTCCAACATAAATGATTCTATGATTCTGTGATTCTATGAAATAGCTACTGTCCATTGTAATGGGCAAGAGAAATAACTTTACTGTAGGGTCATGTTTCATGGAACACCTCCAACCACACAGGATATTCATTAGCTGAAGAGCAAATGCCACAAATGAGTTTGTTTTCTGCTTGCACTAAATAATCATGAGGGACTTTGCCATTTCTGGTGGCATAGCATAATAAGCTTTTGGTTGAGACATAAGTGCAGTGTTATCTTAAAGTGTTCTTTTCTTACATTATAACTAACAAAGAAGCATTACTGATCACATAAAAATCAAGACTATCAGCAAGAAAGTTTTGAATACCAGTGTCTCTCTGTGATGAAGAACATCTTCATTGTGTTAGAAATTGCATTTTTAAGGCGCTGTAAATCATTCTTCCATGCCAAACTTAAAGCACTCACTTCCATTTTCTAGGAGATGAATGCTACAGTAAGACACAGTATAAAACTATTTTCTTGGAATATTTATGCATTTTGTAACATTACTTACTGATAGGTATCTTAACCATTCACAGATGGGAATTATAAGATAGCAGATAACAAAAAGGGTGATAGATAGTAATGAGCATGACAGATTTCTTATAGATTATTTTAAACTGAACAGCGTACAGATTTATTGCACAATACCACACTAACAATCATTTTGACAGAAGCATAAGAAACAAATAAATGTTCCATTAAATAGAAAATGTGACTTCTTTTCTTTTACTATGGACAGTAGTTTTGTTCATTCTGAGGCTGAAATTACAGATCACTGCAACAACAGCTCTCCTTTATTACCCTGCAGTTGCAGAATTGTAGTAGGAAGCAAAACTGAAGTGAGTTACCCTGGTACTGCACATTGGTGCTACCGATTGTACTCTGTTCTATTGGCCAATGCCCTTGACTAAGCTGCCATGTGTCACTTTATCAATGTAAGGAAATTTACTGGCAAAGCCACTGTTTTTTACTAGTTAAACTGGTAAAAATGAACATTTACCCTGCAATCAAGATATTTTCTACTGCTGATCTAACTAATGTGGCTTCAGGAGGAATGTCTGCCTGCAGAGAAAGGCCAGTGTACCCGGAAAGATATAATTCTACTGGAATAACAAGGAACTCCCCCATACAGCCATCACATGGGCTGTGGGACCACAAGGAACCAATACTCATTTAGACTATATTGCATTTCTAGAGTGATATTCATCATAAATTTCATCTCTAGTAAGCATATCTAGGAATAACCCATTAGAAATGCAGCTGCCCCGCCAATATGGGTGGGTAAGGAGTATTACCGTCAAAGTCACTCTCCAGCTGTGTTTGTACAATTTAGACATGGTGCTTCTCATCTAAGACTGTGCAACATTATTAATTTCTGCTGACTTCAGAAAGCAAGAAAAAAAAACCAAATAAACAAAAAGCCCAAATATCTTTCGGGTGTGAGGTCTCTGTGAGCTATTCCCTGCCTCATGTCACGCATTATAACCTCTGCTTGGGATTGTACTGAAAGGCAAAAGCTAGGCTTTATTAATGTTCTATTAATTTTTCCACAGACCCTCAGGAGAAACACCAGCGACTTTTTTCATACAGGGGGGTCAGCACTAGGATGGGTATTTTTATTGACTAGATCTATTGATTCATATGCTAGTGTAATTCACTTGTTTACTAAGGCATTTCCCTGCGGGCTTGTTTAATGGAGAAAATCTCTGCATATACGTATGCCTAGCAGAGTTTCTTTGGACTTTTTTGTAATTAAGTTAAGAACTTTTATTTTGTTTGCCTAGTTATCGCTATACTTACTGTCAGAGACAATGGCCAAGTTTTCAAAACTTACACAATAAAATTATGCTTCCAGATCTCTGCAGAACACAAGGCTCAAGTAATTAAAGAAAAATATGTAACAAATTATATATTCAAGTACATGCTCCCTAAAAAATTCTCATTCTTTCTTGCAGTGGTGGTGAAGACAGAGGCAGCATGACCTCTGCTAGGCAGCAGCCAGAGGTTTACAGAAAAGTCATGGGAGGAATTCCTCATTTTTGTGGGCTCAGGTCCTAGCTTTTTGGGGGGTCTCTTCAGTTGCATGAGGAATACTGGCAGTGGGTTAGATAGGCACACTGGCCACTGGGAATTGATGTACCACCATTGGGTCTCCATGTTGAGTCACCCATCAGATGGCATCATCCTTGCTGCATCTGTGCACACTGAAAAGACTTACTGTGGGCCAAACAACCAAAACCTATTTGAGGGAGTTTAGCAGAAATAAGATGGTTTCCTTCTCAACACCAGGGTGCAGAGGAGGTAAGGCAGGCACCAGCCTCCCATCTCCCCTCAACCGTGTGCTGCTAAACCCAGGGAGGTCGCAGTACAGGAAACTTGCAGGCCCTGTGCTTAGGGAATTTGCTGCTCTAGTTTAAACAGTGCTGGAAAGCAGTCTTTCTGGATTGGAAACTAGGATTTAGCTGGACAACAGGTACCCAGCTCCCAGTTCAGGTTAATGGGATGTGCTGCCTTCCCACCGAAATGACCTCACTGCTGGGTTTTCATCAGCTTGCACAAGATGTGGTGTAATACTGTATTAAGACGCCAAGCCTTTCTTTGCAAAGAAAACAAAAGAGAAGCATTAAAATCTATCATGTATAAATTGATTAATTTGGTGGCTTGATAGCTGAGTTATCCTACACCAGCTGAAACAGTTCAATATTCGCCTTTAAAGGCAGTGGCAAACTGATCAACTGCAGGCTCCTATGCTGCTGAACTCATGCAAAAACCTTGCACAGGATGACTAAACCAGATGTTATTTGCTTTGAAATTCAAAGGAAACTTTACTTACTAGGTATTTCTTAAGAGCAAAATGCAGGATGACTGACTTCACATGCACACATAACGGCTGCTTACCTTCAAGATCAACAGGCCAATTGCCAAATCTAACGTGAATATTTAAAAACATTTTTGCGGAAGCAGGATTATGAGATTACAGCACTATACAACAACACAACAGACAACGGGGAATTATTTGCAATGGCATTTGTAAATCTAAACATTTGCCCTCATAGGAAATGTAAGCTTACTAGTTTTGATATCGATCTTCACTTTTCCTGAAGCATATTAACTTCTCGGTCCCAAATAACTGATAGAATTTTTTTGCTTTTTGTTGCTAGCAATAGATGTAAGTTCCTGACCAAATGCAAAACTACACTAGACAGTAAATTGTCATGATATTAAAAGCAAAAGGATTTATGCAAAGTACATATTGAGACTACTAAAGCCAGGAGGAGGATGCAATGGAATTTCAAAGAAGCTAGTGATTTTACAGTATAACTGTAATATGTGAACACATGAACTCATCAACAGTGGATGAAATAAATGAAGGGAAAGCTATGAAAAAAATTAAATTGCATTATTTTAAATCTAAATAAAACCTATGCAAATTTAAGTTACAAAATTCTTATGAGAAATAACTACTGGTATGCAAATTTACCCAGAGAAGATAAACTCTTCTAATTGAAGCCTTTGCTAAAATCTCTGAACTCTGTAAATCAAAGTAAGCTTCTTAAAGCATAAGCAAATTCTCAGCCAGTATAAATCTCTCCAGCTTTAGCCTAAACTGAATTCCTAGATTGGAATAAACCCCTTGTGGCTGAAGCAAGCTTTATATTCCCTTACTCCCAAACATACGGGACGTAGTCTCTCTTACCTGACCTACATTAAGCATAACACACACAAGGCACTATAAGCTTTTAGAAAGTAACTATCTCACCTGTATCTGCTTTACAGTAGACCTTTCTGTCAAGTATGACTGAGTGTATTACTAGTGAACACCTAGGGAAAAATTTATTTGGAGCTAAAATTTTAAGTGCTGTAAAAAAGTGGAAAAATTATTGTAGATTTATGTCTCACTGGAGATATGCTAAGAAAATTGTAAGGTAGCAAGCTGCCAGTTTCCTTGGTGATCCGCACTGGATTTACATGCTAGTGTATTGAGAACAGCGACAAGTAGAAACTGATTGTTGAAAACCTGATGATTTTGGAAGCACTTTGTATTTGAGTTCTGGTTTCAGAATAATTAAATGCTGAGAAAACTATTGTCAACAAAAGTAAGGTTAGAGACAAGCAAATCTGCAAAGACTCAGCCACATAAACTGCTCTCTAGGTTTCCTAAATTTAGATTATCTACACAATTGGATAAAGTATGTAGAAAATTGGTAGAATTGCTTGTATGAGCTGGTCTCCAAGGACCAACTTTAACAAAAATGTCATGATTAGGTGATGCTTCTGCTTCGAACTCTAATCCTGACTACTTTTTATTTCTACAGCACCATACAGAAAACCCAAACCTCCCCAGAAGACTGGACCAGCGTTTTAAGAGGACTGCAGCTCCCATTCTGCAGCTCAGCTTGTCATCAGGTGACAGGTGCCTCAGTGTTTGGACAAGCTTTTTTTACTTTTTTTTTTTTTTTTTTTGCAGTTGGAGAGTTGTTTGACCTGTTCAGGTCAAAAAAATTCAAATAAATTTAAATAATCTGAATTTTACAAAATAGCATTTAAGACCCTGGTCCAATATCCACTAAAATCTACACCCCTCATTTCAAGCATTCATTCAGAAACATTTTAGGTAAGTCTCTGCCAGAAGAAACAGGGCAAACGCAAGGTCTCCTTTCATGTTATCTATCTGGTGTTACTGCTATGATAAAGAGGGAACAGAGAGGAAAAAACATCACTCCTTTAACTAGGTTTTGAACCAAATGAAGCGAATCTTTCCTTTGTGGAATTTAACTGGGTAACAAAAGCTCATTTTTAATATTGATCTCAAAGGCATAAAAAAGAAGAAAACTTCTTGGGTGGATTATTAGTGGTTTTGTTAACAGATTAGAAAACGTCAAATTACAAACATCTTGATCTATCCATAGAGAAAAGTCCTACCAAGAGCTAATCCGCTAAAATACCTGTTTAGATTGCATTGATACTCCTATACTGTACATACACAGGTTTTTTCTCTCCCTTCTGTATCAAGTTGTTTTGAATTAAAATACAACTCTGCTAAAGTCAGTGAAAACTTTTATCAACCATGTCAACAGGGCCAAGATTTCAGAAAGTTTGTCTAAGCATAGAAATAAAAAGCAACTCTGTCTTGCATCATTAGCCTGTGCACGGGAACATATTTTTTTCATGCTAAAGAGAATTAATACGAATGGCAAATACTCTAGGCAAATTTAGGCAAATGCCACTGACTCCTGAATGCTTTATTAGAAAACTAATTAATAATCAAAACTGAGTAATGGCTGTAGAAATATTTATAGCTTTCTTCCTTACTCTGTCATTATCCAAGGCTACAGCAGAGTTTCCCATATTTGTATGTCACACTAGCCTTGATTATGTAGGAGCACTCAGGAAAATGATCTGAATTAACTATAAGTGTGACTTTGAAGTGTATTAATAAAACTCCCTTTAATCCTGTGTGGACACTGGTTCAGAATTAAAGCACTTTTAATTTAATTTTGCATACTTTACTCCAGAAGCAAAGTAAACAAAGTGAAATCAAGGTCAATTCAATAGTAAGACTATATATATGAGGAGTAAATATAATTTAATCTACTTCTTAAAGACTTCCAAAGTATAGTAAGCAAAATTCTTAATTGCAAAATGCTTCATTCTGAGTAAGAGATTCACATGCAGTTTTACTGAGGTGGCAATAACTTGCTTTAAAATTATTTTGACTTTCCAACTTCTATGAATAACAAGTCTTGTGCCACAGCATTCTATGGAAAATATATGGGTATAATTTCATGAGCCATAACTCCAACTCCATCTGTCACACAATGGGCTCAGTTTTGTTGCTTGGCTAGTATATTGTTACTTTTTCCAATTCCCTTCAAACTTTTAATTTGTCAGTGCATTTGATTGCATTCTTTTATTTAACTAAAATTCTATGCCTCCATAGTATGCTTCTGTACTATGTATAACTCTATACTTCCGTAAATTAGAAACCAAGCACATCTCTCAGATTCTGGACTCTGTATTGCACTGGCCTTCTCATATTCACAGATTATAGATTGCTGAATGTTTAAAAGGGCAAGAGATTATGTGTCTGTATCCTATAATGACAATAAGACTTGAGACGCTTAGTAGTTTGGGTTAGACCTTTATCCTTTGCCAGCAATAGTCAGTTAAATTAGTGTAGTAAGTTCCATCACCCTCTGAAAGTCTTTGCTACAGCAAACACATACCTGGGTGCTGGGCACCCTGTCTGTGTGCAGAGGTGGCTGGAAACTAGAGGGCTGTTCAGATGGGCACGGGGCTGTTCCGTGGCAATATACAGGGGGACTTTCTGCAGCAGATGGCATTGTTCCACCAATAGGACTATGACTAGATGTTTCTGGGTAACTGTGCCCGACATTGGATGGGGACAGTAACCTTGTCCCACATTATCTTTCCCATCGTGCTATTACCATTCCTAACTTTTGCTCTATTGCTTAAAAGCAAAGTTCTCCGTGAGGTTTTTTTTTTTCCACTAAATTAAAAAAAAAAAAAAAAGGAAATACTTTCTATGCATCACTGCAAGAAGTTGAATCTGTAGTGAAAACCCATGGAAGAAAAGTCCATCAGGTTTTATTAAAACTAAAGATGCTGATAGGGCCTCTATAATAGGAAGCTGATGCTGGCAGGATATGCCAGGGGAAGTATCACCCTGCACTTGCTCTGTGCCTTGTTTCTTTTCTTAAACACCATTGTCAGGGACAGGATGCTGGGGCAAATGGACTTTTGGCCTGATTCAGCCATACTAAAGCGAATATCCCTTCACTGTTCCAGAAGGATGTTTGTCTTTTAGCAATATTGCTTCTCATTGCTTGGGTTTGGATGTCTTCTGTTTTCCTCATAAACGTGGCTATTCCTACAGTTGCACCATAAATAGCCTTATATGTTCCCTTCTCTCCGGGGTGAGGAGATTCATACTATTTCTTTCTCTCCAGACAGAAGCATGGTATTTAAGTGTCTTCTCAATTTATGTGAGGCAATGTCTGCCTGCCTGCAATCTGGGCTAGCAGTGGAGAAAATAAAAAGTATTTCTCAAACATGAAGGTTTCACATTGATCCTATAGCAATAGAAATCAAAACTGCAACGGGACAATTGCTTTGAGGGAACAGGGCATTGTGGAACTGGAAGATTGTTAGGAAAAACATAAACGAGGCAACATCTATGCTCCTGTTCTGCTGTAGGCTGGATAAAAGCTTCTGTGGCTTTGGGGAAGTTGTGTCGCTCAGACAAGAACAATTTGAGGTTTTGATCTCTTAAAAAAATGTATTTGTAGATATACAATCCGTGACTACTTGTTGACAGTTCTGCAACAATACTTGCTAGTGTAGATGTGGTACTGGGAAAGAAAGTGGGCTAGTGGATAAACAGCAAGAATGTGAAGTCAGGAAATTGCTGCTTGCTTAATAACGGATTTGACAAAGCTTGCTAGAAAAATCTGTGTATTTTGGCTTCCAGCATATATAGCACTTTAAAATTAATCATGATTTGTTGTTTGATTCCAGTAATAGGAAACTTTTAAAAAGAGGCAAAAAATATAAGGTGCAGTTTCCAGCTATGAAGATGTTATTTGAGAAATACGTTGTCAGGATTAATTCACTAACATATAAGTGAGTACTTTCAGATCACTGCACTGAAGCTGCACTATAAAGGAAGAATGTAATTTGTTTTCTCACATCCAAAGCCCATTACTAATATAGCAAATAAGGAACACTTTAAATGTCAGGAAAAAATAGAAGTTACAAATAAACAAAATTCTGTCTTAAATCACACATGACATACAAAAAAAGCATGTTTTCTCACTGCAGAGCAGTATTCCAGTCTTGCCTAGATTAAAGAATATTTATTCTTCCAACACATTTTCATTAATGATCACTTGAGATGTTTGTAACACAATGGGCAGTAAACACAGGACCTATTCATCGGTCTCCTCCTGGTCATGGCCAAAGTGGCCTTTCATGCCACCAGGAGAAGCAAACTCAACAGGGGGGACCCAGCCAACTGCATCATCTGCTTCCAGTCCCTCATCTTCTCATGTCAATGAAGAGAGCACTGGTGGGCAGCATTCACTGCTTCCCTGGGCGCACTCCAGGAGAGATTGATGGTGTTGGGGGCTACTCTCCTCCAGTGCCCCTCAATCTACTTTTGAGTCCGTGACACTCACACACCCTTTGACCTTTCTTGTCCCCTTGATTCACTTCTTGTTCTCCTTGTATTTCTTTTTTTTCTCCAGCCCTTTCTCTGCTCAGAGGGCCTGAAGGTTTGCTTACAGTTGGGCTAACACCCGGCTCTAAAAGGGAGAATGACAGCTAACGTGGTTTAAGCAGGACTTAATTAAAACTTTTTAGCTCCTTCCTGCATGGTCTAATGAGAGCTTATGTGCTCACTGTATCACTGAGAAATACTTGCAGAATAATTGGCCCCAGGAGAGTCATATGCTGGTGCCTTGAGATTCTCCCTCCACATTGAGAAGTTTCCTTTGTTACCTTTCCACTGCTGATGTCAACCAGCAGAAGAAGCTTTGAACTGGAATGTTTCTGGAGTATTTTTCTTTACCAATCACTTTCGTCTGTCTGTCTTGTCAGAGATTTTTTGTGAGAACTGACCTCACAATGCTCTGAGCAAGCAGAGACTGTGGAGGTGAGCTTTGCACTCTTCAGAGTCCTCGTGGTGTAAATTTGGACCAAAACTGTAGGTAAGAATTGGGTCTCCAAAGAAAACTGAGGCCGTCTCTGCTATAGCCTGGCATCCCCCCGTAGTGCAGAGATGTCATTCACAGCCAGAGCAGCTGCACTGGTAGATAGCTGTGTGCAGGTGAATCAGTCTCCTTTTTTTTCCCCCAATACACTTTGTTTTGCTCAGATAATGGTGGAACTACAAACCACAAGGCCCCATCTGCAGTAAAAGTGCTTTGCCTGTTTGGAGCGCTGGTATATACATGAAAATATTTCAGGCTGAGATCACCAGTTCAGCAGGCAGAGGCAGCCTGAATCCACAACCAAAGTTTTACTGTTGACTTAAATAAAATGCTTGGGAGGTTTCTATAGGTTTAACACTTTGCTACTTCTCCTGCAAAGCAGATCACTGAGTAGTCTAGCGGATGATGTATGTTTGATTATGTTTACTATTCTTGTGTGACTCTGGGAATCTCTCTCATAAGCACCGTACCCTGTGGTTTCAATATTCAAAAGTAAGTCTCAGAATTTTTCATTTTCATTAGCTTTTGGTAATTCAAAATTGCAAATGCACTACATTTCTTGAAAATCTGGTTTTGACCAATATAATACAAAATACAGCATACCTCAAAAATTGGAGAACTGCACCCACTTCACATTATGACATTTGTTTCCTGCAGACAATGAAATTTTAGTACTTGCAATCTTCTGAGTGCACTTCTATCCAATGTACCTGTTGCAGAGAACAGCGCTGTTTCAGGTCATTTTATTTTAACTCTTTTGTGCCTATGAAAAATTTTTTAAAAAGACTTGTGGAAAAGGAATGTAAGACCAGAGAGGTTAGGTAGTGGTATGCTTTATCTACTGTTCTATTTCCAGTATCTACTATTTTGTTTCCAGTATTTCTATTTGATGGACATTAGAGCAAGAAATCCTGCAGTAGAAAATAATGGAATATATTCTCATAAAGCTTTGTTATTAACATCTAGCTTGTGAAAGTTAGCATATTCCCTGAAATCTGAGCCTTATACATCATATTAGCTTTTTTGGTTTTACTTGTGTTACCTGATATTCTTGTTATCCTCATAAACTTCCTGTTTCTTGAATCCTGCTTCAGTGACATTCTTTGGAAATGAGTTCACACAGTGTGCAATTACACAGTTGAAAAATATCTATTTCTTTTTTCAGTTATAAATGCATTACCTTTCGACTATGGATGCCTCCTTGTCTATATCTGATGAGAAGAGGCAGTTCTATTAGGTCTATCTACCTATCCAGTCTTCTTCTGCATATGTTTATTCCAGTTCCTCTTATTTATTTCTGGTTTAAAGCATAGTATTAATCTAGCTTTGTAAGAGTATTTTTCCATGTCTAACAGCCTTTGTCATCAGTTCTGGCTTTCTTCTATTTTTGCTATGTCATCCCTGGGGACATAAAATCTCTATAATAAATCGTAATGACAGAGTATAAATTAATTTAGCATGCATTTGCACGCACTAAATCTGCTTCCGCTAAGACTCTTGGTATTTCTTGAACTGACTTCCAGTTGATTCAACCAGCTGTCAATTTTTTTTTTAAAGTGTATTTTCCAGAAGTATTTTGCTTTTCCCTCTCACACATTTTCTTTGGACAAAGGGCCACACTGAATAAGTTATATGCCAAGCCACAAACAGCTTTCCTGTACATGTCAGTATTTTAAATCAAATTGGTTTTGTTATCAGTAAGAATGGAGTTTGGCTAGAGATAGGAGATTTCCTTTCCCTTACAGGGTTGGACCTCACTTTTCTATTGGTAATGCTTAAAATAGTCATATAACAGTTTAGAAAATAAGGTTAGACTGTTTGGGGCTGTTTTCTGGCTCCTAAAACTGCTATATTTTACAATTTGCTTTAATTGGGAATTATACTTAAGTTCCAAAAATGTAAAATGCAACCTTCTTCAAATTTCTCTAGAACAGCTTTTCTGTAATAAATGTGACTTATGCATGTGTATAGAAGGGTGAAGTATAAGTATTTTATTTGAATGAGCTTGGACATTGTGATGATTTACAGAATTCACATACTGTAGTCATTCAGAATTCATATTCATAAAAATTGTGTATTGTTTCACACAATATGTATTGTATCATACATATTATGTATGTTTTAGCTCACGTATTGCTAGGGAAGTGTTAGAAAGTATGGGGGAAAACACGAAGAAGAAAGTCTTGCCGTCCCTGGACTCTGTTATTGCTAGTTGCTGAAACTTCCTTCCCTCCCTTCTGCAGTTCAGAAGATGTAGCCCTGGCATTGCTTATTTTTGTGAACTTTGGTATGGTTATAGCTAGATGCCTACAGTAAACACCTAAGAAATCTAACATGAAAAATGCAAAACCACACAGTATTTCTCTCCACCAATTAGAAAGGGAAAATAACTGAGATTAGACATGTAGGCATTTAAAATTTCATGAGATGAATTCCGGCCTAGGATTCTGGCACTATCAGCTTCCAGAAAGTGAAAAACACTTGCTTCTAAACAGGGGTAGGAATCCAGGAAAGGATATACGGATACTCCAGCGCCTCTGCTATGTTCTGGCACAGTGCCATAAAGACAGTTTTCACCATAAAATGGCTAAAAATGGTCCACCGCAGGAGGAGAAGGATGTCTCTCTAACGCTTGTGGTGTGTGCCTAACGCTGCTGGGAAGTGGTGAATCTCAACTTGCTGGCAATAGTCTCCAACAGCTTGGTTAAACACTCTTGAGTGCCAAGTGCAGCTGAGAAGATTGCCGCTGGTGGCAGCAGTGGTGGATGTGTGGTCTCCAACGCAACATGGCTCACCGGCCCTGGGCTTCTTTTTGCTTCTTGCTTAGAGCAGCAGCACTGCAACTGTGTTCACTTCTGCATGGCTTACAAGCTTTTCAGAACAGGCAGCCATGGCAAGGTGAGGGGTGATAGGCCCCTTGCGTAAGATACTGATTGTGGCACAGATGAGTGAGAGATGCCATGAATAGTAACAGGGATTTGAAAGGCAAACCCTGAGAGATATTGGGATAGATATGGTACCTGAGAGCATGGCAATATCCAAATGGCCTGCAGCCTGGAGTCACTGAAGTATGCTAAAGCCACTAATTGTCATGCAGTTACTTGGTATGACAAAGGGGATTATCTCTTTACTGCTCCTTCCCACCTTTTCCATTTTTGCTTTCTGTCTCCTGAGAGCCTGGTTTAGTCCGCCAAAAGAACTCCACCCTTTTCACCCCTGGGTGAGAGCCTGGAGTAAAAAAGCAAAGGAGAAACAAGTTTTTCAGTAGCACAGTGTTTTGCCAGGTCATGAAGTGGCTGCTAAAACCATGTTGTCTGGCTTTGCTTTCAAAACAGCTCAGCCTTCCATGGGAGTCAGAGACAAAGACTGCATTTTGTGTTACTTCTCTCACTTTTTTTTTCCCCTGCTCTGTTTGTGCATGTCCCTTAAGGGAGATGGGATCAGCGTTCAGAAGCAAAATCATAATTTTTTCCTCGTAATGATATTTATAAAGATGTTCATAACATTTTAAATACCATGCAAGAAATTTCTCAAACTGGATTTCACAGCCTTCCCCTGCATACAACTTAGGGAAACATGACAATGTAATTACTTAGAGGAAGAAACTTTGTATTTAAGTGTTTTGCATTCTTTTTCATCCTAGGCAGTTCCAGCCTGTGGATGTCAGCCTCTTACTCTGGAAAAATCTTTTGATTAGATGCATATAATTAATTTTAAAAGAAAATAATAAATTGGTAAGCACAAAGTCTGTAGAACATATCAGCAGAAAATAACATTATTTTTAGAAGAACAAGAGATAGTGCTCAACCATGCCTTGGGGTCTTGACGACAAATAGAAAATCTGGACTGAAATTCTGACCTCTCTGAAGTCAGCTGGACCGATTTTCAGTGACCGAAGTAAAGCCAGGATTTCACACCAAAGTCCAAAATCTTAAGAGAAAGCCTAAGGAAAAAAATGTAAAAACTTAAAAAAACTAAAAAAGACCAAAGGCATGTAGTTAATTTTATTTGTGTGTATTGGGAATGCTGTGTGGATTTCTTCATGAGACGAAAACTGAGAAGAATCATAAGTATTTGTAGGATTTAAGCCTAATGGTAGAGCTGGTGTTTCAGATAGTCGTAAGAAAAACAGCATAAGGAAGGCACTGGATTAAAATAGTAGGGTCATGTGGTGACTAATAACTTATTTGATCTTTTCAAGGGTCTAAATACAGAACTCAAATCAAATGAAAGGCTTGTTTACTACTTAAAGTTACCTGAACATGCATCAATGTAAATTAGAAACATTCAGCTCTGCCTACTGAATATTTCTGTTTATAAATTTAAAGAAGGAGTGAGAGGTTAAAGAACTGGTTATAAATTGACCTGGCCTTCTAGAGGAAACCCCTGCTAAACCTGATCTGTCTTTAATAACTGAGAATGTGTTTTGCCTCCTTCCCTCTTGAGATTTGGTTAATATTAAAGCAAGAGGTGAAAGGGAATTCTGTGCTTCACTTTTTAGTAGTTTTTAGTCTTGCAAGAGAAGGGATTGAAAACGAGATAAAGAAGATTTTGTGTGGAAACTTATCGTAAAACTAAAGTCTCTTCCAGTCCTTCGAACACTTGTGCACTTGCGTTATGCACATCAATGTCATTTTGTGAAGCTCATTTTAAAGACAGAAGGCTAAAACTGCACTGGTGTAAATTCCGTGATTTCAGGTTCAAGTGAAGTGAATGTGTCTTTTGTGCAGTTAGGTAATAAATTACAGTTAGCTACAGGGCATTCCTAAGCCATTACAGAAATCCTTAACCGGTACGAAAGTGAGATTATAGTTAAAACTGTGAGGCCTCCGAAGCTAGCTGTTATGGATAAGGATGTTTTATGACAGAAAAAGTAGTGTTTTTTCATTGATTTGTAATCCTTGACTCTGTGGGTGTTCACGTGCCACTGATGGGGAGTTAAAGCAACTCACCTGAGGCACGGGCAGCACACGGAGCAACCGGCCCCGGGGTGAGCCCTTTTCCAGCTGAGCAGGTAGGAGCGCATTGCAGCCAAGAACACCCTGGGCGAAGTGCTGCTGCCGCCTCGTTGCTGCTGCTCAGGCCCTGAAGAGATCAGGCAGTCAAAGCAAGACTTGCAAGTTTTCCTTGAGGGATCCTTGGGGGTTACCGCCTTTCACTAGAGAAATCACAGTGACGTTAAGCAAGCAGAACAACCCCAAATGGCTTTTTTAGAACACTTCTGCGGTTCTTTGGACGCCCGGCCCTAACTCGCAGTTCAAAATCATGGATAGGCGAGTGCCTCGGTGGGGACTTTTAGGGAAAAGTATGCTAGCACGCCCGTTTGAACACAAGAACCTGCAAAAATACCAGCTGGCACGTAGGGCGTCGTGTCTGGATCGCTCAGCCATCGAACTGGGAGTTACTGGGACTGACTGGACGCCAGCCGGGCTTTTCCGCCCTGCCCGCGGGGCTCGGCCCGAGGAGGAGGGCGGGAAGGGGAAGGCGTGCGGTGCCCGCCGTGGCCCGGGCCGCGGGCCGTGGCCGGGGAGCCTGCCCTTGCCGAGGTGCAGCCCGGCTGGTCCGGGGGGGGGGGGACGGCGGGCACACGGGTGGGCGCGCCACGGGCAGGTCCGGCTCCACCTCAAGTGCCCCGCGCCGCTCAAGACGGACATTTTGCCGTCGCCGCTGCCTGGGCAGCGCCCGCCGGCCCCTCTTCTGAGGGACCCGCGTGGGCCCTCGGCGCGGCCTTGTCCCCGGGGGCCCCCTCCCCGTGGCAGCGGAAGGCCGCGGGGGGCTCTTCCCCCCGCGGGGGCGAGGCCGGGGCTGCTGCTGCCAGGCGCCCGGCGGGAGGGCCGACCCCGGCCCCGCGGACCCGGCCGGGCGGGCCCGGCGCTGTCAGAGCGCGGCCGGCGCCGCGCCGGTTGCCGTGGTGACGGGAAAGCACCCCCCCCCCCCCTCCCCGCGCCCCCGCCCCCGCAAACATGGCAGCGGCGGCGCGGCTGCTGCGGGCGGCGGCCCCGGCGGGGAGCGGCGGCAGGTGAGGAGCGGCGCAGCGAGGCAGGCGTCGCCCCCGCCCGCCCGCCTTGCCGCTGCCGCGGGCGGGACCCTCCTCACCCCCGGCTCCCCTCAGCCGCCAGGCGGGGCGGCGGCGGCGGCGGCGGGGCCGGGGCCGCGGCTGGGCGGGCCGGGGCCGGCAGCAGGCCGGCCGGCCGGCCGGCGGGCGAGGCGGTCGCGGGGGGGCGGGCTCCCGGCCCCGCCAGGCAGCGCTCCTCCCTCCCGCCCCGGGAGCCCCCGGCGGGGTGACAGCCGAGCCGAGCCGTGCCGAGCCGAGCTCGCCCCGGCCGGGGCCGCGGAGGCAGCGCCCGCTCCCGCCTCGGCCCTCTCGCTGCTGCCAGGACGAAGGGAGGCGGGAGCCGCCACCCCCGCGCCCGCCATGTGGAAGCTCAACAAGAGCAGCAAAGTTCTGCTGGACGACTCGCCCGAGGAGGAGGAGACGCGTCCCCGCGGCCCGCCGCCGGCCGCCGCCGGCGCCTTCGCGGCCCCCCAGGTAGGAGCGCGGAGCCGGGCGGCGGGCGGGGAGCCCCGCGGGGCCCGGGGAGGGGTCGTGAGGCTCGGCCCCGCGCCCCGCTCCCGCAGCCCTCCTCTCCGGCGGCATGAGTAATCACTTTTGCCACCCCTGGATGTGCCGCGGCCGGAGAAGGGGCTGTTGGCGCGGGGCGTGCGACTGTCACCCGGTTTTTGGGGTGCGGACGGGTCTGTCCTCCCCTGTTTTCTTCCGGCAGCCGGCCTCCGGCGTTGCTGGCACCCGCCGGCCTTCGTGCCAGTGGCTTCGTACCGCAGGGTACTTTCTCTCCCAGCCCTAGGCAGGGGCACTGCAGCCCATCTGTTAAGCACGATACATTGAGCCGTGATTTGTAAGAACATAATCTTCATTTGCAGATGTGTGCGGGTTTGCGTAGAGCACTGACGTTTTGGCAGGACTGCTTTTTCTATAGTTTCAGTAATAGTAGTTGGCTGGCTGTCTTTAAATAGCCGCAATGTTACTTGAAAGCTTTCATTGTTAAATGGTAAGTTAAATACCAGCAGTGACCTTCTCAGAGTACTGGTTGCCTAACAAATACAACCTGAAAGGAAGGGTATCGGCTGAGTATCAGGCAAGACAACTAAAAGAATGTTTGTTGACTTGTTTTCAAAAACTTGATAACAATTAGGCAGCAGTCCAGTTCTGAAGCCTGTTACGCTGGCTGATACTGCTTTGTTGCTGAACTGATCTTCTGTTGCCACAGAGTATCTTTAGATGTTGTATGAGAGGTTGCAGGAGACCTGCATATCTAAAGCAAGCAGTTGCCCAGGGCTGCAAACTGGTGAGGTTGTATTCAAAAGAAGGTACAAAAACCCACCCAACTTCCCACCCTATGACTGTCTCGCCTACCTTGCTGGAAGAGCTGGAGTGTATCTGGATAATCTGCTTTCTGCTCGAGTTAACGGTTGACAACTGCTATGGGTTGTCAACACGCGTGGCTACTGCCGAAGAGCAGCCGCTCCCAATCGCAGCAGTTATTCCCTCCGTCTTCCAGTAGCTAAAATCACCAGTCTGCTCCCCAGTTCAGCCTTGCCTCGTCCTTTCCCCTGCACAGTGAACAGAAGAGCCCTACCCCTTGCTACTTGTTTGGCAGCAGCTGTGAAGATTCATGTGGATGAATAGGATCTTCTCCTGCGGGAGAGGAAGAACAGATACACATTTTGGAGACCCCCTTCAGGGGGTGGAAGGGCGATTGTGGGGTTGGAGGCAACCTGAAGTATCTCCCACAACCTCTCATACAAGATCTAACCTTCCTACAGTTCCTATCCTCAGGTGCCTGGAAACTTCCACTGTTTTCCCTAAACTGCTGGCTTGTGCTATCTACAGCCTTCCTAGACTTGCTTACCTCCTGAAACCCTCCTTGAACACCAAAGGTCACCAAAAGCTTCCAGTAAATCCCACTGACTAGTCACTGCTGCTCTTTTCTACCACAAATGCTCCAAACCCCCTCTGAGGCTCCTGACCTTAGCCTCCCAGTCAGAAGATTCTTCAGACTTCTGCCCTGACAGTTCTCCCAATCCTCTACTTTAGCAACAGAGGTTGGGGTTTTTTTGTTTGTTTATTTGTTGGTTTTTTTTGTCCTGTCTGATTGTCTTTACTGTCCTGGGCTTCTGTTCCATTAGTGGCAGTCTCAAGTTATAATGGTGATGACGGTGATTTCTGGTGCAAATGGTTTGCCATTTTCATCAATTTTAAGAAAATTCCTTTCCAGCTCCCACAGTGTCTGTTACCAATGGCACTGGAATAAAAGTTTCTTTTTTGGTATTGGAGGTGGCACGGGAAAAAAAATATTCTAAGGCGCTAAATGAAATATTCTTGAAGATAAAGGATTCGGAAAAGTTAGCAAGGCTGTAGTGTAGCTTGAAACTGGAGTGAAGACCATAAGCTCTTAGTTGTTTTGCCTGTTAGAATCAAGAAGATTTGACAACTGGGGGAAAAAAACCCCATCCCCACCCCCCAAAAACCATTTAAATGTGGTTATTTTAGAGTTTATGTACACTTTAAGGGAAGATAGACTATATGGAAAACTCTGACCACCTGAATAACATTGTGATTCTCATGATCTATCAAAGGCAGCTTCTAGGTCAGCCATAGGTACAGTATGTCTAAAACATGGTTTAGAGACGTGTCAAGGAGAAAGCGTGAGGTAGCTGAATGCGCTTGTTCAGCTTGTTACAGCTGATTTGGTTCAAGGGCCTTGCTTTTAGTCTTTGATGTTTTTGATGTTTCATCAGAACCTGGTTTTGCTCCCAGTAATATGATTGCAAGGGAGTGAAATCTAGTAAGGTGTAGGGGGATTTGGTAACGATCTGCACTTTGCTACTGCTGCGTCCTGACCTGCATCACCCAAACCCCTGACTTTGGAAGACAGTAGCACCACCAGAGCTTGGAGGAGTTATGGGGGCAGTTCTCTTGGTACCTTAGCTGTGCAAGAGAAAGTCTCGGTCTTCCTCAGCCTCTGCTCTGTTTATTTTGTCACAGTACAGCCTGCTTAAGCTGTGAGTGAAGGACTACTTCATCAAGAAGAAGAGAATCCAGGACTTCCCTAATTTTCTGTCTTGAGGGCCAAAATCCAGATAATTTGTTTGAGTGCTTTTTAGTAAATTAAGAAAGCCCAGTGTTAGATTTCATGCAGAAGTTTACTGTTAGATTTCATTTCCTCTAGGTTCTTTTCTGATATGTCATTTGGCAAAAGAGAAGATGAACCGTAGTCATCACAATTTGACTTTGAATTATGGTATGTTGTTTTCCCCAACAACTATCTTTTGTCCTTATGTTCATTTTTAATGGGCAAGCAGGAGGAAAATCCTTAAGCTTCTACCATTCATGCCATAAATAATGCTGAAACTTTTTGCTTCAAAGAAAAGAAATTGGTAGTCACATCTGTGTCATTAAAACAGACTAGGCTGAAAGTGTTCCAGTGTAATGAAATGTTAGTGCTATATGCTGTTTCTTCAAAGCTGAGAAAGAGTGAAGGAGTTCTCACTGTGCAACCTAATAATTAGGACATTGCAGTAGCAGATAGCAACAAAGAATTAGTCTACTATAAGTTTAAAAACCAACAACAACAACCCAAAAAACCCCTTTGTTACTCTACAGAAATTTTAATCATCCTAGATATGGAAGCCTGATCTGGGCTTACTCAAGCAGACATTCGGATTTGTAGAAGTTCTTAAATAGAAAAGCTTAGTTTGATCTAAAAAGAGAAGTTTTGGCAGTTCTGGTTTTGTGGAATACAGAATGGTTTGATTTTGTTCCAGGGGAGAACAAAAACAAATTTTAGAACATGAAAATTGCAATGGGAGGGAACTGTCAGCCTCTGGCCACTTTTTAGCAAAAGTTTCTGCATACATTCAAGTCCTTTGAATTGTTAGCACTTATTTAAAATAGTAAGGTGTTTCCTGAGATAAGAAAGACAAGTAAATTTTGAAACAGTACTTGTGTAAATAAATGTGTGGATTATTGTATATTTCTTTTAGACCAGACAGTTTTAGACTGAATCTTAGAAGTTAGTTTTAATTTATGCGTTGAAGCATAAATATTTTTAATTTATGCAACACAGGTGCTTTATTGGCTAAAGTTACAATTAATACATGAAGGCAACTTAACACACATAAATAGTACACATGTATAAAATGAAATTAATGTGCTCTCCCAAAATATGCTAGAAATGTACAGTGATGCATGCCAAACTTGCATTCAGTTTGTAATATAGTCATTATGCTTCAAACTGTAGTTACATTTTTGGAAGGGGAAAAATGTTGGGTTTTGACTTCTGGAAGGCAATGTTTTTGCAGACAGGCTAACTTCTCCTTGATTCAATCCTGCTATCATCTAATCAGTCCTCAGAGATGTCAATGCTGTGTCAATATCACATGTAACTCTGACGTAAAATGGCACCCAACTTTAAAATACGTCTATGTATTATGGTAGTGGATGGGTGTCAGGCTGACCTATATTATCTTCTGCAACTCTATCTTTCATGTAAAAATATTTCAGATCCTTAGCCTTGATCTGTTCTCCCCGATTGTATTTTTTTTTATGTTCAAAGAGAATATGTGCAAAAACATGTTTTACGCTGAATTTTGTTTAGACTTGCTCACTGGATGTTTTAAAGTTGGCTATACAGAATTTTAGTTATCTATTTTAATGAAGATGTTTAGGTCTCTGGTACAATTTTAATACTGGCTTTCATCTTGGAATGAGTTGAACTCAGACAGGCCCTGCAGGAATGGGTGGGAGCTGAGCAGCATTTCTTATGTTGTACTAATATGTTGAATAAGGGTATTTTTTAATTAAAAAATAAAGCAGTCAATGTTAATCCAGCTAATGCCTTTCCTTCACTTGCTAACCATTTTGGTGTGTCTCAGGCTTTGCCTGCAGTACTCTTATAATTCCTTCATACCTTCTCCTCTGCTAGCCTGTTTTTTCCTTTCATCAGAGTTGTTCTTGTGACATTTCAGTGACATTTTCCTGGCTAAAATCCATCACCTGTATTCTGTCATCATTCTTGAACATTAGATCGTGGGACTGACAGCAAAGACTTTCCTGAGCTCTTCCTTGGCCTGCCTTTCTTGCTTTTCCTCCTTCTTGTCATATTTATCTTTCAGCAGCTTCTCGAGTGGGTCCTGCTTTTTTCCCAGTCTTCCTGGAGCTCTACAGAGCTGACTGTGTCTTGTGGGGCTTTAGGCTTTCTTCTTTCAATCCCTTTCATTTCTGAGGTGCTTCACTTCCTGATTTATACTGTCATCTTGACGCAGTTGACCCAGATCAGATCTGCTTCTCACCTCTTTACCCTCTCTGTTGGTTTATTCTGACTCCTGGAAGTCCTACAAAGCGTGTATTGTCTGATTGCTCTCCTGCTATGGACGACATCAGTATCTATCTTCTTCTTTCAGTCAAGCCTGTAAGCTGAAGGTTGTCAGTGGGTTTTATCTATTGTGCAAAAGAGAATTTGTGTCCAATACTTTACTGCTGTTTCCTCTATAAAGTCCAGGTCTGTGTTTTTTTTTTTTTTTTAAATTATTATTATTTTTCTTTCTGTCTAGACAGCTGACGTTCTTGTGCAGACCCTCACTTCCCATCCTGACGGTGATTACTTCCTCTGCAGCTTCTAATACCTACAATGCATTTCCCCATCCCCTAGTCCCTGCAAATCCCATTGCTGATATTAATGTTGTTGCTTATGGCATAAAGTTTAAGTCCTCCTCATCCTTTGGTTTCCGTTTCTTCAGCTGGCCTCCCTTTGTTTCGGGACATTTACATTTAAATCTCTGTCCTTGCTTTCAAGGTTTTTCTTAGTACATCCCTTTCCTCTCCCCCATTTGTCATTTTTATCACTTGTTGTATCTTTCCTCGAGCCTGTTATGCTTTACTGGCTCTGATCACCTCGTTTGCCAACAGCCTTGTCTCTTTTCCTCCCCTACAGCCTAATACAGAATTAGTCCCTTTCACTGATCCACAAAACCACTATCTTCTCCTCCACATCACTGCTTGAGATCTACTTTCCCTAAACTGTTTGTTGTATCTTCATGGGGTTGTCGTATCTTCACGGTTTCTGGAGCCATACTCTCCTAGCAGTGCTGGACTTGCTACCATTAATATACAAACGAAAATATACTGGCTTTTGAGAAAGAAATAATCGTTTTAATCCATTTAACTCTTTACTGGTAAAATAGGCTTATAATTTTTTCCTCGCTTTTATAGAAACTGTTTGCCAGATTGCATGAGGGCATCCGTAACATAAGTAGAGTTATTAGAAGTTACTGAACACTTTACTGGGTAGACTATCTTTCAGTTCTGCCATCATCAGAGATACTTTTCCAACAAGTTTCACTGCTGGTCCTTTGTGAGGAGCTCCAGGACGGGTCTGTGTGAACACCACAAGTGCTGATAAAAGCCGCCGGTCAGAACGGAGCAGTGCATATGCTGGTGAACACTATAACCAAAAATAATGCATTCAGGCTGTTTTGCAGAAACTATACTATGAAAATATTGCCATTACTCCTGCAAGAGCTTTTTTAAAGATAGGTAATTTAATTGCAAATGCCATGACTGAATAAAAATTGTATGTCAGCTAGTGTCTTTTGAATTAGCGTCTGTTGGTTTGTTTTCTGGGTCAAAAAAAAAGCAAATATGAACTTCTAGTATGGATAAATTGTTAAATAATTGACAGATTTTTAGTCAAATTTCATCAAAATTGAAAACTTCACTGGAATATTTGAATTGTCGCAGCAATTGAAGGCAAATTGATTATTTGACCTTCTTTGTTTCGGCTTAGACAGTGATGGTATTTTGATCTTAATACAGCTGTTTCCATTTCTTGAAGCATATTTGAAATATTATAAATTGGGCAAAACTAAATTCATAATGATCTGAGCTTTTAAAAATATTTTTAAGGTGTTTAATCTTTAATAACATTCTTCCAAAAATATTTCAGAGAAGCAAAGTCTGAGTAAGATGTATTATAACCACTTACTAAGGAGATGCACAATGTGAACGATGAATAGAATAACCTCGTGTATTGATGTAAAAACACAGAGCATAGGAGTCTGGTGTTCTGATGTTTCTCTTTGTAATGCCAATAAAATGCAGAACTACAGAAGTATTCTTATGTAAATACTTACATTCTGAAATTAATCTTCTCCAGTACGTTTGGCCATTTATATCAATTGACAGTAAAAATATGGAAATAATTTAGATATTCTATTTTAAAATGTAATGGAATGTGAAGCAATAACTGAAGTGGTTGAATGAAACAGAGTTTGTGAAAATGCTAAACAAGTTCTTGACAGCTGTGGATGCTGAAGGAAAGAACATCATCTTAGTTTTAATTTATTCAATATTAATAATAATTTGAAAGGTGAAAACATAGGAAAACTGTTTTTCATCTTCCAGTTGGTCTGGTGAATAATAGGTAGTTACGAAAGACTGGGGCCTAGAAGATGGAAGCGTTTTTAAATACATTGGATGAGTTGTCTGCTGTATCTGAAATAGACACCTGGACTTTGTAAAGTCAGTGGAGTGAAATAAGTTGTTCTAGAAATGGTCTGATGATTTATATTTTAGAAGCACGTTTCAAGATTACTGTTGTCTACTAAATATATCCCAAGATGAAAGTTAATTCTTTAACAGACTCAGATTTTTACATTTTCCTTTTCTTTATGGACAAAGTATTTTCAGTTTTGCCAAAGACTGGCAGAGGAAACTTGCAGGATAGGAGTCACTGTCACTATTTAGTCGCAGTGGCATTTAAAATGGTTTATTGTGATAATGTAGTTTCTAAGTGTAGTGAGCAATCTGGAGTGGAAAAGTATTTTTTTTCATAGAAGAGAAAAATGAGTTTTAAGTACTGAATTACTCTTGAGCATGAACAGACTTTAGAAATGCCTAGGTTAATATTTTTCATCGGTGATATTAATAGGAAATTTTCAATTTACACCACCTGCCCAGATGGCTAGTTTAGTTCACTCACTTGCTTTAGGGACCTACAAATGGAAGATTGAGATCTAGCAGTAGATGAAATATGGACAAGACTAATGAAATGATCTCCATCTAGGCTACCTCTGCCAGAAAGGAACAGAGGCAATTCATGGTTCAGCACGGGAGTTGTATCTGCTGAACACGTAGCCTCGTTGTCCCGGAAGAAAGCTATGTATGACTGAGTAATGCATCCTTTATTTGTTAAAATTGCAAACCTTGTTTTTCCGTAAAGGGCCTGTTCAGTTTTGTATGAGTGTTCAGGTACAGTTCAGCTTTATTCTTCAGCTGTGTTAAAGGAATATGTTGAAGGATAGTATAGTTGTTGCAGTGCCCACTTACATTTGATCACTGTTGCCTCAGTTTCCTGACTCAGAGAGCATATATCCACACATTGAATTTTTCCAAGTGTGTATTATAGGTGCAGCAAAGAAAATGAGGCCCAATGCCACTGATCTTCTGGTGGTAGCTTTCTTCTTACTCATGTTTGAGTGCATTTTGCATTGTTTTTGATTCAGTTTTAGGATTAGATAAGCAGAGTGGCTTTTGCATTAATAATCTGCTTTAGTCTTGTTTCTTTCATTTGACGTTATAGCAAGACCCTACTCAAACCCAAGGAAACTGTTTCTTTTGTTAGCTGTATTTTAAGATGGTGATCTGGCAGTTTGATCTCCTCTTCCGAATCTGTGCTGTTTCTGGTCAGGCTGTGTATATATAGTTGTTCAACTGTTTGGTTTGTAATCAGTGTTTTGGGAATCTTTCCAACTTCAGAGGTTAACTTTCAGGTTTGTGATTTCCTGAGTGCTTTTTAATTATTTTATTATTATTTTTTTTTAATCTTCCCCTCTCCTATCACTAAATTATTTAGTGGGGTTTGTGGAATACTGGGAATTGTCTTAAATTCTACCCTGGAGTGTATCTCTTGAGGTGGTGTTTGTTTGGGTTTTTTTTTCTACTTAAATTATGTATTTGTGGTTCATAATCTAATTTGCACTTACAGGCATGATAACCTAGACTTTAAATCACACTCAGTCCTTGGTAAGACATGATGATAGGTAGAGGGGATGTAATAGGTCAGTAGAAGGGCAAGAATTTGCACCAAAAGGACCTACTCTTTTAATAAATGCTTGTTTTCTCTTAAGTGTGCTTGGCTTTGACAGCTAGTGTGTGTACAATCGGAGGGTTCCACAGCTGGGTAGGGAAAATCGATAATATACCATTTTATGTACTAGAGCAAAAGAAGGGCATGCAGGGTGAGGTGATGCTATTATTTGACTTAACTCTTTGATGTCCAGTGTTCCTCATCTTGGCCTGAATTATGAAAGTGAATGATCTGAAGAGACTAATTAATTACTTTACCACAAAGGAAGCTGAGGGAAGTAGATTACAATTTTGATCTCTGTACAAAAAGGTTTGTGTGCTAGTTGAATTAATCCCTTGAGTACCTTATGGTTTGCAGTATGTCCAACAAAAGGGCACTTGTTTCCTTATGAAAACACACTGTGCATACCAACCTTCCCCTGCCAGAACTGGAAGGCTATTCAAGTTGCTGATCAGCATTTCCCACTAGCATTAGCATTTAGTCACCTATTAGTTACTAAATACTATAATGTGGTCCGTGTTTTTCTTTTAAAATGAAGTAAAAAATGAGTTGTTGTAACCGTAAACTGACCAGATTAAAATACTGAAATAATTTATAAGTGTTCAGTGTCAGCATGTGTTATGCAGCATTATAAAGCAAGCTCATCTTTACTCTTCAAATGTAGCTGTACGGTAGATTGTCCCCTAAAGAAAATTTGAAAAACCAAATTGTAGGCTCCCTGATGTGTGAATGGTAACAGAAGTAGAGAATATGTATCAGAAGAGGGTGTATTAATGTGTATCACTGAAAAACGCAAATTATTCTGTGGGTAACAAACAAAGATGGGTTGTGTATGACTTCTTGTGTTTTTTCCTCGGCTCTTTCCAGTGGTGGCACTGGTCCCCTCCCTCCCTCTCCTCTTGCCCTCTGTCATTTTTATTTATTTATTTATTTTTTAATACGCATCCCATCCCTACCGCACAGTGCGCAGGTCCCTCCCCGCAATGTGGGCTGGCTCTGAACCCCCACACATGCTCCTGCCGTGGGGCATTAGGCTGCTGCTCTCTGCTTTCCCTAGCGATGGATTTTCCACAAAACGTTTGGAGATCTAGTCTCTTTGAGGCTGCTGAATTCAAACCTACTGGCCAGTTTCAATCAAGAGTTACTGTGAGCACATGGGGTGTATGGATGGATAGCACAAGCACACCACAGTTGTCCAAGTCTCCTTTTCATAGGCAGTGTATCTTAAAAAGATACTATGGATACTTGATAGGTCGTCCACCCCCAGAAATGTATTTTAGGTATTGGATTCTCACCAGTAGCTTTCGTGAGGGTTTCATATCTTTTAGTCTTTGTTTTTTGTATCTTTTAACTTTGTGTTGTCGTCTTACCGTCAGCCTCCGCTGCCTGAGCAGTTACTGCAAACTACTGTCTCATTCCTTATGAGGTAGCACCTTGTACGTCCGTGAGTAATAACACCGTATTAACACAGAAACACAGCCCTAGTTGTCACACTTTTAAAGCAGCAAAGAAATACCCCTTTTTGTCTCCTATTTATTGTGAATTACATTTTTTATCAACAGTGGTATTCACATTTTATTATGCTGACTCCCTAGCCACATGAGGTGTTCATTGCAGCTCTCAGTTTTCCCCTAAAAGCTTGCACTGTGAAAGTTGCTTTGTGCTCTTGCTTCCCTGTGCTCTAGCTTGCTAGAGGCTGTATGCCTTCACACATCCATCTTTTCTCTTCTCTCTAGTAGAGCATGAAGTCTCTTTATGCACTTTCATATTTTCATTATCCTTCTTAAGGTATTTGGAGAGCTGGAAGAATTAAAATGAGGGGTGTTATTTCTTTGGAAGGTACTAACAGTGTCTTGTTTGTTCTGGAGACAGTATTGTTGGTTGTTGAAACTGGTAGCTCTGCCAGCTATGGATGTCTGAGATAATTCCTCCTCTTACCATACTTCACCTTTAGGCTTTTCTAGTTCTTGTTATTTTTTTTGCTTTTTGGTAAAAATTTGGACAAATAGATGAGGTATTCTCTAGGTCTTACCCTGTGTCCAAGCAGAGATCCCATCATGTTAAGTCTAAGGCTTTGCAACCTCATCCAAAAGTTTGAGAGCTGACGGTGTTGAGGAGAAACAAGGAAACTTCTGAAATGGTGTGTGTGTGTGTCATTTCCTTTTAAAACATTGTCCATGATTCTCTTAAAAGGAAAGAAAGAAAAAAAAAAAGGGGGGGGGGGCACAAAGTAATTGAATTCCATTTTAGAGTACTACACAAATCTTAACTTTGTCATTTTTGGTATCCCATCTACAATAATATCCTCCTGTGTTAAAGACAGCTAATTGAAGTCCGGAAGTTAAATAACTTGTTAAGATCCACAGGAAGTAATATTCTCATTTTGAATGATAACAGGAGTTCCTGACTTTGTGTTCTGCCCCAACAAGTAAAGCTGTCTATCTACAAGTTGCTCTATTTCAACATACAGTTATTATTGAACTATAGTGCGATGGTTTTCATACTAGTTCTAGAAGTGCTCCTATCTCCATCCTTGTCCCTTTTATAATATAAAGTTTTGCCTATAAAGTAAATGGAAACACTAGTTGGCAAATAAATAAATATAAATATAAAAAAAAAATATATAAAAAACAACCATAACAAAAAAAAGATGCATGGGATTTGAAGCTGGTCTCTCAAAATGAAGCTGATACATGTGGGCCCCCACATGACTAGAAATACCTGACACTTCTCATGCTGGCTTTCTCACCTCTTTCTGATGGCTGTTAGCAAAGTCAAGGAGGTCTTTGGTAATGCGTAGGAGCTGGGATACTGTGTGGTTTGGGTGTCTTGGGATATGTGCGTGTGGAGCTACCCTAAAACAAAAATTAAGCTTACAGAACAAAGAGCATATCAACTCCTTAGCATTTACCGTAGTTGAAAAGGAAGTTGATAAATTTGGTTTTGAAACAATAAGTGGCTGACATAAGGAAAAAATGGACCAAAGTGAATACAGGGTATTCTGTGAAACTGCCACTTCAAAGATGCTTTCTATAAACCATTCTGTTGTAATTTTGTTTTTTCTTGGAATTGAAGTTAAATAATTTCAGTTATAGGTAGCTATTCTTGTTTTTTACTTGGGGACTGTTTTTATTTGGAGTTATATGTAGAGCAAAAAAAAAAAAGTGACTTTTTTTTCATTAAAACACAGATTGAAGAAAGTTAAAATTACATAATTCCTGTATGCTATGCCCCACTTTCTATATCTATCTTTGGCCCCTAAAGTACTCCTGACACTGATTTTACTTGTCCTGTCTTGGAAGAGATCATTGATAGTAACAGGATGGTCTGAGCATACTAAGATACCAGCTTACTTCAAGAGATGGACAGAAATGCTACCCTACTGAATTACCTCCACTAGTATCTTCAGTACTCTGGTTTTCTTCAGAAATCTACAGTTATAAATGGAGGGAAAAGGAATGTGGGCAAAAGTCTGTCCTTGAGTTAAGGAAATGTAATGCTTTTTAATGTGAAGGAGGAATTTATCTTGGGACATTCCTCTCCCCCCAGCCTACAGACACTGCATAGACCATTATCTAGTATGGTATTCAGAAAATCAGTGTAGATCCAAAAAATACAGACACAATTATTAAGATTCAAATAAAATTTTTAATTTTAATCGTACTAAAATTGTTATGATGCAAAGGTTTTCTTGATCTTTCTTTTGGCTGTGGGGTTTTTGGTTTTGTAGGGTTTGATTTTTTTTTTTTTTTTTTAAAACATCTGGTGCAGCATTTTTCATCATTTCGAGTGCAGTTTTGTTCACATTTCTTATTTTAATAGTGGTGTTCGCTTAGTTTTGCATTGTGATTGTATTTTGTCAATTTTCTTTTATGATAGGCTGAATAGAATAAAAGCATTTATGAATGCTCTAAAATGTGTCACTGCTAATTGTCAAACCAAAACTGACTATCGGCCTTTTTTATCTTTATCCTTTTTTTGAGAATAAAGACCAGTTTCTTCATGATGAAGTTTCATCTTCAGTGTCACAACTTGCAACAAAGGTAAATACCTGTTCTTTGGAAGTGTAACGTTTTATATCCTCTATATTTCTGTCAATATATGTTAGGAAGCTACCTGTTTTTCATGTACTGCCTGATTAAGGAGGATATTTATGTCCTTCATTGATGATTTTATAATTACTTATGATCGTTGGTTATGGGGTTCTCACTGAAGTAATATTAGAAGTGCAGTTAGAAAACTGCCTTATTTCCTTTCGTTGATGGGGAGGGGAAGATATCTTAATTTTTTTTCTTACACATAGTGGATATTAAAACACAAAATAAACATAAGCCACAGGAATAACTGAAGTCTAAGGAAACACTAAATTCTAGCTGTAACAGATGATGAAAACACGAAAAGTAGAAGGGATTTGGGTCATTTATTCCATTATATGTAGCTCAAGTGCTTTTCTGGCCACAAGAGGTTAAGGACTTTCTCTCGTATCTGTTTCAGAAAAGCAAAATAGGCATACGAGTTAATTTTTTTTTTTTTTTTTTTACCTTGATATGTGTCCAAGAATCTTTTTTAATGTTCTTAAAATACACTAGTAGAAGATGAAAGAACGGGAAGTTGTTATGATATGCTAGAGCTTGTTTTGAAAATCCATAGGTATAGAGAAAAGCATTTAAAAATAGGCTCATTAGTGTAATAGGATACTTTACATTAATATGTATAAACTGAACATCTGTCTCTGTTACTTCTTTTTGTTCTACTTCAGATACAGCATGATTTTCACTGAAAATAGAAGTGAGATTGTACTATACCTTTTTCTACTTTTTAGATGAAATGTATTCTTTTTATGAAGACATAAATTACTGTTTATTTTATGCCAGATGATGAATGTTTAGGGAAAGAATCTTAAAATTAATCTATTTTATACTGAAACTTTTTTGCCCCTTACTTGGTCATTCAGGAAGGGTTGCTAAGTGTGTGTTTTGACTTACAGAAAAAAAAAAAGTCACCACCCTCTTGTCTTAAAAATGTATTCACAAAAAAGCACCTTAACCTTCTCATCTTCTCTTTCTTTATTGTTTCTGAAAGCACTTCTGTATTTTATTTGGTTGTTCTCTTGTCATAGAAGCCATCAGTAAAGTGATATTCCAGAAGTTTCAAAATCTTTAATATGTTAATAAAAGGCTGATGAATTATATGTGTGGCCTTTTCAGTATGCACGTGTCATGAATCAAAAAGTCTCCATGTTGAAGCAGTATGGTGAAGAACAGCGAAGTTCTCGAAGAAAAGGGCAGTGGATGAAGGGTATGTCAGCCCTTTAGGGAGACAGCCTTCCTGGTCTCTTGAAGCCTGAGTTTTAAGACAGTCCTGATGCCCGTTTGCAGAGGAAAGCCTTTGACCTAAGTTTGGAGGTGCAAAAGTGGGAGCTAGTCCTAATGGCTGGAGATGGAGGCTGGAAAATGGTCTTAGTTTCTGCTCATGCAGGAAGCTGCCCACTTAGCAGTGAGGACAGGCTAACTGCAGGCTGAATTTTTCTAGTTCCCTCTTCACAGCTCTCCCAAAAGGCAGGTATAGCTGGTTAAAAAGCCTTGTGAGATCTCAAAGCGTGGAACTGTAAACCCCGTAGTGGTGCTCTGCGAAATGCAGAAATCTGGAACCCGTGTTCACGCTGCGCCTGACCCTTCGGCCTCTGCAAAGCTACCTTGGGGGGGGTCTCGCCTATGTGCTGACCTTCTGAGTTAAAAGTACCGTGGAGACTTCATCTGCAGTTCTTACTAGGCCAGCTTTTGAAAAGGGACAAAGAGTTTTGAGAAACTAAATAATTTTAATACCAAAACTGGAGATGTTGGGCCATTCTGGTAGAGCCAGATCCTGGAGTTGCAGCTCGTGTGTGCCACAGAATAGAGTGACTGTTGGTCTGCACACCAGCAGTTGGCTGAGCTGAGAAATTCCCCCCCCCGCAAAATGCTTTGATAGCTGGAAGACAAATTTGGAGGGGTGTGTGTTTTTTTTCACTTTCTGTTATTTGCATTCTTGCATGTTATGAATGGGTTTCCTATAATGTGGGAACAACACTTTAATTAAAGCTGATTGGCGTTTTTTTATTATAAAACACTTTGTTGTAATTTTATTGAACTGTAGGGTACTTAAATGGAAAATTCCATCTCTAGCTTTTTATTTTAGGTTCATTTTTTCCAGGGGGAGGAGGGAGGGAAGCTGTAGAACAAACAATTGTTTTTTCTCAGTCAAGGTTGAGAGGAAAATCCGTTCTTTTTGTTTACATTTATAAAAATTTTCTGCAAGTGTTTTGCGGAGTGCCTCTACTTTGCTGGAGGGTTTTGATTCACCAGTTGTCAATCCTCTGTGAAAATACTTGTGACAGTCTGCTAAAACTTGGCCAAAATATAAATTTCTGGAAATCTCATTTCATACATGCTGAGCAGTGGCTTTTTAGGGATTAGCCGCTTAACTACACAATGGCATTGAACATGCTGATTCTCACTGCAGGTATACAGCAAGAATCCCCTGTAATTGCTCTTTTTGGTTGCTAAGGCTGTCATGTGGCTTGTTCTAGCCCGCAGAGAGTGAATTCTGTGCTCCAGAGCCCTGCTGGCCAGGCAGTCGGGAAGTAGAAAAGTCTAACAGGAATATATTGAAAGTACTGGTACCCACTCATAAAGCAGTACCATTTTAGAGTCAGAGTAATATTTGAATACTTGAATCTCTTGCTTTGAAATGTACAGTTTGTCTTGTACTTCTAACATAGTGTCTCAAATCCTTGCTATTTTTGTTTGACTTGATTGAATTCCATGCTTTTTTCCCCCCTCCCATAATAAGGTGTTCATGTATATTACCCCCATCCACCTGATGGATGGATCGAACTGTTTTCAGTTAAATTTACACATAGTCTTCCCCTTTAGTATATGTTCATCTATATCTACTTACTTTTTTTTTTTTTGTGCAATGTACTTTTTAAATTTGCTTTTAGGACTGCATCTACTTCTTAAGTTTATACCCAACTGTTAATACTTATGGTTTGTTGCCTTTTAGCCTAATTTTTCATGAACCTTCTTGCCCTCTAGTAGAGCTGTAATGATGAACTATGTACCTTTGACAGTAAAATTAACTGAAATGTCGTGTTAGTGATGCTTTACTGTTTCCCAGTAGACTCTTTTGTTCATTTATTACTCATTGCCTGTTTACTAGTATGGGAAGCTGAGAGTCATGTAAATCATCAGAATTTGTTGATGTGGTGAAAAATGAATACCTAAAGTCATTTTTGGTAATGGTACCTCTCAATTTTGTAGGAAACTTCCAGTTTAAGAGGAGATGTCCCTTTCTGGGGCATTTCATAAAGTTAACTGTCAGTAGACATTTGTTCCCTGTTTTATCTAAAGAAAGAAAAATTGTAGTCAACATACACGATCTATGTATGGTTGATTCACTTGAATCAATACAGGTAACAAAGCAGGAAACTCTTACTATAAAGGTTGAGTTTACAGAGTGAAGCTTAGGAGGTGAGTTTTGGGAAGCCATACTGTATGTACAAAGCTGTATGTATGGAAGAAAGTGGATAGATGACTGCCACTTTCAGAGGGTGGTTGAGCTGATATAATAGTTGCTGCTACAAAGAAGATGCTATTGCCCCTAACTCCCACATTTTTTAGTGACTATCTGACATCTTTTAATGAGCTGATTCTTATAACTAACCCAAAAGAAGGCAAAAAATGAATGAGTTGGATTTCTGCTGGCTTAGTGAGTTGAACTGGTTTTCCACAGCATCACACAGGTACGAAACCATAGCATAAGGAAGGCAGTATTAATGTGAGCCGGCAGTGGACTGGGTTGACCCTTTTCAGCAGCAGTGTCTGATAAACCAGATCTGCCACCTTGTGCAACTTCTCTCTGGGAATCTGGCTGACAGATGGGCACCGATACTGAAGCATTGGCAAAGCAGAGAGGAGGGGAGCGAGAGGGAGAAACAGCAGACAGTTTGACTAGGGTTACAGACTGCATCCTTTACATGATGTTCTAGAAGTGACTACTTGTACTCGCAGTTTCAGAAGATATGCTAATTAAATGGCAGCTTTCTCGTGGTGGAGAAAGAGTACTTCATAAGCTGGAATTCCCTCTACTGAAGGGGAAGAATCTGTGCTCTGGGCTTGAGCTTTTTAGATGCCTGTTGGGACAGACAATGGTGATGTTTTTTCAGTAGTCTGCCAGTTGATGGATTAATATGTATGTGTAATTTCACTTCTACTGATCCTTTTAGGTGATTGCACAGGGCAGTGTGCTGCAGAGATTTTCACAGTCTAAAGTGGAAGATATGGGAGAAACTTTATTAATGGCTGTTCTGATAGGCATACTCTATGCTCTTGTAGTGAAACTGGTACGAGACCAGTCTGTAATCCTCCTTCACAGAATACTGAAATGGCATCTTGAGAAGTTTCTGCTTTGTTTCTCACTGGCATTTTTGAAAAATAGTAGACTGCAGCATCCAACCTGGTCCTCTAAATGTTTTGACTTTCTGACATTTGATGTTACAATTCTAGTCCTTCTTAATAGTGCTCTCTTTTCTTAGCAGTCGCTTATGGGCGTTTCACTTGATTTTTTTTTTTTTTTTTTTTTTTTTTTTTAAACCTCGAGTTTTGACTGTACACCTGGTTCTATTCTAGTGGTATCAATCAGGTTTGATTTTTTCAAAGATCACCTCCTCCAAGCTCAAGAATAGCCCAAACCATCAAGCAGAGAAAGAAGCAAAGGTGGCAGGAGGCCTGTCTGCATGAACAAGATGTTCCTGAAAAACCTCCAACATAAAAAGGAAGCATACAGGAGGTGGAAGCAGGGTCAAGTGACGTGGGGAGAATATAGAGACACTCTTTGAGCACGCAGGGATGGGGTTAGGAAAGATGAAGCCCACCTAGAGTTAAATCTGGTGAGGAAAACAAAGAGCAACAAGAAAGGTTTCTGCATGTACACCAGCAGCAGGGAGGGTGTAAAGAAGATGGAGTCTGCCTCTTCACGGTGGTGCTCAGTGAACGGGCAAGAGGCATTGGGCACAAATTGAAACAGAAGAAATATCATTTAAACATAAGAAAAAATGTTTTCACCATGAGCGCGGTCAAGCCCTGGAACAGGTTGCCCAGAGAGGTTGTGAATTCTCCAGCTGTGGAGATATTCAAAACCCGGCTGTACGTGATCCTTGGCAGTCTGCTCAAGCTGACCCTGCTTTGAGCAGTGTAGTTGGACTAGATGGTCTCCAGAGGTCCCTTCCAGCTGTAACGGCTGTGTGATTCTGTGAACTTTGGAATTTGAATTATTTCTTTTTTCCACTGACACATGGAAAAATACTTTAAAGGTTTGAGAATACAAGCTAGTCAGTTATATATATAAAGTTTTTTGAAAATTTTAGGGGTAGTACTTTTGAATTTTGTGTAGACAGTTACATCATAAAAATGAAATACAAAACTTCTACAAGTGGCTTGAGGCTTTAAGACCATATCAGTACTGTATTTTCATAATTTGCATAACTTCAATCTTTTTACATTAAGTAAGTCTCCAGTATGGTGAGGAGTCACCTTACCGAAGTGTCATCTCCTCTTTACTTACTGACCTTCCCTTGACATCCGTTGCAAGGAAGCTAATTGTTCTGGGATCTGGGTCTTTCTCCACGTGATCTGTAAGAATGTAAGAAATTCCCAGCTGATGCAGAGACTGGCCCATCTAGTCTGACAGTCTGTCTTTGTGGCAATGGGAGATGCTCTTCAGGGAGAGCATAGCTTGGCTAGTTTCTAGCGTCTCTTCCCCTAACATCAAGAATCATTGTTTTGAGATATTACAGGGTGCATCCCTCTATTTAGAGGGTATCAATTTATGGATCTGCTGTCTGAATTTGTGTAATCCTTTTTGTGATGGTTCCCAGCGGTTTTTGGCTTTGCAGCTGCTGCATGTCAAACTACTGGTTTCAGAGAATGGTAACTTTAAGATCTCCTCCCTGAGCTGTTCTACCAGCAGATGCAGTTGTAACTGTTCCAGCTGCATTGGTGGAGGTTCTTGTCAGTAGGTTAAAAGTCTTTAAAGAACACTGAAAAAAAAATACAGAAATGCAGCAGGCAGTTTTGAGGGATTTTTTTTAGTACGTGACAGAGTTACATGACAGCCGTAGTCAAAAAGAAATATTGTTGTCTTAAACAGTTCAGCTAGAAAAAGGCTTCTGGAAGTGTGAAATAAGTATTTGACCTCCTCCTTTGCCAAGGTTTATGTTCTTAAGTATGGTACCACTGAGAAGACTACCAAGAGTGAGCTGTTCGCTCCTTTTCAGTTGAGTGAAAAGGTACTTCGGAAGATCAGTGCTGGTGCAGGCAGGTGTAAAACAGGAGGCTTAAGTGTGGTAGGCACTGGTTTTACTTATGGGGTAAAAATGGCACTTACGGGGTTTCTTTCAGCCTAGTCCATTTAATATGCAGTAGGCTTTGTAGAATGAGTTTTATCACATATTAGCAAAATATGGTCTACTTGGACTGATGCTCCTATGTAGATTATCCTGGCAGTGTTTCCTTTGGAAACCCCAAATAAATAAGCAGTGGAAGTATTAGTGTTTTAAAGGTTTAGTGTATGTTTCCCCTAAGGACTAGTTGAGAGAAGAATAAATCACAGTTAGAATCTGCTACACCGTTATTTCCCTTGTACGTACCTGCCAAATGCTGTGGATCCATTGTGGGAGTACTTGTTTATGAAAGTAGTGAAGGAATGGTACAATGTGTATGTAGGTACTGATTTGCATACAGGTAGAAAGGGTGCAGAGTTTGTAAATTTTTATCTGGAGACCTACACACGCTATCTGCTTGACATTGAATAGAACTTTTCTACTAATTGTTCTTAAAAGTTATCTGCAAATCAGAATTGAGCTTAATGAAATTAAATTTAAAAATATCTACAGTTAAAAATATGTAAAGCTTGTGGCTAGATAACAGGATTTTATTATGAAATGGTTTTGGTTCTTTGGGGGTTTTGGGTTTGGGTTTTTTTTGGCTAGAGGATTGCTTGGGTATCCAAAACAATGCAGCAAAGGTTGTAGTTGTATCGGTGAAGTATGTATGACATTCTAGATTAAAAGATAGTGTATGGGTAGGTATATCCTTTTTTTACATTGAACATAAGTGTGTGTATAAATGCTTATCTCCAAATTTTGAGCATCCTGGTCTAGTGGAAGGTGTCCCTGCCTGTGGCAGGGGGTTGAAACTAGATGATCCTTAAGGTCCCTTCCAACCCAAACCATTCTATGATTCTAAATAGACTTTCATCAATGGCGATCTTTAAAGGCGCATATAATTTAAGTTAAGCTAGTTCTCTGTCTCTGTATTAAATTGGTATCTGAAAACCAGTAACAAGGTGTTTTGGTTTTTTTTAATCTGCAGATTTATTATGTGGCAGTGCCTTGATGAAACAACATTAGTGAAGAAAGACAACCTTACATATAAATTAGATCACTGAGGTATATTTGGGTCTTCTTCCAGTTGAAAAGCCTAAAGGATTAAGGCAGTAAGAGTTGTTATGTGCTGCTTTTAACTGGGTTTGCCTCTGGTAGCAAAGGTTCATTGCCAAAAAGGCCTGCAATAGTAGAGTTTGAGTAAGATAACAGAAGACGAAGGATTTTTTTTAACATATGAAAAGCTAACTGGTTTCTAGAGTTTCTCTCTATTTTTTTTTTCTTCTTTCTTTCTTTAAACAGACTACTTCCTTCAGCACATAACTTCTTGGAGATTCTTCCTTATTTCTAAAGTTTGTTGTGGATGAAGTACTTTGCAGTGAGAGGAAGCCAAATCAGAGTAACAAATCCTCATGTTAAACTCATTGCAGAATTTAACTGAACAACAGAAACAGATAACAGGATTAGGCCTTTATAGACTAAAATTGAGGTTTTAGACCGTTATTTACACCACCAAAGTATTAAATGTTGAGTACTGCTTGGAGAGGCTGATAAACACAAGGATTTTGTATAGCAAGGTATCTGTTTGAAGGTATCACCTGCAGCTTGTCTGGTTTTGTTTTACACTATCGACAGTACCAGTCTTCTGTGAGGTGGGTATGGTGAGTCTGCCACAGGGATGCAAAGTTTAAGTTAGCTGTCTACATATTTTTACATAATTAAAAATAGAAAGCATATGTTTAAGTTTGCTTATTATAATCTGTACTCACTTTATTCTCATAGTGGAAGAAAATACATATAGAAGCTGCTGCTTTTCTTGTGAAGCCATGAGGAATGCTGTTGTTTATGGTAAGGTTAGGAGTGGGTTTAGGAAGAGGTGAGCAGAGCGGTTGCAGAGGCCTGGGTTGTGATGAACCTGGCTCTCATGTACCTGGTCTGTCCATATCCCACAAACGAGAGCTGGAAACCGCTCTGGGCTTGCTCAGCCTTCCCTCTTCAGAGTTGTCCGGAGCTTTGCCCAAAGCTGGATCCATGTTTGTATCTAACCAAAGTGCAACTGAGTCTAGGTTAGACCTTCCTCCTGATCCTAAAATGGACCTGCTATGTCACCTGCGCCAGAGTAGCTGAGGCAGTTCAGATGTGAGTGGGGAAGGTAGGCGAGATGTGAAGGCGTAGGACACAGTGACACAGGAGAACAAGAGGTGGACTTACTCCGTGACTCATGTGCAAGAGGTAACTCAAGAGAGCACTGTTTTACTCCTGTAAATGGTAGAGGTTGTGGGTTTCTGAAAGGTGAGGAGGTGGCAGTACGAGTATTTTCCTGTCTGGTGTTTGTGCTCAATTTGTAGGTGATGTTTCACATGTTTAAGGCCTACGTGGATGTACCAGTTACAAACTGTAATCAATTAAAACCTAAATGACAAATTGATACTAATTTGCACCAATGAGTTCTGCAAAAAGGATGAAGCATAATAATAGGTGATGAATTAGCCTTCGCTCGTGTTGACAACTACAGTTTTGTTTTGATTATTATACTTCATAGTGTATTGTTGTATTTTTTTAATGTAATCAAGTTACACTGATACACTGTCACTCTACCATTCTTCCTAGACCCTGCGAGAAAGAACAGCAACTTTCGTGTTCTGTGCTTGGCGTGCACGTGTGCATTTCTGTTAGAGTCCCTAAGCATGCTATCAAAATAAAAATTATTAATACCTATTTTTTTTTGCTTTGGGGGAGAGGGAATCAAACCTTTAACAGTGTTGAAAAAATGATTTATGTTACATGTTTAATGGTCGCAGTAAATTTAGAGAGCACACTGTAGTGCCACATGTTACGTTTCACTGGTGAGCCAATGCTCTTACCCTTTTCGTTTGCAGGGCCAGAAGTAGTAGTTTTGGTGAGTTAAAAATAGGAACAATGAGGGCAAAGCGGGTTAAATCTTAAGAGTTTCATAATTCAGCTGGCTGTCCTGTCTGTCATGGCCCCTTCTAGCAATGACTCTTTGTTTCATTTCTGTCTACTGAAGCCCCTTAGACTGTTTTCCTAAGCTGCCTAGATTCCCTTCTAACTGTGATACGCTAAAACGGAGCCAGCAGCTCCAGCCTGCAGAACAGCATCCAGGAGCCCAGCCGTACTCGCTGGCATCGCTTGCCAGCCTCTGCAGACTGGCAAGGTTTTGTACTCTGCTCAGCAGGAGAGAGCTCTTGCTGCAGCAACCCAACCTGCTCTTTTCCAAAACGCGGCCATCCTCTGCAGGCTGCACGAGCCGCTCCGCTCCTGCCGCACAGCACGCGAGAGGTAGGGCTGTTGCTGCCTGTGAGCCGCCCGGAGTCAGCGCTGGCAGCCATACTCTGTGCTTGTAAGTCTGTAATTCCCATTTACGAGGACGTGTACTTCTCTGTATAGGTTCAAGGTGCAAGTTTCCGGGGTTGGAAGGAAGTGACGTCTATGTTTAATAAAGATGATGAACAGCAATTGCTAGCAGGATGCAAGTCTCCAAAATCCAAAGGGTGAGTAAAGCCAATTGGTCTATCTGATATTAAAATACACAAACTGGAACAGAAAATAGCTGTTCAAAGCAGTGAAGGTAGACACTGAGAAGCAGTAGTGCTCAACTCCTCGAAGTTAAAGCACAGAGAACGGTTTATGTGCATTTTGGAATTATGTGTGCGTTAAGCTTACAATGACTAAAGCATGCTGTATTAGGAAAGGACAGATATTGTTGACAACCTTTTCAGGTCTGTCAGGAAGAAAAGGGAATTCAGCTGCATAATAATTTTTTACTGTAGAAAAGGAGTAAAGGTTTCTGAGTAAAAGGGTCATTCCCACCTTCCCCCTTTCCTCTTAAGGATTAATTATGGTTGAGTTTACAAACTCCTTTTTTTACATCCTTTACTTTCTCTTTTAAAGTCTTACCTACACCTAGAAAGGTAAAGTGGAGTAGCTATACCAGGATCTGCAGATCTTCCCTGTCGGCGCTGAGGTGTTTATAGGAACAGTTCTGCTGCCGGTACGGTTAGAGCTGTTCTTTGAACAAAACAGACCTCTTCCCAGGACAGACTAGTTTGCTGTTACAAGTGTATGTAGGCGTTACCTACATGTACTTGCTACCTAACTGCCTTGGTTACAAACAGGAAAAAAATGTGCCACCTATCAGGATAGCTGTTCCAGCCAATACTAGCTTTGATAAGACTTGCTGTAGTATGTTTTGTTTCCAGTTTACTTTGAAATATATGTATTACAGTATGCAAATGTATACATGTGCATGTAAGGGGGTGTGTGTGTATATCTATATTTAAACAATTTGGAATATAAGTATCTACATTTCCATTTCTGTTTGAGTCTGTTCAATAAAACTTGCCAAAAGTTCCCAGCTACTGTCCCTGTACAATTTTATGGGTTTTTATTAGATGCTAGGTTGCTTCAACGATCTTTTGCAATTGATGCTGAATATAAGAATCAAGTAACCTGATGAAGAGAGCGGAAGTATGAAAACTGAGTTGCCACAAATGTGGAAAGCTATTTTATCATTACTGTGAAAACTGCCTGTATTTTAAGTTTGGGGGTATTTTCCTGTAACTGTATACCATGATTTTTACTTTACGTTTAAAGAAAAATGCAACTTTTCAAGTGTGCTACTCACGAAATATGAGAAGAGTGTTCACAGTCTGTGACTGGCTTTAGCAAGATGAAAATTCTGAAAAATCTAATAATAAATTCAAAATTTAGTAAAGGAGAAGTCATTTTAAAGGTATTGGTTCAGTTGCTTCTGTTTAAATATGATAGTGTCAAGATTTCATTAATGGAAAAAAGCTCTTTTAACAGAAATACTAAAAAAATTTCAATGGTGGTTTTATTTGTGGCTAAGGAATTTGTATGCTACTAGCAGATAATGTTTTCAATTTGCTATTTAGCTCATTGAACCCTGAAGGCTGTGTGTTTCACTACTGATATCAGCCTTTCTTTGTGGTCCATTATTTGATTATATACATAACTGCATATAAACTTATGCATAAACATTTGACATTCCATTTTTTAAATACTCCACACTGCAAGTATGAAATAATTCAGATTGAAGGTACTTAATGGGATAAGAAATGTAATAATATGAGTAGCCTTTCAAATGTCTCTTTGAGAGAGGAATTACAACAAATGTTTTTTCTTGGTTTTGGGAGGGGAATTTGGGGAGTTCTTACCAGAAATACAAAACAGCCATTTTCAAAATATTTTGCAGATCTTTATGAAAAAAAAAATGCTGGTATCTTTAAAGTCCTGATACTGTGTACATCAAATGTTTTGGGGTATAAGGTTTAACTGGCAAGGTGATAACATGTATAGGAAACTGAGGAAGTAGTGAGTGGTTGTTAAAAGCTGGTGGTAGACAAAATGTTTTTATATTCCTTCTACTAACCTACCTCTGGGTTTGTTTTGGTGTGTTTGGTTTTTTTTTGGGTTTTTTTTTTTTTTTTGGTTAAAGTCCTAAATTGTTCAATTGTTCTAATGCATGCTAAAATACTTCATGCATTTCCAAAGGCAATTCTGTGTAATTTGCTGGGCTGGGGGGGGGTGTAAGTTCTGTTATAATAGGAAATGGCTGTACTCGGTCCACTTCTGATTTATTACTGCAAGATTCTACTGTGTTTAGGCTTACGTGTATGCGAGGGTGTTTTTCCTAAAGTTGACAGTAATGGACGTGCTGTCAGAAGCTGATGACTGATTAGCATTCCTTACTATAAAACATAATAAATTAATTTAATGTTTATTAATAACTATTACATGCATTGTTAAATGAAGAAATTAATCACCTCATCCTTGTTATTTTCTAGATCAAACCTAAAGTTAAAGGAAGAGATGAAGTCTGAGAAGAAGCCAGGTTTTTGGGACAGTTTGGTGATAAAGCAGAATGTCCCATCTAGGAAACCAGATGAGATTGAGGGATGGGAACCCCCGCAGATCACTGCTGCTGACTCTACAAGTGATGCAGCAACTACTTTAAGTGACTATACAGCCTGGTCAGGCTGGGAAGATGAAACCAAAGGCTCCACAAAATACACAAACCTGGCCAGCTCAGGAAACAGTTCCAGGTGGAGTATCAAATCAGCTGGAAAGCTCGTTAGTATTAGACGTCAAAGCAAAGGTAACCTTACTGACAACTGGGAAGAACTAGAATGATAATGGTATTGTGAAATACTTTATAGATAAGAAGAGAAAGGTTCCATGATTTACTCGTATATTTAAACCAAAATCAAATCTGCTCAATATTGCACCTTTATACAGTACTTTGTTTTATTCAGATGATTACAAATTTTTGCTCACCTGATAGAAAATTTTCTTATTACATTCTTAAATAGCTATGTTTTCCACACTGAAAAAAAGTAGAGAATCTATTTTGTGCCTATATTTCACATTCAGACTCTGCAGTATGTTGGATTGTTGGTTTTACCAAAAAAATGTAATTCCTTAGTGAATGTATACACTGGTTGTAAATTTGACTGCCTTATGTAGGAACTTCCACTAGCTTGAGGTCCTGTTTTTTTCCTGGTATTTGAGGGCCACTCAAAATTTTAGTTTTGATGCTGTCCCTTTTTAACTAGGAATACTGATCTGTTGCTTGCGGGGAGAATGCTTATACTTAGTAGACTGTTTTCCAAATCTTCAGCCTCAGCATATGCTTCAGCTTGTGCACACAAGATGCTCAACTGTCACAATGTGTTATACGGTGTATAAAATGGGAAAATATTCTAACGTAATTCCTTCCATCACAGGATCTTCACCAATAGTCAGGTCAAGTGGGTCTTCCAGAGGTTTTTTTGTTTTGTTTTATATTGAACATTGTTTGACAAAACTAAGCTTCTCAGTTTTTAAGATGCATGTTATGCCAAAAATAAAAATGATTGAAAATTTGGAAAGCAGCAGTGAGTAGAGTATAAGACGATCTCGATATTCAGTATCTGTGGTCCTGAATCTAGGGATAAGTTGCTTCTTATGGAAGGGCATATGTTTTCATTTTTACAATAGCTGATCCTTGTTCTACAGACAGCTTTTTTGTTTTGTACTGTGTTGTTCCTTCCCCTCCGTCCCATAAGCAGTGATTTGAATTATACTCTGGCATTTTCAGGGTAACTGAGTAACTGAGCCATTGCAAGTATGTGCATGCACACAACTTATGAAGCGTTTTTGTTATAAAGCTCCATCTTATTAGCTACTGATACTTTAATTTTTTGGTAAAAGAAGGTGAAGTGTTAAATTTGAGATTTGAAATGTATATAAGAATACTAAAAGTGCCTCTTTCTAGCATATTGTCTCTCATTAGCAGTGCAGCTGATGTCAGATCCAAAGCTGGTTTCCATTTTGTTTGTATAACCTATATAAATACTGCTTTAACATTCATGGAAAAAAAACAAACCAAAAGTTTCATAAGAAATGAACAGTAGGCCTTTGCTCTCCTGATTGTTAAACTGGTATAGCAGAACTGAAAACCTGTTGACTGCCTAGCAATATGGCCGGTACAGTTGGAAGATGAAATTAGCATTTCAGATAAAATCAGCGTTTTTACAAGAAAGCATATACCTTTATATAATGGATGTCTTGTAAACATATTTTTGCAAGAAGCTTATGCTAATGAAAAGGGATGCATGCAGTTTTCTTCTAAGCTTGTACCTTGTTTCTGTTACTGCCACATTACTGCTTTCTTAGCTCTCTCTTTCTCCTCTCTCTTCCAATTCGTGTGTAGTTTTCTGGCTTTCAGTTCCTGCATAGCTAGTTTTTGGAGATTCCTGTTGAGATGTGCCTGGAGGGAAACTGTAGCAAAGTGGTTTTGGTTTTTTTTTTTTTTTCCCCTGGTGTTAATAGGATGTTAAAAGACATTGTTCTTAAGTTTCTATAAAAGAGCATCAGTGTTTTGTGCTACAAACCAGGATCTTGTAATTGGCAAATGTATTTGTAAAATTGGCATTATATATTTAAAAAAAACTAATAGAGGAGAAAGGGTTAGCATTTATATCGCATCATTTAGTCTGTGATTAAACTCTGTATTTGCCTTTGGCAAGTACGTATGCTGAGGTTAATTATAGGAAAGAATTAGTATTCTTGGGTAAAGTATGCTGCATTTTATAGTTTATGGAATACCCTCTAAGGCATGAGCTAGTCTTTAGTTTGGTTGTTGGTGCTGACCTAAAAGAACAGAAAAAGATCTGCTAGCAGCCCTCGATATTTTGCTCTCAAAGATGGGCTGAGAACTTTTAATTTCCCTCCTGAAGAAACTATTTATACTGTGACCAGTAAAGGTTTTGCCTTGCACATTATACTGTCAAGTGCCTGTTTCTCACCTTGATGATGTGTTTGATGCACAGCTTAACTGCAACATTTTTCAATTTGTTTTAAGTGTATGATAAATAATATGCTCACAAAGCTGAAGCCTATTATAAAACAAAATTGCATCCAAGTGGGAAATTTAAATATGTAAACTTACAGTTTAACTCCTAGTGATGAAAGTTTTGGTGTGCTTTTTACGTGATATTTCCTCAGAAATAAGCATTCTAAGGATGAACATTATTAAATTTAATATAATTTATTGTTATGCTTTAATAATGTATTTGTCTTTTGAGAACTCACTGGTGTGAGCTTTTCTTGTCTTATGTTTATAAACTTGTCGGAATTTTCGGAATGGGGTCCTCTTTTCTTTTACCTTCTTTAGGTGCTTAACTACATTATACATTTATGGGCTTAAGCTATACACAGCTCCATATGTGGAATAAGTGTAGAATATGTCCCTTAATATTTGTTTTGAAATTGCATTTCAATCTATGTGAAATGGTTTAGAAGAAGGTAGCATTAAGATTGTATGATAAGATTGCACAAAATAAAATATAGTTTATATTGCTTTCTCGTAGCCAATCTGCATGATTGTTGGCGTGGTTTTAACGGGAATTAAAAGCTTCATGTGGCTGTAACTAGTCACTTAACTCTAAGCAAAGTTCTTTCTGAGTATTTTTATTTATTAGCATCATTTGCAAAAAGAAAAGTAGTATTTTCCATATGAATAAAGATTTAGTTTGAACTGAAATGCCTTATTCTTTATTTTTTTTTTCTCCCATTTTATTTGTCGTGTGAATTTGTTTCCATCTTCGTGGACGTTACTTGCATCATTGTAGAATACGGCCAAGGAAGTAATAGCTATGTTTGTCCAAACTCAGTGAGTCATGCTGTCTCAGAAGCTGCAGCATCCTAGATTTAAAGCATCACCCATTGCTTTTGCAGTGGGAAGAATTTTGTTTTACTGGTATTTATTGGTTTAAATCTTTTTTTTTTTTTTTTTTTTTTAATTTTTTTTTTAATTTTTATTTATTGGCTGTTACAAAAGCTTGGGCAGAGCAGCATTCTTTCCCTAAAGATTTCACCAGCTACATGTAAACTGGAGGACCTGAAATGCTTTTGCATACACTGGCCCCATAACGAGGTGAGACGTGCACGTCCTGGACTGTGACAAAAGTGAGATGCAGCCGCTGTTACCGGTAGATCAGTTATAGAAAGAAGCATATTGTCAGCTTCTCATTCTCCCGCGTTAGTCTGCTGGCTTTGTTGTTGTCTGAATAGACTTAGCAGGGAACATTTAGGCAAAATGTTTCTTATCGGAGTGTGCGAACTAGCTGAAACAGAAGATTTTATTCATACGAGTTACATTCTTAAGGGAAAACCCCCTGTATCGAGATGCCTGTGACTATACCCAGGTAGGTGAGGTGCACATCTGGGCAGATGAAAGGGAGTGGAGGGACCTGCATTTCCAGACCGTGGGTAGACAAGGACCCTGCCGAACTTTGAGCATAGCTGTTCCCACAGCACAGGTGAATTTGGCCTGGCATCTGTCTGAATTTCCAAAACTTTCTGAAATGCTTGTTAATCTATATGAATGTCAGATGACAAAACTGTAGGCCCTATCTCTGTACAGTCTGAAAAGAACATGAATGTGCATGTTATTTAGCTGTTTCTTGCATATCTAAACTGTTCTTATTGATTATTTTTTTTCCCCCGAGTGCCTGCTAGTTGGTTTCTGATATATCTGGAAAATGAAACCAGCACTATGAAGACGAAAAACAATTTCCTAAAAGGCTTAGTCACTGGTGATAGTTTGCAAAGGTGTGTATCATCAGATGTCTGTCTCTCTCTCAAAAATTTCTTGTAGCATGACTGCTTTGTACCATACAAGACAGCAAATCAGACAGGTAGGCAAAGAATCCAGTTTAGAAATTGAAAGGAGAGAGTTGCATTTATTTTAAGTGCAGCCAGCATAATAGTGGAGAAAAATGCTGCTTCTACAGTTACAAAGTAATAAAGAGTATGAAAACAATTAGAAAATAGGGCTATAAATAACAGAAGGCTATATGAAATATACTAAACAAAGTGTAAGGAGAAGATGGTTTTTTCATATAATACTTACCAACTCTTATCACTGGTACTGAATAAAGAAATACCTGCTCTGTATTTGGGAAGAAAATTTTCCTATTCTGTGTCTATTATTTACTAAAGCATGCAAGAAAGCGACTATTCTTTTCAAGTCCATAATAATCTGTTAAAAGCTTGGCTGGCACTTAAATTTTTATGCTCTTGAGACCCACATAACTCTAGTGAAAGCTTCACAACACATTTTGAACTGTGAGTTTGCTATTGGAAAAGAAAGAGCATTACTCTGCAGAGAAGAACGCACAGCTGTATTTTGTAAGACTCGTTTGTCCAATATAATCATGTGATATTTTGCTTTCTAGTTGCTCTAACCCCTTGTACTGAGAAGACTAACTGAACAGTCGAGTTTAAATAATTTTTCAGAGAATTGGCTGGTTTAATTATTTGAGGTTGTATAGTAAAACAGCTTAGAGTTGGTACAGAACCATTCCTTTAAGTTAGCAATGTCTTCTGGCCTTTCTTATCTTGTACCTCTTTCCTTGAAACCCCCAAATGCTGTTGTCTTGAACATCTCGTTTGTCCAGGAGTCTCGCGATTCTCCACAAGATTACACTGCTAAATGCTTCTGGTACTGGAGAGACAGAGAAAATAATGTGGTGCGTGTGTTTGTGCTGGAGAAAGGACGGGAGACTCATGTATCCAGAGTCCAAGTACTCTATTTGGTATATTACTATATTTTTGCTGCTAAAGGTTTCTTATGTGCAGTATAATTAATAATTCTTTGCTTTGTTTTATTTTTGCGCTTGTCCCCCATTAGCTTTTTTTTGGGTCACATATGCAAAGACATCCCCTCTGATGACATAAAGAGCTAATCTTTGCTGTTTCTCTTGTGACGGACACCCACTTCTAGGCAGACTTGCCTTCAGTTTAACGCCTGTAAAGAGTTCATCTTTTGAACATTTGGACAGAAACTTGGCAACGAACGTTTCACAGGACAAACAAAGGAAAACAAGTCAAGCATCATTTCCCATTAGGAAGTAAACTATTGTTTGATAGGATGGAGCACAAGATTCCCAGAAGTCATACTACAGATACAGTAATGCTGCAGATAGGGATATTTTGAAAATTAGGGACTTAATGAAATACATACTTGCTCTCTTTTTCGTTCTATAAACTCGCACGTCTCCTGAAGCGCGTTAACCTGTCTGCTTAGCGTGGCTGTCACGCTGCTGCCTGCAAGAGAGCACGTGCGTGTTGAACCAAACCGTCGTGGCCAAGGTGGACGGGCTGTTGGCAGCTGAAGCTGCGGTGGGAGATCCGAGCTCCTGACCTGTGCGGTGAGAACTGGCTGCGCTGGGGACAGGGGGGAGGTTTTTAGGACAAGTGGAGAGGCAGATGTTCTGGCATCGAGGAACGAAGCACAGTATAAACAGAAGTAAGAAGTCCAGAACATCTGAGAATGTTCCTAGGGTGGCTTGTATTAATATTTACTGTTAGGCCGGGGGTTTAGTGGTAGAGAATCAGAACTAACACACAGCTAGTCCTCATTCCTAGTGTTTTTTCTTGGCTATCCTATTCAAGAACAGGATTTTTGGCTGTGGTGAGCAATTGGAAAGAATGTCCCCTGTGCGCAGGTACAAAATGAAGGTTTTGGATGCCTTTAATTGGTGCTCTGTAACTCACAGCAACGCTTCTCTGGATCTATTCCATACTACTAGGCCTATAAGTTAGACTTAATGGATCAAAAAGGTAGGTGAGTGCAGGTGGTAGAAGACTGTACCTTGAAATGTAGGATTAGTAGGAGGCATATGGTCAGCTTGCAGCAAGAACTTAAGTGGTGGCGTTTTGGGTTGGCGCGGCTCTCCGCCTCGCTTGCGTTAAAGTCGTTGCATTTGATGTCAGGTGGCTGGCCCTATAGGCAGCGGAGCAACACCCTCCTGGTTAGTGGCGGTCTCGCTCTTGCCGAGTGACCGTTTAAACGCGGTCATGCTTCAGTGTAAGAGCAGGGGAGGGGTTGCAGATGAAGGCACAGGATCAGGCCACGCGCCGTGCAGCTGAATAAGGGAAAATAGCAGAGTTACGGGCTGGGACGTGCTACTGCAGGAGCTGCTGCATCCTAGTCAAGCACGTCGAGTTTTAGGGACTTAGGAAAATACTGCCGAAGTATTGCTTTTATAAATTAGCCAGGTTCTAAAGGGATGCTCTCGAGTTAAGAGGAGGACTACAGGTTTACAGCTTTAAAAGTCCCCAGTAGGAAAAAGTCTAAAATAACTGCTGTGTCTGAGAGAATAACGGGGAAGAAACATGGGGGAGAGGTGCTCCAAGCATGCAGAACTTTGTTCCGTAATCTAAGCATTGTTTGGGAATGACAACTGGCTTTAGCAAATGAATTATTCTTCCGTTATTATTTTGTTAAAAATACTATAGAAAAACAGCATTCAAGTGGAAAGAGCATATAAAAATTAAGTAAGTAAATTTAGAATTAAGTGGTGGCTGTTTGTGCATGCCTTGAAAATTGTTAGAAAGGCTTTCAGCTGAAGGCGCAGCGACGAGGTACCCATAAAGTGCAACAAATATAAAGCTGAACGTGCGTTATTCCTATTTGTAGAAGAACGTACACATGAACCTGCAGGAGGTAAGCATTACCAGCGTGTCTGAAAGGCAGTGGGACAGGTCTGTGTGTTGCAGAGAGAACAGCCCATGGGAATCGAAAGAAAAGAAACCCCGCTTTAGTGGCACTCTCACCTCTGCCACGTTCTGAATCCACTTATCTGTCATGTCCTTGGGTACAGACATTATAAGCTTTGAAGGTAACCTTCATCCTACTGAACTTTGCAGGAGTTGGGAGTTATGTTCCAGTGTCTTTTAAGGGGTTGGACCTGAGCCTTGCAGCCGAAAGCACAGAAACAGTGCAAAGAAATAGCATAATTAGCTAATACTTCAGTATTCCGAGCTGTAATTTAACAACTGTTTCCAAACATTTGATATCGTTTGCTTTATTTAATGGTGGTACCCGTGTGTTGAATTGGCAACCTTAATGGGATATTGAGCATCTGGCCTTACTCCGATGCCTAACGGATGGAAGGAAAGAATTTCTCTTCATCAGGACCACTTACTGGGAAAACAGGAGGCCGGACTGTAGTGCCCTCTCCTAGCAACATGTCCTGGGGTACGTACGCTTGGTCATACGATGCCACACAGCGAGGCAGCTGCTGCCCGCGTTTGGCTGTGATGCTTTGACCCTTTCTTAGGTGAGTACCTGAACATCTAGCCCCATGACTAAATACTGACTGAGGGCTAGAGAAAATTAATTATTATATAGGGGTGGAGTAGGTTCAGCTGAAAAGACTGAGGAAGAATGGTTCCATGAAAATTATCCCTAGAAATAATAATTTATCATTTTGGTTGGATCAGCAACTTGAACTGACTGGCTGACTCTGCATCAATGCCTGCCACGGCACGGGGGAGAGGAGAGTGAACATGACATGGGATACAACACAATCCCAAATGTAGCTTTTGGGACAGGGAGTCCCCAAAATTCATGTTTTAACTGTGAAGATTTGGGGTGAAATGGGACCTCTGATGGACTTCAAAGTGAAAGAGGTGAGCTCTCCTTAGTTTTTCATAGTAAGAGTGCAGGTGACAAGCTCCCAGAAGATTCATATGCTTGACCTTGCTGGAGGTAAGTCTCGCTCTCCCTCTGGTCAAAAGTTAAGCACCTGAGACCATTTTCAGTATGCTGCTTGACTTCGTGTCCTGTTTCTCTCTAGCCATTGCGGAGTGACTTCTTAGGCACTTTCCCTGTGTCTTCTGTAAGAAGCTGTGAAGTACGTGGTTTGTTAAATCTGGGTTACGGGACTTCTAGGTATCAGATGCTGAAGTACCTATGACCAATTTTGTGAAGTTTGAAGGTTTTAGATTAAATCAGCTTCTAGTGCAATTGACTTCAAGTGATAAGGCTTAAGAAATATGTACGCTCTGTCTTGCTCTCTTTATGTACATATACATATATATGACAAGACTTAGAGATTGAGAGCAATAACATAAATGCAAAATTAATAAATTCTTCCTCTTATTTATTGCCCCCTTTTGCTGCAAGTGTCTGAATTACTTTCATGCTTATTATTGGCTCAAAAATACACTCACATACAAGACTATTTAGTTAATACAATTCTTTCTTGGCTAATGATGGAGCTGTAAATACGCTAATTTATGCACCAGGCAAATCCAAACCATTGTGCTGCTATTCTCCATTCTACCCTCTCCTTTCTGCTAGCCTGCATTGCTTCTGCCTTCTAGGCTACTAAATGCCACTAGTATTTTAATCCTGTTTCTAGTGGTTATCTCCATTTAGCTAGGGTTTTTTTCGCATTTCAGCTTCTTCCTTCTCCAAAACTGAGGACTTCCCAGGGATGGGGAGCAGGGGAAAGGAAAAGAGCAGGGTTCTGCTCCTCAGCTTTTTCCAGATCAGAACCTCAGTCCTGTCTGACATGCAAATAGAAAGGCTCGCTCAGTGCTCTGTGAACAGGTCCACGTCTACTGTCTTTACAGTTGGAGTGTCTTTTCCCAGAAACAGGAGAACAAAACTGTTGGGAGAGAATGTAATGGAACAGGTCTGGAGTCTCTGACGCAGGTTTTGGAGATAATGACTGGGGGTGGGGTAGGTGTTGTGGAGGTGGAAGGAAGATCCTACTTTTCAAAATAATTGTAATTTCAAGCTCCTTGTGGACTGTGGCAGAGTGTATCTTGATTGCCTTTGAGTCAGTGTTGCTTTTCACAACTAGAATTCAGTAAAACCCAAATCACCCGAGATTGTGAAGTGATCACGTAGGGACCACATTAGGACATGGTTTCCTGCCACTGCAAAATCTGTATATAAACAGATCCAGGTCTTGGGACAAAAGCTGTGGAGCAAAAGAAACCTGTAGAGACTTGGTACACGTTTCAAGGCACGCCTTCTGCTTTAGGAGAGACCACCTGCCTTTCTTTGCATAGGACAGCCAGCATGCAGGAGGCCAAGTGGGGGTTTTACTTTAAGGCACAACCCTTCCCATGGGTTACAACACTTCAGGTTACGTGAGTAAGTAAGTGCTGGTGTAAGGGGCAGTGAGATTAATTCACGTTGTCAAAATGCTCTTTAGTACAGGTGAGGTATTAATGAGATGATTGTTATCCTGAAGGTGAAATCTTCTCCCCTTTCCCTCTCATGAAGAGATTTTAAAAAAACACCACAAACCGTATTGATCAAAATCACTGCCTTAGCTTTTTGCTTAGGTGATACAATTAAAATCCATCTTCTTACACATCTAGTAGCTTCATACCATGTAGTCACTTTTAATCATGCTCTGCTATTATTTGCCTTGTTTAAGAAATATATTCACTAAATACTTAACTAGCTTGTGGAACTACTCCCAAAGCTCAGTTTTGCCAAGTGTTAAAAGCTTATAACGCTGCTCATGACAGTGTGATTCTGCACTCAACATCTTTAAGGTATAAAAAAAAAATCGTAATAGCTCTGCACTAAAATGCTTCTCAGGGCATGTGTGCATAGCTTCCCCCCCCCCTTTTGTTTTTTTAACCTGGAAGAAAGGTTTAAAAAAACCACCTTGCTGGCTTTTGGACCTGGGGGTCCTGGCGGACACCAAGTTGAACACGAGCCAAGCAATGTGCCCTTGTTACAAATAAGGTTAATGGTATTCTGGGCTGCATCAGGAGGAATGTTGTCACCAGGTGGAGGGAGGTGATGCTGCCCCTCAGCACTGGTGAGGCCTCACCTGGTGTGCTGGGTCCAGTTCTGGGCTCCCCAGTACAAGAGAGACACGGACATGCTGGAGGGAGTCTGGTGAAAGGCCACAAAGGTGATGAAGGGATGGGAGCATCTCTCCTGTGAGGAAACGCTGAGAGAGCTGGGACTGCTCAGCCTGGAGAAGAGAAGGCTCAGGGGGATCTCATAAATACCTGAAGGTATATAAATATGTCTATAAATACCTGAAGGGAGGGTGGAAAGAAGACAGAGCCAGGCTCTTTTCAGTTGTGCCTGGTGGCAGGACCAGAGGCAGTGGGCACAAACTGAAATGCAGGAGCTGCCGTCTGAACGTCAGGAAACACTTTTTGTCACTGTGAGGGTGACCCAGCACTGGCACAGGTTGCTCAGAGAGGTTGTAGAGTCTCCATCCCTGGAGATATTCAAAAGCCATCTGGACATGGTCCTGGGCAACTGGCTCTGGGTGGCCCTGCTTGAGCAGGGAGGTCCCTGCAGAGGTCCCTTCCACCCTCAACCATTCTTGTGATTGCACAATGAAGCCTCTGGAGTACAAGACTACAAGCTAGAGCCCTGCTTCTTCTCGTCTTAACTACTGCCGCCCACTGGTCTGAGGTGAGCCTTGTTACCCTTACTGGCCTACACAGGAAAATGTCTCAGAAACGATCCTTCAGCCCATCAAAGGCTTTTTGCTACAGAAGAAAGAGCAAAACAGCAAGTGGTGAAAGGGAAAGGAAGATTAAGCCTGACTTCTGCCACCTGACATTTGTAAGAACTGAAAATTAGTTATTACAGGTACTGATCTTTCCAAACCTTTTTTTAGAGCTTGTAAGAAGTTAAGTCACCTCCCTCCCTCAAGTTAGAGGCCAGGGGAGGTCCCTCTCAGCTCTCTTAATACCTTTCCCTGATTCTCACATTATTTGCATCTTCAGTAGTGGGCAGCTTCCTAGGTAATGGTGTGTCCCTTAAGAGCTTGCATTCTGTCTGCAGGAGGGATGGTTCCTTGCAGTCCTGGATCACGAGACCTTCAGTCAGCATGATGGGTGAAGAGCTCAGCCCAGTATTAAACCAAATGCTGACTTTAGAACCTTTTTTTAAAGCTCTCAAGCAGGTAGCATCCTTGTAGATATTTACACAAAGTTTCATGAAGGACAGCAAAACTGTAACCATGTTAAAGGATTAAGTAACAGATGCCAGCCACCACCAACTACTGTCAAGGTTACCTAGATCACATAGCTATGTGACCCTAGGAAAGCAAGCCTGCAACCATTACATTAGTTAAATAAGTGGGGTGCAAATCATTGCTAAAGAAGAGCTGCTGGTTCCTCAACAAATGCAGTGACTACAGCAGTGCTTGGGCTGGGAAAATGAGGCTTGCAGCAGTGTTCTGAATGAACAGGAATAAGAATGGATGTCATTAGCTCCACACCTGATCACTACCATAGCCATAGCAGACACCTTAATTGAAAGGCAGAAAAAACCCCACCTATCAGTAAATTCAATGGGTGACGTTGGTATATCACTGAAATTTAAGTTAAAGCAAATAAAAGTATCTCCTGAGGAAATAAACATTCTCCTCTTCTTGTGCAGCCTATTAACAGTCCAGCTATCCTATTAAAAAAAAGTGCTAATACAACCAATTATTGAAAAGTAATGTCTGCTTGTAGTCACTTGGACTGCTTGTACACTTCTCATTCTATTACCAATTACTACAGAGAACAGGTTATAGAAAGATCTTATAAAACTCAAATTGATTCATCTCTATGTACAAGAGACTTCTCAGAATAATAGATAAAAACCATGATTTATTACACTGTACAAAACTAGATTCAGAACAAGCAAGTGCAGAATATAGTACATGATTTATTTTTTTCTGTACTTTACATATTATTTGTTAAACTTCATTGACAAACCCAGAACTTCCCTAATTTTTCCTTTACCTGCCTAAGCCAAGCAATGAATTTTGGTCTACAGGATAGAAGAAAATAGCTTCCTGGAGAATTTATCATCTGATTAACTTGGCAGAAAGTGCTTCAGCTCAGACTTTCAGTGTTTCCCATAACTTGTAAAGACTTGTCAAGTTAGAACCTCAGTTGGTAGTACAACATCCTCCCACAGTACCAGTCTAGAAAAAAGCAACTCCATTCTCATTAAGTTTCAATAATGTCTTCTTCTTAGAAGATAAATTAATCCGGTTGCATTTGTAGACATACCAAACAGTATAAGTGAAGGCTGTAGCTACCATAAAAAAAAAAAAAAGAGATTATTTTCCAGTAGCCCCAGATCTGTCTCTTGAGTTATGCAGGATGTGCTGAGATAGGTTATATGTTTAATAAAGTCCTTAAGAAAAATAAATATTTTTGCATAATGTGTTGTACAAAGATTGGTTGATTTCCTTCATTCATAGCTTCAACAACAGATAAAACCACAGCTATATTTAATTCACTAGCTCACAATGATTAATGCCACCTTGGTAACTGATGTATTAAGAGTCCAATTCTTTATAATAGTGCAAATTACATGGAGGTGTTTTGAAAACAGTGGCTTAAAGAAAGAAGGATTAACAAAAAAACCCTCCTTTGGTCCCTGTAAGAGTAGTTTAACTCTTCCATAAAATTTTCAAAACTCCCCCACGTAATTTTAACCAACTATTAAGGCGTCAAAAGAATGGATTTAAAGTTGAGATTAAAATGGTCTTTCTTGGACTTGAAAAGAAGTCCACTGCAGATTTCCTGACAGAGAAATGTTCTTAATGTGTCTCCTTCTCCTCAGCTCTTTTCTGCACAAGAACAATACACTAAATAGACCTGTCTGATATAATTTCTCCCATATCTCTTTTGTTTAAACTACAACAAAACATTAAATATATTGCACAAAAAGCATAACGTATCCTGCCCGACTCTTCACAAAAATGGCCACAAACACAGGAGAACAGCTACTGAACATCTCAAAATTTGAAGAGATCAATGAAATGCTGAGGAGATACTGGCATGAGACAGGTGTTTGGATCACTGGCTGTGCAGGGGTGTCCTGTATCCTGCAAAATGAAGGAGAAAAAAAAGTAAGTTGTCTTTCCATACCCACAATCTAGTTCCACCCCCAATTAAAAAAAAAAAAAGGCACAAAAAATCATATATAGGCACATGCAACTACTTCCACTGTAAACAAACTGATAAGAACTTGCTCTAAAAATTCACCATATTTTTCTTTAACTGTTTTAGACTAAGTTGTGAAGAAAATAGGCCTTGCCAGTTTGACTGTGGTAGTGCAGGGTAGTTTCAATTTCAGAAAAAAAACCCTTTCTCCTCCTACCAGAAAGAGACCCGAGTCAGAGCTCTTGAAAAAAAGTTTCGTATGTGTTATCCATTATTTTTTTCTTTTTTTTTTTTTTTTTAACTACACTTATGAAGAGGCCAACTGCTTTGTTGAACATATATTATCTGTTTAATGAAAATCTGAAATCAACTACTACTTTAGGGGGGAAAATGAGCTCCTTGCTTTCAAAGTGAAGGGGAGGAGACACTTCCCAAAAAAACCTGAACAGCACGTTTGAAGTCCCAGTCATAAAAGTTTTTCTACCTTGCTTGTTTTTCTCTTTCCCCCAACATCTTTTTCTCCTCTTTCACTCCTTCCTTCTCCCCTCCTGAAAGCATTGCCTTAAAACAAAAGTTCGCACCCAGGCAAGTTAGGAATATAGAAGATGGACAGGATGGAAAGGCTTTGTCATTACAAATTCACTAAGCCTGCAGTGCTTTCTTTAATATTACAGAAACCTGGACTCAGCACAACTGTCTGATTATTTAAGATTTAAATTAGAAGTTCAGTTTTGCACCTTATTAGAATCTTACAAAGGAAGGAAATGCTAGAGGTGTAAGGAGAAGAAGGTCCCAGACAGTTCAATGGTGCGGTTAAACACCTTGATCAATAAGGTTGTAAGGCTCAGAAACCATCCTCCCCAGGTTTTAAGGGGTTCCTCTCCCTTTTCCACCAGTGTTGATGAATTCAACATGTGGGGCAAGAAAACTAGAGTAAATACATGGTAAAGAGATCACAGACCACTGCAGTCTTCATTTCTTTCATTTCCATAGGAGATGAAGTTACATGTAATTCAGTTAATAGAAGGAAAGAATCCGTAAGTGAAATTTTTTTCTCACTTGGAAGCTTACATAAGGAAAGTGTTGTCAAAGATGCCACATTCCCATCCAAAGTCTTTGCAACACCAAATTGCACTAGGTGAAACACATTCTAAATACTACTCAGCTTTTCCAATGAAAATAGTTACTCTATAGATATATTATCTGTATTTTTCCATTAAGTCTATAGATGACTACATTAAAATATCATGTGGTATCGCCACCTCATCCTCCCATTTTTTTAAATAATTGCTTTAACATCACCTGAGAACCAGTTGTTACATTCATGACACAGGGGAAAAACAAAAAGAGAGAACAGACAAATAGATTAGATCCCAGGTAAGACTGCCTATTTGGGGAAGTTGCAGATGAGAAAGAACAGAAGACTAAGACCAGAAGTGTTAAACCTAACACCTTCATCTTGAGATGACATCTGCAAGGAAGAGATACACCACAGCAGAAAACACTCTCAAAAGTAGTTGCTAATGAACTATCTTCTTCTCTACCCATTGCCATGTCAATGTCATGTCATTACTTTCCTAGTTTCCAGGAAAAAACACCATCAGAATTAGGATTCTGGGAAAGAAGCTAGGGTTTAGCCCCTTTTAGTTCTTATTTATACTCCTAAATATTTTAAGACAGAATTTGTAACATGCTATCTGCTTTGCTCTGCACATCATCATAAAAATGCTTTTGAAAGCTCTGCTCAGTCAGGTCCAATAAAAATCTCAGTAAGATCAGTTCTTGGGGTTTTTAGTTATTAAAAACAACAGAAACAGCAATTTTACAGTGGAAAAAAGTGATGAGGACTGAAAACAAGAATCATAACTTTCCTGTAATTATAAGTATTCTTCCTTCTAAGAAAAAATGTATTTCCCTTGAAATTACATTTAATAAATAGTGTTCAATTCATATTGATTGTCAATGTATCTACTTAAAAGCTAAACCAGAATTCTTTTAAATTAACAAGAGAATTCACCAGGAGGAGTGTTTACTGGCAAATGTAGTTGTTTTCCTCCTCAAATTTTATCATAGCTGGACATTAAGAAGCTCCCATAACAACTTTGGAGCTACAGTCCTTTTCTGTATAATTATTTCCACCATTTCTTCATTCAGAAAGCAACTTTATAATTGCCTCTCCCCACTCTCCCAAGTCACATGCAGCCTGTTTTGGGAATTTCTTTTCAGAGACACTCTTTCATAAAAGTATGTATGACTACAGCATTCCAAGTGGAGTAAAATCAGTTTTAGTACCTTTGCATTAAAGTTATCTGAGGTTCATGTTACTCTCTTCAGATTTAAGTACTGAATTAAATACATCAGGGAGTGCAGAGAAACCTATTTCTTAGCAAAATCTGGCTGATCTCACTGACACCATGCACCTAGGTTCATTAGAAGTTGAATTATGGTCCCTAGTTTAAGTGACATTGACAGGGAATACGGCAATAATAAAAAACAAATCTGACGAAAAACTGAGATGGAAAGTCATGATTACCTTATCTAATAGGGAAACAAGAAACAAAGTATTCCTGCTGCTAAGTTGATGTAGGGAAACAAAATCAAAACAGAGAGTATCAAACAATTAGAAATGAACACATTATTCACTTTGACGTTACAGAACAGTCAGCAATAAAAACAGATGAGACACACAGGAAATACCTTGAGTAACAAAGCAAGGTGGTAGTCCTTTGAAATCGTGAAGAAGGAAGCAGGAAGAAGAGCCGTAAAGTAAAAGAAGCAGAGTTAAGGTTTATTGAAGCTAAGGTTCATATGCCATTTAGAAAAACAGTCTTTTATTCTTGTGGCAGATCACAAGCAGCTGGAGAACTAAAACCAGCACAAGCCCCAAGAAGACTAAAACCAAGTGTGAAGCATATCACTTATGCAAAACAATTACACTATTTTACATAAGGCCTGGATACTGAAAGAAGAAAAGGTATTTCAACTTCTGTGGCCATCTCTGGGATAACCGAAATGTACTACTGAGTAAGCTAAGAAAATAAAAGAACTGCTCACAATTGCAATGATACCTAATGGAACAGAAGAAATAGTATACACAAAAAGCATTCACAGAGGCATCAGTCAATAATTAGTTTGCCATGACTTTTACACTACTGAAATTATGTATTTTTCTCACTTTCATCATGGACAAATCCTTTACCAAGTCACTTCTGAAAGACAGTAATTCAATATTTAAGAGTTTCTTATAATCATTCCCTCCTTTAATACAGAAAAGTACAAGATGTTCTATTATATCACTGTACCTCCTACAATGAATTTAGGAGTCTACTTCTTATTGTATTTAATATTACTATGGTCACAGGTTTTAAACAAATACAGGAATAAAATGCCGCTTCCTGAAAAGCTCTTAAAGACTTGTTAAAAGTAACATTAAGATAGCATACTGTAAAGTGGAAACTTTCCCTACTTCAGCTGTTTGCTAATTCACTCAGTAGCCATCAGTCCCTTCTTTTACAAGGCCTTCTTTAAAAGGACACCAAATGCAGGACTGAAAGAATTTCCTGTGTGCAGCCCTCTCACAATCACATTATATTATCAATTTCATAAACTGATGAAAATTCATAGAATCATAGAATGGTTTGGGATAGAATGGACCTTTAAAGGTAATCTACTCCAACCCTTAGCTTAAGTAATTTCCCTAAGTAGTCTCATGTTTATTCATCCCTTCTCTGTCTCTCAAAAGAATTTATGGAGAGTAGTCACATTCCTTTTTAGCTTTAACACAGCTAAGTTAAATTAACCTCTGCTAGTCTTCTTCATGCCCTGATCACTTAAGTACTTTTTCCTCTGCAACTATTCCAATGTTTTGCTTTGTTCTTGAATGAGGAGAGGAAAAAAAAAAAGGTGCAATACCAAGAAGTGTTCAGCTCACTTCCTGAAGTTCTTCTGAATGCCTCTGAAAGCAAAAGCTGCCCAATTTTTGAAGTGTACTATTAAAAGAAGAAACTAAGTTTTTACATATTATAAACTATCTGAAGAATCCAGTGCTTCCATTTGTTTGAAGATTCAAATACTTGCTACTTTTCTCTGTAAGTAACTGTGATTTCTCTTTTAAAGTTTGGTTTTGGTGGGTTTTGGGTTTTGTTTTTTTTTTTTTTTTGCTATATGCCCAATGGAATTACACAGAGTAAAAGCTTCAGTTGAGAACAAAAATCTATACATTATAGATACAATTATATGTCAACCACTCATATACATATTTAATTTAATAACCTGTCTAATCAAGTATGCTACTGAAGCTTGAATGAATTGTCAAAACCTGATAACAGTTCTTTCTGATTAAGAAATATTCTCACCTAGCACAGAATTTTTCTAGAACTAATAAAGTACCTCCTGTCCCACAGCCCCCTGCTTTGCTTCTCATCTCTCTTTAGAAAGCTTGGGAAAGGATATAGATACAAGTGCCTGAAAAAGCAGAGCTGTTTTTCCTCCCATATAACTCAGAGTGACTAGCACTACTTTACTCACATTGCCCTGTGAACAGAAGGACTGTTTTTCAGACCAATGATTAACCTCTTAGCGTCCCTGCTGATACGGGTGCCAGTTGTGCAGAAATCAATTCGCTGAACAATCTATTTCAGCCTGATCAAACATTTATTTTAAGACAGGGACAAGGCTTAGATTCCAAGACCTAGAGAAGGAAAACTGCAATGCAGGCTCACAGAATAATCAGGTTGAGAGGCACCTAAGGAGGTCTCTAATCCAGCCTTCTGCTCAAAGCAGGGTAAACTAAGATCAGACCAGGCTTCTCTGAGCTTTATCCAGTCAGGTCTTGAAAACATCCAATGATGGAAACTGCACAGCCTTTATGGTCAAACCATTTCTTTGCTTGGCTGTCCTCATGGCAGGCTCTTAGGTTCCTCCGAAGCAGTCTTCTCCAGCCTCTCCTCACAGGGCAAGTCCTCAAGCCTCCCTGATTATCTGACCCTCACCTGAACTCCATCCAGTTTATCAGTATCTTTTTTGTATTGGGGACCCCCAGCTCAATGCAGTATCCCAGATGCAGTCTAATGACTGCGACTGAAAAGGGATAAGGCAGTCAGCACTGGAATGGTGATCTAGTAGGGACTGCTCATCAATCCAAACAAAGCACCTAGAGAACTTACTGTGTTGTGTTTCAGTAAAAATACAAAACCACAAAATGAGTGCTATTCCAGTAGTAGACTGGAGTAGTCAACGTAACAAGACATCTGCCTGCACAGGTTCACTGCCTCTTACTGCGCACAATCTCTGGAGCTAAACATTTAATTCCAAACACATTTTAGTCATTCCTAATATTCAAGTGCTATACTTTGAATTATACCAAGGTCAGAATGAGAGAAATTTACTACAGAAAGCATTAACCCTTTACACAGCAAAGCCAGACAATCCAAACATAGCCAATACCAAAAATGCCCACCTGCATGCATGCTGTGTGCTCACCTTTAAAATTTCCGCTTTCAAAGAAAAAAAATCAAACAACTTTACCCTACATATTGGGCAACATGATGAAGACTTATTCCACTGTAATGAACAGTTCTTAGTCATTCTTGACACAGAATGACTTCAGCAAATGCCCAGGCTTCTTCAGCAAATGCCCAGGCTTTTCACAGCAGAAGCCAATTCTGACTACCTGCTTTCCTACTATTAATTTAGCAAAACATATTAGTACCTGGAAGGACTCCTGTGATATCAAGAATACTCAACTTTAAGGTAACATCATTCAGTAACATGCTGCTTCTATGAAAGCTAGCTTATCCTGTTAAACAGCATAGTTTTCTTCTATGGAAAACAAAAAAGCCTCACACTGACACGCAACTCCTCTTAAAATCACAGAAAGATGACACAAGAGCAACTACTAATTTCTGTGAATTAGAATATGAGTATTTTCCAAGATTTCTCAAACATTTCTTGCTCTTTGCTGTCCACTTAGCACTACCCGTATCTGGTCTTTGAGCTGCAAAATTAAGGATGTCTCACTAACTAGAAGGCCAGGTTATAGTGCAACACAAAGTAAAAGCAGGACTATGTGTTCACACGCAAGTTAAACATGAAAATGCCCTACAGAAATTAAAATCATCCTGTAAGACACAATATGCTTCATGGGAAACATCAACGTAAAGTGCATTTTGAATGAAGCTTCAAACATTCCTCCAAGCTTCATATGGGACAGAAGCAAGACTATAAAAATACAGTTTTACACCAATGTGGTAGAAATACTATAGCAGCAAGTTCTCATCAGAGACGTATTGGTTGCCATGCCATGATTAGAAAAAGGATGTCATAAAATGGCTAACTTCATACAAGTTCCTAACAACTTTGCATAAGATTAAACAGACAGAAGACAGAGTGCAACTCTTTCCACACTGTACTTTTCCTTGCAATTCTAAGTATTGAGGTTATCAGGTATCAAGAGATAAGAATGCTAGATAAAGAACAACTTTGGAATTTAATACTGATTTTATATGAAGTTTTATGTATTATTTAAAAGTTAGATATTGTCCAATCACATTTCACATGAGAAAGCTGACAAGATGATCCTAATATTTCTTCCCTTTCAGATTACCAGTAGCTGTTTGAACTTATTTCTGATGATCTATTTCAAAGCTCTTACCTTCCAAAACAGAATACTACAGTGTCGACAGAAGTGCAAGGTGTCCCCATACTGTTCCTTTATTGGGTAATATTTCTGAAGTGCAAAGTACATCAGCTTCCAGTCAATGTGACCTTTCTCTGATGGAATCAAATGCCTACAAAACTGGACATAAAATTAATAGCTTTCTTTAAAATTGCTAAAGAAGTAGTCAAATCAGGTAAAGGACTGGGAAAAAAAAAAAAAGGTAGTTAAACTGAAGTTTTGTAACTGGAATTCTTTGAAATCAATAATCTGACATCATATAACTGCAAAGCAGTGAGAGAGATCTATCCACAAAACAAATGGAAGGTAAGACATTAAAATTAGGAGGGTGCATATTTGCCAAGAAAAAGTAGGCCATACAGAGCTGATCTAACTACTGTCTTGAAATTATTCTAATTATAGTCAAGAACCATATAACAAAAACAATCTTTAGAGCCCTAAGTAATTAATTTTATACTTTAAAAAAAACCACTCAGGAATGAGATTAAAAAAAATAACTGTGTTACAAATTGGTTTTCTGTTAATACAGTAACTATGGATTTAAATAATGCTTTTTCTTTCATTTTAAAAGTATATGCATGATCATTTACATATGATCTTTCTAAAGGATAGAAGTAATCAGTGATTGATGTACTTCTTGAGGACATAATCTCCATGTGAAGATTAGCTGATGCACGATGGCTATTTCTCTCCAGTTTTAAACACAGCCAAGGTTTATTAAGTATGTATTTGTAAAAGGCTTTTGTTCCACTCAGTGTGGATTAATGCTAATAAATTAAGGGCATTCTTCATTCAGAAGACAGCTCCTAGATGGGGAGAATAGCACTGCCTTTCTGGTTTCAGCTACACTTTGCTTCGTTTCATAATAGCTTCCCTGTGTAGAGTTCTCAGTTTTTTTCCAAAAGTGCTCTTCAGATATCAAGTATGTTTTTGTGGTTGTTTCAATGGTTCAACAAATATACTGCAGAGGACTGGAAAAACAACCTAACATGATTCTGTAGCTTATTAAGGTAGTACACTTTTAAACAGAAAAAGCAGAATTTTATATTGGAAAATAAATAAAATCATTAGATTTCTATCATTAATAACCTAATAAGAAATTGAAATGAACATTTAGGAATGCATTGGAAACGCTGTGTACAAGTGTCCTTTACAAGGCACAGGGCTCACTAATTCTACTGAAATGCTTAAGTGATCTTTTTCCCAGCATTACCTTAGTATTACAGCTTCCTCTCCAACCAGTTTTGTCACTGTTCAATAGAGCTTACCTCATATAGCCTCAAAATCCACTCAACTGCTACATTAAGATTAAACTTCTTATCCTCGTAACTTTACCTTGCATTCTTCTGAGCTGCTTCTGGAGGAGCGGTCTGCAGTCTGCTTTTGTCTGTCTATATTCTCTGTGAAGTTAATTCTAAAGCCTTCCATCTCACCAAAATTCTTATTTGGGTCAACTGCACATGAGTTAATTGAGTTTCACTTCTACCTTTTCTGTTACAATAATACTTAATCTGGCAGTCACTGACCAAATGGTACCACTTCAACCTGTCAGATTTAAGAATGCATATTTTTACTTCCTCCAGTCTGGAATGTACTAGGTTTTTAAATTTCTTCCTCCAGCTCTGATGAGGTAACTTGTATTTGCATAGCTTTATGTTCACCTAGTCTGATTTTGTCCCAGCATATATTACTGTCAGAAAACGGAGACAGTTCTGGAGGCATTCCTAGATTACTTTGATGCTTTTTGTGAGGAAATGACAGAAGAGTACCATTTCTCTTTTTGTTCTTAATTTCAAAATCTCAAGCATTTGTTCTATTGCTTTTGCAAAAATCCAATTTTGGCTTCACTAGACTGTTCACGTAGCCTAAAAGTTTGAGCAATCTGTCTGCCCACCTTGGTTAGTAAAACAAGTTCTACTTTAGGTATTAAAAATAGAAACTGAATACAATTTTTAGCATGAACAAAGCCCCCCAGAAGACAACATTTTCACTACTACTGCACACTGTCATATTTTTATCTCAGAAAGGGTGAGTTCACACTTCATTATTAGTATAACATATCGCAAAGACGAAGGCCACATTTATGCAAATGATAGAGTTTATTACCTGCTTTTCTGCAAAATGGTACTGGCAGAGTTTTTTCCACAACTGTCTGTCTTCACTGAGCATGTATAAAGTTGGGGTCACTTGACCCAGAGTAATAATGTCCCAGCCATCAGAGAACCTATATAAGATGTTATTCAGCATATGGAGAGGGAGATCGCTAAGCGTAAGACCATTGTTGACTTGCTGGAAAAAAAGAGTTGAAGACTTTTAACCACAGTGTAAGGTACAAATAAGATTCTTACTTTAGAGGTATCTCACGTCTCAGTTTAGTTTGTACAAAACCATTGGGTAATATCTATGTTAATTCTGTGATACTTTGACTACTTGGCTACTGTTATTCTCTAACTGCTGTTGTTGAAAACTTAAATGACTACAGGTACAGAAGGAGCTACAGACTGTAGCTTTATAACTTATAGCTTTCCTACTGTTAAAATAAACATATCCTAAATTCTTTATTTAAATTTCAAATAATTTTAAAACACCTCTGTTCCCAGAAAATAATTCAAGAGTATACAGTCTTGAAAACGACAATATATTCAATTCCACCTTTCAGAGAAGTGTGCTAAAGCCCTAACTACAATAAAGGTATAAACCATTTATTCATAATTTGTAAGATAACTACAGTTTCTCAATTTTTATTAAGAAACAGAGCACATGTCAATTTGCCTTATGACAACGAGAGTACAGAATATAGGACTGAAGAGCAAAAATACAGAATGAAAACATTATGAAAGTCAGAGGCAGAAGAGAATAGGTTCATTTCTGAAGTCTGGAGATAGTTTCTGTCATACATAAATGAGGAATTCTGCAGGGGGTGACAGATCAGAGCACTGAGAAAGTTTTCACTGAGAGTATACACCCCTGCTGAACTTTCTCTTTAACAGGGTAACCTACAGCGCAACTTGTACATGACTGAATCTGGAGCCTATGCTGCCAGGTGGCACAAAGCCCGACACGGCAGGGCTGGAGGCAGTGTCCCAGCTGGCGAGGGAGGGAGTGTGGGCAGCTGCTGGCCCCCACTAGTAGAGCTGCCCAGTCGTAAGGCACTGGCAGCACAGCAGCTGTACTCCAGCAGGCTCTCACTTATGTCAGTTTATTTCGCAACCATTCATCTCACTTATAGACTAGACTTTCCATAGTATCATCTATTATAAACATCTCTGGGACTATCATTCTGTTCAGGAATGTGAGCATTACAGATGCAAAATTTCTCATTGGTTATTTCAACTAACGTAAAACAGCTCAGATGGGAAGTGGGACACTGGAAATAAACAAACACAGCAACTGCAGTGTCTCAAAACTGTCTATGCTGTGGTTGCTTGGCATATGAAAACTTCTGAGATTGGGTTCCCCGTTTCTCCTTTCTATTCCAAAATCAGCTGTTTTTTTCAGATACCCAGCACACACAACAAGGACAATTTCAAAATTTCTTGGCTAAAAGCAAACAGATGAAACAGCTGTATGACTTTACTGTGAGCAATATCTTGCAGCATTTCTTCCTCCAGGAGTAACCCAGACAGGTTAAAAAGACTGCCTGCTTATCATCAGAAGTTTCCACTATAAAAACCTGGAACAGTGCATACCACATGCTTTGAACAAAGTCACATGATCAGAATCCAGCTGCTGAAGTCGTTATCCTTTTTTTGCAAAAAGCAACTGTGCTAATGAATAAAGCTGTAAAATTGCTACTTGAATGTTTTATTTCTGTTTTCTTGACCCACCTCCGAGATTCCTTTTAGATTTTTATTTCTTCAGTAGTAGAAGATTTACTTTTGAATTAAAAATTGGTATTTTTCCCATCTCTATCTGGCAATGTAGAGACAAACATTCTGAAATTTATTTGGGTGAATAAAACTATTACATGTATATATCTCTACCACAAACCAACAGTACAGGCACTGTAGCAGCCCTCATTAGAAAAGAGCTATTGAAACATTAGAAAATTAAGTTGATTCCATTTCATTAATTTCATATTACTTCTCTAAAAACAAAGAAAACAAGTAAAACTGTTTAAGATTTATTTGAAACTTTGTTCACTTACAAATCATAAACCAACATTCAATATAATTGCCCTCCCTCAATTACTTTTTTAGCATGATTTAATAATATACCTTGTTCATCTGAAGGTTTTTTAGTTGTTGTTGCCACAGAAGGATAGTTTCTAATCGGCAGATCCAAATATTGATGTTCCCTACCAACACAGATTTTCCTACTCCCCTAATCAGTATACAGAGAGTAGAACTCAGATCCTGTAGAAGATCTTTGATTAATCGTGGATTATATTGGTCTTCCATGACTGGAAAACAAAACAAACCAAACAGAGTTTTGGTTAACTTGGTTAACCAAGCTAATGCAGTTAGCTCAAGCTAATCAACACTTTAGATGAACTAATTACAACTGAACTGTGTACAAATAGCTGCCCTTATTCCCCACCATGACATTATTAATGCTGCTCCTTAAATGCAAGATCAATAATTAACAGTATCACAGGCGAATTTGATGTAACATTTCATGCTATGCATTTAATAAACTTAATGCTGAACAACTAGTTATAAATCCAATTTATTCTGTTCAAAGCTGATAGTATTACATCTCCATTTAGTGTGGTTACCAGAAAATTTTTTTTCAATATTAATAGCTTTTTTTGAAATAAACAATGAAGAAAAACAGTTATGTACTTTAAATCTCAGTACATTATGCAAACAGAAAACCAAACGTTACTAATCTAAAAGCTTTCACATTTCATAAAGACTATAATTTAATAGTAACCAATAGTTTCTGAATAGAATCTAATTGTCATTTAACTTCACCAATCTGTTTCAACAAACCTGATTCAATCATCAAGAGAAAACAACTTACTGCAACTGTGGGATGGGAAGTATGAAACCTTTCACTAATTAAATATGGTATTGCTTCCCCCACAATCAACTGATGCTTAGTCACAGAGATTAAATCTGAACAAGCAGAATATAAAACCTTAGGTCTTACCCTTCCGCACAATTTTGTCCAAAATGTTAAAGTAGTTCTTCTGTGCTGCACCGCTCAGTGAAGTTAACTGGGATTTTGCAATTAACTGCAGAAGCTAGGACAAAGAATTAAAACTCAGAAGAATGACAGAAGTAAAGGATGGTTTCAAATACACACTTTCAGTACATACATTCACCTACAACAGCCTAGAGCACTGCAACCATACTTCATGAAAACATAACTACAGAGTTCAGAAAATGAAACAAGACAAACACGGAAAGCTTTAGGCATTCCCGCTGGCATCCCATGAACAACTCATGAAGCGATGTACATTTTCAAAATACTCTACAAATACAAGTGTTTATCTCTGTGATAGAGCACATGACATAATGGTCTTCATAAGCTGTAACAAAACAATGGAGGGAGTCTGTTTTGGAGGCTCACAAATAGGAATGTGGTCTTTGATGTGGTTGGGTCCTGAATGCCCTGACAGATTTGGTGGCCAGGAACAACACTCTGAACTGATACCAACTACCAGACTTCCAATTTCTGAGTGAAAGTATCATACTGGTCAAACCAAGGTGTGATAGACTTAGTGCACTACTTTCTGCTGATGGAGAGGAAATGCAGTATTTTACTTAAACTGAGGAAAAAAAATTCTGTGTTACTCCCACATTCAGGACGCTGGCAGAAGAAACCACCATAATCTAATAATGAGTAGTATACATACTATATTAGTAACTTTCCCTTAACTATATAGTAAAGATCTCCTAGCTCTCCACACATTTCTCTGTGGAACCACTGTGAACAGAAGAGTGATGAGAAGAGTGGGAATAGTCTAGGGGAAAGTAACCAGAATAGCTGAAGTTCTTGCTGCACATGAATGCCAAGCTATAGCTACTAGAGGCAGCCCTCGCTCCATTCTGACACCTTTGCTTTTACATTTTAGATTCAGTTTTGTAGCTGATAAGGCCCACCGTGTCTTCAACAAAAAATGGTCTTCTATTTCATACTAAAAGAGAGACTTCGATGTTATGACAGTATTGCCATGTTTTGTAAAGCTTTGTGGCACACTTCTATTGTGATTCATAATGATGAGTTCCGAACAAGCGTTCTCAAGACATCAGAAAGGGAAAGCAGGGAGCAGAAACCAGCATGCCCTACACAGTGCTCGAAAGACTAACCTGAAGAGCTGTGCTTTGTAGGACAGCATCAACTACTGACACAAAGGGTGAACAAAGACTAAGCCTGCCAAAATTTATTTTGTATCTTCATTTCTAAAACTGATTTGACACTACACTCAACATTCATTTTCCTTTGGAGGAAGAGAAAATACACCCGTTCTCTCCCTAATAATGTTCCTTCTGGCTTCTCTGCATGATCCCTGAAAAAACATGTGCTATGAAAGGAGGAAATAATTCTCCTGATGTATTTAAATACAAGAAATCTATTTATAGAGTTTTTGAGACTAGATATCAGGACCTCTTTCCTGGCATTTTCAAAGCCTTTTAGTTTGATTAATAATTTAGAGCACACCTAGAGATCTCTGGCAGTTTGCCAATTCAAGCAAGTATGTACATTTCTCTTGATTAATTTAAAAAAAAATTCAGTTATGTCACTCAGACTAGAGATCAAAGAAAAAAATTTCACCTGGCTGATCTTAATGAAGATTCCCATTTCAGTGAAGGTTAATATGCAAGGATTAAGGCAGTTTTAGCAGGTGCATGAGTACAAGCATCTGACACATGAGTTCAGTCTTACCAATACATGCATAGCCATGGCTTATGTTGTCTACTAGAGATTATAACTTTGAATGGATCAACTGTTTATTCAGATAGAAACATTTTGGGAAAAAAAAAAAAACAAACAAAAGACCATCCATATCAAACTCAATGTATCAGACATTTAACAGCTAAGAAATGATCATTATACTACAGCACAAACAAGTACAGGAAAACAGCACCTCCCCCAACTGCCCACCCTAAAAGGGTCCTGGGCAGACATCTATATTAAATTGTAATAATGATTGAGAGGTTTTTAGTTAGTTAGAGAATCAAAATGGATCATCTTGGTGGTCTGGGATCAAAGAAGAGCTATCTACTAGGGCTTGGTATTTAAAAAGAAGTCTTCTTGATTTATATCTTGCTAGCTTAAATGCAAGAAGCAGAACAACACACATAAAAGTAATCATCATTGTGTTCATGCATAACTAAGAATAATTCTTAGAGGAGAAGATATAGGAACTGCTGCACTGCATTAAATGAGATGTACACTAAACATCTCCACCATTAGAAACTTCAGGGAAGTAAATGAGAACTTGTATAAAGCAGATAAGTATGGGATGACCTGCTTCTTACATGTCTCAGTTGCAGACTGGGTTAAAACCTGATAGAGCAGATTAAACATCCTTTTTAAAAACTTATTGCGACTTCACATATTACTGACATCCACACAGACATTTTAATTTGTTAGATACACCACCACAAATGTTTCTCAAGTCAACAAGTTCTATGGCTACAGAATGAGCAGCAGCTGTCATTCATATTGATCATGTTTATTAGCAGCTCAGTAACTTTTAAGGTCTTAGATGTACAGTTTCTGTACCTGTTGATAAAAGTCAGATTGCCTCCATCATCTCAGAGGCGCTGATGCAAAGATATAATTATAATTTTTGTAACTGTAAAACAATTCTAAAATTTTAAAAGTTTCAAATAAATTCTAAAATGTTAAAAGGATTTTGGAAGTGTGCCTCCTATTCTAAATCCACCCTAATTTCTTAGGGTCTACCACTACTATAGTAACAGTTTGGATCACAAAGCCAAATTTCTGAATTTTAAAGTATTGCTCCTTTCTCAACAACCTTAAGCCTGGCTAACTAAACCAGCCATTTTATTTTCTTTGGCAAACAGAAGAAAAACTGGTCAATGTGCTTATCTTAGACTTTGCACTTTGTTCCGATCAAGTGTTTTGAGCAACCGAGGTCAGGCACTGCAGCATCTAAAAAAACATGTAAAATTCTAGTTCTGGATTCATTCTGCCTGCTCACCATTCAAGTGAGGCACTCAAGGTTGACACCATTTATAACACAAATCACCTTTTTTAGATGCTTTTTTTTCTTCCTACTGTTTGAGGCTGAAAAGTCTTGGGAAAGATCAAGGTTCTTGTTTCTGCTCTCAAAACAGCATTAAAAAGCAATGTTCTAAACCAAAATGCATATATAGACAAAAAAATCTACAAAGGGAATAAAACAGGCAAGTACCCTAACCACTTGCCTTGAAGCAAATCCTTTTTGCTTTGTTTCCTTTGGTCCCACATATCTTGTTTTTCTGGAAGTATAATACACTGTCTCAACTTCCCAAGGATGGGTAGAATGTGTTTTCTCTCCAAATACTCCACGGCCTAGTGGTAAGGGTGTTCTCCTGGTATGTTTATTTAATTTGATTTGTGACTTAGAGTTCTGGATGCATTCCAACAACTACATTATTTGTGAACAGCCTCACCACTGAACTGAACTCTAGTCCTGATATGTCTCACATTTTGAGCTTCTCTAGGAGTTGGGACAAGCACTTTACTATCTCAGGTTAGATGACAAAAAAAACCAAAAAAAAACCAACCAACTTAGGGCTAAAGAAAGATCAATACCTCCCAGAACAGGTATTTCCAAGTAGGCAGCTGGTTAGGCATTGAGAAATTAAGGTATAACATTATGTGGCTCCCTAAAGTAAAAGTTACATAGTTTTAGAAAACAGGCAGATAGCACCATTGTCCAGAACTTAGAAGTTCCATGCACTCAATTCTCAACTTAAGACTAGATGTGACCCAGGGAAGCTAACATAGTGAGAAAGGGACTTTCCAAGGAATCATGAGATTAGTATATCATAATTGTTTCTATAAACTTCATTCACTACGTTATTTGTAAAAGACAACAACTTGCCATAAAACTAATTTCTGGAAGGGAAAAAAAAAAAAAAAAAAAAAGGAAGACTAAAAAAGCTGTGGTCTCAAGTTTTAAGGTATGTTAACAAAGGTAAAAGCACATATATATTGTCCTAGATAAAAAAAGTGTGCAATGAATCACAGGACTGTTAAGAAGCTGCAGAAGAAACAGAAACTGCAGAATAATTACACTTCAAATATTCTTCTGGAAATTGCTATTTTAAGCATATTTAAGAAGTAGTAAATTATATTTAAGATGTATTACACTTTGCTATTTTTGGTTGTATAGGAATTATTTTGCCTTTAAAGAGAGTTCACTACCCAGACTGATGAACAACAACTGAAACTACCATCAGTGTTTCCCTGTAAATACATAGCATACTGGCCATCACCATCCTCCTCAAGCTATAGGCTTTCATAGAGCAACGTAACGAGTTTTCACCAAAGAAAAATTACTCAGTTTAAAGTTGCTTCATGCAGTACAAACTACATACGAACAGGATATTTATACGGTCACAAATCATCAGCTGTTCAGTGCAAAATGATTTCTTTTGTACACATAGGCATATCAGGAAATGTATTTTTAAAATATGCATATAAAAATAAAGAGCTTACTTTGACTACGTAATTGAACCTTCTGATGTCCTGAATTGCACTTGAAAAGTCTAAGCGGTTAAAAGCTTCTCCCAAAGTGCAATAGCCATGTCTCTGAGAAGAAGAATAAACACACTTTAAGTGGAAAGAAACAAAGATAAAATTGAGGAAAATATTCAGAAAAGCACTCTGCCATTCAACTGATGCTTATGTATACCATGCTCCCTGGAAGTATACTGTATCTGGCCTGAAGATTTATTTGATTTCTTTTAATAAATGAAACCAGATATGCTATTTGGAACTAACAAGTATGTAGGAAATATTACTTTACAGGAAAGCCTTTAAATTCATACTAATCATACAATCTGTAATCACTGGTATTTGAGTGTCCTGGGAATCTACTCCGCTACTGCATGGCCACAATGCTGGCACTCATGGCTACCACACTCCTCATTTGCCTCAGCACAAGGTAGAGCTTGTTTGTACAGCAATCTGAGCTTACAACCATAAGCATTAACAGACTGAGTTTATGTTCATATTTGAGGGTAAGAACAGAGCTACTTGCTCCTGGGACTGGAAGAACAAATGGTCTCAACATACAGAATTTATTTTCTGGGTGCTGGAAGTTCAGGCACAATTTTTCTTGGGTACCAAGAGCAAGAGCAATTGCATTTTCTTTTGGTACTTCTGCACAGGTGTCTTAAGGTGAAAAATGGAAGTTTCAGAGGCTGTTGTGAACTACTTAAGGTGGTAGTAGCAGCCCGAAATGACACGGGATCACGTAAGCCGAGTAAATTTAGAGCCACAAAGCCACACGGGAGCCTTGGAGCAAATATAATGAGGCTAGAAAAACCCTACAACTGGTGAAGAGATACTTGCAGAGCAGTGTGCTAGTATGGCTTATCAGCCCAGGGACGGAGGGGGATAAATAATTATTTGAAGTTCATTCCTAGACAGACTTCCTCAGCGAATTATGTGATGGTGAAAAGATGGCAGTGCAACTTAACGTTCCTTTCTGCAACCCAATGAAACCTTACCCTGGATGTACCCCACTGGGACATGAGATAGTTAACTATTCACTGCAGAGTGGTAGCAATTACTGCCTATTGGTTAATGACTGAATTCAGGATTGTACTGCTTGCTCATCCACATACCTGAGATCCAGGCACACTGCACACTTCACAATATGCACAATTTGGTTGGCTAATAGCAGTGAATTAACACTTACAGACAACAGAACTTTTGTTGAAATTTAAATATTTGTGGCTCTTCTCTGGGTAAGCTGTTATCAAAAGGCCATGCTTAAATACATTAACCTGAGAGGTACATTTCCTTGAACAGCTGGAAGGAGATTTCTATGAAGCTTCAACTCTATCTTTCCCAATGAACCATCATGATAAAATTACTCAAAGAGCATCTCCTACTTCATTTCAGCTATATACCTGCACTTGTTTTGGTTTTCTTTATTTTCAGTGCTCTCCCACAGCATGTTTCACACATTTCTTATTAAGACGTTCCTACTCTTGTCATTTTGCCCTAAAATTCAGTATCCAGTTTGGAAAAAAGCTTCCTAGTTGCAAGTAGGATTACAACCTGTAAGGACAACTAGAGACTCTGTAAATTATGTTTTAGATTAGCTTAAATTGTTGCTCTGATTTTTTTTGTTCAAGTATGCTTATTCCTTGCTACTTTTTCATTCTGCTACTTAACGTCTAGCTTTTTACTCTAAACTTTTCAATTTATACAAGGAATTATTTGAAAAAGATTAGTGATTAATTCTAACCATCCCTGTTTTGTTTTTTCTATTTTTTTTTTTTTTTTTTTTTTTAAACAGGAATGGTGAATGGTCCATTACTGGAAGACAACAGCAGTGACAAGAATAAGCTAATTTGTACACCAAAATACTTTGTCCACTCGGAATGGGCAAGAAACCCAAGCAAATAATCATACATCACTAGTACACCAACTCCTGCACAAGTCGGGGGCGGGGGGGGACACGGACGACGACAATCTCAACATACAGGTTATGAAGGATAGCAATGAGTGATTTTAGGCAATTTGTGTTTTGGCCTGAAGGTAGTTTGAAAACTCAGCTTAACAACCTTACCATTCAAAACACCATAATGACTGGTGACAGCCTGTCATCCCCCCTTCCTTCTTACCCTAAATTTGAGATGGCACAAAGGAAAAGAGCATGCTTGAGACTTTTGCAGACCAATGTAAGTAACTACATCTATCACAGATGAAGATAAAACTGGGAAAGAGGGATATGAATCCAGTAAAAGTCTTCGTAATACCCTTCAGGTATAGAAGGGCAGCCTCCAGGTCAAGTCCTCCAGTGTCTCCTCTATGTAAGATCTCTCCACAACAGCATGTTCTTCCCAAGTACAGAGCTCTTTATGGTCTCTCAGCTCTAAAATGCAAAGCCAACTTTTGTTTGCATGGCTAGGGTCATCACACTCACCTCCTTCCCTCTCTCCTGGCTGTCATTACTGTGTGGATGACAGACATCCTTACAGGTCTCCAAGTTTCACCCATCCCAGAAAACCACAGGAATCAACACACAAATGAAACTCAAACTTCAAGACAGTTTATCTGTACATACGATGGATGTATTTTAACTCTTGACTTTTCAAGAGGTCATTCCAAGATCTTTCATGTTCCCTTCACAGTTGCATGATACAGTTTGTATCCCAAACTGAAAGCATCTGGACTTTGTGGAATACAAAGGTCCTCTTTGTAAAGTTTGAAACTGAAGTTTTACTTACTTATATTCAAATTTACACCAAGATTCCAAAATACCAGGTAGCTGCCTGCAGACACCTCCTTTGAAGACATTACTCTGGTTTTGCAAATACTTTCAATTTTAGTTCAAAGGCACACAGTACAGAGAGAGACAGATGGGCTTGGAAAAACAGTAGAAAACTGTATGTCCATCCTTGAAAGTTCCCACATCTCTACCACAATAAGCCACATAAAGTCACTTTGCTAGCTGCCTTTGCCTCACCAGGTACAGGTGTACTGTTGCCAATGAAGAGAGAGTTGAACTTAACCCCTAAGACCACACAGCACAAATGCATTGTTTTTTTAATATACTATTTGTCAGTTAAGAAGCACAAATATTGTAGGAATTGACCACAGCATGCAGGACTTACTTCCCTGGTGCTTTCTTTATGAACATAAATCCACTTTTCACGATAAAAACCTAAAATAAAATCAAAATATAAGCATTTTTAGGCTTCCACTTCAGGTAATGCCTTCTAGAAAGAAATTGAACAAAACAGACCGTCCTCAATAAAATGCTTCATAAAATAGGATAGATGGTAGAACAGTTTTAATGAAGTAAGTTTATAAAGGCTGAACAGGTTGACTACAAATTTTCAGAAGTTATGTACTTCAAAAAAATAGAGGAAAAAAAAGCTAAATAATTTTATAAATCAAACACAAGAGTTGGCACACAATTGGCAGATATAGGACAACTTTTGTCAACTGTGTACCAACAGTCAATTTCTCCTACAAAACCCCTGATCTTTTTTAATCCAACAGGCTCCTTAGCACTTAACACAGGAAAGTACAGAAATGAGCAACCTTTTTGTTCCTGACCACTCTACCCCTCTAATCTATTTTCTTCCGTAAAGGTGCCTGCTCCACATGCAACTTGGTTCAAGTAGTTGCAGAATACTGCAGGGAAGTCAATTATACAAGACTAATAAAGGCAACTAGGCAGACCTTCAGCTTTCAGCAGTCTAGTATGTTGTCAAATGAAAGCATGCTCTTACATATAGCCACTTGAATCTTTTGAAATAATTCAAGCTCAGACAAGCCTAAGGAAACTTGCAGCTTTCTGCAAGGCCATTTCTTACAATTTTAGGAATATACAAACAATGGAGATCATTTCAATATCAAAGCACTAGAAACGCCAAAAAGTTGCTAATCAACTTACCTTTTTTACCTATTCTACCAAATTCTCTAATTCAATAAGTTTATTTGCTGACATACATATTCGCAGTCCAAAGTACAGGTGACCTTTTAAAAATGAGAACTGTCAAAATGGCTTTCATTTTTTAATTTAAAAAAGGGACTTTTCTTCAAGAAATTCACTGATAGACTGATAAAGTCTTTACCAAGAGCTAGAGGTATTATGACAAAATATATTTATTTATGAACTGATTCTGGAGTTGTATCACTAATCACAATTTGAATTAAGCAAAAATAAAACAGCTGCTTTGGTAAGCAGAACCTTCCATAAGCATCCAGAAGAATTTAATCTAAAACTAGTCCACAAAACAAAACAGTGGTTTGTATCAGAAAACATTCATTACTCAGGAATTACTATTCTTACATGAATTACCTTTGGATCTTTGGGGAAGAAAAAAAAAAAATAAAAAAAAAATCACACACATTAGATGATCTATGCCACAGTTCAATTAAGATGTATCACTTCTGACACCAGAGTTTGTTGCCAATAGAGAAGTAAACATAACTCATATTCATCTATAGATCAGCCTTCTAAATGAATGGCTATTATAACATTTTGCTGAACCTACAACAGTCTTCTAAAATAAATGAAAAAACCCAGCCTTACATTGTGAATCTGTGTTATTCCTAAAATGATCTTTTTTCCTTTTCTTGGCTGCAAACTCACAATCTTCAGTACTGAATATTTCTTCATCTTCATCATCACCAGTTATGATGCTGAAATAAACACATCTAATTAGAACAGCAGTGACTAAATATTTAAAGGTGCATACAGCTTATAATTCTCTGCATTAAAGTCTGCCAGCTGGAAAAAAACCAAACCATATTTTTAATGATGTTTCTAAGTTTAACTGTAGGACTATTTTATTTCCCCATTATTATTCTTTGACAAGAAAGCTGTATACAAAACTCCTCCCACTCATTACTATTTTGTAATCTGAACTTGCCAGATGAATCTATTTATCAATGTCAGTTTGAACTTCAAACTGCACCAGCAACAGCTGAACATTGTAAAACCGAAGGACACTAGTTTATTAAAAAATAACCTGTATTTGGGCATTAAGTGGCAAAAACCAAATTATATTAGTCTATTGCTACTAGTTTATACAGTTAAAGTTTTGAGGATTGAACCATCTATTAAGGAGGATGACTAAACAACACTGTCAAAAAGCCTTGTTACTTTAATTGCTCTAATCAGTAAACGCTAGCTCAGCTTAAAGGTACACAAGCTGAGAAGACTGAGAAATACAAAAGTTGTTTTCATCTTAGGTTTAAATCCTGAAAAAAGCTAACATACCTCTGCATTCAGATAGAGCTCAATCCAAGGTGAGGGCCTTAGTTCATGTCTTACCATTTTTAAAGCAGAGGATAAAGACTCAACAACTTCAATATTCTATTCAATATTGCGAAATATTGTATCTGGCCAAACAGCAGAAGAGTTTGGAGGAAAGGAACTGGGAACTGACAAATGCAGAACATCAACACTGACAAGTTACTTTGATTAGATAACATTCCAATCCATCAGGGTTTTTTTCCCAAAGCTATCATAAAGGAAATATCTTTTTAAGCTCACTAACATTATTAATTTAATTATGTTTTAGCATACCAACTGCATCACCACATCATGCGAGAAGTTACTGCAGAATCTGAAAAGTTGCTGCAGAATCAGAAACAGAGCCCAAAGCTCCCAGACCTAGCTTTATCATCCTAACAACAGATAGAAGACTAGAGAGATAGGGCCTGATACTCTGCAACGTAATTCAGGCAGAACAGAAACACACCCATTCCCATTGACCCAGTGCAATGGGGAGAGGAGGGAGGCATTCCTGAAGACGTGCTGTACAAAAGGAAGGTAAATCTGGCAGGATTCCTTCTTTTGTTCCTGGAGAGGAAGTGTCCCTAGAAAGCAATTTAGATCAGTAACATACCTGAAGTGATTTAAAGCCCACCCCTGCCCCCCAATAGTATACACTTCCTCAAGCATCAGATAAACAAGCAAGGCAGCTTAAGGGCAGTCAATTAACACAAGGAATTGCAAAGATGAAGAGGGCTATTTCAAACACCTTTGTCTGACATTCAAATTCACCTGTGACATTCCTGGAATTCTCCATGTCATTTTAGAGAAAAGACTAATTTCGCTGTTATCTCTGAGGATCGTCTCGTATGAGGCTTTATTTCTTCATGTTCTGTCCCACTTCATGTGGAGAGTCTTTCCCTACTTATTTGTAACCATCACCATTCTTCTTGACAAACTTTAAGTCTCTTACCAAGAATGGAAGCAAGAGTCCTACAGACATTAGAAGAATGAGACAGAAATACAGGCACTTCCCCAGAGACTGTTAGCCTTCCTTCCAGAAATCTGGAAGGCTGCTTGACGAGTAACAAAGCTGCTCCACCGTTTCCAAAAGCAACCCCTGCCCGCCTCCCTTCCCCCCCAACCACCAAGCTAAGATACAAGAAACCAAATCAAGTGCATATGGTGTAACAGAAACCTTAATTTAGCATTTTTACCATAATACTGCACACGACATCTGAGTGCACCTGGAAGGATTTAAATACATACACAATACTGCCAATTTACAGCTATTCTAACTTTCTTGTCTTGATGATGCACTTCTTCATACAAAATTATTCTAAAGCTTCTAAAAGCAAAGTACCTGGTGTCCTTAGAACTACAATACCCTACATAAAGCATGCAAGAATTTCAGCTTTTTCAAAAAAGTAATTTCATAGCAGTATTTAAATAACCTCTTGGGTATGACGCTTAAAATGCTGGAAAACTTGACAGGGCTATCCAAGCTCCAACTATTCTTCTTCATCCCCTTGCTTCTTTTCTCATGGAGGAAGGAATGCCCTCAAGTCATGCAATTACCTACAGAGACACACTAAGTGTTTTAGAAGGGGCTCAAAGCCATTTACAGCTTGACCATGCATGGAAAATCCTGAGTTAAGTGCCTGCACCAAATAACATTACAATGTATTGGTCAAATGCCAAAATTATCTAAGACTAGATTCAAATCCAAGGACTTCTATCCAGTGCCAAAAACACATTTGTGAACACTGTATCTCACAGAATTAGACAAGAGGTACCGTAGACGCTAATGACTACCCTGCCAGTCCAAGTAGTTCACATGAGCCTAACACACAAAAAAAAGGAATACCACCATCATGAAAAATCTTACTAGATTAGTCTGATTCTCTTTCTTTTACCTCAAAAAGAAAGCACAAGACAGCTTTACTCCTAAGTTGCAAGCTATTGAGAGATTTTTACATACAATTCTGTAAGGCAGTGCTGTTCTCTCTCCCCCACCAAGCTTTAAGGACACAGGGCCATGGCACTGGAAATATGTATCTGTGCTAGAATTTATAGGTACAAATTGCAGGTAGCTGTGGCCAGCATTCAGCCCACAGAGCTTGAATAAGCACTGCCTCAACCACCTTTCCAGCTACTGTATACCTTGAATACAAGGCACTCTTCACTTATATAATAATATTAATTATCTAAATAAGTAAGAGCTACAGAACTGAGGGTCTCATTTTTTCCATCTTAGTTTCCATAAATGGAACTAATTTGAAGTGCAACTATTCAAGAATTATTCCAAATCATTTAAATTGTTCCTGCGCAAGTGATTACGTTTGTTCAAGCATGGTTATCATTAGGTCCCCCATTTTTGACTAATTCATCAACTGGATTCACCACCAGCACTAGATGACTAATCGAATAAGGTAAAAAGTTCTATTTTAATAAAAACATATTCTTCAATTTAAGTTATTTACATGTCTTGAAGGTTTATTTATGAATCTGTTTGTGATTAGATCTTTTTAATTTCTGAAGAGAAAGTATTTGTAATGGATAAGAGACAAAGTTTGTCAAGTAACTCTTCTGTGAAAGAAACTATGGATGGAGAATACAAATAAAAGTAAAGAGGGTTTCAGTCAACACAGCTTGAATTTATTTCTTTTTAAAGGAAAACTGCCATAACTACTTCCTGGAATACAATACTCAAGTACTACGTTTAGTATAGATTTGTACAGAATATTTTGGTGAAAATATTACTTCATTTAATGGGGGAAAATAAATAAAACCCTATTAGGATAGCCAGACTGGCATATACCATCATCCTATTCACAGGGCAGTTTAAAAAGAGACAAATAAAGTATTTATGCATTGTTTACTATATGCTTCTTCCACAAGGAAGGAAGCATTTTATCATGCCTCATTCTTACTCAGTGCTACAACATGTTAACAGACATCCTAAACTGAGCTGTCTATTCAATATAGACAGATAATTGTTTCCAAATAGCTTAAGATGGTACAGAGAACCAGCCAGCAAGACACAGTACACTGCTGTACTTCAATACAAAGCCCTGTACATGGGATAGAAGAACCTCACGCCTGGGTATATGCTGGGTACAGACAGCATAGGAAGGAGTTTTGCAGCAAAGGAGCCAGGGGTCTTGTGGATACCAAGATGAATGCAGATCAGCAGTGTGCCCTTGTGTTGCAAAAAGCCAACTGCACCCTGGTCCAAGTTCACAGAAGTGTGTCCTGCAGACCGAAAGAAGTAATCATTGCCCTTTACTTGGCATGAGAAACTACATTTGGAGTACTGTGTTTAGTTTGGGGCTCCCCAATACAATAAAAACATTGGCATACTGGAACAAGTCCAGTGGGGAGTTACTGAGGTTATTAGGTACTGGAGCACATAATGCATGAGGCTAAGAGAACTGAGCTTGTTCAGTGTTAAGAGGTGGTGGTGCAGAGAAATCTGATTACTGTCAATATCTAATATGAGGGTATAAGTAAGATAGAGCTAGACTGCAAGGTTAGAGGATGTGGGCAGTAATAAGTCAAGTGGTAATGGATACAATCTGCGATAAGAGAAATTCTTACTAGATTTAAGGGGCAGAGGGAACAAACAAACAAACAAAAAATCCCAGTGAGGGTCATGGAACTTAGAACAGGAACCCAAAGAGGAATTTCCATTCTTGGAAATGGACAAAGTTCAACTGGGCAATGCCCTATATATCCCAACCTCAGTTGGCTCTGCTTTGAGTATATGTTTGGACCAGATGACTCCCAGAGGTCCTTTCCACCCTAAATTGTTCTATAATGTTCTGCAAATAGACATTAATTGCTGTTTAGCAGCAAAGGTTAACTCATAGCTGCAAAGTTCAAGTTGTAGTCATAGCTCCAAAGTTCAAGGTGTAGTGAAATTACTCCCAAGTAGTGCTACTTTGCCAAGAAGTACCAACTTGAATTCTGTAGTCTAAGTTTAGACCATATACATTTTTAACTGAATAGACAGAACAAGCAGAATTTAAAAAAAAAAAAAAAAAAAAAAAGGCCACAGAATATGGTGTGGTTTGACTTTGCTAAGTAGGAGATATGCAAGATGAAGATGGGGAACTGGGGCATCGCTACAGATGGGGGCATCTGCTGCGGACTAGGTTGGTCCCCGAGTTTGGGATTCTGACAAATTGTCAAGCTAGCCTAAGAAACCCAAATCATGAAACACCTCAGATTTCATGAAAACTTTCCCGCCCCCAGAGCATTTCACGGCCAGTCCCTTCAAACTAATGTACTTATTTTAGTCCTGAACTTTAATGCTCATATATTTCCAAAAAGAGTTGATTTAAATCTGTTTCTAGCAGGACAGCTCCAGAGGAATTCAATACTAAGTTCTTGCAAGACTAAGGAAAAAAGAAATCTAATATTTTTGCTTGAAGAAGCAATAAAAATACCTCACCTTGCTTTCTGCAGAAAAGATATATCTATAAAATTAGGATCAGAAGAGCAGAAGTCTCAATGATTTTCACAAAGACAATGATCATTTATGTCATACTTGCCAAACAATATTCATTCAAGTAACCTACAAGATATAATTATTTAGTAACTGTGCAAATAGCTATGAAAATTAAATTAGCTTTCCTTTCATTTGCCAACTATATTATTAAAGATATATGAAAGAGGGAAGAACAGATTTTTTTCAAAGGTATTTAAGGCAACTTTTATGTTGGAGGCTTACTGAACACTCTTCCAGACAAGCATAGTCTTTTGTATCCATGGTGGCCAGACTGCGTGGAAAAAGAAGCCCAAATAAAACCAGTGACAGATGAACACAAAAAGAAAAAAGGCATGAAGAAAACAGTAGCTCAAGATAAGCTTAATAATAATTCTTCACTCCTTGATAACTTTCTTGAGGTTTATTTCACAAATTTAGACAAAACACAGGTGTATGACTGCAGCAAGTCCTAGTTTGCCAGTAAATTCCCTCTAAATCAGATCAGTTACTGTATCATTTACTGGACTAACAACAAAACACTGAATGTTCCCTTTTCTCATTATGAGCACATTACGCTGGAATTTATGACCAAGAATGCTATCCCTGAGAACTATTTCTTCATGAAGAAACCAAGTAGGAATTTGTTTGGACAAAGCTATTTGTATCACACCAGTCCGTGGGTATCTGCCACAAGTATTACTTCATTTAACTAATATCTTTCTCACCTGTTCTACAGGAGCACATACACTCATATTGTGTTAGAGAATTACCATAAAACTACCATTAATTGTGTATTTGGAGCAAAGGCATTACATGACTGCCATGAACAGTCCTAATCCAACACCCAATCAGCAGAAAGTCTTCATTCACTTCCAGGTAACACTTCAATATGCCTGTTGCACTTGCAATTTGTAAGTATCACTTTCATCTTTAAATAGTACTTGACAGGTTTTGTTTGGTTGATTTTTTTAAGGTTTTTTTTTTTTATTTTTAAAGACATGTAACATAAGATGGGATCTGTCTGCCTAAAATAAGCAACTCACGAAGCAGTGACAAAAGACAGACAATCTCCATAGTGGTCTCCTGTCTGCCTAACTAAACAAAACACGTGGTTGCATTTGTGTACTTCTAGCATAGGCAGATGATACCACAAACACTTGCAGTCTGAATGGAAATTAAGTCAACCTTTGCTTTCCCACCTGCTATTAACTCATGCAGAATCACTTTTTTTTTTTCCTTTAACTTACACAGCGTGACTGATATCATTCAGCTGACTATTCCCATCTTCAAGTGCAGGACTGAAGGGTTCACATCGCTTCCATCCATCTTCTGTTTTAACCCATCTCCATCCAGGGGATCTCCAATCTTGGCCCAAAAATGGCATGGTTTCTCTATAAGCAGCAAGAAGATTGTTTGTGTATTATTTAATTATTAAGGAAAGCTGCAAAACTTCTTGTCATTATCTCAGTTTTCTCTTTGTTGCTGTTTAACCCCAGACAGCAACTAATTACCATGCAGCCATTCACTCCCTGCTCCCAGTGAGATGGGGAGAAGAATCAGAAAAAAAAGTAAAACTTGTGGATTGAGATAAGAACAGTTTAATAGCTAAAATAAAATAACAATAATAATGATATATAATAATAACAACTGTAATGAAAAGGAATATAACAAAAAAAAAAAAGAAATAAAACCCCCCAAAAACCACAAGTGATGCACATGCAATTGCTCACCGCCTGCTGACTGATGCCCAAACAGCGATCTGCCCCTCCCGGCCGACTCCCCCTAGTTTATATACTAAGCATGACATCCTATGGTATGGAATATCCCTTTGGCTAGTTCGGGTCAGCTATTCTGGCTCTGCTCCCTCCCAGCTTCTTGTGCACCTCCTCGCTGGCAGAGCATGGGAAACTGAAAAATCCTTGACTTAGGATAAGCGCTACTTAGCAACAACTAAAACATCAGTGTGTTATCAACATTATTCTCATACTAAATCCAAAACACAGCACTGTACCAGCTACTAGGAAGAAAATTAACTCTATCCCAGCCAAAACCAGGACACAGTTTAACCTTAAAAAAAAATATAATGATTACCTTGAGGAAAGAAAGTTCTCTGTGGAGCATCCTTTTAAGAAACAGAATCAGTGGTTTCTTAAGTATATTATTGATTCCATAACCTCATTCTTCTTGTCTTTCAGCATTTATTTAGATCAAGGTAGGTTTCCTAGTTCTTTAGAGAACAAGGAAAAGAATCATGGTAGTCCAAGAAAGGGATGATACCAAAACAAGCAAAATTATATCTGTGTAATCTGCTCCACCATGACCAAACAGATTACTGATTTTGACTGACTAATAAATAGTTGCTAAAGAGTTTGACAGGCCACAAAATCAATGCTGTGCCTTTCCCCCCCCCCCCCCAAGGCTTATAAATACTGAGTTTGTGCTACACTGTACAGTGATGTTTCAGTAAAGGAATTTTCATTTTCCCAAATATTTTTTCAGTTGTTGTTGATGGTCACCTCCCACACTAGGCTATTAACTGGATACCAGGACAAATAGAGACTGCATCATAAAGTCAATTGTGAAATGTCTCCTGAAATTCCTACAGATGCAAGTCATCACAGGTATATCATTCAAACAGTGTTCTGCTACCCCTTTTCAAAAGGGAGAATCACTTCTGACACATTAAGTAATAATATGAACAAAGCAGTTTTCTACGCTTTGAAGACTCTGACCTTGCTAGCTTTTGCCCTCTTCTTCCCATTCATCATGCATGCATGTTGCTCCTTATTTTAACTAGAGATTTCACATGCCAGCTATACAGGGAAAATAGCATTATCATATTTGAAATATATGTTAATATATTGACAACAACAGCTTTGTTCCTAACAAGTATGCATTTTCTAATATTTTTTCAACTTGAAAAAGTATTGGGCCACATCAGTCAAACACCACTATGATTTTATTTATCCATTTGCACTCTTGACCAGCATCTGCCCAATATACTAGTTAGAACAGGAGAAGGCAAAGACGCATAAAAAGCCTGAATAAATACAAGTTGAGTGAGCCAGTATTTTTTTTTTTTAATTTAAAAAATGCACACCACACAAAACAGAGTGCATTGTCTAGCCCTCAGCATTGACCAAAGTCCCCTTCCTACTCATAACTCAGCCTTCCTCTGCATCTAACAGGAATCTTTTCCTAAATTTACCACATCCTTTCCTCCAGCCACCACAAACTCGATTCATGCCTATCTGCTTTTCCAATCTTTTTACTGCTTCCTAGGAGTAATACGAACGATAACATACTTTTTTTCCCCAAGTTGTTTAGAACTCCCCTCGTCTTGACTAAAATTAAGGCCTTTTGTCCTTATCATACCACTGTTTAAATACTTGGTGCTCATGAGTGCATTTCAGAATAACATAGGTTAAAGTACTTTTCCTCCCGCCAAGATTAGCAGAATTCACCTGAAAATTTGTTAAATCACTGAAAGAGACTCAGAAAACAGCAGACAGCAAGTCAAAAACATCATCTTAGACAAACATAAAACAGAAGTTTTTGAACCATATCTAAAGATACAGAGCTCATGATCTATTCCTGGTCAGCAGCTCTGATATAAAAATAAAACACTATTGTAGGTGCATGTCATTGCTCAAAAATTAAAATCTAGAGAGAATTCAGAACCACAGACTTCATTATAGGCTGAATGGGATAACTTGAAAAAAAAGATTTAAAATATTTCAAGAATACGTACATTGATACAGAATTGTTGGGAAAAGGAAGTAAAAAAACCGAGACCACATACTTCCAGCAAAGTGGGAACGTGTATCGTTAGAAGTTAACAGGGTAAGTTAAAAAAAAATGAGTATAAAGAAAAAAACTTCCTGAAAACAATACAAGAAAACATGGAGTATTTTGTTAAAGCAGATGGAAGTAGCTTAAGTCCAAAGCTAATCATAATTTACAGAATAGGATGCTTAGTATACTTCATAAATTCTTAAACTTTGGAAAAAACCCTGTGGTTTCAAGGTATCAGGCCACCCATGTAAGTGCTATGCATAACTTCCTCCTAGGGAGCTATACTGGCATTTAAAATGACATGCTTCAATAGTTACATGCTCTAAACCAGACTACTTTCCCGATCTTTACAACCTGAAAAGTGATGGTCTTTCATTGCAAGGTTTCAATACAGAATAGATGTAATTTTTTTGAGGAGGGATGACATAACATTAAGTGTTTTCAAAATAATAACAGTACCAGGAAGTGCACACCCCCCCCCCCCATCACCCCTACCCCCAAGACCACTGATGTCTGCTCCAGAAATCCTGGAAAATCACACTTAAGACAAGAAGCTCCTAGAGACATGAATGATTTCTGTATATGTATGATATATTCAGCACATTATCTTTCTAAGAGAAAAAAAAAGCTATTAGAAAAATCACAGATTACTTTAACTTCTTTAAAATTACTTAAACATTTATGGAAGATTACAAAAAGTCAGTAATTCTGTGAGGTTGGTACATGTTGACCTAATTATATTTTGTCCTAAAGAAACAGATATTCTTAGTCCAAGACATAGTTTCACTATTGCACCAGCTGAGTGCATCCATCAGCAGCAATACCACAAAATGACCTGTACTCATGGTCAAAAGTTGTAGCTCATGGGAATCAGAAATGTAAAAGTATTCTTTTAGTAACAGTGCATATGTAACTAAAAAAACCCCCAATAATCCCACATTTCTCAATTCCTGCAGGACTGAAGTGTAGATTTGATTGTTGTTGAGGAGTGACCAAATTTTAAGAAGCTGCAACGTATCATAAACACTTCTCCTAGGCATGTCTTTCATATGAGAAGTGATCACAGAGTATGACTGCCTGGACAGGTAAGAAGATTCATGCTTTTGCTCTGCCTCCCCTCAGACTTTGCTTCCCTGTACAGCATTGCACTAAAGCATCCCTGTGGCTTCCAGACAAGAGCTTGCTTTCAAGAGTTCCAGCATACTTTATGCAGTAAACCTTCAGTAATAGCAGGCAACTGTTTACTTGTTAAAACTTTCACCACAACAAAAGATAAGCTCTCTAGACTTGGATTTTGGGGAAAATGCAGTGGGACAGGGTTCTTTAAAGGAAAAAAGGACTGGGAAATGAATGTGGTCATTAGCTAACAACAAGGATTTAAGACATTGATTGCATTTAGCTTTTTCCTAAAAACAAATAAGAACAAGAGCTCTTCATTTTGCATCATACACCTTTTCCTCAGGAGAGGGGGAGAAAGGACTGAGGAAACAAGAACCACCAGAAATAAGCACGGAAGAGGAGGGCTGTGTATGCCAGCTTAGTACAACTGGATATTACAGTAACTGCTCCAGCCATCCTTGCACTTGTAAGGAAGTTCTGCTTTCCATGAGGTAGCTAACTGAACGCATGAGCAGAAGTCACTGCAAAGCCATTCACAATTGCAGCACATCATCCAATTACTCTGCCACCGTACTGGAGATCTGTCTATATATTCCTGCACTTAAGAACATGTCATTATGACCCAAACCATTCTTGTTATTCAGTAGCAAGTCTGTTGCCAACATGATGGGAACAGGCAAAGTCCTCCCGTTTCCTAACAATCCAGCAGCACACCCATCCCTTCCTTCAGCATGCTAACAAAATCTCTTCAGCAGCTCAACTTTCAACAGAAACTGCTCCTTTACACACCCACTACAGGCAGATGACTTCTAGATGACCTTCTTCTAGGACCTAGCCCAGTCAACCTCTGTGACTCAGAGGTCAGAGTCTGCTTACAAACTTCATCCCAGCCCGTGTTTCCTCATATCAAATGACTATCTCAAATCAAGTCTCAAACTTCTGCAAGACCATGATTCATCAACTCCTCAGCTTTTCTTTTGCCCACCCCTATTCCGATTGTTATTTCCCCCCATACGACAATTTTAGTGCATCCAGGCCATACAGTTCTCGGTTCCCAACAGGCACAAACACTCCTCATCTCCAACTGAGCCGCCCATCCTAGGCTTCTTCCCTCCAGCCTGCTGCTGTCCCAGCCCTTGCTTCTCCCAGTTCTCCCATCCTCATGCAGTCCATTGATATCCCAACACCCCACTCCCCCAGGCTGGCTCCAGGCACCCCCCCTCCCGCCAACCCCCTCCACGCTGCCCCTCATCCCCAGCCGCAGCCCCTTCCCCAGACCCACCTGCCCACCCTAACACCTCGTCCCGAACTACTCCGGCTCCGCACGCCCCTAAGGCCCAGTCCCAAACCCCTCAAGCCGCGCCTGCCCGTTCTGTCCACACCCAGCCCCGAACCCCCGGGCCTCCCGCATACAATCCCAACACCGTTCCCCGCCTCACTTGTACACCTGGGCCCTCGCCGCCCCGGCCGGCCGGCCGGCCGCCCTCCCCTTCCCCTCACCTCACGGTAGCGCCGCTGCCCACAGCGCGCGCTCGGCCCGGGCCGCGGGGCTATTGACGGAAGTAACGCGGGGCTGCGCGCCCCACCCCGCTGATTGGCCGCCGCGCTTGTTGCTACCCGGCAGCGCCCTTCTCCATTGGCGGAAGGGGGCGGTTGGCGTCACGGGCCGGCGCGGGCCAGGCGCGTCACGTGAGGTGTTGGCGGGGGCGGGGGGGGGGGGGGGGAGCGAGGGAGGGAGGCGCACGTGTCAATGTTTTGGTCGGCGGGGGGGCGGGGCGTGTGGCTCGAGCCGGGCCGAGCGGCGGGGCGGGGCGGGGCGGGGCGTGTCCCCTGCACCGCCCCCGCCGGCCCGGCGGTGGGCGGGGTCTGTTCCCGCGGGCGCGGGAGTCCGCGCCCGGTGCGCGGGCGTCGTGGCGCGGCCGGCCGGGGAGCGTTTTGGCCTCGGCGGGGCCCTCGGGGAAGAGCGGGTCGCGCCCCTCGCTGCAGTTCTTCGTCCCGTTGGCTGGTTTCAGCTGGCTTGGAAGCAGAAGCGGTTGCGTCGGCGATAACCCACGTTGCCGCGGGTGGTGTGGGAACGGGTGGCTGGAAGGACGCGCCAGTGGAGGGCTGCCGTGGGGAGAGCGGGAGGAGTTGGGGTGACCGGGAGCGGCGGGCGGGAGCGGGTCGGTGAGCGCCTTGGCCCACCGCAGCCCTGCCGGGACGGGTGCGCGTTGTTTTGGCGCCTTAGAGGTGTTGGGTGAGGCGTGGAGCCACGCGGGGCTTACTTCTGTAAAAGAAGAGTTTGGGGGACATGGGAGGCAAGTCCGTAGGAAGCCGAGCTTGTGGAGCTCCTTGTTTCTTAAAGCTTTAAGTCACTGATGTATGGTTGTATGAACATCTCAGCTTTCACTTAAAAATCGGTAACTTTCCCCTGTACGAATATGCAGAAAGATATAAAAAGAGAAAGTCAAGGAGCTAAAAATAAAATTGTGTTTTAAAACACTTTCATTGGTCTTAAATTTCGTGCTGTAGAACAAGGGCTTGACCCTTAATTATTTGAATGCTTGGGATTGACAACACTGCAGTTATTGCAACTTGTCCTTGCTTGGAAGCATTCCCTAAGCCTTTTGCAGCTCTTTCCCATACGAAACTGGAGGTTATGATATCATAAAATAAATTCAGTGCTAAAAGAGCATAGAATTCAGAGTAGGCCCAGATGTCTTAGAAGGGCTTCTTTTCTGTCTTTGCACTTGAAAAAGTTACATGAGTAGTTCTTTTTGACCTGGGGTTGATTGAGTATGTTCTCAGTATGTCACTTCTGGTAATTAAGCTACTGTCTTAGAAGTAGGATTCATCTCTCTTCATGAAGAGAGAAAAAAAAGACTATACCTTAGTTGTCTTCAAGACCTTGTAGTTTTGACCCAAATACAGCCATGGCAGAGGTGCTGCCTTTGCATGGTAAAAGGCTGTGGGCCACACTATCTGCCAGCCTGATTGTCACCTTGGAGAACACAGTGGCTGACAAGAGTTTCCCAGCCTCACATTGGAAAAGGATGTGAGTCAATATTGACAGTTTATGCTGGTCTGGAAGTTTTTGTGGGTCAGTTTTTGTGCTCTCTCTTAACAGTTTTAGCCTTGCTAGCACCTCTGATTTCCTCAACTCATCTAGATTCCTGCTGACATCACTGGCTGCTGTGGGCAGCCTTCAACCAAACACAACTAGCAAGACAGTTGAGTCTGCCTGCAGTTATCCTCACGTTCACTGGCCTGAATGATTCTGTCATAAATGTATGTCTCAAACGCACTACTCTGCCAAGAACTTGTAACGGTCCTTGCCCAGCCCATGAAAGGGTCTTTTTTTCTCTTTTGGATCTAGATCTAGAAAATTCATTCATAATGTGGCAAAAATCCTTTTGTCTCTAGCTTCCTTCTATATTTTCTCTCTGCCTCTTGAGGTATCCCGTGGCGTGTGGACATACAATGAGTACACAGTTACCTCACCGCTCACGTGGGGTTGATCTTTTAGGGCAGGTGGGATTTGACTAGTAGAGCACCATGAACGAAACATCTAATCCAAAAGTCATGCAGTTCAGAAAACGTGATGTAGGACTCTTGTGTTTATCTGCGGACTAGGCAGTACTAAAGCACTGGAAGAGAGTAAGCTGAAGCTTACTTCTTGAAGAAGTGCAGCCTTGTGGGAAGGACTCACATTGGAGCAGCTTGTGAAGGACTGTGTCCTCTGAGAGGGACTCTCTGCTGGAGTGTGGGTTGACCCTGGCTGGACAGTCCCCCCCTCAGCTGGACGGGGGAGAGAAAATATAACGAAAGGCTCATGAGTTGAGATAGGGACAGGGAGAGATCACTCACCAATTACCGTCATGGGCAAAACCAGACTCAACTTGGGGAAAAGTAACTTAATTTGTTACCAGTCAACCACAGTAGGGTAAGGAGAAATAAAACCAAATCTTAAAACATCTTCCCCCCACTACTCCCTTCTACCCGGGCTTAACTTCACTCCCAAATTCTCTACCTCCTCCCCATCAGTGGCACAAGGGGACAGGGAATGGGGGTTGGGGTCGGTTCCTCACACGTTGTCTCTGCCGCTCCTTCCTCCTCAGGGGAGGACTCCTCACTCTTCCCCTGCTCCACCGTGGGGTCCCTCCCATGGGAGACAGTCCTCCATGAACTTCCCCAGGGTGGGTCCTTCCCAGTTTGCTCCGGTGCCTGGAGCACCTCCTCCCCCTCCTTCACTGACCTGGGGGTCTACAGGGCTGTTTCTCTTATACGTTCTCACTCCTCTCTCCGGCTGCAGTTTCTGTTGTGCAGCAACTCTTTTTTCCCTTCTTAAATCTGTTCTCCCGGAGGCACTACCACCATCGCTGATGGGCTCGGCCCTGGCTGGCGGCGGGTCCGCCTTGGAGCCGGCTGGCATTGGCTCCGTCGGACATGGGGGAAGCTTCCAGCAGCTTCTCACAGAAGCCACCCCTGTAACCCCCCCGCTACCAAAACCTTGCCACGCAAACCCAATACGTGGAGCAGGGGAGCAGCATGAGGAGGAAGGAGTGGCAGAGACAAAGTGTTATCAACCGGCCCCAACCCCAGTTCCCCGTCCCCTGCAGCACCGGGGGAGGGGAGGAGGTGGCAGAAGAGTCACGAATGAAAGAGTGGAGTTGAGTCTAGGAAGAAGAGCGGGTTGGGGAGAAGGTGTTCGTAACTTTGTTTTTGTTTCTCACTGTCCTATTTTAGTAATACCCTATTTTTAATTCACAGTAAATTACATTAATCTTCCCCAAGTTGAGTCTGTTTTACCTGTAATGGTAATTGGTGAGTAATGTCCCTGTCCTTACCTGGACCCAAGAGGTTTTCAATCTTATTTCCTCCCCCGTCCTGCTGAGGAGAGGGAGGGAGAGAGCAGCTGGGTGGGCGTCTGGCAGCCGGGCAGGCTCAACCCGCCACACTCCCTTAATTATCAAGCCCATCTGGTGGATGGTAGCACGGGTGAATACCTCACACCTTGGGAAGGGTACGGTATGGAAGGAGGAGCAGAGGGGGTGATGTGTTTCTTGTAGCTTTTTTCTCTTTTATGGTATTAGGTTCTAGAAGGGCAAGGACAAGTGTGTCTGCCCAGCTTGGGCAGTCACGCTTTTTGACTCGTGCTGCAAATTTAATAAAGTCATTAATGGCTGAAGTACATAAGTAATTGGGTTTTCCATGACAACTCTCTTTCCTGAATATTCACTGCTACTCATATCTAGCTATTATAGTATTTTACCTGCTGGCTTCAGCATATTTATATTAATTATACATTAGATGGAGCTGCAGCAATGTGGAATTTTTTTTTTTTTTTTTTACAGAGCCACTTGTTATAGGACTTTGTGTATATGTGGTTTCATTCCAAATGTCTAAAAATCTTGTGCTAATTCAACAAGCAGATGTAAAGTGATTATTGCCCATAATTAGCATTGAGCCATCCTCTCTATTGCAAGTGTAATTTTAGCTCTCCGTACTCCTTAACAGAAATCTTTTTGCTATTTAGTATTTATGATATCTGTCCATCTGCCTTTATTTTTTTTAATGAAAGCTGATAAATTTTCAAATGAGCAAATTTAGAGATATTTTCCATGGAAAGAATAGTTGCTATATTGAGAGTCCAAGCTCCTACCTATAAAAAATTCATTGGGGGATGGGGATTTAGGTTCTAAGACTGAGAAATTTATTTTAAAGTATTTTTTATGTGTAGTGCATGTCTGTGTTAAAAATGTACAAAAGAAAATATGTTGTTCATTTGGGGGGTATTTGAAACATTAAAATAACATAATGGAACGTGGAAACTTTTAAGACTCTTCTAATCAACACTGAGCAACTCAAACAATTCTTGGGTAATTTAATAATGATTGACACTGTTCTGTTTCAGACATTCTTCATAAAATTCTATGTGAATTTTTCTATTCTGGTGTCACAGCCCTCATCTGGACCTTCTCTATTTTGTTCTATTAATACTAAAGCACTTTAAACCTTCGCAGTGGAAATTGAACAAACTGGTCTGCAACGTGACTGTTACTGCTTTTGATTATTTCAGAGGGATGTAAAGTGAAGATTGCATTAAACCCAGACGGTCTCCTGTTTTGCAATTGGGATGGTTACGCTTATTGTTGATAGCAGGTCCATGTGAGTAGTCCAGATGAGGCATTCTAGAACATTGCCACATTAACATGAAATTAGGAGACCTAAATAAAATGGCAAATTCCATCTTTCCCATTTCTTTCCTATTAAATTACTTAAATGATGATTTCTATTTAATACGCCACAGCAGAGGTGAATTCTCTAAATGAGCTTGCACTGATGGAAAGCCAAGCTACTTTGCTTGTGAGAGCTGAGACTCATGATTAAAGGCAAAATAAATGGTGTTACTTAGGGTGGCTTAGGGTAACCTCATGGAGAAGGTGAAGCAATTTTTCATCAATATTCATATTTCCTGAACAACCTGGCTTGGAAATATGCATCATGTTTATAGGATTCCCTTTCACTTTTTCTTAGAAATCATCTGAAAATGAGGGTTGTGGTAGATGTAAATGGCCTTCCTTCCCTTGGGAAAGTAATACTCATTTTGCTGAGTAATCTCTATACATATTTCAAATAACAGAATAGTTGTGCCGAATAATACCACAGCCTGATTCAGTTACTTAGCAACATTTAACACTAACGAAAAGAAACAGGAAAGTGATGCAGCAGCAATAAAATCTTTAGACGGCAAGAAGGGAGCTCATGACAATAATGAAGACAGAAGTCATAGTATTTTATAGGTAAAACAAAACTGGAAAAGAACACATAATCCAAGGAGTTGTCATTTTTCCAAGGAGTCAGCTTATAGTTTCATTTTTCAGGAAAGCTTCCAACCTGTAAAAAAAATGCAAAGCTTGGACAAAGGCCTCGTTGTCCTAAATATGACTTAATGTGTGATTTCCAGTCTACTACGCAGTTCTTCAGAAGTTTCTTTTGCGGCTGGCGTAGTTTTTTTTCTAAATCTTTATCATCAGTACTGCCAAAACAAGAGGTAACGCTGCTGCTCTTCCTTCATGGCGTTTATTGCTCTCCCCAAATTATGAAAAGATGACTGTTTGGGGGAGTTAGGATAACTGTAGATGCCCAATAGAGCATCCCCCTTCCTGGAAGCCTGGCTGCTGGGGCCGGGGACCGGCTGGGGGGCGTGCAGCCCGGGGCAGCCCCCTTCCTCCGGGCAGCGCCGGGGGAACCAGCCTGGCCGGGGCACGTAACCCGCTGAGCCGGGTCCCCGCCGAGGCGGGCGGGATGTAGAATTTTAATATGAAAGATGTTTTATTGCATAATAATACGCTGTTGAATGTAAAAACGGATTTATTTTGGTTGGAAGAAACGCTATATAGTGTAGGGCAAAGAATTTTGAAAACTAATTATTCCAGGAAAAAAAATGGTAACAGTTTGCTGGGAAGTAACATTAAGGGAGAAATAAGAGAAGTTTCAGTGTTGCAGTGAAAAACATGATTTTAGTTAAACTCCAGAGAAACAATCTGAAAAACAGCGTGTACCATATCTTGAGACAAATCTTTAATTGAAAGCACTGGGACACCAACAGAAATTACACTGTTTGATCAATGACAGGTTGGGTACTGCAACTGACTCATTCGCAGTGGGGGAAATGTGAGGTCAAAACTAAGTTTTGGAAAAGAAATTTTCATTTTTCAAAAAATATGAGCTTTGCCTATGTGAGAGAGTGGTAACTAAGAAAGGAAACGAACTAGTTTAGGAATTTGCTGTATGGGGTGGAATTTCGTGGCAGTTCAAGCTGTAGAGATCGGTAAGAAATTACTTATAAAAGTGAGATTCCTTGCTTTTATGCTAATGAAGAGAGATTTCCTAACCTTCTACTTGAAACCTTTAATCAGAAAAAAACAGTTTTCAAGGCAGACTTCCCATATTGGTAAGTTACCAGCTGTTTTCACTATATTTGTATGCATCCATACAACCAATAAATCGTTTTGGATCAATCGTTTCAAATATGTTCATAGAGGAAGTGATTGCTGCAGCAAAAGCTAAGGACATACAGGTCAAGGAGAAAGTGGATTGAAACTGAAGACAATGTTGTAATAATTAAAATAGGTATAAAATTAATTTATAAATGAGAAGACATCTAACTGTTGTAGGAGAGAGATTCTCTGTCCTTTTCCACTTCTTTCTCTCAGTTTTTCCCATAGGAAGAACTGGAACAAAGAAATCTAATTAATTTTAAAGAGAAGCTTAATCAGTATATGAAGGGGGCTATATGATGTAGTTGAATCTGACTGCAGGGAGCTGAATGAAAACTACTAGAGGGAAGGCTAAGAAAAGTATTAAACTATTGGTCTGCTGTTCTACAAAGTAGTATGCATTGGTGTTTACTGAAGTGCTCAGCTAAAGGAGATGACTAACAGAACTGCTAGCTGCAAAGGGTAGGTTTCCAGAGGAAGACAGAGAGAGAGAAAAATAGGGGTTTCCAGAGAAAGAGAAAGATAGCTAGAGAGTATTTAGAGAAATTAGATGTTCATCAGTTTGGCTGGACCTGATAAATTGGGTTACTTACACAGTAAGCAATCTTAAAGATACTAGCAGTTATGTAGAAAACATATCGAGGATTGGAGAAGTACAGCAGAACTGCAAAAGGGCAAATACAGTGTCTATTTAAAAAAACCTAAAAAAAGAAACAAGAAATTATACTTTGTCAATTTAACTTTAACTGCTGCCGGAAAAATCTCAAACTAACATGATCTCTTTAGTGAGCTGGAATACCGAACAGTGTATGCATGGTGAATTGGTAGATGGTAGGAAACTGGCAGGATCTCTAAGAATGTGGAAAGATATGCTAAGAATTAAAAATGACCTTGGAGAAGTGGTCTGAAAAACAGAATGAAATTCCCTACAGACCTTCTTTTGTATATCTACTCATAATTAAAACATCTGTCCATAGTGTGCTTCTATCCCATCTAGCTATGCCTGCGATACAACCACTGTTTAATGAAATTGCATAAAACCAAACTAAATTCCTAGTGCTATCAGTAACTGTCTTTATCTCAACAGCCGAAGCTGTATCTAATATAACAGTAACATTATTTGGATAAACCTGACCATACAGGAAATAAAAAAGAAAGCATTTTGAAGAAAAGAAAATACTGAACTTTACCTAGCTTTTGCTTATACAGGTGAAGCACCCTTAAATAATAGTTGTGTTAGTCAACTTATGTTTTCTTGTTTGTGGTAGTGTAAGAACAGAATCAGGCTCTCTGATTTATCAAAAATTTTAATGGAAGCCACCAAACACATTTTAATCTACATGTTTCATCTACATGAGGTGCAGAATCCTAACTTACAGTAATTCAAGGTAAAAATAAATGTGTTCTTGGCTGACACATACACTCAGTTACTGCACTTTAGCTCTGGGATGTCAAAGAAATGTGGTTCTGACTTCCTAAATGTCCTGTTTCAGGTTTGCTTTCTAAAGTGAACTGCACATGCACAGTGAGGAAAGAGAAAAGGTCTTGTACAGTAAAAAATCTGGTTGAAGACCCTTGAAGTCAGTGTGTCTTCCCACTGACATAGCAGACTCCAGAGTAATTTCTGAAACAAGCTAACAAATTTCTTACTTCAACTACTTCGATACTATACTTATGTTATTTTTCAGAACTGGAAAATCTTCCACTCTTACTGGAATTTTTTCTCTGGTAAATTTTGCATGTTGAACTGAATGGCTTAATTTCTTGAGGGTTTGGTAGTTTTCAGTTTCCGTGTCTTACGTTCTTGCAATTTTGACAACCTAAAGGAGGGAGGAGGCTGGCATGAGGCAGGGACACAAGGAAGAAGGGGAGATGCTGAAATAAAAACAATTATTTCTGTAGAGGTAGGTAGCAGAATTAGGGTTTTGGGATAACCACATGATGAACACTGGAGCATTGTAAATTCTGCTGGCGTGTGCATCTGCTTCTGCAGGATGCAGGCGTTGCCCTGATGCTCATTTTTTATTACAGACATAGTTAGTACCATGGGTTATGTTTATTACCTCATTCTAAGATTTAAAACAAGAAGAAAATTGTGTGACTTTTTGACAAGAAGGGATGTTTTAGCAGCTTTGGGGCATTGCATCATCGTAGACATTTGTGTATCAGATTGGATTTTAATGGCTACTTTTTTTGAGATGTGTTACGGCTGCCATAAATAGTGACAGATAGATGGATAGATACAGTTTATGCTTTCATCCCTTTCAGGTGTCCTGTAACGACTTTGAAACCTCTCATTTTCACTCTGTCCTTTCTCAGGGAGTTCTGAGTTATGGTGGCTTTCTCTTCAAAGCCATTGTTCATTCCTGAGCTCGGGCTGTCCATGGCTTTGGCCAGAGGGAGTCACTGTCATATTTAAAGTGCACCACCTCCTCACATCAGTTGGAAATTAGTGTTTTTTATCTAGTCTTTGTGCACATGTAAGCCTGCCTATTAGGCTTTTTTTGAGAAATAAATTGTGGTTATAAATAACATAATGCTGTTTGTTTTTAATAGAGTAATTTGCAGTGCTGCTGAAGGAGAGTCGCACCAATGGATTGTCAATCTGAGACGAAACAGCAAGCAAGCTGACAAAGCCTATAGTTGATAAGGTATTAGAGTGATGCTGTTCAGAATAATTTTATCCTCTCTTGGAAAGATGCAAAGATAAGTGATTCTAATGAGTGAAACCAAAACCTGAAGGTTGACTATTACAGAGGTTGCTCTATAATATATGTTCTCTATATTGTATATTTACAGTTAATTTAACTACTCAAAAGTCTATCAGAGATTACTACGTGATCGGTAATTCTATACCTCATCATTAGTAGTCCTCATGATTAGTAATCCTATGTGAACTGTGGTTGTAAAGAGTTCCCTTTGGAAGCACTAAACAGAGGAAGTCTTAAAAAGTAATATATTTTGTGCAATAGGACCACAATATACTTTTATGATCCTTATTCATAGTCCTGCTTACCATGTAATTACAATCCCTGAATTCACATTTCCTACTGAAGAATCTGAAATGCTAGCTTTTTATTATTATTGTGAGTTTGTCCAGTAAAACTTTATGGGTTGAACTTCCTGCATTTGGTTATTTGTTCTTTGCTTACTGTATCGGTATGAACACCACTTTGTGTGACAGCCTTCCTTAAGTGCCACCCAAACCCCAAGGGAGTCAAGGAGGATTTTGACCTTTATTTCACAGGAAATGAATCAGGCTTGTTTATATAGAAGAAAAACAACTGCATATATACAACTGCAGTTCTAGACTTTATAGTTAAATTCAGTGCCAGTCTAGTACTAAAAACAGTCATGACAGATCTGTGCAAATTTCAGGTTTGTTTTCTTGGTGGTTTTATTTTTTTTCTCTTTTTGCCTTGTAAGAAGGAAGAAACAAAAGCAGCATTTCATTCAGTGTCACAAACAGATTTCTGCATAACTCTTGGGACTATTCTTCTACACAGAGCAGAACTCCTTGGCAGTCCATTTACCCAGTTTTCAGCAAGATTTAGAACTATTAATTCTGAGTGTACATTTCTTCACATGTTTATTGGCAACTTTGATTATGATTTTATAGATATCTTAAATATAAAATCTTTGGAAATGGACAGAAATATTTAGGAAACAGTTAAAGGCCTTGTGCGTAGCAAAATTCTTTTTCCTGGCGCATTTTGATAGAAAAGGAAGGATTATAATTAAACTAAACATAGTCATTTTCAGAAGCACATAGGGCTGGAAGACACGTAGATTTCATTCATTCATTATTTGAACACAAGCAATATACAAAGAATTAAATCATTTTTAAAACCTATTAAGAGAAAACTGACTCATTAACACCCATATTAGACTACAGAAACAGCAGAAAGTGAGCAATGTGCCTTTCAAGTCAGAAATTTATGCTAGCAAATACCAATAAACAATGTGAATAGTCTTGCTAATAGCATTGGGAATGCTATTTAGACTGACATTGCATAGCTAGGTGTACTGTTATCCCACCATCTAGAGGGAAGAATCTCTTATATATTTTTCTCGTGCAAGAACCCTAGTTAAATGAACATAACATTTTCTGCAGCAATGATCGCCTATCTGTGCCCAAAGGATAAATAAATGTCTTTAAAACTCTGAGAGTGGAACAGGAACGACATTTCCTTGATTCTCATTTTTTTCTTCCCTTTCTTCTGCTTCTTTCTTCCTACCTTGACTTTCTAGGTTTCAGACAGTGTACGTCCCATGCTGCTTCTCAGTAAAAAAACCAAAGGACTCACACACACAGAGCAGACAACTGTGGGCTGGTGGTCTATCTCGTTTCAGTTGGTTTCTGGGTTCTGTGGAGGTTTTTGTTATTCCCAGTTCTGACCTGAGAAAAAGGCTGCCCTGGACCAGTATTATCTCCCCAGACTGTGGTCACTCTGCGCTGCTTTGAAGATGCAGTGTTTAGCATTTAGATCATCCTGTGGGGCCTTTGAGAAAACAAAATGGTACCAAATGACTGCATCCACACTGTCATATTATACATCTGGAAAATGAATTTTAGGGCAAAATGGCATTCTTTTACATCTGATGTAGCATAACAGGCATCTCAGATCTCCCTGGTGTATGCCACTAGTATATCCCAAAGGAAACTTCGGGTGTGTACAGTGCTTAAAACATCCCAGAGAGTGCATCACCTGCTGTGTGGATCTGGCGCTACGCAGGCTCTGGATGTTTCAGCTGCTCTTGCAAAAAGACAACCTGCAGGAGAACTCCTAAGGATCCTTCATAGGAAACAACCAGAAAGCAGACTGCATGTGAGGGCAGTATGTAAATCAGAAAGATGTGCTGTCTCTAATGCTCTGTATGTAATTGTTTCACCTTGCCAAAGCTGAAGAATTCAGATAATGGGGGAGTTTAGCAGTCACTCCTAATCACTAACAGTAGGTCTTCGGGATGAACTGGAATTTGGAGCATTCTATAAAGTACAGTAAAGATGCAGCCAATTTGTTTAAAGATATAGCTAACTTGTTTAAAGATGGCCCAGTCAGATCCTTTATATTCTACGATTGTTATAAAGGTCCGGTTCTGTGATGTTACCAGTTGTGAAAACTACTGAAACTGAAAGGAATTTTGCCTAGATGATGGCAGCAGGATTGCATCCCATAGAATTCTGTTCTATGGGATCTTCATCACATTTAAATCAATATGCTTAAAAGAACGTATTTATGATTGTACTAATAATCAATTGTTGCTGTTAACCTCTACCCTTATATTAGTTCTTCAGCTTTGGGAAGATGCAGCAGTTACCTATTAATCATTAGAGTTAGCCCATCATTCTGATTTACCTGTCTAAAAGATATTACAATTTGTTGTTGCTAAATTAAAAACAGTTAATCGCTTTCCTGTGTTCATTTATATTAAGGAGATCATTTCCTGATTAAATTTGCTGACAGGTCTAAAATGTAAATGCATGTCATGTACTATTTTTGTGTCTCTATTTTATAGCATGGTTATATTTTATTCATTTAATTAAATAATAAATATGAGGGAAGAAGTCATTTATAACTTAGATACTAGATCTTTCAGCTCCAGAGTTGAGACCTGTACAGAACGTATTTGTCATAGTAGAGGTAAGAGGGTCATGGGAAAAGTGGTTTTTCAGCCCTTAAAGCTGGACTAGGTTGAGTTCCTGTAGTGACAGATGAAGTTTCATCTGGATATAACTACCATTTTGGATGCTTATTCCTTGGGTAGTCACTTCCGTGATTGTTATGGAAACTACCTGGTTTAGGGAGTGTTAATCCCATGACAGTGATTGGAATAAAGTGGTGCTGCAGAGATTACATCTGAGAGATGAATGGGGCTCAGTAACTTCAGTCAGAATTTGGCAGGGTGAAGACTGGCCCCACGATGCTGCTGTTGTGTAAGAAGTTAAGTAGGAGCTGCATCATCTCTTGGATGCAGGCTGTGTTATTCCCTAACATTATGGTTCTGTCACACTGGAAAAGCTTATTTGCCAAAATATCTGCACCCAGAATCAGTGGAACCCCCAGGTTATGGAACCCGATTCTTGTGGATATGGGTATGAGATTTAGGCTATGTACTTTTAAAATGGCTCCCATCTAGTTCTCAACGCAGCCTCCATCACATCCCAAGGCTCTTGCAGCAGCTGCACTTCCAGAACCTCCTAGTACTTTTCATGGGATCACAGAAAGTAAATTAGCACTGACAATGCTGTCTTAAGTCCAGTGCCTTTTCCATGAGGATGCTGAAAGCAGTTTCCACGTATAATTAGGCCCTAACTGATTAGTCAACGCGGCTAGCAATGTGGCATGATTTTCCTGGGACCTGGTTCAAAGCCTTGTGCTTGGAATATTCTGGTCTAGCAGCCTTCTTCAGTGCTAAGGGAGTTGAACTGCCTGCACATTTGCTCATAACACAAATCCAGAAGTTAGCAGAACCTTCCTGTGGGTGAAGAAAGAGGAATGAGATAGGTGACAGAGTGCTCTGTATGGTTTTTATCCTCCTTACCTAAGACCAGCGCATCCTTATCCTCACCTTTTATTGTATCCTAGCTGATACAAGTGTGGTAGAAAGAGAGGCAGCAGGTTATTTATAGACATAAAGAGATAAAGACAGGATTTTTAAAATAAGTCTGTGCCAATCTGGAGAATTTGTTTCATTTTCATGTCAGAAGAGTTACTGAATTAAAACCAGTTTGAAGTTATTTACCCTTACTTGAGGCTGTCCATTTAATTTAATGCAGTACCAGCCCCTGATCTGATTTTTTTTTTTTTGTTACAATTTTATGTAGTATGTACATACTTTGAGCATAAAGTCCATCAGGAGATAGATGTTAGCAAAACATTCACAGCTTCCAACACTGCAAGAATGTAATGGGGTCCATAAACTGGCAGTCCTGGTGGTGGGAGGAACAGTCTGATGAATTCTAGTGGCAGCAGCAGCTCAGTGGCTGTAAAGCACTGAGTTCAGAGGATTAAAATGCATTAGGCAAGTGCCATATACTTTTACTAATCTACCACAGCACAATCTATCATGCATCTCCTTTTCCTTGGATGAAATCGCCTTTTAGCAACATCAGCACAAATATTTGGAAGAAGATAGAGAAACATATGGCTTGCAGTACTTCACTGACAAATTGCTTCAGCAGAAAGCATGCCTTTTCATTTACCTTCTCAGTGAATGCTTGGAGTTAATCACAGCAACTAAGTGCCACTGCTGTGCCATATGGAAGCAGAGCTAACTGTGTTAACAGAAATTTAAACACATGCGGGGAGAGTCACAGGAATTATGAGACCTGGGAGTGTACATTTAATAGTCAGACAGGAACACTTGACAGAAAAGAGAGGAAAAAGTTGCACATTTCTTGAATCTTACTCTTTCCAAGACACCCTTTCTTTTGGCTTAAGCTTTCACCTCGTATGCTCCTTCATGTATCATTGTGCTCCGTAAGTTTTAGCTACTTGATAGAGAATGCAGTCCTGATCTCACTGAAATCAGTGGCAAGGCTCCAGGGGACTAGGGTGAGCCAAAATTTCTCTTTTAATGTAGGTTCAATTCTATGAAAAATGTTGGCTTAAAAAAAACCAAAACCAAAACCCTTTCTGCTGTCTTTCTAAATATTACAGGGAAGTGCCACAACTGGATCCCTATTCTTCAGTTACTTGCCATTATGATGAATTATTGGGTTGTATTGTGCTTTGGGGTTCCAAGTCTAAAGGGATTGTCTTGGCAGCTTTGCTATATCTTCACTTTAATCAATTATGTAATCAAATTGTCCTTCCTCCTCCAGTGTTCTGTAGACCTCTCTTGAAATGATTAGAAAAGATTTAGAGGATACTAGATGCCCTCACTGAGCACATAACTGGGAAATCTCATTACCACTCATGAGGAATATTCAGAACAGGGCTATTTAAATGACAGGCTCAAGTCCAGATTTGGACAGTTAGTAAATTCTTTCCAGACCTCATGAAAGTGAGTTAAGGTAGGATTTATCTCATCTGACTTTAGCCATCTCTAGTTTAGAGATCTTCACCTAAGCTTGCTACCTGATGCTGGCTATATACTTGGGTGGGGTGGGGAGAAATAGGCAATTTCAAGGCAATTTAGGTTTGACCTCGTTTACACTTCTACCTCAGGATGAGATTAATTGTTCCCTGAGAGTGCCTGTGACTTTCCAATGACTGAAGAACGAGCCTAAAAGGTAAAAGTCTACATTGTAAATATGTCTAGTTAGGTGCGATTCACTCCCTCTGTGATACCTTTCATTTTCCTGAAGGACATCCCATATTCTTTCCAGCTTTTGGGGAGCAATTTCCGTTCCCACCATAGTTCCCAACTGCTGTACCGTGGCTAGGTGGCCCGACAGCATTGAAACCAAAGCGCTGATTCCCACTAGCTGACCTTGGAGAAGTTATGCAGTAGACGTGGTAGAAGCTGGGTGGCCTTTATCACAAATGGTCGGTGAGGTGAACAGAATGGATACAGAAGAGAATCAAACTAATTTAAAGATTAGTGGAGACATACAAATACGTGCTTAACCTCATAAAAATGGAAAACAGAACTTTAACTACACCGCTGGTTTTTTGACACTAGGTGGCAACAGTATACATTAGAAATAGTGGATTCTCAACCAGTAAAAATAAACATTACACAAGGAACTGAATGAAGGAGAATTACAGAGGTTATTTTTAGAATAGACCTTGCATGAAATTAGAAAAAAAATAAAGCATGTTTAGAGTACCATATGTTTCTGCTATCAAGATATAGAACCTAGAGAAACTGATCAAAATCTAATAGAAAAGATTATAAGTACTCTGAGTTAGAATGTGCCCTGCATGAAAGAATATTTATGAAAGGTTCTTCAATCTAAACAAAGGCTAAATGTAGGTTTTACTGACTGGATTATTACAGAGGGTCTGAAGGTCAAAGGCTCCACTCCTTTGCTCCTCAACTTCCTAAACAAATTGGTGTACGCATAGAGCTTGAGAGTAGGGTTTTTTTATGATCAAATATATTTGTAGAATTTATGAATCAAATTTCCATTTCCAGCTCTGCAACAGAGTAGTAGAGACACAATGCTGTATGACTCATTTAATTTAAATAAGACTGAAAGACTGCAGAAAGATGAAATTGTGGCATTAGTTTGGGAGAAGAGATTGCAGCTGTACTTCTCCTTTCACAATGGTCTAAACTTTTTGGTTTGGTCGGTGTCATTAGCCAGTGCAGAGGAACAGAAGGATGTGAATTTTTGATGCTGGCAGTTCCTTTTTCTTTCCTGATATACTTGAGATACCGTGTTGGGGAGATAGCATGGATATATCTGTACAGGACTTCCCAGCTGCTCAGGGAAACTTCCGTAATCCTCACTGCTTGTTGGTTTAGGATAATTTTTCTGCTTGTATCTTTCTCATTGTGGTGATGTTTAGGATAAATATCTCCATCCCAGCCAGACCCAGTACACTCTCATTTGAACTTGCCAGGTTCCCAATGGTGTCCTTTATGGAGCATCCCATAACTGTCAACATCCCATGAGTGCTGATGAGTCATCAGTTCTGTGATACCATAATATGATTTCTACAGTAAATGGGAACACTGGACCTTTAAAGAATAGAAGAATGGACTACTTAAGGGTTAACAAAATGTGGAGTAAAATTCCTAGACTATTCACAAATATATCCTTTTAATATTGCTACCATTTTGGAAGAAAAAAAATCTCATTTCTTTTGTAGAGTATTCTTCTGGGCTGTGGAGCTATCCTTTTAATATTGCCACTATTTTGAAAGAAAAAAAAATCCTATTTCTTTTGTAGAATATTCTTCTGGGCTATGAATGAGTTTCCTGTAAAACAAGGTGGGCATTGACTGAATTAACATGCTGCAGAGTTTTCTGCAGGACTAAAACCACAGCAGTACTCATGGCTTCACAATAAAAGAATATAGAGATCTTTTTTTTTTTTTTTGGGGGGGGGGGCAAAGTGAGAATTACCTTATCCTTTTGGTATAAAATCATACAGCAGAGTAGAGATTTGGAACATGGGCTGCTGAAGCTGTCTTCCCAACTGCAAGAGCTGCATCTTTATTGTCTTTCCACCTTCAAGTGGAAGCTCACTAAGCATCTGCATAATCTATATTCAGGTCTGTGCTATGGTCAGATAGTGTGCGTATCCAGGAATCAGGTTCTGAGCTTGTCCATAGGTGTTTCTGTGGAGAGAAGTTCTGTAGCATCAAGCACATGCAAACTTTTAACCCAGTCTCAAAGGTTCAAAATTCACAGGATAACTTCCAGTTCTCATGTGACTTTGAGGTGAGGTATGTCCTAAGGGAAATATTTTTGGAGGAGAGAAACAATGACCTTTCTTTACTGTTAGGTGAATATGGTAACTTCATATTTCACAGCTGTGGAGTATGAGGCAGAAAGATTAAGTGAACTGCTCAAGGCTATAAAGAAAATTTTGTATCAGAGCCCAGATCAGAAGGGAGGAACTGCTGACTCCCAATGCTATGCTAAGATACCTCTCTCTGGTAAAATAGGCTTATGAATCATCCTAAAAGCCAACAGTAATGCTTTATGAGTTTCAGCACTGCAGATGCTATTAGTACTGTCGAGAAGTAAAGAACTTCTTTATCAATGTGCAGCAATAATCATTCTTAACTCTTATAAGCATTTATTCATATTCAAAGCATTCACAATCTAAATCCAGCAAAACACACTGTGTGTCAACCCTGCCTTCCCAGGACTGTCCTTGGATCTGCTTTTATCTAAAAAAATCCTATTATTATTATTATTATTATTGTTTTTCAAAAGGGAGTTTCCAAAGCCTGTAAAAATGACTTCACAGTCATGTCTGCTTCCTGACAATGCCTTTCTTTTTCCTCCTTAGGAGGTATTTATAAGATATTGTAAGCTTGGTGGCAAGAGTGCACAGAGAAAGAAAAAAAAATCCTAATGTGAGCCTTTTTATTTCAGAACATATCTCCATTTGATTCGGAATGATAATACCTGCTTACTTTTTGTCCTCTTTCAGATAGGAACAATTTTATTGTCCCTGTCTGGTGAATAATGTGTCTGCATATGAGACAGATTCTGCACACTTGCCTTTCCTCACACAGCCAGCAAGAGCAGAAGACTCAGGGTATAGCTCAAATGATCCTTTCACTAGGGGAAGGAAGAGAATCTAGGATGTCTGGGAATAGCAGGAAGACTCTCCTGGGCACTGCAGAGCTACATTCCAGAAACTTTTCTGTGTCTGTACAGAAGGAGATTTTCAGGTTGAACAAGAGCAGACCTGTTGAATACATGTCTACATGAGCTATCCTCTTCTTTGGTGTAGGCGGTACATTAACTGTTAGGCTAGAGCACCTCAAAGGACAACGATTCAACAAAAACCATGCTTGACATAAAACACATGAATATCCCTCAGAAGTCAGTTGGATTTTAGCATATGCTAACTAATGTACCTGCCTTATTTGAAGCCTTTAGTTGCGTAGCAGTATGAGGCATTTTATTGTTACTCTACAACTTCAGAGAATATTCCAGTTTCCAAACCTTACAGGATATAGCTAGCTTCCCAAGGCTATGTGTTGGGACCTAAGGACTTGGACTATAATATTTATGGTGAAACGAGGAAAATATTTTGGCAGTATCACAGGTATTTTTTTACACATGTGACTAAAGCTTACAATATGATGATTTGAGAGTAAAATAGAAGTGAAACCGAACACCTCATGCTTGAACTGTTGAAGTATGTTAAGGCACAAGAAGATGAAGACACTGTCTTAATGTCAAATTGTCTAATTAGGTATATCATGGAACCAAATATATTGCAGTGCATCAAGGAACCAATCCTGGAGGTTAAACTCCAAACAGAGGAGGTAGGAGATAAGGAGAATTTGTGTTGTGCAAGTTTTGCTGGTGTTCCTTAAAAGGCTGTTTCTATGGACAGATTCAGCTGGTTCAGAATAGAGGGTTTGGTTTGCCGTTGAGAGGGCAGGTCCGTGTAGAGGGGACAAAACACAATATGTGCTCTCGAGCTGTGCTCCTGTTGCCTCTTGCAGGATAAAAAGTGCTGAAGAGCAACTGCTGACAATGTATAGTTGAAACTGAATTATTTGACTTACACTCTGTACTAGCACTGTAATTGCTTGTGAAGATTGACTATGAAGTTATTCTCAGCTGGACTGCCAGTGAAACTCCTTTTGCTTAAGTTACTTTCTCATCAGTTAAGATCAGCTGGATCGCCTTGGTTGATAGTTTCTAAACCAGATGAATTTGGAGTCAAAAGGCACACTTTATGTTGCTTACTGGAAGAAATCAGGAGTAACTCCTCTTAGTGGTGCCACAATGATGTGGGAGGAGGAAGCAGGCCAGAAACGTCATGGGGGAGGTTTCCTTGTCAATCAAACCCGCTTACCTGGCTGAGGTGATTGTTTCAGTTGAGTTTCAGAAAACAATGTTTCTTATTCTACTGAATAACTTGGTCTTCTGTCTCCCTCTGAACACGATAAGCTTCTTGGCAATTCTAGATTAGAAGGCAGATTTCCAATGTGTATGGGACGTGATGGTAATCCCCAAGTAAGCCATAGTTCCCAGAAGTCAAGATCAGGTAGCACAGATGGGCTTGGAGAGGTTTCAGTGTCTGCTCTAGTACAGAAAAATCTCCAAGAGTGAGGTGTCATCTGTTATTTTCTCTGAGCCATGAAGTGAATTATTGCTATGAAGGCGCAAGGCCTTGAAGAATCAGGCCTGAAGCTTTATAGGTTACGGAGGACGTTTGCATACTTGAGTGTGAAATGCACTGAAGAAGAGTGTTGCACACAGCCTCACTCACAAGTAAGCATTAAGCATAAGAGGGATCTAGTAAGACGTCATCCAGATTCAGTGAGCTCTGAAATGACGCTGTTTATTGTTGTGGTGTCTGATGTCTCTGACAAACATCCCACCATGTTCTCTCATCTGGAAACAAAAATGAGTTTTCTGTATTGTTAGTAGGTTTTCACTTGACTTGCAGACATGAGCTCATACAGATACTTAGCAAGAAAATCTGCACAGGCTCGTTTATGTACAAATACCATAGCTCATTAGCTTGATGTCCTCAGAAAATAACTTTTAGTTAATTGTGATTTTTTTAAAATCATAAATGTAGTCCCAGATTTTTCATTAAAATTAAATGCTGCATCCCAGGTCTACTTTTGCAACAGAAAGATATGTAGTACTGTGTTTCTTGAATCAATTATTTGTATTTAGCCACCTGCATAACTAGCCTTTTTGAAGCTATCATGGTTTGCATTTGTCATATATACAATACATATGTCATATTTTTTTCTCACTGATTGTCCTTGGTTAAGTTACTTCCAGGGGCCACTATTGCATGGCTTGATCTAGCATAGGTATTCTGCTTTAAAGCTGCCTTTTCTCTGGAATGACTTTCATATGTGGTTTCTTAGTAATGCCACTTCCCATATGCATTATGAAATCTGCCCATAAACATGTTAGCATAAGGGCATGTGTCGAGCATGTTATTATCTTTAGGAATTGTCATTCAAAGTTTTAAAATAAACTATTTCTCTAAAGTAATATTAGCTATCTTTTTCAGTAACTTTGTTCTGTAGCTGCTACAAGTCACTTCAGACTGTGTCATTAACAATTCCAAGCAATGAAGTTGTTTACATCCATCCAGCACATTGAGAAGAAGCTCGAGTGTTGTAGATAGTGCTGGTGATTGTGCTAGACTGATCCTGCTGTCATTCAGATGAATCAAACAGTGCAGCTCCTGTAGCCATTTATTTAGGTTTTAGGTGTGAGTACTATCCAACCCAGAAGTGATAATGCAGCCCAGGAATTAGCAATGAAAGAGACCCCCAAAAAGAGAGGAAGGCTATTGTGGCAGTGAAGAGGAATGGCTGATAAAAGGTGTGGTCCTAAATAATTTTGCTTGTGAAATAACCCATGCCCATTTCTGAAAGTGCTGAAATACTAGTTCAAGAGACTGCCTTGGAGTCTAGTTCAGATAACTTTATCCTGGATATGTAAACAGTTGCCTGTTTTGAGTAGGATGATATTATTTCCTGATTCAGACTAACTTGAGCTGTTACCATTAATCAAATGCCAGAAGCAATTCCAGAAAGCCTTTATATCTGTAGCGAAGAATGATGGATAGTTTGTAAAATGTTTAGGCATCCTTCACAGAGAAAAGTGCTGTTTAGGTGTGTGGTATTTTTATTATGGTAGGTTGGTACAGTTTGTGTATTAAGAACAGCAACACAGGAATTACAATGCTTAAACAATGTTAAATCTGCTATCCTGTCATTACCATGTCTAAACACCAAATATTTCAGAAAGAGATTTAATCTGGTACTTAATACAAATATAGCTTTACTGTCATTTCACAGAGTAAATCCTTCTCATTATACTTGAAGTATATATGCAGAATATACGATATATGATATTGAAGTATAAATGCAGAATCAATGTAAATCATCTGTAGCACTTCAGATGACATTGTCATAGCACTATTTTACTTACATAAATTCATATATGTTTCCTTTTTTTTTAAAACCTGAATGAAATAGAAATAATGAATGACCGGATCCTAGAGTGCTTCAATTAAAAGTTATAAAACTCATATGGCAACTTCATGAAGAGAGTGTGAAAATGCCATTTGAAAAAGGCCCCCAAAGAAGAAGTAACTTGCATCACTGCCTTGTTATTACAGGTGTATCATACTTCTACGATCAGATGCTATTCTCAGTTGTTTGTGGTGTTAATACTTGTACCCATCCAAGCCGAAACCTGGAGACTATATTTATACCATAAGGCTAAATACAGCTAGGGCACTTCACTGCCTATACTGTTAATTGTCAGCCTGGGTCCTGGCAAAATTTTCTCCCGTGCAGACCAGCAGTCTCCCAGCTGATGCCTGGGCATAGTTGGGTCAGCACAAGCCAGGGAGACAGTCAGGCTGTGGCCATTCTGGTTTGGGATGTAAGAAAATTTAGTGGTATGTCAGCAAACCATATTCTGATACTTGGCTACGCAATACTAGAGAACTGTTGCTGGAGTGTTTGATTTACTAATATAGTCATAGCCTAAGTGTCGAGGGTCAGCCTCCTCCTGATTTTTGTTTGGAAATTTTCAATGAAAACAAAGGAATTTTTTACTAAGAATGAAGTAAGAGAGAAATACAGTTGTCTTCTCAAGGTAGAACGTACTGACAGCCTTTTTTTCTGAAAAAATATGAAGTTCTCACGCCTTTGAGGCAGATCTTCCAAACTGGTTGGCTTGGGATGGGACAAAGGGGCATTTAGCACTTTTGTCAAGCCTCCAGCTCTTAAGAAAACAAGAACATAGTGATAATCTGTAAAATACTTAGCTAAGAGGGAGCCTGGCATCACACAGGAACTCTGTGGAAGAAACAAAGACAGAAAACAATTGCGGGGAGGCTGGAAGCAAAAAGGATAAGCAAAAGATTCAGTTGCCTTAAGTTTGAGACCAGCTTTTTTATTCCAGAAGTACCCTGCCTCATTCACTAGAGACCTTCTTACTCCCTCAGGAAATGAGGCGGCTGCAGATAAGAGCCTCCTTCAGTACTCTGCCTTGATTTGATCCTCAGCACAGCTTGGGAAGAACTGTATGCGGTAGGTAATTAAACATTGTACTAAAGCAGACATACAAGAGAGCTCAATAATGTTATCCACACGATGTGGAAACAGATATGTCACTCTGTTGGTACTGTTTTTCTTACTCTAGGCAACATTTGCTGTGACTAGCACTCTTCTCCATGAGAGTCCCAGCACTAAAGTAACTTGATTATTGCAGGATTTTTATCATACACTCTGATAAACAGGATTGCTCTGACATGCAATCTATGATTTCATCTTTGTGCATCCAAGCTGTTCCATTAAGGAAAAATTCTAAATCTCCTTTAAAAGAAGCTTTGCTCCCTTCCTTGCTTGCGCAGCCTCAGATATGTAAAAAAAAACCATGGGGACGTATTTCCTTCGTGCTGTTTGCACTGCTGAACTATTGCTCTGTAACTGTCAGCATGTATTAGAGTATTTTCAGAGCATTTTTCTAAATCTCCTTTTGATTTGATTCAAACAAAGAAGCCAAAAGAGATTAGAAATAACCGTGGTGAGATTTCCTTTGGAGCAGACTGCAAGACCCACCTGTTTGCTAAAGGCTTCCTACCATTACAGTTAAAGATGAGGAAAGCAAAAACCAAGCAGTATTTCTTAGACTAAGAGATGGTCAGGAGCCAAGTCTCTGGTGAGTTTGATTTGTAGAAGTCACAGTGAAAATCTGTCAGCTTGTACCTTAGAGAAAAGTGTAGAAAAAGATAGGATAACAGAAATAACATTGACTATGGAAAATATCAATCACCAGTCTTAAATTTTACAATGTCTACTGTCGTAGTCTTGATTCCATTTCTGTGTATAAACTCTGTGTTTTTCTCTTGACTTTTAAATGAAATTTCAAATTAACAAAAATTTGTGCTTCTGTTAGCATATCTGTGAGGGGGTTGAGACCTGCATTATTCTTACCTAGTTGTGAGACATCTGAACACAAGATAGTGCAAGTGCTGCATTATTAGTGACAATTTTCATATTTTGCTGTCTCGTTTTGTTTTTTTAATGTGGCAGTGGTAGATGAAAATGCGAGGTAAATTCACACCATGTGGAGATTTTAGTTAGTTGTGAAGCACATTACCAACCTAACTTTTCACCATTACCCATTAAGCCATTAAACATCACCCATTTAATTTCTGAAATCAGAAGTCCAAGAGAAGGATCCCATCTGAATATGCCTGTATAAAAATTCAGGAACTGCAAAACCCTGGTTTTGGTCAATAACTTCTACCTTTTTTCCAAAGCTAAAAAAAAAAAACCAAGAAAAAAGACAGAAGCAAGTAACTTTCAACACAGAACCTTCTACAAATGCTGGCTGTCAGGTTAGGGCAGAGGGGAGGGGAAGAGGGCACCTCTGGAATAAAAGGTGCATTCTCACAATATATACAGCTACATGGTATCTTGACTACTGAAGGCTGCAAAATAAGGAAATCATTAGTTTCGGCATCTTTTGGATGCTCTGATGGACGTTAAGAACTGCATTCATTACAAAGTAGTTCAGACCTAGCTAAGGATAAAGGCATCTTCACAGCATCTTTCATCTTTACCTTCGCTTTTCTGTATTTTGTCTGCCCAAAGGCTGTGACTGAGTTCCAGCTGAGGAGTATCCCTTAGCAATGCGGTTATGGGGTTACATTTTTCAGCTTCTTGTTGGTGGCTTTGTATGTCTGCTTCCTGCGCTGCAACTTGTTCTGTTACAGCCTTTGACAAGTAGAGCTCGGTTACGTTTGACTCGCATGCAGCAGCCCAGGAGCAAAACGTCCCTTAACTGCTTGACAGTTGTCAGGTTACCTCGAGCAAAAAAATTCCATGTCAGGTCTGCGCTTCCTGCAAATTCAGTGTTCAGAAGAGTGACGTTCAGAACGTCACTAAAAAACTTTTCCTTTGTCATATTGGTCACTTTTTCTTGGCCAAGCTACTATAAAGTATTGGCTATGCAAATGTAGAGACAGAACGTGGAATCTAAACTGTTTCTCTAAGTCTCCGGTTGCTAGGTCGCTATCTCACTTGTTGACAAATAGTCTGTTGCCGGCAACTGAGCTATTAAACATCGGTTGAAAGGAAGAAAATAAATGCAAATTCTCTTCTAATTACTTGAAGAATTTTTCACATCACTCAGTACCATAATAGCCTTTTTTCACAACATGCATATCCTTATCAATATCCTTACTAATACTATTATTCCTGTTTCACCAATGAAATGTAACTAGAAAAGATAAGGTGACTTGCTGAAAGCTACGTCAAGATAGTAACAGAACAAGTTCAAAATTCTTAATTTTTGAGTCTCAATCGAGTTCCTTCACAATAAATATCCTTTCCTGTAACCAATTTTTATTCCTCTAACCTGTACTCTTCTCTCACAATTTCAGTATTTTAGCCAGTTACTTAAGTTGTAACTGATATTTTGGTGATTGCACATTAGCTTATAATTTATTTTTCAACCAGAAAATTCTAAAAAAGATTATAATTTTATAACAGGAAATCAAAATTAAAATGGAAAATAACATATAATGGATATGCTGTTATTTTTACCCAACATAAGTTTTTTTCTTGAAAATATGCAGGGGCAGAGAGATATATATCAGAACATATTTTGCATTCTAGTTATGAATGTAATAGTTCAAGAGAAACTATCTTCTCATCATTCTATAGAAAGTATATCCAGTACTGATATCTTCACACTGAGAGACACATACAGTGTCATCAAATGATCATCAAACTTCAATATCCCAGGAAAAAAATCCCACCTTAGTTGATCAGTGAAAGAGGTCTCTCTGAAGGGCATGCAATGGTTTCTTTCAAAGCCACCTTTCACTCAGTGCTCTGTAAGAAAAAGCAGTTCCTTTTTCCTGCATAGCAGAATATAGGACTTGCCTCAATGCTCAGCTTTAAGTCTAAATCAAAGTTCTATGAATTCTGTTTTAGGTTTGCTATTTTGAATGTTTTCATTAATAACTTGAGGGATGGAGTAACATTTCTGGATGACATTTAGCTGCAAGGTCCACTGAAGAGTAGAAAGATACCATGTTGCTATGTACATCATGATAACTCTCCATTGAGTCCAGCACACAAAAAGACATTCCAGCACACAAAAAGACATGTCCTCCACCTTTGATGAAGAGTCAGTATGACATGGAAATCTCTTGAATTAACTTTTGGGATGGTTTGTGTTGAGAAACATAGGCTCGAGCTACGTTAAATTAATGCTTCTGGATGAAACTAACTAAAAGTATGTATTTTTTAAATTTTTGTCCATGGAGAGTAGCTTGCTCCCCTCCCTACTGCACGTAGGAATATCACTGAGTGAACTCTGCTTGCTCTCTTGGAAGTTGGACTCCGAGGAGGTTTTTAGATCTAAGTACTACTTTAATCACTAGGCTGTGTACCTTGCTAGAAATACTAGATTATGTATCGTACGCATCGTATATCTTCCTGCTTACGTTTCTGCCTACTCGTGTATATAAATATGCATGAGCTATGTTCCGGCTGTCTTGGTTTTTTATTCTGTGATTTCATCGGTGTCCTCTTTGCTGAATAATGGCACAACTTCAACAGGGAATAGTAGGCAGTGCAGCCTCCTTCCTACAGCACTCCACCGGGAAGGAACTGAATTCAGGTTTCCTGCTTTCTGGACCCTTCATACTTTGGCCTTGTTTTGAAAGAAGAGAGTGACTCCTGCCTAGTATTTCAAAAATAATTATGCTTGTGCTTAGGTACTGAGCTGTGGATCCCTGGTACTACATCGATGTGGCCCCCAGTCAAGGATCCAACTCCAGAAAAAGGGAGACTTTCATAAAGATCTACCCTGATGGAGTCCTACTGATGAGCTATGGGCAATTGTATTTAATTTTAAATACCCTTTATAAACATTTAGCTCCCTGCAAAGAGAGTATAAATTTAAAATGCGGGTTCCCATTTCCAGAATCTGCTATCAAACGTTTAGGTTCCAGTCTCCTTTAACAGGTCTAGCCCATGGGCCTTAAACCAGAGTGTGAAAGTCTTTGCGCTTTTCAGATAACGGGTTTCTTTTTCTGCTCACTAAATCCAGTGAGTCAGTAAAATTAGGAATCACATTTACAGGAAGTATGACTCACTTTTTTAATTAAAAAGCTGGCAAAAATAATAGAGGACATGTCTTTTTGTAGCACTCATTTTGCAAATTGTATTCAACTGCTGCCAAAATTTCTGTCATTACTGTTGGTTATTTAGTCCTATTAGCAATATTTCTTTTGGTCCACCAGATCCTAAGGGCTTATTTTTCTAGTCACATGGAAAAATGTGTTCAGGTAACTCCCTTTCTTATGAACTAGAATAAAGGGCCTAAGCCAGGTGTGGATTCCACTGAATTTCATTTGGAGCTCTAGTGATTGTGACCAGTGGGTCGAGGGAGGTGTTTGTCTCCCTCTACTCCACTCTCGTGAGACCCCACCTGGAGTACTGCGTCCAACAATCTGGGGCCCCCAGTATGAGAAAGACACGGACCTGTTAGAGCAGGTCCAGAGGAGGCCACAAAATTGATCAGAGGGCTGGAACACCTCTCCTGTGAAGACAGGCTGAGAGAGTTGGGGTTGTTCAGCCTGGAGAAGAGAAGGCTTCAGGGAGACCTTATTGCAGCCTTCCAGTACTTAAAGGGGGCTGTAGTGACAGTAAAAGGGACAACGGTTTTAAACTGAAAGACAGTAGATTTAGATTGCACATAAGGAAGAAATTTTTTATGATGGTGGATTTTGAGACACTGGAACAGGTCAACCAGAGAGGCTGTGGCTGCCCCGTCCCTGGAAGTGTTCAGGCCAGGTTGGATGGGGCTTGGAGCAACCTGGGCTAGTGGAAGGTGTCCCTGCCCATGGCAGGGGGGTTGGAACTAGGTGGTCTTTAAGGTCCCTTCCAACCCAAACCATTCTGTGATTCTATGATTTAGTACTTTCCCAGCAGGACTGCCTGCATGTAGTTCTCACGTAGCCAGAAGAGAACAGGTACCTTTAAAACTCAAGTTCCATAGTTTTTTTAACCAAAATTCCAGTTATAGATGTGTCTTTGTAACTCAGACCTCTCTGTCTCTCCTCAGTATTGGCTTTAGAATAGCCTCTGACAATTGTATGCACATTGAGTGCTACCATTTGTCTCATCATTCTGGAATTTGTCCAGGGCTTCACTCTGTGTTTTTCTTTCATAATGCAAATGATGGAATGCTAGACAAACCTGAGGCTAAGAAAGAGCTAATGAAAGAAAGCCATTGGAAGTGACTTGTTATTCTGCTACTTCCTTGCACACACAGATGATACCTACATACTTAATACACCTCATTTAGATGAAGATGCCCAGATGAAGAGAAATACAGCTTGTAAGACATACAAAGTAATCCTTAGTCTTTACACAGTATTAGTGAGGTTTCTGCAGAAGCAGAGGCTTCCAGTTTGTGGAAGAAGAAAAGGAGAAATTCAAGAGGAGATCCACAGAAAAGGACCAGAGGTCTGGAAAACATGACCTACAAGGAAAGACTGAACAAACAAGGGTTATTTAGATGAAAGAAGAGAGGATTATCAGGGGAAAAAGACAGAGAAAGGAGTGTCAAACTTCAAATAAGTAAAGGTCTTCAGTGAAGATCAAGGAAATAATTTGTTCTGTATGTCTATGATACATGTATGCAACAAGATGTAAGGGCTTAAATTACATCAGAAAATTCAGGTTAGACACCATGGAAGTTTTCTAACAGTATGAATAGTAAAGGGATGGAAAAGCTGCCTGGGGAAGGTCATGGCACCCCTGTCTTTGAAGAACTTTAAGAACAGGTTAGTGAGATGTCTGCCAGGAAAAATCCAGGTATAGATCACCCTGCTTTGGTGTATGATGGTGGAATAGAGGAACTTAGGGTCTTTTGTAGTTGCTGTAATTCTGTAAGACTAGTAGGAGTAATAATGCGTTTGCTTCATTTTGATAGACTTCACTTGTGCTTTCCAGGACAGTCCCTTATGCTAACACCAGAAAATTCTCCAAGGGATAAGCAGAGTTTTTTACAGTACTGGCAAAAATTTAAATTTGACGGAGTAATTGCTAAGGAACCAGGAGAGAAACTCAGAAGGCTGAGCCACATGGGCATTGAGATAACCGTGTTTCTTTTGTAGGGAAGGAGGTCGAAGAATAACTCCAACCTTTGGCTGCAGGGGAAAGTGGCTGGATACAGGAAAGGCAGCTATCCCCACGGAGAAGGGCAAGTGTCCCCTTGAAAAGGGACTTGTTGAAAGGAGGTTAGAGCGGAGGGTGCGCCATTCACTGGGTACTGACCATTTGCTTTGGGTTCTGATCTTAGGAAACTGCAGGCGCTCTAGCAAATGCATGTCGATATCAGGATTCCAGCATACCAGTACCACAGAATGGTAACGTGCTAGCACTGAGAAAAAACAGTGGCCCGAAGGAAGCATGAGTGAAAAATTTTGTACAAAAGATGTTGATTTCAGTGGACAAGAAACTTAACAATTAAAAGCTAACTTTTAACGGCACTGTTGCAACCTTTTAGCGAATGAATGTCATGTTTATGTATTGGAAGCCCGGAAGGAAGAGCGGCAGCAGCAGCAGCAATGTTCCAGTGGAGGGAGAGCTTCTGGTGCAGTTTCAGCTGACTGCTGAGATCCATAACGGGGCTGGAAACTCTGCCACGCTGGCTTGTTATCAACACGCTCCTGCCTGAGACAGATACTTCAGACAGCTGATGAATGGTCTTGGGTGGTTGTGACAGGCGGGGACACTAGAACCAGCGTGCTCTCTGGTACCTGAAGAAACTCAGTGGGAGCACTGGCACCCACTGTGAACGCAGACTTCTCCCCTCCCCGATCAGTAGTATACCCGCCTTCAAGATGAAAAATGGTGGTATGCCATACAGCTCCATGAGGCAGTAACAACAAAAATAACAGTAATCAGTAGAATGGAGCTCTAAGTAGCTAGGAAATGACAAACTAGTTTTCCTATTTGCTAAAACATAGAAGACTTGTTTCAGTTTGTAAGCTTTGCTAAAAGAAAATGATACAAAAGCTGTTGCTAAAATGCCAGCAGAGACTTCGAGCAGTTCTTAGCTCGTTACCCATATGCTCATCCTTACTGGTGATAACTTTATCTCATGGTGGGAAGTATTGCTTTATTTTCATGGCAAGAGTTCTGCATAGACTCAAACTAACAAATTCTCATTTTCAGGACGTCTTGGGAAGATGCTATCACTGATTTCATAACATCTAGGAACCATCCCTAAAGATAGGAGTTTGGGGATGTTTTATGGAAATTCATAGCATGCACAAGTTTAAGGGATGTCAATAAAAAGTGAAGGTGCTTTGCATGGTGGAAGACCGGATTCAGGTACCAGATGATTATGAAAAACTATATATAGTATGGAGGGCAGGAGGAACTTCCTACCGCTAGGAATGATGCTGCTAAGGAATGTGAACTGTTCTTTTGACGTGTGTAGGGGATACAGTAAGAGTCACATTTCCAACCAGTGCCAGAGCTGGTGCTCAGCATTTAGTCTATTGGTATTAAGTATAGCAATTGATAGACCGTTTCCAATTTCTGGGGAAGCTTATTTAACATTGTTAAAGTAATTCTAAAATAAGTTGAGAAATCTGTGACAGCTGGTCAAATTTATCATGTGTGTACTTCACTGAAATGCATCTGGCCCAGATAGCGTTTTCAATTTCTCTTGAAGTGCGGCCGCAATGCATAAGCTGGAATGGAGAAAAAGAAATCAAGGTGTCAGTCGTATCTAATATCATAGTGAATAGGTCTGACCTGTGAGAAACCACTATAAATGCAGAAGGCATGATACTAAAGAATTTAGGAATCTTGTCAAAATTAGATGTAATGGTTTGATTTATTACTAAGCAGTAGGAAAGTTTATTTAATGGCATCAGACTTTGTTGTTATTTTTCTGTTGATAAGAAATATATTTCACCTTCTGCAGCATTGTGGAAAATGGTCTTCAGAGTCACCAAGTTTCTTTTTTTTTCCTTAAAATGATTTGATAATTACAGACTGGGGCCACATAGCTCTAGACAAGATGTACCTTTAACGCATGAATTTGTCAGGGCTCTGAGAGCGCTAGTAGGCTTTAATGGCCGTGACCAGCCTTACCTGGAGCCTCCATCCCCACCACCGCCTGGGGGGTCCATTTCAGCTCAGGTCTGGGCATCCAGTCCTGGCCCCAGCAGTGCTGTGTTTGGGCTGTGCCCAGCCGTGTCTGTCCTCTGGCCTCCTGGAGGGATCTCGGACCTTTGCTACAGTCTTTTCTCCAGTACTGCCTCTGTCCTTAATCTCCTGATGGTCCCTGGATGGACGATGGACCCGATTCACGTCCTCGCCCTCTCTGGGACTGCCCTTGCACCCCGTTACCAGCACTGGTGCACAGATGCTGTGGGGCTGTGCCCTGGTTGGTGAGGGCACTGCTGGACCGGCTGTCCCCTCAGCTCCCAGCTCCCCTTCCCGTAGGGAACGGCCCCATCTCTTGCTGCTCCCTGCCCATAAATTTTTCTGTCTGTAAAGCCTGACTGTTCTGCAAAGCTTTTTCTTTTTTTGTCTTCAGTCCTGTCCTAGTTAATTTTAAGGACTTCTGCTGTTACTTCAGACATTTTTGCATAGTAGCTCAGTTAACATTAGGTTATAATTATGACTGACTCGTAGACTTTTAGTATGGATCAAGGCCTAACACTTTTTTCTTGAGCCACATGCAGGATCTTGCCTCTGAAGTTCTGCTCTTTCTCTGTGCATTGACATTCATGCTGTACCATAGGAGTTGCTTTGCAAGTAAATAGAAAAATGACTGTCAGACACGTGTGCCTATTTCATGGTAAATACTTGGAATCAGAGACTCATGGAAAAACACGTTTGGAAGGGACATTTGAAGGTTATCTGTTCAGACTCCTGCTCAAAGCAGAGCTATCTTTGAAGGTAGATAGTGTTTGTTCTGGGTTGTGTTTAGCCGAGTTCTGAGTATCTCCAAGGATGGAGATTACACAATTTCTCTGGGCAGCCTGTTCAAGGTACCCTCACTGTGGATTTTTTTTCCTCATACGTGATAGGAATTTCCCTTATCACAGCTTGCATCCTCTCTTGCCCTTTCACTGTGCAACTCTGAGAAGAGTCTAGCTCCATCTTCTCTATAAACTCCCTTTCAGAAATGGAAGACTGTTACTAGGTCCCCCCTGCAGCCTTCTCTTCTCCAAGCTAAACACAAGCAGTTCCTTCAGCATCACTTTGTACACCAACTGCTCCAGATCTTTAACCATGGCAGTAACCTGCTGCTGGGCTTGCTTTGATTTGTCCTTGTCACTGTTGTGCTGGGGGCCAAAAGTGAAACCACAGTATTCCAGATGCAGCTGCACAAGTGCTGAGTACAGGCGGATAACCACTTCCCTTGACCTGCTGACTGTACTTTTGCTCATACAGTCCAGTATGTGGCTGTATTTGATTTATATATGCAGCAGAAGGCTGAGTGTGGCCACAATTGAGATCAGGGCACTGCAAAGCATCTCAGTATTTCCCCTTTCTGACTCTGAGCCTGGAGACTGCGCTGAACAGGGGTAGGGGATCTAATTTGTGTGCGGGTGAGGCTGCAGCTTGCCATCATATCCATCCATCTGCCAATTTTTTTTTTGTTTTTGAAATAGGAGTATATAAGTGAGCCTCTCTGCTTATTACTTTGAAACTCTGCCCTTCACATTGGTCATTCTGTAGAATGTGCAAATGATGGCCATTCCATGTACTTACAAGCTCAATGGATTATCATCTTGCTGTGAAAAGCCCTACACTTTGCTAGGTCTTTTAATAACAAGTGTTAGTAACAATTTCCTCTGACTCCAGTGAGAACAGTTTACATAAGACAGTGTTGAGGGTCTGGCCAATATCAACAGAAACATTCAGGTAATTGCACTGCCAGATACGTTAGCATCTTGTGAGCAGAAAATCTATTTGGTCCAAAGTATCCCAGAGTTTTAGCCTCCATACTTGGCGTACTGCCAAGCCCATCTTTTTGAAAAGGCATGTAGGTGCAGAGTGGCTTTGGAGAATTTTAGGGCAGAATTTGGTTTTGTTTTGAATATGTTTGGCTGGAGATGGTTACCTGTAAAAGAGCTATAGAGAGAAAAGAATTAGTATTGTGACTCTTTAAGTGCTAATGTATTAGCGAAAGTCCTGCAGTGCAGGGAAAATCTGTCCTTTTAGTATGCTGATTTAAGTACCGAGGAAGAGAGAAAGGGAAAATGAATACACGTGAAACCATATTTCATTCTGTTACAGCCTGCCATTACAGAGGTCACTGATTCTGCTGTGTGTAATATTCAGCCACAAAGCAGAGAAAATGTGTGCATGATGCTGAACTGTACTTACAGTTTTCATGCTATTACTGGACAAAAACTTGAAAAATGCGAAGCATCTATAAAATCCCAAGAGGGAGACAGCAGCCAGAAATAATCTTCCTCTTCACCTAAAGAGAACTTAACACTTCTCTGTATTTACATCTCAAACCCGAAGTGAATGTCTGTCTCCTTTTCAGTACTTATGTTGGCCTTTATTGAAGTACTTGGCTGTTGATGAGTGACATTTATGACATTACTGAAGGTTTGAAGCCACAAATATACGTGCCTGTATAACACCGCAGCATGGTTCTGTGCTTTGTACAAACCCGTACACTGCAGCATGGAGAACTGAAATGGCTCGTTCAAGACAGTACAATGGAGAGAGATGCTCAGTGCGCTGACACATTCTGTTCACTGTAACTGCCTCTCTCTGCAAGCTGTCAAAGGTCTACGCAACAAAAAGTAAGAATGTGGAGTCTCTTATCGCTGCCCCAGGGATCAAGAGAGCTTCAGAGCCCTGAACAAAGAAAAAAAACATCAGAAACCTGCTCATTTGGCAAGCAGAACGATAAATCTGTCTCATGTCAGAAACAGGATTCAAAGGAGCTGCGTTATTTCTTTATTTATTGCTGTTTTTAATATAAATACCAATGAAAAAAAAATTAAGGTGAACAGTGAGTTCAGCTGAGGAGAAGAACTTGCAATCTAGTTAATATTGACATTTCTAACAGAAGTTTTTTGAGGATTTGGGGTTTCTGGGCTAATGAAAACAATTTTGGGGTCTGCTTCATTCTTAGCTGTAGCCTTATCCTGTTGAAGGCAGTGCATTGGCTGCTCGGTTCAAGTCTGGAGAAGTCCTTAAGACAAGGAGCAGTGTTTATAGGTTTATACAATTTATCTCACTCATAAAAAGCAGCGGCCAGAGGAAGATATTACTGACACGGTGAGCATTCTTCACATCCTCTTTAGCTTCTATGCAAACACCTCTGAAATTAAGGTCTTAAAAATAGTTAAATATCACACTCAAAAAGGCAAGTGGAGCAACTGTAGTGGGTAGCTTTTATACTGTATGCTTTTGTTATGCTTTTACTGTAATGCTGGCACCCGAATTAGGTGCAGTTGTCCAACTGAAGTCTTACCAAAGCAGAGTAGAACAGAAATATTACTTCCTTATGTCTTTAGAGGCATATTTCTGTTATATATGCCACTATGGCTTTCTTCCACCAGCATGGCACTTCTGATTTTTCCTCTTAATACTGGCTTCAGTGCTGAACCTTTTTTTGAAAGAGTATGTACTCAGTTATCCCCATACCTGTATTTCTGCAAATGATTATTACTCCTGAAAAGTAATATTCTGCACATGTACCTATGTTTTGAGACCACTTCTCCAATTTATCAAATTCATTTAGGGTTATATCTCTGTCCTGCAATAGAATTCTTCAGCTTTATGAAGTCTGGACATCTAGGAAGCATATTCCGTCCCTTGAAGAGAGCTGGAGCCAGAAAAGACTGCTTCAAAGTTTTACTCAATACATCCTCTTAGTTTGAAAGTGGACTACTGATTACTACCCCTTTAGTGGTTACACAGTGTTTGAAATAATAATCTGTAGTATATTATAATCTAGTTTATAGTAGATTATCGCCATGACCTTTACAATGGTGCAATTATGCAATACAATTTTGTCTCTTAATTTTGTAAATTCTCACCTATTTTACTCTACTGGGTCAGATGATCCAATTACTCTTTCAGGACCCTTTCTCAGTCCACAATGTTTATTACAGAAGATTTCTAAATGTGCCAATCAGAATATGTAATTCATATCTTTTTTTTTTTCCTCTTGGCTGATGCGGTATGTTGTATATAAAAGGCTTGGCCAAAAAACTGTGTATTTTTAGTATTAAAATTATTAAGAAATTCAGGACAAAATTGGATATGCCAAAACCAGAGACAATGTATATTGCTCTTAGAGTATATAATACTTTAAACAAATGTCAATAATCATGGTAGGAAATTCCTGTATCTTGATTCTTTTCATGCCAGGTATTTTGGCATGATTATAAAAATAATTTAAAAAATACTTTGGACTGAATTTGGCTCTCAGACACATTTCTCCAAATGTGGAGGAATTCCCACTTAGCTAATAGAGTTACTGGAAATTTAACATTGCTGGAACTGTGAGCTAGTGCCTGCATTTACTGAAGTATGTAGCAATCTTCCCACGGACTTCATTAGACTTTGATTTGCAGCCTCCAAATCTTCAAGATGTTCTTTTTATGTGTTAGTGTATTCAAAATATTTTATTGTGATAGATGTCATGTACACCATCTATTTTTTTAATGTCCAAGCAAATATTTAGCTTTAAAAAAGACGAATGATGTAATTTTGTTGTTACTAATACAAAGTCCTGGGTAGGGAAAGTTCCATGTATAGAAAAAGATTATGTTCTCTGTTTTTTTTGAATATAATTAATTCTTGAACAAAGTTGTTCTGTAGCAATTGAACATAGGGACCAAGATCACTGAAGGAAGGCCTGCCTTGTGTAGTGTTTCACTGCCTGTAGCTAGTACTGGCATATACGTATGGACAAGAGCAGCCTCTCCGGCTACATCTATATTCATAAATTAAGCCATACCAGAGTATATTGCAGGGTATGGGAACTAGATCCTCTCTATTGTTAAATTCTTAGAATATTTTTTAGCAAGATTTGACCTGGGCCAAGTAGCACTTGGTAATTCCTGGGCACAATTTCATAGTTAGCACAGGTCATTCCAAATGAGAAATTTGTATGGGGATGTTGCATTTTGCAGGGCAAGAGAGTTTGGTGTTATGGACATAGGCTGGAGGTACTGATGGCCATAGAATAGTCTTGGACACATGCTTCTCAGCATAAAACACCTAAAAATAGCAAAGCCCTGAACATGTACTTTGGCTCTCTAGAAACACTATCAACAGATGAATTAAATTAAAAATATGGCTTCCTGAAGTTAGATACATAAGTCATGGATCACAGATCATAGAACATACATCATAGAATGGTTTGGGTTGGAAGGGACAAAGTGGCCTTTCATGCCACCAGGAGAAGCAAACTCAACAGGGGGGACCCAGCCAACTGCATCATCTGCTTCCAGTCCCTCATCTTCTCATGTCAATGAAGAGAGCACTGGTGGGCAGCATCCACTGCTTCCCTGGGCACACTCCAGGAGAGATTGATGGTGTTGGGGGCTACTCTCCTCCAGTGCCCCTCAATCTACTTTTGAGTCTGTGACACTCACACACCTTCCCTTTAACTTTTCTTGTCCCCTGGAATCACTTTTTCATAGATCATAGAATCATAGAATGGTTTGGGTTGGAAGGGACCTTAAAGATGATCTAGTTCCAACCCCCCTTCCATGGGCAGGGACACCTTCCACTAGCCCAGGTTGCTCCAAGCCCCATCCAACCTGGCCTGAACACTGCCAGGGATGGGGCAGCCACAGCCTCTCTGGGCAACCTGTTCCAGTGCCTCACCACCCTCACAGTAAACATTTTTTTTCCTTACATCTAATCTAAATCTGCCCTCTTTCAGTTTAAAGCCATTACCCCTTGTCCTATCACTACATGCCCTTGTAAAAAGTCCCTCCTTATCTTTCCTGTAGGCTCCCTTTCGGTACTGGAAGGCTGCTATAAGGTCTCCCCAGAGCCTTCTCTTCTCCAGGCTGAACAACCCCAACTCTCTCAGCCTGTCTTCAAAGGAGAGGTGCTCCAGCCCGCTGATCATCTCTGTGGCCCTCCTCTGGACTCGCTCCAACAGGTCCATGTCCTTCTTATGCTGGGGGCCCCAGAGCTGAACGCAGTACTGCAGGTGGGGTCTCATGAGAGCGGAGTAGAGGGGCAGAATCACCTCCCTTGACCTGCTGGTCACGCTTCTTTTGATGCAGCCCAGGATACAGTTGGTTTTCTGGGCTGCAAACGCACATTGCAGGGTCATGTTGAGCTTAACTCCCTCTGTGTTAGTAAACTCTACAAGGTCTGGACACGGTCCCCTGGTGACATATCTAATGCTTTTCTAAACAGCATTTGGGTATAGTTCAGGGAGCATCACAGGCCATCCCATCACATCCCAGTAGCTAAGACCCTATTTTGGACTGGAAGAGAAGTTCTGCATGTGGGTGTGAGGCTCACTGTATAGTTTCATCTTCGGACTCATTTTGTTTACTAGCACAGATGTCTTCTTTGTTTCAGGCATGCTAATTCATGTTTAAATATCTAACATAAGCTCCTAGCTACCTTGCAACAGAAACTGGCATTGAACTTTAGGTTGAATTAGAATACTGGGCTCATTAAACTTGTTTAATTATCATAATGCAATATTTGGTGCACTTCCCCAAAATACAGCAGGCTTCTGCCTCTCACCGAACAGTTCAGTCACTATTCAGGGAAGCAGACTGCCAAACCTGGGGAATCACTTCATTTTAAGCAGGTTTATCTGTATGTCTGGGATTAACTAAAATTGACTTCTCTGTATGTAGAAATAGAAATTTTTCTAGTAAGACAAGCACTGCATTAAAACATCACCCAAAGGTGATGTAACTGCTGAATGAAGTTAATACAGTCACAGTAAGATCTGCAGAAGGACTTGGTTATCATTTCCCCACTACTCAGCTTTGGGGACTTGCTCCCTGCAGTCCTTACCTGTAGACAAAGTGCCTTCTACATTATATTTATGAGTATTCATGTTGATAAGGAACTTACTTATACAAAAATGTGTTTGTGGACTGCATTTTTGTTGTTATGGCACCTTGGGAGTGTTGGGTCCTGCATTCCTTTTGCATGTTGCACTGTAGTTCAAGGATTAGCCACAGCCGCAACCAGGTGTCAGGGGGAGGATCAAAGAGATAACCTCTCATGAGAAGTACTGTGAGCACAGATTACCTCCTGGCATTTCAGCAATACTTTCTATATCTTATTTCTATTTTTAACTCAGTTTTGTGAGGGCGTAAACTTACTAAGGCAGGAGACTTTAGGAAAGAGAGAGCTAATTGCAAACTATAGAGATAAGAAACCTTCCCTTTATACATCCATGTGCACTAAAGCTTTCTGAGGCACTGGATGAACTGCACAAGGACAGTTAGCTAGAAGAATGCTCTAGATGTTGATGTGAGCAGTTGCATGAAATATTTCTGCCCTCATGCTGAATTCCCTTACCTGTACCATTACCATTGCAATTCCTTCAAAGATGCAACAGGATTTGACCTGGCCTAGTCTGCAAAATATGTTCCAAATCTGAGTCTTCTGGGAACTTTTTCAAGCCATTGGACCATTCTATAAAGGTAGAGAGCTTCCATAAAGGCCACTGCAAGTAACACACTTTCATTGTTAAAAAAAAAAAAAAAAAAAAAAAAGAGTTTTTTGCTTACCTAGCAAGCCCCAAAGGAATGGCATGGAAGTTCTGAACCCCTCTGGTGATATAAACTTATTTTGAGGTAATTTTCTGATTTAACAAAATGGAAGTGGTATGTTTTATCTTCATTCTTTTTCAACTTGCAGAACTAATCACAGATGGGCTGGTAGGGATTCAAAGAAAATCTGGAGGTATTTAATTTCCTACCCTAGGTACTTCCTTTTGCAGACAGGTGTGGTTTGCTATCACTGGTGCATAGTTATATGTTTTAGAGAGTGTCGTTCAAAGCACAGAGGAAACCAACCTGACATGTGTCATCACTAAGTAATACCTATACTTACAACAGGGAACTTAGAGGCAAGGATCATAATTTTTCTTCTGTATTTGTACAAAAAGGGCCCTGATTTATGACTGTGATGTCTGTGCCGGCACTTTAAAGGTAAATGGAATAGACTTGCCTGTTACTGTTACCAAAGGCTTAGAGCTGAAGTTGAAATGATTATTTTATTGGTCACGGTCAGTGATCACACTGATTTCAGCTGTGGGAGATGAAAATGTAGCTTTTATCCTGAAAACTTCTGTAATAATTTCAGGCTACTGCTATTTCCACTATAACATTGAGGCTGAGTTATGTGGCTGATAGTGATACATCCTGATGTGAGGGCAACTGCATGGAGCAACTGTAATATTACCAATTTTCTAAGTTACTTGTTTGTAACATTTTATGATGGTAGGAAAGAAAGAATCATTATGCTAACATGGTCACTGATCAGGAAGATGCAGCACAGTGCTACTTTTCTTGCTGAGCAGAAAAGAAAGTGAGGAGTTTGGCAAAGAACAGGGAATGTATCTTTTCTGCAAGCTCGCTCTCTTATATTAATAGGAATTTTCCATTGTTTTGTTTAACATAAACCCAGTTTGTTTATTTGCTTTTAATTTCAGAGAGTTTTTGGTGCATTGCAGTCACAGTGCACCCCACTGAGATAATCTAGAAGGGCATTATGTTTTCATGCACAAGGAACAAATCATGCTCTTGCAGGCTATAGCTTCTTTAATTTCAATTAAGGAAAGCGACAAGAAAGAACAGAAAATGAAAACTCTGTGAGAGAATATAGGAAGAATGTCTCTTTTATTACATATTACAGAAAGCAGAACTTGGCATAAAGAAAAAACCAGCAATTTGGAGGTGGAAACATAGATGTGTTTAGTATTCCTTATGTTTAAACTGTACATAAGAACTCCCATCAAAAGGAAGGGTTAGGAGTCCACAGGACTCTCACAATGTTTCATGGCACCATTGAACAACAATAATTTTAGATAGTCATTCATTCAGGGGTAGAATTTGGAACAGGGGGAAGATTTATCACTCAGAATCTGCTAAAAGCTTTCAAAACAAAGAAAAAACCCTCCTCACTACTTCTATTTTGATGGCATATCCTTAAATGCACCAACTCAGAATTGTATCCACGTGATTACATGACATTAAGGAAAGCTCTTGCAGGGAAAAAGTTTCAACAATATGTCCCAAGTCTCAAAGTTCAGATAGCAAATACAAAAAAGGCAAGAAACAGAGTACTCTTTTGAAAATACCATGATTTTAAGCTACTCACGCAAGCACTTTATCATACTTCTTATGGCTTTGAGTAGCTGGACATAAACAGCCTAAATCAGGATTTAATGCCTGTTAAAATTTAAAGGAGACTCTATAGGGTTTTTCCTAAAATTCTTACAAATGTGAAGGGCGCACTGGTCAGCAAAGGTCCCATGGACAGGTCATTCCCACCTGACGGTCTCTGTTGTTAGCTCCGAAAGGTCTCTGTCTTGTCCAGCGTACCCAGTGCTGTCCTGGCACCCCGGACACTGCAGAGGTGAACCAGTCACCCTGTTTGGGGCTGCCACCCCTGTGCGCATACAATCTCTGTGGCCTGTCAGGTGCTTGGATACTGCTTTGAAGAATGGGGAGAGCATAAGTAAAAGCAAAATGAACCGATTATCATGCTAAAATGTAAGACTTGACAAGTGGTATATTTGGAGCAAGTATACAGAAGAAAACCCCAGGTGTTTCTAGCTACTGATGCTTTCCTTAGTAACTTCCAAGATGTTCTCTAGTCCATTGGCCAAAGACCTACTGACAGTCAAACACTCTGCCAGCTGGGACCCAGATGTTTTCAAACATCTGCCTCCATGATTGCATTTGAAGGATCAGAATGTCATCTGAGATCATGCCTTTACTTTTTGGCCCTTCTCTCTGGGGACCCCATTCAAAATCAAATCTATTTGCCTGGTTGTCTTCTAATAAGCAAATCAGCAGCTTTAAACCATATTCCAAAGAGCTGTGGATTTAGAAATGCTGATGTCCCCAGGTCATATCAGAGTTGGCACTTGGCCAGACAGTAAACAAAACATTCATTAGAGGCAACATCTAATGAGTAGCTTGATACTTGACAATAAACAGATCATTTACCTGTTGAGAATTAAGTGTTCTTTGCAGACTGTTAAGGAGTGGTATAAACCTTAGTGCACAACCCTTTATATCATATACATCAGAAATATGGTTTATATAAACATGGAGAGGAGAATTATGAAAGCACCTTATTACTAGTTATTGACAGAGTCTGGGAGTGATGACAACCAAGCAGGTTTGGACTGATGGTATGTTTGGGATGAGAGCCCTCCCCCAGATTTGGCTTTCAGGGAGTAGAGACACCATGGCAACATTACGTAAGTGTGGCGCGATTCAGACACATCATTTTTTTCCCCCTTGTCAGAGTGAATTAATTAACCACTGCCACAGGTAACTGCTTAAACTAGCCTGTAGTCATCATCATTGTCAAGAACAAATTTGTGTTTATAAAGTTTGTTTTAGTAACTTTTTAAAAAAACAACTTCAGGTCTGAAGATGATGATATACTAGACAGAATGGGAAAAGGGGATCAACAAATTCTAGAAGTGTTCAAATTCACCTCAAAAGCTTCAGCTATGTACTTTAAAGTGTTGATTAAAAACCACGATGCCAATTATCTATGTCACTCTGAAGCAGTAGTCTACATATTATCTTTCTTCATCAGTCCTTTTTCATACCTGACTCCTGTTGACATCCAGCTGTCTGGAAGTTCTCCAGAGTTCTAAGATTTCGTGAAAAATAACATCAGAAAAATTAAGACATCTTTAGACAAGTCTTCCAGATTTTTAGGTAGGAGTTATGAAGTTTGTGGATTTTAATGCTTGTCCCTCGTAGGTGCCCCTAGTAACTAAAAGGGGAGAGAGTTCTTCAGTTCCTCATGTGTACACCATCCTGCTTCTTCCCAGATTCATCCATTAAGCCTGTCACTGAAATAACTCAAGATTTTCTTTTAAAACATTACTTTCAGATCAACTTTGGTCATAATTTTCTGTAGTGTATACTTGTCAGAGTGGTCCCCCAAAGTGGCAGATTCCAATGTCTATATTCTTTTCATTTATCAGAAGGAGGTCTTTAGCGAAGTTATTTGATGTTGTGTGAAATCCCTTGGGAAATGGGAAATTGCCATTTATCATTTTAGGAACTCCAGTTACATTTCCTAACTAGCCCTATAAGATCTCCTGTACATATCTGTCAGACTTGCACACTCTTGAAAATTTTACTGTATCCTGTATTTGCTTAAAACACAATCTGATACGTCCCTGGTGTTCTTGTTGATACGCTAAATGCTTTACTTAATCATGTCTTTTTAATAAATTAGTATAGTGACTAATTCTGATGTTGCTTATTTCTAATTACTTAGTAATGACAAAATCTAAAGAAAAAGGAGGATGGAAACTCTATTACTCAATGCCTCTTTTGCGCTTGTTCCCCAAACATTTTAAATTGCAATGCAATGAGTCTTTTACCTTTGACCACGGTGTTATCTTGAGTTGACAGTTGCTTCCAAAATCAAGTGTGCCTCAATGGAACATAGTTTATCTGTTCAGCCACAGGGTTTTTGTAGGACTTAGGGCAACTCTCCTGTGCACATCTGACACATGCTGCCCCGCTGTTCCTGCGTGATGTGCAGAGATGGCAGCAGCGGGTGCCGTGGCTGCAGGCTGTGGAGCTGAAGCCTCTTGCCCTGGCAGTTTTCTGCTTCACACCTTGGCTTCTGAGACTGAAATTCAAGGTCTGCTTACAAATCAGTCCCAATTATGGAATGCTGAAGTGCTAAAAGTTTTCTTCATATCTTGTTTGTTCGGATACTTGGCTTTAAAACTATCCCTTCAAGATTAAAAAGGAAAAATGTTTACTTATGTGTGACAGCAGTACATCAAGTGTTTGTACATGAAAGGAGACCATGCCTGCACCAGCTGTCAACGGTTATACAACCACACACCCATTTTTCCACTTATTAGGCCTACATCTTACACAAATTTGAGCTGATCCTTTGACACCTTGTAAGCCTACCAGAAAATCTGGTGTACCATGCAAGTCACGTTCCAACACTTTAATTTCCAGAAACCTTGTGGTAATGCAAAGATATATGAGTCAGATAATGCATTAAACAGCAAAAGTGGGAGCCTTTTATAATATTCAGTTGTTGCTTACGATGTATTTTTTTCTATAGATCAGCAGGATAGGGTTAGACAGATGGAATGGTAATAAATGAATCTTGGAGCAGTTACAGAAAGCCAGAAGGGACTGGAGATATAGCTTACACGCTGCTAAGTAGCACGTGTAAAGTGTTTGTGGTTAAGGCTTTGGTTTTATTTACAGTGGAACAAATCTTAAGTGAATCATGGTTCCTTTGATCAACTTACATAAGGAAAAGAGATGCAGATTCCCAGAAGAGAACGGTCCTGCCATGGGAAGCTTTCTGCCAGACTGGTCGGATCTGAATCCGTATGTCTGGGCTCTGCTTCCCTAGGCGTACGTGCTAGGCAAGGACTGGCTCCGCTGGCGTCACCCTCCGGGCTCCACACATAGACATAAATGGCACCAGGGCTAAAGGCTAGCCCTCTTGGCCAACCCACAGCAGCTGTAGTTCCTGCCCAAATAGAGTCAAACTTTTTATTTTGGGTTTCACTGACGTGCTGGGACTTGGTCTTTAAATTGGCTTCATCAGGAAAGAACTAAGGCAGAGAGTACGTAAGGTGCAGTCTGACTTGCCGGCACCATCCCAGGCGGCATTTCGAAGGGAGGGCCAGAGGAGGTTACAGATTATTCACATTTTAGCCTGCTGAAGGTACCTTGATCAGCTGCAGCAAGGACAAGGAACAATAGCACCCTTCGGGAGAGGAGCTCGGGTGTTCACAGCTGACCTCCTACAACTTGTACCAGGGAGGGTGGGAAATCTGGCCATTTTCTGCTAGCTGTTCTTTACCACAAAACATATTATGGTTTATTTTCTTAGCACGGCTGCCTTACAAAGGTAGAGTGAACCCTTTACTTTTGCCCTGGGTCTTGATTTCTTTTCTTAGTTTTGCAGCTTGTTTCCTAACAATGAGCAAGAAGTATTCTGCCTTCAAAATGTTTCAAAACACATTACAAAAATAGAGTAATTAAAGCTGAATTCTGCTTTTGTTAGTGGCCTCAGCCGTGCAAGTAGAGTTAATGATGACACTACTTTCTCTCAAAGCTTTACACCTAAGTATACACGCTGGGATTCAGTTCAGAAGTTAGGCACTTACACACGGGTGTCTACCTGTAGGTACATACAAACTCACCGAATAGCTAAAGTTTCCACTGTAGGCAATGGAAAGCCAGTTAATGCAGAGCCAAAGGATGGCTTGTCTAACCCTCAAGCCAGCTGAAGGAGAATTTAGTTGCCTAAGTGTAAATGTCTAGTGCCACGGTTGAGCGCGGTCTGCCCGTACCCCGAGCAGGAGGGAGTACGCGTGTAGGCGTGTCCGGAGAGGGGTGGCTAAACCAGGGGCTCTCGGGGGGGGGTGGAGACACGTATCGCCTCCTGGGGTGTGGGTGAGCGGTGGAAGGGTGTGAGAACTGCTGCAGTGGGTGCTTGCCTGGGAAATACTGGGTGTAGGCTTCCCTTTGGGGAGGCATGGTGAAATACCAGGTTCAGAAGGGGAGGTTCCTTTTTCAGGGAGGTGTTGTGAAGTTGAAGTGTTTCATGACTTTTGCTCAAAGCTGTAGAAGAAAACAATGTGTTGGGTCCGTTCCCCTCTGTTGTTAGAGCAGGCTTTTCTTTTTATCATTTTTACCACTTGTTCTCATTCTTAAGTGGTAGGATATTTATGCTCCCTTTGGCAGGATCAAACAGGCTTATATGTGGATAAATGGAGATACCTTTTTTCCTGGCACATTGACTAACGAAAACTCCCACAGCATGAAAAAAACCCGTAATTAGATCAGTGTTTTTTGTAGAGCTAAACCCACTGAAATAGTTTTGGTGTAATGATCCAAGTGTTTTTGTACACTTCAGGACAAATACTGTCCTGAAAGGTAAAAGGTGTCTTGTTAACATTTTGATTTTTTTTCTCTGTGCATGAGTAGCTAAATTCTGTTGTTAAATAAGCAGAAACCAAAGGGATCTGATTTCTCTGAGTAGAGCTTGGCACCATAAATAAAACAGAAATTCTGCTGGAATATCCCCTTTTACATAATGACTCTCACTAATTGGCTTGCTAGAGAGTGCTGCAGATTTGCACTTTGATTTGCAGCTCTATGCTGTAAACAGATCATTGATTATGACCAAGCTTAAAAATATTCCCCAAAAGATACATCAAGAAACTATATTCTAAACTCCAGGGAAGATCCAGAGCATATTCCCCATGCTACAGATATATTTGGCCTGTTTATCTGTAGACATGTGATGCAACTGAAAGCTTTAGTATCAGCACCCTGATCTACAAGGTCAATATTCTTAAAAGAATTTCAGTTTGCCAGTCAGGGAGCCACAGAGTATTATAACATGAGCTGTGGAAATGATCTTTTAATATGAATAATATCTAATAAATAGCCAAAGTGCCTTGCTAGTGAATGGCCAATAGATTAGAAGTTCTTTTAATTATCTTTTTTTAAGGCAAATGCTTGTGGACAAGAAACATTTTTGAAATTGATATGAACTTATGAACAGATTGTTAAAAATCAATGAGATTAACAAAAACATCATCATATGATTAATTATGACTGTGATACATTAATTATATACAATTATATTATTCTGTAATATATATTTATATTATCTATTATAGCATCTGTAATATAGAACATTATATTCTGTAATATAATAATTAATATATAACTTCCAATAAATAATTTAAGACAACTTTAACATGTCACGTGGTAGCTGAGATGTGAAGCAAGAGGCCAAGAAATTTATTGGCTTTGATAAGAAAGAAGACGTGTTTGTTTGATTTTATTATGGGGAATTTGAACAAGGAGCAGAAATATTAACTAGAAAGGAACAAAATGTGCAACTAAAGACCAAAGATTTGGAATGATTTGTGTGACAGCTGTTCAGAATACACATAACTTATGTCAGCTCTTGGAGGTCTGGGTTTATTTCAGCATGTCACTCATGCTGGAATCTTTTAGATTTTTTTGGTGTTTCTGGGTGTATGTCTTGTAGACTCTGCAGTTCAGGACAGAGTTCAAATGCACTCTGTGAACCAGAAAAATCAATTTTTTTTTCTCACAGAATACTTCTGTATATGAACAGTAGTTTAAACAATGTTCCAATGAACTGGTTTTGCTTAAGCATGGGAAATCCATCAGCAGGATTTTGTACAAATAAGCAGACTTCAGAATCACATGTTTGGTGGTCCACAGAGGGCCCAGCACCTTGCAAGTTGGACTTTCATTAAGTGGCCTTTCTTAACATCGGAGATGAGAAGACAAAATATTCCTCCTATCTCATTTGCTTAATGTAGAGTATCCACTAACTAGCACTCACCAGGAGATGGCTGAGCCTAGAGTATACTGACCTTTTAAAGACATTTTGAAAAACATTCTTGAAAGAGAAGCTTGCCTTGCTGGTGGAAAGGTACAATTGTTGGTGACACAGAAGATTGCATTATACCTTTTCTGAACCAGTGATGCCTTTCAATCCTCTGTGAACCACTGGGGCCTGATTTTCCTCTCTCATGATGCTCAGCGTTATTGATGTCAATAGTTCCTTCAGGTTGATACTACAATAAATGGGAGAAAAATAGTTCTCTTGTCGCTCTAAAAACAAGTTTTCTTTCTCATCAATAAAAGGGCAGTCAGTAAAGGGAAACAGGTGTTTTAGTCAAAGTGGTAAGAAAATCGTTTGGGGTGAGATTTGACCTCTCCTGTGCACAGTGGATAGCACCCGACTCTTCAAGTCGCAGGCTTCATAGAAATGGCAATTATGGGGTAAGCTGACATTCGGGGGGTGGCGGGGAACGACAGTACATGCTTAACTACATGTTAACACCACTGCTTTGTGCTGGTTTGGCTAACAGTGTGGGAAGTTCACAGAGCAGCACATCTCCTGCTGTTGTACTTAGTCTTGAAGGAGCCTGCTAGCACTGAGTTTCCGAGTGATTCTGGTGCCAGCCAGCACGGGGGCAGAATGAAGACTGAAATTACTGGATGTTCTTACAGAGCGCCAGTACCCACAGGTGCTTTGTTCTCCACTTCTAGCCTTTCCACATGTGCTCATCCCAAACCTGGGAAGAAAAGCGTCCCAGGAGGTGTAGACCACCAAACTCTCCCTTGCCTGGGCAGGCACTCCGCTGGCCGTGGCTTGGTGCACGGCTGGACATCCCAGTTGTCTCTGGGTGATATCTCTGCTCTCCACGAGCACTATCAGCATGTGCACCCAATTCATGGTATCCTTATTTTTGAAAAGGGACGAGTCAACTCAGCATGTGGATTTTGCCGTGTATTCACCAAGGGGTGTGCAGGGAATGCTAAGCAGAGGTAGATCTAATCTTAGAAAGTGACTGGTTTCCTCTCCATGGAGATAGGGCTCACAGAGCCAAGCGGCTGAAATGCTGTCTTCTCCTATTTCTGCCACATGCTCCTGAAAGGGCTGCTGCTCTCTGTCCATCTGCTTGATGTCACTGAGCTGTCCCATCTTCTAGCAAAGACATTTTTCTGCAGTCAAAAGCCACTGTTCGTGGGTAGCAGAGCTGCTAGCTTGGATCAAGGGGCTTCTGACCACAAAAAGAAAGAGGCTGACCTAAGAGCAGTCATTATTCAGGAATGGACTTGCTGCCCACCTACCAAGGCTGCAATTTATGCATCCCTCTTCTCATTCTCTGCTATGTTTGATTTTCAGTTTTTTGAATTCTCAGCAATCACAGTACAGGCTTTCCAGTCATGCTGCTCTTTGCAATGCAGGGAAATAATGAAAACACAAATTTTCCTTTTAAAAATACAAGAAAATAAAAGGGACTTCCCAATTTGTCATCCTCAAGAAGTCTGCAAAACCGCAGTTGGAGGCTCTGGATAATCCTCTGAACAGCATTACCTTAATGCATTTTCCTTTAAGTTTCAGCTAAGGGTGGCAAAAATGTCGGGAGATGATGGCAGTGCAAGTTGTTTAGAAGCCCTAAACACCGTAGCAGTCAAAAATGCCACTCGTCATGGGCAAGGGAGAGAGAAACCACTAGAAAGGGCTGTTCTGGAATATGAATGGGGTATACATTTTCAGTGCTAGAAAATCTGATCAGAAAACACTTTGCTCTGGGAAGCCTACAGATCATGGCTTAATATTTTCACTCAGTGAACAGTCTTCAGCCAAAAGTAGACCTGAACCCTAAAATGATCAGCATGTAACTAGTGTTTGACAGCCACCAAAAGCCACCTCCCCAGGTCTGCGTGAGCAGACAGGGAGCTGAAACGGGTGGCAGGGAAGGTGACTCAGTGGGATCCTCAAAGTATTGCTGGGGAGAGGAATCGGTCTGTGGTCTCTGGACTATTTCAGTCAATGGATAAGTCTAAGGTCAACATTTCTGTTTGGCCACCATCTATCTTTCATAAACAACCAAGCACTGTTATCGTGCACTACAGAGCTGCACATCAGCTGTAGACCACCTTCTGTGGCTTCATAAGCCTCTCATGGTCTTCAATCCATAATCCATGAACCATAAATGCCGATGTGCAATATAGATAAGGAACAGAAGTGCACCCAGTTTTTGGCATCCTTGTCTTTGAAAAGGGACAAATGAATTCAGTACCAAAAGCTGAAAAATTTGTTCCAGAATGGATCTCTTACTTTTGTTTAGCTCTCAAATTGATGCACATTTAGAAAAACTAATTAATTAAATATAATAGTTTAATACTTCATCAAATATTTATATATTATTTTATAATCATGATATTACTAATGATCAGTGTTTAACATCAAATGAATTTGGTGGCTGGCTTCTCAAAAGTACTTACAGGGCAGTATTTGAGCCCCAAGCATAAGAGGATCACAACCCTACACCATTGCTACACTCGTTACCCCACACGCATTGCTGTACACTGGGGAAGCGTTCCTCATCCCTTACTGATGAGCACCCACTATGGTCTGCAGCAGCACGGGAAAAGTACAGTCCCAGCCTTCATCTAGACCCCACGTGTTCGACGCCTCGGCCGCCTGGGCGGTCGGTGTAGCGAGAGGAGCTCCTTTGGGGAAGCAGCTCTGGGCAGCTGCTGTGGCCAGCACAAATCCAGCAGAAAGCCTGGTCCCAGTGGTGCCGCTGCGCTGCTTCTACGGAGAGCCTGGGTGCTGGATGGACGTGGGGCTGCTGCCGGGGCAAGAGCTCGACGCTGAAGGCCTCTCAGAGGAGGTACATGCCTACAGGGTTGAGGGCCCCTCTTGTTGAAACGTAGCTTCCGAGAAAGGTGGTGGGTTTTGCACTGTACTCAGGCACGGAGAAACGTGCTTCTGAGGCATTTCTGAGCTGTGGTTCCTCTTCCCAAGACGGTGCCCTAACTTCCAGCCTAGGAGTATTGAGAGGAGATGATGCCGGGAGGTGGAGCCGGGTGGGAGAGGAGATCAAGGAAGAGTTGCCTCCATCCGTATGATGAAGATAGCACACAGGCAGGAGCACCATCAGATCAGCAAAGATAAAGCAAGAATCTGAAGCCTTGTGATTTGGGCACATACAGAGACCCTGCAGGAGCAGAGCTGCATTTGCTACCCAGCTTTTGCTCTTGTGCATGGACCATTGCCTGCCGCTGTCTTGGCATACATATTTCGGGGGAGTTGTGTGCACTTCTCAGCCCTGATGGTATTAGCAACCAGGCAGTACTAAAAAGCATATATTCTGGATTGTGCTCTTGGTCACTGGGACATCGGACCCCAATTTTTTCTTTTGTGTCCCAAAATAGAGCGCTATGTGGCTTTCACAGTTCTGATGTGATCTTTCGTGGTGTTTCCCACCATATTTCTATTATTTCCTTTACTCCAAAATGTGAGAAACACATTACTCATAAAATATTCTCTGCCTTCCCCTTTCAGTTTTCAGTGAAATAATAAAAGGCTTGCCACAACCCGTGTGCTTTAGTCCTCATTATTTCTGCCCTGTTTTCAACAGCCACTTCTACCAGGGAGTATAAAACCTCCAGATGCAGCTTGCATGCCAAAGAAAACAACTGCAGTTCACAGAAATCCCTTAATAATTTCAGCAAAATGCTGAAGGAGCAATTTTGTAATTAAAGATTTCATATATTCTTACTTGATGTTCCATGCTGGGCTGGGAGGATTTTTTCTACTGATTCCATGACACCACACTGGGGGGAAAAATGGTTGCACAATCGGCAAGTTTCTTATTGGAATAACTTTGTCATATTGTTATCTCTTAGATTCATGGAATAAATATTTATGTGTATCCTTTTTCCGAGCAACCTTCAAATCAACGTTTTCCTCATTAAATTGTTGCAGCACTTAATCTAAGTGCTTTGTCAGAAGAAATTAATTCTATCCCAAGTTTGTGGGTTAGTGTTTGGCAAACCTTAATACATAACAAATCAAAGCGATTTTATCAGGATTCTGTGCCGTGCATCCTGTAAGCTAATATGCTGAGTGTGGAGGATGGAAAGAAGCAAAACTTTTGTCATAGCAGAAGCTCGTATTAATCTGAAACCTTAAGAGCAACTGCTCTTGCACCGTCTGTGATGTGCATGGTTGTCCTTTTCACAAAAACTCTGGGGCTCAGCCAGGAGGAACTTCCTGATGTCTATATCCCCATTCCTGTGTTTCAGGGACATATTTGTGTTTTCTCTCACAGGAATTAAAATGGGACTGAAATTTATCCAATACCAAGCTCAGCAAATGATCTTTTGAAATCATGCGGGATATTAAATTTCTTCCTGGCTGACATGTAGGTATGGCCAGGCAACATGCAGCTAGCTTCTAGTGAAGAACACTCAGACGTCTCCTGTACAATTGTTCCTTGTCTCCTAGGACATCATTCCTTTTCCTCTTCTTGATGAAGAAAATGCATTTAGCAGTCTGAGCTGGAGCACCTGCATACTCCTTCTTTGTGAATTGTACACAATAATTCTTTCTTGTACCCTACACTAACCTATTTTGCCCACAGAAGACGGTCTGACATTAAGAGATAACACAGTCCCTCATTTTCTGAGCCTTTTCTGATAGGAATGCTTACTGCTGAAAGTGTTGAAAGCTCAGTTGTTGGAAAATTGAGACCTCTACAAGCCTTAAGAAGTCAAACTGAAAAAAAGAGAAAATTCCTACCTTTCTGTTCATTTGTATGCACATGTATAATGATAGCCAATAACCACTGTCATTGATAAAGTACATGAATTAATAACAGGAAAGGTTCAATATATTATTGCAGCAGATTAATGAATGGCTGAGCATATGATGAAGTAGTAAATTTAAAGATAACTCCTATATATTATAGTTTTGTTCTCTTGTCTCTCTCTTCTTTTTATTAGAACCTTGGTTTATTAGCCTATTTCTAAAACTCGTATTAAAATGTTGCTCTGAAGTGATATAGTCTGTTGCATAATACTGAATTTTAGGACTTGCAGCCTAGCCATGCAGAAATCTGTGCTGAGTCAGCAGAATGGCAAGTGCAGAGTTTCTGCAGAGAAAGGCATCACCTCCCCTGACTCACTCTCCCATAGACTTGCAGTACAGGCTCAGCCCCAAGCCAGAGAGAGGGAAAGCTTTGAGGCAGACTTAACTAAGGGGGAGAAAAAGGAGAAAGCATAGAAAGAGGACATTAAAGCTGACTTTAATTTGCTTGATTATTTTTTGGGCGGGGCACAACAATTTGGTTGCATGTGGACAATTTTTTGGAGACCAAGGTTGGAATGTTTATGGATATAAATGCTGACCTTTTTGAAAAAGAAAAAGATAGCAGAAAACTGTGATGTAAACTCTACCTGAAAAAACTAGAGTACTCCAGTAAGAATACGTAGAGGTACATTGATTCAGTCTGCACCCATATGGATTACAAGAACAAAATTATAGCAGAAAAAGTGCCCAAGATGTAAAGTAGACTTTACTGCATCAGACCAGATTTCTATACCTATCTCCTTCCATCTTTAAAATTTTTTTTTTACTTGCAACTCTGCACTTTCATGACATCAGGTGTCACTAGATTAAGCTCACTTATTTGGATTTACATAATTTCTAATGAAGTTTATATAGCTGTATTCATTGTCCATATATAGCTGAATATATCAATATCAGAGTCACAAATGTACACACACACATGTTCATACAGAATATTGTAATCCTAAAAGCAAAAGTACACAGCTTTATTTCTTATTTGGCCAACTGAGGAATTTAGGCAGTTAGCCTATGAGAAATAATATATTATGCTTCCTTGGCTTTTTTTTTTCTCCTGCTATTTTTTCGGTCAAAAATAGAGAAACCCACTCTGTTCAACAGCACAACTTCCAGATACTTCAAAAGGAATGTAGCAAAAATAAATGTTTAGGTTGAGTGCTCTCTAGTCTGTTTAAAGTAATTCATGGCTATCTCACTGTGGGAGTAGTAATTATTGATCAACCTCTTTTTTCATTTTTTTTTTTAAGTGTTGAAGTACTGTAGCAGCTGCATTTGTAGAGGGCTTTGTGAACTTGGCTTATTCACTGCAGCTCAGCCACTGCAAAGCTAATTGGGCGGCTGACCTTGACAACAGGAAGGTTACAGGCCTCACAAAGTGAATATAGGACACTGAAAGATGTTTGTTTTCTGCCATTTTATTAAAATGCATTTTTTAAGTTTAATTACTGCTACAAATAGTGAAGAGATCAGAGCAAGGGGCCAGAGAAGAAATCACATTCTGTGGCTATCAGTGGATTGAGTCTTTCATCGCAAAGCTGTACTGTTGTCTTGGTCATTGAAGATGCATTCTGCTAGTGTTGAGAAATTCCCTCAGCTTTCATGAAATGTAACTCTAGTCCTCCTTTGACTATCCAGTCCTTTATCTTGGGATCAGTCATTGGACAGGTCAGAAATCCTGCCTGGGAAAAGAAACAGAACATTCCCACCTGTGCCTGCCATAATCTAAATCAAACACTGTATCCAAACCAGACTACGTTTAACATTTAGACATTAGATACCATATTCATATAGAACATCTTTGATTTTAATAAATAAATCTTTGGCCCTGCATCATAGGGTTTGTTAAAGTGCTTGTCTTGGCAATGTAAATTTGCTAATATTTCTTCTTATCTGTCTGTCTTTTGCAGCAGTAAGGAGACCAGGCAATATTTCCTTTCTTCTCTTTTTCAGCCCATATGGAATATACTCCAGCATGATTTTTTTTATTATATTATACTTCGAATGGAAATTACAAAACCCCCCAGTGATACTCATTTGTCCTACTATTTAATTCTTCAGGGTTCTTTCAAATCTTGGCCTCCTTGCTGAGACGACCAGTTGGGATGATAAGGAAATCTATCTGTTCAGAACATAAATACATAAACAGTAGGAATTATGCACAGTGTTTCAATTCATAAAGAAGACTAAATATTCTCAACATGACAGTGACCACTTGTCACCTGCATTTTATCTAATGGTGCTAAAATTAAAGACTCTCTTGCCATCATCATGATTATATTTAATTGTAATAGAAAAGTTATGCAATAAACACTTTATGGACAGTGTTTGAAGAACTTACAGGATGGTGCAGGCTTCCTGCTCATTACTGGCGTCCTATGAAGCATTTCTCACGCTTCCTCTGAAAAATGTCATCGCTGCTCTTCAGTCCTAATAGATGTCTCTCACCCTGCTGTTCCTCTTCAATTCTGTAATCCATGTTGGAATGAAGCCTGCAAGAAGCTGATGAAAAAAACTCGAGGTCTAGAGCTGTCTTGCACTCTTGCTGTGCAGAAAGCGCAGAATGACAACGTGTTTGCTAACAATACGTCAGTGGCTTTCTTACAAAATCGACAGGCAATCCTTTTTCCCCTTTTGATACTGAGAAAGGGGAGAGTCTCACATAGTTACTCTGCTTTTAACTCTAATTTTGTCTGTCGCTGTGGCTTGTGCCTCATGCTTGTCAGAGTGAAGATTCACCAGGAGGGGCAATTCACCCTGGCCGACACGGCTTCTGACTCCTGCGTGGCTGCTTGAGGTGCCTGTGGGTCTTCTCAACCACTGCTGCAGTGGATTTTGTGCCACTGACCACAGAACATTGTCAGACGCAATGGGCACGCTTCGATCAGGCTGAGGGAGTTGTTCTGCTGGTATTCCTCATAGCAAGTTACGGAACAGAGTATCATACAAAAATAAAGCTGGAGGTGATCCCAAATGTTCGTCTAGTTCAACTAGCTGCCCCAAGATGGGATCAGCTGTAACTGTAGCTTTTCTCTTTTTCAAAGATTTCCAGGGATGGATATTCAACAATATCCTTGGGCAATCCATCGAGTGCTTCACTATCCCTATCATTAAAAAGTGTGACCTAATGCCTACCCTGAAGCTTTCTCACTGCCATTTAGGTTCATCACAGTGGGGTTAGCCTTGCTCAGTAGAAGTTCCAACAAAAATGATAGCTATTTTGCCCCGGGAAACGTTGCATGTGAAAGTTTAATGCATTTTGCAAGCCTGCCTGTGCATTCTGCATTTCTAAAACACTTTAAAGTATGTGTAAAAAGTCAAGAGAATTTCCATTTCTGCATTTGGTGTCAAAAGGGGTCTGTATCTTTTAAGTACAATGGGTTGCATCGAAGCACAAGGTCTTATGTTCCCAGTGCTTGTAATCAGGTTGTGCATCGCCATCTCTCAGTTCACTGGGATGAATCAGGCATTCCAGCGTCTTCTTGTACCTGTCAGGCTGGGTAGTACCCGGGAGTCATTTAACTTTTCCGAAAGGGGAAACAAGGGAGGTTACATCACCATTGTCAGGAAGGGAATTGGGAAAGCTGACAACACACTACACACCCTCCCTTGAAAAATTGTCCAGGGACCAAGACCAAAACCACGGGATGTTTATTGTTAGAGATGAAAATGGGAATTACCTGGTTTTAGTAGAGTTGGTCAAAGTGCCCGTCAAAATTTCCCTGTAAATTCTTTGCTAGAAAAGGAACTGGAAAAGCAGACTGAACAACAGGACAATAGTGCAGTGTTAACCTCTGTGTAGATAAAATGACTGACTGATAACTAGCTGATAACTTCTGTCAGCTTCTAGTCAGCATGTCGGTTAACACAGTTAATTTTCATTTGGACCTGTAAGCGTAACTATGATTACAAGGATAAAATGATAAAACATGCAAGGGTTATAATGTATTTAATCTTTTAAAAGTGGATTTTGTTTTGCTTATTATCTCATATCCAAACATGGTTCTGAAGCCGAGTGAGCAAAAACTATTTGGAGATAAAATGCCAGATTCTGTCCTTGGTTATAGATGGCTTATATTTGTTTTAACAACAGATAATGCACATAGCTGACCTAAAAACATGTTTGCATGGTACACAGAATTTTGCCCGTACTTAACAAAAGAATATTGCTGCCTAGATTGCAAAACCAGAGCAAAACTCTACAGATAGGCACCGTGCTGTGAGCTTTTATTGTCTGACTGTGTCTAATGGTTGAACTGCCAAAACTAGCAGTGGGACTAGAATGAATTATGAACAGATGAAGAACTCTCTCATTCTTGTGTGATAATCCAGAGTTTCCTTATCTATAAATGATGATCCCAGTGTTTGCAAATGAAAAGCACAAACATTATGTGAACAAATGGTAGGCAGCTTTTACGTCCATGTTAGAATAATCTTCTCTAACAAATTAAACACCAGATACCTAATCTAAACAGGATGGAAACCCTGTAAGTTAAATGTCCATGGTACGTATATAACATGCTTTACATTCTGAAACTTGGTGTACACTTCTGTCTCTACTTCTGTGTAACATTAGTGTTTTGTTTTCATTAAATCTATTTCTTGTATCCAAATTTAACAGAAATACCCTGAGATATACTAGAGAGATTTTCTTTAGTGGCATGGAATTTGCCAGTACCTCCATTTTGGTTTATTTCACAGCCAGGGGCATTGTCCATGGTATTGGTTACCAGGAAATGTTTATTATCATAAACTACCACTTCGAATACTTCTGGAAATACGAATATTTCTTACAACAACTGAAGTCCAGAAAAAAGTGGAGGTTTTTTTCTTTTCCAAAGTAACTATTTTTGCTCACTTTAATCACACAGTTTCTAAGCGAACTGTGCTGGCTTCTGCTAGGAACCAGAGAACGTCTAGCTGTTGTGCAGGATGCAACTCTATTAATTTAGAATTGGAAGTGATAAGAGTGTAGCAGGAAAATATAATCAGAGGTTTGTCCTGTTGTATTTTGCAAAGGAGCACTGGTGGATTTTCTTTAAAAAACTGCATTATTTGTAAGGGCAGTCCAGTGAGATCTTAAAAATTAGGGCAGATCATTAATATGATGACTCTGCAACTCACAGTCAGCATTCTCTCTTTAGTCAAGAGGAAGCAGGCCCGTTTTGCACAACCAATTGCTAAACCTAGCAGCTTATTCATGCAAGCAATACCATTGAAATAAATAGTTTTCCTCACATTGGTTTTGTTTCCTTACAGTAACTTTGTCCATGTAAAGACTGGCATGCTTATTTAAAACTGCTTATGCCAACATTACTAATGCTAATTCTTCCTTACATGGATTTATACTGGTATAGTTGTTTCCATGAGAAATTCACACTCCTAAATCAGGCAGCTATACTCATACAAATTAGGACTAATAAAATGCGTATTTGCACATTTTCTGTATTTGAGGAGCAGAAGTTGAAATGTGACCTATGCTTCAAGCTGAATATAATAGGGAAAGAAAAAGAAAGAAAAAAAGAATGTCAATGAAAAGAGGAGAATAACAGATAAGGTGATAGGAAAGATAGGAGGACCTGTAAGAGTCCCCTCTTCCCTTTAAGTTTTGAAATGTTCTGGCCACCTGAAATCATTATTTGGAAGAATATATCAACTAAGACTTACTTTAACCATCATCTCGGGTACCTGCCCTCCTCTAGTTACTGTGGTCTCCTTTTTTGGTTGTTTAATTTTTTCTCTCTTTCTTCCTGTCCTTGTTTAATCTTTTAAATCTAATCTAGCCAAGCTTTTTTTTATCCAGTTCTACCTAAAGGGAGATTCTGCTGCTGTGGAGCCCCAGTGTGGCATAGGGTAAACATCATGTCTTTTTAATGGGCAAGAAGTCCCCTACCATGGCCGAATGCTGATGAATTATTTAAAGCAGAATAACTAAGGTATGCTGCAATATATTTCTTTATATATTATTCTTTATATACGTACATCCATTTGTTGCCTTGGCCCATCAAGTGTATACTGTCTGAAGAAATGTCAGTCCATATGAGCCTTTTAACTTACATATGTATTATTAGGACATATAGCAAGAAGCTGAATGTGGACCAGGAGCTAAAACATACAAATAACGTTAACATTTCTGCATATATCTGATGATAGAGAAAAATAATCTAGAAGTTTCATATAAGAAGGATTGATAGGATCAAATAGGAAAATCAATAGATTTCCTAGTACAAAGCTGTTATGCCAGAAGATACCTTTAGCTACAGGTCAATGCATGGATCTTCAATTTTGCAATTTTTTTTGTTTTACTTACTGTATTACTATAGCTTGACCATATAGCTTGTAAACAATTTCCACAATGTTCGATCTGCTAAGCATGTAACTACTCATATCCTGCATGATGACAAGTATCCAAATTCAGTTCACATATGGAGGGTACTAGAAATGAGAAGAACATGTAATTTAAACCGTGGCTGAAATATAAAATTCTTGTCTTTGCCTGGTTCTGAAAATAGGCCCAGAAATGATAATTTCCTAGACTCTCTCAGCACAGAAGCTGGTTGAATCAATCTGTTTTAATAACTTTGCAATAATTTGGGGGCTTTCAAAAAATGATTGAGTTTTTACAAAATAAAAGCTGCCTAAAGAAGTTGTATGAAAGATCTGTTTGATATGTACAAAATACCAGGCCTGGAACCTCATCCTACTTTGAAACTCATTTTGCATGTGCTGTGGTCCTGTTAACCTAATAGTTGAAGGGTAGGGAAGACGTAAGTGGTGAAGAAACTTGAATCAATTATTGTCTCCAGACAAATGTTACATCTCAGGCAGATTTCATTTTTTGACTTTGTGAACAGGTTCCTCTGTACGTATGTGCTGTCTGAAGGTTCTTACTTGAGTGAGAACTCATTTTGGCTAACAAAATAAGTTTATTATTCTTGAGTCTGTATGTTTGCTGCTAAACTAAACATGGGTAAAATAGTAAGATTAAAGAACACAGCAGAAATAACTGGTTAATTGTAATTAACTATAATAGTCATTAACTATCTGGCTACATGAAGTTCTTCCCTAGATGACAGTGTATGAAAATATGCAGTGCATTCAATGCATATCCAGACAAGTGGAGTCTTCAATTGGAAAATAAATACTTCTACGTGGCCTTAGAAAGCTCAGTTTTGTTTGGACTGTGAATGGGACTTTGGCATGTCTTTAAGCTGTGTTTAAGGTGGTTTAAGTTACAGTGACCTCAGTAGTCACAGAATCTCTACAGTATAAGCTATGGGTCAGACTTACCATCCTAACCCTGACATGCTCTGTGTCATTCTTTGAGCTGATGGGATGCTCTTTTGCCAGCTTGTGCTTCTGAACAAGCAGATTAACGACACAGAGTATAGGCAAATGTAATGCCTCTGGTGCTAATAAATGTGTGCAGAAATGAAAAGACTTATGGATTCATAAGCAATTACTGCAGAGTTTCCTATAACCAGCATTGCAGGAAACTGCACTTTTTCCTCAAGCTGGTTCTATATTTTTTTCCAAATGTGTAGCACAAACAGGATGAGCAGAGAGAAAGGAAGAACCGTTACTGGATGCACATACATTTACTTTTGCATTATTAGAAAATTTAGAAGTGTAGCAAGTCTGGTAACATAAGTAAAAGCGAGTGATAACATAGTTTGTAGGGGAGGCTTGAAGGAGGCAAAAACCATAAAAAAGACCAAATTAAAAAAGGATGTGTATAGGCTACTTGCGATTTTCATACACCTAAACCTGAGGTTTGGGAGAGATCTGCAATAGATTCTGTGTGAGCTCCCAGATTTCCAGTGACTACAGGATCTTAAAACCTGTCAAATCAGCATCTTTATTTCACAGCATGTACTCATGGGATATTTCAGTTCCAGCCTAGCAAAAGAAAAAAGACCGCTGCCATGCTGTCTGCTTTGATGTTTGCAAAAAAGTGGTCAAGGATTTCTGAAAGGAGATTAGTAAAATCACATATACTCAAGTGAAGTCTTGCCAGGCTACATTTACTATGCAGGATAAATTCGATTTGCAAAAATGTGCAATATAGATTACTAGATTAATGAATTAAAAGAACAGAGCTTGCTGTCTGTCTTTTGCTCATTTTCTGTCTCATGGGAAGAATAAATTATATTCTGTCTACTCACTGGAATAATTAAAATTTTGAAAAGCATGCAAGTGCAGTATTGAATAGTTACTCATCAGTTTGCTATTTTGCTGAACTTTCCTTATCACAAAGTGAACATCAGTCTCTGCACCTAATCATTATGAAAAAATAAATGCCCCACTCAAGCCATAATTTTTGCTACCTTTCCCTCTGATTTAGAGAGTGGGTTCAAACTTGGATTTTTGAATTTATTTTTTTTTCCATTTCTTGCTTCATCACAATTATTTTTTTCACTAACTTTGGGTCCTGAATAGGTTTTGCAGCTGTCAGTGAATATTTAGAATTTTACCTGTGAAATCTGTGGGAGGGAGGACATCTCACACAAAGGAAGAATCTGGTTAGAGGTCTTCATCCAGGGCACGGTGAAGCCTGTGAGATCCTTTCTTATGATTTCTGTGGGCACACAAGCAGGGACAGAACAGCCACTGCTCCTTTCAGGTAACAAGTAACTATACTTTGAGGGGAGATAATAGTGGAAACAATCAGCCTCCAGAAAAAAGGTACATGCTGAGGCATATTTGGTTGTGTGAGAAAGAAGCAGGACAATCAACAACAAAAGAGAAAAGACAAAAAAAAAAAAAAAAAAAAAAAAAAGGGTGTATGTTGCATGATACTAAGAAAAAGAGATACTTGGGGCTTTCGGGCAGGCAGAAAAGGCGCTTGGTGCCAAGGAGAAAGAAACCTCGTTGCACTGTTTGATTCCACATATGGGGCTCCAAAGCAGACTTAGTCTTGATGGAGGGGAAGGAGCAGTTCCTCCTCTCCAGTCGTAGCGAGGTCATGTTTTACTGGGTGGGCTGCTGCAAAGAGGACTAGGTCTACTAGTTTCCCTGCTAAATCAATGGCATGAAGGGAACGTGAGTGCTTGCATTTTTGTCATTGCTGTTGTGAATAAATGGGACCACATATAAGAAATACCCGATTTATCAATTTCTCTCTCTGGTGGAAACAACCTACAGGACTGCAAACCCTGGCTGATAGTCCAGGACAGGTAACAATCTCTCTCTGTATAGATTCAGTGTGCATTCATATAAAATATTTCTCCTCTCAGATGGTCCCTCTGCAAAACTCCTATTTCTGTCAGTTTAGATTAGCCTTCTAAACTTTAGAGCCAGCAGCTAACAAGCTTAACAGCACAGCCTTGTAAATCATCTGTCTTGCAAAGGCACTTATGTGGACGGGCTGAGCATCTCTGAAAATCAGGCCATTTCATTTTACAGGCTATATATGGATGCAGCAACTTAAATTAGGCATGCAGAAATGTTAGCAGCGGGATTTTCTAAAGATTGATTGCTGCTTGGTTATTAGAGCATGCTCCGAACGCTTGTTTTGTGCCAGAAAAGATATGACGGCAATACTTCACTAGCCAAATGGAGAGACTGACCTTTCTGAAATGGTTCCGGCACGGGATGGGGCTGACACAGCATTATCAGTGCATGCGGGTGAATACTCAGAAGCTCAGGGGTTCAGCTGACAGAGTGGTTAGTTTTCAGCTAAGAAGATGAACTCCAGATTTGCTAAGCTCACGTGGCCACCCCACAGCCCTGGAGGAGAAGTGTGGGGAGCTGGCGTGGGCGGGTTGGTGGTGATAAGGCTATATGGCTGAAAGTAGGGGTCAGGCAACACTGAGGTGTGCTGAGCCAGTCGTTGGCAACCTTTGAATGTTAGAGCGTGTATCTTTCCAAATCAAGAATAGTATGCTTGAGGAAGCTGGGATCCTTTGCCTTTCAAAAGTAGTTCTCTCCAGCTACTGCCTTCAGAGCTTGCGGCCCGGTGGCAGCTCAGCTGCGTGGCGAGCGAAATCTGTTTGTCCTCTGTGCCGCGGGCCGCCGGCTCCGCCACCGGGCCACTTGCCCGGGGATGGATATTTAAGCTCTGCCCCTAAAGTTGGCGTGGTTGCTGCCCACAGGCTCGGTCTCGCGTCGAGCGGCCAGCGAGACGATCTGCACCGTTCACGGATCCTCGGTCAGCTTCCCACAGAGCTCTGAAGATCTCTGAAGTACCTTCTTTTTCAGCGAATGGGACAAGATCGTACGGGCAGAGGCTGTGCGTGGCTGCGTTTGCAGCCGGGGAAACAAAACCTGTTGGATCTTTGCGGTGCGGCAGGTAGCCTGCCCGGTGTGCTCTAAGCGGGTCCCATGAAGAGAGGGCAGCTGCTGGGCTCCGGATTCTGCACGTGGGACCCATCTGCTCCGCTCCCTTCAGGCTCGTCCCTGGCTGTCGGTACAAGTTATCTTCCGTCGAGCAATTGTGCTGCACTAACTGCGGATGCCGCTAACTGGTGGGAACTCCCAGGGTGTGAGGAGGAACAGTGCCGGTCTTTTTGCAGTTCTAAACTAACTGCTGTGACAAGCTACTATGAGGAGAGGAGAAGTGTGATCCCTCTGTTTCAGTAATTGCAGTCTGAAATAATTAAACCTTAATTAGTGAGCTGCTCTAACTTGCTCTGGCTCATGGTCTTGGGTGCTGAAGAAATACCAGCAAAGCTGTGGTTGGATTTGACAATTAACAGGTTGCTTATTTACCAAACAAGGGTTTGTGCCTTGCTTGAGGGGTGGGTTTCTGCTCTCAGTGAAAGTTTTGTTGTTGTTTGGTTTTTCTTCCTCTGAAAAGTTTGATTTTAAATAGTGACAGTTCAGTGGTAGGAGAATAGTTGCTATGTGTTAGCTATACCAGCTACAAGCCCTGGATAGTCCCACTGTATTGACTCCTTCACTGTCACTACTCTGCCTAAGTATTTGCTGAAAATAAACATCAGAAGGAGAAGGTACTTTGAAATTACTTCCAGAAATTCGTGTTTCCCCCTGTCTGACGAGAGGGCTTGGAACCAGACGACTCAGCTCTGCACCTCGGTGGCTGTGTTACAGCCGAGGTCAGAGATACCTCCTTCTGCTTTTGGAGATCATACCCGCTCCCCCCGGCATTGCCATACGATACGACTGATATTAATTTAATTTAGTCACAGCACTGGCATGGTATGCTGTGATCTCTGTCTTCCATCTGCTAAAGGGTTCATTCCACTTACAGGCAAGAACAGCATCCGCAGTCACTGGGCTGGCAGAGAGAAACAGAGGCTAAGGTGATAATAGTAAAAAACCAGGGCTAGGGCACAGGTTCCAGCACTGGCACACGATTGTTCAAACCGGCTCTTAGCCAGGTATGGGTTATGGCATGCACTGGTTACCTCCTCCGGAGGAATGCTCAGGCACAGCCTGGATGACAGCATCTGTCAGAGACTGTTCCTAAAAAATCAGCGCGAGGGAGGGAGGAAGCCGTACCGATGCAAGGTGTGCTCTGCCGGTTAGCTTCAGGGCCCGCGGTCCCTGGCCCGGTTTACTCGCCGATATAGACAAAGCTGGAGATGCCAAACATCTGATCCCTTTTTCCTGAGTCTGAGAAGCAAGAGCATCTGTAGGATACCTTAGCCTTGGTACTCTAATGACAGAGCTGCCCAGGAGCTTTTGTAGCCTGACATTTTAGAGATTTCTTTTGTAATAAATGCTTAGGCTATGTACAGTTTTATGCCGGAACTGGATGATGCCCTTTCTTCCAGAGGCTCTGTAGAAAGTCTGCAGCCTTTTAAAGAACTACACGCCGTGCTTCGTGTACCGCACGTACAGTATATCCCGGGTAAAGCAATAACGGCTGGGAAACGTGTACACCTCCTGAGAGCCATCCTTGCAATCAGAGTCAGTCTGGAGCTTTGCCATAAATTACATAGCAACAAAAGCGATAAGGCATTTTTTATTCTTTGGAAAGAAAAATGCCTCTTAGGCTGGCTGGGTTATCTTTAACGCCTTTGAAATTTCGCAGAGTGATTTTCTTCATGCTTTGAGAATTCACAGCAAGGGATGAGCACAGCTAATGAACCACTTTCAAGGAGTCTAAACTTAGCTAAAGCGTGTTCGTGAATCCCTTTGATAATCAAGAACATCAGCAGAAGAACAAGGTTGAAAAACCAAAACCCTACATCTTGACTTCACACTGTGTACAAATTAGGGAACCAACTCTTACATTTGATCTTTTAAGTAAAATGGTAAAGTATGGTTACATTTACACTTCCCTTTGCCTCTCGTCACCTGACTTCTGTCGGTACGATTTGAATGGTGCTGATTTGTGATGCCACTGCTTTATACATCAGCCCAGCTGGATTTCAGCTACGTTTCCACATGTTGCCATTGCCACGTCCTGTCTTTGAACTGAAATGTTTGCAATTTGTCCTGCTGCGGCTTCTCCCCTTGACTGCGAAGGCACAACCCAGCAGATATTCTTCCATTCTTCCTGGTTACTGGAGAATGAAATACATTTTGGCTCTTCTCATCAGCAGACCGAGCGCCTGTATTTGTTTGCAGTTAATGGGAACTTGAAGCCAAGCTGCTCCATGAGCTCCGTCCCATTTTCACTGAAAACTGGGGATGGGCAGCACTTCACAAAGCTGAGCCTTAGAAGCTGGCAATACCTACTTGCAATGAACAGGCTATAAAAGGGCTCTACTTAAAGGGAAGCAAAACTCCTGAGCAGATTGTCTTTAATTTGTCTTCTTTACAGAAAGAGTTACAACTGCTTTATGGTTGTTGTTGCCTTCTTTTTTTTTGAGGGATTGCTCCACTGCTATTGTAGTGATTAAATTTGTCCATTTGTTAAGCAATCTAAATTGCCTTCATTCCCAGCTGCTGCACAATGTAACTGTAATAGTGCAGATTGTTTTACGGAGATGGCTTGATTTTTGTGGTAGGTTATATGGTAATGAATTGTTTGTCAGAGAAATTTAACTGTAAATGCAACACTATATGCACAGATTGAAGCAATGAAATTTGTGATCATGATAATACTGCTTTTCTATTTTATGATATAGTCAATCTGTCCTTCTCTTAAAGATAAAAAGCCAGGTTTGATGACTACTGAACAAAAGAACAGATGTTCCCTGCTCAAAGTTGAGCATACAGAGTGTGAAACTCTTTCATATGACCTAGTGAGAGCCCTCTGGAAAGGATGTATTCATAAAACATTTTGGATCTGGAAAAGCATAAGACAATTGTAAGACCTATTATTTTAAGTTTCATCACTTAAGCACAGGCCAATATTTGACTGTAAACTGTTTGATCACCTCTCTGAAATTTTTCAGTCTCTTGCTAACAGGAAGCCTGTCTCCTTGAGCAATTTTAGCAAGAGCAGGATAGCTGCCTTAAAATGGCTGCAAGCCTTCATGTGGTACCGATGAGAAATCTACGGGAAACTTTTTTCCTAGAACTTATTTTCGTAGCGAGATTAAGCAGAAAGGCTATCTGGGAATCAGCACTGAAAATTACAGCAAAAAAAGAACCATTTGGGCAAATATTGGTAAACTTTCCTATGTTGTAACATTTTCAGTAAATGGCTTGTGCCTTAGAGGAAGGATATCATCGGCTCATTCTCAGGTAGCTGTTGCTGGTCAGTCGCACAGCTCTGGTGTGAGTCAGAGGACAGGGCTCGCATGGAAAGATGAAACATCACGTGGCGCAGCCATCCCCATCTCAGCCCGTTGTTTAAGGTCCCTTTACTGTCAATGGAGAGAAGTATACGCTCTGGCAAAGCAGGTATCCCTTAAAGTCAGCAAGGAAGAATAAGGACCTCCGGAAAACGGTGATCTCATCTTGTCTAATGTAGGCGGAGGATGAGTGTTTAACACCTCCCTCTACAGCAAGACTTTCTCTCTCTGGTGACTAGAAGAGGAACATCAAGTGGCTAAGGTAGGTGACTGATCAGATAACTAAGACCAGGTGAAATAAATCCTATTCAAGCATTGGTGATCTGATCACTAATCTGATTACCCTTCCAAGCATATAAGCACTTTTAGCCGTTTATGCTACACCCAAATGAAAGGGTGCCATGCCACACCATAGTTTTAGAAATATTGGCATTATTAAAGTTCTCCAGCATTTGAAATACTTTTAAAGCTTCCCTGCACCTGTTTTTCCAGCATTTTCTCTCAAGAGCAAGCAGTTTCCTTTACACTCTTGCCTTTTCTCTTCATCTCTCTACTCTTCTCTCTGATGGTAACTTTAGACTGTAGTCTACTTGCTGCCTGACCAGCATTGTATTGATGCCAGGTTTGGAAATAAATGTTAATATTTTTTTATTTCATTGAGAATGGCTGACTAATAACAAGTTAGTGTTTGCAACTCAGGGTGGATGCACTTATTTTTTGGTCAAAAGTCTTATTTTAGAAGCCTCTACCCTTTACACATTTTCAAATCAGTCAAGGTTGCAGCTTTTGAAAAAAATCCAAAGGAGGCAAAAGCAAACCAAAATAAAACAAACCCCAAAGTGTCTTTTCCATGAAGGAGAAATTAAAGTAGCTTTTTTGCATCTCAGGACTCTATGATTATTATTAACATAGCTGATGAAAGCAGTCATCACAGAAATTACTTAAATGGCATAAAATGAATTCTGTTAAATGTTAAATGACCCCCCCCCCCAAATGCTTTTGTGCTCTGTGAAGAAACCTGAGTTCATTTTTTCCCCCAATTTGCTGATTTCTGGTCCAGACGACGTGGAGTGCAGAGGAGAGCAGCAGACTCAGGCACAGGGGATTTGCCATGCAAAGTGGCAGCCATTCCACATGCGGTGCTGACATGTTCCCACTAGTGGTCTACATATTGAAAAAATACTTTCCCGGTCGGTGATACCTTGTAGATAGAAACCTGATAAATGCGATTCCAAGTCATATGAATCCTATGCAGCAGCTTTCATCGGTGTGCTCCAGTACCCGTTTTCTCTCCCAGCTAAATTAAGTCCCACTAATGCTTGGATTTGTCAAAATACAGTGACTTTGGGTAAAATTGAGGGAGTAAGGAAGAGAAAAAACCACAAATGTTTCATTTTCTTATGTTGCCAAAACCACTTAAGGCAATTTTTCATGAAAATACTGAATTTGAAAAGAGGCCACTTTCTGTCAACGTGGAAAATGTATCTAATGCCCAGTTCCTTTAGAAAGAAGTACGGGAAAGAGTTATGTATGATTGCACACTTGCCTACATAAGACTTCTCCCTTGAGTAAAACATTATTGTGAAAGTAATAGACTACGTCTGCCTCCTGGAACAAACCATGACCTCTTGTTTGCTTTAGGCATTGCCAAATGTTTTCTTCTGCCTCTCGACTATTTCATCAATGCTGGATGTGAACTCTGGGAGTTAAGCAAAAGGTTTTGGTTTGCTTGTGGAGGCATGAAAAGCCCGATCCTAACTGTGGCAACAGGCACTCAAGTTCAGCCTTCTTCAGTAGTGGGCCCTGAGTTAATTTCTGTAGAGGCTTCTTACAGAAAATCGTTCCATGCTTTTGGCCTCCAGATCTGAAATCACTTTTTCCCCCATAATAAGAAATACTACAGGTTTTAGATGGCACAAAACGTCTTCCCTTGCAGTTGGAACAACTCAGGTCCAGCGTCAAGTTTACAGCTTTTTTCACAGTTACTTAGAGACTGAGTGAAACAAAATATGTGCCCTTTACTGAGCTTACCTGAGCCAGACAAAGTAATAAGAAGCTGCACCTCTAATGGAAGAGAAAAAAAGAATTGCCATTTCAATTTGGTGATATCTGTTTCTTCTTCCAAAGCTGACAAGGAGAGGAATTGGACTCTTGCATTGTTCGGCACTAATTTATGGATGATGCTCATTCTTACCTTTCATTTGTTCTTAAGACAATAAAGTTAACTTTGATTTATGCAGTTTACATATTATTGGCATTTTGTATTTTAATTGTTTATCCAACTGATAAGAATATCCAAAATAAATACACCAAATGCATAAAATGAGGAGGAACTTTCACGTGTCATATTAATTTTATTTACAAGTCCATTTATACACAACAAAATTAAACAATAGACATAATTAGGTATTTGTCACGTGGCAATAAAAAATCTTTCCTGACAAATTGCCGATTAGGTTTTTTTTGGGAGAGGGCTAGCATATAACAGTTAGTTAAAAACATATAGTCTATAGTCTGTAACTCAAAGTGCCTATCTACAAACATCACGCTGTGTATTTACTGAAAATTCAAGAGAGTTTGACAATGTGTAGTTTTAACACAAATGTCCCAAACAATTTAATCCCTCGGTGAATGGACTCCTGTAAAAGATATGTGATGAAGCCTGTAGGTGTTATGTGACAAGTTTTATGTTTTCTTTCTTTGATTTTACTCTCTTATCTTCCCCAAGTCAACCTTTGAGTAATAGGCCAATGTATTTGTATTATCAGCCTTTAGTAGTAGCCTTGATGGTCTAAGGTTATGAGCGTGCTAGGGTTCAGAGGGAGAGACAATATCTTCTATCTACCTGACTGATTTAATGGGAAAACTGGACTGGCTTTCAGTGGCACAGACCGTATCTGAACAGTCAGGTACCCAAATAGTTGTCTGGTTTTCTTCCAGCTTTTCCCTACCTTGAATCCCCTGTGTTCTGTTGATTCTTGTTCTAGTTGCACAGTCATCACAAACAAAGGTTTGTTTTCAACTTTTGCCTTTGTCTCAAAAATATTTACTGGAAGAAGTAAGCACAGGAAGGTTACTGTGAATGGGGTAGTACATGTCACATACATAACTTTTGTGTTGCAAATGATTTTTTAAAAAAAGGAAATTCAATATGTTCTTTTTTAAGAACGTAAACCCAATTTTCCAAATAAAATCCTGGCCATCCTGACGTCAGTTTTGGCATTTACTGCAGTACAGCTAGGATATCACCTTTCATCTGGGAGGCTTGTTTGGTTAATTACCCGTTAATGAAGACCAGGATTGTACCAGGTTCAGAAAGAGAACTGCCTGCTGGTGTCATGGCAATTGTACCTATTTACACATACAGCTTTGTGAGTTTATGAAGGCTATATGACTACAGCTCTAATTTTGAAGCACTAACCCTGTAGTTAATTACACATGGCAAGTCATATAACTGTTGTACAAGTAGTATAATAACTGAGGCTGTGCTCTAGCAAGTTCTAATCTGTACAGACCCCCTTGACCTTCCTCTGATTATAGATGTATATTAAGGTTTAAAGGATAAATGTGACCTGCAGACCTACAGCTTGAATTTGTAGTAATTGTACATAGTGGTCATCTTAATGTGCACTGATTTAGGATGTATAATGCTGATTCTAGGATTATTAATTAAAATATGAACGAATGAGTTTTTCTGGAAGAGATGAGTATCCTGGATTATTGATAGGGTGTTGTGTTTTCTGTGAAGCACTCCTAACATTTCTGCATCGAGTTGAATTCTTATCCATCCATCCTGCCTCTTGGCATTTTTAGCTGTAAGAACAGGAAAAAAAAGTACCTAAAAAATGGGAAGAAAATGGTAAGAAAATATTCTGTCTCCAAACTATAAGGCTCTTATCCTTTATAAGTAATCTTTCATCAATTTTTGAGCAAGTAACACAGTAAAAGGAATCCTGGAAATAAGAAATAGCTTGATTGACAGACTGTGCAGACTATTTGCATTATGGGGAATCACTAGAAGCCCTGGAACTGTATGTATTTATTTCTTGAGCTATAGAATATGTTAATCCACACTGGAGAAGAAGACGTTTCCTTTACATTACTTAAAGGTAACTCAAATCTTTTGCTGTGTGTCTCTAGGTAGTAGTCATGTATTTCTGAAATTGTGGCTGTCTGCAGCAAATTTCCCAATGATTTCAAAGACAGGATTTTCAAACAAGAATCTCAACGCAGAGGGAAAATAGACAGACACTCAATCCAGTGGGTTCACAGCAAGTTGCTTATGCAGGTGTGTTAATTCAGCAGACTTCAGCGCATGCCTTAATCTCATATGGTTACTACATAGCAAAATGAAGGTGATGGTCTGGATTAAAATTAATCTACACTGAAGTTTATCTTACTAGCAGAAGAGAGGAGACCTGTAAAAATGTGATATGGGCTAGCAAGCAGAATGCAAGCCTTCTATGGACTTTGAACATGGCATATTTTCATCCTTAATTCCTCCGATGGCTGTATTACTGTCATCCCCTGTAATATAGCTTAAGGGCAGCACAAGTATGTCTACCCTTCACTGTGCTATACAGCCTCTCTTTCATGTGGTTTAGGTCAAAACTTAGAGTTATGGACATAATTGCTTGGCTGAGCATGTCCTCATTTTCCATGGAAGAGAAACAGAGGCAGCAGAATCTGCTCTGTGCTGGCTGTCAGCGCAGCCCGGCTCCACACACCTATTTCAGAAATATGAACTACTTGTCAATTGTATGTTTGTACTCAAACTTCAACATTTCTGCTCATTTTAATGTATGAAGTAAAATACTCTTTAAACATTTTGTATGAAAGAAAAAATAAACTCTTCCTAAGCTTGGGCTGTGGACACATTTTTGGCTTGTGAATTTGTGTGCTGGACATCCCATAGCGAGTTTCTCTTGGCTTAACATTTCAAACACCATGTGCTCCCTGAAACTGGTAAGCAAAGATAAAGTGAAGAGAGCTCAAAAATTTAAAACATAAGCACGCACAGAAGTGAAATGAGAGGCAGATTTGTTTCTTATAGGCTTAAAGAAAGAAGACCAACGACTGACTTATATTTGTGGTTTCTTAAAAAAAAAGCGTTTTATCTGCTTCTTCCACTTACATATTGTGGAAACAGATTACAAAACAAAGCAAGAGCCATAAAAGCTGTTTGTGACTGGGATTTATTACCCATTATTAACAGTTTTCTCTTCTGTGTCAAGAGGAGGGCCCCTTAGAGAGGATAATAATAAATTCTGACCTTTTGCAGTTTTGGGGGTATGTGGCAGGGTTTGGGGATTTCTTCTTGAATTTTTTGTTCTGTTATGGTACTTCTGAAGATGTAACTTCTTAAAAAGAGATCTTAATTTCCATCTAACACAGCTCTAAAAGGGCACTGTGGTTTATACTACGCCTCAGATCCATAACCAAAGGTTTTTACAGTGCAGTGTGGCAGCCCGTGTGTCTTTCTCCCTGCTCATTGATGGGTCTAGCTCCAGTGTGGCTTGGGTAGGGTTTTTGTGGTTATCTGTGGACCTGTGGCAGAAATTGGCCCGAGATGTCCCCAAGTACCCGCAAGCAAAGCATAGTAGATGTGGTAGCGGCGCAGAGTGCAGAGCTCCCATCTGTCAGTGGGAAGCTTGGCTGGTGGATTTGGCCACCCATGGATGGGAAGCAGCGATTTCCTTCCAAGATACATGCAGCACTTCGTATATATGAAAGTATAACTTAATGCCATACCAAAAATTTCCCTAGTCCTTGTGGGATAAGATAGTGTTTTGGAGTATGGCTTTCTGGGGTTGAAAAGCCTGGTTCTACGCAGGTTCTTCTTTAGGCACTTGTAGATCCAGACCATAATCTTTTACCTATTTATGGCAGTCATACAGCTTAAGATGAAGCAAAGTTTGGCCTACAAGTATTTGATTAGGAGCCACTGGGGCAATCTACTCTTTGTATCTTAAAATCTAAATTTAATCCACTTGTAAAGAAACACAAATGGATCACTTGCAATTTACATTTGAAGAGGACCTGTATTTGCAATGTCAGTGAGCTGTCACTGTAACAAAAAATCAACAGATATCCAAAACAGGTTTTAAAAAAGCAAGAAGGAAGATGTTATGGTTCTTTTGTGATGGATGAAAGAGAGAAGTCAGTTATGGTATGTTATGTGATGTAACAGCTGGTTTAAATGTGGAAGGACACTTTCTGCTGTTTACATCTAGGTGATATAGTGTTCATGTGAAACCCTGGAGTAAAATTTGTCCCCAGAAAGCTAAGATTTGTAAATTACTCATTGAAAGCTTGGATTTGCTTTCACTGCATCAGAGACAGGAAAATCTAAAGCCAGTCCCTGAAGAACTAAAGTGTTAAACCAGCCAAGTCCCTCAAGTATGCAGCATAATCCATGTGCTGGTTTAAAATTTCACTCTTAGTAGCATAGATGTGAAACCTTCCTCTGAAGTCAGTGGAGTTATTCTCAGATATAGTGATGATGGAAGAGAAAGCACAATATAACTCACTGTCTGGGGGAAAAAAAAAAAAACCCTCAAAACTTGCTATGACTGAGGCAGAGAAAGTGTTTTATTATTTTGTCTAAGTAATATCTTGACATTGCACTGTTATTTGAAAATTGCTTCAAAACTTGCTGTTTCTTGAGTCTGTGATAGCACCTGCAGGGCTGACATATGTGCAGTGAATGAGACATCTGGTCTGGAACAAAGCTGTCTTTTAGCCCAGAATAAACGTCACTTGTTCTTCAACGACAAACAGCAGACAGAGGTAGGGATGAAAGCCAGGTGAATGTTTCACAGTGCATATCAAACGTGATTATAATAAGAGGAGCTTACAGGGCATGTGATTTAATCACCTCTCCAGAATCTACTTTTTGTTTTTGCAGAGACCTCGCTGTGGTTAACCGGGTTTGCTTTACTAGCTGAAGATGATGTCGCAGCCCACCTCACGAAGCTATGCAGGGCAGTATTTGCGTAAAACCTCTTTTTTTCTTTGCCCAGTTGCCCACGGTCGGCAGGCGGGACTGAGAGAACACGGTGTGGTCTCAGGAGGGCTCCTGCTCGTGTCCCAGCGGGGTGCTAGCATTCCCTGCTGCGTTCGTCTTGGTGATGAAGCCTGGCGAATCGCTCCCTGTGGAGGCAGCTCTCTTGGGTGACTTTGCCTCTGACCTGTGAGAAGGTGCTGGGTGCCGGGGAGGGACTGTGGGGCCAGGCTGGGAGTATGCCTCTGGCAGGGATAGCTCAAATGTGGTACCCACCCGGTGCCAGCGCATCCCGGTGATGCTCCTCTCCCGCTGGCATCCTGGCCAGGCTCCACTGAGCACGTTGGACCCCGGAGCAGGAGAGGTGCCGCAGCGTCAGGAGAGCTGTAGCCTTGTCTCTGCGAAACGATGATGAGGGGATGAACTGCACGATCCTCTCGGTTCACGGGGTTTGACAGGACTGAGAGTGGAAGGGAATAAAACTAGACAACTCTTGATGTTCTAGTTCTTGGCACCCTTTGCAAGGGCACAATATGAATAAACTGGGATGTGGCAAAGTCAGTATTCAGCCCTGAGCTTGTCAGGTATTTTCACTGCCTCTAAAATCTATAAAAGTGACAGGGTTTGAGCGTAAAAATTTGAAGTAGGTCCAGTAGTTGAAACATTTTTGGATGCTTTGCAAATTAGAAACAGTTGGCAACCTGCTGGCAAAAATGTGGTTGCTGACTTTTGTGAACTGTGTCATTTCTGATAATACAGGCAAGAAGTACTGTTTTATATCCCAGAGGACTGTTCTTGAAAAAGAAAATAAAAGAAACTGCAACATCCCCCCCCCCCCCCCGCTTTTCTTCCAGTGTGGCAACATGATCACTGTATGGCAGAGCTGGGTGTATGACAGGGAAGAGACCACACTTAGTGCTCCACCAGTTACTTGGTATAAACAAATAACCGCTGGAAGAAGGAAAGTGATGACTCATTTGGGATTGAACTTGAGTTCTGTTCAGGGTTTGGGCCTCTGGCTTCATACGGCCTCTTAGAAAGGTAGTGAAAATTTAATTCATTTTTAGACACTGACTTTTGAGAAGGTCATTTCAGGGCCTGCTGTGATAGATGGATTTTCTTGACAGAAATATTTTTGCAGGCTTCAGTGCAGTATGTACCTAATGGGCTTAATATATCTGGGAAGTATCAAACTTACTGCACATGCATTGATTCTGCATAGTAAGTGAGACATCCTGAGCATGTCAAACAAACAGCAGAAATACAGATCATCTAAGAAGTCCGTGCACTAAAAATCACCCCCCCCCCGCCCCCCTCCCAAAGAATCAGACTTTTGAACGTGTGCTGAAGAGCAACCTCGCTCCCCGACAAGCATCTCCGTGGTTTCTGGATGCTGGGCAAGCCAGAAGTCGCGGGCAAAAGCAGGAAATCCTCACATTCTGCCCAGGCGACACTTCTGAGTTGGAGAAGGGAGCACGGCAAAAGAGACCTTCTTGGAAAGAATCACTGGAGGAGACAGGCAGGAGGTCGGACCAAAGGGATGATGTGAGAGGCTGCCTGCAGACCTTAAGGGGAAGAAATTCTGTGGCAGAGGCCTTTTTTTCATGTTATTTCAAGCTGGTCCTGAAAATTGCTTGGACAAATTTACCTGGACACAGTCTGGTAGAAGTCCCCTGTTTTGCTTTCAAAGAGCTCAGTAGATATATTGGCCTGCTGCAGGGACAGCATATGCACAGGAGCAGGAGATAACAGGATTTCTGCTTGAATTTCCACTACAAACCACAGCAGGTTTGCAGCACAGATATTTCACTGATCTGCAAATATACTACAGTTCATTATTAAAGCCGACTTCTCTCTTAAATTCTCTAAGTACTTTTTACAACGTTGCCACTAGCATCACCTAAGACACCCATTAAAGGTAATTGAGACCTGCCTAGAATAAACGTCTTCATGCAAGACAAAAGGGAAAGGGGTGAAAAGAACAGGAAATCCTTAGAACAGAGTAGCATCACTAGTGTGGCTTTCTGTCTCAGAAGGTCAATGATGTTGGCTTCATGTTATTTATGTTCAAATTTTACAGGATTTTAGGAGAGTGTGAAAGGTCCTCCGCAGACAACCATATGCCGTTTTTCATTAGTCTTATTTTGAGCCTTGTGATATGCGATCATCAGGGATGATCTTCTGTTGTCACCTACTGTTGGAGGTGGCACGGCTGTAAGGAAACAAAACTCCTCGGTACGATGCCCACGTAGAACGAATTTAATAGCTGCTCTTACCTTTAGAGTCCTTCTAAATATAGGTAGTTCCCAAAGCAGCCCTGAGGGGCATTTTTCTCAAGGTACCAGTTGCGGAAGACAGCTGTCAATACATATCTCAGACTTGTTGAACACAAATAACCTGCTAAGTTACTAACCAGCAGTTTAACACCAAGTGAAAGATTTCCACCTCCTTTCCCATGTGTCCCAGGTACCAGAAAAGGAGAGCTCCTAAGGCTATATAACGTGAGTCACACAGAAGCCAGTTTGGCCACAGTAAATTAAGCCTCATAATGGGCCTGTTGAGCTGTGATGACAGCTACTGCTGGGTGATGTTAAATGTGTGAAAAGTGCTGCAGGAGAGGGCTGGAGGAAACAAAGGGAAGACATGTTAAAATTTGCAGAGTCAAGTCAGGTGAGGACTGGAGAAAAATGTAGCGCAGAGGAAAAGGTTTGCGGTAAATTCTGGTAAGAGGTAGGTAATTTGTGCAATCATGCTTCTCTGTGTGGATAAAAGATTTGAAACTGAAGGCAGAATCTCTACCAGGTAAACTGGCAAAAGGACGCAGGAGCGAACAGCTGCCAAAAAAGCTGTATTCAGCCCAGATGTGTCCCTGCTGCCTCTTACTAGGGTGGCTCTCCCCTCGTCCAGGCTTCCCGGTGAAAAGGCGCAGAGCTAGAAAGACACTCCTGTGTCCGCCGAAACGGAGTACCCATGCAGAGCAAGAATAAATGCTTTTCAAAAGGGGAAATAGTCTTAAATTGCAAAAGGCCTTTGCAGGATAAAAAAGGGATTTAGGCAGAGATTAAAGTGCCCATGAATGTTTTGAGAACAACGTCTAAATAAATCCAGAAATGAAACTGATTTTCTAAGTGTAAGAATGAAAAAGAAAATGAAACTTTAAACATTTTGGTGGATATTTGTTTTTCCAAAGTGCAGCACCTCACCCCTGTATAAACAGTGGCAATGCCAGTGTAAGAAAGCATGTGACACTCCTACTAGTTTGCAATTAAAATAAAACAGTCTTTAACGTTTTTAGGCAAAGGCACCAATTCCTCTCGAGAGGTTTCTTTGAAAGAACATACAAATAATAAGGCGTGCATTTTTATTATGGAAATTCAGATCTCATGTTTTATATTTTTCTAAAAAGAACAAACTACTCTGAATTATTTTTGTTTGTTTCATGGTTTGTGAGTTTTCGTGTACTCATTTTCAAGCCTTCCTCCACAGCAGTGACGTCCAACAAAGCTAATATTTATTATTTTAATGAGCTGAGATTTCCACATAATCACTTAACTTGAGGATTAGGTTTTTAAGCACGGCATTAAATGTTGTGATACAGCTCATGTTATCAGATAATGCTATTTCCTTCACAAAACTTACCAGGGAGCTATTGCATGCTCCAGCAAGTCAGGTGAAATGGCCTTACACAAGAGGGTCTTAACTAGCAAAGAGAAAAATTAGCTAGAAAATGACCTGGTTTCCCATGTTTTCACAGCAGCAACATATCAATATCTCAACAGGAAAGGCAAACCCACTGACCAGATGCTCATACCTCATTTAGATTACAGCCTTGTGACTTAGAGAAAGAGGTATGGTAACAGCTTTTTCCAAAGAGGGAAATCTACCAGTTTAATTGGCCTGCTTGTTTGATTTGAGCAAAGACTATTCCCTTGCATGCCAGTGCAGCAGCTCAGTGATTTAGATAAAGAGCTGTTGCTTGTTCACTTCCTATCGCCCCAGCCCTGCTATGAGAGAAAACAGAAGCAAACTCCTGTCTGGAAGCTCCTAAGGAACCAGGGATTAATTTCATGAGGAGCCTGGCATGCGACTTAATGTCTGCCAGATCCTGATGACTGCTTGATGAATCCTGCATTTACTTATAGAGGGCTTAATTGAGTTGACACAGGAATATTCCATTTGCATTGCAAACAAACAAGTTAAAGAAGGCTTAGTTAGACATTCTTACTGGAGTCAGATTAAACCCTGATTCTAGGAAAATGCAGATGTTTTCCTTCTGGTTTGGGTGATGGATAGGCAGCCTCTTTTACTGAACAGCATGCCTTTTCTTATGCTTAGCAACAAAAAGTTACGCTGTTCTTGCAGCAGAATTCAATATTATAGGAAAGGAGAGAACAATTTTAACTCTGCACTCCAGTAATGTTAACATCCATGTTTGTCTGCATCCAAAGTGCTTTCCTCAGAGCTACTGGAGATACCTTAGTCAAATAGTCTTACAGGAACGCTTTAAAAACTGTGGATCCTTAAAATTAAGGAAAGAACAGCCCTTTAATAAATACTCATTTTTACGACAATGATCAAATAGTAATCAGTAATAAGCCACAGAATTTAAGCTTGTTGTCTCTCCTTTTACATCTTCTGAGAGGTTATTCGTGGGCATTACTACTATGGATTAGGTCATGAAAACAGAAACATCTCACCTGAGACAGCTGCCAGTTTTCAACTTTACAGATTTAACTATGTAGCTTAGTACTGAGACATTTTTCCAATGCACTTAACTACTAAATATTACCAGCGCGAACCCTGGCACCCTGCTTATTCTACGGATGTGAATCGACTGAGAGAGGCCTGAAGGACCTATCTCATGTTGTTTGCCCCAAATAACACCCTCCAGAAGGGTATTAACCCTCAACAGATGATTCAGTCTTTGTCATACATGGGTACAGTTTCTCTACCCTCCATCACGGTCCTGAGGGCTACCCCTGCCCTATGTCTACATGGAGGAGCTCTGCAGAGCCCCAGCCCCAGCGTGCAGAGGTCACCATGTCCATACGTCTTTGCAGGACCAAACCTTTCAGTGTAAGTCTACCCTTATCGTCCTCCCTGCCTTTCAATCCTGTTTCGTTTGTGGCTGATTTGTTCCTGTAAGCTCACTAGGAGGCATATTCCTCTGCACCCGTCAGGCTTCTGTTTTTCAAGGTTATTTTTACGCACAGAAAATGATGTTTCTGCTGTTTTTCCCAGGGGACTTTCACCAAAAAAAAAAGCATCATTACACTACATTGAGACTACTGTCCAGATTTACAATCATGGAAACGTGTTTTGACACTGTCATTTCTGAGTGAGGCTGCGTTATCAATCTGTAGAAAGGGGAAGACTGTTTGCTATCTTACCTGGCTGTCAGATCACTGCTTCACATATCAATGTTATGACTGCAGTTCAGTTCTTATTTGTGAAGCCCTGGTAAAATGTTAAGCACTCTAGAAGTGCTGAAGATTAATATTATTTTGCCCTGCAGAGCAGATGGCTACTTCAATAGGATGGGGCAGTCCAAACAGGTCTTGACAGTACCTGGATAAGCAAACAACTACCATCTAGCAACCCCTCATTGCATTTGTTTCTACAAGCAAAGGACTGAGTGGTGTCTGGCTGAAGGTCATCCTTCTGTCTGGGTATGTTTCTCTAAAATACCTTGGATCGCGATATAACCTGCAGGAAGAAAGCTAAAGAAGCTGTCTTTATTCACAATTCTTTACAGCCCTGATACCTCTCCATGTTTATAGTAAGTGCAGAAAAGCTATACTTGCTGTGATTTCGTTCGATCTTGGACTGGTACCTGCTGGTACGGGGAACTGGAGGCACTGAATGAATGATGGTACAGCAGCAGTCAGCGACAGCGAGGTTAGAGAGCATGGGGTTGATGGGCAAAGGTACGTCCATACTCCCCATTGCTCTTTCTTCAATCCCATCTCTAATCCTTGTAGTGTCTGATTTGAGAAGTAACAGCTGTGAAAGATGAATAGCAGTTCCAGGATTGCTTTCTTGCCTGCCAGAAAGCCTTGTGCAAGTGCACTGCAATCAGCATTTCAAGAAATGCATATATTTTTTTCATTGAGGAGTCCTGGAGGTGCTTACACCTGGAATGCCCCACCTCATCTCACTGCTGAAATGGGGTTGTGCACCGTGGCTTCCCATACCGCATCTCTCCCAGTAAGCCACAGGCACTTAGCCTGATTAGTGGTCTTTGAAATACAATCTAATGAGTAATACAGTTAGAAAGGAAGATAATTTGGAAAATAACAGAGAGAAAGACAACAGTACTTTTAAAACACTTTACTGCTGCAGTTGCTTCTGCTTGCCCATATTAATCAAGTTTAATAGCTAAAGACAAAAACGATCCAGATTTTCTCAACATTTTCAGAGTAAACCACAATGCATGGAGGATTTTTTTCTGTTTGATTGCTTACTCGAAAAAAATTACAAAAAATGGCTTACCACACCCTCACACCCACAACAGCCTTTTTTTTGCACTCACTACAAGACATGTGTAGGCAGTGCAACTCATGGTGCCGGAGTTCAGTGGAGGGGTGAGAAGTTTGCCCAGACTGCCAGGCCCCAGCTCCATGTGCAGTCACCGGAGACAAGTAATTAAGGCATCTACAATAAGATTGGATTCATTTGCCCTAACTAAAGCATCTAGAATTCAGCCCATGTTTAAGGATTTTTCAAGGCTGTGGTATATACACTGCTAACCTATGGTGGATTTGCCTTCCCAGCAATCATCTTCCCTACTTTGCCTAAGCCCAAAGCCAATTCTGAGTCATGGTGTGGGTATTTCTTTGAGAAGGATAGTTTAAATTTCCCCCAGCAGCTTGACATTTTTAATTGCATAGCATGGTACAGAATTACTAGACTGAGCATAATATGCCAAGTCAATAAGCCCGGTATTACATTTTTAACCTGAGGCTTCAGAAATCCATGTCTTTTTGTAGGTGTGTTTCCTGTACGTGCTTTGAAGCCCAGGACATGTATAGCTTAAGGGAACAGTACAACCTTCTTCATTTTATACAGGCAGCCTTGTGAATGAGTAGAACTTACACCTTCGGTCCACACCTACAGTAATTTTCCTCTGGTTGGGAAATGTTCCTTTTTTCAAGTACATGTGAGCATTAAATATCTCGGAGGAACAGAAATAATGACTCTACTTTGTGGCTCGACTCCAAAGGAGAGACTTCTGACAACAGAGACTCTGCCCTGCATTTACACCTGCACAAGAGGCACCCACATCTACTCTTTCTGTTTTAGGAGTCACCGACAATTTGTGACACAAAGTGAGTATGAAGCCAAGTAAATGTATTCTCTGCCCAAGAAAAAGAACGATCTGCATTTTATTCCCTTGATTATCGAATGAAAAAGCCGTTACAGTTTTACCAACATGTTTTCAGCCTGGCAGCTGACGTGCCCCTCCCTGAGGCTCAGGCATGCGGGATGGAGAGGCTGCTATCTCCAGCGTCATTACCAAGACAGAAGTTACCATCCTCCTAAAGCTCTTGGCTCAGCACAGACTCCTTGACCTCCATCACTCAAAGCAAGCTGGCTTAGCAAGGTCCAGGCTGTATTTAAACCCTTCAGACCAACCCTAGCTCATTTCAGCTGGGATGAGCAGGAGGTGAGAGGGCAGTAACCCGCACAGGCAGTCCCAGGTGGGGATGTGCTTCAGTAATGACATGTACGGATGTGTGCGCGTGGAGTGTCCCAAGCCGGAGCGCAGCTTGGCAGGCGGACTTTGCCTGGGAGGAGGATAGGGCGCATCATTTGTTCAGCACTTTGGGGAAGTGCCCAAGCTGAACTTTGCCCAAGTCGCAGAAGGCAAAGGCGGGGACTGGGAGAATGAAGAATCGCCCACTGTAGGAGAAGATCAGGTTCAAGACCATCTAAGGAACCTGAAGGTGCACAAGTCCATGGGACCTGGTGAGATGCATCCGCGGGTCCTGAGGGAACTGGTGGATGAAGTGGCTAAGCCACTATCCATCATATTTGAGAAGTCGTGGCAGTCCGGGGAAGCTCCCACTGACTGGAAAAGGGGAAACATAATCCCCATTTATAAAAAGGGAAAAAAGGAAGACCCGGGGAACTACAGGCCAGTCAGTCTCACCTCTGTGCCTGGCAAGATCATGGAGCAGATCCTCCTGGAAACTATGCTACGGCATGTGGAAAATAAGGACATGACTGGTGACAGCCAACATGGCTTCACTAAGGGCAAATTGTGCCTGACAACTTTGGTGGTCTTCTATGACAGGGTTACAGCATTGGTGGATAAGGGAAGAGCAACTGACACCATCTACCTGGACTTGTGCAAAGCATTTGACACTGTCCCACACGACACCCTTGTCTCTGAATTGGAGAGACATGGATTTGATGGATGGACCACTCGGTGGATAAGGAATTGGCTGCATGGTCACACTGAAAGAGTTGTGATCAATGGCTCCATGTCTGGGTGGAGACCACTGATGAGTGGCATTCCTCAGGGGTCGGTACTGGGGCCAGCACTGCTTAACATCTTTGTTAGCAACACGGACAGTGGGATTGAGTGCACCCTCTCCATGTTTGCAGACAACACCAAGCTGTGTGGTGCGGTCGACACGCTGTAGGGAAGGGATGCCATCCAGAGGGACCTTGACAGGCTGGAGAGGTGGGCCTGTGCAAACCTCATGAAGTTCAACAAGGCCAAGTGCAAGGTCCTGCACGTGGGTCGGGGCAATCCCAAGCACAAGTACAGGCTGGGCGATGAGTGGATTGAGAGCAGCCCTGGGGAGAAGGACTTGGGGGTGTTGGTTGATGAGAATCTCACCATGACCTGGCAGTGTGCATTTGCAGCCCAGAAAACCAACTGTATCCTGGGCTGCATCAAAAGAAGCGTGACCAGCAGGTCGAGGGAGGTGATTCTCCCCCTCTACTCCACTCTCGTGAGACCCCACCTGCAGTACTGCGTTCAGCTCTGGGGCCCCCAGCATAAGAAGGACATGGACCTGTTGGAGCGAGTCCAGAGGAGGGCCACAGAGATGATCAGAGGGCTGGAGCACCTCTCCTTTGAAGACAGGCTGAGAGAGTTGGGGTTGTTCAGCCTGGAGAAGAGAAGGCTCTGGGGAGACCTTATAGCAGCCTTCCAGTACCGAAAGGGAGCCTACAGGAAAGATAAGGAGGGACTTTTTACAAGGGCATGTAGTGACAGGACAAGGGGTAACAGTTTTAACCTGAAAGAGGGTAGATTTAGATTAGATGTAAGGAAGAAGTTATTCCCTGTGCGGGTGGTGAGGCACTGAACAGGTTGCCCAGAGAGGCTGTGGATGCCCCATCCCTGGCAGTGTCCAAGGCCAGGTTGGATGGGGCTTGGAGCAACCTGGGCTAGTGGAAGGTGTCCCTGCCCATGGCACGGGGGTTGGAACTAGATGATCTTTAAGGTGCTTTCCAACTCAAACTATTCTATGATTCATTCTATGGTTCTATGAATTAGCAAGTAAAAGCATCTGGGAGATCTCAGTCTAGCAAAGCATTCAAGTACCTGTTAAATTTTAATCAAATCAATAGCTTGTTGACTTTAGTGGGACTAATGATGTGCCTCACATTAAGGCTGTGTTTAAGTGCTTGGCTGGATTTAGGTTTGAAATATTAATTGCTGCCCAGTTTTGCGTCTTTAAACACAGGTAAGCGTGGAGAAAACGGAAGGTGATACCACCCCTAACATGAATGCTACTAAACTTGTTTTGGAAGAAACAGGTAATTGCTGTTCAGGGTGGAAAACTAACCATCTGTTTTGAGTAAGAACATGTTTTACGGTTTCCTCTCCTTGCTCACTTTAGGACGCTGTGCCATTACTGTATTTTATTTGCCTTGCCCACCTCCAAGTCTCTTCCACTTGTTTTTCTTCCTTGTTTTGCTGTTCTGGGAACTGGAGTTAAAAGCAAAGCAGAGCCCCTTTGAATCTGCAGCAGACTGGATTAACTGGGACAAGCAGCCCTCCTTCCCCTCCCCTGCCCCTCTGTTTGCAGCTGAGTGATAACATCAACCGGCCCTTGTTCCTTGCTCTGTCCCATGTGTTTTCTCTTCGTTTTTTTTTTTACCTGTCACTAGTTTTAATTCCACATGCACCAGTGAGCAGCAGCCACTGATGCTTGATGTAACCACTATACAAGAAAAGCTTTTATACAGGCTGCAACCTGAGCTCCTGCAAACACATTTCAAACCTCCAGCTGGTCAAGGTGCACCTCTGCTCACATTTCCTTTTATCAGAGGGCTGCAGGGGACTGTGCTAAGCAGACTATTTACTCTCCTCTGTATGCAGCCTTGCTGGCCTGTATTATCAGGGGCAACATTTTATATTGGAGGTTGACACCTAGTAACTAAACATGAGATAAGTGGTGGTCGGTAAAAAATACTTGTTCTTTGCAGCATATAGTAAGATCATTAGGGGATCGCACACCGTTCATTTACCCAAAAAAGCAGGCAGGAGCCAAGCAGCGGAAGATTGTCTGCACTGATACTATCTCCCTGCTCATTTTCAACCCTCTTTGGCAGCATAGCTGGGAATGCAACATGGGTAAAAAAGAAGAGTGCTGGGCTCCAGCTCCTCAAAAGGACATCACAGGGTATGGTGGTAAGGCTTAATAGTTGATATGGCTTGCTTACTGCCTGGTGTTATTTAAAAGGCCTTTGAAAAGGAGTCTGATCCTCAGCGGAGGCTGGCACTGAACATTACTTCTCCATCCAGACAGAGCAGGAAGGTAAGAAAGACCAAACACCATGAAAAGGCTAAAAGGAGTGGAGGAAAACCACATGTAAATATGGAGGAGGAACATGAAAAGGCTGTCAGGGCTGTTTCCTTCAGGGTTTCTTCACTGCTGTTATTGGCTGGCAAGAAGTCACTTTTGCAGTGAGGTGCTGGGACTTGGGCTGTGCCTCACGGGCAGGCTGGGAAGGTGCTGCTCCTCCTTCCCCAGCCACTGCAGAGGAGGGCAGTGAAGCTCCGTCTTCGCTGTGAGGCACGGGTCCAAGCCTCTGCCTCTTTTGTTGACACCCTGTGTATTTAGCAAAGAAATAAAAATATCCTTGCAATGTGTGGACATGATAGGCACTTGCTTGCTCTGGGTCTCCCCAGGGAGTTCTCATCTCGTATGCATCCTTCTGCATTGCACCACTTCGGGGAAAATTATAGAGCTCCCTCTTGCATCGTAACCATGTTATGTAAAGCAGCTGAATATGCCACCCTCTGAGAAGATGTGCCAGCTCCAAGAACCTCATTCAGATATTTCAGATATGATAATGACCCATTTAAAGTACTAATTAAAATTGGATGAGTTTCATATCTCCCCCAGCTTTAGAAAAGAAAAATCACAGGCCAAATATAAATTTCATAAATGCTTGATAAAACCTCTGCAGGAAGGAATTTGGCAGAGGGCATCGAGACCAGGCAGTTTTGAGCAAATGAAAGAACCTAAAGCAAGACTTTGAAGTCTGACCTTCAGAACGTATAATAATACACTGAATGACAAAGGTAATAAATACCACACAGTGGGACAAAATGTATCTAATTAAGCAGTTTTAGCCATGCTTTGACATTCTTTTCAAATACGCTTCTTAGCAGAAAGATTTTCAAACTTATCATTGCAGCTTTTCAGTGATGTTAGTTCTGGAAATACTGCTTGCTTTTTCTCCGTGCAAAGCAGCGTTTGTAGACTACTATTTTGTAGTCACATCCACTTCAGCAGTGTCATTTCCATTACAGCAGGGGAAAGGCCTGAGAGCTGTGACTAGTGATAGTCATCACTTCACTGAGAACTATGAGCCAAGCATGTTCTTCTGAGCTTTATGTTAAAATCAATGGGTAAGCTAATTGGATATACACTGCCACATGAACTTGAACCCCAATTACTTCTTCTCTGGGTCGACAGACTAAAAAGTGTGCTTTCTTACTCTTGCTGTCTTCCCAGAATCACAGATGAGTTGGAAGGGATCTCTGGAGGTCTCCAGTCTGATCCCCCCCACTTCTTTACACCTCATTGATTACTTATACACAGTGATAAGATCTGAACTTTCCCTTCTCCAGGCTGAACAGTCCCATCTCTCTCCTCCTCTCCTTGTAGGACACATGCATCAGTACTTTCATCATTTCCATGTCCCTTTGCCGGACTCTCTCCAGTATGTCCATGTCTCTCTTGTACTGGAGAGCCCAGAACTGGACACAGTACTCAGATGTGGTGCCACCAGTGCTGAGTAGAGGGCAGGGTCACCTCCTTTGACCTGCTGCCAGGACTGCTTTTAATGCAGCTCAGGAGGTTCTTGACCTTCTTGGCTACAATTGAGCATTGCCGGCTCATGGTCAGCTTGCTGCCCCCCAGGATCCCCGTTGTCCGTCTCTGGAGTTCTGCTTTTCAGTTGGTTAGCTCCCAGAGTCTGCTGGTGCATGGGGCTTTTCCTCCCCTGGTGCAGGACTTTGCACTTCCCCTCACTGAACTTCATGAGATTCCTGTCAGCCCATTTCTCCTGCCTGTTCAGGTCAGGTCCCCCTGAATGGTGGCGCAACCCCCTGCTGTGTCAACCACTCCTCCCAACTTTGTTCATCTGCAGCCTTGCTGAGCCTTCCCTCTGTCCCAGTATCTAGGTCATCAATGAAGTTACGGGAGGCAGTGTGAAAAGTCCTGCTAAAGTCAAGATAAACCTCCACTGCTCCGCCCTCACCTACTGAGCCAGTCGTTTCATTGTAGAAGGATATCAGGTCAAGCATAATTTCCCCTTTGTAAATCCTTGCTGACTACTCCCAGCCACTTTTTTTGCCCTTTCTGTGTTTGGAAATGTTTTCCAGGATTATTTGCTCCATCACTTTCCCTGTGATTGAGGTGAGGCTGCCTGGGCTGTAGTTCCCTGTATCGTCCATCTCACCTTTCTTGAAGATAGTGACATTCTGCAGGTCCTCATGAACCCTTCCCAATTGCCATGACTTTTGAAAGATAACGGAAAGTAGCCTTGCAGTGACATTGCTCAGCTCCCTCAGCACTCGTGGGTGCATCCCATCAGGGCCCATGGACTTGTGTCTGTCCAGCGTGTTCACACGTTCCCTAAATGATCCTCCTCCAGCAAGGCGGTCTTTTTTGTTCCAGTCTTTCCCACCGGTCTCAGGGCCCTGGGATTGCTGAAGGCCAATACCAGTAAAGACCAAAGTGAAGAAGGCGTTCAATACCTCAGCCCATTGACTGCCTTGTCCTTTGTCACCAGGTCCCCTGCCCCCATTCAGCAGCGGGACCACATTTTGCTGCTGATATACCTGTTGAAGACCTTGTTGCCCTGCATGTCCCCCACCAGATTTAACTCTAGGTGGGCTTTGCCTTTCCTAACCCCACCCCTGCATGTTCAGGCAGTGTCCCTGTATTTCTCCTGGATTACCTGTCCCTCCTTCCACCCCCTGTTTGTTTTCTTCTTATGCTTGAGTTTAGTGAGGAGCGGCAGTCCTCCTGCCACCTTTGCTTTTATACCTGCTCATCAAGATGGATCATTCTTGCTCTCAGAGAAGACGATCTTTAAAAATAAACACCTCTCCTGGACCTCTCTTCCCTCCAGGACTGTATCCCACACAATTCTTCTAAGCAGCTCTCTGAACAGGCCAAACTCTGCTGTCCTGAAGACCAGGGCTGTGATCCTGCTTTTTGCCTTGCTCCCTCCTCTCAGGACCCTGAGCCCCACCATCTCGTGGTTGCTGCAGCCAAGGCTGCACCCCGACCTGCACATTCCTGAGCAGTTCTTCCTCTTCTGTAAGCATGAGGGCCATCAGAGCACCTCCCCTCATTGATTTTTGCTTCTGAACCGCGTAGTCCTTGGTGGGTGAAGGCACCTAGGTCTCTGCAGGTAAAGGCCAGGGACGGAAGATGAGGCAAGCCTTACAGGCGCTGGTCACAGACAGGGAGGCAAGGTGGATTCCTCCACATTCCTCATTCTCTGCCTGAGCTCTTGGTTCAAGGATCCAGCACAGCTGTGCAAAATGACCTTACATAATTTGTGCTGCCGATGCGTGGCGTGAAACCTTTTCCCAAAAGGCGCTCACAGCAAGGCTCTTCTGGCACCGGCCCCGTGCCCCAGGTGCTTGCTTCACAAACTGCCCTGTGTAACACGAACTTGCAAGGCTGGGAAAGGGTGAGACAAAGCACAGATGGCTTGAGGAGCTTTAGGTAAGGGAGCAGACAAACCTGCTATCCCAAGAGCTTTACAGCGCTTATGGCAGCAACCAATACTAATACATGGAGAGCGCATTTGAAATTCTGGAGGCTTTCACTTGTGGGATCAGCTCAGTCATTTTATATAGATCTGTGTGTGCTCTGGATGAGCACCTGCTGGAGGAAAAGTGAAGGGCTGCTGGACTGCAAGATGCAAAAGGCCACTTTCCACAAATAAAGTCACGCTGGATGCTGGGACTGGCTGAGGAAGAGGATGCAGACTTGCATCAGGTTCACTGCCCAGTCCGGAGTACATGCATCATGCTCTGCAATTAAGAAAAACTCTCTGAGGACACCAGAGAGGCTTTCCAAACTGAGGGCTGTATGAGGGTGGACATTGAATGCTCCATTACAAGTTATGGCCAACACTATCTGTCTATATATCACAAAAGTCACCATGCTTTCCTCGTACTTCAAGATAAAAGGTGCCATGTTAAAACCTGTTGACACAAGTACTTCTGCCTGGTCTTGAGACTCACTCCTCCTTTCTTTTCCCACTTCTTCCAAGCCACTTTTCCCAACTGTTAAACAGTTCTCTTCTTTTCTATCTTCTCTTCATACTTGTTTTCCTCATCTCATGGCATAACAGCACACAGCAGAGTGGACATAATTTTAGTCTTTGCCTAATATTACTTCTCATTAAAAATACCTCTGGAAATTAATTTCTGCTTGCATACAGTTTGCCTAACCTCGGTTCCTGAACTGTACGTAAGCACCTGATGCCTGGTGAAGCAATCCTGCTGAAATGAGGACTTCACAGGGGCACTAGTTCTCACTAGTTTTTCACACTTCTCGTAGAGGCTCTCAAGCACAGCTCCGCATGCCCTGCTGAATCACTGACCCTCCGGGGGATGTCCTCGGTGCCCTGGCTGAAGTCATCTTTGACTCCATGTGCCATCACAACAAGGTGACATGCTTTCTGCAGACTGACGTGTCACTGGGGCGGTAGTGGAAGATGGTCTTTCCTGTCCTCAGGCTTTGAATTGTGTGGCGGAAAAAGCTTTTATTCCTTGCTGAGCTGGGTGATGTGTGCTTCTTGCAGACTCACAGAGATATTTTGGGGGCAGGTGTGGTTTTCCTGCATGAGGACCCAAGTGCAATGTGCACCTAACCTGGTGGCCCAGCAGTACAGGGTGCCTGTGTGGGGCATTCCAGTGCCCTCCGTGGGAGCTAAGCTGAGAGTATAACCATGGTAATATATATATATAATATAACGTGTATGACCATGGTAATAATTTTTATATGTATCTATCCATCTTTTTCTAAGATATAAAAGATGATTAACAGTGCAATTTGTGAATAGTTTTGCACTCCACGTGTTGTTCAAGGCTCTGTCGTTGCTCCCAGACTTTGCAAAACCCCCAGAAATCTCCTTGGAATGCCTTGTATTTTATTGCTTAATTATTTTACATTCCTCCTATTAATTAGCCATGGCTAGTATGTGCATGTTTGTGCACTGCACTGACTGCACCGTAACATGCACATACCTGAATATTATATAGCATGATTAATGGTGAGTTCTTCCTAAACACCAACTTTGCTGGTAGAGAGACTGAGTGCAGTTATCTGGGTGACCTAAATTGCTTCATGAGCTGGGGCTGCGAAGAGAGAGTGAATAAGTGGTGGCATTATGAAATCATGTTTTCTCTTGTGCAGCTAAAAGTGGCTCTAGCCAAGTAACACAGGCTCTAAGTTTGCTTTGGGGTGTGGCGAACTTGTACATCTGCAGTTTCTCACAGGAAAGGAATATAAAGATCCCTTCTCTGAAGGGCTACTTCACTGAATTTTAAGAGGATTGGGCAAGAACTCCATCTTCTTGCTGAAGGAAACGTTTGCTAGTTGTGTTTGCCCTCTGCCAACTGACATTTTCTCAACTGTTTCACGCTAAAGGGTTTACAACAGCCGTTACAAAGCACTGCAGGTACACGCAGCCAGAGCTCGCCTGCTGTGCCGCGAGCGATGCCCCTGGCCTGCAGCAGCAGCACCAGCGGAGCAGCTGCATCAAAAGACCAGCCTGGAAGGTGCTGGATGTTCTAAATTTTCACTGATAACATGAAGGATCAGCATGTTTCAGGTTTTCAGGAGAATATTCTGCATCCAAAGGATACCAAAAATAGTGACTGTTCCAGTAATCAGGATAAATCACCTCCTAGTTAGAAAAGAAAGGAAAACAAGATTGCTTCTAACATAGTAAGCGAGCACTGTATGGCTTTGAACCCAGGTTTTGTACAGTTCTTGCTTTTCTTCTTTACAGTGAACATACTTACGAGGCCTTTAATTGGCTAAGCAAAGTACCAACAAGTAAAGGGACTGTTCAAAGCATCATTTTGAGATACTGTGCAGGGGATTCTTGAATATCCCAGAGAAAATCAAACCAAACTCCTCAAAGACATTTAGATGCATTTCCTGTTGTGCCATGGAAATCATATTTTTTACTGCGATAAGGGCATGTCAAATCCTACATTCCTTCGGAAGAGCAAAAAAAAATTTGAAGACATCTTCCAGGGATCAGGGAAGTCGTCAAAATTAACTGTGGAGTTAAAAGGCCATATTCCCATTTCACATTTTCTGCTCTAAGCAAAGACTAAGGATCGGCTAAGTTCTTTATACTGGGAATCATGGAGCAAATGGAGGGACAAACTGACCAGGTGCATTTATTAGTAACTATGAAAGAAAAAAAAAAAATCTGTTTTTGAGACAGTACCCATTTGCATTGCTGCGTGTTCTTAGGGTCATGGTAGCTCAATTGCAGCAAAACTAGTTGTCCTCAGAAGAGCACTATTAGGTAGGTCTATGGCTTATGTGACTCTAGAGAAGAGCATTCAACATTATGTTTCCAGCATCTTGACTGATGAGTGTGTAAAGTTCATTTTGATTCATGGGACACTGAGGCAATCCCTACAATGCCAAATCCAATATTCTGCCATCTAGTCCTAGTTGTCATCGTCCCCTAAAGAGAACAGGTTTTACATTTGTCTCTATTTCTCTTGAAAAAATGAAATCGCAGTCCTAATTCTCCTTTCACTGAAGTGATAGTGAGGTTAGAAGCCTTAGTGGCCATAGATCGTACTTCTACTTTTCAGAGGAAAGCTCTCAAAATTGTCATCTTAAACCTTTCAAAAGCATTGAAACCAAATGTTTCAGTGGTTCTGGCATTTTGATCTTGTACGAGATTAAAATAAAACCTATTCATATTCAGGATTGTCTGAATTTCCATGGTAAAAATTTTCTTTTCCCAAGATAAAAATTTTACTTTTTGTTAGTTCTGAGAGAAAAGCTTTGATTGTCTTTCCAGTGTGATGTATTCCATACCAATAATCCCATGATTAGTTAGTATTTAAGGGGTATATGAATACTGTGAAGAGTTTATCAATTTGCCCTTTCTCTTTGGCTTATTGCCTAATTAGGAACATGACTTTGATTATCTTCCACTTCAGCAGGCTTTGATGCCTCTGTTATATAAAAACATGTGGAAGTGGCTATACATATCACAATGATTATTAAATCATTAATGTCTGCAAACTCCAGAAATGTTTGTGTTGTGATATTCATTTTAATTGCTAACCAGACAGTGTTAATTAGGGGAAATCCATGATATTGTAATTGGTCTGTCAGCTCTTCTTTCACAGTGGTGAAACTCTCTTAGGAAAGTCACTGAGGAAATCTGAAGAGAAATTGCTCCTAATGGGTGAAGCATACAACTGAATGGAAAGAGATATGATAAAGTCATGATAAAATCATCATTTAATGATTTAGAACATTAGTCATGTTTTAAAATTATTTATCTGTCTGCCTTCCTTTCTACCTATTCATCTATTCTTTCATATTGCTCTCCAAAAAGTGAATGGTATTTCTAATTCTGGAGAAAGAAAGAGCCCATATGTAGCTCTGTTTTATGTTTCAGGTTGTTGCTAGTATTCACAGATTTTATTAACTTTTTATTGTTTGATAGATCAGAAATTGGATGAAGAATGCATGTTTACAAACAGGTCTGCCAACCTCCCCCCAAAATAAAAGGCAATAAAAGAAGAGAGGAGAAATGTTGATGTATTTAATAATTCTGTTGTGTGCTTGTATCTCTTAGGAGAATTAATCTTTATCAAAAAGAAACTGGAAAGATTTGTCATTGTGAACTGTGCTCTTATTGATTTTTTTTAAAGCTAGGTTGAAAACCATACAACCATTTGGTGATATAATGTACTTTCCCTCCAGCACTGCTAATATCGAAGCATTGAAAGAACAGTGAAAGCCTACTCTGAAATCTAAATATTGAGTGCATGTTGAGCCTATATTTTAAAATATTATATTTATAATCAGGAATCCAACCCAAAATTCTCAAAATTTTGAATTACCAACTACAGGAGACACATTGTCAAGAAGAGGTGGGTTCCTATCCAGCATTTCTGCAGAACTGGACTGTCAGACATGTCTGATGTTAGCCTTTCTCAATCATATCTATCAACAATCCCTGCTTGCTTTTGAAAAGCTCAGTTCTACACTTGTATTCAAGCAACAAAATGTGACCTCTCCTTTTTTTTTTTTTTCAGAATTAGAGAACTTTCACAACTATTAATGCCTTTAATGAGGACTGTGGTTGAGTAATTAAGTTGCCCAACTATAGATTAAGATATCTAGCAGTATTTTGAAAATGTTGACTTTGTTTTAACTTGTGCTTGTTGGTTTTACTGTAGCTGTCTGTCATTTCTTTACATCTCTTAGAACATAAACTGCTTTTGTGGCAAATATATTATTGTTTTGTGTTTGTGCCGTGTCAAGCATTGTGGGCGCTTAGGGACACGGGGTTTGAGGGCACTCCTGTGCGGGTGCAGAGAGCACCATCCTACAGCTTTGGGTGGGATCCGAGCTGCGTGGATGCATTTCCCACAGCACAAAGCCTGGTGCAAAGTAGGCGGCTTCCCAATTGATTCACACAAATACTGAAAGTTGTCCCAGTTAGGTGTTTTGCCCTTCACAGCTTTTAATCTTTGTCAATTTAGTCAATTTTTCTTCCTCAGAATGTGTGTGGATTTTCTAAAGCAAATAAAATAAAAACACTGATCCATTTAGTCTAGTAGCTTATCTGCCAAAGTAACCAGTTCAAGAGACTTCAGAGAAAGAATTAAATTTACACCAAAGAGAAGAGAGCCCTTAGGTCTGAAGAGCTGAGGAAAGGAGCTGAAAAGCTATTAGCAAGCCACTAGTTAATTTTTAGTAGACAACAATAAGAGCTAGTAGAGTCTTTTTTAAATAACCTATTATTATTACAAGCCTTTATTTTAATAACAAAATAGACCATTATTCCCTCTCTACCAATCCTCCCATGACATAACATCACATATCTCCGATCAAAATGTTTTTTCTACTCCTTTGATCAGCAATTCCCTTTTAAACTATCTCCTCGCAGCTCCTTCTTTGATCACCTTTGACAGACTGCTAGAGTATGGAGGACTAGTGTATTTAGAAGAGCAAGGAAAATCTCAGGATACAAAACATATTTATATGAAACGCAACGTAGACATGTCTCCAAAGCAGAAAGTCAGAATAAAAGATGTATGTGCTAGTGCAAGGAAATGACAGAAGCAAGAAAAATTGGCTGGTGTCTCCCTGGTGCTGCAATTCATACTTTGCCTTGGGCTTTCAGCAAACAGCATCTGCGTGAACGTTGATGGCTAGAAATCAATAATATAGATTTCATCTGCAAACAGATGCAATCTCTGCCCCTTTATGGGAGGAGCAGCTAATACCTCAGGCAAATACAGGGCATGACTTTCAGGTAGGCTGAGCGTATGCCGCGGGGGGGGGGTGCGTAACCTTGCAAGCAGCCTTATTTTCATAAGAAGCACGACAACAACTCAAAGGGCCAGATATGAGGGGGGAAGACTGCGGGGCATGGACAAATTTAGGAGCAAATAGAAAGTGAAATCATTAGTTCAGAAACAGTTTGTGAAAAGCATGTAAGCAAGACTTTAAGAAGAGTATAATTTCTTAGGAAGGACAGCTGAGTAAATGACACCCTTGAGCTACCAATAGGTCATAGGCTTTGTTTTAAAGTGTTTTATGGATTTCTCTTTCCTAGCCACATTTATTTCAGCCTCATGTTGCCTGCGATTCTGTCCTTCCTTCCTTTTTTTTGTTGTTTATTTTTTCCCTGTTTTTTCCTTTATAGCTCTCTTTCAGAGATAACAAATTTTCCCTTTAGCATCAGCATGTGATTTCTCCATTTTGATGGAATTTTCATTTCTTTATGCTTCAGTTTTCCACCTGGAAATAAAGATAGCATTGCTTAATAACCTGTAAGGATGTTGCAAAAGTTCCTGGATGATTTAAGAGTGTTTCACGACAGACTTTTACCTTTCATAAAAGTAGGGATAAAGCGGTATCTAGAGAGGGGACTTATACCTTTAGAAAAAAAGATAGCTAAAAGTGAAATTGCCTTTACTTCCCTCTCTGCTGCAAACTGTTTTTGTTAAATACAAAATGTTTTATCACAGCACATGTAAATCACAAGTTTTTGATGGTAGCACAACTGTGAAAACTGCAGACTCAAACTATTGTTCCAAAGTATCTTTCGCTTAGTTACACATTAACAGCTGCAGTAGTTGTACATTCACATATTAAGATATCATCCAATTTTAGAGTTAAAATGAAAGCTTCCTTTTCAGTGCATTAGCACTGAAATAAGCGTATATAATTTTTCTGGAAAAAGTAATGAATCTTTATATAGCACTCTAATGGCCTATAACATATGTGGCTGACTGGAATGCTAACAAATATTAAGCTTTAATATTCATAGACTTCAGAAAGTATGTGTATATATTGAAATGTTAAGATTAAGGGGGTACAGTGCCTACACTCAGTAGTGCTAGTACAGAATGTTTTGCATTAATGGTATAATGAGAGCTCTCTAAAACTCTTGTCACAGCAGTTCTGGCCCTTACCTATAACAAAAAAAAAAAGTTGTTACACATTGAATGCACTTTCAAACTATTTCTTCCTCCTTACAGTTCAGCTGAACAAGTAATAATTAATTATATTCAACTTTTCCATTATTCCCCCCCCCCCCAAAAAAAAAAAAAACCCAACCTGAAAATGAGCCTATTTCTGTGTGCGCCAGATGCTCTGGGCTTACTGCTTCCTCAACTATGTATGTGATGTTTTGTTTTGACTTGTGGTTGTTCTTCCTGGTAAAAATATATTAATTTTCACAGATTTTTAATTCTGTTGGAGAGTAATTTTTTTTTTTTATTTTGGGGGGGAATTTATTCAGTCCTTTTGTGAAAAACATGGAAATTTTTGACCAGCCTTACCATTTAGATATCTGTATGTATGTAAACTAATGACTCACACGTCCTTCCCCCACTGATTTTCAACACCTTTGCTATTGTTTTCACAAACTGCTCTTTCCTATTTCATTCTGAAAAAAATACAAAGGCAGTTGTAATCAATCCTTGCCTTGCTTTTCCTTGTCTTTCCAGCAATTGCTTCATTTTTTGGCTTAAGACCCAGCTCTTTCCTGAAATAGGAGCACACCTCTTGATTTTTCAGATTTGTCTTCTGTGTTGCTCTCTATCAAAGGGATATACCAAATGTCACCATGGCTCAGTTAGCACCACTTTAACCTGCGGGCTGAGAGTTTAAAATAACCTTAAGAAAAGAGACTGAAGGGAGCAGACAATGAAGAATTTGTTCTAGACAGCTGCACTCCATGGAAGTTAATTAATATGCCAAATGTTAAGTTTATCTTTAACTACCTTGCCTATTCCTAAAGAAGTAAGCACACATTTTACACTTCTTCTCAACGTTAGGGTGCCACTGTGGTGCCACATTTCCCGAGCCCCACAGAGCCTGGAGGCACCCGACGTCCTTTGCCACGTTGGGACTTTCTGCCAATGGCCACGTTGGCCCTGCAGCGTTTCTTCCGGGGAACTTCAGTTTTGACAAATTTGGGGTTCACCAAACTGAAGCTTCTTCCACCCCTGCCTGGGTGGGGATTCTCAGAAACAGTAGCCACTCTGACTCAAATGTTTTATGTCAATAAAAGGACTGGAAAAAAATGACAGCCCCTCCCCAAAAATCCCAGTAGGCTTTATGGCTTCAGACAGACACTGCATTCACAATGTTATAAGTTATGAACACCAGTCGAGGGTGAGATTGCTCTTGTCTAAGTTTAACTGGCTAAAGGTTAGCAGTCTAGCCTAAACCAGTCATCTAGTCCCCCTCTGTAATCAGTGGTGAAACACAGGTAGCTCCAGAAGTGATTCATTCCTCATACCCAAATCTGTCTAAAGACGGGGTGACTCACTGACTGCTGGGGGTTACAGTTGGGTGAAATTACTGTGCTGCTGCATGCTGTTTGTGCTGGCCTGCCCTCATAACGAAGCAACACGCCTTAGCTGTAAACTACCTACTGCTGGCTACTGTTTGTGCTAGCCTGCCCTCATAACGAAGCTGTAAACTACCTACAGGCTGGGCTGCATCGCCTCTCGTTCGGAGCAGGGTAGGAGCACGCACCTGGACGGTCACGGCAGCTCGCAGGACAAGTGCTGGCACGTTCAGCTGCCACAGCCGAGTCACGCGGCTGAACCCTTAGTACCAGCATCTGTTTGTAAAACTGGCTCTGAGATACTCCTGATAAAGAGAATTATGACTTGCAAAGGTTGTGAGTGCTTTTGAAAAGTTACACCATTTCAAACAGCTCAAGTTATTACCAAATATCTTAGCACCCCCTCTTCTTGACTGCAGCATCACGTGGCTCCTTCTAGCTGCGATTACTACCAATAATTAATTAATGACTTCATTAAACACACCGAGAATCTTTGAGCCTGAAAAGCAAAACATCATAAAAAGTCAGTATTTAGTCCCTACAACTTCATTAAAATGATTCTCACATCAGCTTTCTTTTACCTCAGAAGCTCATCAGACTCACACAGAATAGCGGACCCATCCCAACTATTTATAAGGAACCCAAATAGTCTACATGATCTTTCACTTTATTCCTGATGAATTTTTCTTGCATCCTCCACACAGTTGAAAACCCCATCATCACAGCTACATCTTCTTCTTGCCACAGTCTGGGAGCTTCCCCGTTCTCTTCATTCCTTGTGTTTTTAATTTTTTGAGAATCCTTCTTGAATTGATTTCATTTTCACCTCCTTGTTCAGCTACGCTGGCTTTGCCCTTACTTCTGATGGATTTGTTGCTATGCAGCACACTTCTCCCTATGGAAAACATCCATTTATGCTTGAATATTTTGTGTTTCCGTTGCACCATCCCACTTGATTTCACTCAGAACCACCCGTGTTTACTTCCTGCTCTGATGGAATTTGTTGTCTTTGCTTTATGTTTCATCCTTGGTCATAGTGGCAAAGGTGTAATCCTGGCCGTGCAGACACCATCAGTCTGTCTCCAGCCATGTCCCTGAGGTTAGTCACGACAAACAGAAGTGCTAGGGAAGGCTGGGAAGGCTGCAGGAAATGGAGGTGACAGGGTTCTTAATAATGGGAGTATTTGTACCGGGCAATGTTTATGTTTTGCAGTCATGCCCAGGACCTTATCATGCTACATACTATACACCTACAACAAAACGCAACACTTACCCGAGGCCAGACACACCACATACTGTAAGTTCCTTGCAGCGCTCCCGCCTCCTCCACTGAACTGTGAACTTGGATGAAGACCAGGCTTGAAGCAAAATGTAAAGTGGAAAACTGGTGTCTTTCTTCTCTTTCTTGTCCGGTTTCAGTAACTGAACAATCCTAAATGTTTGGATCTTTTTTATCTGGATCATAACTTTGTTTATAGAACCATGAAAACATTTCATTTGAAAAAGAATATACCTAGATATAACTTGAAAAGATACATACGTGGAAGAATGTTGAGTAAAATCAATAGAGAACAAGTACAGGAGTCCTTGGTCAGTGTTTGTTTTAATTTGGGAATAAGCTAAATCATTTTAAGCTGGACTTAAGCTGGAAATATGTATTTGCGATCTATTTAGAAGGACAAATATAGGATTATTTGAAATGGCAGAGCATTCATTTAGATGAAAAGAAACCCTGTCCTCTTCCTTTAACCTACTGGTATGTATTCTACTTATGCAGCAGGCATGGGCCTTGAAGCTGATACAGCTATCGTTGAGAGGATGAGCTCTAGCGAGCGGTTTTAGAGTCCAGGTCAACCACCGCCTCTTCCCTGGCCCGCCTCCTTTCACAGCAGTGCCCACTCCTTCATCACCTCCTGCCACACGGACAATAACCGGAGAAGATGCCCAGGGAAGAGCTAAATCACTAAAGCAGGGCTGGAGGTGGCCAGGGTGTTTTATTTTGTACTTCGGCACACTTGAGAGGCTGGATCTGCAGCTGACAGATGGTAACTAGCTCAAGGGCAAGGCCATCGCATTTGATAGCAGGAGCTCGTTCCGTGACCACATCTCAGCTACATGAACGTTTCGGAGTTTCACATCTTTTCAGCTGGCTTTCTGTTCAGCTGAAACCTGTGGCAAGTTGACTTGAACTAAACAGAGAGAGGATTGCTAAAGTACTGTTGTGCACACGGAGGTTTGCAGCGCTTTTGAATCAATTTTATTTTACAATCAGAGCAATATAAATAGATTTAAATCCCTACTTGTAATTAAAACAACACAGTTTCCTGTGCCTCCCAACTGCAGGAAGGGTCTGAGTTTTATTCTGTGAGGAATCATCCCTTTTGCAATTTAATGCAATCTCCTCAGATCTTGCCAGCTCTGCTAAACCATTAGATACGCTGTAAATGCATTTCTTAGGGTATTCTGAAGAAAGTGGGCTGATAACTTTGGAAGCTCTTTTTCATGTTTGGTTTATTTGAATCTATAGGTAAGCATGGGTGGGACTTACATGTTATGCACATGATGAAAGAAAGACAGAAAATAAATCAAATTATGTAACTTCGGGAATTAAACATTCCCCCAAATTCTTTTTCCTTGTTTCCTTGAATTTTGCAGGACATAATTTTTTATTGCACGATATTAATTTTTTCCATGAGAAACGTGCTAGATTATCCTATGTACTGCAGATTGATCAGCACAGTTAGATTTTTATGTACTCCAGCATTTGTACAAATGTTTTACATATGAGGATTGTTGCTAATATTGGCCTCTGTCCTCAAGTAAGACACGATGCTGACATAATACAAGACACACTGATTTATTTTGTAAATAAAGATCAGGAGAATTTACTTGTGATAGTTTGAGATCAAGCACAGGTAGCTGTAAATGGGGATTTTAGACAAAGTGGCCATGGAAGAAAACTATCCTGTTGGATAGTGCATGATGAGACTTTGTGTCAGTGGGCAGAGAAGTCCTCTTACCATCCCATCACTTTGTTTCCACAATGGTTTTAGAGCGATATAAGATGATCTATGAATGTCTCGTGCTCTGGAGGAATGAGATGGTCTTTCTTCCAACAGCTGTAGGGTAGTAAAGTTATATGGTCTAAATAACTGAAAAATCAAGAAAATTGGAGCCTCCAGACTATTAGTCTGTTTTGGAAGGTTACATTGAAGGCCTATTCTCAGAAATTACTCAATTTTCAGCCTCTTTCTAGTAATTGACATCAAGGAATTGAATCATTTTCTGTAATGGGAAGGAAGAACGGAGGCTTATTCTCGCTGCTACCACAGAAGATGGAGGCAGGTCAGGGAGCTCTTAAATGCAGTGGATGCCTGAAGAGTCACCTCAGCTTGTGTTTGCAGCTGAACCCAATAGACTGCATCACCGTTTGATGTTGATTACTTTTGTGTGTGATAAACTGCTTCTTAAATTTACTTTCCTGCAGAAAAAAAGTGTTGAGTGAGGGCTGGTTCTCAAGAAGTGAGGGGTGCGCTGCATCTTTCCAACAAGTTCTAAGAGAGACCTCACTGTGCTGTGTCCCCCCCAGAACTGCTTCAGGTGCGTTTCTTTTTTCAGTCCTGTTGCTGAAGAGCTTGCCCAATGTGCTTTCACTGGCCTGATGTTCTTCTTATTTGGCCACACTGAAGTTCTAGAAGGTTTAAACTATACTTTACCGTGAAAAGATTTGTGATTTGGCATTTGATTTTGCAGTAGCTGTGCTCAGAGCTCTTTGCAGACAAATAAATTGTCACACCACAGCTCTGAGAAACTTACCATCTAAAAGACTTAAAACCAAGGAAAGGATGATGTTACAAACAGGTATCAAAGAGGAAAACAATGAAAAACGATATGCTAAGTTATGCAGGAAGAGCTATGTACATGAAGAAGGACTGGAGAGTTGGTCTCTAATCTAGTAAGCCTCTGCTTAACTATGCAACTCATTTATTTCTTGACTGTTTGCATTATTAGTTTTTAGTTTCCTTGGGGTAGGGACAGATAAAGATTGAGCAGAAGGATGTAAAACCTAACTGGAAACATTACTCAGAAAAAAAGACTGTACAAGAATGAGGATAGATAGACTAGTGCCTTGTGTAACGTGATTAGCACATGAATGAGTTCACTGGAAATGTAAATGCAGAAAGGGACTGTCAGAGGGGGCATAAGATGAGCAATTCAAAGGGGTGAATAACCGTGGAAGTGAGGAGTCCTACTCACCAAGGAGGAAAACAGTGATGTAAGAAGAGGTTGGGCTGGCAGGAAGGAGTAAGAGCAGCATTGCCCTCAGCATGCTCAGCTGCGTGCCTGCCTCTTTGTGCATGAGTCTAAGTCTTGGCTCTGGCTGGTTCAGCACTGCCTTATGTTGATCATCACCTGATGAATAATTATGTGTTTTTGTGGGTAACGGTCAATGATTGCTAACCTCTGGTTCTTGCTACAGCCTATGAAAAAGAACATAAAATTGGTGGTCCTGTGCGGCTCTTGATAATTGAGGTGAACTGCGAGACCCAAATAATCAAAGCTCTTAGATCTTTTTAATCATATTAATTGCTGAGGCAACCCAACTCCCCTACAAATGTGCAAACTAATTTTACAGGATTTTATGTTCTTTCAGGAGCTAGACTGATTTCTGGAGATGGATATATGTAACTGACTTTGATCTGGAGGTTGTTTTTCTCTGATACTGTTTGTTTTTCTGGTATATCAGCAGTTTTATTGGCAAGTGTAAAGGGCCAAAATTCTCATCACCTTTTGTCATGGAGACCTTCCTGGACTAAGCTGCCTGTTAACATCATTGCTTGCAAATGAGCTGAGTAGTCCTTTCCTTTCTAAGCCCTTTTTTTTCCCAGGGATGGGGCATCTACCACCTCTCTCTGCAACATTCCACTTATGGGAATTAATTATTTTAGTCCTGCAGGATAAATCCAGGATAAATATGGCCCAATCGCTAAATGTCCCCCAAATTTGGAGGCAGCTCTTTGCAGGGTAAAGCTAAGCCCTGTATTTGCTTATTTGTCTGCTGTTGACGTAGACCGTTCTTTGTGAAAAGCTCTTGGAGATACTAAGTACTTTTGCAGTTCTGTGTTGAGAATGCACCAACAACTACAAAACACCTGAAAAGGCCTTTTTCCAGTTACTATGTTTTTGCAGAGTTTCTTTCCAACACCTATTTACTACCCAGAGATGAATCAAAAGAGAAGCAGTGAATCAGTAAGCTATGGACTTTTAAGAGCTTGCTTGCACCAGACAGTCCAAGAACAGGAGCTTGCAAGTCCTTATTTCTGGAAGAAATTCACTGGACTTCATAAAATGTGGGACAAAAGTGCTATGTGAAAAATGACTTAAACCCAATGTTCTTAAATGCTAAGCTGGGCTGTAGCCCAAGGTTATTCACAGGCTACGATGGCTCCTTCCTCTCTAAGGCAGCAATACTAGCAAAGGCTTGCTATGGGAGATCAACCTCCATAGAAAGGGGGACGCACAAATTGTCACCCCTTTCCAGACTTGCTTTGTATCTTGCACTGACACAGGTCAACCAGGGCTTGTGTGGGGAAGGCTACAGGTCAATGATGATAAAGTTGCTCTCGGGTTTTTGTGGAAGAGCCTAATCTGCACAGCAAGCATCAGTTAGCTCTACCTCCATTTCTGTTCAAATGCTGGCTGGTGAAACACTTGTGTCTGAGCAGGCTAGACCATACCAAAATGATAACTATGCAACTGGAGTGCATTGGTCTCTGGTAAAAACTCACTGTATGCAACCATTATTTCCGCTGCTTTCTTCACAAAATACATGCACAGGGAATTAGCATCATATATTGAATTTGTCCTATGGAGTCCAGTCAAACAACGGCTTGTTAATAAGATTCTGGAGATAATGTTTTTTCCAAGCAGAACTTCAAACTCCCTGCCGCTTTGGACACTGGCTGTGATGAATGTGGTATTGCCTGCAGCACATGGTAGCTTTTGACAGTGAGTAAAACCAAATATAATAGTAAAGACTGGAAAAAAATACTACCCTTCAGAAATAAACTGTCTATCTTTTCAGCCATATTCTGAAATGAAAAATATCAGAATACTGTGGAACAGCCCTAGCCTCATATATTTCAAATTTACTGATACTGAGAGCTAACAGTTACCGTGCCATCTCCTTACATGATGTTCTGCCTAAGCTCTCAGCCAGGGGTCTGGGTACAGCCCAGGGAAGCGTTGCGCTTTCAGATGTTCACAGTCTAATATCAGCCTCACTCACAGAGAAATTAATTCCCTAGTGGGATTGTAGCTTTAAAATAATAGTACCCTAATGGAGACAGAAAAATAAAAGTATACTTTTTCAAAAAAACATTAACTTTCAGAGTGGTAGTTTTATTTGTATGCATTCAAGAGCACACAGGTTCTTTCACAGGAATATAAACATAGCAACTTAGAAACATCCATACCAGATCTGACCAGTACTCCATTTCAAAGGAATCAAAAGCAGATGCAAGAAACTTCACAGGAGGCAATGACAGGACAACCGGCTCCCAGGAGAAAGTTTCTGCTTAATACCCATCGATGTAATGTTTGGCCGATTTCACAATACACCAGGGCTTATATCCCTTAGAAAAGTAATATACATATATAGAACAATCTGTATTTCTTACTTATAGATTTCTGTACAGTAATATTTACAATATATTGCAAAGATTACAGTCTCTATCTGATGCCTTTATTGCAAATACTTGCTTCCAGGCCATAAAAACCAGACTTTGTACCTTTTGCCTGTTACACTACTGCTGTGGACATTGCCCCTTGTCACACCATTGGAGCACCTTGAAACACTTTGGTCTAAATAGCAGTTACCACTGCACACTTGCACCACATTTGACTATTTTAGTTTACACAGTTCTAGTCAAACAAAATCAATTTATGACTTGCCTTTGCCCTCAGCCCCAGTTTTAGGTTTCCCAAAAGACTGGAAACCCAACTCCGTTGCTGAAACTTCTGTTCATACCGCAATGGCCCACTTTACCACAGTTTATCACTAAAGCTGAAAAGCTTCCAAAGCATGTCTTTTATAATCAAATAGTAAAAAAACCCCTTCAGAATTGGGGGGAGATAGGTAGTGACTAACATTAGTGAGTTTTTCTCATTTTGAGAGATATGACTGAAAGACCCAGCAGAAGGAAGGAAAAGCCTTTACATGTAACAGTAACAGGAGCTGAGTGAAGCCCAGAGCTCCCACTTTTTGAAAAAACACTGAATTACCCATTCCCAAGATGTATGGAGAAAGAAGGATTGTCATCTACTGTTGTTCTGGCATACTGGGAAAGGTAGGTTATTAGCTTACCCAGAAGGTATTATTATATAAAGGGAATCTATAGCTTATCAGGCAAAGATCTTAGGTCCACATTGTCTCTGAAGCGAATGATACCTGGGAGAGCTTGGGGTTCCTATCAGTTTGAACAAAGCCAGGGAAATTTTGCCACATATCAGTGTGGAAAGTCACCACAACCCCACTGAACCGTTCATAAAGACAAAAAGGAGGATTAAAAAAATATTCAGAATGGGGCCAGTTCTGATTTCACTAACCTCTGCCATAAAACCTTCATCGATTTTGAGAAAGGCTGATGTTCAGTACTTTCAAGATAATTAAACATATTCCTTCTGAACATTGAAAACTCATGACCAACCCATCTTTCATCTTAACTTTCAAGAGCTGCTCAACTAAAAGAGCAAAAACAAACAGAAGTGTGAAAATGAAACAAAAAATTTCCTTGGAAAAAAACCCAAACAATTCTTTTCTCCTGTGGCGGGGCACTGATTTGTAACGTAAAAGATTTTTGCTGCACTCTGAGCTGTCTACAGTCATCCGCATTTTCAAAGAAAAGCAGTCCTTAGCTCTGACAAACGCATATAAATATTTATGTGGTATAGCACCTTGCAAAGTGAGCATGAAAAGAACAGATACGTCAGGTTGTGTTCCTGACTAATAAACCTAGACTGCATCCCTTAAAAACCTGCACTGTAAGTGCATAAATCTTATCATATTAGCAGCATCTTGGGCTGCAGTTTTCTAAGAATCATCCTTTGATAATAATGTAACAAATACACATGGAAATTTCATTATTTAACAAAAATATCCCCATGTGCTACCTTCCCTCTAAGTTTGCAGAAGCTCACTCATGCAAACTACTTAGTTTTCTCCCAGGTGGAAAGCGGGTTTAACAATTATTTTATCTGGAATTGTTATCCATCTATCTCGACAACTTCAGACATGTAGACCTTAGTGCATAGCACTAGAAAATGAAGACAAATGCCCTGCATTCCCAAACGGTTGCTGTAATTGAGAACTAACCATCCAGGGACTGACAAGCCCATTTAAAACATATGGAAATGCAACCTGGATGATCTTTCTGTGAATTTAACTGATGTCAACTAAACAGCTTGATGAGCACTTCAAGGGCGGCTCTTCCAGTGCGCAACGTTGGCGTAGGTTAAAATAGGCAACCGTTCCTCCTACCGCCAATGTTTTACTGAATCCCCAACGCTCACCCTCACCCTTTCTGCTCCTCCAGATGTATTTACTGAGAGCAGCAAACACTTGAGAAACGCAGCTCGAGTGCTCACTTGAGCTCGGCATGCACCCGGCTGCGCCGGCAGCTGTTTTGGGCCAGGAGAGGCAGCAGTGGGAGCTGCTGCAGTGCGGGCAGGAGGAATGCGGAGAATGAAAACCGGCGTTTCTGTGCTCCTCACACTGCGGGTCCGGTGGCCAGGTAAGCCGGACACCAGGCCACCAAATCCATGGTAACACAAAGCAAACTTTTAACCTCTGCAGGACCCTCAGGTCAAGTCACTGTTACGCCAGCGGGGCAGCTATCACAGATGGGCATCGGTGCAACTGAAAGGGAAACTGGCTTTGGCTTGGACTGGGGTTTGCGTTTTTTTTTTGCATTTTTTTGTGGTTTGCAATGTCCACAAAGAAATGCTTTGGGGCAAGGCATTTTCTAGCGAGCAATGACATTGGGGTAAGTGACTGAGGCACAGCCAGCAAATTCCATGAGTTATTCTAGAGGCCTCATTCACTACACTGATGATCCAAAGTACTTTTTATCAGCTTTTAAAACACATTTAGCTTGGCCAGTCCAAATGAAGCCCTTTATTGATGATATTGAGTACGTGCTATCTACACTGGGGACTCATGCCATCAGGACATTTACCTGGCACGGCTGTGCCCTGACATGCCTTCTTGCCTTGCAGCACAGGGATGCCGTCCTGCACATCCCAAGCACAGCCCTACTCCAGACCCGTGCTAGGGAAGTGTGGCCTTACATAGCCTGGGATAGTTTCCTAATGTGATCCTGTAAGCCCACTGCTCACTCACAGTGCATAAAATTAAAGGTGTTAAACCACAAGCTGCCAAACCTTGCAATGTTTGCAATGCCACAGTCGGGGACATATGGCAAACAAAGTGGAGGAGCCTATGTACATGTGAATTGTACTGTTCTGCAGCAAGGCGGTAACAGTGCAAAACCCTCCCTCATTTTTGACTACCTGTTTCTTGGAACCATGCTCCTGGAAGTATTTTGGGCAGGGTTTTAAAGGCTATTCCTCCCCACTGGCTGAGCAAGCTGTGTGACGGAGCAAACTAGACGGATACAAGGTACTCCAATTTGGCTTGAACGCTCTCAGAGAAAGAGAGGCTTGGCAGGGATTTAGCTCACAACATGTTTGCCAAGTATCCCAGATAAAGCTGCCACAGTTAGTCCTCACCAGCCAAGCAAATAATGTCTAAAGATGTCAGGATGAGCCCTGGTCAAACAGCCCTGGTAAGACAGAGCCTTTGAACGTGCGGGTGGAGCCTGTCTGCCTGCAAGGAAACGCCTGACCCAAAGGTCATTGCCACTTCGTTCCCACTTTCTCCCCCCATCCCTGTCAACAAATTCATTGCTGGAAAGAGACCGGTGCACAACACGGAGCTTCTGTCACAGCCCGGACTGGCATCCTGGGGCCGTGAGCTGATGCTGAACATTATTGTGGATGGCAGCTGCTGCCACGCTTCGCTTTTCCCGGAGCTTTTGTTTCCTGCTGCCTCGCTGGGGCACGGTTCACAATCTCCGCTTGTCATCGCGCTCTGGGACACCCCTGCGCTTGTGACAAGAGCGAGGCTGCCAGGGGATGGGGGTGAGGGTAGGAGGCAATAATAAAAATACTAAACTTGGACAAAATAGTCATGAGCCAGATGAGGGAAGAGTTTCTTCCTGCGTCTGGTTTTGTTCAACTTCCAAGTCAAGGATTCTGCAGAAAGAGGGAAAAAGAAGTGTCATTTATTATTTATCACATCAGACAAGCATAAGGTGATACTCTAAAGCTTTTATTCAGCTGCTTATGGCTATTGCCAACATAGTAAATTCCCCTCCCAGGAGATTTCCACTTGAATAATGAACATCCATTTAAGAATGGTGCTGAAGCTCAAGGCTGAATAATCTTGATTCAACCCGGGAAGGAGGATGCAGAGTGAGCTCCCTTCTTTAGAGACAAGCAGGACTGACAGCGAGAGGAGCTGAACTTCAGAGGTGAATCCCGGCAACGTCCCACCGAGAAGCAGCAATGCCCATCTCGCTGAGGACCTTGGTTTTCTGAAGCTCACAACCCACGCTCAGACTCTGCAATCATCACTCTGATGAAATGTGTTAGGGAACCTGATCCTTCAAATAGCTATTTTATTTACATGGTGCCCCAACAGGTCCCAGAGAGCTCATGAAAAATTAAACGGAGAACATAAAATATGAATGGGATGGTCACCAGCCCATAAAAGCCGTGCAGTTCTTGAAACGTATTTTACACATAATGAACACTGGATTTTAGAAAACAGGTTTCTGCCTCTTTTTCCAAAGAAGGTGCAACAGTTTTCAAGCCTCAGTGTAAAATGAGGAACCTTCAAGGATGTGCCTGGGAGCATCAAGGAGAGCACATCACTCCCCCGTGCAGCACGGGAGTCTGCTGCCCATTAGTAACCAGTAAGCAAGCTAAACAGAGCCAAATACATGGATATAGTGAAAACCCATAGATATCTAACTTGATGCTGCATTGTCAGAGAAAGCGTAGGACTGAAAGGAAAGATGAACATTTGATCAGAACTACAGGACTCATCTTGCAATCACGTGGTGATAACAACTCTCAGCTTAAATTCTGCCCAGTAAACGTGATATTTAACTTGCGGTAGCTCTTGATGACTCTTCTCCTTTATTCTGGGTGCTGTGTACAGGTATTTTTACCTGACCTTTCTGAACTTTCTGGTTCTGTGGCCTAAATTGTAAGTACAGTCTCAGTTTTCAGAAATTACCCTGGAAGCAGTCACAGCCCTACTGCTGAGGTCTATCAGCTGAGAGTCAACCCTTGTCTGCTTAAAATTAGGTTTATAATATGGACCCTATGGATTAGTGTTTCCTAGGCTGCCAGAAATTTTCGTGCCAAAGGAAATTGCTGCCAGTGTAAAGCACTCCCTCGTTCTAGGTATTAAAATTATTGCAGAATGACCATAGACTTGAATAAACTTGCTCTTTGCTTCATGGAGGTCTTTTCACCACCCTGTTAGGCTATGTATTATGAACTGTCATTTTGTCTTAGGTGTTAAAAAAAAAAAAAAAAGCCATTGGCCAAGTCCGTGTGAGGTTACACTGGCTCAGCCCCTGGAAAAGAGCTTCCCTCCTCCTGCCCTTGCCTCTGCCCTGGTGAAGCACCTCCTCTGCAGACTCCCTGCTCCCTGGGGTGGTCACCAGCACCTCCGGTCTCAGCTGCAGCGCCGGACACGCTCAGCACCATGCAAGGGGACGGGGAAAGGGCCGACTGCTCCCTCCTGAGCAGGCTCTGCGGTGACAGCCGTGGGTCTGGCCCTGGACCCTAGCCCCAGCAAGGGCATTCGGGAGCAAACCGGCTTTTATTTTGTTTTCCTTCACGGAAATGTGGTTGTTTTTGTCACGTGGCTTCTGCTTGTGGTGAAAACTGCCTCCCATCCTCTGCGTTTAGCAAGGCCGGCAGCTGCAACGAGCTTCACAAACTGCCACCTGCGTCATTTTGTTTTCTGTATCTCCCTGGCCTTTTATCACAGAAGGATGAGCAAGGAGAAATGATTAGCTCAGGAGAGCCCTTTCTTCTCTCTAAGGTAATTTGGGGAAGGATCTGTCACATAACAACACTTCTTGAAGTTGTCAGCTGGATACCTGACAACCGTTCTTATCTACAAGGGCTTGAAATATTTGTGTGCAAATGGCTGGCTCGCTATCCCTTCCTCCTCCCTCAACTTGCAGGAAGAAAATATGCTTTTGAGAAAAATTTGAATTTTAAAAGTGATCCAAAATTCACATAATTAAAACTGATTTCAAGTAAGTAAATGGATTTTTGCATTATATAGATTAAAGGAATCGGGAGTGACAGCCCCACATGCCTGTAGGAAAGAAGCTCAAGCACTTCATTTCTCCACATTCATAAGGCCCGCAAGTTCTACCAACAGCTGTATCTACACTAAATGATGTTCTTCTCATGCACCAATTACGAACTGTCAGAAAATATACATGTAATCCTTCATATCAAGACCTACTCATGCAATTTTTAAATACCACACTGTAAGCTGCGGTACTTATCCTAAGGGCTTCATGTATTGGAAGGAGAACAAACTGTTATCTACTAGAACATCAATACCAAAGGCTCCATGAATATAGTTCTTTTTCAGGAGATCAGATGCAAAATACACACCGCTTTTATTAAAACCAGGATATCGGCTTTTACCAGGGCTAAATTTGTTCTGCTTCTGTCTGGGAAGTAATTGATTTCCAAGCCTCGATGCCACACATTCGTATTCATTATCTTTAGTTTCAAACAGTGAAGTACCCCTCTAACCAAGGCAAACCGCACAACTGATTTCCAGCTACCAGTGCCAAACCGCACCGCCAAACCCACTGCAGAGGAGCCAAATCCACTACAGTCAAACGGGACAGGAAACTTAAAGCCTGGGAAATGCTAGGGGGTCACCTGGAGCAAACTTTTGTGGTCCCAACAGAGAGCTGTGGGGGAAAAAAGATTGCTAGCAGGAGCACTGACTCAGCTTTGCTTTCCCGATACCTGGGGGTGCCTATGTATAAGGGGATGGGAGAGAGAGTGAGGGAGAGTAAGGAGGGGAAAACTGTAGCAGTCTAGTATAAATACAGTGTACTCCCAATCAGTAATAGTTTCAGTTCAGCCTGTTACTTAAGCAACTGTAATTAAGGGTTGAATGCTTTTTCTAAGTTTTTTTTTCCTAGCATTTAATATAGCAGAAATTAGAGAAAACAAGCTATTTACAAAGCAGGAATCTGCAAAGGACAGACATCCCTCACAGACACTGACTCTTTAACTTCATGGGGGGGGGGGGGTGTCTGATCTAAACCTGGCGAGCTGCACGCAATTATTTGTTTGTCTTCTGGTCTTTGTAAAAACACGGATTTCTGCTTTGCATAAAGACCACACTGGAACACGTAGTATACAAAATACATTTTCCTTCAGCCCTTCATGAAAAGACTAAAATAAACTAAGAGAAGCCAACCGCTCGCCAAAGAGGAAAGAGCAATACACGAATCGACAGGGCGAGGCTTTGCACACACCTTAAGTTCACCAGGCTGCAATGCACGCTGAAAGAAGCCATCATGCCAGTTCCTGGATCACCTTGTTCGTCTCCTTGGCTTTCTTACACGTGTACAGCCACTTGATTATCCGAGCGTTGCGCTCGATCACGGAGGTGCTGCTCGGGACCTGCTCCGTGAGTTCGTCCTCCAGCAGCCCCTCATCCCCGCTGTGCCTCGTGAAGTCGCTCTCGGACGTCGCCACGCTGATGCTGCGGATCTTGAAGGAGACGTTGTCGGACACCACGGAGAAGTTCTCTCTCCCGAGGTCCTCGATGACCTCCTGCTCCAGGCCGCAGTACTTGAAAAACGTGTCGAACTCGGAGAAGGACTTGGAGTAGCGAGAGCTGATGTCCGACTGGGAGCGATGGAGACCTCTCCTCTTCACCTCCTCGGCCTCCTCGGGAGGCGTGCTCGGGCCTGAGGGCCTCTCGCGCTCTTTCGGGCACCCTGCCCCCGGGGCTCTGCTGCCCACGGCGGCGGCGGCTCGCTCCGCTCCGCGGCCGCCCGGCTGACGGTCACCGTCTTCGGCCCAGAGAGGCTCTTCGCCCTCGGCGGCTGCGGCGTCCTCCATCACCCCGGGCATCTCCGGGGAAGCCGGCCGCTTCTCCTTTACGGACCCTTGGAAGATCCGCCTCACCAGGCTCCCCCGTGAGCCGTCCTGGCCCTGACCTCTCCCGAACTCGCACTTCTGGCGGTAAATCACCAGGGAATCCGGCCGCAGCTGCCTCTTGGGGGTGCCGCGCCTGGCGATGGGGGGGCCGTGCTGCAGGGGGGCGCGGCGGGCGCCCAGCTCCAGGGGCTTCGCGCCCTTCCCGCGGCCAAAGCCCCCGCCGCCGCCCTTGCCCTCCACCGAGCGGGTCTCGCTGCCGCTCTCCGAGGCCGAGCTCGGGACGAGGACGGGGTCCGGCTCGGCGCCGATCGCCCGCCGGCTCTTGACGTACTTGGCCTTATCGGCCGCCAGCCTCTCCACGGCGCTTCTCCTGCCCGGGCTGCCCGCCTCCATCTGCCTGCGGAGGTACTCGGGCCCCTTGTTGAGGAGCCGCAGGGTGAGGGGGGAGTGGAGGTCGGAGATGGCGTGCATTCCCACGGCCCGGGAGAGTTCAGTTGGCATAGCAGCTCCGGGGACGCGGATCCTGCTTCCAGTCCCGGGAGGGGAGGGGGGGAAAAAAAGGGGGGGAAAAAGGCAAAAAAAAAAAAAAAAAAAAAAAAGAAAAGAGGAGTGGGAAGAGCAAAGCCCGGGCGCTGGAGGCGGCAGCTGCGCCCCTCCGAGGGCCGAGCTCCCCCCGGGCGCGTACCCGCCGCTGCCGTCGGGGCGCCGCGTGTGCGCGCCGCCGCCCGCCTGCGCGCGCCTCCCGCCCCGCCGCCGCCGCCGCCCCGCGCACCCGCCCGCCCCGCCGGCCGGGGACAGCCAATCCCGCCGCCGCGCGCCGGGCGCGTCACGGCGAGCAGCGCGCGCGGCCCGCCGCCCGCCCGGGGCAGCCGCCGGCGGCGGGAGGGAGGGGGGGGGGGGGGGGGCGTGTGTGTGTGTGGGACGGGACCCCCCCCCCCCCCCGTTCCACCTCCCCCCCGCAGCCGTTACACGAGGCTTCAGCGGTGACAGGCGCTGCTGCCGCTGTCCCTTTCGGGAGAGCCGGTGACCCAGAGGCTTCCAGCTGCACCGGCAGCGCCGGGGAGGCGTTCGTTGGTCCGTGGCCCGCGGGTGTGCTGCGGCGGGGCCCGCCGGGCGTGTCCCGGAGCGGCGGAGACCCGCACCGCGCGTTGCCCCGTCAGAAAGAGAGCGCTGATCTCCAAAGGGGCGGCGTTCCCGGCGGGGGCTGGCAGTTCGGAGCAGGCGGGACAGAGCCCTTGGCTGTAATTTAAACACCCGAAAATTAGAGACCCAAGTGGGAGGTAATCACCCGGGGCAGTCCGAGCGCCCAGCTTCCACTCGTGTGATCTCTGATAGCTGTGGTCTCCAGTAACTGAGTTACAGACGACTTCTTGCATAGAAAACAAAAGCCAGTTTATATCTGCAAGGTTTTTCACACATAGTTGGGTTTTGGTTTTTTTTTTAAATTTGTCTATTACTTCTGTGGGGGTATAATATCAGAATGCTGTAGTGGTGATCGACTCATACTTGATCTTTGCAATCGCTGAATCGTGGCAAACGACTTTTCAAAGGGAGAGAGGTGGGCTACGGGCCTCCCTGCCCTCCTTACCAAGTTTCAGGGTACACCGTTTTCCCACCAGGAACAATTTGCTCAAAGCTGTGCGGCTGGAGAAAAAACACACCAGGCGTCGTTAGTGCCGAGAAAGTGTACGTCAAATGTTGGGTACCCAGCCCCTCTGCGTCCCCTGGGAGCGGGCGGCGGGCGCCCGGGCACCTCTGCTGCACGGAGCCGCGTTGCTTTGGGGTGGGAAAGCAACAGCTTTTGTGCTTACACCCCCTGCCGAGGGTGGGGATACCCAGGCTGAGCCCTGCTGTGATGGCTGCACCCAGACGCCGTGTCGTCGCCGAAGGGTCGAGCCACGCGAGTCGCACCGACGTTATCCTCATTCAGACAGAAGAGGGTACAAAGTACTCGAGTGTGAGCTGGGCGGCTGGGTTTTCAGTGGAACTGCACTCCTCTGGGCACGTGCCTGCCTTTTGTGGGGGTATTTCCACGGTTTCTCTGTGCTATCAGAACCGTCCTATGGTTCATAGAATCACAGAACGGGTTGGGTTGGAAGGGACCTTTAAAGGTCATCTAGTCCAACCCCCCCTGCAATGAGCAGGGACATCTTCAACTAGATCAGGTTGCTCAGAGCCTCGTCCAGCCTGACCTGGAATGTTTCCAGGGATGGGGCATCTATCACCTCTCTGGGCAACCTGTGCCAGGGTTTTACCACCCTCATTGTAAAAAATGTTTTCCTGCCAACATGGTTCTACTTCTGGTTTTCCCCTTAATTTTACATCCTCTTTGTTCCTAGACGTGTAGGTCTGAACTCCAGAAGCCCCTTAGCACATACTTCTGCATGTTCGCAGCGAGGATCCCAGATGGGATGCTTGCCTGAATCGGGACTAAAACTTGTGACATACTCGGAGGTCCCTTAGAGTGAAATTCTTGTGGTTATCTATAATGGGCATATTTTGTGAGAAAGAACTTTTTTTCTTCTACAGATATACACATAGAGCTGGTTCACGTAACAGCTTACCTAAAAATTAATGAATTTAAACTGAGAGATAGTAAGGAAAGTATAAGCACAGTTAATTACCGGGGAGCCCTTCCCTGTTAAAGCAGCTCATACACAGATGTGTAACAGTGTAGTTAATATCATTACATATTTAAATACTTCATGGAAGGCTGGGTTTATAGAGAAGGCTAATTTCTTCTGACAATGAATCATAGCAATAAGCCTATAGATGTGATGAATTTAGTAATGAGATTAAGGTTTCATTCCCATCCCTGTATTGACAAATTTGTCTTAATTTTTTCCTACAACTTTTTCCTTGGAGTTCTATGACACTGTATAATGTAACAACATATATTCACATTCCTCCATGCCTTTTAATTTGTGTTTGTTCCAATTTCTTGTACCTTGTATCTCTGAGCTTTACAAACTTACAAAAAAATCTCAGATGTGATTTGTTTGCATTCATTTGAAATAATGAGAAGAATGAATACACACGAGTATCAGTTAGAGTGGTCTTATTAAGCAAATCCAATTCATTTCTTTATCGAAGCTGTTTATTCACTCCTTGCCACATGCAAAAGCCACTAGCAAGAGCAGATATTACATAGTTTTGTCACTGGACAATAGCTTTGTGTTTAGAGTTCATATACAAAAACAGTTGAAAAATATTGTTTTGGATGAAAAGAAAGGTTTTTAAACATAAAAAAATTTGAGACAATTTCCTTTCACTTAAAATTTCCTAGGTTTTGAAGGCATGCCTGAAAGACAAACCTGGACACTTATGATGCAACTTTTTTCATTTTTAACCAGTTTCCTCTCCCTCTCCCTGATAAAGGAAGATGTGAGTTTTGGTTTTCCACAAAGTGTATGCCACAAGAGATTTCTCAACAAAAATCTCAACAGCTCTTTTCTGCTGACTTTCCTGATATGTGAGATACGTCTCCCTGCGAATCCTGAGTGATGGTAACGACATTTAAAATGGGAGACGAGTCTTCCCAGGGTCAGAAAACATTGTGAGCAACAAAATTTTTCAACTTTGTCTCCCCATTGATAAGGTACATTAATATAGCAGCTGCACAGTTATGTGATACTTTAAATATATTTAGGTCATATATTTAAGTACTTAAATACATTTAAGTTTAAAATATGTTTATGTTATCTGAAATATTTATGGTTGTATATCTTGGCATTAGCTCTTTAATTTACGGGTACACTCTTACAATATTCAAAGAAGAGACAACCATTGCATTTCTTCTTTCCAGAAAGCAGAGCGAAATATAGTGTATTATGAGAGCCCCAGGCAAACCAGCTTTGCTCCTGGCCCAGCACAGGCTTGTGGACAATAAAATGGGAATAAAAATGGGCACAGCAGCACCCATCCCTCAGCCTGTCAGCTGGCATCAGTCTCTCTCTGGCATCAATGCATTAGGCAAAGGTAAGAGAAGCAAATCCTGCACACTCTATGCCTTAGCTGACACCATGAGTTTTCCCACAGAAGGGGAGTTTTACAAAAAAACTCTGAGTCAGCTGGCATTTAAGGTTATCACTAAATACAAAGCAGTTAAATTTTATGTGGGGTAAGACAAACCGCTTCTCCCTCTGTTTGTATTAATAAGAGATGTGTCTGGGGCACATTTTTCTGCTGCAGGAGACTGGAGAGCCAGTAAATGAAAGCTGCTGCAGCGTGACTGCAGGTAAAAAGTATAATGTGTGCAAAGCTTAGATCATTGCTGTCTACTGCTCCCACCCCATTCCCAGTGTCAGGGACGCTCCGTTGATTTATAGTGGTCAAAGGGCAAAAATGAAGCAGTGGCAGCGGGAGGTAAAAGGCAAGGAGAAGAGAGAAGAAGGGCAGCTCAAGCCCTAACAGAAATGGGACGTTCCCATTTTGGAGACCCCCAACGCAGCTGTGTCCCAGGACTGAGGTCTCTCCCCCGTCGCAGCTCTCGGTGCTGGGCTCGGTGGTTCGCTCCCGCTGTGACATGCTGAGTGGTGCCACTGGGTGTCCTGTTTGCTGCATTGGGGCGACGTAAAGCAGCCACAAAGTGGAAATGAACAGTCTCAAACCAGCTGTCTCCAGTGGGGACATTTCAGGCCCTTTGACATGAAATCAGTGAGGGTCACGACTGGCCCCTCAGATTCATGCAATAGAAGATATATGCATGCCTGCACATCTTCAGGCAGAATTTTAAGACTCGGGGCTTGAGCACTGTACAGCAAAGATTTTGGTAGAGGCAGACCCGCATCACTTCTCTGTCCTCTTTTAGCCTCTCCCGCCACTGCCAGATTGCTCAGCATCCTTCCTCACCCCCGTAATTCTGGGTTGTTTGCTTCATTAAACAACTTAGCATCTTAGTCAGAAAACATCTTCCTTCTAGAATTAATCCAGCTTGTTCATAATTGTCGTTAGCGGCTTTTATTTTTTAGTAGAATTATTTTGGAAAGCCCACGTGTACCACTTGCCAGGTTGAAGAACCATCATGGATCTCAACAGGACCGTGTAATTTACATCACAGTGATTCATGTCAACATATGGGGAGCCTTATTAGAACAAAGAGCAGAAGAAAAGTGATGGAATAACACAATGAGAGCAAGAGATGAAAGGGAGGACAAATCCAACGTGCATTACACCAGTCGGTGCCAATGGGGAAGGTGCAAGCCATGGCATGCTCCCTTCCTCTCTTATGCCCTTTTGTCTCTGCAGTACATCTGAGCCTACAGTAAGTAACTCCTTTTTGCATACACCTCTGACATGCCTAACACATGTAAAAATAAAAAAATCCAACCCAAGTTAGGTACCTTGCATATTTAAGTGTGTGTTAAAATGTTGAGATTGAATATTTTGATTTAAAAAGACTGATCTATTTAGCATGTTGTCTGAGGGATCAAATTCATTGAATAATATATAAAAGGATGGGGAAGAGCCAGAGGTTTCACAGTAAAATACAGCTACAACGCTGCAGAGGAAATAAATGAATTAACTCCCAGAACAACTCTGCTTGATCCAGAAAGGGATCCTTTGAATTTTGAATTGAAATCCTTTATGAATGAATGTATGTTACATGTGTTAAAATAAACTTTGCGCTCAGTAAGAGGTTCTTACTGTTCCTTCTGTCGTGTATAAGTTGGATAAATGTTCCCACAGTCTTCCCCTGTAATCACAGTCATAGCTTGCAGTTGTAAAACTGCATCCCTCGGTGGTTGCAAAACCTTTTACAAACCAACCGAGCCCATACACAGTCACTTCACCCAACACAGGGATGGGTCAGGGCACTTCTTTAAGTACTTTATGTGTTTATAGTCTGCATTACTGCAATCCCTCTCGCTCATCAGCATGTTTATCCACACAGTTTTCCTCTGGGGAAGTACTGTTAGCCTAGTCTCGTATATAGCTAGCTTTGGTCATGGAAAAGCCTTCACCTAATCTAAAGCTAAAACCCGTACGGATTTAAAGCCACACAGATCCCTGTTGTTTTAGGGAGCTTCCAGCATCCGTGTGTCACTGGGATCCTCAAAACCATCTCTGCTGTCTCCTTGCCCTGCAGATGCCTAAAACAATCAGTGCAAAGTTTTTGCTGTTGCGGTGCCAAGGCATTACAGGTCTACCCATGGGCACAAACTCCTTCGTACATCTGTTGTGGTCAAGAAGCTGAGAGACTTGGTGCATGCTTACGTCCCGTGAATTCCTCTGCTTATTCTCACACGTGGGCTCTCTCAGAGTGCACGTGCCAGATTAGAAAGCATATGAAAGGTTGCTGATTGCTGGACTTCTGACAGAGGATTGCCTGTTGTCTGTTATATGTAATTTATATCCTACTTAGTTGGGGTACTCACCTGGCAAGTGTGTGAGGCCATTTACCCCTCCCAGATTTGCAGCAAAGGTTTGAAATTGGATTTCTTGCTTCCCAACACAGTAGTCATAATGTCGGTGCTGTAGTTCATTGTCACTCAGATTCTGCTGCTGAAAATGGTTTTATTTTGCTTGCCTAATTAGAAGTAGACAGATTTACTGAAGATGGTATGCAGACGATGTTAATTCTATAACTATTCTGTCCGTGCACCTATGAAGTGGGGGATACTTTGTGAATTTTTAGTTACACTTGCAAAGTGGAAGGATTTAAACAGGGAAGGTTGAAAAAGTCTCACCGTCAGTGCCGGTCAAGGTGTTCTCTGGAGGTGTGGGTTCAAATCACAGTATGATATCTAAAAACTTCAGCTCTTCTACCATGCAGGCTGTTATAATCTCTCCCAGTCTCATTTTCCATGATATAGACTCAAATTGAGAAATCAAACAACAGGATAATATTAATATCTGAAAATCTTAGTGATACATAGGAACTGAACTACCTTCAGTTCAGTCTTCAGACATTTGAACATCCTACCAGCTTATGCAGGTGTTGCCTCACTGAGACACTGACTGCTGGAAGTCCCATTCCCTATTTATGCCATTCATTTTCTATAGACTATATGAAATGTTTTATAGCAAGTGGTGATTCACTAAGCCCAAAATGTTTATATTAAGGCAAAAATTTTGACACGTTTTCCTTGAGAGAATCGTCATGGGAGTCTTGGCACTAGAGGATTTCCCACCACAGCTGAGCATAGGTTTGCTTCCTTGCTCTGGTAGGAGAGACCCATAAAAGACCACAGTGATCTCTGAGACGACAGCAGACATGCTCTACATTTTCAGTATCTCTTAAGCTCCAGCAGTGTTTTGATTGGGGCAGCTTCTCAAAATCTAGCTGATTGCAAGGAAGATGGTAACACGCACAAAAAATCACTGCTCATCACAGAGCTCCTTCTAAATATAACTGAATAAATTTGTCCAACACTATCTATCGTGGACACAGCTCCTAATGTTTAAAGAAATGCATCTATCAGTCAAACACCAAAACACTGCAGATATCACCTGCAGAGCGCAGTGCCAGAATTGTAATGTATCGGCATGTGTAACATATGAAGCTCATAATCTTCTAAGTTTTTAATAATAAATTGGATAAGATCATGACTGCTTCCTTCCTAAGGATTTCTTGTGCCTATGAAATACTCCGTCTGAAGATATAGCTAGCAATCGCTCGATCTTCCTTATCAGTGGTTGCAAATTCTAACCTCTTTCCTTATGTAATCTATGAAGAACTGACTGAAGACAACATTTTATCTGCACTTCCTATATATTAATTTAGATCTGGAAGAGATCTTGCATGGTCCATGTAGCAGAGGTACTGGCAAGTGAAGTCTGCACGTTACCTTTCCACAGAAGGAGCCAGTGCTCCTCACTGCTGAGGTGCCTGGTGGTTTTCTATGATTTGGGGGAGCTTAAAGTCTTTCCCATACTCCTTAGCATGCGGGTCTGCAGTTCAGTTCTTGATGGACATGTGATAGTTAAAGGAGACTGCTGGAGTACAGGCTATCTAAGGGCTCCAAAGGGTGATTGCTTTTTACTGTTGTAGGCACAAGAATTACACAAATATAGGAAAACTGATAAATGTGCTTATATGTATTACTGCAGCTTGTTTGCTTCCCCCTTCTAAGTATTTTCCTTCAGTTCTCTGATGCAAGAGCTCCTTTTGGAGTTTAGATGGGAAAATGAACTAACTTATCAAGACAGTTCCCCGGCCAAGGACAAACCTTTACATTTAATGATCATCAGTCACTATATCTCTGAAGGTGTGGCGGTTTGTCCTGTCACTTTCTAAAGGGCTTTTGTTCAGTTCAGACATAAAAGGCAAATATCTTCCAAGCTTAAAAGGGAGCCTGCAGTCTGTTCTGTATGTATGTACAGAGGGGATATGTAGGTTATGTTTCCTTTGCCCAGCTTTGGGATTTAGCACGGGCTATTGGCTAATCCCAGCTATCTTATTTGGCTAACAAGAGAGTTAAATAGTGTAGATGTGGTCAAATCATGTCTGGTCTAGTCTCGGGGCCAGAGAATAAGTCTGAACCCACAGATGCAACTCTGAGTCCTCAGTATAAATTTAATTAATTATCTGTTTGACCTTGTCTAGATATTCACCGTAACACGCAACAGTTTTATACATATACTAATTCTGAGTTTGACTGAATGTATTTGATAATTTTCAGCTTTGGTTTAGGGAGATGAATAAATTTCTCTTGCACTACAGAGTTGTATTTTAATTAAGCTTGGGAACATCTGTGTTGTAAGCAGGTTCTCTGACACAGTTGTTTACATTGTGAAATCAGGCCATGTCCAACAAAACTCATGAATGCCCTGCCCTTCGCATTTCAGAGTCCTTCTAAATGCATCCCAACATCACCTGAGATCCGCATAACAACAGAAGCGCATTCCCAATACTCATGGGATGACCTGACTACAACTTCTTGATTTACAGGAATTTGTCTTGAAAGTGATAACAGATTTCTTCTAATCTGATTGACTCTGAAGTTTAAATAACATCTTGGATAATGAGAGTAAAATGGCTTAGCTGTTCTGTATAATTATATCAATTCCAAAGCTATACAAAACAAATAAACATAAGCCCCAGTATTCAAGCCTCGTTAGGTTTATGTTGCAACAACTACATTAAACAAAACTACACATTCAGTCGGATCTTAATCACGGTGGTGTTGCGGCAGCTGCTCTGGACAGGATCACAGAGTTATTTGTACTGCAGGGCTTTTCTGGGAATCAACGGTCCAGATTTCTTCAACAAACAGCTCCACCCCTGCCCTGCAAACATTAACTCAGGTGCTAGCAAGATATTCAACCCCAGCTTAAGCTGGGATATGTCCACTTCTGGCTGCTGGACTGCAAGGATTCCCATGCCACTCCTGTTTCCTTCCCCAAGAAAGAAGATTCAATGAGCAGAAAAGAGCTAGAAGTGTTGGAGATTTTAATCCTTTATCCCATAAGACTATTCAGTGTCCAACCAGGAATTTACCTGTCAGAAAATATTCTTCTACCTATTTCTTGTTGTTTTCTATCTTTGCAAGTACAGCTGGTACAGGTGCCTTATTTATGGCATCCTCTCTATAAACCGACCTATATGTTTAAGACTTTCTAAGATATCTTTTATAGAGAAAAATAAAAAGGGAAAAAATTCCTGGTTTTCTAAAGTAGATGCCCAAGGCTTTTGGGGTTTTACTAGAGTCTGACTTGCATGGTGGTGAGCTAAACCAAGGGATGGGTTGTGACCTGATGGGTATGAGGGGGCCAGAGAGGGGAGAGCACTCATCCCCTCGTTCCCATGCTGGCTCCGCTCTGGGGGCCTCCAGCCACCCTTCTCCAGGACAGGCAAGTCCCCTGGGTGCTGCTCAGAGAGATTTCACCCCTGGAGCCCCTCCGGAGGGCTGCATGGACGGGGCTGCCCCAGGTCTGGCTCCTTCTGCCCTCCGTCTCTGCACCCTACACCCTTGGGCAGGCGACATGCCGTCTCTGGTGGACCAAGTAGGACCCTCACTTTTCAGGTGGTTTGGACAAAATGACCCCTCTCCGGCTCACACAGATGGCAATTATGCCTCAGGAGTAACACCAGAGCCCGGAGCAGAGAGGTGTAGGGTGGGTGTAGGTTGGCCGTAGGTGTAGTGTGGGTACGGGTGGTCTGCTGTCACTCGCCAGTGCCCCTCTCCACACTGGGCGCTGGGGTCAGCCCCAGGACCTGAGGGATTCGACGGTGCGGGTGTAGCCCATCAGCATCCTTCGGCTTGGAGAGGGGCATAAGTGGAGCTGGCACAGAGCATAGGATCACAGGGAAATTTAAGATGGAAGCAACCTCAGGAGGTCTGTAGTCCAACCTGCTGCTCCAAACAGGGTCAGCTGTGAGACCGGAGCAGGTTACGGCCTAGAAATAAAGATAGCGTTGTGAGGCAGGTTTATATAAAGACCAGTCAGATTTTGCAGAACAAGAGGAACAAGGCAAAAAAAATTAATAGCCAATAATTTGATATTCTTGAACACCTATTTTATGTCCATTTTTACCGTGATCCATTTGTTTAATATTGCTATGTAGATTTTAGGCTTCTGGTTCGTGTATTAAATTTGTCTGTAAATTACCTAGAACATCTTTAGGCATAAAATAAAGAAATTATAGCAATATTAAAATCAACCGACACACAAAGAAATCTGATATGCTATTTGTTTACAGTCTGAAGTAATTATTTATCCCCACTGAAAGTCAGCCTTCACTGGAGAGAAAAATAACCTCAGTTTATTGTTCTTTGGCTTTGAATAGAAAGTCTCTATTATTTTAGTACCAGCTGAACTTAGAGGGACACCTGTAATGTAGGCCTAATAGAACTCATTTCTTATTATTAAAAGTTAAAGAGTAACTGCAGATAGTAATTACAAAATGGCTTCAAATTTCTCCTTAGAAAATGGCCTCCATTACCACATTTGCTAACCTGCCTGCCAAAATCTCACCCCCCCCAACAAAACCACTTTTAAAATATTTTAATGATTAAACTGTATTTTTTTCCTTTCACATCACAATGAAATGTTTAATTATTCCATTGACCTGTTCAGGATCTTTGTCCAACATCTTACAAAAGTGAAGAAAATAAGAATTAATGCACAAACTCAAGTCATGCAGTATGTCGTAGAAAAATGGTTAGCTGAAATCCTTAAACCTTTGGTTTAAGACTGGTACTAAGTAATGAATTAACAGATAGTTTTCATTATTAGCATTCTGGATTACCAGGAAAAAAATATTTCCAACCCCCCATAATTATTAAGTTTTCTAATCCGGGGGTTTGCACACCGTGTGTGTGGTTCTCCCGGTGACCCCAAGTAGAGAGCAAATCTGGTCCTTCCAGTTTTGCAGTAGTGACCATCCCGCCCAGACTGAACTGAAGCACTTTCCCAGAAGGGGAAGATGGTGTGCAAACGGGCATTGAAAAAATTCGAGTCTCCACTTGAGCCTCCCGGTGTCTCGGTGCACTGTGGGCATTCAGCATCTTGCACGGCCAGCCCGGAGGCATGGTGGGGGGCAGATGGGGTAGCGCTGGGATTAGCACCGTCTCTTCTCCCGAGCTAAACCCCTCTGAGGTTGGAAGAGCAAAGTCCAACTGTTGCAGACATTTTTGCTGAAGGGGGGCAGCTCTCCGGGGGGAAGGAGCAGGGCCCTGAGGAGTGTGCACCCGCCGGGGGCCCCTGCAAATCCTGCACCGGCTCTGGCTTCACGTGCTTCCTTGTGGCGCTTGGAACTGCCCTTGATCTGATTTCAGCGGAGCCAACATTTGCTGAACCATTTGTGAATCACTTGACGCTTGCACAGACTTGTTGAGAACGCCAAAGTCATCTGCCAGACCACAATGTTCCCAGCTTTTCTTTCTTCCCTTCCTTCCTGAGCCTGCTGCTTCAACTAACTTACATTATATGAGCATGGCAGGGGTGAAGAGATAGGCTATAGATGGTGGAAAATAACAGTGTGTCCTCTTCATAGGTTTTCATGAAAAAATGAGGACTTTCTGTGTGATGTATCACTGAATGCTGTTAAGTTATAAACAGCTCTGGTCCCCACTGGCTTCAATCAGAGATAAGGACACACAGCACCAGGCAAGTTTGTTTGCTCAGAGATACAATCACTCAAGAAATAAAAATAACGTGCATCCTGTCAAGCTAGCCAAAGACATCAGTGCTCACTGAACCTTCACAAAAGCTTTTGGAAGGAGATGAATGCTGTAAAGAGCTTACCTTCTCACTTAACTAATTATAATGATTATATTTTAAAATAATTTAAACTAAATGAATTATTAAAGAATAATTTCATCTTTATTTAACCTTTTTAGAACCTTGAAAGTACTGTAGACAAAGTATGCACATATTGGATTACTACTGTCTTACTTGAGAGATTTTTTTTTTTAATATTATCCAGGCATTTCTAACACTGAATATGTAAACGGATATGGCCTATCAAAGAGTTAGGTTGCATCTCTGAGCTTTAATGTCAGCACTCTGCCTTTTATGCTTCTATACTATTCTTTGAAAAGGCTGAAATTATGCATTGGTCACTAAGTTGCTCTATTATGTTTTAAAGGATTTTAGAGATTGAAGAGGGGTGATTGGCAAGGATGTCAGTGGGCAACATCAGCTTTGAATTCCATACTGCTGCACAGAGCATGGGGAAAAAAAAAAAAAGAAGACACCAAATCTTTCCTTTTCCAGACAAAGGCAACAGATACTAGGCAATGTTCTTACTGAACACTTAAATCATTTTACACATAATTTGAAGTGGTGACACTTCGAAATCCTTCTGCTAGCAGAGCTGTTACCTAGTGTGGGTCTCATGTTTCTAGTCGGTGAGTATAAATACAGCATCACTGAAACTCGCCCCTTGGGGAGGGCGCCGCACAAAGCCTGTGATCCACACCAGTCCCCCCTTACCTTCCAAATGGGTCTTATGACTCCCCAAAGCCAGCCCTGGCCTCTGCAGTGAAGAATGCATTTTTTTCCACATGAATATGAATTTTCCTTCCATTTGAAACCGGACTGCCCCTTTACATGAAATATTTCTGTTCTGCCTGGCGCTGAGGGTCTAATCAACAGGTTTGAAGCTTGGCCCCCGACCACTGTTTACACAGCACCGAGTTCTTTGTGTCTCAACATGAGAAATGATGGCGATGCCCGTGGAAATGGGCACCGTGTTTGCTAGCACAACAGCAGCAGCAAGGTTTTGCTTGCTTTGCCAGCGAGACACAGCTATTCATCCCCGGTTTAACACTGTGTGGCTTGAGGTAAGGAGTATTGGATTATTGGCAAAGTCGTTGGACTAAAGCTTTGCGCTGCGGAAGGCTGAAATGCATTTACCGACATACGTGGTTGGTATTTTATTTTATCTCAGCCAGAGCACATAAGCCCCACTGTCCATCTTGTCCCTCTCAGGTCTCCCCCTCCGTTATCGCCCTCCCTCTCTTCGCACCGTCGCTCCCTCGCAGCTGTCTCTGGCCAAGCCTTCAGCAGCCTGCGGGGAAAGCGGCCTCCCCCCCATCACACTTGTGCTAATTGGGGCCTGATGAGAGGCATTTGCTCTCTCCTCTGTGCTTATGGCTCCCCAGCTGGGGCCCTGGCTGGCTCTCCCCTTTCCGTGTCTCCCGGCTGTTCCAGGAGGAGAGCAGATGCTCCCCCGTGGAGAACAGCTGGCTGCTCTGGCTGCCATGTCACGGACCGGCTTGTGCTTCGTGCCACCCAGCTGGGACACGTGGAGTCCTCCGCCGGGACCCTGCTCTGCGGGGAGAGTCTCAGGATGCAACAGAAATCATCATTTTCTCTCTCAGAACAAAGATAACCAGTTGTGTCCCGGTCACGGTGTTTAAAACCCTCCAAGAACAGATAGCGTCTGTACTGAAAAATACACACAGATTAGCACAAAGACCGCTGTGAAAATGGCTTTTTCACTTTTAAATAGTAAGATGGAGTCTGAACAGAGCCATATCGATGGCTAAGGGCAAGAAGGACCTTCACGCACACAGAGCTCAGTTACAGGGGTAATCCGTTGGTGTGTCTACGTCGATTTTAATTCAGTTCAGGTGTGAGTTTTTCAACCCAATCTCCCGATCATCTCCTTTTACTGCCCTTTGATTTGCACTTTAGAGTGACCTCTGGAATCCTGGACTGGATCCTATCTGACAAAAGTAGAGCAGAGCACCATACAGCCCAGCTACTATCGGGCAGCCGCGGGGACCTGCTCCAGTCTGGGTGGGAGGTCGGTGGGTGTGCTCCGCTCGCGCTGCGCTATCTGCTGACCTTACCCATGTGTCCCCCAGAGCAGCAGGTCCCGGCCTGACTTTCCCCAAAATGGTAGCAAGAAACTGAACTCCAGCCTCTAATTTCAGGCTGCCTGACAGAGCGGGTCGCTCTTCTCCAAACACGTGGTTGTGGACACGTGTGTTTATGTGTGTGCGCTGTGCAGAAGGGAGAGCGTCTTCAGAGCCTTTCCAGAGACCGCAGCAGCTTCATTCCCGCTCTGCTCCTGAAAGTAGGATGCTGCCAGGGACTTCCCACTCAGTCCAGCTGCAATCCAGTTCATCCTTCAGGTGGTTTCTTCACTCCTTTCGATTAGATCATTCATTCTTGGGAACAGATCTAGTTTAAAAACATGATGTGGGAAATTTTAACTTCATTGTAGAGAAGTCACTGAAGTTTTGTTTTGCTTGCAAGCAGAGGAATGCTAAGTTGGTCGTCATTAGCCTTTAGTGCACTGTTTGTAGAGCAGGTTGTGGCCATTTGGTCTGTGGTCACTGAGGACGCACACACAGGCTCCCTGACAACTCCACCTTAATTAGGGCCTGATCCCAGCTTTCTCACGAGCCAGCAGAAACAATGCATTTTTGTCAAGTAGGAGGAGTTCTCCCAAGCATGTGGGTTGGAAAGGAATAAGGGTAAAAGAGGGAAGACTGTTGTCACTTAGATTTTTTTAATCTTAAAATATTGCAATTGGCTTTAATCATTTTATCACTTAAGTGTATCAAAGTAGCTGAGGTTAGTAGAAGGTGCTGAACACTCCTTTTGAACAATGCTTCCTTTGAGCTATTTATCCATGCAGTGCTCTGCTGGAATGCAACCAACAGAAGTAATATTGATGGGCTTGTGCAAAGCCCACTTAAATGTATATTATGGTGTCAAGGCAGATCTGTAAACGAGCTCCTTCTGAACAGGGGCTGTGTGTTTGATCTTAAATCTTCAAAACTTGGCATGTAAGCTGAGGGGAAAGTCCATCACTTAGTCTTTGTCCACATCTCCATTGTGCTGCAGTGAGCCTTCAGACCAGGAGAGTCCGAAATCCTATGATTAATACATTTTAAATAAGCTATTATGTATCCGTATACACTGACTCCATGGCTGGATTCATCCCACCTAACGGCACCAGCGGGGTTCAGCATAAGACAAAATGTTAAGTGTCCCCATGTAGGTACGAAGAGTCTAATCTGCGCCATGGTCAATGGAGGCCTAGTCAACACAATCACTAGAGAATCATGCAGGTCACCCTAAAGTCCACCTGAGTTTAGCTGCTTAGATGTAGGCCTCCTGCGCCATTTGAGATGCTTCAGGGTTAATCGGCGGGATCTCCAGCTGCTGCTCCGGAAGGACATTGGTGCACCATGGGATATGTGCCATATTTGATGGCTCCATGAGGCCACTTTATACATCCTGCCGTGACTCAAAGGGCACCAGATGCCTGTGCTTAGGGAACTTGGTCCCAGTGGAACATCAACACTGTAGACTTCTACGTTTGAACTGGCCCTCCTGCAGCGTTCCCCTCTGCTCCCCCGTTGCTTGCTGGTGACATCTGTTTCATTACGACATAAACTGTGCCTTGTAATACCTCTGTTACTGCATCAGGACTGCCCAGGTGATGGGCTTCTATGCAAATACCTGCAGTTTTTTCTGGGAATACGCCTGCTTTAGGAGGGTGCACGGGGAAGTCTGCGGAGGATGATGCTGGGTGTAGCCCTGGTGCTGTGCCGGGAAGGCTCTCCGAGTCACACCCTGCTCCCACACCACCGCTTCTGTCATGTCACTACACTTTGCCCTTTGGGCAGGACTTTTGGCAATTTTGTAATATGTCCGTGGCTGACGCTGCTGCCAAGTTCACCCAAGGTGTGGCATAGGCACGCTTAGCACACTGCTGCCCTGAATTTCTAAAAAAAACAGTTCAGGGAAGGTAAGAAGTTTCAGCAAATAACCATAACAACAGTATTATGATTGCTGATGTTATTTTGTTGTCCTGGATTATCCTGTGTTTAAAACAGAAGAACTGACAATTTTCAATTCTTGCGCAGTTTTGCAGCCTGCGGACTGTGTCAGTATTAAAATATTAATACTACTACTGTTTAGCTGAGGGCTTTCAAATCTACTACCTACACTCTTCTCTGCTTCGTGTTTCCAGCCATGGCTGACCAGCTTGGAAGTCCCCTCAGGTGTTTTTCGCTCCATCTAAGGGTACGCCTGCATTGAAAAGGCATTCTATGGAAAACCAAGGTGTGAATTTGCAGCGCTAATAGGACAATAAGGGTGCTTCCATCCGGACAGTCTTGTTCCCTGTCGCGGGCATGTCTGTACTGATGGGGTCGGTGGCACCTTGTTCTCTGTGTCGGTGCTTGGTTTGGACACGGACTAGCTCTACTCTGGAAGTCGTGTCAGCACGTTATGTAGCACTGAGCGTGAGCTAAGCTGCTGATTGTGCTGACATGGCCTGTGAGCTTTGTGCATATTGACTTCATCCATTTCCAAAATTCACTAAGCTAAATAAGACAAAGAATTTTTTGAACAAATTGTCCACCTGAATCAGCGCAACTTGTCATTCAGGACCACGTCCTTATTAAGAGAGGTCCTAAGAAAAAATCTCCAGGCTTTGTGTTTCTGGAAGACACCCTGTCACTCTGCTGTCAGCGAGATACAGAACTACTCGCAGAAAAAAAGCAGCTGCGTTTGGGAATTTAAAAGGACCACATTGTTTTCCCAGGAACACCGAGAAGACACTTTGTTCAGTGGCTGTGTCACAAAAATGAAGGGGGTTGAGGGCTGCTCCTGCATAGCCTTTCTTTATAACCAACTGATCCACAGCCAGCTGTTTTGCGGATGTGAAAAAGGACTTGAGATATTTGTTCTTTTTCTTCATGAGGGCCTGACAGCAGGTCTAACAGAGCAGTTTGCGTTCCTGTGCCTTGGCTTGTGACAGGCTTAGAAGAATCAGAATCTTGCTGTTTATTCTGGTTGTACATATTCTTGGATAATGTTGCCCCAGTAGTGAGCATGGGACTCTCTCTCTGTCTTCTGTCTGTTATGCCTCCACTGTCAAGGCTTAAATTTCTGTCTCTTTTGCCAAAAGGGCTTTTTTCCACCTGCTTCCTCAGTTTCATCATGAGACAGGTTCAAGAGGAGGAACCACCTGGGATGCAGCAGGGCTGCTCATGCAGTGAGCGATGTTTTGTCCTTTTTGGTTTCCTCATATACCTAATAGGGCTTGGCTCCTTAATACAAGGATAGATTATAGCTGCCTGACTACACTAAGTGCATGTACAGTCAGTGATTACTTTACATTTGGCCTTAAGCTCAGCCTTTTCTCTCCAGGTGAGTGCGGTCCTGGATTCCTCATACCACCAAAACTCTTTCAGAAGTCCACATCATATGGACTACAATATCTGGTATATTATGTAAAAGGCATTACCTCTTTCTTCCTTGAGCTAACATTTATGTTCCTGTCTTCAAAATTTCTATATTTTGTTCATTCTGAGAAATTGTATTTTTTAACAAAAAACTCCCAAACAACAAACCAAAAAATAGCTGATGCTTTACGTTTGGCTATTTGTTTAGCTGGGTTTCATAATGATGTGCTAATGGTCCTAAAGTGCTGTTAGCACAGTGTGGATTTTTTCCCATACCATTCCATTTTCAGCTCTCCATAATTCTTTGAATTTAGGTCTGCTAGCTGAGAAAATCCTGCAGCAAACAGAGGATCTTTAGAAGGTAAAAGGCATGGGTAATTAATGTCTTTAAAGACATTCTGAGTGAGTATACACTACAAGAAAGTAAAGAAAAATGCCAGCCGCTGTCAGTTTGCTAATCATAGTTTATTTGATCAGGGTTATTAATTACATTCTTTGGATAGTTAATTGCTTACTTTTCTTTAGCTGAAGCCTAACTAGAAGATATGACCACCAAGACTCCATTTATTCTTTTTTTTTACATACAAGGCCAATATGCACCTTTAAATAGGTTGCAGACACATACAAACCATATCATAATGTCAGATATTTAAGGAGATTTTCTTGTTTCTCCTAGAAGATGCTGAAAAATTGATGTATAATATAGCCCATAATTGAGTAGGATGAAAACCAGGTTGTTTTCTCAGCCAAATTCATAGGTGACGTATATAATGGTGGTATAAGCTACACATAAGTGATCTGCTGTAGGAAAGTAGAAGGCTTAATTTAATGAACACAGGAGAAGGATGGGCTGTAGGAGAAGAAGCAGACAAAAATGGGTGTAATAAATCCATATGAAGGACAGTACTTGATCAGACCAAAGATCCAAGTTGCCCAGTATCCTGCTGCTGGTAGGGGTGAGTAATGGATGCTTAGAGAGCACTCCCAGGAACCTGGCAGGGATACTGCCATATGTCTGTCTCCCTCTGGTATAAGCACATTTGTTTTCATTAAGTTATAGATTGCCCGCATTGTGCTTCTCCTTAACCAGCTCATCCCATGCTGACCCTGCAGCTTTCTCCGGACTACCTGGAGAATTTTCTCTTTAATGAAACTTTCAGAAATTCTCCTGAGCAACACTCCTGAGCAAATTTAAAATAAAATAAAAGAGGGGAAAATCCCACTGTAAGTACAGATGAGAAATGTATGTGATAACTTACCAAAGGCAGGTTCTAGGGAAAGTCTCAAAGAATGGACGTAGAGATTGCAGAAGACAAGGTTTTCATGCAGTGGAATGAAGGCTGACAGGGGTTTGACGTTAACGTAGAATTCCACCGTAAGCTGGCACTTAAGAGATGATCTTAGCCTTGGGCTTTAATGAAATATGTATTAGTAGAGCATGAAATTCCTACAGCAAAAGTGATGTTGGTGTTTACTGGCTGTTGTCTATTGCTAACACTTCCAAGTCTGTAGTATCCTTAACTAACCCAACACTATTTTCTGGGATGTGACTGAGTACCTGACAGAGGAGTTTGCTGTAGCAGTTTAAAAACAATTCATAGGAAAGGAGCAACACAGGAGAAGGACCATCTAACTGCTGTTTATTTCATATAGCTAGAAATAATGCATAATAGAAAATATCAGTGTGTTTCTCCTACAATGACAGCAGGGTCATAAAAGTTGAATGATTATACAAAACGGGAAATCATTTTGTGGATGGTAAATGGAGCAATAACAGTATCTAGCAGACACAGTCATTTTACTCTTGCCATTTTAAAAAATGCCTACAATACTCAATTTCTACACCATTTAGATGAAAAGCTAGCCTGGATAACTCAAACTATATTTACATGACATACAGTAGGTCTGGGAAAAGGTGTATGACAACAAAAAGTACCGCTGCAGCTTGCTCCAGTGTTTCTCAGAGCTTGCATAGATACCAAATTGTGCTAATATACAATGATGCAGAGGCTGAGGAGCCAATGTATTTGTGCTACTGTCCTGCACTTGTCACTAGTAGCACTTCACTCTTCTGGATGTGATACCATTACACAGGGAGAAAAAGATATTTGTTTTAGAAGATTTGGAAGGGCTCGCAGCCCAGTGTTTGTATTATTAGTCAATTTGTATCCACTGAATTGACCTAATGTATTCTAAATTTTATGGGATTTTTTTAGAGGCTGCAGGAACAATTGTAATCTCTGCACTCATCTGAGTATGGAAAATGTCCCCAGGGCCACCTCTCTGGGTGGTGGTGACTCCAAAGTGAGTCATGGTAGAAAGACCATGGTTGTCTTCTGGTTCTTTCCCTAGTGTGGTATAACTTGCTGCCACCCATTTTGGGCTTTGGTGTTATATTGAGCAACCAGCCTTAAAGATACTCACTGCAAATACTCACTGCAAAAAGTACTTCTTTTTTGCACATGGGCATACCAGATACTTAGCTCTACTGCACAAAAAAAAATAATAGTTCTTTCATCTAAATGAGCGAGCACGCTCCAGATGTAGTAGCTATCCCTGAAATAACAGATGCACTTAAATACACCCACAGTGTAGTCTCACTGACTTCAGCAGGGCAGTTCGTGTGGTTAAAATTAAACAAGTATAGGCACTTTCACAGGTTGCAGTCATCAGGATGTCATCACACACCCCCAGGAACTCAACAGCTCAACGAGATCAGCTTGCTTTTGTATAAATAAATAAAAGCGTCAGGCTTAAAAAATGTTTTTGAAGAGCTGTGAAGGGAGGGTGACATGGCGGGAAACAGATTTACCAACTTCAGTGGCAGATGCCGGGGTGTGGAGAGGGGAGCAGCGCCGGCACGAGGCAGTTACTGGGGCACAGGGGTCTGCAGCGCTGGCGCGGGGATGCTGCTGGACCAGTTCTGTCTCAGAGGGCCCTGCAGACCCGCGCCAGCACGGCCGGCGTTCCCGGGTCCAGTGCTCGGTGTGACGAGGCAGCCCGCACAGCTGGGTGACGTGCTGGCAACCAGAGACAGACGGGGCTGCAGCTGTCCCGGGGTGGCTGCTGCTCCATTGGCACCTTTCCTTTTGACTAAAGGTTTCAGAAACCTGGGGTTTAGCTCCCTCCTGACTTATGGCATGGAGCATCCTTTCCTTTGACGGCTTCTCCACTCTGGATTGTGCATTCCTCAATGCACCAAGTTGTAAGAAAGATTAAAGGAAGACTCCTCCTCCTTCTCAGTTACCTTTGTGTGAACTGGTAATGGATTCATTCAAGTTTAGGGCCAAACCCACAGTCTGAGTTGGCAATTAAGTTGGTTCATCACAGAGCGATGCTATGAAGCTGGTTTTATACCTGTTGATGCTGGGAGCTGACTATCCTACGAGGCAAAGTAGAACAGCCACAGAATATTTCGGTGGCTGAGGCCAACAAGTCTTTGGTGTGCAGCTTCCAGGGCACAGGGTCTAACTCCTACCTGGAAGAGAGACATTGGCGTTGCTCCAGAGGGCTGGAAGAATATGAACTTTCTCCGCGTTATAACATAATCTCATAGAAGAGATCTGAACCCACAGGCTTCATCTATTCTAGTAAACTAAGTGTGCTGGCGTTGCCCAGCATTGGGGCTGACCAGCTAAGGCAGCCCATGCACATGGCGTTGAACTTGGCCATCTTCTCAACCACAGGGACCACATGCAGCCTGCTCTGCGGCAGGCCAGCTGCCAAACCATGCCCCAAAATGGTTTGGGAGATCGCTAGTCAGCTGGGACCTGTGTGCCAGGGACTGTTCAAACAGCGAAGATAACTGAGTTGCAAAGTCCGGGACCATCTGATTTGCCGTTATAGAGATAATCACAGTGTGTATTTGGGAAGAGGCTCCAGTGAGGGTAATGCTCAGGTACTTTGGTCCATATATGACCATAGAAGATTACTCTAACTTCCCAGCTTCTCTGATGAGCAAAAGATATAGCTGGTTCTGTTGGGTTTTCAGAAGCAAAGGCTAACTTGCCCTTCTGTCTTCTGGAAAACGCACCGATATGCACAAAATTGGGGCAAAATGCAGCTACTCTAGTTCACAAAAATGTTATTAAGTGCTCTGTGTCAGTTTTTTTGACAGTTTGTCCTAGTTGTGATAGCACATGAAAGACAGTGCAAAGCTTTGTGGAGGAGACAAAGGGAGAAGGCCAAACTCTTGTTGTTAAACATTGGCCAAGTAGTCCTTTTGATCTTTAAGATGCAAAGGATACAGAGTTTAGTGGAAGCTGCTTGATCTGCTGAGGATGATAAAAGATGTCCCACATGTCTCTGAAGCTCTTACTCAAGTTTATGGGTGCCGCTACCATTTAATCTCCTGGGTAGCTAAAATGTTACCAGGTAATGAGTTAAAATACCTAAATTCTACTTTTTGAAAGAGAAAACAAGATTCAGAATTGGCATTTGAGTGGTGCACAGAATATAAACCTTGCTGTGGTGTGAATAGACACGAGTATTATGGGATGTACCCCCTTCAATGCATTGTTTTGACAGCTTATCCCTTGGAGTCTGCATCAGTTGGAGTTCTTTTATGCAGAGGCTTCTTCCTCAGATGCTGCCTTAAGGGAATAAAGGATTGGTTTGGAACAGTGGACGGGGAGCTGAAGGTCAAGAATAAATTCTGTTTACTAAAACATATTCTGGGGCTTAATCTGATCTGGGGTGAGCTCACTCACATAGCACAGTTTAGAGAAAGGAAGAGGAAAAACCTTGGCAACTTAATTAAAATGATTGGTGGTGTGTGTAGGGAAAGGAGAGAAGGGCAAGGAAAGATCCTGCTAGTACAAGAAGGGTAAGTACTGGAGAAGATGAATCTTACTTTCCAAATAATAACTGTGTCTTGGTCAAGTATCCCCATAAATCTGTAATATAGCCTAGGATTTGAGAACTAAATCCTTTTTCTTCCTGAAATAAATTTTTGAGACAATATTTCCAGAGCTCTTTTTAAGAATCTAACACAGGAAAAACATAACTGTTATGTATAATTCTACTCAGCTAACTAAAATTGTATTTTTCAGCCCTCATTTGACTTATTTATTTGGAACGATCTTTCTGACACCGGTAAATTGTTATTCAGCACCAGGCCCTGCATTTTCTTCAGAACTGTCCATTAACCTGAAAAAAGTGCGTTCTGTTAAAGCACCTGTTTGGAAATAACATGCTGCATGATCTTTGCCCCTCTTTCCATTGTCTAACATAAGTGGTTTTGAGGTTAGTCAGTTGAATTTAAAAATAAGTTGCTGGTTACTTCGTACTTTTCATTACTAAGGCGGTGCATTTTTTTAATTTTACGAGCATAGTGATCACAAAAAAAATTTCTAAGTTCAGCCTGGGTCACCATCCTGAGAAATGTGCCATGTGGAAAGTACCTATGGAAAAGGTCTCTAGCTTTCCACCCCGGCACACAGGCACAGTCGTCCCCGTCCTGCCAGGAGGCACCGTCGGAGCCCTCGTCCCACGCTGACGCCAGCCCCCGCCCTGCCGAGCCCGTGCGCAGCCTCCCCATCGCTGTCCTCATGCCTGCTAATTGATAGAGACAGAACAATAAATTGCTGCGGGGAAGTTTTTAAACTACTTTTTTGGGCAAACTGTAGGTGACACGGTTCCTGACATATTTAGCGTGAGGGGAAATGACTGCCAAGTCTCTCAAGAGGCTGCTTTGTAATTGCATTCGCCGAAGCATTGTTATTATCGCTAATAAAAGGGCTGGAGTTAAGGAAACAGCACTCATGTTTGGGAGCTGAGTGCGCAAGGGGGAAATGGAGTAAGTAAGCAGATGTCAACGGTTGTCAGCATCTGAATTCTCCAGTGGTAGCGATACAGGAGGTGGAATGTTAATTGCTTTCCTGGAAGATGCCCTCTAATATGGGAATTGCTTATATGAGTCTTCTGTAGTCCTACAAGCTTTATTTGAAATTCAAAAACATGTTTTCTCATCAGTGCATACCAGCCAGAGTGTCTTTTAATTTCACATTTCCCTGCAGACTTTCACCGAATGTTAATAAATGATTGTACACAGCACACTCGGTTGAAGGAGCCACCTCAGAAAAGGTTGCAGAAGCACTTCATGCCATAGTTTGTATCGAGATAGCGTCCTGGGATCCAAAATTAATTTGTATTTCCGCAGTTTGTTTTTTGCATGCTTTACATTTGTGTGGTTTTCCACCTCTTAAACTTCTTTCACACATGAATCCTTTGCTGCCTCAGCGGGTCACAAGTATATAATCGCGGTGGTGTGGTGGGAGAAGCTGTAGAGCGGCTGCCCAGCCCCGCTGGTACCTGCGGGTGGGGTGGCGGTGGCTGAGATGGGACAGGAGGATATTCAGGACCTGTTCTCTCAGGCTCTGCGCAGATACCCGATGACGGACAGGCAGCGCATTGAGGAATTGACAGTTTGAAGGATGAGGTAAACGATGGGCAAAAGGAAGAAATTCACCCCAAGTGACACAACAGACCCAGGCAGACCTAGAAGAAAGATCCCAGGACCATCCGGCGTTATGCAGCACCCATCCTCCGTACATCGCGCTGCCTTTTCGGCATCGCACGCACAAGCGACAGCTGATACAAGAGGTTGCCCTTCTTGCCCCTTCTGTTTTCTGCCAGAGGGGACCGGTAGCAGAGGTCTGCGCCTGCCCTGGGCTTCACAGCCCACCACTCGCCCCTGGGCTGGCAAGGCTGAAACGAGTGCGGTGAATTACGGAAAGGAGCCCGCACAGCGCAAGTGTCCCTTGTCCTCTGCCTCCGCTGGGCACCCCTGGGCAGGGGCCCCCAAATAGCCCCCAAATTCGTCTTGCTCTAATTACTTTGCCAGCTCCCAGCAATTACTTTGCAGTGCTGCTGCACTGAGGGCAGAGCAAGGCGTCCTCCTCCCCTGCAACCATCCCGCGCCACTGCAGCTTTCCAACTCGCATTGCTTTGATGGATTAAAACCTAGTAATAATTTACTTACCTGCAAAGCCTGATATTTCATTCGGGAAATGAAAGAGACATTCACAGGATTATGCACTCTCACCATCTTACATCATCGGTCTTCTTCCCTTTGAATTTTTCCGGGTAGGAACTGTATTGGGATTGTGTAGTACTTAAGACGAGGGGAACTTGAAACTGAGCAAGGCTTTCAAATGCTTAATTTGAAAACGTGAATCACGCAGAAATGAACATACAATAATGTGCAATTCTTCCTGATCTTCATATTCCAAAATAATTAACAGGGATGAAAACATGTTCGTATTTTGCTTCCAATACTTCAAATGATGCTTGCCAACAGAAGTTACAATTATATCTTTGGAGGCGTTTTTGGATATAGTAATATTACAAAGGACTACTTTTTTTAATCTATTGGGCTAGGGTTTAATTTGCCTAGCTTATAGGCAGAACTCTAGAGTCTCAGAAGAAAGAAATAAGAATAATGGAAAAATGCAGCATATGTCAAAATATCTAGAGATATGGAAAGTCTTAAAAGCTGTTTTAAAAACTGTTTTCATCTAAAAAATCAAGGTACTTTGAATTAACTAGCCTTAAAACCTTTTCAAGTTCTACATACTCCTTTAAAAACAGATTTTTCTTGTGAATTATTTGCAGTGTAATGTAGACCTTTATTTTTCAAATGACATTACATCAGAAATACATTTACATCTAAATATGAGCATACAATACTTTCTTTTCTATGGAAGTATTTTTTACCAAGAAATAAAGTAACAGTCACTGGTTTACTAATTTTGCTTTTCCCCAAACTTGAAGTTCATGTCCAAGCCCTGCTCTGACTGGAGCACTTTACATCTGCGAAGAATCCACAGTCAGGAAAAAGGGTGTCTCACCTGTCTGAGCGTTTCTGCAGTGACCAAATATGTCATGTGTGACAAATATGTGACAGCGAGCAGGACATCTGAAGCTGGAGAACGATGCAACAGTCTTGAGTCAAATGGTTCGCTTGCTCCAAGACAGATCACAAAAGTCACCCACTAAGTAATTTATGTAATTATGGTAAAACTGTCTTGTTTTTATTTCATAACATTTCTCAGGTTTTGTTACATCTTCCTTTCATGTATATTCTACGTCTGTTTTAATATATATTCTATTCATTTTTTCTGTCTGACAGCATGACAATGTTACTACACTTTCAAAAATTGGTCAAACCAGCTTTTCTGTGTGAAATCTCAAGCAAGTATCTACAAACACTCTGCAAGGTGGTGCCTCCCCCATTCATTGCAGTAGGTTATTAACCCCGGAAACTAATAGTAAACATCTTAATTCCAATACTGTGAACAGTTCCTGCACAGGTCATTTTACCGCATTCCCGCTGTAGGCTGTTCAAATCAGAACCTACTTCTAGGCTGATTTCTAAAGGAGAAGAAGGTGATGAAAAGGGCACGGCAGGCAGTAGGAAACAAAGCTCTGGGAAATCACACTGGCAAAACTGGTCTTGTTAGTATATTTGAACCCTAACCAACTACTGGCCTTGAAAACCCGGAACAAGACTTTCGAAGTGGTTATGGGAAAGCGAGGAGAGGTGGCAGAGGTTGCTGAAGGAGGAAGCAGGGGAGTAGGCACCCAGAGCCGCTTCTTTCGACAGCTGGCTAGCCAGCCCAGGACATGGGGAATCAGACGCTGACAATAAACACGGAACTAAAGATTCTTCTAATCCCCAGGGCTTTAATTTTACCTGTACCGGGACGTTTAAGAAGATATCACAGCCTCTGGAAGGAGGCAACTCGAACAATGAGCTATTTCTTTTCTGGCAGATGAAAGAGCGACTTAATTACCCTGTTCTGCTTTGCTTAGCCATCATGGAGTTCCTGCTGAATACAAAGTGCTGAGCAGGGGTGGAGGCTTAATAGAAGAACTAACACTGAGCTGATTCACTCTGTTTCAAGAAACAAATTATTATTTATTTGCTGGTATCAATTTTGCCATTAGATCTAAGGAGAGGAGTAAACACGCTTTCTCTGATGCATCCATCATCTGAAAGTCCTTCCTTAAATTACACAATCCCTCTGTTCTACCTGGAGATGTTTTTATTTGCAGGGTTGCAAGCATCCTTGCTGCCCTGCTGCGCCCTTGCCTATAGCCACTCTCTGATGCTCTTGAAACTTTACTGGACCTGAAAGTTTGTATTTTTAATGGAAAAAGATTTGCTGATTATATCATTAAACTTTCATATACCTTCCACCCCCTTTTATTCCCTGTCAAGAGACTGTAGTCCCATGCAATGATTTTAAAAATACAAAAATAGTGATTTTCAGGTAGCTGGTTTTGTAGCTAATTTGTCAGCATGAGTTTTTAAAGCTTGGGGATTTTTTTGTGGTTTCATTTTTGCAGGTTTTTTAGCTAGAATTGTCTATGGTCATTCAGTCCACCATTTTATGCAGCAAATGTAAGCCTGATTCTTGTTGTTGCTGCACATCCAAAATAAAGTGAATAGCTACCACAGATGTTCAGCCTTTTAAAGGGAAATCATACAATTTTTATCAATCAGCATGTTGGCTGAAGAACTAACTCTTTTTTTGTTTGTTTGAATTGTTTCTGCCTGCTATCATTGTTTTGTGCCTATTCATAAATAATCTTCACCTTGAAAAATGTATCTTACTCAACTATGGACATTTTCTTACCAAAGGGAAAAGAAAACAGAAGTCCTTTAAGCATGCCAAATAGCCATTTAAAAGGACCGTTTTCTTTATCTCATTGAAACTTCAGACAGGAGAATTGAGTCACTTAAAGAGGGAATTCTGATGTCAGTATTACAAAAATATACATTTTTCTGCTGGAGAAAGTTCATAAACTTGGGACATTTTAAAGCTTTGCTATCAGATAAAAACCTGTGAAGAGCAAAATCCTGGACTGAGATGCTTGTGTATTATTCTTCACTTTTGACATTTTATGATCCCACACAGACTAGATGAGTAATTTTATCAATGCTAATTCTAGCCAGATAATCAAGCAAAGCGTGAGAAAAAGCTGCCACTGTGGGACTCCATCCCCTCAAAGACCTCATTCACATTTCCCTCTCTCTGAACCTTCCTTCTGGCTCCCATCTCTGTCCTCCACATCCTGTTACCACTGTAAACATATAACATGACAAGGTTGGTGGGTAATCTTTTATGAGAACAACTTCTGTGTTTGAAAGAAGTAGATAAGCTTTCAGGCACACAACCCCTTCTTTGGATATAAAACAGAAGCAGCAAGCTTCAGAGCTAAATCCTAGCTATTCTGTATTTAATTAGATATGTAAATCATTTAAGACAACTGAGAGTAGCTGGGCAGTTTGAACCTCAGGAATAGCATGGGGGGTGCTAGATAAGAAGGTGATTATCACTTACTGAAAGAAAAAAAAAAAAGAGCAGGTAATGTATTGCCTAAGGAAGAGGGGAAGGTTAATGGGGGAGGAGGGAGGAGAGATTTCACAGCGTGCCATTAAAAACATCTCTCTGTCGACTCACAGTTTTATGGATTTCAGTTCCTAGCATCATCTTTTGAAAGTGTTCTGTATACTTAGTAAGGAAAGCAACAGAAGGGGAAGCAGTGAAACAGAATAAGAGAGTACTGCTGCTCTGCACCCACGTGGTTGGAAAGCCATGCTCCTCTAGGGCAGAACTCAAAAAGTGGATGCAGTGCCTAAAAAGTAGAGACAAAACAGTACTGGAAAAAAAGATAAAAGTTTGATGGTGGAATGAGCCATTGTTTGGGATGGAACCAGTTCCACAGCCGGTCAGCTGCAGGACGAGGTGCAATACAATGGTTTTCACAGTTCCAAAAACATCTTGCAGAGTTCTTGTACACATGTACCTAAAGGAGAATTGCTTAGAACAGCTAAGTGGGCAAGAGAGGAAGATTTTTTATAAGATAACAGATATAATAAAGATTATGAAAATGTAATTTACCAAGAAACAATTATTGTAGAGCGGCTCTGAGATATAGTGAGACAGCTTGTTCATTGTAGAACACTGTGCATTGTATATCATAATAACTGCACCTTACTTGTATGCCAATGCTTCCAGAAAGCTTTACCCTGTTGTTTCTCTTTTTCCTCTGTAAGCTCCTGAAGCAGGGACAAGACCATCCTGTGCTGACGGAGATCCAAGCATGTGATCTTTGAAATGGTTTTGCTAGTTACAATGCTGTAGAAAGTCTTGCCACAATAATGTCTATTCTGTAATATTCTGACTGTAAATAAAAGCCATTTAAAAGCCTTATGAGTCAACACTTTGGCACCGCTCTATTTATAACCCACTCCTCTATATGGAGACTATATGATTATGCTTTATATTTTGGCATTTAAAAAAGCAGAGGCTCTTTAGAGCTTAAAGCACAATACCATGAAATTATTTAGTATTGTTTGAAGAAGGCTTTCAAATGCAGCTCATTCTCCAGGTGCCTCTGTTTGCCTGCTGATGTGAAAGCTGAAGAGTAACGATGCCCAGTGTTGGGCGAGCTCCCCAGTGCGTGGGGATCAGCCTACTTCCATCGATTCACATGAGCCATGGGCTTGGCTTTTTACCACGTCAGCTGAGCTATTTGTAACTACAAAGAGTGTCATCTTAAATTACCAGTGGCAGAGGCAGTGGATAATATTTGTAGAAATTTCATTCATATCTCACTCAAATGAAAAATAACACCCGAAAAGGAATTCAGCTTTACAGAAAAGGGAAAAGTGAGAGCTGTCCTGTGGTACCTCATGTCTGAGGGTATTTCTTCTGCTTGTATTCAAAGACCTCTGGACCTTTCATGCCCTTCAGCTCCTCAGGGCTATTTCACAATAATGGGAATCTTCTAGCAAGAGTTTGAGCATTGCAATAGATTCAGCAGAGAACTGGGCTGAACCCCAGATACTGGGCTCTGTAGATGAACTGCAGTTTTCTGCAGTAGCCAAGACTTTTACCTCTACAGAGAAAACCTACTCTCCTGTACCACTGCCCACAGAGAGTCTAGGAGTGAGTTTCTCCCATAACTCCTGCCAGTACGGCCACATCCTCACATCTAAAGCATTGCACTGTGCCTTAGCATCTCTCCCCATCAGAAGAAGTAAGACCCACTGCTCAGCTAGAACCCTTCATTGCTTGACCCGTCCCAGCTTGAGGACTCTTCTCCAGGGGACAGACTGCACAGGCCCATTGGGAACAGTGATACTGAACAGTTTGTATCACTGAACAACCAGTTGTGAGTCGGTTGATGGACATGGATTTGACAGCCGGCATGGGTCATTCTGGCCAGAGCAGTCTTGCTGCGGGAATTAGACCTGGTCCTGAGCGAAGCCCAAACAGGATCTGCACCTCTGAGCCACTCCTTGCCTGTGAGAATAGTGCACTGAAACAGTCGTCAGAAGAGAAGATTTTTATGGAAAAAAGTAAAACCAGAAAAGCACTGTTACTTGTGTCTCTCCACCAGTTTTCTCCAACAGTGTCAGTCCTACACAGAGTCTTCTAGTGGTGTTTGGACTGATCCAAGCCAGTCTTTTATTCACAGGGTATTTGGCAGGAGCTGTAGCTCTTGAGCCAGCCCCAGCTGGAGTCACCTGGCACTCTGCTCTCAGCTGTGGTAGGTGTATACGCCACCCTTGGCTCCCATCATTCCCAGAAATACCCCGTAAGTACAAGTGACACTGAAGAAACCCAATATTTGTGTTACATGCTTTTTCCCAAGTTGTTTCGTTCTTAAACTGTATTCACTAGAGCCCTTCAAAGCTGTCACGGAGCTTAAAGTTATTTCTCTGTCACAGAAAACTTCCTCCTGGTTGTAAACCACTTCTGAATTTTACTAGGGTCATCAGTCACTCTCTGGAAGAACACAGCCCAGTAAAGTGCACCAGGGCCCCAAAATCATTTCTGGCAGAAGACACCAGCATGAAGGGTGATTCACCCACAGGAGGATTAAAGTAAATTACAAAGCAACCTGGAAAGCTGAGATCAGTGGGTAGTACAGGAAAGTAAATATGATTTTATATAGTAGGAACTTGAGATGCAAAGGGAAATTCAGATCAAGGTTAGAAAATGATGATGGAACATAATCAACCAACCACATCCATCTCATTAAAGCAAGTTCATTTTCAGCTCGTTACCTTGATACTACTTTCTCAAGTATTTATGCTATATCTTTATTCTTTGATAAAGACATGTGAATAAAACTGTCCATCAAAGAAGGTTTACTTTATCCATCTTTCGAGATGCACTGGCCATACGTGCACTCAGACAGCAGGGGAGCTTTCCCACGGACCTGTAAACTGGAGGATTTTGTAGCCGGCAGTCAGTGCAGATCCGTGCCTGAGGCTGTCTCCTCTGCACCCACCTCCTGTGGCTGCCACAGGGGCAGAGCAGAGCATCCCGGCAGCTCCTCCGGGTGCAGAATCACAAAATTCATCGTGATCGGAAAGGAAGGGGTAGGAGTGCGGGCTGCGACTGTGCGCATCAGGACCACATCAAGGAGAGTGGTTGATGGTAAGAAAGTCTCTCTTCGCTTTCATGTGATTATCTACAGGTACATTCACACTGTGGGTCACTCTGTGAATCTTACCTACTTTCCCAGAAAACTGCTATCGAAAAGGCTTTGGTCTTTGATAGCTAAAGGAAAGAACTGGATGCATGGATTGAAAAGTCTTATGAAAGGCATAAGAAGTGGGCTCAAGTCTCACTGGGGAGTCACCTTCCAGAGGGAAACACTGAAAACTCGTTTCAGCTGAGTCACAGTGCAGTAAGATGAGAGAATACAGAAAAAAAACCCACATTTTGTGGATGCAAAGAAGATATATGTTTCCTTCAGTTGTGGGAAGTAGGTCTACACCTTTACTAGGTAATGATGATGCTCAAAAAGAGGATTTTAATCTAGATTTATATCTGGTCTATTTGGCCAAGTATTTTTTAATAGAACTCCTCCTGCAATTACTGAGAACACCATTACCAAGGATAAGCAAGCTTGCTTTAAGCCTAAGAGCTAGCCCAGGATCGTCCATCACCCTACTGCTTTTATGAAATCCAGGTGAATGGAGGGGAATTGGATGTTCTCCAGCGGATCTTGCGAATGTGAAAATCTCTTTGGCTATTAGAGCATGGGTATAGAAACATCAATCATAGGATTATACCTATACACAAACGCTTGAAAAAAAGTCAGCATGTTTCTTTGTTCCTATGTATATTTAATAATAATGCATGCCCTTCTGAGTTGCCTCATTTCAGTAGGAGTTATCTGCCTGCAGTACAATGTGTTGCTGGATTAAGTCTACAAAACATGCAGGAGTCAACAATATATTGCTTTCTGGCTGCAAGGGTTTGTTGTATCTTGTTAGTTAAGAGTTTCAGCCCAGTATACAGCAGGATGGGCTGGGACCTCAGGTTTTTGCTTTAAATGAATGTTTTAAATGAGACAGAAGCGTTCCCACGAGGAGAAATTACCTGAAAATCACACATCTTCTGGCATCTATTTCTGGTCTGTAGTTTTGACAGCTGAATTAAATTAAATTGGTATCTCTATTTCTATTTCAGAAGGAAAATTTTCCAGGCTTCTGTTGTTGGAATGAGGGACCAAAGGAAAGAGAGATGCAAAAGCAACCAGGCAGGACTTCCATTTGCAGTTAATTAACAAGTTATAAACACAAAAATGAAACCAAGGTTCAGTAATTATGCTAGAATAATCACCAGGACTTATAGACATAAACAGAGCCTAGAAGACTAATCCAAATATTTAACATGATGCAGAATTGAAAACCCAGAGTTGCATTTGCATTGCTTTTGCATTTCAGAAGGTGAAAATTTGATTTGAAAATGACTGTGATTTCTCAAACCCACAAATTGGTCTTTGATGGTACGGTGAAAGGTAATTGTTTAATAATCATTACTCCACAGATTTGCTTGTTATTCCTTCCTTTAACCGAGGAGAAATAGCCGATTCAGTGCAACTGTAGAAACTTTATCTTTTTTGTGTGCATTATTGCTCGGGAGGACTCATGACAATTAGTAAATTTTCCATTGTCTGACACACAGACTAGATCCTTCAGCATTAAAATACCATGGCTGAAGATCAACATGCAACAAAAAACGTGACAGACATGGCTTTAATTACATTATGCATGGGGCTTCAGTGCCTTCTTTATCAGCTCTGATTATGGGTCTGCCAAAGCGTGGCATCTGCCGTTTTAGAAACACACAAATGACAGCGAACATTAAAGGAAGACAGTTTCTTTTGTCAAACCAAAGAATCTGTTAATTTTTAGCAGAATAAAGGAGGCATAAAAAGTAGGATCTACAGTCATGTTGGCCTCATCCAGAAGCAAACCCAAAGATAACCCAAACAGTTTCATGTTACTGAAATTTTGACGAAAACAAGCATTTCAGTGATTTTAGACTTCCGTACCACTTGAAAAAGCAGGAGGTTGGTGTCAGATCTCTGTTCCACGGTCACCCTTTACTTTTATCACCATGTCTTTTTATAGCATGAATTCTTACATGGTTGGAGCGACCAAATGCAGCTGATAAAACAGATAAACTGCATCTGATTTTCAGCCTTGCTAACAGTGGGTGCTGGAGGTACTGGTCAACAGCAAAAGGTACTGACTTTAAATAATGGACTTTGGGGTGAACGGTGTTTGCACTGCTTGTCATGATTTTCATTCCCCTTAAATTTCTCTTTGAGAAATGAAAAGTGACACGGTTCAAGGCAGTGCCCTCTGTCCAACCCTTCTGGGAGAGGTTGTTGAGTCTAGAGTACTTACAAAATAATTTGGCTCTGCAAGAACAATCAAGCCAAGTTCCAACTTTATAACATGACACTACAATATATATATACTTTTTAATCCTACATTGGTAGGAGCTTGCTAGCGGACGGCCTGGGACAGGTGACATGAATGGATGGAAACGGGTGAAGACCTCAGGGAGACTCAGATGCTCACATTTTTCGCAGTGATGTTGCAGAAGATGTTCACTTCTTTTTCACTTTCCACTCGGAAACACCCTTATTTTCCTATTTTTGAAACTTTCAAGTAAGGTCCTTCCCAGTGCAGAGGGGGGAGAGGGGAATGAGGGGTCGGAGGCCAGCGGTGGGCCAGTGGGCAGCAGTGGGCTGGGGAAGGTGTGGGGTGTCGGGATGGATTAATCCGTTTAGGAGAGGATTCATAAAGGAAAAAACCTGGGCAAAATCCAGTTTTCTACAATCCGTACAACCACATTTTCTCCTTGTGCAGTTTGTGGGACTGCTACCTATATTTCAGCCTGTTAGGCTGAAATTTTGCCAACATGGAAGGCTTATGCTTGGTCATACAGTAAGAAAGTAATGCAAATAAGTTGCTTCTGCCCTTAACTCAGCCTGAACCACAATCTTGTTGTTTACAGCTGGGTTACAGCAGTTCTTCTTTATCAGCTTGTACACACAGACATGTTTATTGAATTTACATTTCTGCTTACTGATTGCTAGCCCTGCTTTTTACCAAGGCTGCCAATAGCTGCATTTTCATCTAAAAGTGATTTATACATGTGCATTTTTTTCTCTTTCTCTTCTCCCAGTTCTTCAAAAATTTTCTCTTGTGGAGAAAAGTAATATTTTTCTCTCCTTGAGGAATTGTATTACTTTCCAAGATATTTTAGTCCTTTATCATGAGAAATATGCGGAAAAGCCAATCACTTTAAAACGCTACTGCACTATCAAGGTTCCTTGTTCTGCATATTCTGGATACTCAGGAATTCAGACTAAATGAGCGGGCTGCCAAAGGAGGAGGCAGTTGCAGTTGCTGGGGGTTCATTTGGGAAAGATGTGAGGCACAGGGCAGGAGAGCGGCCAGGACCCCAACCTAGAAATCACCTCATTCTATTTAACTCATTTCCACCCAGGCTTTCTGAGTTTGCTTTTCAGAGATGCTAGCTGCAATTTGAGGTGAATTTAATCGAAATAGCAGTTGTTTACTACTGCTTGTGAGTGTCCCCACAATTTCAGGAAGGTTTTTTGCAGGTTACTTCAACACAAGTAAAATGTGTGGGACAAGATATTGGTGTGACCATTAGAAAATATGAAAAGCACTGCAGAGCCCACATTGGCTTTACGCAGTGTAAGCATACCTTTCTGTGACTGTTCTTAACATTTTTCTGTAGTGATTCTTCACATAATTTAGAATTTATTTGCTTCTTATTTCACAAAAAAATATGAGTTTTTTGCATATTGAGTGTCATCCAAAATCTTAGCACTATGAAGCAGATGAATTACCGTGAGCTCTATCTGCAGGTGCAGGGTCTTGGCTATCACGGCAGGACGTGAGGAGCTCAAGGTCAAACAGTGAGGCAATACTGAAGGAGAAAACATGCCCTGCATGTCTTGATTCCTGTTCCAGCACCTCTCTGATGGTCCATCATCCAAATTAGTGTGGGCATGGAGGCAAGCCTTAGGAATGGTGCCAAAAATCAGTGTACCTAGACAAATGATAGAAAGCAGAGGAGAAAGGGAGTGTACTCTGTCTTCGAATCCCTCCCTCTGCCCAAAGGCAGGTTTATTTATCTCTGCCTCTGCCACTCCTGTTAGCTATTTGTCCAACCTGTTCTTAAAAAAACACCGGCGATTCCCTCCCTTCCTTAGGCAATCTCTTCTGGGAACTGGACAGCACATCCCCGGGTCCCCGGATTTGCCTTTCGTTGCAACAGTTCCAGGGAAATGCCATTCACACGCTGGCTTGTTGTGGCTGGTCGTCGTAAAACCCCACGAGATAAGACATTGCATGGGTTGTTGCCTTTCAAGGTGTTTCTCTGTGTTCATAGGTGAGGGCAGGAGCTGTCGGAGGCTGGAGCAATGAGGGAGGTTTTGCATTAGCCGGTGAAGGCTGGATGTAGGATGTGTGTAGGCATGTAGGGGTTCGTACACGTACATAACATAAACCCTGGCAACTATAGCCCTTTGGTAAAAGTTATAAGGTGTCTGATCCAGCCAGAGAGCGGCGCTAATGTTGCTGTGGGTATGCACAAATCAGCAAAGTCGCAACAGAGCGAAAGAGTTTCAGAGGAGGGCCTTTCTAGAGAGGGAGAGCCACCCTAGCTCTGGAAGCAGGAGGACGGCAACATTAGGAGTGAGCAGGGAAAAGGAGGGAAAAGAAACATTGGAAAGGGTCTGAATTTTTAACATGGTACAAGACAAAAGTGGTAGAGCTTTTTGATAAAACCTAAGGGAGGGATTTTCAACCTTGCAGCACTAATCGGAGAGAATGAAATATTAATAAATCCCATTTCTTTTCCTTTTTTTGGTTGAGCCTTGGTGAGGACTTTTTTTATACCACTCTTTGTCTACCTAGTACTTACTCTGTCTAAATACCAGTACATGAGTTAATATCTATAAATCAAGACCAACATGTATCCCTGAGCACATTAGCCCTTCCTAGTGACTACATCCATTGTAATGAATATTGTATCTTAATAATTGATGTTTCACATGCTATATTTTGCCCTTCTTTGCACTGGGAGCCTAGCCAAATGCATCTGAAGCGCTCCTTGTAAGTGGAAGGTAATGATAAGTGAAATGACAATACAATCTTTTTCCTTTTGCATATGGACAGGATTTACATGCTAAATTCAAGTAAAATTTCAGCTCAGCCACTGGCTCCTTGTCAAAATGCTAAGCAAGTGAGGTTTTGAGATACCTTCTCCAAATTCGCTGGAAAGGAAGTCATGAAACATTCATATAAGTAAATTACAGCTCCACACCCTATTAGTCATAGAACTTGAAAGTAATTTGAAACCTTGAGTATACATGAATTATTGAACAATGGGTGAAAATGAAAGAAAATGGGGACCATAGCTTGCACTTCCACAGTTTGTGTAAATTGCTACTGTGATCCTTCTGTTCAGTAATTTCGGGGCAGTGTTGAAAAAACAGCTGGCACCTGCAATATTTAAAGACAGTAGGATCCTTATTACATAGCAAAGCCAGAAGGCAGCAACAGATCAAAGATGAGAAAAGACTTAAAGGGAATGTGGAGGGTTCCAGTTAGTCCCACCTAAGAAAATTGCTGGGTTGGGTTCTTGCACCTTTTCAACTGGTTGCCCTCCTCCCATTTTGGTTGGTGGAGAAGGCCAGCATATCTTGTCAAAGACAGCTGGAACAAGCTATAAACCAAAGTGTGCTCTAGCATCATACCTGGCAGTGGATGTGAGCTCTGTCTGACATCCGTGGGAAGAAAGAGGTGAAGGGAAGCTACAGAAACATCTCAAACACTCTGACTAAGTGTTGTAAGATGAAAAGGAGTCTCAAATGTAATTGCTCAGCAAAATTTCCTGTCATCTAGGAAAAGAGAATAACAGAATATCCATTAAATGTATTAAAGATCACAGTGAATTTCAAAGGTACCTGTAGACTTCATATAATACAGGGATGGGCACTGCAGAATAGCTATATAGAGCTACAGATTCAGCCTTTAGAACTGATCTCTGAGTAACTTTGAATTTTGGAAAAGCTCTTTTTTCCTTGTGTTTAGTTTTTTTACCTACTTCCAACATAATTTTTACATGGCTGTTTACCTAAACAAATTTAGGACCCTTCTTTACATTTTTTTCCTTTTCTTGGTGTGAAACTCTAAGTAACCATTTTTTTTCTCTCTTTAACATCCAAGTATCATTCAATTTTCCAAACTCCTCAGTGCCAATGACTTCACTCATTAGCTTTTCCTGTATCCTACAGATTCCCCTTCAGAAACTGGAAAATCTTTTTGTTGATCCTTCCAATTAATTTAACCTCATGTGAAACAAGACTGCCTTATGTGGCCAGCACTTCTTTTAAAATAGCCTCATGTTCTAACAAGACAAGATACAAATCCCTTCTTTGTTCAGGAATTTGTTTCTCAGTTGCAAACTGATGAGGAAATTTCTTGGCTATCAAACCAGATATCTGATTTTCATCTCTAATTGATATCTGGGTACTGAAAGCCTTCCTTAATGATATTGCCTTTTATAGTATTTATCTTCCTGTATTGTTAATATCTTTTCTAGTAATCTTAAGGAATCTTTTTTTATACCATCACCAGTACTGAAGACATTACAGTAGTCTGCTATTTATTTATCTCTTCTCATTAGCATAAACATTTCAATACCGGAGATCAAATCTTGATTGCTATTCAACTGTGTTTCAGTCTTCCCTACAATATGTATTTTTACATTCTGCACAGTACTTCTAATTTCCAGATTTTGTTGTTTGGACTCCTTGAACTTCTTTTACATCAATTTATCAGTTGTTTCTCACTGGTATCTTCTAGTCTCCTACATGGAAACTCATTAACTGTACCTTCTACCTGATGACTTTTACAAGAATCATTCTTTCTCCCAGTTCTGCTTCTGCTGTTTCATTATCCATTCCTATGTCCTTAGTTTCCTTCCTTTTTTTCTTCTTTCTGATCAATAACAAGAGTCTCCAAGAGTCACTACCAATCTTCTCCCTTTAGTTCATAAATTAAAATTCATAGTCATGCACAGACCTCACACACAGACTTCGATAGAGTTCAAGAGGAGTCCTTTCTCTACAACTGATTTCTGATGCTTTCTAATGAAAAAAACTTTCTTTTACCATCAATCCTTGTGCTAGCTTTTAATATTTATTGTTTTGACATGTCACTTCATTAAAGCCAGCCAAGGTACAAATGTCTGTTAGTAAATGAGTTTTCTAACCCTGTTTATACTAGAAATGTAGCTTCACTATTTTCTCTGTGAGGACATGATCCTTAAGTTCAAAAAAATTTACGCTGGCAAAAGGCAAAGTTGGAAAAGGCAGACAAGTTGTGTACTTGTAGTTTATTTTAGAGTGAGCCGTAGAAGTTAGCTATAAAACCAGCTTTGGCAAGTACAAGCTGTACTTTCACAATGGCCACACTGGCACAGGCTACATCGTACTGGAAGGGCCAAGTGGCAAGCTCGCTCTGCAGTCACGAAATGAGATATTGGTCCAATCAGCAGTTTGGAGCCAGGCCATGCAGCTTAGTTTGCCAGTCTAAATCAACAGTTCACGAACAGGTTAGTTTGTATAAGTTATCTGGCACCGAGACAAAAGTCAGACTGAGAGGAAACAGGAGTTCTTTGTGAGTGTCTCACAAACAAGAAAAGAAACTAATTTAATCAAGAACTATAGAAAATAGATAATAGGATCCGTTCCAGTTGTAAGCTGGAGGAGTGTTATTGAACCAGCTATGAGAATATGAATCCAGATTTATATAGTGACAACTTGCTAGCCAGCTTTTGCAAAATCATTGTGCCATTTAAATAGTTAATTCTTTTCTTTAGGTATCAGGGCCCCAGGCAGTGATAAGACAGCTTGGGAAAAGGCGGCTTGGGCAGTTTGGGTGCTTGCTGCTTGGTAAAGTATTTATAGGATACCTATGGTTATTCCAGGTGAGGTGGACTGCATATTGCCATGCATGCTATGGTTAACGTGGGCTAGGACGGGCAATTTCTTGAAGAAAGGTAGAGCTCTAGGAATCCAGGGAAAAGGGGAAATCGTGCTTCTCCTTTTACCTCTATGAATATAACGCATCTCTCCTTCCTGTTTTCTAGCATGCAGTTTCTATACATCCATTTCCAATGTGATAAACATACAAACGTAAAAGCCTTTGAGTACCAGTATAACCTGAAAAATAAAAATGGGCCAGAGGTTTTACCCTCCAACTCACCGAGGGCATTGACCAATACCCAGAAAGGTCTCTTCATCTCAGCTTGTACCTCTGGACAAGTCACAGAATAACCAGTATCTGGCTTCCTACTCATTTAGGCTTTTAACCCCATTGTTCAAACCCAGGGAAGAAGCAGTAATGACATAAGGAGGTGAATTAAAGACTGGGAACAGGAAAAATTCTGGACTCTATCCCCCCTCCTTTTTTCCCCCTCCCAAATTAAGAAAACTAATACCAGAATTTTTCATGGGGATGAAGCGGTAGCAAGGGGTTAAACCAGGACATGACTTTTAGCTGTGACAGGAGAGGGATATATCTTGCTGTTTCCCATTCACCAAACCTCTTAGGACATACAAAGGGGCCCATGGGAATTCAGTTTGTTTGCATACAGAGTGACCAGCCATGGTGTGAATTTTCTGTTGTTACTTTATTTAGCACTGCAAAGGAGTTGCCAATTCTATTTGAGGCTCCATCAATGCTTTTAATGTTGCCACGTTGGGTAGGCTGAGTTTATCTCAACAGATAGTCCTCAGAGCCTGATAAATTTAAGTGCTAATGCTAGTGTTTGAGAAATAAAGTTACACCAACAGTGCCAAGCCAAAATAAGATCCAGATAAGTGGAGCCCTTCAAAACATGGGCTATTACCGCTGGCAATCTTCTGTTTCCTCTTTCAGCGTTGCCTTTATTTAAACGACAGCACTGTTTACTGGAAAAAGCAGACAGAGTTTTTTATTATTATTATCTACTTTTTCGCATTATTCGTCTTTTATGATCAGCATTTCGCAAACTGTGACAATGGTAGCAAAGGCCTCTTTCATTCCGTAGTTTTAATTTTCTGACACTGGACATGTCAGTACCTGTGTGCGAAGCACTGGTCACATCCCACAGCAAGGGAAGGGAGCACCACACAATCCTGGAGGGCTCTCCAGGCTGCTACCTGCTTTCACGTAGTGAATGTGCTACCCTTACACTGGGACACTCTTGGTGGTGTGGACTGGGGAAGGCATTCAGCCGTGGTACATGACTCACTGCTGAACCACCACATCGGCTGGTATTAGTTCTGCTACCGAACCCGCATAAATCCTATTTAATATATACCTATTCAAGTATATAAAGGAAGTCGGGCATAGTGAAGATAAAATGAAGAAGAAAAAGAAGAATTATGCAAGTATCAGTGCTATGGGCCGTTGCCGTGACGTACACAGTGCATTGCTTGGTGCTGTAGGTGTACCCTTACTCTAGCCGTGATACACCAGGAAAGGTTCCTAATTTGTTCTGCAAACCCCCACTGCATGTTCTTGGCAGCATCTTGCTTTTATTGTGGTTAAATATCACTTTACACAAAGTGCCCAGGGACACAATGGAGCATTAGTCACTACCAGAAGACAAGTATTAAATGCCATGCACAAAATAATAGTGAACTAGTACCCAAACAGAGTCCCACAGGAGAGGGAAGCGTTTCCCTGTTCCTGCGGTGCAGGGGCAGGCACAGCAGTGCCACCTTCCTGCTCCTTCTCCTTCCACGAAGCTCCCCAAAAGCCAGCCAGGTCCCTGCTCTCTGGGAGCAGAAAAGCCCTTTCCTCCCCTCGAAAGAAAGCTGAAGCTTGCTGAGGGAGGGATATCCAACTCGGTCAGCGACTGATCATTTGAAAGCAGCCCTTTTTGCCCTGGAAGTTAATTTAAAATAAGCTGCGTTTTTGATGCTGTAAGAAAGCTTGGCTGGTTAGTCCTCAAAGGTTACAAACAACGAGAGAGAAGGGAAGGTTCCTGTTGTGCTACAGCAACTGTCAAAAACTTGTGTACACATTAGCAAGATCAAGCATTTGCCCAGCCTGGGAAAGAGCAGGTAAACACCATGCTAATCCCTCTGCAGCTGCGAGATGCACGGGCTGCAAGGACATACTGCTTTCGTCAAGAGATGCAAGAAGTCAGTCTCGCCTTGCAGTTTGTTTATTCAACATACCTACGCTCTGATGGTTCATGCTTTACAAGGCTGCCCCACTTGTTCCTTGTCGTGCAGCCGTGCTGATTGAAGTACAAGCGAGCACAGCACAAAGGGAGCTGGAAGCTTCAAAAGGTCAGCTTTGCACTAGAAAAGCACAGAGCAAGCTGATAGCAAGGTCCCAGGGACCTGTAAGTCGGGGGCTGCAAGCTCTGCTCTTCCTTACCTATCAGACCTATCTGGCTCCAGCAATATGTTCCCAACTAGTTAAACTGAGTGTTGAGGAGGCATTTACAGCACACGATAAAAGGCCTTTGAGCCTATGCAGAAAGTACGTAGACGTCTAGGACCACTGCTTATGGGGCAGGGGTACCATAAGTGATGGGGTGCCTGAATCGGGATTTCTCCATGGGCACCTTCATCCCTTTGGGAGCCAGACTCCAAAGGCTGAGGGTTGGTACGATCCAAGACAAGCTCAAAATGATACCAGTTAGCTTGGCTCAGAAATGCACCAGGGATAGATTTTATTTTTATATCCTCTTAATAATGCTGAAAAAAGATTGTGTGTATCTCTGCCAGAACCTGGGACAGTACTACAGACTGTGCAGAACACAGGCACAATTGCTATTAGCCTCAGAAGCATAATTATTATCAAACCATGTGAATTGAAGGAAAAAAAACCCTGATTCTGAAACGTGATTAAGCATTGAGGTGGACATCACCAGTGGTGCCTTTAATTTGCATCAAACCAGGCTGGTACTATGGAAGAAGAAGAAAGTCCTGAAGAGCTGAAATGGCAATGAGAGACCCTGGTGACACTGGAGAGCTGCTTCCTCAATTATCCAGACCCATCAGCATCTGAGGAGCAGTGGTTTGGCTAAGGTACCTTGGAATACGTTAAGAGGGCCTTGTCTCTGTGTAAATTATTTAGGTTTTCTTTTAATTGTCTTTCCAAACCTGTTTTCCTAAAACCTTACTCAAAACTTTATAATAAAAAAATAAAGATTCATTTAGCAGAGTTTACTGGATGTTAGCGGCGGGTAGGGCCCGCTAAGCCTTGTGGAGGAAATGCTGCTTCCACAAAGCGAAGATGTTGACATGAAACAGGGTGTGTGGGGAGAGACCTGTCCCCTTCCCCCCGTCCTGCCGAGCAGGACTGCCGCACGGCCAGGGATGCACGGGGATGCACGGCAGCCAGTGACGGGGGAGCCGTTGCAAGAGCTTAGCGGCCAGGACATCTTGATAAGGTACAGACGAAACCCAGGCTGCATTCCTGTGTCCTGCAACATTTACAAATGTTTCCTGAGACAACAGAGAAAAAAAAAATAATTGGGGTTTATTAATCTGAGGGAGGTGACACAGACACCGCTTAGTCCATGCAACCCAGGTGAAGATGCAAAATCATGCGTGCACGGAGCTGGGCGATTCTGCACCTTCTGTACAGAAAATGTGTCCTCAGCTGAGGGGCAACCCAGAGAGGATAGTGAGGAATAGTCTTCCCTGTCTGAAACTAAGGGAGTTTTGGGGTGGAAGTGCAGGAATGCGTCTCAGTCCATGAAATTTCTTAAACTGCATTGAAGACATTGACCAAAGTCCAAAATTTACTTTTCATCCCTTGAATTTCATGTCCTGTTGCTTGTGTAGAAAAACTTATGGGTTTGCTGCCTTAAGGGGAGGAGATCATGAAAAATTCAGAGGGCCCTGTGGTAAGGCAGAGTTGATAAACTGGCTGCTAATGAACTGCCAGCTCCAAGAGAAGGGAGTGAGTGTTCACGCTGCAACCGGTAACTGCCCTGAGTCTTGCTCTCCGGTGCTACAGCTGCCTCACATGGTAAGAGGATGGTAGATGACTCAAAAAAAAAAAGGTTTCAAAATTTTTTTCGTTCTGATTTTTCTTAAAAATGTGCAAGTCACAGCTACAACTGGAAAATTTTTAACCTCTGAGGGCAAAAGCCATCTTTTTTCTACATTTCTCTACCACATAGCAAGTAAAAGGGACCTTAGGCTATATCACCTCACTATTATTTCTACTACAACTTCTATCCAGTGAAATTCGTGGAGGTTTTCTGGAATAAAATTGCCAGAACTCATAATCAGGCTGAACACCCTGAAAAAACAGTGACATGTTCCTGATATGACAAGTAATCCAGTTTATATTTCACTGTTTATTTTGTAAGCAGGGAGAGCTTTGCTTTTACCACATTTTTCCCTACAGTTTTTAACAGCAAGACGAATGTATGGCACTTTGTGAATGCGATAGCTGAGTTTGGTTTCATTACTCCTTAAAATTTTCTCTGCTTTCTCTCTGTTTAAGGAAAATCAAGGAATGCAATAATTACTTATCAGGGATTTTCTTTTTACACTACAAATGCAAATGCATGGGATGAGAGCTGAGCTTCACTGGCATTGGTGCCTGCTTTTAAGGCTTCACAGAACTGTCTTGTAAACATTAATGGCATTTGAGTCACCTCGTCTGCCTCCTCACAGTCATACAGAAACTATTGAACGTCAAGGCAATGAGGGAGGCAGAGGAACCCCTTGGTTTATGATGCTGTCCACAGCATTACAACCTTCATGAAAGTTCAGTCTAACTTAGAAGATTTATAGAGTTTGGAGACCTTTTTTATCTGTATTACCTACCTATATAAAATAAATAAAAAACAGACAAGAAAGCTTCCTAATAGGGCAGTCTAGATCTGAAGAGCAAATTAAGGTCAATTCCTGCAGAGAATTCAAGCGTGAGCTACTTTTCTCTTTCAAGTAGTTTTACTTATGTTAAAAGCCACTGTTCCTTAGTTTATGAATTATTCATGTGCACGAGTCTCCACAAGACTTGAGCCTGCAGGTTACAAACTTGTATTAAGCACTGAGCGGCTTAAAAATATATTGGTAAAGAACTACAGAACAACTTTTAATTGGTGCTAAAAAGAATAGCAATAGCAACAGTCAATTACTGTGAATAAAGATGGTTAAACAAACACCATCTACATAAGGAGAATGTAGTAAATATCTTCAATATATCTTCAACACGCTGTATTGCATATTATGCTTTCATTTTATGCAGGAACATTTTAAGGCACGTATGGCCACATTCATCCAAAGGAAAATACACACACATTAAGCAGTACATGTCAGGCAGAGTTTTGGGCAGAAGAATGACAACTCCATTTTAAAATCTTGTTTATTTTCTCTTTATATCCACCAGTGTGTTCTCAAGTCTCCTGAGCAAGGTGAGCAACAGTTTTGGGGGGATTGTTTGTTCTGGTTATGTTTTTCACCGTGGTGGCAATTCCTGGTGGTTCCCACTGCCTCGGTGATGAACGGCAAGCAGTGTCAGCCTTCAGGACCCCGCATCCCCGCAACCGATGTCTGTTAGCATCACTCAGGGTACTGTGCAACTCGACAAAACAGCATCTTCGACATGCACGAGGAGTCTCACCTGCGAATCCTAGGAGGTCCTGTCTGTATTTGATCCAAAGTTCCCATTAAACCAGCAAAGTTGGCTTGGGAGACCTGATGGCTTCTGCCGGTTCCCCTAGCAGTCGGTGCACAGTCGCTCCCCTCCGCTTGTAGGGTTTTCCCACCCATCGTTCTTCCCTCTGCTGAATGCAGCAGGGACCGGGGAAGCAGGCGCCAAGCAGGAGAGCACAGCATGGAGGCAGAGGTCAGGCAGGGAAGGGTGAAAAATAACGGCGGCGTGAAGAAAAGCGTGGAGGGTACATGTCAGGAAAGAAGAAGAACCGGAGGCAGCAGTGGAGGTGGGGATGGAAGGTCCCTGCGCTTGCGGGAGGGCTGCAGGGCTCCAGCTGTCTGCGCATGGATGCGCTGGAAGGAGGCTGAAATGGCATCTCCTCCATACTGGGGTTAAAACTTCTGCAAGACCTACACGTTTCAGTCATGAAGTAGCGAGGTCCTGCATCAAGTCATTTTTCTTCCACCTTGGCGCTCGTTTGTTGGGGTTGTGTTAAATAACTGACATGTGACAGACTCATCACATGTGAAACCTCTCCAGGAAAACTGAATGTGTGTATTTTTTTTTAATCTATATACCATATCTGTTATACACTGTGTGCCAAAAAGAATTTTACTACTGAGTAAACAGGACGTGTGTTTTGGAATTGGAGCGAGTGGAGGAGGTCAACTGCACTTAGCGATGGCAGGTTGCAGCGGATACAGTCCAGTCCTCTGCACTCAAGAGTTCATGCTTTTGAAAGGCAGCCACACCCAGAAGCACACTGTGAAATTTCCAAAACAGAAAAAAAAATGCCTCAGCCCAAAGACAGGTTGCTCCTGTCAGCTTACCGAACTTGGGAGTACGAATGCACGTTCAAACGGCATCGTGTGCAGAAACGAAGCTCCTGGGGCGAGCCGGCTGCGACGTGGCGGAGGAGAAAGCAGGCTGGAAATCGTTTCTCTGAAATGTGAGGCAGCGACGAGGTGCAGGCGGGCGTCCCGGGGCATTCGAGTGGCTGCCAGCAGCTTGGTGGTTTCGCTGCAGCTCACCCCGCATGTCACGTGTGTGTGCGGCACAGCAAAAGGCAGCAGCTCTTCCCCTTTGCTCCCAGCGCCGTGACTCTCCCGCGGCCGGCGGGCTGCAGCGGAGACCACGCCGTGCACCGGGGAGAGCCGTGGGGCGCGGGGGAGGCTGGTCCCGCCGGTGGGGCAGGAGAGGCAGCTCAAGCGCGGGGTGCCGTGACACCCAGACACCGCGGAGGCAGCGGCTGTAAGAGGGGCGGTGGCTTCTGGCACCTGCTTAGCTAAGAGCTAATTAAAAAACGCTGCACTTAAGATGCAGTGAGTCCTGCTGTGTAAATGTGGAAGGAGCTTTAATCCATACCCTCACCTCGATAAACTTGTTTTAACCCTGGGTCCTTGCCCCGAGTCAGGGGTTGGGGAGCGCTGCACCCACCAGCTGCAAACACCCCTGCCCCGGTGGCCCCAACCAAGGGACCTCTGGTCTTTCGCTCCGTATTTGCTGCTGAAGCCATTAGTTTTATCCCTTGTGTCTGTCCTCCTCGTCTCAGTAAACCCAGTAACTACCTCCCATTCTGTGCCTCTTATGCCACAAGTTGAAATCTGTCTCCTGCCAGCTGGTGCCGTTTCAGTTGTTCACCTGGTGACATCTAAAAGCTCCCTCTGCCCTTGTGACCTGCTCCATTAAACGGCTGTCCCTGGACAGTAAGGACAGGCTTTAATGACATTGGGATGCTTTCTGCTGTGAGCAGCGGAGAGGGCATCGGCACATCTGACAAATGATCAGGAAGGGTGGCACCTTTTCCCCAGCACGTACTGAGGGATCTGTATGTGCTGGATCTCATTAGCAACATGAAGTAACGAATTGAGCTGCCTACCATCAGGTTTAAAAGGTCAGGCTGGGGATGATGTCTGTGAAGGGGTTCAGAGGACTGAGGAGATTGTCACCAAATTGTAAGAGTTGTTTTCCAGTATCCATTTTTTAATTTGCAGAGCAGGTACCAATGTATTCTTCACCTTCGCTGGGTGCTTCGCTTACCCCTCTCCTCCTCCCTCTGCACGTTACCCAGACGCACAGGGAGGATGGGGGTGGGAGAGCATGGGTCATTGGGGTGCTGTTTGGGAGACTCGCTCCATCACAGGTATTTTTCTGATCTCGAGTAAACCACATCACAGCTTCCTTCCTCCAACCCTTCCCCATTTAAGTAGTAGCATATGTCTGCCCGGCAGATTGCAGCAGTGCACCGAGATACCCAAATTGCCTTTCAGCCCCTATGAGATACAGGGTGTATTACTCCAAGTGAAGTATGACATTAATACGGCTTAGGGCTTCTTGGCTAGTTCTTTCATACCGTTACATGACACAGCGCTGAGCCATATAAACGTACCCTGTTACCAACAGTTTTAACCTTTCTCACTTTTGGACCCCTGACATATTTCAGGAAAGGCACAGACAGTTTCACAGATGTCCCAGATGTAGTTTTTGTTTATGTGAACGTCCTTCCCTTAGCCCCCCCCCAACAGTTCACATACAGGTCAAAACCTCCTGCAGTAAGTACATTATAACAGGGAATGTCTTTCTTTTTTTGCAGTGAACAAACCTCACACGGTGTTGTGACTGTAAACGGCTTAGCCCAGGCAGCGAGAGCAAGGCAAACACAGCGGCAGGGGCTCTAGGTAATGTTAGTCATTTGAGGACCCCACGGCGAGCCTGCATAGCCGGCCCGGCCACCTCCTTGCTGTTGTGTGCCCACACGAAGCAGAGGAAGGCTAGCTCAGGGCTGTACACGCAAACTGCAGCCACGCAAGTGTAGACATAGGCATAATGTGCTTGTGTACTTCTCCGCTCAGCTGGCCCGGAGCTTGCCGAGACACTGAGTTGTATCATTATGTAGATCTTGGATTATATTATCCACCTTTCTCTTTCCTTTTTGGAAACATGTATTTTCACTCACATGCAGTTTGAAGACCAATCTTTTTTTCTTTATATCTTCTTCATGATCTTTGTGTTGATGGGTCTGTTTCTTCTAACTTCAGTGACCTTCAAGACTGTGCAAGTGCTTTGCAAACATGCAAGAAGATGAGTCTCTGCCTGAATGAGATTATAATCTTTGAAGGCAACAGCAAACACTGAGCATGTGGATAATTCCTGAGAGCAGGTCGGAGAAAAGCTGGTCAAAAACCAACATTGTCGATAGGAGCTAAGTGTTAAAATTCCAAACACTTCAAAACTAATTATGTTCTCTGATTTCTCCTAAATTGTCATTAATTGTGGTTATTATTCTTTGTGCTTTCTCGTGAAGATGCCACAGTGTTTCTTAATGTCCTTTCCATTGATTTATCAGAGACAGAGATTTTAGCATGTAAACATTTTAGTAGCTGTTTTGGTAATGGTATGTCAAAATATTGGAGAAAAACAATTAAGCAGCTCAACACTTTCACAAAATAAGAAAAACTATTGTGTTGCAAAGAGTTTTGTTTGATGAAAAAGTCATTCTTGCCAAAATAATTTATTGAGAAAAAGCCAACTGGCTTTTGCAGCTCATTCATCTCGGAGAGATGATGCCCTTCAACCTGCACAATGCAGAGCCTTGCCCTAGGTTTGAAGGATGGTTTCCATGCTGTGAATCAGTTGCTGCCAGGCAGGTGCTTGAGCATGGCTCAGTGTCGGCAAGGCAGTTCTTCCCCGACCCAAGGCAGAGAGACCTTTCCTACTGTACCCAAATCCTGACTCTTTTTCCCTGCTTTGTAGTCTGTGACATAGAACTCAGTTAATTCATGTGCATAGTTTTATTTCCATCAGGGCATTTACAGAGCAATGATACATTTCTTCATTGGGATTTAAGGCTCTGCCCATACCGCAAATTAAAACAGGTTTGGAAACTAGTCGTTGGCCCAGAGGTTGAGAGGCAGCTCGGGCAACTTTACACAGCGCTTGACCTGCATCTCCTCAGCACCTTATCTGGTGCCCCTATGCCATCATTATTATTCTGTGGGAGGACTTTTTTCCAGCTAAAAAAGCCTGAAAAATATGAGGGTTTTCTCAAATACATTTTTTTTCCTGTGGTAGGAGGGTGGCAGCTAGTTTTGCAAAAACCTGCGGTGTGGTGTGCTGGCGTGTGGAAGTTTTTGTGGGTGCAGAGCCCGGGCACGGGTTGAGGCCGGAGCAGCGGGAGCCAGCCCGATGCAATCACAGCCGTGCTGTCTGCTGGGAACCGGCCCTCGCACGTGGCCCCTCCCAAACCTCGCTCAAGCAGGATTTGGGAAAGTTTAAGCTGGCATACACCAAAACACTGCCTGGAAGTGAGTTAACAGTTAAACAGCCTGGATAATCAGTGGGCCAGGGCTCAAACCTGCCTCCTGGCTCTTTTTAAGGTGGTGGTGTGGATACTGTGATGCCTGTGTTCAGGAATTGGATGGGACTGCCTGTGATACCGGGTGTTGGCAGGGGTAAGAAAACTGTGAAGTGTCTTTTGATAGTTATTTATTGGGTCCTCTTTTAATTGCATTTTGGTTTGATGCTTCATTCTTATCCATTGAACCTGATGTTTCCCTTTGAAAATTACCAATTTTCTTCATTCTGAGCCTCCCTGAACGCTCCGTTTCTCACAAGCACCATGAGCCTGCAGGCAGCCTCTCCTCTTTGCTCACTCTCTTATCTTTAAGAAAATTACCAGTTGGCCAATGATTTTATTTTTTTATTCCCCTCTAGACGTTCTTTTCTGCTGCTCTTCAGACACTAAGAAAGTGCTGCAGGGTAAACCTGCTACCCTAACTTTGTATCCCATTGGAAAATAAATGGAGAATATGAATAGCGAGTGCCTTCCTTACAGAGAAGAAGCGGACCGGGCTCTAACAAGCCCTCGGCAATAGCTTTTCGTTCTTTTTACCCGGCCTGCTGCAAGCAGGGTGGTCTTTCTATGGGGCATTTTCTTTGGCCATGCCAGCCCCATGCAAACAGACCTGCTGGCTCGGTCCAGCGCTGCTGTACGTTGCTGTAGCTCTGATGGATTTATATTAGCTGATGCTCTGACCTACTGCCCAAGGCAGAGTATAACCAGGCAGCGTTTCTCATGCACCATTTAGATGATTTAAACATTTAGGAGTTTACATTAGCCTTCTCCTTTTGATGAATTCCTCATCTGCATTCAGAAAAAGAGCCTCATTACCTTAGGACAGACCCATTATTTACCTACCATTTATTTCTCAGTATTTTGCTCTCACCCAAGAGCACACTAACGCTTCCTGCAGCATGAACAGCCCCGAGCGCTGCCCTGGTGAGCTGACAAACAAATCTCAGTGACCATGCTGCAAGGAGGTCAGTATAACCTTAAAAAGGTTTTTAATTTCTGTTTAGAAGCACCTGCCCCCTCTCACGGCACCGAAAGGTAATTTTCCCTTGAAGACAGATACCACATTTTCCTGGACCAGAGACAGTCTAACGCTGTATCTACATCTAGCGGTTTTCCCAGAACATTGCCACTGGCTCTGCCTGCCTGGGCTGCACCAGCCTTTGCCCGGCGCATCCGTCATCGCCCAGGTCTGATACATCTGCAGTTATTCACCTGTATAAACCCCAACCCGAGCAGGCGTGGGTGTCCCTGTGCAGAATAATACCGCAGGAGTGCCTATGTGTCTGTGCTGTTATGCCGGTGACTTATATCTGGTTTTCTTACGTATATCGGTATCGATACAGTCATTAACTCCGTATTACCTCTGTAGTGCAGTTAATATTCTCAGTGCCTTTATACGTCTACAGCAAATATAGCTGAAAGGGAGAGAAGACAGGAGCAGACAGAGGCAGCGTAGCTCAGCTTCATTCTTCATTTTTATTTTCGAGAGACCATTATCACTGAACACAATTAGAAGACCTGGGTCCCACACCCTGACTCTACCTTGCCTCCAGGTACATCGCTCTGGACGTTTCTGGTTCCCCTGCCCACCGCTCTTTTCCACCCTCCCCTGGTGTACCCTGACTACTTATTCCGTGGCTCTTTGAGGCTGGTGTTGCCTCTTTCTGTACACTTGCATCACACTGGACACCCGTAGGGCCTCGAACATGGATGCAGGTTGGATAACCGTTCCTCAAGGTGAAGGCACTACACAGCCGTAGGTGCCACTCTGGCTGTATCGCATAGCGATGGGAGGGGGCACAGCCCCCCTTGTCCCAGCCAAGGCTGTCTCTGTCACCGCACCGAAGTGACTTTCTTCTCCTGGTTCCCCTGCCTCCCGCCTGTGCTCCCTGCTTGAGCCTCCCGCTTTCCACGTCAGCACGCAGCCGGCTTCACTCCATCTCTCTCCGTGGCTCGGGAGAGGACCCACGTCCTTGGCCGCCCGCCGCCGCGGAGGTGTGGTGCTCCAGCCCCGGAGCAGCTCATCTCCCAACCACCAGCACTCCAACACCGGAGACGGGGATGAGCTGCAGGTCCCGGAGCCCTGTCCGAGATGTCCGTCAGCGTGCCCCGTCCGCCTGCCGGAGCTGCAGGAGATGTCTTGTCCGTTCGGATGGCGTCACGAGCTCTGCAGCGTGTTAAAAAGCCCCTCTTTCTCGAGAGCTTCTTCAGCGATGGGGGACAGGCTTTACTAGAAGCGAAGCTGAAGGCATGCCAGACGGGCAGCAAGATGCAAACGCCTGGCTGAGTAATTTTTGTATCATTGTCAAATCCACGCGTGCGAACAGCAGGAGCCAGACCCTCGAAATCATGAAGCTGGCACAACCGTGAGATTTATTTTTAAAACCATTTGTGCCTTTCTCTTTGGTGCCTGCGCACGTTCAGAGGAGTTTTTCAAGGTTTTTATTGCAGCCGCTGGCTGGGACTTGGCTGTCTAATTCAGCTTGCACTTAAACTGTACATGCCTAATGAGTCAATTCTCCTCTAAAGATAAAACCCAAATTCTCTATATAGGCGATCGAGAAAGAGGCTGGGACTTTTGAAAGCCTCTGGAGTTGGTCCCATAAAAGATATTACCCCTCTCCAAAAATCTTGCATTCCTTCAGGCTAGGCACCAAAGAAAGGCACACAAAATCTCCCCGCGGAGGTCAAAGTAGCTCCTTCTCTGCACTGACTATAAAGAAAATCCAGGTGCTGGCATTTTTTTCTAATATTCATCTGCCAGAACAGAGCTAGTAAGAGAATACTCAAAGATTCAGCATAAACCTGCAAAGCAAAAGTAACTAGTAGATTCAGCAGCTGCAGATAATTGCAAAAAAGTCTAGTATTAAAGATGGCCAGAAAATGTAAGTTGCATTCCCTGCTTCTTTAGAATTTAAGTAAGGTGTGTTCTGGAATATTCAGTCAATACTTTAGTAATGTCAGAATTATATGACATGAAATATAGTGTAAAAGACACCTAAATATGATACAAAATGAAAAAATAATCCTAAATGATGAAGTAAAAAAAAATAAAATCCAGTATTCAAAAATAAAGAAGAAATGGGTTTGTTAAGTCATCTTTTCCTGAGAAAAATTTCTGCAAGTTAACTGGGACCACAAAACTTTCTCCTTGGGCACAAGGTCATTTTACAATGGAAATTTGTTTTATTAAAAAGAAGACCAAGTGTAATTGGTACCAATAAATATAAAATGCTACAGCCATTACAAGGCACAAACAGAGGAGACTCATGAAATACAAAATAGCTTCAATAAAAAGGATCATTGAAGCAACTGCATTTACCTCCACTGAGGTCTCCCTTTTCACCTCACAATTCCTGCAGGGTAGATGTGGAGTGGATGCATTCAGACAACAGGGAAAATTATTAAGATGGTCCTTAACCAAATCCAGTGACAACTGTCATCTAGTTCATTCAGTACAGACAAATAATGAATTTATCACCAGCAGATTCAAGTGTAAAGAATCGCCCAAGTCTTCCAAAAAAGGAGTCCTTTCCAGTTCATCCTCTAAGAGATCAAAAGAAATGAAACAAGTAAGCGACTATTCAAAAGAAATATGAATCAGCCCCAAATACTGATCGGGGTGGGGGGCAAGATCAGGCATTTTTCATGCGCTCCTCCCCCTTTTCCTACCCACCCCTGCTCCAAACACACATGTTCAGCTGTAAATTTATAACTGCACTCTTTTGCACATATATCATGTTTGTCTGGAGATGAAAGAGTTTTGAGGAAGTTCTTTGTCAATCAGTGTTATTAATGATGTGGTTGTAAATCTCACTGTCATAGTATTTACTGAGTAAATAAGTACTGTGTGACCTAGAGGAATATTTTCCCAGTGAGGAAACTGGTTTGAAAAAAATTGACTCATCTTTTTTTCCGTTATACCTCAAAGTCATGCATGGGGTTGGGCACTCATTCAATGATGAACTCAGACAGTCTGTATCTTACAGGATCAGTAACACGCAGATTTTCTAGATGTATCACTTAGCCTGAAGTCCAAAGGTTTGTGCAAAATGTATATATTTGTTGATTGGACTGGAAATAAAAGAAATTTATGTGTTTCTCCTATAATTCCTCTGTCTTTTTAAAAAATTTTACTGGTAATTTTTATTATTTTATTATGTGTATCTGTGCTTCCAAGTAACTCTAGGGCTTGCCTGGAAATAGACTAGGCTCAGCCATTAATTTCCCCTTTTTTAATCGGTATTATCAGCAACCTGCCTCAGTTTCCTCTGCTTTAGAGTCACCCTCCACACCACTGCTGGTGCAACAATTTGCTCATTTAAAGCCGGCTACAATCTGTGCGCGTGTCACTGGTATCCCTGCCCCAGGCTGCTGTCTAGACGTAGCTGTGGTAGGACGGGCGGGCTGGGCAGAGGCAGCAGGAGGAATTTGTATTGGCAGCCAGGTCCCGAGTACCACAGCTTCGCCCCTCGAAACTCAGACCCGGGCTGTGCCTCGGCGCAGTCGGGTCGGGATCCAGGCGATGCAAGTGTTTGCCCTCAGCCCCCGCTGAGATCTTTCCCCTTTCCCTGCCACTGTGGTCCCTCACAGGTATCTTTCTTTTATCCCGTTGAAGCTTAGGGTGCCGCTACGTGCTCAGCATGGTGCCTGCACCTTGGCACCATCTGCAAGCTCGTGCTGCCGCAAAAGGCTGGGGGCTGCTTACAAAGCGGAGCTGCACCCTGGCAGCACATAGACACCGCTGTGCTGAGCTTTTTGGTGGAATTCGGGGCATCATCTTAAAGCTGTGGAGTCCTAAACAGCTCCTGGTCCCGTCCAGAGCTCAGCAGAGCTGCTCAATCTGGTGCTTCATCAGTACGAAGCAGAGGAGAGCTGCCTCTGCAGTGATCCCTGTGAGGAGTCCTCGTCTTCTGAGCCGCTCTCCCCTCCGCTCAGGCATCACCCCTTCCTCACCAACAAACCCCACAAGCTGTAACGCTCCTGGCGTGGTTGCATCCCTGTGTTAACGCTGCCGCTCCCGAGCGCGCTCGCCTCTGCTGCTGTAGGCACCGTGGTCTTCGACATGTAACGCAGGTGTCCAGAGCACTGAGTGGGTGCCTAGTGATCTTGTTTTGAGGTCTGGCTGAATAAATATAGCCATCTTACCTTTTTTATAAAACCACACAACAGTTTAAGATGCAAAGGCATCGCTTCAGGTCATCTGGTCCAACTCTTGCAGGACTCAAAGTCAGATCCAGCTTTGACATTAGATCATGTCTCTCAGGGTCACAGGCAGTCAAGTTTTGAGTATTTCCAAGGATGGCGATCCTACTAGAGATTTCAACAGGTTTCCTGGATTTTCCGCCTGCTGGCAAATGATCCACAAGTTAACGTGTGCCCTTGGCTCTCACATGAGCATCTCTGTGCCCTTCTGGGGTCATTTCTTACTGTGGTGTTTCTTACCTTGGATGTGTGAGCGTGTTTTCCTTCCTGGAAGCCAGGTGGATCAACCCAAGACGCAAGGTTTGCTTGACTCTGTTTCTCAGCTAGGCTGCCTCTTCTTTCCCCTCCTGCCCCATTTCGGTGAACTTCAGCAAGAAGCTGTCCAGCAACAGAAGTTACACCTTTCTTTTTTGGAAAGTATCTAGCGCATCAGGAGTGCCACCAGAAGCAGATAAATATTAGCTGTACCTCTGAGAAGAATCCATCGCTGCTAAGAGCTCGTTTTACCCCTGGATCTTGGACAGGCAACACCATGACCCTGCTATTGCCTTAACAATGATAGATGTGTAACTGAGGGCCAGATTCAATAAAATCGTCTGAGTTACCCTGAAATCAATTTTTTTAGATCTTTTGTGACCTTGCATGGGACCAAACCGATTGTTTTTATCGAATTGAAATACACCATGTTCTCTGAAAAGTAATTAAGGTATTATGCAACATTAGTCGTTATTCAAAAGCTAACACAGGACATTTTATAATGCAATGCAATGAAATGACATAATAGAGTGATTTTGCTACTTTTTATTTTATCCTACATATGAATAAGTGACAGATACAAGCAAACAAATTAAGTTCGTTTATTCAACAAAGCCTAATCCGTAGTTCTTTTGTATGCCTGCATTATCTGTGTAATTTATTTATTTGTTTTTTTAATTCTAGGGCTGTATGTTAGAGAGGTCTTTATGTTGAAGATAGACTGTATCCTGGGTAAGCTATGTGTGTGCATGATGGCCTGTCATCACTTCAGAGAGAAACAGAAGTACAATTTTAAAACAGACTGTGGTATCAGTTTTAATGTAGAAAAATGTCTTATAAAGTATTCTATTTTGACAGACAGAGTAAAAAAAAGTGTATTCTACCACCTCTTTATTAAATGTAAAAATAGTATTCACAATAAATAGCTATTTGGTCGTTCTTCAATTAGAAAGACATTAATATCAAAGTCTACTTATTACAATTTGCCAGAAAACTGAAAGACTGGATTGTGATGTTGACACCGACAGAAGGTAAGATCTCAAAGCATGACGGTATGAGAAGGCCCAGAATGGGGGAAGAGTAAGATCTCAAAAAGACAACTGATAAAGAAACGACATTTCGATTTAAAAAAAAAAACCTAAAGTTATTTCTGTTTCATATGGAATGAACACCAGCTTCTCCTTTGTTTTGGGCCCTCTTCTGAATTATTTTTAGGCTTCCCTCCGCTCCCCTGCCAGAAAGGCAGACTAGCTGCTCTCTGACCCCTCTGCACAGAACTGGGGTGCCTGAAGGTGTTCGGTGTTGGGGCTCCTCTCTGCCTCACCCTTCTCCCTCCGCTCCTCTCGTGCCCCGGTCAGGTTGAGTTTGATCCCCACGTGCCACACGTGCTCCCGATGCCATCAACTTGTTACACCCAATGTGGCTGGAGAACACCGCTTCTAGGAGGAAATAATTTTGTCTCAGCTTAAAACCGAGGGAGCAGAAGGGCCTTGGTGAGTTCCCGGGGGCCGTGGCAGTTTCGGACCCGCGGGAGAGGGGCTGCTGCGATGGGATGCAATGCGATGCGATATGGCACGCACCTGGCGAAAAGGCAAGGATGACACGGCTGAAACTGGTCTAGTCTGTCTGGAGGCCAGTAACTAGTGGTGTACCCCAGGGATCAATGCCGGATCCAGTCCTGTTTAACATCTTCATTAATGGTCTGGATGATGGGGCGGAGTGTACCCTTAACAAGTTTGCAGGTGATACGAAACTGGGAGGAGTGGCTGAGATCTCAGCAATTTCTTGGGGGGATCTCATCAATGTCTATAAATACCTGAAGGGAGGGTGCAAAATGATGGAGCCAGGCTCTTTCCAGTGGTGCCCAATAACAGGACCAGAGGCAGTGGGCACAAACTGAAACACAGGAGGTGCCGTCTGAACATCAGGAAACACTTTTTGTTACTGTGAGGATGACCGAGCGCTAGCATAGGTTGCCCAGGGAAGTTGTGGAGTCTCCATCCTTGGGGATATTCAAAAGCCGTGTGGACATGGTCCTGGGCAACCAGCTTTAGGCTTCAGGAGGGTTGGACCAGATGACCTCCAAAGGTCCCTTCCAACCTCAACCGTTCTGTGATTCTGTGAAACACTAGGGTATTACTGAGTTGAACTGCACATAACTGATCCATCGAGGCATGTGCTGTGCAGCAGATGGTCCACTTGCATGAAAGATGTGAGCACTGGTATAGATACCTCAAGACTTATTTTCTAGTTGCTTGGGACATCTGTAATTATGGGATACTTAACCAGAGCTTACTTTGAGGAAAAAATAAGAGGAAATCTATTACCTATCAACAACCTAGTTTCCTCTTTCTGTCTCCCCATGTGCTAGGCTGGCAGAGATTTCCCAATCTGAAATCCTAAAGTGTGTTGGGAGCTGGCCTGTGATACACTGTTTATAAAATAAAATCCATATTTTTTTTTACCATAACAATTATGACTTTTTTTTATCAAGAGAGAGACATTGCCAGAAGTTATTGTGCTGTCTGGTGACCACCTGATCCTAAAAACTTGCCTTAAGGGCCAAGTTCACAATTCTTCATCTAACAGAAATGCAGTTGAGGTCAAAAAGAGTTTTTGTGGTTTAGGGGTACATGCTGTAGCTCTGGAGCAAAGCAGTAAATGTTTATATTGATTACACTAACAATGTGCGAAAGAAAAAATTCTTTGTAAAAAAGAAAAATCAACTCACAGACTCTAACAGTTAATCAGTACTGTTTTGGAGGTAAAGTTGTATACAGTTAAAGCAGTTTTACACCAAAATAAATAGTACTAACCTCAGGCATTTATTTTTATTGCACAGCTACCTAACCTAGTAAATCTCCTAAAAATTATAAGGCAACAAAACTCTGGAAAGAGTATTTTTGTATTTCAATGGACAAAACCATCAAAATGACCTTATACTGCCAAATACTATAAAAGTTCGAATTATTCTTTCCCTGTTCAGTTCCAAAAATCTCTTAAATTCACTGTTGCATTTAAGGGTTTCTATGGACATCATGACTTGATTTAAACATTTTAGATTTAAACTATGTTCTGTCAAAGGCAGAACTAAAAATAGACATTGCGTATGTTTTGCCTCACAAGGACAAGCAACAAATAGAAGAACAAAAGGTTATTGAGTAAATATAGATTTTTGGATGGGGGGAGTAGGTATAAAGGTTCCAGATTTTTGTAAGTGCTTTTATGACAGACTGACACAAACATTAAGACAGTTTGACCTATTGTGTATCCAAACCCCAACAAAAAGTGATTTATGGCTTATTTAAACTTGTGGTACTGAGGTGGAAGACATTAATCTCATTCTACGGATGCTTAGAATAAATCAAAACTGATTTGTGGATAGAACATTAAACTTGTTTTGTATAAAACTGAAGTTAAAAAAAAAAATACCTGTGTTTTCTCAGACTACTCTCCCTAGCAAAAAATTAGCCAGTAGGAATGGTTAAAGAAAAGGGAAGGTCTTCCTTTTTGTACATAGCAAAAGTGAACAGCTGCTTGGCTTGAAATGTTTCCCTAAATCTGAATAATTGCTCTGGATCAAGGGGTCAAAGTATGAAATAATCATCAGCATAGCACAGCCAAACTTTTGGAGGTGAGTTATCCAAATGCCATTTAAACGCATTTTCAGAAGATTTGATATTCCTTTCGTAGCGACAGGGAGCAGGGTGAAGTCAAGGGGAAAGAGAGCAGATTTTAACAGAAAAATCATGAAACTGTGGTTACTAGAACTCAGCTCAGGCTATAATTTATTATAATTTACTTAGGTGCTGAAGAAGTATCTTGTCAAAACTAAGGGAGATAGCTGACAGCACTTCATGCGTTCCACAAATAACAATATGTAACAATCAAAATAATAAAAAAGTTTGAATTTTTATTTTGAATTTTGATCTGCTTTTCTCAAGGTTTCTAAAGTGATCAGGACTTCATTAATATCAGAACTTCACCCGCAGTAACTTTTATCTTTGTATATCACTGTTGTACTATTTGGGGTTTAAAATAGTAGGAACTTGGAGCAGGACCCTGAAGTTACATGTTACCAGAGATATGTGTAAAAATACACAGGCTTTTCTGTCTATGGAAGTTGAAGTACTTTCTAAAATCAGGTCTTCAGGTCATAAATTTTATGGAATTCTCTAATCTTTGCCATCTCACTAATCTTTACCATTTCCATTTGGCAGTGCCCAGCCAACAGTATTCAAGTTTTCAGTTATTTTATTTATTTTAGTTTGTTTTGTGAGGACACAGAAAGACTTAAAAATAGCAAAGCCCAGTGTTTCTATTTGGACATACACAATCAACACATACTAGTAGGCACAGGATTTGGTCCTTAATTGGAACAGTTTGAAAAATTGAAAAATTAAAAAATTAAATGTCGGCATCGGCTTTAGTTCACGAAGACTACTCTGAAAGTTTCCATTCTGCTTCCTCCAGAGTTTCTTTCACCTTGGTAATGGATAATGCTCAAGCAAAAGTATTTGCTAGGAAAAAGTGGGCATTTCTCTTTTTACTTTGTTCTCTTTGGGGACATGAAAGTTATATTTCACTCAGTTCAGAAAAGAAATTCTAAGGCATCTAATCTCCCTCAGTAAATACAATCCTGCTGAATTACAACCTCTCGTATAACTTCTGCGTTTGTTTAGCATCCATAGATTTACAGGTATTGCCCTCTGCCCAATTTCAATGTTCAGTAAGGCAGAGAAGGGATCTTGTTTTTAATCCGGCATAAATCCTTGGTTAGCTTTATGAGGCTATCACAGCCAGGGCACAAGGGGTGAATATAACCCGGGGTGTACCAGGAGTCGGGGATGAGCAGAGCCTCAGGGTAGGCTCAGAGCTGTTTTGAAGACTTTGGGATGGCTTTTTCTGTTGTGTTCGCAAACTCTCGAGTTTGCTTTGACTCTTAGGCTCAAACCTTCGATTTGTACCTGGCTTTGAGTTAATAAATATTTAAAATCTGACTCTTGATGGAAAAGAAAAATTAAAACTGAATGTTTCCTTTACACCCTATGGGGATGGAAAGGATGGACCCTTATCGGGAAACCAAATGGGGGCTGTTTCAGCTGAGTGATGGCCAAATCTCCCTTTCAGAGCTTACCTCTCTTCGCTTTGCTACCGCACCAGGGTTTTGCTATTCTGCAGGGAGGCCAGTGGGTGAAAGAGGGCCCTGCCTTAGCACCGGGACCTCCCAAAATGCAGGAGGTGGTTTGAGGGGAGTGGGGGAGGGAGAAGGGTTGTGAGGAGTACCCTGATTTCAGCACCTGGGTTGTCTCTTATGGAAAAGCCGGAGGCAGAAAGGACAGAGGGAGACGCTTCGGTGTTTGGCCAACACAGGGTATGTTTGGTGGCTGGCTACATTGCTAGTTGTTCTGTTTGGTTTTTTTTTTTTTTAAACTTTTTCTAAAATGTCAGATGTTGATGCCATTTGGTAGTGGGATGTGGAGGAATGAGCCACTGCTCTGTGATGGTAGAGGGTACCAAATCCTAATGTAGTCAGAGAGGTACTTGCACTGGTGCATGCAATGGGAATACTCGGTGCAGGGCCACAAATTGCGCTCACTCCAAAATTGTGATGTCAAGGAAATGTCCCATCTTCTTGCAGGGACAGGGAAATAATATGAGTAAGGCAATGTCGTCTTTTAGCCTCTGTTTTCATGCAGTTTAAATCCAGAACAGACTATTGTATTATTCAATGCAAGCATTTATTTATTATGACCCACTGAATTGCATGCAAATATATATATATATATATTGAGCTCTATGACTACTTAAGCAAGTGTATTTTAATTCTCATAGCTTCCGAGAAACAAGAAATTAAATAAGAAGTAAGAAAAAGGAAGGTAGCCCCCATGGATATTTGCAGCCCCTGCACTGTCAGGGAGCTGATCATGATGTTCAGGTGTTGTGAGGACCAGAGCAGCTCGTGGATCCCTGAACCAAGATGCAGAGGCAAAAAAAAAAAAAAAAATCTCCTAGGTCCCTCCAGTCCAACCTGTCAGAAATTCCTGCTGGAGCTCAGGCACTGGTAATCAACTAGATGCTGGTATGTGAGTCCAAGCTGCCGCTCCTACTCTGGAAGCTCAGGTGGATGCAGTATGTTAAAGCAGGCTTCATGTCTTGTGAACGCGGCAAGGACAAACCCGAGCCTTCTCGGCTGTCACTCACCCACAGGGAGGGAGCTGGCTTGTGGTCCAAACCCAAGCTGCAGACTCCCAGAGGCTTGCCGTCCCTCCAGCCAAGGAGCTGCAGTGTTTAATGACCTTCCCGGCTAGGAACACCGGGGATGAATTTGTTTAATTTCAGCTGCCAAAAAAGAATTTTACTATGCCTTTGCTTGTCAGATCAAAAAGACCCTTTCCCCGGAATCAGATATTTTCTTCCTACGCCCCTGCCTATTAAGTCACATTTCAGCTTTTCTTCCTGAAAAAGGTAACACGTTTTCTTCCACATAATTCTTTTCAGCCTCTGAATCATTTTGAAGGTTTCATTTGAACTCCCTCCATTATTTCCATATCGAAACCAAACCAAGAAGAAATATTCTAGGAATAGCTTTATTGTGTGTGAGGCAAGATTGCTTCTTGCCTTGATCAGTTATCTGAGATGACATCCAATCATTCTCTGAAACAATACTTTCTAAAACAGTCTTCCAAACTGTAGATATTCTTGATATTACCTTGCATATAACTGAATTGAAATGCATTTTGTGGAACTTGAAATATTTGACTCTACAGTTTTAACTCCTATATAACAGAAATTTATTCTTATTATTTACTACCTTGCCATTTTTTGTGCCATTTGCAAACACACCAGCAATGATTTTATATCATCTCAGTCATATAAACAGCTTTAGATGAAGAACTGATACCCCGTTAGCAACTGTCTGGCTAATGGATACCTCTCCATCAACAATTTATTTTCTGAGATCTGTCACTGAGCATGTTTTTTGATTATGTGATATGTGTTCTGTTAATTCCACATATAATACAAGCATTTTGGTTAAAGTACTATGCTGTAGTAATAAAACTGTAAAATTAGTTGTCTTAAAATACTCTGCTGTAGTAGTAAAATTATATAGTAAATATTAGTTGTCTTCTCTTTAACAACCTGCTGCACCAAAAAAAGATATGATTCTTCCACTGTGTTTGCCTTCTGTAAAGCCATGCTGGCTGTCCTGAATCATATTTTCAGTTTTAATTATTTGTTGATAGAATCCTAAGTAACTAGTGGTTTGACCTGTAATGGCAGTCCTCCATTCTTTTGGAATATCTCCAGTTTTCCAAATTTTCTCAAATTGGACTTCAGTGCTTCAGAGATCCCCTTCAGTCCTGAAGATGTTGGGAGAAGAAAAAGGATCTACTGATTTCCAGAACCTTTCAAAACTCAACTGGACAAGGCCCTGAGCAATCTGATTTAACTTTGAAGTTAGCCCTGCCTTGAGCAGAGGATGGGACCAGATGACCTCCAGAGGTCCATTCCAACCTAAATTTTCCTATAAATCTATTTTCCATTTTATATCCCAAATGCAGGTGATTTCCCCTGAGAGAGGGGGAAAAAAGGAGATAATCATATAGCTAAACGCTGTGTCATATTGCATGAAGTTAATCAGATGATCTTAAATCTGGAATCCATTAATTTTTGAGTGGTTAACCTGGCATCTTAAGCATTTTCATGTATTTTTTGCACAAGATATTTCTTGACTGTTCTGAGTGACTAGTGAGAATTAACATGCTGGTATGGAAGATTTAAGTGGGAGAAGAAAATCAGACAACGCTGGCATTCATAAGACCTTTCATTGTTTCATTGGTTGCTGGAGCTGAAAAGGTTTCTAAGAATCTTTTGATCGAAATTAGTAAGTAGTTGAATGTCATGACACTTGACAGTTAGGGATGCAATGGGCTTAACACCTCTCCTTTGTCAGAAAGGAAAAGTAGAATAAACTGAGGGCAGCTTGAATTCTCTGAGTCGGAGGAACACATACATAGTAGTAAGTTCAACCAAATATGGCAGCAAAACTCAGCACAGCTTGTTGCAGAACTTCAGTGCTACAGGAATACAGCTACCCTGGCATACTGAAGTAGAGCGCTGTGGTGATCCTGCCTTAGCTCCTTAGCTCTATTTTCCCTCAAGAATTTAATTCAGAATTTCAATTTTATATTAAGTGCAATGAATCAGTTTCTCTGCAGCTATATCTGAGAGATGTACTGCGCCTTTTATTTTTAGATGCATTAAAATCAATTTATTGTGATTAGTGCTTCTCATTTTCTGAACTTCCTGCTTTCTCAGCTAACGACAATTAGTTTGCTAAGAATACCCAAGTGTTAGAGAGCAAAGTGCATAAAGCTGTGATGTAGAGTCAAAGTCTGCTTTCATTCATCTCACTCTACAGCCTTTTTTATCCTGATGTCAAGACTCTGACTCCAGTCATGCACCTGTTTGGCTCAAGCTGGAGGATCTGACACAGCATTAGCCTCTGCACCACCGTTTTTTGAAGACAAAGCGGCTGAGTGGGATTTTGCGTGCTCTGTAGGAAACTTCCACCCATTAGCGTCTCCTGCAGCAGAGCTCTCCCCTATCCTGCCTTCCCCAAGGAGCTATTTCAGGGGGAGCAATTTCATTTGGTGCATATTGAAATGCCTGGTTTACTTTTCTAAGCTAACCCATGTATGCATATTTAGCACAACTCTATTTAAAGGAATGGTTATTGACAGATGAATTTAATCTTTCCTGTGCCCATTTACACATGTGCCATGAAATGATCTACCAGAAGGGCTTAAAGTCACTACTGATGGCACTGAATGAACCCCTTAAGCTCTGGCAGCTAATGCTGCACTGGTGGACATGTGGATCGCAGCCCACTCAGTGGGCTCTAAGATGGTACAAAGGTCTGTAACCATGCAGCGAGTTATCAAAATAGGGCTTTTGTGCTTAAATATATGTTGAGGGCAGAAGGTTAGTGTCTAAGTTTATCCTAATCACAGAGCCCCTCACTGCTCCCTTGACCACTTTGTCTCATCTCATCATGTTGTTTCCGAGGCAAGAGCAGCTTGCAAGGCAGAACCTTTCCCTGTTTTACACACCCAGAAAGATGTCTGAATGCATATCCATTTTAATGTTAGTCATCATCTTACTTTTTTAATCTAATCAAATTCATTTTTCCTTCTTTTACCTGAGTAGGTTTTAATGGCTCTTAGGAAACGATGCCTGGATTTGCTGCCTGTGTTCTCTCCGAACATCTGTGTTAACAGTGGATAGATTGTACTAGGTAACAATAATGTTACCACTGCTACAAGCCATTTCTGTCTCCTTTTCCCTACTAGAGCAAAGACTTTGCCAAATATTGTTCCCATTTTTCCAACCTCAGCTTGAAAAACGTGTTTCTTCCTATTTATCCTCACTGCCAAAATGAATTCTCAGCTTGAACACTGCAGCCTCTTCCTTATACTTCATGCTTACTCATCTGAGTACCATCAAAGCCTTCATTCTCTGCACCTCTCACACTGTCTCCTGCCTTGAAATGTTGCTCTGGCTTCCAGCCTCTGCGGAGCTCATTTCTTGTCATCTCAGGTCTTGCTGTACCGTGTTAAGCTTTCAGACGTGATTGCTATTCACAGTGTAGCTTGAGTTGAGAGCCAAACCAGCACTTAGGCAGCTTTCAGATGCCTAAATTGCAAGCTGTGAACCACAAATCTCTTTTCCTCTCCAAGCCTTCCCCTCTACTCGAAAGCCCCTACTCCTGAAGACACCCAAGATGACCACGCAGCACCCAGTGCACTCATTACTCTTCTCCAGTTCTGCAAGTGCCCTGAACTGTCCCATCTCAGCAGCTCTGTTCCTATCTTTGGACCATCCCCCAGTGCAGATATTCTCCCGTCTAATTTCTTTGGGAGGCCCCACAGTGACAGAACTGGGCCCCTAGGCAAATACTTGGATGAAGGGGAGAGGGGATGTGTCTTCTTCTTAGCATCACTAAGTGGCTCCCAAACTTTTCTGCCACAACCCCACTTCCAGTTGCAGTTTATGACCCAGCTGGTTGTCTCAGAGAGGGGACAGCTAATGTTTTCCCACACCTGAGGTGGCTCACATCAGCACCCACCACTTCCCCAGATGTGTCCAAACCGCAGCCCTAGGTTAGAGAGTCTTCTGCTAGCTCTCTCCTCTGCCCTGTGCAACTTGTGCTCTTCACCGGGGAGTGAAAAGAGTTTTCACCAGGAAGAGGAGAAAGCATCTTCAACCGTGTTTTCTACACCATAACCAGATATTCAGGGAACTGCCTTTGGAGGTCAGAGAGGTGGGTTTGACCCTGCTCATTTCACCTCCGCTCCTAGTGAAAAGGGGAGGGGAGAGACTGATTCTTTCACTCCATGGTCATGGTTTAAGCCATTAAATATGGGGACCAATACCTTTCAGAGTGCTGAAGAGTCCCCACGCTCTACATCTGGGGGAGAGGCAATCCATATTCCCTGCAGGGGTGAGGTATCACACCACCCAACTTGCTGTTACCTACCTCCTTCCCTGAATCTACGCCTTCACCCCAATTTCAGCATTGACAAATTCTGCTTTGTTTCAACTGATGTGATTTAGGGAGTGGGAAGGATGAATGGCTTTTATTTCACATTAAACCGGCATTTCGCAAAGGGATATGGCTGGATTCCATTTCCATTATCTAGTTTGGCCATTATCTGACATTTCAGATGGAACTGATTTATTGAAATTATATTACCTCAGCACTCAGTGGTTACTCACTGCCTTCAATGGGAAATTGTTCAGATAATCCACTGGGGCATCATTTAAAAGGGCTGTCTAGAGTACTCCTGCAAGTAAGGCAAGCGTCGTTGGATCAGCATGGCTAATGGCACCAAATGGGAGGCAAAGTTTAGTTGAAAAGGATTGAAAAAGTAACAATTTATGTGAGAGGCTTATCAGAAACACACTGCAGTGTTCTTGAAACTAATCCTATTGATTCCCCCTTCTTTTGATCTTTACTATTTTCCCTGTATCAGGCAAGTTGGAGGAATAGAAATGTGCTTCAGGTTCAGTTCATTCTTATTACTTCATTTATCTGTATTCTACAGAGTCTCACATAGAGAAGGTAATCTTTTATTTATCTGAAGAATATTTTACATGTATTATCCCATAACAGCCTTTTCTACCACTGCAATAGTGAAAGTTCTATCAGCAGTAGCATTATGAACATACTAGCCTAATTTTTAAAAATGTAATTGTAAAAATATGGTATGAGTTCAGACTCAATACTCAACTTCTCAGAGGCCAATTGCTTTTTCTTAACACTATGTTTATGAAGATATTTGAGAAGGGGCAAAATTAAAACCAGGGGGAATTTCAGAATTAGTGTTGCAAAAGAGGCTTTCCTACAGTAATGCAGAAGATAACTGCTGAGCAGAGACATTTATAAGTACCTAAAATGGGAACTAGCAGAAACGGTTTAGGGCATCTACATGCCTAGTCAGTGCAGCATGCTATTGAGCTAATTGAGAGCATCTAATGTAACTTTGCACTTAAGAGATCCTAAAAATCACCTTTTAGTCCTTCTCTGTTTTCAAAGTCTGTAACGAAAGTGAAATCCATACATCCTAAAAGCTTAACTTTGATGGTCACAACTTGCACAGGGACTGTCTAAGCTTTGAAAGTCTTGCTAAAACACATGCTTTTGCATGAGCATTTCTCAACTTTTTCAGATTAAGGTTTAGAGTGTTTGTGGGGGTTTTCTTGTTTGTCTATTCATTTTTAAAAGAGACCTAATCTCTTATATCCATTATAGAAATTAAAAAATTCTGTCAGTGATGTTAATCACAAGCTTATAAAATCTACACATAGCCTAGGTGAGATTTTTATGAAAAATAGTGTGAAGCCCACATCCAGATACTGTCTTCTTTGGTTTATTAATAGATTGATAACACAATTTGAAATCCTTTATGCAACCCCTCACTTGTCTTCTGGAGGCCACTTTGTGCCACATCACACCAGGTAAGAAATGTTGCCGTAGGCTGACTAAAACTATTAGCTCTGGAAAAACTGGTCAATGGTATGCAGGAGCATCATAATGGTTCCTTTTTGGCCTTAAAATCTAAGAAAAGTACAGTCAAAGAGCATTCAGGGAAAGATTAGCAGGAAACTCTGTATCGGTCTGCAGTGAGAAAAGAGAAGACCAAACCTTTAATTTTGCAAAGTTCCAAATTGCTGAACTATGCCAATTACTGTTAATAACACTTCAACGGAAAGTGGGCCTTAAAAAAATGTTTTCTTGGCCCAGAAGAAAAATAATGGTTTTATAAGAAAGAATTATATTGAAATTTGTGATTATAACCATTAAACCTGCATCTTTATGAAGCAGAATTGTTGCCTTGTTATATGCTAGTAAAGTAGACTGTACTAAAATAATGGCACGTCTTGTTGTAAATGAAAAAGTCGCTGCTGGCTTCATCAGTTTCCCCAGCTTCTCGTCGAATCTCCCTTGGAGATAACACCGAGGTGTCTCAAGACATGGGCACTGTAGCCACTGCTACTACAACAGCACTGAAGAGCAAATATTCTCCGAGCTAGTGTTTAGCTACTAGGGGAGGCACTGAAAATATTTCAGACCTCACTGAGGCCCAGCTGCACTGAAGTGGAGGCTGGCAGTGGTGAGGACCACTAGCCAACTGGTACTGACTATGCCTGGAGGGGCTGCTGGTGGCAAAGGGCTTTAATCTTCAGCACAAAGTGATCTTAACTATCTGCCTCCCGTTAAGTCGGAGCCTCCCTTTAAGTGGGAAGAAGTTCTCCAGTGGGAGAGACTTTGGGGAGCAAAGAGAGGAGAAACCCTGCCGGGCAGGACATCTAGGGCAGGTGGGGGGCATGGGCATGGGCAGGAGAGGTGTGAGCAGGGGCCTGGGAACCCCTGGCTTAAGAGGATTTGGGACCTTGCTGCTCTTGGGCTAGGAGCCTGGGATTTGGGATGAAGTTAGAAGTTTCTAGCACTGTAGTGGAGGGATCAAGGGATGCCGTGTGATACAAGGGTTTAAGAAGTCACCATGAGATGAGGTACCCCTAAGAAGGAATACCAATGGTAAGCAAAAGTATAAACCACCAAAACATTTCTCTTCCTTGTCTCTAGCCCCCATCCTCTTTTTTTGGTGTCTGGCTTATGGAAGTCATGTTTTCAAAAGCTTCAATGCCCTTGCCATAAGGGATGAACTGATCCGGATGATGCCCCTTAACTCTCAAAATCTTTTGATGATATTCCTCTCAGCTGACTCTTAGACATAATAGTTTCTTACTGGCTTAGAGGGAAGATCAGGTTTTGGACTAACTAGGGATAAGAATAAATGCTTAGATCACAACCGTCAGGAGAAGCCTCTGAAGATCAGTGTTGGAATTTGTACTATTCAACATGTTCAGAATTAGCCTGGAATAAAGGTATTACTAGTGAGGTGAAGGTCTGCAGAAATTATTCAGTGAGTTTGAAATTAAAGCTGAATGCAGAATGCTACTGAAGAAGTTCACAATTTTAAATGGAAAAATGACAGATGAAATTCAATGTCATTAAATGCAAAGGAATTCACATAGGGAAAAATATCAATAACTACACGTGCATAGTGATGGATTCTAAATGAGCTGCTACTACTCAGAAAATGAAGTTTTGGAGCTGTTGTGGCTAATTCTCCTGAGACATCCGCCTAGTGCTTAGCTTTGATTGCAAAGGCACAATGCATATTAGACACTATTAGAAAAGAAAGAAACAGAGAACTTAATCTTGGCACTTCTCATCTTGAATTCATTACACATTTCTTGTCGTGCCATCTCAGGAAGAATATGGCAGAACTAGGCTTATCTACCTGCTAGACGACCTTCGCCATTCATTTGTTCTGAACATAACAAACGTCCAAATACTTGGGAGGCCACTGCTTCCCTTGTGCAGAAAGAAATTAGCTCCTCCATCACTGTCTCTGTTGGAGGAGAGGAAGCCATCCCACCTTGCCTCTTAGCTGGAAGGCTAAGGCTTGTTCACGTTAAGGCGAACTCACGGTCGGAAGTAAATAAAGCTTGAGGTGGAAAGTCCACCCAGAGTTTGGGAAGTTCTGCTAACAGAAAGAACAGATTTCCTCAGTGATTTAGTGCGGTACCAGGGATACCAGTGTTGGTTAGTACTTCTTCTAGTTGGTTAGTTCTACATCTAAGCAGTGCAATTTGTCCTGGTAGCTGTGCTGGTGAGGGCAAGGGGCAATGACGTTGGAGTCAGTTCTTTCTCAATGTATTTTTTGCTCTAGCCAAAGTATCCATTCCGCTCCCTTTGCCACCTTTGGGGACATCCTAGATTTAGCAATGAGATAGTTTAACCATCTTGCAGTCATGAATCTCTTTTTCTGAAGCCGGCAGATGACTTGAAGCTGGTCACTGTGATGACAGCATCTGAATTCATTTTAAATGGTTTCAGGACAATGCAGCCCTGAGATCTTGGTGGCCACAGTCCTCTCAGGGAAGACAGATCTCTTCCCACACCACCAATGACCTCTCCCCAGACTCAGCATGTTCCTCCCTCCTCTCTGAATGTGAGATGGGCACCACTGCTCCATAAGCCTCATCAAAGCCAAGCAGCAGGACAATTTCTGTTGGGTCCAGGGACTGCCCTAAAGGAGATAATTAACATAAGAACATCTGTAATGGAAGCAATCCACATGAAAGGGACAATATATTTTTCTATCTTTTCTGCTTCCTTAATTTTAGTTTTAGTAGTCATCTATTAAATGTGATATTCGATTCAAGTAAATTCCTTCCCATACAGAAAAGCATCAGTAAAAGTCGCAAAATATTTTTTTAAGAACTTCAAAAAGTAAAAACAGAAATTAGGAAGTATTTTTAAGGTTCAGAATTTCAAAGTCAGCATGAACTGTGCAGGGAGAACAGGACTGTCTAAAATGAAAAATATAGACAGGCATGTTTGTAGCTGGGTAACCTAAAAGCAGAGGCCTATATAACAATGTAAGACTATGTAGTTTGCGGGTCAAATAACATAAGAGTAAAGGAAAAATTCTAAATTACTCTTTCTTCCGGCCAATCTCAGGAAAACAAGGATAGGCTACAAATTACCCCCATAATAAATACGGTTCTTACAGGTGACTGACCATACTACATAATTCCTTTGGAGATAAGGTTGAAGGGTAAAGATATGGCGTCAAGTTGGAATATGGTTTTAGAAAGACTGGGAATTCAGTCATCCATGGCGAGCTTATCTCCCTGTTTGTACATGCAGTTGAAGTGGTAACAACTCTTGTAATTTTATCTTAGGTTTCCTGATATCTGATAGCTTGCTTAAACCTCAACTATGGAAGTCATAGGATTATGAAAAAAAACCCCAACATTCATCCAAAACCAAAAATGCTTAAGACTTATGCCTTAAGAGAAAAGCCAGAAAGTATGACTAAAATGCACTCTAAAAATAGCAGAAAGAGAACAAACAGTGCCACAATCTCCTGTTTAATCAGAGTATCCTAGTTAAATTGATCATACTATTTTTTTGGTGGATGACTTGACTTTGGAAACTTTGGGGCTGGCAAAAGTCCAAAAGGATAACTTTTTAAACAAAAATCAAGCTTACCTGACTGACTGAGTAGCAGAAACTTCCACCGGACCGGAACCAACCTGTATAAAACTGATTCCTTATCTTGTACTGGATGCATGAATTGCATGGCAGAAAATGTGCAATAGCACATGTCAGAACAGTGTTTGGGGAAAAGCTACTGACTGAACATCAGATTTCCTAATGGCAGTTAGGCCAAAAGTAATCTAAGAGTCATGGCTGAATTCATGGAAATCCCTCCATAGTACTAGAATGCATAACCTACTGTTTACGATGTTTGAAATCAGTTGAATGAACAAAGTTCACCCTCTGTCAAAATTCTTGGAAGCCCATATAATTATGATAGAGGTGATTTGGTTCACCAGGAACACTAAATGACATAAAATGTAATTACTACATCCAGGCTATATTATATGCAGCATATGCCTTCTATTTGATATGCGTAAAAAAAATTGGCCTCCAAAGTGCCAACTTTAAATGTGACCAAGGCATGGTGATTTCACTGTAGAAAGCTCTTGCACTGGCCAGTGCAGCATGAATAATATCTCAAAAAGTTCTGCAATCAGGTATGACTCTAACTCCTCTCTTGGGTCTAGGTTTCTACCTCTTCTCTTGTATCTTGTGACCAGATATATTATCGATACTCTCTGGGTGAAACACAATCTCCCTTTTACAAATTTTAGCGTTGGGACTTCTGAATACCAAGAACAGGCATCGCTTGAATAGGATATATTCAGGGTGGAGAAACCAGTCCTTGCCAAATGCTGACTAAGCTTTTCAACACCAGTTTTGGGCCAAACATTAACCACAATTGTTTATCCAATAATAACACGAAAAAAAGCATGTACTCACATGCCTTGCAAAATGAAGTCATGGGTTGAATTTGGGCCCCAAGGCCACAGGTTTTTCCACCCTTGTTATACTTCAAATTTAGTTGGGATTTTGTATCAACAGTATATTTCAGCAGATGGAAGTTAGAAGCCTAAATGCCACTTTTGATGTATGTTCAACGGTTATGAACCTTAGATGGGTACTCTCTGAATTTGCTATAGACATGGGCAATAAGATTCTAGTGCGCAAATGTAAATGAAACTTTGTTTCCATATTTATATATCTGTCTTATTTAAAATTATAAAAATATGAAAAATGGAAGCTAAATGGAAGCTAGTTTGCCCCTAGAAGCCAGTCCTGACCAGAAAGACAGGATTTAGGTTACTGTATGGCCCTATATCAACTAGCTGGTACTCATTTTAAGAGGACACTTTGGGAAAATATTGCCTGTATTTGCTTTTCTTCTAACCTTGTTTTTTGTCTTAGTTTGGTTTTCTTCTTTCCTTTCATTGCCTGCAAGGCAAACTTGGTGTTGTTCAATAAGCATGAAATGGTATGGAACAAAGACACCAGAAATTACAGTGAAGAACAAACCATTACATTTGCTTGTAATGCAAAAAAAACAAAAAACAAAAACAAAAAAACCCTCTAAAAAATAAAAGGCAAAATTTATAAGTTGGGATTTACTTTGCATGTTACTGATCAAGAATAAAGCAGTGAGACTTGCCTGCCTGGCATATGTGGAAAAAAAGTAAAATAAACCAAAATAAAATCTCTAGGGCACAAAGTATGTGATATAGCCACTATAGCTGAAACACACTATGGAATACAAATGTATTGCAGCAATTTTTAAATTTGCTGACATCTAATTATTTACTGCAATCAGTCTTCCATTACACGAGTTAAGGGGATTGCAAGTATCAGTGTGAATGTCCTGCCTATAAGGTCATAAAGACTTGAGCTCTTTTCCTCCAGAGGGTTTGATGGGGGCTGAGCAGTTCCTAGGATGCCTCGCCCCATGCAACGTGCTAATGGGAAACAGAAGGGTGTTAGCATCTCCCCAGAGCAAAAAAGAAAAATTCAATCATTTTTGGCAATGCTCCAAGATGGTCTCCTTTCAAATTAATCTGTGCCATTCTTCAGTCTCATTAGGAATTAGGGACTCGCCGATTCCTGTCGACATTAATATCACGAAGGGAGAAATAGGCTCTCCATAAAAAGCAGAAGAAATTACTGCAACAGAAATGTTTAAGGCCAAACTCTGCACTTACTTAGTTACTCTTTGGTGAGGTTATTACAGATTAGTGCTGATAAATGATATGTGGAAAACGGCTCATCTTGGTTAAATAACGCTGGCCTGATTTTCAGTGCTGTGGAGTGATTTTCAGCTGCAGGCATTTAATACTTCTGCAAAGGAGTGTCCCAGTTCTTTATAGTATCCTTTAATTTGGAGTTGTTTTTTTTTTTTTTCTTATGTCATACACTCTTTCTTCCAAATTCTCTTTTCCTTTGAAGTTTGTTATATGGAAAAAATAAAGCTGCTTAATGAATTTTTTATTATGTTGATGCACTTTGCACGGTGAATTTGGGACTGAAAGCCAACTCTGATTTGTCACTGTAGCAATCAGGTGTAAAGGCAGTACATTGCTGTGCCTTTGATCCCAGATTGTCAGGAGTCCCAAAGTGGCATGTTTTGATTTGAGGACTTGGAATCCAGCATTAAAGGCACTGCCACACATGCAGTGAAATTACAGCACTGACAATGCCTGGCTGTTGAAAAAGAGGAAAGGTAATAGTTGTAAAGGATAAGGTGTGGGGGTTTGGTGGGGTTTGGTGTTTTTTTTTAAATGAGGGAACTATTTAAAACTCTTGGTTTTGCACAGTGTTTTAAAGTGATGATTTAATAAGACTTTAGTAACATGGGTGTCAAATTTAAAAGAAAACCAGCCACTATAGAGAGAAGCAAATTGTAGTTAAGATGGACTTTCTTTGGATTGAAGCAGGGTTTTCTCTTTAAGTATAGAGGTGGTGTCAAGTTGTTACAAGATTTGCAGTGGAATGTGGAAACACTTTAAATTTGCAATTATTTGACATCATTCATTAAATCATAGAATCATAATTCCTAGGCTTGAAAGGGACTGGAGGAGGTCATCTAGTCTACCCCCCCTCTCCTCATGGATCTCCCTGTCAAGCCACCACTAACCACACGGGCTCCACAATCCTCCACGTAGTCAATGCTTCACTACTGTGATGATCAGGAAAAAAAAAAAAAAAATCCTAATGGTAAACTTGAATTTTTCTTGTTGCGACTTCAGCACGTTATTGCTTGCCCAGCATATTGTGAGCATGGAGAACATATTCTTCCCTTCTTTGCAACAGCTTTTTGTATCTTCTCTTCTCATCCCAAGCAGTCCGTCTTTTTTCATAGCGCAGAGGTTTCCAGACATTCCATCATTCTCACTGCTTTTCTCTGGACCATCTCCGAGGAGGGCATATCTCCAAGTGGAGCAGTCAGACTTCAAACACAGTATTCCCTGTGGAGCCTTAAAGTACGTTGAATTTTTTTGGAGGCTAACCTCCTGTTCCAAGAGGAGCTTGCTTCTCCTGCAGTGGCAAGACACCACTGTCTCAGGCTGTGAGCTGCTGAAGCCTCCGCTCCGCTTTTGCAGGGCTGCTACAGAGCAACACGTTGCCTCGCCTGGGTTTGTGGAGCTGGTTATTTCTGCCTCAGTTGAGGACCCGAAATTTGTCTTCAGGGTTTATACTAACACTTGCCGGGTTGTGGTACAGGTCCCTGAGGTCGGATGCTCGGTTCACGGGTAGCATGATTCCCAAAGCCACAGAGATTTGGAAATTGCTTTTTGAAACATGTTCATCAAAAATGTGGTGAGGGGCAGAAAGCAGGCAGTGACAAAAACGTGTAACAACACAGGCTTGTGCTTTTGCCTATATTCAGTTGAAATGTCAAAAATCCTCTCTGAAATGTTACTTGGGTCTAACAGTAGCTCCTCGTCCCTGGTGATTTTTCACACATATCTCAGCACAAGGTGTAGACATAGCATTTCATAATACTCTGAGCAGGTTTAAGTGGAGTGTTTGCTATAAAATAACACAGTGTCCTGCTTACAGCTGCAACAGAGTTAATTTTCTTCCTGGTAGCTGGTACAGTGCGATGTTTTGGATTTAGTATGAGAATAATGTTGATAACACACTGATGTTTTAGTTCTTGCTAGTGCACTAACTAGTGCTTATCCCAAATTAAGGATTTTTCAGTTTCCCATGCTCTGCCAGCGAGGAGGTGCACAAGAAGCTGGGAGGGAGCAGAGCCAGAATAGCTGACCCGAACTAGCCAAAGGGATATTCCATACCATAGGACGTCATGCCCAGTATATAAACTGGGGGGAGTTGGCTGGGAGGTACCAATCACTGCTTGGGCATCAGTCAGTGGGTGGTGAGCAATTGCATTGTACATCACTTGTTTTTTCCTGGGTTTTATTTTTTTATTTTTATTTATTTATTTTATTATATACCTTTTCATTACCGTTGTTGTTATTATTATTATTATTATATTTTATTATTGTTGTTGTTACTAATATATTTTATTTTACTTTATTTATTGTTCTTATCTCAACCCACACATTTTACTTTTTTTTTCCGATTCTCTCCCCCATCCCACTGGGTGGGAGGGAGTGAGAGAGCAGCTGCATGGTGCCTAGTTGCTGGCTGGGGTTAAACCACAACACATAGGAAACAATACTAGTGCTAAAATACGGCAACATAAGCAGTAGTTTGGCTTGTATGGACAACCATTTCAAGCATCTTCTGCCATCACAGCTTTTGTTAGGTTAATGGGAAATGAGATGCCACGGGAACTCCGTAAGTAAGAGACAGAAATGACCTGGGGTCCTCTGTGAGCAAAAAGTCAGAAAACCAGGTTGATTGCTATATAGCCAAGAAATATGATTTTCCCTTCTTTCAACTGATTTACAATCATCTTCTCATAACCACTTACATTATATAGACTAAGATAATTTTATATTACTGTTTAAGATAATGAAAAGGTCCAGTGCTGACTTTGCAGCTGTGCTCATATGATTACTTTAAGCTGTAGATACTAAAAAACCATAAAGTTACCTAAGTGAGGCAAGATGTTCTGCCCTAATAGCACCCTATTAAAATAACCCTTAATTCTGTGGGGTTTTTTTCTTACTTTTATGCTTGCTTTCATTGAATATCTATACAATAATCAACTACACACATTTTTTATCATTACATTATGTGTATTTTATATGCCATAACTGTATTGCATTGCTCTTTATTTTTTCATTGTACTGCATATTTAAAATATGAAATGCAATTTATTTTATGTACTACCAGGAAAACTTTTGGGACAGATTTCTTGAATGTTTTGCATCCTGAATTATGTGCAGGAGATAACAAAATGAGATGGAATGAAAGAACAAGGTCTGAACTTGTTCAGTGTTACAAAATAAATACAATTTTTTGTAGTAAGTAGAAGACAGGAGTTCTGGGGAGGAGTAAAAAGTCTCCACCCATATTCAAGTGTCTGTGACTGACTGTCATCAGAGAACTGGATGTAAACGTGCCGGAGTGACAACTGCAAATACCCAATGATCTGTTCAAACCGCTCTCCCGGAGCTGGCAGCATTCACCACCTGGCAAGTGCATCTCAGGTTTCTCACATAATCTCATTTTTCAAACGTGTACACACAAATAATTTTAGGTAATCTCCTTCAAAAACATAAATGTATGCTGGAGACCTGAGAATTTCACTTCTCTGCTCTGAGCTTTTCTTGCCTGCCCAAACTCAAAACTCAGGTCTTTTCAGATCTCCTGGGAACATACAGGTGTCAAAACCAGTACAGCCCATCCCGCACGCTCCCCTACGCGTGCCTTCCTCCATCTTCTCCCTTAGTCATTGGGAACTCATCTTCCCTGTCATTCAGGCCCATAACACTGATTTTCTGCCAAGACTTTGGATCCATATGTTTGTACTGATCTTGTCCCTAAATTTTTATGACTCTGTCTGCATCTGTAAGATAGATCCTTTCTGTCCATCCACCCAGATAAGATTTTTCATTCAGATTCCTACTATATCTCAATTATTGCAACATCGCCATCTCTAATACATTAGTGACGTAGTGGCTCTTCTATAGCCTTCCTCACTCAGCCAAAAATGACAGTCTCCATCACCTGCTTTTTATATTTTTAAAGCAAACCCTACCTTTCTTTCTCCCATGATATCTCCATCCCACCTTACCAAGACTCCCCAGAAACAAACTTGCCCCATTGCTCATCAGGTGCCTCGCGTGTTGCCGCAGGGACAGAGATGAGCGGGCAGTGTTAACAGCAGCAGAGGGTCTGCAGCTGCAGTGCGGAGACCTCAAAGACCTCAGGGCTTATTGGGTCAAACCAGCTTTTCGTCCTCTGTTTGCAGACCAGCTGAGTCCAGTTTTGTGGCTGGGTTCTTAGGCACTAGTACAGTACAAACAATAACTACTATTAATTACAGCGTCCCAAGGGAATGAAGGCATGAGAGCTGTAGAGCAGAGTCATGCTTTGTGTATACTCTCGCAGTGCTGATGTTTACGGTAAATCCACACCTATGTATGTGAGTAGCTTTGGTTTCCTATGATTCACCCCATGCCTGCTTCTTCCCAGCCATTTGTTGTATTGTTTTATTTGCATTTGGTACAGAAATATCACAAGAACTATATTAAATTGCTCTAATTTTGTCTGCCTTGACCCAGAGTTGTCAGGGGCAAACTAAAAGCTTTGCTCCAGCAGTGCCAAATAAGCACAACCATAGGCAGCTGAATTACCAGTGAGGCATAAGGAAGAAAAGTTAAGAGAGAGCTAAATTTGTGTCATCCCAATATGCTGAACACAGAGCACTTAATTAGTCAAGACAGTATAAGTTCAGGTATGATTTAATGTACTCTACAGAAAGTTGCCACATGTCCTGACCTTGAGAATAAATCCTCAGACTCGGGTGTTTTTCTGGCAGAGAAGGCAGTGCTGTTTGACTAAGAGGGAACCTGGAGCAGCAACAGCAACACCTACCTGGATTTGCTGGTGGAGCACATTTCTGGTGTACAGCCTCTCTTCTGATAGCACAAACCCCATGAGACTCGTTTTGTTGCTTTTCTTTCTTACTTTAAATGTAGTCTCTTCTCACTTTCCATTTTAAATGGAACCTTTCTTCCACTTGGGAGGGTTTTTAATGTTTGCAAGTATTTTTGATTTTTATAAGGAAAAAGCCACTTGACTAACATATTTCATGCCGAAAAGATCACTCCTTTTTGGGCTGCTTTGGGAGTCCAAGGAAATGCTAGACGTCAATAAGTGTAGATGGTACCAATGTTTAGCACAGTTTATAGTGTTGCAATGTAAAGGCAGATGATCAAAAATATCACCTGTCACATCTACCTTTGAAAATCTTCCCCATAGGCCTACTGTTTGTCAAAGGCAGCCTCTTAACTAAAATTCTTGGTATGAAGGGGAGTTCTTTGCAGAAAATATGCAGAAAATATACAAATATAATTCCACGGACAATGTAATTAAAACAGGAGGGCATAACAAGCTTTTTGAAAAAGAAACGTTACCAGGAAAGACCAAGGATTAGCCGCTGGATAAAAGAAGTGTTGCAAGCACACTTGACAAAGAAACTAATAATGAACACGCATGGCGATGCATAGCCCTTACACTTCCAAACAATGAAAAGCTTTAAAAGTTTAATCAACATTTTAAATAATTCAGACATTCCTCCCTCTATTTCATGTATTCCCTGTTTGGAGAGCAAAACAAGGATCAGTATTTCCACAGCTATAGGAGTAGCAGTGCCAAGTCACAGTCTCACGAACAGCCATGCAGTTACCCACACCGCTGATTTTTCGGAAGAGTCTCCGATATGGTTTTGGTCTGGATCAACCAGAAATCTTCTAAATTATTTTCAGGAGTGGTTGGGGTGTTATCACAGGCTGAGGGATGCTACCAAACAGCAGCTTGCATGCACTCACAGTGCTTTGGAGAGAGCAGAAATTATGGGCAGGGGCTGCTCTGTGCTGGTTGGCTTCAGTGCTGGAATGTGGTCCCAGCATCTTTAATTGAGTTGTGGTGGGGCAGGGCAGAAAGCACTATCATGTAACACCACTAACTTACTTAATTTTAAAAAGTAGCATGCTTACTGAGATGTTTCCTGTAGGGAGTTATATCTAAATTGTTGTTTCCCAAATAAGCAAGGAGGTAAAAAAAATGCTGCATTACAGTGGTCATACTCATCAGGCAGCCACAGCACTGGAGAGAGACTGTGTAGATCCCACCTGAACTGGCAAGAACAGGCCAGCTCCCATGGGCACCACCGCAGGAAACTCAGACTAAACTCAGACTAGATTTAAAAGCGAACACAGTGGCTGGCGGCCCCGGCCGCTTCGCCCCACCGCTCTCAGCCCCAGAGGGCTCTGACAGGACCGGGCACCTCTGAGAAGGAAAAGAAGGGCACAAGGTGCGGGCGAGCTGCAGCGGGAAAGTAACGTCATACAAGAAAGAGAAAGGGAGGGATTTTGAGGAGCACGGAAGGAGCAGGAGTTTTCCCTCCCAGTTGAGAAGCTGCTGGATCAGGCCCTAAGTGTCCTCCAGAAGGAGACGCAAACCAGCTGGCAGGCCTGATGGAGCTCAGGAGCAAAGCCAGCCGTCCCCTAACATCAGTGCTTGAGCACCTTGTTATGCTCTAACTTTCCTAATTTTCAATACGCAATTATTTCACCACTGAAATGGAAGGACTAAATGCAAAAAAAAAAAACCAACAACAAACAACCAAAATTGAAGGCTATAATTTTCCAGCTAGTAGGAATACATCGTGTCTCCAGCGTGAAAAGTGCCCGTCTGGTGCAAAACGCCTTGGTTTATATTTAAACCAGCCGTGGTATTTAGTGACATCTAGGGACTATCTCCGAGTATTACATTTTCTGAAAACTACATGTATCTCCATGTGTCTCCGAACAGCAACCGGAGGTTTGAACTCTAAACCATTACTTCCAGCCGCGATGGTAAATACTGAAGTCTGCGGATAGACATTTCCATCTTTACAGTGTCTGAGAAATGCAGTAGGTCATGCTCTGTGGAAATAGATAAATGCTGAGGCACTATTTTAGATTTTAAATGAGACATTTTGAGTTACTTAAATATTGCAGGTTTTGACCAGAATAGAAAATTTTTGCCATAACTCTGTTTACACCCTTTTTCTCCCATGAAACTACATGCCATTCACCATTTGTGGTTTATTTTCAAGAAAGTGCCATGATAGTCTTAGAGCATTCTGACAAAGGCTGCACTGGCAATTTTTTCATTGGGATGAACATAAAAATAAATCACTTCTCATAAAATGCTAAAACTCTCTGGCTGATGAATTTTTTTATTTTTTTTTCCTAAAGCTAAAACTGCTACCAGAATTTGGAACTGCACAGGCATGCTGTTGGGCTAAAAATTCATGTCCAAGTATTTGCTTACGGTGCATCCCTGTGGAGAGTTGCTATTGCCTTACCTTTCAGTTCAGAAACCAAGAGTGCTAAACGTAATGGTCTTGAGACATTACATTTACATTTATTCCTGTAGTAAATAATAGCTGTTATTTATTTTGTTATATGAATTAAATGTTACTAACTTGGAAACCGTTGCCACGTTAGATACTGCTGGTGCAAGATCGTAAGGACTAATCAGTATTCAATCTATATTAAACCTACACAACAGTTATTTTAAAATTCACAGTATTTTTAAGAGTGGCAGTCTGTTTCTATGGGCAAAATAAAGACCAGTAACCCTTAGATTTAAGCCCAGTGCTACTGATGACTTTGCTACATGACTGCGAGGGTGTCATTGAGCCTTTTTTTGCCTAACGCTGCTCTCATCGACACCGGTGTCAGGAAGCAGGAGCCAGCCAAGTGCAGCTCAGAGGAGAACAGGACGGCTAACTGCTCAAATCCCGCAGTCCTGCAAGCTGGAGCAGCATGTCCCTGGGGGGGTGTCGGTGGTGGCGTCTCACCCGCGGTGGCCAGGCAGCCCCCGCGAGCTGTGTCCCAGTATGGCTGCGTGCGATGGGCCAGCCTCCGGCCGGTTTGCCCTGGGCTGTGCTCGCCCCTCCGCAAGGCACCGTGGGCGGGGGGAGACTTATTTACTCAATACAGAGTAAATATAGGGGGGGTGCAGGCAGAGTGTGGTTGATCGCACTTTAGAGTACCTGAGTTATGAAATAACTTAAAGCATTATTGGTTAAGAAGCAAGATTCTTGTTGATGCATTTCTCATTTGCGTGTGTTCAACAACTGTAAGTGAATAAACGTCGGTTTCCTCTTAACCACCATTTCTCCTCTTTCAGTCCACTTTGGAGAGTTGGGGAAGCTGCTTTTAATTCAGTTTTGAGTCCCCTGCCTTTGGTATTTCTAGGCGTCAGCCACTTGGGAAGCAACTGCTGAGCTGGAGGACCAGGTCTGACCCTCACATAACCTATCGTACCGCACCGCCGGCTCCTCCTGACGGCACGGGAGGAGTGACATTGGGTAATTCAGAGCAAGAGGGAAGGGCTGGCACCATTCTGCCTACCCTGAGCGGTGGGGGGCTCCCGGGGGGTCCCAGCTCTGCTTGTCACGGGTGTGCAGCAGCAGCAGGGCACGGGCAGCACAGTGTCGGGGGCCGACAGACCATGGCGGGGGCCGACGTGAACAGGGCAAGGTATGTCCCCCCAAACTAGAATCATAGAATCATGGAATCATAGAATGGTTTAGGTTGGAAAAGACCTTTAAGATCATCAAGTCCGACCGTCGACCCAACACTACCATGCCCACGAAACCACGTCCTGAAACTAGAACACTTCTACTAAAAGTCCTGAACAGCAAGATGAGCCGTAGTGGCATCGCGGGACCTTGCACTGTCACAGTAGTTGTGTTGCCAGCACCTGCAATCCCCGGTAACTGTACCAGGGGCTGTTCCTGCTAGGAAGCCTACTAGTTAAATAGAATGAAGGGCAAGAAGAGGCACAAAAGGATTTGTAGTCTGAGGTCCCAGAGTAGGCTCTACATAAGAGCACTAGAGCCCATATCTATCCCCCTTCCTAAATTTAGTGAGGGATGTCAGAGCATTTCAGCGGTTCTCAGCTATCTCAGCTGTGGAAGAGTCTCCTCCGAAACATGATTTGGATATGTAGTGGGCAGCCTTTCCTCTGGCTATTGAAGGAGCTCAGCTGGGATGATGTGTAACTCTGGTACCTTGATCTCCAAAGAAATGGCTTGAATTTTGACCTACATCTCTGGTGTGGCAATCTCAGTAACCAGCTCTGCTGACAGTTCATTTCTCAGTAAGAGATTATGTACCGAGGAGTGGTGGAGGGTGACATGCTTACTTCTTTATTTGCTTTATTTTTAAACTCAGATGTGTTTTTTGAATGTTGCCTGTAACACTACACTGCTGGGAGTGATCCCAGTGCCTTTCATTCCTTGAAGTTTTCGGGTCCCGTGGTTACTCTGCTGGTCTCTGGAAAACATTTACTGCACATGCTTATGACCGGGGAGCCATTCATGGCATTACAAACATATTGCTGCTTAAATAACCCCTCTCCACTTTGAATTTCATGTTGCACACCTTCAGAGGGATAGCCCGGCACACCGGGCGGACCACGGCGATGCTGCCCGCTCCTGGACCGCTCAGCTGCTGGACGGCTCAGCTACGCAGCACTTCCACCACGGGTCCAGGCGGCTCCGCACCCCTTTTGTTCTCCTGCTGCCCCCCTGACAGCCCCACCAAGAGAGCGGCTGCGTCACGCCGGCCCCGGCTCCGCACGGACGCGGCTCCCGTCCCTTCCCGAGCAAAGCAGCCCGTGCCCGGTTGACCTTGGACGGAGGCGGAGAGGGCGTGAGGCTGCCGGCACCGGTCCACGTCCCCTTGCCCTGCTGTTGGGCGGCCACTTGAGGTTCCAGTTCTTCTCCCTTCTGCCATCTGCTTCATATAGGCTTTTCTCATGTTAATTACTGACCTACTTATTTGCTTATGAATAGGTTAAATTACGTTTCTCCCTGGAGAAATCAAGTGCTCCCAATCTGAGGTTCCTTCAGAGAGAAACCTGTGCCCAGGCTCGACAGAAATAATTGCCTTTGCCCCAGCGTAATGACAAAGAGATAAGCAATCTCCGCGGCCCAGCGGTTTAGTGAATCTATCTTCTCTTCCTAACGGCTGGATTAGAGGCTTTGTGCTCCCAGGCTCTGGAATAGTTTCCATCTCTCAGAGAATACAAATAATTGCTAAGAACAAACCATGCTATCACAGTTGTCATATATTTCTTGGTTGAGTTATCAGCAATAACTTATCTATTATCCAAGGTTTATTGTTTTGGCACCTTTGGGAAACATACGTGAAGCACAATGAATATAAATCACGTTGCCTTTTGACAGTATTTTAAGATTTATGGAGAAACTAAAGAGAAAACAGAACCATTTTGTGTGTGGAAAGGATGGGAAAATTATTGATTCAAAAAACACTTATAATGGTCTTGGTCTGGTAAGACAATGTGAGCGTAAGTTTAACTTCAGATCCATGGAATAATGCCAGCGACTTGAAAATAGTACGGGATTTTTAAGCGGCTTCACTGAAGTCAGTGGGGGGCAGGGAGGGAAGTGGTTTTGATTTCCAAAGTCACAGGTAGACTGACAGAGAATGCTTTTGAAAAGCCTGCCTGCAATTCGTATTGTTCATAATAAGTTAACAGTCACAAGGAAGTATTTTCTATTTGGTTTTCAAGGAAAAATGTTTGCCACCAGAACAGAGGGAACAGCTAAACTACAGGGAAGCCTGATTACACCCATGAATCTGTGTTTGACCCAGAGACCCTGAAGCTATAACGCCACTGTCATTTTCCCTGAAAAATGGGGTTTTTTCAGCCTCTTTTGTACAGGCTCTTTATTTCCTCCCGAGTCCTGTAATACACCTCTAATCATTAAGGTGATTCCCAGAGCATGGAAGTGAGTGACCTAATTCCTTATAAACTTTATTCAACCCACCTGAGTCCTAGGCAAAGATTGCAGCTTTGAATCAGATGGAAGATACCTTGTGGCAGAAGTAGCTGCTTCTGTCGCCCCAGCACAACAAGGACAAGGTGGTGGTCACTCCGGCCCCCGGCCGCCCGCCCGGCTGAAGGCATTGCTCTCATGACATCCATCTCTGATGGCAGCACAGATCTGCGCCCTGAAAAAGGCACGTCTTATCCTTACGGTGTTGCTTCCAGTAAGATGTCACCTAGAATACCATGTTGGTGCATTTTGATGAATTAAAATTTGATTCCAACTGAAAAATGCCATTGTGATAAAACCTGGATAGTTTGAAAGAAATTAAATTGATCTGGGTTGGATTACTGCTTCATTTGAGCAAAAGTGTTTTTAAAAAAAATATGCCAGTATTAGTATTTCCACCTCCAAATTAGTAAATATATTAGGCTGGCCATAAACTTTCATCAGCCCATATTTTAGAGGTCAGCCACTGAACCAAGTTATTCATTATGCACATAGACATAATTCTTAGTATCTAAAATAGTGACAAAGTAGTTAGAATTAAAAAAAAAAGAAGCAAAATTAAGAGAGCTTGATTAGGAAATTCCTAGAAAAACTAAATCAGAAGAAACAAATGTCTTAACCAGGTGATTATCACAGAAAAACGTAGTGAAAAATGACAAGTCCAAAAGTGAGAAAGGATACAAATTGTGAAAAATATCTGTATTAACAGATAGCAGGCATGAAGGATTCTTGTGCTAATAAAGCTTTAAACGAATATACTTCTATTTTCTGTCCTCTTCAAAAATACTGATGATCAGCAACAGAAAAAGTGACATTATGGATTTCCGACTGAACATGCACAGAAGCACATGCATTACCAAGATGGGACATCAAGTCCCAGGATAACAACTTGTCCAAAGGCTTTTGTGCTGCATGAAACCAGCAGTTCAGAAACACAAGACCAATGCTCCTTTGAAAAGAGATGATGATTGATGGTTCATTTAATGCACTATGCGACCAGATCTTTGATCATCAGTGACAGAAGGTGCAAAAGTTTTCATTGCCTATAAAGGACAGTCTTAAACATCAAACATCACTTTGCCTACTCAGTGGCAGTTCTGTTTACAAGATTATTCCCATTATTTCCACTATTTTATAATTCTTAGGTATTATAGGAACTAACATCTCGGCTTATCTAAGCTCCCTTTCTCACAGAAGATTGGACCAGATGATCTTTCAAGGTCTCTTCCAACCCAGGCTGTTCTGTGATTCTATGATTCTATGAAAACATTGTTTATTCATTTTTTTCTTATACTTTAAGAGGTCCAGTTTATATGTACTATTAAAATAATGAAATTCCTCAAACAAATGAAAAGATCCTGGTTGTGTGGCAGTCTGCAAACCTCTACACAGGTGAAACAAAGAAGCAGCGCTTGGGATAAATAACCCTTCTTCGGGTCTGAGGTGGAAGAAGCAAATCTGAAGTTAAGAAAGGTCAAGAACAGATTGAGAAAGGCTGAGAACAGAGGACAACTGCTCTGAGTTTAATTTAATTATTTCAATGAATTAGACAATTTGAACAAAAAGAAGTAGAGTGGTAGAGGATTTTTGAAGAGGACAGATGATATGGTCATTTGTCCCAGGGGAATAAAAAGAGAGAAAGACACTTGTGGAAGAGAAAGCTTAATAGGAAGAAGTTTTTCTATTGTCTATAAAACAAATGGAATTATGAATTTTAATTTTCAAGTTCAGCTTTTGAAGGGAAACGGAGCTGAGAGCTCAAAGTCGAAGCGTCTGCTTTATGAAAAATATTCTCACACTGCTAACCTGATGTTTATGTACATTAGTGAGGGTGTGTTCACAGCTTGGTGTCCTCATAGCAGCATTCTCTACTTCATAGCTGGATGAAGCAGATCACATTCAGAAAAGGACCAGTGAACTGACTGTACATTTCTTTAGCTCTGTTGGCAAGGAACACTTACTGTGATGGCTGCAGAGTGGTGTTGACTGGTTTTAGCACTTAACAGGCATCACCTGGCATATCAGAAGATAGCATCTCTTCCTACAGAACTTGCCTTTCCTCTTTCTTCAGACTGCTAGGGCAGTAACAATATGAAAAAAAAACCAAAATGAGAATAAGATATTTAGTGTTTTATCTTAAAGAGAGCAAAGCCCAATATTTTCAGATACGACAACCAACTTTTGGTCCTTCTGCCTCACACAGGCAAAATGAAATGTAATTTCACCTGTGTAGACTTCTTTAGCTTTTGGCATAGTTACACCAGACTGTGGGAGCTTTCTGACCTGCTTTACAGCTTGATAGGCAGTTACAGGACTTTCTCCTCATGCACAAGTTACATTGTTAGCAGCAGAAACAGCCCAGCTGGGAAACTTGCTCTAAGAGGCTGCCACACTTTGCTGGTGGTCACTAAAGCTCAGAAAGATGCTTCAGGGGTGGTACAGTGGGGAAAAAACTGCTTATTGCCCTGCGCGATACCTTCTGAAAAATGTCTCGGCTGTTTAGATCAAACTGACAGTCTTGTCTACTGGAATCCTTTCTGCACTGAAGTCAGAGGTAGGCATTAATATTTGAACGGTGCCTGTGTTTGTTAAGTGCCTGTCATAGTCAGCCCCTACATCTTAAACTGAAGTCATTAGATAATTCAACCCACACAGAGTGCTCACATCTAGCTCCAGCCGTATGTGCTCCCTGCACCTCAGCTCCTTCCTGTATAGAGAGCTCGGGTACGTGTAGCAAAGCTGCAGTGGCTGACACCCACCGATGTTACACTACACCTTGTTTCTGTCCCAGAGGGTTTGTTACAGGTGCCATGTCGTGCCATCTCCAACCACTCAATCCCTTCTTTTCTTCCCCCAAGCCACCGGGACCTTGGAAAAAAGAAAACGGATCACATTAGGCTGCCTTTGCCAGGTGTTGTCAGCACCATCAGCATCTCACTGTGTCGTCAAGGAATTGCGAAGGGGATACAGGAGGAGCCAGGATCTGTCCTTACAAGTTTGGTTTGTTTTCAGAGAATACGGTAATTAAGGTAATCAAAAAGCAAACCTTAATCTAAGACAACCCCATGCACCGTCTCATTGTTTTAGGGGAAAAAATGTATTTGTAACCCTTTTCATCAATAATTGTAGCTATAACTACTGCACAGCTATTCACTAAACCCCACAAAATCTCTGCGTCCCATAGAGACTGGGGGCCTGTTTCAATAACCAAATCTTTCTCTTTTTCCACTAAATAGCATGAGGGACCTATGACAAATTTGAGATAAATGAAAACGAGGATATAGAAGACAATTAGACTTTTCTTATATTTAAGAAAAAAGAGTTTCTCAGAGGGGAAAAACCCCAACCAAACATAAGTAGCATTGTTTCAGGGTAGGCTGTGCACTTGTGTCACAAACACTGCCTGTTTGCTTGTTAATCTTATCAGAAAATCCTCCTTGTGATGCAAACACCATAGTTTTTAAGTAGTTGAAGCCTTTTATTTACCTACGCCCACACCACACATTTTTTTCAGTCTTTTTTGCACCTCTACTTCCATTAAACTGTGGTCTCAATTAATTCTCCTTAATTTTAGGCTATCAACTGAATTAAGAACCTAATGGCTTGAGAGGCTGTGAGGCCACTAAAACTGCCCTCTAGACATGTCCATTTCCCTGTGAGGCCGTGGAGGGGACTCGGATGCCTCAGACACAAGACCAAGCAAAGCTGGCTGACTCTGGTTTAGTGTTGAAGTTACAGGGGAGGAAGGGATAGGGGTTGGGGTTTTTTTCCCTCTTGTACAACAAAACCTTTCCTTTGAGACTCTTGATTAACTCTGTAGTTGATAGCAGACGGTGTTTTCCTTCTTTAGACAATTAAAGGAAACAGTTTCACCTTCTAGTGGAAGGTGTCCCTGCCCATGGCAGGGGGGTTGGAACTAGATGATCTTTAAGGTCCCTTCCAACCCAAACCGTTCCATGATTCTATGATGATTCATGTGGCCGCAGAGGAAAAACTGATAGGTAACTATTTGTTTTCCTTCATTACCTCTCTAAAATATGGACTCCTGATCCCTGCTGGAAAGGAACAGGGAGGAAGGGGGGAAATTTAAGTGGACAGGGAATTCTAAAGACTTTTTATGTTCATTGTAACTTGACTCTCTTCAGATTAAAAAAAAAGAGCTGGTAAGGCTACAATCTCGTGTTGAACGTGTCTGCATTCCAGCCTGCAAACTTGCAACCTTGATTCAGGCTATGAATCAGATTGAGAAAGCTGATGTTCACATAACTAAACATTCTCCAAGCCAAATGCCATCTGTGGCTGCTGCCTGCCTCAGCTTGCTGTGCTGGAGGGGATATTCATAGCACTGACCCCAGGAGGGGCTTGGGGGGAAGATACTCCCCAGCAGCTGAGGAATAGCAATAAGAGAATTTCATGGCATGAAATGCCATGTTGGTGCCTCAGCCCTCTGAAAGGGGGGAATGACGGGGAATTTCTGTAATATTGGGTCCATTACCTTCTTTCTCTGTGGCCTGCATTTCCTCCCACTTATAAAAATGATCTGAGAATGGAATAGCAGTAGAGCATTACCATAGCTCGCCTTCTGGGATGGGAAGATTTGGGTCTCCTTGCCCAGAATGTCTGGGTGCATGTAAGCAGTGCCTACAGTGCCCTCTGCACTCAGGAGCTCTTGGCAAAGCATCACCAGAAATACGTGGGCTTCAAGCATGTGATACCAGCTCTCAGACGTGGTGCTGATGCTTTGCTGCTCCTCTGTGTCTGTTCCTGCGTACTCCCAAGTGTCCGGATGCTCTTTGTTCACATTCCTTGCTCTTGTCGAGGATGCAGGATGCAGGAACTCAGGGTGCAGCTGAATGCCTGAGCTATGCTTTAAACAGAGGTCATTTGAGTTAGAGCTAGGTAAATAAACTGGCTGAGGCTGCTAACACGTGCTTTAAATGTTTGTTTATTTACCGCATTCCAGTGGTGTGGCTTACACACTATCAAATCTACTTTTGTCAAACGCAGGAAGAAAAGAAAACCATTCTCTGCACCAAGAGTCTGGAAGCCAAGTTTCTGTCTGGAATGATCTTGAGGGGCTGATTTATAGACATCCAGAAATACAGGTTTATAAAGAAGAGGCAGGGTGTCCCAACACCATACATAAAAGTGGGGTTTGCTACACTGCCTTAAAAAACAGAAACACAACACAAACCAAAATCCTCTAGAAGATGTTAATAATAAGTTTTTAGTCTGTTTCCTTTGAAGTAGTTCTTTTCCTTAAATGAAAAGGAGTGAGGGACTTCCAGTATCTTATCAGGTATCAGGCTTACCTGTCTGAAAACTATTTTCATAAAACTTGTGTTAGGGTTTACATATCCGTACAAGTGTAACTATTTTTCTCCCAAAAGCGCAATCTTTGGGTAGCAATCACACACAATTCCATGAGATGCTGTACGTGGACATAAATTCGGAATTTAATTTTCCCATGTTGAGAACCTTCTACTCCTAAAATGAAGTGGCTCATCCCTTTTCAATGGGAAGATTTGATAGAAAATGGAGAGAGCTGACTTACGGATATGAACATTACCTTATACAAGATGGCAGACAGTCTTAAATAGTGCACCACAGTTCAGCTGGAGGGATCAGATGATCCCAGAACACTGAGAGAACTGGCACACGGAGCTGGAAGTCTGGTAGAAACCGTTATAAATACACCCATCACACTGACTATGGTAGTTTTGACTAGAGAATAATAAACTTACTAGCTATATTTAATGAAAGAAAAACACAAACTAGGCATCTACTGATCCATTTGTCAGTATTCATGATTATAGAACAAGTTTGAAGAAAAGCATAAGTAAAGACATGGAAGAAATGCAACAATACTTACCAAATATGGATTATGCAAGGCTTATCTGGCAGCTTTTGTGATAAGCTATTCCTGGGTAAGGGTGATGAACCAGAGCCAAACTATCTGGACTTGTCTAAACCACTTGCTGTAGCCTTTGATCATGTCCTACATGAGAACTGAACTGGGATGGAGAAGATGAGGAAAATGGAAAGTGATCATCAGGACGGAAATACTTGATAGGGAGAAAGTGAGGTGTTGCTTCGAGCGGGTATCTATGGAGCTGAAAAGGGCTTTTTTTGACAGAGATTGGTCATGAGATGGGGCTGATTTAATATTTTAATTGGTGGTCTTGCCAGACAAAATGGATACCTACAAACTTTGCTAAAAAAGCAGAACACCGAGAAGCATTACAAGCACAGAGTGGGGTCAAGTTCTGGACAATCTTGAGACCTGAATTTATAGACTAGGGTGAGAGTGAACAGCGCAGAGGGGAAGTTAGAGCACCAGGGGACTATGAATTAGCTTCAGAAGTAATGTCTTTTAAAGAATAAGCAGTGGAAGGTCCCCAGTGTTCTGATGACAAAGTATATACTGACTTTAAAGTCCAAAGGCGTGTTTTCTTTCTTGCCAAACTGTTCTCAAAAATGTCGTTTCGCTGAATGAGCTTGGATTTCATGATACATTTACCCGCTATTCTGCCTTCCTTCTTCAGCAGTATATTTTTCTGTTTCTCAGTTTCTGAGTGTTTTGAAGCTATTCTTATGACTATCACTGGGAAGGAAAATGAAAACCATAAAGAAATAAGAGGAAGAGCTTTTGTGTTGCCAGATAGTAGCAAAAATGAGTAACCTGCTCACCGAATTTTCCTTTGCCTTTTGGCAGGATTATGCAAAAGGCAGAAGAGAAGGACTTTTTTAAGAGGTAAGGCAGATGTTTGCAAGAAGAGGTAGCTCCTACACAGGGTGTCAGACAGCTCGACAGGGTCGTGCATATTCACTGATGCACTAAAAGAAAACCTCGACATGTATCAGTAGTAGAGTTACCGAAGGATAAGGCCGCCAATGAGCATGGCTGCATACATTCAACTTGCGCATGGGCTTTTCGCAGCTTGTGCGGGGTGAGATTGAGGCGGGGGGGGATGATCTTGCCACATGGTCCAGCTCTCGTGTAACACAGCTCCTGGACCTCACTTGTGGGAAAGCTAGATTTTGGGGGTACCCACAGGCAGTCAGGAGGATTACACTAATCAGTGCAGGTGCAGGGGACAAGGTCCGAGCAGCTTATTGAAGAACATGCTTGGGAAGAATCAAGGGGGTGTGTTTTCTTCTGGTGAGGATTTTTTAAGGGCAACCTGCCAAGCATTTCAGCAGCTAATTATATCGGGAGTTTATTTTTTGAAGTGTTTATAAGTGATCCAAAAAGAGGGAGGTTTGATTCTTCCACTTGACATGTGCCAAACATAATTGGAATGATCACACACTGGTCAATCTGTGAACAAATTGGATTTGCAATTTTGGCAATCACCCGGCTTTTGAAAGGCCCTCTGGAAATCAGGACGGTTTGTTTCATGCAACGCTGACAGTTTGCGCACAAAAAAAGAATAGAAAAATAAGCACTTTCTTGCTAGACAAATAAGATCTAGGATGAAATCTTACTCTTTTGAAGTTGATGGCAAAATTCCCATTGGCCATGATTTCACCCCAAATCTCTCAGCAGTGAACCTAGTAGTTCCTAGTAGATCTGCAGAAAAAACACTACGAAAAGTAATCTGATAAAGTTACCTTTTCTCCTTGCAAACATTCCCAACTGTAAATACTGTGTATGATCAAGCCGACACTGTCCTACCTGTAAAAATCCCATCATTTATAGAGATTAGGAAGCAAGGGAAGTAACTGCTTTCTTTGGGTCAATAACATAATGGCAGGGAAAGCTCTAAAAGTGCTTAAAACGAAGGCTGAGGACTTTTTCAGTCCTATCTTCAATATTCTTTTCTTGTCCATCTAGTCCCTTAACTTTATCAACCTGTCATTCTGAAAGAGTGGCTCAAGGTCAGTTGTTTCTAGTAATTTCTTTGCTTGTACTCCTTGTGTACTCTTCTGAATTGTTTTCATCCTTCCTGTTTTCAAAGTCTGTGGGGCTTACTTTTTAAAAACCTAGAAAGAGAAATGGGAAATAAGTAACAATTTCTTGCTCTGAATTTTGCCATTTCATCTGTTCTCTCTATTACTCTTTTAATTTTTTATTTCATTTTATTTTAGGACTTCCCCAATATTTTAATTAGAGATGAAAAAACTACAAGACTAGAAAAATCTATTTTTTAATTTTTAGAATTACTTCATTTAGGCCCTAATTCAGCAAAGAAACTTAATTCCCTGTTAAATTTAAGCATTTATTAAAGTCCAGTGTGACTTAAGCACGTTAAATGTATTTCTCAAGAGAAATGGAATATATCTATATATCTTTCACTTATGCAGCATCAGACTGTGCATTTTAGATTGCCACTGCCACTATCCAGTAACATTCACTCTAGGCTTTCCTACTATCAGCTCGGCTCTTTTGACGTCAGTGGGAGCAAGATATATTTCTTTAGTTATTTCTCTCTGTGTCGGGTGTTAGTTGTTAGAACTCAGGATGAAATCCAAACTTCAAGAGAGGTTATTGACTCGTAAACCCTTCTCATTGATACATATTTGCATTTGTGACAAAGAGCAAAAACTCAACAATTACTTAGTCTTCCTGTAAAATGTCATTTATACATGGTATGTTCAAAATCAAAGAAAAGTTACAAGAGTTTGTTCAAAGAAAAGAAAAGGAATCCAAACCAAAACACACTGTTGTAAATGCAATGTATGAATACAGACACGAGGACGCAAGATTCCTTTCTAATTCAGGCTTTCAGTTTCAATGATCGTAAGTTTTTGTCAATGCAACAGTGGATAAAAAAATGCTTTCAAAACTGTTTATTAACCCAACTGGCTAGCAAGAAGCTCTATCTATCAAAAGCCAATTTAGCTCTTGCTCTGCACTCGCTGCCACAAAGTTTAGACTGTCTGAGAGCAAGACTCCCACTGAAATGAACTGAGCCATCAGAATTCTGCATTTTTGAATGGCAGCCAAACTCTACTCAAAATTTGCTTCTTTCATGAAGACTTTATCCCTTCTGTATATTATTTCCTTGGTAAATTTTATTCCATGATGTGAAGTACAGATACTCAGTTAATGACCAGGTAAACATAAAAATTTAAAAGCATATTAAAATTTATGGAGCTCATACTAATGTTAACATTTTAACATCACATAAATTTGCAGAAAGGACTATTAGGTCATGTAAATAAATGAATTGTGTCAATTTTCTGTAGTTACAGAATTACCTGAGATGTCAAGATATTCTTTGTGCTTCACTTTCCCAAAAAATATCTGGGTAGCTAGCTGTGGCCCCTGTAATCATAGTAGTGATGTGCCACAGAAGTATCTAAGAAGAAAAGTAACAATAACTGTCTTTTTCCCTCTCTCGCCTGTGTGCTAAATTTTGTATCGAGCTTAAAAGCGTATTTTTCTTTCATTCTGCAAGGAACTGAGTTGATATACCAGTAGCAAAGGGGTGGGGTGGGGAGGAATTCCAGGACAGTGAATGTGAAGAAATCAGTTTTTTACTTAGTTCTGGCGGGTTTTGGAAATCACACATGTTAAGGATAGATGTGCGAAGGCCAAAAGGAGAACTGCTCCATTGAGATTTGCACGGTCCATTGCTTACACGTTTGCTCACAGCTGAATGCTTTCTACTTACTGCTCATGCCATTATCGCTGTAAACTCACCCTGACCAGCGCTTGGGGCGGCTATTAATAATCCACAGGAGGGAAAGTTTTGCTATCAAAAATTACAAACAGCTTTGCTTGAGACATCAGTTTTCTTGAGCGGGCTTCCACGTTTTAACCGTATTTCTGGCTTCACAGAACACTTCACAGATTTCTGTGTAATCCTTGCGGCGGGGTGGGGGTGGGGCGGGGCTTGCTGATGTTTGTGTTGTGCCAGGTTTATGCTTTTGGCTTTATGGGAAGAGGATAAGGACAAATAAAAGGATGTTTAATATCATTGGGAACTCGATACAACAACAGACATCTCTTCCATTTATCCTTAATTTATGGGAGCAAATGGACTGTTCAGTTCTTCTGCTATCTTCCTCCTAGAGCCTTAAACACAACTCCCAAAATAAAATGAGGCTGACAAACCAACCACAAAACATTTGGCTGAATTAATTGGTGGTGCAACTCTTCTGATACAATCCTTTTTCACTCTTTCTATTCTACAGCTTCTTCCCAAGTTCATGCCTTCCCTTCCTATCTTGCCCAACCTCTCCTTTTCTCATAAATTCCAGTGTTGTCTGGCAGTGCTATTGCAGCTCCTCTTTACTGAAGCAGACTGATAAGACCACGTTAGCCAGTTAGATACTTATTTATCCTCTCTATTTATCTGGAATCACAAGATCTTCTTCCAGGAGTGACACAACCCTTGCTCCTTTCCCTTTGTCCCACACGACTTGGGCTTTGACTCTTCCTGCTCCATGTGCATGAGGAAACTGGTATCTGGGCAGTAGTGTCTTGTATTTCTCACAAAAAGTTATCAAAAAGCCTTGATCACCTTCTCATATTGTCCCAATGATATTAATTTAATTTAGAACATTTAAAGTATTAGGAAAAAAAAAAAACCACAAAGATAAGAGGATGGTAAACATGAGTACTCTTGAGATAATATAGAGCCCACCACCGTGCTTGCTGACATTGATGGTACCTTTTAACCTGTGATTTGCCTGGGGCTGTGACGGCTGTAACTCTATGGATGTTGACACATTAGTCAACACCTCTGTAAATTAAATGCCCTTTTCTTTACCCCAAACACTCCAAATATCTTCAGTGAGGCAGCTCATTTCTTAAAAGAAGAATGTCCTTAGGCATTCAATATAAAACTCTTTAAAGTTAATTCCTAATGAGATTTCAAGAGCAATTGGATCAAACCTTTTTAGCATATAAGCTATTTTAATCTAGTTTCCTATGGGTTTTTTTTGTTTGTTTGTTTGGGGTTTTTTGCATTTTGGCATTTACTAACGGACTTATAGGATCGTGATGGAAAAGCAGCAAAAAGGAGCCTTTTCTTTCTTGCATTCTTTTTTTTTTTGCAATGAGAACCTCCTATTCTGTATTCATCATTCATGTGATACTTCTACTTTCCACAGATGTTTCAAGTTAGATAGGATATGTAGCATCTGTATACTCCCACCAGCAAACAGGCAGCACCCAAACTTGCCAAACTAGAAGGTGCATTTGCTTGGCCTAGACTCCTGTTGGCTTTGGACCTAGTAAGCACAAACTATGGCCATTTTTAGCATCTCTAAGCCAGACCTATTTGCTGTCTGTTTGCTTTAGGGTAAGCCAGGCAGGTGCTCAGGCGACAGTGCCTTTCTAAACAAAATGGGCATGTACGCAACAGAACCTTGCACAGACTTCTACTCCGCTGCGAAGGAGAGCTGCTGCCTTCACCGCTCTTCCCCCACCGTGTTCCCACAGTACAGATGCTTATTTTAAACTTTCTTTTTTCCTTTCCCACGTCCTTGCTTCTTTTTGATAACATACATATAATTGTGAAAATATAAAGGGGCCAGAGGTTTGCTATTGGAGTGATGGATGCCCAGGATAGCCAGGGTTTACCCAAGATGGCAAGTCTTCTTTAGCATACAGCTTTGATTACTTTGTGGGCGCGTAGCAATATTACAACTAATTTGCTTTCACTTTCTTTAATATCATGGAGACCACAGGGAGCTCAGCATGTTACCGTGCTGTCCCCTAAAATAAGTAACTAGTCCAAAATGACTGCACATAAGCAGTAAGCTGAACAGTGCTGACAAGGTACCAACATGGACAATCTAACAGGAGTGCTGCGGTAATACACTTCCATCTTTCAAGCATGCCTGTGTTCAGTTCCTCTCACAAAGTAGTCCCTGAAGTGTTTTAAACTCAGGATGTTCCTCACGTTGCTGGGTGGACACAGCTGCCCAGCTTTTCTCTCTCTGCCTGCTGCTTTGCCGTTGTCCCAGCCTGGCAGCCCGGTCCTTGATCAGTTCTGTTTGCAAAACCAGGTGTGACCCAAACTTCATCTTCTGGTTTAAGGAGATGATGCTTTATCTCATGCCACTACCTCTGATGTGAAAGCTGCATATAACACCTGAATTGAGGAGTATAAAAGACAAGGTTGACAGACTTTGAGAACAACCTTACCTGCGTCTGCCCAGAGAAGACGTAATTTTAACAGGGGTTACTTACATTTCTACACTGACCCTAGAAAATCACTTTATTCTTACTTAAAGGGAGAATTTTTCTGTGCCAGTTCGCTCCTTGGCCTCCTTGCTGAGTACACTAACCTGGAAGTTTGTTTCATCTATGGGGACAAAATATACTTCTTATAATAGAAAGCAACATCATTTGGTTTGATTCTGTTCTGGATTCATGGGGTAACATCGGTGAAGGAATTACACCCAGGCACTCAAAATCAGGCCTACATCATATCTGCACCCTGAGTTATATTTGGCAATGTAAAAGTATTTTGAAAGTCATGGGAAGTGAGCAGACCTTGAAAAAATATGGATACTCCAAATGTTGATATCATTGCTGTAAACTTTTTCATTGCTCTGGTATTTGGAGTACTCTACACTGTTTAATTTGGGCTATTAACATTCCAAATGAAAGTAGCAAGAACTCCACCATAAGTTTATCTTTCTTTGACTAATCTTAACATGCACCCAAATCTCTGTCTAGCCTTCCAAGAACCACATGGTACGGTTATATTTCAGAAGCACATTATCTACGCTGTCTGCTTTAGCCATTTTACTGACACTGCCTAAGTGGCTCCCCTGGAAGCACTTACCTCTCTCCAGTGACTATGTAGGGAGTTCGCTCTTCTAATTTTTCTCTTCTGAATCAGAGCAAAATTAGATCTTACAGTAGACTAACCCAAACGATGCCAATACGTCCACCAGTGTCAAGTTAGAGTTTTGATCCTTTAAATCCTATTCATGCAAGTAAATCAGTGGTGCTGCTTGTGGAGTGGAAGAGCAGCGAAGCTATGTTATTAAAGGTCACGGGACCAGGGCTTCAGAATATCTATGGCTTTTTCTCCACTCAGCCTTAAAATTCCCATGCCCAGCCCCCTCCCTCCATTGCTGTATTTTAGCCAATTTCTAAGTAATATTCCCAGCACAATATAATCCTGAACTTCAAAGCAGGCTCTTATTTTTTTACAGATGTAGTAAAAGCACAGTTATGAAAATAAACATCAGCTAACAATATAATAATGATGGAAAGGGCAAGACACAATATAATCCAATCAAAGAGGTTCAGTCCAGCATTACTTCTTCACCAAATACTACATATAGATACACAAACACGCAGAGGCACTCATACAAACTGCTGCACAGAACCTACCCTTAGCTTACCCAGTCCCTCCACTTTATTACCTACTGATGCAGTAAAGCCTTTTGGCAATAATTTATTAAATGCAATGGTTACTTATAAAAAGATACTGAAGAACAGGATTTGAAAGAATCTTCTTTCTCTGCAACCACAGTTTCAGCTGGCTTCAGTGTATTTTCCTTTAACATTCAAATCTGACTCATCAGTGCAGAGGGGAAAGTTTGCATTTTCTTTGCTACAGACAATTACTAGACTGTTGTACTGTTAGTGCAAGAAAAATAGTGCCAGGTGAAGAAAAAAGGAAGGAAAGGACTATAATTTTAAACCACACATTTACAGCTTTCTGTATCTCTGATGCACACGTTCTCCTGCAGGGATTTCAGTCCCTTTTTATTTCAGTAGTTAAGATTCTTTGGTCTGAAAGGCCGTGAAATGCATAAACACAAACCTAACAGCAATATGTATGAAAATTACTGAAACACTGTAGGATGACAAAAATACTGGGAACAGCAGAAGAAAAGTGTCAGGGGGCTGGAACACATGAAACACACTTGAAGAAAATTTTATTTTTTCCTGATTTTTATTGAAATTATGCATCAACAGTTTTTTCACGTTTTTGGGAAAAAAACAGTAAATCTAAACAGTTTTGACTTTAAAGAGTTTAAAAAATGGACAATTCTTGTGAAAGGGAGGATTTTGTGGAAAATTCCGTTCTGTTGAAAAAATGACTTTTGTCAAAACCAAAAACCACAGCTGTGATTCAAAGAATCGGAGAAGACCACACACCAAGACGAGCACGTTCCCTTTTCAGGACCCAGAAACTGGGACACTGGCCTCCATACACTGCCCAAGACTTAGGCAAGGATAGTCCCTTGCTGTCATCGTTTCAGTTATGGAGGCCTGCACATGGTATGCAGATAGCTCTATGTCTGAGGTGGAGCTCCAGCAAAATGCAATGCAGGGAAAAAAAATTGTGGATGGTTAGCTGAAGTGCTTATAGCGTGCTGAATTTGTAATTGTACAGTCTTTATTCTGAGGGAACTGAAATTCACAAGCTGGAAAAAATAGATTTGGATAAACACCAATTAACACATTCACTTTTCCCACATAAACAGTGGAAATTCATACAAACATATGTTGACTCGTTTTGCAAAGCATAGATACCATTGCCATCCTTGTGTGTGCGATACTTCAGTTAAGGTTATCTTGTTCCAGTACTAAGTCCCACAATAGATTCCTCGCAGTCTTCTTATTCATATTTGGCCATCATTTCAGCGGTACTTGGGCAGGTTTCATCTCGTTTCAGTAAAGGCTAGTTGTTTTGTATCTCATGAAGCATGTATGGGACAAAGGCAGCTTCCTTGCACTCACAGTATCTGCTGATCTCACCTGCTGAACTAAAGAATTGTTTAAAATATATTGTCATCTGGATTAAAGTTAATTTTGACACAAAAGAAAAAAATGCAATAGACCTGTACTATTTTAGGCATATCTAATTCATTGATCTTATTAGGAGTTGGCCATCGAGTTCCTTTTAGCAGTAGAAAGTAGGGGGATGCTGTGGTGGTCCAAACCACTCCATTTCGCGACAAATACACACGGTATTATTTTACGCAGTTATGCAAATGGAGAGGTTTTGTAGTGAGAAAAAGATAAAGACAACTATAGACAACTTAAGAGAGTTAAGTACAAGTGCTAGATTTAAAAGGGAAGATGCTGTTTCAGGATGCCAGCCATGTTATACAGCTGTTTTTCCAAGAGAGGAACGCAAGAGTCGAAGGGACCATCCAAAATCCCTCGGGGAAAGAAAGGTGAAGTGAATACTTGGTGGCTGCCCGAGAGGAAATGGGGAGCACACTGAAAGAGGGGGGAAAGGAAAAAGAAAAAATGTAGCTAGGCAATCTGACAAGCACAAAGGCAACACTACACAGACTTTGCAGAACATACAAGCAGAGAATAAAGATTCAGGTAAGAGAGAGGAATAAAGATTTCTTGACTTTTTAATGCTTTCCTGCGTGTATCTCTGAATGAGTAAGAGACTGTTTGAAGAAAGCCAATTCCGCATCACTGGTCATAGGTTCTTAGATGAAGGGGTATTTTTTGCAGTGTCAAATACAGCTGAGTTTATCTTGTCGTGCCATCTGGAAGCAAAGAAGTGCAATCATGGGATTCAGTTTAAGATTAAAAGAACTGTGATGATATTCCTGGCTACAAAAGGATGAGAGTGCAGATTCACCCTGGAGCCCTGACAATTTTCAAAAGCTTGCCACCATTTTCATTTATCACATTAAAACGTACATTGTTTCCTTAGACTTTCAGGTTTCAGGTCATACTCCAGAGGAAGAATTCCCTTTTTCTTCCTTATTCCAAAAATTACTAAGGGATGTAACATATCTTCAGGAGCCAAGGCACCAGGAGGGATTAACCACATTGTTAATGCTTTCAGTTGACTCTACTTACCTTTCACTGCACCATGTAAGTAAGTACAAATGCACGTTGCAAACGATGACTCTATCATGGAAGGCAGAATCTATATTCAGTTCGTCAGGCACAAAGAAAATCCCTGCATAGGAACAAGACATATTTGTGGTTCAGTAAAGCGTGAAGTTCTCTAGTTTTTGAGCAGCGCACAGGACAATTACAGAAAGGAAGTATAGACCCCTGATGACACATTTCCAGGAGGAAATGTGAAAAAGGTCTTGAGGAGAACCTGAAAATTTTATTTTCGTCCAGGAAATCAGTTGGAAAAGTCTTCAACAATTTTTGAAATAAACTTTGATGTGTTCCACTGCCCAAAATCATGTTTCCACCGAAGCCGATGGCAATGCTCCTGCAGATTTCAGTGGCTATAAAATCAAGAGGTGACTGTTGATACAGAAGATAGTGCTACAGAATTCATTTTGTGCTTGGAGACGTCAGACTAGATTTATTAAAATGTTTTAATTGCTCAGCTGCCATTGGACTAAGTAGAGGCAGGCAGTGTAGTCATAGTCTTCTGTAATATCTGAATCAGATTAGAGGACTTAAATCTTAGAGCCATTGTATAAGTCCCTATGATCAACTAATACTTCAGATCACTTAAACTGATCATGTTCATATTTTTAATTGAAGGAGTAGCCTCAAATGTACAATGATTTTTTCATCCAAGGTTATATGTTTGTTATCTATTGGTATCTATTTTCTTGGTTTAGCTTTTGCTACCTGCAGAAAACTTTGAAGAACAAACACAGCCAATCTATGGAAATAATGCATTTATTTAGACATGTCAGAATTTTAAGGCTTATTACTCTGCTAATTCCATTAACCTTTACTTATCTCCTACTCTACATTTTTCAGACACCTATTCTGGTTTTCATGGCAGCTTATAAAATACTTTCATTAAAATAGAGAAAGGAACTCTCCATCTATCATAGAGGTGTATGACTTTCTCTAAAAAATACAGCCTAGGCTTTGCTAGGGAAGAAGGACTTTTTATCTTTGTGACAGAAATCCCAGCTGACAGCCCTGTTTATGCTACAGAAAATAATGACTGCTGACAGTCTCAAGGACCACCCGGTGGGTTATTTACATTTGAAACATTTGAAATCAACTCTGTTTAGATAATGTTTCAGTTTTGCATCTGGCTTGCCTGCACATGTTGCTTGTACGCTGTATTAAAGTAAGTACATCTCATTGGAACTGTAATCAATAATGTCCAAGTTTCATACTGTCAGCCAGGATCTATTAACGTGAAACTGCTGAGTTTCATGTTAAACATTTTGTTCATTTGGATTTTGGAGCCCAGTTGTTAACAGAAAACTCTTCATGTTTAAGAAAACTGGCACTTTTAAAATGTAAGTGAATAACATTTAGGCTTTTTATTCTGACATCACCCTCAGGAGAAGAATATAAATATAATTTTTTAATATTATGTGAAAGAAAGATATTCCAGGCTACCTGAGTTCCCTTAGGTTTGGTATGTTAGATATCATCAACAATTAATATTGTTAAATTAAGAGTCGTAGATTAAGATAATCCATTTAGCAACTTACAATTTGAACAATTTTAAGAGATAACAACTTTTCATGAGATCTGTATTTTCTTCAGTTCAGGAAGTTCTCTTTTCAGCTCACTATTTTCCATCTCTTTCTTTTGCCAAGAATATTTCTAAACTGATCAAAAGAAGAATAACTTGAAGGGTGTTGTATTAATCTAAAACAATCCTCTGAATATGAAGTTAGATAGATACATATTTTTATCCAGCATCTGTCTTAGTACCAAAAAAGGCAATGATGAAATAAGCAGATAGCTTGAGTGTGTCAAAACTAGCAACTAAGATTAATATCCTGTATTAATGCTCATTACCAAAGTAGATATGAACTTATAGTGCTGTTAATTATATCTTTCCCTTTCTTAGATTTTCCATTCTTCATTCACAGTGGCAGTGATCCATAGTTTCAGTTCATGTTCCAGTTTGGAAACTTTTGTTAATAGGATTTGAAATTGTGTCTCCTTGCTTAATTTAGTGGGTCACAGAGAAAAAATAATACTTATTTCTGCAATGCAAGTATAAAGCATTTATATCCAGAGATCACCCTGAAGGATTGCCAACAAAATGCCATTAGGAAGACAGTTTCAAGGAACAAGTTAATCTCTACTACAGGCTCCAGAAAGCACTCTAGAAGGCATTTCATGTAAGTTATCTCTCTCGACTGACTGCTTCAGAAAAACAGATATCTAACTTGGGACAACTTCTAAACCTACCCGAACAGGTACCTGAAAGTAGGTGGCACAAATCTAGGCATATTTTCAAAAATAAAAATGCCCTTTGGATGATACGTTGGTTGGTGCTGAATATCCTTCCCCTTCACTTTTTTTTGTTTTCTTAACATTTATTAGCAGTGCAGCAATGAGTGCTACTCTACAGAAGGGGACCTTTGAGTATCAGAAGAAAAAGCCTTGCTACAAGAGGAAAATTCTTGACATCATGAAATACTCTAACTTAGGCTAAGGTAATGTTCCAAACCTTGAGAAGGCAAAACAAGGAAATGGCTATAGGATTTTACTTTTTATATAGCAAATTCTTTTTTATGCTATCCAAAGAGCAGTTGTCATCAGGAATCTTCAAAAAGAAAGTCTGTTTCCTTTGGCTGCCAGGTTCGTGACCAGACTCCAAGGGTTCTGTAGGAAAACATGCTGGCAGCCTGCACAGGAATCTGCAAAGAAGGTCAGGGCTGCTTCAGGGCTTCAGTCATAATTGGCTTCAAACATGTGAGATGTATGGGATGGCTTCTTAAATGACAGAAGTAACTGACTGGAAGAACACACAGGTGGTAATACAGGAAAAAAAATACTTAGCATGGACCGATGCAAAGTCAGTATCCTTTCTGCTAGGAATGTGAGCTACTGGAAAGCTACACTGAGAGCATGTATTGCTTGAGAGTGTGATGGCCATGGAGAAAATACTGATTGGATTGTTTTCAGAGGCATATAAATACATCGATAATCTCTGTCTCACACTGTAATTTGATCAGCAGCCTGGCTCCTAGTAAAGTCAGCAGAGTAATGTAGATTTTAAGTAAATGTAGTACCATTTAATGTTTAAAGTCTACCTCAAAGCTACCAAAAGAATCCCACTGATGCAAAATCAGCTGGAACAGGCCCAAGCATTTTCAGCATTGCCAGAAGGAAACAAGGGGTTAGTCTGAAAAGCATGAAATCAGATATGCAGAAGAAGTGATCCACAACACATCAAATACAACCTTCGGCTGCGAAATCTTAAAGCAGCTTGTCCCGGTTCGCATTTGTAAGAATCTGATGGCTGACAAGAAACCAATTAGACTAAGAGACTGATGTTTTGAATTTCTGCCTTAACTGTGGCCTTAATTTTGACATCAAATATGACAGAAGGAAATTGGGAACATTAAAATACAAGACACACTGAAGGGAATACCAGGCTGAGAGCAAGTAATAGCCTGAGACAGATTTTAAAAGGTAATGGGCAGATCTAGTTTCCACAAAAAATGACCACCACAGAATCTATAACTCAAATTAAAACCAGTACTTTAACAGACATCACCTCTGCTTAAAAAAAGTTCATTTTGGCCCAAATTTCTGCAGTTGATAAAATCTTACAGAATGGCACCTATTTAAGTGACTTGATACTTCAGTAATCAAAAATGTCTCCCAAGCAGCTGGAACTGTCAATCTGTGACAATACTTTTGCATCCAGGTGCTTTATTTATTTCCCTCAACAGCATTATCTAAATTTATTGTGAGGCAAAACTCACATCTAATTGCGTGAAAATTAGAGTCTAAACCAATTTAAAACCCTTGGAGAAAAAGAATTGACTAACATTTGCATTTGGAAAATAAAATTAAAATGTCTGAAAGCATAAAAGGCACTGCAAATATTGTGAAAACAGGATGTTCAGAAACTCAGAATGCTAGTAATGTTTGTTGTGAGACCATATATCTGATCTGACAGAACAACAACTTTCATTTACAGGAATGATGTGAGAATTTAGGCTCCCAAAGCCAGTTAACTAGTCTCTTCTTCCCTCCCTCCCCGACTAACTAACTATTTGGTACAGTGGTTAGCATTATTTAGATGTTTAGAAGGAGGCCACAGGAAGGTTAGGTTTAATTGCCCTGGACACTGTCAAACCTAGTCCTTGAGCATTCAGCAAGTCAGATAGTAAAAGGCCATGCATAGCACGGGAACAGTACAAGACTGGAGAAGGATACACAGGTGGAAAAGAAGAAGAGAGGAGGGGAAATTCTTTGCCTCAAAATTTCTTAAGCAATAAAATTACTTTAACTATGATTATTGCTTTTGTGAATGGAATTAATTGTATCCAAGTAGTTTATGGAAACTCTTCATATACTTAAAATGATCTTCAGGCTCATATTACCACTACAGACAATGTTCTCAGGTTCAACAAGCAAGCAGCTCCTGGTTCTTCAGCTAGGCAGGTCTTCCCTGTGGTAGACGGCTATGTTTAGCTCCTCTAGGCACTGCCCGGCTTGCTTTCTCTGCCTCGTACACACTTTTGTATAAAACAAATTCTCAAGCTGAAGGCTAGAAATATGCATAGGGGTGCTAGGAATATTTGCTTTTTCCATAATGTTAAACGGAACGTGAACTTTGCCAGGAAAAAGGTTCAAGAACCATCGAAGAGTACTCCAAAGTCGGTACTACCTGTAAGCTTTATAAAGGCAGAGGCAAAGGCTTAGCAATGCAGATGGCAGAATTCTTCTGCAGTCTACAGTTACTGGAATTTCTATTTCTACTGTTAAAAAAAAAAATGTAGGTAAAGAATTACAGAATGGATTGCAGATATAGAAGAACACGTGGATATCAATCTAGCATAAGGGTTAGCATGCATTAGTTCATACACTCCTGACATTTAAGGAACTATTTGCACTTAATTTTAGATGAAATTAACTAAAACCTTTTCCAGAGAATGAAGCTTGCTATTTCTTTTTATTTATTTTTCTTACATTAGTTATGGCATGGGAAAAGCCCAAAAGGTTTTCTTTGCAATATTTCTAATTCAATTAAGATCAAGAACCAATTAAAAACTCACAAATGCTTTCCCACGAACTTTTAGACTGAAGTGTTGGATAAATTTAGATTCTCAATACAACCTAATTTGATTTCAAAATGTTCTGGCCAAGGTTTTTAGAAACAGATGCCTATAGGTAGGATGTTGCATCTATATTTAGATAACACAGAAGAAAGGTCTACATTTCAAAAGTTCTTTGCATCTAAGTACCCACAATAAATCAACATAAAAAGCTGCAGTTCAGCTCCCTTTAGATCAGACAATTCTTTTAAAGATCTACTGCAAAGGCTACGTAAATGACTAGTTTTGGCTTCCTTATGATCCTGTAGGCATAAGCTATGTATAGAATTAGTAGAAATGTACGCAATATGGATTTAAGACCATAAAGTCTGAGACAGTTTGTAAAAACCTGGTTTCAAAATTTGTGCAAGCATGATTAGAGCTAATGTAGAAATTTATTGAGCTTTTAAAGGAGAAACTCAGTCATTTTTCAAGGAGATGCCAGTACTCAATCCTGAGGAATTTCCGCCTGCCATCCTACTCCCAATTTATTAAGGCAAACAGAACAGAACATCGAGGAAGATGTTCAGTTGGACTGAGCTGGTCCTTACCCAAACATGGATCCAAAATAACCACCCAGTGAGTGTATGTGTGTGTGTATGCACACAGACAGAAAGACTGAAACAGAACAGTTAATCAGGAAAGACCGGCCTGAGATATTTTTGTGGAAGGTTCAATAAATGGGAATGTTTGGCCTGATATGAGAACGGAGAGTGGGATTACGTGTCTCCTTGTTGCTGAAGAACTGGAGATATTAACCACGATGGAAATTTACACCTACACCTAACAGAAATATTTTTTGTCAGCAATGGCCTGCAAGGAAAAAAAGAACGGAGGAAAATGTCAGATCAAAAGTTTTGCAGTTATACTTGTTACCAAAGTTATTTTTAAAATTACAAGTTAAAGTTAAATTACTAGTAAATTAACATATTTTTGCAAAACAGATATTACAAAGAATAGAATCTGAACACACTCTAGTTATGGTTTTGGTCACGTACTTAAAAGTATTGCAAACAAACATAAATGGACAAAATTATGTAAGCTGTCAAAGAGATGTTAGGAATAAACTGAATAAGGTTTACAAAACATTTTAAAATTTCTGAAAGCATAGATACCATTTTAAATAGTCAATTAAAGCAGATGCATTAATTAAAATGGATGTAGAAGAAATATCTGTTGAGAACAGTTGTACACTGTTTCTATCTTAACAACTAGTTGATGAAATGCCTGTAAGAGAGAAAAAACCCCTTCTTTTTCAGTTTTTCCCTCTGCATTTTGTATCTTTGGCTGGTATCAGGATAAAATAAGTACTTTATTTTTTAAGCTAATCTTAATGCTTTAAAGACAAACTTTAAAATGTACCATCCTCTCCCATTACCAAAAGCTGAATACTTTTCTTACTTACGTAATTTGTTGACAGATGGTTGCCTAAATACTCTGAATATCAAAAATTTTGGAAGCATGGAACTGTCAGATATTATTGTTTCACCACTACTAACATGAATTAAAACTTGGTGCATTTAATAATTATGGTTTTTTTTCTGAGTTTTTTCAATGGATTCTCCTGGCAAAACTAACAGACTCTGTAGTCAGCCAATGTAAATTATGCTAAATACCAACATAAACCAGGTATTAAGTCTTTTGAAGTTTTATTCTCTGGAAAGGGCAGATTTGAAGAAAATAAGCTGTCATATGACTTGAACCCACATAAAACACAGAAGAAGGAGAGTGAGTCTTGATCCAAAAGCCGACGAGGAGATTGTATGCACTAGGATCTTCCTGTGAGTTGAACTCTTGCTGGACAGACTTGGTAGATAGTCTTGTTACCATCATTATATATTCTCCAGTAAGGTTTTATTGTGGAAAAATAGAATTTTCTTGATGACAGTGGATTGGACAGTGAACAGTCTCACGAGGAAAAACTTGCACGCACTGAACAAACTCAAGACCGGCAGAGAAGCTACATCACCTTAACATGCCTAAGGCTCCTGAAGTGCCTTCCTACAGGTGATAGAGGGAGTTTAGGAGCTAATTCAAACTCAGGTTTGAAATTATGGCTGGGGGGAAAATACAGCTTAGGAGACTATGGAAACTGTTAAAAGAGGAACAAGACTAACTTCCCTTTATCCTTCTCCAGTGGTAAGCAATGAAAGCTATCACAAATGGATATAGATGGTAAGGCTTTAATCATGGTAGACTTACCTCAAAAAAACCTTGTTTAGTCCTCTGAACTATTACGAGGAAAATCTTTGAGTCCACTAGAAACCAAGACACAAATTCATGTTGAGGGTGAGAAAAAACTAAGTTTTCATTCTTTCTGTCCTTCAACTGTGACATTTATGCAAGCATCTCAGTTTCAGAAAGGATGAACAGATACAGATAGCAGGGAAGATGCATCCAAATGCTTGTAGCAGACAAATCATTTGATATTTTATAAAAGGCCAGAGTTGGTGAAAACTTTCTTGCAAACCTGCCATCAGTATGTGTAAATGTGTCAGTGAATACACACCAGCTAGACATGTCAGAAGGAAGATTTTTTGTAGCACACCTTGCAATACTGATCTGCCGGTCCAGTGACCCATCAGTAATCACATCCTGAGAAAAATGCTTAGAGGTACAACAGAAAAAATTATTTCTGGGCACCATGAAATTCAAAATTTGAAGCCTATAATATCGTAAGCCATAAGATTTCCTCCAGGAAAGAATTCTACTTTGACAATTTAGGATGGTGAAACACTTAAAGTTAAGATGAATTATGATTAAGTTACCTGATGATGTTGAACACAGAGCATACAGTCCTACTAACCTTCGGGAATTACCTTGCTCATAGCCTACGAAGACTGACAGGAAGTCGGGCTGCCATATACAAAATATAGTCACAAAATAAATATGGAAAGTACCTGTATTTTATACAGAGAAATTACTATTGTCTGATTAACTGCGCTTCAGGAATAAAAATAGTTGGTTTATATGCTGAAGATCACTGCTTATAAAAGCAAGATGATGAATTGAACCTGCTCAACACCACAGCAGAAGTACTTTGCCCGTAATCTCTGTACCTTTTATTAAGTATCCCCTTGAGGGAACTCCATGGCTCCGTAACTCATTTTTTCTCTTCTAGTACAGATACCTCCTGATTTGGTCCTACAGACATATATCCTCCATTGAAAACCAGATGCTAGGCACCTCATAACTGGTCTACAAACACATTTAATACTTTGTGCTAGAGGCACCGTCTTCTTCAGTATCTTCTCTTTCTTCTGGATCTGGGTGAGGCATCCTGTAGTGAAGGAACACATACATGGACTTTCTTTCATGGAAAAGCTCTCTTACCAGAACATAAGTGTCTCTTGGGTGATTCTGTTTATCTCTAGGTTTTTGTTCCTAGACCTACTGCAGAGAACCTGCTATATAACTACCTGTTCCTTACAGATCTCTTAGTTTACCAAATCATGCAGACTGCCTTTTACTGTAAACCATTTTTACTGTTTTTACAAAACCACTTTTGGAATTAGCCTAAGCCCACTGACATGGGTTGATCCAGCCCATGTCAAAGGCATGTAGAATCAGGCCGTAGAGTTCTGTAATGCTTCAAGAAGGTTTGTTTTTTGACAACCAATGGCTTTTCTTTCATTAGGCTAATCCACTGAATCTTCTCTTTCCTGTATTATATTTAGATGAAGAAAGAAATGTTCCAGGTATGAGATACGCTTCCCATTTAATATTTCCCCCTGAAAATGCAGCTTGGATTTAGTAATTAATCAGTGCTATCCTGCAGAGTCTACAGACTATCATGAACACTTAGATTAGACAACTCTCATTTTTCCCCGAACTCAGCTAAGGCAATCCAAGAAACTGAATTTACATAAACAATAAAAAGATTTTAATGTGCAAGTTCATAAATTCTGACAGTTTCATGGAAGAAGACACTTGAGATGAGTTAAGAAGTTTTAATGACCCTACACAAAGGCAACTACACTGGCTGAAAAAGCAGCCAGCATTCTGGAAATGACTAATGAAGTACCACAGCACAATTCTGCTAGTGGATGCTTCAGCTTGTACTGCATAATTAACATGCAGCAACAGGGTATAATAAATGCAGGAGTGGTTCTTTGTGAATATGTGGAATATCTAGATGCTGGGTCTATGATATTATTATTAATCTTGTTTACTAAGTTTTGATATTGGATGATTCAGTGTTTTCTTGCTTAATAAGCAATAGATGCAGTCCATCTATCTGAAAGATAGGTAAACACAGAATTTGCTTTCTCACCTCAAACTGGCAGATGCTACAACAGTCCTTCTAAAGGCATATAACATATAAGGCATATAACATATGCCATATAGCATATAAGGCATGTTAGATGCCTTGATCAAGAATCTAAAGGCATATAACAACACTTCCACTGCAGCTGTGTAAGATTATGTAACTCTTTCCAACTGTTTGGAAAATACTTTCTAAAAAAATACCTGCAAGCAGTACGGATCCATTTGGTGATGGCATCTATCTGAAGACAGATGCCATACATCTGTCTTGCCTATTAGGCAAAGCATATGAAGGATTTTCATTGAAAGGTAGCAAACGCATTTGACTATGGTTTCAGTCTCTTCTGTCTTATTTTGAGTTTGTTTATCAAAAACATGTGGCCCAGGCTGAAAGAAATCCAGAAACTTTTGCCAATAAGTGGAATGGAATTATTTTCTTATGATGGTAAGTCTTCCTCTATACTAGGCTTAACCTTGCCATTCAGATGGGATAACTTAAAGCTAAACAGCACTTGATAGATTAGTAGATCATAACAGCAGACCAACTGCAACTTGGTTGCTGGAAAGATCGCACATACTAATTTTCCATCTGATACTCTCGGCACTGTTGGAAGAAACAAAGACTTAACAAAATACATTTTCAAGTGGGGAAAAGCTGAGACTGAAGAAGCATAATTATCATCTTGGCATTAACTCCATGTAAGAGGAAAATTTAGCATATCCAGCAATGAGAAGGAAACTAAACTGGTTCTCAAAAACTCCAACACTCATTCTCACCTCTGCTCTGATTTGTCACATCAACTTTCAAGTTGTAAAATGAAGTTGATTTACAAAAATACTCAAAATTAAGTTGAAATCTGAGAATAATAGTGCTATACATTACTACTATATATATGCCACAGAAATATTTTCCCTATCTTACTGTTAATAATTTACTCTATTTACGCTGTAATTTACTCTATGTTGCTCTTTCCTTACAGATTAAACATTAAAAAAATCTTAAATGGGAAGAAGCAGGAAGAGTTGTGCAAGCTCACTTGTGAACCAGGCAGAGATTTCTCTATCTTGCTTTCCATTTGTGGAACAAGTTCCTATAGGAATCAAGGGATATCATAAGCCTATATATTTTCTGGGAGGGACTATTCATGCATTTTATTAAACAAACTTTCAGAAGTGCTTAAATTCTTCAAAGATGAGAGCAACATAAGACAAACTATCAGAGAAGCTGAACTGAGTTGTTTAAAAAAAAGGTCTTTGTATGCCTAACAAGGACAAACATTGGGGACCAGACCTAAAGTAGTTACTAACAAAAATTGTAATGCCTGAAGTGATTTTTAAAACTAAGTATAAAGGTAATTTCTTCTGCCATACCTGCAAAAAAAATCTGTGTTTAGTAAAAGTAAAGAACTCCAACTCAGAGATGGTTTGAAGCAAATTTGAGAGCATTTATTATAGAAAGAGACCATAAATTATAATTTAATAGAAATCAGTATTTTTTCAGCATGCTTACTTTTAAATTGTAATTTTTCCCTCATGTAAAAAATAAATCCATATAGCAAGACAGAACTGAAACTAGACACAAACTGGAGTACTTTTTATGTTGCAAACTGCTCAAAAATAATACTTCATTGCCTACTGTTTATTTAAGAAATAAGTTTAGGGGAAAGTTAATTTAATGTATTTCAATTTTGTGTTAGAATAGTCTTGATCAAGAATCTCATTTTACTAAAATGTGAAAAGTTAAAATATATTTTTCAGTGTAAATATATTACTGCTTCAACATTTTCTCCTATACAAATTTAGTTGTTACTTATGGCAACATAATTGGCCGGAAAGATGCCAGTTTGTCCTCCTATTCTTCCTTCCCACCAGTCAAACTGGGAATCTGTTTTGGTTGTGACTGTGATTTTGTCTCCAGCTTTAAAAGTCAAGTCACCTGGCTGTTGTCCTTCGAATGAATAAAGTGCTGTCACTTCTACTGGATTACTCCAAGAGTTACCTGAAGTGAAAGAAATCAAATAAAAAGGAAATTACCGAACTGCACATACAGTAAGTCCTTAAATACAATATTCTTAAATGACAGTAGAAAACAGTGACAAAGACACCAAAATAATTTATCTGAGCATATAAAACACTGACAAAAAAACCCCTCCATACACAAAATAAAGATCAGCAACTATTTCTATATGCCTCATACGGTCAAACAGAGACAGTGTTGACACTTTTTTAGCCAATATCTCAATGTTTATGACTATTGAACTTCCAATCCAAGCGAATAACTTCAGTTTGCTAATAATTATGTTTGCTCTCAATTCCTTTAACTGTCTGAACTATACAAGGTAGTTGCATTTGTTTAATGTTGATTTAGAAAACAGTTAAATCTCTCACATGAATGCACCTAAAAGTGAAAAATGGAAGATGCAATGGAAGACTAGTTAAGAGGAAATAATGAAGACGTTTACACAGTCAGGTGGAGAGATTTCAGGGTGTATTGCTCATATGGACATGATGGCTGCACAAATGCTCAAGCATGCAAGATTAAAGGCTTTTAGCATTAGCTGCACCTGCTTGCTGCCAAAACTGTTGCAAAAGGGGAAACCCAAGCTCTTTGTAGTCTACGCACTGCAAGTACAGAGCTAGAAAGGATGGTCAGAGAAGCACTGATACAACTTTTTTTTTGGCAGTCTGTTGTCAGCAACTGATACCCACAGAACTTTTCTTCTAGTTGCTTTTATCACTTCAAAAGCAAGAGGAAAACTCCTCTTCCCCCAAGCCTCCCAAATACAAACTGTAGCCAAAACAGGACAGACAGAGAAGAATAATGAACTACAAATGTATGCATAAACAGCATAGAATTTTTCCCCAGCATCTGTCAATATATATCTTCATTCCATAGGCCAGTTCTTTCCCTTCATGATCTGTATTTGTAGCAATCATCAAAGATTAATACAAAATTATTTGGCCATGAGCTGGGAGAGTGTTGGTTGCAGAGAAGTCAAATGCTGTCTTCCTTGATCACACAGTCTCTCTCCCCTGACATCTATATTCATGATCTGAAGTCACACACCACTATTTCTTTTGATGTGAAAACAAAACCAGACAAGAATACCCATGTTTATCAGGTCCTCATCTCCACCAGTTACTCCTACCAAAAAAAGGCAGCAATACAACTTTTCTAAATACCTTTTTTTACTTTCACACTTGAAACCCTGACAGACTGAGTATTCAGCAATTACGTGATCTTTCTCCAAGAATTCAAGCATTTGATGCAGTCAGAATGATATGCTGTGTTCCCATACAAAGTGTGATTTGAAGCTAGATATTTTGATTGAGGATATCACAGCAAAACCCACAAAAATAAGAGACACTTGAACTTTTTACTCCTAGTTTTAATAGAATAACAGTAAGAAAATACTGTAGCTCAGGACTCTTTAGGTGCTAAGGCATGAATGCAGTTATGACTCAGTTGCATATAAAAAGGAAGAGGGGGTGTGTTTTACCCGTGCCACATTCTGGTAGCACGCATGGGTGCATTTTATGTTACGATGAAGACTACAAATTCTTATACTTTGAGTTCTTAACCATATGTGTTTCCATCACCTAAATGTTCAAATGGATAATCACTCAAGGAGAATTAGAGTTACTATGTATTTATAACTGTCCAAACTATGTTAATATACTTGGAAAAATTAGATAATTGACAGCACAAAAGAAGAGACTGAAAGTGTTGAAAGTGATGGTGAAAGCTTCTTTTCATTACATTCAAGAAGAACGTACACAGAAGAACTGTCACCACCACTTTAATATGCTGGACTTGTAGCAAAGGCAGCAAGTAATAGTTACCTCCTCCATGGCCAAACTTGCGTTAAGAGTAAGACTATAATTCCTCTTACAGAAAACTATTGAGTATACTGAAATTGGCTCAGTAAAAGTAGGAAGAAAACCAAAGGGAATCTAGACACAAATTAAAGCATGAAAAGGTGAAACAAAAGAAGTGCGTGTGAGATATTAAAGTGTAGGAGTGCATTCAATGCACCACAATCATGCCTCCAATAATTGTTTGCTCTGTCATATGAACAAGATTGTTTCATGCATTTCCCTTCCCACTTTTTGCCCCCGTGCATGTGTAACTTTCCAAACACACAGAAACCGCAAAGCACTACAGCTGATTATGAACACTGAGTTCTGTGTCCCTGCCCCATGTGCTACCTGCTATAATTTAAAAGCATTTTCCAGCTTTATTCATCAGCTATTTCATAACAACTCCTACTTAATTCTCCCTAGCAGCTCTTTCCCATACTATAGTTTCATTTTATTTCTCACAAAAATTCTAATCTCTGTCCTTTAATTCTGTATTTTTGTAGCATAAAACAGATAAAATGTGTATTTATTGCCTCCAGATTGCAGCATCCCATGCCTCATATTTATTTGGATCATCCTAGCAAATAGGTATCTTAAAAGAATACGCTGTTATGAAATCTACCACATATTATAAGGGGGAGCTATTTCAAATTCTTGTTTCCCGATTTCAGTTTTACATAAAAGGGTTTTAAATAAAATTGTTATAGTTAACATGAAGATGGCTGAATGCATATATTGAAACCACATTTGCAGCTCACACAAGATGGTGCTACAGTGCTACATACAGCATATGATACTGAAATAATTGAGATTTATGAGTATGCACACTGGAATAAAAACAAATTACACCGTGGAAAATCCTTAATTAATGGTATCTGAATACACACAGCACACTTCTACAAACACAGTGGTCACAACAGAAATATAGAAATTTTGGCTGAAGATCAATTAGTGCAGCAGCCAGCATACATATTTAATGCTCTAGCATACATGGGTATGGCGTATGCTTGGTAACAAACTGCTCTGACCACAACATCCTTTCATTTTTATTCATCTTTACATGCCATAATGACTTGAACTTTTTGCTAAGGACTACTGCTATGGATTAAGGACTCAATGAGGTATAAACTAGAATGAATTTATGGCCTCTTGGGTGCGCTGCAGTACCAGCCCCAGAGTGAATGAGAAAGTGATAAAACTATCTTTAATTACAGCACATTTACTGCAGAATGAAAGCATTCTTTAGAAAATTGCTATAGAACAGATACAGTGGCTACATTTCTATTAATGGCTGAAGAGTGCCAGAGCCTTTCTTTGACTTTGAGGCCAACTGGCATAGACTGGCGACATATATACTAGTAAACACTCACCATCCAGAGAGGAGAGCCACAGCCAAACTACCTACTGGTTTCTATACTGGAATAACTCCTAAACCGCATCTATGGATTAATTATCTGGGAAAGTGCTAGGTGAGATTAACACCAAGGAACTTTCTAGAAACTCAATCACATAGGTAACTGAGTTATAGCGCTTGGGCCCATGCCTTCACACTGTTTAATTTACTAGCACAGGTAGCCAACGTATAAAATGTCAGTAAACCCATAGGCTGATTCTAAGACCGGTTTTTAGAGAAGAAAAGGCATTTTACATCATTTTGGGTTCGGCTTATTATGCTTTCAAAAACTAAATCTGAGTTGGAAGACAGAATAGTACAGTCCAGCTGTGGGTCCCAAATTTAATTTTACTGGCATAGATGTGTATATCGCCTAGCCACTGAATGTCTGATGCTAAAGAGCTTGCAGAAGAATTATATAAAAACTGTGAAGTGCTGGTTTTGGCCATTGACACAGCAATAAAACTGAAATAAGTTTCATGCGCTTGAGGTTAGTGGTGAGATTGCTAAAAATCCACTTTGCAAAATTTGCTAATTGTCAGCAATTAAAGAGCTAGGATCATTTTGTGGGTCACGTGTGCACCTATATGGTAGATACTATAAGTGAACTAACAGAAACTATTACTGCTGGTTTGGGGTTCATCTAAACCATATTAAAAAGCTTGTGAAAAAGGACCCTGTGACTCAATTGTCACTGCCAACGAGCCATCTGATCAAGGGTACTGATGACTGACAGGGTAATCCTGTTGTTAACTGCCCATATATTATGCACTTTCAGCTAAATCTCTACTTTGGTAAATGGACTGTGGGTCTGGCTTCTTTTGAAGTTGAAAGGTTACAACATTGCTTCTATTGGGTTGCAACATACCATATGAAAATGTGATTGTCTAGGTAGATATATTTTTCCTTGAAACTGAATAGTCTCTCTATCTTAGTAAATTTTTTTTGTGCAACCTTTAGAATGCATGGCTATAGTTTTTGTTATTTAAAAAGCAATCTGAATGAGCAACACATTTAACATACAAACTTCTACTTTCTCTGTATTTTGTAAAGAAGTAGAGAGAAGTGACTGGAACTATCACACAAAATGTTAAAAAGTCAGATGAGTCTCCAGCATCAGAGAGGACAGAAGTTGTATAGTGCTGGCATAAAAGCCCCACCAAAAAGCGTCATCTTACAGAAAAGCTGTAATAGAGTTCTCATTGTTTAAACAGAGACCTAGAAAACTAAGCAACCACATGAATCTTGTTTGTACAGCAGAAGTAAGAGAAAACCAACAAACAGACCAAACGATGGAAAACAACTAATGGATCTAGGCAGATGCAAACATCTATGCTTTCAAAAACAAATATATCAAATATCAAAAAGGTTTATTATCACTAGTACAGTGTTCAGAGGTACTGAAAGCCTTGGGTATTGCTCGTAGGTTTAGGATGAGAGCTGTAACTGACAGTAAACAGACAGAAATCTTAGTTCTTTATCTGTTATGGGACACTGGGCTTTTCTTTGGAAAGGATTAGTATTGAGTTTATAATTAAGAGTTCAGGAAAGAATCCAAAGTAGGCTGAAGAACTAGGTTAATTACTGGGTCTTGCAAATCTCTGAGTAAAAAATGATAGTTGGTGCCAGCAACAATAAAGAGTTTATAGAAGATTTTAATGGCCACCCTTAGCAGGTGTGGACAACACCACCTGCTCAGATACGACTGTGAGTGTAAATACTGTGTGTGTACATATATTGATTATACTAAACTGCCTGAAGGATGTTTGCCCCAAATTATCGTATTAAAAAGGAAGACTATTATCAGGCCCCAAATGGACATGTTAAAGAGGAAGACAACCATTAGCTTGATTCAACAGCTTTACACGAGCCAGCAACATGCCATTCTAGCAAAGAAGGCAAACAGTATGCTGGGTTGCATTAGGCAAAGTATTGCCAGCAGGCCAAGGGAGGTGATCCTTCCCCTTTACTCAGCGCTGGTGAGGCCACACCTTGAGTGCTGGGTCCAGCTCTGAGCTCCTCAGCACAAAAGAGACATGGACATGCTGGAGAGAGTCCAGCAAAGGGCCATGGGGATGACAAAGGGACTGGAGCATCTCTCCTATGAGGAAAGGCTGAGAGAGCTGGGACTGTTCAGCCTAGGGAAGAAAAGGCTCATCAATGTCTATAAATACCTGAAGGGAGGGTGCAAAGAGGATGGAGCCAGGCTCTTTCCAGTGGTGCCCAATAACAGGACCAGAGGCAGTGGGCACAAACTGAAACACAGGAGGTGCCGTCTGAACATCAGGAAACACTTTTTTACTGTGAGGGTGACCCAGCACTGGCACAGGTTGCCCAGAGAGGTTGTGGAGCCTCCATCCTTGGAGGTATTCAAAAGCCATCTGGACATGGTCCTGGGCAACTGGCTCTCGGTGGCCCTGCTTGAGCATGGGGGTTGGACCAGATGATCTCTAAAGGCCCTTTCCAACCTCAATCATTCTGTGATTTGATGAAAAACTTCAAAAGAGACTTTTGAAACAAAGTTACCTTGAAGTATAAAAGCAGCATGAAAATTTGTAATTGGCAGGGAGAGAGTTTGGACTGGAACAGCAGTAATCTGTGGTGGTGCATTTCTTTCCCCCTCTCTCAGCTGATCTACAAACACGGGGAGTCTCATTAGGCCTTAGCATAAGTGTAGTGAGTCGGGCGGTTAAGTGTCGCTTGACCGTACCAGCGACTCTCACACAGCTAAGACAGGGAGTCGTGCGGACCATCTCAAGGACTCCTGCTGTTGGGTGACAACAAAAAAACCCGAAAGTAAAGAAAACTATTTCTCTCATAAGAACCTTGCGATATCCCAGCCCTCCTCGGACAACCTTGGAGCACCCCGTATCTGAATCTTAAGTCATTCTCCAACAGCCCCAGAGTATTCCTCATCTGAATCATAACTCAGGTGAAATGGTACCAGCGCAGCTGGAATCCCAGTATTTTGTTGATGACTAAAGTCAATCATCTCCCGAATCTATAAGGAGTGGTACTAAGTGAGGCCCTTTGAGCTCTCTCAGACCACAGTGGGCTGCAACCAGCATCTCCCTCCGAGTGGGACGCCTCTCAGAGCTCGCAGACTTTCCTGTTTGCGAAGATCGGAGGTCTGTGGCTGAAAGCTGACGGGACCTGGGCTGATACTCTCCACTCCTTGAGACTCGACCCTTCACCCATTGAGAAAGATGCCAAAGCATTCAGTATGAATATTTTCACTGAACTCGAGTGGAATTTTTAACAGGTGTACCGCTCTTGCTTGCTTTTATGTATATCTCTTAGTTCCTTTATGCATGAGTGTGTACTAACCTGAATATTCTATAGCAAGTATATCACAAGTTATTACTTTTCAAATCTACACTTAAATTACTGTCGTGAACTTTATTCGACTCTGAATGAATGTCAGGCTGTTATTATACTCATAATCCCTTAGAAACAAACTGTTGACCAAGTCGGGGACTAGGAGTTTATCCAGCCGCACCTAGACTCCAGCAGGAGTTTAGAAAGCAAGGGGGTCTTCTCTGAACCTCATGACTCAAGGGGAGGGTCTCCTTTACCCTTTTTACATTCCCCATCTCTGTACAAATCATTGGAAATCAATTCTAACTTGATTTTTCATTGTATATTTATCTTTTTTAACTTACTGCATTTTTAGTCTCTGTATAACTAATTTTAGTCTGATTCTAACTTAGTTTTCCTGTGTGCATTTCATCCATGTGTTAAGTAATAGAGTGAACCTTGCCATCGAATTCTGTGAAGTCGCGCTTTTATTTAAATTCCTATTAAATCATTTTTCTTTTGCTTGTACCATTGGAAGTGATTTTTAAGTGGTCCAAACCACTCCCTTTCGCGACAATTTGATACAAATGGAAGTCACCTTGCCAGCATCATCTCTGTCTATGCCAAACAGAGCAGCCTCCCTGTCAGACACTGTGACTAGCCTGTGCCCAGCAAGGGGAGTGCCAGCATGGGGTGCACCTAGTAGGCACTCACATCTTTTTGCGCATATGTGACCTCGTGGTGGGGTTTTCTTGTCAACATATGGATCAGTGGGTTGTAGGGAGCTGCACAAGCACACATAGAGCTGCAATATGCACATCTCCAACAAAAGGTTTGTGCGAGTGGGAGAACCTGCACTGCCAGAATAGACTGTGTGTACTCATAACCCATACTACCTGTGAGAGGGGATGTGCATGAATGTAAAGCTTTGTACACATAACACTCAATATGCATGCATACCTGGAAGTGCAATTGAAACTCTGGAGGTTGCATTTAGAAACCTCAGGTGTTTATTAACTTTTTGCAGTTGTCTAATACTGTGATTTATTTGCTGTAATGCTCAAATTGATCCTGAATGTATACTTCACAGATTACTAGCTAATTATCTGTCATTAGTGAATTAATAAAGCACTTTGATCCTGATTTTTGTTTAAGCTACATGAACTAAGTAGTCTTACCCTGTGACAGTTCTTGCAAAAGTGTCTTCTCCCACAGTAAAGATTAGGGTTCAGGCTGAATGGTGCATGGCCATTACTGAGTTTTAACTAATAATTATAATGAAAGAACTTATTTAACTGCTGGTCTAGTAAGGACATGTGGTGGTGCATTTCTTTCCACCTCTCCAGGTAAATTTACAAACTCGGGAAGGCTTGCTAGGCCTTAGCATAAGTGCAATAAGTCAGGCAGTTAAGCGACCCTCGACTGTGCCAGGAACTCTTACACAGCTAAGACAGGGAGATATGCTGTGCGTCTCAAGGACTCCCGCTGCCTGGTGAAGGCAGCAGGACGGGAGTAGAGATTGCAGCCAGTTCTTTCTCATAACAACCTTGAGACATTACAATCCTCCCCTGACAATCCTGGAGCATCCCATATCTTATGTTTTGAATTATTCTCCAACAGTCTCGGAATTTTCCAGTGCAGCTGGGATTCTAGAAATTTGTTAATGACAAAAGTCAATCATCTCCCGAACCTATAAACAGTGGTACTAAGTGAGGCCCTTTGAGCTCTCCTGGACTGCAGCAGGCTGCAACTAGCATCTCCCTCTGAGTGGGACACTTCTCGGAGCTCGCAAACTTTCCTGTTTGCAAAAATCAGAGGTCTGCTGCTGAAAGCTGACATGACCTGGGCTGATTCTCTCTGCTCCTTGAGGCTTGACCTTTCGCCCTTTGAGACAAATGCCAAAGCATTTGATGTGAATATTTTCACTGACCTTGAGGGGAATTTTTAACAGGTATACCTCTTTTCTCTCTCTTTTACTCTCTTTTATTCTCTTATAGGTATTTCTCTTAGTGTCTTTATGCATGCATGTGTACTAAGCTGAAGAGTCTATAGTAAGTAAGTTACAGCAAGTATATTATAAGTTATTTAAAATTTATACTTAAATTACTGTCATGATTTTTATTCAACTGTTAATGAATTTTAGGCTGCTATTATACTTGTAATCCCTTTAGATATAAACCATTGACCAAGTCTGGGACTAGGAGTCGATCCAGTCACACCTAGACTCCGACAGGAGTTTAGAAAGCAAGGGGGTCTTCTCTGAACCTCGTGACTCAACAGGACGGCATGCCTTACCCTTTCCCACATTTCCTTTTACCCTATTATGTTTTCAGTTCCTATATACATAAGTTTAGGTTGATTCTGATTTAATTTTCCTGTGTGCATTCTATCCACGTACTAAGTAATAGAGCAAACCTTGCCAACGAATCCTGTGAAGTCGCACTTTTATACAAATTTCTATTAAATGATTTTACTATTACTAATACAATTGGAGGTGATTCTTTAAGCAATCTGAACCCCTCTCTCATTTTTTAATTCCCCCCCATGACAGGAGGGCAACTATGCATTGTGATGATAAAGCTAGGCCGAGAGCAGGAATTCAAATACGTAATAGAAAGCTAAGCTCACTAGCAGTCCCATGAGAAGCTAGGATGGCTGTTCTTTTTTGCAAAAACAAATCAGTTTAGCCTAGGACTGACATAGCAACTGGGCTACTGTTAGGGTTAAGACGAGGATCAGAGTTTAATGAAGTAAGGGGCTGAAGAGAAAGATTCATTGGTGGACAAGCAATATCAGCAATGACATGAGGCATTAAGTGGCAAGAGTAAATATCTTACAGGTATTTCTGGTTTTGCTGTGCTCCTCAACCAATGAAGAGTTTTATCTGGAAACTAAAAGATAACATTAGATCCTTGCAGGACAGGTGAACCATAGAATAAGAGCAACAAATGTTAATTCTGAGGTGGATGCGAGTTACTGCATTACAGTCAAAGTCAGATTTAAGAGTGGAACTAGGAGAACGAGATCCAGTCAGCAACAGTTATGCAGCTTCTGCACTCACTGTTAATAGGGGTTTGAACCAGTCCAGTTCCTACAGTGATTACTGCTGCCTGCTTCTCCTCCTCCATATATTCAGGCATTCAGACTTCAGGCTCATTGAGCTATATTTTGGGTAGGATTTGGGTACGAACTGCAAGCACCACAGAGATACATTTTCTGCTGGATCCAGCAAACTGTGCATTAGAATGTGGAAGGCAAGGGGTGGGCAAAGGAAATAGCACGTAGTAAATTCTGAAGGCACCAGGGTAACTACTAATGACAGGGATAGCTTCTGAATTCATGCTAGGGTTCATGATAGTAAGAACTAAAGACCTAAAATTTTGACTTGAGGAACGCAGCAGCATTGGGCCACAATGATGCCTAAAGGCAGGCAGAGAAATGGCTTTGAAGTACATAGGTGAATCACTAAGTTCAATCTGTAATACTCACAAGAATGGGACGAAAGCTGGATCTGGCAGGGAGTGCTTTTGGTTCTGTTTGAACTCAAAGACATACTTAACCTGAGAGTCAGTGGAGGAATGTAAAGGATAGGCAAAGTGATAGGGCAGGAAATTAAGTTTGAAGCAAGAACTGAATCTAGATGAGAGTAAAGGAATATTGAATTTGCAAAGGTCAGAGAGAAGGATGTTGCAACAATTGAATCATAACAGGACCAAAGCCTGGACAAAAGTGGAGATGGAAAGAAAAGGCTACATCTTTGAAATGGTATTCAGAAAACAATCTATTGGACTCCTTGCTCAGAAAGTGAGAACTTCTAAAGAAATTCAACTTGAAGTTCATACATACTCTGCAGTGGTCAGCAACAGGCAGTTTCAGATTCTGTTTGATCATTTTTAGCTTGAATTCATAATTGGTTAACAAAGGAGTACCAGGGTAAGGCGGGAAGAGATGGATCTGGAACAAAGGTAGTTATGAGTTGTCTGCAGAAAATGTTATCTAGCAAATGAAAAGGGACAAAGGATAGCTAGCTGGGAAATCTCAACAGAAAAACAGAGGGCTGATAAGGACACCTTCGCAGTGACACACTGGAAACATAGATGTAAAGGCAATTACAGAGAGAGCCCAGCAATGGAATTCAGGGAGCACAAGTATTACCAAAGAAAACAGAAGATGACAATTAATCTATTACCACGTTAAGGGAGGATGTAATGGGATTTCTAATACGTGGTTATAAAGAGGTCACCAGAGACATGGAAGTAACTGTAACATTTACATCAGTGAATGGAGCAGTACCAAGGCCAACTGCCAGTCTGGCCCTGTGCATGCTATTAAACTCCACGCCTCCAAATCAGAGTAGTTTCATTCATATTGACTACTGGGACAGTCTCTGGCACATGCTAACTTCCAAACTACAACTACTTCCAAAGGACAGCCCGCTACCTTTCCCAGATCAAAATCATACCAGGAACCTGCTAAAAATATAATGAAATAAATTATAAAGTTTCAGTGCCCAAGCACATTCCCTGGCAACGTTTAATTTATCAGCATAATAGAGCCAATGGCTTGAACTGGGTGCAAGAGAAACTGCTTTAAAGAGGGTCCAGCACAGTACTGAAGAACTCCAAAACAACAACATAAAAGAAGATTAGGTATCAGCAATATGATCAACTATGGGCTTTATAAGACGAAAGAGGATGAGATGCTAACACTGGGAAGAGATATTGCTGGATGAGATTGAGAGTTTAAGGGTCAAAAAGAAGTGACAAGATAAGATGGATACTGGGACAAATAGAGAAACGGGATAAAACAATGAGAATCTTTTGCATCTGTGAAAGCTATAAAGTTGAGAAGATATGAACTGAGGATGAGTAGAACCATCATATCTGTATCAGTATCCTCCTGAAAGATATCCAGTATGGACTGGTGAGAGCGGACAGACACTGGCTAGGACCTGAAGAATGGTCTAGTAATAGAAGACCTCCATCCAGGTGAGACTGGGAGCATGTAACTAAATAAAGCACATTCTCTGAGCCTTAAGTTGGAGTCTGGTGTGTTGCCAGACATTAAACCATCTTTTTGGCCACTCCTCTTTTTGCCCCCATTAGTCATCTGGGGAGGCTGTTTCAGAGTCATACTCCCCCAGGTGGTAAGACAGCTTTTTTAATGTCCAGTTTCAAGTAATTCACTACTAGTTTACATCTAATTTTTTGTCAACATTGGCCTTTGGCTGAAACCTTTCTTTCTTGGCATTTACCTTCCTTATGCTTTTATAGTAAAAAAAATATTTTTTAAACCTTCAGACTGTTACACTAAAAATAACTTAGCTACCTCATATCAGTGACTCCTTGCTCCACTCATTGTACTTAATTCTTCTCCACATCTATTCAATTTAACCTAATTTTTCTTGAAAATAAGTAAACAGAATATTAACATCAGGTAAGAGGCCTGTAAGTAACTGACTTCTCACACTCTACCATTAAGTGCAGAGCTGTTTAAATAGAAGGGTGACAGAACCGAAGGAACAGAGAGCTCATTTTGTGGAGATCATGGATTTATTTCTGCATGTGAAAATAAGAAAAAAATATTTGGGATGAATCAGCACAGGAGACTGTCAGAACAGATTTTTTGATGAAGACATAGCCATGAATGAAGAAATTGGCAAAGAAAAAATGGAAGGGGAAGGAGAGCAGAGAACACTGGAGGAACTGGAAGCCACAGAAAGCTGAGGTACAAGAACGGGAGAGGTATTAGTGACGTAGTGGAGCCACCCTTTTAGCTGAAGGCTAAGCTGAACCGAAGCTGCAGAATAGGTGATAAAGTTAGACAACACAGAGCTAGGGGTCAAATGCATTTGGAAGAATGATAATGAAGTTAGAAAAACTAACAATGAAGATTGAGAGAAATCAAAATAAAGGGGATGTGTACATAATTTAAAGAAACTTCAATATAAAAAGATATAGATTTTGAATATGAATGGATGTATTCCAAATCCCAGAACTCTAAACCCAGAGCCATATTAGAATTCAACATAATACAATACTGAACACAGAAGTTACTTATTAGATTGACAAACATTAATCCAAAAAGAAGTCATGAGTTTTTATAAACTGTTTTAGTATTAGTAGGTTTTGAAAGGAGAGAAGTCTCTGTGTACAATAATGGAACCTGCTCCAAGGTTACCGAAGACAAAAAAAAAAAGAAGCTAGCAAACAGAAGACTAGAGGTATGGAAAGTTAGGAGGGAAAATAAAGATGTCTTTGTGATTAGCACCTCTATCTGTTCCCTGACCATAAGAAGAAATACCAGTATGTGAATTAAATGGTGCAGCTATTTCAAAGAGACTACATAAACAGGCCTAAAACTGACCTGTTGATATTAATTTAGAAAACAGTTGAGAACAGCATTAATTAGGTTGAAGTCAAAGCACTAATTGTGTGCTGTACGACCAATATGAAGAGAGAAACTGGATGGCATGTTGTCTGATGTAATGCTAATTCTTCAGCTCTCTTCTCCAAAGAATTATGAAGCTGAAACTACTAATAGTCTCAGTGATACAGCACCTTTTTCAAGAACAAGGCAAATCCGATGTCTTGGTTATATGTGATCAATCATACTGGGAAGTATCTACCTTTTACTACATCTAAACTTATCCTCTTGGCTTCCATTATATTTTACGTCTATTTCTGAACTATTATGTAAAACAGTAGCTATGAAAATAACTTATGAACAGAAAGTTATGCCCCACAGAGATTTTATTTCTTAGGTGAATTGTGTCAAGGACAGTCAAAGCAGCACTGGAAGGGAACTGAGAGGGAGTGTGTGGAAGAAAGATGTAAGGCTCAGTGCTGGATTTTTGAGGAAACCACTAATTATTCCTACATGCCAGTTTCCTGCAAGCTGTTCAGCCCTTTAATTTTAAGGATCTCATGCCTTACATCACTACTACATTTTGTAATTGCTTTTAAGTAGGAGTTTTAAAACAAGAATGAGTACTAGTTTTAAATTCAAGATATGTGAATTAACAGTGGTTTTGATCATAATAATTCTAATGAGTCATACTTTAATGAGTTAGAACAAAGAAACAATTGAAGACACACTCAGTTGATATTCTAAGACAATCTTAGAAATAGTTCCGTTGTCTGAAAGCATGTATGTATCTGACTAAACTTGTCTCCTTAGAAACAAAACAATGGAAACTATTTCATTTATGTTATGATAACAGTAAAAAATGCAGAGATTACCTCTGAAAACACAGAAAAAGATACTCTAGGATGTAAAGAAATAAAGCTACAAAAGTACATAATTGTGCGTTTATTACTACCTACATGCACACATACAACAAAAAATTTTTTTGTTACAACTAATTTTTCAAATCAGAGTTTAGAAAGCAATCAAAATGATGAAAACTGCAACAAAAAACAGTATTCTGTTATCGAAATAGAAAATATATGGCTTGCAAAGGATATGACTACCACTCTGAGTATTTCTTCAAATTTAAAAACCTCTTGCATACATGATGTAATTCCTTTATTAAAAAGGACTGGCTGATTTACTTTCTAGAATGTAAATAAAGAAAAAAATATTTCCAGAGTGATGTTATAAAATATTGAAACAACATTGCCTCGAAATATCCACTTTCTGACCACATGCAATAATAAAAACATGAAGGATACTGTATCTTATTCCATGTGACTTTTGGAAAACTGGCATCTTGGAGATTAAGACCTCATTAGGTATAGTTCACTGGATACTTATACTTTGTAATGTTTTACGGATGTAGAAGTTTAATGCAATTAATAGTCCATGCTTTGATGGTATTTGAATTCTGAAGCTTTACTACTCGTCAGTAGTTTCTAACAAATATTGTTTAGGTAATGTGAACTTTGGCTCAAAGTTGGGGCTCAGACCCAAAAAGGTGATGTTGTGTTCATGTTCGCAGGTAGGTTGCACAAAAGTTAAGGCAGATTACCAAATTACCTAGGTTACGATGTCATGATAAGCAGAAACAACATACCTTATAAAGTTAAGATTCACTTACTGGGTACTTATTGGGCAACGCCTGTTCTCAGGCTTTATCATTCACTATGCCAGGCGATAGGCCTAAAGCAGCACCATCTTTGGAAAGTGACAACTGGTCCGTGTTTAAAGACTTAAGATGGAAGTGAAGTAAGGGAAGTCAGAGAAAGGATGAAAGAAAGTGCCATATGAGTTATTACACAGAGAAAAAGAGGGCAGTAAACTAAAAGATGTCATGGCTTTCTTCTCTCAAGACAACATAAAACATCAGCCAGTGGGGACTGGCGAAAAGGGATTAAAGCACAAGCATATTGTAGTAAGTTACACACTGGGACTCTCTGAAGAAATTAACTTTTCAGGTCCTGTATGGCAACAAAATATTACATGTGCTGCTAATGCCCACATAGAAAAAAAGTCTCCGAGCAACTCTCATTCAGAAAGAAAAATAGTAGCCCAACTGTATCCTAAATACTATAAGTCATGAAAATAATTTCACTTCTTGAATCACACCAGCATACAGATCAGTTCTTTTTTCAACCTAATGTACTTCATTTTGCATATTCTTAGATCACACCTCTCAGCCTTTAACCTAAGAAGAAAGGGTTTTATCTCAGCTTCTAGAGCAGAACAGACATATACCTACTTACAAATTTCATTTTAGTTGCTTCTGGACAAATTACAAACCAAGTATTTGTTCAATCTTACTAGTGAAATCTCAAATGTCCTATCAACATTAAACTACTAATTTCCTTAATGGCCTTTTTAATTTTGTTTTTTAAATGTAGACTCACCTCAAAAACCCTCAGCATACACAAAACAACAACCTCAGATCTCACTGAACAGATGTTTGGGAAGGCCTAAATATGCACGGCAGATTTGACATTTTATACCTACAGGTACTAATCTGCTATAATCAGATATAAGCATAAATCTTTCTGTACAGATACTTGAAGTATGTCATATGCCACCATTGATCCAATTAATCTCCAATAATGCTCATCTGATCAAAGGTCAGGAGACATGATATTCAGCAAATCACGCTCAGAACAAATAATCTCTTGCCTTAGCTGTTTTTTTGCCACTAGCTACGGCTTGTTTGGGGTAAGTAAACAAAACCACTTGTCTTTGTCTACTTTCTGAAAAAAAGCGTCTTAAGATTCTCTAAGTATTGAAATTAAGCATTGAAATCTGAAAACAATTCCTTCTTCATAACTGAAAAAATGAGGATGGACTTTCTGGGGTAACTGAGCTTCACTGACACTGCAGTAAAGCAGTACCCTTTAAATGCCCACACAAATGCCTACTTGTGCTATCAGTTACACAAACCTGCTCTGAAGAGGGAGGGTGGGCACCAGTTTGTTTGTTCCATTCTACAATCACTTGCAGGCAAAGAAGCATCCTATATCCAGAAGACCTGATGTCTGTTTTGTTACAGCAGATGTAGACTTAAGGCAATTTCAAAACATTCAAGGTACCTTGGATAATATCAAGGAAGGCCTGTATCATTCCAGGAACTACACTCTTTAATACCTCTCGGTGCTAAATGTACACCCCAGTCCTGGAAAGGAGTGCAAAACCAAATGTAAAGCCCTCTTCCACTTCCATGGGAACTGTCTCAGCAAACCCTATTTTCTGAATTAGTTGCAGAGCTAGACGTTATGTATTACTTCAACTAGGTACTTTGTCCAGGTTTCCAGTGTTACAAAGTCCTCCCTCCAGCTGATTTCCAGAATAACTTAATAACTGTGTTCTGCATTAACAAAGAAATGGTGGCTGGAAAAAAACTATTCCATGTTTAATACCTGTTGTTAAAGACAGTACAAAGCAAAGTCAGCCACAGGTGTTCCATACAAGGTATGCTACTCTCAGTTTTGCTCCAGAGCCTCAACAGATAAGAAATTCATCATCAGCTGCAAATCTGTATGCATGGAATGGAGGTATTATATACACTTTTATAACAGACTCATAAAACCCAGAAAAAGTATTTTTGACCCCTTCCACATAAGCTGGAAATGGACCATTTAAAAGCAGCTTCCATGTCACCAACTTGTGTCACTACTGAACAGTGTCACATCTAGCAAACAAAACCAGTGGTTTTATTGGTGGTTGAAACAGACCTGACTATATTTGAAGTTTAAGTTACTGTGCAAATTAAGCTCATTCAGTATGAAATATTTCACTGTTTTTCAGTTTCTGGCCTACTAGGGAACATGCTGGCTCATCATCTTCATCTGCTGATGGAATGCTTTCTATCTTTGTTTCAGCACACTCAGCTTTTGCATTAAAGAAGTGCCTTTTTTGTCAAGCATCTGTGGATGTATTTGATATTTAGGATATAAAAAACCCACCTCCTGCTTGCAAGAGTCAATTCCGTAACAGTACTTTTGCTGATTACTTTTTAGATTTTTCTGCCTTTTCAAAAAACATTTAAATTTTCATTCAAACTGAAATGGTCAAATAAACTATATCAGTGTCAAGGGCTTTATTATGTTCAAGACTACATTAATGCAAATAATGCCTGTGCTAAAATCATACTGCAAAAGCTGAGATGCAAAAGCTGAGATGCAATGCTAAGCATAACCTTCATATTCTGAAAAGTACAGTACAGTAACGAGAACTGAGCACTGTTTTATTCAGGTCAAACTTACAGTTTAGGAATGATTTGCAGATCTTTTATTATGTTGACAAGCTTCTCCATGTTTCCTCTACACATACTGAGTTAACATCTCAACCTGAATACCCTGTCTCTGCATTTTGCTTCTCAAATCTCTGTACTGTCAGATTCAAAAGTTCTGCTAATGTGTTATTGGCACATAAGCTAGTTCACTTAATATAAGTCTTAGCCTCTACCCCAGTCTGGGAAGCAACCTACAGTCAGAAAAAAAAAAAATAATAGTAGTTAATCCAACTTCATTCTATATAGTTTCTGCCAGTTTCTTAGGGAAATGTTTTGTGAAATACTGATTGAAGATTTTTTCAGCCTTGCATGGAGAAAAACTTCTCTGCACTAGTTAGAAAAAATGGTTAAAAATAATAAAATTATATGAGACAAAGAGGTATCTCATATGGAAACATACAAAATAATATTATTGTATAAGGCCTCATTTGAAGTGCTGTTGACAATACTCATCACCAATGTTTAAAACTGGACGAGGAACAGGATGACCAGGAACAGAAAGCCTGTTTTCAAGAAAAAATGAAAATGAGCTTCACAGAATAAAACTCAGATGAGAGAGGTTACTACTACCAGGCAAAGGAGTAAGGCAGAAAAGTATTTTAGCTGAAGAACAGGAAAGCATGAGACAAAACCGATTTAATCTTGCTAAGAATAAATTTAGATGAAAAGCAGAAAGAAATTTCAAGTCATTAAAAAGAGAAAGATTCAGAAACTGCTTTCTGTAAAAAAAGCTGACAAGTATCTCCTAACTATTTTAATACAAAGTCTACCATTTTCATGATAACATATTTATATTATGTGAACACCTGCAATATATAGAAAACTCTTGTTAACTTTAGTTGGGTTAAGGGGCTCAGGAGCTGTTGAAATCTATGCTAGGGTTTATTCTTGCCACAATTACTTATTCTCATTGCTGTTATGTTACTCTACCACCAGTACAGCCATTATTAACTCTATCTATACCATGGGCTTCATCAGCTTATAACTTCAAAAGGTATTCAACAGACGTTCCCTTCCTCTGCCAAATGGTGACCCAAGCAATTGTACTTCCACTTACAGTATCCCATGACACAACCCTGTATCATTTGATTAGTGTAAACTGGTAGGAGAAAGGTAGATACCCCTATTTCATCACAGAATAGCTTCAATAAGAGCTAGAAACAGCACAGACCCATGAACTGGAGTCTAAACTGATCAGTGCAAACTCTGCAACTTGCAACATCCACCTTCATGAGGATGAAGCACCTTGGACTGCCACCATCACCCAACCTGTGTTCACATTATGCTTCCCAGGCTAGCACAGCCAACCTTTGCTGAATGCTCATTACATCAGCCAGCTCAAAATGCACACAGTTATGATAAAGTTCATGAAATGAAACAGCAAACAGTTCTTCAATTTTCAGTTAAAATTTAAGAGTGGTATTGATGGTATTCTTCATAATTTTATGAACAAGATGCAATGCTACGTATGCTTTTAGGTCAAGTGAAATATTGGATGTGTAGGTGCTCCTTCAAAAGAAAAAGCTTATAGTAACTACATTTGTGAAAAAAACGTCCCTTAGTTCAAATATGAGGAAATTCTGGCTTGCAGATGGGATTCAGCCACTAATTCCAATTTGTCCAATGTGCAACAAACATGAAGGCAGATTTTTCCCCCAACAGAACCTCCAAACTTTCTCTGCTGTCCCATATCTAGCTGTACCACTAATCTCAAATTCTTCCTCATCCTTCTGTAATAGTTGACAAACGGCCAAACTGGTGGCAGGAGTAGGGAAGAGACAGTCTGAACCTTATGGCAGGGACCAATACATGAAATTGTGTACCAGAGCAAGTTTCTCCCTTCTATTTTTCCTTAATAGAAGAGTTTTCTATTTTCTTATTTTTTATTTTCTTTTGACACCTTCCTTACTAAATAGCAAAGGATCTGCTAAGAACACAAACATGCACAACTGAGAGGCAAGGGGGAAGAGGGGTGCAAGTCTCACAGTGTATGAACAAATTAATAATACCTCACTTCCTTTCCACAATTCCACACTTCCTACAAGAGTAGAGGTTGTTTCCAGCTGAGCTTCTTAAAGAAAAAAACAACTGGAAAAAGAGTATGTAAAGGTTGCCTAATATGGCAATAAAATTGTTAATGAGAAAGAGAAACCCAATGGATTTATAACCAGAGAAGCCTCAATGAAATCCTTGCCAGATCTCCCCATGAACAGGTAAGAAGTTTCTTGAAACTATATCTTTTTGTAAAAGTGAGAAGCATTACTACACCACTTCTAGAACAGTTATTTGTCATACTAATTCAGTTTATATCAGTGTTTGCCTTACTGATTTATTTTTGCAAGGCCTCCCATTTCTTATTCAGGAACTGACAGTTTTTCCACAAAACGTGGATGACCTTCTTAGGTCAATCAGCTGGCTGATCTGCATGATGTAATGCTGAACCAGCACAGCCAAGGTAGGTGCAGGACCTGAGGTCCCTCCATGACAAAGAACACATCACTTTTTGGGGAACCATGGCACTTAATTTTACTGCTGATGGAAAAATATATTTAAAGTGGTTGTTCCATCAGGGTAAAAACTAATGAAATCCCAAAGAAAGGAAAGTATTATCAGAGTCTTCCCTTAGCACTTAGTATAAAGTAGATGTTCAGTATCCTTCCAGGAATAGATATGCAGCATTTCCTCCCATCTCCTTCCTGCCTCTTCACCAAAGACAAGGGGAGTGTTGGGAACTATGTGGAAGTCAGGATGTTCTCAAACATGCAGTTTTAAGATGTAATGAAGTTTCTTGTCCCTGCTGTCAAGATGGATCCGTAAAGCGTCGCCCTACCGTTACTGCAAAACAATCTCCATTTCTTAGGTCAGTGTTATCTTTCACCTCAAGCCAATCAAGTACAGGGCATTCTGCCGCAGTCTGGATAGAAATCCTGTATATCTATCACTTCCTTGAGGTACTTAAAAGTCCTGTTTGGCTTCTATTAGTATTAATGAAGCAGAAGGTCCCACATTCCCAAAGGCTCTTCTAGATAGATTGATAGGAAAGCAATTTAAACTTGCCTTTGTCCTTCTACTTGAACAATATAGAAAGAAAATATTATCTAATGCAGTACACAACTTTGAAACAACTTTCTAAACATTTCTTTCATAAATATGCTAAAAAATTAAGCTGCATGCTTTACAAGGACCTCAGATAAAAGACTTTAACCTATACCATTTAATGTTTGTATGTTCACATGAACATTTCCACATTTTAACTGATATGAATCAGAATTATCACCTTAGTGGTGCTCTACACTTAAAAAATAAGCGTAGATTGCACTGGGATTTTCCTATGATTTAGCTCTAATTTCCCAATTTTTTTCCAAGCCATTAAAAAATGCCAAGAAAAAAAATATTGTTCCCCATGCCAGTATATCTGGTTCTTATTTAGCATAACAGCTCTCTACCAACGCATACACACATCAGAAAGACCCCAATTTCATCCTAGCACGTCTGACCTCAATCTCTCTGTGCCTTGTTGTATTTTGAGTTAGCTGATAATACGCAGCAAGTTATTTGTTTCGGTATAACCAGTGAAGTCCTGCATGCTACATATTTTCCTCTCAGCTTGCCACAACATAAGCCATAAGCAGCTTGATTATCTGACTTATTACATTCATGATAGTAATAGTGTGATCCTAGTAAAAGTGAATCAGGGATAAAAATAGTCTCAAAAATAATTTCCTGGGATTTCCTGGGTTTGGTTAGTATTAAGAAAGAGCTCATAATAGCCAGAAAATTAATACTGTGGGGGACCACCAGATGGATGTTTTATTTTTCCGGTAACTAAATATAAACATGTCACAAGCCTTGCCACGAAAAACATAAAAATAGACAAAGCTTAGCTAAAACTCTTAAAAACACACACACAAAAAAGGTACTTTAGTTACTTTCCAGGGGGTTAACTTCTTCATGTTTACTAAATTAGTAGACAATGTCATGAAGGATTATGACAGATACATCATCTATCTCACCTTGTAAAAATTTTCTAAAACAAATATCTATTAGTCACACTGAGCTGTCTTATTGATTTTACAGTTTATAATCTGCTAGAGTTCCTCCTCAAATTATAGTATAGAAAGAAGAGATTACTGCACAGCTTGCCGAGGGTTCTTGCTTACAATGTGAAATAGTTCTACTTGATCCTACAGCAAATCTCTGCCTTTCTTGGAAAAGGAGTAATTCATGAACTGAAGAATGAAAAGTAGCTTTTTTTTTCAGTTCCAAATATACGGCACACATCCACAGCACCTAAAGATATATGCATATCTCTGATTTTATCTGAGTTTATTTTAATTAATTTATCCAGTTTTCAGTTAATTATTGAAATCAGTATCTTTTATTCACCATAAAAAATTCCTACTCCACTTCCCCATGAAGACACAGAATGGGAGAACAATTTCATTAACCAGTTAACTTCCTTACCTACAAGGAGTGAGTAACAGCACAGAAATATCATAGGAAAATATGGGAAATTCAACTGAAAGAATGGCTTCCATTATCAGCACTCCATCAGGTGGAGCAGATTATTTACCTCCAAGTTCTCATACCCTCATTAATGAATAGACTTTTAAAAGTGTACAGTCTAATGCCTATGTAAATGACTTGGGGCCAACATTTCTGAAATATCAGCCAGTCTGAGTGACACAAATAAATCATGTTTCTGTGGATGATTTAATTTCCAGTTCAAAAGCAAAATGTATTTTTCCCCTCATTGTGAACCAGAGAGTCTTCCTCCATCCTTAAAAACAACAGGTTTTGGATTCCTTCTCCCTTCCAGGTCTATGCAGATAGCATGGTACAAAAAACATTTTATAACCTTACTTAACTAAAAATTAAAAGCTTTTGATTCATTTTTACTACAATTCAAGTTGGCAAATGACTCTTCAGAATGAAGACACCATTTTAAATCATCTTGATTGAGAACAGACAGAAAGAAGCAAAAATTGCAATATTGACAATATTCTAGAAAGACAGACTTTAAGCATATGCTTTCTGACAACAAAGGAAAAGCAAAAATTACAATAAAAATGCCCAAGTCAGAAGTCGCTCATCAAGAAGAGATTTGGGCACACTTACATTTCTCTTATAGTGTAGTTGTCAGAATTTTTTGTCAGTGGGTATTTCTAAATGTGGAACTGCATAGCTGATATAAATAGCTGTATGTTAGATTTCCAGTTAAATTTGAGTTGTTCTAAAATAGTACTAGTTTTGTTAAAACTAAGTTAAAAGAAGCGTATCAGAAAAATGAAGTGATTGCTTCAACACATATTTAGCAAAGCAAACCTATTTTAAAGTGGCAAGCACATAAAGTGACGCTCTCTTCCAGCAGCTCTAACTAAAAATTCCATTGTTTCACTACACTGTGTTTAAACAAGCTCAGCAGTACACATAATTAGAGGTATGAATTAATGCAGAGCGAGCTAGAATGGTGTCCACATTCCAGGCTATATTTTGTCTTTTCCCTGAATTTGATCAATATTATCCTACAGGGTAGCAGCTCTAAAAATAACAAGATCATAGAAGTCAGATGGAAACTGAACTGCCGAACAGACATGCAAGTGAAATAAGTGAAACAGGAGGTGAAGCCACAGTAAAAATAATGCTATTGCCTCAGAGAGATGCAAAGGAGATTTTTTTTTTTAAAGCTTTTTATCTAAGCAGCAGTCTATGAACTCTTAGTCCATATAATTGTGTTGTCTTAATTAACATTTACATTTTTAACTGGCCACAAAAAAACCCATAATGTACTAACAAAAAGAAATTCACATACAGACCGTCAAGTTTCCTTGACAAAATACATTTCAGGAGGCATGAAAATCTGTCTTTGAATTCTCACAGCAAACAGATTTTCATAGATCTACTGAACCATCTGGCATTCATAGATTACAGAAAGAAACATTGAGATCATCTCCAAAATTATAGAGAATTGGGCCAGACCTGATTCCTGGAGAACCGTAACCATGAAAAGCAGCATCTCTGAGAGGGATTTAGTTAACACAGAGTTTACCACAACTTCATGGTACCACCTAATCAAAAAAGGTTGATATTGTCTCAACTGTTTTAACATAGAGTAGCAATATCTAAGAAGGTTAAAATAAATAAATGAATAAGTAATAAAGAAAGGTAAGGACTGGAGTTTAGTCCAAATTCATTATGGCTTTTAGGAGCCCAAATCTTATTGATCTCAATGAGCTCACATCTTAGAATATGCTATTTGTAGCACTGTTTAAAATTTGAGAGGAAAGAGAAAATGACTTATGACAAAGAGCTCATCAATCTGTTTAGCAATCAAAAGAAAGATCAAGGAAGATCAAAAGGCGATTTGATTACAGCACAAGTGTCTCAAAGGGAACAAGAGTGGAACAAAAAAACCCCTCTGGGTAGGAAAGGGCTCTTTAATATAGTGAAGAAAGCCACAACAAACATCATTGTCTAAAAGCTGCAGACAAATTCATATGGGAAGGCATGAATTTTTAATAATGAGGTTGACAAATCACTCAAACCATCATTGAAGGAAGGAGGGTTTTTTTAGCTTCTTAAAAAGGGTGACAAATTTCTCATCTGCCTCTGTGTCTTCATCAGGCTTGACATAGCACTTCTTTCAGTACGGAAGAATACAAATATATGCCTAATGAGGTAGTAACAATCTGTTAATATTTTCATATTATTTTCAAAGTGAAAAGTTTCTGCTGAAAAAACTAGTTACAATTCATATTTTGTTTTTTTTTTAAAGTTCTACTGTAATTGAGTTTGGGTGTGATGATTTTATGAACAATAGTCTTAAGCGTTCAATGTCTGCAGATAGATAATTTATTCAGTTCAAAAATCAGAAGATGGCACACATTTTTCCCACGATAAAATTAAATTAAAAAATATTTAGTTCCAGTACTTGTGGAAGGTAAGAAAGCCAGTGTTTCTGAGAGAAATCGAAAAAAAAACCTTGAACACTTAGGCTTTACAGGCACAAGTTCTTCTGAGTTTCTTAAGCAAATCATGACTGCTAAAAAGATGCAAACAGCATCATTACTTTCTCCAAATTATGACAAAATACTTGCAATGTTACAAAAAGAACTGCTTTTGTGTTTACAATGAACATTTTGTCTTACAGTATTGTAGCCATAGACCCACCCTCTTGTTCATAAACATTCCTGAAAGGAAACACATTACTGAGCAGAGGCAGAATGAAACACTAAGCAAGTATGCATTTTCAAGGCCAGAGCACTCAAGCCCATGATGATTTTCAACAATTGTGAATGAACAGTGAAAGAATAATGTTTGGAAGGAAGAAAGTTTTTTGCATTTTCATCCCAATTCCTGCCTCAAGTCTGTTCCCTGATTGTTTCAGCATCTTGGCAATTTTAAGTGATTCTTTTGCAAACATGTGAACCGGTCCTTTTCTGATTAGCTGAGCTGAAGTAAAAAAATAACTGACTTCTGATTCTGAAGAAATTGCCTGTTAATGATTCAGTTCTCACCAACATTCACTTTAACCCAGCTCCTGCTTCTACTAGCAGATTGCTACTCCTGCTGTTACCAGTTCAGTTGGGAAACCACACCGCTGCAACATTTACAGAATTGTATAGTATTCAGCAAACTGTTAGGAAGATAGACAGGCAAGTCAAGTAACCATTTATCTACATTTTCGGTTACTTGCTGCTCCATGGCAGAATCCCAATCAGAAACAACTAGAAATCATAACACAAATGAAAAACTATCATCTAGGATTAGATATTCTAGTGTGACAAACTATCAACGTAATGTATCTAAAAAAAACCATCCTAATAAAATAAACTTCTCCTGAGTCTACAATGCCCAAGTAGCCTACTAAAGAACCACGGGTCATTTATATTACAGATGTGGTACAGAACTCTGCAGAAACCTTCTATCCAGATAAAGTAAAGCTAGATTGTGGCAATAAAGCTTGGAAAGACAGTCAGCCCTTTTATTAGATTATACAACATAGAGGGGACAAGTAGAAAAATGAAGATGCAAATCCCTAATTCTAGTAAGGGAGAAGGCATGAACTTTCATACTCATAAGCAGATCTAATTTCTTTATCTGAACAGTCTCTAGAAAAACCTCTACCACTGTAGAGACTTCATACTTCACTGAATCATAATAACTGTATCAGCTATGGGTTGGTTTTGGTTTTTTTTGTTTTTTTTTTCCAGAATTGTAAAAGGTCTCTGCAAATCACTTTTTTTTTTTTTTTTTAAATAAAATCTGTGGTATTCCCAAGTTTCTGGAAACATTTTAAAGCATTACTGAACCTCATTTTACAACTAAATGCATTACCTTAAGTATTATTCAGTTACATGAAAACAATCTACTTGCATCTGAGTTCAAGTATCACATTATCAGTTTAGAAAAACACGTTTTCCATTTAACATTCTTCTTGCATTTGAAATAGGTAATGTAATACAACCTATCTAGATAATTCAGGTCTACATAAAATAATTAAAATGCTTCATCCACAAGTCTAGCTCTTCTTCCATCTAATGAGAAGAATTAATGTTTCAATCTTTCTACTACTTTTGTAATTGTTGCAAAACCAAAACCTCATAACACAATACCAACCTCCTCCCTCCCTGCCCAAAAGCAAGTCCTTACTACTGGCAACACAGACAAGCTTGTTGCTCAACATCAAAACCTACTCCTGCACCAGCCATTATACACAAAATGTAGCTTCCTATAGATTAGTTTCATGCACTCTTCTATTAGTTATCTAAGCCCTTTTTTTTAAAAAAAGCTAGAGAGATGTAAAAAACGTTGAACCTTTTTTTTTGAGATCACTGTAGAACATCCGTTGCAGCAACTAATCCTGCAATAAAGATTGGCTAGTACGAGCTATAGCTGCTAGGCAGCTCTGCTGAAATCATCTGGACTATATATAAACAGGCAGGAAGAGATTATTGACAGGAGGTATGGCCTTAAGGGGGTCCTTCTATTTCATCACCCAGCATTAATATACCCTTTGTTACTGTTGTGAAAGGGACTGCAACTCTTTCCCGGCCTCCCATCAACATGCATGTAGGCTACAGTATTGAGACACTCAGGGGAACTGACTTCAACCTTGATTTTTCCCTGTGATAAGAACAATTCTTTAGCCTTTAGAAACATACAGTACTTCTGTGGATTCAGATAGCATTTCAACTGCTACCTATGGAAATAAAATCCACAACAGAAAGCAAAATATACCATGCCAAGCTTGTAAGGTGAACAAAAATTTACCATGAGATAACATTTCTTGCAGGAAGTGTCATTTACACAAGATCCTACTGCCTCTTGCACTTCTCAAAGATAAGCTCGTGTATTTCTAGAAATCGTTAGGAATCCTCAGTAGTAGACTGATTGAGTACATTTTGATTTCAAAGAATCTTGAAAGCCATCAACAGATGGCTCTGGAAAATTTTTACCTTGTCACTTGCACCTGAATGGAAGAACACTCCCTTTAATATAGCAATCGTGTGTGCAAGCTTTCCCTACTGCTTTAGAAACCTCTTCTCAGTTGGTCAGAGTTTTTTTTTTTAAGACTGGGAAAGGTTAGTTTTAATGGCCAGAAAACCAATTTTTCTTTCTTTTTGGATGACAGCTACTGAGTACAGATCACTAGAGTAATCATTCTTTTCCTGGTAAAAGTCCTACAGCATAACAGCAAATTTTGATTCTCAGGAAGTCTGATCTGCAGAAGTCACATCAACAGCTCAGCTTAAGATCCTCCTATGTTGGTGCCCTCAACAGACACACACATCAACAGACTGTATGGAGAGAACATATGAAGGAGAATGTAAAGACAATGACACATATAGTTTATCTTAATTTTTAGTGAAAATCTCCAACTACGTGAACCAAGAAATGAAAAATACAATCATGATTTTGGCCTTCAGAGTTTAAATACTGTGTTAAATCACAGTACTCTGCCTGAAATACACTTTTTGCTGTGCTCTATTATCAAGCTTGATTTTAGCTCCGTTTTCAAAAGCAAAAAAGAGATCTTTTGTTTCATTTTTTTTTCAAGCAGTGCATGCAATATGTGAAAATGCATGTACATATTCACATATATATAAACATATATATATATGTAATATGGAATGCCTTGGTCTTTGTTTTGATCCTAGCAGAGACCACTAAAACGTTTATTTATCAAATGGACAATATATTTCATGGGAGAAATAATTTATTTCACTGACTTTGAAACAGCTACCAGTCTTTTACCTGTGAAAGACAGGACTCCTGGTGGAAGAGAACACTACAGCAGCCAAATGAATATAACCAGTTTTATAACAAAATTTCTTCCTATCAGATCACAACTTTCCAGATGATGGCCCCCACAGTTCAAGAGTTACACTGCAAATACTACAGGTAAGAGTCTCCCGTTAGAGCTGAAACGGCTTTAAACTTAAGAGAAATGGAATAGAACAACAAACAAGTAGTATCTTTGTAGTATAATGCAGAGTTATCTCAACTCAATACAAAAACCTCAAGGAGTATAACTGCAATGGAAACTTGTGTTTATGCCAGCATAATCAGATATGACCTGTGGAAGCACTTTTTAATTAAAACAGGAGTTATAGTACCTTGCATAAGGACTTGGACACAAGCTTGTTATATCAGCTTTCTTTTTCACTTCAATTAGGTGGTAACATAAAACAGTTTTACTACTTTCAGTGTGTTTTTCAGGCTCACTGAATAAAGCAAAAGATCTTTTGCTGTTCAGAAAAAGAACATGATTGTTGGAATGTAAAGCCAGGGAATAAGATTCACTTTTATGAAATATTTTCAGGAGAGCATACAAGAGCTGAATCTCATTTTGACACGTGGACAATAAAGAAAAATATGTATGGCCAGATACTGTTAGATGTCTTCCAAACAACTTCTAGGACTTCTCAGAATCCACGCTGTGTTAATAAAATACATGTAAGCTTAGTACTTACCCACAGAGGCATAATCATTTGGAAGTTCAGGATAAAGTTTGTTTGTATTCTTTTTAGCTGAAAGAGAAAATAAAGTAGCAAGTTATATGATATACTAACATATATTGTTATATTTCATTACTGCTTTTCTAATCCATGTTCAATAGTTATAAAACGATCACAGATATCTAAGGAACAGTACAGAAGAAAGAAATAAGGACTTCGCCTTATATCCTTGTCCAGGGAAATAAATCAAGTTAACAACAGGAGCTGCACAGTAAAGTCTCACTTTCAATACAAGCACTTTGTTAGACAAACTGTTACAGAGCCAAAACTCTGCCTCCTCTGCTCTACTGTAAGACCTCTACCTATTAAAAGATAATGACAACCTAAACCAGAAACCAAGTTTTCTAGAAACCAGAAGTTTCTAGCAGTAGGACTAGCAGTTTCTAGTAGGACTGTTCTTTTTACTAAGAAGTTTCATCGTACCATGGGGCTTCTACGTATCCAATAAACATGAATGCTTCCTTTGAACTATTACATGCTTCTGTAACTATACAAACACTTTTTCTATAGCAAATTTGTCAGAGAGAAAAGCTTTGTTAATATAAAACAAACAAAACCTTTACCCTTTATTGCTCATGGCACTATCCCAACATGCTTTTAGTGTTCGCCCAAGGAAGAGCATTAACAAAATATTTTTAGAGACAGCTGCTACTATAATAATTACAAAACATTCATTAGCTTTAATACTCAAATTTTATATAGAGAATAAATTAATCATTATCAAAATGTTTTTAACCTGGTGGTGTTGGTCTAACAGTGGGTTTAGGTGGCTCTGGTCTCGATGATGGTCTAGCAGGCGGGTCATTTACCTAAAATGTATAAATTTTTATAAAAAATTGCATCACACCTGGAAGTAGATTGTAACTTCAGAACCCAGAGGTGTGTCAAGTTATACTGAAAAAAAAAAATAAAAAACACTCTTTCTCCACTGAAATTGTATGAACTTGAAAAGCACACTAAAGAACTAGTGACATACACATGACTGAAGTAATTCACCATGGGTTTAACAAACATGAAAGTAAATGACTGTCTATCAGTAACATCAACACGGACAAGAAAACAACTTCTACAGTCTTAGTATTATACTGTAAATGTTATTGAATGGAAGACAGAAAAAGTAGAAAAATGAGGAGTATCCACATCAAACCTGGTATGCTCATTATCTGCAGATTAACTTGATTAGGAATAGTTGAACAAACTTTTGTAAGCATTGCCTCAGATTTGATTATGCACTATTATAAAAACAAAGATATACTTTTTTGTTCTGGAGGATGCAAAGCAAAACCAGCAACATTCTTGTCCAGAAGAGCCTACCACGGCAATGCGTGAATGAATGTATTACTCACATGCAGTATCTGCAATGTGTTACGCCTTCAAGCATCCAATATAGAAGTTAAGAATGCCACATGAACATCAACATTACCACTGACTAGGAACAGTTGAGGAACAGAAAAAGCCTATGTGAAAAAGAGGTGCACAAACCCTTCTTTGTTCTCTTACAGCTTTTCCTGGATTATTTTTTTGCTCTTCGTTTTCATATACTTCAGTGAAAGATGCTAGAGTTTCATAAAGATCTTCTGCTTGAGCAGGAAAAGGCACATCACCAAGCAAGATGGCACTAGCACGAATATCCTGCCCATAAAACCTGATACAAAAGAAAATATGCCAGGTATTTGATCATCATTACATTTCAATGTCTAGATAAATTCATCTTGTGCAAATGTTCCCCATCCCTGGCCCTGCATTTCTCCTACTGATCATCTATTGAGAAATGACAGAAATAGTTCAGTGCTGTAAATTTGCAATGATAAGTAATTGTAGCAGACTTAAATGCCTTCCTACTACCTTATTTCAAAATATTATTCACCAGTAGTATTTTGTTCCTGGTCAGGTGGTATGCATCAGCTAGACCACTTGAAAGCCAATCACACAGCAAACTGAAGAAACACACACCACTTCTGCAAAACATTGTAACAGATTCCTTAATGATGCAGTAAAATTCCTTAATGAAAACACTGGAACCTCAATTTTACGAATGGAGATATCTAAAAGTTACTGACATGCTGTCATTAAAATCAGTGTTATTCTTTGCTGATATTAGCAGAACCAAAGTTTTCATAAACACAGAACATGTAACTTCAAGACACTCAGAGGTTCCTTTCCTTGGATTTTAAAATTAACAGGCTGCACAAAGGAAGCAGCATTCCGTAAGCTGGGTATTTTCTCAAACTCAGTGATGCTCTAAACCAGATTGTTTCGAGTAGCCTAAAAGAATATTTCTCATTATGCAGTAAATTCCTCAACACCCATCTTCTACAATATCGTGCTGGGTTTAGATGGCAAGGTTTTGGTAAGGGGTGGGACTGCAGGGGTGGCTTCTGTGAGAAGCTGCTAGAAGCTTCACCCATGTCCAATAGAGCCAATGCCAGCCGGCTCTAAGAAGGACCCGCCGCTGGCCAAGGCCGAGCCCATCAGTGACGGTGGTAGCGCCTCTGAGAGAACAAATTTAAGAAGATGAAAAAAGTTGCACAACAGCAACTGGGAGAGAGGAGTGAGAATATGTGAGAGAAACAGCCCTGCAGACCCCCAGGTCAGTGCAGAAGGAGGGGAGGAGGTGCTCCAGGCGCCGGAGCAGAGATTCCCCTGCAGCCCGTGGGGAAGACCATGGTGAGGCAGGCTGTCCCCCTGCAGCCCAGGGAGGTCCACGGGGGAGCAGATCTCCACCTGCAGCCCGGGGAGGACCCCACGCCGGAGCAGGGGGATGCCCGAAGGAGGCTGTGAACCCGTGGGAAGCCCGTGCTGGAGCAGGCTCCTGGCAGGACCTGTGGCCCTGTGGAGAGAGAAGCCCACGCTGAAGCAGGTTTGCTGGCAGGACTTGTGACCCCACGGGGGACCCATGCTGGAGCAGTCGGTGCCTGAAGGACTGCAGCCCTTGGAAGGGACCCACACTGGAGCAGTTCACGAAGGACCATCTCCCACAGGAGGGACCCCACGCTGGAGCAGGGGAAGAGTGTGAGGAGGAAGGAGCGGCAGAAACAACGTGTGATGAACTGACCTTAACCCCCATTCCTCGTCCCCTTGTGCTGCTTGCGGGGAGGAGGTAGAGAAGTTGGGAGGGAAGTTGAACCCAAGAAGATGGGAAGGGTGGGGTGAAGGTGGTTTTTTTAGACTTGTTCTTATTTCTCATTACCCTACTCTCTTTTTAACTGGCAATAAATTAAACTAATTTCCCCAAGTCCAGAGTTTTTCTGCCTGAGACAGTCATTGGTAAGTAATCTCCCTGCCTTTATCTCAACCCACAAGCTCGTTGTCATATTTTTTTCTCCTCCCATCCTGTTGAGGGGGGGGAATGAGAGAGCAGCTTGGTTGGCATCTGGTGGCTAGCCAAGGTCAACCCGCTACAGATATATAATCTCTAAATATTCAGCATCATCTCAATACCCATTGCAAGATGTCTAAATTGAAGAAACCTTTGCCCCTCAAGAAACTCTAAACTCAGCACAGTATGTTCTCACAAAAAACTTTTTCCAAATTGAATGCGTCCTAGTTCATTTTGTCACTATGCCTACACTGAATCTTCTAGATTTGAAGAGAACTTACTTGCGATTTGTTTCTTTCCTTTCAATTAAACAGGTTCCTTCCAGAGATACACCTGCAAACAGTCCTCGAGATTTGCAGTATGTATAGACAGCAGCAGAGCTTCTCAGGGCAACATCCCCTTCTAAGTTTCTAGAAGGAAAAAAGTTTTGGTTGACATTTTTCAATATGGCTTTGCAACATGAACAGCAATTGTCTTTTTATTTTAATCCTACCAAAAGTCAGCAAGAGTTTCACTTCCCTCTGTTTTTACAAACTCTATTGAATATATCCAAGTGGGTCAGACTTGAAATCCATTTTCAGTTCTTATTTCAGACAAGACCCAGTACAAAGTAATGAAGTTGTTTGATGAGGTTTCCTCTGAACCACAGAACAATGTTGCCTTATGTGAATGCTCCACATTCAGAAGTCTGAAAATCATTAACCCATGTTTTAATCACATTTTAAAACAATCTGATTATGTTTGTGGTGACTTGGAATTCCAATCAATATATCCAAATCCTCCTTGATTTTATGGTGCCCAAACCAGCACAAAATATTTCAAGTAAGGCCTTATCAGACCTCAATAAAATTGGAAGATTACAATTTTTGCCCTACATGGGATCACATAATATTTTAGGTTTGAAGATACCTCAGGCAGTCAGCTAGTCCAACCTCCTGCTCAAAATGGATACAACACCAAACTCAGATCAGGTTGCTCTGGGCTTTGTCTAGCCAGTTTTTGAAGACTTCCAAGGATATAGATTCCACACCACAGACACTCTGAGCAACCGGTGTCAGTGCTCAATTATACTCATGTTGAAAATTTTTTTCTCATATCCAGTCAAAACCTTCCTTGTTTCAATTTATAACTACCATCTCCCACTGTCTTGCCATGGACCTCAGTAAAGAACTGGGGTCTGTCTTCTTTGTGAACCCCTGTTGGGAATGCAGTCTGTCAGAAGACCTCAAGATCTTCTCTCCACCAGGTTAAATAAGCTGAGCTCCCCCAGCCTCATTGTTCACGTGCTACGTGTCCCTGGTCATCTTGGTAGCCGTTCACTGCGTGCACTCAAGTTTATAAACATCTTTCTTGTACTGCAGGACCGAAACTGGACACAATATTCTAGCCATAGCCTATGAAGTGCCAAGTAAAGGGGAACAATCGCTTCCCTTATCTACTGGTTACAGCTCTGTTGATGCACCCCCCCGCACTGTTCGCTGCCTTTTCTGTCAGGATGCACTGCTGGCTCAGCTTACTGTCCACCAGGACCCCGGCACCTTCTCAGTAGGGCAGCTACCCAGCCTGGCAGGCTCTGCCTACATAACTGCAGAGAGTTCATCCAACCAAGGGTGCAGAACTTAGCATTTGTCCTTGTTTAATTTCATGATTCTTGTTGGATCTTTCCTCTACACTGTCTAGGTCCATTGCTCTGAATGGTGGCCCTACCCTGAAGTATATTGGCTGCATCCCCTGATTTGGTGTCATCCACAAACTTGCATCTGTTCCTCCAGGTCACTGATAAAAATATCAAGCAGGAGAGGTCCCAGAAGAGTCTCCTGAGGAATTCCACAGAAACCTGGCTTCTGAGTACAACATGAATCATTTACCACTATTCTTCAAGCCTGATGATCTGGCTTTTCACCTATTTGCTAGTCTTCCCCACCCTGACACCTAGGCCACAATGTCCCAGCTTGGACACAGAGATGTCGCAGGACAGCATACTGAACGCCTTTGCAAGGCAGATGACATTCACTGCCCTCCCCTGATCCACAGATCTCTCTCATCTGTGGAATAGCTATCATCTTATGCTTTTATTTCATCAGAAAAGATGAAAAACCGTCAGTATAAACTTCATCATAAAAAAAAAAAAGGCATAAGGAGGCATACATCCCATGAGCAAAGTCTGAGGCAACTGGGCTTGGTAAGGCTGGAGAAGACTTAGGGGGAACCTAACAGCAGCCTTCAAGTATCTATGAAGAGGCAATCAAGAATATGAAGCCAGGCTCTTTATAGCAGTGTATGGTGGAAGGATAAAAAGCTATGGACATAAATTGAAACAAGAACAATTTTGACTGGATGTAAGGCAAAACTTTTCACCATGAGGGCAGTTGAACAGTAGAGCAGGTTGCCACAGAGACCTAAGCAGTCTCCATCTTTGGAGGTTTTCAAGACCCAACTGGAATAAAGGCCCAAGCAACCTGATCTGAAGTCATAACAGACCTTGCTTTGGGCAGGAAGTTGGAGTAGAGATCTTGTAAGGTCCCTTCCAAGTTAAATTATTCTGTGATTATATCATCCTTCAAAGTAAGCTGGCTTAACCACTTGAGGTTTAAAAGTAATTATTTGGTGTATTATTTATTTACTGCCAGGCAGATCTGGGGTGACAGAAAGCACCGACCCATAGGTTAATGAAAATAATAGTTCAGTCAGGCACAGTAGCACCTGTGCTCTTTATTGAGCCTAGCCAAGCAGTCTCCTGCAAAAAGAGAATAAACTTCAGAACACTTTCCTTCTACCAATAAATGCCTTTAACAGGAAAGAAAAAAAAGAAAAAAACCCCAAAGCAACAAGTGACTGAAAAGGCATAATGCTACAAGAAAAATATGGTCCAGTCAACACACAGGTTGCCCAGGTTGTTTTGTAACGTATTAAAAAAAGCCACGTCAGTGTTTATATATAGTTAGTTAAAAATTACATAAAGATAGTTAAAAAATTATCTTCCAAATTTAATTCTACCCCATATTAAAAGCTACCCCATATTAGTAAAGTATTTTACTCACCTCCCCAGAGGTCCAATTGCCACAGTAAGATTTCCTCCAAGTGTAAGATTCCCTCCTTTGGCAAAAGCTTCTACTGCTCTTTCATGATTCAATATTATCACTAAGTCTGAAACCTATAAAATATCAAATAAAAGTACTATGCTTTTTAAGAAGAAAGTTAGATCAGCACGGGAGAAGTGTCTTCCATTTTGCAGGAAAACAGGTGGGAGTGTCGAAGATATTCCCTTCTGCAAATGAAAACTAGCTCCAGATTTATCAAGGTTTTAATTCAAGTGAGAATCTCTCGTTCTCTCAGAGAATTATTTCCTTTCTTGTAAAGGATTCTTTTGAAACAGTTTTCGTAATGAAGTTGATTCTTTTTCTGGAAGGTATTTTGAAACTAAAAATCCTTTCACCTGCTTTTTAATCAAATTTGACTGATTTTTTTTTTTTTTTTTTCCAACTGCTGATATGGTCAGTATGTGACAAACAACAGCTGTAACAGAAACCCTATTTTAATTCAAAATTTCCTAAGTAACAAATTTTTATTTTCTATAGCTTTTGCAAACAATTGTGAAGGCGTTTTCCGACGTGAAGAGAGATCAGATTCAGAAAACCATTTTGATCCTTCCATAACTGAATTAATAACAGCAAGACAGAACTTTGTAAACAAAAATTACTGTCCAAAGAATAAACTCCAAAAAGGATACAGGTTTTCCTGTTATTGACAAAATTTTATTTTCTTGACAAAAAATTAGGAGTCTAATATATATACACATATAAAGTGTGGATACATTTATATTTTTATTTATTTATATATTAATATTTAATTTTTAAAAACTTGAATATATGAGATGTAGCCACTTTCTTCAAGAAACTAATAAACCAAATAACTGAAGAATTAATAAAGCATTTTTGAAAGATTCAAATGCACAATGGAAAAAAAAGAAAATCACTATTTTTTAGAAGACTTTATTTGCCTGGCTTGTGACACAGAATGGATGTATCAAAGAACTTCTACTACTTTTTAAGGTGATGCCTATTACCATCAGTACTGTAAAACTGTAACTCTCATCGACTGGAACAAATTTCAATAAAAATCTCCTACAACTCTCTTCCCAAAGTAGGTAGCATTTTAAAGAAGGAAAAAGTCTTTCAAACACAAGCATGATCCTATAAAGATTACTCTATCTTACCTGAAAGCTCAGTAAACACACTAGATGTATTAAAAAAACCCCAAAACACACTGCAGCAGTACCAGCCTGTTAAACAGAGTAGATTACACTTTTGTAGCTTACTGTGACGGATTATCTTTTTAACAGATAATCTTGACTACCCAAGGACTACTGTGCCTGATCTTTCATCTGAGGAACTTGACGGAAAGCCAGGTTCAGAAAAAACTTCCAACTTACCCCAAATTCCAAACAGTGACAGCAGGGAATACAAGAGGAAATACCAGATTATTTGCAAAACAAGGCTGGCCCAGAAGTATTACACACAGCATAAGAGAGGCCTTTGTTATTAGCCCCCTGGTAACCTCCACCCCATCCCAAACAAAAGATGGCTGACATGAGTAGTTTCTGAATCATCCAGGGATGGAGAGAGAATGTCTTTCAGGATGCTGCTACCTCCTCTTACCCATTAAGAGGATGAATCCACAGCTAAAGCTAAATGAATCCATAGTGAGAAAACCTTCAAGGAAAGCATTTAGATGAATTTTAAAATTGGTCTTTAATTTGAGGTACCAAGTTGTTCACTATGACTTCTGAAGGCTGTGATTTCCTTCTTCCACCCATAAGTACCGACTACAACTATGCCAACTATATAGTGTCTCCTACAGTAATAAAATTCAACCAATTTCTACAGGGTTTAAGTTTATATATGACTAAAAGAATGCTGAAATTGGACTCTGGGCTCCTAAGCTACTTAGGTATTTCTGAAAAGCATCTCTTCTCTAGAAGAATAAGATTGTGTTATAATAATGCCAGAAAGGAAACAGTATTTTGTAAGCTGACTAAAATTTCAAACGAAGGGCACAATATTGCTCAGAAAAAACACGCTCTCAGAAATAGCTCCTATTGAAATTATTTGAGTAAGTATCAATAGTAAATGGTTACATTATCTATAATATCAGATGATTAAAGAAAAAGTTTCATAGATTAATCAAAGCACGTGAAGAGTGTTTCATTGTCATAAAAGAAAAAAAAAAAACCAACACTGGACCTCAAACTCAATGTTTTGTAATGCATTTAGATCCTGTAGTTATGAAACCCAAAGAAAAATCCTTACAAAAATTAATAACTGTGTATTCACATCATTCTTTAAAAAGTGCACAGCAATAATGCCTGAGATCACACAGTGAACAATGAGGATACAATGAAATATTGATCCATTGCTCATTACGTGAGTGCTGGCTGACTGGCTGTCAGGACAGGGATAGCTGGTTAGTTGTAGAAGACGCACTGGGGGCTGGTGTGGACCACCCAGATCAGCTATGCACGGATTCTTCTGAAGAGCAGAACGCCCATAGCAAGAGATCTTGTTGGCAGCATACTGTTACTTTGATTTTCTTTGGGAATCAGCAGAATGAAGCTAAACCGAAAGAAAAGAGACGGACAGAACTGGAGGCTAGGGTAGGAAAGAGGAGGAATGATGGAAACAAACAAGGGTGAAGGAACTGTGAGGAAGAGGAGACGGGAAGCAGAAGCAGAGCGCTGTCAGGGCTCCGAATAACAGATTTCTCTGAACACATTGAGAGTCCCTTACTCAACCATTTCTGCTGTCTGAGAACTGGCTTGTTTTCTGTTGCATTCCTTCAGAGAAGGCACCATCAGTTTTGGTGCTCCCAAACTGAAAGGTGAAGTCAGTAATCACAAGTTAGTTTGAGTGGGAAATGCATGAAGTACCATAACATTAGCCAGGCTCCATTTTACTTCACCTTCAATTCCTTTCACTGTTTCTTGCCAGATGGAGTCCTTGGGCTCTTTAACAAAGCATTTGATACAGCATTAAGTATGGGTTACTTTTAACTAACTCCAATTGGCTTATATGTGAACACTGACAGGAAGCTTTCCGTAACTAAATTCCGAAAAATTCAGTCTGCTAGAAGTGAGAAATTGAGGAAATAGCTGTTATGGCACTTTTTTTCATTTAATCTCTCCAAGCAATTAGACCAATAGGATCAAACCCCTATTTTGTTTGTCTTGTATAAATGAATTTTATAATAGCTTTTTTACACAGAAAATTAGATTCTACTCTCTCACCAACATTTAGATCTTGTCAATGCATTTTAATTTCTTGCAAAAAAGTTACCAACAAGTATTTCAAATCCAAAATTATACCTCAATTCCAATTTCAAATCCACCACCAACGCCAGCAATTCCTATTGCAGAAGGAGCAGACCAGGCTGTCATGCAAAACAAGACAAGTTTACAGAATTTTTACCACATGTTACAATAAATACTCATTTTATTATTACAGTTAAAAAACGCTAACAAACTCTTTATTTAAAACCATGTTCAAAACCACTACAATGGAATCGCATAACTATACTGGTTTAACCCACAGGAAGGAATTTAAGAAATACAAACCCTTGTGATCTAAACAAATCTTTGTTACAAATTATTTATCATACAGTTGTCCATAATTGGATATAATTAATTCTTCCAATGAGTTTTAAACTATACGCTTTCATATTTCATCCTTTTCTACAAGCATTTACATCCAGTCAAAAGTAGGTACAAAGTTTTGAAAACAGCTTTCAAACCAAACATTGTCACCTACTGGCTTGACTCCTCACACATCTCACATTTTGTGCTATGAAAAGAAATAATGAAGAAAAAAATTTTTTTTTTCTTTTAATTCTTCCATGAAGTACAAAAGGAAAATATCCACTTACTTCCATTAGGAAGACGAGCTAATACAATTCCACTTCCGCCTCGAGCGGTCACCAAAAATCCAGCTTTTATAACGGACAAAACTGCAAGGCCTTTGGCTTTAGCTATTACATGAGCTGAAATGGCAAAATTATTTATTTAAGATCTTGTAAGAGAAGTTCCAAGAGAAGGGGAAAATAAAACTTCACATTTAACAATTTTGAACACATATGAGTCAAATAATCGAAGCAAAAGCTTGAAGAAAATAGCAAAAAAGCTGAACTGATAATGACACCTCCACTCCACAGTCAACCACAAAGCTAGTTACAGGTCACATTAGCCTGTGCCAATCTCTATACTGTCACAACTGCTTCACCTATCCCAGTTAGCTTGTACAGAATTAGTTTGCTTATTGCCACGAACATTGTGTGTGAGTACCCTTAGCAAGTTAAAGAGGTGGTGAATAGTTGATATCCACGTCTCTACAGATTTTTGGAGGACAGGAGTCTGAATTTAGATCAGAGTGACACACAGCAGCCTAATCGGCTTATATCATTAGGCAGTGTTTGTGGCAAATAAAGTGTCATCATCCTGCAAGTCTTATTACAGACCTTCTGGAACATAATAGTTATAAATTCAAAGCCCCAACCAGCAACACCAGATGAAGGAAGACACTAGGAGAAACACAGAATAACAATTGCAAAAATAAAGAGGACAGCAGCAAATAAGAGTGCTTAATCAGTATCAAAGGAGAAATGCACCCTGATCTCTTCCTTCAACTTATTTTCATGTAGCTAATTCTAATTAAACACAGATATTCAAGAACTAGAGCTACTATTCCAGGTTCTCCCTTAAGAACTGACATTCACAGGGTGAGCATGAGACAGTCCATCCACCCCAGAGGGAAGCTGCCTTGTGCAGATACCCTGTGGTTGCAAACATGCAAAAGAGCTCTCCCAGTAAGTAATGTCTGCCTAGGATACAAACTGAACCCCTTTACTTCCAAACCGTTTTCACAAAAGTTATGGCACCCCAGATCTTCATTCCTCTCTAAGTTATGGTCAGTGAAAACAGAGGGAATTGGTAAAGAGAGCATGACTGCAACACAGGGGAGTGTTGGAGGTTTTAGCTGAATCAAAACATTTTCTTTACTCACGAGGTATGATTTTATCAGGTCCATTTCTGGAAGTTATTTCTGTAAATTCCCGTAATATTTTAGCTGCCTTTTTAGCTTCTGACTTCAGGTTGGAAGGTATGGGGTTATTCACTGTAAAACATGAAAGAAATAAGAAATTATATCTATGGACAGTTCAGGATAGCTCATATAAAAATCAAACAGTGATTTGTATGGGAAAAGTGATTCTTTACAAATAAAGAGTAAACCAAACAAACCGGAAACAACAAATATAAGAAATTATCTTCTGCATCGAACCCACATTTTGTCTCTGATGGCTGTAACAGAAGACACCACTTAGGAAGAACACACAAGCCTGGTTCTTCTCCACAATCTGTTCGCCTTGTACTTCCTCAGAATCCACACTGGTAACAGCAAGGATGTTGGAGATACATCCTCAGTTATTCCTGTCACTATGTATTTATGGGCTTGTTGCATATGAATTTGTCTAATACCTTTTCAAACCTGCTGATACTCTTTGCCTCCAGAACTCCTGCAGCAGCAGTTCACTACCTGCTACTAAAATAGATCAAGTATTTCTTTAAAAGTAATCTACTAGTTACAGTGAATGCCTGCTAGTTCAAGTCGTATGAATTCTGGTGAACAACTACTGCATTCAACTTATCCACTACCTTCATGCTTTTATAAATAGCCAGAGCCCCCCAGCCTTCTCCACTTCTTCAGGAGTCCCAGCCTTCTTAGGCTCTCCTCAAGGTAATCGCTCCATCACTCTGATCACTCTAATTGCTCTTCTCTGTACCACCATCAAGTCTGCTGTCCTTCAAACCGGCAACTGTTGACCAATGAACACTAAAAGCATAACATTTCTTCAGGAGATTTCTCTTACAGAGCTAAATTTGCAGCATGTTCTGAAAGTGAACAAAATTCTGTTTCAGACCAAGAAATTTCCCTTAGAAATCTACTTCCTGTTGAAGGGCTTATCAATATTTTCTCTGCAATGCGATTCAACATACGCACCTCCGTAGATTTCAACTGAGGACAAAAGCAGGCATTAGGGATAGATTATGTTTGCTTTATAAAGGTGTAGACTACAGTAGCAAACACAAAAAATCTTGAAATTTACCCCCCAAATCCACGAGATCATAAATTCTACAGAATAGTGATGATTCCATTTAGATCTACCTGATCTGCTGTCATTAATCACTACTGAACAGAATCAAGTATCTTGTTAAGATTCTGCAACACTATACATACCACTTTATGTATGAATACTAATGTTTCACCTGTAGATTTGCAAAAAGAGGCCCTAGTGCAGATAGAAAGATATGAGTTAGTCTTAATTCTTACAGCTACTAAAACCCCTCAAAGCTATCACTTAAATTATTCTTGTTTTCCTGCCTGGATATATCAACACCTACCATTTCCAATCTTACCAGCAACAAATTGTCCCAGTAATACATGAATATGTTGTCAGGCCAAAGACGCATTCAGCCTCGCGTCTTGTCTCTGAAAAGAACTAATAACAGTATTTCCATAAAATTCCACTGTTCTTAAATTCACAAAAGCATAGAAAGGACCGTGCACGGAGAAACAACTTTCAGTCAAAAGTGGCCTAGTTTTTTAACTGGTGTTCCCTGAACATTCATTTACATCTTCACTCTGAACAACATTCCCACCCAAAAGCATGAAGGTGAGGACTAAATACATTTTGAGATTAAATCAATGAAGCTTGGAAAGCAATTGAGCTCAGACTAAGTGAAATGCCTAGTGGCAAGTCAGCCAAGTTTCTGTCCAGCCTCCATTGACTAGAATAAGAATTACATCTCTACTTTTCAAAGTTAAGTATATTCCTCTAGTACGTTCTCCAAGCGAGAAGGAAGATTCCCAGAAAAACAGAAATTTTGACAGCTGAGTCTCTGAACTATCTTCCCCATGTGAAAGCTTGTAGCCACATTTGGCTTTGGTGAAAATGCAGCAGGTATAACTTTGGAGAGTTTGAAGTGACAGCAGACATCATAAGGTTCTTCAGAAATATTGGCCTCTCTGGGAACAGAAGGAAATAGATGCATAGAATGCAACAGACTCTAAACCGCATTGCGGTAACAGAGAGAAGACATACTAATTCTCTCTCCTAATCATCTCTTCTGTTTTCAGAAAGTTAAGATGATGGCCAAGTCCCCATGTGTGAAAGGACAGGGAAAGGTGAAGCTCTAAACTCTTAAGAGCTCAGGACCTTCAGAAAAAGCTATTGGCATGTGCAATTTTCTCTGACTGTTATGGCACTAAAATTGTAAGCCAGCTTGCAGGAGTTTTGAACACAGGTTTCTTCCTTGGTTGACCAGGCTGGAACCTAGCTACACGGACAGAGCGCAAAGAGAGGCCAGTGTAGCCCAAACAAAACATTAACAGACAATTGCTTTTGGTAGATTAACAAACTTGGCTGGAGCAAATGTCTCCATTACTTCTGTTGTTTGTACTTGACATTGCATTTTCAAGGTCAAAGGGGAAACACTATGAGCATGTTGTAAGAGAAAAACAGGAAGATTTTTGCTTTTGTATGGAGATACATTGAGGCAGTCACAAAAAGCATATTGCATCACTGTTCTTCTGAAGAAGGCATGAATAATACACACTTTCAGATTGTATAACTTATAATTAATAATTAATATTGTAACACACAGTGCATGTCCATTTGCATAACCAGGTGAACACTTTTATATGTAAGATTTCACTTAAGATATTTTATAAGTCTAGAGACCTAGAAGTCTACAAACAGGAAGAGATGAGTGAAAAAAAAAAAAAAAAAAAAACAACCAAAAAACCCCCACCACTTTATAGTTTTCATACACATTTTCAGATTCAGAATTGCTTCAGAAAGATTCGATGGTTACCAGAAAACAGGGTGTGCATGTTTATGTGCACGTAGGAGTTACTATTTAATTGAAGACAATCCAAAGCTGAACTTCATGAGCCAGCAAAAGTAATACTGTTACTGCGTCACTGTCCCTTTAACTCTTAGTACATAATTGGTTTCAAAATCAGGTTTTGGTCACACCTTGGGGCAAGAGGGAAGATGTCAAAGTAACCCTTTTCAGTGGTTACTTTGAAAGTTTCACAAGATACCTAGGATGACTCCATGATTTTCCTACCTGGCTTATTTTTATCCTGGTGTTGCTATTTAGGAAGAAATTAGGAAGAAATTTTTTATGATGACGATGGTGTTTTTACAAACAGGTTGTCCACAGAGGTGATAGATGTCCCATCCCTGGAAACATTCAAGGTGAGGCTGTACAGAGCTCTGAGCAACCTGATCTAGTTGAAGATGTCCCTGGTCATTGCAGGGAGGTTGGACTAGATGACCTTTAAAGGTCCCTTCCAACCCAAACTATTCTATGGTTCTGTGATTCATCTGTACTATGATTCTAAACATATATTCCAAAAAGCAAACTTTGCACAGAAAAACAGCATTACTTGAGCAAACCAAAAATTACGTATTTCCAGTCCAGCCCCTCTAAAAGGGTAATTTTTGTGCCACATGGTGTGGGATTCCTTTATTACCAGGGAATAGGGGAGATGGAGAGAGATTACTCATCTAGCTGTACATTGCAACAATAAGCAGGAGAATAACCTAACTTCCCATCCTCAAAATAACAGCAGAAACTTCACTTTCTCCCTGTATTATTTGTTTCCTACCTCAACATTGCTTCTGCATTCTGCATCCCCTGGGTATCTGCAGGAATTCACACTTCCATTGTCCCTTGCTTTTTCCCTTCCTGCCACAGACTGAAGCAGTGGAGGATTTTTCTGGACTAAGAAACAGCAGGAGGATTTGACAACAACATTCTGCCAGTTACTGTGCATGGAGCCAGATTTGTGTGCTTTCAGAAGTGGACTAAGAAATGGGTGATATTTCTAAAGCACAGTAGAGATACAGAACGGGGCAGAGGGAATTAAAAAAGGAAGAGGTTAAACGCACTGCCAACTGAAGAGCTCAAAGCTACATCTTGTAGAGAAGGGTTGCAAGTTAAGATGACTTACATCCAGATTTTAATTTAGTCAGCAGCAGGTATGAAAATTAAAGTGACTTTAATTGGCAAGTGAACATGGCACAGAAAGGTTTTAGTAACAATGGACAGGATCAACAAGCCAACTGATCAAACACTTCCATTGCTGCAAACCAACACAGTTACTCGAAGTGGCTATCACATGATTCTTTCCATTGTGGCTCATTTTGAGTTCCTTTATTTAGTTCCATAATGTTACACAGATACTAAGGAACTGGGCAGGATGCCTACAGGGGTCTTGAGGAACTGATGACTTGTTTAAAAAAAACCCAAACAACAAGCCTACACCCTAACCTTAATTATATATAATATGATGCTTGATAACGCCTGGCTGGACTCCCATTCTGCTAAAATTGCTAGAGCCATGGCAAGGAAATCTAATAGTTTTATCACTGAGGAAAGGGGGAGGTTTGGCTCTCCCTCTTAGGCTATGCCACACTCAAGATTTTATTGACAGTATTCAATTAAACAGGGACACAGACAACGATCAACACTAAAAAGGCAAAGTTTAATGGTTAGCTATATAGCACGGGTGAGGCCTCACTCTTACTATTAAATTTTCGATCGGTTTTGTAAAACTTTGTCCAAAGGCAAAGAACATAATGCTTTTTCAGTAAAAAAACTAGTAAGTGGAAAATTGCACAAATATGTCAAAGACAATTCAAAACTAGTTATTTACTTTTTTTTTTTTAAAGAAAAAGACGTACATGGATGTTTGCACTATGAAATGGTGGTATCTGTCCCAAAATACGATACAAATAAAATGACTAAAAATTGTAGTGAAGGTTAGGGACAAAATCCTGTTTCTACTTATTTTAATCACTGTATAAACAGACAAAACCATAAGTGGGATTTCCGTGACATCAAAAATGGTTTAAACCTCTGTTCACCTATCAAATTGTCCTCCTCCCTCTCAAGCTTACCTTAGGATTTGAACTGAAAAATTATTTTCTTAAAAACTGATTTAATATTGGAAGTCTATTGAACAGATGTTATAGAAATATCTGTGTTTTAATAAAAATACTGCATGAAATATTTAGAAATAAGCAGAAGTTCCATGTTCACTTTACTCCTTCAGTAACATAAGGAATAATCCTGTAGCACTGTCTTCACTATTAGCTTTTAAGTATGCATATATAATTGTCTGTTTTGTATTCAAGTAATGCTCAGGGAAGAGGTAACCAGGAGCAATAAGACAATAATATCTATCAGGAGGATATACTGACTGATGGATTTGGAATGCCATGACCAGCGAATGCCCAGCTGGGAGCAAGCTTCATTTGCACTCCTGCTTGTTGTTGAAAGAAGAAGATATTGAGCATATGTGAGTCAGCAACACAAACCCCATGGGGGAATATCACACCAAAATTGATTAACTGCTTAATTTGTAAGCTGATGAGGCAAGTGCGTCAGCCTTTAATTTACATTCTGACTAACAGTAATAATGTGTTGGCTGAACATTTGGTGAAATTATCTAAGCAAGGTGTAATAAAGAATAAATAAAGCCTTTTTACTTAAAAGCTGTAAGTAATTCTGATATAATCAAAATTCTGCTGAATATGAACACATGAAATAAAGCACGGTGGTGTTATGAGAACCTGAACATCAAAAGTACAGTTTCAAAGAAGATTGCTGCTAAAGTGGAGACAAAGTCTCACATGCAGATTTCATACATATGCTGTCCGTGTATGTATGAGCTTTGAAGTATTTGGTAGAAGGTGGTTTTGGGGTTTTTCTGGTTACAAAAAGAAGAAAAAACAACGGCAAACACATTCTACCAGCCTCAGACAGTAATTCAGTCTTCACTTACACTTCACTAAAAAGTTCAGAAACAGCACAAGAATACATTAAAGCATAGCTGATTTGCAAATACCCATGGTTATAGCAGCAACACCAATGCTAAAAAGCTTGTATGAACAGAGAACATTCAAAATTATGATTGAGAACTTTCATAAACATGAGAACTAGCATAGTCAAGAAAGGTTAAAGAAGAGCATCTAATGGGAAAGAGAAACCTGAAAAGCAAGACAGTGCAGTGTTGGAAAAGAGCCTAAACAAGAGATTTCAATTCAGCATTACAATTAAAGAGATGAATGTAATTTTGGTTTCACAAATGTGTAACATTGTGGTACTGTGGTAGCCAGCTCCAGCCTTCGGATTCATCTGGTATTTGAAATTCCTAGAACAGCGTGCAAGACGTGCATCGTAAGCATTTTGCCTAATCCAAGAAAAAGCGAAGCGATACAGAGCAGCGGATGACAAGCAGCAGACTATGTTAAACATGTCTCCATCAGTCTCCCTCCATTTACTACTTCCAACACTTGAAGCCAATGGCAGACAGCAAAGCAGTCAGGTCAATGAGATGTCAGGAAAAGATCTGTGGAGTCCAAGGAAACAGTGGCAGAAGTTGAAAAGGAACCTGGAGGAAAAGGATGGAATAAAATAAAGGCAATAACCATGCCCTTTAGTTGAAACCCAGCAGACTTCTGCTGTCAGAGCCTGAGCTCCTTACTCCTGGTTTTGGAGCCCATAGCAACAAGTAGATATTTTTTCCTTGAGACTCCAAGGAGCATGAAAGAGGCAAGCCTCAGAATGCAACACTTTGATCATCCTGAAAGCACTAATGGCATGGCAAAAAGAAGTCTAGGAAAGTAGTAGCAGGGAATGACAAAGTAGCAATTATTGACAGGGAGGTTCATGCCAATTATCTATGTTGTACAATTCTGCCATAGGCACCTGGAGAACAGCAAGGGAGACAGAAGACAACAGAAAATACATCAGCGTAAGGCAATGGAAGCAAAGTTGAAAAGGAGAAAACAGGGTCTCTCTGTATACTGAAGCCTTATACTAATCTCATCTATTTCTACCATGTTCCTCATCACTTGGATTCCTGAAATTTTACCAACTTTCACGCAGTACTGTTCCTCAACAAGCTTGGTGCGAGTAGTTAGTGCTATGTCAGAGATAGTAAGAGTTATGTCAGGGTACAAGTACTGCAGCAGGAAATACATGGCCTTGCAGAGTGGCAGCTGAGCTGCACTGGAATACTCAAACGTGTGCTTTCACAACCCTAAAGGTTTTTGTACTGTGAATTAATATAACTACTCTTTCCTTCTTCCCCACCCTGGATAACAAGAAGTTTACTGGATGGTACTGTATTAAGCTGGTGCTGGTAGTGGTGGGGGAGGGAAAACAGAGCAGAAAGGTCCGCAGAACCTGTAGCCTTCAGCATACAGAAGACAAGGAGTTGGAAGTATTTTAAGGTTTACCTAGGACAGATGGAAATATAAGAACAATCAGATTTTTCCTCCCAAACACTGCATTGGAAGGAAGTGAAATGGTGCTTAAAAATAAAGCTGAAAATTACCTCCCCTCCCCTTATCCATATTAAAACCAGCCTGTTTCTTCTTGTTTCACCTGCAATAACCTGCTAAAGCCAGCTGCCAATGACAGCCTGTGCACAGGAAAAAACTCGTGAGCATACTCAAGTTACAACTAAATGCAGCCTTCAAGAACTCAAATATGAAAAAAGAATGTCACATAACAGAAGACAGCACCTTCTCTAAAAGGAAAATAGCCCAACAGTTATATTTCTCAAAGAGGAAAAATCTCACAGACATTTCTATCATTACATAAAGCTAAGATATTTACAGTATTTTGAAGATTTTTTTTTTTAACTGAATTGGGGAGAGGGCTATAATAAGAAATCATTCTTGAATTTATGAAGCTTACATTTCCAAAATTACATATATATATTTATATATTTAAACCACAGTAATTTGGGGGGGGGGGGGGGGGGGTGGGAATGACAAATGCCATTTTAAAGATTAGTGCTTCTGAAAACCTGTTTGGAATCTTGCATTGTATCTGTATCTTTATTCCAAGACAGCTAGGAAGTCAGACAACAACAATGAGAAACCCAGCCATCTACATTTGGATTTTGGTATGCAAATACACAGCATGAAGTCAAACCAAAACCTACAGAATCACAAGTCTTTATTCAAAAAAGAACCACTTTGAACATAGAAGCCCTTCCATTGACAGAAATGAACTAATGGAGATAGAGCGCAAATTTCCTTGTTTGTTCTCATCTCTGTAAGCCTGTGTTTTTTGGTTTGGGGTTTTTTTAAAATATATTACTATGAGTTATGGAAATTAAAATACCTCTGAAGATAAATCAAAGCAAGCCAGGATTACTGGAAGCATGTAATTGTGGTAACTCTGAACCTGGAGAGGGATACTGCCTCACTCCCAACCTGGACATATACTACTTTTACTACTAGCCCATATTCCAAGGCAAATTGCTCTTTGCACCTAACTTTGGTTTAGGGCTTTCTGCTGTGACTTATTTAAAGTAGAAAACTTCTCCTTCCTTGTCAAGTTTTTAGGCTGTTGTCCCCTAAGCAGAGGGATTTTGTAAACTCAAGCTTACAGAGATACAAACCGAGATGTTAGCCAATGACCCTTCTGAAAGCAAAGCAAAATTTATTTGATATGCAGTAAGTACGTAAAATAACACATCCAAAAATAAGCTTAGCCTCTGCACGTCAGAATTATTTAATCTGAATAAACTGAATTATATGAAATGTGGTAAAAGTATTTATGCCTGTTAGCTATGTCAGTGTGAATATTGCCATGTATAGTGTCCAAAAACATACAACGTTTTGGGTCAGCTGCTAGTGTTGACAAGCTGCCTTTTCAGATTTTACTACTGATTATGCATGCACTTCTAGACCATGGGAGCTCAATATTTTTCGTATGGAATATCCATTTTGTTAATGCTAAAAAAACTCCACAACATGCAAAAGCCCCCATGCCCACAGTTACATTGTGTGCACATTTTTTTATTACTTTTCTCAACAAAGAGGAAAGGACTTAACTAATCCAAATGCAAAGTGTATCGCTTGGTAACTTAATGGGATATCAGTCCTCAATCCCACTTGGAATTAACTATTTCCTTGAGAAAAGTCAAGGAATTAAAAAAAACCAAACACCTGTAACACACAGAGCCACCCACATTATCAAAAGCATTTGATGAGTTGGGTTCCCAGCAGTTTTTGTACGGAAGTCAGCTTGGAGGAAATTCTAATTTGAGATGCTGAATTTTCTCTCATCTCCTAGAAAGATGAACTTTCTGATGAAAGCTGGAATACATGAGGGTAAAATGATACTGACATAGGTGAACAACGCACTTTGAAGAAAAATGTGTTCCCTTTGTATATGCAAGACGTTTCAACTAGGTGATGCCTCCTTATTTCTAAGGAACTGTGGCATGTGAAGACAGTCGCTAACTGCCTGAGGCACAGCTGAATCAGAGGATTTGTTCCAAAAAGCATATCAGACATCTGTTCAACTGCACTGGAGGCAGAGCAATGGAACATCTGTAGCTAAAAGTCTTCAAAAATCCTTGTAACTTTTAGCAATTACAAGTATGCTTAAATCCCGAGTCCACAGTTCTACAACTGAGTTGTAGCCTTTGCACTAGGAGAGAGAATAAACACAAGGTGCATGGGAAAGAAATCACTCAGTTTGTACAAAGATAGTCAGAAAACAGTATTTTCAAGCCTATAGAGACAGTGGTATGCTCTACAACAAGCACCAAAGGCACAGTTACCCTGGGGGTTGTCTGAGGCTAACCAGTGAACTCTTCCAAGAATTTGTACTACGAGAATTGCAGGCTCTTGCTCAAAACACCACCCCACCTATCCACCCTGCCACCCAAGCCCTGGGAAACTGTCTATCTGAAACCCTTTTAGCAAGTCTTTCATATACACTTATTGTAATATGTTTGATGTGTAAACAGTTGGTACCAAAGGGGTTGGGTGCTGCCCACCAAGCAAGATAAGCAGTGTGACCGAAGCTAAATCAGAGCTAGGAATTCAGTTCTGCCTGTCTCTCCTCATGTTAATACCACAGTTGGTACGATACGTGAAATTTAGACATGGGAGGTAAGGGGAAAATCTCAAAGGGAAACCCAACTTTGGCTTGCTAACTCTATTTTAATTGCAAAAATACACTTCAAGGCAATCCAAGCAGGTAGACAAGTACATTAACCTTTGCACAAGAAAGCTTTAACTAAAACAAAGCTGTGCTTTTCAGAAAAAAATCCTAAAAAACATCTTGTTTATCTTCTCGACAGGGACAGAAGCATAGAGAGAGCAAAAAATGTAACAGACTACAACCCCAATGTGCACTATACAATAGCCCCGTAGGCTACAATGACACATGAAAAAAATATTTGAGTACCTTAACAAAATAGGCTACAGCCATTTCTTGCAGAAAATATTTAACACCTCTATCAGTAAAGCTGTCACTATCATTCTGACCCTCTCATTTCCCCATTTCATAGATGTTCCAATTCCCTATGTGCATGCATCTAATCTAAGTTACTAATTTCCACAATGAATTAATTTCTACAATTAATCACACAAGAAACATTTCTTCAAACTAAAGGGAATAAACATTTTAAAAAAGAAGTGTAAGTACTTGATATTTATTAATCAAGAGTTTGAAGAGCCCTAGTTGTACCTAAGCTCTTAGATTGTCTTGTTCACAACAGTGTTTCTCTACCACTAAGCCGTACAGCCTACTCTTCATAGCAGCCTTGCATTACAGACTTTTACAACAATGTAATGGATGTTTAAAAAAACCCCAAAACATAGAACTTTCACATCAGAAATAGTAATTCTTAGTGGTGAGAAACCACGATACAAGACAAACAACAGTGAATTCCGTTAGAGTTCATTTCAAAGGTATGAAGTTGACATTAACTGAAAAAGGTACAGACTGTAATTCTCCTCCACTACTGAGGGCTGAGAACATAGAACAACCCTTAAGACAACAACCCTTCCCACTCCGCTCCCCAAGACAGGGAAACATGAAATACTTCCATCTCAAAGTTAGAGCTAGGCATGTACCTACATGTAACACAGACACACACAAATACCAACTCCAGAATGGTCTTTCAAACCACCCACTTCTATGCACAGCCTCACTTTCCCGACCACAAATGCATATAAAGGTGGCGGTGAATCTACTTCCTATACTGACACCTCAAGGCACTCCACTTGATAGAAAACAGGAGTAAAGGCACTCTACACTGCTCAGGTTATATAACATGGCAGAGCTACAGGCAAGAATTAAACAACTGACTCATCTCGCCCTTCTCTCCTTCGCCGAGGCCACGTTTGGTAACTGAGCAGTGCCATGGCCCCTTTCTGGCTTCACCACCTTGCACTCCTGACACCTGCAAGCAGACCTGTGCGACAGCAGAGTGCTGCAGTGCACAAGGAGGGGAACGCTGGAGAGAGAATCAATCCTTCTGAGTACCAACCATTTCCATTGCAAAGTAAAATAAATAGATATTAAAAAATGCAATTGCACAACTGCATTTATAAAAACAGTGACATACGCAGACCAGCATATGAAGCTGCATAAAAGGCTGCACGCTATTTGTTCCATTCCGCAGAAAATATGTTGTATAAGCTTTTCAGGTTATAACAGTTAGTCAGTCACTACTTTCATTTGAAAGTCACAGATCTGGCACAAAATTTAGAAACTGGCATTTTTATTTAACCTCCAAAGTGCTGCGTTTTGACTGAAAGACAAGACAAACAAGTCTTAAAAGCAACAGAGGAATCCAGTCCTGGCCACACCCGGCCACCTCGGGCCGGCGGCCAGCGTTACAAAACCCAGCCAGGTACATGGCACGTCCCAGCAGGTGAAGCCAGATACATTTAAAAAAAAAAAAAAAAGAAATAGTTAAGCCTTTCTGGAAAACGAAGAGTGCGTGTGCTTAACCTCACCAGCAGCCCGGTGAGGCCAACACCACATTCAACGCTTCTTAAGTTTCCCCTTGGAGGATGCACCACGCGCCGCAACATCGGGCGAGAAGGGAAACTAATGGGGAAACTAAGCGCCGCTCGCAGTGTCAGAGCACGCTCGCTTAGTTCGCGGTGACCGGCCCCGGGCGCCAGACCCACGGGGCAGCAGCGGCCCGAGCGGCCCGCCCGGGGCTGACGGGCCTCGCAGCGCCCCGCGCCCTCCCGGGGGGGTTCTGCACCGACGGGGGACCCGGGGACTCCCCCCGCGCCATGCCCGGACAGCCGTCCGTCTGTCCGCCCACCCGGGACGAGGAGGAGGAGAAGGAGGCGGCGGGCAGGACGGAGCGGGCCGCCGCCGCCGCCTCAGCGGGGGAAGCCCCGGCGGTTCCCCCGCTAAGGAGCCCACCTGCCCTCCCGCGGGGATACTCACTCCTGCCCGGGCCGGGGCACCCCCGCTTCGCCTCGCCTCGCCTCGCCTCGCTTCTCCTCACGGCCGCCGCCGCACTGGGCCGCGCCGGGGCGGCCCCGCCGAGCCGCGCACCTGCCGCAGGTGAGGCGGGCGGGGCCGAGGCGGCCGCCAACCGCCTGCCCGCCTGCCGCCCCCGCGCACGCGTGCGGCGCCGCGCCGCGCCGCGCCGTCCCGTCCGTCCCCCCCAGCGCAAACACTTGCGCTTGGCAGAGTTTCACAGTTCGCCCTTTTTTCTCAAGTCAGGCAAAAACCGCAGCCGGCTGTAACGGCCGGTGCCGTAAAGCGAGGCGCAGGCGGCGCGACAGGCGGGAAGGTCCCCTTCCCGCGTGCCTGGCCGGCCGGCCCCGAGCGAAGATGGCGGCGGGGGAGGTGAAGTCGGTGCTCTTCGTGTGCCTGGGTGAGCGGGACCGGGGGAGACGCGGGTCCTTCTCCCGCCGCTCTTCGGCCAGGGGTGCCGGGAGGGCGGCGAGGCGAGGGCCGCTGCCGGGGGAGCGGTCCCGCCCGGCGGGGTTGCGGGTGGGCCCGTCCCGGCGGCCGCAGGCGTCCCGGCCGAGGGCGGCTCTGCGGGTGTCTGCCTTCCCGGGCAGGGCGGGAGTCGCGGCCGGGAGGGGAGGCAGGCGGCGGCCTCCCTCTCCTTCCCGCTCGCCTTTGTGGCGGCTCGGGGCAACCGGTCGGCAGTAACACGTGAAACCCAGCATGGGTAGAGGCGGCAGGCAGCCGCGCATAAACCAGCGTGGGCGCTGGGTCCGGGACCGCTGCTCCAGAGCAGCGCGGAGCGGTGGCTGTGAGTAGCCTTCCGAAACGGGCTGCGCGGGGCCTAGCTTCTCGACCGGCGGGGAGGGAATGGAGAAACCCCCCGCCAGCCTCCCCGGCGGCACGGCGGCAGCCCGACCTCCGGGAGGCGGGTTGCGGTTCACGTTAAAAAGGGAGGGAAAGCGGTGACAAGCGTGACTGAAGTTAACGGAGCAGGCTCTGTAAGAAGAGGAAAAATATGTTAGGCCTTGAAGTAAGAAAAAGAACTTGGTGGAAGGTGGAGATGGTGTTGGTCTACGAAATCGTGGCCATCATGAAAAGGCCGTGACCTTTTTGAAGGGCTACCTAAATGAAGAGCTAGGAAACAATTTTTATTTTATTTTATTTTTTAAAAGGTATTCTATGTGCTTAAGTTGTGCATCTCATGTCATGAGAACTCATGGAAACCAGAAGTGTAAATGAGATCAGAAAGAGTTTGGATGCTTTCCTGAAGCTTAGGACAATTGATTACTGATAAGCAAGATGATCTTCTGCATCTTCACAACCAACGAATTGCTAACCTGACTACACGGATTACAGGGTTGTGCCCCGTTTTGTACATGCTTTCTCTAAACATCTGCTTCTGATCCCTTTGGGGGATAACAAGCTAGATGGCTCTTTTCTCTGATCTAGGAGGGCTTTTAACATTATCTGCTTCCTAGCCCTTATAATCTTACCTATGTGCTGAGAGTTGATCCCTGCCAATCCTTGGCATTTTGCCAGTTTGGTTACAAAACCATTGATTAATGTGAGGGTTTTTTGCTATCTGCTTTTCTGTTGTAATAGGAGAAATGCAAATTAATTGAATAGCAAAACAAGAGTTTTATTTTGTGAAATATGTTCTGATGTTTACCTTACAGTAAAATCAGCTCCTAATCATAATTTAGGGAAAACATCCTTCAGTAAGGGATTATCAGTTGCTGTATGTTTGGGAGCCAGTGGCCTAGACAAATGTTTTTGTATTAAAACATCTAATTAATATGCATCCTTCTTTCCAAACACTGTGTTCTAGAGGAAGTAGTAATCTTCACGAAACGATTCATATGTATTTACGGATGATAGGTAAGCCTGTGATGGTGATTTGCACTGTAACAAGTTCCTAATCCAGTTGAGTCTCTGAGGAACTGTTATTAGTAGATGATAATGTAATAATTTAGGTATGGAGTGAAATTACTAAGTTTGAGGAAAGGGTGAACAAGTCGGGACTGATGTTTAATGGGATGGATTTTTTTAAACAAATGTTGTAAATACCTTTTACATTTCCTTTTCTATGTTACTGGGTTATAAAGAAATAACCATAATGGTATGTGGCGCGTGACATAAAATCTAATTGACATGACAAGCACTTCTTTTTTTCAGTCAGATATGTACTCTTCTCAGTTAAATTTTGAAGGCAGCTTGTTTCTTCTTCCTGCTTTAAGGTTGCTTAATTTTATTAGTCTTGAAGAGTGATGCTTATGCCTTAATAGATTTTTCCTCCTAAATTTTATTAGAAATAATACCTATGGTTATTGCTGAAAAGAGCACTAAGCATATTTCTAGAACTGCATTTATCTGTAGTATTCTGTGCTGGTTAACAAAGCACATTAGTTCTGAAGTTTGCCACTTTCAGTGAGAGATGATCGCTGAAAGTACAAGCCTTGATGAAAAAGATTTCTTTCTACAGTATTTTGAAAGAAACCTATTACTGAAATATCTGTTGACTGTGTTCTTTGTTTGTAATGAGATAAGAAGATACTCATTACACAACAAAATCAATCTAGTTAATGTACATAACTACATTAACGATAAGGGTTCCTCATTGCTGAGAAATAAATGAAGCACCCAGCAACATATGTAATTACAGTATATGAAAAGGCACCAGGCAAGATTTTTTTTTCATTTAAGGCAAAGAAACAATTAAAACTGGAGGTGAACCAAAATGCAGTTTGCTCTTTTTACACCTACGTAGTTCATCTAATTAATGGCTGAGCTCCAGAAATGAGCTTAATATGATACTGTGTTACATAAGTCAGCCTCTTTCTTTCTGATGACTTGTCCACTGTAAGATAACAAGGTGCATGGGCATCTTAGACTAGGCATTGGCTTACTGATCTCCATGTATGGAGGAACAGTTGTAAGACAGGTGAACAATAAGCAAAGTGGTTTTGGCTGGGTCCTCAGAAAATTGATGCTTGTTATGAAGCCCTGACTATGAGTATTGCCATCAGAGATTTAGACTGCATAAAATAATTTCTAAAATGACAATTAATTATTGGGTATGAGGAAATTAGTTTACAGAGAGATTTGAGTTTCCTAGTTCAGTTGTCACAATCCATTATATGTGTTTAGATATAGCCAAATACAAGGTTTCATGGGGCAAAATGCCATTTATAGCAGCAGAATCAGAAAGCAATAGGTTTGATAAGGCATTGAAGAAGTCATGGAAAACTTCTGTAATGAGGGTTCTTAGCAAGATGACAAAAAGAAATGCCATTTTTTGGATAAAGAAGAGAATGTTAGATAAATGTAGAGGAAAGTACCTTTATTCTGTGCAGCATTGGTAAGCTAGCTGTAAGAATACAATGCCTTATTTAATCTGTGTTTCAGAATGATGCAGAAGTACTAAAGAGTTGAAAGCATGGTTGTAAAAGTGAAAGTAAAAAAAAATGGAAAATAAGATCTATGCTTAAAAAATGTTAAGAGATCTTGAGCCAAAATTGAGTTCTGCTTAGATATATATATACACACACATATGCTAATATTTGACTTCTGAGAGAAATCCCACTGTGTGTTGGTAGTGGGGGGATGTATGGAAGTTAGATGATATCATTTAGGTAGCTATATACTTAGGTTTTTCAGATAAAGAGTGTTAAGTATTCAATGAAATTGACTGTGAAGTGAAAGGCCAGGGAATCTGGACTAAGATCAGAGCCTTGAATGGTTCCTTACAAAGCTACCTGAATGCTGAGTGTGACAAGATAGACTTAACTGGAAAGATCTAGGACTCATGATGAAGTTCAGACAGGAATTTGGGTACGGAATGGAATACAGCGATTAGTGAGTTTTAAACACTCACTTATGAAGGGGACCTGATGGATGATGCTGTATTGGGTTTGTGTGGCAACGTTTTGGTAGTGGGAGGGTTACAGGGGTGGCTTCTGTGAGAAGCTGCTAGAAGCTTCCCCCATGTCTGATGGAGCCAATGCCAGCTGGCCAAGGCTGAGCCCATCAGCGATGGTGGTAGTGCTTCTGGGAGAACAGATTTAAGAAGGGAAAAAACATTGCTGCACAACAGAAACTGCAGCCGGAGAGAAGACTGAGAATATGTGAGAGAAACAATCCTGCAGACACCAAGGTCAGTGCAGAAGGAGGGGAGGAGGTGCTCCAGGCGCCGGAGCAGAGATTCCCCTGCAGCCCGTGGGGAAGACCACGGTGAGGCAGGCTGTCCCCCTGCAGCCCAGGGAGGTCCACGGGGGAGCAGATCTCCACCTGCAGCCCGGGGAGGACCCCACACCAGAGCAGGTGGGTGCCCAAAGGAGGCTGTGACCCTGAGGGAAGCCCGTGCTGGAGCAGGCTCCTGGCAGGACCTGTGGATCTGTGGAGAGAGGAGCCCACGCTGGAGCAGGTTTGCGGGCAGGACTTGTGACCCCACGGGGGACCCATGCTGGAGCGGTTCATGAAGAACTGCAGCCTGTGGAAAGCACTCACATTGGAGAAGTTCATGGAGGACTGTCTCCCGTGGGAGGGACCCCCTGGTGGAGCAGGGGACGAGTGAGGAGTCCTCCCCCTGAGGAGGAAGGAGCGGCAGAGACAATGTGTGAGGAACCGACCCCAACCCCCATTCCCCGTCCCTCTGCGCCGCTGGGGGGAGTAGGTACAGAATTCAGGAGTGAAGCTGTGCCTGGGAAGAAGGGAGGGGTGGAGGAAAGGTGTTTTAAGATTTGGTTTTATTTCTAATTACCCTACTCTGGTTTGATTGGCAATAAATTAAGTTAATTTTCCCCAAGTTGAGTCTGTTTTGCCCATGATGGTAATTGGTTGAGTGATCTCTCCTTGTCCTTATCTCGACCCACGAGCCTTTTGTTGCATTTTCTCTCCCCTGTCCAGTTGAGGAGGGGGAGTGAATGAGCGGCTTTGGTGGGCACCTGGCGTCCAGCCGGGGTCAACCCACCACAAATGCAAATGATACTGGGAAGCATTATTACAGTGACTCAGATGAACTCCCCATGCAGGGAAAGATAAGTAGAGGTAAAAGCAGGTTTTTAAATGTGAGAGGATGAAAGCTAGTAAAACTTCTGTGTATTCGGTCTGTGTGGCAAGGTCTTGGTAGCGGGGGGGGACTGCAGGGGTGGCTTCTGTGAGAAGCTGCTGGAAGCTTCCCCTATGTCCGATGGAGCCAATGCCAGCCAGCTCTGAGATGGACCCGCCACTGGCCAAGGCCAAGCCCAACAGCGATAGTGGTAGCGCCTCTGTGATAACAGATTTAAGAAGGGAAAACAGTTGCAGTGGGCACAGAAACGGCAGCCGGAGAGAGGAGTGAGAACATGTGAGAGAAACAATCCTGCAGACCCCCAGGTCAGTGCAGAAGGAGGGGAGGAGGTGCTCCAGGCGCCGGAGCAGAGATTCCCCTGCAGCCCGTGGGGAAGACCATGGTGAGGCAGGCTGTCCCCCTGCAGCCCAGGGAGGTCCACGGGGGAGCAGATCTCCACCTGCAGCCCGGGGAGGACCCCGCGCCGGAGCAGGGGGATGCCCCAAGGAGGCTGTGACCCTGAGGGAACCCCGCACTGGAGCAGGCTCCTGGCAGGACCTGTGGCCCCGTGGGGAGAGGAGCCCACGCTGGAGCAGGTTTGCGGGCAGGACTTGTGACCCCGTGGGGGACCCACGCTGGAGCAGTTCATGACGAACTGCAGGCCGTGGGAAGGACTCCACGCTGGAACAGGGGAAGAGTGTGATGAGTCCTCCCCCTGTGGAGGATGAAGTGGCGGAGACAGCGTGTGATGAACTGACCATAACCCCCATTCACCATCCCCCTGTGCTGCTGGAGGCGGGGGTAGGTAGAGAATCCGGGAGTGAAGCTGTGCCTGGGAAGAAGGGAGGGGTGGAGGAAAGGTGTTTTAAGATTTGGTTTTATTTCTTATTACCCTACTTTGGTTTGATTGGCAATAAATTAAGTTAATTTTCCCCAAGTTGAGTCTATTTTGCCCGTGATGGTAATTGGTTGAGTGATCTCTTCCTGTCATTATCTTGACCCACGATCCCTTTGTTATGTTTTCTCTCCCCTGTCCAGTTGAGGAGGGGGAGTGAAAGAGCGGCTTTGGTGGGCACCTGGCGTCCAGCCAGGGTCAACCTACCACATTCTGTTACAAGCAGACAGAAAAACAAAGGAAGAAGATAAAAGCATTTGTCTGCATTTGGGGAAGGTCTGAAAGAGTGAGAGAGCTGAATAAGGAACAATGAAGATACAAAAATGATTGAGAGAATAGATGATTAGATCAGTATTACCTAGAGATGAGCTATTGACCTGAGCATGAAATGGATTCAAGTTGTCTTTCCTGTCAGTAGAAGCAATGCTTCCATTTCTGTATGGGAATGGGTCAAAGATTAATGCAGAGACTGGAGTAAGAACTCAAAAAATTAAGCATTGGCTTGGATAACCATCAGTGGAGTCCTTGTTTATAGAAAATGAGTGAGAAAACATGATTCCATAAAAGTGATCAGCAAATGGTTCCTGTACTGATTCGGTGATTGAAATTTAAGTCTCTTATCCTTGAATCATCATATTTCGAGATGTTTGTAGGATTTATTTCGATGGACGGACTGTGTCTGGGTACCTTGGGTACTAGTTTTTTATGTTTGAAAATGTTACTACAACTTTAAGAGCTTGAAATTTAAAAAAGAAGGGAGAAGGTGGAGATTCAGAGAACTTTAGTACTGTTATCTTCTACATAAAAAGAGCATGATCAGATCAGTCAGAAATACAACAAAGCAGAAAGGAACACCAGAGGAGGATAGGTAGCAAAGATAAAGTGTTGGTAACATTTAAGGAAAATATGGTTCAAGTCCAAGGGGGAAGGTAATCTCCCTACTAATCTTTTTGTGAGATTTCCCCCTTCATTCCCCAATTGTGGCTGTCAATCCATAACTTAGGAAATACTGTGCATCTGTTAGGAACCTCAACAAAGCCTGGAAAGACAGATGTGGGATGTAAAACTGGATATGAAATGGATAGAAATTATCATGGGAAAGGGACGATGACTGGAAAACAAGGATGGAAGTTTGCCTATGTCAGTGAGATGAGATCAGGCTTTACATTAATGATGAGATGAATGATGACAGTTGCAAGGAGTAGCATGGGTAAACAGAGTTGGTTAGGATGAAAATAATATTGCAGAGTATGTGGAGAAAAGAGTTTCTATTAAGTCAGTTCTGGGATTCTGTACATAGTCCCCAAGAATAGATTTGAATGGTGATTGCAGTTCCGTAATACCGTTAATACCTCCGGTAATATCTGGAATGTGTCATCGTGGAAGACATTAATTTTTAAGTCAGAGCAACAGAAAAAGAGAGGGAATGGACAAATTAGAAGTGGGGGATTATGGTCACAAATTTGATACTCATGAAGGAGTCAAATGTGATTGTAGAAGTTATTTCAGGTTATTTTCAAAAGAGCTAAGTAAGTATTTCAGACTTGTTTTATAAAAGAAAAAAAAAAAAAGTTGGTAAAATCTTTTCCTGTGGTGTGGTCTGTGGTTTTATTTGTCAGTATTCAAGAAAAATAAATTCAAATTAGAACAAGTGCAGAGCTGGCTTAACTGGAGTCATTAGATAAGGGTCAGTTCATTTCATGAGCAGACTGAGAGCTTGGTTTGTTTAGCTTAGCACAGCTATGCTTGACAAGGGTTCTGTATCTGTTGAAGGAAAGAAAGGTTTTTAAGATAGAGAGTGATGTTAACCAAGATCAGATGAGCATAGACTTCCAAGAATAAAGTGGGAACTGGAAGGTTTCAAGCTGCCACAGGAAATGAGTATCTGGAATAGCCTTTTAAGATAGATGATGCTTTTTAAAAGAGAGCTGGATGTGTTTTTAAGAGAAGTGATGCTGTATATGCCTGCAGTATCAAAGGATTGGGCTCACTGATTATGAAGGTTCTTTTCTGTCTTATGCTGTATGTTATCATGTTCCTTCTGTTTCCTATTAAAATTACATTGTTTATTGCCCAACTGGCTTACTCAATTAAAGAAGTGAGATTTATTTTTTTAATTTATTACCATATTCTTTAACATTTTTATAATTAATAAGCCCTAACCTGTTTTCTCACTTACTTTATAAATAAACCCAACTTTTTCGTGCTTTATTTTTCTTCCAAGACCAATTTAGTTTCTCTGCTTGGAATAAACTAGTTCAAACAAAGGAAATGTATGCTTTCTCCTGGGAGAAGATCTACTGCTATCAAAATTCACTTAACGTTTCAGCAACATGAATTTCTCAATGGTTAGCTATGTCCTTTAGTGATTTGATGTTCTCTCAAACTTTGACAGCAAATTTGTATTACTTCAGTGGTTCACTTCCCACTTTGGTTTTTTTTTTAGAGTTAGTATGATTGACAGGAAGTTACTAAATGCCCAGATCATAGTAGCTTCTTTCTCTTTAGCAGTGAAGTATCTACCTTGATATTTTGTTTGAAAATATAGGCATGAAAATGAGGCTAAGTGCTTCATCTGAAAATTTCTTTTTGCTGCTGGAAACTTAGCTTTGTTCATGGGCATTTCATTTTTTTTTCTGTTTGAGATTTGGAAATAATTTAATCAGTAGTAGAAGAGTGATTTATTTAAAGGTATAGAAATGAGTGTTGCCATTTGTGATATTTTATACTTACCTGCTCAAAAGTCAGAGATAGCAAAGTCATACGTTCTCTTTGATGGGAAGTGAAGATTTGTTTGTATGATTTATTGTGCATCTGAGTGACATATCAAATACTGTGAATATCCATCTAGTTACTCAGAATTTCTGAAGGATGAAAAGGTAGAAAGAATTAAAATAATAGTTGAATAGACTTTTTATTGTTGTTGAGACATTTCATTCTTTTTCAAAGAATATGTATTTTTGCATGTATGTTTGAGAGGTCTACCTTAGATGGTTACCTTAGTTACATCTTCAGCAGTGGAGCAAAAATGCTGTAGATCCGTTATTTCTAGTTTTTAACAGGGCACTATTTCATTGTTGAAATAGGTTCGTATTGAAAATAAGGTCAGATCAAGTGGCTAGAGCAATTGGAGGCCACTGGAAGGGAAGACAGATTACATATTTATATAATTAAGTACCTTAACTGTTGGCTGATTGGCAGCACTTCAGCTTTGCATTCAGTTATGTTTTGTTCCTAATCCTCCGTATTTTGGACCAAAAAAAAATTGGCAAATTTATTTTCCTGAGGTCTTTTTAGAGCTTGTGTAATTGATTTCTCTTGGGGGGGTTGGAATTGATATCTGGAAGCTGCTCTTGAGGAGCGCTCAGTTTGACCTGCAGTGATTTCACTTCAGTGGTCAGGAGCTTTTCTACTACAGGTTGTTCAGCCATTTCACTACATGGATTCCACAGTGGTGGTGGCTGTGTTTTGGAATTGTCCAAAAGTTTTTGTTAACATGTAGGTAGTAATGTAAATACTGCAGGCAAATATTCATGATTCTCCAGTAAAGCGTTAGTTGAAATTTGCCGGTGTGTAGGAAGATTTGAAGATAAAGATGATTTGCTGCCATATAAATTCTGTAATTTTGCCTGATCTTTTGTAATCATGGATTCTTTGTGGAGTGGAAGAAAAGAGCAATGTGCTTACACAATATTCCTCTTATTTATTTTAATAAGTTATATTTTCATATAATGATATGCATTTCAAGAGACTGATGCATAGTATAGAATCATAGAGTGATTTGGGTGGGAAAGGACCTTCAAAGACCATCTAGTCCAACCCCCCTGCCACGGGCAGGGACACCTTCCACTAGACCAGGTTGCTCCAAGCCCCATCCAGCCTGACCTTGAACACTTCCAGGGATAGGGCATCCACAACATCTCTGGGCAACCTGTTCCAGTGCCTCACCACCCTCATTGTAATAAAATTTCTTCCTTATGTCCAATATAAATGTAACCTCTTTCAGTTTAAAACCGTTGCCCCTTGTCCTGTCACTACAGCCCCCTTTATATATAGAAGGGCCACAATAAGATTTCCCCAGTCCTTCTCTTCTCCAGGCTGTGCAACTCCAATTCCCAGTCAGAGGTGTTCCAGCCCTCTGACCATTTTTGTGGCCCTCCTCTGGACCCACTCTAACAGGTCCATGTCTTTCTTGTGCTGGGGACCCCAGAGCTGGATGCAGTACTCTGGGTGGGCTCTCACCTGAGCGGAGTAGAGGGGCAGAATCACCTCCCTTGACCTGCTGGTCATGCGTCTTTTGATGCAGCCCAAGATACAATTGGTTTTCTGGGCTGCAAGTGCATGCTGCCAGCTCATATCCAATTGTTGACCCACCGATATCCCCAAGTCCTTCTCTGCAGGGCTGCTCTCAATCCCTTCATCCCCCAGCCTGTATTGATACTGGAGATTGCCTCAACCCAGGTGCAGGAATCTGGGTTTCCACCCTTGCAGAATCTCTCGGGTTGTAATAACATAAGCAATCTGCGTTCTACCTAAGTAAATAAAAATCTTTAATCTGGTCTGTGCTGACAAATCCACACAATTACTGATTTTTTGTTTTAAATCATTTGAAATTTCACTTTAATCTCCTGTTTCTATAGGAAACATTTGTCGCTCTCCAATAGCTGAAGCAGTTTTTAGAAAACTTGTAACTGATGAAAAAGTTGAAAATAAGGTAAGCTATTTATTTCTGTTCCTGCCTAAGAAGTAACTGTCTCATAGCCAGTTAGTAGAAATATAAGCAGTGAGAAAGGAAACATAAAAATATAAATTTGTTTTTCTGTAGTGGAGGATAGACAGTGCAGCGACATCTGCCTATGAAATAGGAAGCCCTCCTGACTATCGAGGACAGACTTGCATGAAGAAGCATGGCATTACCATGAATCATATTGCGAGGCAGGTACTGTACTTTAATTTCCTTTAAATGTGTGTATGTATTTGTTTTGTTGTTACAGTGGATGACAGACAGTGCTGCTGTTTCAGACTGGAACGTGGGGCGCTCCCCAGATGCAAGGGCTTTAAGCTGTCTAAGAAATCATGGCATTGAGACAGCACACAAAGCACGGCAGGTAGAAGAGAGTATATTTTTCTTTCATATTCATACCCATGCTTTGTTTAGCCCTAACCATTACAGTCACAGAAGTCATTTGACTAATGCATGTTAAGCGGCAAGTAATAAATACTATGTGCAGTTTTTCAAAGGACTCCAAAGTGGCCTAACTCTTCTAGTTGAGGGCAGTGAGTTTCTTGTTACTAAGCTTCATTGGAAGTATAACTAGGAAGCATTGGAGCAGTTTCTGCATTACAGAAAAATCCTACTTTCAAATGTTTAGTATTTTGGGCAGTTTTCTGAAACATTTTTTTAATGCTTTTTAAAAATGGACTTACTCTAGTAATCTGTGATGCTTCTTTCAGCAAGGAATTGCATTTTTACTTAGCAGGTCCAAAAAGAAGTAGAATACCTGTTCATCTATCACAAAAAGCTTCTACTCTTGCATGAAGATCTTTTAAAAAAATTTAGAGTGCTAAATTAGAATGAAAGCACTCAAACCCAAGATTAGTAGCACAGTTACTTCAAAGGAAAACGTACCCTTGAAACATTCTTAAGTCAAAGACAGGTTTGTCACTTTGTGAAATCCTCTAAGTTTTACCAAAACTCATCTCAGTTTTCATTAACAAAAGAATGTGTATTTCCATCTTGTGTTCCAGAGAGATCGGAAATAAATGTGTCTGCATCTATTAAAATCATTCAGACACTCAAATAAATGCACATAACTTACTTCAGTTAGCTATTCTCTGGACATAAGATATTCCTTTAGGGCTTGACCTTTACTTAGCTTGAGTTTATGCTACTAGTTCTTGTACTGACAAAAAGATCAGGTAGTCTTGTTACTATCTTCCATTTCTGTTCCCTTCAGAATTTTACTAGACCTTGCTGAGGTCATATTTACTTTCTTCACTTTCAAAGACTACATGTTTAGTTTTTTAACTTTTTAAAATAAATTCCCTCAATTAGTCAGTTGCCCTCTGCCAACCTCTCCTGATGCTAATCTCCATTATATAATAAAACAGGATTGAGCACAACATTGTTTTAGATTTTTCAATGTTTTACTATTAGAATAATTACTAGAAAAGGTCTGTTGTGATCTTTTCCTGTTACAAGTTCTGGATTTACTATTCATCAGTGCTTACAAACAGCATTATTTATCATTGTACAAGCTAAATGGTACTGAAACTAATCAGTCAGTGTTTCAGTCGCAGTAGTGTAACATGTTGGTATTCTTAAAAAGATAAGCCTTGGAAACTTGAGAACTGTTCTTGGGTATTTACTGGAGTGGTTTATGAGCAGCTAAACTAAAGCAAAGCATCCAAAACCAGTTGTTCCTCTGCCTTGAAACAAATCTATATAGCCTTCTTTGGCAGAGGGAGAATGAAAACACTTTAATGAAGACATTTGCTTATACATTCTGACAAATTAAGAGATTTTTAAAGCAGAAGAGCCTAAAATGATACATATACAGGGAGAGAAAATTAACAAGAATGAGACAATAAAACGGAAGACTAACAGGATGAAAATTTGTGTAAAACATCCCAGTACAAGCAGTTTCTTTTATAAAGAAAATTTTCAAATCCTTGAACTACAGGTAACTGTTCATTTTGCACTGAATGTTAACTATGTAACTCCAATTTTTTTCAGACTTTGTCAAATGGTCTCTGCTGATTCTCTAAACTGTGGACCTGATAGGGTCTCGTAGTACTTCTGGAAAGAGAGGGACTGAACAGTGTAGAATAGGACTTTTCAGAGTAGTCACATTAGTACAAGTAGAAGTGTATTTGTTTCACTATTAGAGACAAACTCAAGGATAGAATTTTGTGTGTGACTTGTTTCAGAACAGATTAAGGAAGATTTAATGCAGAAGCTGCAGAAATAGAGAGAAGGGATTTATCTTCTGTTGCCTTCGAAATGCTGTCATAAGATGACTACCTCATGCAATTATCCTCTTCACTCCTGTGGAAAACTGTTACCCACCCAGTGAAAGGCACTTTCTTTCATGTAATTTTGTGCATAATTATGATAATCATGGATTGTACCTTTTTTTATTCAAAACTGACATAAATGCTACAAGAATGATTTATGTAAGAGAGAATGTTAAATTGGTTACATCCTACCATCGTATACAGTTATCGTTTAAGTGAATTTTATGTGAAAACTGAAGTATAAAAATAAGTGTATATCTTTATATATAAAATAAAGAGTTTGTTAACATTTTGGTTGATGGTTGCTGTATGTTTATGCACCTGCTGAAATTCTCTAAGCTCTTAGTCTTCATGCACAAAACAGATAGGTATTAATCAGTTTCACTTTTATTCATGCTGAGTTGATTGATTTCTATGACTCATACCGTGCATTTGCCTTAAATGTGAAATTGAGATTAGAGGAAGGTTGTATTAAAACACTGTTTCACAACTGAATAAATTTGAGGACTACTGCCTGTCTTTGGTTTTTAGACACAGAAAAGGAGATTTCCCTTCTGTAAACAAAGGGAAATGTTTAACAAATAAATTTGAGTGATCATGTGTTTCTCCATTGATGGTCTTTAATAATGGTTATATGCTATTTTTTTAATGTAAAGTTATTGTTGTCTGTGTAGTTCCATCCAAAGATGACTTCTTGAGCTCTCCACTACTCTTCTCAAAATGTACATAAATTTTTATGTCCTCAGTTTGTTCCCCCCAAATAGTAGTTTTCATAGTTTTGAGGAATATCTTCAGTTCACTAGAGTTTGCTCAATTAAGCTTGTATCTGATGTTACAGTAGGGCTTAAGACCACAAGCTTCTGGTTCATAGGGTAATAACTGTCAAGTTGTCAAGTATACAGAGAGTGTGGGAAGTGTGGCAGGTGTGTTTTTCCTTTTCACTGGTTTTTATTCTTACATATGTCTGTACTACAAAGAAATCTATGCCCACGTATTTTCACAGGGGCCAGTGTTTAGCTGTGTAGAGCAGTCAGAAGCAGCTTGTAGAGGTACTGCTTAGAGTTGCCAGGAAAACAGAGCTATTTCCACTGCAGAAATATTTTCGTAGGTCAAAGGCACTGCATGAATACAGCAAATATTTTTACAGTGAAAATAAACAAGTCTGCATTAGTTTTCACTGTTAACCCTTTCTTTTCAAATGCTCCCCCCACATATCTCACCCCTTCAGTTCTCCTTGTGTGGAATATTTCATTTATGACTTTAGTCTGGTGATAATTTCTGTAGGTCTTTTCTTACTCCCTGTTACAGGAGCTTAATCAGTATCTATTTGGTGTTTGAACAAAAAGAAGTGGTGTTTTTTGCCATCTAAACCTTTTTTTTTTTAAATGTGTAAATAATTTTTACAATTTAAAACTCTGACTTGAAGGATAATGTATTTTGCCTTTTTGTCCGTTCACTTGCTTACTCACTTCTTTAGCCCATCCTTCCAAGAGTCGCCTGCCAGAAAAACCTGTACTGAACAAACTTTGCAAGTTTCTTGGTTGTGATACTACACATAGGACTATGCATGAGATGCAGTCTTAATGTGAACTCATTATAGATTTTATTCCCTTTATTCATCCTCATTATGGTCACTTGGTTCAGATATCTTCTACTAGCATCCTGTGCATTGTGGACGTGGTCTGGGAAGATTTTACCTGAAGCCAAGTCTTAAATGTAAACTAAAATATAATTATACTTGTAAAAACCTGCAGCCATCCTTATTCCCATACAGATAGCATTAGTACTTAAGATAGTGGTTTATCTGCAATGTTTGCCTACCTGACTCTGAACTCGGATCTCTGAATGTAGTTTATGTTCATGTTTAGGAGTCAGTAAGCTACAGGAAAGACAAAGAACAGATGGTATGATGGTAGGAAGATGTACAATAGATCCCAGGTTTTTTCACATCATACCATAAATTTTCTGAACTTACATGGCCTAAAAGACTGTGAATGCATTTGTTTTTAAGAGATTGTAACTCATACCGTCATATTTCAGCTTTGAATTTCACTTGGTATCTTTTGCTATGTAGTGACAAATTTCTAGCTTGGAAGTATTGCAACTGATTCCAGGGTACATACATTTTTGTCTTCCTATCAAGAAAGTAATTTGTCTACATTTTTATTGCCTGGTTTCCATGACGGGAAACCTGCTTTAGTTTTAGTAATTGGAAAGCATTAGAAATGTCACTTGTAATGATGTTCTAAGTTGATGCATGAGATATTTAAAAAAAAAAAAAATAATTGGTAAAATAGCTAACTTGGTTTTTTTTGCGGAAAACTTGCAGAAATGGATAAATAATTATGGCAGAGTATATTTAAAATGCCTTAAGTTATTGTAAAAGTTGATGAAGGTACATGGTTTTATTCTTTCCACCTGCGTCTCTTTAAATTTTGTGGTTCTGATTTATTAAAAAATACTTTTTTCCCCCTTTTTATAAATCAAACACAGTTTGTGGGCTAAAGCACATATTTTTAATTCTAGGTTACTAAAGATGATTTCCAGACCTTTGATTATATACTTTGTATGGATGAGAGCAATCTAAGGTAATGTATGAAGAAATGGAACAAATTCATATGGATTACTTGTAGTGATGTCTCTTAAGTCACTTTGAAGACAGATGTCACATTTTACTGCTTGGCTTGTCTTGGGTTGTTTTTTTTTGTGGGTTGGTTTTTTTTGTGTGTGTGTGAATGATATCCTAATAGATAGATTCTTCACTTCTACTAAGTTTAATGAGCTAGAACTGAACGGTTTATTTCTGTGATACATGCCACTCAAGGATTAAGGACATGGAAATTTAGTATACTTTGTGCTATAGATGTGCAGCTGATGCCTGTATAGTTAAGAATGAGGACATATTGTGTTGATCGAAGCAATCTGTTTTTCTGATTGCATGGGATCTAAAAGACACTGTAGAAACTTGGAAGGGATTAAATATGGTGTGGGTTTTTTTCTTTTTCAATAGAAATAGAGTGATCTCTGAAATAAGTAATGTTGTTAGCTGGCGCAAATCTTGTTTGTTACTGTTAGCATTGTTCTAATTAAGTGCGTCTTTGAGACAATTCATGCTTTAGGAGGATTTGGTGAAGTAGCTGCCTAGTGTGAAAATTTGGGTATCATTAGCAAAATTTCTACTTAATTACATACATCTTGATGATTGGGGTTAAGGGGCTGAGCTTTAATAAACTGCAAGTGTCAATGTGCTTGTAAGGACTATTACTTGTAAAGGTATTTAGGAAAAAAAAAAAAACAAAACAAAACCAAAACACCACAACCAACAACAAACCAAAACCCAAGTAAAACCCTATTAGTAGCACGTAGAGACTTTTAGAAGCAGTACCACTTAACTGATATAATTTTGTTGAATTTTCTAGAATGAGTTGCATGACCTCTCTTACACAGCCTGGATGAATGAAGGGTATATAACACTTGGCTTGATTGCAGTGCGTCAGGCAAAGACGTGACTAGACTTCTATTTTCACTTGAATTCTTAAATGGAAACTTACTTCTGTATTAACAATTTATATGATATGAGCTGCAGAGCAGAAGAAACATCACGACTACAATAGGGATGTTGCTACTGCTACACTTAAGTTTCACCTTAAACTTGCACCCAGTTCAGCCATTTTCCCTGGGAACACCTATTTGTAGAACTAGGAGGACAAGCTGATTCCAGGTATTGATGGAGTGCCTGTCATATCAGAAAAGGAAGATTTGGGACATCTCTTTTCCTTAGTACCAGAGCAGCTTGGCCCTCTCCTGTTCATTAAGCGGTATGCCAAAAGCCTCGAAGAAAATGGTTAGATGTTTTTTTTAATAATAAAAGGCTAGAGAATTTATTGAAAATCAGTAAATTCAAGCAGTAACTTCTTAGTTGATAGAGGGGTCCTGATATTTGTTCAAGGAAAAACAGTATTGTGGTCTCACTGCTATTTCTAAACTGTCTGAAATTAATTTCATAACCAGAATTAATTGATAATTAGAATTTAAGTTCTTAAAACTGATTATGCTTATGACTAAGTATTTACAGGTTTTTTTGTCTTTTTTTTTTAAATGCTGGGTAAGTAAAATGATTTGGTATGGAGATGTGTAATATTAAAAGAATTGAATATGTTCTGGCTGTTCAGCATTGTGAAAATCACAGTACTGAGCTACTTTTAATCTGAAGATGATGCGAGGTACATTTTAACTGCATTTGGGATAATGGACGGCCATTTGTAAGTAGATGGAGAAAATACCATCCCAAAACCAGTATGTTTTATCAATGGGAGGCAATGTAGAAGAAAGAGGATATGACAACTGATGAAATGTTACAGTATGTCAAAGGGAAGACAGATCTTGCTCACCAATTTACCATCTTCTGTTAACTGAATGTAGCAGGGCTTCACATGAGTTAGAGTCAGTATTGAAAGAATTTGCAGCATACCAATTTAAAACACCAGGTTTGGACAGATGGGAGAAGCTGACTCAAACTTCTGGCAAAATATCTAGATAATTTTCATTATTTTTGTTCAATACAAGCTAGAGGTGGATATTGAAAGTCGTAATGATCGATTTGAGAAAGAATTTGATGAACTTACTGTTAAAAAGTTCTGTTAAGCCTTAGGCCAAGTGCCTGACGGCTTGTTTATGCTCTGAATTAAGTTTATGTATATGTCCTCTATACTCAATTAAAAAAAAAAACAACCATACAACAAGAAACAAATGAAAACAAGCAGCACCATAGAGAGTCCACAGAATTGACTGAGTCCAGATGCATATTGTTTCCCTGTGTTCTCTAGAAACAGTCATGAGCATCTCATGCTGATGCCAAAAACGTTCTGAAGAAAAACTTAGGGGAAAATTTTATTCTCTTTTACAGAGATCTGAAAAGGAAAAGCAATCAAGTTAAAGACTGCAAGGCCAAAATTGAACTACTTGGAGCTTATGATCCACAGAAACAACTTATCATTGAAGATCCATACTATGTATGTGTAAGAAATTCTTTGGGTGGCTTGATTAAAAGTTGTGTATGTCCAGTATATAAACTTTCCAGATCCCACAGTTGACATGTGACATATAATCTGATGTTATACAAAGCCAAGTGTAAACATATTTTTTTTTAATGACTTAACAAAACAATATAAATTATTGGGACAGGAAAAGAAAACATGTCTTTATGCTTATAATAGTTATTTAAATTTAAATAATGCAATGCACCTATATTTTCAATACTGGGTGAAGCCCTGGTTGGTCAGCCTCCTTGCAAAGAGGATGTAATCAGGAAAGATAGAGACAAAGACATGGACTGAGATGGTCAAAGCAGTTCAATAATACCAGCCAAGAGCAACCAATTACTTTAAGATTCTTCAATTTAGGAAAGATAAGTGGATGAAGATGCAGTAGTGTTCTATAAAATCTTGATATCATGGGAAAAGGTGAATAAGGAATTTCTGTTCATTATCTGAAAAGTAGAGAATATCAAATGGTATTAGTGGGAAGCGGGTTCAAAACAAGAAGAGGTTGTAGGGGGTTTTTTCTCCACATAGTGCTTCATTAAACTGTGAAACTCAGCATGACAGGTTACTGTGAATGTAAAGAAAAAAATAAATGGCTTATAAGGGCTCAAAAAGTGAAGGGAAGAAATATGTGAAGGAAAGTTCATCCAGGACTGTTGAGTACAAAGTCACAATGTTTGGCTTTGGAAGTTCCTGAGCTGCAAGTAGTTCAAATCAGGGACAAATATGCAAAAACTATCACCAAGTATTTGTACTGTTCTTATTCTATCCTAATGTCAGTTATTTGCCATTTCTGACAGCAGGAAACTAGTTTGCAAAAATTTTTTGTTTGAGCCAGTATTGCTATTCTTACGTTCTTTTTCCTTTGTTCTTTTCTAGGGGAATGAAAAGGACTTTGAAACTGTTTACGAGCAGTGTGTTAGATGCTGTAAAGCATTTTTGGAGAAGTCTCATTAATGCTTCATCATTTTATTTCTAAAAGAAAATAATTAGCTTCTCCTGAAAAATGTAAAGTTTACTTGATTGATGTATTTAAATTGTAAAATTACGTCTCAGTAGGTTCAAAACTTTTTCAGTTTAATTCTATATTTTAGCTTTTCTGTCATCTAATTTAAAAATATAGCAAAGTTTTAATTGGATTAGATGATCAACCATTTTGTCACACATCAGTGTAATAATGAAGTATATCACTCCGAATAAATTTATCTGTAAACTCTTCCAGTGCTTTCTCACAAGCACTGCAAAAGTAACATCTTGCTTCTTCATGTGCTATACTAACTAAACTGAGGTCTTCTTACTGTGCCCTTAGTGCCCTTAGTGAGTTCATTTAAATCAACTTTCAATGGGAGTCTGCGAGGTAATAGTTCATGTATGATAAGTTAGGCCTGTCATCCTAGTATATCATTAGACAGCCTTTGGGCTCAAGCTGTTTCACACTGAGCCTACTAGACTAAAAAACTGCCTGCCCCCAGAGAGACATTGCTCGTAGCACACTATTTCAAAGCTTAAGCAAGCAGAACCTCTGTGTGTGTCATCAGGATCCTGTGAAAATGTTTTTTTATATCAGTTTAAATGCTCAGTTATTCAAAGAAGAAATAATTTTTGTTCTATTACATTTTTATACTAATTAAGATGAACTCAGTTCAGAAATAGCAATTGATGTTAATAGGACTTCTTTGGCTAGTCTTCCTTTGGTCTTGTGGTCAATTCCTAGCACACTGATACAAGTATGTGTAACAGTATTTACTTTGAGGACAAAAAAGGTCATCTTAAAAGCCTAAATGTGAAATGTACATTTTGTATCTCATAGTAGTAAAATACTCAAATCAATGCAATATAATCAATGAGAAATTTGCTATAATCCCAGTTCCTGTGTGGGTGTCAGACAATATTTTCAGATTTACTCAGGAGAATGGATAGTCTGTCAGCAGTGTTCTCTGAGTGTATAGTTCAACCTGAAGACAGTCCATCTGTAACATAACAAAGTTAACAGAAGGCCAGTAAGTAGAAAGTTCTGCTCTTGGACAAAAATTGAATGCTTTGTAAAAATCCATACCTGTTTGTCCGAACATCACCTTTCATTTCTGCCTTAGAAATGTAAACGTACTGAGATCAGTAATGTAACTGATATTCTTATTTTGAATAATACCAACATTGGTATGAATTAGCATTACCACATTATTTGTAAAACTGGATCTGTAAAACTTTCTTTCTCATTTATTTAGCCTTGTTTTTCCCTGTCTGCCTTCCAAACTAGTAGAGTAGTCTCTATATTTGTCACCTACTCTCCCTTCTGGGAGAGGGATGCATTTCAATAGAGGACCCTGTCATTCCTGGGGAGGGGAGGAATCCTGGTGTCACTCTGCCTGTGCTGCAGCCTGCACAATGGGGATTAAGTTTCCTGGGACTCTTGCTGTAGAACAGCTGTGTTTGTGTTAATGAGGTTTCTGTTTTGTGCTAAAATTTCAGACATAAAACTGAAGAACCTACTTACAAAAAGGCAAGGGGTAGATGGAACACTTAAATACAGAAATCGGGTTCTCTGTGCATTATTGCATTACCAATAGTTTTGATTTTTAAAGAACAAGCTAGGACTTTGCAAGTTAATAGCTGTTTTACTTCAGGGACGAACAGTAATATATATAATATTTCAGGTTAGATCAAGCGCTGACTCTGGAAAAAATTATTTTCCACTTATGAATGCTTTGACAAAATAAATGAGGGAAAATGATGGGCAGTTAGGGACAAACAATCTTAAATGTGGGTTTTATGCACTAACCTCAGAAGTGGAAGTATTTAGGCGTAATCTAATGTTACTCTCTGCCAGAATGACCATTTAAGATATTCCACTGAAAGTAAAATAACTCCGAAGATTGAGAACATGAGGGTTGGTGCTTTCCCATTCATGGCTGAGTAGGAATTGAACCTATAGTTCCCTACATATTAAAGCTAAGATTTAAAAGTCTTAAATCTTTACCTTTGAGCTGCTGGGGTAACAGAAAAGGAGATAAAAGGGTATGGTTGTTTACCTTCACTAGGCTTAGGAATCTTCCTGTAAAGTGATACTAAGTCAAAACTATTTGTGTTAAATTCAGTTCAGATGTAAAAGTTTCAGCCTTGAGGTATATTTTCAGCAAGTAATCTATTGGCTAAATAATTCACTAGCTGTATTAGGAGGAAAAAGCTGATTGATTGATTTGATTTTATCCTTAGTGGGTTTCTTTTGGAGGAAGAGAAGGAGAGCACAGTGGTATTTTAGAAGAATTTGTAGAATACAAGAATACAGAACAGGAATTGCTTTCAGGAAGGACAGTTGTACAGTACCATTATTTGGGTTCCAACAGAAACAGTGAACATAAGATTAATACACAAATTGTGGATTGTACAGATGACTAAGCTCTTACGGGTTTAAAATACCACTCATGAAAAATGTAATGTTGAATGAAAAAATACAGACCTGATTCCTCCTCTTTCCCCCTCTCCCCCACCACGGCTTGTTTTAATTTAGGTAGTAAGCATATACCTAAGACTAAATAAAAAAAAATCTTCTATAGTATAGTTGTATCTTGTGTCAAAGCATGCTGACTTCTGCTAAATCTAGGGAAAACTTATATGGGATTAAATTATTAATATTCATTTATCAAGCCATTAAATAAATTACTTTTTTCCTTTTACAAGGAATTTTTCTGGAAAGTTTTTATTTAACCAGATTTCAGGTGTTCTACTACAAAAAGAAAGATTTATGCTAATTTAAACTCCCGTGTTAAGTAATATGCTGTGATCTGATTTCAGCCAGTGGAACCACAGAGAAGCAGAGTTCCATGCACATGTTTACTACAGATAAGCAGCTAAGTGAATCCTGTAGCAGTAGATCCCTTTAACTACCAGATTTTCGGTATGCATGTATTACTTCTATTGAGAAATGAAACTTTAGCATTTAGTGATCACTGAAAGCAAATAAAAACATATGTACTTCTCCCTTACTAAATACAGCCATGTTCTAGGATGGGATTTTGTACTTCTGCCATTTTTTTTATTTTTTCTTCTAAAGAGGTAGATGCTGATGGCTCTTAAGTGTATTTCAAGAATCCCAGCTCCTAGCTATTTCTCAGGGTAGGGAGGGGTGTGTTTGGTTTTGTTTTTACATTTTGTGGTTTGAATTGAGGATAAAATGGAAGCTAAATGCCCGTATTAAGATAAAAGTACCTGAGGTTCATCTATAAATGACACATAAAAATTTTCTTCCTGTTTGAGCCATTGTATTATGACAACTGGATTTAATATCTGATTTAAGGAAGAAAGGGAGATGTGTATCAAGGCTTCTTGAGTAAGTGTTCACCGACTCCTTAAAAATTTTACATTACTAAAATGATTTATTGGACATATACTGATTATATTGCCTTGCAGTATCATGAATAGACTGGAGATTTAAAACAAACAAACAAACAAACAAAACCCCAAAACCCAACCAAACAAAACTCAAACAAAAAAATCAAAACAACTGTTTGTCATAAAAAAAGATTCAAATTTATAATGCTATAGAGAATTGGAGCAGCCTTGTGGTCTGGGCATTTTGCGGGACTGGCACACACAGATCTGTCCGTCCTCACAAATCCATAGAGAGTGTCCAAATTACTGGACTTCTCTGAGGTGGGTGTACCTTTCTTTCTTACTCTAGTGAAGTCTTACTGGAAAGAGGCTTAAGTGTGGATAAGTGATAGTAGCTACTGGAAGATAGCTTGTTTATCTGTATCCAGTGAACAGAAAGCAAACTGAGAACAACTTAATACCAAACACTTTATTACTTATGCTTGTTATTTACAGTATTTACATATTGCACGTTCGCTGGAATGTTTTATACATTTATTATATAAAGTAAATTAATGGCAGCTTGTGTTTGTGTACAAAATCCATGCTCCACAGTCCCAAAAAATATGTCTACTTGGAATTACGTTCCTGTTTGTCATGCAATTTGTACTCCTAGGGTACAATGTGACCCCAATGCAAGTCTGTTTTAACCAAACTTTTAAAAAATTGCATAAGCATGAAGGATATCAAGTGACCACAACTACTGTGGAGCAGATCTTTAGTAGTTCTAGATATACAAACAAACATTCCTTAAAATTGTAGAATTAAGCAATAGAACATCAATTTTCTTGGTGAAATATTTGTGTATACATAATTTTTGGCAGCATTACACATCAGTTGTAAAGTGTGTTTTTAAGTATGGAGCATTAAGTACTACTGGCAGTTATGCTACTGTAAAGAATGTCAATCTGCAAACTGTTGACGACATACAAAACGCATGTTAAAAGAATTATGGGAAGTAGTCTGTCAATCTGCAAAAATAAATCTCTTGTTCACAATGGAATATGTTATAAAGGTAGTAAGTTCTATTTCCCTGTTGGTTTCCAAGGCACTTCTCTTGGTTCTTGGTGTTTCTTTTCATGGTAATAATCTGGTGGATTAAAAGAAAGAAGAAGATTGCCTTTCATCATTTTTATACTCACATACATGTGTTTAAGAATGTATTTGTCATATTGAAAATAGTAAATAAAACCAGAGAATTCAGTAATAACTTTGGAAAGATCCAGTAGTGCATTTCTGATTTAGCTCATTTTATTTAATATCAGCCTGACTGCTAAATTACTGTTTTGTTTGTTAATCAAGGCTGAAATTGGGAAAGCGTCCCTTTTTGTGCTCGTTCATTTTAGGTAGACAGATTTGGAAAATACAGTTCTACCTATTCAAAACGTGCTCATAATTACGTTTAGCCTGTTCCTATGAGTGCACCTGTGAAGTCAAAAAATGAGTAAACCTCAAGGATAGTATGAACAGATTGCAAATTTCTGTCTTAATGTCTTGGTGTCAGGAAGCTGTTGATATGATGCCCAGTAATACGTATCTGTCAAGGTAAGGTTTGAAGGATCTGGGAAGGATATGATGTTTCACTGGGGCCCACTAGTGAAGAAATTTGGACTCATATAAACAAGAAACAAACAGAAGTAACTTTCTGAGATGCGGTCATATAAATATAGCCCCTGGGACGTGCAAGCACTGAGGCAACACAGACTGAGTAGGAGCTGCAGTGGTTCAATTTTCTGCCCATTCTATTAACTCTTCCCAGAATAGTATCTTGGAATGAAATCAAAACCATTTCTATGATACTGGTATCAAAATCACTGATATGAAATTACAGGTTTCCATATTGCTTATGTACGGATATTGTCTATACTCTACAAATGTTAATTCAAAGGTTGGGCAGTGAAGGTTTCCATGACCCTTTTCCCCTACACCTTTAAGCCTTCTGAGAAAATGTAATGTGACCATCTCTGTGTATACATATCTAGAAATCCATCCTCTCTCCAGTAACTTCTGAGTTTGTTTTCTGCAACTGCATTTTCTATACAGGTGACCACTGAATGCTGCAAGTCTCTACCCAGTTTCATGTGTTTCTAAGACAAGCTGTTAATGCCCTTTTTTTGAAGTAAAAAATGCACTATGTCTTATTAGTCAACAGGAACTGCAGAGGTGAAAGGCACTGCTCTTGCACGCAAACAGATTGAGCTGAAGCTTGTGTGTCTCACAGACACCAAAAGTCCACGTGGGAGATAAAAAACAGTGGTTCTCTGATACTAGACTTCTGCCGATGTCATTTTTCACAGTTAAAATTTTCATATTGTCTGTCTGAACATACGTAACTGTCTTTCCCATGATCAGTGTGAATTCTCTGATGTTTTGAGTTTCTCTACATTTTCTACTGCTTAAGTATAATTTGTAATAGAATCATTTGAATGCAAAGTCAGTCAGACTTGACATAATCCATTGGAAATCAAGCTATTGGTGCATACAGAAGTACTTGTTAGTAGTATTTAAACATTTAGTTTTGCAATTTTTTTAAAGCTATTAGGAAATGTAATAATGTTACAGAAAAGCTTAATGTAATTTAGTTTTTTTCTGGCTTTGCAGATAGGACAAATACTTTTTTTTTTTTTTTTTTTAAATATCCTTCCTTAGAGGGGAAACTGACATAAATTTTCCTTGTCTTGCATTTTCATCTAGCTTACTTTCTGTATGTATGCCCCCGCTGTATCCTATTTAAGCTGTGATGTTTAAAAACAAATTAACATGCTTTTGGTTTCATCAGTGTGTGGTACAACTGACAAGTTAAACACTGAGAATTTAATAAATAGTTTTTTCATTACTAATACTACTGGGAATATGTAGCTCACTGAGGGTGAAAAACTGGAAGTGGATAGGAAGGTCATTTGTCATCTCAGCTATACCTGGTTTTGTATGGATATCTGATCAAAAGCTGTGGGTCTTAGATTCCCAGTGCTCAGCTAAATTGCAGTTTCCTAAATCCCTGGCATTTTCAGAAACCCTTGAAAAGGCCCCAGATTTTTAGCACTGATCAATCTGTTGTAATTTTTTTTATTTATTTATTTTATTTCACGTAGTCTATGTTATATGCATCAGCGGAGGAAAATTGGACTGGAATTTAGCTGAAGGATGGCAGGTAGTCTTGGTGGAGATCCTGAATACGATTTGACTAGTCTCTGTTGAGAACATAGGTAGCTATACAACTCCTTTCTCCTCTCTCATTTGATTCTTAGTTCTCCTTTGCTAATAAAAAGAAAAAAACCAAACCAAAACACAAACCCAACCAGCAACAGTAGCTGAAACCAACCAAACCATACAATTGTTCCAATTTTAAAAAGCACAAATGAAATCTCTTGTAAAGGCATATTACAGCTTTCCAAATTTGATTCTAGTTATTATCTATGCATGATGACAGAGAGAAACTCTGTAACAGCTCATCTATATAAGAGAAGAATTTAGTGGTTTGAATATCAATATAAACTTTAAGATATTGTGTCAGTAAGATTTTGTAGCAGAACTTCCATGTGCTAAGATCAAAAAATTCCTTCCCCAAGTGTGAACACACAGGTGGAAGTCTGCTCTGTGAGCATCACGTCACAGAGATCCATGCATTGAAGATGTTAAAGCTCTTAATGTTTCAGCTGGTGCTAGCCACAGAGATCCCATAGTAAGGAAAACTCAGAATTGCCTCTCAATAAAGTTGGGCTATGCCACACGAGTAACTATGTACGCTGGCTGCCTCTTTAATCCAAAGCAAGAGTTCTGATGAAAAGTCTTAAATTAGTTAGTTACCTTGGGAACTACTTCCTGTCACCAAGCAGAGGTGATTGAACATGTCATGGGAAGTTGAATATGATGGATCAAGCTATGCTTTCTAGAAAAAAAAAGAGTCTGCCTTCACTGAATAATATGCAAAACCCACATCTTAATTCCACCTTCGCTTCTTTTATGACATGAAAGTGTCTGACATTTCTTGATTGCACTGGATGTTAGTCAATAAGAAATTGTAAGAGAGAAAGCAATTAAGGGCTGTTGTTTCCATTGTTACAAAACACTTGAAGCAAAATTTAAGAGCCCAAATATTATTTTGGTTTAAGAATAGTTTGCAATAATGGATATATGATACAGTGTACAGGAATGGGATATTTCGTGTGGTATTTCAGTTTTCTCTTTATGTATTTAAATTTTCCAGGTTTATCTTTTATTTTCAGCTTTTTTAAGATATATTGCTAGTATGGTCAATATGTCTTGAGGTGTTTACACAGATTTTTCTGTGTTCTAAAGGAAATTTCAGTTATCAGTGTGCTTTAGCTTATTAGGAATTTTATACAGAATCTTTGACCTTCCTATGTAAATATACTTATTCTTACTCTGTCATGTACTTCAAGCAAGAAATACTGTTTCTATTGCTTTTCCTTTAAATATTATTAATTATATCTGCTTCTCTAGGAAACAAGCAACTGGTAAATTTTTTTCATAGGCTTTTTATAGTGTATAAAGCTCGTTTTTTCTGCTTAGCCTGAGATTCCTACTACTTGTACTAGTCTTGTATTTATTAGTGTAGAACTGTTTGTGTCACTAGTTTTATTTTGTTCATTGGAAATAACTGTAGAAACTTTAAAAAAGTTGAAAATACATAAATATTGTCAGTACAGTAATTAGAAGAAATCTTCAAAACGGAAGTATGTAATCATACATAACAATGCAGTCCTTGGTCCTTGAACTACTCCTTATGATACAAGGAGCTTTTAAGCATACATTATGCGATCAGTGTTGGTCTCTAGCAAACACTTAAAGAAAAGGTAATGGAAAAGGGAGGGCACCAACAGTAGCACCTGCAGTTTTCAAACAAAAGCCGTAAAATCTGAATGACTATAGCAAAAGTGATTGTAACAAATGCTGTCAAAGGGGCCAGATTTTCTTTTCTGCATTCATCACCATCTGTCACAGGAAATCTGCAAGATCTGAATCGGGAACTTTAGGTGAAGACTTCAGGAATCTTGTCCCTGACGTTTCTTACCTGCTGCAGATATGGACAACATAATGGTTGTTGGATGTATCTGCATGGGGTGGAGCAAAGCAAGCATGGACTATGGGAACTATTAGGAAACTGGGAGAAGAATGAGGCTGAAGAACAGAACAAAAAAGAGCATCAAGGACAGGACATAGCTGTGTTGAACACAAGAAGGAGAAAGTGTTACAGAATAAAACTAGTTAGAGACGGTGCTGGTGACAACCAGGGAACACAGCCTGGGTTGCTGATAGGAAAAAAAAAACCCAAAGGGACTACAAAGGACTACTGCGTGGTGTGGTAATACAAATATATGCTGCTCTGGCTTCACTTGTGCAATCTCAACAAGTAAAAGGGCTTTTACTGGGCCCCTGCATTGCTTGTATCTGTGGGACAGGCAAAATGTGAACATACGCTCTAAAAAAAGAGACAGAAGATGGAGCCCAATGAGAAAAAGTGAAGACTCCACAAGACACATGGTATCACACACACACCCTTAGGTATGTACTGTGACAGTCATAGATGCCTAATTCCTGTTTTTGCATCTTATTTTCTTGTTTGATCTTAGCACTGAGTTTCAGCATCTTGTGTGCTTTAAAGCTATGATAGTCCAAAATGCATTTTAAGTACAAACAAAACCCAAATCTATCTTTTTTTTTCTTTCTTTCTTCCCACCCAAATTGATCTCTAAACATGGACAGATGTCCATGGATCTGAAAAATGCACCAAAAATACTAGTTTTCCAAAGTATCAAAAAGCAATAATTCACCTATAGCCCAGCCCACTCCTAAGCCTCCATTAAAACAAAAATCAGCTACTGAGCAAAACAGGAAATCTAATTTGTTGGGGGAAAAAAAATGTAGGTGTGGATAATTAAGCATATGTTATTTTACTAGTTTATAATATAGGCGTTTAAAAAGATTCTTTTAAATGTATTTGTGATTACAATTAATATAAACAGTCAAATTCTACTTGTGAATTTAGACCTTTGTGGAGTAGTACCATGAAAGAAAATTTCGTTATCTTAATATTCAGGAGTTACTCTGAGCTTTAGAACTACTCACTAGTAGCCTTATGGCAGCAGCCAGAAGTGTGTACTTACTGCCAGACTGTAAATAAACCCTTCTTACACGAGAGTGCCACCTTAAATAAGAAATGGCTTTGAAATCGTCTTGCTACGTGTCAGTGGTACTATGTTCAAAACTTTGAAGCTTCTTAAAACACCTTGGACTAATGGTAACTGTGCACTTTGTGGAGAAGAAGGATGGTTTGGTAAGTAGAAAAATGTAAAAAGAACCCATTTTTCTACAGCTCAGTCCATGAAATGATGAAAATAAACCAAGCCTTACATTATACTTTTCTGTGAGAGAGGATCTTACCCCCACGAATTGAACTGATGCAGTGGAAAAGCTTTGAGGAGACAGGATGCTTAATTTTATGGAGACACCTGTGGATCTCAAGGCATAAGAGGTAAAGAACAGCCTTCCTTTCTACTAATAGAGGTTGCTTAAGAGTGCTGATACTATTAATGATTTGTCTCTGTGTGGAGAATAACAGAAGTGGAGGCTTGTTACTCACCTTGAAACATGCCTGCTGGTTGAGCAAAGGAGTTGTTTGGCAAAATGAGATGGACTTTTTTTTAAATTGACTCCGCACTTGAGATGTGGACTAATTTAGTTACCGTTCCTTCATGTTATGAGTTTGTGTTTGCATGATAGGATGTAAAGATACAGATAAAAATTTATAAGGAAAGGGAGAAAAGAATTCCCTACTCTGATGTATCTGCTTATTAGTATTGGTAATAACGTTATTCACCTATCTTTCCCAGGTGAATATCATTATATAATAGCTAATTTTTTCCTTGCTTTCCGGATTTTACAATTGAAAGGTTGAATCCCTGGCATTTCTCCTAATTAGATCAAAGGATTTACCTATTTGCTAACTTTTATGTGTCCTAATACCATTGTATTAATTGTACTATTAATTAATTGTTTCCACGATGCCATCCCTGAACACACGATGTATGGATAAGAGATTCCTCTCCAAGGCTGCATGTTTCAAATTAAGACAACAAGTAATGTAACAGTTATTGGATATTAGAAACATTCTGCATTGAAGTTGGGCTAGTTTAGGTTTATTTTAGGAAGTCAAGCAGAAAATACTTAAATGTTGAGGAGTTTAGCGTAAAGTCAGGATGCTGACTTACATCAAATGATTTAATATATTACCTCTGCCCTTGCCATTAGAAAAGTCTTTTCTAATGTCTAGCTAGAATCCTCTCTTGTTGCAAAGTAAAACAAATGATGTCTTATCCACACTGGGTAGAGAAGATGGCTTGTAGCCACTTTTTATGAAATGGAATAGCTCCATCATATTTCCTGCAGTCGTCTTTTCTTTAGATTAAATAATCCCAGTTCCTTTTATCTGTTCTTGTAAACTGAGTTTTCTAGGTCTTTGGTCATCCATGTTGCTCTTCTTTGGACTCTTACAAGAAGCACCCATATGTCTTCATGGTGTCCTTAATTAAATACAGTATTCCAGCAACAGTGATTATTTCAGGTATTTTATAAACAATGTTCCTATTTATAAATTCCAGTATGTTGTCTTTTTTCAAGTGTGACATGGTTGACATGCTTAGTTTGTGATCCACTACAACCCCTACATTTTCTACAAATCTGTCCAGCTATTCACAACTTGCCGTGTGTTTCGGCAGTTGATTACTCCTGCATGACTTCATAATTCTGCTCTTTCCTTTAAATTTTGTCCTGTTTTTAGACTATTCAGCTAATTTTCCAAGATTATTTTCAATTTCAAGATTGTACTCTATCATGGTTGCTTCTCCTACACTACTGTCATCCATAAATATGCTGTCTTCTATCACCCAAGTTATTTATAAAAATATTGAATAATACCGTACCGATAATGAAGCTGTGTGACTCTGCTCAATACTTTTTTCCAGTTTGACAGTGAACCACTAATAACTTATTCGGGTTTTTTTTCCAGCCATTCTTACATTTATCTTGCTCACATTTCCCTAGCTTGCTTGTGAGAATGTCATGCAAAACAGTGCCAATGCTTTAAAAAAATAAACTAAGATGCTTAACATGTATTGCTTTTTCTCACTGACTTTCTCCACAAGATGTCTGTTTTGTTAGAGAGTTTAAATATCTTGGTTTGACAGTATTGTTACTGACAAATCCATACGGGTTATTACGTATGCCTTTGTCAGAAGTCACATTTTTGTCTCAGGTAAAGGTTGAGGACAGAATGTAAATTAGTCCTTCTGTAGTCTTACGTGTTAGTTTTCTAGAAATACAGATAATTTGGATGTACTTTTTTGTTTGTTTGGTTGGCTTTTTTTTTTTTTTTTTTTAACTTTGGTGCATGGTGAAATTCCCACGCAATGAAAATCCCAAGAAATCCGAGTACCTTAAAGTTAGTTTATCAGTGTTACTAATAATACATTTTAATTGAATTACTATAAAAGCACCTGCAACCTATCTGCATTTATAAAGCTTTCATGTATATAGCTTTGTATATATTAACTCATACTAAAATGTACACCATAGATCCACAGCTGCACACATAAAAGGGCTGCTGCTGCCAATGCAGGCAATTGTGTACTGAGTCAACTTGAAAAATAAGCTACAGCTGTTGTGTTTTGTTCTGTAACAACAAATTCACTATCTCCTAACTGTATGCTGCTATGAATAATTCACAGCTAATGCACGTGGACTTTTATATGATGACTTTCTGTAGGGTGTACCCTTTATTTATTGCCAATATTTGCCAGATTGAGCCAGTTTCTTCAGGTACTCTGAAAGAGGAATACCTTAGCCAAAGGACAATTGTTATTATACTCCTATGAATTTTCATGTATGAAACACAAAATCCACTGCTTTGCTATGCAGTAGAATGTCATTACTGTTACGAAAAAGCTTACCTTTATCCTTCCATGCACATTGGGCTTACTGCCAACCGAGTAAGAAGCCTGGCACATCTTTTATAGTCTGTCATGAAAAAAGAGCATAAATAGATTACTAAAGTAGCCAATTTTGCCTTTAAAAATCAAAATTGATAGCGGCTTGCAAATTATTGTTGTAATAAAGTTCAACGAACACCTTAGTTTGCAGCAGTATAGAAATTGGCTCCCTGGACTTAGAAATGGAGTGTGTAAAAATTGCGTAACTGAAAGCCATGTCTAATGGCACATGTAACTATGCAACTGACTTCTGCGTATGTACTATCTATAAACAAATAGCATGAATGTGGTTGGAGGCTCTCCAAGTGTATATATGTATGAAAATTTATACATCTGTGTTTGTGCTTAAATGTGGGATCTAAACGTGACTGCAGTATTTTCATACTAGAGGAAGAGTAAGTAGTGCTCATACATCTTTGAAATCCAACCCTCAGTGAGCAAGTTTATCAACTTAGTATTAAGTAATGCACCTCTCCAGTAAATTTTCTTCCTGGAAAAACTGTTAAATTAGGCTATATCTCCTAGTCATGGGAAGGTTAAGTCCAGCCCGAGCAGGTGACCACATCATACAGATTCACTCATAACTGTATGGGGTTTAATCTTAAAACTAGTAAAATTGTTTTCTCCACAGTAGTCCTATTGTTAGTAGTTCTTATTTTAGGTACCTTCTGCTTTTTGATGCATTCATAATAAGGGGCAGAAGCAATGCAAAACTAAAAAATTGATCAAGATTTATTTTTTTTTCTTTAACGTGGCAAACTGAAAGCAAATATGGTGAAAGTTGGTTATGGACAGACAGCAGAGTAAATTACTTTTTAGGTGTCAATGCTACTATGCTGTACAAAGTACTAGAAAGTATGCCAACACAATGCTTTTGTACTGGCTACCACTGTGTTGCAGCATCATAGAAATTTTTAATTTCTTTGTTGTTTGGCCCTTGAATTTCTACATAGAATGATCAGTATTACCGGAAATCAGGGTGTGATCAAAAAGAAACATCATACTGTGCATGAAGAATTAAAGCTGGTTGTTTACCTCATTTTCCTAGAAGAAAGTTACTTTAAGGAGATGCTAGTCAGTCCAGTCTGGTGACTGATGTTGATTTTCGTTAGGCATTATTTCATTAATGAGTAACTACATCTAATGTTTCCTAGAGATGCAATGTTAACAATCCCTAACTCACAGCATAGATATGCTGTAATTGCCATTCATACAAATTACCCTCCATTATCCGGACATTATGTTGGTGGTTATGTCACCTGTCAGGAGGAAAAGGCGAATTCAGACTTTAAGACCAACTAGTTTTTAGCTTCACAGCTTGGAGTACTCATTAGTGCTGAGTCAAATGATGTTTGTGTTGCGATCCTTATGAAGAAGGTAATACGACCATTCGTTTGTTCAAAACAGACTAGTTAGGAACAACTTCCATCTCCATCCATGTAAATGGAACGTGATCCGGTTAGCCATTATCTATAAATCCTTATCTTTCAAAGGTATTCCTAATCTAAAACCTTACAAATAGGGAAAAAGTCTGAAGTTCTTACCAAATATGCCTTTAAAATACATTGGGCTGAAATATTTATTAATACTTGAAACTTGGAATCTGTAACTCTTGTTTCTATTCCCAGCTCTGCTACTGACCCAACTGGTTGACCTCAGACAAGTAAAATAAAATGTGCTTCCATTCTGAAGAGGCTGTACTAAAATAGCATCTGCTTACTTAACAGGCCCACCTCAGTATGAATCTGGAGTCACATCTACTGACTGATAAATATCAATGTTGATTATTTATTTTAATTCTCTGTGCTGCCAACACTGATGAGGTATCATAAGCTGCATTTGCTTATTTGTCCATCAGCACTTTTTTTTGTTTGTTTTTACTAAGCCTTAGAACTTATACTTTTGTAATTCACTGAAGACAAGGGTTGCAAAGATTCACTGTCAGCATCACTGGTAGATTGATAGCTGAACAGTCAAAATATAAAATGTCTATAAAATATGTTCTACATACATAATCAATGAAAAGGAAATAGCCCCACCTGGATTTCTGAACCTATCTTGAATTTGCAGCACTAAAAATAAAATATGAGAGGTTTGCGAGAGGAATCATGTGTTCTTATGAAAAGCAAACACCCTTGGTTTGGAATGAGAGAGGCGGATACATCAGTACCTAAGGAAGCAGTGTTTACAGCCATTCTATGCAGTTTATTTGCAGTGAAAAAATTGTGTTTCTATTTTCCCCAGCATAATGCTGATGCTGTTCTAGCAACACTGTAAAGCGTACTTAGTATATTTTAGAGCACTTTAAATTCTTCACTGCAACGATTGTATTCTAACATAGTGCCACTACTGGTACCTCATAGAGCTACTAAATTTTAGAGTTTTCTGTAGTTTTATGAAAGTCTCTGGTTTGGGCACTTACATGCTGGGATGGTGCAGTCCCTTGTATTGTGATAAAGCCGATGAAAGTGTTTACTACATTTTGGGCTGAAGTAGAGTGGACCTGAAATATAAAGAAAAAATAAGTTATGAGTCAGCACAGCTCACGGGAATAGTAGTGCAGCTTATGGTACGTATGTGAAGTGATGGATACCAACGCAGAATTAAAACTTACCTGTTAAATGCTTTAAGAACTTGTCTTTCATCCTCAGATCTCTGGGAACTATTTCTGTTGGACAGAAAAAAAGAATAGTCAGTCTGCTGTACTGGAACTATGCTTGCCAAGCATAGTATGAGGACAGGGAATAAACTCTGTCCAGCAAATATCACCACTACGTCTTGACAGATGCACAGAGGTCAAAAGTCCTTTGCATACAGTAGGCAAAGTGGCAAGCATTTGTTTTACGTAAGAAGCCACTGTGAAACACACTGTGATGATGAAACAGGTAATGTCTGTGAGGTGTGCAGTCATTAACGATGATGACAATTAACTAAGAGTCAGATTTTAGCTCTCTACGAATTACATTATCAAGTTCGTCTAGATTTAAATTCTTCCATAAATTTTAGTTCATGGTTGCTCAGAAATAGCATGTTCTGCTAGCAGTAAAGACCCAAAGATACATTCAAGTTTGGGTTTGTATCTTCTAATTCTCTTAGGCAAATGTATCCACTCTTCTGTCACAGGTACGTTTATACAAGCACTGTCCTGCTGTAAACGTGAAACGGGATTGATCTACTTACAGGAATCTTTTTTCCCCCCTGCCTTTAGCAGTAAATAAAATTCACAGGAAATGATCCCAAGCAAATTGCTCTCTTCTGGCTCCCTATGTTTGTGGTTTACCGCCTTGCGTTTTGTGTTCAGCAGATGGCAAAATGAAACTGGTTTACTGAAATCCATTTTAGCCCTGACCCTTGCTTGTGTCTTCCTGATTTACAGCTATCTTTGATTGCTTTCCGTTACGAACTCTATGCTGATAGCTTAGTGCTGATTGTGTATGATACACTACATGGTGCTTTATTTATTTGACCATAAATGCCTGAGCAGCCTTTTTCATTCCCCTGGCACCTCTTATCAGATATAAAGCAGAGAGCATTTCCATCCAGATCTGATTCACTTGTGAGGTTAGACACTTCTCGAAAGTCATTCTTCATTTACTTCTAACTTTAGTCGGTGTAAGTAAAATTGACCTTATCATATTTGACCTAATTATGTCATGAAGAGCATTAAAAACACACATGCTTCACTCAGAAATTTCCCATGGGACAGGCTCACTGGGAAAGTGATGCCAAAGCTGAAATGAAAGACTCTTAAGCAGTAGTTCCTTTACGGAGTTGCTGGGAATAACTCCATTATAATAACAGAATGCAAAATCCTGCTTAGGAGTCAGTGACACTGCTACTAACTAATCTGCTCTGAAGTAGATTTATTATTTACATAGATAACTGTTCAGCACAAATCAGATGCTTCACACCAATACGCTGATGTAGGTTGGCCAAAAACTATGCCCACGTTCCATGCTGAGATTTAGAGTTGCGCAGATCAGGACTCCCTGCTTAGTCTAGCCTCTTTAACTTTTCAACATTTATAAAACAAAATGTTCTCGCTATGCTCATCTTAAGTGGAACAAAATTGTCTTCCTTTGTGTATTCATTAATGATCCAGATGGAGAAGTAACACTTTCGTGACAACCACCAACAAATGCAAATCATGAGGATACTTGAATAAGAATGAAGAAAAGGTACAGTGAAGCTTTGTGAGATCAATAAAGGCAAAATAAATAGCGTGCTAGCAAAACGAAAGCCAGTTTGGAAAAAGGTGAGTAGAGATCTGCTGGAAAATATTCAGAAAGTCACTTTCAGCAGGAGAGGTAAGATGAGCAGCAGTAATGCTGTAGGGGTTTGGGAGTGACAGCGAGCAGTAAATTAGATATGGCAGCAGGAGAAGCCAAATCAACTTTCAACTGGATGCACAGAAGTACATCACGAAACTGAGCGGTAACTATCCATCGCTACGTGGCTCGGTACGACTGCTTCCGGAGTGCTCTATACAACCCTGAACGTCTTGCAAACAAACCTGGGCTTTTCACTGGGAGGTTAGGGAAGAGCCCATTCAAATGAGTAGAAGGATGACTGCAGGAGTGTCCCAAATTGGTCAGAGCTTGTACAGTGACAGAGGAGTACTCTGTTTCAGTCCCCTAGTATTTCAGAGGTGCTACCTCTGGACTACAAAAGGGACTAAGAAATGGGGCAAAAAGTTTAATGAAGCTGAGCTGGAGGCAAGACTTCTAGATGTGAGATCTACAAGGACATACTATAGTCCTGCAGGGGAACTCTTGCTAGGGTCATTTCCAAGAAACACTTAAACCAAGCACATTTTAAAAAGTGGTAAACTTCCAGGAAAAAGAGCGTTTTCATCCCTTATTTCTTTGATCTCAGCCCATTTCAGTCTTTTCCCTTATTAAAAGGTTTCATTCAAAGCCAACACACAGGAAGTCGGACGTTCAGTTAAGCACATTATCCAGAGAGTAAGAGACTCTAGATGTGAATGGAGTTTTTCTATTCCAAATCTGCCGTCTGTGTCTGATACCAAAGGGAATCTGCAGGTATTTTGAGCGGTGAATTCTTGGCATAAAATTAGTAACCTGATGTGATGTCTCAGGCACCGAGGCTCCCTAGATAAAAAAAAGATCTCCTAAGTCATGGACTGTGACTTACCGACTCTCTGCTCGTCCTGGTATCCTCCGTAGTCAGCCACTTCCCTTCGATCTAAGTTATAGTCGTGCTTGGAGAAGTACTGCACCCCCCTGTCCTTCTCCAGGTGGTACCTCTTCAGTTCCTGAATGATCTCCATGATCAGATTTAAGAGACTCTGCCTGTCCTTCAGATCTGCGGGAGTCAGTTTTCTCTTTGCAGTACCCTGCCGAGAGCATTAAGAGCACCAGCCCCAGCAGCCCAGGAGACCTCAGTCCACTCATGGCAGTCTGCCCTGACGGGTGCACCAGCAGGCGAAGGGGCAGGATCCGCTGCCGTGGGAGGCCTCCCGTTTCGCTGGAAGAGAAAACCGGGGGCGGCTCGGAGGTGGGGAGACTCACGGGGGTGAAGTCGGAAACGTGCCGGGAGGGAAGCGCGGAGACCGCTTCGCGGGTTACATGCGGGGGACCGCGCCGCCGGGGGAGCGCCCCGCTCAGCCCCCGCGACCCGCCTGCGCCCACGGGGGGCCCTCGCGGAGCGGCGAGGGGGTGCCTCGGCGGGACCCCCCCCCCCCCCCCCGTGCGCCCCGGCGGACGGAGCAGATCCCCGCTCGCCGGGGGCTAGCGGCGCGCCCCGCCCGCGGGGCGACAACTTTCCCCGAAGTTCTTTGCCGGAGAGCCGCGGCAGCTGCGCACCGAGCGAGGCGTCCCGTCCCGTCCCGTCCCCTCCCGTCCCGTTCCCCCCGCCACTCGCTGCGGGGCTCCGCGCCGGGGGCTGCGGGCAGGAGCGGCGGGACGGGCGGCGGGGGGGGGGGCCGCAGGCAACGCCAGCCTTGCCCGTCTCCGTCCGTCTTCCCTCCCAGCTCGGGGAAGGGGCGCGGGCGGCCGCGGCCACCTCCACGGGGAGCGGCAGCCGGCGGCGGCGGGGGACGCTGCCTCACCCCCGGAGCCGCTCGCCTCCGGGCGGCTGCCGGCCCCCCTCCGCTGCCCCGCCGGGGGGGGAGCGGCTGCCCCGCGGCGGGTCTCCCCCGGCAACTTCGGCGGGCGCCCGCCTCCCGCCACCCGGCGCGGCCCCGCAGTGCCGCCGGCCCCCGCCGCAGGCAGCGCTCCGGCCCCGCGGGGCGGGAGGGGCGGGGGCGTGGGGCGGCAGCCGGGGAGGAAGGGAGGGAGGGCTGCTGGCCCGGGCCGGCCGCTTTACCTGTCTGTCCGTCCCAGAAGCCGAGGCGTCTTCCCCCCCGGGAGCCGCTCCCCGGCTCTCCCCGGACGGCAGCAGCCCGCGAGCGGCGGGGACTCCGAGTTTTCCGCGGCTGGCTGGCCCGCCCGCCCCCCTCCCGTCCCTGCGCTCCCGCCGTAGCCACAAACTACTCCATCGCCGCCAGCCCCAGCGCAGCCGCTTATATAGGCTATAGGATGGACATGAGACGGCAGATAGTATCGACTTGGAAGTGGGTGGAAAACAATAAAAGTCCACTTGGCAACCTCGGGAGCGTCGCTGCTTGCACAAGCCCCCCCCTTCCCGCCCTCCCTCCCTTCCCTCCCGCCCCGTCGCCGTCCCTCCCCCTCGCTCGGCTCTCCCGGGCAGGGCTCAGTCACTCCTTCGCCTCTCTCCGACGTAACGCGACGGTCCCCAGCGTGTGTGTGTGTGTGTAGTGGGAGGGGGCGGCAGCGGGGGGGGGACGACGACCCGAGCCTTTAATTAGAAGCACGCTGAGGAGCCTCTGAAATATTCATGGCCTCGGCGCGGCTCCCCGTCAGGCGGGTCCCCGGCCCCGCGGCCGCAGCCGCCGCGCTCCCCGCCGTCCCCCGCGGGGGGCCGCCTGGCGGGGGCGGGCGGGGAAGCCGCCTGTTTACCGGGAACTCCGGGCCCGGCTGCGGCGGGGAAGGGGAGGTGTTGGGGCGGGGGGGGGGGGGAAGCTGCCGGGGGAAGGGGAAGGCTATTTTCTGCTCCCGCCGGCCGGGAAGCCCGCGGAGAGGTGGCCGGAGCGGGGTGTGCGTGGAAGAGGCGGGCGTGTCGCCTTCCTCGCCGATTCTGGGCAGGGGCAGTCCCGGGTGGCCAGGGCGGCTTCCTGGGCTCTCGGTGCGGCGCTGCCTGGAAGCGCTCCCGGCGGGGCCGGGGGGGGAGGAGGAGGACGAGGAGGAGGAGGAGGGCGGCGAAGGCAGCGCCACCGGCAGCAGAGCCCTGCCCGCTCCCTCAGCCGCCGGCGCCCTCACAAGAGGCTGACGGCCCGAGGCAACGGGAGGTGGGCGGCGGCGGCGGCGGGCTGGAAGCGTTGCGCTTCCCTGGAAAAGCCAGACCCGCTCCTGCGGGAGGTACCGCCGTGCCCCCCCCCCCCCCCCAGTGGATAAACGCGGCCCAAATCCGCCGCGGAAGGTGCGGGGCGCGGGGGGGGGGGTGAACCACGATCCGGCTGAACGTTCCTGTTTACTCGGATACACCCTCGGCAGCGAGGAGGGGAGAAGAGAGAAGCAGGGCGAAGGCCCAAGAGAGCCGAAGAAGGAGGCGGGGGGAAGAGGGGAGGGGAGGGGCGCGGGCAGGGAGGGCCGCCCGCCCCGCGCTGCTGCCCCGACGGCCGCCGCGGGCAGGTAGCGCGCGCCGCCTCCGGCAGCGGCGGCAGCGACCCCGGCGGCCGCTGCCAGGGGGGGCCCGGCGCTGCCGCCGCCCGCCGCCAGGCGGCGCTGAGGGGCGCGGCGCGCGCGGCGGGCGGGAGGCCGTTAACGGTCGTCGCCGCCGCCCCGCCCCGCCGTGAGGAGCCGCCGGTGGCCGGCGGGCGGAGAACGGGCGGGGGGAGCTGCCGGACGGGCTGCGGAGAACGGGGAGGGGAGGGCGGCTCCACAGCCTCTGCGTCTCTTACCTTACGGCACTGTGGTCCCGAACTGTGTTATTTTTACCCAGGTTAGCCGGTCTCTCCTTTCTAAACAGCATTTAAGTGGCATGCGCGGCTCTTGGTACAAAAACCTTGGCCCGTGCTCTCACAATGAAGTTACTAAAAGAAAAGAAGGGGGAGAAATACACCACATGATGAAGAAAGACATCCGGAGGCAAGACTGAGCAAGAAGGCTTTGTCAGGAGTCCAGAAACCTACCTCCTCTTTGGCTCCATGGTTTGTTTCCAGTCACTGTAGGATTCGGGGGGGGAAATAAATTGAGCGAGCAGTTCAACAGTGGGAAGGAATGGCCCTTTGCATGACATAACTTGGTATGGCTGTGTTTGCAAGTTAGTCATACCAAATATTGACACATGAGGGTCACCTCATGGAGATAGGGAAGGTGGAAAGCAAGCCAGGTAGTATACAGCCTGCTGTTTTGTTTCTACGATTACATTTCAAGCAGTCCTTCATCCAAAGTAATCTCTTCGGAAAAAGGTAGCTACAGCTGCAGAACTGAAAGAGGTGTTTGGGAAGTCAGCTAAGCACCTGGATGGATTCTCCCCTAGCTTACAATTTCCGTGTCGGTTTTGGTCACCATCCCGTAAGGAGGGAACAGCCTGTGTTTGGAGTGCACACCAGTTCAACTCAGGAATGTCGGGCTGCGTCTTTCCTAGTAAGTTAGATGTACCCAGACATGTCTCTCATGTCTGGCACGGAGACCAGCTGGCATGGAACAACCTGCGCGTTGTTGAATGATGCGGCTAATGCAGCTTTCTTCCTTTTGAAGAGACTGGACATTATCAGAAGCTGCGTTAATCCCTCTTATGATGTAACTCCACCGTGAATCTGGGAATGGGATAGCTGGCCTGGGCCAAAGACACACCAAGCAAGGACAAATTAACATCGTAGACAATTTCTTTCCAGTGCTCAGGAATATTCCCTTTAAATATACTAATGTAGACGTAGACTCAAAGTACAATGGAGATACTAACTGAGATATGAGGTAGATGAACAGTCTGTTGCCTTTTTATGCATGCAGAAGCTGAGGCAAGGGTCTGTTCTGATGTGTTTACACTGAATTATACAAAGATATGTGAGAGCTCCCATACCTTCAGTGGAGTTAACTGAAATTCACACTGATAGATGTAGGATGATAATCTAATGTTCCAACAGGTTACATTTTCTTAAGTACATTTTCTTAGGGCTCTATCTAAGCTAGCCACCTAGATGCTAACCACCTAAATGCTACCGAGCTCCTACTCTGCATATGTATTGCCAAAACTGTGATTCCGGAGACTTCCACCCACCCCCAGTCTGACTCCTGAGGCTTCTAAAGTGAGTAGGTGCACTGTTTGCCATGACCACTCACAGGTTCTTGGACTTCATCCCTGGATACCAGGAAGCACCTGACTCTTGTCAACACTAAGCATCCAGGATGGTGAAGAAAGCATTCTTCTGGGATTTACAAGATGTAAATTTTAATCCCTTCAGGCAGAGATGAAAGATGAACACACCTTCCCAGCCAGGACAAAAACCTGCTTGCTTTCCTTGAAAGAAGACAGAGAGGGAGATAATGAAACCCAGTCTCAAAAAGCAACATGAACCTGGGAAAGCAGATCGTAGAGGTAATGCTGTACAATGAGTATTGTGGCTTGTCCTGGAGGGGTAGGTTTCATTTTAAAATGGTGTGATTTTTTTGGCTTGTTTTTACAGGACATCAAGTTAGTGAACTCTTCTGCAATCAAAATCTATGAATAGATCAATCTACAATGGTGTAAAAAAATGCCCTATCTTTAAAGTAAACATCGTGATCCTCAGAATAAGGACCCTGTGAAATAAGCATACACGAATGAGAAGATCAAACGCAGTATTTGGTGGATAGTTTTTAACTGGTGTGCTGTTCCATGTTCCCTTGGTGGTTATGAAACAGAGGCACTACATTTTGGGATTCGGAACAAATGCCAGGCAGAATTCTAGCTTTGTTAAATAACACACATTAGTCACTGTTTTCACCAATTCCATTCTATTATGACGTGCTAAGACAGTAAAGGAAAGATATCTTGACTTCTTTTACTTACATGGGGTATGTGAAAACAAGAAAATGTGTTGTCTCTGGTTCTGTCATCTAAGACTGGTGAAATTTTCATGCTAAGAGCCCTACAGTTTCAAGCATGCTCTTGTTTCAGCTGATTATAACAGACATAAGGGTTCCTATCTATATTTAATAAAAGCAAGTGCAACATTTTCTGAAGTGATTGCAGAGCAGAGCTGATGGTCTAAATCAGGCTCATAACCAATACATGAACTGAGTGTATGCTTAGGAGAAAATTCCAGTGGACATTAATAATAAGACTAGACTATAAAAACGCTTCTTGCATTGCTCTTTATTGACCTCAGAACCTCAAAACAATATTCTGAAATACATTTTTTCCATAAACATCACATCGACTTACAAAAATCTTAAAAAGTCAAGTCACACTGTTGCTTTAAAACCCAGACTTTTCACTCCTCACGAAAGAAAAGCGGCATTTAATCTTCAGGTTACATGTCAGTCCCGCTAGAGATAAATACGATGGAATGGGATGGGGCTGGTAATTCTGTTGTGTTAATTGAGTGGGTATCAGTTGGTTGACAGGGCAACTGGGCTTCCAAAATACTGACCACACACATGGAATCTACCTGTGTAATAGTTACTTTTTAAATCTGGATAGAAAAATACATACATGGCATCCAACAGACAATACTTTCCAAAATCTCTGCTCCAAGTTATGAAAACGCAGAATATGTTTTCAATATAATGCATTGTACATAAGTATAAAATAATATTTATGCACCTGGCTCAGTCATCTCTGTGAGCCTCCAACTCTCAGAGGCAATGCCCAATGACAGCTGCTGGGGAGAGTAAAGATGAGGCATTAAGAATTCCTATAGCACTGAAATCAGCCAGAGAACATATATAACTGGAATAAAAACTTCAACAGATGTTAAGGGTATTAAAGCCAATTGAGCATTTTAAGGGCTTTCCCCACTTCCTACCTGATGCAAATGCCAACAGGATTAAAATCCCATCAATCATTGCTGCAACCAAAACTGAAGAACTTTGATATAGTTCCCAAATGTTTTATCAGTAATACAGACAGGGCCAGCTTGATGTTTGGTAGAAAGTTTAAATAAAAAAAAAAAAAAACACAACAGAAAACCCAAACCAGATTTCTGGCAATAACTTTTCTCTGCATGTAAATTCAAGGCTAAAGACAGCTCTGAGTTGGCCAGTGCATCAGTTATTGGGCCAGTTTCAAAATTATCTTCAATCAGCTTTGCAGTGCTGCACCAGTGCAAAGGTACTGCGGAAATGCTACTGAACCGGCCATAGGAAATTTAAGTCTTATGACAATAGTCTCACTTTTTTTAGTTGCCTTTCGTGGTCTTCAAAGTATCCCCCGAAATCTCCAGAGACCACCCCTCTGAATTATTCTGTATTTAGGTTTTCAGAGATACTTTATTTTGCACAGTAAAGATAAATGCCCCAGAGAAGCAAGTCAAACCTCTCTTGACTGTGGACTATTGCCTACAGGAGGACACTAACATAGACCAGACCCCTAACTTTAAGCAGCTAAGAGAGGGTTGGGGGGTTAATCCCATTCTAAGAAACTATCTTTCAGGCCATAAGCAGTTCTATAGCTACTGTGCAGCAGTGAGCCTACTCTGTGTGTGTTCACTGTTGACTCCTCTCTGTTCACTTAGAGTTATATAGCTGCAGCTGCAGCAACTGCCTTTCCACATCAAATTAAGACTACGAGTAAAAGCCCTAGCTGATGTCTCATTAGCTGATAGAGTGCATTACATTTTCTGGCCTGCTTTGATCTCTCTGTGCCAAAGGAAGGAGGACGGCTTCAGTGTACGTAAGAACTCGGTAGTTTTAGAGGCAGAGGAGCTTCCTCTTTCATTCCCAACCATGGTTCTTAGCTCGAGGAGACAAGTGGCTCACACGTGTTTTTTAGAGCCATTGCTGATAAATGATAACATGTTTTGATAGTATAGCCTAAACTTGAGGATGTTCTCTCACTGTGTGTTTGCACCACTTCTTAAAAAATGGATGCTGAAAAACAAATGCCATCTCAGGCAACATAAGGATATCCCATATTATTCACTATCAGCATCTGAATGCTGAGCACAAGCATCGGAAACTTTAAAAAGCAGAGGTACTTTTTTCCTTCTGTGGGTCATCAGTAGGCAAGCATGCTGCTCACTCAGTGAGCAGGCCCTATGACTATCTGGTGGACAGCTGGGTGACTTTACAGATCAGATGTAGAGCAGGCCTATCGGCAAGGTTATGGTCTAGAGACCGCTTGTAGGCAAGCGTACTCTTTGGAAGATCATGTGCCTACAAAGGCAGCTAAGGGAGGGTGGGAGGTCAGTCCCATGCTAAGAAACCATCTTTCAGGCCATCAGCAGCTCTGTAGCTACTGTGCAGCAGTGAGCCTACTATATGTGTGTTGACTGTTGACCAGTGGTTCGTTCCCTCCTTCCAGAAACCAGCACTGCAGTCCCGACTGTACCCAGGCAGCCTCCTTGTGACCAACTTCATAATGAAATAAGCTGCCTTCCAGGGTAAAGGCAGAAAGGTTATTCAACAGCAGCAGAAGACTATAAAGAGCAGTCTATAGGTTTAAGATTCCAACTCCTAGTCTTTCTTGATTCTGCACTTGAAGTATAGGAAGATAGGAAAATGCAGAATATGTTTTCAATGTAATGTATTGTACATCCACTAGCGCAGGGCTGCGAATGTTGTCTCTTCTTGTCTGGAAGTCTGCTGTCCTTTAGAGGAGAGAAGACATCCTGAGTCAGCCAAACTGCGGGAAGTCCAGGACCTGGCATACAGAGACTACATCTGCAGGAGTAAATATAATGTGCTCAAGAGCATTGATAAAGTCTGTGGCACTTAAGCCAGCTGGCAGAGGATAGGCCACATCCATTCTGTCCATCCTTCTTAGTGCCTGTGAGAGGACAGCCTTATGCAAACTACTCATTAGGAAGACTTCCTGGGCTGCCTAGCTTCCCAACAGTACCCAGGAATCGATCAGGAGAGTTGTCACAGACAAACCACATGCCGTGGACTGCTCTAGCAATTTAACAGTATCGATGCCTGGGTGCCAGTGCCAGGAAGCCTCCCTGGCAGTGTTCGGTTTTCTCGTCTGGTATAGGCACAACCTGTGGGTCCCACCCATGTTGCATGGGATAGAGGCAGCTGCAAACTGGCCATCTCTTTGGGAACTCTTACCAGTTGGTAGAACTGAGAGGAGCTTTTTTGCATCATGGCCTAAATTGGAATAACCTAAGCATCGGAATCTGGGAACAGTAGCAGCTTCGAAAAGCAGCTTCAAAACTTGAAAGCAGTTTAAAAAAACAGTTCCATGTCTTCATGGTCAGGCAGCTGTACACAGCTTCCACTGGAGGCAGCAAAGAATCAATGTAAATTGGGCAGAATCACAGTGAAATCAACTTAGTTACAGAACAGAATGAAAAGATTTCCCCCCCCCCCCCCATGTGCATTGTCTGTATAAATGCAAGATCTTTTAGATCTTGTATGGCAATGGACCAAAATTGTCAATATCTTTAGTTTTAGCCCAAAGGAAAAGAAAAGGTTAAAAAATAATTTTATACAACCTTTAGAAGGTGGTCTTTCTCCTAAGACAGAAAATTACTTTGCCTCACATTAGATTATTTTTAACAAGCTATAACATACCTACTGAATATTTCGCTACTGTGATTGCTCTCTTCAGCCTCTTTCCTGACCTGATTTTCCCCCCAAAATTACTAGTCTGTTTTTTAATGGAGAAATTTTCACACATAATAGGATAATACCATTTTAAGACCAGTGAAAATGTTCTATTAATTTGAGGGTTGTTTATTATTATTCATTTTTTTGTCTTACTCTAAGCTAAAATGCCAGGTTTGTCCAAGTTTGTCTCACAGAACATTAATGACAAATGGTTCTGAAACTGGAAACTGGCTTAGACTTGACATTCACCCCAAAGTGGGACCAATCTTCAATTTTTATGGGTTGTTTTATTGTTGGTGTTGAAGTGTCATATTCAAAAAATCACATTATAAAAGTCATTTCTACAATTTTCACTCTAACTTGTTTCTATTTAGGAAACACAGTTAAATGGAAAAAAAAAACCAAACCAGGTATAGCTATGAGAAGACCTTCTGTTGCTGAATTAGTGCCTATTTGCTATCATAAAAGATAAAAATCTAATTGACGATTCACTATTTGTGTTATTCATATAGATTTTTTTCATTGAGCTCAGCCTGAATAACAGAAGCAGTGCAATTGTTTTCACCTTTTCCGGTTGGCGTAGTCATCTGGGGAAGTCTTCATGCATTTTTATAATGATTTAGTGACAAATACCACAAGGGAAAGGTTTCTGTCTTAAAATGTTAATTTCCAATTAAAATATTCAACCAAGAGGTTATTTCTCTTGTATGCAAATTTTAGAAAATGTTGTTCTGATATTCCAAGGAATTTGTCTCTGTAATTAAAGGAATGCAGATGGACTTCTATCACTGCCATCAGGTACTGCACATATATACGGTTATTTACATCCATCTTCTTACTTATTTTTGCAGTGCTAGTTTAGTGGAAATATCACTTTGGTAGTTTCCATTAAGTCAGGAATTGCAGTCAGATGTTTCTGTTGGAGGCTGTCATAGAGTGAGAATGTTCCCTGGTCAGTGTTGCCCAATGCAGCTGTGACCTCTGCAATTACTCTATTTGAAAACACAGGATTCAGAGTAAAAAAAACCCCTCTTGTTTCAGACGGAGCTATTTGTCTCCTTTTCTTTGTCCATTCCTCACTTGTTAGAGGAGCAAGAGGACAATACTCAAAGGAAAAGGGTTTTGACCATAGTAACAGTGATTAGGAGCTAGATAAAATCTGGAACTTCCTTTCTCTGAAAAAGTCCAACATTTCAAAACAGCTTTCTTTTGATTTGAGATAGTCTCACAAACAAATAAAAAACCGTCAGAAATATTCATGGTGGAAAATAGATATTCAAAGAATTTCAGGGAATCAGAATATCCTATGATTTTTCCAAAATTAAATGGTGCTCCCAGCTAATACGGAAGTGGGAGCACTCTTGGGAGTGCCCCAGAGTTAGAATTAGCACAAGGAACATGTAGAACAGGATGTCTAACAAATCAAGTCTTGAAGGGCCTTCCAGGGTCTTTAAAGCTTGAATCTAACTAGGTTTCCCAAAGCTACTATGTTCTTGGCTCCATGATGTCCTGCAACTCCTGACTGTGCCAAGAAACTTGATCTTGAGATTGGCTGTTCGGTCTGTTAAGTCCCCAGTTGCCTGACTCTGAAGCAATCTGTTTGATGCAACCTACCAGGGAGCTGCCTTTGTAATTTGTCAGCGGTTGATAGAAAGTAAAATATTGCTGCAGGACTTTGTTTTTAACAAAGGAGTGCTCCTCTAATGAAATACTGCCATGTTTGAAAACATCTTACTAGCTCTCTTCATGTAGTAGGAAGTTCTCAGTCTAAGAAACTGGGTGAAGGAATAGAAATTCAAGGAACATGATCCATTTAGGGTATTTCTTAGTAGCAAAATGCTAAATATTGCTGCTTTTTTTTTTTTTTTTTTCCTACAGACAAGGTAAAACTCACCGTGTTCAATAAGCAAGTCCTTGTGTAGGCAAGAAGTTATCTACTGAACAGTGAGGCACAAACGAACATCAGAAAGAGTTCTGGTTTTTATGTTCATGGCAAAAATAAGTATTTTCATCTTATTCATCTTAATCTATATTCAGGGTGAGATGGCCCTGACAGCAGAACAGTTATCTGTCAGCAGTGTATCCCAGGAGAATAGCAAATGAATCTGGCAATTTTCTGTAGCATACTGTAGGAAAGAAACGTTATTCCAGTATTGATCATCTATGTGTCCAGAGTAATTGGATGCTCTGATTAGTTGCTCCAGGTAATGTGGAAAACACGTACATTTTTGTTGCCATGAAAGGGGTATCGCATGGTTCTCTCTTATCTTACCCAAAGGAATACATATAGAAGATCAAAGTCAGGTGATATTTAACTCAGCAGAACCACATTAACCTTGGTCCTAGTTCTCTCAGTTGATGAAATATCCATATACTTTATGTCTCTAGAAAAGGTCTTGATGAAGCCAGCCCCAATTAACTATTCCGACATCAGTGGATTAATTATAGGTTAATGGAAGATGGCAGAGATAAGTTACTGTGTTTACTTGCCCCTTTTAACAGATTTTCATGTTATTCAAGGCAAGAACAACTGACTTTTGTTCCAGTTTATATTGGAATGCTTCTTTTGACACTTTCTACAGCACTTAAATTATTTTTTTTGTGGTCCTTCCACTTTTTTTCCGTACATCCTTTTGTAAAAGGAAATACCAAAAGAGTTCATAGCATGCCAGTCTCACCACTGCTGTATCTGGATTTACAGCTGCATACCTTTTATTAGTATACTCCAGTGCCAATTCATTCTGTCATTTTTGCTACAGGATGGCATTGGGTTATTGTATTAGTAGCATATACTTAACTCCTTAACAAGATGATATTTGGGCGGTTACTTTTGTCAACAAAAATCTATTGTCTAAAAAAAAAAAATCCATCCCATCTTGTTTGACAAAACCTATTTTTTTTGTAAAATACATGGCGACTGATATTAACTAGATTCCCATCTTTTATTTATTTATTTATTTATTTGTCAATATTTTTCTATTAATTTACCTCTGACTGGAATCAGACTAATCAATTATCATCCACATCACTCCATTTCCTCTTCCTGAATGGTGACAAAAAAAATAATCAGTGTTTTCAGTCTACTACAGTTTCATTGTAACTGTAATAAATAAATAAAATTAAAATCAAGAGGCCAGATATTTCCTCAGCAAACTATTAAGTGTTACTGGAAGCATCTTATGCGCCTGTAAGATGCTTATCTGTTTTTGATGTTGTCTAATATCTTTCTCAGTTACTAGTGAATTAAGAATCTTTCCTTTATTCCTATGTGATCCATGTATCTTATCTGGCTTTCTTCTAAAGACAGAACAAAAGTATTAATTGAAGAAATGTTCCTTTTCTGCACAATTAATAATTTAACAATTCATGTCTAGTTAAAAGGCCCGTTTCATTGCTATGATTCATTTCTTTTTCAGTGCATTAGAATTCCTCACTCTTAGCCATGCCACAAATGGATTTTTTTTTTCATTCTTGTTAGCTTTCCTATAGTTCAGGTGGTTTTAGCTACCTATCATTGTGTTTCAATATTATTAACACAAGTTTTGTAAAGGAAAGTCATGTATTACAAATCTATTGTGCTTTTTTGGAGGAATCAACATGCATTAGGGAAATCTGGCTGATACTGTCAACAAACTCTCTCAAAAGGCCTCTACATAAATAAAGCATCCACTGAATAAGAACGAAAGTTGTTACATAGGTAAATAATTGCCTAGAATACAGAAAATGGAGATTGGAGTAAGGAGTAAATTCTCACAGGGCAAGAAGGTTATCAGTAAAGCCCTTCAGGGACCTGTGCTAAGATTGATAATTTCCAGCATATTCATAAATGAGGCATTCCTTGGAAATTGTGATAGTGTTTACTGATATTAAGTTATTCAGGAAAGCCTGACCATGAAAAATGAGAAAAGAGCCTTATAAGGCTGAATGGTCACTGTAATGGCAGGTGAAACTCAGTATAGATACAGCCAATGTTAAGCAAAATATATGGGGAAAATAATCTAAATTTTACACAGAAAGTAGATTGATTTCTGAGCTGATTACTATTCTTCTGGAATGATGTCTTGGAATTAGAATAGATCTGTTAAAAATGTCATCCTGGTGCTCAAAATCAAGTCAATATTAAGAACTATTTAAAAAAGAACAGAGAACACAGTGGAAACGACTCCTTCATTCTCCACGGAGCAAGGTGGTCTGTCTGCAGCTGCGTTCCTCCTCCCCACTGCAGAAATACATACTAGTACGGGAGGAAGTTCTGAAAAGTTTAACAAAGGTGATCAGGTGCATGAAATAGCTTCTATACAGGGAACAGCCAAGTGGATGAGGGCTTTCAACAAGGAAATTACATGAGTGAAGGGTACATGGTAGAGGTCTATGAAATCAAGAGTGTCATGGGTAGAGTAGTAAATAGGGAGTGATCGTGTCTTCCAATGCATAGTCTGGGGGCCTTAGAATCAAAACGGGTGAGAAGAAGTGGTTCTTAACACAACGTGTGGTTTATCTGCAAAACACCCTGACACAGGATGCCTTAGATGGTGAGTGTGTTCAGAAGTGCTGGAAAAAATTATGGAAGAAAAAACTAAAATAAAAGGCTACTAAATTTGAAAAACACTGACACCTTTGTCCTCTGAAGTTTGTGAATGAGCTCCTGGGGATTCCAAGAGTAATCTTTTCTGATAAACATATCATTAAATGCATGCTATTTCCTATGTGTCCTCTTGGCAGAGTCTGGATGCTGGTCTACGTGGAATCTTGGTTTCAACAGGTATGGTCACTCTTCAGAAATTTTATGGGTAAGAGCAAATAGTTCAGCCTAGGACATTATGAAATTTAAAATACATTGCAGTCCGGATCTGTCAGAATCAAAATTTGCAGTTGTGATTGTAATTTGGTGCTACATTTTAAGCCTATCCAGAGCCTATTTGCCTTCAATTACCTCAAGATCAACTACAAACTGGCTTCAAAGTGTTCACCAGTTCAAAGCATTCACATATTTTTTGTTCTTGTCACCTTTTAAAAAAATTTTCCATTTCTTTGAGGCTGGTAATGTCTCCACTCTCAGTGGTTGCTGTTTCTGCACTGACTGTAATATTCTTTTATTCCTCTTTCCAAGGACAATTCCTCAGACTTTCCATATCTTATTCTGTTATTGTGTGTCAGGAGTATTAAACTACATAACAGCAGCTACTCTACTCATTTATGGGGGAAGGGGGAGAAATGCAGTCACAGGTTGTTTACGCTGTTACTCATGACAGCAACAAGTTACTTTATATTTAGAAGTTAATTCAGAAAATGTTAACCATAAACCATGCTTGTTAACTCCAGCCTTCACCCTATTCAACCAAAGATTTGAGTTGTACAGCACTTGTCCCTCTTCTTTGCAGTCCTGAACCCCAGCCCATCTCCAGACCAAACTATTTTCTTAATGGTAGCCTGGGATCCCATCCCATGCGTTATAACCTATTTTGAGTTGCTGAAAACCAACTGTATTTCTTACATGATATGATGATCATACTTGCTTCAGAAATAAACATCAGTTTCGTGGCTCCAGACCTCCAGCTATTGCTGAAGGTCTTGTAAAATCTATATTAAAAAAAAAGATTTTCAGCAGTTTCTATTGAGAAACCCTAATTGGAAGCAGAATTAACTCTACTGTAGGTCAAATACTCATGACAGTTATGATCTCTGACCCTCATTATAATTATATAGGTGACTATGCTTTGCTCTTCAGCTCTGTTACCCTTATAAACCACCTATCAATACTTGCTAGAAAATAAAATAAAAGCCATTATATGCCTGCTGGTTCCTGGTTTTATCCTAGATGTGCGAGCTTTGCAGGGTTCAAGTTTAAAGCTAATTAATCTATTCTTCCTGTTCTGAATACTTTCACTTTACCAGCAATGCAGTGATGACTCACAAGAACTAATTTTGTTAGCTCCCTCAAATAGAGTTCATGTGTCTTTTTCTGAATCTAGCAAATCGACTGTTTGTGTTCCGTAATAAAATGATACACACACGCTTGCAGTAAGCCCAGGAGGTTAATTCCTACCTTAGTGAATTAAGGTCCAGGCTAGAAGGAGTAGCCTAGCTTGCATACAAAGTTTTCAAATATTTGTGGATTTTAGAAGAGTGGGGCTGCCATTGTGTGTGTTCTGATTCTTCTATCACAGCTGAAAAAACTTCTTGTTTACTCGAGGAAGAAGGGTTTGTTGTTGTTTCCTGGGTAGAATTGCTACATTCGCTTTGCATTGAAGCAGTGACCAAGAGTTGTTCAGTGAAGTGACACCAGCAGTCCTCCTGCGATGACCGTAGGCAATGCCAGTCCATCTGAGATGGAGAATGTGTGCTGCAAGGCTGCTGCCAGTAGGAAACACCGATTCCGAGTTCCTTGCAAAGAAACAAGGAGCTAGCAGCACACAGCCAGCAACAGTTGCAGCAAATGTACCTGTAGCCACAGTTAACAAAGGCGGCAGCAGCAGTCCCGAGGGGAGCTTCAAGAAGAACCTGTGAGCAATTGCAAGAACTTTTGGCACAGTAAGAGCTGCAGTTACAGGAGCAACATTGAAAAGAAGAGGCTCCAGGACTACGGAAAAAGATTAAAAGCTGTTGTTCTGATCAGTAGACCACGATAAAAAGAAAACCAACACATAGGGCAAGTGCAATGATGGTGAAACTCACAGGGAATGATTGACTCCCAATAAAATCAGCCTGAGGGCAACCTAGAAGTGTTGCTAGAGCTTTCAAGGGCCTTACTGAGATCCAGACACCCTTGGGTTCTCAAACCATCCAATTTGTGGAAGGCAGCTTAGGAAATCCCAGACCTGCTGCAGGAATTCTTGCAGGCATGGAAGATCACAAGTCAAAACATGGTCTAGCATTCAGTAAAACTGAAGGCTGGATCTTACTAGTTACTTGATATGAACATGATATGAAAAACACTCTCAGGAGCTATTAGAGTATCCATGAACCAATACTGTATTTTAGTTCATTAAGAGAGAGCAAGTTGTTGATCATCATGGAATTCTGTGGCATGTTGCGAAGGATGACTATAATATACAGGGCCTGGAACTATTATGTTTACCAAGTCCTTGATGCTTTCAACTGGCTCCTGATTTTCAGGACTGAGGCACAGTAACAGATGTGGAGATTCTGTCCTCAGGATAATAGGGGAAGATAAGCAGCTGCCTGGGAAGTTTTCAGAGATGTTTGTTTTGATATTAAGGACATGAATTTATTTGGACACTTCTATACAGGTGGTTGCACAACTTCTAATTATAGAAAGCCTACAGCATACAATAAAAGAATAGCAGAAGATGGGTGTTAACAACATTGAAGAGTTAGATAGTGAATAGGATATCTCAGCCATATTAGTTACACACTGTGACAGAGATCTGAGTCTGTATTCACTGTGACACATCCAATGCCACAATTATCTTCTGTGGACACTTGAAGATTTTGATGTCGTTATCTCAGCTGAAGTATCAGCGGGCTAACCTGGGGTTTATCTTTTGTATGGGCTGCAACAATGTTAACAGGGAATAATACTGCAAGCGTAGCTGAGAAATGAGCTGAGAGGCTGATCAGCTTTCTGAGGTGCCTCTTTCCTGTTAGCACACTGAGCTGTGTGCTCATAATAATATTCAGCTCTCATGGTAGGAGTTTATGGCTAAAACGCTGGCGGGGTGTTCCCCACCCACCCTTGCTGTCAGGGCCCTGAGAGCACCACCGGCAGCCCCTGCGTTCTTCTCCCCTCTCCGGAGTGTTTGACCACCTGTGGTCAAAGCCAGCTCTGGTGCAATGCAGTCGTGTAACCTGGGGTCGGACTGCCGTGAAAGGAGTTGTGGCAGAGCTGCGAGAAGCTGTGTTGGAGTCCTCAGGTGGCTCAGGAGCGGAATTTCAGTTCAGGCCCTTATCCCTGGTCCATATCAAACCCTTACATTCACCCCAAACCCATCTTTACCATGCCAAAGGGTACCTGTAGTAGCTAGAGAAAGAGCTGTGAAACATTTACCTGTATCACATTCGGCACCCGTCTCATTTTGAATTTATGTCTGTTATGCTCCTAGGTGGAACCTTTACTACAACTGTAAACTTATAATTTTCAATAAATCAGTGATCCTGAGAATTCAATAGACTGGAACTATAGATTGGAAAGAGCTACATTGAACCCATACACCAGTTGAAGTCAGTTCAAGTTTTGCTTTTGCTGGCCTTTGAGAACTCAGGAAAAGTTAAGTTTTTACTGTGTCTTATGTAAGAATTTCACACCTTTTCCAAAAGCCTAGGTACTTAAACACGGCCAGGAGATTTATTCCTCCCAAAATCCTTAGGTAAGATAATAGTGCCCACCAGTTTCATAACATTACATAGTGTTATAAAGTGAGACCAAATAGCTGATAATACAGTATTGGAATAAAGGCTCATGCTATTGGAATAAAAGCTGGTGCCAACAGGAGTGGGGGAGTCATGGTTCATTCTGTGGCAGTTATGACTAATAGATGCAAATTGAGAGCAAAGATTAGGAACAGTGATGCAGTTAATGCTGGCAGAATACATACTGAAGAATTTGATCTTGGAGGCATCTTGCAAGCTATGCAGAGCTAAGATGAGTGTTGAGGGCAAACACTTTATTTTTGTTTCTCACTAAAGGTAGATGTATGCTTTGATATCGGGTTCAGGTTAAGGAGAAAAAGGTTACAGGCATTCCAGACCCAGCCTTCATCCAATTTCTGCATGTTTAGCAAGATCCAGCAATAACCTGAAGAAATCAGTCACTCCTATTCTTAAATTTAATCTCAAAATTGGGGGGGAGGGCAAGCATGAGGGGTGAGAGGAGGGGAGGTAAAAGCACCATGCATAATATGTCTATATCCCCAAATTTCTATAATGCCCTCTCCCCAGTAGTACTACCAACACCAAACTCACATCTTATTTCCAGGCTTATTATAAGCCTACCATAACCTAGGAATTAACTGTAAGATACTAGACCTTACCAGGTCCAGCCCAAGTCCCATTTTGCCAAGTAGCATGCCTTGACAATATAATGCAGTAAGCTTTTCATTTTGCCATAACCCCAACCTTTTCCTGTGTCTTAACTGCACACTGGCAGGCTGGAATAGCCACAGGGCTATCTCCTAGATGATGTGCATTAGAGACTCCTTCCTAAGGATCAGACTGCTGTTAACAAATTTAAAAATAAGAAGCAGGATTATGATAACAGGGACTACAGAGCTGCGATAATGGCTTTATCTTTCCCATGGGGTCTGTAGGACTAGAATTAAAGTTGATTTTGGTCTGAATGAGAAGTTAAGGTTAGTTCTGCAAGGGAAGGGATCATAGTTCTATGGAAAAGGTAAAGTCTGGTGCTAATTTTATGATATGGAGTAGTATTAAGAACAGCAGGGACTGAGGTCTTTTAAGATGTGTTTTGCAGAGGCAGAATGAGGATGAATGCTGTTAGAAAAAATTACTTCTTTTGAGTCTTTAGGTCTGATGGTTGCGTTGGAGAATTTACTGTTTTAATGAGGTTTAGGAATAGAAATAAGTGTAAGGTGAGGGAATCAGATGAAGAAATTAAAATTAGTGCTAAACTAAGCAGAGCATACAGAGCCAAGAAGTACTGTTAAGGAGTTTACAGGCCCTTAAAGCATAGCTGGGGGAAGGGCTAGAATTGAGGCCAGGGAAGGGTTAAATGTAGGTTCTGTACAAGAGGTGCTGAAAAATTTTGAGAATTTTGTGTTTTCTAATGCCTGCAGAATTAGGATGATCCCACAGCTGGCCTGGGTAAACGGTTTTATTTCTGGTTCGAATATGCTTCACATAAATCTAGGATGGGTGTTGTAATGATTGTAAGGGAGTATAACAGTTCGTCAGTGACTGAAAAAAGTTAATTGTTGCAGCCTGTGTAGACTAAAACAAAGACTGGTGTTTAAAGAAAAACTGTGGTTAAGAGAAAAGTAAGGGCTGATATCCCGGTTAGGGACTAGTACAGAAGATACCCAAAATCTATGTTTATACTGGAACTGGAACTACAAGTCTCACAGAGCTGGGGTAAGAGTTTAGCAACAGAGGCAAGCGTGTTTTCCATAGATTTAAGGCAGGTTTATGTTGTATATCTTATTTAAAGCTATATTTATGCTTGTTTTAAAGATTAGGTGCTATAAAGCGAGATCTCTAGAGCTAAGCTGGTTACAATGTAGTTCAGGATCTTCTGAGCCAAGATGAGGGATGGTCTTGGAAAGCCTAATGTCTAATATTGATGTGGGCATCAATTATTGGTAAAAGGAGGTTATTTATTACAGTTAGGTTTTTTTAAAGACAGGAGATCAGCTATAAGAGATTTGTTTCTACAATTTCCAGATCTTGTTTTCTGCCTTTTTTGCAGCTTCCAAAAATAGTCTTAGCCATTTAACACTTTCTGTCCCTGACTCTGTGAGTCTTATGGGTTACGTGTAGCCCACATCTTCAGTACTTCTTAATCCTAATCTTCAAACTGAAATGAAATATAGATTAAACTTTAACAATAGACTTGCTGGTCAGGTCCATCTCATTCTGACCTATTTGACCCTGCTAATCGCACCATTTTAGGCCTGCAAATCACACATAACGAACTGAAAAATTAAGTTCCTGCTTTGCAAAGCTGAACTGCCACCCAAAATAGATATTTTATTTGTATTCTACAGTTGTGGACTATACCATGCTGTGTATGTGACCCACTTCAATCGTCTGGTTCTGTGCATTCTAGAGTGCAGGGCTACAGGAATCTGAAAAGAAATCTTGTTCATCGCTTCTTTATATTCTCAAAGTTCAATCAAGCCCTCTTTAGGTATACTCTAATCCATACTTGTAGGTAACATTGCTGGGAAACCCTTCAGATTCTGGAGAATTCTGTTTATAGTGTCAGGACCAAACTTTATCCCTATTGATAGCTATACCCAGAACCCCGTAACATCTAGAAAACTAACCAGAACCAATTTGCTTCTCCAGCGCCAGGTTGTTCACAGCCCTTTGTGCTTTTCCAGTGCTAGCAATAACACTATGCTCCTTCATCCTTCCACCTGATCTTACACCTCTTCTTAAATGAGCGGTTCATATCTGCCTTCAAACTAAGCAGAAGCCATTGTCCCTGCCACTTATATGCCCCTGTATTAGCTCTCTAGGCACTGAAGGATGCAGAAATTAACCTAGATCTTCAGTCTTGTCTCAGACACTAAATCTATTTCTAATCCAGCCCTAGCCTTACCAATAGGCTGAATTCCCTTCCCTAACTCATTTGCTACCATTTTCTCATGTTCTCATGTGCGTAAGTATGTTCAGAATCCAAAAATAAAACTAGATCTTCAGTCCAACAGGCAAATATCTCAAAAAGATAAGGAACTAGCTGGAATTATTGTTGGCTTCTGCTGTTGTACCAACTCTGCAGGCCTTGCAAATGCAAATAAATTAACTTTTCAGATTCTTCTCTCTAGGACTTCGAAATATGTGATAGGAAAGCTTTTTTGTGTCTAATGAGGAATTTGTTTTAAATGTGGGTTAGGTTATCATTATTGATATTTAGGCTAGCATAAATCCCTGCTGGTGCCAAACCTGGCAGCAGTGTCAGGAATTTGCCAGTACGACTACAGGGAGTGCAGTGCTGGGCTAAGCCTCGTTTCTGTTCCCAGCCGCAGGACTTGCTTGATATGTGACCTGCAGTAAGTTTGCTTCTGAAGTGCATCATGAGGTTCCCTCCCACTCGGTGTCTATTTAAGAAAAAGCTGTATGAAGCAAGGGTTATCTTATAGATACATCTTTACTATATATGTATATCTCTCTTCATTGCAACATACATGACTCTCTTTTTCCTAATAATATGATTAAGTTTTAAGATATTCCATGGTCTGAAACTTTGTCAAAACTTCTCACGTGCATTAAACAATAGACTTTGCATGCCCAATTCACTGTGTAAACAAGGCTGCTGCCCACCTTCAGAATAAAATTTCAGTACTCAGCTGCCAAACTTAATTAAAATCATTCTATGTTTTCTGTATCAGAGTTAAGTTTTTATCTTTTCACAGATGCTTCCTTGTGTTTTCTATTCATGAGTGAGTTCTTAAATGACATAACATGCCCAGGAGACTTTGTAATTCAGAATTTACGCTTACTGAAAATACTTACATTCTTTTGCTTACTCATTAAAAAAAGCTACACAAATCTCAGAATTCATGGACAAAATCAAGGTGTGTTGGTTTTTCTTTTTTTTCTCTATAGGAACTCTGTCGAAATTGTTACTAGATAAAATGTCAACATAAGGTGCTACCTTTCACTTCACTATGGTAAAGTATACACAAATATCTATTTTGTGCTATGATAAAATACCAAGTTTTAAAATACTTCCTCCATTCCTCTACATTGTGTAATTAAACCAATTTTGGTTTTATTATCTGGCTGTTCAAAAAAAAAATTGATTTTTTTGAATAATTGAGAGTTAGAGCTTTAGATTCTGAGATGTTAATTTATGTTACCAATATATGTTACCATTTAAAATTATGTTATCATTTAAAGTTATCATTTAAAATGATGACTTAGTGGTCGGTTGAACTACAAGATTACTTGTAGACCATGTGAAAAATTGCAATGCTTTATTAGCATTTAATTTTTGTTCTCCTTTTTTGGTTTACAGTTATTTCAGTTATAGTGTTTCTCTACTTCCCTTCCCTAAAAATAATCCCAAACAACAGAACATAGTTGTAAGAATGATCTATTTAATATATAGGCTCAGTCCTAGAAATGGATGAAGCATACTAACAGGTGCTGAAAGGAAAGTCATCCCAAGACTGATATTCTACCCACAACTTCAGTGTCAACAAACAAGTAAAACAAAGTTACTACAAATATCCATTGATTCTGTACTTAATAATAATTGGATATATCATTGCATGCTTTGCTCACAAATGAATAAATTTAGGAAAAACAAATGATAATTTAATAAACATAAAGAAGTTAAACTGAGATAACACAGGAAACCTTAATGTAGGTATTTCCAAATTTTTGATTATATGACTTTGAAACCAAAATAAGGATATTTTTCTGTAGTTCTTTTTAGCTACCTGAAAGTAAATTATTCATTTGTATTAGATCTCCATGAATGTTTAAGTAGAACCAGGTTTTTATACAACAAGAGGATTCATCTTTGATTGATCTGAGTGCAGTTTTTACGTTTACCTTAGACCCCCTAAGACACAGTGGGTGCTTCTTTATGTCTTTTTGCCTCTGAGCATGATTGAGTTCAATTAGAGTTGGGGTCTCTTTAAGTGTCACTTACTGACATTCAGTCTCTGGTCTGGAGAGCATTTAATAAAACATACAGCCCTCTTAAGCTTAATAAAAATACCCTTTTCCTATCAAAGCCTATTAAAAAATTTCTTCCAACCGTCAAAAAGCCCCTAGACGTGGGAGTTCTTTAAAAATAAAAGCATGGAAATGCATCTTTTTAATATTTACCCCACACTAATGTCAATAAATACTTGTGCTTTTTCAGTTGTATTCAAATGAGATGAAGTTATTAACACTATTGCAGTCTAAATGTGCAAGGCCCTGTACTAAGAACAGTAACAACTATCGTAGTTAGTCCTCACTTGTAAAATAACTGTATTAGCTCTATCAACTGCTCTACCTCTATATAGCCAATTTCAACCCCACATTGACCCTATCAACTTTTTTGTATTTAAATTCACAGTTGCCCCCAGTTTTGCAGTCAGTAGCATGGTGCCAAAACTGCTTTTTCATATAAGCTTTTTCCACGTTATTGCATTTCTTCATTTAGGAAATACAGAATTTAATGGCCTAAATGCTAAAATAATATGCAGCCTCCCTTTTCCTACACTTTGCCTATTTTGTACATGTTTAAAGCACTTAGATGAGGTGTGGAGAACTCAGAACACGAATCTTTTGCTTCTGTTCCACCATGTGGCTGGGGTTGGTGCTGAGCTGGCACAAGGTGCCCTGTATAAACAGAAGCCTTTGCAAACGTGAGTACAATTTTGTGCCAAGCTCAACCAAGCTAGTCCAATCCTTCTTTCCCTCTGTATAGTAGCACATAGTTACAGCCTCCACCAAGAAAGCAGAGAACCTGAATTGCATGCCATGTGCAGCCCCAGCGGGATCATGCGCTCCAGGAGAATACATCTCCATGAGAATATTATTTTAAGGCTGCTTTGGGTGGTTTTGGCCAGGCATTTTGCATCTCTTCAGAAGTTGTGCTGCCATTGTAGAAAGAGTTCAATATTAAGAGAATAAGAGAAAGACAGAGAGAAAGCCCAGAGGATGGACTGTGACTTCATAGCCTAGTGACCAGGCATCTCTGCTGAGAAGGCAGCTCCGTTTTAATCCTGCTCCTTGTTTGCTTTCTACATTTTATACTAAACAGTTACTAGTTTGATAAACAACCCTCCTCTTTTCCAGAAGATTGTCCTAGCCACCTGATAACAATGTTATGTCTTTACTTCTTTGATGAAATCTTGATTTTTTGAAATCATGGATGATTCTTAAATCCTTCAGTGGAGAAAAAGTCTACGGGAGATACGAAGAGCGTCCTTTCTTCTTGCAAAGCAACAGCTCTTGGGGAACTACCTGAGTCACTCTAAGGTGTGTGTGTGTGTGTCTGTGTGTGCATGTGAGGCCCCCTTCAGACTGAAGAACAAAGCGAAGTCTTCCCACACTTCACAAGGGGTGTTTGAGTGTGCATGCACATGTGTGCACACACACGTGTGCACTAATCAGGAAAAAAAACGGAAGGATGACATTCCTAGTATTTCTCTGGAATAAGGCATGAAATCCCTCTTAGCTCTTTGACGGCACAGAAATAAGCATGTTAGGGAGAATTTGGGCAATAGAGATGTTCAAATACACATTTTCCTCCTCATAGGTTTATTAATAGCTGCTTTGAGCTGGCTTCTTCTGTGTTATTTATTTTGGGTCCTATTCTGGGGTGTCCAGCATCCACAAATACTATTGAGACACCAGATCTGAGTTGAAGTTTCAGAGGTCTAAAAGTTAGCTGCAACATGTAACTTTATTGGACCTAACCTGAACTTGACTGTAAAAAATGTGTTTTTGTTTATCTAAATATAAATAATCAACCAATATTTATGTTTTCAGATTCATGTATTGTTTCAAGTTACTTTGTCAGTATCACAAAGGGAACCTTACTAAGTGATATATTTTCTGTCTTCTGAAAATTTTTTTTTTTTCAGGTTTGTTTCCCTCATTCCTGTGTAAATTCTCACTGAAGTTCCATCATAAAAAAGAGAGAGATAATCCTGGAAAAGTATCTGCATCCCTTATATGTCCATGTTTAAAGAAGTTTGACTAGACAGGACTTACACCCTACAGGCATTCTCTTCCTAATAGAAGACATCTGTTGAATGTGTTACAGAGCAGGACTTCATAAGGCTAACATGAGTTTTTCTTTATTTAGTATGAAAAAGAATGGCAGAAGCCCCTTGGCAATTCACAATGCAAAAATATATTTGGACTGTTTTCTTCAAATCCCTCACAGTATGTCATCTAATTTTCTTTGGGAAGTAATGGGTTTTCGCTGCCTTTTATTTAAATAAACTTTCATTTGGCTTTACACTTTTTAATGGGAGAAAAGAGACAAAATGCAGATGTGAGAACCATACTTTAATACCTCAAGATTTCTCTAGCTGCAGTTTGGTTATCTATGCTCCCAAAATATTCCAATCACCTCTGCTGTTCTGGATTATGTGGCAGAAATAGTAGGGTAACCCTGTATTGTCAGATGACTAGTCTCTTGGAAAACTCTTTCCCCACTCTCACATAATTGGCTTTATTTTGGGTCATGCAGGGTGAAAAATAATCTCTGCAGTTTTATTTAACTACATTCAGAAAGAAACAGGGATTCATTAAACCAGAGCCATCAGAGAAGGTAACAGGGAAATCCTGTACTATAACTCATAACTCAGGGACCAAGGGGAAGTGATGAGAACTCTCTAATACCACTTTTCCTTCTCTCTCTGTTGCACTCTAGTTGCACACCACAGGGGACGGGTGTCTGCTGCATTCTTTGTGAGCTGGTGAAGCTGCAAAGTTCTGGAAAATCACTCTTTTGAAAGCAATTTTCATCACAAAAAGGTCATCAGTCTGTTATTAAGGGCTTCGAGATAGAGCTAAACTATACTGACTTTGTAAATAACCTATTCCGTTATATCTAATGAGAACTAATTTGACCAAGCTTAGCCCTCATGGAAGAAATTTCTCAAATTATCTTACTAACAATATGTACTTACCTAACTTAGAAAAAGTTGTTTAACAAGGCAACTTAAACATGTTCTGAAGTACGCAGATTCGAGTCAATCTCATAAAAAGGGATTTTGACATTGGGTTTAGAGAACTACTGCTTTCAGAAAACTCAGCGTGGGTGGAGAAGGGAGAGAGCTGTATTACAGCCATATACACAGAGTATTTGATGTTGTAGTTTCATTAGGACTGTTAGACTTAATGGCACTGTCTTGCAATTAATGGAAAGTGACTGGTATAAACTATGTGGTGACTAGGTAGACCTACTCTGCTTTGGAATATGGCAAGCTGCAAATATACATGAAAACAATGTCTGACCTCTTACTTTGTTGGAAGAGGTTTCACTATACTGGTTTGAAACTGCCTACTCTTAAAAATAGTTGAATTTATTTCCACAATTTTACATCATTATATAATTCTTTGAGCCTTTATTGAATATTAAGTTAATTTTAGCTTATTTTGTATGGCACATGAAGATACGTGACTACTATTGCCATATCTCTTTCTAAAATATACTATAATATTACTAAATATAGTCAAATATACTATACTAGTAAAATTTACTAAAATATACAAATTTTTCATTGGTTTTTATTGTTACATGAAATATTCAGAGTAATCAATGAAAAACCTCAGTTTGCAAAGGTAACAATAACTTCGGTTATGAATACTGGTTACAGAGAACTTGAAAGGCAGCATTTAAAAAGGCAAAAGACAGCTTTTAAAATGTCTGCCTTGTTTTAACTTTCCAGAGTTTTCCTTCAGGCTATGTTTTGGAAACTGAATGTGAGAATGAGGTACGGGGTTTCATACCTTTGTGTGCAATATTGGATTAAAGCATGGAAGCCAAGGCTGTAAGTGTGCAAAAACATAGAATAGAAGTCTAGGAGCTATCTGATTGTGGTGGGTTGACCTTGACTGGATGCCGAGTGCCCACCAAGCCGCTCTATCACTCCTCTCCTCAGCAGGATGGGAGGAGGGGAGAAAATACTCATGGATCAAGATAAAGGCAGTTTAATAAAAGCAAAAGCAAAGGCCATGTGCGGAAGCAAAGGAAAACAAAAGATTTATTCTCCACTTCCCATCAGCAGGTGATATCCAGCCACTTCCCAGGAAGTAGAACTTCAGTACGTGTAGCAGTTGCTCTGGAAGACAAACGTCGTAATAACAAATGGCCCCCTCCTTGTCCTTTCTCTTAGCTTTTATAGCTGAGCAGACATTGTATGGTATGGACTGTCCCTTTGGTCAGTTTGGGTCAGCTGTCCTGGCTACGTCCCCTCCCAAGATCTTGCCCAGCCCCAGCCTGCCAATGAGGGGGGGAAATGTCAGAGAGACAGCCTTGATGCTGTGCCAGCACTGCTCAGCAGCAGCCAAAACACTGGTGTGTTATCAACACCTTTCTAGCTACCAACGCAGAGCACAGCACTATGAAGGCTGCTATGGGGAGAATTAACTCCATCTCAGCCAGACCCAATACATTGATAAAGAATGAACCTCATTATAAAAGTGCTGCCTGAAAATCCAGACCTAATCTGTGAAAACCCTGATTTTTAATAGATGTGATCTCTGTCTTTAAAACTGAACTTTGTGTATCTTTAAACATATTTGACAGTGTAAATAGGATGACGTTGTTTTGCTTAAGGATTCTAGTTTAAATCTGAAGAAAGGTTCTTGTAACTTAAACTTTTTTCAATGATATCCGTTATAGTCCTCTTAGTTTTGAAAGGATGCTGTCTCTAAAGACATCTGTTCTTTTCCACTATCTTTTTTTATTACCAGACTTAACAACACTTATACAGCTCATCCTTAGCAGTAGCCACAGAGAAGCAATTCAGAAAATCAGAGAACAAAAGAAGCTAGATCACAGTGTAAGACGTTGCAACTGTTCAGTTTAGCACTACTTCATCATTGATGTATCTTCAAAGCAACAGCATCATGGATGAGACAAAGTTATAAAGTACATCTGAATCATCAGAATGAGTGTTTTCTTTTAATGGGCGGTGTAGAGGCCAAGATATAATGGTCTTGAAAAGAAGACGTGCTGAACTTATGTAAGTAGGGGCAAATAATGAGATTTAATCAGAATTAGGGTTCATTAGTTTGCCTTTCTCAAGACTGCTGCTTGAACGCTGTCTTCTGAGTAAAAGATTTCAATACTTTCTCTGGGTTAACACTTTGTTAAGATCACACACATTTGCCATTTATAAATTTGTTACAGTTTCCTTGATATACTAGGCAAGATTCATCAAGCCTTAATTGAGATGATTTGCCCGTAGCAAATTTGAATCATACTAGTCTTTATTTTTTGTTAGTGTGATACAGAAAACCTTGTAACGAAGCATAAATCCTTGCAGAAGATCAGAGGAAAGTACCTTGTTCTGCATGTGTCCTTTACTAATAATGTGTTGAAAGCTCTCATATATAGCTTCTATCCTAAGTTAGGAACATGCTAGGGTTATAGAATTGATAAAATTTATGAAACCTGAAGCTTTCTTATGATGCATGATTTGTGGAAGACTGTAATTCAGTGTTAGGAATTTTCAGGGCTCAGATAAACGTGCCAACAGTCAGGATGTCTGATATACAAAGGACTTATGATCCCGTTAATTGACAATAAATTAAATTAATTTTTCCCAAGCTAAGTCTGTTTTGCCTATGGTGGTAATTGGTAAATGATCTCCCTGACTTTATTTTGACCTATGAGCTTTCCATCTTATTTTCTGCCCCTATCCCATTGAGGAGGGGGAGTGAGAGAGCAGCTGGGTGGGGGTCTGTCTGCCAGCCAAAGTCAAACTCACCACAGTCCTTTGTCTTCCTGCAAGATGCAGATGGAAAAAAAGTTGCCCACATAGCAGCCACAGCAGGGAGGAGCTTGTAGGCCAAATTATTTATTCCTTATACTTGGCTTCCTGTATAATTCCCAAATAACTATATGTGCAACAAGAGCTGAACAGCATATTTATGTTACAGTTGCATTGGTTGGACATGCGTTGCTGCTATATCCAATTTTTAAGAGGAAGGTCCTTCTTAAGAATTCCTGTCTTGTATTATGTGTCAGGTTTTTGTGTCAGGTTTTGCTATCTATCATACATAGATGAATAGAAAGTTTGTGGCATAGAGAAAGACAGTCCTATGATATGACTCATTGCTCAAAGCAGAGTTTTGATTACTCATCTTCCAAATCCATGGCTAAAGAAAGTATATACTAAGTTAGCTATATCATCCATGGACAGATGGCCAACAGGTTACAGCATTTGGGTGTTAAAGTAGATTTGATGTTCAGTATACAATTTTGCTCTTGCTGTTCTGAATGGAATACGTAAACAAATGACCACCGGAAAGTCTGATTAGGTGTGTAAAGAGAACATTCGAAACAGATGTTTGACTGGGTATCAATAATGTAAAGGACAATTTATTTTGAGAGTTATGGGGAAATTTTCAAAGTGACTAGAAGAGCAAAAGGAAATTATATGGCTCTAAAACTGATTTTGTTTGGAATGATGGCAAAAACTTTGATAAGACAAAATGAGGACAAATTAATACACAAAGAGATAAAAGATTGAATGAAATGCCTGAGATGGTTGTCAAGCCATTATGTTTGTAATTACGGTCATAAGTATGCGAAGATGGGCACTAAATTATTTCAGGGAAAAATATTTTAGGTTTCTTAATTAAATGTCTTTGAAAAATGGGTATTTCAGTGCTGATACGAACCAGGGACTTGTGAAAATACTTTACTTATGAGCTTGCAATGTAGGAAGTGGCATAAAGTTGCAACTGATTTTGTTTTGCAAAATATTAGAAAGCGCAGGGGGGGGAAAAGTAGAATTATGACTGTTTTATAAACAAGGAAATACACATACAATTGCACAATCAAATGCAGCCAATACAGTGAGATTCTGGATGCATTGAAGTAAGCAACAGTTTTCCCTTTTAGTAGGAATTTAATTTCCTGATAGTTGTCAAAGAATCAAGGGACTAGCTGGAACTAAAACAGTGACCTTAAATTCCTCATGTAGCTTTATTGATTTTCAACAGGGTATGTCAGACTCCATATGTTTAAATTTCCAAATTTTCATGTGTGAAATCTATCATATTCCAACTAAGCCTGAAGTATGAAATTTAATCAGTTAGTAAGTTTTATAGCAAAAAAGAAAGATAGAATTAATCCAGTCTGGTATTAAGTGTAATAATATCAGAATTTCATCCAGTCATTCCTGTGTTAATTAAGATTTCTTAAGCATATCTTGCTCAAAAAATGCAAGGTCTTATTTCACTTTCTCAAAATTTTGACAGAGATTGTTCCAATTACTTATATTTTCTATAATATACTGTAAATTATGCAATGTATTGGAAAAAATTCTGCTTAAGAGTGTACCAGTAAACAAACATGAAAGATTTCGGTATCAACAATACTTCATTTTATAACAGTTTGAAGGTTTTTGGATTTCCTCATGAGTCCTTTGTTTTTATGTTAGGAAATGATTTGAGGGTTCACAAAATTAATAGGTGTCATGACATTTTTCTATTTTTACACAGAAAATTTTAACATGAGAACAGTGAGAAACTTCTTTCATTCAGGCTTTCCTGCTGGGAGGAGGGACATGGCAATTTCTAATTTTTCCAAAATATAAACAATATATATATTCCAAGACAAGTGATCTTGGCAAATGACAACTTAATGGACAAAATCTTACCAGATCTAGATATATGGGACTATTTATCTTAAACCTAATGTTAATTCTCGTTAAGTTTTATTACTTTCAGTAGGCTGGTTTTTGCTATCTTTTCACAGTATTTTTTTCTTTTGCAGATAAGCAACATGAACTATATGTGTCTGTGAGACACCTCCATCTAATGCACAACTGATCTGTTTATGTCTTTATAAGTCTTTGTTCTATCTTCCCTATTTTCTTCCTCCTTACCTGAAAATTACAACCTTTAAAATGTGCTGTTTGGCCTAGTAGCAGACAGTTTTGGGTTTGCACCAAAACCCAAGACATCTAGCTTATCTGAACCACTATCTAGGATAGAGGCCAAGAGTGGATGCTTAGGAAATAGTACTCATGAGTATGTCCTCCCATGAATGTTTTTCATAGAAACTTCATGAGGCTCAGTTGTATCCACACCATTATTTTTAACACTGCTAGATGAACATTTCTTCCAAAATTATGCCTAATTAATTTTGAACCAGTTTTTATATCTTTATTATCCAGCATTTGTTGTGCAATGAGTTAATGTTGTGAGAAAATAGGGGTTTTTTAGACTTTAAAGTGATCAGCTGTGATCACTTTGGCTACTTGTAAGTATTCATTGGTGGTTTTCTGCCTAAGGAGTGGTACTGAAATGCTTAAAAGCCTATAGGCATGGTCCTGATAGACAAGAAAGAAGTTTCAGCAAATGTATATCAACCTCAGTCATTATCTCCCTTCTAATTCCTCTTATGGATTTATCCTTAAGAGGAGTTATTAGGCAGCCAATAGAAACTCACCCATCTAAATCCCTCTGGATTTTTAAAGAGTATAATGAGCATTTTCATTTCCCATCCTGAGGCATTGTGTGGTATCTCTTTACATTCCTCCATCGTGGCCCTTCACCCTTGTCAGAAATGGATGGATGAAACAGTATCTTCTGTCTTTCTAGCTTCTAAGGGCATTGTTCAACTCATCTCATTAACATTTGTACAGTGGCTGATCAGGACTACTACAGAAAGTTGAAGTACTAATCCAAAGCTCACTGAAGTTAATGAAAAGATTTCCATTGACTCCTTTGGGTGCCTCGTGGCTCTCAGGCTCCAGAAGGGCAAGGACCTGACAGCCTTCTTAAGAACATTTCCTTTTATATGTTTATCATAGGCTAGAGGCTTTTGTTACAGGGCTAGAATGTCTAACAGCTGCTCTTGGATGCTACACCTGAAGATATTGCATGAGTGTAAATAATGACATACTGTAAAGGCTGCTTAGCTAACGAAAATACTGAAAATATAAAACTGTGCTGAGACATCAGGGCAAAACATAGCGTGTCGCTTATCTAATGCATCATTTTCTTGCAGAAGCCAGACTGTTAAGGACACAATATCTTTCCAATCTGCTCAATTGTATTATCTGTCAGTTAGAATGTTACAAACACAGAATCGGCGATCACAGTCACAACACAGCTGACATTGTAGTATATACATGTAAATGATGTAGCTGATGCCAGAGCTGTAAATTTACCTTGATGTTTATCTGGAAGGAGAAGCAGCAGCTGACCTTGAAATTCATAATGCCTCTAAATGAGGAAGTAGTAAGGAGGTAAAAGGTATAAGGAAGAACAATTTCACGGTAATTTTCTTACTTGTCTTATCTTGACTGAACTGAACCATCTGCTAGAGTTGGCTGTCTTTAGCTCCACAATAGGAAAAATCTACGTTTAGCATGTAGCCCTAGCCCAGAGTCCAACACAGAACTCACGATGCTAGTGTTTGTCCTTCAGAAGGATGCTAGGTGAGGAGGGGAGAAGATCCATCCGTGTGTTGTATAGGAGCCTGGCACAAGAGTGCCCAGGCTAAGGGTTACAACTAGGTTTAGAAGTATGCGTGCACCTTTAGAATATGAATAACTGATTCTCTGTCTTCCCAGCATCTTGAACATCCTACTTCCATTTCCTGGTAGAATATCCTCATTGCCAGGCCATAAGTAAGACTGAGAAGATGTGAGAATAGAACCCTAACCATTCTTCCTGAAGAAGTTGTGCCACTGGTTGGACAAGAAAAGCAAGAAACTGTAGTGTGAGAAACAGTAAGGATATGGGAGCACACATATCTGCTGCCCAGTGATAGGTCCCTCTGCTTGGAGGAGGGAGTCTTGATAACTTCCTCTTTTGCATACTAGGACGCTGGTTTGAAACCTTAAACAAAAAATTTGCTTTTGACCTTTGTTGATAAATGGATCAAAAGAGGAATCCAAAGCTATTTAAAACTGCAGATGGAGAGAAACCTCCCCAGGGAAAAAGTGTTCTGCCAGCATCTGCTGGCAAGTAAAGGTAGCTGCCAGGGTAGGCTAATCCTTATTTGCAATCAAGTTATGTAAGGATTTAAGGCATTATTAGCATTCCAATGCATTTTGATGCTTGAGTTTTTATTCACAATTGAAAACCTGTGGCAAGAGATCTCAGTTCAGTGTACCTGGGTGAACATGTAACCATGCTGCAGCCTGTGACAGGGTCAAGTTTAAAAACAGTAAAATTGAGAAAATGGGAAGGAAACACCAATTTCTTTTCCCTGTCATGTTAAGAGTTTAGTCAGGATCCCTGGGTTGCTCTGCAAGAGATGAAATCCTGCTGGATTTGCTGGAAAAGGTGGGCAGAGGAGAAGGGTGGTAAGTGCAGCAGTAAAGACAAGTGGTGATGATAGTAACATCACGACCAGGGCAAGAGGTAAACCATTCCAGCAGTGGGACTGCTCTGTCATAGACTACAGAATGGAAGTGGGGAATAGTCTAACAGAGATACATAGTGATTGGTTATTTTGCCCATTCAAACACAAGAAAGCCCTTTCTTTTCTTTTCTTTTCTTTTTTTTTTTTTTTTTTTTTTTTTGCAAGTGGGGAAATATTCTTTGTTACTGAGTAACCAGAGAGTATTGTTTACTTTCTGAAGTTTCTTCAGGGTGCTTGAGACTTATTATTCATATCTTCTGGGGGAAGAAATGTCTAGAAATTCTACCCCCAAATGGTCAAAAGACAACACGCATAATGCAATAACACAAAGGACAGATGTCTGGGCTTTCCACGGCAGGTGGCATCTAGTATGTGGATATTGAAATCTATTGCTGATAACCATGTGCTAGGCAATACATAAAGGGCAGGGAATAAAACTGGGAAAAGTTTTTTGAACAGTTCTAGGAGAAAGAGAAGACATCAACTTGGTTTGAGAGAAGGAAAGGTAAAGTTAATTTCAGGAATAAGAAAAGATGTTACTGGTTTCACTGGTTTTAATAGCAGGAATGTGATTCGTGCTTGATCGAGAGTGATTTTTATCTACTTAGCATGTAGTTGGGGGAAAAATGAGAAATGAGCACTGAAAGAAGGGAATTTGGGTGATACAGTGAGTTTTCCTACATGTCTGCCTTTCAATTTTGAAATCATACTGCTCTTGGATCATAAATGACTAATTCACTACAGAACTAACTAATGGACTTGCAATGGTGAAATAGTATTTTTTTGTTTATTTTATAATGCTATTCATCATTTTTAAAGCCTTAGTATGAAACTTCAAGGTCAAGGAATGATGGCAAGTTTTATTCCTATAACCTGAGTATGAAAAAATCTGAAAAGTATTTAAAAATACTTGAGCATTGGAAAACTAAAATAATTTTTTTCACTAAAGCATTAAGTAGAAAATTAACTCTTCTGTAAGCATTTCTGATCTCATAACAGTACAACAACCATTATCGACTGTAATTGTGGCAGTATTTGGAATTTGAGATCTATGGCACTTTTTGATGGATTATGACACTCAGGAATATTTTCATTTTATCGGTGCTACTATGTATGAAAATGTGAGTAGCAGAAGCCTTATGCGGCCACACAGTGATAGCCTAGGGATCAAAATGGCAAAGTAAAAGAATACCTGATGGGAAGCAAAGCCTGTGGATCTCAATTTGTAATGTGGAAATACTGAACAAGACAGTTTTAAATATTAATAGTTCAATTCCATCAATGACATTTTGCAAAGTAAAATGTATTTTCTGAACTTTTTTTTGGAAGAGATTTTCTGAAGTAATTAAGTGTCTTGTTTGTACCAGTTTCAGTTTCAATATTCAGTTTCAAACACTTTTTTTTTTTTAAACTACAGAGCATTTTTCATCTAAATTGCTGGATTCCTTTATGATATTAAAAAATAGGCCATTAAAAATGGTGCCACAAAGACCAGATGATCAAAGCTCTTCAGCCAACAGATTCTTTCAGTGAAAATAAGTTTCAAAGAACTCAACTCTAGTTACTTAGCAAAATCTTGACCTTCATTCTTCACAAAAGTTGACCATTAATTTGTTTTTCAGTGTGATGAAGTTAAAAGGCCCATTAATTGCCCAAGCTGAATTTTCCTGTTATAACAAAAATTAACATTTATAATTAAATTGGAAAACTATGTATAATGCAGAAAATGACAAAATCTGAACTAATCATTCCAAGGTTTCTCTCCAGAAAAGGAGATGTTAAACAAATAATGCACAGTGAACCATTATGTTACCGTTCCATAGTTTTCTGGAACGTAGTAATGCTAACTAATACATATTAAAAAATATCCCATTTATCTCTGAAGTGCTGATCCATTCGCAGAAGTTATAAAGTCCTGACAGGAAGCCTGGCCATAGCAGCTCTTCCAAGATGATAGCTGCTAAGGGGGTCATATAGATACCATTGAGGAGATATGTAATTACATTAAATAGTATTTGAATGGTGGCTTTTGTTCAAAGTATGCTTGATTTTTTTAAGTCAAATTATATTTCTCAATGGATCATTTTGGTGGTATGTCACATATTTTTCATGGATGTTATTTAAAATTATTATTTGGTTAATTTAACTGTCCTTAATAAATGTGTATCTGAATAAATATCTAATGTGGAAAATATACAAATGAACTTTTTTAGGCACTGTTCCTAAAAGAATATGACTGAAGACTAATCTATGAACACCAATTTGTAATATACAGTTGAACATGCACAATTCCTTTTCTTCAGCCTATTCAGAAGATATGTTATAGATAAGTAGTATTCTCATATTCCAGAAGACAAGGCAGTTTCTTTCTTCATTTTGTGAAATTAATCTTAGGGAGATGAATGATCTCACACACACATCCTTCATGTTTGTGGTCACACAGGTTAGTGTCATGATATCTTTTGCAACCGTACTAGATCACAATTTTGTATATATATAGAAGTAATATTTCTACATTGCTAACTATCACTATTACAGTGATGGTGATGATGAAGCTGAGTCTTTAAAGAAGGAGATTAAACAATCAGCTATTAGAAATGTTAGTTCTTTCAGCCCTTACCAAGCCTATTTTTGATGAATCTGTAATGTTGCAGAGGGTAGCTAGCCAATGGTGCATATACTTGCAAAACACAACAGAACAAAGAGAGGAACTCTTCACACAATAGAATCCTGAAAACAGAAAGTTTAGGTCAGTAAGGAAGCAAAGGTGGCAGGAGGCCTGCATGGATACACAAGGAGATCCTCACCGAACTCCATCATAAAAAGGAGGCATACACGAGGTGGAAGCAAGGACAGATCACTCAGAAGGAATACAGGGGTATGCAAGGGTAGGAAGGCTGAAGCCCATCTGAATCTGGTAGGGGATGTGAAGGACAACAAGAAGGGCTTCTACAGATGTATCAGCAGCAAAAGGAAGACTAGGGAAAATGTGTGCCCATTGCTGAATGGGGCAGGGGCCCTGGTGACAAAGAACAAGGTTGAGGACAATGAGCCAAGATATACAATGACTTTCTTGCTTTGGTTTTTTAATGGTAAGACCAGACTTCAGCAATTCCAGGCCCTGGAGATGTGGGAGAAAGACTGGAGCAAGGAATACTCACCTCTGATACAGAAGGATCAGGTTAGGGAACATTTGAAAAAATGGAGATGCAGAAGTCCACAGGATCTGATGGCATGTGCCTACAAGTGCCAAGTGAGCTGGCCCATGCCCTTGTAGGCCACTTTCAATTATCTTTAAAAAGGCCATGGTGATTGGGGTAGGTTCCTGAGGACTGAAGGAGAGCAAATGTCACTCCTGTCTTCAAAAAAGGCAAGAGGGAGGATCCACAGAATTACAGGGCAGTCAGTCTCACTTCAGTATCTCAGAAGGTGATGGAGAAAACCTTCCTGGAAACCATTTCCAAACATACGAAGGACAGAAATGTGACTGGGAGTAGTCTACATGGATTTGCAAAGGGGAAATAATACCTGTCCAACCTTCCACAATGAGATGACTGGCTCAGTAGGTAAGGGGAGGGCCGTACCTGTTGCTTATCTTGACTTTAGTGAGGCTGTTGACACTGTCTCCATCACATCCTCAGAGACAAACTGATAAGACATAGGCTAGATAAATGGACAGTGAGGTGGACTGAAAATTGGCAGAACTGCTGGGCTCAAAGGGCTTGTGATCAGTGATATGAAGTTGGGCTTATGGCCAGTCACTAGTGGTGTACACCATGGGTCAATATTGGGTCCACTACTGTTTATCATCTTCGTTAATGACGTAAACGGTGTAGCAGACTGCACCCTCTGCAAGTTTTCAGGCAATACAAAACTGAGAAGAGTGGCTGGTTCACCAGGTGGCTGTGCTGCCCTTCAGATGGAACTCAGCAGGTCGGAGAAATGGGCCTGCCGGAGTGTCATGACTGAGGGTCCTGGTGGACAGGAAGCTGATCATGAACCAGTAATGAACATTTGTGGCAAAGGCCAACAGCATCCGGGGCTGCATTGGGAAGAGCACTGCTGGCAGGTTGAGAGTGGCAATGGTCCCCCTCTACTCAGTACTAGTGAGGCCACACTTGGAGTACTGTGTCCAGTTCTGGGCTCCCTAGTACAAGAGAGACATGGACTTACTAGAGCAAGTCCAGTGAAGGGCCACAAAGATGATTAACAGCTTGGAGCATCTGTCAGATGGAGAAGAGAATCTGGGAGAGCTGGGACTCCTCAGCTTGGAGAAAAGAAGGTTCAGGGTGATCTTATTAATGGGAGGAAATGAAGAAGAGAGAGGTAGACTGTTCTCATTGGTGCCTGCTGACAGGACAAAAGGCAGAAGGCACAAACTGAAAAACAGAAAAAGCTGTTTAAGGGCAAGAAAAAACCTTCTTATAGTGAGAGTGGTCAAACACTGGAGCAGGTTGAGCAGAGAGGTGATGGAGGCTTCATCGTTGGAGGTATTCAAAGCCAAACTGGACATAGCCCTGTGTTACCTGCACTAGTTGACCCTACTTTTTGCTGGGTGTTGGACTAGACACTCTCCATAGGTCCCTTCTAATGTCATCCATTCTGTAATTTGATGATTGCAATTCTACCCTGAGTATTTTTATCTTGTTTGGCACATGATTAAAAAACAAAATTACAGTGTTAAAAGTAAATGGTATGCCCTGCTGATTGACAGAACGTCATTATTCTTGAGGCACCGACTCTCTGTAAACCATGATTCTCTAGCCTCTCCTCAGTCTGTCAAACTGATGATATCCATAACGTTTTTTAGGTTTATGAGGTTTGGAGAAAAGGTTATATGAAATAGAGAATGTTATTGTACATGTGTTGTGGTTTAACCCCAGCCAGCAACTAAGCACCACGCAGCCGCTCACTCACCCCCACCCACCCAGTGGGATGGGCGAGAGAATCGGAAGGAAAAAGGTAAAACTCATGGGTTGAGATAAATACAGTTTAATAGGACAGAAAGGAAGAAAATAATAATGATAATAATAATAATAAAATTACAACAATAATAAAAGGATTAGAATACACAAAACAACTGATGCACAATGCAATTGCTCACCACCTGCTGACTGATGCCTAGTTAGTTCCTGAGCAGTGACCTCCCCCAGCCAACTCCCCCCAGCTTATATAATGGGAATGACATAGAATCATAGAATCATAGAATCATTTAGGTTGGAAAAGACCTTCAAGATCATCAAGTCCAACCATCATCCATGCCCACTAAACCATGTATGGAGTATCCTGTCTATGCGCTTTTTGAATACCTCCAGGGATGATAACTCGACCACTTTCCCTGGGCAGCCTGTTCCAATGCCTGACAACCCTTTCAGTAAAGAAATTTTTCCTAATGTCCAACCTATATCTCCCTTGGCACAACTTGAGGCCATTTCCTCTTGTCCTATCTCCAGCCACCTGACAGAAGAGACCAACACCCACCTCACTACAACCCCCTTTCAGGTAGTTGTAGAGAGCGATCAGGTCTCCCCTCAGCCTCCTTTTCTCCAGGCTAAACAGCCCCAGCTCCCTCAGCCGCTCCTCATAAGACTTGTGCTCCAGGCCCCTCACCAGCTTCGTTGCCCTTCTCTGGACACGCTCCAGCACCTCCATGTCTTTCCTGTAGTGAGGGGACCAAAACTGAACACAGGACTCGAGGTGCGGCCTCACCAGTGCTGAGTACAGGGGAACAGTCACCTCCCTGCTCCTGCTGGCCACACTATTTCTGATACAGGCCAGGATGCGGTTGGCCTTCTTGGCCACCTGGGCACACCGCTGGCTCATATTCAGCTGGCTGCCAACCAGCACCCCCAGGTCCTTTTCCGCCAGGCAGCTTTCCAGCCACTCTTCCCCAAGCCTGTAGTGCTACATGGGGTTGTTGTGACCCAAGTGCAGGACCCGGCACTTGGCCTTGTTGAACCTCGTACAATTGGCCTCGGTCCATCGATCCAGCCTGTCCAGATACCTCTGTAGAGCCCTCCTACCCTCCAGCAGATCGACCCTGCCTCCCAACTTGGTGTCATCTGCAACTTGCTGAGGGTGCACTCAATCCCCTCATCCAAATCATTGATAAAGATATTAAACAGAAGATATTAAACAGACACCACATGGTATGGAATATTCCTTTGGCCAGTTTGGGTCAGCTGCCCTGGCTGTGTCCCCTCCCAACTTCTTCTGCCCCTCCAGCCTTCTTGCTGGCTGGGCATGGGAAGCTGAAAAATCCTTGACTTATTCTAAACACTACTTAGCAACAACTGAAAACATTTGTTGTGTTATCAACATCCTTCTCATACTGAAGCCAAAACATAACACTATATCAGCTGCTAGAAAGAAAATTAACTCTATCCCTGCCAAAACCAGGACAACATGTTAACACATAAGGTCAGCTATTGTTCATAGATCATAGATTACTACTGAAATTTGAGAAGTAACTACAGAATTAATTATGTAATGCTGCCCACATGTTTCTATTTTCATGTGGAGAAACTGGTGCAGATGTGTTGTAGGTGTATACAGTCTCTTTTGGGAGTGCACCTGGTTTTCTCAGGGATGTTTTGTTTTATTAAACAATCGATAACATTTCCTTCATCTCAGATGACTTGTGTGCAAAACTTTAAACATAACTCTTTCAAGCAGAACTTCTATAATAAAACCATTTCTTATGATTTCTTAGTTTTGTTCATAAGTAGACAGCCCCTAATTTAAGATAATTAGATGCTTATTTCATGGTCTTTTGAAATCCTTTTCATGAATAGCAAATGAACATCTCCCTAGATAGGCGGTCACACATTCTGGCTATGTTCTGGGCATTTCTGCACAGTCTAGAGGAGCGCAGTGTTACAGTTTAGGACAGATCTTTTCCTACCTCTCTAATTTGGCACCAGATTCCAGAGAATGTTTTTTTGCATGGTACTGATATTCAGACAGCAGGATATATCAGCAGCAAGACATTTGTTGGCTCCTTATTAAAGGACAATATTTCTTTTGACAATGAAACACAGTCATGATGTCTGTATAAAGGGAAAGAGGTGACACTGGGGAATCTGGGGAACAGACTGTTAGGTGTGCTCCCTGATAAGGCAGCTTGTTATTAGCAATGAGAAAGTAGCTCAGATTGGACTCAGTACCTAATGTCAGGATGTCTTGACCCAGGAATATTGACCCATATGTAAAGTTGGTCTTTGTAGCTGTTATGCCAGTAGGCATTCTGGAGATGCACTAATAGGAAGCAGTTAGGATATTCACAGTGATGCTCAGATACGTTTTGAAAAACATATGGGACAAGCTGGGAATATGAGCCTTTTTGGTGAGTCCAAGATATCTGGAAAAGTTCTGGGATTTGGTGTTGGGATGGTCACAGCCTATCCTGTTCAGTCAGCTTTCAAATCTGTGTTCAATGACACTGTGCACTGACAAAAACATAATAGGGTGGTTTGGGTACTTTTCTCCAGCCTCTCCTGCCCTGGACCTGCCTGCCTTGGCCTCACCCATCCAGTCCCTGTTCCAGGTCTTGCTCTCTTTCCATATCTGTGCCACTCCCCTGTTATTGCTGTTTTCTCACCTCTATCTGATATTCTGTGTGCTACTGCCATATCTCATTAGTTCCTCTAGCTTCTACCTGTCCAATGGCACGATATCCAGATCTGGAGTTCCCCCCCAAAACCTGGTCATGCTTGTTCTTTCCCCCTTTCTCTCCTACAGTCTTAGCTCATCCTCTCACAAGTCCTACAGCCAGGTCAAGCCAGTTCTGAAAGCTGAAATATTTTAACTTCATCATTATTATTGTAGGGTAGCCGAAATGGCAGAGAGAAGTTCAACACAGCCTATATGGAAGTTGTTTCTTGGAAAATTTAAAACATTGGTTTCTTCCTTTCTGATTTGGGGCTTTTCTGAGATGTGAAACCTGAGTGTTTAACAGAAGTTTAGAGAAACTATTACAATTATTACGCACTTTCTACACCAAGGACTGGAAATAAAGGCTTTAGGGATCTGAGTGGGAAAGAAGATAATAGTTAAAATATTGAAGGACCTGAGTAAGTGAATAGGCAAGGCCAAAATATTGTAGTAGCAGGATAAAGATACTTAACTGAGTCTTTTCTCCCAAAGTTCTCTTATTCAGTCTGAGTCTTTGGGATGTTACAGAAGAGAAAGTTCCTAAGAGACTAATCAGTCTAACTAGCAATATTGGATTCCTGTGGCATTCAAATGAAGGTGAAATTAATATAAACTGATCACTGTAGGATCCATTCCTTTTCTGTATCTATCTTCAAGAAAATTTATGTAAGGGGCAGCTTCCTTGCAGGCACTTTTGACTGTCTTGGAGTACAAGCCCATAGCACACGGAATGTGGGGAGAAAAGGTCTCATGCTGCTGTAAATATGTGTGGTCTTCCATGCTAGATTTCAAGATGAATTGTGTTAGAAGATTTTTAAACACTAGTCAGACAGAAATATCGCTTTCTCTCCATCCTGTATGATATGCATGCAAAGTGGCAGCTCAGGCACTATTTTAAGGTTTAAATGGCAACTGTCAGATGTTGGCCAGTCCATAACTTTAATAAGATATGTTTTCGTAGTTGTACATTTTTAATATGATAGATTTTTAATGAGAATATAAATTCCATGCCCACACTAAGCATGGCTAAGCCTTGTCTCATTACAGTGCCGTGAGTACAGAAACTCGTACAGGTATGTATCTCCTAACTTCTGAATGAATTTTATCTACTGTTTGAAGTCACCCAACATGATCTTTTATATGCATCATACGTGAAGAAAGAACAAGCCTGCCAGTCATGCAGTATCTCATGCATGATCAGAAGTTCACCTTGGGTTTCCTACTGTATTCTTGATCTGTTCTCCAAAGACCATTCATTTTAATTTGCCAGCCTGCTTAAACAGGAAGATGCCTATGAAGATTAAACTTGTATCTTAAAGGAATGATTGAATAAGATAAATATATAAAGCTATACGCAATTCTGAAACTTCATCATGATTCCTGTGGGGTGATAGAAACATCAGGCTCTTGTTGCTCATTGAATGAATTTGAGCTGTATTTACTGTAATACTGAAAGAGAACTCACTCACTCATCATGAAAGACTCACAGTAACATAGCTGTGTTGGTATCTTTTTTTAACAATATCTGTGTCTGTTAAAATGGCAACTACTCTGCATTTTTAATTTAATGTGTGTGAGACTGCTTTGTCAGTCTCTCTAACAAGACGCCTACCGAAAACATTCAACAAAGAGCAAAAATTCCATATTTCAGTCAAAAGAAACATGATCAAGTTTCAGGATAACTTAATGATTTTAACTCAGGTAAATACTTAATCTAAGTAGCCCTCTCCTTTACATACAGCTTTTGTTTTGTTTTGGGTTCCATTGGTCCATACGTGTGCACGCATAAAAATATATTTCCATTAACAATATTAAACATGAACATACAATTTAAAGCCTATGTTTGTATGGGAATCTAAGTTAGATTTTAGTAGTGCTAAGTCAATAAAAAATGATATTGCTTGAAACATTTTGCTGCAAGAATCAGTGCTCTTAATAGACCATATTATATCACATGCCCTGAACTATATACGAATTAAGAATAAAGACAATGACAGGAAATGGAGGTTGTGAATATTAGCATGAAGGTGCTATACATGGTGTGTATATATTTGAACACTAACCTTGTTAAGGATATTGTGGACTGTCAGAATTTCTTTGTGGAAAAGATTTGTGCTTGTTCATATTTGGCTAGACCGCAAGTTACACTCTATTTAATTTAATCAATCACTTTTTAACAGTAAAGGCACAACCCTATATCACTTGAAAACAAAATTTGTTGACTTCAGATCTCTATGTCAGATTTTGAGAAAAGGATCAAGAGTCCATATTTTTTCCCAACTCAGCATGTTTAGGTGCATATTTCAACAGAACACTTTGGGGGGACTTTAATTTGTATAATTTGCTATTTTAATTTAGAAAAACAATGCAAAATAAAATAGGAGTTTATTTGGGGGTTGCATGAGATAAGGCCAACTCTCAAAAAAGTCAGGGCCAATTTGCTGCAATTTGGAGAATAAAGTGGTGGGAGTTACTATGTAATAAATCCAACTGAGTGCAAGAGAGCAAAACTTATTTTTAGTTTTTGTTTCAGAGTTCTGAAAATTAATCCTCATCCTCATTTAGGAGACACTCATGTAATAACATAAAGCCTCTTAGTCCTCAGGGAAGTGCCATGGACAGTGCTTCCCATTACATCAGAGATTGAGCTGTCTGTACACTGAAATCAATACAGCCAAGAGGATGATTTGGTATATCCCCCTTCTCAGCTGTGATTCATCATTACAAGTCATTTTGCTTTCAAAGATTTTTTTTCCCTAGTCTTACTGTCCAGAGCAACCAAAAATACAGGCTTTAGGAGAACAGCACTTTATCAAATTATTTCTCCGTTGAGAAACCAAGACCTGTTTACCTATTTCTTTTTGAAAATGGTCTACAGAAACTTCAGAAAAAATTAAGACAATCAGGATATGCCCCCATTTATTCTTTTTTCAACCACTGCTAACAATGTTAGCAGGGAATTCACAATGTAGCAGAGAAGTTTGCGGAAATAATGGCCAAAAGATGAATATGAGAGGGAGAGAGAGATAAAAGTTTGCAATAAAACCAGTGAGATTGATCCCATCTAATTCTGACCATGTAAGAATTAGGCTTCTGAGCTAATCTATTTGTCTAGGCTCTTTCTGTGGTCAGAAGGGACAAATAATCACCTCATGGGGGTGGTTCACCTGTTGATAATTAGTGATAGTCTTCAACGATTCAGCTCCAGATTACACCGCCAGATATCTATTTTATGGTGACCTGAATCACTCTTTGTTTCTATTGATTCTGTTGAATAATAGTCCATTGATGATAATGGAAGTTTAAGAAACAGCATACCTGTAGATATCTATGTGTAAACACCTGCATTTGGGTGTCTCAATTCTGGATTGATTTCCTCCAAGGTTGGGTAGCAGGTAGGGAGAATCACTGCAGAGACCTCCATTGCCAGCTGATCTGTTGTGTGCTGCCATCTACATACTCTTAATTCATCATAAATGCAAGACAAATGTATTATCTTAAGTTTCAATGAAAGAAGTTTAATCTAATGCACTTTAAACACATTTGAGACAGGCTAGTAATACACACAGGGTTGGGTACCTCAGTGCAATAGGTTTACTCTGATCCATCAAGCCATGTTAACTCAATCTGACTTTGAGCAATAATGCTGAGTTAGTGCTGGTTTTTTTCATCGGTCCCGTGCCTAAACCGGAACAGGTCCTCCCTGAGTGGGAAGAGACAGAAACGTGTCCATTTAAGCTCATTCTCCTTGTTGCCAGGAGGAAATGCAAAGCTTTTCTACTTTGCGTTATATAATTACTATTTATTGAGCAGAAAGGAAGGAGGAAAAGGAAAAACTGATTCATTATCCCAGTGATTAGACAATTTATCTGAACAATGAGAGAATTTATTTTAGTCCTTGCTTCACTTTTCTGGAGATTTAATCCAAGAAATGTTGATTAAAAGCAAGGTAGGTGCCTCAAGAGTTTAATCAGCTAGATAAGGCAGAGCTTTTGAGGCTCTAATGTTTGAATATATGTGCCTGCAGTTGAACTAATATGTAGTGCATAGTCTTAGAGACTGGTAAATCTGCAGAGCACAGCACAGTGGAGCATCACTGCTCAGGTAAAGGACAACTGTGTTTGTGTAGTGCTAAGCTTGAGGAAACATGCCCTCACTCTTACCTACTTAGTAAAGTTGCTTTAACTTGCACTTCTTTGTACTTCCAGGCTCAATGGCTGGTTTGGCACACCAACCTGCATCTGAATACACCCAGTATGCATGTGGTCTTCATGGGTCTGGTCAAATTACTCTCCCAAAAACTTGTGAGTCATGCTTCTCTGAGCACCTTTGAGATGTCCCATTTTTTTGACTTAAGGTAAAGCCATACAAAGCAAAATAATTCTTGGGTGATAAGAGTGTGATGACATAAAAAGTTAAAAACTTGAGCAGATATCTGATTTAGGAAGTATGTGATGCCACTGTGTTTGAATGCTTTATTAGATGATTCATGATAGCGGTATTAAATTTGTGTTGTGCTTGTTTACTTTTGGACAAACTGTTTTCCATTTTACTACCATCTCAGTAGTGATGGAAAGAATCATGTTGAAATTGTGTTCCATCATCACATTCAACATTTCTCGGCTAAGCTCTTGTTCTGATACATTAGGAATGTGATAAACTTTATGGATTTACACATTTCAGGACTTGAAAGGGCCTAAACTTTAACAGAAAACCAAGCTGAAAGGTAAGTGTTTTATGAAATCTATCTTCCACTAGGAGCAAAGGAGAATCACAGCAGAAAAAGAAAGTGCACAAAGTAACAAAAGAAGTGGTAGCATAATCAAAGAATAATAATTTCTTTCCAAAAGTAGGTATTCACAAGAGCTAACTTTCAACATATAGTTTCCCTTAACTGTAATACTATAATGCCCATTATCAATAAAGAAAGTCTATGGAGATTCAGAAGATAAACTTAATTTAGTTTATCTAGAAGGTGATTTGGAGGATCCATCTGTAGGCAACCTATCATGCTCTCTCCTACCTTGGCCTTCTACGAATACATCGGTAAGAGCCTATTGAATGGGGGGGGTTTGTTTACTTTGATAAGCTCTGAATCTCAAAGCAGGAGAGAACAGCATATCAAGCTCACTGGAAAATAAATTTTAAGAAAAGACTGAAATTTCAAAATGTAGCATAGAGGAAAATAACCTAATACTTTGTTCCAGAAGCATCAGAATGGTCATCTTGAAATGTATCCTACACATATCAAAACTACAATTATTAAATTCATTATATATATTTAATATATATATGCATATAAATTACATTTGTAATTATATAAATGCTTACATTAGATTTGATAAATGCACAAAATAGAAAATGAAGTGCAATTCTAGGTATTACAGATAAGTATTACATTTAATATTAACATTATTAACAATATGCCATCCAGAGGGACCTTGGCAGGCTTAAAAAGTGGGCCCATGTTGACCTCATGAAGTTCAAGAAGGCCAAGGGCAAGGTCCTGCACCTGGGTTGGGGCAATCACCAGTATCAGTACAGACTCTGTGGTGAATGGATTGAGAGCAGCCCTGTGGACAGGGACTTAGGGATACTGGTTGTTTTTACTTAAGAATAGAGTTATAACTCTGTAATTGGATTTAGAATAGCAGATATATGGGAATGGTGCTTGCATTGCATGATCTGCCCCTGTTCTGTTTTTAGAAAATTCATTCTCTCAAGTTAGTAAAGAGAGAGCTTGAATGTGTAAGAACCAATAATTTGAGAACAATTCATATACTTTGTGCATGCATTGCTAGATATTTTTTTTAAGTGTAAATATGTACTATACCCTGCTTTTTTTTTTTTTAACAAAAGGGTAATTTCTGACTAATTATATCAGACAAATATTTCTTCCGTTTATCCTGAAAAATCACTGGAACAAACAGAAACCTTGAATTTACTAGGCTCTGTACACATGTTAAAAAGATGAAAAGAATCCACATGCTTTAAAGAAGAATTAGATTCATCAATCTTCTCTTAACTCTCATTTCATAGATGAAAATGGAGAACTGTATCTCTTTTCTAGGTCTCAATTCCAACGCTTTTTTAACGTAAAGCTTTTAGTTATAAAAAAAGAAATGATTGGTGGGTTGAGATGTAACATGCTGTTTCAAAGCATGGGTACTATAAATACATGGGTACCAAAAAAAAAAAAAACCAAAACCAACAAACCATGGGAACAATTAAGTACTAATCCATTTTATTAGTAAGACAAGAAATTAATTTTATCCTGACCAGAAAGCATCTCTTATGCCTTTAGATACCTAAACTATCCTCATTACCACCTCTGGGCTCCCTCCAGTGCCACATTAGGTTCAATGGACACATCTGTTTCATATAGTTTTGCATAGTTTTCTCATTTTCAGTACAGGGGAAAAGTTTGTATGAAATTTAATTTTTCATAGTTGTAGATTCTTCTTTTAGGGACATTTTTCAGTTTATGCTATTGCTTTAGTATTTGTTTTATGGTCATTTTTGGATGCACATCTTACTGTTTACATGACAGAACCCAAGTTGAAAAATTGATGTGGAAGACAGTGAGGTTGCGAATTTGGTTGAAAGACATTCGCAAAGGGAACATAGGCATCAAAGTCTAGCAAAGTGGTTTGTAAAGTAGTAAAGCTCACATCTAGTGCTTACACAATTAAGGACCTGTTAGGGCCTAAACTTTTGCCATTTATTGGCTTAGATACCTCAAGTTCTGCTATTAGCACCATCCCAGGATTCCATCTTTTGGGTTGACTGGAAACCTGGGCACTTGTCTTCTTCTGAGGGCTGCATAAGTGGGATGTCTAAATGCCCCTATATATTTTAGAATCATAGAATCATGGAATCATAGAATCATTTATGTTGGAAAAGACCTTCAAGATCATCAAGTCCAACCATAAACCTAGCATTGCCAAGTCCACCACTAAACCATGTCCCTAAGCACCACATTTACACATCTTTTAAATATATCCAGGAGTGGTGACTTGACCACTTTCCCTGGGCAGCCTGTTCCAACGCCTGACAACCCTTTCAGTAAAGAAATTTTTCCTAATGTCCAACCTAAATCTCCCCTGGTGCAACTTGAGGCCATTTCCTCTTGTCCTGTCTCCAGCCACCTGACAGAAGAGACCAGCACCCACCTCACTACAACCCCCTTTCAGGTAGTTGTAGAGAGCGATCAGGTCTCCCCTCAGCCTCCTTTTCTCCAGGCTAAACAGCCCCAGTTCCCTCAGCCGCTCCTCATAAGACTTGTGCTCCAGGCCCCTCACCAACTTGGTTGCCCTTCTCTGGACACGGTCCAGCCCCTCCATGTCTTTCCTGCAGTGAGGGGCCCAAAACTGAACACAGGACTCGAGGTGCAGCCTCACCAGTGCCGAGTGCAGGGGAACAATCACCTCCCTGCTCCTGCTGGCCACACTGTTTCTGATACCGGCCAGGATGCCGTTGGCCTTCTTGGCCACCTGGGCACACTGCTGGCTCATATTCAGCCGGCTGGCAACCAGCACCCCCAGGTCATTTTCTGCTGGGCAGCTTTCCAGCCACTCTTCCCCAAGCCTGTAGCGCTGCATGGGGTTGCTGTGACCCAAGTGCAGGACCCGGCACTTGGCCTTGCTGAACCTCGTACAATTGGCCTTGGCCCATCAATCCAGCCTGTCCAGATCCCTCTGTAGAGCCTCCCTACCCTCAAGCAGATCAACACTCCCTCCCAACTTGGTGTCATCTGCAAACTTGCTGAAGGTGCACTCAATACCCTCGTCCATATCATTGATAAAGAAATTAAACAGAACTGGCCCCAATACTGAGCGCTGGGGAACACCGCTTTGTGACTGGCTGCCAACTGGGTTTAACTCCATTCACCACCACTCTTTGGGCTTGGTCATCCAGCCAGTTTTTTACCCAGCAAACAGTACGCCTGTCCAAGCCATGAGGAAGACTAAGACAGCAGATCAGTTCAATGCTTATTTAACTAATTGACAGGACTGACTTTGGAAGAAAGAATTGCTATGATGCCTCTTGGGAGCTGCAGTTCTGAGTCATTCAAAACCACCATATAAGGTCTGGTCTTCATCTGGATCATCTCTCCTTCAGTATCTGTATCCCACTCACGGAGATCTTTATGGTTGCTCAGGAGCCTGGATAGCACATAGTGCATATTGAAAAAAACCCAAGCCATCAAATAAGTTAATTTCAATTTTTACCAATGAACAGTTTTCAAAATTCAGTCCCTTTGTCCAGAAGACTTCACCAACCCTCTAACAGGCAAGTAGAAGTTTTATTCATACATTGCAACTTTGGTGAGGTTATACAGCTCAGTTATTTTGCTATGAATAATTTTATCTTTAGGGAGAAAAAGTATGAGTAAACCAGTTATTGAACTATGTGTTCATTCATGTAACTGTATTTGTTGGTAGAAGCAAAATCTTTGACAGTTGTGATGTTTCAATGCACACTAGCAAATATGTTGATGGATCATTTAGAATTTTGGCTTGTGAAATATTTAAAATAACTGGGTAAAAGCCTACGATGACTGTAGTATGTAATCATGTAATCATGGAAATTTTACCTCACCTGAATGTAGGGCTGAAATTCAGTTGCCTAAGCATTTGCTGCTATATTAGATACTTGGAATATTGTCCTTGGTTTCCAGCTGCTATTGCAGATGGATGTGGGTCTCTTAAGTTCTGTGTCATCTCTGTTGGCTCCATGAAGATACCTCAGATAATCTTCAGCATCTCTGTATAGGCACCTGAATCACTCCTGAAATATCTAAAAGCTGTCCTTCTAAATCTAGGATAATTATCCTTTTTATAGTCAGTGGAGAGAAAAATATACTTACAGAGGGTGACTCAGGTAACTAACTCATCTTGGACTCCTATTTTATGATGCTATGAATCATTTGTGAAGCTGCCTCTCATACTCCATTTCATATAAAGGGAGTGACTGAGTTAGACATCTAACTTTTTAGACATGATTGTTAAGTGAAATGAATCTTTTCTGTACTCAAAACTAACACTATAACTTAGCATCATAGTGTAATTATATGTTGGCTTTTATTTTTGGTCTAAAAACCACTAAAGATGAGCTTAATTTTTCAACTGATTTTAATAAATGTTGAATCAATCCTAGACTGAAAATTCTGGGGAAAAAAGAATAAAATTCTGAGATAATAAAATTATTTTGTAAATGGAAACATGAAAAAGGAAACACTGAAAGTAAAACGTATTTGTACAGAAATTGTTTGGTTTCGCAGTCTTAAATTTCATAATTCTAGAAAAGAAAGTAAAATGTTTGTTTCTTCTGAATTCTTACAGTGCCTCCATGTTTGATATTGTGCTGTCAACAAGAGATTCTGAAAAAAATCATGGGCAATGCATGACTACACTCTAGCAACAGAAGCCTGTACAGGAAAATCAGGTCATGATTCCACAGCACAGTGTGGAAAAATGAGCTCAAACTAATGTAAAACCTGCTTGGCTGTTTCTGATCTATGCTGCAATGAGTTACCCAAAGAAAATGGAAAACAGAGACTTGACTTTCTTCTATAAGTACCTACATAAGGAACAGAAATCTGCTAATAGAAAACTCTCCAAATCTAGCAGGCAAGGTTATAACAAAATCTAAAGATTAGACCCTGAGGTAAGTAAAATTTGGATTATGATTTAAGGCCTGAATGAATTAGGTACTAGAAAAATTTTAGGTAAAGAAAACATGAAAATTCCGGAAAACCTGGTGGCCGCTGATATGCAAGAGGTCAGAGCAGAGAATCACAGTGGCCTTCTCAATCTTGGACTCTCTACAGCCAGAAATTACATGATGACTGAAACAGAAAAAGTATCCAACAGGGCTATTGCTGATCCTGGTAGCAGACATTGCTTTTTCTCTGTGGGACTCACCTGCTGATGATCAAAGATTTATCCCCAATGACAAGAGTTAGGAATCCAAAAGAAAACTGTGTCTTTAGTATTCCTTCAAACCTCTCTGGGGATTATAATTGTCACACTTGCTACTGTGGTATATTAAAGTGGTGATGTTCTCTCTCCTCAAGTTTCCTGTAGAAAAAAACCAGCTGAATAAGCCAGAATTTTAAGTGCTTGTTAGACTCTGGTACCCTTCATATCTCAAGCAGCTCATGCTAGCTTGATGTAGGATCATTCTACTCAGCTGACCCCTTCCTTGCTTGGTTGCTAGCAGGAAAAGTCTTCTCCACTTTAGATTTCCCCTGGTTCTGTTTCCTGCCTTTTATTTTTATACCATCTTGACAACAGTTGGAACAAAATGAAACCTCTTCAGAGCCTGTGTGTCAGCAATCTGTAGCTCTTTACATGGCCGTGCACTCCAGCCCTGGTGCAGCTAGAAGAAGCCATGTGGCTCCTATGGCCTCACGAGTCCATCTGGCTTTGTTGTAGCAACTTAGACTGCTGGACTGATAGAAGGACTTCATTAGTAGGAATGATTCGTGGGGAGCATTCTGGAAATTCAGCTTTAAATTGTTTTCTATTATGTTCACTGCTAAACTGGAAGTTCTTCATGACTGAGCAGACATGGGTTTACGAGCATACTTTGTCTGAAAAATGCCATAAACATGCATTGCAATGTGTATGTAGTTCTTTCTTCATTTGCTTCATAATGTCTACTAAATTCAGGAGGTCGATGCATACTAGACGTAATTGTTGGTAATATTTTTTGGATATATGTTTTTCAGGTAAATATGGTTTTGGACATTACAGATAGAGATTACACAGTCAGAGGATTTTGCTAAGATAACCACCATAAAGGACAAGTGAGAAGTGACCATAAAGCCCACAAAGGTCTTATTTACCCAGCAGATTTATTGAGCGAAAGGACTAAGTAGGAATTTGTTAGCATATGTGAATGGACCTAGGCAAACTTCTTCTGAATAAAAAGTACTTTTATGGTATTATATGGACAACGTGTTTTTATCAGTTGAGTTTGAACAGAGATTATTTTCCAATCATCTGTAACTTCAAGTAGGACAAAAAGATAAGATGAATCACAAAATCACCCCTTTGATATTAAGGGTGAGAATACATTTTGGAAGCTATGCAAAGGTGAAGTAATAACAAGTCTTCTTCATTAACACTAGGCAGTAGCAGATTACTTGTCTTTATGCAGGCTAGAACATGAGGTGAGTGAAGCATGTGCTTTGTTAGCAAGTCTCAGTGATATTTTCTGAAAGCAAAGAATTAGTAAGGGTCAGAAATCTAGTTCCACTCAAGATTAGCATATGTTAAGTGGTTTATTAATCTTTTATGTTTATACAGGTAACTGCAATTACATGGGTGCACATAGATTTGCAGTGCAAGTAGAATATTGCTGTTACAATCTCATTCTCCAGATATTTCTGAAAAAAGAACTGAAAACAGGTACTATTGTCAAGGTTTCTTACTGAAGAGATTTTATTGATCACTGTCTATATCATTAATAAAGGAATTAAATGGTACCGGTCCCAATATGGAGGGACAATACTTGACACCGTTTTCCATTTGGACATTGAATCATTGACTGCAAGCACCTCTTGAAGTTCAACAAGGCCAAGTGCCAGGTCCTGCACTTGGGTCACAACAACCCCATGTAGCACTACAGGCTTGGGGAAGAGTGGCTGGAAAGCTGCCCAGCAGAAAAGGACCTGGAGGTGCTGGTTGACAGCCGGCTGAACATGAGCCAGCAGTGTGCCCAGGTGGCCAAGAAGGCCAACGGCATCCTGGCTTGTATCAGAAACAGTGTGGCCAGCAGGAGCAGGGAGGTGATTGTTCCCCTGTACTCGGCACTGGTGAGGCCGCACCTCGAGTCCTGTGTTCAGTTTTGGGCCCCTCACTACAGGAAAGACATGGAGGTGCTGGAGCGTGTCCAGAGAAGGGCAACGAAGCTGGTGAGGGGCCTGGAGCACAAGTCTTATGAGGAGCGGCTGAGGGAACTGGGGTTGTTTAGCCTGGAGAAAGGGAGGCTGAGGGGAGACCTTATCGCTCTCTACAACTACCTGAAAGGAGGCTGTAGTGAGGTGGGTGCTGGTCTCTTCTGTCAGGTGGCTGGAGACAGGACAAGAGGAAATGGCCTCAAGTTGCACCAGGGGAGATTTAGGTTGGACATTAGGAAAAATTTCTTTACTGAAAGGGTTGTCAAGCGTTGGAACAGGCTGCCCAGGGAAAGTGGTCAAGTCACCGTCCCTGGAGGTATTCAAAAAGCACATAGACAAGGCACTTCAGGACATGATTCAGAGGGCATGGTTGATGGTTGGACTCGATGATCCTGAAGGTCTTTTCCAACCTAAATGATTCTATGATTCTATGATTCTATAACAGCTTTTGTTAGTAGAGAACAAAGATAATTCTTTGACAGTTGTGTCTAACTTGTTCACATCAAGTTTTAGTGGACTATTTTTTGAAAGTTGAACACTAATGAAATAAGGTAGCTGGTAGGAAAAATTCGTAACTCAAATTTAGTTGTCAAGGTTTCTTGTAATCTCAAAACTCAATCCAAAGGGTTGTCTACATATTGAAGAAGAAAAACTCACTGTCCTGGAGCAAGTCTAATGAAACCAATGACTGTAAAATTTTTCACACTAATCTGGTCTGTCCGGATTTACAACATCCATTTTCCTATAATCATAACAGCTTATGAGTGATGATAATCAGTTGGGCAAGTGATAAGAATACATTTAGGTTTTCCCAATTCACAGCACCATTGCCGATAAAAAGCCTCACCAAATAACTTGTTATCTCAACATGTGAGCAAGTATTTTCAGTTCTTTAATCAAATCTGCATCAAATCATTGAAAGTTGAAACAAGGAAGTATTTTTCACTAATATATTCTGCCACCTACTACAAATAGTAATCAATAAAAATATTTACAGTTCTCAAAGAACTTTGTGGATGACATGTTTGTTTAGGCATTTTACAATTTTACCCCTGGACTGAAAAAAGAGACACCACTGAAATAATACTCCCCTTTAATTTGTCATTTTCCAAAATTATGATCATAGAGTCACAAAATCGCTAAAGTGTTGAGTTTGAATGGCACCTCTGGAGATAGCCTAGTCCAACCTCTTGTTCAGAGTAGGGTCACCTAGAGCAGGATGCCCAGAACTGTCTAACCTGGTGGCCTTCTACAATGGAGTGACTACATTGGTGGCTAAGGAAGAGCAACTGATGTAATTTATCTGGACCTCTGTAAAGCCTTTGGCATGGTCCCACACAACATCCTTGTCTTTAATAGGAGAGATGGATTTGGTGGGTAAGGAATTGGCTGGGTGGCCACATACAACGAATCATAGAATCATAGAATCATTTAGGTTGGAAAAGACCTTCAAGATCATCAAGTCCAACCATCAACCATGCCCACTAAACCATGTCCTGAAGTGCCTTGTCTACACGCTTTTTGAATACCTCCAGGGATGGTGACTCGACCACTTCCCTGGGCAGCCTGTTCCAATGCCTGACAACCCTTTCAGTAAAGAATTTTTTCCTAATTATCCAACCTAAATCTCCCCTGGTGCAACTTGAGGCCATTTCCTCTTGTCCTGTCTCCAGCCACCTGACAGAAGAGACCAACACCCACCCACCTCACTACAGCCTCCTTTCAGGTAGCTGTAGAGAGCGATCAGGTCTCCCCTCAGCCTCCTTTTCTCCAGGCTAAACAACCCCAGTTCCCTCAGCCGCTCCTCATAAGACTTGTGCTCCAGGCCCCTCACCAGCTTCGTTGCCCTTCTCTGGACACGCTCCAGCACCTCCATGTCTTTCCTGTAGTGAGGGGCCCAAAACTGAACACAGGACTCGAGGTGCAGCCTCACCAGTGCCGAGTACAGGGGAACAATCACCTCCCTGTTCCTGCTGGCCACACTATTTCTAATACAGGCCAGGATGCCGTTGGCCTTCTTGGCCACCTGGGCACACTGCTGGCTCCTATTCAGCCGGCTGCCAACCAGCACCCCCAGGTCCTTTTCCACGAGGCAGCTTTCCAGGCACTATTCCCCAGGCCTGTAGCGTTGCATGGGGTTGATTATTTACTGATTAGCCTAGCTAGTAAAATGGGGTGCTTATATTCAGCACTTTGTCCAACAAAATGAAAATCCTGTCCTAAGTTACTTTTTCACAGTATTTGATTTCAAAGCAACACATGTGGATAGTATCCAGTATAAAGCATAAACCTAGCAAATGTGAAGAATGAATAAAATTTTAAACTATAATTTTATTGACCATAAAGAGAAGCATAAAGAGAAGCATTAAGAGAAGCAATATAAATATGTACAAACAGAACAGCAGAACAGTGGTACTCCTTCAACAATATAATATACATCTTTCCAGCAGGACTTTAAAGCAGACCCTTAGCACTTTTTAAGGTGTAGTGCTACTGGGACTAATAGGGCCAGCTTTATCTCTCCTAATTTTAGCTGCTTGACTGAGGAGCTTTGCTGTTCAATGAAGAGAGAATGACAGGTATTTCCAGAAGGTAATTCACTCAGATCTATGTTCTCAGACAGATTGAATTACTGAAGACACCTATTTCTTTTCATCATTGAGAGTGAAAGTCCTGGGTGATTAGATACCTTAGCTGTCTTAGTTGAGTATCTAAATATAAGGAATCTAATGTGCTCCCAAATTAGCTATGGAGCTGAATTTTCACTGGAATTAAAATTGTTCTTAAAATTCTACCAGTGAAGGGTCAGAAACAAATGCAATGGGTGTGGATTTTTAGCTGCACCCGTCTTTGGGATGCAATCTCAGCGGGTCTAGAAAAGGGAAAGAGTCACAGCCCCCAACCATTCCTCCTGCAAAAATGGTTTAAAAAAAGAGCAGGGGAAGCCTTGCAAAGACCAGATCAGTTTACTTTCCTTCTAGTGTCCAGAAGTACAGTACTTTCTCCATTGCTCCCAAGGACTGATGTAGCTCTACTCTGTCTCTATTTTCTGCACTGACAAAATGTCACAATTTTTCCTGTTGCTGGAGATAGGCAGGAAATATTTTTTCCATGCTGGGAAAATAAAAAATAAAAAAATATTGCCATTGTGAATTACAACTAACTCTGCAAACTTTCATTTAATATTTATCCAAGGAAAATCAGTATCCTGTCAGTTGAAATGTCTTTTTTCTCTAATCTTTACTTGTATAATTTTGTTCTGTGCTTTAAAAAGACCATTACTCTAATTTGCTTACATTTAAAATCCAGAAGGGATATCAAACAGAGAAGATACACCTTTATCTACAGCAATTTCAAAGCTATAGAGAAAAAAATTCCAAAGAAGAAAATAGTTATAATTGCCTGCCTTGTGAACATTTTTTGCTTTGACCATACACCATTTATTATGAAAAAAGTTTTTTCTTAAAAAATTCCTTGCTAGCTTTACCTGGTCCTTCCTCCTTTTTGGTTTCCTGTCCTTACAAAATTCCATCCTTAAGGTAAGTTAATCTCTGCAGGGATCGGATTGGACCTGCTAACTATGCTGATCTCTAATTTTTACTATTGACTGTTTCAACACAAAGATGAGGCCTATTGTTGTTCTGCCTATATCCTGATATTGCCACTACTGTCAGTATGGTAAATTTTAACTGCACATCAATTCAGAACAAGAATAAAGAACAGAAAAGATTAGCTCAATTGCTTTACAGAATTTGCTAGTGCATCATTTGAATGATTCGGTTCTTGTGTTGTTTTTAAGCTTATTTTCTGGAAAGCATTCAGCAACTCACTGGTTGAAAGCTAGCTCTTGCATCTCTAAAATTTCATATGCTTGATCCCCAGCTGTTCCAACAATCCTAAATCACTATCCACTCTTGAAAATTTAGACCAGGCTTCAACAATTTTAATTTTGTAACTTGTGATTGGTAAAGACAGGTGAGAGCTGGAGAAGTGTGTGATCAGCTGAATAACCAAGATGTGAATCAACAACAGCAAGATTTGCGTATCTCTTTAGTTACCTGAAAACAGAGATAAAGATACATAGAAGAGTCAATATAAACTACAGCTCTAATTCGTGTAGGAAGTGAAAATAATCTTCAAAGTCAAAATTACAAATTGAAATGTTGTACATAATTCAATAGTTCTTTCAGAATTTTTAGGTGTTTGAGAGTTTTCTTAAAATCTTGCTCCAATAGGCTGCATACACTTTAAAAAAAAAATTAGCCTCCTGTTGTGCATGAAGACAATGTCAAGACAGCAGAAAGACATGAGGCCTGATTAGATTAAACAGTCCAAATATCCAAAATTATTTAAATTTCTATGGTGGTGTGCTCTTCAATGGAATAGTTTTATTCAGGGTGTTTTTTGGGGGGAGGGGAGATTACTGACACTAACTTTTTCTAGAGTTTTGTTAATTCTGATAGTGACTACAAATATGCAGAACATTTGGTAAACCATCATCTACCAGGAGCTGAAGAGCCAGTGTGCCTCAGCCTGAGAAGACTTGAAGATACTCACAGGATTACATGTAAAGTTGTTAATGTGACAAGAACAATTGCTTCTGACAATTTTTTCAGCTTTCTAATATTTTATACAGATGATCCCTTGTTAGACAGGTTTCATAAATTTCCGGTCTCATCCACATTCTGAGTCACTTATGCAGAAGTTCTGGATAGATCTGGTAGAAGAGATACAATGCTGAATATGCTTTGTAGCCCATGTCTCCCCATTAATCTTCCGGGCAGCTCTTTATGCTTATTTAGTAAAAAGGGAAATAGATTAAAATCCTAGGAAATGTGGCACATCAGTACCCTGCAGAAAAGGAGCAACAGCATAGCAGGCAGGCTTTTTGGGATTATCAGCAATGAGGGAATAGATACAGTTTGCTGTCTAGCAGAAACCTCCCTTTTATTAATTCAAAACAGAATATTCAACTTTGGATCATCTTGTGAACAAAATCCTTGTGCAAGATCTTGTCTTGGATGGCATTGACATGCTCCTGTCTCAATGGACCTTGTCCTTTTGTATTGGCAATTTTCAGCCAGAATGGATGCAGAACTATGTTTCTAATAAAGTCAGACATAACTACTTAAGACATGTGATATGTCTATTTGCTGAGTACTGACAGATGCAGGCATGCTGGACTGAGCCTATTTTATTCTAACGTTGGACAGCTTTCAGGCAAAATGTCTTTTCTTTTACAAACAGCTCCTTTGACTTTTTGAAACTTTATAACACTTTATGAACACCTTTAGCATTTCCTGACTTTTCTGATTTTAAATCAATATTTTGTTAACATATTTTAACCAAAAATCATGCATAATGTTTCATTTATATTAGTCTTGTTTTTCTTGCTCCTACTTTCAGGAAGAGACCCATTATTTTTCAGGACTGGAATCTTTCTCAAGATTTGAAAGTAATTTCTCTATTTCTCATTCCTATATACAAGTTCATGAGGTATCGTGGGGAAAATATGCATTGAATTGGAGTCTTACAAAATGGCAAAAAGTATAAATTGTGAACTTTTAAGGAAACAATTTCCTTAAAATTCCCTTAATTTCTTTTGCCTCACCCTATTTAATTTTATTCACAAACAGAAAAAGAATTATCACACTAGAAACAATGAGCCACCAAAATTAAGGCAAGTAATGGATGAAGAATTAAACTGTCAACCAAATAGAACAGATCTGCTAATTAGTCAGTCCAAGAACCTTGCCTTTACCTCCTGAAGAACATATGGATAAAAATCTCAATTCATTCTCAAACTTTAACTGTTGGTGGTATAGTTGTTTTTCTTTCTGCATCATCTGCTTCAAATCATCTGTAAACTTAGGTGACCTAGGAGGCCAAACAGAAACAGAAGAACTTTACTCTTAAGATTTAAACATCTATGGTTTGGTCTTCTACCACTGAAACCAACTGGAGTTCTGTTTTTGACTTGGACAAACTACCTTCTTTGATAGAAATCTGTTGTGTACATTTCTAATATCAGAGGTTATACGAGTTATGGCTCAGTGGAAACTTGAACTAATGATCTTTCGGTTTCTTATTCTTTTGCTATGCCTGTCAGATGATAGCAACACATTTGTTTAATTCAGAGATTATGGTCCAGATCCTCAACTGGGATATGAACCAACAAATACAAATACAAAACCTTAGAATTGATTTTGCATTTCCAATTTAAAGGGCTGAAAGTCTGTTCCTGTTTCAGCTTTCGCTAGACGTTCTTCCACATTAAACAAAGAAACTAGGTTCACTATCCCCTAGCTTCTAGACACAGCTGAAAAAATGAGAAAGAACAAATGTATCGTGTTGAAGGATCATATTGCTCCATTCATTTTCATGGGTGAAAAATGAATGAGTACTCTGCAATTTACAGCTGAACCAGGAGGAGAAATCACATGGAAGACATATTTTGCAATGAACAGCCTCCTCATTGGCAGTCCAAATACTTTGTTAACGTAGAGGTTAAAATTCAAGAAAGCTTCAGATATAGGAATACTGTGTTCCTATATATGTTGTATAACTAAGACAGAAGAGAACTCTCTGTAGTATGCACCAAATGCCAAAGGCACAAAATATTCCTCTACATAGTAACACTCAGACACATTGAAGGTTTGTGAGGATATATTGAGATAGGTGTGGCTCCACCTGCCCCAGCCTTTGCCAGCCCATCTTTGTCTGACCCATCTTGGAAGATGCATATACATTAAGGCATAGCATCAGTTCAGGGAACCTGTGTTCCGTTTAACCATAACCGTAATGCAGTCCAACAGTCAAATGTGTAGTCCACCCTTCCTGAAGGGTGATGGGAGCTTTGTGCTGAAGCTGTAGGTTACACCAAGAGCTGAATTAGATCTTATGATAGCTCTCTTTTCTCCAACAGCTGCAGAGCTAAACTCAGCATAGCTTTGGAGAATGCTACAGGTGAACCTGGCATTAAAAAGATGGCAGCACTTCTTTGCTGCAGATTGTTACAGATTGTTATCTATGGCAGCTGACCTGGGAAAAAATACAAAGGCTTTTCTGCACAGCATTTACAAATCCAAAGGTAGATGCTCATGGTTCACCAGGCTATTGCAAAGATGCTTTCAGGTGCTTTCAAGAGGTCATTTAATGGGTGTACTCCACTTATGGGGTGGGTTTAGAAAGATTTATGATTCTCTGTCCATTGTCTGAGCAGGCCATGTACAAGATGGCTCTGACCTGATAATAAATCAGGTACTTCAGTACTAAACCTCTGCTGAGAGCAGAAGAGCCCTAGTCTGTGTATGCATGTCCAAAGAAGCCACTGAGCATTTCTATTGAGGGGTTAGAAATGGACCCATCCAAGTGGATTTCTGAGTCTGAACCTTCACTAAGAGAAAATAAATTCAGGTCACTAGAGACTAAACCCAAGAAATATGTGTGTCAAAGGGACATTTATCCAATGGGTACTTGCATCAGCACATAAGGAAGCAAAGGAAAAAGTTTATTGTCAAAATTAATTTGGGGCTATGTGCTTTATATATTATTTACATTATGCTAATTCCTTGTTGCTTGTGCTCTCTCTCACCTTAAAATAAATGTTCTTTTTTTTTATTTATTTTATTTTATAATATTCACAGAACTATGTACTCCTTGAGAGTAGAAAAGTATTGACTACCTTTGGCCTTCAGAGGAAGGGTTTCATTTTCCCAGGTGCTTGAATGAATACTCATCTGGTTTTGTTTTGTAATTTTACAAAGAACTCATAGATATTGAACCTGACCCTTGCTGCTGCTGACAAAACTTGGCAGAAGTGTTCCACTGATTTAATACAGAAATGCAACGCTGAGTTGTGCCTCTCCCTGTGATGTAATGCACCTACAGTGACCTTACAGAGAGTGACTCATGATATAGATTTGTCATAGACTTAAAGAAAAACAATACTGCTTTTATCTGAAGCAAAGTAGAAGCAAGTAATTGTACTACAAGTGCAGCCATCTTCCTGCATCAAAAGGGACAATAAAAATTAGACTGCTAGTTTTGCTTTATCAAGGGAGGAAGCTTCAGTCATTTTATTTCATTTGTAGCAAAGTACGTGTTTTAAGCAAGTTATTTGGGGTTTCCACAGAAGAAGTTGCTCTGTTTTGTGTACAATGAACTGGAGAATGGGGTTAGTATCGGAGGTAAAGGAAGAAAATGCAATATTGGGAGGTAAGAAGGAGGATATGGAAATAAATACCCCATATTCAGGAGAATAACAGGTAATAACTGTCCCCCTAAAAACATCCATGGAAATAGGGCTATATGAAAGTGAAGAAAACATTAATAATGATAACATTAAAATTTTAAGTGCCTAATATTGTTGGAGTATTGATTACTGAATGATGAAAAACGGTAAAAGTCATTCAACTGTAGGCACGACTCAGAACCAGAATTTCAGAGGGAAAGCTCTGAGTACAATTTCCTTTACACTGATTTCTTTTTGTATACTTTTTGTGGTTTACATTACCCATATAGAAAAAAAAGAGGTAAATATAATTAAAAGTACAGACCAATAAGGATATGCATGGAAGACTAGACCATAGTATAAATGAAAATAAAGACAGATTAGATGATATAGAATGTTGATTCTGAAACAAAAAATAATTGCATACTTATGTAAGTGCTGTATTCCATTAAAATCTCTGCTACAAGACCACAGTAACTGAAAGTATCTCTGATAAGGCTGACTCAACACACTATCTCCACTTCCTTAGGCTATTGCATTATACTTAATCTTTAATTACATTGGAGCATACTATTTTTTTAAAATATTGTGTATCACACACCATGTCTGTGGTTATATTGACACGTGTCTAAGAAGCATACAAAAATGCTTCCCAGGATATTTCTTAAAACATCCATGAAAGTAATTTGTAAGCCAGATAAGACCAGCAGTCCTCCACAGGTGCGCTGCTGCCAATTTCTACTCTTAGTTTTTGTCAAGGTCTTTGGATTTCCTTTATTCTGATGATGATACCGGCTTCCTCTATTTCCATTTCACTGTCTAGTTTTCCTACTTTACTCAAATTTCTTTATCTTTCCCTAGCTGGAACCACAACACGACCTACTCTCTATTCTCCTCAGTCTTCTTCACCATATATACACATATGTGCCCTTGAATTGTCTGTTCTAATGGAGCTGAACTGCCTGCAGATGAAAAGACATAGAAATTTGGTGTATATGTAACGGGAAAATTTAATTTCATTGAATACTGAGTATCTCAGGTTTTGGTGGGTGGATCTGTGGAGTTCTGAAGTGGTGGATCACACAGAGACAAGGTTTATTGCTGAGAACTGACACCTGTTTTTAATGTCCTTGAAGAAGACTTCCCTAGCTGCTGTATATGTGAATATAATTTCTTCAGCCAGGATAGCTTTTCTTTGGACATTCTGATGGACTGACTTGTGGTTGGGATTCTGCAAATCCTGAATGTCAAACTGTGAGTAGAGTGAGTGAAAGACAGAAGATAATTCTAGAAGCAATTGTTTCCTGAATTAGTCATCTTTAAAGGGTTATTTTTCATCAGTGCCAGTTTTTTAACTGATATATCATGAAACCTCACAAACAGCTGTGTGATCTGGTTGTGACACAGTACAGGGGTAGGAAGGCACAGCTGGTGAGAGGGGAGGGAGAGAGGGGTATGTCATTTGCACGCACTAGCCCTACTGCTGAAGGAAATTGCATTTAAATATACCTTGGGACTTCTTAGAGTGGGCAGCTTCCCTAACAACGGACATGCCGATTTACTCATTGCTGGGTTTCCTGAATTTATTCTGTCCCCATCTTTTTCCACTTAATAATAGTTTCAAGATTCAGCTTATGAATGAGGAAGCATTGCTCGATAAAAATAGCCATGGAAGGTAATCTGTTGCCCAAATTCCTGGTGAGGGAATCCAAACCTTTTTGCATTTGCTAAAGAATCACAATTTATAATAAAGTACCTTTTTTGTTGTTTATTTTGCTTTGTTTGTTTGTTTGTTTTATGATTAAGTCTATTAAAGGATTCAATGCAGTCTTGAAGCACTAATGAAGAACCAGACTATGGAATATACAAGACCACTAATCTGGTATGGTATAATTCTTGCATTCCAAGTGACTTTTAAAAATTGGAAAATTGGACATACCTCCCCACTTTTCCATTTATGTTTATAGTTCTAACAAATTACGTTACACCTTTATTGAAATTTTGACTGTAATTAAATATAAAAGTGAGTGTTTGGTTTTACTGGAAACAGAAGCCTCTTCCTTACATTATCATAGAGGAATTCCCAGCTGTAAGCTCTGAGTTTATACTTTTTATACATAGAAACTCTATGTTTAGTGAATTAAAGATGAAAGTACTTGATAAAATTTGCATACAAGGCCAATCTTGGAGGGATCAGAGGCACTTTGGAGGACTCAAAATGATTTTGATAAATTGGAGAAATGGTCTGTAACAGTAAGAGGAAAACCAGTACAAACAGAATATTGAGAAGAAAAAAGTCAGATACAAAATATAGACTAATAAATATAATCTATAGCATAATAACTCCTTTTTTAAGAACCTGGATACTATAAATGAAAGAGAAGGAAAGAAGGTAGGCTTTATAACTGGACTTACAAATGAAGTCAAGGGTAAGCTTTACTAATAACAAAATACCTGTGCTAGAAATGTTTTTTTAAGCACCATAACCTCAACCCTGTTATTTCTTAAAGTATAGCCTTCCAGAAAGCTCTAATGAAATCTAAAATGAATTGGATTGCAGAAAGGGGTCTAAGTTGGACATAAAAGATCTACCTTTTTTTTTGTCACAAGGAAAAGTATGTTCTAATGAAGATTTCACAGAGAAATCTTCATGGGAATATTTTTTATTAGATGATTGCTCATCTGTCAGCTAAATCTTATGATGAATAAGACTCACATATAATGGCGAGTTAGCCTTGGCTAGCAGCCAAACTCCTGCCCAACTGCTCACTCACTTCTCATCCTCAGTGGGACAGGGGAAGAAAATAGGATGAGAGAACTTGTGGGTTGAGATAAATTCAGGGAGATCACTTACCAATGACCATTACAAGCAAACCAGACTTGACTTGGGGAAAAAAAAAATTAATTTGTTGCCAATTAAAATAGATTCAGGTAGGGAGAAACATGCATTAAACCAACAATTTTCCTCCCCTCTCTCCCGACTCCTCTACCATCTTCCTGAGAGGCACAGGGGAGATGGGGAACGGGGCTATGGTCAGTACACAGTGGTTCCTCTCTGCTGCTCCTTCCTCCTCACGCTTTTCCTCTGCACCAGCACGGATCCTTCTCACGGGCTGCAGTCACTCAGGTTAAGTCTGCTCTAGTGTGGGGTCTCCATGTGCCACAGTTCCTTTGGGAATATCCCCCTACTCCAGCATGGAGTCCTCCATGGGCTGCAGCGTGGGTATCTGCTCCACCGTGGTCTCTCCCACGGGCTGCAGGGCAATCTCTGCTCCGGCGCCTGGAGCGCCTCCTCCCCTCCTCCTCCTCTCACCTTGGTGCTCACAGGGTTGTTTCTCTCCCCTTTTTTTCCTTACACTCTTCCGTGTGGAGTTTTGCCCTTTCTGGAGTACGTTTCCCCCGCGGCGCCCCGGCCTTGTCTGCGGGGCCGAGCGGTGCCCTGGGGCGGGCGGGTTGGAACCGGCTGGAACCGGCTGGAACCGGCTCGGGGCAGCCCCAGCTGCTCCTCACAGAGGCCACCCGGCAGGTCCCCGCTAACAAAACCTGGGCACCTGTGCCCCGAACACATACATATGTACATGCTCAACAAGCTGACTGCAACTTCTGTAACAAACACCAGAATGAGCTCAAATCAAAAGTGCGTCTTGCTATTTTTTTTATTCTTCGCTTTATCTTTTATCCTTCATACCTTTTTCTCCATAAAAAACTATAAATATTTTATGAGAAGATAACGTCATCTTTAGGTCTGTTACTGGGCCTACTCAGGAATTGTACAGAGAATAGGAGATTCAAGGCAAGGAAATAGTTCAATGGTTTCAACCTATAAAAAAATTCTCTCCAAGGAATCACCAAATATCTTGACATTCACCTGCCTTTTTTGAGGACAAAGCCTCAGTGTGGTGGTTGAAAACGTAGGCAAAACATCTCCCTTATAATTTCATCTAACAGGTGCATAATACTTTTAAACACTTACAACTTCAATATCACAGATGTATGGCCACCCTCTATTATAAGCAGACAGAGTAGTTTGACGCTGCATCCTTTTAAAATATCTATATTTGCCATCTCCATTGTACATGCATCTGCACATGCCCCATCCCTGAGAAACATTCCAGGTCAGTTTGGACGGGGCTCTGAGCAACCTGATCTAGTTGAAGATGTCCCTGCTCATCTAGTCCAGGGGTTGGACTAGATGATATTTAAATGTCCCTTCCAGCCCAAACGATTCTATGATTTTCTTTTTTAATAATAGTAATAAAATAGGATTTGAAGAAATTAATTCCTTTTTCTTGACTTGAATTCCTCACAGTCGTTTCTTTAAATAAAAGTCAGGGGACCCAAATGTCTGCTGAGGTATGGACCTTAGTCATTACCATTTATGTTTGTTTCTAGGGGTAACTGATTTAATTTTTACTTGTTCTAACTTCCTTCATTCTTAACCAGATCTGACTGTGCTTTTTCTAGAGAATGTATCTAATCATGGCAAAGACACATCCTGGCTACTGCTGCACAACTCACCCTACCAGGTTTGCTGTACAATAACCAGAAATGAGGCAAGGATATAAGGCTGTGACCCTTCAAAGTGCTTCATGCTATATTAGCAGAGACTAACCATCTAGCCATTAAACAGGACATTACAAAGATTGCTCTATTTCCCATTAATTTCATAAGCCTCACACTGAGTTATCTGTGAATGCATGTGTATCACTTACAGTCACTTTTCTTAATAAATGATTCATATTTAATGGGAATAATAAGTGTTGCTGCAAGTTTGTAATATGGTTTTTTTTCACTGCAATTTCCTTCTCACTGTTCTTTCAAAACACTTAATCTTCCGTGCTAATAATTAGCAAATTCTTGTTTGCTGAAGGGGAAATCATATCTTACGGTATTTCCACCAGATAAACCAGATCCATTATAACCCATCTCAGTACTATATTTTGCAGAACATGGGAAATGAATTCCCAAAGCATAAAACTATGCATTATTTTTTTATCGTGAGCCTAAAAAAATTGCCTCTCCTGGTCTTCTACTGTAAATATTTTAATTTGTCTTTAGTAGTAGCACTCTGGCTTAAATGGTGAAGGAGAAATGAAATACAAAAAGCTGTTGAACTCCATCATAAATAATGTACAGTACCTGGGGCGGTTTATGCCCTCAGCTATGCATGTGCTCCTTTTCAACATATGTATTTTGCATATAAATTGGAGAATTTGGTTTAGTCCGTAATGCTTTAATTTAATTGATTCTGAGAACAGTGACAGTCTCCTAAAATTAATCTGCTTGTGATGGACTTTAGTACAAGCCAACAAAAGATGTGAGTGAACCAACAAAGAAGGGTGGAAACACAGAATTGCAGAAGCGCTGAAGGTTAGAAGGGGCCTCTGGAGACCATCAAGTCTGATTCCCTGCTCAGAGCAGGGTCACCTAGCACAGGATGCCCAGGACCATATCCAGTCTGGCTCTGAGCATTTCCAAGGACAGAGACTCCACAACGTCTCTGGGCAACCTGTGCCAGTGTTTGACCACCCTCACTGTAAAAATGTTTTTCTTATGTTCATACAGAATGTCCTATGTTTCAGTTTGTGTCTTTTGCCTCTTGTCCTGTCGGTGGGCATTACTGAGAAGAGCCTGGCTCTCTTTTCTTCATTCACTCCCATCATGTACTTATACACATTGATAAGATCTCCATCTCCTGAGCTTTCCGTTCTCCAGGCAGCAGTTTCTCAGCAATTTCTCTGCTGTTCTCCCCTTGTCCCCTCCCTTGATAGAAGGCTATCAGGTTGTTTAACATCCTGGAGCTGAACATACAAGATTTAAGAATGTTAAGAGTTTAATTGTAAAAGTGTTCCAGATCTGGATCTTAACCTGAATAAAAGAAGACTTCAAAAGGAACAGATCCAAACCCTTAGATCCAAATACAAGTGGAGTACACACTATTAGAAATACATATTCAGATCCAGATGTGGCAACCCAGACGATACAAATCCAGTTTCAGAATCAATGAAACTGTAATCCAGAAGATTATCTGGCTGTGCCTCTAGAAAGTACATTATTGGATATACACAATCAATTGCTCCGAGACAATGTATACTTGTTTTCTATACTGCTTCCTGCTTGATCCTGGGATGACTGGGCAGTGTGTGGTTGAACTTGTCCCCTGCTACCTGATTCACACCTCCTTCTCCTGCTGTTGCTGTGAAATGGACCCTGCTGAGTTGCAAACTGAGTGCCAGATAAAACAAAAGGAGGGGTACTTACGAATGAAGAATAGGTAACAGCAGCAGAATTGTACCTAATGAAGAAAGGAACAGGACCACTGAAAATATCACACCACAGGTGTGATACTCTGGAGTGACAAACTGGTAGACTGTCATGATTAAGACAGGTATTGATTGATTTGGAGGCAGGTGATGGTGAGAGCTATGTGGCTATAGCACTCACCCAGATGTCCATCATGTCTTTTGTAAGACAAAATTAGCATGAATGACCTTGTGATACAGTGCTGTAAGAATATGTTATTGCAAATCATTCAAAAATATTTTGATACTCACACTGATGACATAGTGTAATTGTCCACATTCACGTGAATTTTAATTGTTTTTATACATAAGTTTTAAAGATAAAAGCTTCCTATTATTATTATTATTATTAATCAGAGGATATAAGAAAAAGTGCAATTCTGTATTTGTGTATATGTTTCTCTGATGAAATACCTTCTTTTATTCTGAAAATGAGTATTTCCTCTCTGATACCAGAAAGTGGCCATTACACCAGCTTTATTCTAAAATGTCATATAAATCAAGTGGGAGCTAGCCTTCAGCTTATGACTTTTAAAATTCTACATCAAAATACCTTTTAATGTGAATCCAATGGATAAATTTTTATAAATCTACCAAATGCGGTGATTCTTCTGAAAGAATAAAACCAATCCACTGTCTGTGGTTTGTATTAAAGTTATGAAAACAGCTATAAGTCTTTAATATATCAATATTTATTACAAATACATTATAAACCTATAACAAATACATGCCATCAATAGAAGAACAAATATTCACTTTCTGTATGGTTAAGCCATACCCATATGCAAGGCAGTAAGTGTGGTCTCCATAACATACTCTAACTCTTTGACCATTAGTTAAAACGGTATTAACTATTTGTTAGTCCATTATAATCAATTAATAACCAAAATACAAATAATAATAAAAACCTTTTTGAAGTCCTATGAGGTAGTAAATCTACTGAATTTAAATGGGATGCCTTATAAAGCTCCAGTCTCTTCACTGTATAGTTCCCCTGTGCAAAGGAATACCTACCCTTCAAGCACTTCTGCATATGCTTAATTTTGCATAAGTGGATAACACCATTGTTACTGGTTATGACATCAATTGTTATGTTATGACATCAATTGTGGATACATCTGTAGAAGAGTGAAAGTAAATTGTTAAATGATTTATAAAAATATAACTTTTATATGTTAATGTATTTTTTATATCTTAGTACATTTCAGGGAAAGGAAATGTTATTTCAGTAACAGTATTTTCACACCATCATGTGAATTTTCTCTGTATGTTAGGCATCATGCACTCTACAATTATGCCCCAACAACTTAGTATTGTATACAGATCCATCAAGGCATTATGTCACGTCTGGGAAATCATTTTATTTAATTTGACTTTAATCCAAGATATTATACAGATATAATTGTATCAGCATTTTAGCTTGAATTATATGCCATGGCAACACTTTATTTTAGAAGGCACAGAGAACAGTCTAATTAGTATTATAAATACAAAATAAATGGCAATGAAAATGGAAGTGCCTGGGTGGATCTATCTATTACATGAATAGACATAATAAGATAATGCACAGTATTTTAAAACCCCAGTACTTAGTGGTGTAAAAATGCAGGGAATACTTATTTACCAATATTCACTATTTAGTTTTAGATCTTAAATTAGTGGGGAGTAAAACTAAAAACAGAAGAGAAACTAACATATTTACTGAATCAGAATTTAAGAATATTTGTGGGACTTCAGCATAATGGTACTTTTTGATTAATCATTTTTATTTTCTGGCAATGTAAGCTAACATTCATACTCACATGATAATTTTGCAAGTGTGTTACTGAAGTCACGTAACCATCATGAACAAATACATATTTTTGATTCAATTTGTTGTGCAAATTTAGTGATGCTTACTGTAGTTTTTTGACTACTGACAAATGTAGGAAAGAAAGTTTTAGAATAAATGTCATAGAAAGCAAGCTCAGGTTGTCTTCCTGGAACACATAGTAAGCATATTTATGTTGCAAAAATCGTGCCAAAATATCAGTACATTTTATCGCAGATAAACATGTTTCCATTTTGTCATTATTCAGGATTATGTAAAAGGCGTGCAGCCTTTCTCTATCTGAATTCATTTTAAGGGTATAATTAAAATATGGCAAGGCCTCACCTCCTGCCTGTTAGTGATAGAAAATTCATAGCCCTGCAGTTTTTCATAACTTGTTTAATGCCTTCTGAAATATGGGTAGTTTACTACATTCCTCCTTTTCTGACCGAGTAGCAAACCCTTTCCTTCTTTCTCAAATTTCCTATCTATGCTTTCAGAATGGATTTAAAATATGTTTGCTTGAAAATTTGTTCTCACTTCAATTGTGATAATTTCTGTTTACACAACCCTCTTCCAGTTAACAGTCCAGCTTTTGTTGTCACGTACAATGTGCTCATCTTTCTTGAACATAGAAGCAAAGTATTCACTTTGGTATTGGATTCTGCCTAGATTATCTTTGGTGCCTATGTCATTAATTTAATTCTCTCTGTCTCTCTTTCTCTTTCTTTCTTTCTTTCTCTCTGTCTCCCTCTTTCTTTCTTTCTTTCTTTCTGTGTTTTGTGTAGATGCAGAAACTACTGCTGGTATAAAAAAACCCACCAATCTACAAAAACTTGGTCAGCGTCAATGTTAGCACCTCTCAGTCTAACTGTCCATATTATGACTGTTAAAACATTTCATTTACTTTGTCAATAGGGCCATCATGCCATCTGTTTCTGCTGTTGGTTTATTCCTAAAATATATTTTCAAATAAATTTTCATCCCACTAGATCTGGTGTGCTACACCAATTTTCCATGTTCTCAAGGAAATTGCAGATAGTTTTTCCATATCTGACTTGCAATTCAGCAGGAATAGGAAAGAAATAGAGTTGTAAATGATGTACAGTAGGAAATAAAAAAAAATTAAAAACCTCAACAGAAATTTGGAAAAGTCTACTGGTTCTACATCTACAGCATTACTTCTCTTGACTTTTTTTAATCTTCCAGGAGAGTAGATAATGAAGAGGAAACTTAGAAAATTACTATAGACACCAAAATTTAGCTGAAAATTATTTCCATAGAAAACACAAGTATTTATTTTTAAATTCAACCTTAATTTTACCCATAAACAGAGTAAAGCTAATATTTCAGAAAAAATTTTTTCCCCCAATGGATTTTATATCTACTAAATATCTCAGTACTATCACTTTTTATTTTCTGCTACCACTGACTGTAAAACATCTTTATTGTTTAGATTTACTGTAAGCTTTCAGACAATATTGGTGCCTGAAATCCCTGCTCTGGTAAACAAAACCATAGAGAAAGGGACGTGTTGGGAAGTGGCATAGTAAATTAAACTATAGCTAAGAGTCTAATCATAATTATATGAAGAAATTATTAGAAGAAGTTGAAATGATTCTCCTAATACGTTAGTGTTCAGGAATTCAAAGCTATAAATTGGCTACTACTTAAGATTATAGACTTCTTATTCTGCACACAAGCAAGTAATTAACTTCACGTTCCCTTCTTATGACTCTCAGGCTCTTGTCCTTTTAATTATAAGATCCAGAGGGTAGCTTTTATGTTACTATTATCTCTATTAAACTTTGAATAAAAGCTGCATTGAAACTTGATATATTAGTCATATGTAATAGCCTGCTAGCTTCTTAAAAGATGTAAAGTGCTATTCTGATAAAGTAGCCAGACATTAGGAAGAATGTACTTTAGTTTCCCTTTTGCACACATACAAACATTCACTTTTTAAAATGCCAGATTGGTCATTTTAAACAAACAGTTACTATTTGGATTATCTATATTAGCATACTATAGAAGGGCAGTCTAAACTTACTGATTTCTTATATGTTTCTTTATTGTTTCTGATCATGCTACCATAGGCTCAATTTCTACACTGAAACACACAAGCATTCAGTATGACATTACAGATTTGTGGAGAAGGACAATGAAAAGTTAAACATTTTCATAGGCCTGAAAAACCAGTATCTTTTCTTCCTTTGTTCTGAAAGGAATAACATATATATTGCAGAGCTGCACACTGTTGGCTTGTTTTTTTTAAAATATGTATTGATTACTATTTGGTGAAGATTTGTTATTGCTGTTTCTGTTAAAGGAAAACAAATATTCAACAAAAATACATAGAAGATTTTTTAAACTAAAAAAAGAACTCTATGAAATTGAAGCAGCTTTGAAGTGTTGAAAATTTTCTATCTTTGTTTTTTCCTGACTAATTCCTTTGATTCCCACAGGTGCGGAGCAAACACAGCATTCCTCAACACTCTTGGGAGTTGTCGTTGTTTGCAATTCCATTAGAATGGCCTGACAGGTGGCAAGTTCTTATTAGATAAATAATCAAAGAACACCAGAGGCCAGGACAGCTTTCATCTTTTAACTTTCAGCTGATAAAGACATTGCTCCTGTTTCTCCAAGACAAAAGACCAAATGACAGCAAACGACCAAGAAGGATTTTGTAGCTTAGTGGCTGGAAAGCTCTACCAGAACATCCAGGTTTTGTTTGGGTCCTAGTTCCAGGACTTCTTTTGCATTTCAGGTAGAAAAACCCATCATCTGAAAGATTTTTGTAGCAGGGAGCAGTACCCATGCTCCCTACCCTTTAGCCAGCTGCATTCTTCATTAGACTATGGTGTCATGCTCTCCTTCCTTTGATCTTCTGTCTCTGTGACTCTTGCAATTTTCCTTCCAGGGTGGCCCAGTTTCAGCAGGAGAGGCACAAATGTGGCTAGACCTGCCCTCTGTGACCCTCAAAGTGCTCAAGTGCCAGAAGTGGGAGGGAGCTGAGCTGCACCCCTCCTTCAGGGGCTTGAAGATACCCTCCTTAGGGGATCCAGCTCTCTGCAGGCTTCTCATGTAGAGGGCCAAGCTACAGGCTTGTACTCAGCTCTGGCAAATGAATGGCTATCGTGTATGAGTTAAGCGCACCAACTTCTGGTGACCCTGCATGGGATCTGACACTATGGTATAAAGTCTGTAGATATTTCAGCTGGATAAACCAATCCTCCCTAAAACACTCACAGCACCATGTTACAAAGATGATACAAATGTTAAGTATTAATCCCATCTGTACTGAAGGGGTATATAATAATGTCCAGAGAGGGGGAAAAGGTTACCTAAGGCCTTTTATTTATTGCTATAACTCACATAAAGAGTACTTAAGTTGGCAGTGCCTGTCAAAACCATCCACAAAACCACTAAGTTACAATAAAGACATGTCTACAGTGCCAACCACTGTCAGGTGAAGGGGAGTACGAGTATGAAGATCACAGTATGAAAATGGACAGTTGTGCACCAGCCAAAGGCTTTCCTATACTGAAACTGTTCACTTGTGGTTTGACAGCTTTAAGGGCTCGAATACTGTCTCGGCTTTAGGGATGAATTGCAATCTCTGCTAAGCATCGATTCTTACAATTTATGATGCTTACAGCAATTGCATTGCTTAGTGTGGGCAATGAAAATATGGGAGAGAAAGGAGGAAATATAGGCAACCTTGGGATTACATTTTTTACCTGATGAGAGAAACCCTTAAATAAATAATTAAAGAGTGTTAGCAGAGGAGGAAGATTGCCAGGATAAAAGTTGTTTTAATAAGATCCATACTGCTTTTAATACTGCTTGACGGCAAAACATTTTAAATAAAAAGATATAATTTAGATGAGTGTTTGAATGGTGGCCCTATTACTTGGCTGTATTATATTTTCAGGTGGGTGAATTAAATAATTGAAGAAATTCCTGGCTGCATTGGACCTTTTAACGTCTCTTAGTTTAAAGGGCAAGATTACTAAATTATTTAGCTCACTTCATAGATTTTGGCATTGAAATAGTAAGGAGCAGAACAAAATCACCACATAGTTCTGCTAATGTATATCATGAAAGGAGAAATTAAAGAAATGTAGGAGATATAGGACTACGAGGAAAACTCCGGCCAAGAACACAGTTTTAACTTCCCGCAAATGCTTTTTCTTTGCCTATTATTTTCACTGTATTTTGGAGCAAGAGTAAAAGAACTGTCCTGGTTTTGGCTGGGATAGAGTTAATTTTCTTTCTAGCAGCTGGTATAGTGTTTTGCTTTGGATTCAATATGAGAAGAACGTTGATAACACACTGATGTTTTCAGTTGTTACTAAGTAGTGTTTAGACTAAGTCAAGGATTTTTCCTCCAGCAAGAAGGCTGGAGGGGCAGAAGAAGTTGGGAGGGGACACAGCCAGGACAGCTGACCCAACTGGCCAAAGGGATATTCCATACCATGTGACGTCATGCCCAGTATATAAACTGGGGGGAGTTGGCCGGGGGGCGGATCACTGCTCGTGAACTAACTGGGCATCGGTTGGTGAGTGGTGAGCAATTGCATTGTGCATCACTTGTTTTGTATATTCCAGTCCTTTTATTACGATTGTTATTATTATTATCATTATTATTTTCTTCCTTTCTGTCCTGTTAAACTGTTTTTCTCTCAACCAATGAGTTTTAGGGTTTTTTCCCAGTTCTCTCCCCCATCCCACTGTGTGTGGTGGGGAGTAAGCAAGCGGCTGCATGGTGCTTAGTTAAAGGTGGGGTTAAACCACAAGAACACAAATGCCTTAGGACTATTTTAGGCATGCTGTAAATACTGACGTTCAATAACGCAATAAAGTGCACCCTCCATGCCTACCTCTCCTAGTACCTTTTGGTGACCACAATCTTGCACACCGCCACTTTGTCTGACAAGGGACATCAGGGCTGTTTAGGTGTCACAAAATAGGTATGATCAGGGCTCTCCCCAAAGGGACCTTTTCTGATGCATGTGCTCAGAGTCTCCTAGAAGACACCTATAACACTGACTTCAGAATGATGGGCATGCCAGCACCACGGTTGTGACCTGTTTATCCAGCATCCTGGGGAGGAGGAAGGTTGCTCTTTTATACTGGGAATTTGGAGATCTGGTTTCTAGGCTACCTTTGGCTCAAACCTCCGAGGCTGAAACCTATGTGGGAGCATGATATCTTGGTTGTATCAGGCCAGACTGCAGTGCTTGAGCACTCTCCCTATCCTCTGTGCTGAAGCTGACACAGATCTCTGGAGAAATCAATGCAGCCGGAGAGTCCTCCGAAAAAAAAAATCCTTAGGAACTAGGTCTGATTGCCACTACGCCTTGCACAAGTATTCCTTAATGCAAAAGACAAGTGCTTCTGCAGAGGAAGATGCTAGGAACAGCTTCATGTTCATCCTGTTGCAGATTTAGGAATCACTCCCTCTGTGAGAACCTTAGGATTGGTAATGTGCGGTTGTCCAACTTCAGCAGGTTTTCTTCCAGTGTTGCTGATCACCTAGTGTCTGCTGATCCCAGGTGCCTGCTGGGAGAGGAGAGTACACCTGACTCACAGACGGAGAAAGGCCTCGAACTCTGATGTCTCATTTCTGGATGAATCCATTAGCCAGTGGAACTGAAAAACAGACATTGGTCTCCTGAGCCTTTGCTTATTATACTTCCACTAGGCAGCACAGCTTCTAAAGGAGGAATGGAGAAGAGGCAAACAGCCACATATATATGCGTGCTGGTTCTGGCTGGCATAGAGTGAATTTTCTTCATAGTCGCTCATATGAGGGTGTGTTTTGGATTTGTGCTGGAAACAGTGTTGATAACACAGGGATGTTTCTGTTATTGCTGAGCAGTGCTCACACAGAGCCAAGGCCTTTTCTGCTTCTCCCCCCACCCCACCAGCGAGGAGGCTGGGGGGGCACAAGGAGTTGGGAGGGGACACAGCCGGGACAGCTGACCCCAAATGACCCAAGGGAGATCCCACACCATACAGCGTCATGCTCAGCAGTAAAACTAGGGGGGAGGTTAGCAGGAAGGGCTGCTGCTTGGGGACTGCTTGGGCATCGGTTGGTTGGTGGTGAGCAATTGTTTTTCATTTGCATCACTTATTTTTCTTACATTTTGTTTCCCTCGCTTTGTTATTTTTCTTTCATTACATTTATTATTATTGTTGTTGTTGTTGTTGTTATTACTTTCATTATTATTTTATTTTATTTCAATTATTAAACTGTTTTTATCTCAACCCCTGAGTTTTCTCACTTTTACCCTTCCAGTTTTCTTCTCCCATCCTGCTGCGGGGGGAGTGAGTGAGCTGCTGTGTGGTGCTTAGTTGCCAGCTGGGGTTAAACCACAACAATATGAAATGTTCAAATAATTTCTTCACATGGTGTTCATGTATCTTTTCTTTAGATTTTCAGTCCTGTAAGTAAAAGCATATTCTCCAATGCACCATTTGATTGCTTACAGGTGTTTCTTACAGCATCAAGGAGCCTTGAAAGGGATACTGAAGAACATGATCAAAGGTTGTGATTACATGCAAGTTAAAAGAGATAGGTCTCTGAATTTTCTCATCAGGGTGTGGGGTTGACTGCTCTGTCATATATGGAGTTGTTCTTGATGGTTGGCTTTCAGCAGGGTCAAGCTTTAGAAATGATTCTGTTTGGTCACTTTTGTAGGAGGCTGCTTCTCACATTGTTTTTGAGTAGGACCCCAGTGCTATGCCATTATGTTTATTTTAGTCAAACTCATGTGCCAAGGGATGTACAGACACTACGGCACAGTTTTAGATAAGCCGACAGATGAATGGATTTGCTAAAATAAAAGCTTATTAGATTAAACTAAATGTCTAAAGATGGACAACGCTACCCAAATCTACACCATGTTGATCTTACCAAAACATTTCTGTTGGAACATTTTACATTCTTTTTTGTCTGAAAAGTGTCCAATACATGTAGAACATTTTTCTATAAATCAAACAGCTATAATCCAAATTTGCAAGTCTGAAACAATGGGAAATATTCATGTGGCCCTCAGCCACCAGGTGCTGAGTTTTGCCTCAACTAAGGTAAGGCCCTGAGCCAACATCCAGAGAGTCAGTTAGATGACTCATTTCTTAGCCTCCTGAATTTCAACTGATGTAGAAGTGATGCACCTAAATCGTAGTGATGACCCTATATACCTTTCTGGATTATTACTTTTTTTCCAAATAGAGTAATTTAAAAAAAATAATTAGCAGTCTGTTGTTGGCAGCTGCACACTATTACCTCAGCAGTAAGGTTATGGAATCTGATTTGTTTGTACTGTTTGTACAGTATAGGAAGCCTTTCTAAAATCAAGATCCATGTTGTGTACTGCTTCATTTCTGCTGCATTATTCCAGTGCCATCAGGAACATTCATCAAGTATGACCTTCATTTAATTAGTCCATCCAGTTTCCTCTTGGTATTATTTCCTACTATATATGTACGGGATCTACGTTAGTCAGCCTGCAGCCTCTGGTACTTGCTGTAGCCTGATGTTTTACATTTTTTCTTTTGCTGCTTTCACAAAATTCATGGATTCTCTCTCTATGGTTCTAGTTCCTCATAAACTTTTTATGTTCTTAAGGATTTACATCCAAAAAGGCTTTAGGGTGATGTCAGAAGTCTTGCTCAGACTCAGAAAAAAAACCCAAGCATTTTCAACCCATGTTGTTACTCTCATTCTTCTGCAAATGGTTAGGCAAATACAGTAATGTATTTCACACATAGTTTTTCTTACTGGACAAGAATAACAACAGGTGCAAACCAGCACCAACTCCAATTTCTACTTTCTCATGTAAACAGTGGCTTTGACTTTATGACAAACATGTGCAAGGCATTTGCAACCAGCTTAGGAGAGAAAACAATGAAGATTGTCATTTGGACCAGATGACCTTGAGAGTATCTTTTCAACTTCCCACAGAGTGGCTGAGCTTTCTAATTAATCATTTGGTTACCTAAAAAAAAGACCAGAGGAGTATTTTGTGTGAATTGCTCTCAAATGAGGAAATATCAAATGGTGACAGAGAATGACAACATGAATTAGAAAACAAATCAAGCTTATTGGAAAATTTCCATTACAACAAATGAGAGTAACTTTACATTGAAAATGCAAATATATGCCTATACTGATATAGGAAGTCTTATAAGCCTCAGAATCATAGTACAGCGATAACAACTGTATTATGATATCATGTCACGAAAAAGAGAAGCAGCATATTACAATAGTTATTTCTGGAGTATAAGTCATGCTAAAAGAATACAGATTTAGTTCCTATGTAGACAACTCCGGAGGTATAAAATTAGCTGTTTTAAAGATTTTGACCGCATTGAACATAAACACAACCTTTCCACATGACCAGCTTTCTTCACAAGCCCTGGGAACAGTTCTCGAATGTCACTTCCAGTCCAAGCTAAAAAGACATGAATCTTATGTTTGCTTCTCTGTCATCATAGTTTCTTGACCACCTAAGGCCTCTTTTTTCAGCAGTGGTCATAGTAATTTGATTTGCTGGAACACACCGAGAAAGGCTATGAGCCAGACTCCCTGCTTCCTCAGTTGGGCAGAATTAGCCATAAAAAAAAGTGTGAAATAATCAAAACAGCTGAGAAAACACAACACAGTCTCCCTGCTAAAATCATATTTGGTCTCTGGAAGCAGGGACTTGTGGCTCGGGAGCTGCTGGCTATATACAGTATGTGGCAGAGAAATGCTTTTCCTTAGAGAGGCCCCAACGCTGCCACCTTTAACTCGGAATAGTGCTGTGAACACACACACACTCACACTTAAAAAAATCTGTGGTGTACTAAGATTGTTTTATTTCAGCAACATTTTATATAATTACTTTTAAAGTGACAAAAGGCATGAACAACTTTGTAAAGAGCAGTACCCCAAAGTCCCCTTTCTCAAGTGAGCAGCTATATACCACTGCATTAGGAAGCCATGCACACTTGCAGAGTTTTCTTCTTGCCACTCCCCCCTTATGTTGAGAATTTTGCATCCTTCTGTGCCAAAGTCTTAGCTTCAGCAAGAGAGATGTTTGGGGGATTTTTTTTTTTTTTTTTTCTCCTGACTTCTGTGGACTGCCAGCAAACTCCAGACCCCACTGAGGAAAATCTGAACCCTGAACCCTCTGAACTCTGATACCACAAGTTGGCATTATCATCTCTTCCAAACATGTTTGTAAATAAAATGGACTGTGTGTGTATTTGATAGTCATTGTTAGTTTATGTTTACCAGATTGGGTTGTAAGGTGGCAGTTCAATATCTGCAGAGAAGTTTAACCTTTTAAAATTTTCTGGGGAAAACACAGGCCCTATGGAGTTTCAGGTGTCTAAAGGCTTCTTAGGAATTTATGGGTCTCATCTTTGACTTCGCATGCCTTGAATTATGCTTGTATTCTGCCTTAAATGCCATGGTTTTTTATGTTTAGTGTAATTAATATGCAGTTAGTTCCTCTTATTTTAACTGCAGCCAAAACACTGAGCTACTACTCAGTTTGAGCAAGGACAGAAATACAATGATGCATATTTTTTTCCCAATTTAACTGAAAGTGATCTGTAAGGGAGTTAGAGTTATGCAATGCCAAACTGACAGAAAGCGCATTCAGCATATAAGCACCTTTCTAATCCTACCCTGGATTGCAATGTTATTTGCACAAGTGAAAATAAAATGTAATTCTACAGAAATCAGATGAGTTATTCTCAGGTATGTGGGTTGCTGTAAAGCACAAAGAATGGTGTTGCAGCCTCCAGACAACCACAGTTTTAGTATTTAGTATTTGACAGAATACAAAAGTAAGAGTAAGAGTAAGAGTAAGAGTAGTTAACCTTTTCCATAGTCAGGATTAGCTGATTGAATTCTGCACTTATCATAGCAGAACTGAATGAGAAAGAGAGATGTGGCAGAGCAATGTTTTCCTCTCTACAAAAATATTTTCAAATATGCTTTCTGAGATTTAAAGATAAATCACAGCAAAATTGTAATCCAAACAGAAGAAATATAGGCAACAAACAATTTAAAATGAAATTACTTTCCTGTTTCTCAAACTTGTCCATAAAACATGAATCCTGGACTTGTATGAGCATCTCACTGTATCAGTGCAGACCTTTGAAGGCTATGCAGGGGAGGAAAGCAATTGCCAGGTAGTTCGACTGAAAAAGATGTTTCTGGTTTCCTTTTCATGGTAATTTCACAGAGAGTGAAATCCTTGATAAAAGGATGCTATAAATATAGGCCCAGGAGTGGAAGGAAGAAATACAAATCCTTTTTTCCAGACTAAGTCCTAGAACTGTTGTTCCCAAGAAAATGAGAGCCTTGTTAGCATGTAGCACAAGCTGACAATTACAGCCTGATCTGTGCTGACTCTATGGGAGAGGATGAGAAGATGGTAGGAGACCTGGAGCCAGAACAGGGCAGAGGGAAGAGGAAGAGCTGAACCCAGTGACATACAGAGCAATAGCTTTCAGTACTCTCAGGTATGAAGAGGTTACAAAAATATTGGATTCTGTTGAAGCTGGGGCTCAGCCACCCCTATTAGTATATTAGCAGAAGCCGGGGGACTTTTAATGTTTTGTCTGAATATCTAACTGAACAAAAACTTCAGGGCCGAATGCTCTGTGAGTCTTCCAGACTAGCAAGGTTACTGATGCATATGGAAGCTAATGAAGTCTCAAAAAGAAATTACCTGGGTACTGAAGCAGAGATAGTTATGAAAACTGAAGCCTTCACTTTTACTAGTGATTTTCTCTATGAGAATCTTTAATTGCTGTGTTGAGCAATTCTGTGATATGGTAATGTCTAACATATGTTGGCTTGCACAATTAAGGCTTTTTTTGCTTGTGTTTCTAGTACCTGGGAAAGTTGACTGAGTCTAAGCAACTGTTTTCTAATTTGATTATATATGACAATATGAATGGTCCAGATGTTTATTCGATATATTTAAATTTGTTTATACTTACTTGGGACATATCCAGGATGCAGTGGAAACATGGCAAGTTTAATTAATTTCAAATTTCCAGCTTATTTCCTCTGTTGACGCTCGGCCTGATGTTAGGAGTAATGTACTGTGTTGTTCTTGGAACCCAGTAATAGCTAATGTATCTGATACTTGTGTACTTCTACTTTATTTTCCCTCACTACTCTCAGATATAAACAGGCTAAGCCTTCCAGAGGCATGAGTTCAAATCCAGCCATGCAGTTACACCACTTGCAGTATGTCAAGATTTGTCCCACATTCTCCTCTGAAATACTTTGGATGTTTGGAGTCAAACTGATCTCTGTTTCATATTAGCTTGATTAATAGACACGTAATGGTAATACAACTGAGCAATAAAGCTTCTATCTCAGAGCAAGTTATACACATGGATTCCACTTCTATAGTTTGTAATTATCCAATGCAAACCTGCAGTCACTTTCATCACTTTATTACAGTATTCTGTGTTCTTTTTACATGGGATGAATAATAATGACTTTTTTTTTGTCAATTAATTATCAAATAATGTTTTCACAAAAATGTTTTCTCCTACTCAGCCAACTCTATAGATGGTCAGGCCATATTAATAAAATTAATTCTTTGCAATTTTGCCCATTATTTCATGAATAATTTATCTGGAAATAATTGGTCCAGATTCTCAGTTGCTTTTAATCAGAAGAGCTCTATTGGAACCAGGAGAATTTTACTGATTAAAACCAGCTGAAAATTTGACCCATCTGCTGCCATGGTGGCCTTAGTGTTGAACACAGGCTTTAACATGGTATTAATTTGTATAAGCTAAGATTGCTTTACTTTTTAGCTTTTGTTAACTTTCTTAACATGAGTACTCTCACAACCTTAGTGGTATCTTAACAGTATAGCGCATTCATTTGAGTTTATTTAGTTGGTTAAATCTTGAAAATCTTTTCAACAAGGCATCAGTTGCTCAAGAAAACATACGTTTCTAAGAAAACCACAGACAAACCATGATGTTTTAAGAGCAACATAAGAACAATCCCTTTTATATACTGATCGTGAAACTCAGTGTCAATCATAAGTACTATGCTCTCAGTTCCTGCTCTCCTTTCTGTAGGTACTATTGCAATTGCAAGATTCACAATCAAAATAACTTTGTACTGGCCTTCCCATGGCACCACAGTGAGGAACATTAGGGTTGAGAAAGAAGAGTCTTTGTCCCAAATGTCTTTATTCTACCAGTAACAAATACAGTCACTGAGCAGCAGCTCCTGCGGATAGTAGGTGGAGCAACATCTCAGCATGTGCATTATCTAATGAAGCTGGGTGATAATTTTAGCGTGTCATTTGGAAAAGATCACAAAATTCAGATTGTGAGGTTTCTGCGTAATGCTCTAACTTGTAAGCGGACTAGCAAAATTAAAGGACATCTGAATTGTGTAGATTTCTGTTATATTGTAAAAGCCTTTCCAACAAAAACGGAAAAGTAAATAGTTCAAGAGGAGTTAAAGGTTATTTTTGACCAAAACTTTTAGAAGAAAAGGTAATGTTCTCCCTCATTAAATTGCAAGAAATGTTCTCTCCCATCCCTTCTATCAGAAACAACAATGGTGAAACTGAGTTAAACTGCGGCATGAAGAACCTTTAACAGCATTTGTAAGGCCCCGTTTTCACTTCAGCAGAAAGGACAATATTCCTGCAAGGAAATGCTGAGATTGAAAGTGGCAGAATGTATTTATAAATGCACTTCCTCAGGTTTATTCAGGAAGTTGGGAAGTAGTTTGTGGGTCTCCATGTGAGTGAGCAGGGGGAGGAAGAAAGAGTGGGATTCCACAGAACTGGGCACCAGAAAGCAATTTTTTTCGGAGATAATTGGTACCCAAGGTATCCAATTTCCACATTCTTTCCCATAACAGAAGCTTAGCACGAAATACCGGTACCATCCAATTCTTTTTGTTTGAGAGTGACTTGGTAAATACTGAATTATTTTTTATATTGTTGACCAAAAGAAAACAAAATGCCTGGAGGAAAAAGTGAATCAAAATCCCCCCAAAGATGCTCATACATTATTGGAAAAATTGTTTTTCTTCTAATTATTTGTATTGTTGTGGTAATTCACTGAATTTTCTGCCCTGACATCTAATTTAGTTTTAAAATTATGAATGCTGGTAATGTCGGCTAATGCCAGCGTGTTTTTGTTGTTATTGTTCTTTATTTTGAAATTGGTTAGGCAATTTTGGGGGCAGATATTATTTACCACACTGTTTAGAAAGATCTGCTTCAATGAAGTGGGTAGCAGGTTTTCATGTACAGACATTATGGAATTTCATAATTGAATGTAAAGAATATTTTGGGTGTTCAGTTGTTTTTGCTAATCCTTATTTATTACTCTGTCATTGGAAAAAGACCATATTAGTCCAGGTCTAATTGTGTGCAACCCTTCATTTCTGGGCTGAAGATATTTGACACGATACAAAAGTAAAAGGAAGAGTAAGAGTAAGTGAATTCAAATGTATTTGAAGAATCACTTCAATTTCTTTCGATAAATTATAATTTAGCTAGTTTGAACTATTATTTCTTTCAGGTTCATATTTTGTGTCTATGTCCTATAACATGCAATTTATAATGTTCCATATGCAAATAATAAAAAATGCTCACATCTAAAATTATCTGATTTAGCATTTATGCCTCATATTCTGAGTGCCTGTTTTCAGTCATATAGACTTTCAGAGATTCAAATCTACACCACTTCTGAATTTTAATTGCTTTTTTAGCACGTAAGTGGATTTCTTTCTTTATAATGAGACAGAATAGCTAAAGGACTTGGTGATTACCAATGGGACAGTTTACCATTAATTTCAAGTACAGCTCCGTTTAGTAATTTGTTAAGGAATTACTGAAATTTCTGATTTCTATTACTTACCATTCATTAATTTAATTGTGAATTATGTTGATACCTCTAACATAACTCCTACTTCTTATTGGATGATGGATAGAAGGAACTGAATAGCCATTTTGGTCAGATCTGTAAATATTTTCCTTTTTTCTCTTCAAGGAAGGGGGTGTTTCCTTTATCCACTATGTTAGCATCTTTAAGGACAACCTTGTTTTAGTAAAATAATGGTCTATCCCAATACTCAGGAAAATGATTCTATGTGTCAGGACATCAGCTTGGGTAAACAGGAAGCTAACAACATGGAAATGAGGACAGGCTACAAAGAAGGAATAGAAAACCACTGCCTGGGCATGCAGGGATGGTGTTAGGAAATCCAAAGCTCTTCTGCATTTGAAACTGGCAAGGCTTGTCAAGGACGACAAGAGCTTCTACCACTGCCTTATAGTAAAAAGTGAACAAGAAAAATGTGGGGCCATTGCAGAATACAGTGGATCATTTAGTGACAGCAGGTGAAGATAAGGTGATGCCTTCCGAGCCTTGGTATTCAGGGGATATACCTATAAACTAGTGAAAGGGGAATGTTGCATCCATCTTCAAAAAGGGCAAGAAAATGGGGAACTACTCACTTCTCAGCCTCGCTTCTGTCCTGGAAATATCCCAAAGCATAACCCCCACAGAACCGTCTGTAAGCACACAAAGGAGAAGATGATTGGCTGATTAGGTGACTAGCCAGCATGGATTGATCAAGAGTAAAACCGATTGCCTTCTATGATGAAATAATCTGTGGATCTGCTGATCTGTGGATGAAGGGGGAGAGGTGGATATTGTCTATTCTGATTTTAGCAAGGCTTTTGACATGGTGTCTCACAGCATACTTGTATCCAAGTTAGTATGTCACAGTCTAGATTAGGGGTGTATTACACGGGTGAGATGTCAGGTTCAGACAGTATTGGGTAATGGTTCATACTCTGCCTGGATGCTGGTCACAACTGGGGTACCATGGGGTTCTGTCCTGGGACCTGTTCTGTTTAACATCTTTATCCATGACCTGGAGGAGGCAGTGCAGTGCATTCTTTATTCAGCACTTTTTAAATACACATTAGGTACAGTCCAGCTACATACTAGACTGCATCTGGCAACCTCCACCCAGTTTTAGACCCCCCCCAACATGAGAAAGACTGGCGTGAGTTCAGCAGAGGCCACTGAGATGGAAGGGGGCTGGAGCACTTGTCCCGTGCAGAGAGGCTGGCCTTGTGCATCCCTGAGAAGAGACCACTTCAGGGGGACTGAGAAGAGGAGAGTGTGCCTGGAGGCTGCAGATCCAAGAGGAAATTTCTAAGAAAAGAGCCAGGTTGTCTATACTGAAGTGCATGGTGGGGTAACTAGAGACAATGGTCTTGAATTAAAACAGAGTAAGTAAAGACTGGGTGAAAGTAAAATAATTTTCACAATGAGGGCAACCAAGCAGCGGAGCAGGTTGCCCAGAGAGGCCGTGCAGTCTTCACCCTGGGACGTTTTCAAGGCTCAGATGGATGAAGTCCTGAGCAACCTGGTGTGGTCTCATAACTGTCCCTGCCTTGAGCAGAGGGGTTGGACTAAAGCCCTCCTGAGGTCCCTTCCACCCTGAATGGTTCTGTGGGATTCTGATTCCCAAACACTCCTTGTGGGTTTAGGCCGACAACTCCCATTGATTTTGAATGGCAAATCTATACGTTATTAGTCACTTACAAAAATCTAACTGATCACGCATGGTCTCAGGCCAAGCATATAGGCTAGCATGTGAACTGCGCCCTGCCCTTTGTGCTAGACATCACACAGAACAACATCTTCACTAGAATTATTTTTGGTAGCATTATAAGAAACTTGGCCTTTGTGCTCTTGAATAGCTAATTTTGCAGAGCAAAAAAGTGCAGAAACCAAACATCACAACACATTCTCATGTTATGTCCATTACCTTATATTTTTGTTGCATCTGTGAATGAGCTAGATAATCAGGAAGAGCTTCACTGATAGTAGCATTACATACAGAAGCAAGAACACATAATTATATTTTTCAAATGGTTTCATTCTCTCTGACTGTATCACTCTTTTTTCTTATTCTGTCAATGTTATTCCTGTATTTTGAGGTCCAATGTTTTAAATTAATCAGTTCAAGCTTTTCTGGTGTATTCTAATCCAGTCTGCTCTTTCAGTTTTTGATTTTTAATGGAATTACCTTGAGTCACTTCATTTAGAATTTTATTCCATCTAAAACCTAATTTTCCTGTAAGTACTAATAAAAGTACAATGTTACAACTGTAGATAGTTTTAGATACCCTTCAGCTATAGACATACTTGAGAAAGATATTCTCTTTCAATTATGAAATTAATATTTAGTTGACTTTCCATTAAGAAGTCAAGATTTTTTTTATGAGTACACCTTCAATATCTCTTACTCCTTTATTATTTTTTTTATTCCTTAAGAGAAGTTGCTTCAGGCATATATATATGTATATATATATACCGTTTTAATAAAATACACTTCCTCATCAGATAATATCACATGTTTGTCACTTAGCAATTTTTATGAGCTTCATCACTGGGAGTTTAACACGAATGTACCTTATGTTTTAGGGGAATTACATATTTCAGAGCTAGTAATGGTAGGAACTGCCTTGGCAGGCAAAGAATCTCATTAGTGAGACTTCACCAGGTGTTCATAAAGATATTTTCCTTATGGGACAAAAGGAAAATTAGAAAATTAGGGTTTTTTCAAATGACAAAGTTTGCTGTTTCTTTAATATGAATTGAGAGTGCAGCAGAACCCAGGTCCACACTTTTTCCTGTAAATAACAAGAAACAATTTTCTGGCAAGGAAGAAACACCCCTTGTGGGAAAAAGGGCCTGGTTATTAATTTTAAACAGGAATCACAGTCAAAGCTGCCCCAAAAGGTCTTCATTTTTTGCGGTCATTTACTTATTCAAAAAATCTTGAAATTCAAAAGAGAAGTGAAATTACAATCAACTGATGTATACTTTCAGGGAGTTTTCTCCAGCTAGCAGCAACTACTTTTGTAAAGATATTGCCCAGCCTCGAACACCTTTTCAAAAATAGAAATCAGAAAAATTCCAGTCATCCAGATAGGTAGCAATTCACATGGAGGATTGAAATTAATTGTAGCAGGTTAGAAATGCATCAACATAACTCATTCAGTGGGTTCCAGTAAGAAATGAGTAAACAGAGACCTATGGCGGGAAAGAGAAGTCTATGTCAAGTCATTTTAGACAACTACAGGTAAACCTAGGAAAATATATTACATTTCACACTTAGATAAACTGCATAAAAACTGTATCCAGCTGAGAAACTGATGCTGGAATAAATCCAATGATGCCGCTTTTTTTTTTCTTGTTTAAAAAAATTTAAGGCCTTTTCATTTTTGTAATTATCTTGTGGGTTTTGTCTTTCCAATTAAAAATAGTTTTTTCTAATAATATGAGGTTTTATCAAAATATCTGCAGCAGAGAATGAGAATCACATGATAGTGGATAGAAGTGAAAGACCAGAAATCCTCCCCTTTGACCAGAAGTCATATTGAATTTACCTTTCATTTTACTGTGTTTCTCAGGATTTGGGTTTGTCACTAGAAAGAATTGTGCAAGTTTTATTTGACACCGAGTGTAATTTGATCTTACCTGCATCAACTAACTTCACTCCAGTAGAATTCTGCCCACTTCAGTGGCACAGATCTCAAGTTAGTTCATTTCACTTTCAGCAAGTGAGAATCGTCCCATTTACTCTATTTTTAGAACTTAAAAGTCAGGGAACTTTTCATCGTAGCATATGCTCCATAAATACCTGATATAGTAGTTTCAAACTTTTCAACCCCTCAAGGTCTGGGTTTTTAACTTTCACTTTAGAAATGCCATAGATATGGACTCCTCTACTACCTATAGGGGACTTGCTTTATCTAGTTACCTTCTGTAACTGATTGAGAACCACAGACCTCATCATTACCAATGTAGGATGTTGGGATTTTCTGTTGGAGTTCTTACCAAAGATACTTGTTTCTTTAGCAAGGACAGCTATATACTCTCCATCCTAGTCATCTGTATAAAGGTGTGTTGCTATCTGATGCCATTTCTGATATTAAATAATAGAGGCATTTTAGTCTGCTTTAAAACAGTATTCACTGCAGAAAGTGTTGGTAGAGCTTCTAGAAGAATTAAATCTACCAGGAGAGTCTAAAGCCTGCTTATTTGGCATACAAATTACAGCACACAAAAGACATGAACTGTAGGTTTACTCTCCAGCAACAGGTGATCAATATTAAAAGATTAGGGGCCAAAAAGGTATCTGAGAGAATGCAATAATGATCTACTTATCAAAATATTTTGGTTGTTGGGGGGCTTACGGTTGGACTGTTTCTAACTTCCTTGGTAGGCCTTAACAAAATAACTGTAGTATTGACAATGTCAAAAGCCAATGATTATACAAGATTTTAATGACCAGAATTAACTTCTTACCTGTACGTATTTTTCACTGTGAAAGATTTTACCAAAACATAGTAATTGTTTTTCCTGTGCCTTTGTGAAACTGATAGAACTCTCCTGCTGGTAGACCTGTAAATGTAGGAAAAATACAGAAAATATGAAGGGATGTCAAATGTTTGTCTTTAGATCATGTGGTTAATAAGTGAGTGAAACAATACATACTATGGTACTGGCAATGTGTATTAGTCTTCTGAAAATTGTATTAATGATCTTCAGTTTATCGGTATGTTCTCAGGACCTAGTTTTGTGGCATTGTTCTGTAGTTATATTGCATTCTTTCTTTCTTTGATGCTTGACTTTGCCACTCTAAAGAATTAACCTGATTTGCCAGACCATTTAATAACTTTTTCTCTGAAAAACTCTTTCTTGGAACCTTTCTAAGAAATTCTAAAAAGCACTGGACTTTTAAAATAATAAAGACATATAAAAACTATTAATATGTAGTTTTGAGGAGCAATGAAAAACAAGCCCTTCAATTGTGTTCTTAAGATTTAATTTCTTAAAAATATAGGAAAACATTAGAAAAAGTGAAACAGCATATCCTATAAGGCACTTTCTGTACAACAAAAAAATTATAATGTCAGCTTCTATAGCCAGGCAGTCAACAATAGTAATGCAATATTATGGATGTGTGCTGCTATGGTTTCAGCTAATATGTACAAGGTGATCACACAGAAAAGGTGTTTGTACATGCAAGTGGTGACCAGTTATTAAAGATGAGCTACCTTTAAATGCCTTCCACACTTACACTTCATCTTGTTCCAAAGGATGAGTTTCCCTACCAGCTACAGGAAACAGCACATTTTTACTAGATGGTCACAAATCTTAGACAGACCTTTGACTTTGACTGCATATCCTTAACAGAAATACACATGTATTCCATGCTGGAATCTAGACCAGCAAATATGGTAATCATTCCTTGAGCATTTTTGTACACTTTGCTCAGAATATTTAACCTATACTTAAAAAGAACACGCTGAACATGTATATTCTTGAATCCAAGTATAACTTGGATAACTTGTGCATAACTTCAGAGCTGACAATACGACTTTTAGAAAGACATGAAATATTTCTGTGTCTGCCTAGTCAGATAAGCTATTGATACTTGTAATGTAATGACATTGTACAGGAGAAATGAACTCCTGATTTTCAAGTAATAGAGGTAAAACTTTGGGTCCTTTGTAGTCCAATGGAATTTTTTATTCCATTTCAGTGGGACCAGACTTTTTCCCAGAGTCTTGTTCATTGTGTAATCCTTATTGAGTCAACAAACCTTGGTACCTTATTTTGTTCACATTTAAATTGCTTACTGCATTCTTACCTCTTTCACACGGGTGATACATGCCCAGTTAAGTTTCAACTTCCTTTAGAGAAAGCTACTACCTTTCAATAGCTGTCTCTAGACTGGTAGATTCTGTGTCTGGTTAACCACCAGATTGACAGATTTCTGTGTCTAGTCATTTCTTGTGACACAGCCTCACCTGAAGCGCGTCATCTCCTTGGGCACATGACTGAATGCCTTCATTAATCATGACATTCGCATTAGTCAGACACTGAGGTCACCCTTGCTAACAGCTAAATGTCAGCAGAGAAAATTCCACGGGCCTAATGGAACTTGCATTTAGAACAGTAATATCTAAACCCATATTCTGACTCCTGATGTTATGGATTTTCTGTGTCAGTAAAAAAACCCATCCTTTAATACTTAAACACAGTAATATTTAATCCCCTTTTACCTAAACTGAAATGTATTGTGTTTTGTGAGTATGTATTAGCTGCTGTTAACAAGTATTACAAATTATCTGTGTTTTAAAGCTAAGCCTAATGTTGAAAAAGTATAGAAAGGAGAATCATGGAGAAATAGTTCTTGTGGATTGGAGAAAATATGCATGGGTATCTCCAAACCTTGGGCACACCCATAAAAATATTTTCTGTTTTGGAATGCAGTGTCTCAACTCCTATATCAATTATGCCTGTCAAAATTGGACTTGCTGTACATTCAACATGTATTTCTGTCATATATCAATTTAGAAAAAAATACAGTAACTGGTCATTTATTACACTAACAAAACCCCTTTTATTGGTGCCAGGAATAACTCCACATTTTCAGCAAGAAAAAAAAGGAATTATTTTGCTATGTGAATAATAGATAAAGAACAACAAAAAAAAGCATAATCCAGCTATCTTCTCTCGAGGGAAAAATAAACCTCTATAAGCCCAATTTGTGTAGAAAGATCCATTAGGCAGGAAGTTAGTAAGCCAGAGTCTGTCCTATGACTCTGAAGGGAGTAAGTTAATGTTGGGAGTTTGGTGCCTTAAATAAGAAATTGCGGAAGGAAGGAAGAAATTTCAACATTTCATTATTTCTCATTAGCAATTTGCTTTAAAAACACTTTGTCTGGACACACATTTTACAGTACTAGCGTATAAGCTGGAAGAACACTGAGTGTTATAATAAAGCTATTACTATCAAGAGACTACCTTGGGACTCCCAGCACTTCCATTCTGGATATGTTCCACATCCCCAGGGGACTTGCAGAGGTGTGTCATTTTAATACACACCAGGAACAAAGAATAAGGTCTGCAGTATTATCTGTCTGAAGGTTAGATTCTCAATTGGGTTATGTACAAGGAGATTTCTAAGCCTCAGAGGACTGTAACCTTATATGTTCTGGATACAGGTATGGCATTTCACCACTTTTATTCCATTAAGCACAGTGGTCCATGCTGCTGCTTTTTCTGGCACAAAGCTGCATTTTGAATGCCTAAAGGAGTTAAGGCACATCTCCTTCCAGGATAGCAAAATGTGGAAGCAGTGGGCTGCTGTGTATGCAAATTCAGTGTTCCCAACCTTAAGAAAATGCATATGACTAAGGTTTAGTTATCATATAATAAGCTTATGGATTATTTATGTTTCTGTGCCCAACTTTGAAGTCAATGTGGAAATGTAGAATCACAGAATCATTTGGGTTGGAAAAGACCCTTAAAACCATCGAGTCCAACCATAAACCTAACGCTAGCAAGTCCACCACTAAACCATGTCCCTAAGCGCCACATATATACGTGCGCTTACAAGCCCACACAGTTCCTAATCTATTTTCCACTGAAGACAATGCCAACCTTTTCACTGACGGTAATGCTGGCTGACTGGGACCATATATACATGTCCACTCTTGTTCACAAGATGGTTTTATCTGGTGTTTGTAGGATACTTATGAGATGGCTAGTGTCTGCATTTTCTAATTCTTCTAGTCTTTGCCTTTCTGCCCTTTGAATCAGGAAGTGGAACCTGAAAGACCATTTCATGCAGAAAGGTAAAGTGGGTATGGAATCAAGGATCACGAGAGAGAAAAAATCAGAACTGGAAGAGCGGTATACAACAAAAGCCCTTTTTCTTGTAATATAGGACAGGCTTCTCTAACCCAGTAGAAATCAGAATCCCTTAGGTATTTCGAATATCCCACTTTGCCTCTAACAAGGCTGTTCTCACAGATGGGTCTGACATGCTGCTGATTGCTTTTGAAGACCTTAGGACCCCACAAGGAACAAGCCTGATACAAAGCTTTTGGAAAATTACCCAGCTCGGATTTCCTGGAAATGCAGTCACAACGGTACATAAAAGAGCAAAGGACTAAGGGTGTGATACGACTCTCGTCAAAGTTACATGGGGATGGATCACTTCTTAAAAACACAACGGCAATATGTTCGTGAGAGATTCAGTGATGCCTGTATTATAAATGAGTCCTGCAAGGATGACCGTGCATCTTAAACTTCTGCAACATAAAGATCAAAAATTACAAAATGGTCTTTGATATTCGTGGTGGATTGTGCAACTATTTAATGGGTTTATTCACAGTTACTGTACATTATGTTCCTTCAGAAAGAGCAGGCCGGGCTTTAGAGAGGAAGGCTGTTTGGTTGTTTTGTTTTGCCTGCTGCACACTGGCTTGCACCAGGAACTGCCTGCAAGGAGGGAGACCGCTTCTCCCCTGACAGTAACAGGGGTGCTTCATGGGAAGGCCACTTCAGACTGTGAGGTGGGTAGGGAGCGTGAAAAGGGAGGAGCAGAAGTCATCTCAGCAAATTAACTGTCCTCAGCAAGGGCAGGAGTTGTCTCAGCAGGGGAGACTGCAGCGGAGGAGAGCAGGAAGCAGACGTGCGGCCTGGCCTGAAGAATAACAGGTATCAAAGCTAGTGCTCAGAACTCAGAAAATAGTCTGGAAAGTGTTTTGTAACCTAGAAAACCTCTTGAAGTTGTTAAATTGAAACCATAGGGGGGGAAAAATGCACTGGTGCTGGACACAGAGAGTGGAGTTATTCCGCTTTGTCTTGTGCTTAGTGCCAAGTCTAAAACCTATGCATTGTGCCTTCCATGTTCTGCCAAATATAGATTATGTCTGTATTTGTATCAGATTATATCCTAGTAATGAATCTTACATGGTGGTGGGGAAGAAGTTTTCTCTCAAATGTTGATGTGACTACCAATACTGAATTATCATGATATCCAAAGCTCTGCTGTAAGCGCTAGCTACAGGGGAGTCCCACACTTGATATTTTAAGTATTTGGAAACTCACAGGACTTCATTCTGTTAGTCATTATACACTAGTAAATTGCCATTATTTTCACTGGCATAAAAGTAATAAGGAGTGAGGGTTAAGGACTAGCAGGCAGGGTGGAAAGTTTTCCTAAGGTTTCTGTCTGCTATAATCAAGATTTTTTTCTGCAGCCCTGCCATCCCTCATATACCTGGTGTGATTTTCTATACTTTATGCAAGATGGGTCTGACAAAAACTGTACCTGTTGACCTTGCATAGTATGCAACACACAGTAACTCTGAGCATGCTCAGCTGTGCTATGACCTGCAACCCAAGAGGCAGTCACTTTATCACTTTTGAATTGTTGGTTGCTGACATTTCCCTGGCAATCCATGGCAGTACAACCATAGGGGTGTCCTGTGTTAGTCAAACCCACTTTAGCATTATTCTCAGTCAGCCAGCATATAGTGGCTGCACAGGATTAAACAGTCAAGCATTGTGTAGCATCATTTCATCTTGATCCAATCTCTACTGGCAACCACAGCATCCTGTTTATTCTGCATGTTCACAGTTCTGCAGCCCTCGGACCACGCTGTGCTGTACTGTACTGTACTGCATACACAGTCTTGTGCCTTAACAATATAAGTCTTCTTACTTACGTGCTTCTCTACCAACCCTCCCCTTGCTCAGAAGGTGACAGAAGACAACTTCTATTTCAATACTGGTTAACAGCATGTGATGATCCATATGTCCCAAACTGCTCCCTATAGCAAGTACCAAATTAGTACTTGGTGGTTCATAATGACTCAGTTTGCTGACTGAAATAATATGTTCCCACAAAAATACGGGAGACGTAGAAATATGGGAGAGCAAGTTGATTCTCTTACTATTTGGTCAATCTGAGTGTTTGAAGTTATAGTTTCTCTTTCATTCCTTTTTCATTACAGAAGCTTGCAATTGCCCCTTTATTATATTTTTTTCCCCCATCATTTGGACTGATCCAATTTAATTTGGATCATTTCACTGATGCCATTGCCTTTCAAACAGCACAATGCCACAAAAAATTATGCTGTGTGCCTAAGCACAACTGAAGGGTGGCAAATTGTGGGAATTACCTTGTGGGAATTACCACACAGGGACAGATAAAAATAAGAACCTTTTAAACAGTTTGGGCTCTGCAGAAAATGTACACTAAGAAGCACCCTGAGGCTTCCATGGGATGGGTGGACAGCTGCTCTGAGGTTGAGAGAACCCCTGGGTTACTGTAGGACTTGAAGGATGATGAGCAGTGAGCTTCTGTTCTTCACAGACTGTCACAAGTAGATTCGATAAAGCTTTGCAGTTTCAAGTAGAATACCTTTAACTTCAATATAGATACGTATTTTTGCCAAAGGACCTTTTCCATTTAAAAGATGTAGTAAAAAGTAATATGAGGATGTTTGTCCTTAGAAAAGTCAATGCCCTCATAAAAAGCTTATAATGCTTACTGATTGTTTCTTGGGGAAAAAATGACAACTTTTGGGTTACTTGCTAGAAAATAACTTTTCCTTTCCTTACACCAAACTTCTAAACATAAAGTAACACTTTCATTTACCAAGACAATTATTTATACAGATGCTAATGTTTTGACCTTTACTTAGCATCTGTTGTTTAAAGAAAAATTATATATATACACTGGGAATTTAAGCTACTCTGTAGCCCATGCTATGGGCAAAAGATGGAGAGGAATCATTTCAGCTGTTCCTAGACCTCAGCAACAGCTGAAATGTTGCTGTGGTCTGCCTGTGGCAGACCACAGACACTACTTCACAGCTTGTCTGTCACAAGACATAACCACTAATATCTGTCAATGAGAAACTAAGGAGAAAAACATACTGCTAACTAAAAAATAGTTACACTTTTTTGGTGGCAGAGCTAATTTAAGAATTTGCCCTCCCACCACACTGAAATCTCTGTCTCCCTCAGTTGAGATGTGGCAAAGTACCAAAACAAACCTCCAAAAGAAAAATCACCTCTTGACTTCCCTTTTGGTAAACTAAACAGATGTAGCTCCTTTTATTTCTTACTGTTCTTGCAATATTTTATGCAAACACTGTACACAAAACAGTGCGTAGGTGGGGCTGTCACCTCAGCTACAATCTCCCGATCACAAGTCCCCTCTTTATACATAATTTGCTTGTACATCATTGTATTATACCAATAATAGCTAGCAAATTTGCTTGAGACTACAAAAATAGCTTAAGGTGTATACTTGGAGAGGGAACCTGAGTCTTCTTAATTCTATCCTGTATCCTTTCGACTGGATTGCTCTACCACACCCTGATGTACTGTCCCAATTATGCAGCTTATGTTCCCATTCAATAGAATGAATCAATGTTTTGAGATACGTTCTAGTAATATAGGAGTCTTTTTAATTTAACTAGCATAATAACTCAGATCTGACCTCTTGCCATGACTAAGTATCTTTCCACTCCAGCACCTGGATTTAGGGAGTCCCCAGCCATCTCCTTACTGTCATTACTCTGCTGCATTAAAGTTAACTCTGAAATCTGGAAATTCCTAGTTTGTTTCAAACTGAACAATCCAGAGTATACTCTCATACTCATTCACGTGAGGTTTTTACTATTCTGTCACCAAGAAAACACAAAATTTTTAGAAAAAAATAAGGACAAAAGTTGAAAATATCTGCTCAAAAAAAAAAAGAAAAAAAGAGAAAAAATATACTGCAAAAGCATTTGCAGGTAGTTGGTTAAGGGAAGCATCTAAGAAATTCAGGTATTTGCAAGGTGGAGGCCACCATGCATAGCTGGTCCCCAAGGAAGACAGCTGCCAGTCCTACAGTTAAGTGCCACTGTCCCCATGCTTGGCACTCATGAGAAAACTTAATTTCAGGGTGACTGTCCAAAGAACTTTAAATACTGGTGGCTGCCTCAAACCTGTGTGGTTCAATGAGGTCTACAAAGACTGTAATGTATAGTGTTCTTAGCCTGCTAGCTAATAAGAAGAGAAATTCAGTGGCCATGCAGATATCTTCTCTTTCCCAACTGGTGTTAAACAGGACATAAGCACTGAGCTCTAGGTACTCAAGGTCGCTTAGGGGAAGGGGCTTTTGTCCTCTCTTTGCAATGGTCTGGCTCTACTTCTGGTTTGGGAGGAGCCTGTACTCCTCTGTGTGGAACTAGCACATTGCATTCAGCCTTGCATTTAGAGCTAGAGTCTTTTTTTCCACCATGTACATCTCCCTAAATTGACCTCTGTTGTGGATACTTTTTTACAGCTTCCACAGGCTTGTGTTGTTGCGTCTTTTTACCCCATGGTAAATTAATAACTGATGGTAATAACACCTGACTTGCTCCCTGCTTCATTTTTACAGGTAGTTGTTGTCAAAAAAGGATCAAAATACAAGAATGTTCTGTATACCACATGCATATCTTTGATACCGTATTGCTGACCTCAAACTTAAGAAATACTTTTCCACCTTTTGAATCTTTCCATTGTATTTCTGAAGGGGAACAGAGGAAACAAACAGAAGATTTCATTATATCTCTGACCCCTCTCCCTGAGCTCCTTCTCTCTCAGTTCAGCTTCAATATTATGTCTAGAAAGTGGCAGGAACCAGCTCAACACCACTGCCAAACAATACAGGGGGGATAAGATTGTGCTTAGTATGTAAGATCCAGAACAGGGTTTTCCTCAGGCAAAAAGCAAAACAAAGACATTTGCAGTAAGGATGACTGGGTGGAGGAAAGAAACAGTAAAGGTGAAGAGAAAACAGCACAGACTAGAACTAAATCATTGGGACAGAATGATTAGTGTTAAAAGTAGATTAAGACCAAGAACAGAAAAGGAAAATGTGGGCATATCATTAGGAGAATAACTGGAATAATTTACTGAGTAACTGTTGATTTGTTGTCATGTTTTGGAGGATGACCGAAGTGAAAATCACAGTTGCAGTACATAAACAGGAATGATAACAGAAGGCAGGAATATTTGCGAAACTCAAAACCTCAGTGACATCCAAGACTGTACCAGGTGTTTTCCCATCTTGCATATATTACTTGTCTGGAATGAACGGCATGTAAGCTAATCTTGGAGAATTGCAGGTATCTGTGATATTTTTTTCCTTTGGGGCTATCAGGGAATCTTTCATTTCTCTGTCTCTTTCCCAGCCTGTGAAGTCTCTGGAGAAAAGTCCAGCGTCTGGATGGGGAGATAGATGCGCAGGCGCTTCACAAAGCAGTATCAACCATATTCCCAAAATAGCCCCGATCAAACTGTTCACAGATGGATGGACATCAAACACCATTGCTTTGTATAGAGAATACATCAAGATTTCCTCCAAAACTTCTAGCAATGGTGGTACAGTTTTTAAAGGTATCTCATATTTGTGAGTTGGCAGAAATTATATCCCACACTTCGGGTAAGGGCATAACACAGGGTACAGCTGATTCCTAGCAGATATTTTGTTTGCCCACACTTGGACCTATTGCACCTGTGTGCAGCTACGTATGACTCAGCCTCTGTGTTCAGTTCAGAAAGTTGGAAACTTTTCGTAAGTGATCAGCTTTCTGTTAGAGAAGGTTTGTCAGCAAACGTATTAGTTTTCCTCTGTTATGAAGACATGATATAGAGACATTTTTGTTAGATAACAAACATACCGTAACTCGTGTACTGAAAGGATATCCTTATACTATTTCTGTCTTGGTAAATGCAAGAATACTCTTCTTTGTCCTGCACTGCGAGAGGTATTTTGATTGAAATTCTGGTGCTGGTAAAACAAATATAGTTCTGCCCTTGACTTCACTAGAGTGCAATTTCGTTGTGTATTTGTTACATGATGAAGTGTCCATATACAGATGTAACTGTCCCTTTATCAGCAATAGTATAAATTGAGATTACTTCTGTTTGGCACACATAAACTGAGGTGAACACTTACACAGGTAATTGTTCCTAAAACCCCCACAAACATATCTCCTACTGACAAAAGTTTCAGGGAAAAAGATGTCAGCAAGTCAAAGTGGATCAATCTCAGAAGGTCTTTGCAAAGAACTTCTTGCTCTTAATTCTTAGTGAGACAATCAATATATTGACTTCTCTTTTAATAGTGATATGTACAACATAGCATGAGGACTGGGAGCAGTTCCTTTAAGAAGAGGACGGCACTGAGTTAAGTATTGTGGTGTGAGTGACAGCTAGCAGGGGGGCTGGCTTGTAGCTATGGCCCAAGGCAGTCACAGTCTATGACAAGCTGCTTTTAAAACAAAACAAAACAAAAAAAACCAAAAAAAAAAAAAGATTCCCAGTATAAACAAAGTACTCAAATAGCTGAGTTTGTGATTAAGAGTATAACTAATCTGGAAGCTCCAGTGAGACTGTTTGTTCCAGGGCATTTAGAGGAACACAGCTGAACAAGCCACAGAATGGTGGAGACTGAGAATTTGTTGCCTGAGATGAGAGCAGGCTGTCCTAGCAATAACTGTATCCTTGCACTTCACAAGGTGTGATCAAGCAACTGTAAGCTACAGCAATTTCATTTACTGTTGCCTGAAGCAGGAACAGGCTGATCCTGTTTCCACAAAGGTTAAAAAAAAAGAATGCCCAGGTTTCTCTATCTGGATTGTCAAACCCAGACTTAGTTCTCACAAACCACAAACCTTATAAAGAGCTGAATGGAAAGGCAGTGCAAGTCTTGTTAACGAGAAGAATTTTGTTATTTTTCAGACTACAAGAGGTAGGATGATCACAAGTGACAGGAGAACACTATAGAGCAAAGATTATGGAAACTGGATTGGTGCAGCCTACTGCAAATGGAAACCCTAGACAAAGAGCCTTGGAAAATGTCAAACCTGGCAAGTCCCTGTTTAGAAGATCACAGGATCACAGGTGGCTTGGTGATTCTACACATGAAGGCAAGGTAAGTTTTATTAGGCTGGGATATCTAAATGAAAACAGAGGCAAGTGGGGTTACTAAAAGCCAGCCAGAAATATACGTGTGATTCAGGAAACCAGTCCAAGGTTGGAACACCTAAACTGGGTAGAGACATGATTTCTCATTGTTTAAATTTAGAAGAATCCTAAGCTTTTATTATTTTGAACATAAAGTCATCCATCTCCATTTTAAAGAAATCTCAAGAAATCAAAAGAACTGAGCCAGATTTTCTAGTATATCCAATGAATCCCCTGAAAAGGTTAGGTTTCCATCACAGCGTACAGAATCCGTATTTAGGTCCAAAGTATCAGGCTCCGTTGTTTCTGTTACACTATTCCACCCTTCTTTTTTTCTCATATGCACCATGAGAGTATTAGAGCTGACCTAAAACCATTCTTAAAAGACTTAAATTTATACAAAGAGCCTTTTTTTTTGAAAAATTGAACTTTGCCTGTTGCATAGAAGTGGAGCAATAGTAAAAAAAATAAAATAAATAAAACCAGGAAAAATGAAAATGCTTGAGGCCACTCTGAGTAAACATCATGCAATCTGTTTATAAAGAGAAAGAAACAAGATATTACCACCATGAAGTAAAATCCATTACCAAAGCAAAATAAATTAACTCCTTGGATGGACAAAAAAATGAAGCAACTTGATAACTAGAAATCGAAATGGTCTGCTCTTGAAGAAATAATAAGTTCAGGGAATATTTATAATCATTTCCCAAACGTTGTGAACTATAAATGAGAATAGTAAAGGAGTTTACAGATTTTCTTCGAACAGTGTCAGTAGGAAATTCAGCTGAAAGATGTGATCTCTGCTACATGCCTGGTAATAATCCACAACGGTGGATTAAAAGAACACTAGGTGCAAGGGCAGTCATTACTAATGAAATGAGAGAGCTATAATCAAGTAGACAGTCATCAGGTAAAACAAGAGTGTCAAACCAGATCTGGTAAACAGGCGGACAGACCTGTTAATTGAGGCAACATTCAGAGCAACATTAGCAAATGCTCAGTTGGAAGGGTCTTCAGGTATAGCACTGGATACAAAGAAAAGCTACGTATAAAGAGAATTTTTCAGAAGATAAGTAATTCACACCAAGCAAGGCTTCACAATTAACAGTATAACTAACAGTACTCTGTGTGCCAGAACTTGACTGAAGGGTGGATTGAAGGAGAAGTTGCCATGGCAAGTGAAAGAAAAAAACACAGGAAAAAAATACTTTGTGCATTCATTTCAGTGATAGAGTGTAACATTAAAGGACATAGAAGTCTTACCTGTCAGTGAGTGGTAAAAATGTGTATCTCAGCATAGGATACCAGACTTATTGAAGAATGTTAGCTAATAAAGTAACACTGGATGCAGTAGTAAATTGTTCTGAAATCCTTTGGAAAAGGTTGGGCTGAAATAGGAATCCATTTATCACCATGTACTTTATCACCATGTACTAAGATATGCATTCACAGGCTGGTGAACTGTGGGGAGATGGATTAACTTCCATGGGCTTCAGTGTCACAGATAATGCTATTATGGTGAGTCAGTAAATTGTTACCATCCCTTTTCCACAATAAGAACAACTCTTCAGATCCGTACTTCAAATGAAATGAATGCCCTTGCAGTGATCCTGGCTGGGGCCTGCCTGCCCGGGGGGCAGCTCTGCGGAAGGGGTCCTGGGGGTCCTGGTGGGCAGCGAGCTGAGCACGAGCCAGCAGTGAGCCCCAGCAGCAGTGACGGCCGAGAACATCCTGTGCTGTATTAGGGGGAGCACAGCCAGCTGATTGAGGGAAGGGACTATCCCTCTCTACTTAGTACCTGCTGCTTCCATCCTTGGAGTTTTTCAAGACCTGACTGCATAATGCCATGGCCTGATCTCAGAGCTGACCCTGCTTTAAGCAAGAGGTTGAACTAGAAACCTCCTGAGGTCCCCTTCACCCTTAGTTATCCTATGATCCTACAATCCTAATCAAGGGAATAGATATCATTAGTTTAATACAATGACCGACAAAAGGAGAGAGAATATATGGATGCCAAAGGGTCATCATTATGCTTTTTTTTCATATTATTTGTTTTGGAGGAGAAAGATGATACATGATCAATATGCATAGAGAACAGAAAACTAACCCCAAAGATCTCCGGCTGTAGAGAGGTTTTAAAGGGTTCTAAATAACTTAGGCAAAAGCTTAGCATTCTGATTTTTTCTGATTAAAGTGAAACTGATCAGAAGTTCTTGATCATCACTTAGGTTGTGGCCTAAGACTTAGATGGAAAAAAGTCACGTCTGTATTGAACTCTTCTATGCCCTGCATCATTTCAGCACTGTTGGAAAAATTGCCCAGAGGATCTCAGTAGAGAAGTATCACTGCCATGGTATTCCACCTGGCTATACCTATGATTTCAGATATCATACTGAAAATTATAGGAAAGTTATAAAAAAGTGTGAATTTACAGAAAAGCTGTATGTCTTGCTGTGGAAGGAGAGTGTCAGCTGCGGATTGTGAAATAAACCAAAAGACATAGCTCTTCTTCAGACTTTAAAACAGAATGCCTCTTCTGATGAGGAATAAATGCCCGAGTCCTATGAGGACTATAATCCTATAATGGATTTCCAAGAAGGCAAAGTGACTGCTTGGTTTTTCAGTCCCAGATACTGTGCCTTCTGTAGTGATCCTAACCAAAGACTGATGTATGATGAGGAGTTATTGATCCACACAGCAGCTGACCTGAGTAGGTGCAGGCATGTGCTTTACTGCATATATTACTTGGCCTTTAGGACTGTGCTGTACTGCACAAATCCCTTGTCGTAGGATCACCGGTGATGACACCACTGGCGTGTCCTTGTCCTTATCTTGAAGCGAAGCAGCATGTTTTCACATAAACATCCTTTCGCTCAACAGCAGAAATGATGAATAGAGTTGTTTACTTGTAGGAATACCTAATAAAGACTGTAATGCTGGCAAACCTTACCACGGACAGGATATGTGCTGTGTGCCGTGCCCTGACCAGATGTCCGTCAGATGCCACATTGTCACAGCATTCCCAGAATCAGAATGGGCGTAAGATTTTGTAGCTTAGTATATCTTTTCTGGGATGTTAATAAAATAGTTGTCTTTCTTGAAAGTCTCTGTGGCTTTTTTGTTGAGATCCAAAAAAAACCACCTTAGAAATGAAAAAGTCGTTATCAGACAGCTACTTCTCAAGCTAATTGTGAGCAAGAGAAGACCAAAGAGCTCTAAAGCAGTTGATTTACAGTTTCTTAGTACCCTAATTATGGCCTGCCCAGACTCCAGACACCTTATGTGCCCATTCTTGAGTAATCAACCTGAGGTCAGCCCAGTACCAGTACCAAGAAAGCTTTTTTTGTCACTGTCTACAGATCAAGATCTTTAATACTTTCATACTTGTGGAGAAGAGAAAAGGGAAACAAGAGGCTCCAGTTTGGACATAGTCTAACAGTGAAGGATTCAAAGATTGTCTCCTCTTTGCCATTTCCAGCTTGTAATGACTCTAACCTAATCCATTCAATACCAGCAGCCCAGCTAGGTGATTCTAGGTGGGTCTGGGGGTGCTCAGATTTCAACTTCACTGCAACATACAGTCCTGGCCAGCTGGGATGACAATCTTCATCTGGCACCGGGCTGTGTAACAGGCAGGCTGCACGTGGAAAGCTGTCCTGAGCTCTCGGCAAACTCTCAAATCCCCAAAAAAGCCCGGGGAGCTAAAATGTGTTAAAGTTAGAGATTACATGACTGACAGATTTATAGTGCCAAATAAAAGCAATGACATATTGAAGCAGAATAAAAAAAAAAAGGGAAAAAAAAGGGAATCCGTGAAGTCAGAGAATTTCTATAAGGGTGACCAATTTTGTACAGCTCTGATGAGATGCAGGATGTAGGATCTTCAGGGCCCACTTGAGCTGCTAAAATAATGTAGGAAACTAAAGAGTTACAAAAAGAAATGTTTCACTTGGGAACAGAGTAAGCAATAAAGCTGGCCAGACACAGTGTTTTTGGCTTACGATGTGAGAGAACATACAACATTATATCACAAGACCTTATGAATGTGTGAAGCAGGAAGCCCAGATATTCTTAGCAGACATAAGTATTATTTCCCCAACACCAACTTTCTTTCTAGCCCCATTGTTTCCTGGTTTGATTATGCCCTGAAGCACAAGAGCTGTTCCCCTTATAAGTGATTTTATCTGTGGTGACTCCATATAAACATGCTTTTAATACTGTTATGCTGTTACATATCACGTGGCAATTCCTTACTAGGTTATTTACACAGTTTGTAAACAAATACTATCTTGTGTTCCCTTCCACGCAATTACACCTTCTAATATGCTGAAGTAAGTAAAAATGGAATACCTTATTAACCATTATTTTATATATCTCTTCTAGTCTTTCAGTCTCTCCTCTAATAGAGGGTTTTCCATGACTCTTACTATTTTTATCACGTACATCCCCTTACAACTGCACTGTAATATTATTCATTAATTTGTTCGAAGTGATTAGGTCAGACTTCCTTGTAAGGCAGGGCATTGTTTAAGACATTGTTGTCACAATTTTTCACATGGATCAGTTTTCCATGTCAGTGTTCAAATCTTTTTTTTTTACCCCCAAAGTAGTTACTTAAGTAGTCTCCAAGAAGTTGCACAAAGAGTAGAATCTGTTTCTAGCAAGGTTGACTTCCTCAGAAACAACATTTCTTTGACAATTTGCAGCTTACTGGCCTAGTTTTGTAATGTTGTGGATTCATCTTAATTTTTTGGTTATACAGTTTTTCCCCTTCTTTATTTCTTATATGATGAAAAGGAACTTTGTGGGTGTATATAAGAAGGCTATTTAAGGCACCTAAGTGGATCATGTTCTAGTATATCTTGTTTCTAGAAGTTAACCAGTTTGTCACCTTGGAGGTTCATTATCTCTTACACCATGTCTTTTTAGTTCCATAATTGCCTGTTTAGTGGGTTGTTTGAAATGCTTTCTGAAGTCCAAATAAATTAGTTAGATATCCTTTACTGACTGTTTAGCTGAAATATTACAACCATTATTGTCCATTATAAACCCATATGATTTTAACAAGGTGATCTATAATTCTCACTCCAATTATATTTCCAGGCTTCCTGTTCAGATCCACTGTGTTCATTTTTGGTGGTACATTAAGGTTGTCACTGATCTAATCCTTCAAATTTGTCACTGATTTTTATAACTAAGCAGCTCAACTATTTAAACTATTTCAAAACTATCAGGTAAAAGCTGGCATGTTATGCCACGGATGCTCTAAGCTGTAATATTAATTAATCATTTAGAATCATAGGATGGTTTGGGTTGGAGGGGACCTTTAAAGCTCATCTAGTCCAACCCCTCTGCAATGAGCAGCGACATCTTCAACTAGATCAGGTTGCTCAGACCCCCGTCCAAACTGACTTTGAATGTTTCCAGGGATGGGGCATCTATCACCTCTCTGGGCAACCTGTGCCAGGGTTTCACCACCCTCATTTTAAAGAATTTCTTCCTTAAACCTAGTCTGAATCTACCCTCTTTTAGTTTAAACTGTTACTTCTTGTCCTATTGCTACAGGCCCTCTTAAAAAGTCTGTCCCCATCTTTCTTATAAGCCCACTTTAAGTATTGAAAGGCTGCAATAAGGTCTCCCAGGAGCCTTCTCTTCTCCAGGCTGAACAACCTAAACTCTCTCAGCCTTTCCTCACAGGAGAGGTGTTCCAGCCCTCTGATCATTTTTGTGGCCCTCCTCTGGACCTGTTCCTACAGATCCATGTCTTCCCTGTGCTGAGGACTCCAGAACCGAACACAGTACTCCAGGTTGGGTCTCACCAGAGTGGAGCAGAGGGGCAGAATCCCCTCCCTCGACCTGCTGGCCATGCTTGTTTTGATGCAGCCCAGGACACGGTTGGCTTTCTGGGCTGCGAGCACACATTGCCGGCTCATGCCCAGTTTTTCATCCACCAGTATCCCCAAGGCCTTCTCTGCAGGGCTGCTCTCAATCCCTTCATCCCCCAGCCTGTATTGATACCGAGGCTTGCCCCGTCCCAGGTGCAGGACCTTGTACTTGGCCTTATTGAACCTCATGAGGTTCACCTGGCCCCACTTCTCAAGCTTGACCAGGTCCCTCTGAACGGCATCATGTCCCTCCACTCATCTTGGTGTCATCTGCAAACTTGCTGAGGGTGCACCCGATTGCACTGTCTATATCATTGATGAAGATATTAAATAGTACTGGTCCCAGTACAGACCCCTGAGGGACACCACTCGTCACTGATCTCCATCTGGACATTAAGCCATTGACCACTATTCTCTGGATGCAACCATCCAGTTTAGTTCCTTAACTGTCTCTCTGGGTGCTTCTGTGTTCAGTGGGGCCTTAACTTTGTGGGAAAAGATTAGCCTTCATCCCGGGTATCACTTTCAACAAAGAGGATCATGTTATAAAATCATTAGTTCCTTTCACGCCACTTCCTTCATTTTTCAGTTTTGTTCGGATTCAAATCTCTTCCCCAAGGTTTTTGTGTGATTCACAAATTCATTATGCATCTCTAATTCTAATACTTTTCCCAAAGGATTATGGATGGCCCTTACCTGATGTTGACAATGCTGCTGTCGCTGAGCTAGAGTGAATCATCTCCTGGGCAGACTGCAAACAAAACTTCTTACTGAAATACCTAGTACTTCATTTAACTTCAAAAAAGCCATTAACCTCTTCAGAAGGAAAAGAGCTCTTCTGACTGGAAGGAGGATGCCCAAGCCTGGGCATCTAATCTTCTATATGTTAAAAACTATGATTCATGTAAACATATAGAGTGCTCCTCAGACCTCACACAAGCACACAAGAAGAACGTGCATGTTTCCCTGAAGAGTCTTCATCAGGATGATACATAAAAATAATTGGACAACAATCACGGAAAAGAGCTTCAGCTTTCATAAACTGCCACACCTGCAGAGTGGAGCTGTGAGAGCTTTATAACACAATATTCAAGCACTTTAACTCTTCCAAAGGTTACAGGTTTTTGCCATAAACCACCTATTTCTCCATGTTTTTAAAGGCCTGAAAGTGTTCTTACATTTTATAAAGAGAGATGTCTTTAAACTGCACCAATGGATGTCTTCTCAAAATACTCACAGAGGTCTCAGCAGATCAGATATCTGTCCTGAACACCATTGTGCCCCAGTCATCTCCAGCTAGAGCCACGCTCACATGGTGTTAGAAACAGCTGTTTGACCCAGGGTAAAGCAGAGTCTGAAACCTCAAGCAAGCCAACACCAGCAGGTGTAATCACTGACAGCATAATTTATCAGTTCCTGCATCAGAAACCAAACAGGATGGCTAATTTTTACAGAAATTGAAAACTTGAATATTATCAGCTGGACAGAAATTTCCATTTTAATTCAAAATGGAAATGAGTTGAAATCAATAAAGAAGAAGAAAATTGTTAAGATACTGGAAAGCGACAAAATAGATTCTAATTTATTCAGATTACGGAGCTTTCGAAGTACAGAAATATTTCTTAATTCAAAGGAAACAGATGAACTGCTAGCTAAAAATGGCAAAAAAAGGCCTTGACTTTCACGTCGGAAGGACAGTTATTTTCTACAGTTTTTGCAACGAGCTAAAATGAGCAATTTAGTTTGTATTTATTTGTCTTCAGACATGTTTCTATTTATGGCCACATCGTACGCTCAATGGAGCCTTAAAATAGCGAGGCCGGGTTCACTGGATGACTCAGTGGATCGGCGTGTAGAAGAGGGTGAACGCAGCCGCTCTGTGACTGAAATGGGGGCAGGATGGCAGCAAGCAAGCCTCGCTACTCGCCGATGGGTGTCTGTGGGCTTCTGTGGAAGCAGCTGGTCCTGTCCCGGCATGACATTTCTGAAATAGCCGCAGTTAATATTTGACATCCCTGTTGGTCTTATCAATTGAAAGGCTAAAGGCTAAATAAACGGTGGCAAAAAATATCGTCGCTCAACTTTTGTGAGCACTGGGGTCAACCTGAAGAACGATGATGGTTAAGGGTGAAATGCTCCCGTTACAGCTACTGGCAGCACACGCACCGTGTGGACTAGTTACAGTTTTCTCTGTTCACTAATACGTGTACCGGGTGCGGGAGCCCAGGTTTTGTTGGTGGGGACCTGCTGGGCGGGCCCTGTGAGGAGCGGCCGGGGCTGCCCCAAGCCAGACACAGCCGGTTCCAGCCGGTTCCAGCCGGTTCCAGCCAGTTCCAACCTGCCCGCCCCAGGGCACCGCTCAGCCCCGCAGACAAGGCCAGGGCGCCGCGGGGGAAACGTACTCCAGAAAGGGCAAAACTCCACACGGAGGAGTGTAAGGAAAAAAAGGGGAGAGAAACAACCCTGTGAGCACCAAGGTGAGAGGAGGAGGAGGGGAGGAGGCGCTCCAGGCGCCGGAGCAGAGATTGCCCTGCAGCCCGTGGGAGAGACCACGGTGGAGCAGATATTTCCTGGCACCTGTGGAGGACCATGGTGGAGCAGACATTCACATCGCAGCCCATGGAAGACCCCACCCTGGGGCAGGTGGGTATTTCCCAAAGGAACTGCAGCCACGGAGAGCCCATGGTGGAGCAGATTTTTCCTGAAAGACTGCAGGCTACGGAAAGACCCACACTGCACCACTGACACTGGGGAGGAGGTAGAGGAGTTGGGAGGGAAGGAGTGAAGTTGAGCCTGGGAAGAAGGGGTGGATGGAGATAAGGTATTTTATCTTGTGTCTTTTTTTTCTCACTACCTAAATCTATTTTAATTGCCAAGAAATTAAATTAGTTTTTCCTCAAGTTGAGTCTGTTTTGCCCATAATGGTTGAAGGTAAGTTGTCTCCTCGTCTTTATCTCAACGCACAAGCTTTTCCATCTTATTTTCCCACCCATCCTGTTGAGGAGAGGGAGTGAGAGAGTGGCTGGGTAGTGGCCTGGCAGGCAGCCAACTTCAACCCACCACAGAGAGCTCTCATGAACACTGAATTAACTAATCTCTATTTTAAAGAAACAATTTACTTTTTTTTTTTTTTAATTGAAGTATTTCTCAGTTCTGAAAATAAAAGGCAACATTCTTACCTACATTAGAAAACTTGCATCCTAGGAGTAAGTGCTTGCTAATGGAGAGCAAAAGTTATCCCCAGAAGACTGTTAGAGGGTTTTTCTAGTCTAGCAACTTTGCCTGTCATGTAAGTGTAGCTGCAGGCCAGTACGTGCCATCGTTCTTCAGGAGCTACGTCCAAGAAACTGGCCTGTTTGAGCCCAACCATTTTCTGATGAATAAGATAACTCAGTTCTAACGCTGACAAGACCTTAATTAGAATTTACATAACTCTGCCTTCTCCTTTCATAAAGTCTGTTGAGATTTTGTAGTTATTTTATAAAATTCAACAGACTTTATATGCTTCTAAGCATATATGATGAAAGCACTTTAATTAGAAGGTGGGTTGTTTTATACACTAGTTTCTCATGAAGATGCTTTCTGATAAGTGTGGAGAGTGAAAAGTCTCTTGAGTACTTTCCTCTTCCATCTATTTCTCCATCAATTCTCAGAGCCAGATCCAGCTGGCCTGGCCAGGTGACTTCATTTTAGAGCATGTGTCATCAGGTGATTAAAAAGATAATGGCAAACTTATGAAAGTAGCTTCAGGTGAATACTGACATATATTTCACCTGTGAATCAACACCCCAAAGTCTATACAGTGAAGCTATGCATAAGTCTATACAAATAAATGAAATTAATTACATTCAAATACCAGCTTCTAAATAGGCCTTTCTTAAAAAGAATCTATTTTTTTATGCTTACGTTTCTATGAAATCCTTCTTCAAAACCTGGACAAGACAGATTACTTACGAGCTAATATTGTATCTGCTGCCAAGAGTCTATGAGATCGTATACAAAAAATGGAAGAAATTACTGCAGTTTTATTAAAAACAAGCAAACAAACAAGCCTTAGCATTGCAATGGGAAGATATTGTAGCTCTCACAGCATTGTTTTTCTGCACTCTGCTGTCCCCAGGGAAAGTATGTATTGAAATGGACGTCATTGGTACAGATGCTCAGCAGCTACTTCCAGGTAGAGTTAAGAATAGACTGTTCTGCAATATTTTTTTTTAATGAATTACCAGGTGCATTTTTGATATAAGACAATGTTTTCTTACAATTCTATTTTCCTTTGGAAAACTGTCCAAAATGCTTTTTCTTTACCCTGTATTTATTAAGTATTTGTAACTTCTGTATATCATTCTTTTGCAATTAATGCTATGGATTTGTAGTAACTTATTATGTTGCTTATTCTTCTGCTTCAAAAAAAGGAGTTTATCCACTGACAGCAATAGCTTCATCTGAATATAAATATTTACTCTGAAAATACGAGGTGAATATTTGCCATCATACCATGTGTTATGCTTAATATATTCCGTTGGTCATCTTTCTTTCTCATCACTGTACAAGCTTTTTCTATTCCGAATTTTCACCTTTGTTAGTATTTTTATTTCCCCCTCTCTCTCTTATTTCTTTAATTTATTGGGGAAGGTTTTTTTTAATTTACTAACTTTAAGACTAATATTAAATTTGTGATTAATCCCAACTTTGTTATATAATTAAAAATAATTTTAAAATAATCCAATACTCAGCCAGACAAATATATGAAGAATTCTTTACACAGTAACACTCTCCTGCTGGAAGCATAATAAGAAATAAATAGCTCCCATACTGTCAGTTAAACAGTGAGGGATTAAGAGTAGGCCATTTTATTGACAGACAGGGAAATACTGATTGCGGCTATACTGTGGTGGCCAGCTGAATTCTGTGCTATTTTAAGGAAAATATTGATGTGAAAATTTTAATTACAGAATTGATATTCAGTGATAAGTTTACTAGTACATCATTCTTCAAAAATCTACAATTTTCTGACCCTCCGCCCTCCATATCTTACGGTTGCAATAAATTAATTAATAAATATGAACTTCAAGGGAGGAATATCTGCTTCCCTTCAGGTCAGCAAGAAACTTTGTCCAATATTATATACCAAAATCTGGCTGGCTGAGTACAGAGTAGGCATTAGCAAAGTTCCTGCTGTAAGTTTAAAGTTGGCCATCTCAGTATTCACAGATATGAAACAAAAGAAGAAAGCATGAACCATCTGAACTGTTTTATTTCAGTATCGCTTCACTGACTTTGTATATCAATATTTCAAGCACAGATCTGTGAAAGAAAGCTAAAATCTGTGCTGAATCTATCTTCTGTTAGGTGGAGAGTAAAAGTGACTTCTTAGAAACTGAGAATGGGAATATTGTTCACTGGTCAATTAGTGATGTTACATTTGCCATAATCCAGTAAACTTTTGAAGAAGGCGTAATGCTGTAACTTTTAAAAGGATCAACAAGTACAATAAATAGGAGGCTCATTAGAATGCTGAAGAATGGTAAAATAGACAACCAGATTTGTTACTGGGATTTAATAATTTCCAAGAATTGTGTGTCTTTTGGATGTAGCAACAGGTGTCAATATAGGTAAATATGAGATTAGCTATGGCTTGAAGAGAAGATGTAGTCAAGCATTATTAGATTATTTCACATGAAATCTGGAATTAACTAGAAAATGGGTAATACAAAGATACCAGGTAAGGTGCTGAAGTAAGTCTATTTGTGAGCAGACTGCATGTGCTTGTGTGTGGGTTTTGTAAATTGCTCAGATCCTCGTTTACACTAAGGAACTTAATGAGAAATAAGAATCAGATTATCATGGTAACATAGTTACAACCACTAAAATTTACATAGAGCTGCTTTAGTTCTGGTTTTCCTTTGATTTGTGTTGTGGTGGCAAATTCTGTTACAGCACTCCTTGGCTGGACTTATTCACAGTTATCTCTTCCAGGTTATGACTGGTCATATATTTCATGCACCTTTTTTATCCATATATGACACTGGTTTTGCATCTTTTGTTTTAGGGAGAGTATGATAGCACTTTTTTTCTAAACAACTATGTTGATATTTTAGTAAGCTTGTTTAGTTCTGTCTCTGTGTTTGTATCTTTATAGCTTATCCTTAGTCACATCTATATGAAGTTAACCTATGCTATATTTAGCATATTCATCTGTATGCAGACAGATATTTCCTTGAATAAACTGACCAGACGTTCTGAATATGACAGCAGATTAAAAATATGGCAAGCAGTGTTTTCGCTAACTGAGGACTCGTTGAAGTTATGTTGTTAGAAATTACTGGTACGTAAAAGAAATATGCAGTCATTTCCCACTGGATTTGTTTCCATAGTGATGAGAAGGTTTTGATGTTAGCAATTCTGTGGATATTTCAGATTTGGGTTTTGATCCAATTCCTAAAAACACCTTTTGGAACTAAGTTTTTGTATTCTGCTGGGATTATTCTAACTATATATAGCAGCACAATCTTATGACCATTTTTCTTTGAAGAGTATGATGTGGGGATGAGATTTATCTTAATTAGGTTAGACATTTAAAATCAATTGTCTAAGTCTAAACTAGTAATTTTAAACTCCTTTTATATTCAGTAGAAAAAATCTGCCACTTCCAGGAGAAGCTCTTCTTATCATACAATAAACATGTAAAGTTGCATAGGATGAATTTTACCCAACATCTAGTGCTTGTTTTCAGTGCTGTGTTACTCTGGGGTGTTGTTTTTGTTACCTCTTATCTGGCATCTGGACACACGCAGGAATCTGTTGCTTGAATTAAGTGATACATTATGCTTGAGACACCTGTATGATTTTGTGTGGCTCAAACATTTTTTCAATGTGTGATCACTCTTGTTTAACCTAAGCTATCTCAAAAGAAGTTAACCTGTGCATAGATAACTTCAGTGAAACATTGTGGAGAACAAAAATCCTAGGAACGTAACTTGCATCATTAATTGTCCTTCATTGGAAGACTGACCTTGACAGCACCTCAGATCTGCTTGTGCTCTGCACGAGGCAATCAAAATATTTCTGAAGCCTAACTGTAGGCTTCAGTGCAAAACAGTGAATAATGACTTGGGAGTCATGAGAAGATGCTGAGCTACCATCTGATGATCTAAGCACTGGTCTAGCCCCACTGGGCATAAAGTAACGAGCCGCAGCCTGAGCTATTCCCAAATTCAGTCCAGTGCCTTATTCAATATCTCACGCTCCCTATTCGTGAACTGGACTTGTTCAAAACCCCATGCGTATGAACAAATTGTAATGAGATGAGAGTTTGAGACTGGGAAAATTGTGGGCTTTGAGTATAATGGGTTGCTGGGAAGTACAATTAGATGAAAGGCAACAGGTGTTACTACTTTGAATGTATTTATTTGATGTCAGTAATGCTGAGGTTTTTGTTTGATTTTTCTGTTTAGGAGCACAGGCAAGAGTGCCCTGAGCATTCACTGGGTGCTTTTCCAGAGTTTCTTTCAATCCAAATCATAAGTAAGATAGCTTGTATTCCCTGTGCTGGAATTCCCTCCGGGTTTTCTGGGTACTCTGTACAAACGCTAACCTTTCACATCCAAGGATAACATTTCTGCAGTATTTTCCCACAGAATTCAATCAGTAAATAAGTTCCATCTTTCTGATTTGTTATGCTAAACCCCTTTAAGTTGTAAGCCATTAAAAGCTTTCCTAGCAACTCAGTCATGGTAGGCATAAACTTATTTTCTTTAAGCAATCCCACAGTCTGATACTTACACTGCATTAGACTCTTTCCATATGTTTCCTTTTTTTTTTTCTTTTTTTTCTTTTTGAGATATGTAAGCTCCTCAAGCTTTTTCAAAATGTAGTTGATGAAAAATCAGACAAACATCATTCTCCAAGGTAGAGAAAGCTGCTGGAAAAGTCGAACATTCTTAATTAGTACTATCAAGTTCAGTGTGAAAGCTCTGGTCACAGCCCCACATCTAAACTAGAGTTGTTTCTATAACTGTTCCTGGTTATCTCCATATGTGGGCAGTATTTTTTTGTGCGATGTGAATACCAGCACGTGGAGTTAACCAGGAACTGTCAATCGGAAACATCTCCATATATAGACAATTATCCAAGTACATTGTTTTGATGTTTCAGACTAATGACCCTCTTCAAAATCATGCTATAACTTCTTCGATCTTTCCCACATAAGCATGTTTGGCTTAGTTGCTTTTTGTACACAGTTTCCAAGAAGCTTCTGAGGAATCTACCCATGTTCTTTCCTTCCATAGTGACTCTGGTATTTAGAATAAAACATTTAATTGGCTTCGTTTCCCACACAGTTTTGCAGAGGTGTACTGCAAAAGCATGTATCCCATTATGCAAACAATCCACTTGTGTCTGAATAAAGGTAATCTTTCTCATGGGCTTCAGAGCATACAGAACCTGTTTGGATAAGATTTTAGAAACTGGAGGCTTGCAAGGAAAGCTATGAGAATGACCGCTGAATTGAAAAATGTGTCTCCTAGCAAAAGAATTTAAAATTTTGGCTTGGTTAGCTTACTAAAGGGAATGATACAGGCTAACTTGCCCTCAGACATTTCTAAATGACTATACAAGGAGCAGAAATGTGATGGGGGAGGGCATTCCCGTATAACATGGAGAAATGGTGCAAAGACCAGAGGTGACTCCCAAAGTTACATGAATTCAGATTAGAAGTAAAGATGCTGACTTTTCAGCAGTGTGAGTAACTACCCATTAAAACACCTTACTGCATATGCTGGAAATGTTTTCTATCAAGAGCAGATCTTTTTCTAAAAAATAAGTGCAAAATAGGCACCCCCCAGTGAACAGTAAAGGAATGATAAAGAGCCAATGCTCACATCAAGAACTCTGATTATTGTCCCAGCTTCTCCAGTCTGACCATAAAATATGTTTTGGTGAGAGAAAGCCAAAGTCAAAGAACAAAGTGGAAGGAAACTACCCCTCTGTGCAGGTTTAAGAGGTATACTCCTTTGGGGAGAAGAGCAAAAGAGAAAAATTAAGTTTGAGCTCTGAACCGTGAAAGGTTTCTCAAGGCCATGACAAAATGATGATCATTTTGGGCTATGACAGGTATGTGAGCAACTTGTTTACTTTTGTTTTCTCTCTAGTATTTGTCCCTACTGCTAAATAGACAGCATTTTTGTTCTAAGGAAGCTATTTGGCAACTGTATGACAGGTCACAACCTCCTGAAAGGCACACAACATGCATCTGAACTCTGTTGGACAAGAAGGGTAGGAAAAGTTTAACTTACAAGGTGCCGTAAGTCCTTTCTGATGTAGTGAAGGAATTCCAAGCACTCACCACAACATGGTTTGATGTGAACATCAGGCTTAACGATTATCTGGGTAACTGTGACAATGATTAGACAACCCTCTGGTTAATCAGTCATGACACAAGTCTATCTTCTTTTCTTTAAGGAAATAGCTCAGCACAAACTTTTATTTTACCTTGCTTTCTGTGTGTTTTCAGAGTACCTTCTCTTCTGTTCCTTCCTCCAGGACCTCAGGCATGACAACCTATAGTGGAAATAACCAATCAAACTTACAGTTTGGATAAGAATTATCCCAGTTTGTTTTCTCTGGTAATATTCAAACCTTCTTTTTCTTGACACATAGACCAAGCAAACTTTCTGGATTTTTTTCTTCTCTGAAGGACTAGTTTGTCAAATGGAAAGACTAACTCTATGTTATTTCTACCTCTTTCTTTTTTGTTTGTTTGGTTTTGGGGGTGTTTGGGGTTTTTGTTTGTTTTTTTTTTAAATTTTAGGCCTTGCCCCTCATAACACAGAAAGTTTTCAACAGCAACTTTCCCAGAATACCTCAGGTGACTCTCATTCCCTACCAAGCTCTGGTCCCTGTTGTGACTATTAAAATTTGTTTGATTGAAAATCTAAAATTAATTTGTTTTAAACAAACAAAACAGTTTTGGGGCCAAGATGATTTTTTCCTCCTGTGTCCAGCTAAAGTCTGCACAGAAAGCAACATATGCCATGTATTTATATATGCTTTGTTTGTTTGGAAGATTTTGTACTTCACAGCTGTTACTAGCCAGTTAGTCATAGTACTGTACTTTGCCTGAACCTCAGTAGTGGAATGGATGGACAGAAAATTGAATGTTTGGCTCATATGCACCCTGATGTTAAGATTGATAGGTTATAGTTCCCAATCTGCCTTCTTTATCTGCAGATAAGAGAGGCGGCAAAGAGTCTACCTGAGTGCCAATTCATTGGATTGCATTTTGGTGTCTCAGTTTCACTCCAAAATTCAGATTTTTTTCAGTTTGGAAGCTAAGCTGAGCAGGAAATGAAATAAATGACTGCTGGGACATCCAATTGTTCATACCATGGACTGGAGTAGCAAGAATGACATAAGGGAATTCCAGCAACTCCTCTGTTTAATTGCACAACTGGGACCCATTTGGCAACCAGTGTTAATCACTGCCCTTACTCTCCCAGTCACACCAAGGAACTGCTCAGTTCACAGTCTAATTCCTATCACATACGTTCAGCAGGACATCCTGCATTAGGGTTTTCTTCCACCTGGCTATATATCCTATCGTATTTCTAAAAAGTCCCATGGTGTGAAAGCGCTACCCAACATAGCTCCCACCAGATAAACAGTTATGTTCCTTCTGATTAGCAGAGACAGTGTGATAATAAAAAGTCTGCTAATATCTTGTGCAAATGATTCCCACGTTTGTGTTCCATTTCCCAACACACAGGGCTTTATTCTTTCTAATCCATTGAGAAATGGACAGGAAAAAAGAGATGTACTTTCTGCACTGCCCAAATGTCACAGACAGATACCTCATTTCTCCTCCCCAAATCAAAAAGCAACATCAACCAAAAAACCCCAAACAAAATTTAAAAAAAAACCCAAACCCCTAAGAAATTTTAGTAGAGCAGGATTGGCTCTAAGCAGAAGCAGAAAAAAGAGGAAAGCTAGTGAAAAGTTACAGAGGGAATCTGAAAGTGGAGGGAGCTAGTTGGGCATCTCTGTTGTGGCAAAATGAAAGGAAAGTTTAAAAAGGAAAAAAAGGAATTGGGTTACTGGGAAATGGGAAAGAAGATAAGGAAGGGAAGTTTCTACAGACAAATAACTGTAAGCAAAAAATTAATCAAAATATCAGGCCCTGTAAAGAATAGTAGAAGGCAAGGAGAAAAGGGCCAATAAGTAGGAAGGGCAAAAAGAAAAAGTTAAGGAGAAATGTAGAGGAAAATGAGGCAGCATATTTCAGGGCTCCGTGTTATATGTATTCTTGCCACTCTGAGTAACTGAGAGGCAAATGTAAATTTGAATGACTGAATAGATTCAGTAAAACTAGACCCAACATACAAGTGTGCTTAAAACATGAATCACCCCCAATAAACGCAGGAAGTACTGCAGATGTGTCAATGGCTCTTTTCTAGATTGTTTATTGTCTGCAGACCAAAGAAGTTTAGGCAGGCAAATAAGGCACAGATAATTATTGTCACTTTGAAGCAGTTACCTGAAATGAAATCCACCTCCAAGCTGCGCCTGATCAAATGGCTCATTCTTAATAATATTTGTTCAAAGGTTAGCTTTCCTGTGGCGGATGAACCTGTGATGAGCTAGTCAGGTACTTTTTATTTCCAAGTACTTTTCAAATGTTTTCAACAAACACTTCTCAGCTGTCTGTTTGCCATTGTGTATTGTGCTGTGTGAACAATCAACAAAATAACTTTGAAAATTGACATATATGTAGATGTTATTTGTAGGTGTGACCTAACCCACCTAATTTAGGCACTTTATTTGTGCATGTTTTTAAGTGCTGAGGGAGCTAGTCCTGTGATCCCATGGCATTCATGAGTGGGGGGCTTTGGGGGTCTCCAGAGAGCAATCCTGTGCACTTATATTCTATATAAGGTCTATATTCTTACGCCCGCAAGTTCGATCACTACATGTTGATCGATAAAGATTTAAAATACTCTCTACATGTGATTTTCATGAAGCCTTGGCAGCTTTAGGTACCTAAATCCCATTCACTTGGAATTGTTATTCAAATAAAACCACATACATCAAAAATTAAACAGTAGATATTCAGCAGCTTCCATTCTTCTTTTTGAGGTTTACTCTTTGTAGATGACGTGGTTTCCGATGACTAAGATTTTAAGCTAATCTCCAAGCTATTCTTTTCTACAATGGATTTTGGGGGGGATATGCCTACAAATGAAGTGTATGTGGTTTTACATTGGCAATTCTTACAAAACAGTGGATTAACTAACTTAAAGTAAAGGTCTTTTAAAGCTTGTTGGGGCAAATATATGTAAAAGCTGCATAGGTACAATTATGTTGGGGTAGTACAGATGTACAATTACAATAATTGAGAATTTCTTGATTATTTTAACTGTCTATAAATCATCTCTGGGGAGCATATCTCCTTCTTTATGTTAAAACACTTGCAAAAACATGAAGTGGAAGAAGCAAAAGCTGGACAAAATGAAAAACTGTTTGTAAAACACAGGCAAGTTTTCCATATCTTCTGTTACTCAGAGAAAGAAAAGGATACAGAAATCCAAGAACAAACTTAAAAACCCCTAGTAATCTTACCAGATACATGTTTCCTTTTCAAGTCTTCTGTATTGCTGAAGAAATTGAGTAGATATAAGATAAATAGATAATAAAGAAATGTATATGCATTTGGAATTTTGATGGAGATCAGCATGCTTACACACGAGAAACTGAACTCTCCTCTCGTCAGCCAGAAGGCTTCTGATTTTCATAAAATGGCCATCAGTCAGTGTTGCAGGACTGTTTAGGCCTGCCAAAGTTATAAGCTGATGGCACTATCTCTCACAGCATAAAAATGCTGTGCAAAAAGTTGGAGAAGAAAGATTATATTTTTTATAGCAATGTGATTGCAAGTTAAATTTCTCTGACTTACTCGTATGACATACTTGTGTATAGCATTGGAATTGAAGGCAGACTTACATCTTAGAAATAGAGCAGTAGAGTTTTCTTTTTCATTTCCCAGATAATCAGATAGAAAGCTGGCATAGGGGAAAAAGTAAGTTGTAAAATTAATTCTAAGGAACAAATAATTCCCTGAAAAGTCTGTATATAACAGCTCTCCATTTTAACATAGTTAATTGCTTCAGCTGAACACAAAGATAACCTTTTTTACAGTTCTTATCAATCAGCATTATCAAAATATGTGGGATAAGGTAAGTCTTTTGCAAAATATTTTGATTGCTGCATTGATTATGTAGTTACTTTAGAATTGCTGGGCCAATTAAAAAAAAAAAAAAAATCAGAAACTGTTTGCATAGACCAGAATCCATTGTCACATGCACAGGATAAAAAATAGGCAACTACTGAACCATTAGGTTTGATGTGTATATCTTAAAACTATCTGATTAGATTAAATAGCCATGCTACTGATAGCTGCCAGCTTTTGGAAGAGCATGTCAACTGTTTTAGAAACATTACTGATGTAGTGAAGGCTCAGTGAGCATGATTAGTATGGATAATCTCTAAGCTTTTGTGGTGGGTTGACCCCAGCTACCAGCCAGACACCCACCCAGCCTCTTGCTCACTCCCCTCTCCTGCGGGACAGGATGAAAATACAAGGAAATCAAGAAGACTCATGGATGAAGTTAGTGATGATTTAACAGGGAAAGCAAAAGGTGTGGGTGCAAGCAAAGCAAAAAGAGGAGTTGATTCACTGTTTCCCTTTGGCAGGTATCCAGCCCCATCCTGGAAAGCAGGTCTCAGCACCTGTAATATTCACTTGGGAATACAAATGTCATAACCATGAGCAACACCCTTTTTCCTCCTTTCCCAGAGCCTTTTATTGCTGAGCATGACATCATATGTTGCAGAGCAACCCTTTGGTCAGTTGGGGTCAGCTGTCCTAGCTGTGTTCCCCTACAAACTCTTGTTTGTACTCTTGTTCCCCTACAAACCACGACACCCACCCACTCTGTGGCCTTAATGGCCACACAGCGGAAGGCTGGTAAATAGCCCAAGGTATTTTTATATGAAGGTATCACTATCAGGAGTCTTGTAGTTTTCACAGCCTGCTATGAGCCATGACTTCAATAGCTGCAGACTCCACGAGAACACGTATGCTGCATTTACAGTCTTCTGTGAGGTGCTGCTGAAGAAAATATGCCAGCGGACCTTGAAAATAGCCAGCTTGCTTTAGAAACAGGGTTAAAAGGGACTGCTTAGAGAGTGATGGCCTTATGAATTTTGAGTGATGCTTTACTCCTCCACATTATGACATGCTGCTTTCATTTTCATTAGGCTGAATAATGTGTCTTTTGCCCCAAGAAGAAGTCCAGATTTCATATTTTTGAGAACAGATTGTTATTTATTTGGGTATCTAGTATAATTTTAGAATATTGTGCAGTTTTGTCACACACACAGAGAACACAGAAACCTTCCCAAATGACAGAATATAAACCCCAATCTAGAGTGTTTCAGTTTGCTTCCAGCATATGTTTTCATGGTCAGTAGCACAGAAGGCTGGGCACTCAGAATTAAGCAAAATGTAGGATGTTACACAAGTTTCAAGCTTCAGCGATACAGTCTGGGATGGCAGTAGTGGATCCAGCTCTGGGAAATGTTTGAGCTCTCATCAATGTTAGCCACTGGTAGCAATTCAAAGCCTGACATGCAAGTTATCTCTTCATTCCTCAGCCTAGGTTTCTGACTTAAAATATCACATATTTCTTTAACAAAGTGGATGTATTCACCCCCTGGCTGTGGCTGCCAGAATATAACTAACTAACTAATAAATAAGTAAGTAAATAAATTTTGAAGGCAGCAAATATATCCTTGTCCTTTATACTCTTGCACACTCTCTACACTCTACAACTACTCAGATTTTCACTTTTTTCTTTCCTTGTATTTATGAAATAATCTCTCTCTCTTTTTTTTTTTTCCATCAGTGTAAGAGAGTATTTAGAGCCAAAACTATTAATAATAATATTATAGGGCTTCTAAGTGAGGTTACTTTGCAGAGGAGGAATGCAACACATTATCCTGATGAAATTCTTTGAAGTTCTAATATTTCTTGACCAGCTGAGAGTAGACACACGCTTGAAAGGAGCCTTGTGAGAGGAGATAGAAGACAGCTAGCAGAAAAAGAATAACCAGTACAGGCAGCTGCACAGTCTATGCAAGGGCTTTTATAAACCATTGCTGCTGTTTGGAAAGGACTTTGATATGAAACTGAACTAAGGAATCTGCCTCTCATCTTACGTCTCCACCAATGTCCTCATCTCACCCCTCCAATCGTTTTCAGTAAGTTACAAATGTTCAAGAAGCCCTTTAAAGCATTTAACTACTTGATCACACCAAATGATATCACCCTCACTCACTTTTTTTTGGTTACTGTTGTACAGGAACTGAGAAAAGACGTATCTGTAAAATGAAATTCACTGCCTTTAAGGCTTGACTCCAGCCTGCATACCAGTGTTTTGCAGGGTTCTCTGAACATGATAGCTCTGGAAACAGAAAAGGTGTAGCCGTGTTGCTATCCCCAGTGAGATGCTGTGAAAAGAGGCAGTGACACATTAACCTGCCTTTACTGCTTCCAGGAGATGAGCCTTTAATTCTGCACACATCTTTGCTTTAGGTTGCTCAGCAGTAATTCAGCTATTTCTATCACTCTGCCATATTGTGTTGCATAGATATACTTAACAGCAGTCTAGAAAAGGGAAATGTCTTACAAGAAGAGCTATTTTTACCTAGAAAGACGTTCTCAAATATGAATATATTTCAGGGACATGGTGTTGGTATGCTGTGCAGTCTACTCCATCAAGAAAGCGGTCCTGCTGAAACCTAGAGAAAAATAATGCTCACTTCATTGACTTATTAGACATTTTGATTTCCTAAATGCAAGCTACCACAAAATGGTTTTATAATTAGCAGAAAGACTTACAGTGTAAAGATATGTCCTTTCTCTCTTGTGCTTTTTTTTTTTTCCCTCCTGTTATGTATGTTCTGCAGGTGAAAGAGCCAACCAGAGGATGGCAATTCTGGTTTACAGCAGCTTTCAGAATTTCATAATTTGCTTGTGGTCCAGTGCTCTGTGAGAAGAGCATCTGGTGGAGACATCATGTGAACAATATCATATGAAAGTGGAAACTGAGTTTTTCAGGCTGAGGAAAAGATTTCTGCATCTGACTTGTGAAAGACTTTTTCCGGCTTTTCCTGAGTGAAAACAGGCAAGATTTTCATCTGAGATTTCTCTGACACAGAACAGGGATCTGAGTTTTTTTTCCTCCCCACCCCCTGCAATGGTTCTGATAGGCATCCATTTTATTTGGCCTTTTAATTATTTTGGGATACTATTTTTAGCCATATTTTATATTAAAAAAAATATTTCAAGATCATACACTAGCACCCAGCATATTATGATTTTGAAGGGAATATGTGTGCATATGCTAATATAAACAAGAATTGATGGATAAACTAATGCATATGAATACCAAAGTAAATATATCCTGAATTTCTAGAATATCACTGAATTCTGGAGGGAAAAAAAAAAAAAGTTAAGGCCAAGGTATGTTTCTAGTAGTAACTTTAATTCCTGGGATCTCAAGTATTTCTAATTGACATCCACATTGATGTGCTTTATTGTAATATTGCATATTTTATCAAATGGATCTTTGAATTTATGCAGTATATTATGTCTTGAAAGATGGATACATGGCTCATTCAAACAAGCCATTGTGATTTTAATGTGATAATGATGTTAATGTCATGACATCCTTAACTGTAGTACCAAAGAACCTTGTCTGTGGACTAGACTGTTGGGTTTTTTTTTTTCCCTGGTGGAGCACACATAAAATACAAAAGGGGATTTCAGCCTCAGTATAAGACAGAGGTAGGTGGATACAGGCAAAGACGAGAGTGAAAGGAAAGCTGATCACCACAAAAACTGCTGTTTTGCACATCAGGAACTTAACTGGATTTTTGGTTGTCTTGCAGATGTGAAAAATCAGTGGACATCAAAGATGGAGGTTCTTCAAACAAGGTAACACTCAAAGGAACATTTTTTTCCTCCTTATGTCAACCAGCAAGACTAAAGCAAAGATCATTTTCTCAGTTTCTTTGTTTGCACGCCTCCTGCCCACTGAAGCAAGCATCAGATCTTGTCTTTGTGGTCAGAGCATTTTGCAGTGCTGTCCTCTCTTAACTGATCTATCTGCCACTTGCCCACAAGATAGCGTCTCCTTTCTTTCCCCCACTTCAACCTCATGATGCCAACCTCTCTCCCTAGCTTGTTAAATTGTCAAACACGTACCATTGTGTTTTCTCTTATAATCCTTCCACACTCAGAATTAAATCCTTACAAATAAATACAAAACTAATTCATTTGTCAAGAGCAGAAAGAAGCTTTCAGGAATTGAGGCATGAGAGCTTGAGTAACAGCATTTAGTGTATAACAGAGAAAAGAAAGTCTGTATCCTGCAGGCTTGATGCAGAAGAAATAGGTTCCAGCCTGGACGTGGGATCTGGAAGAAAGCTATCAAAGCTGACTCTCAAATTACAGGCTTTTCAAATGGAAAGGATGAGACCTTCTAACTGAGAAAGAGCAAGTCTTATAGTTGAGGGTAACTGGAACATTGCAATTGTGTTTGAAATGCTAGACAGAATGAAAACATTCCTTTCATACTCATTTTAACAGTACACACTTTTTCCCAGTATTTTGGTAAGCTATTTCTTCTGGTCTCTCTGGAGCTTCAGAGTTAAAAAGTTAATTGACTTCTTTGGCAGTTGATTCAGTAAAATCACTATCACAGACTCTGCATTAAACAGCCTAGGTTTTTAAAATATATATATTTTTTTTTTTCTGCAATATATGCTACCCTTTTGGTATAGGATAGTAGTAAAATTTTTGAGAGATGATTAATAGGACTACTGGAAATTAGATTCTTTATCTTGTAGAAGGAAGCCAGTATATAAACATATCAGGCACAATTTGTTTTCTGGTATGCTGGCCAGTCTTAACAGAGCTGGTCTTTGTCTTGAATACTTTTTGTGACACAAAATCTAGCAAGGCTGGAAAATAACATCCACCACTAACATCTCTGATAATGTATTTTATTGCTAGGTTTTGTAGGTCTTATACATCAGATAGTAACTGTCTTGTAGTCCTAAAGTAACAGGTACCTTTAAATAAGCTGTGTATGAATTGAGCTTAACTAAAAAATAGTTGCTAAATAATAATTTCTTTGGTTTATCCAATGCTGCTCCCATGCACAATTTTTTTGTTTCTTCCCCAGTTTTCTGGTGCGTTTAATTCAAATGTCATTTTCTTGCTTTTGTCATTCAGTGTGTGGCTCCATATTTGAGGTGCATTTCAATCCATCATATTCTATGAAGACACCCATGACAGCTTATCCCGTGGATAAGCCCTCAAAGTTGAAAGGTAAGGCAACGTCTCTTTCTGTGTAATGTTTTATATAGGAATGATCATTATATATTACACAGGCACTGCTATATTCATCTCTTATTATCTACTATTGCTGAAACATAGCTTCTGAAGTAGCACATATCCTTGATTTGAAGGTATCAGGAGAAAGCATATGCATTCCCTTTTTTCACAGTTTATTTTCTTATATGTATTCCCTTTCAGCTGGTTGGCTTTGTCTGATATCTAACTTATTTTACTTTGTCCTTAAGTAAAGAATTACAAAAACTTTTACTTTTTATGCAGATGGTACATAACCCATCTAGAATCATGTTGGTTACTAGCATTAGAGGCTTTGGCATCAGAATGGTAAGCTTGCAGAATCATTGCATGAGACCATTTAATTTTCAAAAATTATTATTGGTTTTCTTTAATATGTACACATAAACCATTTGAAAATGACCTCATCTTCTGAAGATGTGCTAAATATTCTCTAAAATTGCACCTTTTTATTTGGATGTCCATAAATGTTAATGCCCTTTGGAAACTCTGTGACTCATGATAGTGACTTGACTTCTGAGGTTACCAATTTTTTTCTATGGACTTTATTGTTTATAAAGTTCCAGCAGGCATGAATGAAAAAGGTAGAATATAGCCAAGTTTATTATCTAAAGCAAAAATCATATTGGTTTCTGCAAAGCTACTTCTTATTTATAGCACTACAAATTGGAGCCCAACTCGAACAGATGGTAATCATTGTTAATGGTAAATACAACTAATGAAAATAAAATAGAAAAAAGTTGTATGGCAACAAATCACCTGAGGAAGTCAGGGAGAGTAAATTTATTTCATTGTCTGAGTCTCTTTCTATGTTGAAGTACCTGCTTCCAGATGTATTATACATGTTTGTGGATTTTGTATGCTTTGTTCTTGATAGTAAAATGGAATTGAAAGTTAGAGCTGGAGAGAAAATTATTTTCCCATCCCTGAAGAATTTTTTTTTTTTTATATTTCAAACATTTTTCCCAGACTAAACCAGGATGAAAAATTGGACTGTCAAAAGTGTTTAAGAACTGAAATTAAAAGATAAAGAACAGATTTTGTATAAGAAACAATAAATAAAGTTTTCAAGTGTTTTTCAGCCTAGGAAACATATGTATGGCTGGCTATGATGAAAGCTGCTGAGAAGGTAGATAGGCAGTTATTCATTGTTTCAAGTGAAAAAAGTGTTGGAAGCATGAAATGAAGCTTGCAAGTGGCATAAAATGCATAGCTATACTTGAAATGCTTCATTATAAGAAGCTGTAGAAGCTAAGTTTGCATATGTTTAAAAACAGAGATTATGTCCTGGAAGAAAAGTCATCCATGCTTATTAAATATTTGGTAGTCACTGAGCAATAAATTCCTGCATTTCAGAAGGTAGTCTGAAGAAGCAGAACTGTTTGCTTGTTCTTATACTCTCTCCTAAGGATTTGCTATTTGACACCTTTAATCTGACTTAACACAGACATATAATTTTCTGGTTTTATGTTTATCATATGTAAAATGCACAGACAGGGATGAACATTAAAATGACCTCAAACTGAATTGTTTCCTTCAGCTAATTTTGATTTTTTTTTTTAATTTATTTTTGGGGGTCTTTGAAATATTTTTCTTAGCTGCTATAATTAAGGTTCTGCAATCAGGAGAAAATATGGTCTTTTGTTGAGAAAATACTGTAACACAGCATTTCAGAATTTCAAAAAACCAACTCAAATAGTGGTAATGGAAATTTGTCAGAAGTTTCTCTTTCTGATAAACCATATAAATTTGGGTGAATTGGTGTTCCTAAGGAAAGAAATACTAACAAGATTATTCTAAACCATTTCTTGGTTTAGATTCTGGAGGAATTGTTAATCTTTTAGCAATTGATTTGAATTAAAAGAGCCCTCTTGCTATAATGAAAGCGTACTGAAGCTAATAATAGACATTGGCAGAGCACCTTGTCTTCAGGGCATTTTGTATATTAACATGCGGCTGTGTCATGCACCAATGCTGTTAGATTACCCACATAAAGAATCAGAAGACCTATGAACATGTTAGATATTTCCTTATTTGGAGAATGGAATCTACAGGATCCATACAATGATTAATAAAGCATATCACTACTATCCATATAAAATAGACTCCATAAACAGGGTGAGGAAATCAGTATCTTCTGTATCAGACTTGACTAATGAGAAGTTCTCTGCCCTTAGCTGAAGTTTGAGAGCAAACTTCTGCTAAGACATTTTAAATTCAACACACATACTCACAAATATGAAACATCTGTGTACTTGTCTGCCCATGCATGTGTATGCATTATATGTTCAGATATGTGAAAGAATATAATCCTTTTTCACAATAACAAGTAGTTATGCCCAGCACTGGTTCCCTGAAGTCAGTAGACTTGTCCTACGCTCATTCCAACTCTTTTTACAGCCAAAGCCTATAATTCCTTTAATGATTTATGAAATCATAGAACTACCTCAATGCTATTTGTGAAAAAGAGACAGCACGGCTCATTTAATATTTCTGTTCTGTCTCTTTTTTTTAATTGTGAGATTTGCTGATAATAGCAGTACTGTTGCAGCAATATCTTTAAATTCAACTATTTGAATGTGTACCTAGTGGATTTACTAATAATAAACTAGGAATAACATACATGTAACATATTGTAAAGCATTATGTTTTGAGATCTATCAGACGGAATCCAGTTTAACACTAGATGTGGAATCCTTGTTCAGTTTCTAACAGGAATATGTTCCCAAACCTAGCTGTTGACCGTTTTTATCAGTGACTTGCAACAAAACCTAAAATTATCAGAGGGATTGTATAGATAACACAAAAGCCTGGGGAGCAATCACAGTGAATTGAAAGTCATTGGGATGGTACTACTTGACTCACTTAGTCCTCCGAGACAAGCAAAAAATATGTCAAATATGTTAAATCTTGCAAACCATATTAAACGTACTATACATTTTATCCATATGTATAATAAAGATGCATATACTACAGTGAGAGACATAGCATATATACATGGTTGGGGAATTGCATCCTGACTTTGGTTTATGGAGGATGATCAGCAGAACATGGAGTCTTCTGGGAACACTCTGGACAAATAGACAAACACAACTGCTGAGTACGTAAATTGAGGAAATTGAGTAGGATAAAGAAATTTGCATATGTAGTTTTTACTAATGCTACCACTTCTGCAATACAGGAATTTATTGAAATTATGTGTTTATCTACAAATAGGCACTTCTAGGGTATTATTCATCTCATCTCAAATGTACAGAGTACCCAGTGAATCACACAGGAAAAGAGGCTCTTTCTCCCTACTGACTGTAACGAGAGCTTAGTGTGACTACCTTGCAGGGAACCGTCTGGATTGTAATTTAAGTAAGAGAAATCCCACCCCCTCTGTCCTGTTTTGGAGTGTGTGGTCTGTACAGGCTGTTTATCACTGACGAGTGTTCATGGAAGAATGATTAGAAAACAAGAGAGCTGATGTTATTGTGTGGCACTCAAAGCACTCAGTCTATTTCACTTATCAAAGAGTAACACAAGGTGGGGGCAAATAACATTTTGAATGTAGAAAGAAAAAACATAATGAAACTTTAATGGCTGAAAGTCACAATTAGATAAGAATTAAGGTGCGTCTTTTTGGCTACAAGGATGACTTATTATAAGAGAAATGCATCAACATTTTCAGTATCTGGGCTTTTTTCACCAGCATTGCATGATTCGGGGTGTTTTAAGATCTTCCTCGCTTCAAACAAAAATTAATTCAAAGATGTTTTAAGAGTGCTAACTTCTTTTCTTTGATAGGAGAGATTTTATTAGATTTAAGAGTAACTCTTTCTGATATTATAATTCTTTAAACTTCAAATCCACCTATGAAACCAATGTAAATATTACAAAATTAGTCAATAATTGTGAAAGACAAGTGAGGAAAATCTTAACAGACAGATCTTCTGTTTTCACGAGTCATTAGATATCATCAGTACCTGCTACGGTAAGTTTCTTCAGTAGTTTCACTATTTCCTAGACACAAAAGGATCAATATAGACTCAGCTTCAAGGACCACCACCAAGAATTGTGCAACTGAGAGATGGTATGGACAGCTTGTGAGATGTGAGTGTAATACCTTTCTTTCATACATATAGTTTCATAACATATAGGAATACCATCAGAGACTAGGCAACTGTTGGGAAACAGAATTTGACTTTAGACTAGCCTTAACTCATGGGTTTTGTATACTGAAAATACTCTTTCATTATGCATAAAGACAAGTTGAACATGTTTCTTTAGTAAGCTTTTAGTGCTGCAAAACAACAGTATTAATCAAAAAGTTGAGCAAAATACCCAGTAAATCACAATCCTGTCTTGGAGTTTATACTACAATTTACCACAATTAGCTGAGATGCCCAAAGTATTCCCCATTTCTCTTTAGGACATTGTGATTTTCCAAGCCCTGGAGTACATTCTCCCTAATTAGGTAGTTTTCCAAAGGTCTCATGTAATTTGTAAGGATTTGGATAATCAGTCTGTCTTTAAAGCTGGCTGGTAGTTGCAGGGACATAATGCAGTGTTTGGAGAAAGCAGAGGAATCCCATCTTCTTCAAGGTGCAGGGGATTACAGCGGGGTGGGGATTTACCAGGGGACTACAGCTAAGGGGCTACGACCTCTCCATTAGCGAGCATGGAATAACACAAACGTGGCGCCGCATGAGGAAGGAGCAGTCCAACGGCACAACTCCTTCCCGCTCCCTCATCATCCCCGTGGCAGTGATACAAACAAAATCACATCTTAGGCAGAAAATGAGCTGTGGGCTTGGATAACATTGATTATTTCGTGTATTAGCAGAGGGCAGAGTTTACATGCAGTATCAATTAGAAAATATTTGGCAATGAAAACAAGGCCAAAGGCCTTTCTGTTTTATGGCCAAATCCTGCTCACTTTCCTCACATGAGCAGCTCTAATGAAGTCAGCTGGAGCTCAATGATTTCACTCCAATCCTTAAATCTCTTATAAGCTGTAGCTGAAATTCAAAAGTATTTTAAAAGGAAACTTTTAACCTCTGTCCCTAGTTACAAATTTGGCTGCTTCCTTTATCATCCTCTTCTCAGATCACCTCTGTCCAAATGCTTTAAAAAAGCCCTCCAGATATTTTCTTCTCGTTCTTTTTCCCTAAATACCATAATTCATATTTATTTCCCTTAATTCTGTTATAGGTTTCTTACAAATTTAACGTCATAGTGATCAGAGCTGCTCTTTGAACTTTCCCACAATGTAGGAGGATTCAGAATTACCGAAGGCAGTCTCAGATTCCATGTTAAAAGATACATTTCAGTCCCCTTTCTATAGGTTAAGCCGTGCCAACAAAGGCAGCGGTTTGTCAGAGAACTTTTCTAGGGAAAGAGCAGCCATGACTGGGGTGGAAGAGACAACCTGTGTGATGTGCTCTTGGCGCACGGTGTTAGTGGGAGGGTGCAAGTGCTCCTCGATCAGCAAATACCTTAATGCAAGGTAGTCATGGCTCAGGGCTCCTCTGTTCATCTGCCCTGTGATTAACCAGCCCTCTGAGCACCCTGGGTGTGAATCCACACAGCGGGGCAGTGCCTGCCCCTGCCCCTGCCCCTGCCCCAGTGAGGGCAGTTCTCCTGCTGCTTCCCCACTGCTGCGTCCTCTCTGTGCAGTCGGAGGAGCATCCCTTACCTCTTGTAACATGCACATCCACCTTTACCAAAGAAGGAAGAGACCAGAGGAGATAACAACGCTGTTTCTTCCCCTTACTCGGAGAGTTAGCAAAAGCTTGTCATTGGCTACAATTGCTAATATTAATCATAAATAGCAAGAAAAATTTAACCTTTCAGTTTGCAACTGATTCAGATTACTTTGAATGTATTAATTATTAGGAATTCCTACTCAGTGTGTTTGGTGATCCTGTATGCTGCCCTGTATTTGCATAAGTGAAGATTAATATCTAACTAGGAGCCTCAGTTTTTTTGAAACACAAAGCAATCACGGCAAACTCTTTCATTGGCAAAAACATTAGACTATTTTCTTGTAAAGAACTGAATTACTTGGAAACTGTTCAGACCTAACACCTTCCTAATACTTGGCTTGTCATGTAACAGTTCCCTGTGATTTCTTAAATTCCTCACACAAGCCTTTGGATTCACAGAAAAGTGAGCAATGGGACAAATTATTTTATTTAAGGAATGTAGGAGAAAAAAAATTCTGATTAAGTCTCTTGTACCATGCTTTTGTGTTTTGTGTTTTCTGCTATATACAGAGATTGTGCAAACCTTTAGATGGGCTTTGGATATTAAAGAAAGTAATATTTCACTAGAAGACCAAAGATAGCACAAAAATGTTCAAACGCCCCTTTTATTTACATTGAAAAAATCTTTCATGAAGTCTGAAATATTTTTGAGAAATAATTAAGGTAAGATACTGGTTTTGCTTGGGGATGTTTCTTGCTCAAAATAAGTTAGAAAGAAATGAAGAATTGACCCATACCAGAATTTCAAGCCTTGTTACAGTCAGGTTGCTTGCTTGAGCTATGGGAGCAGAACTCCAGATTGCAGAGAATAAGGACCTGAACACAACTGGGTGCCCTGAAATCATGTTTTTAGGGAAATAGATCTTTTCAGTTAACTTTTTTGAAACCACATTTTCCTTCTGTATCGGAAATGAAACACTGCCAAATCCTTGCAGTTTTGGGGGATCAGGGCTGTTTCCCAGCTCCTCTAGCAGCCTGATCTCCCATTGAAGTCAGTAACTGAGTTTACATTAATCTCAGAGGTACAAGTCTGGCTCCGTAGATTCTCTGTAAAATGTCTCCACTAAAAACCCTTAATGGCCTCCCAGCTCCTAAAAAAATTGGATCTCATCACTGCTGTTTCTGAGGCCCTAACTACCAGCTGGATAACAACCCAAAAGAGAAGTCTCGAGCAGTATCCTCTACCCAGAGGCAGGGAACAGAGTAGTTCATGCTCCATGATGATTTGTCTGCTTCTATAGCATCCCAGGTAGTGGCAGGAGTTGTTGTCTATTTTATTTTACATGCCTGCAAAGCATCAGGGAGTTACAGTTTGGCTTGCAATGCTATTTTGCTGTCTGAAGTCTTTGCACCTCTAGAACAAAGAAATAAGTCTCATCCATTTTGTCTTATCAGCTCCTTTTCTTCCAAAGCTTCACCATCTGATAAAAATACTTTGTCAAATGTTGTACATGTAGGCAGCATGGACTGTATGTGTTCAATTATTCCCTTCTTATCTCAAAGCTGATAGGTAGGCTTAAATGTATTTCTTAAACATATTATTTTTACAGCTTTTGAAATTTAGCTGCTGTGAAATCTGTCTGTCATTCTGGCAGTCTGTAAACTTTTACAAGATATCAATTGTTACATATTGGCTTAAAACAACCCTGAGGCTTTTTATAGAGGCAATAAAAGCATTTCCAATCTGACAACAAATTAATTCTTTGGACAAAACTCTGTTTTGTTGCATGTATCTGTTAGGCCTTCCAAAAATTCATTCAGGCACTCATTCCTCCTCATTTGCTTAAAATGGTTTCCCTTCAATGAGAACAAGGAGAAAGTTACACAGCAAAATAATTTAAGTCTGAATGGTCTTTGTTTATGTTACTTCCACTCTTGAGCCCAATCTCTAGCCAAGCCAAGACTGGACTGCTTCACGCTGCTGAATTTAGTGCATCCTGATTGTTCCAATCTGAGTAATTAGCTGCAGTAATCATCAGTCCTTAAAGATCCATTAAAATGGTACAAATCTGGTGTAAATCTCTATCAGTTTAAAAAGACTGGGCTTGAAGTTGTATGTTGAGATCAAAATCAAGTTCATGATTTTATGCATTTTGCATGTTTACTCTGTTTCGCATCTCATTAGTGTTGAACTGTCTTAATGTTGACTTAGAAAATCCAACTTGTCCTGATGAATATTTCCAGTAGATACAGGTTAACGTTAACACTCTGTATGTACATGTGTGTGTGTGTGATGTGTGTATGCAGCTAAAAGGAGGAAGGTGACTGAAAAATATTAGTCTCAATTTTTTTTCTTTGTGTGTTTTTTTTTTTAAGGGGGTCTGTGTTAGATTGGGTATTAATTTATTTTTCTTCTGCTGTACATGTTGTTTTGGAAACTTCCTGTATTTTAAAATTACAAAACCTTACGAGAGGAAATCAAGCAAATTCTAATAAAAACCAAAAAATATTCAGGAAAATAGATGGGAGAAAGGTACTTTAGGCCATGCTGCAATTTTCTTTTTGGTTTTGAATTATTTGATTTCAGGACAGCCTTGGTAGAAAAGACTAAATACTCTAAATCTGCTTCTTATGTCTCTTCATTCTCCCTAATTATGAGTGAGTGAGCCCCAGGGACACTGGGAATAACAATTCCTGATTTTTATTTTAGAGAGGGAACAGAAAAAGGAAATATCATTTTGCAGGTGTTGAAAAAATCTAAGCCTGAGGCTAGGTCACATTCTCAAACAAAAAGGGGATCCTGCAGTGAAGTATCCCCCAGATTCTCACAGGGCTAAAGAATGTAGAACTAGAACCAGTGAATATTTGGGGGAGAATCTCATTTTCAACATAAATTGCTGGTTTGAACCAGCCATAGCGGTTGGTTTGAATTATGGTTTGAACCCACTCATTTTATTTTGACCAGCATGTGGGTTCTGTTGCAGAAGAGTCTTTGTCCCTTTTTATACCGGTGGATTAAAGCACAAGTTTATTTCTGCCCCTGCAGGTGCATGTCAAACCCCTTGGATGTGCTCTGTGGGCATGAGTCGCTGTCCGTGTGCACTGCAGCTGGCAGTCCGTCTGTCTCAGCGCTGTACGCCGCTGTCACTAAGTGTCGTTGGGCTGACTGCAGTATTGTTAGGTTACCTCCAAAGGCTTCCACATGGAGGGAAGAGGTTGCCACCCCATAGGTACTTCCAGAGCGTGCAGCAGCTGGCTGTGACACCGAGGACTAAAGGCAGGCTTGCGGGAACATGGAAGATGCACCATCTCAGACTCCAGCAGAGCACATGCTTCCACAGCGGCAGCTGTAGCCAGGAGCCTGGCGACGGGTTGCTTGTGCTCTCTAGCATGAGCGCACAGCCTTAAAAGCAGTGAACATGTGCAAGCTCTGGTTTTCTTTCTGCTCTCCCTCCTCTTATGCTTGGGGGAGGGCAGAAAGGAATTCGAGGAGAGGAAGAAAAAAGGCATGTCACGGATCTCCTGCAGCTTTCCTTGTTCAGCCGTAGCCAGCTAATGAGCCCTGGAGTGCTCCAGGTGATGCTCTGGAAGTACATTTTTCTGAGTAACCCCCGTATGCAATGCTACAGGCCTGGGGAATAGTGCCTGGAAAGCTGCCTGGCAGAAAAGGACCTGGGGGTGCTGGTTGACAGCCGGCTGAATATGAGCCAGCGGTGTGCCCAGGTGGCCAAGGCGGCCAACGGCATCCTGGCTTGTATCAGAAACAGTGTGGCCAGCAGGAGCAGGGAGGTGATTGTTCCCCTGTACTCGGCACTGGTGAGGCCGCACCTCGAGTCCTGTGTTCAGTTTTGGGCCCCTCACTACAGGAAAGACATGGAGGTGCTGGAGCGTGTCCAGAGAAGGGCAACCAAGTTGGTGAGGGGCCTGGAGCACAAGTCTTATGAAGAGCGGCTGAGGGAACTGGGGCTGTTTAGCCTGGAGAAAAGGAGGCTGAGGGGAGACCTTATCGCTCTCTACAACTACCTGAAAGGAGGTTGTAGTGAGGTGGGTGTTGGTCTCTTCTGTCAGGTGGCTGGAGACAGGACAAGAGGAAATGGCCTCAAGTGGTGCCAGGGGAGGTTTAGGTTGGACATTAGGAAAAATTTCTTCACCAAAAGGGTTGTCAAGTGTTGGAACAAGCTGCCCAGGGAAGCGGTTGAGTCACCATCCCTGGAGGGGGGACTTGTAGATGTGGTGCTTAGGGACATGGTTTAGTGGTGGACTTGGCAGTGCTAGGTTTATGGTTGGACTTGATGATCTTAAAGGTCTTTTCCAACAAAAGTGATTCTGTGATTCTATATTAGTATCTACTCACAGCACAGAAATGATGGACACATCCTGAAAGAGACCATCCAGCCAGAGGGTCATAGGGCTCTTCTCTGGCTGAGATGAGGTTTTTGCTTTCACAGCTGAGATTTGGTTGTACTTCCATGTTTAATTCTCTCACCGACTTCTTCCAGTGCTAAGGAAACTAGCTAAGGTGGTGACAGACACTCTGGGCTCAAAGCTGCAGTGTTAAAATAAGTGAAGAACACAGGTGTTTCAAGTCCAGCTGGGCACCACAATTAATGTTGCTACTTCTCTGCCTAGATTTTGATTTAATGACTGAACTACCTCTTTTTTTTTTTCCTCCTGATTTTTGTGGGTTTAGATTCAGAGCTCCCATATCCTTCTTCGTTCTATGAATTTTAAGTTTGAAACAAAAATCAATCACTTCACCACTGCTACTGCCTGGTTCTGTTAGCTCTCAGTGAGATCATCTCTACCTCTCTTTCTTGAATCAAACTAAACTGGAAGCAGCTTTTTATTCAGTGAGTCAATTTTGCTGTATTCTTTTCTAATGTTCCAGTTGTAACTTTTTGCTTTGGGTATGCCATAAAATGTATATGTTAAACATGGAAATAATATCTCCTTTTAAAACAATACAGTATACTGCAGTTAATTAAATCAATGTCAACTTCCCAACTACATGATCTGGCCTGACCTGTATCAAATTAATTAGAACAGCACCCATTGTGATGGACTTTGGCATGTTGTCATTGATTTATTTCCCTGTAGTCTTTCTACACCTTTAGGGAGGTTTAGGGGAGGTATTTCAGAATAATCAGTGACCCCCTCAATATGAGACAGAGTAAGCATAGTAAAATTAGTGTTTAGGTTAGAAATACCAGCTGATTTATTTAATAAATCAAAGAAACAAGCTAACTCAGTTGCCTGAAGCATTTACCCTTCAGATGCCATTTATCCTTCTCTTGTCTAATTTAATTTTTCTCCTTGTTTCTATTCGACAGAAATATGAAATTTATAACTGAATACCTAGGTGAGGAAAGCTGAAATGCAAATGTATATCACACAACATGATCCCCTCTATGCAAAACCAGATAAGGAGTTGGGAATATCTAACGGTTGGGTCATGGTATTCCTGGCAGCTGACGGGTTTCACAGGATTACAGGCATGTCTACCAACCATCCCCTCCCTAATGCATTCGCTCGGTATCAAATTCTTATAGTCTTACTCCACTCTGCTGGCACATTCCTCCTTCCATACATAGGAGCTGCAGACAAAATAGGTAATCTTGCAAATCATGGCAGCAATTTCTGACATTTAGGCATCCAGCAGGCAAAAGCATCTAGCAAACCTTACCCTCAGGGATGCACAGTCCATGAATTCATGGGAGAGAGATTCTCTGCCTACAGGATTTCTCTGACTTCTGCATCACCTGGTGTTCTCCCTCTGGAGGTTTCTCATGTCCGTACTCAGTCACAGAAGAAACCATTTTTGGCCTCTAATTCCATCACAAAAACTTTTTTATGCTGTTAGATGTTTGTGTAAGAAACCTCTGAGGCACATTACCAAGCCTGAGAAACAACTAAAGCAACATGGGTGCCAGAGAACAAGAGCTCTCTGGAAAGCATTGGGGGTTTAAAAATGACATGATCTTAATTACTCTGAAGTCTGCATGTTTTCATTTCTTTAATTGGAAGGAGATCCATGTTACTGAGACCAACTGCACATTTTCAGATTGTTTGGCCATAAGTTAAGAGAGATGGTGGTGTGTTATTGTTATGGCTAATTCTGTCGATGTATTGGAGTACTAGACAGAAATACGCAGAAATGGTATTGGCGCATTTCAAATAAATGATTGGGGCACTTTCTTCCCTTAACATGCTTATTCGGATGACCCATTTGAACTGTTCCTTTCAACTGAGCTGTAGTGTCAAGTAACCATGACCTTTTCTGAAAGTTATGGGATTAAAGGAAATCACTCAGCTATTTGGTCTTCGGAAATTCATAGTGCATTCTGTGCACTGTGGCAGTGTTATAGTGTAGTTTAATGTTATATAATACCTTATAGAGAAAACAAAAAGGCTTAATTCAAAATTAACTATTCTGTCCCCCAAGCAGGAAGTAGCTGGATTAATATTATCCACCATTACATTGTTTCTAGGAAATATCTTCTCTCCAGCCACAAAGATTCTGGTTTTCCAAGCAGATTGACTTTTTTTGTCTGGATAGGACAGAAGTATTAAGCTGTGTAGTGAATCTTCAGCTTATCATCTACAATATCCAGCAATTTTGAACTAGCTTTCTGGACATTACATACTATGATTGCCAAAAAATCTTTGGCAATTCCAGAGCCAAAATCCACCTTATTTTTCTATAAAATCAACAAATAACATCTACAATTATATTAGCTGGATCAGGTTCTAACCTCAAAATCATTATGAATAAAGCTTCCTTTATTTTATAATGAATGAAAATGATATATAAATGCTTGTTCAAGATGCTATGGACATTTTGGTGACATTTAAAACTAGCAAACATATTATCATTTGGAGCATTTTATTCCAAGAATACAATGAATTATGTCAGAGTAACATTTATGGTTGGCATGACAGTAATGGTTAGCTGTTTCACAAAGTTCAGAGTTCCATCATGCAGTACCAATAGCGAGTGAGAGCTGCAGTGCGTGGTGTTACCAAACGATGGAGATACCACTATGACTTTACAGGCAGAGCTGATCAAGATTTAGCCATTTCCTCAGCCCTCATACTGTGGCTGAAAGCCCCATCTAATGTCTTCTGCCTCTCTGCAGGACTGGGAAGCTCAGACCCAGCACAGTGCCAGCTACCAGCAGTGCAGGCACTGTTTGGCTTGGAGCGCTGGCAGGGGTATCTTGCACCATAGACATGCTCTGAGAAAAAGCAGTCAAAAGGACAAAGTTGCCTATGTCCCATAGCAGATCTGTAGCAGATCTAGCAATAGTGGGAGCGCTGTGGGACTGGCAAAATTGTTTAAGATGTTTTGCCAAACCTTTGGTTTAACTGCAATCTTCTAGCAGGACAAGGTTAAACTCTGACACTGATATGCTCTTGTCTCATACATTAAGGAGGCACAGGAAGAACATTACTCTCTGAAATAGTACAGCTGTGTTTATTTAGATTTATTTATATGAACTTTATTTAGAACTGCATTTCTTTAGATCAATTTCTATGAACTTACTTAATAAGGTTTTTGCCTTCAGTTAGACATCTCACAGAAAGACTGTGCTCATGGGATAGCATACGCTGAGCAACTTTTTATTTCTCAAAACACTTTCAGCTGTTAGCAGGTTAGCTCTGCACACTGACAAGACAAAATAAATGGATTGCCATTTTCAAGGTTTAAGGTCATAATAGCAGCCTCCATACTTGCATGTACACTGTTCAGAAGATAATGCTTTTTAAATCACTGTGGCTTGCCTGCAACAGGACTTAATGCAAATGCTGCATTCACTTCCTTCCCAGCACACGCTTCATGGTCTGTTACCACCCACTGCTCTTGGATAGTTCTGCCTTCTTTGTAGTAAGAAGCTACTGCAAACAGTCACTGAATACCTCTGAGTGTTTGCTTACCTAAGCAACCCTTTTCCTGTGACTGGCCCTAGTAATTTGTGCACTGAGGGAAACAACTAGCTCATTCTACCACCTCCTACCATTTCACGATTTCCTCAGGTTTCCTCCTAAGCGCTTCCGTTTTCTCATACTGTACACTCAACACAGATTAATCCTCTTCAGCAGTCTTCAAATATCTCCTATCTCACACGCTGTCATGAGCAATCCCTCTGGAGGGAAATTCCTGTTAAATATCCTTCTGTGTGAGTAGCTGAGTGTGATAATGTTCCATGTGAAACCATGGGGAAAATATGAGATCTGGGACCTGGATTCCTGATCTGAGTAGATCTTCTGTAGTTGTCCAGGTGGCTGAAGGTGATTTATTTTCTCTTTTGCTTTCCTGCGTATCTGCAGACCAGAAAACAAATCCCGCTATTAGTAAGGGTCCCAGGTGGACCATATAGTCTTTCATCAGGAAAGGATAGCTGATGTATGACTTTCGTGTATTGGGCCGGAGGCATTGTGGTACTTCTACTAGTTCCTGCTGCTTGGATAACTGTGCTGAGAGATGCTGCTCTGGTGCGGGTATATAACAGCATGCTTAATCCAGGCGTTAATTTAGGCATTAGAACTGTGTCAAAAAAAAACCCCAAACCAACTGATACCTCTTGACATTTTTTACTAGAAGATCACTCTATATATGGCAACTATGTCTTTTTGATCAGGGCTACCTTCGAAGATTGAAAGATGACCTTTTACACTTTAATTGCTGTTGTTTCTGCTGCTGCTAAAGCCAAATCCAAGGAAGAAAGTAACTTAAAATAATTTGAAAGAGAGTAATTTGAATCTTTAGCAAAAAGATTCTATCAGAACAGGGGGCCAACTCCACTTTTTATGTTAAAACCTTCAGTACATTATAACATGGTGTGCAAAAAAAGAGTTGTGGTGAGTCATAGGAATGATTCATTCAGTCCCAGTTCTGGCTACAAGAAAATGTGGATAGCATGTATTTTAGTGTCAGCAGTTGTTTGGATAACAGGACACTTGATTTAAAAAATAGCGATATAGAAACAAGGGGAAAAGGCAGCTGCAATGGCAATATATCATGCCATTTTTAGTTGAGTTTTCTAAGAAAGTGAGATATATGTGATCATGTTTCCTGTGCCTCTCAGTCTTCTTCCCATCCCTCTTGTTCAGTAAACAGCGGTAAATAAAAACTTGTTTATCATGTCTTTTTATTGGAAATATTTTAATGTTTTTCATCTGGCAAAGAAAAATGCTCATATTTAATTAAAAAAATAGAGATAAAATGAGAAGAATAACCACAGAAATACAGGATCAGAAGAGGGTGGGGCAAGATGTGCCCTTTGCAATTGCATGCAAGCACACTAAATTGCACCAAAAAACCCCCACCCCAACAGCTCCCAAGCAGAGAAATCCTTATAGCCCTGTGTCATTACATTTTTATTTTAAAAGGAGGATGGGGCAAAGCAGAATCCTCTGAAACTTTTGAGCTACGATTTTTGACACAGAGTATGAAGTACCTCTTAATTATTCCTCATAATTCTGCCTTAAGCATGGAAAAGTAGAAAGTAGTTGAATTAAATTAAGGAGCTGGATTTGTGTGGGTTTTGGGAGGTAGATATAAACTGAACATATCCATTTACAGGAGACACAGAAAGATCGTTGCTCTCTGTTACAGGCCTCAGTTCATATTAAAAATCATGGAAATTTCTCCTTAGCATGTGTTAGAGCTGCCAGCAGATGATGAGGCTTCTGAGAAGGTCTTCAGTTGAGGTTAAGCTAACTGAAGAGGATGTGGAGAACTACTGGGCATGAAATGAGACATTGCTGGCTGTGACAGACAACACTGCAGGAAGCTGACCAAAGTTACCGAGTGCCGTGACTGTTGCTGGATTTCACAGGTGTTTGAAGGGTTATTTGAAAAACGGCCATACTTCACAGGTAATTGAACGGGAGTGTTGGGGTCCTTCACAGGCAGACTTGTAAGGCCAGCAGTACCTGGGACATGGTATCACTTATGCTTTATAAAGCATTTTGTACCAGTAATGTGGCAAAACTGGGACCAGTGGGTGGAAAGCAGGGAAATCATAGAATCATTTAGGTTGGAAAAGACCTTCAAGATCATCGACTCAAACCATCATCCATGCCCACTAAACCATGTATGGAGTACCTTGTCTGTGTGCTTTTTGAATACCTCCAGGGATGGTGACTCAACCACTTCCCTGGGCAGCCTGTTCCAATGCCTGACAACCCTTTCAGTAAAGAAATTTTTCCTAATGTCCAACCTAAACCTCCCCTGGCACAACTTGAGGCCATTTCCTCTTGTCCTGTCTCCAGCCACCAGACAGAAGAGACCAATCCCCACCTCACTACAGCCTCCTTTCAGGTAGTTGTAGAGAGCGATAAGATCTCCCCTCAGCCTCCTTTTCTCCAGGCTAAACAGCCCCAGTTCCCTCAGCCGCTCCTCATAAGACTTGTGCTCCAGGCCCCTCACCAACTTGGTTGCCCTTCTCTGGACACGCTCCAGCACCTCCATGTCTTTCCTGTAGTGAGGGGCCCAAAACTGAACACAGGACTCGAGGTGCAACCTCACCAGTGCCGAGTGCAGGGGAACAATCACCTCCCTGCTCCTGCTGGCCACACTATTTCTGATACCGGCCAGGATGCCGTTGGCCTTCTTGGCCACCTGGGCACACTGCTGGCTCATATTCAGCCGGCTGTCAACCAGCACCCCCAGGTCCTTTTCTGCCGGGCAGCTTTCCAGCCACTCTTCCCCAAGCCTGTAGCGCTGCATGGGGTTGTTGTGACCGAAGTGCAGGACCTGACACTTGGCCTTGAAATGTTTATTTGGAAGGAGGCTGGGGTGGAGGAAAGGACGTACAAGGGTGGGATGGCAAAAAGGATGGTCAAGAAACAGGAGAAGTGATATGTAAATCATGTGATCGCTGCCATTCAGAGTTATGTGCCAGGTAGTGTTGTGATTGATCACCCCAGTCTAAATGAGGGCATTAAACCAGACCTGTTTTCTGACCATACCACCGAGCTGAACCTGGTGCTGTGGTCAGGTGAAAACTCAGGAGGGCTTTTCCTGCCTGGGAGGGAATACCTAATTGAATGTTGGACTCCATCAGACAGGAGGAAGTTTTATTACACCTGTTGCAACTTTGTGCATTATTTCCATTTCGCTGGTATTTTCCTCCTGGAGGCTTAAGTGTGAATTACGCAGTACAGCTATGTCAAGTACTGGATTTATGATTTTGTAGCTGCTGGACTGAAAGAGAAGATTCCTTCTTATATTTGCCATAGTAGTGCAACCTTCAAACTGTTTTTGACACTGTCACCTATAACATCATCATAGACAAATTGATAAAGGTCAGAAAGTAAATGGACAGTGAGATGGACTAGAAGCTGTTTGAACTGTCAGGCTTAAAGGGTTGTGATCAGTACCATGAAATCCAGCTGGAGACCAGTGGTGTGCACCAGGGGTGAATAGTGGAGCTAGTCCTGTTTAACGTCTTCATTAATGACCTGGATGATGAGACAGAGCCCACCCTCAGCAAGTTTGCAAATAGTTCAGAACTGAAAGGAGTGTCTGGTACACCAGAGGGTTGTGCTGCCATTCTGCAGGACCTGGACAGGCTGGAAAAATAGGTCAATGGGAACCTCATGAAGTTCAGAAAAGGGAAGTGCAAAATCCTGCTCTTGCATAGGAACAACCCTGGGCACCGATTCAGGCTGGGCACCAACCAGCTGGAAAGCAGCTTTGCAGAAAGAACCTGTGTGTCCTGATGGACACCAAGCTGAACATGAGCCAGCAATGTGCCCTCACGGCAAAGAGTGCCAACAGCCTCCTGGCTGCATTAGGAAGACCATTGCCAGCAGGTTGAGAGATATGATCCTTCACCTCTACTCAGCACTGGTGAAGGCCACACCTGGAGTACTGTGTCCAGTTCTGGGCTCCCTAGTACAAAGGGAGACATGGACATACTGGAGAGAGTCCAGCAAAGGGCCACTCAGATGATGAAGGGACTGGAGCATCTCTCATATAAAGAAAGGCTGAGGGAGCTGGTATTGTTCTTAGTTTGAGCCTAGAGAAGAGAAAGCTCAGGGGGATCTTACACACATTTCTCATCATGATATAAAAAGAAATTTTTTATGGTGAGAAAAATCAATCACTGGAACAACCTCCCCAGGGATGTGGCAGAGTCCCCATCACTGAAAGTTTTCAAGAGGTGATTGGACAGGGTACTAGATAATCTCATCTAAGCTCCCTTTCCCATGAAAAGTTGAACAAGATGATCTTTCAAGGTTCCTTCCAACCTAGGCTGTTCTATGATTCCATGAAACTGAAACATAGGAAATACTCTTTAAACATAAGAAAAAGTATTTTTCCTGTGAGGGAGGTCAAACACTGGAACAGGTTGCCCCAAGAGGTTGTGGAGTCTCCATCCTTGGACATATCAAAAACCCAGCTGGATGTGGTCCTGGGCAACCTGCTCTGGCTGACCCTGCACTTAAGCTGTTGGACTAGATGATCTCCAGAGGTGCTGTCCAACCTCAGTGGTTCTGTGATTCTGTGAAAGGATTCTGAGCTAATTTGATGCTTTTGTGTATCTGACCAGTTGACATGCATGTTTAATTCATTGATAAATGTCAGATCACTTGGCTCACACTTGGATGATGTATCATTTTAAGGCAGTCTGAACATGCACGATGATACGGTTTCACTCATTAAACCCTTCACAAATACAGGTGGATACTTATTTTCAAATGGATGAAGCAATCCTTGGCCAAGGGGACTGAAGTGTTTATTATGGCCCAAATATTCCTAGGTCAAATATAGGTTTGCCATCTTTCTGACATTTCTTCCTTTCCATGTAACATATATTTGCAAGTATATTTGTTACATTTTTTATGTAAGCCCTTGGGTGGCCTCAGAAAAGACCTTCAGTCATTGTAAAAGCAAGGACTCTGTTGCACCAGTAGTATTCAGCTGAAGAACAGCACCTAGTAATTTTTTTCTCTGACTTCCTAAATTATTTCATGCTTTCAGAGTTTATGTCTTCAGCAGAGGTATTTTCTTCATCTGATGTTTGAACAAAGTAAGACTACATTGTCTTTTCACCTTTTTTTACTTTCTGGCTCACTTTGGAATAGTTTTCACTACGTGCTTGCTATAACCTGTGAGGTAGGTTACGGGTGGGCTAGGAAAAGGTTGGAGACCACACTGACACATATCAGAACGATGCAGATGAAATTGGGGTCATGCAGAATTATATCTGTGGTGCTACTAGGTTCTCTTTAGTACACAACTTGCTCAACTGAACGATGCCTAGGACAAATGCTTTCTCTTGTCTTGTTTTCTTTTTGTTCGTGTTTGGTTGGAAGCTGATGGCCTCAGGAAATAGAATTTGGGATTGTGAGAGAATCCCAAATGAATTGGGAATGTGATTGATACTAGGTCCTAAATCTTGAACAGTGCCTGGGATTTGAATTCTTTGTAGCCCAAAGTTGGCCTTATCATTTATTTAGAGAAAGCTATGTTGGTCATTGTAAAGCAATGAAGAACTAAAGTTCAGCAATGAACTTTGTATGTTTGAGGGATATCAAAATAGCTTGTTTAAGTTGGGGCATGCTGTAGTGCTAAATTTGCCTTAACATGTTCATTTGCTAAAGTTTAGGGATGGTAGTGGCAAAGAAATTAGTTGTAGCACAGCCTCTGCTATTGTAGACAATTAATCTTTCTTGCAATATTTAGAGGGACAACAATCTGTCTGGATAGCTAATTCCCTATCTTCCCACACAAAATCAATTCTGCATTAAATGGAGATACTTAAAATATTTTTAATTTTTAGTGAGAACTTTGGGAAAGTATGCTAAAGATAAGGTCATTGTGTTATTCTCCTGTTCTCTTCAGAGCAGGATAGAACCAGTATTCTGAATCTCTGTGAGTTAGAAAGTGTCCTTGGAGCCAGCTGGGTGTTTGCTGTGAGAAGCACATTGAATTTGGATGGTCGCATTTTGCAGAAAGAGGAATGCATATGGAATGAAGAGATACTACATGGCCACTGTGGGAAGTTATATCAAGTTTGTGACCATTTCATGGTAGCAGCTTTTATTAACAGACTCACTATGATCTCATCATCTTCAACTAAACTACAAAGGATTGAGAACTAGGAGGAAGCTATAACTGCAGGCTGGAATTGGCTGGTCTCAGATCAGTCATCTCTTTCATATTAGTGAATCTTTTGATATCAGCTTTCTCTCAAACCTTTCTTCTCCCTTCAATCCACTCTAACTTTATAATTTGGCACTTAACCTTTTTTTTGACATTTTTATTAATGTTGGAAAAATTATACCTATTTTTAAGATGAAGATGAAAGCAACTGATCTAACAATTTCCACCAATTTCCTTAGGTAGCTCTTGCAAGATATTGTTCAAGGTAACAGTTGAATCTGCTGACTCTCATATGTGTACAGCACTGTCTATTACTCTAGGTGCCAATGGCACAAGTCACCACTGTGGTCTTAATCTGATAAAAATGCTCTGTAACAGACAGCTACAATCTAACAGGCGATCAAATCTGTCACTAGGGAACAATCAGTGAACCTCATTAGGGGCTTGGTACATGCATCAGATATTTACAGCTTTTACACTGAATTCCCTCTTCTCTCCAATAACTCCTGCAAATGTATGTTGCAGATGTCACTGCAGGCAGAGTTGAGGTTTAGCCTTCTAAAGGAGGCTGAAGATGACCTTGGAAGTGTAGAACTTGGAGACTGAAACCAAAGGCTTTGTGCGGATCATGGTATCTGCATTCATTTGGATTAAGCAGCAGCTCATAGTAAATTTCTGCAGCAAAAGAGCAGCGCATGACTGCGCATGCAGTGTCTCATTCATTACTGCATAGAACTTGATGGCACCTGAGGTATACAAAAAACCCTATGAAACTTTATACTAGTTTTACCTGGACTAGCCACTGCAACACATATATCCTCAAGGTTTCTGACTAAGCTGTTGTTCTGCCAGCACAGTGTATTGCTCAGTTGTTTGGTATAAGAGGCATTATACCAAAATGAAGGACACCATAATTGCTCTCACCAACGCAATAAGTAAGTAGTGCATTAAGCTTCAATTCTTCAACTCCCAGTAATGTTAAACTGTTCTCTTGTGAATGTTACACAGCAAACATTCTGGGACTTCCAGAAAATTATGGACAAAACCAAATGTCTACCCCATGATGGCACGAAGAATACCAACTTTTTGCCTCAGATATTTTTCATGGTACAAGCGGTGGAATGAAACACAAAATGAGAAGTTTACTTATGATCTCAGAGGAGTACTGCCAGGATTTACCTTACCTCAGTGATCTTGGGTTATACTTAACTGCATCCAAGCAAATCACAGTCTATGCAGTTAACTTCCATATAAAAGAAAAGGCAACAGCCTGCTTTACCACAACTACTTGAAATTTCAATTTGTTACAACAACAACAAAAAAGTACACTGTGCAGGAGGCGTCAAAGTCATTAATGAGGCCTCTCTGTACTCCACTGAATTGTTCAGTAACTGCTATGTAGATATATACTTTTTTTGGATGTCATAAAGAGAGATTAGTGTTGATATAGAATCCCTGGTTTCTCAGTATATTGGCTTTGTTGTCAGACCCATATGTATGTTAGTATGTTAGTAGAGTTCGGAATAAAGTAGAAAATTTGCCTGATGTGTACTGAATAGCACAAAAATGAGGATGCATATATCTTGATGAAAGATGCAAACAAAACAGAAGTAAATTAGATCAGTTTAGATAAACAAGTGTGAACATGGGATTCACTGTTACCCTATACCTTTGTAGATTTCTAATATTCCTGTTGAGACGACAACAGAAAAAATTAATTCAGTTCTACTTATTTTAATACTATTATTAATTATTAATTTTACTATTATTATCTAATAATATTATTAATACTGGATATAACTAGTCTTGAAAATGATAAGTGAAAATATTTATCTTCCAAAATATTCACACCCCCTTTTTTGATTATTTCTTGTTTTCTCCATCCCTACACTCCCAAAGCCTGCACATGAAAGGAAAAAGGCTATAGAGATAGTTGTTTCCACATCCTACTCCCCTCCCCGCCCTTTTCTCTCAGGTGTAGCAACAGGGTAGGTAATCCGCTGGGATCTCAACACTAGATACATACTAAAAGGAGCAGAGGCATCTGGTGATGCGTGTTGGTCAAGGACCTCTCCCAAGTCCAGGCCAGAAATAATGTAAAATTTACTCCTGTAATACATAAATCTTTGTAGTATCCAAGCTTTGCTATAATATTTTAGCTTTTATGAGTTTATGAAGAAACACCTGCCTGCAATTCTGTGAATGGTTGGCAAAATAAGCCATTTTCAGCTGTTGTAGATGGCAAAATAAAGTTCCACTGCAGCAATAAGGCTAAAAAATGGTTGAGCAAACTGACATTTTGACGTCTGAATTCTCTACAAACTTAGTGCAGTGTCAAAGATGGATCTGCTAATGACACTTCAGAATTAAAATTAAGTTATATTAAAATAAGTCTGTGTCCTTGATTTAGGGAACTGATTCAAAGAAACTGTTGCTCTATTGTTTGTCATCCACCACCATGTCAAGAATGTGACTGTGACACAGACCAAAGAATCAGAGAAGGGGATGCTTAACTGAGACAGCTCTGGCAGAAAGCTGCCTCCAAAATGACAAGGTGACTTAAGCAAAAAGACAGTGGAAAAGGGGAATAAACTTCTTTATTAAGTCTGAGCAACTAAGATTATTTTTAAAGTGTATGATCTTCCTCACGTGGCATAAACTTGGATGGATTCTTCAAACACAGTGACAGATCTGTTTGTCCAGATTGGTCAGAAGGCAGTTATCTTACTGTCCTTTTTGGCCAATGCTGCAGCTTTCCTTAAGGCCAAATAACAGAGTATTTATTGAAGAGATGTTGATGTTGAGGACTTAACCAGCTTTGCAAACAGGAGAAGATAAAGATGTTTCTTTTGATTTATTAGCTGAAACCAACATAACAAAGAATGTAGTATGTAACTATCATATGACAAGTATTACATTAATTTGCCATCACCAGACAATGACCTGTGTAGTTGACACCACTGTTTCAGTTACTAAGATTTACAAGTTTTAATAGAGTTCACACATAGTATGTCTCAGATAAAAAGCCTGGCAAAATGGGAATTGTGTGTTATCCTTGGCTGGAACTTTGTCCTGTGTGTAAGGCACAGGACTGGGACTGGGGCACCGGATTAACTTTCATTCTCTCTTATGTTCACCAAAATAGTTAAAGGCAGATTATTTACTCTCTTTGGGCTTGCTTCCTCATTTATGACATAAGAAAAATTATACTAATACTATCAGGAGTGACAGGAGGTTAAACTAATATTGCTAAAGAAGATTGAATTGCAGTATGTAAATACAAAGTATTACTATCATTCCACAAACAGAAAACCTTCTGGGTTATGAAATATTTTTGCATGCTCCTCTCTCACATCCTGCCAAGTAGTACTTCATGACATTATGAGATTTCTAAGGTCAAGCTATACTCCTTTACTCCCCAGTGAGGAGGAGCTCAATGAGCATGGACTGGAAGTTGTTTTATGATCTTGTAAGAGCATTTATGGAAAAAGCCATTCCTGGAACTCCAAAGAATTATAGAAAAAAAAAGATCCTGGTAGCCTAGAAATAGTCTACTGATATAAAGTAAATTAAAAGTCTGATTTTTTTAAAAATTTTTATTTCTCTTTTTTTAACATAGTGATCCAGATGCAATACCCCTGCTCAGAAAGTCTCTAGAGCTGGGAGATCTATCAAGGAAGAATTGGTCTATACTTGCTCTGTTTCCTTACAATGCCCATTCCTTGAGCATTTCCTGTGTTGATCTATATTGAACAGTGGGCTTGTTGAAGCTAAAAGACCTCCCAGTGCCTGGGGAGGGGAAGCACCGAAATCGTATGACAAATGAATTTGGAAGATAACCCATTAAAAAAATTGATTAGCAAATCATAGGTTTAAAATGAGGAATCTGGAATAGTCACTAGAGGTATTCAGGTAGTTGTGTATGCTCCAGCATGTAAATACAGGAAACGCAACTGCATAATACGTGGTGCTAGCTTGTACCAGAAACAGGGTATTAAACCAGCTGGATCTTTGGTCTGACCCAATGCAGCAATTATTATATTCTTATGGAGCTGGAGGTACACTGTGTTTCGTTGTTGATGTTCATCTGTCCCAAAAAGGCACTTTACATTTACAGAAGAAGGAGAATTCTTGTCTTTATGTCTTCAGGAATGTGTGTTACACTCTAAGATGCCGTCTGCTGTTAGGGTTTTCTCTCCCAGTTCAGGAAGGAATTGAACAAATTTGACCTATGGTTGATTGCTGACTTGTGGGAGATACCTGTGGTGGTGCAAGTCAGACAAAGTAAAGCCCCAGTGACAAATGAGAATAAACACAGAGCAGAATGAAGAAGAATTTACCCCAAATGTAGCTGGAGGCCCTAAATAGACCTGGTACCGCTTACATGGTCATTTGGGAAATTTAGTCACCACAGTCCTACTCTTTTTCCTGTGATCTAGAGAGAGTTTGTGTGGATGCCAGCTCTTCGCTGTGCAAGTCTGTCCTGGTCAGCCATCCTTAGCCTGGCACAACTGCAGTATCCATCTTACACCCGAGACCACCTGCAGCAGCTATAAGGGTCTTTCACCCATTATGAATCTATTATATATTTGACCACCAGGTGGCATAAAAACTATGTAAAATATCACAAAGGGGTTCCAGATATTGTGATACAATTACCTCTTTTTTTAAAATATGGGTATTCAAATACTTTGTGATCCAGCTATCAACTTTGAATATTATTTGTGTATTTTTAAAAAGTAGCTAATAGCTTTTAAAATTCTTTAGTTTGCAATGTTATCCCATGAGGTAGGGCCCATATACTACATAAATTAATTAGCTTTGTTAATCACATTGCATCATATTCTTAATCATGTTTTGTTCATGTCAAAACCAAGTAACTTCACAGATGGAGAGGAAGAGATTATGTTATACTGATTTGCTTAGAAACACAACTGACCAGTTTAAGAAGCAAGCCAAAAATCAACTATTTCCTTTGTTGAAAACACATTTTATGAAACTTTTTGTAAGCTGTAGTGTAACTTCCAGTGTAATGATAGAAATGTTTTCAATGTTGTGAAATCAGTTCCTATGTTCTTACCGTAGGAAAGCATAGAGAAAATGGCATTTAGGCCCAACAGAAAGGCAAGGTAAATGTTGACAAGTGTTATTGATAAGACAACAGAGGACCTGAGATGGCAGACACAAATTCTGAAATGAATATAGAGACTTTCCTACAATGAGATTCTTGACATAATTCCTTGCAGGTTTGTGGGTTTTTTCCCACCTTGCCTTCATGGGCTGGATGTAAGTATCACATACAAATTCCCACAATGACGCATATATAGTAAGCACTACTCCATGTTACTCTTTTTGCAAATGTCTTTAACTTTTGCTCTCTTTCCTGCTGCTTCCTTTTTTCACTTCTTGATCCTCTCCACTGCATTGCTGGAGGTTCCCTAAGCTCCCATTTCATCATTTTCACTATAGTTTTAAATTAGGCCATGGAGAAGTCAGAACTTTTCTTTTTAATCTTCTTTTCTTCCTTTGGCTATATTCCTTACTTTCTCTTCCCTGCTCATATTTTTTGAGCTTCCATTCTTTTCATGATCTTGTCCTGACTATTCCTTTAGTATCTTATTCAGTACCCTCTATTTTTTCGTATCTCTTTAATGTTGTTTTCCTTGAATTTCTGTTCTAAGTATCTTTCTCTTTTATTTTCCACTATTAATTTTTTAATTTATTTTAGAATCTTCTGTAATTTCTGATGCAAGTTGTTTAATCTGTCCAACTTCTGTCTCAGCCTCGTATTTCTGTATAACCAACAACCAAACTTCTCACCTTCCCCCATGACCCCCTCTTCACCATCTCTTCTCTGTCACCATTAAGAACTTGTGACAGATTAGTTTAATCCATCCATGATTCATGTCTGATACAGAGTTGAATTAATGTAAAAAATGTATTATGAAAATTGCTTGCAGCTTTGTAAGCGGAATGAACTGTTTTGAGGTTGACACCTTCAATCTAGACCAATAGCAGAGAAAATATAATATATGGTTAACGGTTTACAATAGACAGCTCTTCCTAAGGTGAAGTTAATCCAAATGAAGATATAAAGACATCCTGAGTAATATATATTGTCTATATTCACTTTCAGGAAAATCCATTTGCAGACTTTTCTTGTACAAGAATGAAAATAATTTTTCTAAACCAGGAAAGCATGGAGGTCTCAGATAGCATGTAGTTTCTGTGGGATTCAGAAGGGTTTAACGGGGCACATCAGAAGCTAGTGGAGTGGCCAAAGTGCCTTACAGCAGTGGACCATAGCTCTGCTTTACTTACTTCCAACAGAGCAAAGGACAGAATGGGACCTGCAAGGGAGATATGGTCCTTTCTGTTGCTCTGCTCTAATGAAGTCCACACGGAATCTTCTAACTCAGTTATGGACAAGCACAAGATTAAGCATTTTAAGTAGATCTTCTTGTCTGATATATTTCTCTGAGTAAGAGTTGTTTTACTCAGCTATTGGAGTTCTATACTGACAGGAAAATTTTAGGTAGACAGAAAATTGAAATGAGCTTTGGCGTCTAAGAAGAGGTGGTAAAAGAAGGGAGACGGAGCTTGCCCTGGCTAGAACTACTGGTCAAAAGATCATAGAATTATAGAATAGTTTGGGTTGGACAGGACTTTTAAAGATCATCTCGTTCCAACCCCCCTGCCATGGGCAGGGACACCTTCCACTAGCCCAGGTTGCTCAAAGCCCCATCCAGCCTGGCCTTGGACACTTCCAGGGATGGGGCATCCCTGGACCATAACAACAAGTCCCAGTATAGGTGTAGGCCTACGTTGGATGCAGAGGAACTGGCTAGTTTACATTGACAAGAACAACATTTCAACAGCTCTAAGTCACACAGCACCACTGTTTTCCATGTCTCTCTTGAAAAAAGAGAAGGATATCAATGATATTTTTTTGTTCAACAATTATATCAGAAACATAATCAATGGATTATTCCTAGTATCAACTGAGTGAATTAATTAATTTAATATCTGGATTCAGAAAACCCTTAAAGTTCTAACCCATGTTTTGTAAGAGACATCAGAGGTTAATGAAATGGTATATGACAAAATCCTTGTGCATGAAAGGCCTTCACCTTTTCTATGCTAAAACATCTTCCCACTGAAACCTTCCAAAGCTCAGTTCCTTGCATTTAATCAAACAGCCCAAATAAATTTCCAGTCTTGTATGGTCATCTATCAAGACTAAGTGATAAAAGTTGTTTTTTCACTTTAAAATTCCTTTGTTACATTTCTTTGCATCCTATGCAATTTCAAATGCTTGATGCAATGCTTTGAAATAATTTGAAAAAGCATTCAAGCAGGAGCCATATTTTTTTTCCATACGCTAAGCTAACAAGACTATATTCATTTGTTACGGACAGAGTGCCTTCTCTTTCCATGGCTGATCTGATGCCAATAGAGTTCAGTGTCAGGCTTCTCACTTTCAGCTGGATTCTATGGGCAAAGTGAAATCATTTGCTGCTAACATTGTAAACCACTGAGTACTCCTAGGACACTGTACAAATAATAATGTTGATTCATCAGGTGTCTGGAAACACACTCAGAAGTGATTCTTCTCTTTATTTGTTCGGTGATTTCCTGCTGCTAGATCTTTGGGATCAATAAAAGCAAATGCTTAGTCAGAGCTAAGCATGAAAAAAATTACAATCATTTGTTTCATATTCTAGTTGACGGAAAACTTCAGTGAGGAACTTGGATGCACTAAAGGGACTGTCATCAGTTAAAATAGATCTTGTAAGCCCTTAATACAATATGCAGTCACATTTACATTACTCACTTACACATTTTAATCATGTCTCTATATGCCACAGCATAAACCAGGGTGTATAAAAGTATTAAATCAGAAAATTAGTCCTTCAGATTTCATGGATGCATGTTCCCAGCATTAAAAATATAGAAGAAATGGGAATTGCAAGTTGTACAGTGTTGCAAGGAGTTTGCCATATCATATCACTGCGATGTTCAGGACAGCTCTCCTCAGCTGATGGTGACAGTAGCATTACAAATGAGTTCATGCTGGAAGACTTAAGTCTGGCAGTCTATCAAGCAGATGTCCTTCTCTCAGCTCTACATAAGCCAGCACTGACATGAGAAGTTGTGGAAGTTTGTCAGGACAATGTTCATTCTAAATGGCTTTAGCTCAAAGGCAGGTCTAAATAGCCTCAAAGCAGACCTGCACTGATGCATCCGCATCACTTCGAAAGTCTGAACTACTACACAGTGAGTAGGTAGAAAGATAGCACTGCTTGCTGCTGGCTCGGGTTCCTCCAGTTCCCGGGGCATTCAAAGGCTCTAAACAGCTGCCCTTCATATTTGCTTTCACCATCTTATATGTTATGCCCAAATTCTTTTACCTCGCTCTAACCCCAAGCTTTTTATTAGACTACCTGCACTTTTACCATTCCTGTTTTACATAGCTACCATTTGCATAAATGAGCAGTTAAAAGCAGTTTGAAAGTAGTTTGGTCAGTTATGTTTTCTCCCTGCAGACAGGCCCCCTCTTTAGTTTTCTGTGTCGGCTTTTTTTATCTGCCTGGGTGGTACATTTGGTGAAAGAAAGGCCAGAATTTATAAACCATTTTTTTCTCTTGGATCTTAACAGTGAAAACAATGGGGTATTTAAAGAGTTTTGAAGAGAATTGCTTCCTAGTACTGATTTTTTTTATCTGTAAGCCAATGTTCAGCACAAAAATTTTTAGCCATATTTTATATTTTCTGTCCATCTTTAACAAGCCGACTCAATTGAGTAGTGAACTAGGTGATGTAATACAACTTTGACACATTACAGCTTTGTTTAACAAGTTAACACCTGTCACCTGAGCAGCTATAACTTACTGTCTCCACTTCCAGGTTCCTCTGTGGGCGGCTCACACCTTCGGACAGCTTAAGCTGCTGCCTGCACCTCATAGCTAGAGGGAGCTGGGTGGGAATCCCTGCCTGGGGCTCAGTTCCAGGCACAGGAACTCAGGAGATACGGTGTCTCCGTGGTCTTGAGCAGGTGCTAACACCCATAAAGCCATTGTGTTCATAACAGAGGTATGGTGCTCGTGCAAGTGTAGTGCGGCTAAGGTTGTCTCTGTCATGGGATGGATGCTTTGCAACAATGATCCCTTTGCAGAAAAAGATCTTCAAAAGCAGAAATAGTGACAACTTTGAGAACAGTGCCTGTTGTTAATGACAGATGAAAGAGAGATCAAAGGAGGGGTAATCAGAGATGGATCTTCATTAACCTCCCTTCTGCCCACTGAAATGGCCAACATGAACTTCCCAAAATTGTTATCCCTGCTTACCATGGATTTTTCTTTCCAGAAGGAAATAAGACAAATAAGACCTGTATTTTTTTCCCCTGCATCGTTGTTTCAGCTACTGATGGTCTGTTTTACTCTTATAGCTACTTTTTCCATTCACTCAAAATCATTTTGCAATAGGTCCTACACTTCAATGGCATGCTGTTTCTTTCCATATTGTTCATAGTGTCCATCTAATTTCCAAGGAAGGGCTTCTTTCCACAGTTTCTAAAGGCAGATATTTTTACAGTACGAGGAACTTTGCTTTCACTGACCTTTAGAAATGATTCCTTCTAATTATCTTATACACCAAGATTTGAAATAGCCAAGCTGCATCAGTTACTTTGCTTCACATGAATGTGTTAGTATCTACAATGCAATTAGGAATGTTAATCCTTAGTTCTAGAGAAAAAAATTTACTTTTCTACTGTCATCTGTTTTTGAAAAGTTCATAAAGCTTTTAATAAAGTAATTTAAGTACCATGTTCTAAACATTTTTATTAAGAATATACTAATTACTGGAATTCAAGTAGACGTAGAAATATTTATCCCAGTAAAATACAGAAAACATTTTTGGACGTATTATAAGCAGTCATATAGTTACATATGACTGTAACACCAGAAGACACCATTATGATCAGTCAGTCCAACTTTGATGTAGAACATATGCCACTACTTTTCACAATATGTACCTGAAATACATAATTTTTTTTGACTTGCCACCCTTTTAGCTAGAGCATTTCATGCGCAATTGTTTTTTTCTTTAACATGACCCCCCACTACTTAAATACATAGCAGTGAAAACTCTCTTATCCAGTCAATGAACAGTAGTTTTATTCTAACAGTTGCTGTTGAACGTCCTGCCTAACTGCTGATGGGGAAAAAACCCCTACAATTTTATCAATGTCGGTCATGAATAAATCACTGCTCATTCTTTTTTTTTCCTTTTTTTCCCTTCCCTTTGCATTTAGTTTCTTTCAGAAGCTGATATTTTAACTGAAGAAACTTCCCCATGTGATTGTCACCTTTCATCATCATTGGGCTAAGACAACTTTATATCTCATGAAAGCAATGCACCATCCTGCACCTGTCCAAAGCAGCTCCATCAGCAATATAGCTCCTTGCCTCCTCGGGGTCACATAAATGACCTCAGAGCTGCATCAAGGAAAGCCCTTTTCTGTTCCTTATGGGCAGCCTTCCACAGCCAAAGGAGGCCAGGGTGGTTATATTGCTGATTGCCACCACCTGTTAGACACTCCATGTAGTGCGGGGAAGTGGCTGCATGTTCAGAGTCATAGAATCACAGGATCATAGAATGGTTCGTGTTGGAAGGGACCTTAAAGATCATCTAGTTCCAACCCCCCTGCCATGGGCAGGGACACCTTTCACTAGACCAGGTTGTTCAGAGCCCCATCCAACCTGGCCTGAACACTGCCAGGGATGGGGCAGCCACAGCCTCTCTGGGCAACCTGTTCCAGTGTCTCACCACCCGCACAGGGAAGAACTTCTGCCTTCCATCTAATCTAAATCTACCCTCTTTCAGTTTAAAGCCATTACTCCTTGTCCTATCACTACAGGCCCTTGTAAAAAGTCCCTCTCCAGCTTTCCTGTAGGCCCCTTTAGGTACTGGAAGGCTGCTATAGGCTCTCAGCCTGTCTTCACAGGGGAGGTGCTCCAGCTCTCTGGTCATCATGTGCAACTAGGGAAGCTCACGTGTGAAAAGAAAATTTGGGCATGGAAAAAGATGATATCCATCATGTCTCTGAGATCAGTTTTTTTATGCAGCGGATAACCGATATGAGAATACCCACTGAGTGACAGAATGACATATGTCATAGGATGGAATGAATTGACCTTTAAAGATTCTTTTTGTCTTTCTATTAAGTGTCAGTGATTAACTTGAACTACATAACGTACTTTTAGATGCTAAAACTACAGAAAATGAATGCCATCTAAATGTGTGATCTTTCTGGTAGATAAGGTGAACAAAAAGCATTGGGATACATTATAACAAGATATCTCTTACTGCCTGGCTGGCAGGAGCAGATTATTTAACTGGAAGAGATTTCTATTTTTATTTTAATTATTTGCTTTAATGTCCTCAAGAAATGTATTCCCCAGGCAGACCCACAATATTTCAATTACCTGAAGTGTATCTCAAATTGTAATTTTTCACTCAGTGTAATCAGCATTTGAAAAGAATTCATTGCTTTTGAATTTTAAATGTGTTTTGGAAATTGGAAGAAAAATCAGAACATGAAAAAATGTTATGAAATAATATGTTATGAATCTCTGTAAAACAGTATTACCCTCTGGAAAGCAAATAGCTATTCAACAGAATTTCCCCTTAGAGGCATGTCTGCTTCACAAAATACCTGCCGATCTGACCAGAAAAATATCTTTGTAACTGCCAAGTTACAAAAACTTGCAATATCACTTTTAAATAACGAACTCTGAAATTAAACCATTTATGGGTCTTCGAAAGTTTCTCAGCTGTATCTCGTAACTGTAGCTGCAACTCTCCCAACGATTTATATAGTTTTCTATTAACAGGTCTATCAGAATGTAATCATTTAATGGCCAGGTTTTTCTTAAGTCTGAAGTTAAGTGCAATAGAAGTGGACTTTTAATTTTAATTTAATTTAATAATGCAAAGAAGCTTACAACAACAATTATTTTTTTGAGCAGTCTGGTTATCACATAAATAAAAAAGAAGATATATTTGGCTGGTACAATCAGGAGAAATGTAAAGCTCCCACGCCTGCCTTCAGTAATTGATGAAGTGGGTCAGTGACATTTTACAGGGCTGTGATTGAATTGGACCCTTGAGGATAAATAGCACATAAACATTTTCCGCCAGCTCTTTGGTAAGTTAATATTGGCAATTCCAATTTAACGCTTATGAATGAAAGTATTGCAGTCTAAGTGAAATAAAAGAACAGCCACAGCTATTGTCTTCGGTTGGTGCTCTTTCCTGCAAGCACTATTTAATGCAATGAAAACCAGAGACCTCATCTGTCAAAGAAATACATGTGACTGGGCTGGTTCTCAGCAGAGGGGAGTGCTCTGGAAGAATTTAGAATTTGCCGTATAACTAAAAATGCAGATTTTTAGCAAAAGTGCCTGTCGTTAGCCCATTTGGGAAATATTCCTGTTGATTTCTTGGTGAGGTACTACATTGAATGGTTGTGAGGTTTCAGATGCATGTTAGTGTTAACAAATTCTATTAATAATTTACAGTAAAAGGAAATATTTTATTAATGCCATCTGAAATCAATGCACAAAATTAAAATGAAGCATTCCCAATTGTTTAACTAAGCTATGGGACATGGCTGGAGAAAACAGGTATTTAATTTTTAGAATACATTGTTCATTTATTTTTAAACATTTCATTTAGGCATAAATGAAATTCTTTCATGCTGCCATTATGAATATTTAATTTCCTCAATGTCACATATAACTTTTATATAAACACACACATAATTAGCTTTTAGCTTCAACTGAATGAATCTGGAGCTTACTAACAAATCTGCATGGGTGTGTACAAGTAAACTGATATCAGCAGTTCCTCCGCACTTCATTTCGCAGGCAGGGTTCTCCACCGTTTGGGCCTTCCTGGGCTTTGTTGGTGCTGGTGGACTAAGCAGGGACAGGGCTTAAGCTCAGTCTCTGGTCCTGTGGGTATCTACAGCGTTTAGTGCTAGTGCACTACTTGATAGAATTTTGGTCCGCGGCAGGCATCCGTTTTCCCAGAGAGTGCTTGGGCTCAGCCTGTGGATAGCCTGGGGCTCTTCCAGTGGGCTGTACGGACAGCGCTGCCCTGCTGTGAGGAACGTAGGGTCTCAGCCATAGGGATGCAAGCCATACCATGTCACCTGTCCTCAGGGTCAGAGAATGGAGTTGGGCCTATTTTTTTTTTTACTAGTAGAGACGTAAATGTACCCCCGTAGCTGCTTTAAGAGCTGCAGATTCAACGCTGGCTCCATTTGCAAGGATGGTTATGCGCCGGTGGCATGCCCTGAGCCAGAGGGGAGCTCCATGGAGCTCTGCTGATGGATGCCGTGGTGCAGCTGGTGGCCCTAAACTTGGTTTAAGAAACACCGTAAGGTTTAATGCAAAGCTTTGGGGACATAAGGCCGTTTCTACAAAAATAATTCAGGCGAAACTCCTATTGAATTCAAGGGAAATTTTGCCACAGTAAGGTTTGGGCATTAGCTCTGTTACCATTGAAAAACGTAAAGCTTAAAGCTCAGGGAATGGAGCGTCCTCACAAATGACTGAACATCCATTTGCTTTTCCTGCAGCAAACCACTGTGCTTGGCGTGAATACCAGGGGGGCCGCGTGGACCACTCCTCTGGAAATAAAAGGGCTTGAATGTAATGATGGATTTACCAGGGCAGGGAAGGAAGAACAGTCATAGCATATACCTTGTAGGCAGGGCATATGCTCAGTGTCACACACAGATCTGCTGTCACCACTGTGGCTGCATCCAGCCCAGGGAACTTGTGCCTTTCCTGCACATATGGTGAGAGCTCAGTCCCTTGAGCTCATAATCATGAGATACATGCTTTCTAAAGGGGATGAATAGTTTTACTGGGAAGCAGTTTAATCAGTCTGATGAAAACTTTCTTGGCTGGAAAGATTAAAACTAGGTAATGAAACTGCAAATGTAAGACTGCTTGTGAAAAATGTTTTGTTTCTGTGCCTGTTTGCAAATGTACTATTTGGGAAAGAATCTTATTAGATTTTAAATTAACTGGGTGGGAGGAGACCCAGCTACCTAAGCTTCCTATCTGTAAGCATCTGGTATCACCCTTTATGTGATAGGCATATTAATTCAAGCTAGCTGGGACTTTAGGAAAATTACTGTGGGATTTTTAAATTGGAAAATGCTCATTACATGCTCATCCATGCTTTGCAAGTACAAATCCATTTCTATAAAGCTTATATCCCAGAGGTTTTTTTAAATTCAGCACAAGAGAAGGAATAGGTAAAGAAAGCCCCTCCAGAGAAAGCCCATTATCCCAGTGCCTGGTGGTTGTATTTGAAGTATAGGAGGATCCATTACCACGTGGACCTGTAGCTTCTCCTCTTTTTTTCCTTTTAGAAGAACTTTCACTCTGGCATATAATGAAAAATAATGCAGAACCTGTCCTGGTATCAGCTGGGATAGAGTTAATTTTCTTTCTAGTAGCTGGTATAGTGTTATGTTTGCGGTTCAGTATGAGAAGAATGTTGATAACACACTGATGTTTTCAGTTGTTGCTAAGTAGGGTTTAGATTAAGTCAAGGGTTTTTCAGCTTCTCATGCCCAGCCAGCAAGACGGCTGGAGGGGCACAAGAAGTTGGGAGGGGACACAGCCAGGACAGCTGACCCAAACTGGCCAAAGGGCTATTCCATACCATGTGACGTCATGCCCAGTATATAAACTGGAGGAAGTTGGCCTGGGGGGATTGCTGCTTGGGAACTAACTGGGTGTCGGTCAGCGAGTGGTGAGCAATTGCATTGTGCATCACTTGTTTTGTATATTGCAATTGTTTTATTATTGTTGTCATTTTATTATTATTATTATCATTATTATTTTCTTTCTTTCTGTCCTATTAAACTGTCTTTATCTCAACCCATGAGTTTCAGGGTTTTTCCCCAGTTCTCTCCCCCATCCCACTGGGTATTGGAGGGGAGTGAGTGAGCGGCTGTGTGGTGCTTAGTTGCTGGCTGGGGTTAAACCACGACAGAACCTTTGCGGTTTGTGTGTGCTCTTTTGTGTGACAAAATTTTTGGCTTTTCAGCCAATGAAGATGAATCTTTGTAATACTGCTTTAGGAATGATTCCTACCTGCTACCACTGCTCCAGGCTTATCATCTATCTTGGACGCTTTGCAGGGGCAGGAAGGAATGGCTGAAGGCAACTGTTTACTTCAGTAGTTTGCCTACCTAAAAGAACAAATACACTACAAAGAAACCCTCTCAGATTTTCACCTTTCCCCTTAAACCATTGAATGCTATGGAGTCCTGCACTGCACTCTTTCTGCACAATAGTCCTTGCCAGGACTATATTGATATTGATATTTATTTAATTTTAAAGGGCGTTTGGGTATCAATGGTGTCAGTACATATGCCTGCCAAAGAGTATGGCACCATGAGCATGTATTTAAAAACATTATGCACAAGAAGTTATGAAACCTATATTTTTCTAAGCATAGTTAATCACTATTAGGCAAAGAAATACTTTTGGGAGTCTCTAAAACATCCCTGTTGTAAGTGCTGACAGAGGTACTCTTAGTGCCTTTGACAGCCCTGCCAGATGCTTTTCCCCGTAAAGCTGATGGCAATATCCTCACCAAGCTCAACAGTGCAATTTGAGTGGAGTCAAAACCTTGATTGCTGCTAGCTGTGTTAGCTGCCATTAAATCCTGTAACTGATAAGGAAAGGTTTTCATATCTATGAAGTAGCCCATACAGAATTCCAGGTAAGCCTGGGATTGTAGTCTGGCCAACAACATCCGCAGCATGGTGAGAAAATAGATGTCAAATAGTCTTTTATTTCCAGTAACCTTGAAGTGTCAATTCCTGTGCTGGAAAATCTTACACTATTATGTATTTTAAAAATAAGGTATAACTTCTTGAACTGTTTAAAATAGGAATTCCCATCATGAAATATATTTATTCAGATTTTAAAATGACAAGTATAACTGTCTGAAAACTAATTACTCATTTCTGCTGGTATCTGTAAACTTTCAGGATTCTGAAAAGAAAATTAATTTAGTTATGTATCTACTTATGTTAAATTACTGGACTGAAATGTTCCCCTAGACCCCATTTTGCCATGGCAAAATTCCCATTGACATCAACTGGACTTTTGTAACAGTTAATTTTTCAATCATCTCTATGGAATTTTTTAATTTCAGTAAAATTTTTGGTGAATTGGGTCCATATCATATACACAGGGCTCTAACTTTCTGTTTCATCTTCTTCTGATTTTGATACTTTTGTCTAGGATAGGGAATTTAGGAGGAAAACAGCCACCAGATAGATATCAGCAGTGCTAAGAGTTAATTTTTATTTAAAAAGACAGTATTAATTCACAATTTTCACCAGCTCAACAGGTATAACTGTAGGGAATTTATTATATTTATTATTATTATTAAAATTTTTATTCATTATAATTACATCTGCTTTCACTGCAAGAAAACTAAAATATTATTGTAAAAAATAGATGAGTAAAGTATTATATTAAAATCAGTGGGTTTTTTTTGTATGGCAATGAGAGATTATATATACCACATGGAGTTTTTGTTAAGTAGCAAGATGGGTAAGAGGTAGTGTTTAATATCCATTAAACAGTAACAAAAACAGATTCCACAAAGTAAAAAAAATTATTTGTGAAGCACTGGGAAAAAAAAGGTAGACAGAAGATAGTCTACGTGTGGAATAATTTTTTTTCTCAATATTTTCATGTCCTTTTAAACTCTTGTCATGCAGACAACTTTGCATTTATAAAGCTTTGTCTTCCAACAGAAAATCTGAGACAAATTAAAAATTACAGGGAAGATTTTTTCCACAAGTACCTGAAGTACAGATACTACTTTCCTGGTTATAAATAACATGCTGCACAAAGATTTGAAAAGTATAGTTTTCAATGGACTGGGGAAACTTTCAGGCTTTGCCACTTTAAACTTCTGATACATGCCTAACAAAATAGAGCACACTGTACATGTTTGGCATATGGTGGAGCATGGTGGTCTTTAGAAAAAGGTCCATCAACTTTTTTTTTTTTTTGCCTATTACTAATTTGGTTTTAGCAAATCCATTAATTTATTTCAGAGATTAGCAGAAAATTGGAGTCTTTACATATTTTTCATGATCTTTTTTCATTTACATGAGTGTTTAATGCAAAGCTTAAGGGGCATAAAGATAAATTCTACAAAACTAATTCAGACAAAACACCTGTTGAATTCAACAGAAATTTTTCATAGTTAGGCTTGGGGATTAGCTTTGTTGCCACTGAAAATCTGTTACATTGAAGGTGGTCAGACACTGGCACAGGTTACCCAAAGAGGTTGTGGTGCCTTCATCCCCGGAGATATTGAAAACCCACTGCACACAGGCCCCGGCAACCTGCTCTGGATGGCCCTGCTTTGAGCTAACTCAAACGTCCCAGCTAACTCCAGAGGCTTCTTCCAGCCCCAGCTGCTTTTTGGTTTTGTGATTCTGTTTTAAAACCAACATTTTTGAAGAAAGACAATTTTTCAGGTTTTGTATATTGGCTTTTGGAAAACTGAGTTGGTACAAAGAAGGAAGATAAAAGTTCAACTAACTCTTTCCCTGACGACAGGGAAAAACTGTTATAAAACCTCCTATGGTCTCTGAGAAGACACAGTCAATACATTTAGGAGATCATTGCATCTTCTTATTTAGCTCTATCCAGTTGCTCAAGACATAGAGAATCAAAGTTCTCTAAAAAAAAGGTGCAACAGAAGCAGCTAGCAAAAGAGAATGGTTTGGGGAGACGATTAAAAGACAACATCCACTGTGATAATATTCCTGATGCAAGGGGGAAAACAGCCTGTAAATGGCGGTGAGTCAACCTAATGACCAGGGGCAGGTACTCAAAAGATTCAAAGCCTTAACCAAGGCTCCTCCATCCATATTTTGTAGCTAAATAATGTCCTGACTTTCAAGCATGTTGACCACAGGAATGTAAAAATAGCTGCATTGAGTAAGACCAAAATGTAGTGCCCTGTCTCTGACAGTGGATGGTCAAGGACACTTAAGGAAGAAGTCTGATAACACAACAAATGGAAAGTGTTATTTCCTTCACTGCAATCTCTGAGCACCCCGCAGTCTCAGTATGGAAACTTTTTGAGCCAAAGTGCCACATTACTGAATTTAAGAACCAAAAAGTGTGCTGTGGCCATGAAAGATATAAGCCCAACATCAAAGCTGTAAGCCAAAGAATTTCTAGACACATCACAGTGAATCTTCAATTACTGAGATTGCTCCAAGTCGAAATTACTGACTTGTGTTCTAATTCATCTTCTTTCTTCCAGATGATGTCAGGGCAAGAAAAATAGCTTACCACATCCAGATCTTGTTGATCTGATCTGTAAGTAATGTAAAAATAGATACTCTCAAAATACAGGACCTACTTCTACTTTCAATAAGAAGCAATAATGATTTGACAAACATCTATCTTTCATCTTTTAAAAGGAATGAATTATTAATAAAAATATTAATGGGATAACCCGTACATGTGTTCCTATAAGGTTATCCTATTTTTTTACTGTAGATGATCAAATACATAAGGTACTGGGGCCTTTACAGTTTTTAGGAATGAATTATAGGACCCATCCCCTTTAGATTATTGGTTGGAATACAGATCAGGTCACTGATTAATGAAAATTGTTACTTTTTCATGGATGTTCAATGACCTATCTGGAATGAACTGATGGCCTCTGTTGTATTTCAACAGGTGTATGCTCATATCTGAAAGCCAACAGAATTACACAGCTCTCCTCCATATCTGACCTGCAGAGATCATGGATTTAGTAGTCCTGAAAGCTAAACGCTTCCTTGCTTTTCAAGACCTTTTCTCTGAAATACCGGTGACTTACGGTGCGATGCCATGATTGCCTTTATTGGTCTGCTGTGAAGCTGACAACTGTCAGACAGAAGGAAAATCTTTCTAGATGAAAAGGCAAGTACTTGAAAAAATTGACAAGCTGGAATTACATTTTTAGAACAGTTTGGACAAATATCTATCAGGAATGGTTTAATGTCACAGGCTTGTGAGACATAATTGAGGTTCACTTGGGCTGTGAATTGCTTGTAAAGCCTCTGCAAAAAACCTAAGAAAAGCAAGCCCACATTTCCTATAGGGAGAGCCAGAAAATTTTTTGGGGTGCACAAATGGAACAAGTTCAGACAGAGTTGATGCTGCCTGACAGCAGGAATGTAGAATAGATGATTTCTTGGGGTCATTTCCAGCCTGTTTTCTATGAATCTATGATTTCATAAGGTTATTCATGTGACTCTTTCCATCAATTCCACCACCAGAATTAGATGGAAGCACATTATCAAGATAAGTAAATATAAGAATTGTAGGACTGAATGTCTGTATAAACATCAGAGCGAGTCCCCAAAGGAATGCAGCAGAAGTGAATATTTGAAAGATAATTCTAACTGATGGCAAGATGACAGCAAAGCATACTTTAATAAATACATAACAGTAAATTAACATGCTACAATTTCAAAATCCTGACAAGAAGTTGGGGTGCCAGTTGGGAGCCTGTATGCTTGTGAAATTTAACAGTAATTGGTTCCTATCATATCTGTGACACACACTGTGCTACATTACGTATTGTGTGTCCTTTAAATGATGAATGTGTTTGTCCCTCACAATCTCATGAGCATAATGATTTGTTTGCTTTTGTTCACTTTCACTTTTAATCCATATTAGAAATTTTAACCTAGTAAACAAACTAAAATCCAATCAAACAAAGAGGTAATAAGTGTCTAGAAGCCTGAAGCTAGGCTGGCTAACAAGACTGCTTATCAGAACAAATTCTCAGTGGTGTAACTGTTTGTTAAAATGTTGGTATCATATGCAAAAACCTGTGAATTTTCTCCAGGTAGACATTTAACCCATCCATTCATTTTCCTTCCACATAATAACAGATCATATTTCAATAACACTGTTGCCATAAACTGGTAAGGTGGTGTTATAAAATTTTCCATAAAAAACCTTGAAATTGTTCTGATTTATCAGAGGCTTAATCAGTTTTGAAAACTGTTTTGAGATCTATACTGCAGTGATTTAGCCTTGAAAGGAAATGCTTTTGGTTTTCAAGCATTTGTAGTACATCTTCAGAAAGCCTGATGTATTGAACTTCATGCAAGGTAAGAAAAGGAGATGCAATATACTGGTTCCCAAACTGAGTGGAAAGAAAGTTTGATTTATTAGCACTTGATCCTGTGAATCATGTACCCACCCACAGATTCATAGATTAGGTATTTGCAGGTCTAGGTTTGAGCTGAGAATTTAATGAAACAGGATTTGATGAATTCTATGAATTTTTTTTCTGTACTGGGAAATTAGGTTTCTATACATACTTATGGAAATAGAAGGATTTCATTTCCAGTTCTCTCTCTTGCTATTTTTCTTTGTAATGTTTAGATGCTAAAAAGTAAAGACTGAAACAGGGACCCAAAAAGTTATGATCATGCTAATTTATCAAAAAGCAAAGGACATAAGAATATTAAGTCCCTATCCTTGTCTTCAATGTCTTCAACCAAGTCAAACAGAAACCTGTGTATCTGTTTTCTTTCCTTCACCATGATGGAACTACTGCTAAATATACCGCAAATAAAATTTTAATATGAGTGTACCTGTATTTATATATTACTGTTTTACTACATGATGCTAGTTTTGATATTGAAGTGTGTCCAAAAGTCATATAATAAATCTTGCCATATTATTTTTTTATTTAATATTTCTACATTACTAATATAATAATGCTTTATTGATCTTTAAGCACTCATTTGATGGGTAGTTTAGAAATTGCCATTGCTGTCATTATTAAAATAAAGAGAGACTGTTATTTAGGTATATATGGGGGATCAGGAAGTTTTTTGCAATATTACTTCAAACTATTTTTCAAGAAAGATGCAAGCATTGCGGTATTCTGTTAAGGACATAAATAAAAGCTTGACAATTTTTTAATTAGCACACTTTTAAACAGGTGATAATTTCTCAGAGCTAGAAAAAGTATATTTAAAGCTATACCAAAGTTAAGAGGAAACTGCAGAACTGGGATTGAAAAGTATTGACAGAAAGGAGAAATGAGAATCAGACAGGGTCTAAGAGTACAATATGTGAATTACTTCATGGTAAATTAATAATTGCTCCATTTCATTTGTTTACAGGAGGGAGCAAAAAGGGCAAGAAATCAGATCAATCAGATACATTAGTCTGCTGACTAAGACTGCAGGCCACAGTAGCTTGTGAGTGAAGATAATGGATTAATATGTTTTTCATGATCCAGTTTTCTGACAACCAGTTTATTCTATCCACACTATGACACCACTACTGATACACACCGCCTCTGAGAATAACCTCAGCTGTAATTTGGGATGCGCTGGCTATGACAAGGAATTCAATTCAACTGTATATACAGAATAAATGTTCAAACCTGAGTTAGTATTAAAAGCCAGACTTGTTTACCCCTTTTGGCATCAGGGTTGTTCTCATGTCACTCTTTACAGAAAGAGCTCAATACATGCAGTGTAATCTACATTTTCCCTGATTTTAATCTCATGAAAATATACATCTAGTAAATATGGCTCAACCATATAGAAGTGCATAGAAAAGCAAAGTGTTATTAAATGTGTATACTACTGACTTAATTATAGGAGTTAAGGGGAAACTTGAGAAAACTAGGATTTTTTGGTATGTTTTTCTTCTCCTTAATCTAATCAGACAACACTAAAAGCCCAAGAGGTATATAAACTTCAGTAACTAGTTATATTAAACCTGTGTTTACTTAGATGATTTGTATGAGATAAATAAGTAATTACCCAAAGGACATTAAAAAATGGAATATATGAGACTGCATGTGAGCAAACTAACACAAGGCAGAGAGCTTGACTGGTGCATATTTAATAAGAAGAATTCCCTGTGCTTTTATTTCCTCTTCCATTCTATAGAAGTCCTTATATCACCTTTATCACCATAGTAACTCAGCACTTTGCAGTCTTCTCCTTCTATTCATCATATTATTTTATCAGTTTAGTAAAGGATAAAGTGTTTCCCTGATCATCTACCATTTGGTACCCTGCCTTGTGGGCATTCTGCTGAGAAGTATTGTGAATAATGTAATAATTCAGCAATTTTCTACAGAATGAGAAGCGATCCCTGATATACTACTGTACAACCAATTTCTCATTGTATTTCATCATAATATTTAAAAATAATCATGAGAGCTTAACATCTTTTAAACACTTGATAGAATTTCTGTAGCCTTCTGACTTTGGAGTATCAATTATTATGGTCATAAACCTTGCACGGGTTGAAGACTGGCTCTAAACTGTCTCTGTCAGAAAGCTGCATTCAGAAAAGACAGTCATTATTTAGGTTTCCTTGAGGGTATTTTTTTTTTATCTTCCTCTATTATAGTACCCCCAAAAGGAGGGAAGGTGCCAAGAAAGCATGTTTTGTAGCCCCACTTTGCTGTATTATTGAAATATGAACAGCCGTAACAGACTAGTAAGAATAAGAAAGTATTTTCATTTACATCCATATCTAGTCATTTCCCTTTGAGCTATAGCATATGAAATTAGATAAATGTGTAGTTACTAATTAAATGTTACATGCTCTCAGAGTACATACATCAGTTAAAAGGAAAGAAAATTTGCAGTTAACTAGTTCCATACAAACAGGAATGGCAAAGATTATATCAGTGAGTAAAAACAGTTTAATAGAGTGGACTCAAAAATTTAGGGTATTTCTATTTAATTTAAATTTTTTTTCAAAGATACCACCTCCATAGTTTCTATATATGCATTTGGCTTACTTTTATTTATTCGTACTGAAGCAGTGTGCCAAGAAGCTTTGTCAAAAAGCTTCAGTTTATCTGCATGAATACATACATTACCACTTTGAAACAAAGCTGACATTTCTGGGGTTTGATCATTTAGCTGTAGACTGTACATACATGTGTCCTAGCTTTTATCTAACATTGCAAAGCATTCTTCTCCTGTGTTACAATACTTCAGTTCTGTGTTCACTGGTTAACCATAAGATATGATAGCTAAGCTGGATGATCCAGAGAAGCATTTTAGCTTTTATTCTGAATGCAAGTTTCCAAAGTCTATTTTGATCTGGTTTTACGCTTAATAGAACTTACTTCTTTATACACAATTTTCCTTACTGTTACTGACTAAGCCTCGGAAGGAGAAAAATGTTTTTTTCAACTATAAAGTACTATTGGTACGTCAACAGATATCTGGTCCACTAAACCCTGCCATAAGAAATTTAATTTAAATGAACATACTAGTTTCAATCCATTAAAATTACTGTCATGACTTGTGCAGTTTCACTCCATTAATTTCAGTCGTGATCTGTTCTTTCTCAAAGGAGGAAGGCAAGGTACAAAAGAGTACAAAATTCATTCCGTGGTGCTTCAGCCAAGAACTGCAATAACCATACAACTCACAAGAGCGACTGACTATTTGTGCTAATTAGTAGGGTAGGTGGGATCCTTTGGTCAATGCAGCCTGATAGAGCTTCAGGAGGTGACTCACAGATTTTAAAACACAAGATGAGGAGTGACTGAGGCAAGCTAAGTTGTTCAAACTACGCTTAAATACTTACTGTGATATTTCCTGCAAATAAAGAGTTAAAGACTCCTGATCTAGATAGATGAACCTAACATTTACAGAGGCTTATTTATCCAGCACCGTAGACTCAGTGATTCTTTTTTCTGCCTTGCCTCAGATGACATTTATACACTTTCTCCACTGTAGAGAGTTTTCCTAGCAGGGTTATTCCACCGAGATTACTGATTTCCTTTTTCATACTCCTCTGATTACTCTTCCTTTATTCACCTGACAGCTGAGCATGATTAAACACCAACGAAGAAAAGGAAAGATTCCACTACTAGATTCTTGTGAAATGTTAATATTTATTTTTAATCTACATGGAGAGCTTATTTAGCCAAAGGAACAAAAAGACAGAAATAAAACCATGTAAACTTCCTTTTAACGTATCCAGTGCTCTTTATTTATTAGTTAGTCCTGTGTTGGCTCTGTTTTGATCTTAGCTCCACAAGCCTGCTCTTGCTGCAGAAGTTCTGGTTCTACTTCCTCACAATGGCAATGTTTGGTGTGGACTCGAGAGTTACAGGGCTAACAGTGATGAAACAACACTGGTTCCAGTTCTCGTGAGCCACACAGGCTCCCAGTCCCTAACAAACCTCTCTAGAGCTTCTGCCTCAGTGAGGGTGCCAAATGGGCATGCAGCGTAGCTCTTCTGTTCCTAGCAGCAGATGAAAAAATGACATTTTCAGACTCTGATTGGACAATAAAGAAGCTAGAAAGTTACAGAAATATTGTCTTAAAAGAAAACTTCCCCAAGTAGTGCCAGAAGAGCTTCCTTTTTGGGTATGTTAATGTGAATTGCAATTATTTATAATTTTGTACAGAATGCAGTTTTTAAAAAACCCAAGTCTTAGCTGCTTGTTTCAGGAAGTGAGTCAGTTTTGCTCTGCTTTGATTATTTGGCAAGCACATATCCCCTTGCTATTACGTACATTTTAGTCTGCATGTCCATCACTGGAACGTGAATATGATTATGTTTGGCCCAGTAGGTTCATGTCTTTTAGAACTATAATATTACTTCACTTGAACAGTTATTAGGGCTGCAGAGATGTAACTACAATTGCTAAATGGGATAATGCAAAATGAATGAAGTGAAAGAACCCCTGGAGGCTTCTTGATGTTTACTCTTTCAAGTAATGCACTCTTCTAAGTCTGTCAGCTCATCACAACAGAGAATTATTTAGGGAACTGTGTGAAGAGTATTGCTTCACAAGTCTTACAGCCACCCAGAATATAAAGTGTACAATACAAGTCATAAATAGACATCTCCCTGTTTTCTGCAAACCACTCTCACTACAATGTCTTGTCTCATTACAGCAGTCCAAATGGGAAAGCAAAGACATAAAGTAGCAGCATACTGTTGTGGTTTATATACTATTGGCCAACTCTATTTACTGTCATAAATAAAGCTAACCTACTAGGCTGATTATCACTTATAATCTTCTGAGGATAAACTAAGACTGTGACATTTCATTCTTACCCAGTATCTTTTAATAGGTCAGCCACAGTAATGCCATTGCTAATGCTGCTAGAGGTTTTAATACTGAATATAAATTTATGCAAGTATAATTAGCTTTATAGCATTACAGGTGTAACATGAGACAGATGTTACAACTTCAGGATGTACAATCCTCGTGACACCATTGGGATCACATGCAGGAAGAATTAGTCAGGCACCATTCTTTTGTGGAGTTTTCACACACGTGCTTAAAAGACACCTGTACAGTACTATTTATCACTAACAGAATAGAGATAAATATTTGAAGTGAAATACAATATGTATGATTTAATAACAATAAAGATGTTTAAATAATAAAGTAAATATGTTTAATAACAATAAAATAACAATCTCTAAGGAGATCAGCCTGGATGATCTTGTGAGTTTCCCTCCAACCTAAACGGTTCAGTGATTCTATGATCTTTGGGGTCACACAGGCTGCCTGTAACCCTAACCTTTAATGCACCAATGATACATGAAAATAATTCAATCATCTTGTCCATGTTCTTTCTACTGGGTCAAACAAGGAAGTAGTGGGAGGCCGAGGTGATAGCTTTCTGCTGGAGGATGGAAGTACAGGCAGAGCTGTTGTCTGCTGAAGTTCTGAAATGTAAGTTTTACCTTTGTATCTAAATTAATTGATTCCAGAATTATTTCAGGCTCAACGTAATGAATCTGACCTAGAGTCTTAGAGCTCTGTTTCATGAATATAATTGCTTCCATTTCCTCCTAACCCATGGCATGGAAGGGACAAAATATACCATAACTAGCTTCTCTTCTCTGAAGATTCCAACATAGTTATTTTGAAACAATTAGATTCAGAGACTTTGATGTCACTGGCACAGTGGCAAAATGTACAGATTACTATTTCCTTACTCTTGTTTGACTGCTGTTGCTGTAATTCTTTCATTTCGTTTATATCTTAATCCACTGATGTGTCTTAGAACAAACTGTTAGTGTACTTACATGCTCCGGGTGACAAAGCTCTATAGTGAAACAGTCAGTTTGCTAGTCTATGTTTAGCATTTCTGTGGTTATTTATAATTTATTCCCATCTCATCACCCTATTACAGGCAATGAATGTATGAAATTGCAGAGGCTGATGTGTTCCTTGACTGTCCCCAAAGAAAACCCAGTCAAATAGATATCCAGTTGAATGATGAAATATTAAAATAAATATGCAACAAGCATCCATAGTAAACGCTACCTCAATCTTCATTCCTGTATTCAGAGAGAGAAGGCATTCCTTGATGAAAAAGCTTCTTAGGATCTAGCTTTGTCACTGTTGACAAGTTTTGGGGGAATGAGGATGTTTCAATTCGAATGTGCAGAGGAAACCATAATCTAAACATTTCACTTTTCCTACCTCAAAGGAAAACCAGAAAACTCAAATTACAAGCCTGTTTTCCCATGGACAGAGAGTGAAGTATGCATGCTTTCTTCACCTACTGAATTATTCCCCACTCTCCTTTTTTTTTTTTTCTCCTTTGATGTAAAGGACTCCTGTCTTCTTTTCTTCTCTCTTGTTCTTTGAATACTTCACTTTCCCAGGTCTATTATACATTTCCTAATTTGGTTCTTGTTTATCTAGACAACTTATATGAACTTCCTTCAATAAGGTTAATTTTTTTCATGTCTTAATATTTACTATATTAGCCTCACAATGACTCTGTGAAGTGAGAAATTGCTATAAATCCTCTTTATTAATAGGAAAATTGGGCACAGATCCACAAAATAACAATGGTGCCTGAAGTGGGAGTTGGATATATAAGTCAATGAGGGGATATCAACATCTCTCCTTCCAGAGAAGACCTTAGTCATGAAGTAACAGTTTATTCCACACGGATCTGAGTGAAAAAGGAGGTACAATCCACACCTCCTTTGGAAGCTGTGCAACTGTTTAGAAAATAATGTCACTGGATCGTGAAAAGCACAACGGAGTCCTCTATGCTCTAAGCATGTAATGCTTAAAGCTTGCTGTGCATGGAGCTCAGGCACCTAACTTCAGTGTAGAGTCCTCTTATGAGATGGCACAGCTCCATTAGATGTGGCATTTTTAATACACTGGTTTCCTTCCCTTTGCAGAATCCTGTGCCTCCCTTCTCCCATCTCCTTCCAGCTTCCTCTGGCTCCTGCTGCCTGTCAGTAATGTGATGGCACTAGCTTGTGCTTTGTCCATCTTTTAGCTCAATGTCCGGAGCCCCAAGCAACTCTGTTAGAATACAAATAAACAATAATAGAATCTACTAGCTGTATCTGTTCTTGTCCTCATGGCATTGGCCCCAGACCCTTCAGTCTCTTACTACGTGAATTCAAAGAAAGGCATGTTTTTCCTCTTAAAAAAAAAAAAAAATCTATGGAACAAGCGAAATTAGTATATTCATAATAAAGTCTGTATTTAACTTTGACACAAAACCAAAACTGATGGCCTAGAATGTTAGAAGTTTACTCAAAAGATTGCATGCTGTTGCTTAAAGATTTAGAAGGCTCTTTCTGTAAATACACTATACCAACCACAGTGCAGAGGGCATGAATGACAATCCATTGCCTTCCAGATTGGGTAACAGTTGTTTTTATCTTCTGACAGAAAAGCACAGAGAATCCAAGGAGATTCATAACCATAATGCATGACATCAAGCCAAACTTTGCACATACATAAAGCTGCAGCTAAATCTAAGCAAGCAAACCCATCCAAACATCTCTGGCACCACCTACAGAAGTAATTCAGTATTAGCTTTAAAGGTTTTCTGTTGAAAAAAAAAAGGAATAATGACAGAAAAATCAAAAGGAATAAAAAATAAATAAATAAATAAATAAACAAAGACCTTCAGGAACTAGAATTATACGGATGCTCAGCCCCCTGCCAATGAAGTGCTGTTTATTAGTATCTGCTCTGCTTCCCATGTGACGTATTCAAACTCCAAAGTATGCTTACGTGCTTCTGACTGGTCTACAGGAAATGATTAAGTGACACGATAGAATCTGTAACGTGTGGAAATCAGTCTGTACTACGGAGAACTTAACTTACTTTCTAGTACTGTAAGACTATGTATATAGATTAATCACATTTCCACAGCTGGATTTTTGAATAGAGCCTCATTAAACTGGTATAAATATACACCATATTGTTGTGTGGTGGTTTTTTTTTTTTTTTTTCTCATCAGCATCAAGATCACTTTGGTACGGAAGAACGCTGTTTCATTATATCCACTCCAGCTGTGCTCTTCCACAGACCTAGCATTTGCCAAATGTGAAACTTGGCACTTGCTCATAACACTAAGCTGGTAAAGTTGATTGAATGGAACATAATATGGAGAACAGACTAGGTAAGGGATAAAAAGAACTTTGAAATGGAGAGCAAATTTTGGTTACAAATTTTTTTTGTCCCTTTGCTAATCGCTAAGGGTGCTGTGGTTATTACTGTAAATAAAATAGACACTACTGAGCCCCATATCAATAAAAGTAAAAAAATATATATGTTTTGCCCCAAATGACAGATAGCAGCAGAAAATCCTATATAAGATCATTATGGTTGTATAAAAAGCTACAGAACCTGCATGCTATATAGTTGATATTGTGCTCAGACCTCTATAAAGAAAGTGTTTCACAGTAACGGTGATCTGAAAAGCTCAGTAAGGGCTTAAGTATGGGCTTAAACCTCAGTAAAAAAAAAAATTAATAAAAAATCATGAGCTCAGTGATGTTAAGGCAAAACATCTCTTTAATTTCATCAGGGTCAGATTTCATTTGTGGATTCCTTAGAGGTAAAGCAGGTATTTGTATGTCTTCCAGAGGCAGTTCTAAAGGCTGCAGTCAGTCGCGGGGCTGGATGCCCAGGAGGTGCAGGCGGCCGGCTGGCTGGTGGGTCTCTTGTACCCTTAGAGCTGTTTACGCTTAGCTATACCAAGTATGCAGCCTCTCTGTGTCAGGTTGTGCTCCTCACTGGGCACTTAAGGAAAAGCAGCAAGGTGTGAATATGTTTATGGAGTAGCTTAGCCAAGATCTTTGTTTTTCGTGATGTTTTATAATTTGCCAGCTTTCACTTTTGTCCTGGAAGTTACTGTGTAGTCTCCAGGTAGGTATAAGATTCAACACAACTGCTGCATATATTCATATTTGCATTCTTCACAATATTTTATGGGTATATAAAATGTCTATAAACATTCTTTATTGATACTCTTTATTGAAAGTAGCTCCCTGATGAAATAATTTCAGCTGATTGCAGTGAGGTAGCTCAGAGGGAAATTAGCCTTCAGATTGATTTTACATCATTGCATTTCCTCAAAGATTTTTCTTTTTTACCTAGAACGAGTGACATATAACCATTACATTTTGAAGTGAATGAGTAATTATTAAACTGGAGATTGTTATGATCCCATTAAAATAAGTCTATTCCTGTACTAAGAGCAATGATTCACTGTTCACAAGTGAGCTTAAACCATTGACGTTAAATGCTAATCCTTCAGCCAAACCAGAGCTAGAATGATTTTCTTCTTGAGCTGCAATATAAAATTCCAGTAAACAAACCATTTAACCAGTGTAAGAGTGCCACAAATATCAATTATGAGTGAGCTCAAGTCCCATATTGTCACAGAGGGCATCGGAGAGCATATAATCCCACCCAGAGTGTCGGGAAGTAGGAAGAGCTTTAGCTGATGGTCTGCAGAGTTCTATCCAGGTAGCAACCAGTATCCATCTGATGGAAACAAGGGTGGAAAAGGAAGGGGACGACAACCTAGTTAATGCACCAGGTTCTTCCAGGTGCAGCATGTAATATAATTACCAAAAAGCAACATGCTTTTGTTCGTGGGTGAACAGTTGAGTAGCAGTAACATTATCTCCTGCTGTTACAAAAAAAAAAAAAAAAAAAAAAAAAAACTGTGAAATTATTATAACTGAAAAAAGATTTTTGAAAAACCAATCTCTCATCTATTTTCAGTTCATTCACTTTATACATTTGATAGCACTTTTGGTATTGTCATTTTCACTTACTTCTCTAAATTAGTAAGTTTTCTCTTCTCAGAGAAAAAAAAAAAATGTCCATCAGGCTTTCGTTGCTTTTATTTCATTTTTTTTAACTGATCATATTTCACACTCATAGCATCTCCACTAACACATTACAGTTAGGAACAGGGAGGTCTTTTATATAAGGAGTACAAGATATGTATCCTACTTTATTTACCTAATCTATTTTATTATTTCTATAGCAACTATTGCAAATTATTCTGGATTTATCCAGTGTATGTAAGGTCAAAATCAGAAATTGCTTGTGTAACAACAATTTCTTTCATAACAGGAAGTTTCTGTCGAGAATAAGTCAGTTTTGCATGCTCTGGGTAGGTTTCATCCAATTAATTTGAGATGCCAATTAATATGAGCCACATAGCAGGTTTTGTTATTGGAACAGTTTATTAATGCTTTCCCTTGAGTGAGAAGATGATTTAAAATCGATCACTTAGCAGTTAAGAGGTCTGTCAGTTACAGCTCTAATTCCAGGCTTCCATGGACTAGGTGTTTTTTGGGATGCTATGGCAAATGGTTTTCATATAACTGTTTTCCTTTGAATTCATGGATTTGCTGTAAGTGTCACTGGTGAGAGAGAATTGTTCTTACACTGTTGACTGAGTAGTGTTTTGGCAGACTTCTTAGCAACCCTGCATACTCTCAGTGACAGAGTGTTGATTTTTACTTTTCCTATAAGATCAGGTAGGGATGGAGAAATTGTTTTCTTTTTCCCTTTTCTATTGTTTGGAAGCATGTGTTTCCAACGCTGTTGATGTCATATTGGCAGTGAAGACTATGCTTTTGTTTTAGGAGGCAGATGCACTTCCGGAACTTTTTTGCTAATTTATATAGTGAGGTTACATTATGTTTTCTTCTAATTTTTTTTGCTTTGGAGTCCTTAGAGTGTAGTATGGCCCTCTAACAAAAAATCAGAATCATATCACAAATTTAACTGCTGGGCTTGAAGAATAAGCAAAGAGAAACTTGTAAGATGCCACAATCTGTGACTATGATGACTAATGCCCCGACAAAGCAGCGGAAAAATTTTACTAATAATATCCAAGTGGTGCATTCCACTAACCTCATGCCACTGACTCACTGCTTGATTAGATACGGCAGGCAACAGCTCCAGTGAACACAGAGAGGCAGCCGTCAAGGATAGATTGCGAGGCTCTTATCACAGACCTTCAGAAATCTCTAGAAGGTACCTGAGCCTTGCTTGCAGTTCCCACTGTCATTTACACCTCATTTTTCACTGCATCAATATTTGCTAGCTCTTCCAAAATACGCGTACAATAGGTAGATGTGCTGATATCACTCAGGCGCACAAGTTTAAGCTAGTCCTTGTGGTTAGCATTAGAAAGCGTTGTGGTTTTCAGAAGTTACTTGTGGAGTAGGCACTTCTCTGAACCTTAAGTCCACACATATGCAGCTATGTAATCAAATGTAAATACATTACAATATATTTCTGATTTAGAAAAGACTGGAAGTATGATAAATCTGAATCTTGAAGCTGAAGATTAATAAAATTTCAAACCGGGAGTGTTAAAGGGATGTTTTCATCCTTTTTTATCTGAAGTTTGAAAAATTATATTGCTTTGTGTAGAGAGTATATATTTACTTATACTGTCTCATGCCGCACATTGCTAATAAAAATAGAGTAACCAGAGTATTCATAGCCTCCTTAGGAGTGAAATGCCATATTGATCCAAATTAACAGACTCTGGAAACAAATGGATTTTATTTCAGAAATTAAAATACTGAAATGTCTTCTTTAATGATGAAAAGATACAACAGGTTCTAATAAGCCGTCTGGTAGAACTTGCCATAATTGCATCACTTTCTAGGAAGGTAAGATTTTAGGGAATATTTTTTTGCTAAGCCTGACCTAAACTATATTGCAATTTAAGCCTGTTCTAACTCCAAAGGGGACAACAGGTCGTTCACTTCCTTTCTTCAGCAGCCTTTCATAGATCTGAAGAGTGTTTTCATGTCTTGCCTCAGACTTCTCTTTCTTCTACTGAGCAACTCCTCCACATCTTTCATGAAAAGCAGAGCTCCAAACTTGCACACCACTTCAACTGAGGAAACAGTTTTGAAGAGGAGGAAAGATTATTTTATGTCGTGTAGGCTATGACTCTCTTCACATGCTACAGGCTGTTCACCTGTAGTTCTAGAGCATGATATCACTGGCTTTACATTCATTGTATTGGCCATTATAATTTCTAAATAGTTCCTTTCTAAAACTGCCAACTTGTCAGTTGTTCTCCATTCTGTATTACTGAAGTAGATTGTCTAAATAAATCTTCCTTTTTACTTTGTTAAATATCATAGTGTTTTAAGACTATTTTTCCAGTTTGTCACGGTCATTTTGAATTCTAATAGTCTTTCAACATATGTGCAGTCCTTCCCATATTGAACATCATTGTCTGCTGTTTTCTCATCACTTATTTGCAACTGTTCCAATTCTTCGGTTTACTAATAGTGTTTCTTACAAGTGCAAAATCAATATGACAAAATGATCCTGCTTCTGCTGATCCCTAAGCAGTTCACTAAGTCTGAACTACAAAGTTGAAGTATTCACAGGAAAACATTCATGAAATACTTATATATTATTAATAGAATTAATCAACCCAGAATACAGTCCTGGACACAGAAGGCAACACAATTTTTCTGTGGGTAATATAAGTAGTATCAAAATAGTCTAGATGATTGCATGAATAACTGATTTTTAATATTGGTTAATTCAGATATAATTATTTTTTCTTATAGGAAAAAATAAACAAAACTTTTTTGCAGTCAAATAAAATGCCTGTTAAACTGATTCAGAACATTTAATTTGTGTGTTTTGTTTACTTATTATTATTAGGTTTGTTGGGTTTCCTGTCACTCAAAAATGAACAGTGAGTAAATGTATAATTGAAATACTTGTTTTAATTAATACTTTATTTTTTCCTGGTTTTTTTTTCAGTTTTCTTTTTCATTATTTTCTGAAACTACTGAAGACCTACTGCAGGACTTCAAAAAAGAAATCTTACAATGAGAGGGTTAAACACTGAAATAAGTTCACTAAAGATATTGTGAAATCTCCAACCCTAGAGACTTTCAAGACTCAACTAGACAAGGCCCGGAGCAGATGGATCTAATTTTGATCTAACCCTGCTTTGAGTAGGAGGTTGAACTACAGGATACCCAGAAGTCTCTTCCAATGTATATTTTCTTGTAATTCTATGTAAATTAAACAAAGGACATGTATATTAAAGAGGAAAAATAGCAAGAATTTTCCTACTTGGTAAATGTCAGAATCCATTGTTTCTTCCAAAATTAATAAGCTAGTATTTTTGTGCCCAGTGTGCTTGTTAAACACTCAAAATAGATAGGTTTATTCGCTGAAGGCAGGATGATCGGGGTACATTTCTTGCACGTCTTGATAACTGAGGAGATGATTCTGATTCTTGGTGGGAAGTTTCATCACTGCGTCTCTGAACATCAAAGACAACCATCGGTTGTTGAGATCCATCAATACTTTTCTCTGGAGTGTTGAAGTTCTAGTTCAAGGACTGAGCTGGATTTACCAGCTGTGTTTGTTTTGCCTCATGGCCTCATTTTATGAATGTGATTGTGGGTGTGGATGTGAGGGTGGGAGCACAGACTTCACTCTGACTTTTAGCAATTTTGTATAGATACCTTTCGTTCCTCTTGTACTAAACAATGCCTGTCCTGTTTTTCGTTTCCGTCTCTAGACGACTAATGGAGGTTTATGACTATATTATTTATCTATCAGCTAATTAAATCAGGTCCTTATTCAAGCTTTTGGATTCAGCTGTGGTGGTCCATTCCTCATAAAGAGCAAGATCAGAGGATGCTGTTACAAGTGGCGGCCAACAGTGGGGTACTTGAACTGACTGGGAACGGAACAAAACTCTCATGTGAGAATAAGCGAGCAGCAAAATTGTTGCAGGTAGGTTGCACTAAGGACATGAGGAAAGCAAGGTTTACAGGAGCAGGTACACCTTCTAGTAAGGTGTTAGAGCTGGACAAAGCTGAGAAGTGCAGCTGGGGAGCACCGGAGCAGCCCCAGCCCCAGGCATCGGGCACCTCGCTGGGGATGGGGACGGGTTGAGGCCAGGTCGGGACACGGGCCCATGGGTGGACCCGACTCACCGGGGCCCGTGGCCGGGCTGTGGGGAGCTGGAGACCGGCTCTGCTGTGGCGTCGCTGGGGCAGGGGCTGACGGCCCCGGGGACTGACGTGAGGCCCTGGGCTGTGGGCAGGGCGGAGGGAGGCCGTGGCGGGGGGCAGGCAGGGACTGCCAGGGCCGGCGGTGCCCTTTGTCCAGACCCAGCACGCCTCACCCTCTCAAACACCCACGTAGCATGAAAATGACACCCAGCAGTACAGAACACGAAGCTTCAGCGTCAGGATGTGAAGGTACCATGCTGGTGGGCTGTGATGGAGCCTTGCCGTCGTTCCAAGTAGGCTCAGTGAAACGCAGCCCCAGAGGAAAAATGAGCGTATCTCAGCAGTGCTCTGTGGAGCCCAGGGGGATGCGAGCCAGAAGCTATGTGCTGCAGCTGCCAGCAATGCCAGCAGATGAAGATGCCAGCTCTGAGCCACGTCCGCCTACCTCACCGCCGGCTCTGGGGCCAAGGTTCTCCTCCTGACCCAGTCCATGCACACAGTAAGGATGTACTTTCTGTTCAACCTTGAACTGGAGGCAGTAACAGGCTAATAAATCCCAATACACAGCATGGTTACTAGAAGGAAAGTCCGAGCGACATGCAGCTGTATTACCTGAGGTCGGACGCTACAGGTGCCACTTGGCAGGCTGTCAGAGGCGTTCTACTTGCAGCCAAGCTCTCGTGCTTGCAATGAGGGTTGGCAGTCTTGTCATAGTGTTTCTTCTGCCGGAGTGTCCTGGTATACAGTTATTTTTTAATGGTTTCAGACATTGCTATTCTCAGCTTACACAGTTTGATAGATCCTGCCACTAAGGTTTTGTTCTTTACTAAGGCTTTATTCTTCAACTGCTCATCCTAATAAGTCTCTGTGTGCTGTGGTGTGAAAGTCTACACCAATGAAGGGTACAGCTCTGTTGAACTCAACTTTTTTTCATTATTATTCAAAGTTCTTTCCCTTTTTAATGACTTTGCTGTTCACTCACTTGGCTGTGTCCAGCGGGGGACTGACACCAAGTTCTAGGAACAAGATATCGCATTGTACATGGATTGTCAGATCAGTATACCTATGGTTTACTAGAATCAGTTGAAAATTTTCTGATGAAAGTTTACTAGTAGAAAATGGTTTAAATCTCCTTTCTTTCACCTTCCTTCTGCAACAAACCATCCTGTTGGAGAGATGAGCATAAACGTGAGCATCAACCTATGGGAAGTATCTCAGAAAATTTATTTTTAACAAATACTCTGTTTGGGAGTGTCTGTGGAACGACCTGCATTCAACCTCCAAAGTCCCTTTGAAATGTACTTCATGGTGTATCTGAGTTTAAATTCACTGACTAGAACAGCTTTTCTTTTGCTCAAGGACAATGCCACAGTTAACACATGATCAGCCAGCTTTTCTGAAGTAAAAAAATGTTTAGAGTTAAAATCTATGAAGAAAAAACAGAGGTCAACACATAAATTATAAGCTATAGTTTACAGCTATATAGATGTTCAATAGTTCCAGTCCACCAGCTTTTCACATCATTTTTTTCCCAAATAGGTGTGTCAGTGTCTCCTGATCGGGGCTGTCTCTCAGTGTACATTGTAGCCTCTCTGCTTTTCCAGGCTTGTTAACCAGAAGTGACCATGATGTATTATCCCCTGGACCTCAGTTGAGGTGATACTTTCACAGATTTCCCACCTGCAAGAGTGATTTGATTACCCCCTAGTGACTCCAGCTTCTAGAGGAAATGGTTTTGTTAGGCACAGGTACTCAAAACATTTAGAACCTTGCAACAGTATTAATGGTTCATTCATTTACAGTACTGGTCATATCTGAATACAGTTTTCTTTAAAATGCTCATCCTCCAAAACACCACCTGTCTCAGGATAGTCCAAGGTGCCAAGCAGAATGTGTTCGTAACTCGCATGTGTTCTTACATGCTCTAATTCTCTATGTGAAGAGAGAGGTTGCCTGTATTAGATCCTGTTTGCTATGGGGCATTGCTGATAGTGCTGTGAATTAAACTAGCTTAAATTAGCCCAGTTTGCCTGTACAGTTCATATTCTTCCCACTTGGCATGTTTTGCTTTCACTCAGACAATTTGCATAATTATAAACCTTCAGCTGATCCCCAGTATATTGTGAGAATTGTTGAAACCTCATAGCACATTTTGGAGCTCTAGTAAATGCAGTAACTAGAAGTCTAGATGCACTGAAACCAGTGGAAATACTGCCACAGAGTCCAGGTCAATAAAAACAGATCACACTCAATGAAACTGTTCCTTCCCTCCTTTTACGCATCCTCAGATCACTATCTCTGCAACAGTTGTTTTGGGAAGACAAGCAGGTTGCTCAATAGCAAGAACAGAATTTGGAAACATCTTGCTGGATGCATCAGGTGGCTGTGATTTATTCTAGGGCTCGGTCCCCGATTGTGTGTGTGCTCCACATACATAAAAGGTTGCATCCAGGCTCCAGTCTGAGACTTGCCTTTGCAAGAAAACCTGGGTACCATTGAAAGGGTAGTTTGTTCTAGCGTCCATTTGCTAGAGCCAACATGAATACCAGCAAGTCTGAACCAATTCACTCATGGAAAAGGCTCAGTCCCTAGCATGGTATAGCAAAGATGCTATAGAAGCAGTCACTGTGTGCTCTGGCTGAGAAGGGGACGGGCCATTTTTCAGCAAGGATGTTTGAATGAAATCTTGTGAATATCTCAGCCATTTCTGTAATTTCTCTACTATTATCCAAACATCATTCCCAAAGTTTTTGAGGTCTGCTTCAATAAACTACATAATTGCGATGGAAGAAAACTGTGATTGCAATTACATTGAGAAATGTTGCTCAAATCAGCAAGATATGACATGACATTTCACCCTCAAAAAAATTAAAATAGAACTGATTGTGAAGAGACACAGATGCATTAAGTAAAAAAACCAGAACCAACAGAGGCAAAACCACAAGATTTTTGTTCCCATTCTCTTTAGTGAGGTTAGCAGGGAATTTTTGCTTTCTTACAGGATCATTATCAGTTTTAGATTCTAGCATCTTTGTATTCCTCCCAATAAGACCGCTATATACAAGTAGTAATAGTGTGCTCAGTGCAATAGTAGTAGAGTAATAGCTTCTTTAAAAGGTCAGGAGTATAAGATTTCTAGATGAGCAAAATTTGACAGGGAAATAGCAAGAAAATCATAACTTTTTATTCCCTAGTATCAGGAGCTAACAGGTCAAATTACACAGATAGGAAACATTACAAAAGAAGTAGGCTTCTGTAACTGAAAACAAAGAACACAGTATAATCAGAAAGAGGCATTACCAATAAGTTGCAAAAATGAGACTTCATTAGAAGAAAATAGAAGGTGAGGGAAAAGCTCATTTGGGTTTTCCGACATTGATATTTTAAATGTTTACTTCATTTTTGACCTGCGCTGGTAATAAAACAGCTGTTGTCCAGATATCTCTTTTGTGTGATCCTGCAGGCTAGCCAGGCCAGATCAGCGACTCAAAGTAGGATTAAAAGAGCTGGGCAGATCCATTAAGTCATTGGGAGAAGAACGTGAGCACTGAAAAAGAGATATATTAAGTGGGATAGTGTTCTTTCCTTTTTGTTTTGGTTCTTTTGAACTGTTAGGATCCATTCCTGCACTTAAGTCAGAAGAGATGTAAGATTTCAAGTAAATTAAGTGAATGTAAAGTCTTCTTTAAAACAACAGAAAACAGGGAACTTCTTATACATAAATGTAGAATCTCTAGTGTCTAACGGATTGAATACACATACTTTAAGTATGTGTTTTCAGTAAAAAGAAATCCAGACACTGGATCAGTACTAATAATCTCAAATTAGAATCTACTGTAAACGCATTTTATCCTATTAGAAATATTGATTTATGAACAATTCACAAACATGTAATTTTAGTATCCACCCAGCACTACATTGCAAAAGGGCTCATTTGCTATTTTTGAGCAATTGCCCAAATTCTTATTTCCTCTTTAGCTCTGGGAATTTTAGAAATATTTAATTGCAAATTCAGGAAATCCAATACACATCTGATCAATAACAATTTTACCCACTTACCCAAGCTGCCACCTTTTTGGTAGGATGCACTTCCACTAAAAAAAAAAGAAATGAAACATTATACTGGTAGTATTACAATATTGTTGAATAATTAAAACAAAATGTCTTAAAAGGCAAAGGTTTCCTAAAACTGGCACAGACTTATTTGAATAATGCCCTGGAATAAAAAGGTTAATTTTACATCAGTTACATGTAATTAATATCATGCAATACTGTTCATGCTACTTTTCCTGCATCTGTCTCTAAAAGATTATGACATGTTGAAGTTATCAAAATGGATGTGTTTATATAAACTTGACAGTGATATGTAGTAGAGATGACAGTTCTTTGAAGATCCTACAAAAATAGAACAAGAAGATACACTTCATAGAGACCCAGAAGGATCATGGCTCTTTTTTTTTAAAAAAAAAAAAAAAAGAGGAGAGAGTAGAAAATACAAAACTCATGAAATTTTTTTTAGTTCTGCATAATAGTTGCTCCTAGGTAGTTGCACTAGCTAAGGTGTGTTGTTAATTGTTAGGTGATTGATTTTAGTGTTGCCCAGAAAATCTTGAGACCTTATGGCCAAAAGCTTGCATGACAAGAAAACAGTATTTTGCAGAGGCTTTAATGGTGTTAGATGGAAAACAGTGTTTAGACTGTCTAGCAAAGGTAACCTTGGGGTAAGTGTCATGTACAAGGAGTCTGGTTTTATTTTACAGTTCAAGCTGATTTTGGCAGAAAGGCAAAATTGGAAACACTGAATACAAATGAGCTATTTATGACACTATTGTAATCAGGATTTCTCCATGCAATGAAATTAAGTATGGCAAAATGGGTTCTCCAATAACTGTGCAAATAAAATTAAATTAAATGAAAAACCATTAAACATTGTTATCCTTATCAATTCTTAAAGAATAAACAGTTAGAAGTCAAGATCTAAATCGCATCCTTTAATTGCTTATTAAACTTTAACAGTTACATACTAAATATGAAAATGTCAAGTGTGAGAGAGATATATATAAAATTAATCATGCACGTTTAAACTTAGAGTTGTAAGTAACCTACCACCAATGATTAACCAGAGAAATAATTCAGATAAAGGTTTTTTTGCAGTCACAGTTAATATCTTTGTAACATATTTTTTCAGTGACTTAGAATTCATTTAATTATAAAGTGTGTTGTGTTTCTTTGCTCCAAGATAGGTTAACTCATACTCTCGGGAAAAGAGTAAGTGACCCTTTGCTTCCCATGTTGATGGTCACCTGCAGATGGGGAGCAATGGCTTTCTGGTAACCAAGAAAAGCAGCTTCCTCACCCTTCTCTCTCTCTCCCCCCAAACAGAACACGTACATCCTTAAACTTGGTATATGTGCTGTCTTTGTGTATAAAAGGTAATAATGTTTACTAATCTTTGTGAGATGTTTTCAAGGTCGGTGGAAGGAAAGTCACGTACAAGAGCAAAGCATTAGGATTTGATAAAGTTTTCATCAAATAAACCACAATCAATTGTACAGCAATATTATTCAGGCAGCTCACCAGTCATTTTCACAGCTTTCTTAAACAAGGATGAATGGTATATTGGCAGCAGTGAGATATTTTTAGCACCCTTTTTCTACCTGGACTCTTCCAGCACTTGCTGCCCACCAGGCATTCACACACTGTGGGTGTGCAACCTCTCCTCCCGGCTGGCAGGAAGGGCAAGAGCAGTATCTTCTAGGACCTGAAGACATCTCCTTCTATGCTGCACCCGCCTCGAGGGCATCCTGGAGCAAGCGTCTTTCTTACCCAACCTTCGATCGCGCTATATTTCATAGTGTTGCTGTGACTTTCTCTGTCATCTCGTTTCAAGATATTTAACTCTCTGACTTTTCTCTTTAAAGCCAAAACATTTGTACTTCTAACGTGACAATGTGAGACTTCAGTTAACTACTTACAATTTTCTTATCTCATTCCTGTCAATTTTCAAAGAACAAACAAAACTGGTTATTGCTAGAGGTTGTTGTGAAGATGAAAGTTACCCGAATTTTATTGTCAGAATTTGGGGGTGGGAAGAGATGGGGGGAGGGATGGGACAAGGGAAATGCATCTATAGTAAGAGAACAGATGGGGGAAATCTTATGCTTCATTGAGGCTGGTGCTCACTTCACTACCTAAGGAACGTCCCTCCTGAGAATCACAGCTGAAGTCTGTGTCGGGTCTTGCCCTCAAACTGTAAGAGAATTTTAGGCATAGCTTTGACCTACAGGTTGTGAGTTAACTGCCATGTTTTTTTATAATTAGAGGAAATGAGAACTTCTAAGGTAATGCAAGAAAAGGCTCTCACATAAAAAAAATTCTCATGTTGATTTTACAATTTAAAAAGCATTTTTGATGTATACTATACAGCTTTGTTCTTTCATGCTTTTGGAAATAATATCAAAGTTGGTGCAACACTAAGTGGCAAACTATTACACAAAATCCCAAACGAGCTTTCTTTTCTTTCCAGAAAAATAATCTGGATAATTTCAGACATAATTTTGGTAGGGAAAAGCAGCTCAGAATTTGTCAAAACTGTTATATACTTATTCTGACCAAAATTCCAAACCATAAGAATTTATCCATTTTTCATAATGCTTTTCCTGTCAATGTCTCTGCCTGAGTTTCAGGCAAAATTTGACAGTGGGACTGACATGAGTGAAACAATAACACAGCAACACATACAACATTGATGGACATTCAGAAAAGCCTGTGCATTAAGACTTAATTTATGTTCTTATAATACAAAAATTAGGTATCAAGAATATTGAAACTGACCAGCAGTGGAGCATTTAATAGTACAAAGGAAATAATATATTGGCACATGATGATACTGTCTCATGTTCTGCGTATTTTAAGGCTGCAGTTTTCTCATATGTTAAAGTAATCAATCCCACTTGCACTATAAATGTCAAGTACTATATATGAAGGTTAATGTAAATTTCCCCTCTTGCAACAAGAAAACAATATTCTGTAAAACTGGAGAAAAGCCACCATATAATACTAAAATGTTTTCAACAGTTAAGCAGGAAAACGCTGTCAACAATAGCAAGAATAATGATCATTTAAGCTGTTACAGAAAGATTAGCAACAGTCCTTCCTTGCCATATGCAAGTGGTTAAAAGTTAATTTTACTGTACATATTGACAGTCATCATCTTACAAATTCCCATGTACATGAACAACTGTAATCAGGTAAGAAAGAAGATTATTTAACAAAATTATGCATATATATAAGCTTTTGCAACACTATATTTTTTCCTTGAAAGTTGTACAGCAATCTTTTTAAAAAATAACAGAGCTTGAACTCTGAATTGTTACTACTGTATCTTTTGACACTTTGTTTCAAAGATTTCTTGTTATTAGCCAAAATATTATGAACATTTAAACTAATGCTACTAATTCTTAAACTTATTTTGCAGTGATTTCCATTTTTTTAGTGATCCAATTAAAAAACTGCCTACCTATTTCCACTGGGATACTTAAAGAATAACTTATGATTTATTCAAGCGTTCCTAAAAGCATTTCCAAAATATATATCCTTTATTTACATTTACAGTCAAGACAAAATACAATAGAAAGCCTCATTCCAGAGTATTTTGATGGCTAGACCATTCACTGAGGTTGGAGACAACCAACAGCCATGACTGCAAGTGCACCTTGTCACATCAGGTTAGACTTTGAACCAGGTTTTCTCATTGTCTAATAATCGAGCTTTTTCTCTTGGGCTAAAGTGGCCCTTGACAGGAGACAGTAAGAACAGGCTGCCCAGGAAGATCTAAGAGGCTGCTGCTAAATGCACTCCACTGGGGTGAGTCTCAAGCTTGTGTCTAATCTAGGTCAGGACTGTGAATCTAGTTATATCACTTTCCAAATGACGGTCCCATTCTTTGAGCTGTGAGTTATCAGGAGGTTCCCTCCATCTGTTTCTGTCTGATCATTATGATCAGCAGTTTCAGCTTAGACTTGAGAAACCTTTAGCAACAAAACTGTTACTGAAAAGAGCTCATTCTTAAAAAAAAAATCCAACCCAACCCAACCCAAAAAACCCCAAAACATCAGTTTCAATCAATTATTGACATATACTTTGCCAAAAAAATCCCACTCACGCCCTCTTAGGAGGACAATAAAGTAGACACATTATACGTTCACATTGCATTTGTCAAGCTATAAGGTAGCAAGTCAGATTGGCATCCACTTATCATTTTAAACAGGGACCAGATAGTCCAGTTGTATGGAACATGGTACCAGATCTCATGTACCGTGTACAAGCTCACATGTATTCACATATTTTGCTTTCAGAGTTGACTACAGGTCATTAAAAGCTTGGAAAATGCTGAAGAACTTCAAGAAAATTAGCATTATCATTACTAAAACTTTTAATGAGTTAAAAAAAAGAAAAAATCTTGGGGTAAGAAAGAGCATCAAAGGCTACTTAGCACCAATGTTCTTACCAGGATGTCCCACAGCAAAACTCACCAGGTGGTGTGTGGTGGGATGCTGGGGTCGTATGATTTTTTTGTTCTTACATGCTTCACAAAATAACTGCTATTGTCCACTGTCAGAGACATGGCACTGGAATGGATTTGGTCTGATCCCACAAAGCCTCTATTTTATTCATTTTTCCTACTATCTCTTAGTACAGGAATATCATATTCTGTCTTTAAAATCAGTTATTTTTATCCTTTAGAAAAACTAGAAACATAACCTACACAATGAAAAGACAAGCAGTATTCTAATGTCGAGTAATGACAATCTTGTACAGCCCAATCGGTGTCCACTCCACAGTGTGTAACAGTGTCCTGGTTTCAGCCGGGATAGAGTTAATTGTCTTCCTAGTAGCTGGTACGGTGCTATGTTTTGAGTTCAGTATGAGAAGAATGTTGATAACACTGATGTTTTCAGTTGCTGCTAGTAGTGTTTAGACTAATGTCAAGGATTTTTCAGCTTCTCATGCCCAGCCAGCGAGAAAGCTGGAGGGGCACAAGAAGTTGGCACAGGACACAGCCAGGGCAGCTGACCCAAAGTGGCCAACGGGGTATTCCATACCATGGGACGTCACATCCAGTATAGGAACTGGGGGGAGTGGGGGCAGGGAATCACTGCTGGGGGACTAGCTGGGGGTCGGTTGGCAGGTGGTGAGCAATTGCGCTGCGCATCATTTGTACATTCCAATCCTTTCATTATTGCTGTTGTCATTTTATTAGTGTTATCATTATCATTATTAGTTTCTTCTTTACTGTTCTATTAAACTGTTCTTATCTCAACCCATGAGTTTTACTTCTTTTCCCGATTTTCTCCCCCATCCCACTGGGTGGGGGGGGGGGTGAGTGAGCAGCTGCGTGGTGCTTAGTTGCTGGCTGGGGTTAAACCACGACAAACAGGTTTCTAATTTATTTATAAATGAAGTAGATAGCCATAAACTGCAATAAGGGGAAACAGTAATCACTTCTGAAAACTAGGATGGCAGGGCATAAAATCCCGAGACGATCTCAAAATGAAGAGTGGAGATCAATATGTGAGTTTACAAGATTACTTCCTTTGCTTCAATGAGAAGGTCCTCTCCTGCATCTTCACTTTGCTTAGAGCCTGCAGGCAGAACCGGAGCCATCGGCCACTGGAAGAAGGTGCAGTTCCCTGCTGTGAGAATGCCTACAGAAAGGCTAAGCCACAATCAATTTCCTAAACTACAAACAGTGATAAACAGAGGGTAAGGAAAAGCACAATGCCTCCTACTGCAAAGCTGGGTGCATTCTGTCAGGCATCAAATTAAGGGATGTTAGTTTTCATTAGTTTGGATGATTCTCCAGCCTTGAGGAAGGGTCAGAAAGAGAAGTTTTGTTGGGATCCCTGATAGGGTTTCCTATTCTTCCTTACACTGGATAGATTATAATGAGCTTTTCAAATTGGAGTCAAAATAGGAATCCAAAGTAAGATAGCTTTTTACAAGCATTTATCCCAGAGACTAAAGTGTGAAGGAAATGTCTGTTAGAAGAAAGAAAATGGCACTGAGCAGGTTTGGACATCCTAAATGAAGAATGTGGTAAACTTCATGGAGTGGACTCCATTTCTCAGCTTTTGGCAGAGAAAAAAGAACTTCTTTACTCTGAAACTGTCAGTGTCGTTAAGGATTTGAGTTAGTTGCTATTTGAAAACAGAAAAATTCTTGAATACATTGAGGGCTGAAAGTTTGGACAGGTCTGAAGTATTTTGATCTGGAGGGACTTGTCATCTTTGTACATCTTCTAGTATCAAATTAAAAAATCATTTAAGTGGAGGAAGTAGCCACTGAGAAGTTCAAGCTAGTGGACATTGAATAAATCCTTCTGCCATAATTTGTTCTGTGACAGCCTGCCTGAGTGCTTGCCAGCCACTCGGTGTTAATTTGACATGCTCGTGTGGTTCCCCCACTATCAGCGAACAGCTAGCTGGTTTAAACCCAGCTGAGAATGTCTACGTGAGTTGTGATTGCTGCATTGGATCATGTAGATGTACTTAAAAAATAGAATCTCTGCAGCTGTTTCATTCAAGAACATTAAGCTAAGAATTTATGCTTCACAAATGAAAGTAAGAAGATTTAAAATGTGAAAGAGGGTTTATAATTCTCTCTTCCAATATCTGCTTCTCTAGGAGAGTTATGCTACCCTTCTTCTGCCTTTTGTGTCATAAAAGGAAAGGCTGTTTGTCTTATTTGTATTTTTCTATTAGCCTTTTTAATAGAAAATAGAAAGTTACATCCATAAATGTATTTTGTGATATTACTTAGCATTATTTCAGTATTTTGTGCTTTTAACAAATTTTAATAAATAGTTTACAGTACATCTTAGTGAAGGTGAATAGATTTCAGGCATTCCACAAGCTATATAAAAGAAAGGTATAATTGCAAATGAGGTACCTTTGAGACTGCAGTCTTAGAAACGAACATTGAATACTTCATCTTTGTATTTAAGTGGTGAAGCAGATGTTATTTTTATAGTCATATTCTTTGAGAACGAGGATTATAGCTTTTTTCCAGTTACCAACATAAGGAATTGGAAAGTTTGCAAAGTAAAGCAGGTCAGATCATAGAATCACAGAATGGTTTGGGTTGGAAGTGACCTTAAAGATCATCTTGTTCCAACCCCCCCTGCCAAGGGCAGGGACACCTTCCACTAGCCCAGGTTGTTCAGAGCCCCATCCAGACTTTGAATGTTTCCAGGGATGGGGCATCTACCACCAATCTGGGAAACATGTTCCAATGTTTCACCACCCTCATTGTAAAAAAATTCTTCCTTATATCTAGTCTGAATCTACCCTCTTTTAGTTTAAAACCATTTCCCCTTGCCCTATTGCAACACGCCCTGCTAAGAAGTCTGTCCCATCTTTCTTAGAAGCCCCCTGTAAGTATTGAAAGGCTGCCATAAGGTCTCCCCGGAGCCTTCTCTTCTCCAGGCCGAACAACCCCAACTCTCTCAGGCTGTCCCCACAAGAGAGGTGTTCCAGCCCTCGGATCACTTTTGTGGCACTACTCTGGACCTGCGCCAACAGGTCCAATGTTATTACCAATTACCAGTTTGTCTTTTTTGTTTGGAACATTTGCCACATAGATTTGTCTTCTATCTCCCTCTCACTTCACCATTTGTACTTCCATCCCTACCAGTAACAGTTAGCATACTGTCACATTGCAGTTAGGCTACAACTGCTCTCACACTATATTTGGGCACCTTTTATCTTTTGTTCCCACACTACCATTTGGGAAATCATAACTGAAGTTCATATGTTGCATAATGTGTAATGTTTAAAAGACATGAGCTGTCTTGAAATCTTGCTGTAGTGCAGAGTTTATCAATATTTTCAAGCTGTAAATCTCATCTAAAAGGAAAATACTGTTTTCAGAAAAGTCAGAGAAAAAAAAGGTATATCCCCACTGACTGCCCATTGGTCTCTACTGTTTTCTGTTTCTCCTCAGTGTCCATCTCGTTCCTTGTAGATATCATTGTACGAATGCTTTAGCAGTACCAATTTATTTCTGGATATGGTTGGTTTTTCACATCAGAATTGTAATATTGTTCTAATAACTTACTGCTAGTTCTGTGCAAACACTTTCCAGGGTTAACTAAGTGCTGCTTGAGGAAAGGAAATGCTGGCATCACCTCAGAGTAGGAGAGCAATCATAAAAACTGGCAAAGTGAAATACATCTGATCCATTACCTCCCTGCCTAAGCAAGAAAGAACTAAAAGAAATGAATTTGGGAGATCACACCAAGATAGATACAAGCAAAATAAAGTTTCAAAGAGTTTAAAAAAATACCGGTCTATACTGTCAGCTTAGGGCCCAAGTCAATACTCCTTGATTATCCAAACTGCTTATGTGTTGGCTCTCACTCTGCCTAACAAAGGAACAAACCTAGGCCCAGCAAGAGATCAGCTTAAATTCAAACCCTTCTAGTTAAGAAATTTGAGCCATGTGGTGTAAAGAACTGAGACAAATCTAATGGGCTATACCATGCCAGAAATACCTGCTATAAAGTAATAAGGGCAAAATCCATTCACTGTGATTAAATTGGTCCATGAGGAAACATTCCTGCAGTAGTATGGCTGCTTGCATTTGTTAGGGCATCATCATAACATACCATCTGCTCTTTTATATCCTTCTTTATAGCTCTGACTTTCAGAGAGATGGTAGTGATTACCTCACATCTTTATTATATAAAAAGAGCTGTTTGCTAGTTCAGTGTTCAGAGGAAAAAAAAAAAAGTTTTTGTCAGTTACTCATCAATTTGCTCATCTGTTTGTCCTATGCAACATGATAATTTCAAGTCTGCTGACACTGTTACCCAAGGGAGTATGATTCATGCAATAATTTTTCTTCCTTCCTGCCTATTTCTTTTAAATTTGCTGGAACTTTAATAGATCCCATACATATTTTTCACCTTAAACTATTCTATCCTTACTAGCACTACAGTCATTCATTTCACTTTAAAAATCTTATTTTCTTATTTTAGGTAGGAGGTTTAATAGTATTAGAAACATACTTTAAATTAAGAGGGTGTAAAATTTTGGTTTCTTACTCTTAACATCCCATTCTTGCCAGGATACCTATTTGCTTTTTCTCTGCTTTTGGAAAATGAACTCCTTCTTCAAGAATAAAGACTAATATTCATAACAATACCTTTTTGTTTATAGCGTCCATTATCACCAAGGCTATGAAAGAATCTTAGCAATGTGGGTATTTTCCCCTTTTTCAGTAGGGAGGTCATTTAGCACGCTCCAGGATGCACAGTCAACCAGCGACCTTCTGAATGAGTCTCCTGACACGGAATTCGGTAGCGACTACAACGTGGTTTGTTGTAAGGAAACCCATCAGGGACTTCTGGGTGGAGCAACACAAGACTTCCCATTTCCACTGCAAGGGAAAGGCAGCTGAGCAAGAGATCACGCTGGCAGCGGTTTCGCTTTGGAGAGCTCAAATCAGGTGAGTCTGAAAATTCACAGCAAAGTATTGATCCTGGCAAAGGCACCTCTTCGTGGTTGCCTCATTTGTGAGCTAAAATGGTCATGGCGAATTTCTTCATGCTCTAGATGAACTGAGGGAAACATTTTGACTCATAAAGCACACCCTAATCCACAGAGTAAAGGAACAGGGAGTAATATCTTGTGGTCAGTCTCCCTCTTCAGCAGAGTGCTGGAGGCAGTGCGTGAGGTTAAATGGCTTTTAACTCTCAGCGCTGATCTATTTATTAAGTGTTTGCTTGCCATTTCTGAAAGAGAGTTTTCATTCTCATGTTTGGATAGGTTTAGAAGAGTTTCCAGCTTACACAAGCAAGGTAATTTTGGTCCCTCTCACAGGAGCTCTTGTGGAGGATCTTTATGCACAAGCACGTGCCAGCTTCTTCCCAGAGAAAGCTGGCAGGCTGTAAGAAACATTTCTTCTTACTTCACTGCCCATTTCTCTTTTCCCTCAGATAACTGTCTTCTCCTTTCCTTGCACCAGATGCAGAAATGTCCAGCTGCTCTCCTATTTCCTCGACTTGCTGCAAAACTTCCACCTCATCACGCGATTTTTTTTTCATGCAGTTTTTCCTCTGCTTATTATTTGCCTTGGTTTTCCTACCTTTTCCTTCAAAATACTAGCTTTTTAAAAAAAAATTACTTTAAACAAACAAAAGCACATTTGACTTCAAAGCCTCGTTTCACCCAAATTAGTTTCTATGCATGCCTCACTTCCAGTTCCATTCCAGACCCCTTCCCATTTGCTGTGTGTGATGGATCCTAAGGGAACCATCTGTGGAGTTGCAACTGTCCTTCAAGGTCTCTCATGTCTCACTTAGTGTGGCAGCCCTCACTCTGGCCTCTAAAATAGCATCTTCTTTCGGACATAGACAGTCAATAGGTGGATGCAAGTTCACTGTTACCACATCTGTGCTCGCTCTTCTCTTTCGTATCAAACACTTCTTATTTCTGATGCTAGCCCTTTGCTAGAGCTATTGTTACTCTTAGCTGTTTTCATGCCTGTAGAAAGGAGCTGAGTCACACCCGAATCCCCTGGAAGGAAGAAAAGGATGGACTCTTATGCTTCATCCCCCACAAGAGATTTGTTGTTCGGAGGCAACACCCCGGCCCAACCTCTTTAAGTATATTAGCTTGTTAAAGAGAAAAAAAAAAAAAGCTGCACTGCAACTCTGTAATTTACACACAGACACTCTGGATGGACAGTGAAGCATTCGGAAAATCATGAGAAATTACTAAGTCATGATTTAATCATTTTGCCTCTGGACCAGTCCTCATGCTTGTGAAATTTGGGAACTGAGAATCCTGTCACATTTATGATACTAATTTGGTAAATCTATACATAACAGCTTTGGAGACATTCTACTTCATCTCACAATCCTAAATCTACGTCATCAGACCTTTTAACCAGCTTGGAAGGTTCTGCACCTGGTTAAAACCATGTAAACAGAGTTAATATAAGGCCTAAATTAAATTACAATAGATGTCAGAATACGTTAAAATGTCAAATTAGCCTATTTTCCAGTACTACATAGCAATGGAGCCCTCTAAGGGTTACAAAGCAAACTGATTGCTTTCTAGCTAAGATGTAAGACTGCCAATTATGTATGTAATTGAAACAATTATGTATATTCTCTTTTTTGATGAGCTAATACAGCTATAGTGTATCACACTTAACTGGGTTAAATTTAAATGAGATGACCATTCTCTAAGAGTATCTTCTACAAGAACAATCTAAGTTAATGATACTGAATGATAATGGCTGTTGCCAATTAGACTTGAATTAATATGTGTCTACCTAATGGGCATACATACAACAAAACCAGAAGGCTTTGGTGTTGCTTAATTGAGTATAATATTCTGACTGGTAGTATTTTAACCCATAATTTGCTAGGTAAAATAAAAAAAAGAAATGCAATGAATATTCATTTTAATGCAATTAGTATACTTATAGCATTTTCATTCAACATTTTGTATGAAGCCTCAGCTAGACTTTTAAAAGAGGGTAGTTTTTATTTGAGAGGACAAGGTCTCAATCTTTCAATTGAAAGGATTTTTGGTGACATTTTTGAGCTATTGCAGTCTGGAAGTCAATATTGATACGTATTAACATGCACAAGAATTAAATAAGCAGTCAGTTGAAAAAATGTGATAATAATGTCCATTTTTTCTGTAATTTTAGCTTATTTGGCATTTATTTTATACTTCTTGATCATGACACAACCATGACAAGTTGTCTTTAAGTGTATTAATTTTAATATTCACTTTACAAATATATTGATATGATTTGCAGCTCATACTACAAAAAAAATCCGAAAGACTCCAATGTATCTCACTCCCCTTAAAGTGTCAAAATTATGATTTCAGAGTCTTTTTGGATAATTTCTCTTAATGTAGAAGTCTTGAAAGCCATAAACTGCATGAGTTTCTTCAGAGCTTGGAGAAGAGCTTGCTTCCTCTTTTCTGACATAGATGTATAAATCAATCTCTCCAGTACATTTCATTCTAATATAAAACTTGCCAAACTCTTTATAAACTTTATACAAGTTAATGGTTTAGGGAATTTCTAAAAGCGTGTTTCTACCATATTAAAACCCTTCCAAGCTTAGTGTTCCTCAAGATCAAGCTGTATGAGTCCTAATTATATGAAAAACTTCACACCCTGCCCCGCTAGCTGAAACTACCTAAGTGTATTTATTACACAATCCTAAGACTGAGATAAGTATTATTTCAGTGAAGGGTCCTAACCTAGATACCTCTTTGTCCAGCTGAACTTCATTCTGCCTCCCCTCGGGTCACTGTGCAAACCCTTCTGCTCAGGTTTTTGCTGGATCAGAAGGCAGAAAAGGTATACAAGACTGTATTTCTTTGATTCAGGGCTGGATTAACAAGAGTGTTATAAATGACACTTGGAACTTGTCCATTTTAAGAAATGTGCCTTGTTTCAATCAGTTCTGCTGAATGCCTTGCTAATTATTGTAACATTTTCAGATGAAAGAGGCAACACATTTGATCCTGATGTTGGTTTCAACTGGTTCTAACTCTGGACAGTGCCAAAGAAAACAGGACCATGATTTCAGTGGGACCACTTAAAGTCAGTGCTTGTAGCAGTGTAACATATTACTAGTTACAGCTCTTTTCTTGGCTTCATTATGCCTGTGAAACTACATGAGAAAGGTTCCTACAGTTCATATTTGTATGAAACAATAAACACAGATATAGGGAACACAGAGGTCTTCCTTTTGAGTCCTCCGAGATATTTCCTGTTCAGTACAACAATGTTCTAGCTTTGCAGCAAAAGTGTGGTATGAGCACGGCCACAATTTGGAGAAATCGGTCAGAAGAACATAGATTACAAAACAAAGGTCCATAAGGCACATCAGTTTTGAGTCATGAGGCTGGCATTTCACAAGCCTGCTGGGTTATAATTGTCTAATCTTTTCAGAGTCGTTATGTGCATGTACATGCATGTAAATCACAGGAAGGGGACTGAAGTCCATTCAAACTGAAAGTCTATACTCTTAAAGAGGTGGCGTGTGGAAACAGAACTCAGATGAATTCCAAGGATAAGTAAAAACAGGCTTAAAACCAGGTACACAAAGGGGAACATCAAGTGGAGAACTCTGCATTTACAATTTCTCAAATGAAGTCATAAAGCCTCTGAACACTGCTAAGTATCGTTTGCCAGATGGTGGAGAAAGACTGAAGTGACTTCTGAGAACCTCGATCATGACCATAAGTGACTGCTAGCTATGTAACATACTAAGGACAGACTTGGTAACGATGCATTATGCAAGGGTAAATCACAAAGAAATAGAAGACATGCATAAACTCTGTCAGTTCATGAACCAGACTGCTTCAGTAAGCTTTCCTGCATATTGTTCACACAATAATGTAATTATTTTTCACTGTTATACTTCCTTTTAATTGGTTGAAGACAGGCTCCTCCATAGGAAACGCAGGTATGAGCGAACAGGGTATTTATTTCCTTGCCACATTAAGAAGCTTTAAACCACAAAATACTCCCACAGTCCTGACTCTGGAAGCGTACGTGCACATCATCAATGCTACGAGAAGTACTTTTTAATGTAAAAAGCAAGAGTGTCAATAAACACTTGAAAGTGACTGGAGATCTATCTTGGAGCTCAGACAACAATTGATGCTTTCAGAGGCTACAGTCCAAGCCTTCCTAGCCATTCCAAAATGCTTCAGGAAGTATGAAGCTATGGTGAAAAGCTCTACAGAACTGGCTCAAAAGGAAAGCTTTGAGTCAGCTTTTGCATGTGAGATAGTGACATCAAGTGGCCAGTTCGGTTAACTGTAATGATCTCTTCCCCTGATGCACAGAAAAACACCAATACTTGTATTTTGTTGAAACACATTGAAATATTTAAAACATATTTTAAAATATTAAAAACATTTAAATAGAAAAATATACACAATATGTGAGTTTCCTAAACAGAGAAAGATACTTTGATATATTAATGATAAAAATGGTGTGTTCATCTAAGTGAAAAATTACTTTTTCCTTGTAATTTTTAGTCAAGCTTACAATAACAGTAAGCAAAAATGCTTAGCTGTTTTTAAAGAAATAGAACATTCCCTACATTACAGCTGTATTCTCTTCTATCTCGTTCACACAAAGAATCACTACTCCTTTTTCCCCCCTTGCATTCCCAGTTCCCATAAAAAAAACAGAGTTCAAGATTTGAGCTTATGATTCTCGAAATCCACAAAGCAATTCTCCATAGACTTTTCCTCCATTTAGGATTCACAGCCACAGCAGATCACCATCTAACATAGCTTTTCTGGAGTAGATCCCTTCTTTTAAGATCCAGCTGATGAAAAGTAGTAAGACTGTCCTTCAAAGTTCTTTATTTACAATACACGCAAGGATGCAGGAGACCTCAATTTACTGTCCTCCTGTGCCTTTTGGAGATACGTGTTTTTTATGGGAGATGGGGATATCTAAACCACATATCTACTCAGCTAGCAAATACTCCTGAGGAACAGACATTCAAATTCCCTTACTGGATATGTTCCATTTTACCTAGAATAATGAGATTCATTGGACCTAAAAGAGGTGAAAATACACTCCAAGCTAAAGATATGGCATTTCAGTGGATGTGGAAAAAGAGAGAATTCTAGGTTTTCATTCTTGGAAACTCATCTCATCTCAGTTACTACTTTTCCACAGGGAACAAGGCCAACTTAAAACTCCAGGAAGTGTGCCAACTAAATTCTGCTAATCTATCTTTTCACAGATTTATATGCAACAAAACTACTTACTACTACGGTAAAGTTGCCAGGTTAATATTACTTTCTCCCTTTTAATGTTTTTCCACACTGGCTGACACCATGTGCTGTTGTGGAAAGAGACGTTAAGGCTGAAGACTTGAATCACTGCCTGCAAGATACACAGAACCAGTAACAAATCACCTCTGTCTCGTCTTACTCTCCCAAGGATCCAACTGAGCAGCTACCAGCTTTTCTGTACACACGTTCCAAACTGAAATAAATAGGGTCTTTCGCAAGCAACCTAAACTCAGTTCTCCCAATTAAAAGCAAAGGTATTCCACCAGCCTTAAACATTTGGCTCTCATTCACTTATACACACAAAATTCTAAGCAGGCGAAACAGTCTCTAAATTCATGATGTAATTATTTTGGTTTGTCAGCAAGCGGGCACTTACATTATGTTATTGCACTATCACTTCATAAATCCAGACACATAATGAAGAAAAGCCACGCTTTACTTAATTCTGAGGGTTTCTCTTATGGTTAAAGACACCTACTCTTTTTTTTTTTCTTTTTTTAAACTTAGCTCTTAAACTTAGTGTTTCTTAGGCAGGGTTAGCTAGAGGACAACTCAGATAAAAGTTTGAGTCTTTCTGAAACGTAGAAAATGGGAGTATTTTTCTGACAAACATATATGGAAACCACATATCTGTGTTTGTGAAAATTTATCCTATGTAACTGTTACATTTACTTATAGTTTCAGTAGTCAGGGAAGGTTTAAAAACACCAGGCTTACAATTTTGAAGTGTACATTTTGAGATGTTGGCGCGTCAAAGAAATACTGATTTAACTGTGGAATTTGGAGCCATTTGTACTTTCACTCGGCAATACTTTTAGAAGAGAAAAAAACCCCACCACATTGATACTTTCTAAACCAAGTATTATCCACCTCCTAGCTACCACATTATGTCAGTGGTATCAGAAATCAACAGATAATATACAGCTCAAATGGATTTTTACTTGCTAATTAAAAATAAACTGCCTGCCACTCACACTCTAGGGTTCTTTGCTCTTCAAATTTGTTAAAGGGCTGCAATGGCCTGGGATCTTATATTAAAGGGCAAAATTACTCTGGTAATGCAACACAAAATGAAATACTGCCTGAAAGGTCAACTACACTGAGAGGAAGAGGAAAGAGAATTTAAGCAAGCACAAGATTTTTTTTTTTTTTTATTTCCCTTGGGATCACCAAAGGTAGAGAGAATTTCTCTAATAAATCTTGTGCCAAGCAAGAGTAACACAAAATCGGGTAAAACAGAAAAAGTAATTTCTGTTATCTTGTCTGAGCTATGCTAGAAAGGACAGCACTAATTGTTGTATCTCACCAGTTTCATATACTTACAGAAGAGGGAATTTTCATTTTTTCCAACTTCACACACAAGAAAGAAGACAAAACACTGAACTATTTGCAGAAAGTTTGCCTTGGATGTACTAAATAAGGCACATCACTGTTTTCCATTGCAAGAGACTTGCTGCTTAGCTGCTCTGAACCACCTCATTTACTGTGAATCAAATTCATACATGCTGTGAACAAAAAGGCTATTGATAACAGGTGGTATCTCAATATAAGGTACTACAGCTTTAAGTGTGTGACACAAACAATTGTGCATTGATACTGTTGCAGAACAGTTCACAAGAGGAAAGTCAGGAGCACAGTATTTGTGTGGTCATGCTTAGGCCATGTATGAAAAACTGCATACCTCTTCCCCATCCCATCAAATCGTAAGAGTAAAGCTGAGCTTTTCTAAACCAGCCTGGGAGGACTACATATAAAAATTAGAGAGGCCTGTTCCTTGGTCCTGAAGACAGGTGCCACAGCCTATCTTGCAGCCATTTGGATAGATTCTGTTCACTCCTTCAAAACACGGACTGCTCCCAAAATGCACGTGCCATCTAACAGACCACTAGAGATGGTTTTCATGGAGAAGTGACAGTTGCCAACATTGCATCAAGAGTTGCAACAGAATGGACAATTATGGGACAACATTGCAAGCCTGCATCTATTTAGTTTGCTAATATAAAGTAGCCTAGCTGTCTGTAACTCTTGACAGAGCAATGAGGAGACCATGCTAAGTTAATCCATGGGAAAGGTAAAGAAATGGATCCCAGACTAACACTGCACTGCCCTTCCACAACGTTGTGAAGCCCTCCAGAAAGTTTCACTCTCTCCCTAACTGGGAGACTCACAAACTGTGTATGCATATGCATCTGCTTATCTCCCTCTGGTCCATATTTCCACAGTTGTGAAGACTATTCAAGTATTTAAAATTAATTTCACAAATACTTACTTAGCTTAAAAACTTACTTGTGTTCTGTGTTTTTGTACCCAACTGTTCTTCACATTAGTCTAAGTTCAATTTTGTAGATCTTTCCTATGTCTTAAATGACATCTATTTTAGACAGAAGTTTAGGTCTCCACATAAAGGTTTAACTGCTTCCAGATACAACTTTTACTAAATATGTATGGACACTGGTCCACTGTGTTCACACACACCCCCCATTTCCTTAATCCAATAAAAACAGGTTACTCTGAGCAAAACTGAAGTCTTCTTCATTTTTACCAGAGTTAACTTTTCATTTTCAGTTACTTATTAAAAAAAAGGTAAAGCATAAAAAAAAGGAACAAAATTGCATAGAACATAGAAGTTTCTCCCCTTCTTTTCTGTTCTACAAATAAGCAAAAACTATCAAAATTTCATCCAGTTTTAAGAAGAGATATTTATCTACCAGCATTAAAATCATGAAATGTAAATTGAAAAAAAACCGCAGAGATCGTTTTGAATTACTTATACGAATTAAGTACAAGATTTTACCAAACTGGGAATTTTTATAAGAAAAAAGAAAGAAAAAATCCATCCGATCAAAAATTAATATAAATTAACTCAATTTAAGATACAGTAGACAATTTTATTTATAAAATGCTACTGGCATACGATACACATTGGAAGTATGAAACTTGATTTATAAAGAAGTGAAATGCTTCATAGAAGCATGGATTCCTGAGGTATTCTGAATACAATCCCTCATTTACTGGAATTCACAACACTGCTCCAATTGGCTTAAGCAGCAGAAGACTGGATATCTGATAAACGCACAGTTACAACATAGTTAAAAAATACACAGGCAAATGGAAACAGCCTCGAAGATTGTGTCTCACCAACACTAATAGTCTTGGTCATGGTGGAAAACTATCTTACGTAGAAGGGCACAAAGACCTGTTAAGAACGGGTTTCTCAGTTTCACAGCCAATTCAAATGTATTGTAGATACCTGCTTTCACCTCATTGTCCACAGCCACAGGTTGCAAAGTCCTCTTGATATCAGACACAAAAACATTGCTGTTTCTGGATAAACATACAGAATGACTGATTACCTGGACAAGTATTATTACAATTAAAAAAAAAAAAAATAGCGTTAGGCGCTTTCAATTCTTTTTCTCTTTTTCTGCTTTAATTCTCTGCTGTAGCGTCTTCAGTTCAGTCATTACATTCAAAGTTCTGTAAACCCAGGTGACCTGAAATGTAAGTAAATTATTAAATTTAACTAATCCACATACATTTACTTATTAATTTAATGAAAGCATCCATATAAATGAACATATACATACCACAATTATAACAGTATTCACCAGCAGTGGTGCTGAAAATACAAGTGAAATAAACATTCCTCTTGAATCAAAGTATTGGTATTTAGAAAACAGCCTGAAAGAAATAAAATAAAGAAAAATAAGAGAGGAAGCTTTATTCAGTGTAGTTCACATAACATTACTTTCACACTAACTATTCAACATGGACATTGAACAGATTATCCTACTCCTTGGGATCCCCAAGCATAGGCCAGCATTCTACTGTATTAAGTCAGAACAAAGAGAGAGTCAGTATCTCATCAGTTATGAATATTTATTACAATACCAGTCTTTCTTTTCTTTAAAGTTTTACTGTGCAAAACCTAAATAAAACAACCATAGATTAAGTAACTTACTAATGTGACTACAACAGTATATATATATTTGTGCATCAGAAATCATGCTTATCCTGAAGTGTCAAAAATTACTTTCTCAGGTATTCTGCTTAGTCATATTAGAAAAGATAACAGAAATAATAAAGGTAGCAAAGCTGTAATTTAGGTCATGTATGCCTGAAGTGAAACAAAGACTTACAATTAGATGCCTGCACAAAGTAGTGTTAAACACTTGATTTCCAGTTACACCAGGGAAAAGTTAGTTCAGTGCTTATGAAAATAAGCCATCAGTTTAATTCTGGTACACAGGCTTAGTAAAACAGACAAATGTTAATGCTTTTTATGCATGTAAATAAGTATATAAAATAGAAGTGATATTTTTGAGAAGTGGTGCTTAACTTCAGCTTATTAAACATGAATAGCTAGAAAGAAAACTCAACAGAAACAAAAAAAATCAAAGCTCGCATCCTTTTCCCCTTAATTATCGCACTCTGCTTTTCTCTTAGCTCTCTGACTAGTTAGTTTACAACCATCCATATAAACATAGATTTTAAGCAGTATAATAAGTACATCCTAGCTGTTAAAAATTATCTTTTCTTATAAGCTAAGTGATAACTATGGTATACCGTACAGTTTTGTTCAAAAGTTTTATATTAATCAATGCAACAGACCCTCTGCCATCACATTGTACTGATGAGGCATGACTGACTAACAATGTTTTCTGGGAATGATACGAAAAAAGGAATATTTTTAGAACAACATTCATTTAAATGCAAAAATGAAAGTGAAGACATTTACCTCCAATTCATGGCTGCTAATTCATTTATATATTCAGCGCAGTACACTAAGCCCACTGTACAACAGAAGAAAAATATCAGATTCAATACTTCTTTAAAAATAAAGTGCCATCAGTTCTGCCATGTGTACTAAAGTGGATACATACCAGACATTGTAATTCCTTGATCCTCAGAAGATCAAATTACACATTTAATATTTAACGGCACAAACGCAGTTCTGATTTAAATATCCCATATAGTTACTAAGAAGTATAAAGTGATCACAAAACATACCCACTATATTACAGACAAACAAACATAAAATCGTACTCCTCCGATCTTACAGAAAGAGCTCAGCATACAAATGAAGAATAATTTAAAAAAAAAAAAAATCAGTATTTTTTCCAACAATCTTCTTGGTGACTGCTTCTAAGTTATGTCTGTAAAAGGAAATGTCAGCACTCCCCAAAACTGGTATGGAATTAAGTTATCATTTTAAATGTTATGGTATCATACTGCTATATCTAACATTACTATCTGAAGTTAGGGTACTAATTATATATAAGCATTTTGGTGAAATACAAACTTTGTTTTAATCAGTGTATAGCAGAGTAGTCCACTGCAATCAGGTGAAAACTAGCATATTCTTGCTCAACAATTACATTCAATATGAAGCCATCAAGACAGGAAGAAAATTCAGTGCAATCACGTTTAAGAAAAAAGCAATACAACTACAGAATTTAAGTTTGTCCTTGTATCATTTTCCACAAGAAACAAAGCAAGAAAAACAGATTCAGTGGCTAAAGATGACCTGCACAAGGCAATTAAGTAACTAGCCTGGTGATATGAAGGAGTGCTATCTTGTTTTGCATCATCTGGATTATCTCTGCTTGGTACTGCACAGTATAAACATACCTACAGCTGTTCAGCTGCCAAGGTAAACCAATGTGATAATTTCATAATTTCCTCAGTTATTTCTGACTATCTGCGATACAAAATTATTTATACTGTAGACATATTAAAAGTCGTTCAGTTTTTCAGGTACAAAGCTTCGACTCAGTATAGATATTTTTATGCACTCTTCTTGTTAACAGCAAGTTTACATCATAGCTGGGTTAAAGAGCCAGCAATGATCAGTTCCACTGCATTTTCCAATGCAGTTAGACCACAGGCATTCAAACTAGTGTTAGTAACACTAGGAATACTTTAGATAAAGAGTCTAAAGTAAACAGCATGTCATTGGAATTCTGAACATCTAATATTAAATTTAAGAAAGAAAAGCCTGTATTCTTACAGGAAACTTCCAAGCTCAATGTGTCATTAACAGGACATTGTTATTACGCCCTCTGTAGATCATTTTAAACCCTGCAGTTACAAGTGGATGTATAGAAATTACTAAGGTTTCTAGATTCCTTTTTGGGAGTACTTAATGTTATTAAAATCTTAGCTTTAGCTAAGTTATTTGCAGTTTTGAGGAAGCTATAATTCCTCTCCCAACTTGACTAGTTCGCTAAATGGTATTTTAAAAAGTCAACGTAGTCTTCACGTGGCTTTTTGCCTGCAAATCTCTTTCAATTGCTCATTCCTCCTCCACTACCCTGCAAGCATGACAGAAGTGACGTACTGTGTAAAAAAACCCCAACTCACCAGAAAATCCAACACATGGCTAGAACCAAGGTACTGCTCATAATACGTGGATCTAACCCAAATCCGTGCCATCTTAATTAAACCAAATACCCTCTGCCAAGCTGCTAGATCTTCAGCCAGTCAGCCATAACGACACAGCTTTGGCTAGGCAAGGCCACTGTGGATTCTCAGGCTGAAGTCTGATAAACCCCGAGATAACACAAGCTGTTACTGCAATGTACCAAACCAGCCTTGCTCTTCCTCGTGCCATTATCACAGCTGTCAGTGGGGCATATGGTGAACCTGCTCCAGAAGCAAATCCAGTTGAAAGCTGACCATGTTTTCTGAACTGCAGCATTACAATAAGGCAGAGTAGAAAGCGACTGCTGGCTTTCAGCCAATTTCTTTCCCGCTTCTCCAGCTCAGCAACAATTTCTTGGGAAGCTGCGATACACACAGCATTTACCATGCAGAAAGCTTACTTATCCCAGATCCCTACTAAGGCCAGAGTTTTAAATCACTACTTCATACAGTCTTGCAAACGAACTAAATACATATTTATAGGTCACAGCAGCTTCTGTAACAGTTTATCATGTATAGACACGCACATCACTACAAGAAAAATACTAATTTGCATGCACTTTATCTGCTGCAAAGTGTAAACCCGTGCGCTGTGCAAGTACATGAAGAAAAGGGTTATCATTAAGAGACCAGAAGAAGTTATTTGACAGTATTAGCAGCCTAAACCACGCACATGCCCCTCGCCACCCGAAGGCCAGCTCACGGAGGCAGGAACGCGCTACTCACCCATGCAGAGGAAGTGCCCGATTTGCACCCGGTAGTGCTGGAAAGAGACGCACGTTAGGAGGAAGCAGAGGACGTGGAAAACCGCCAGCCCCACCAGCCAGGGCTCGGACCAGTCCGTCCTCTACGGACAAAATGAAAGCAGGTTAGGCCATGGCAGGAGAAGGCGCGTCGCCAGGCAGCTAGAGCGAGCACCCTTCCTTCTCCCGCACCGCAACGACAACCGGTTTCAGTCACGAACCGCGCTCAGCAGCCCGCCCCGTGCCAAGCTGGGGAAGCAGCGAGCACCCCAGCGCGGGCTTCCCCCGCTCGCAGGGGGCCCGGCGCCTCCTCCCCTCTCCGCGGGCGAGCAGCCAGCCCGGCCCCGGCTCCCTCCTTACCGCCAGGATGGCGGACAGCCCCGGCGGGCCGCTCAACGGCTGCTCCATGGCGGCGGCAGCGCCGCTGCTGGCGGCCGCCGAAGTCTCGCGAGAAGCCGCCCGCCGGCGGGCGGCTTCTCGCGAGACTTCGGCGGCCGCCTGTTCCCTGCCCCGCGGCGGCAGCCCGAAGGGGCTGGGCGGCAGGGGGAGCTTCGTCTCTCCCGCTGGGCCGGTGGAGGGGAAAGGGGCTGTTTATCTGGCACGGCTGGCACTTCCAGGGCTGCCCTCATCCCCTCAGAGGGCGAAAGGGTGGTGGCTGGTCCCACATGTGAGAGGACGAGCAGAGGAAGCTCTCCACGCCCCAGTGGCTGCCTCCCCTGAGGCGAGCGCCAAGTCAGAACCGTCTCTCGTGGTTCTGTGACTGAAATTGTGTTCCTCAAAAATAACCCTGGCTTTTCAGAAGAGGGGCAAGAAGCTCTGGATTTGTTTTAAGCATTCGACACTGAAGTTAGGAAGCTAGCGGGAGAGGTTTTTTTGTCATGATCTGCCTGGTGGAGTCAGGCTGGTGTCAAGGTGTTTGGGGCACTTTGGATCGGTGGCCCAGCCCTGGTGTTGGGTTTTTGGTCTCTCAGCAGCACTCAGTGGCTGGCTTCAGCTGCTGTAGGGATGGAAGTGCAGGAAAAAGGGAGTTTTAAGCCCAGCTGGAAATTTCTGACAGAAAAAACCCAGTTGAGCACTCCAGGCAGGAACATAAGTGAAAAATACTATTTTTTTTTTTTCCAAATGAAAAAAAACCAACCAACATTAATTACTGTACAATGCAAAGTGAATAAGACATCTATAACTCCTTTTGCTGAATGCATGTAGGTCTGGAAGAACTGACCACTCTTAAAGATGTATCACAGAGACATTTCAAACTCAGATTCCTATCTACTAAGCCAGGAGACTTCACGAATCTTACTAGGGTTAGCTTTGTCAAAGAAACCATACTGTCATATAGAGCTCCCTGTTCTGCTTTCATGAAATTATATTTTCTGACACTTTGGCTTATCAGATGTGAAGCTTTGGCTTTTTTCCAAAATGTTTGGAAGTGTATGTATAAGTAAATGTTAGAAATAAATACTTCTTTAATTTAGTCTACCATATAGCCAAATACAGGTCATCGCTGTGAACTAGTCTCTTTTCACTGTCACACTTAGGCAATTTAGTGTGAGATACCTGAAACTGAGGATGTGTTTCTCTGTTTTGCTTTAGGTTTTTGGTAGTCTTTTTCTCAACAACAATAATATCTGGAGACCAATCGAGGCTTTTACTTAAAGCATTGTAAAATTAAGTAAGGTGATGCAAAGGTGGGCATTTCTACTACTGTTCTGCTCTTAATTTTAAGACTAGGGGGAGAAAGATGTTTCGATTTCACATTGTAGATTGGGAAATAAGAGAGGAAGAAACTGACTTGTCATTTGGAAAGTCTTATGGCTAATGTAACAAATCAAATAGTTTTGAATTTTTGTAAATGAGGAATCAGTTTCTTGTAATTGCTCAGTAATTGACTCCAGTAACCATCTGCAGCAGCTGAAGGGCTTCAGTGAATGAAGGATACAGCAGCTGCTTTATGAGTGGAATATGCTGGTCAGTGGTGAATCTGTGATGCAGGCAAGCTGGGTGGATAGGAAATTACTGGCTTATTATGGCTACAACATACTGTATTAAAAAATTCATGTGGCTTTTACTGTCAGCCACTGCAGCAGCAGTAGAAACTTTCTTATAAGGAAATAGGAGTTGCTTCTTTAAGATTGACTAGGATAAAGTCAGTAATGCTGTTTGTCAGCAGGTGGTAGCAGATACATAAGTATTACCAGATCTTTTGTGTGGTATCGGTTATCTTTCTTTTATTTTTAGTGGAGAATGAAATGTGAAACAGAAGATACTTAAAAGGTAACAGATGCATTGCTCTTTCATAGGGAAAACCCTGTGTATTTGTCCTTTTACAGCTTCTTTGCAGAGCCAATACGCTACATTTAGATCCAAATTTTAAAAATACTCTAGTAACCTGAAATATACCGTACCAATGATAATATATAAACATTTCTCTTCTTGATACTCTTAAGTAATTTAAGTAGTTTCTAAAACTCAGTCTCAGTTTTCTGTGGTAAGATTCAGATTCCTTTGTAATTTCCTTCCGCACTACAGTACTATCCAAGTAGATTGGATGAAAGATCAAAAAAAAAAGTAGATTGGTAAAAGAAATTCTTTTCCCTTTTGAAAACAGAAAAACTTAATTTACTTTACACAGGAAAGGATCTAAAATCAGATGTTTATCTTAAGTTTAGGTGGCTGAAAAAACAAGCTGGGTGGTAAAAAAAAGACTAGTTATGATAGGGAATCCCAAACTTAAATGCTAAATTATGTTTTTAGTGGTAGCCCTAGATGTTTGCTAGCAGATCTTAGGGTGCTGTGCTAGAGACCACTTGGAAGTGCCTTTTGTACTTGCTGCTGAGGGAAATGCAGCTCTGATTCTCCACAAGAAAGGAAAAGAACGGGAAATGCTTCATTTATTTTATTTGATGAGTCAATGAATTAGCAGATATTTAGATAATTTTTTATGGTCTTGTTTCATTAAGGTCCTAAGATATAGATTTGCTTTTGTGATAATGCATTTTTAGTTTCTGCCTTAAGAAGCTAAAGTGCTTTGCAACGTAAGATCCATATTTAAAATACCTTTGAGAAATTAAATATAAATTTCTGCTGTCCTTGTGCTGAGCAAACCATGTCCTACACCATTATATTCTTTGCATTTGATATATTAAATGTTCTATTTTGCAGGGTGTGTTCCATTGTAAACTGGATTTTGTTTACGAGGGATGGGGTTGTCTTGAGCTATCTAAGTTTTCCAAGCTTTTGTGGGTGGAACAGTTCACAACAGTCTCAATTTAAACAGGCAGTTTGTTGGGGAAATGTTGTGAGGAACTTTCTTGTCTTTAAATGTGAATGAAAACATACAAAATGCACAATATAAATAGCTATCAATGTCTTAGTGTGATGAGGTAGGTCAGTGTGACAACAGATGCATCCTCTGATGAGGAGATCAGAGGTTACATGTCAGGATTGTTGGATCACAGCCTGTGGTTATTCTGCTGTCCTTGTCCATAACATGCATGTTGATCTACAGCCACCCCGTCTTTGAGGGTCTTCTTGGGAGGCGGTGAGGCTTGGGTTTTTCTTTCCCTGAGCTTGATCTCCAGGCAGAGATCTCTGAATGCAGAACCAGGAATTCTTACAATATATTGTTTTCAAGAGCACCTGAGTTGTTGACTGCTCCATACAGATGTGTTGGCCCATTGTTCCTTGGTTTTTCATGTGGATTGTTACTTGCAATCAGAATGTGTGACTGCAGCCTTACCAGACGACTGCTTTCAATGAGTTATGAACAGATCAAGCCAGCAGCTGCAGAAGTTCATCAACCTCAGCAGCTGTAACCTTGGCAAACAAGCAAAGTAGCTGGGCATCCCTTTCCCATTACAGTTCCAAAGAGTTAACTCAAATAACAGTAATGTAGCAAAGTCTACGTAACTTTTATTCACTACTTCATGTGGGATTCATCTCATCAGCTGGATCTGGGCAGATGTAGTGACGATCTTTGTGTGAGTGGGTGGTTTTATACAGGTTACACTCAGTGACAGGGTTGGGAGGCTTTCACTTTGTTTTGCGATTCTTCTGTTTGACACTGCAGTCAGAGTGGTGGGTGGCTGACTTTACCAGGCAGGGTGGGTGAACTGCTGCTTCCTGCTGCTTCTCCTGCCAGCCATGGGATGCTTGGTTCTGAGGGCATGATCCGAGTCGTCCGCAGCATAACATGTGCAGAACCCCAATGAGGATACACTGGTTTTCTCACTGAGGGGGAACTAATGTTTCAGAGGGATGGTACCAGAGCTGCCCTTTGATTTTCCCCTTGCTTCTTCCAGGCTGTCCTCTCCCCTTTCTGCATTCCCCACTTCCCATCTCTTCCTTTGTCTGCTAATGTGTCCTGGTTTCAGCTGGGATAGTGTTAATTGTCTTCCTAGTAGCTGGTATAGTGCTATGTTTTGAGTTCAGTATGAGAAGAACGTTGATAACATGGATGTTTTCCAGCTACTAGGAAGACAGTTAACTCTATCCCAGCTGAAACCAGGACATAATGTAATCACAAACATGTGTCTGGCAGTGCACTGGACCCTGCTGTCTGCCACCCCAAGTATGTGAGCAGAGCTGAGATTCTCCCAAGGGCACATGGCAGGTAGCTTGGGGGACGAAAGGAAGGATTAATGGGTATCTTTGGTGTCTCCATTAGGGAGAGGAAAAGCTGTAAGAAGACGAGCAAGCTAGTGAATGGGGCAGCCCCTCACCAGAGCCTCAGTCAAGGCACAGATAGGAGGTGGGCACATATTGGGGTTAGTGACATGTATACCCAATTTCTGTGCTTTGCAAAGATCCCACTGCTGAGTTCTGCTGTGGGTAGAGGGGCTGCTCATCTCTGCGTCTTCTGCCTGTCTCCCAGCCTGCTCCTGCTGGAGTAGAGCAGTCTGTTGCACTGACTGTCTTGGATAGTCTTTTCAGAACTTTGAGAGGCGTGAGCAGTTTCAGTATGAAAATAGACTGAACCCGGGAGAGCAGTCTGGATGATCATTGTTGCTGTGGTCACTTCCAGGCCATCATTTTTATCTGCCCTGAAGATTTTCGTTATTTTCATGGTTGTGCTCAAAAGCTGTCTTAAATTTGCATTTGCTTCCCAATGCAACTGAAGTGAACCTGGGTCTGGTATTCATTCTAATACACGTTTCACTAAAATCCTTCACTTTCCCTGTCCTTGCCATTATTGAGTAGTTATTTTTGAGTGCTTCCATTATTTTGCTGCTGCTCTAGCCTCTTTACCTTTTTATAGTACCAGCTTTTATTGGTTATGATGTACTTGATGATGATGATTATGATGATGATAATAATAATAATAATAATGTTTTAAATATTTCTTTAGAAATAGAATTTAAAACTTGCTGTGGATTGTTTTGTGTACGTCATTTGTGGGTTTCAGCTTTAGATGATGGATGCCACTTCATCTAACCTTGAGGTTAGCCCTGCTTTTGAGAAAGAGAGTTGGACTGGATGGCCTCCAGAGGTCTGACCTACATTGCTTTGTAATTTTGATTTCCCAGTGATACAGATAGGGGCTGACTGGCTGGGGAGCAGCACTGCTAAGCACGACCTGGGGAGCCTGGATGGCAAAAAGCTGAACATAAACCAGCAGTGTGCCCTGGCAGCAAACAGTGCCAACAATCTCCTGGGCCGTATTAACAGCATACCCAGGAGATTAAGGGATTCAGCATTCATTAGACCACATCTGCATCTAGCTTTGGATACCTCAAATACAAGGACGATAATGATGACAGGAAAAAGTTCAACAGAGAGCCATCAAAATGTTCAGGGAGTTGAAGCATTTGTCCTGGGCTTATTTGGCCTGGAGAAGAGGTGGCTCCAGGGGAAACCTAATAGCGACCTGCCAGTGCTTATGAGGAGCTCATAAAAAAGATGGAGCCAGGCTCTTCAGGTGGTGTGGTGGGAGAGTGAGATGCAGTGCGTGTAAATTGAAACTAGAAGTTTGGGCTGGATATAAGGAAAAGCTTTTCCCCATGAGGACAATCAAACAATGGAAAAGGTATCCAAAGAGGTTGTGGGATGTCTGTCTGTGGAGGTTTTCAGGACCCAGTTAGATAAAGCCCTGAGCAACCTGGTCTGGCCTCATAGCGGACCTTGCTTTGAGCAGAAGGTTGGCATGACCTCCTAAGGTCCCTTCCAACCTGAATTATTCTGATTCCATGATTCCACAATTTAAATGAGAAAAATCAACTGCTTAGTTGTGTTCACTAAACAATATTGCTTTAGCCTGGAAGTGAAATGAATGTTTTTGTTGTTTTTTCAGAATCTTATTCCCTTAACTTCATCTCTTTCATCCACTTTCTGTCAGGGCTTTTTCTTCAGTGCAGAATAGCTTCAGGCTTCTTCAGGCTTACTTTTCTTCCTCCACTATTCCCAGACCATACAGGCAGTCTGAGATGCAAATGTCTTTTTGTTCTCTACCTACTAACATGACCACCTATTAAATTATTCCACTGATCCCACCAAAGATCTCCTTGGATTCTTTCAAAGTCCTGCTGTGTTCTGGCAAAACAACCAGATTTTACTTCTGTTGGGGTCCTTGTCCAGTCAGGGTGGAATAGGCCAAATGTAGTTGGAGGCAAAAAGCAGTCCTGACAGTCCTAGATCCTGTGCTTAATTACAGACTTTACTTTCTCTTTGACTCCCTCTGAAGCTTTCTTCTCTCAGAATTGCTGCATTGAGTGTTTTTCAGCTCAGAAGTACCACCTTGTGTCATTCCACAGGATGGTATGGAAATTAAGTACCTTTAAATTTCTTTGATGTGTGACTGCATTGCACCTGGCACATAATACAGTGCATTTAAGTTGCAACACAGCAATTGTAGGAAAAGGGCAAGAATAGAAATATTTAGGATGTGCAGGGCTGATCACATACAATCATGTATCTGATCTCATTCCAGAACTTGATGTCAGCATTGTATTTTCTGCTTAAGGGCATGCCCTTAAGGCGCATCCTAGCCCCTCCTGCCCCTCATTCTTAACATGCAGGGGAAGTACAGGCTGCTTGGAACAGGGAGCGGCAGGAGCAGGATCAGCAACTGGAAGAGACATTTTTCTGAACTTACCATTGTTCTGAGAGATCTCAGCCTTTTCATCTGTGAGACTGAACACTTGGTATAAGTCTTGTACTTTGGGGCTCCTGCTGCGTCTTACTGATCATCTTCCTCTAATGAATCAAGAGTGAAGGGAAGAAAAAAGGTTAATTCAGCAACAAAGAGCTAGAAAGCCAGTATCTCCACCTATTGATCCTGAAGGTGTGCGTGGTCATCACTTTCTGGTGTTTGTCTGTTGCGATCCTTAAGAGTCCATAGCTCTGATGGTATAGTTTGGCCAAATGGCTCCGACCATCTGAGCACATTAGCTAAGATTTGATCTCTGGAAATAGAAATCAAGACACACACGTTATAAGCACTTATATAAGGTAATTTCAAATGTGGCAATAATTGCGAAGCTATAAACATTTGTACATTTAACACATGACAATACTGAGTTAGTACCCATTGGCCTATTCTTACTATCTGTGTGCTAAAAGCATATGGCCTGAGAGTATTCACATGTTGCAACTTTCTGGCACAGGTGTGGGAGCTCCACTACAACATCTTGCATCAGGAGGGTTGAGAAGCAGTTAATCCTCCTCCAGCTTTTTTACACTTTGAGGTTTTACAGATTCATGGGTTGTTCCACAGTGTCATTCCCTCATGATTGGTGGGATATGTCTCTAGGCTTTGCTGGTCTATTCCTGATTGGCTGGGGGTGTTGCTGTGGTGATGATGTTTTGACTTGTTCACACATCACTCTTCACAGGCAATGTGATAGTATATGTATTTTAATACAAGGTTGTCTCCCATAATAGCATGCCAGTGCCTACAAGTCCACTGTTGGGAAGATTGCGAGAGAGGTTTTAGATACTGTTCTGTACATGGATTTTATATGACATTTCTGTGTTGGAAATTTCAGTGAAATCATCAGAGAGTTTGAGTTTTGAGGATTTCCCAACTGTGCTGAGATACACATCCTTATCAGATGTCCTGCACAAGAGATCCTACTGCAAAGAAAAGGAAACTTGCACATTAAACTTTGTAGGTGCCTGTGGTAGGAACAGAGATTTGAAGTTCCTCTCAAACTTGAACCGTCCTCCTAGTACAAGGAATAAATCTGTGGATGGAAACTTTGAGGCACTGGAAAGGGAATTGTATGAAAGTCAAATCAGCAAAATGTTTAGGAATCTAACACACAGGATGCCTAGAAAACCTGTGGGAAAGGTCAAGTTGCACAGACAATTCAAGTCAATGATGAATGCAAGAAGCAGACTGCATAGAGCATTTGGGGCAAAGACTAATTTTTAGAGCTGCAGACCAAAGAGTTGTAGACCTAATTGTAGAATTCTTAGTTGCAGACCTAATGTTTGCAGTTGCAGGATTGTGTGATATTTGGACAATGAAACACACAAAAATGAATCTGTTTTTAAAATTGCCATTGGCAAAGAAACATTATCACAGGAGTGGTTGTACATAGGGCACGTTGAAGTGCTGTAGGTTGCAAAAGGTAGCCAATTTCAAATTGAGAGCTGCAGGGTTTAGATGGAAAAGCTCATGTTCTGTTGAAATAGAGGAATTCAGCAAGAAATATGTGTCTGCCCTGTCACTACATCCTACCCTTCCTTCCTGGGAAAGTATTTTGCAACCGGAGATCCTCTCCTCCACCTCCCTCCTCCCATTTTTACTTTCTGTGTCCAGTCCTTTTATGCCCTGCTTGTACCATAACCAGTACTGCCAGAAAGTAAGGTAGTAGCCATTTGTTTTAAAAAAAAAAAATTATCCCCTGCAGTGCCTTTTGATGGCATACTGGAAAATACAAAATAAGAAAGAAACACAGCAGAGGAAGGAAAATGACAAAATATGTTAACACCTGGGGCACCACAAATCTATTCCAGAGCCTGCATTATCAATTAAAGGATAATGCTTCTCTGCGTGTTTGACCCCCCACACAGCAGTATGTAGAACAGCACCTTCAACGTTCACTCTTTTGCAGTCTTCCTTGTAGCATCCTTTCCTTGTTACTGCTGTTTTCTCTGGAGTGGAATTAAATTTTACCCTGCTTAACAGCACTGTCTGTCTATGGTTTCAGAACAGACTCTCCTAATGCATTGCCAGATGCTGCATTTACATGAGTATGGGTAACACACAGTCACATAAGGCCAGGAAGAGAAACTGTTTCACTGTTGTCCTAATGAAAACAAATTAAATGTATGATCATACGAAAATAGCTGCTCTGCCCTCCTTTCCACCTCTCCCTTAAGTCAAACTACTGCAGCTATGTGGAAACATGGCTTCATTGTGTCATTAGCTGTTGCTAGGGGAAAGATGCGGGCAGAGACCTTTTCCTTAAAGATTAGGTCTAGGCTTTCACCACTAGCAATAGATAGGCAATCTTCCAGAAGTCATGAACCACAGGAATTAACCGTCTCCCACCAGTACTATATTGAGTCAAAGTCAGAGCTCTAACATTACCAAATCTCTTCTGTTTCAGAAATTCCTCTGCTGAGACTTCAGGGTATTAGGAAGTTCTCACTGGGGAGGGTGGTTAATCTCTTTTTTCCAAAGCGTTTGAATATCTCTCCAGGGTCCTCTGGTCTCTTCCATTCCCCAGAGACTGCAGGTTGAGTAGTGCAGTAGCCTCGTTTTCCTTCTCCCAGACAAAATTCTTCAGCTCCCTGTAACAGGGATGGATTTGCCTGGGTTTAGCAGAGACTTAGTTTCTGTCCCTATTTTTCAAATGTTGCCTTAATTTTTTCTTTTAAATTGATTCAACATCAGTTCTGTAGGATGGGACTCTGCAGAGACCAGCTTCCTTGTGACCTTGGCAGACTGCCATCAGGTTGTTCAACCTCCCAATGAAATTTTTTGTTTGTTCTCTGACTGGGTTCACTGGTAATAACCTCTTGAAAGAATCAAGGTGGTGATGCTTGGTAGCTGCCCTTGGTTTGGTTCTCCTGAACGGAAGATGTAATGGTGGTATAAGATCACTTACACTGATGAGCTAAACACTGTGTTAAATTTGTCCTCTTTGAAAGTGGAAAGACCAGGTATAAGTTTGTGTCTGTCAGCTAGCAGTTTGCAGTGATGATCCCACCAAGATGCTGCTCTGGCTTTTTTTTTTTTTTTTGGAAGGCCCAGAAGCTCGTGACTGATCTCCAGTTACCTTCCTGACCATTTTGGATTTACTTCAACTGCAGAGGTAGGATGACATGTAATTATTTCCAGAACTGTTGCTTGTATATAACAGGAGAACTTCAGAGTTGCTGAATTCTTGCTTTAAAGGCTGTCCTTTGGGTCCCCACTAACAGTGGGCACTCTGGATTGCATTCAGTTGTGAAGCTTTTTGCTTAGTTCAGGAGAGAAACCATAGTGCGTGCACAGGCTGTGTGCACAAAGTATGTTCCTTGTAACTCTGACCATGGATACTCAGCACATTCATACCTAAGAGAAATTATGCTGCTCACTAAACCACTAATGTAGATACACCTTAACCATTCAAGTTAAGTATGTTATCCTCAGTTAATTAAAATTATGTAAGGACTCCGAAGTTCATCCTTACTGGAGACCATAAGCTATAAAATAAGACTCCTAAAGGCAGTCTGAGGAAGAAGGCCTAATGCAGAATATTTGATAGTTGAAGAAATCTGTGAGAGTTTTCTTCCCTTGAAACATTCAGAGTGATAATTATTTTAGTTTGTTTCTGTTTAAATTGAGGGAATTAAACACTTGTCTGTGTTTTTGATAGTTTATTTTATTTGATCTGTTTAACATCTAAAGGAAAAAAATGAAAACACTGGATTTAGTATCTGTTAACTACTAATTATTGCTATTTTCTTGCAGATATCAGGGGTATTTTTGAGGGCTTACCTCTATTTATTGTTTTAGTGCTGTTATCAGGCTAAGGTTGTTACAGGAAAGCATTCCTTTTATCAACTATTACTGAACTGGTACAACATTAGGATGTGCTTGTCAGTGTCCAGTAATGGATTCATAGGGAAGAATATAAGAACAGGACAATCAGATAGTGATATTTGCCCAGTAAATTCTCTCTGTATCCTGGAGCTCCTTGCTTTTGCATGTTGAGAGCTGGAAGAAATTTTCTGTGACTGAGCTTTGAACTGAAGTTGCTAAAGGCTCAGTGCAAAACATAAACCAATTCCTGGTGAACGCCAGAAACATGTTTAAAGAGTGTTATCATCAAAATACATATGCAATAAAACCGGTATCATTCAGCTAGTTGTGAGGCTAAGCATACTTCAGTGCATTGTGGAAGGTGAGGAAAAGAAACTGGCATTCCAGAGTCTTCTGTTAAATGAGAACAGTAGGCGGCACTCTTACTTTGTTTTTCCTCAGAACATTACCTTTTTCAGGAGCATTGTATCATTTGAAGTAGCATTCACAAAACAGGTTTTGAGATACACTCAGAGGAAGGAAGTTTTGTGCTATAGACCCTCATCCTAATAAAAAGCTCAGCATGCCTTTTAAGTTTATGGGACAGTACCTATGTTTCTCCCAGGTGTTAATAATTGCCCATTTAGTCCCTACTGCTAAATATATTCTGTGGGTACAAAGACCATGCAGACTTCTGTAGGACCCTACTTCTTGTTGCTGCTAACAGTAAGAAAGGGAAGTCTGCGTTTGGACCATGAGAGAGCTGGTGAACAAGAGGGCAGCAGCTAAAGCGATTCTGAGCTTCCCAGGCATGCCATACACACAAAGCCTGAGCACTTGTGTTTAGCTAGTAGTGCCCCGTGACTTGTTTTTACTAAGCAGAATTTGTTTCTGGTATACTTGGTCACTGCTGCCTTGTAAGCACATTTATTACTCTTATCTAAGGCTAATTTGAGATTTATGGTGACAAAGGAATTATCTCAGGGTTCTGATTGCTGGGAGATTCTACCATGCTCCCTGCTGCAACTTAAAATGTGGACCCCAGTGGCTGTTCTTGGTGTCTTCATTGAGGCTGTCTCTGGAGCCTCAGCTAGCTGCAGAGAAGAGAAGCTCCATGTGATGATGTGATGGACAGTAGAATCCCAGCATAAAATTTAGTTTCTCAAAGAAGGGAAGATCTGACTTTCTTTCCAAGAAGATTGGTTGCATTACTAGGTAAGTAGTTCATCCTCCCTTAGTTTCTTAACTTTGAATATATAGCGCTCAAGTGTTTGGCTAAAGCAAGTTTTGGCCATCTCTTAGGTGAAAGCAGATTTTTATGGGCAGATGCTTTTGGGCCTGCATTCACAAGAATTCAAGTTCCTTGTAGTCTCTAGACGCTCATGGTGACGGTGTAGGAAGAAGCTGCCCTAAAAATGAAAGGAGTAATTTCCACCTTTTGGAGAATGAAGGTTTTTGTAGAGAATGGGTTAGCATGCTGTGCACAGTGGAATAGGAATTAGGGTTTAGTGTGAAGAGGGACATGTGCCTCTCTGGCTTACTGAGATGGCTCTGAAGATTATGGAAAACCCAGTACGAAACCAGTCTTGTTGAATTCATGTTTATATTGTCAGTAGGTTTAGCACTGAAGTGCAACCTGATCTTTCTGTATGCCTGTTTCCCTCTTTAGGAAAAGTATTGGTATGCAGCAAAGTTCAGTCTGAGTATGTACCCAAATGTAGGCAATATGCATTCAGGGAAAGAGAAAAATCCTAAATCTTGAGTGCAAAGTCATTATATGATGGATGGATTCCAATGAGTACCCATGTGAGAGATGGAGGAAAAAAATAGGGGAAAGAAAAAAGCAACTGAAACTTGTATAATATAAACCTTTTTTTTTTTCTGTGATAACTAAATATTTGTTTTGTAAACTTCAGAACAGAGTGTTTGATTTCCCAGTATCAGTCTCCCAGAAAACACTACTGTTAATGACTCCCTGTTTGAAGAGTCCTCTGTCATGAATAGTGAAGATCTGTGTTAGCTGCAAGTACAAAAGACATGAAGAAAGTGCCTGGTTATACATATTAAAAAATGGACATCTTTAGGAGTTCTAATTAACACTTCTGTGGAAAAAAATCAGATAAATAGAAAAAATTTGATGGAACATATCTGAATGTTATTAATTGAATAAGGAGGTAACGAAAGGACAATGGGGTTTTCAGCTGTTCACATTTTCTTGGGAAACTATAAAGAATGTGGCAGTGATGTGTATGCAAAAAACCCCATAGTAAATTGAGAAAAACAGTAAGATAGACTGCAGTTCCATTACATTGACATCAGCCGTAAGCAATCTTAGTGGTAACTTCTATTTTGTAATTAGTAGATTCACAGTGTAATGATTAGTGGGAGATGCAAAGCTGAAACCATTTTATTTTTGAAATATATCATGCTCTGTCTGAAATTGTAGTAATTAAAAAGTTTAAAAACAGATGGAGTTAAGAAATTTGCTGCATGTATGACACATGAAAATGAAATAATATTTGGTAGCTAATATTAAAGGAAAACTCGATATCAAAGGAAAATGTTAGAAATGGGAACTTGAATTGCAATGTCAGAAAATAAGAACTATTGACTTACTATATTGATTCTTTTTAAAATGTGTATGTGCATGAAAGTCTGTGCACTTCGTGTTTGTTCTCTGCTAACAAAAAAGTTCGAGAGAAAAGTGTTAATTACAGAAAACACTGTTTTCTTGCAAATGTAAATAAATAAAATAAAAATAAATAAAAATTATTTAGGCTATACTAATAAGAGGATTGACTATAGCTGCTGAAGGGGGCAGGAGTACTGAAAGCCTTGAAGACAATTCAGTTTTATGGGAATTGTGTGCAAGAGCTAGTCAGCTCTCTGATTTTACCTTTTCTCCCTCACTGCACTCTTTAAGAAGACAAAGTTTGGTGCAAAACATAAGGAGGAAGAGTCCTGTATAGGGCATTCTCTAAGTAAATGCTTAATCCACCTTTTCCAGGCAGATCAGTAAGTAGCCTATCCAACCATCGTTCCTAGCCAGTCAGGCTGCTGGGGATATTCTGTTTTCCAGTTTTCAATGTATTTGAAAGTAAAAAATTGTTGGTAGCTTGTTTAGTCACCCATCTTCAGACATGTATTTGTAAGTACTGGAGAATTACTGGTCTAGAGCAATGATAAGCATAATTAAGAATTTAAAAAATGTCACTGTTTCCTCACAGTAAAGATGACTTTTTTTTTTTTTTTTTTTTTTTTAGGTGAATGCTATCAATGAAGGATTGTGGGATCTCTATCTATTTGGGTATTTTCAAACTTTGAGTGGGCAAGGCTCTGAGCAACCTGGCCTAACCTTGAAGTTAGCCCTGCTGGGAGCAGGAGGTTTGATTGGATGGCCTCCATGGGTCCCTTCTACTGTAAATTTTTGTATGGTTGTGAAGACTCAGCTTCAACTATTAAAATACCCCTTTTATAAAGGACAAGGTGAGTCAGTTCTATTCTGACACAAACCTTTCAGTATAAGGCATATATAACAATTTTTTCTCTTCATAAACAAATTTTGTAAGAATTTTTCTCTTTAAAATAATGGTTTTTTTGAATGAGGAGGTTCCTTTCTGCATACTTATATCTTTTCATTTGAATTGATGATGAATAGTGTTATTTTTTATGAATAAGATTTTTATGCTTTTAAAGAAAACAGGCTTTTCAGTCAGATCAATCCCTATGAGTCTGCCTTTGCTAGTCACAAAATATTCCATTTGCTTTCTCTATATGTTTTTTTTTTTTTTAGTATATATATTAGAGGACATTTCTTCTTGTGCAGGAAAAGAGTTTGATTTTTTATTTTGTTGTGATAAATTTGGAGATACAAAAATCTCATCCCAAGGGGCAGTTCCCAAAGAAGCCATTTAGGGGCTAGAATGTCTGAGAAGGGGTGGGAACAAAGAAATTCGCTGGGCGACCATGCAGCTTGAGGCCCTTCCAGGGTCAAATACCAGAGGAGGAGGAGTTGGCATGGTGACAGCCATGAGCCAGCTCCTTTGGCCTCACCAAAGAGCCTTTAAACAGGTGTCTATGCTCAGTTTTGAGAAAATGCAGGTTTTGATAATCCTGTTGAAATATGTCATGTTAGTTATACCTGTAGACTCATTTCAGCAGTTGATCAGACAGAGAATGTGTTAGCAGAGTGACAGCCCAGTGTGTATCAGTTCATCAAAGCACTGGCAGACTTGGAGTTTGGTGTCCAACTCAACTTCAGTTATCTAGATCCATAGACCCAGGTGAAGACAAACTCAGTCCTTCAAAGTCTAGGCTGATTGCTGAGGATTCTTGGCATCATTTTAGAAACCATAAGGTGGCATCTTGGCCTATGAGGTGAACATGGTAGTAGTTTGCAGCACACAAAGTTGTGTCACTAGCATGTAAAAATATTGGAGTCTTTTCATATTGTGGATTGTTAGTTCAAGATCCCTCCATGGGCTGACATGTCCGGGTTCAGCCTGAGGGTCAACCTAAGCAACCTATATTAGCACTTGCATCTCAGATCGGTGATAGACAAAGGAGGAGCATTTTTGGGTTAAAGTTTCTGTGATTCATGAACAAAACCATTTATTTTGTGCGTTTATCATGAGTGGAAGCCATGCCAGAGTTCGAATTATTTGTGCTTGTTATTGACAGCATGGCTTGAAGTCATGGTTCACGGCACATAGAATTCATGACAAAAGTGACTCATACTTGGATAAAAAGACCAAGAATTGATACAAATTATATGTGATTGGGATTAACAGTTTAGAAAGACAAAGGTTGGAATTCCTTAGAGTGCTCTGCAGAGAAATGTGGTGCTTAAACAGTGGAAGATGTAGGAAGTAGATTCACAACCTCTTAGATGCTTTTCATTGACTAAATTTACTGAAATATTATAAACAGGTAAGTTGGCCATGGTAAAATGCTCCTGTTATGTGCCAGTGGCACACTATCAATGTCAAATATATTTTAGCCATTATGAACGCTATCTGAGACTTTTGTGGTCTTCTACATACAGAACTGTATTCAGTAGTCATATGAAGGCTGCAATATGAGATACATCTGGAGGGTTCCCGGGGAACCAAGGAGTTGTAGCTGACTCTGGGATACTTCTGGGTGCTCCTCCAGCATGATTTCTCATTTGATATTGTCTTGGACTTGGCAGTTTGTTTGAAGCACCATGTTTCATGGGTTTAGCAGCATGAATGAAGGCACGAGTAGTGCTATGTGTAAACTGACACAAACTACTGTGTGCACAGGAATTGCCCATCCTACCTTTGTAGAAGAGACAGATAAATATAGATGTCAAAATGGAAATCAGTAAAAGTATTTTAATCTTTCAAGGCCATTTCAAACTTAAAACACCTCTACTCAAAATGAGAGAAATTATTTTTAGATACATGATGCCTGGAAAATACAGGAAAAGAATTGTATTTGGGGTTGCTTATCTTATTACTTAACTAGTTAAGAAAGATTAGTTAATTTCAGACTAGTTAAGGTAGTTTAGGATGTTCCTGCATTTTCTTATCCAAGGACAAGTCTTACATATGAAGAAATACAGTAACATCTTCAGATAGAAAACTTTAACATTTTGTATAGAAATTCTGGAATTCAAGGTTCATAAATTTCTTTTTTTGCTTCTGAAATACTGGAGCATATAAGAGAGAATGTGTTACTGTGGTTTGTCTTTTGAGTCTCTAATTGCATGCTACAACTAATATAAATTACTTTTTTTTTTTTTTTTTTTTTAAATCCAAAGACAATCTGGTTGATAGACAAAAAACTTCTCAGGATCAAAACCACCTCTTTTTGATAGAAGACGTTATTTCAAACAGGAAAAATATTGTAGATATGTTTTTATTTGGGACTGTTCAAATAACAGGATAGTTTCTGCATGAAAATGATCAGAGGGCTGGGACACCTCTCCTATGAGGACAGGCTGAGAGAGTTGGGGTTGTTCAGCCTGGAGAAGAGAAGGCTCCAGGCAGACATTATTGCAGTCTTTCAATATATAAAGGGGGCTTATAAGAAAAACAGAGAGAGACTTTTTATGAGGTACTGTAGTGACAAGACAAGTGGTAATGGTTTTAAACTGAAAGAGGACAGATTTAGATTGGATACAAAGAAAACAATTTCTATGAGGGTGGTGAGACACTGGAACAGGTTGCCCAGAGAAGTTCTGGATGCCCTATCATTGAAAGTGTTCAAAGTCAGGTTGGATGGGACTTTGAGCAACCTGGTCTAGTGAAAGATGTTCCTGCCCATGGCAGGAGTGTTGGACTAGATGATCTTCAGAGAACCCTTCTGAGCCAAACCTTTCTATGATTCTATGAGCAAAGAATGCGGTATTGCTAATAGCTCCGAGAGGTGCATTTCTGATACCTGAGCCTTCTTACCAGACCTCTCAGCTGAGCCTTTCCAAGTGTCTTGACACCTTAAACATTTAAGGAAAATATTGATAGTCAGAAAATTGCCACAGAATTTGGCAAGGTGTTTTGGCCGCTTTTGACTTACATTTCTTCAGTGATGGAAACCTTTACAAACCCTTAAATGTTTCACAATTTTTGAGCAAACTTTTATTCATAACTTGTTAATGACATGAATGAAGAGTGGAGCAGGCTGTTGTAATAGAGAACACATTAACAGGGAAATGACTCTCTGGCAAGGCTTAAGCAACACCTTTACTTAAGTCAAATGTTGCCACTCATAAAACCAATAAAAAAAGCTGTTTAAGATTACACTTAAGAATTACATTTTTAAAGGCTATTATGAGAACTGAAAATCATTTATATAAAAAAAATCACAATATTAAAGCAGAAGAAGTAGCTCAGAAAGTAAACTTATAAAAGTTGTTCAGATAATCTTCTGCCATCGGGATGAAGTAAATATCATTGTCAGTTCAGGAAAAGTTACAAATTACTGTGTATTTTGTAGTGTTACCCAGTGTTACACAAAGGCTAACAGTACAATCCAAACATGCAGTGAGACAATGACAGATTGTAATTACTAATATTTCAACCTGAACAAACCCACACATTCTCTTCTTTCCTTGAAATGAGAGGGTAGTTCTGAATTTTCTTGGTGGGGAGAAAGCATTCACCAAGCTATCTATTTCTGCTAGTTTGCCTGTAAAGCAAGCTCAGTGCTGTAAAATTAAAACCAGAAAGATATGAAAAAAAAAATACAGAAGAAGAGATTAGCACAATGTAAAGAGCTAGCAGCTATCCAATTGTTTATTGTTTCTCTTATTCATTATCAGTCTGGTTTCAGTGGTTGCATCACTGTGGGTGAGATGAAGTCACAAAGCATTAGCAAGTGACTGGATTTTTTTCTATGATAATTTTACTGGGGTACTGAGGTGCTGTTGCAGTTTAAACTAACAGCTTATCAAATGAAATGCAGTGTAGTGAGCTGTTCAGTCTTGCAGAGGGGACATGAATTAATGTTAGCCATTGAAAGTTTTTACACATTCTGGCACTAGACAGGAATGTACCATTACTAAAGGAGTTTAGAAAAAAAGGAGGCACTAACACATTTGTGGCAAGGTGAAGGAGGCGGTGGCAAAAGCCAGTGTGGCATGGAGCAGGTGAAGAGAAGGAAGCAAAGAGAAAGCATTCATAAAGGACAAGGGCAAAGGGCCTGGAAACAAAAAAAGCCTGAAGCATCAATGGATTAGAACTAGCTATTCCACAGGTGTTTTTCATATATGTGCAGTCCTCCAGAGCTGCTGACTACCAAAGAGAAGAAAGGCTAGAAGCAGAAAGAAGCTGTGTAGTGAGGACTATGGCCTCAACCAGGATGACCCACATACTGTTGTGTTGCAAGATTTTTCCTTTGTCAATGTGAAAATCTCTGCACTTTTGCAAACTTTCCTTTTGCATCATCATCTACTTTTCCATTATCAAGCATTGTGGTGGGTTGACTATGGCTGGCTGCCAGATGCCCACCCAGACACTCTCATTCCCCCTCCTGAACAGGACAGGTGGAGAAAATAAGATAGAAAACCTCATGGGCCAAGATACAGACAGGAAGATCACTTGCCAATCACCATCAAGGGCAAAACATACTAAACTTCAGGAAAATTAATTTAATTTATTGTCAATTAAAAATAGAGTTGGATGGTGACAAACAAAGACAAAAACGAAAACACCTCCCCCTGACCCCCTTCTTCCCAGGCTCAACTTCACTCGTTCATTCCTGACTCCTCTACTTCCTCCCTCCCACACACCGAGCGGTACAGATGGATGGGGAATAGGGGTTGTGGTCAGTTCATAACATTTCATCTCTGCCAATCCTTCCTCCACTTCTCCCTTGCTCCTGCATGGGTCTTTCCATGGGCTGCAGTCCTTCAGGATAAACCCACTCCTGCATGGCCTCTCCACAGTCTGCAGCTCATTCAGAGCACATCCATCTGCTCTGGCATGGTGTCCGCCAGGGGCTGCAGTGTGGATATCTGTTCCAACGTGGTCCACCATATGCTGCAGGGTGACACCCTGCTTCCCCATAGTCTTTCCTGTGGGCTGCAGGGGAATCTCTGCTCCAGTGTGTGAAACACCTCCTCCCCCCGCCCTTCTTCTCTCACCTTGGTGTCTGCAGCTCTGTTTCTCACACTTTTTTCCTTACACTCTGCTGCACAGTGGTTTTTGCTCTTTCTTAAATATGTTCTCCCAGAGGTACCACTATCATGGCTGCTGGGCTCAACTGTGCCCTATGGTGGGTCCGCTGGAGCTGTCTGGAACCAGCTGTGTCCAGTACAGGATAGCCCTGTCCTCTCCTCACAGAGACCCCCCTTGCAGCCCCCACTGTCCAACATCTTGCCACGTAAACCCAGCATAAGCATCATGACATCTCTAGCCACTTTCTTTAATAAATGTAGGAGACAGAGAGGGTATATATACTGTCATGACACGCTGGGTCATGCCTGTTTGAAAAACGTTAGTGTTTATAGGCTTTCTTATGGCCTAGATGTGAAGAATACTGCTGTATTTTATTGTTATTTTTTCCAAATGGGGACAAAAGTAATTGATGGAGTCATAGTGCTTATCTGCATGTGGTTGATGGGGTGAATCCCCTTTCTCACTGGGTAATAGAACCTTAGACAGACAGTAAAGGATTGCATTGCCAATTGAGCCATGCACTTTTCTTATGCCACAATGTGATGGAGCATTCCTTTGGTAGACTTTCCGCAGGCAGAGATGGCTTTGGGATTTGTAAGTGCCAGTGTTTCAAACACTTCGAGAATAATCAGAGATTGCTTTGCCCTTCATTAGCAATGTGAAGATGCAAGAGAAGGATTTTACTGTGGCTGAACTACAGTTTCTGCAATGGCTGTACTCCCAGCCTACAGCAACTGCTTGCAGCATGTGTAATGCACAGGAGGATCTCAGAATCTGAAGTGCTATCTGCAGACTTATTAGTGATAGTGTTGAAACTCTGCCTGTGATTAAAAAAATCTATTAAATGATTGTTAGTGAAGTGTCATTTTAGGAAGAAAAATTACTTGTCTTGTAAATCCACGCTGGTTTTCAAAGACACTACTGTGGTGGTTTTTTTCCAGTTCAATTACTTTCTGTGTTCTCTTCTGGCCTTTGAAGAGTCAGAATCCATGTAAGGACTGGTATTGTGGTGACTATGTATGAAATGAGAAATTCCCTATTTTACGGAAATATAGATACCTCTTTTGTAATTGCTGTAGTCTCTTCTGAAGGAGAATTTATGGATGTAATCTCCTAAGAAACTACATCTATGACAGTTGAAACTGTATAACCTTTGCCAGGAATAATATATGCCTCCATAGGACAGTGAGAGGAAGGGATTTCTAGTTCTGGGCTTTTACATATAGTAGTGTGTGTGGGAATCTGCATGGTGTCTTCTTGATAATACGGCTTGGGTGACAACAGCTGATACAACAGGAATATGAGTGAGTGAAGAGAATACCCCAAACTTTTCTGAAGGGTGTTTGCCCAAAGCCTGATAGTGCTAGGAAGAAAATAACAATGACTGAGTTTGCTTTAGATGACCTTCATCCCAATTTAAATAATAACCAAGAAATTACCAAGATACTTTTGAGAAAAGAAGTCAGCTTGAAAATTAAAAAAAACTTGAAAAGTAAAAAAAAGCTGGAAAATTTGTGATTGTGGGGAGACACCTTGGAGTGAGTGTGACAGAACAGCAGCTTGGTCAGATGCCATGAGCATCCAGCTACTGAGGTGACAGTACAGAGGGCAACACAGAGACCCACACCTCAGGTGTGTGCATGTGAACTCATGGCATGCTTTTTCATCAGTGTGTGGCTTGGCAGATTGTAAGGACATACATGAAACTAGAGAACCCATATGTCCGTTAGCAACTGTGGGTAAGTATGGGGAACTTGTCCAAAAGTGAGGGTACATGGCATGGATGCAGAAGGGAATGCGTGCGTCATTTGAGCAGGAGCTCCAGATGAGTGGTGAACGGGCAGCAAAAGGAGGAAAACACACCTGCAAAGGTCGCTGTATGTAAGAATGTGATGGGTAGCAGGAAGAGACAGGTCTCCTTTTAAAAGCAGAAGTGACATGGATCCACAAAGAGTTCACATTTCAAGGGTAAAAAGAGGAGAAGGAAGAGGAATGATGAATGTGGGATAGATCAGCAAAGAGGACAGCAGCCTGGTACACAGCCTTCAACAGAAGAAATGGGGAGGCTAGAGAAACTGGGCAAACATAACACAGTGGTTGACACAAAGTACAGTGCTGGAACACATCGGTCCAGAGAGGGAGGAAGCGCCATGCAGCACTTTAGATGACTGCCAGCCAAAAAAGAACTGCATAATTGGAAAATGAAATACAGTTCAGGAGAGCTTTTGTGAAAACCCATATTGGCAAAAAAAACCCCAAAACATTGCTGCGAAGGTGACTGGAACTTGTCCTTGCAAACATAAGAAACCTTAATGAAGGAGAGCTATGTGCTGCTGAAGGAAGCTGCTTCCAATTCAGATGAGCAGGATTGTAAAATTTGTAAGGGAAGAGAGTGGGAGAGATGAGGGGATTTCTCTGAGTGGTGACTGGCTGTTTTGGGGGAGGCTTAGCAAGTTTGGACCATGGGGGGTGAGGTGAAGGCCTACTAGTGCTCTGCATTGAGGAAGTTAGAAGCTGTTCACAGGAGGAGAGCTTACATGCAGCTACTGAGATAAAGTGTTCATCTCTGCCTCTGCCTTTCTTGCTTTTTTCTTCCAGCAGCCCAGATTTTAGCAGCAGGGAAAAAGAGAAGTTGCTTTAATGAAACAAGAGCAAAACATAATTCTTACTGGAACTAATCACGGCTGCTTGAATGACCGAATGTCTGCTAAAGGAGATTTTCACAAACCCTTTATTTCAGGAAAGATGTGTGTGACAGCACTCTCTGAGTATTCTCACCTGTACTTGGCTCTTCATACCAATGATGTGTGCATTTATGTCATCTTAGAAGAGAAAGCTCCCCTGACCTGAATATTCTCGTCCCTTTGTTTGCCAAAGATAAAGTGTAAATGCTGTAAGTGCCTCCCTGCAACAGCAATTCACTATGTAAAAACCTCTCCTTCTGTTAGCTCCTTATTTCCCTAGCAGGGAGGGCGATGGAGGGCAATTGCCTCCTTGAGAACAGGAACCTCCCAGTACAGTGCTCATGTTCTAAACAAGATAAACTCTTAGCATTAGCACATGAATAGCTGAGGTAAACTACAGCCTACTAAATATTAAATATGAGATGCTTTTTCAGTAAAGCTGCTCCAACTACCTTTATTATCTCATTTGGACATACCGGTAAAAAGAGCCATGGAATTAATTAAAGACATTGCTTTTAACTTTGATGTTGACCGCCAATGTCACTGGAGTCAGGGTGGGGTGGCTGCTAGAAGAGATCTATACCATTCAGTGACATGTATTTTTTTACTTGGTAGGACAGGTATAGCAAGTGGGTAGCAATTCCTGCTCTATGAGCACACCTGTCCCCTCCCCCCAACATACACATGTACACAGATTCAGAGCTTCAGTCCCACCAGTCCAGTTTAGACCAGTTAAGTACCAACAGGGAAGCGAGGCGCTTGGTCTGACTGGTTATGTGCTGCATGCATGGCGGACAGCTCAACTCTTATACGTGGTGGTTCTTTTTCCTTGCACTTTGGCTTCAGTAGATGTTAGACATCTGTGTATGGTGACTCCCTTTCAAGCAGCTTTTGCCCTAATTATTTATTGCTTTCTAATGGCTTTGCTAATTTTGTAGCCCTAGAGCAGCTCTTGAACTTCCTCCATCACTGAGGCCAATTAGCAGTTGCTACCTATTGCAGTTTATTTCACCTTCCAGGCTCTGCCCTGATGTGTTTCAGAAAAATGGGTATACTTGTTATCCAGGTCCCACCAAATTAATCTGATCACCTTGTGCTGGGCAGATGTAGTCAAGTCTCCTTTTTCTGGCCAGTGTTTCAAGTGCTTCTAGTCAATAGCCAGCCAGTTTGTGGGTAACCAGCAGCAGTCCATTGCACAGGTTAACCCGGTGTTTCTGCTGAGTAGTATGACAGCTGAAAAAAGTTTAAACCAATAGTCTGCAGAGTCTCTAGGGAGTTCCACTGGAACCTCTTGCCTGCTTGGCCTGTGGCTTATTTAACATTGCTGGTGGTCAGATGAAAATACCTGTTCAATAACAATTTAGAATTGGGCAGTGTAACTGATGTAAAAGCCTACAAATCAGTCTCTTGGAAGCTCAGATATATAACAGCAAGTCTGCTAAGCTGTCTCCATGCAAAGCTTAGGAAACAGTGCCTGAATTTCAATAATCTTCTCACCTTTTCAAGCTTTCTTGACATGAGAGGAAGGGGCATGATCTGTAGATGTTTTCAATATTGTATTTCTATGCAGTCATTGCTAGGAGAATGCAAGACTAATACCTTACCTCCTGAACTGCAGTATCTTGTAGCCTCACTAGAGAAGGGGCACTGTGCATGGGCTCCAGTGCACAGCTTTCCTGCTTGGTTCTGTTGTCCCACAAACGGGGTTCATTTATCTGGTGTGCAAGTCAATAACACACAGAGTTGAGGTATTTTCAAATTAATTTTATTGATGCGCATGAATGAGTGCCTGTCTCAAGACAGCACACCTTTGTCTCAAAAATTCCCACATTTATATACTTAAGTAATACATATTCATTATCATTTACCTTAATGATTGGTTCTTTCTTCTTCACCTCTCATGTACATTAGTGTGCAGACTCTGTCTTCTTTCTTCATTCTCTTCTTTTGAGTAGGTGGTATCATTTCAGTAGGTGGTCAATGAGTTGGTGGTCCCGACCTACCCTGTAGGAATTACCTTTTACCTACTTCTTCCCTAATCTTGGCATTTCCAAGCGGTTCTTCAAGGTTTATTGACCAGACAACAATCCATTACCTTTTCTGACATAAACTTAAAGCCCCATTGTCTAATAGTTAGTTCCTAAACCCTAAATCATGTCTAGTTATTGTTTCCCTATTTTAAATATTAACTGATGAGGGCTGTACACAGGACTTTAGCAGTTCCCTGGTTATTTCAATCATATTATACATATTAATTGATAACAATTTCACCAGGAAGAACAACTTTTCTTATGTCTACCAACATTGCCTGTTATTGCAATGCACATAACTCCAGCTGTGGAGATATGTAGAAGTCACACCTAAAAAGAGTCTATGTTGCTCGCTAAACTGCTGATGTAGACACCCTTCAAGTGCTTCAGATGGCACTTAACACCTTGTTTCAACCACAGAATCATACCCCATTCAATTTCTTCTAGTCTCCGAGAGCTTCATGGCTAGAGTTTTAGGAAAGCATTGTCTTCTTTCTGTAATATTGTTGGAGATATCTTTGTGGGAAGAAAAAAATCCTCTTTCTTTAAAAGACTTCCCACTATTATTGTGTCCTTACACATTGTTCTGGCAGGCAGAAAGGATGTCTTTGTGTTTTTAGCATTACCAACCACAGGAACTCTTTCTTGTTTCTGAGATGGGTAGAGGAAGGAGATGAGGTGAAGAAGGATCAGGGGCATGCCTAGCATTTCCAAACCTGCAGCTGGTGTCTATGAAAAGAGCTCATAGAACACTATACTTGACTATTTAGGCAGAGAAACTCTTTGAAATCTGGGCTTGAGGTTTTTATCTTAAGTTGCAGCTTGAAAAAGGTGCTGAACTATTTTTGTGCTGCCCACTTCAACTGACCAGAAGATAAAGGAAGGCTGAGCATACATGCTATTGCAGAAGGGAGAACTGGCTGTCAAAAGCACGTGTATAATTCTGAAGGATGCTGAAATGTACTTTGACCTCATGATTTGTCCATGAGGGCACTACTGTATAATGACATTGAGTGCAACGGGACTACATGGATGAATAGAGAAGAGGTGATATGACAAGTGATATGACAAGTTGTTTCTGAAGCATCACAGACTGTTCTTTGTTTCCTGAAGCCCTTTTTAATCCCTACAGAAAGAAACCACAGTTTTTCCTTGTTGCTGCAGTTTTATAAAATCATACATAAATGTTTTCCTGTTTCTTTCATGGGCATCTTGTACATAATCTGCCCCAGCAGAAAAGACTAGACATGCACTATTCCTATGCTGCTCTGTTAATGTGGCTCATGTGGTATTTCAAAGGAGAAATGCAATACTATATCCGTCCTTTGCAGGAGTAGGAACCTGCAACTAAGCAATATATAGTACAGCTGCTGAACTGCAGAGTAGGTTGATGACAACTTGAAAGTACAGACACTCTAAGAATTTTGTTTTACAAAGTCCCTTATGCAGTGCATCAGCTCCTGTGCATAATTTAGAAAACTGAATAGGATGCAACCATTGCTTCTGGTGAGATTGACAGCTGACATGGGCTGTCCTCAATGGTCCCAAAGTGTAACATGCCATGAAGAAAAGCTATTGGTTTTTTTGTTTTCCAGTGTTTGGGGAAAAAAGGCAGACATTTTTGGACCATAAATACAGAGTTTTGAAAGATCGTTTCTTCAAAAAAGGGCAGCATATAGGTATTAAATAGAAAATTTAAAAATTTTTAAAAATTCTGCTTTTAGTGACTGGAGCTGATACTGTTAGTATTGGGATGCCCATGCTATGATGTCAATATTGCTGATGAATTGAAATGTTTTATGAATGAGTATTTTTTTTCTGGAAGATGTACTTACAATCATCTCTTTTACATATCTAATGAATTGTGTGAATTTATACATTTTGTCAGGAGCCAGGCTTTCTATACATTTGTGGTCTTAACAGTAATGGAGTCTGACAACATGTTATAAAACAAGGCTTTATTGAGGCATTAGGAAAGATGAGTAACGATGCGCCCATATGGCAACTCACCCAATCCCCAATAACAAACACAGGATCCTAAGTAATACCATGGCTCTGGTGGACTTCCAGGGACACTTGGTGTCAAGGTCATCTGGCCGCAACAGCCAGCCTTTTGAATGTGGGTAGGAATTGCACCATGCCTTGGCTCCACCAGTGATTGTGTGATGTGAGAGAATCCTACCTTATGTGAATAATGTGTGCGGCATCCTGCCTACGCTGCCAAGATCTGCCATGGACAGGGTGTTGGCCATCTGTCTGTGCTGACGATACTGGTCAAGGGCAGGGTATCAGGAGCTGGACTTCATATACATTAAAAGAGAATGAGTACAAGCTCTCAATTCCTTGACAGTATTTAAGCTAACAATACATGAGAAACAGTCTATAATAGAAGTTAGAATAGAGGTACAACCAGGTAAATTGTTAGTAACGGGAGATTTTTTTGTGTTGCTTTTCCATACTCATAAATTTTTTTCTTGTTTTCTCTCTAGCCTCCAAGTACAGCACTACTTTCATCCTACTGATACCCAGGCTAGTCCCTGCTGAATCCTAGCATGTGCAGCTGGCTTCCAGGGATTGAAATTGCAGCTTAGATAATTCTCCTCAATTTTCCATCCGGAAGAATATGGTGATGTGTTTTTTCGGACTAACTGAGTACATGAGGTTTCTTAGGCACTGTTATAACAATGGGCCAAGTGAAGGATTCCTTCCTTTAAAAAACCTGAGTTTTCATGGCAACAGATGCATTTGGAATGAAAATAGAAGGTATATAAGGAGACCCTCAACCTTAAGTAGTATTGTGTAGACTGAGGTTGCAGCTCAAGATGGAGGTGTATAACAGTTAAAAATACCTACATTTTAATACGTATCTATCAGAGACCTGCTGCTCTTCTGTTCAGCCAGTGTTAGAGAAAACTCAGACTTTCCTGGTGGGTCAGCACTTTTTTGTCATGGCTCTCCCTAGACAGCACCATTTGAAGGGCAGCAAGCCTGTTGCCAGACCTCTGCAAATCTACCTGTCCCAGCGGTGTTTTGATCTGCAATATTCCTCAACCCTTTCCTCACCAAATCTCTTAACTTCATCCTCCTTGCAGTATCTGTTATGTCAGATATGTAGTTTCTGACAGCAGCTGGAGAACAACATTTACAGATAGCAGATCAGACAGAAGATGCAGTACATTGACAACCAGTCTTTTTCAAAGGCTGGAGGGAAGAGAAAGAGCCATAGAAAATATCCAGATAAAGCAATAGAACACGGGAGATTTTGATGGAAAAGGAAAAGGCAGCAAAATATCTGCTGAAATATCTTTCTCTGTGAAATTAATTGCAACTCTTGCACCTTCCAGTTAAAAAGTTGCAACCATCCTAGTTTTATGTCAGTCACTGATTGATAGTCAGCTGTGCTGCTCCAATTTGATATGCAACTATTTCTCCACATACTGGGTAATTTATGTGGAAAAAAACCCAAACCATTTTCTGTCATAGTTTCAGTGCAGAAATGTGAGTTTTAAATGTGCTTTCAGTGATCCAAGGAACTTGTTACACCATACTTGTCATAAGTAGTCATGTTTACTGACTATACTTAGGAAGAATGTATGCTGTGTAGAGCAAACACTTTAAAAATCAATACTGCTCTTTTTCTAGTCTTTCATCAACCCACCAACACGCATTAAATGTTATAGACCATTTCATGTTAGTGTAAGGTCATGCAGTACATAATTGGAAAAGGTGCCTGACACTAATGACATAAAGGACTGTTAAATAACTGGATTGTTTAAAAAACTGGTTCAACCAACTTGCTTTTGATTGCAATCATGATGATTTTTGAGGTGTAGATGTGTTCTGATATTAAATTAATAACTTTTCAAAGAAGCAGTAAAATAGCATATAATATTTTTAGAAATTTTTTTTTTTTAAATCAAGAAAGAATTTCAGAGAATCTAATACAGCCCAGGCAACTGGAATGAGTAATCTTATTTCTTGTGCTCTTAATGGGAACAAAACAACTGTTTTTCTCAGCCTCCTGGGGTTTTATCTTCACATGGATATTTCAGGTTGATAAGCTAGACAACAAATACATTGTATAGTAGCTACACTGTTGTGGACTTGCATTCATTTATTTGAACTCTGGAAGTCTAAAAGTTTGTTGTCTGAGCCTAGTGAGTAACCTTACACTCTTCATGCATTCAAGAACAAAAATTAAGCATCTCCAAAAGGCACTTCATCTCACCTCCTTTTGTAGACCTACCTTAGGATGAAATGGAGAGAGATTTTATAAAAACAGCTTGAATCCCCCAAAAAACTTTACTGATGATCTGTGGCAGGTGTCTGGCACAAAAACATTTTTAATATTCATTGTGGGAGGCCTGCACCAGGCTAGTTTGGAGTAGCTAATGTACTGTCCCTGAATCCACTGCATAGTAGCTTCCCTAATTCCGAGTTAAGAAGTTAATTCACTGCCAAACACTGGTTCAACTGACATTTAGGATTAAGTTGAAAGGCATTTAAGGTAAGCAACTTGCCATTACTCCTGCAGAATACTTGCAAAATAAAGACATGAGCCATTTGAGGAGGTATCAAAAATTTGAAAAATAGCAATCTCACAGTGATTATTTATAAAACCACGTTTATTTGTTCTAAAATTGAAACTGCAAAAAAAGGCTTTCTATATTCATTACACTCTCACCAGATTGAAAATAATCAGGTGTTAATTTGGATGTGAGAAATGTTTCCAGTTCTGTTTCAGAAAGTATTATTAAAACTTGATGGGAGCTAATGGCAAGCACAGGCAGCAAGTATTAATAACCCTGGAGACCTAGCATAATCAAGTCATAATAGCTGCTTCCAAAGGGATGTTTTTGTCTTGTCTGCAGGGTTCAATTTTCTATCATAGACAGGAGGAGAGAGGAGGCATCATGAGCAATAGAAGGAGAGATCAGTCTCCCAGGCATGACAGTTGTGTCTGCTCCTACCTTCAAGTGTTGCTCCTTCCCCCATTTCTGGTGACACGTGTCAGATGAATTGATGACAAGTACTAGGTCTGCAGTAACAAGGAAACACAATTTTTTTTAAGAACTCCGTTTGCTCTAATGCAGATATGCGTGCTCAGCATGACCCTGGCATGGAGTTGAGTGAAGATAATCATGCAAGGGATGAATTCACATTGCAGATAGAAATGTTAATGGATTTAGTAATCTTGGCCAGTAGTCTGAAAACACTAACTGGTAAAAAAAAGCTTTTCAAGTGCAAGATCTTTTTCATGTACAAGTACAAAAGCAGTCAGACATTTGTAACTTTCTAAGTTGCCCTGAGGATTTGGACCACCTATTGAGAAATCTGTCACTTTGCGAGTGTGTAAGAGGAGGAACAAGAAATTGCTCTATCAGGCTGGATCCGCGAGACTTCTTATCACTTAGAAGGATAAATATTCTTGATGCTTCCTGAGGCTTATGTTCATATTTACATCAGGATTTGCCATCTCCTATACAGGAGAGACTCCCCAGATTTGAATTCTGGGTCACATGTGACTTATGGGGTACTCCCTGAGACCACAAATGAGCATGTTATTATAGAACACAGATGAAAAAACATCCTGGATTTTACTTAGATGGAATGTTTTTACATACTTTCACATTGTGAACCTAAATAACTCAGAGTACTGGAGAAGACTCGGCCTTAGTGGTACCTGTAAGAATATACACCATCCCTCATCCTCTGTGTGTGGATTACCTGTATTCCTGTTTCTTCCAGTTTCAGAGCCTCTGGGAATTGCTTTAATTCTGAGGGAGAAGAGTAGGAAAATAGAGAATTGCATGACAACATATGAAGAACTCCAGTTAGTGGCACAAACTTTTCATTGAGTGCTTTGAGTGGTTTGGTCATTGAACTATGTGGCTTATAAGGGAATACAGGCACAGCTAATCTCATGATACAAAGAAACTCAAACACAACCCTAAGGGAAATTCTGGGTTGTGAAACAGGCCTTAATTAGGAGATGATGGCAGAGGGAATGTTGCTTGGTAGGTAGAAATGGGCACCTTGAGGTAAGGTGAGACATTTTTCCTGGTGGATTGTTGTAATGCCACTTGCAAAGCCATGATCTTGAACTTGAATTTTGGGAATAAAGTAATTTGATTTGTCTAGTTTCAAAATGAGCTTTAAGGGTCGTATCCCCCCCCATCCCCATCCCTCCTCTTTTTTTTTTTTTTTTTTTTTTTTTTTTTTTTTTTTTTTTTTTTTTTTTTTTTTTAAGGAAATGTCTCTTTTAGAATGTCCATTTCCAGAGGGGGGAGGTAAGCAGCTCCACTCACATGGTATGTTAACCTCTTTCTAAGAATAATTCTCCAGAGAGAGGGGAGGAGGTCCCTTAAAAGGGACAGGAAGAGAGGATATTAATGTGGCAGAGTAGTAACTTATGTAGATTAATCCTGAGTTAACAGTGTTCAGAACTCACCTGTTGGCTATTGCAATCTGCTGTAATACCTGACAGGTTGGGAGCTGGACTCATGCTTCCTAAACTCTTTCTCAGTTGAGACAAGGAGACAATCCATGCCAAAAATCAGTCTGATAATAGTATTATCAGTTTCTCTCATGTGTGAGGCACCTTCAGGTGTATCAAAGAAGCCTGGGTAAACTGAGGGTGTAAAGAAAAGCTGTAAAACTGGTATGACATTCTCCTTTCAACAGCAGACTGAAAAACTTGTAAGAATGGAAGCTCCTTGCTGGGGGCAAGGAGGTATTACACAAGGGGTAGCAGGGGAGTTAATATGAATGTAGGGCACAGGCACTCAGATAGATGGTTAGATAAATATTCATAGATGAAGGAGATATATAGAAAAAGAAAAGAAAAAAGTGATCTAATATTTCAATCCCTGACCAATTTTCTGTATTGTCCTTTACCTATGCATCTGAGCCAACATCTAGGACTAGGTCTGCCAAGCGGAATTTCTTCATTCCCAGCTTCTATTTTTCACATTGTGGCTTGAAACATACCTGAGGATATTACCTTCTCCTCAGATCTAACTTAAAGTTGAGAAGGTTTTTTTTCAACAGGCTTTAGAGGTTCAATGCTGCATGTTGGAAGACTTTTTTTTTTTTAAATAGCAAATCTGACGTTTGTATCTTCAATCGAGATGCAAAGCACTGAAAAAATCATGCATTTCAACTCATTATGGAGTGCTGAACAGTCTGATATCTGAACCATAATTGTTCGCTCTAGAAAACATAAAATCTATCAGTGTCAATGATCAAATTAAAAAAAGAGGGGGTCATATTCTGTGGCAATGTATTTTTTTGATGTTTAGGGTGCTGACATGCAGGATGGTGTGGTGGGAAAGCAATGTGGCTTCGAATAAGATGTGCCCCATTCAAGAAGTTATGCCACTTTGCCCAGAAGTCTCCCACTGCCTGCTTTATTTTTTTCTTTTTTTTCCCCTCTGACAAAGCACAGATATGAAGTAACTCTCATTGGTATTAATTGTTGATGCTTTTGTAACTTTCTAGCTGGCAAATGCTTCATTATCAGCTCAGTAGCATTGTGAATCAGCAGGATGCCAGTCATTACTGCATAGTGTAAAGGAGGACCTGCTGTTAGACTGAAATCTCATAGAATCCTATTAACATGCAGGCTGCTCAGCTGTGTACAAGTGGAAGCCTCTGATCAGTGGTATCCAGTGCTTTTACTAGAAATGTATGTTTTCCTTTCAGTTCCATTGGAGATATTTAGAAACATACTAGAGTGTGCTAAACAGCATTTACCATGGGCAGAAGAAGGAGTTGAGTGCTATATCTTTTGGGGGATTGCAATGAGTATGTTTTTACAAGTGCTAACTGCTCTATGCTCTCTTTTCCCTTCTTCCACGTTGGTCTCATTTATTATTGCTTTTATTATTGTTAATATTTTAACTTGCTATTTAGATAAAATATTTTTATACCTTAAAGTTCTCTCATAGAGAATTTATACTTATTCACATAATTTGTAGATATCTGTGAGCTGCTGCTTCATTAGGTATCGTTCTTATGATTGTATCTAGCATACGCATTACATAGCACATGATGTGGCCACTCTTTCCCACCAGACTCTCAAAACTTATAGAGGAGCAAAGCACGTCTCTTTTGCCCATCAGACAGAGAATTCCATTCAGGTATTTGGCAAAGAGGGAGTATATCAAGCCCCCATTTCCACTGGAGCGTGTAATGACTTGTAACTGCTTCTGGTGGTGCCCTGTGGTGGAATATCTGAAAAGCACTCCTTAAGCAGAGAATACCAAGAATTCCGCGTGTGACCTGAGCCTGCATACTCACAGCAACGTCTGCCATTGGCAACAAATAGTGCCTTTTACTTACAGTTTTGATCTCAGTGGCCTCAGCCTACTCTTTATCAAAACATCCTTGCCTTTTTGTAATTTCCGCTGCAATGTGCACAAAATAAGTAAATAATATTGCTGAGATACTGAAAATGATAACCAGTCGACCTCTTGGTGAGGGGTATCTCAAGTTGTCTCTCTGAACTTATTGCAGAAAATGACAAAATCACTTTGAAGCACCTATTTTTTCCTTCCCTTTACAATGCCTCCAGAAGAGGCATTAGTTGTTTTAGTTGTGTAGTTCATCTTTATAAAACTGCTATGCCAACTCATCCCTCTCTAACATCTGGGACTCTTGAGAGTAATGTGAGGCTTGAAAGGAGAGTGGCTGACTGCTGCTGTGCTTGTACAGACTGTAAAAGCAGGTGTTACAGGTGCAGCCTGTCCAGCAGTTGCGTTTTGTTCCCATGCTGTCCCTCCCCTTTGGGCAGGCTAGCTAGCAAAGGGAGCACCGGAGCTGGCTGTGATTCCTTTGCCCCCAGTTTTGGATTGGTGGTGAAAGGCTCTTGCCTGTGGAATGACCATCTGCGACTCTTTGGAGTGGCTGAGTGTTGGCAGAGGTTTATCTCCCTATCTTGTCTGTGAAGGCATGGTTGGCCCAGAGTAGGCTTTCTATATGCTTGCAGCAGGGTGGGCTGTCTGTGTTGCTCCATGGCCAAGTGCAAAGTCCTTGGTGGGTGTGTGCGTATGTGTGCAGGCAGGAGTGTGAGGGGAGGGAGGAAGGTGGTGCTTGTGCTGGGTATTGTGTGCCCTGTAAATGCATGTGTCAATACAGAAATCTCTCCCTAATGCTCCTGCATACATCTGGGAAGCAAGTGAACTTCTCCAAGAGCATTCTCTGAGGTGATAATAAGGCCAATAGGCAGCTCTGCCAGGCATCCTCCCCGAGATAGCAAGCCACTTCTGGCTGCAGTTATAAATTATGGGTTGTCAGGGTGCTTGCAGATAAATGAGTCAACAGGCCTCTAGCTGACTTCTGGTTGAGTAGGAGTAGGTGTTCTTGCTATTCTTGGTGGCAGATAAAGAGTCTTCTGGTAGTGTCCTTTCTCCTTACGCCCTGCTACTGTCCTGTCTCTCTGCAGTGTGTAGAAAGATAGGGGACTCTGCATGGGTGTTGTGAAAGGTCTTCCGAAGTGCTCACTGCCTGCACTGCTCACTGACTGCCACTGATACCTTCCCTGCCACTCCTCTTTGGTATGTGTGTTCCATGTGCAGTTCTGTACAGTGGAAAACTGTTCCTTCTTCACTAAAATGTAGCTTGGCCTTTGTGGACAGAGGGCTGGAGCAAGCAACTTACAATATAGGGCATAGTTGTATACTCTAAATTGGCCAGATACACAACAGACAGCCATTACCAAACTGCCTTATACATCTTCTTTTCCTTTCCACCTACAGTGACCACTGTTATTTCATCACTGATTGGGCATTTCAATGACATGCTCTCCCACCAGAGCTGAGCAGCAGTACAGTTTCAATTGTGTGGGTGACAGAGGTCTGTTGGCATCTTGATAATGGAGTTGAGATGCCTCTACTTGCCTGGTGGCATACTAGCGTATGACCTTTAAAAGCTGAATGGGTTGGGTTTTGTAGGCTTTGTTTAGTAAACATCACCTAGAAGTGGTCTGTGGAATATTTCTACCTACGGGCTTGAAGACAGGAGAAGTTGAGAAAGCATTGAGAAGGTGCAGAAGAAATAGAGACCTCGGGGTAATGTAGGAGGCTAAATAGAAATAGTTGTATAGTTGAGCAGCCCATTAAATACAGTGGTGCCATTGATGGTAACACAATATAGGCTTTGTATTGACTCTGGAAAGCTTCTGGACTATGACTTACCAAGTTTATTTTGTCTGGACTCTTCTGCCCTATCTAGAGTTTTATTTTCACTTGTTTAGCTAAAACAACAGTAGTTTAACAACCAGGTAACTTGTTTAGCTTTAGCTAGCATTAAGCGCTTGTGTAGTGGTATAATAATTTTGATGTCCTTCTGCAAATAACAAGTAGCAATACCAAGCAGTTCTTCTGTGTACAGTGAACTATGACCCTAGACTAATAATGTGGTGAATTGGAGCACAAGTGAAGGATGACAGCAAAGGCCTTGAAAGTTCAAGAACAGGGTGATACCAGAGGCTATAAACAAATCACCAGTGGTCAGTTATTGGTCATTACAGTAATGCAACCTTGGGAGCTCAGTAAAACCATTTTGAAGGATAACAGAACAAACCCCAAATATTCAACATATGTAAAACACAGTATATATAGTACATTTAGAAAAGATCTTGAATTATGGACCATGGAAAAAAGAGCAAGGTGTAGTGCATGTTAACATAAAAAAGTAACAGTCAAACAGACTCTGAAGTGAGAAGAAAAGAAACCCCACCATCAATATCAATATCCTCCTCTGCTGATTCACCTCCTCTTCTTCATGAGGAGGACTGGTGCAGTAAATAGTTAATATAACAGTAGAGGTAGTAGGAGTGTGTATGTATGTGTGTGTGGCAATTTAAACTGTATAATTTTGAGAGTTTTTCAGTGGAATTTTCTTTTGTGTTCTTCCTTGCTTTTTCTATAATGGTTATATATGAATTAGTAATAATTATTTGATTAGAATGTTAAGATTATAATTAGACTAACAATAAATTATTGGTTTCACATAAAAAGTGTTTCTGTAGCCCACATAAACTGTACATGGTGTGGTGTAATAGGGCACAGGTTAGAATCACTTCTAACTATGTCCAGAAAAGTGGTCCTTCATATCATTGCTCCTGAGTATTACTGAGGTTAAAGATCGGGAGGCAGAATGATTAGGGCAGTGGAAGTGACAAGGACAGGCTGGGTAAGGGGGACAGGAAGATGTCACAGGGCTCTGCTCTGGAGTTACAAGTAAGAAGAGTAAGTGTTTTAAAATACATAGTCAAGCAGAGTAAACATTATAGCAAGAAATGAAGCTCCATCTAGTGTTCTATATTCCATGCTATTTTATGATCTATTCTATTATAGTATTATCTATACCTATTATCTATCTCCAGGAAATGTTATCTGTTACTAGACAGAGGTCGACAAATTGCCAGTTTTATTGGTGAGAAGGCGGAAATGCTCAATGATATTTCTAACCAATGGTTGGAAAATGACTGGCTTGATTTATTTAAATCATAATGATAAAAGACATCTTATTCTAAGAATAACTTAGAAATATGTGAAAGAACCTCTGCTAAAAGTACATATTTTAAAATCATCTGGCCAAGTTTAATTTACATACAGGAGTTTTAAAAGAACAGATTGAATGGTTCTTCCAATAAATATGGAAACTGTTATGAAATTCAAGAGATCTAGAAGAAAACTAGAATGCCATGTTTTAAAAATGTTGAACAAGAGGACCTAGGATTTTGGCCTCTGATACTGATCAGGGGCAAAATGAGGTCCTAACTGATGCAAGTTGTTAAAGTACTTAATGAAGTTAATGCTAATCAACATATGTCAAGTTGACAAAAGACTTTTTCAAACTACCAGTTTGAAACAGTAAGTTTAGATATGATAGAAATCACAGTGTTAATACATTTTTGTAAAAGATTTAATTTTGCACAAGCTTAATTAATGGAGTAGTAGAAGCCTGATCCCAGTAGGCCGATTTAGTGCTCCTGAAGTAAATGGATGCAGTCTCAATACACCAGTAATACAATTCAAGCAACTCAGGCAGCACCTGGAGCTCCAGGGGCCTTCTGACAGAAAAGTAGGCCAGCCAGGAGGTGAGCAAGTGATATGAAAGAGATGTATAACCTTAGATGAAGGAATTCTGTCTCTGTTTTAGTAAACTAAGCAGTACAAGCCATGGGCACTGGGTTGTAATCATCCGTACTATTAAATTGACACCAGGGAGTTCTTAGAGACTACAGTATAACTGCACGCATTCCCCAGCAGTGGAAATGCATCGTATTGATAGTTATTTCTAAGAACAATCATAATGAATATACCTTTTGGCACCTGTAACATTAAAAGATTTACCTCATGTAGAATATTGTGTTGCCAAGATCTCAAAAGAAGCTTCATTGTTAAATAGCTACTCAGATTCATACTGCTGAGTGAGGAGTCTCAGGGCTGGAGGTCATTGTTTAGCTCTGCTGTTCCTACCTCTTTCCCAGCCACTGCTACTGTGACACAGAAAAAACAGCACGCCAGTATAAATTTATTAAACAGTCTTCCATGTATACAGTTCCTTACAGTAGCAAAACTGGGGAGTTGCCCCTTAGAAAATTTTCTGCAAGTTGACATTCTGCCAGCAGTTGTCTTTTACCATGCTAAAGTCAAGCATCATTTTTTTTTTAACCTTCTTTCTGAACTGCTTGCTGCTTCTCATTAAGCTAAGTAATTGTGGTCAGTCAGCATGGCATGCATGATAGATGCACTGGTATGAGCCCTTGTGTTGAAATTGTGCTCTGTGTCGCACTCCTGTTATGAATTCAGAAATGCTTCTCTAGTGCTTCTCTGGCCAAGTTGCATTCATGAGGAGCTTTTCTCATATGGGTTGCTACTTCTGCTTTAAATGAGATTGTAGGATGCTGTGTGGCTGGCCATGTGCTTATCATGCCCAGTTGAGAAGAAATAGCTAGACAAGAACTCAGCTGGGAAAAACAAGCCATTTTAATAAAGAGTTAACAGCCAGCACTGACTTCCAGAATGATGTATTTTACCTTTGGGTCTTGTTTTTTTCTCTGACTTAGCACGCATTAGAAAGTTTGATGAGTGAATGCAAGGGGTGCACAATAGATGTTTGAAGAGAATCAACCTTACCGTACAGTAGCATGTTTAATAGAAATTGATGATCTGATTCTGGAGCAAGACCTGGATGTCTTAATATATATAGGAAGTTTATGAAGTAGATAATGGCCCAAGCCTACATGATTGGCTGGTGGGTATAAAATGGTGTGTTTGAGGCAATTCCTTCTTTTGCAACTGCATTAACTATTGAAGATAAGCTTTGCTATTGTGTGTGGGTGAAGAGATCAGAATAATTATTTACTGTGTCTGATGGAAAATTGTGTGCTCAAATCCAATTCTGTCATTGTCAGCTCTAGTTTTCAGGCTGAACATTCAAGAAACAATGTCCTCTAATACAGTATTGCAAGCATCTTGTTCAGTATCAGTCAAAGTACGATTTGAGATATAGCTGACAAGGAGTCCAGGAGTGCCTTTCTGTTACAGCTGGAGCCTCCTTTGATTGGCTTGGCTTCCTGGAAATCACAGTCTGATATCCAGATTGATGTCTGATATAGATGGGAAGATGCTTGATATTTGTTACTCCAGCAGAGAAAGTTAACATCTGCCATGAATAAATCCAGAGCATTTGTTGTTTTGCTGCTGCTGCTGCTTTTGTCTCCTGTTGGCATTATCGGAGATAGCCAATTATAATATCAACAGTTTCAGTGTTACTTGTATCATCTACTGACTGTTACATGGCAGCAGGTTGCTGCTGAAAAGAAAGTTGCAGCATCTCCTTCATGATCAGAATGACAGTGGGAATGGTGTCACCATTCAGTGTCTTCCTGTGCTTTTCGCTTATGCTAACAGATCAGTGGCATCATGCAGTGATATGAGCTACATCTTATACCAGGAGCTGCTATGTGGTGCACTAATTTGCTCTCAGTGGAAATTGTTCAAGGCATATATTCCCTGTGGCATTTTCATGGTCACTGTATACCAGTGCACAGTCATCATGATTTAGATGTCAGTTATAGTCCTTCTTTCAAGGTGCATGATGTTGCATTTGGCTGTATAAAAAGCACTTACCAAGCACTCTTGATTGCACTGTATTGCTGAAATGTCCACGTCATTATTTACCTCTCTAGCAATTTTTGTCACCTGCCAATTTTTCTAGCAATGATTTTATATTTTGCTCAGATCACTGATTAAAACATTAAACAGGACTGATCAAGAAGAGATACCTGTGAGATGTTCAGTAAAGGGCAAAAACCCACTCAGTGACAGAATAAACAGAAATGCATATTTATGAGTATTTCATGAGCCATTGGACCAGCTTTTAATCTTTTAAATATTGGCCATATTCACTTTATAATATTAGGATCATAGAATCACAGAATGGTTTGGATTGGAAGGGACCTTAAAGATCATCTAGTTCCAACTCCTCTGCCCTGGGCAGGGACACCTTCCACTAGACCAGATTGCTCCAAGCCCCATCCAACCTGGCCTTAAACACTTGCAGGGAGGGACATCCACAACTTCTCCGGGCAACCTGTTCCGGTGTCTCACCACACTCACAGGGAAGAACTTCTTCCTAATATCTAATCTAAATATTCCCTCCTTCAGTTTAAAGCCATTACCCCTTGTCCTGTCACTACACTCCCTAGTAAAGAGTCCCTCCCCATCTTTCCTGTAGGCCCCCTTTAGGTACTGGAAGGCTGCTAGAAGGTCTCCCCAGAGCCTTCTGTTCTCCAGGCTAAGCAACCCCAACTCTCTCAGCCTGTCCTCATACTACAGGTGCTCCAGCCCTCTGATCATCTTCATGGCCCTCACTCTGGACCCACTTGAGCAGGTCCATGTCTTTCTTATGCTGGGGCCCCAGAGATGAACACAGAACTACAGCTGGGGTCTCACAAGAGCAGAGTGGAGGGGGAGAATCACCTCCCTCGACCTGCTGGTCACACTTCTTTTGATGCAGCGGAGGATGATTTGGGTTTCTGGGCTGCGAGCACATATTGCTGGCTCATATTCAGTTTTTCATCCACCAATGCTCCCAAGTCCTTCTCCTCAGGGCTGCTCTCAATCCGCTCATCGCCCAGCCTGTATTTGTGCTTGGGATTGCCCCAGCCCACGTGCAGGACCTTGCACTTGGCCTTGTTGAACTTCACGAGGTTTGCACAGGCCCACCTCTCCAGCCTGTCAAGGTCCCTCTGGATGGCATCCCTTCCCTACAGCGTGTCGACCGCACCACACAGCTTGGTGTCGCTGGCAAACTTGCTGAGGGTGCACTCAATCCCACTGTCCATATCCCCGACAAAGATGTTAAATAATACTGGTCCCAATACGGACCCCTGAGAGACACTACTCATCACTGGTCTCCACCCGGACATTGAGCCATTGACCACAACTCTTTGAGTGTGACCATCCAGCCAATTGCTTATGCACTGAGTGTGACCATCCATCAAATCCATGTCTCTCCAATTTAGAGACAAGGATGTTGTGCTGGACAGCATATTGTGTGGGAGTAGGTCAGTTGCATTACAGAAAATTATTTTTTATAAGTCTTAAACCCCAAATACTGCTCAGTGGGAGGTAGGATTTGGGTCTGAGCAGGTACTTATACTAGGACAAAGGAGCCTTCAAGCTTCTGGAAGGAAACTGGTCCCACTTGCTAAACTAGGGGCAGAGGCAGAGCCTGTTAATTTTAACTTACCTTCATAGAAATTTAGAGAGATTTAAAGTTTCTTTCAGATGAAAGTAACTGCTTTCTTGAAAAGAGTTTCAAGCACTGTGTTGCCTAATTTGAAGAAATGTTAAATTGTTTTCTTCTGTTGATTCTAATTGCACAAGGTTACTGTATTACTTTGATTTGACAGAAGATTGTAATTGCCAAGCTATAGCACTGGAGCTTTTCCTGAGCTGGTTGCCAGGAGGTATGACTAGCTGACACACATATCCTTTGAGGATATCAAAAATCAGAAACTTATCATGTTGTTTAAGGAAACATGTTTAAGTATTTACTTGGTAAGGAACATTATTGGACCTGACAGTATTTAAAAACAAAAAGTGTTACCAAAACTAAGATATAAAGACTAAACTAAATGCCTTATAGCTATCAAGTAAGTAAGGTTTGATATTAGACTGGAGTTATATTACTAAGTTTATGGAAGAAAAATCAGCTAAATTCAATGAAGTTTTCAAAAGGCAAGAGATGCATTTCAGTTACAAAGCCTAATGGAATGGTTTTTTAAAGTTGATCAAATGCCAAATGTTGAATGAGTAAGTGTCATCATAATAAATCTCAATTCTTCTGCGTTGCATTCTTCACTTCCAATGAAGTGTCACTAATTCTTTAGAGGATGGAGGATGTTTTGTGAGACTTCAGTGAGGAGATCTGTTGAAAGATATTACAAACCTGGTCACCATGAAGGGCTTTTGAAGATGTCCTTGTAGGACTTTGTGCAACTCATGCCGTCACTGGGGAGATCTTGTGGTAAATGTAAGAATTGTATGTGGGTGCAGATGAAGGATGACTCAGGATATTGGTAGAGAGCCAAAGCTCTTTGGATGATTGAATGGTACTGGCTTTTGTTATGTGGTACATATTCAGAGATCCTGTTCTCTACTTTGAAGTAACACAGATGGATCACAAGTAGGGAGGAAGACTCCTGAGAACAGCAGTCAGATTTCGCACTAAATGGAGTCTATGTGCTGCCAGCCTTCCAGCAAGAACTGATGCAGTGTTGGGTGAGTGGTAGAGAGGGCTTGAAGTACTCCTTAATCAATTCCTGAAGCCACTGTCTTCTGCAGAAAACAGTACAATCTCAATAAAATAAGAGAGAATCTAATCTTGACCACGCCTAGCTATCTTCTTTTAGATGTTTTTCAATGTTCCTATGGTCTTTTGGTTGTGGTGTTATCCCCGTCAAGAGTAAAGTGGCAAAACCTCAGCACAGTATCACTTGCAACTCATAGCCTGACTCATCTTCTGACACAGAAGTGAGTGACATGTAAAAGTAAAGCCTTCGTTAGGACTATGGGCAAAAGAACTTGAACACCTCCTTCAACCTCTAAGGAGGCATACGTCATATAAGCCCAAAAGCTGGAGATTTGGAGGAGGCTAGAAACAAGGATCCTGTTGGCTATGCTATAGTATTCTTTACAGTGGATAGGAAGAACTAGAAGGGCTGATACCCCCTGTAGCTTTACTCAGTCTTCTCTCCCAAACATGGGTGGTGGTGGTAGGCAGCCAAACAGAAGGATGAGATGCTGTGACAGGTGTGGTAGCAGTGGTAGCATCTCCAGCTCCTTTCTCTTCAGCAAACAGGCACATAGAAGCATCCCTAATGAACACTACAGCTGTAATCCCTGCTATCAGGACCTGACTTTTGAACTGAGGGAAACAAGAACTTAGAGACAACAGAAATTTAATCCAACCAGTATTCATATATGCTATATTAGCAGCTGTTAGATGGCAATCTCTGTTCTTCACTTTGCTTTGAACATAAAACTCATTTCATATCATTGTAAAAGTTGTCTCATAACTTTACCCATTATGTTAACTTTCTGTGCGTGAGTTTGAGTGCTGATTGCCAGTCATGATATTCAACTTTTAAAAATAAATAAAAAGCCTTAAAATTTAAATAGACTTACTTGAAGTCCTTCCCTTCAACATTCCTGGATAATTCAAGTGTGCAGCTTATATTTAAGCCATGCAAGTAGATCTTGCCTTGGAACAAGTTTTTGTCAGCTAGCCTCAGTTTGTAAAAGTTCTGATTACATTACCAGTGGAGGAAGAAAACCCCACGAGCCCAACACATTTTCTACATCTCCAATGCTACTGAAACTCCAAAAAGAATTAACGTTAAGTATGTGTGATCATTTGTTCAAAACCTGCTATGCTTTTGGCAAGGCAAATATATTGATGTCTGTAACTAGCTTTACTGTAAAAAATGACAACTAGAGAAGCAAAAGACAAAGAATATTCATTATTCAGCAAAAATAAAATTAAATTCAGGGTTGTAATCAGTTTCATGTTTCTTCTAATCTAAACATAGAAAGATACTTGTTAATGCTTTTTTCCTGATAGTTACATTACTTCTATTATGGCACTGTTATGTAGATCAAACAGCTGAACTAGAGAAACGTCTTTTAGAACAGAAAAAGCTATTTTAAAATTGCCTCTATATGAAATTATTTTAATGTTGATAAGCAGCACATTTCATAAATGTATGTATACTGTGCACAATGTTTTCCTAGTATGGTTTAGTTCCTTATATAAAGCAAACTTGTAATCATGTAAAAAGACAGATTTGAAAAGTCATCTTTTCCATGAATATGTGGTGTTGTTAATCTTAATTATAACAAAGATCAACCCTTCTTGATCTGAGGATTGATGGTACAATAAACCAAATTTCTCCATCATTATTAATCTTGCTGCTTGATTGAGCCTGATTTTTGTCCATTCCTCTGGTGATCTTTTTCTGTGCTTTTTGCTCTTTATTGAGGCCTTTCAATACTTAAAGGGGGCTTATAAGAAAGATGGGGACAGTCTTTTTAATAGGGCCTGTAGAGATAGGACAAAGGGTTAAGGGTTTTAAACTAAAAGAGGGTAGATTCAGACTTGATATAAAGAAGAAATTTTTTACAATGAGGGTGGTGAAACACTGGAACAGGTTGCCCAGAGAGGTGATAGATGCCCCATCCCTGGAAACATTCAAGGTCAGGTTGGATACAGTTCTGAGCAACCTGATCTAGTTGAAGATGTCCCTGCTCATTGCAGGGGGGTTGACTAGATGACCTTTAAAGGTTCCTTCCAACCCAAACTATTCTGAGTCTATGATTCCCCTCCTTTTCTTCTATTTTAATTTGTCTTTTGTTAATATGGTCTATGCCATATCAGTCTTCTGAAATGCCTGTGAATACACTGTTTGCTTTCTGTTTTATATAGCCTTTTCTCTTTGTGCTGTGCTTATTTTTCTTCTTCTAGGTTGGAATCTGTTGACAATTACAATAGCAATTTTTTTTCTTCCTTTTTTACCTAATCCTTTCCAGAATGACTTTTAGCAAGATCTGGCACAAATATAACACCCAAGAAATTATTCTGTATTTACATTTTATTTGTATGGAAGATGCGTTGATTTTTCTCTAGGCATCAGGTTACCATCCAGTTTTCTTTATGTTTGTACATAAGTCATCAGGGAGGCAATAGCAAGTGAACTCACTATATGGTATGCATGTAAGTTATTAGATTTCTTTGTATTTGCCCAGTCTGATGATTCTTTTTCCATATAGCAAAGTAAAATTGCCTCTACCATTGCACACTGCAGATGCCTTCTCTACTTCCTTGGGACCAATTTTATTTTCTGTACATCTGTGGTTATGTTAAAAATGTGTTGCAACACAAAGTCTTCTACTTTCAGCTAATGTGTTTAGAATAAGTCACCATCACTTTTATGGCCCTCATATTCAGGGTCAATTCCTATGAATGTCACATATGCAAAGCTATTCTTTTTTTTTTTTTTTACTATCAGTCTAAATGCCAAACACTCCAGTTACATCTGGAGAAGTTACAAGCACTCCATCCTCCTGTGTTCTGCAAACAGATAGCGTACTTCTTGGCATCTGTCTTCTACCATGCTGGCTCATTCAGTTGAGAGCATAAAGTGCTATTGTGATATGGAAAGCCCCTTCACATAATTTTATCAGAAGCAGATTCAAGTATCAAAACATACAACAGGTTGAAAAATGCAAGGTATAAGGGCAAAAACACTATAAAGACCAAAAAAAGCTTTTTACCCTGTTTTTATTTTTTCATGCCAAGCTACCTCAAGTGTAAAATTCTAATAAGTAAGTGAATAGCATATTCTACCCATATTATTCCCTTTGATCACTTGTTATCAGAAGAATGCTGCTACATACTTGGCTTTTTTTTTTTTTCTGTGTACTAGATTTTCCTATCTGAAAACTATATTAAATACATACATTCTGTGTGAGACTGAAATGAGTGTTTATGAAATAATGTTCACTTAAGCATCTGGTTTTGTGTAATTAGTGTCATTAAGCATTCCAAATTAGTATACTACTCTAGTGAAACTCTACTAAAAATATTTATTATGAGTAGTCCCCTTGTTTAAGTTTTCAGTGTGAAAAAAACCAAACTTCTTAAAGTGAAGCCTTTTCTGGGGGAAGAAGGAAGTGGTGTCTGATTTATTTTATAGTTTGGAAATTAATTGTATTGCATTATCAAGTTACTTTAGCTTTGAATCTCTTTTAAACAAGAAAGAAGGCAGGAGGACAGATAAAGATTTAGCAACAAACAATTGTCAAAAACTGTCAACTCATGTTGAAAATAACTACTTTGTTTTGAAGTTTGTGATCAATACTATGCCATATATCTTGTAGTGGGTCCCACAACAAGCCTCTCTTCCGCTGACATTATCTCTTAATTATATCAGAACAAGAAGGAAGGTGGACTAACAGGCACATTTGAAGTGATTGAGTTCTTTTTCTTGAAAGTCTTATTCTAGATAAATGAAAGCTATTAGTTTGTTTCAGGAATAATTATGTGTCAGGGACAGAAGAATTTGTAGCGGTCTGTCACTAATCCTTTGTCTCTGAATCAAGAAAAATATGTCACTAGAACCTGTGTAATGAACTGCTATAGGAAGGGGCACAGTCATAGGAGGAGAGAATTGAATGTGAGGTTTCTGGCACTAAATCTTGAACTAACCATATCTGTGTGGACATGTGATTTCCATGTTTCACCATGGCATGCCAGGAAATACTCCAGATCTGTGTCTGTGCACGTGGTAGTAATTTCAGCAGTACTTAGGTCCCAGTTTTAATGTCCTGACATGTCCAAAATAACTGGGAGGTATGCCAATCACTACTGTCACCACAGCAAAGCCTAAGCAAGGCTAGTACAGTTGTTGACTACCTCAGATACTTTTTTCAGTTTGAAGATCATTTTGTTTTCACATGGAAACTTTTATATTGATATGTAATGACCAGATATATGTATTTTTTTCCCCTTGACTATGTCCAGGAGAATCCCTGAATGTGAGGAGTTCTTGCTGGGCTGATATTTTGCTGTCCATGGGACAGCTTCCAGAAGAGTCCTGTGCACATTGGCCAGCACCTGGAGTTTAGCTGAATGCTCATTTAGTGATTATGAATGATGAGCTACCGTTAACCATTCACCACCTTCTCTTGAACGCCTGTAGAGAAGGTTTTGAGATGGAGCAGAAACTTAGACTGATGAACTAATAGTGTCGTTTATGCACTGGCATATGCTTTAGCAATGAATCTACCATTTCTCACTGGAGGAAAAAAAGATGCAGTCCTCTAGACAGCGGCAAACTGAACTGGCAGCTAATAAAGCAACTGGTATATTTGCTGTAGGAGTCTCCAAAGCTGTGACTGATTTGGTGCACCTTATCTGGGTAAAGGATGTTCCTATTATAATAGCTGAATTCCAGATACTGTGTTATCCAATTGAGCAGTTGATAGCATCCGTTTGCTAAGTAGTTGTCTACTGAGGAGCTTTCCAGAATATGCAAACAGGAGATGACTTTTCCCCTGAGCTCCACCTGGCTGTTTCCTTGCCTGCAAGCTGTATGTCTGCTGTTCTCTTCTTTGCTCTCCTTTGCATGAACATTCTCACTGGATGTCTTGATACAACATTGGGCAATTGGCCATGGTCTTGAAAAGGGGATAAATAAAAATAAAGAAAAAAGGTAAATAAGAAGCATCTGCAGAAAACATTTCACCACTGGGTTGCAGCAAGCCACCTCTGTCGTGGTTTAAGCCCAGCCAGCACCACAAAGCTGCTCGCTCACAGCCCCAACACCCGTGCCCCTTTCCCCAGCCCCGGTGGGATGAGGAGGACAAAATATAAAGAAAAGCTCCATGGTCAAGACAAGGACAGGGAGGGATCACTCACCACTTATGGTCACAGGCAAAAGGCAGGCTCAACTTGGGGGAAAAAAAAATCAGTTTAATTTATTACCAATCAAATCAAAACAAGGATAGTGAGAAATAAAACCACATCTCAAAACCCCTTCCCCCACCCCTCCCTCCTTCCCGGCTCAACCCCACTCCCGGTTTTCTCTCCCTCCTCCCCCCGGCAGCGCAGGGGGACGGGGAATGGGGGTTGGGGTCAGTTCCTCACACGTTGTCTCTGCCGATCCTTCCTCCTCAGGGGAGGACTCCTCACTCGTCCCCGGCTCCACCGTGGGGTCCCTTCCACAGGAGACAGTCCTCCATGAACTTCTCCAGCGTGGGTCCCTTCCACGGGCTGCAGTCCTTCAGTCACAGCCTGCTCCAGCGCGGGCTTCCCCCTGGAGTCCCGGCCATCCTGGGGGACATCCATCCCCCTGCTCCGGCGTGGGCTCCTCTCTCCCCGGGCTGCAGGTGGGCATCTGCTCCCCCGCTCCCCTCCGTGGGCTGGGGGGGGACAGCCTGCCGCCTGGTCTCCCCACGGGCTGCGGGGGCATCCCCTCCTCCCCGCTCCTCCTCCCCTCCTCCCTCACTGACCTCGGTATCCGCACAGGGGTTCCTCTCCCATCCCGATCCCCCCACTCACTGCAGGTTCCCCTTCTCAAGGCTGTTCTCCCAGAGGCGCTACCGCCGTCGCTGACGGGCTCGGCCTGGGCCAGCGGCCGGTCCGACGTGGAGCCGGGGAAGCTTCTGGCAGCTTCTCACAGGAGCCGGCCCTGCAGGCCCTGCCCCGCTACCAAAACCCCACCACACAAACCCAAAACAACCTTGCACAGAAGAGTGCAGCTGCTCTCCCTGGTTGCTGTGCCAGGGACAGTGCAAGCTGCTGATCCAAATTCTCCCCAGATATAATGGGCAATATTAACAGTTTACAGTGCTCAGGCAGACGGATACCAAACTAAACGATTCATGGTAGGGAACGACATCTGTCCCTCTTTGCTAGTAGCAGTTTCTCCCAGTAGACCCAAGTGTTCAAATAAGTACCTAAAATAAGTTTTCTTTGGTGGCTTCTGAACTTTGTTGGAGTGAGAAGAAATTAAAAAGAAAGGTGGATTTCTTTGGAAGAGGAGAACCTGACATGAATAATGTCTTTCAGATAATTCAGTAGCCAAAGACAGCAGCAAAGGGAGTGACTTCAGCAGTCAAGCTACAGTAGGTATGAACCACTGTAAAGTGGTAAAGTGTACAATGTTGTGTATTAAAAAAAAACACTTCTCACTGTGGAAAACACTGGACTGGATTTAAATTCATTCTTGAGAACTTAATGCATCTGTGGGAGGAAACTTGAATGACTCTGGAAAGACTGTTACCAAAAAATCAATGCAAGTCATTGCTAATTGCAGGGTATTTCACATTGTGTAGCCATTATGTCTCTCACATTTCCATCTGTTGTTTGTTTAATGCGGCCTGTTGTGTTTGTGCTAAGACATTAGCAGGTTAACTAAAATGTTAATGTGAGCTCTAGCAGAGCCCAGAGAAAAAAGTAGAAGTGGAGTGCCTGAATGTTAGAAGCCTATTATCTAAAATTTACAAACGCTGAAGGAAGCATCCATTTGCTTGCAACCTTCTCCTGCTTGCAAAGTGCTCTGAGTGGGCAAGGAATACACAGGCATCCATCATCCACAGAAAGGGTGCTAGGCAGCTAGCCATTTCATCTGCCAGTGCCATCTACCTGCCAAGCTCCCCTTCCCTCCCTATTCAGAGAAAACATATTGTGCAGAAGCATCCTGCTGACATATAGTAGTAATAGCCCTACACATCCTTCCGTGATTTTGTTTTGTCCTTTTGTAACTGATTTTTTTTGTATCTGAGGACAAAGAAAAGCCCTAAAATGAACTAACCCCAAAATATCATTTGTAGCTGGCAACTGTAGTGAGCTCTGGGAGAAGTGGAGAATGGACCTGGACTACTGATGGAAGCACAGAAAAGAATAATGTGCTACACCCTCAGCAAACATGATCCATGCATATGCTGCCTTCTTTTTTAGTAGCTCTTGTGAGGTAAGTTTTTTTCTGATTTCTAACCCCCCTGCAAAATTGCCTTTTTTACATCCATGTGGTTCATTCAGGAAGCAATGACCACTGACATCTCAGCTGTGATTTATCAAAGCATGGAAGTACTTTGATGCTGTAAACAGAATGTGAGCTAATTGATGTAAAATTTCAGAAGAAAATAAAAGTCAGTTAGGGACTGCAGGGAATGCATTATATGAGAAGGTAGAATCACAGTGCTGCTTTGATTTAAGTCCCTGGATTCACCAAAATTGCCTTTGATTTTTGGGAGTGTGGTCATATAAAATTCTAGTTTACCTTTCTATAGCTGATGATCTACTTTCCTTGCTGCAAATTTTCAAAGAGAAGAATGTAATGCCCCCTTGTTCAGTGTACTTTTAATCAAAACAGCAGCTTCTTTTTCCATGGTTATTTCCATTCCTTCCGTGCAAAATTTCTGGAAAGAAGTAACAGACAATATTGACAAATACCTTACTTTGAAAACATTTTCCAAGGAAATAAATGCAGTATTGGGAACTTTTCGGAGTACCAGTTGTGCATTAAATTTCTAGATGAAAGTATTGTTTCTTTAGAACCAAATGGAAACACTGGAGGTAGCTCCTTTTGTTTGCTGTCTATGAACTTGACAGTTGTCTCCCCTATCATCTCCTCTGTTGTGTATCTACACAGATTAAGTCCTCCTTTTGTCAGTGTTCATGTTTTCTAGATCCCTGAACTTCGTTTTCCGTAGCAGAGTAATTCAGCTGAGGCCTTGCAAAGGCTGGGGAGGGTGAAAAGTATATGTCATACATCCTGCAGGCTGTGGTTATGTTTGCTTGACCTTGACTGGGGTTTGCTTTTTCCAGACCAGCTGCTATTTTATTATGTTCAGCATGTCCTACACTCTAATCCAGAAAAGACACCTCTCTTTCTAATTACGTTGATAATCTAGATCATGCAAAATTACATTTTTTGTGCTCATGATACTTGTGATAGAGACTCCTTTACATCCCATGTTCGTTTGGGAAAGGGATGGACTAGCCCTTGTGGACTGAAGCTTTTGTATTAGTTGGTGCCCAAAGAGGTTCCTTACTCCCAGAGCAGGATGAGAACGTGTCTTAGCACACTCTCTGTTTGTTGCCTATCGTCTAATAAATACTGCTCTTCTCCAGTTCTTCACCAGACACATGCTTCCCTACAAGTCTAAAATGTTACTGAAATATTAAAAATACTTTACTTTAGACTGCTATATCGGTATTGCTACATTTATTTTAACATAAAGATATACATAAAGAAATACAGGTGGTGGAGGGGTGAAAGTCAGAAAAACAAGGTAATGACAGTGGTTAGCAGATTAGGGTCTTAAATGATCTGTGGAGGATGTCTTAATTGAGAGATGGAGAGGAGATGGATAACAAGATATTACTGAAATAGTCTTGTTTAAACCTTCTCCTGGCACCACATCCTGCTTCTGCTGACACCCAGTGGTTTAATCAGTTCTGGAAGTGTGTCAGGAGTGTGTTGGCTTCTCTTTGCTGTACTGAGACCATGCTCAGCTCTCTATTCTTAAAAAAAAGAAAAAAAAATAAAAGGACAAGTGGCTTCTGTTCCTGTGTAAACATCTTTATTTCTCTGCTAATCAGTGTAACATTGGCTAGCAAAGTAAAGAGAGATGAAAGCTTAGATCTACAATGTTACATGGTGGTGACAGGCATAAAATAGGAATGATTTGAAGAAGACACTGTGGACAGCTAGAGAGGGGAGAGTTGACTAAGGCTGAGCAGATGTAGGGATTTTCCTGTTTTCTTCCCGCAGGCTGTGTGAGAGGAGACCTGGATCCAAAGCAGGGTTCTGGCCTGATCTGTGCAATGCGATAGGTTGAGCGCTACAGTCTAATCCACGGCCTCTGCCTTGCTGCAGCGCCCATGCTAAAAATCAGATTGAACCACTAGAGATTTTATGCGTGGACCCAAGACACATTGAAGCCCTTTCATGAGTCCAGTGTCACACTAAATTGTTATGTCCAAAATTAGCTTTGGGGTCATTTTGATGGTTGCTAGCATGCTTTTACACCTTTGTTCTTTCTTCAGTAGTCTGCGGCTCTACGTTACATCTGAATCTACTACGTAGGCCTGTTTTAGCATGTTAGATACTATGTCTTTGTTCTCTTTGTTACTCCTAAAACCACTTTTGTCCAGGTCCAAGTTTGCATTTCTTTGACTGACCATGGGTGAGTTGTTCATAGCTGTGGACACTCCAGTGCCAAGCCTGTGCCCCACCTCCTATTACCCCGTGCCCATACTCCCCTGTACCACATCCTGTGTCTCCACTTCTGAAGGCCTTTGAAGTCATACCAGGCTCGTATTTCTTGTGTTATGTCATATGTCGTATCCTGGGCTGCATAAAAAGAAGCATGGCCAGCAAGTCAAGGGGGGGTGATTCTCTATCTATACTCTGCTCTCATGAGACCCCACCTGGAGTACTGCATCCAGCTCTGGGACATACAGTGCAAGAAAGACATGGACCTGTTTGAGCAGGTCCAGAGGAGGCCACAAAAATGATCGGGGAGGGCCGCAACACCTCTCCTGTGAAGAAAGGCTGAGAGAGTTGGGGTTGTTCAGCCTGGAGAAGAGAAGGCTCTGGGGAGACCTTATTGCAGCCTTTCAATATATAAAGGGGGCTTATAAGAAAGACACAGAAGGACTTTTTACCAGGGCCTGTAGTGACAGGACAACAGGCAACAGTTTTAAACTGAAGGAGGGTAGGTTTAGACTGGACACAAGGAAGAATTTTTTTACAATGAGGGTGGTGAGACGCTGGAACAGGTTGCCCAGAGAGGTTGTGGATGCCCCATCCCTGGCAGTGTTCAAGGTCAGGCTGGATGGGGCTTGGAGCAACCTGGTCTAGTGCAAGGTGTCCCTGTCCCTGGCAGAGGGGTTGGACTAGATGGTCTTTGGAGGTCAATTCCAACCCCAAAAATTCTGTGATTCTATGATTCTATTATGTTAGTCATAAATATCTCATTCTACATAGAATAAATCTTTGTTGCTGCTATGCATTTAGAACTATGGTTGTACTATACACAGATAAACAGAAGTAAAGCACATTACATGCAGACAACTGGCCAGCTAAAGAAATTGCTGTCACAGCAGTAAAATAAAGTTCACACAAAGCAGGCTGGATAAGCCTTGGTTCTGAGGCTTTGCAAGCTCAGTAAAAAGCTTATATCCTGTTACTAGCAAGGGCAATACCACTGCCAGTTACAGCTCTGCAAGGCAACTAGGAGCTGTTTGGCAGCTTGTCTTGGAAGTCATAAGGGAAAACTAAGTTTGTGGAAGGTGACTCCTGAAATGTGCTGATGAGTTCCCACAAGGTCCGTGGCTGCTTGGGAGGACTGGCTCTTCTGTGGCTCTTTACTCTAGGGTGGCTTCTGAGTATTTTCACAGTCATCGGTGGTGCAAGGGATAAGAGGTTTGACATTGTAAGTGGTTGGTGAATTAAGATTCAGGCTTGAGCGTAGCTGAGATACTCTCAGACAGTTTCACTACCTCACTTCCCAACCTGAGGGTTCCCCCATCAACTATGATTCAGGTTCAAAACCAGCCCTATATGCAAGGTCAACAGCTCCATTTAAATTCTCCCACAGTAGCAAAAACCATGCTTTTCATGGCAGGAGTGTTTTCTCCACTTAATCACAGCAGCAATCAATTTATATCTAAAAGGCTATTTGTGTTTCTAGCTCTATTTCTGTTTTTACTTCATTTTTTCTCTCTCACAGGAATATCCTTTATCTTCTACATGAAAGTAAAAAAACCCACACAGTATTTCCATTCCTTAAATACTCTGTCTAGATTTATAATATAGTATTTTCCTCTCTCTCTTCCCTAAACACTCCTAATTGTCTCAGGAGCTGGTAGAGAAGACAGATCTGGTATGCCAAGCTTTCCAGCAACTTTTCTGTCCTGTTCAGACAGCTGGCAAAGTAGCTCTTGCTCCTTTTATGCCACTGGAAATCCCATACCCACTGAACTGTTGATTTTCTGCCTTTTCAGTACACTGAGATCTTGATATTAAAGGGTTTGCTTGTTAGAAATTACTGCAGTCTCAGAAATATTTGAACAATTCTGTGCTGTCTTTATCAAAAATGTGTTGACCCAAACTATATATTTGTCAGCAATATTTCCCCTCTTACACATGAAAAAAATAGAAGTGGAATGTGAAGCTGTTGGTAAATAGTTTACCTGGAAGAGAATGGGGAAGCTGATGGTATTTGGGATGTAGAGTCTGGGTGTTTCAGAACAGCTTGCTGCTGAGAGCTGGGAAGGTGGGAGCCAGGGAAACAGGAGCATGATTATAGAACAACTTCAGTCAAGTGAGTTTTTTATTTTACCACTGTTGTGTTCTTCAATTATATTGAAAACTTGAGCAAATTTACTTCCAAAATTCAAAACAGGACACAAAGGTCAATCTAAACCCATATTTTATTTGAATGACTTGGAGCTTAAATAACAGTACACAGAAAATTCAACAATAAAACTACCAGGTTTCCAAGACAACAAGTAATGATCTTTTAGTTTTTAAACACCAAATCCAGCAGTTAAGTCCCACTCAATATTATTGAAATGTTGTCAAAATTAAGCATAGTCAATGATGTGAATCTAAATATCTAAACCATGCAAGTTGAAGAAGAATTAACCTACAGTGGTATTGGCATACCCCAACTTGCACCATCTTTTTTCCTTGTATCTGTCAAGCTGCTAGGTATTTTGTGTGATAGCCTGAATTCCATAATCACAGGAAATATGCCACAGGATATTGTTGTCATATTCTTATTCTCTTCAGAATGTCTTTCCCCTTGTTTCACAGACAGTATGCAGAACAAAGCAAGCACTCATTCAGAGGGCATTATGGACAATCATTTCAGTTGATTCTGTGTCTTAACGGTTTGTATTTAAATTATCTGTGTAGTTCTTGGCTATTAGGTGCTACTTAATACCTCAAAGAAGCAAGTCTTATGTCACATCACATATTCCCCCAAATTCTATTGCTTGAGAGCGACAGTGCAATGTCATGGTTAGTCTGAAGGTGAGATAGAGGTATTTTGATTTAATATAGCGAAGTGCCTTACTAATCAATTGAAAGGAAAATAGGGACTAAGACTACGACCAAGACTGGCCATGCTTTAGACAGTTCAACCTTACTGTAGTAACCTTTGGCCAGAAAACTGATGGGACTTTTGGCAAAAGATGTATGTTTTTGCAATTGCACATGGACATAACTAACATAACATTGTTTGTATATGACTAGACAATAGATTGGTTCATAAAGTAGAGTCTGCATTCTAAAAGTAAGAAGTGAATCCTCCATCAAAGTCTCTGTTATCCTGGTTTCTTACACTGTGTCACTGCCAGAAATTATTTCAAGAAACAATAGGCTTAAACAGCTTAAGTCAACATAAGCCTGTCACAATTCTCAGACACTCCTTTTTGAGCAAAAAGGAGAGGAAAGGGGAAATTAGGAATTGAGACTGAAAAGTTTGTTACATGGAATGCAGTATGATCATTGTATTCCTGAAACTTTTAAAAGTAATTAATTTTTGACTAGCAGCTATGACAGATTCCCAAGGTAGTGAACTAAGTAGCTTCTAATTTACTCTTGTCCTTGGGTGTTGATTTTGATCACTGAGTGCTGGTTTGAGTGAAAAAGACAGATATAAGATTGTATTTTGAATATGATGTTCTGATTTCAGGTGTGGAATAAGAACCCACTTTCTGTTTATGCAGAGGTAAAGTCCTTCACATGTTAATGATGTGCTCTGCAAAAAGTTAGCCATGCAATAATGTAAGCAACCAATTCTAAAGCCCTGACACTGTCTTCAGACATCACTCTTAATGGTGGGTTTGTTCTGAGAGGTGATTTTTTAGATAGACACATGTCTGTTCATATAGACCTGTTCCACATTCTGTGGGGTAAATATTCCTCTGCTAATGTGACTAAATGCTGTCATGCAATGGGTCATCACCTTTCAATGGAACATCACCTTTCAACTCCTTTAGGGCCTATCAATTTTATGCTAAGGTAGTTCAATACTCTTTTTTTTGGTCATGTGTCATAAGACCTCCTTCAGCTAATTCTTTATGTGGTGGTTATAATGTTGGCTGCGTGTCCTATTTTTCTGGACTTAGCAGGAGAAATGAAAAATTGCATACTTTTTTCTTTCCAGCTGTTTGAATTGACAGAGACCAAGAGATTTTGCCTCTGTCTAACTTATTTCTGAACAAGCTGCAGAACTTTGATCAGAGGTACTTGGAAACAAAGAGTTTTGGTGCTGTTAAGATGAAGGATCTGTTAGTTTCCTTAGGCAGAGTTTTTGGCATTAAAGATGAATTCTTATTTTGACTCCAGTTTCTACTTTGTCCATGGTACAGAGTATATATTGCATGAATAAAGTACGCAAAAAAAAATTTCTTAATTCAATTTTGTGCACATACTGAAAGCTTATACAAACACTTGTTTAGAAATGTCAGTGGAAATGGAATAAGATAAGGCATTCTCCAGAAGTTTGTAATTCTTCTTTGTCTCACTTTCAAATCATTATATGAACATCTGAGAGAGATTTTGACACTTCTGCTTTGAAGCTGTAATATTCTAACCCTGGCAAACCCGCACAGTGGAAGCTGATGGAATCCAGCTATTTGGTACTTTGTGACCTGTAGAAACCAGTCAGCTTTAAAGTTACCCAAAACCTTAGCATTTCATAGGTCCAAATATCTGGTAGGTTGTGGCAGTCACATCTGTCCTTTGCCAAAGCTTCTCTTAATGCAGGGAGGGAGAAATGCTCAAAAATCACTCGAATTTCAGTGATATCTCCATAGGGTTTTGTCACAGGGGCAGTGTGCATTAGCTACCTGCCTTTGGCATGACTGGCATGGAGGTAGGCACCTTAGACATTTGGTAATATCACCTCCCCTTCAGAGAATCCATAGTGAAATCTGTCCAATGTAGGGTCAGCAAGGTAGTCTGTAGGGACACTGTGTTTTAGCCTCTAAGTGACGTGGGCTGGCAGAACAGGAACAGGTTTATTGCAACACTTGGAAGGGGACAGAGGTGCCAGTTCTTGGTCAGGTGCAGCCAATATAGTCCAGGAGGGTAAGGAAGGGAACTGGCAAACACAACAAAGAGTGAAAGGCGTGAGTCACACCAAACTGCAAAGCAGGCTGGGAACTGTGCTCAGGCAGAGCCTACCAGTAAAGGACATGCAGGATCCAGATGCTCCAAAGTGGGATGACATCCGCTTGGATGATTCCTAGTTGATCATACAGACCAAGCAGAAGCTTTTTTGGATGTTTTTGAAGAAATCTGCATCCATATGTAACACCTGAGACCTGCTACACTATACTGTCTGTATGATATGCTGAGGAGTAGTCTTGATCCAGACATGCTCCTCTGGGTTTCAGAGCTGCTTGGGAAGTGGTTCTCTGGCTGTTCTGGCTTCTTGACCATTCCACCAGCTTCTTATAGCAGCCAATTTTGCACTGTCACAGAGATCAAACATCATCCACTGTCCCAAGGCTTTTGGCATTGTTAATTGCTCAAATTCACCCTACACCCCAGCCCCAGGAACCTACATTTATGTCATTGAATGCATACTGCCTCTTAAACATAATGGGTGAGTGCAGTGCAAACATGACTCTCTAGGTGCTGCCATTCCTGGTTTATGATTCATCATACTTACCCTTCAGCAGGCTGGGCTGCTTTTTTGCTTGTCTAAAATTCTGCATGCATTGTGTAGGACCTGAAGTACATTCCTTAGTTAGATTAAACTGTCCTTTGCCTTTTCTGCCTCCTTTCCCACCATTGGCAAGTATCTAAAGTATAGATGCTGCATTTAGCATCCCTGAAACAGGTTAAAGTTGATTTGATTTTGTATGTTATGTTGTGTGTCCTGTCAAGATAGCACATGAATATGTAAGAACATTTTCTCCCTCCTGACTTGGTGGTCCAGGTCTAACCAGCACCTATTTGTTGGCCCAGATTTGTGCTATGTAACTGGTCTTGAAAAAGGAGTGAGGAAGATAACGGAAAAAATGTGGATCATGCTCTGAAAGTGCCAGTCTTTCTCTACCGACTATAGAGGGTGCTGAGGACCAACAGTCTCTAATTTAGGCGTTTTAGTTAAGTACCGTTATTAGATGGGAAGGGTTCAAGCTCTGGAATCCACTGAAACAAAAATGTGTGAATGTTAAGTGGCCATGAGGGAAAGAAAGAAGGAGGCTGTGTATGTGTTTTCTTGAATGTCAGGTGTGATTGGACATTCCATAAATTTCACATAGCCTTAGATAGAAGGAAATGGGGGAAATTGCTGAAGTTACACACTAAGGAAACGTCCCTTATTGTGTTATATTTCAGCCTATCTGTCCATTTTTGAGTCTGCAACATCCACAAATCCTGCAGGCTTTAAGCTCCTCGTTGTTACAGAACTAAGGAAAAAATTCTTTTCCATTATCAAAGAATACATGTAACAAGAGATTTATGAAAATGAACAGTAAAAATGAAACAAAATCATAGAAACTATTGATTCATCACTCAAATGATGATCCAGAGAAAAGAAACTTTTAACACCACCGTCATCCAGTATTCTCCCAACTGGATCAAAAGTAAATTCATGGCAGAGTGAAAGTAGGTAAAGGTAGCTGAAATCTCTGATTTGTACTTAAACATTTACAGCTGCTGTTAAAATAAGATTTTTACTGTGCCAAGGAGAAAGACTTTCAGCAAAGCAAAATTCATTTTGTGTATGACCTTTAAAAGTCATCAGTTTCAGATGACCTCCTCACATACAATGTAGTACCCCTTTTCAGGTAGTAATGAACTGTCTGCTCTAATACTTTCAGGTAAAGTGGCAGTTAAAGTTATAAATGTGGAGAAAATAAGCTCCCAGGCTTATCTTATTGGCTTCATCTTTTAAACGCCATCACACCTGCAAAACAAACTAACAATACAGCCCCAGAATGAAGTTATCAAGGCACCAGAAGCGCAATGCCTTGCATTTTTCATTTAAGTAAAATGTGTGGCAAAACTTAACTTATAAATATGTCAAAGAGTGATAAATTCTTTTTATACTTGGCACTGACTAGAGAAGAGATTTTAAATCTTAAAAGTGCTGTGCTACAGCTGGTTACTTCCTGTCAATATTAATATTAGAAAACAGGAAACTAATCCAGTATTTGCATGACCGGAGAGGCATACATGGTGTAAAACAAAGTATAACATAATTTCAATTAAAGAAAACATCAGTTTTTAAACTCTTCTTGAAAAAGAAGAAGGTATTTTGATATGTATCACTTTGAAGAAAACGTTGCTAATGCTGTTTGACTTGCTTTCGAGATAAAATCTGCTCACTAATGTAGAGAAACCATTTCTGCACATGCAGAATATGAAAATGAAAAGAGTCAGTCAATAAAAGTACTTTGAAGGGAAAAACTGATTTTTTTTTTTAAAATAAGAGGGTTGGGAACAGAGGCTTAAATTATTTACTGTGTTCCTGAGGGTTTAGACAGATATATGTTTACATTTTTCCAGGCTGTGTATGTTTGAGCATAAACTGAAGTGGAATTGTTTCAGTTCATTATCATTGTTTTGGGGAGCACTGAGAATAGCCTACAGAACAGCACACAAGATTGCAAACAATCTCTAGGCAGCGCTGGTTAAAGTTTTATTAACAATAATCTTTAAAAACCTTACTACATCATTTCTCTAACCAATAATTTTATTTGCTTGATGTTATTTTGCAAAGATACTAATTTTAATCTCATGTGGGGGTTTTTTTGGCTAAAGAAGTAATTTAAAATATTACTTGCACATTAAACTGATAATATTGGTAACTTTGCACATTAACTTTTTCTGTTTAGTTAATTCAGGATTTCTCATATCTCTAAACCCAAAATGATAAATCAGTTAATAAAACTGTTTAACATCTGTGTGTGGCCCAATACTTATCCTTCAAGTCTAAAAGAGTTTTGCTAATTATTTCACAAAGAACAGTGAAGAAACTTGGTGAAAGTGGAAGTTTTGATAAGAAATCAACTTTCATATTAAATAATTGGAGAGGGAAAATGGATGGGTGATAGCTGATAATTGTTTAATAAATCAAATCTGCTGATCCTTGGAAATTAACTTACTAATATTTGATGTTGTCAGTCTCCAGTGCCTATGTTTAATGAAGTTGGGGTGCCTAGAAGAACCGCCTCATTTCCTTATAACCACCATTCCTTAAATGATCAATGGCTAGCCTGTACCTTAGGCAGGAGCCCCCTGTGAAAGAAAGCACAACAGTATGTGGGTATAGAAAGTACTGAAAAGTTGCTTTGGACAGTTATTCTTAACTATTGTATTTCCTGAATATTTGTCTTTCCAACAGGAAGAATATGATCTCATTTTTTTTTTTTCTTCCTTTCTCTCTCACTTCCCCAAAATTTCCTATCATAGGATTTTTAAAAAGCAAAACTGTGTGTAACAGAATCACAGGATGGTTGAGGTTGGAAGGGACCTCTGGAGGTCACCTGGTCCAATTCCCCTGCTGAAGCAGGGTCACCCAGACCTGGTTGCCCAGGACCATGTCCAGATGGTCTCTCCAATGAGTAACTCCACAAACTCTTTGGGCAACCTGTGCCAGTCCTCGGTCATTTTCCTGGTAACAAAATGTTTCTTGATGTTCAGACAGCACCTCCTGTGCTTCAGTTTGTGCCCTTTGCCTGTTGAACCATCATGGCTTCCCAGCTCATGGTTCCTGTAACAGCAATTTTATCCTCTTAATGGAACATTTTACTCGTCAAGAAACTCATAACCCCTAACAAATGTTTACAGAAGAGTCCCCAAATATGGATTGGTGGAACTTGGATAGAAGGTGGTGTGTATGGGACTACTTTGTGCCTGGTTAGACAAGGCTCTCTTAGAGCTTGAATGTGAACTGCATATGCAGCCTCTTGATTCTTTCATTCCTGAAACAAGGAATATATTGTTTGCTCTATTCTTAGAGTAAAATGGCCAAGTCTAAGTCTGTGAAGAAGTTTTCTGTGAATTCAGCTGTTATGGTTCAGTGAAAAAAGTATGGACTTAAAAGTCCTGTCATTAAATTCAGTGAGCTTTCACTGGCATTGTGTGGACGATAGATAAAGACCTTAATTTATCTCCTGCCCAGAGACTGAGTTGCATGCAATGGTTTCCTGTAGCATTAGACAGCTCTATGGCCTTGGGAAAACAAGATATGTAATTGGAAAGTTCTGAGATTTTATGAGTTCTCTAAGAAGTTCTAGTGTAAAAGGTATTTCTCTTATTCCAGAATTAAACTCTGGTTATGTTTCAAGTTTCTATTCAAGTCCCATGCTGTTATTAGAACTACTGTAAATCCATCCTGGAAACAATGAAGACCCTTAAGTGATGACAGTAGTCCTCATTCTCTTCTAGAGTTAGTGTTAAAAACTTTTTTTTTCTTCCATTTAGAAAAAAGTAAATGGATAATATTAAAGAAAATTATATTTACTTGAACAATTAGTTTGATTTAAAGCAATTGGAAGCAGAATTGTGTTTATAATGGAGTATGGCCACCATATATGCATGAAGAATATAAGAAAAAATACAGTACAACTACAGTATTTGGTTCTGCTTGAGACTGCTGTAATGTCAGAGTGTTTGTAGAAAACATAGCCAGCAGAAACCTTCTAGATTGTAAATCCACTCCCCTGCTACAGTTAGTAAGCACAGATTATAATGCTTTTCATAAATGTCACCTTTTTGAGTCTGAAGTTTATTTGCACTCAGACTTGACTGTCTCCTATCCAGTCTCCCACCTCTAATGCTGTTTAATTTTTTCTCTTATTTCCATCCTAAAATTATACAGTGTTAATTCATACCCATATATTCTGGACCCTTAAATAGCTATTCTGCTTTCCTGATATATATTCCTGGATGTATTTATAGAGAGCAATCAGGTCTTCTGGAATTAGTACTTTTAAAATAGATATCACACTAATTGCCTTCTTATTTCATGCAAATCTTATGGGCTAGAGGCCCCTCTCTAGCCTGGAGTGCTAAGTGAGATTTTCTATCTTCATTTGCAGGGCGCGCTCTGTTTTTCTGATCGTATACCCTGTAGAAGCAGATGCTCAAGGGGATATAGGCAGAGAAGATGAAGGTAGGAGTATTCTGAGCTGCCAGTGCTGGCAAGGGTTAGGCAGTTATCTACCTATTAGACCCATAATCCTATGGTTTTATGTTCAGCCCTTCAGTAAAGTGTATACTTTTCTTTGCCTTTATTTTTCATTGATATTTGAGGAAATACTTTTTTTATGCAAGTGCTGAGCTAATCTAACTCTGAACACCTGCATTAAAACTGATTCATTTCTTAAAAGGGAAGCAAGAATATCATCTTTGTCTGTTACAATTATAGTTTCCAAAAGACGTTAGATAAACTGAATCAGACAAAGAACATCAAACTGAATTCCTGTCTGTTTATTAAAATTCCAGTGTAGATTAAATTTCATTGACTTACAAAGCACCCTTTCTTAGTTCTTTTCAAAGGCCAGGAGATACTTTTCCCTGCTCCAAAAAAGGAGGGGGCAGTTGTATTAGCAGGTGTAGGTATTAGATGTTCCCACAGTTGATATTTCACATCAGTGTTATAACTGGATAACTGCAATCCAGGGGCACTCTCCTTTGCTAGCAAAGAGCAGAACTACATGTCAGACTTACAGGGAACAGAAGGGGAGAACAAGCTCTGAGCCAGACTGCTTCTACCACCTTGCTAACCATTTTGCAAATGCGATTAAAGGTCCCTCACTGCAGCTGAAAAGAGTTTAGAAGGGGCTCAGATGGTGAATGACACCTCTCCCCATGTCTTCCCTGTGAAGCAAATCGGTCATAAGCGTAAATGCCTTCTGTTGTTGTCTGGATTCCTCACCTGCATAAGAAAAGCTCATCTGTCTCAATTTGGGAATAAAGCTCAAAATAGTCTGAGGGCATCGCTGCTGATAAGCAGGAAAACTCAAGAGGGTGTCGGAAATCTCCTTTTCCTGGAGCTCTAGGTTCAGTTTACCCCCCTAGTTCACCAGGAGGATCTGTCAATAATTTCAACCCTCCAAAAAGGAAAGGAGGAAACCACAGAAACACCTACTTGCAAAGGTCCTTGCCCAACAGCATATAGGAACAACTTAGGTAACGATGCCTGGTATCAAAAGGAAGGAGCTTAAATTAACAAGACCGCTGTGATTGTGTGGTGCACAGAATTACATTACATTAAATAACTGTAACTGAATTGGCCGCAGTTATTGCTTCTCTTTGTGAAAACACTGTTGCCTGCACCCGAGAGGATTTGTGTCCATATCCTTTGTCAAATCTCTGCTCACTGTCTCATGTTGTGTGTTTCTTCTAAACCAAAGGTCAGCTGGGCATCTTCATATTTAATGTTTCAAAGGATCAGAAGTGTGAAGAAAATTCTGAACTATCTAGTGAAGGGAAAGACAGGTCTATGACAGTTCAACAGTCAGTAAAGATTTTGAAAGTAAACAGCTTGCATTAATGCTTAGCATCACTGAACTGCTGACTCCTTGGCACCAAAGGATTAATCAGCTTTTATTCTCACAGGAGAAACACCGATTAAGGTTTTGGGTTTTTTTTCATAAGAGACATTTGTGGTTTACTGCCAACACTAGCAAAATTGCACAAATAGACAAATTGCACTAGGATGATATCTGTAGCCTGTGAGGGGAGAGGCTGCTTGCAACATGCATTTTTATAACATGCTATAGAAGAGATGCGATTTGCACTTGCTGACACTGAACTCCTTTATCACAGCCAACCAGGTATTGCAAAGCAAGTAGTAGAGTGTGCTTTTGTGTGTTATACAGAATTTATATATACTTCCTCAGGTTTTATCTAATCTGGGAATTTGAATTGATAAAATGTGTGATTGGAACCAGTGATACAGATTACAAACATTCAGTGCTTTCTTTTCCTATTTCTTTCTAGTCCCAGTGATTCATTAGATGTGTTCTGTATGTGAGACTTAGAAATGTTGGCTTTTGTGAAAAATGTGGTAGTAAATATTATTGTCACACCTTTTCTGTTCCAGGTGTTCTTGGGATTTTCAGTGAAGAAGCTGTCACTTTAGGGGAGATAGTATGAAAGGAGTCTTTTTCTACATTGTATGCATTTCGTCATGCTTTCTTCTGTTTGCTTCCTGCACTGTTCTGTAATGGAGAGTTAGATGTTATATTTATTTTATGCTTCTTTTGGCAGTTCCTTATCATTTGTGGGTTCGATTTATAGTGTTCTTATGTAATTCCGTAAGGGATAGCTGTCGTAGAGTTTCAGGTGGTTGATTGACTGTGGGCAAAGGCATTTCATGTTCAAAATGTTTCTCTTTGTGATGATTTGAATAGCCACTTAAGCTTTACAAATTTTGACCTGTGATTTGAATCATATGGACTTGTGACTAATATTGTATTGAGTATATAGATTTCCTATGAGATACCTCTGTTCTACCACTATAATTAATATAATTCCTATTTGGATAGTGACATTTTCTGTTGTTTAGCAATCATTACTGTACTTTCTGTTAATTCTAATGGATTTTTTTCATGCATATGCAAGTATGCATTAGTTTATAGATTGGGGCAAACCAACAAAGGCATATGCCTCCCTATATGAAATGGTCAGATACATTTTCCTCCCTAGAAATCATGTATCTGTGAAAATCATTTAGTCAGTGCAAGATTTTTTTTTATTATCAAAACCAAAACAACTAATGTGTGTGAGAAAAAATCTTCATAGTAAAAAGAGAGGCAGGACTTACGGCTGCTGTGCCAGAAAAGTGTGGAATGAAAAGTCGCTAGAAAGGTCAATTCTAGGCTTATGCAAAGAAAAAGAAAGGGAAGAAAATAATTAAAAAAAAAAATCTCCAATATGTCACAGAAGCAACGTAAAGAGATTTACATTGATCTACTCTTTGTGAATTTCTTCTGATTGAGGTCTTCATTCCCATGGCCAGTTTGAGTAGTTTGAGCTTTCTGGTATCTCATTGCTCCACAGTAATAAATTAAAACCTTTTGCTGTCCCAAGGGAGATGGAGTTGCCCAGGTCTTATGACTCTGTGCTTTCTATCTCCTTGTGTGTCTTCTACCTGTCACTGGAATAGGAGCAGTCTTGCTTGGTGCAGGTGTGGTCTGTTCCATTCTCCAGTTCTTCTGGTTTAATGCCTCTTTATTTCAGCACATCAAAATCTCTTCTGAGAGACCCTTTTCTCATTTAATGGACTGAACTGGGAGACACCTGAGGCTGTATGGTCATTCTGATCTGTTATTCTGTTTTCCTCATGTGGTTCTCGTCTTACTTATAGGGTCTGTCAGATACTACCTGCTAGACCCAATAAGTGAGGATGAGAGCTGACAGAGGGTGAAATGCATTTAAACACTGTGCATTGGCTGGTCATAATCTTAGGGATGGAGATTGGTGAGTGCTGTAAACACAGAAATTCAAAGATACCAGCATCTGTGTTTCACGACTGATCCTTAAGTGTGGTTTGAGGACTTTTCTAGCATGGGAAGAGTGAGATTCACAGGTGAGAGACAAAGCTGCCTGGCTTTGCTAGAGAGTATGTATGGCTGAAGACTTCTAAAGGGAATTGTTTTGGTGTTCCCAGGGAACCAGATTGGAAGGTTGGTTGTTGTTTTTGCTTGTTTGTTTGGGTTTTTTTTAAATAGTTTTTAGAGACTTTGTCATGCATCAGGCACATGAAGATCAGAAAGATGTTGTTCAGCCTTTTCTACTGACAGTAGGTGGGAAGTAGGATAGGTGGACAGGCAGAGAGAGGAAAGGGGCAAATGTGTGTGCCCTGTGATAGCTACATTTTAAAGGCAGTTGTATATATCAGAAGTTACAATTCCTCATCTCCTTTCTCACTTATATGCTCACCACTTACTTTTGTTCATCTTCAACCACATCTAGTCAGGAGAGAGTCATTGGCTTACTGACATCTAGACTTCATATTTTTTGCCTTGTGATCAAATCAAATCTCTCAGGAGTTTTTCTTCCCTGTCCTCCCCTCCCCTTTCCTCCAAACTTTGATTGACAGCTACCCTCCCAGGCACACTCTTCTTCAGGATGTAGTGGCACATCAGAATCCACTAAATTCATATTTAGTAGGAAACCCAAAGTAATCTCTGACAACCCGCAATTTACCATGAGGCATGGCAAGGAATTTTGGTCTCATATTTTGTTAACATCTGGATTTTGATAGGAGTATAATTGTCTGATAAATGTAGAACATTTGTCTTTGAACCAGTGCCAGGGTACAGTGGCTTAGACTGGGTTTACACTGGTGGTGTGGACCCTGTTTGTACTGAATGATGGCAACAGGAATCAGTGCCCAAATGTTTATACAAGGGTGGCCTCACTTCTGTCCTGGAAATACTGTCATAGCCAATTTTAAGACAGATGATTCCACTTGTATCAGATGGAAATGAGGATCTGGGGGAGGGAACAGGACAAAACTGGTGTGAGTACTTCTGTGCTGTGACTTAGGGTTATCTGTCATGCAGGTGGATCTCTAATAAACCAATCATGTCATAGGTAAAGGAATGCAGAGCTGTGAGTTGCCTGCCTGGAAGCAGAATTTATTCTTATTTGATAACCAATGATTTGATGTGGGCTTCTGGAAAGTTTTGAAAGAGAAGATAAGAGCCAGAGGGTAGGCACAACTGTTCTCATGAGGAAATTCTGGCTCTTTATTAAGCTGTGATTAAGCTACTTCATTTGAGAGAGAAGAATTTAATTCTATGGGAAATAGATACTGAAAAGGACAGAGTTACTTACCAGGAAGAGTGATGCACTGCCCTGCTAGGTTCCCTAGCTCTTTAAAGAACTTTTTATTTTAAACTGCAATTTTGCCCCTCAAATACTGGCACCAGGTTGGTATGCATGATTTATCTGGTGCTGTACGAGACAGTGAATTTCCATTCAACATGCACTGCTCTAGTACAAGCACAATGGTAGTCCTTTGGATATAAAGTGCAGAGAACTTTGGTTTTTTAATTAGGACTCCAACAAGCTCTTTCGAAGTTGCTGTCAGGCACTGTTTATTGGTGTTTGAGGTGGAGCAGAAACTCAAGCCACAAGGAGGGCTAGGTGTCTTCTAGTCTGGAATCAAAAGAGGATGTAGAGAACATGTCCTTGTCTTCTCATGGCTCAGTCATTCCAGCAGTTAACCAGGGACATCCTCTATGTCAAAGAGTAGTCTAATAGAACAATTTCAAGCTGTAAGATGGGCACATATGTTGAATATCCCAGCCAACTTGCTGTGTGAGGGCTTTGAAGTTCATGACTTGCATTAGCTGGTGTCTGATCTTTCAAGGATGGTGAATAGAGTCTTAAACCAGACAATGACTTGAATTTACTGTGATTACTGGTTGGTAAAATTGATGTGGAGAGAGGCACCACAACTGCTTGGAGAGATAGCTGGATAGCCCCAGTTAAGTGTTGCTGGGATCAGAGTTCTTGGAAGGAAATGGTAGGAGTACCTGAGAACATGTCCACTCTGTGAGGTCTGCACCTGGTAGGATGAAAAGAGAGAGGAGGAAGGGATTCAACAGATTTGGTCATGAAAGACATCAGGCCATATTTCTAAGCAGGTGTCTGCTAATCACAGTGGCAACTTGGACGTTCATGATGAATGGTATGAATCTCATTTCAGGAATGATTCCCTATCCCAGTTTGGGGCTATAAGGCTTGATTAGTGTTACTATGTCATTAGCCTCTTATGCCCGCTAGTGAACATTTCCACTGAAGTCCATGAGACAGCTTTTGTAAGACCAGACTGGACAACAGCCTTGGTTTCCACACAGTTATCTGGACATGTACTTCCATGTTCAAACCCTGGTAAAATTCTTGGGCTGTCAGACCTATTGTGGGGATTTTTTTGTTTGTTTCTTAAAAAACCCCAAAACATTTCACCATAGAGTAATCCATCAAAACCTTGATTTAATTTTATTTTTGGTATTTTTATATTTCTTCTTATTTGCCCTTTTAACATAGTGCTATCAAAATTGTTGTTGATTACTTGCAGGGCATACCCATGGAGACCAAGGTAATTTTAACAATAAGTTCAGTGGGTCCAGGATCAACTCTTTAGTGAATAAATAATTTTACTTTCAAACAAAGTCTTTCAACACTCTGAAAATATTCTAATGTCAAAGACTTGTATTCCTCTCTTCCATTAATATTCATTAAGAACTGAAAGAAACATGTATTAAGTTCCACTGGGGTTTGGCTTCTACTTTTGTGTTCTCACTGAAGTTTCTTTTAATGTATTCTGAGAAGTCTTTGGTAACCTTTATGCTCTTTAGTTGTGTGCAAGCTTTTACACTTCTTCCTCCACAGAAATCACTGTCTTGTTCTGAATGTATTTTTATTGTTTTCTGTCATATTGCAGACCTCCTTTGTAGCTTGTTGAGACTGAGTGAATCTTCTGTTCATCTTGAATGAAAGCTGGTACAGAAAATTGGACACATTCACCAGGGTAATTGCACCTATTTGCAGTTCAACATCCAGTGGTTTTGTTGCAGTGAGAGAATTGAGATGTGGTGACAGTGTTAGGCTTTTTGACGCAAAGGTGCCTGAGGCTCAAGTGTGATGCATTCAATTCATTTCTCTTTCTGTGGCAAAGAGAAGACCTGCAGTAAAGATATTTGTTTTCCCAGCTACTATCATCTAAACTCACTAACTGTCTTTTTCTTTCATCTTCTGTATTAAAATTTTGCCTGCAATTATGGTGTACTTATATTTGCTTCGAATATCTTTATAAATGATTCACCTCTATTGGAATATTATTATATGCTAAGAAATATATCGAAATACCATCTTAACAACTACCAAGAATATACTTGGTAAACGTGGTGCTCAAGATAATTTATAGATTGTTGTCAAGTGATTTAATTACAGGTTATGTTTCTGATTTTCTAAGATTATTCTTTTTATTGAATTGATCTTTGAAAGTATTAGTTCCAATGACTCTTGACTGATCTTAGTTTCTCAAATGATTTATTGACAAATAGGTGAATGCATAAATCATGAAGAAAACTCATTTTCATAATCTATACTAATGGAGTACAAAAAGAGACACTATCATATTTCTGTGAAGATTTCAAGAAAAAAGGTATTTATGGTATAGATTTACACCATGAGAAATAGATATGCTTTTCAAGTTACTCTGATAGTGGCAGATCATGTTTTGTAGGTGGAGAATTAGTTATTGAAAAACTCAAATCTTCAAATATAAAGCAGTGATGAAAGATCACATTTTTCAGCAATATTTGCTGAAATCAGTGACAAAGATGACACAAGTTTTCAAGCAGATGGATAGCCTGAAATTTCATCAGCAAATAGAAATGTAGCATTTTTGACATAGAGCTCCAGCCCAGGCTTTGAGAGGTGTCTTTTAAATGATTGTTTTTCGGAATTCATGTGAAGGACTTAATGAAGATCTCAGTAGCAGTGGTACTCTAAAATTCTAAAACATCAGAAGTAGAATAACATCTACCCACTCACAGAAAGATATTTATTATGGCAATTAAGAGAAATTTACATTAAGCAGTTTGAAAGTCAATCAGGATATTGAAATTGATACAGTATAGGCTTTTTAGTATTGATAAAGCAGAGAGTTCAGTGACAAATGACTCTTTAATCCACAGGCTGTTCAGAACTAGTGATAATAGCATAAAAAACAATTGCAAGCCCTCACTACCAAACCTCACTCTTAGTCTTCTTCTTGTGGTCCTAACAGTCTTGCACTATGAGCTACATGCTGAAACAAATTTGCTGGAGGATAATGAGAGCTCTCAGCTTGTTGACTGCAGTACTTCTCTGCGAGATGAGAGATGCGGTCTTATTCCTCCTCAAGCTGAAGAGAAGACTTCTCTGTGTTTTAAAAGTAAAAGCACGAAGCAGCTGTATTACCCAAAAGAAAGATCCAAAGGCAGCCAAGTGCAGGAACGGGTCCAGCCTGTGAATCCCTAACACAGAAATAAGACCAGTCTAAAGGAGAGGGGGATTTCAGGCATGCCTCTGTCTTTGTAAGTGTCTAGGTATTAGGAGGATTGCTGAGACTTTCCTCATTTTTCACTCACCGAATAAAGAGCCAAAATGCCTAAGTATGGGGTTTAAGGATTTAATTCCCAGTCAGATGCTTAAAAGTTAGCTATGACAGCACAGAAATTCCTTGTGAATTGAGGCCTGAGACCTTTCTCACGTAGTTCACAAAATTCCTAACAGCTGCATATTCTTACAGGTTTCTGTGAAAAATGAGAATATTCAGTGCATGCTGAATTCTGTGACTTTAGAACATGGAATGTTGCAGAAGAAAATGCATATGATAATATATTTGATGCCTTTATAAATTTTACATCCTAAAAACCTGTCCATCTGGGATAATTCTATAGACAGTTAAGCCCCGTGGTATTATTATGTTGAGGGAAAAATACCCAAGATGAAACTCTTACTATTTCAGAATATGAAATATGCCATGAATAGTAAAGAAAAAATGTTTTTGCAGTGATTAGGATAGGCCTGATGGTTGAGGTCTAAAAGGGATATGAATCTCTCTTGCCTTCCCAAAGGAGGGGTTTGGAGCCCAGTACGAGCTCTGTTGTTGACATATGGTGGAGAGAATGAGAGGTAAATGAAAAGTTCCAGTGGGCAATCATGAAACATGTTTATTTTATAGATGTTAGGGATCTTTTGGGATTTGGGGTTTTTTTTTTTTGGTAGATGTTTCTGTTTAAAAAGGGATGTGTGCTAAATAAGTAGTGAAAAGTTTACAATTACACAATTTACCATAACAAATGAAAGACTGGGCATGCTAGTTATGTTTAAATGTTCTTGAAGTTACTGGCCACCCCTGTCTTAGCAGCCTGCAACCCTGGCATTCCAAAACCGTAGCCCTAAGAAAGGAAGAAAGTATTGTCAGGGCCCTGAGGGCAGCAATAGGCCTTCCTGGCCCTGCCAACCTCCCCTGGGGCCTCCCCCACCCCTGCCCAAGGGTCCCAAGAGCCCAAGAGACCCGTTTTGTCTCAACCCAGGGTCCCCCATCCCAGCTGTTACTGGGCACTCCAGTGCCCAGCCCTGTTTCCTCACCTCGTGGCTGGATTTCCCAGAGTGATCTTGGACCTGACTCGTTACTTTGCATCCATCTCATTTGGCAGTCTGAAGTCTGAGATGTAAACCTGAATCGTGTGGAATGATCAGAGAAACAGGAGTGTGTTTAAGGATCTCCAGGAGACAGGAGGACTGCACACGTGTCCCAGCTGAAGAGCTGGAAGCACAGGAGCAGTGGGCTGTAGCTCTGGCCATGAGCACAAGGAGGGGTGGAGCAGCTAGTGAGGGCAGGAGCGGCTGGGAAGGGTGGCTGTCAGAGCCGAAAAGGTGCGTGGAGGAGGTGGCAGTTTCAGACAGGCTTTTCCACCTGGCTGAAAAGGTGTCAGAACCCCACAGCTTACAAATCCCAACTTGGGTACATGGTGTTACTGCAGGAGAACAATGTGTAGGCTTTGCAAGAGCCTTGACGGAAAGCTAAAGAGGATTTCAAAGCTATTATAGACAGACATCAGAAGTAGACGTTGTCTATTAATCTACTTATGTTTCTTTCTTTTCTTTAGTATGATAAAATATGTCATGCCAAATGATTCACGTCTGTGAGTGGGGAATAGCAGTTTATCAATCTGAAGCTTGAGTCAATATTCTTATGCTTCTGAATAGGCGTTTGAGACCCTTTTTTACTGACTTGTAAACTTGAGTAAAGGTGTGTTTGCTATCTGTAAACAAAGAATAGCATACCTCATGGTATGATGGTTACTACTCTGAAGTGTTTTATTATTATTAATTCCAAAATGGAGAGTTCTGAGAAATTCTCCATGCTCTTATGAGAATGATACTTGAAGGTAGTAGTCTAGAAGCCATGGGTTATCACGGGTTATCATGGGTTATATGAAGGAATTCAGATCTGTCACTTATTTGGAGCAAATGGCCCAGAAATGAATGACTTATGTCAATATTTTGTCACTGTCAACACTGATCAATATTTTTGTGTTAGCAGCAAGCGCTTTGCCTATCTAATTTTTCTCTTATTGAGTAATGATGATTGGTTTCATCACCGTGTTAAGTAGATGATTTTCACAAGTCTTAAAAAGAGTATGCTTTAGTTGTGCTACAATGTGGACTGAAACACTGCCAAGAAAAAGAGTAAGAATACATAGATCTGACCTATAAACTTTCTTGTGTTTGTATCCTCAATGCTGGAGATAAAATTACTTTCTCAATTTCCATCACGCTATCACACTTAGCCATTATAAGGCTTTTGTACTCTGAGGGATAAATCAAATCCCAATAAATACCCACAACATACTGTCATTGCCCTGTTTGTGCTCTCCTTCTTTCTCCTTGCTAAGAAGTTTGTTAGTGGATATAACACAGATCCTTCCTTCCTGCAGCATCAGACTTCAACCTAAATAACTTCACAGAATGAAACTGTTTCCCTTTCACTCAGAAATACTGGTGACAGCAAATCTCACAGGGCTCTCTGTAAAATGACATCTGTGTATAAGAGGTGATAGTACTCTTTGCTTTTCATAAGATTTCAGCAGAAAATGAACAGTTATGTATTTATTTATAAAGTAAACATTAAAAAAAGTTATTAAACCAAGTGGTTTAGACAGAAAAATGTGAAGCTTCCTGGCAACAACAAAACACTAGTTAGTGGCTTGTGCACTTAGTATTTTTCACAATGTATAAACTTTTGTTAATTTGTCTTCAGATTACTGCATCAAGGAAATAATACAGTAATTAAAGTAGTCAAAAGAAATCCTAATCCAAGAGTGCTAAGGAAGAGGAGTGAGTGAAATGAAGTGGTTTCCTGCTCTATTATGTGGTGCCATTATCACAGGAAACTAGGAAAGAAATGCAGAAAACTTAAATCGGGAAGAGAGCAACACCAAGTTATTCTAGCTGTGCAGGGGAGTGTACATGGATCTCACTTTTTTCTCCTGAGGAAGACAGCAGTCATCTTAAGTAATGAAATTTGTAGGTTAAAGCAGTGCCAGCGCAGGTCAAAAAAAGTAGGACATGGAAATATTGAAGCTATTCAGCTGTCATTGTGAGGAGCTTGACAATGTGATTTACAGGAAATGTCAACATAAACTAACAAGGAACTTCCTTCTGTAGAAGATATCTGTATTATAGTATGTGAATGTACAGAATAATTCTGTGTGTATGTAAATGCAGCATGAATGAAGCACAGAGCTTGGCTTGCTGTTCATATGGATGTGGTGCTGCGTTGAAGAGAGCTATGGGAACCCTAACAAATATTCAGTTCCCCCCCTACATTGCTTTACGAGATCCAGGTTTAAAAGGATGTGCTTCCATGGAAGATATATGGATTGTTTTGAGACTAGTATTGAAGAGGCTCTTTAGGGACTGCTTATAGCTAGGAAACCTCTTCTGTATGTGCCATTACCCGGCAGCAGGGAGCTCATATGAACCTCAGTAGTGCTTGTGGTACAGTGGGGATCAACAGCACTCCTTCCTGGTTTTTGTGGTTTGGTTTTTTTTGTTCTGCTTTGGTTTGGTTTTGGTTTTTGTTTGTTTGTTTGTTTGTTTGTTTTTTAGTTTGTCTTTTGTTTGGTTTTTAAACAAAACCTGTGCTCTCTAGTGTCTTTTGTCAGATTTTTAAAATCATTTTTGCAGTCTCCATCCCATCCCGCAGTACTGGGGCCTCCCTGTCCCAGTTTATCTTGGGATTTTCCTGGTGCTGCAGAATGCCTAGCAGAGCAAAATGCAGTGGGGTTTTTTGTTCCCATCAGAGCCACCTGGGGACTTGCTGGAAAGGGGACCATTCTGTCAGAGGCGCTGTTGGTTGTATTCATGTTGGTGTGTATGTATGTGCATCTCCAAGTATCGGAACACTGTTTCATGTCCACTGGAGATGTTATCTGCTTTGATTACTAAGACAGCACCTATTTATCTCATATAGCAGCAATTTTTCCTCAAAGATACATGCCACACTTCTTCAAAAAGAAAAGAAAATCGTTCAAGTAAAAAAATAAATACTTACAAAGAGGTGTTTTTCAAGATGTTCAGAATGCAGTTTCTATTAATTCTGACCGTTGTCCAAACTAGTCAGCACACAGCTGTTGCAAATTAACTTCCTTGTTAAGACAAAATATTATGTGAAGCATCAAAGTAAATTGCAAATGGATCAGTTTAGGATCTTTTGCTGTCAAGAGAAATAAGATATAATATCAGAAATTGCATGAAGGCCTGCTTTTCAGTTGCTGTTTTGAGAAAGATACAAAAAAGTTAGATTATAGTAGTATCTGAGTTCTGAAGTGCATTTTGCATATTTAACTTCAGTTTTCTTTGCTTTCCACCATCTTTTGATAAATGTGATGAGTTTTTCTTGTGAGCAAGCAAATGTTGCCTTGTTGAGGACACAGTCTTTAACTAACACCTAGAATGGCTAGCACCAAAAAGAGAAATAGCATCTCATAAATAGTTTTTATTCTGAGTTTTTCCTTTGCATAGTGCAGAGTTAGTCTAAATACTTGTATTTATTTGCCTTTGTTTACAGTTACACGTTTCTCTTAAGAAGTATTCCTTAACTGTTCTCTGGTCCAACTGATGTGTTTCAAAAATACTGTTAATAAAGTTTTCTGGGAAATTCCACCTTATTTATTAACAACACCATAATGCAGCAGTTTGTAAACCAACTTTTTTACTGTGAGGGCACAGGTTGCTCAGAGAGGTTTTGGAGTCTCCCTCCTTGGAGATATTCAAAAGCCATCTGGACATGGTCCTGGGCAACTGGCTGTAGCTGACTCTGCTTGAGCAGAGTGGTTGGACCAGCTGACCTTCAGAGGTGCCTTCCAACCTCAACCATTTTGTGATTCTTGTGATTCCATTCTGGCACGGTTGTTCTGGGCTTGATTTAGGCAAGCAAATGAGCAATGCAGCATGCCCCAAAGCCAGGACAAAATTATTGCATGTTAACTGTTGGGGAGCAGGTAATAAGATCTAATTGCCTTGAAGGAAAATTTAGGAGCTTATTTCCTGAAATGATTGGACTGACATTGACAGCTATCCCCTTTCTCTGATGAGTGGGATAGCAGACTGACTCATATAACAATATGCCACTAGACAGCAGCTTGTCTCTTGAAGCCCCTTGATATCAAGGTTCTCAGAGGTTAAAGCCAGGTCCTAAATTTTTCTTGGTACAGACATGAAAGCCAATGAAGATGTGTATTGTACCTGGAGAAAGGACTCTATGCTTAAAGGCATTGTGTCTTTATTTTCTGACTCTGTCAGTTGGTCTAATAAAAGATATTACATCTCTCTCCAAATCTTGCCTCCTGTGTAGTTTAGGAGGTTTTCAGGATCTCGACCTAGTTTCATAGAATTTGTTGTCAGCAAAGTTATTTTCAGCTTTGTGGATGGCCTAAATTCCACTTGACCTACAACTAAGATGTGCAGTATCCAAACTGGTCCAGGGCTACTGTGCTGCAAAGAGCTTCAAATCAGTATTGATGATATACTTACAGAGACTAAAGTTCTTTAAAAAGAAATATATTCAGTAATGTTTTGCATTATCATCATCCATCTTTATCATAGCATTGGAATTGCCACCTTACAGTGTAACTGAATGTGCTATAGTTTTATTATTTCAGCTAACTAATAATCAAACTGAATAACAATAGAAGCACTGTATTTTTTCTTGTTAATCTTGTTTTACTACAGTGTGTTGTTGAACAATAAAATAATTGAGCAATAAAGAACAATTGCTCTTTTTTCAATAACTTTTTCTAGCTTCTGTCCCTGTACTAGAGATCTTCTAAAAAGACTGCATGTAGTGAGTAATTGCACTATTTGTTTCACATTTGTTATGCCTTAGAATGAAAACTAATCACAAATAGAGGCTCGGTGCCCAGACATTTCAAGATTACCTCACAACTATTTTTATTGCTGGTGTTCAGGCCGCATGTATCTCAGAAATTATTATAGGACTTCATTTCTTTGTCTTGTAGTTCCCTTCAGAGAAGAAAATACAATACCATTGAAATTAAGCATGGCATTATCTTCATAAACAGGGCAATGAATATATTCTTCAGGTATTTAGCTAAAATAATAAAAAAACACATTGTGAGGACAAGTATAGGCAAAAAATCTAACATATTTATTGAATTACCATGTTTTTCTTTTTCAGGAAAGAAAGCTTTCCCAAAGTCTGTGTTGCCACATCTTCTGCAAGAAATTGCCTATGTTGATATATGTTCAGGTTAAATAGCAATAAACTTAGAAGATGTGTACACCTTCTTTAATCTTCATTGCCCTTTCATAGGATCATACCAAGGTGGAAGGTCTCTAGTGTGTCCTCCTGCTCAAGGCAGGGTGAGCTATGAGATCAGACCAGGCTGCTCAGGGCTTTATCTAGCTGGGTCTTGTAAATTCCAAGCTGGAGGCTGCACAGCCTCTCTAGGCAACTTGCTCTACTGCATGGCTGTCATTACGATGAAAAAGTTTTTCCTTATATTCAGTCTCAATCCCTTGTTTCAATTTGTGTCTCTTGTCACTTGTCCTACCACCATACACAACAGAACAGCCTGGCTCCATCTTTTTGATAAACTCCTCATAGGTTGTTTTTAGGTTTCCCCTTCAAACTTTTCTTCTCCAGTAATGTAGACTTTATTATATTTTTTTTTTCAAATAAAGACTTAATTATTACTTTATTGCTTATATTCTATTGCTACTACTTGTACTTCCATAAATGTGCGCTGGTAATATTATTTGACTGTCTTTTTAGAAGAAAACTAATAGGAATATAAAATTAAAGTTAAATAATTGCTCTGTTTTCCCTATATAATTTCATACTTTTACTTCTGTCTGTTGTGTAAGGCACAAAAGAAAAAATTGTCTCCAGCTCATTTCTGTTTAAAAACTAACTCAACTACGTAAGGGCACTGCTCCTTTGAATAGGCAGCAAAATAGGTCCTCTCATTAGAAAACCATCTCTCAGTTAACTTGCTAACCACACTGCAGCTTTACTATCTCAAATGACTAATGAGCAGCTGGTGGCTTCTTCAATAAATACAGTCTCCTGATTGAATTATCCCTTGTCTAAAGCCAGTCCAAACAAATGTATCTATCAGGAATTAAGCAGTGGCTTGCCTGCAACAAGTAAAGTTGACTGCAACAGGTATGTTTGGGGGGGCAGAGAATTGAGGTCTGTCGCTGGAGTGAGAAGCTGTGGGATAAAGCAGAGGCTGTGGGACCCAGCCATGCAGTTGGCAGTTCAACAAGAAGTTCCTTCAACCAGCCTTGCTGCCATGAATGAGCTGGAGGACTGTCTATAATTCACAGGGATACTGAACTGACACTGTCCTTGTTTCCTCAACAGGCATAAACATACACCTTCTTCAAATTAATTATCAGTAAAAGAGGAAGAGACCCTCTAGAACTCATATTACCTTTATATCAAGGAATTAGGAGGGAAAAAGTATGTGATTTCAAAACATGGACTCCTGCATCTTTTTAAAAGTAAATTATATTCTTTTTATAACAGTCTGTTTGAAGACATGATTGTTATTTACTGTTTCTTGTTGCCTCTCATTTCCGTTAAAATTATCATAGGCATGTTATACGTAATAATTAGGAATGTACAATCATTGCAGAAAACTATAGCTTTATCCAAAAATGTGACAGGTTATGTTTCTGTGTTGCCATGTGGATGGCACACCATGATCATTCTTACTGTGTTACATTCAGAACTATTTTATAGTGTGAGCAGACACAGATTTCATTCCACATCTATCCTTTTTGTCAATTTTCCTTTCATGAATGGTATGACACAAGGGAAGATTCTGCAGGCAAAAAAGGTCATGATCTTTATTGAAACCTATTATACTCTGGGAAATCAGGCATCAGAAATATAACAATTACATATAATAAACATTTTTTACAGTTCTGAATATAAAGACTGACATAAAACTTATGGCTAATGCTGCTGCCTTACCAAAGTTATTTTTGTATTTGTAGATGACACTGCATGGATAATGGAAATTGCAAGTAGGAATAAAAATTTTTAAATTAAGCAGTAAACCTATGGTGGAAACTGCTTCAGCCTTTTTTTCCCGCCTCATTGAGTGGAACCCAAAATATAAGTGTAAGAAAAACTGAGCACATATGAGTGTAGAACAGAAGCAAATTCCACTGACAGGCTATGACGTGTAACAGAAGAATATTTGTGATCAGCTAGAATAAGTAAAAATATGACTCCATCAATGTTAATGTCATATTAACCTTACAGAAAGGACTGCCCTGAGGAAAATGAAGGATTTTGATTGGTGAGTGGCTCTCTTGATCTTCCATTTTCCTCTGTGACACGCTGACGGAGTACACTATTATAATTCAGATGGTAATTTATGGAAATGGATAATACAATGTATTTGATTGCTTAATTATGCATCCTGGGGATTCATTCAGAATCCTTATAATACATCTTGATGACCTTTCAAAGGCAGAACTCACAATTTGCAACTTTTATTGGGATTTAATCAACTGGACAATACTTCTCACATCTTTTGCTGATGAGGGTGCTGACCCCTGAGTCTGGCACCTTTGCCAGGTACTATAATCACTAATCTCTAATGCAAAAAGCAGTCATTCCTGTGTAGCATAAGTGAATCCAAGAGTGAATAGAGTTAGCCCACAGCTCTGTCTCCTCACACTTTAATATTGAAAAAGGTGCTACAAAGGTTTGGTATTGAGGGTATTGCAATGTGCTAGCAAAAAATGGTATAAAGGCCAAATGAAGCTATTGGTGAGTATGGGAAGCTGTACAGTATATGGTATAATAAATGGCATGGAGAAAATGGAAGTGCAATTCCCATTTGGGCTGTTTCATTATAGAGAAACAAGGTGTTTCTACTGGAAATGAAAAGCAACTTATTGAAAATTGAAGAAAGGGCTCTTTACTGCATGGACTACAATTAACATGTGTAATTGATTGCCAAGAGGTGTGACTGAAGAAAAAATATGACAGACTAAAAAAACCAACCAACCTTTCATATGTATAATACAAATGTCTTGAGTTATAATGGTAAATATGTAGCTGTTAGAAAGGATATAAATTCTTATGTCATCCTCCAGGGCATAACACCAAGTCTCTATATTTGAATCTAGGAGCAACCCTCCCTTGGGTTTAGTTAACTACCAACTACAGAGTTTTTTCATTTCTTTCAAAAAAACTGAGCCTCTCTACTGCTTTCAGCCTGTAAGTCTGGATGGATGCTCATCACCAGGGGATTCTTAACTAATTACCACTGGTTGATTAATCATAGCAAGAAAGGTGAGACTCTTGGCTGCCACTCCAAAACAGCAAAATAAATAACCCATGTGGAAATTACATGTCCTACTTGTGTTCTGTATTTTGAAACACTGAGGCAAATAGATGATCTTGAAATCAAAACAGTTTTAATATTTCATTACCCTGCTGAAAGAGTCTTAATATAAATACCTTAAGTAAAGAATGTAATATATAATAGCCCTAAGTAAAGTTGAAAAAAAGAAGGGAAATAGCTTACAATACTACTAGTCTGGTAGTATTTTAAAGTTCATATAACTCACTGCCAAGAATTAAGTTTCACACACTGTCCTTTCCCTTTTCTTTTCTTTTTTTTTTTTTTTTTTTTTTTTTTTCCTGCAAACATGTCTGTTACTTAGGACTATTACATGCATGGACTAATTTCTGAGTGTGTTGGTGTGTTGAATTTTTTCTTTAAGTAGAGTTGTTAAGGAAAAAATTTACCCTGATAGAGGTGAAAATCTAGGAGAGGTAATATTCCACCAAATGAATTGACAGGACATATAGGAAGGGAACAAAAGCATTTGATGGCATGGTGTTGATAGGCCAGTACGTGGCAGTTTGTGTCTGCAGAGAGTTGGCATTAAATGTGTTTAAACACACAAATTAAAAATGGGTAGCTACTGACAGTACTTTAAATGCTCACCACCTGCTACATACGCTGTGCAATGTACGTGCTGCTCTGTCGTGTATTGAACGCATCTGAGAGTTACTGACTAGCTGGACTGGGAAAAATGTAATCCTTGCAATAGTGGATAGACAGGACAGAGGGACAGAGTTTTCTTTTTAAATAGTTGTAACTGATGTCTTTCTTTGATTTTTCTACTGATGTGTAGCTCTGGGTTTATGTCTTAAAGCCATTATTGGCTGCCAGATTTTATGAAACTTAAGGCAGTTTTATGGTAGTAAATTACATGATGAAAAGGAAGTAAATGAGCAAATATGCATTTTTCTTTCTTTGGTTTTAATTTCCTTTTATCTGACTCTCTTCTCAAATGCAACTGATAATGGATAATACTATGAAGGAAGATCTACATTTTCTAGATTATGTTAAAAAAGACCAGCTCACGAATGACTAAAGTTGAAAATGAAAATGTATGTTTACTTAATTAGCAATCTAATTTAAATTACTAAAGACACCGTCACAGCATACAAATGCACTTAGAGTTAGTGTATACATGCAAATATAGTCACAGCCTGTACTGGGCTGGCAGAGTGAGTATAGACACTGTTCCCCCTAAAAGAAGAGAGAACAGTTCCCGCTGTTGGATACCCAAACCTCTGTTTGGGACAACTTTTGTGTTACTTAGTCTGAAGCTAATCTGCTGCACGCAGTAGGTGAGCAGTCAAGGTGAGATTTGAACTTAATGTATTTATCAGTTACCACCAAAACTGTTTATTTTCGTCTTTAGAGAGATTCTTCTAGCACACCAGCTGTCTGAATAACAGTGAACCATCAAGTCTTTTGTTTACAAACACATTTGTTTGAAACATTTTGCATGACAGGTTACAGATTGTGGCAATTACACTGGATCAGAGAAAACAATGTCAGGTAATGCCAGTGCTTATAATGAAGCATACTCCGATCTGATGGATGCATCTTGATTGAACAGGTCATGTTGCATTTCATATGAAAACTTAAAAAAAAAAAAAAAAAAAAGTCTATGAAATGTTGTCTCTCACCACCATTTTGAGCCACAAACACATGCTAGTTGTTTTTCAGTACTGTTTCATATTATATAAAATGTGGCAGACATGAAGGTTGTTACCTGAATGGTGGCAGGTAATTACCCCCTGTGATAAGCCCACCCAATGCCAACACCAGGACAGGAGTCCCTCCCGTTCCTCTGGGCCATTTGCGACTGTTCCTGCCTTCTCCCTGGGGCAGAGATTTACTGTTGTGCTGGGCCATGGCTGCTAATCGCTTTTCTTAAAGTTTCTCCTGTCTTTGTATTACTTCATATCAGCTGGTTTCCATTTACCAGGTTCACTGGGGGGACTCTTTTGTGTCAAGCGTCTGGTATATATGCCTCAAATAATTCCAGTCCCACTTTCTGATGCAGAAAACATTCTGGCTGGTAGTTTCTCATTTCTCTGTTGAAAGGCAAAGCCTTTATATCCAGCACCCAGATCTTTTCATAGCAATTTGTAGTTAATTTCAGATGTTGATTTAATCTCTAATGTTAGTTCTCCAGCTCTCATAACTGCATGTTAACAGTGAGATTATGTTTGAGATTTTAAGTTTATGTTAAAAAAACCCTGATGTTTTGTATATCTTTGCCTTCAGCTTCTCCTGTCTATAATATCATTTCCTATTGAGTTCTTCCTTTCATCTAATACATTTCTGTTGAGATAGATGAATTCCTATAGCTACTTATTTTTTTTGCTTTCTCCTTGACATGTGGTTCTCCTGGTGTAGCTGATTCTGAACAATGCCTGCTCTGCTATTTTTCAAGCCAGTTTTTGTGTTGTGGTAGTGGTGCTATCTCACTTATGGCTACACCAAATAATAAATAAGAATCTATTTTATCAACCCAATGTGTAGTAGTTAATCATTGCAGAGTACTTCACATATTTGTAAATGGCCTTGAGCAAATGGACATCTTTAGATGGAATTTCAATGAGTATTGTTTAGTCTTTTTGCTGTACTGTTATTTTTGCCATTCTAATATTTCAGTGGTCTTCCAATTCAAGATTTTCCTTTTGAGGGATTTTCCTTTTGAGGAATTTTCCTTCATGAGGTGCAATATTTCTTTGCTTATCCTTTTGGTATTCATCTGTGTGGATATCCAGCCGTAACTGCTGTGGCTGAAGTTAAATCATTGCTGATTGCTGTACACTGTTCTTCACACCAGCCTTCACTGCTTTTGACAGTGCCTTAAGTCTGCTCTTCAGTTTGTCCTAGATTTTGCTTGAAGGGTTGCATAGTAATGTGATCATTGTGGCTGCTGTTGATGTGTATGGCCTAGTGTGTCCTTACATTTTAGGCAGGTGATCTGAATCTTGCATTAGTAGGGAGATTCTTGGTCTGTTTTTTTTGTTCTGCCATCTGGCAAGTCTCAGGTTTTTTGTATATGTCGTTTTGAGGGAAAACAATTGCAAAAGCAAGACTGGAAACTCAACACAATTAGTGCTTAGTTTCTGTGATTGTGGCTTCCCAATGTTCTTTCCATCACCCAACTGTCACTTCTAATTTAGCATTAAAGCCACCCATCAGAAGGAGTAAACCGTGCTCTGGTATTGCCAATGACATCTTAGAGCAATTGCAAAAGCCATCATTGTTCTCAGTGCTCTGTTCTTCTCTCTGAGCATAATGCTGTATGACTGACAACTCTAGGGAACTAGTCCTGAGTCTGTTCGATAGGTTTTCCATTGATTAGCCATCTTCTGTTCTGTTCTGTGTGTTCTGTTATGATGGGTGCTCTAGCTTGACTTAAGACATATTTCTTCTTTAGCTTGAAACACTTGGCCATTTATTCTCTCTAATATTAAGGTGTGAAGTTCATGTTTTTCATGCACTGCATTATTGATAAGACTTTTAGTTTCCAAAATATTTCTGCTTTGTAGTAACAGGAAGGCCAACACCAAGCCCATCAAAATCAATAGATGGATTCTCTGCAGCATCAGTGGGCTTTGGATTGTGCCAAAATTTGTTTATGGAATGTCAGTGCACCAGCAGGGAAACTGTGGAGACATGGAGATTAACTCTGAACTAGCATGGATGTTGAAAGCCTGCCTGCATACTTGCGTGAGTGTGGTGTGCTTTTCAGACTGATTTGTGTAACTGATTAGGAAACTTTAGAAAATTAAACTGGGTAGCTGTGAATCCAGGTTCATAGATTCCCACACCTAAACCAGTTCATGTAAAGTTACCTTGTAGCTCTATATGGTTCTACACGGTACTGTGTAAGTTTTTACAACAGAGCTCCTAAAATGTTTCTTTTTCTTTATACAGAGTCACATTTTATTAAATAGTTAATAGGTAAAACAGGTAAACTCTGTGCATAGTATAATTCTATTAATTTTGAATTACATAAGAAAAAATTATATGAGAGAATCGTATCTGAAATAAAGTAATTCTTCTCACCCATTCACTAGCATATAATTTTTTAATGTATTTTTCCTTGTGCTTCAAGCATTTATGGCTGTTTTCCAGGACGGTTTTGGAGATGTTGGCTCTGCGATTGAATTGTTTGATTAAATGTTTGAATAATATCAGTCTTTTCAAATGAAATAGACATATTCAGCTTGCCAGACTGTTTAGCCTTGAGTTGTTAACTCCCTAGTGTCAATCATGAAATATGTTTAAAAATGGATGATACCACAGCTGGACTTAAGAAACAGGGAAAAAGTAGCTAGGGCTCAGCACTGCAATCAGAGGTGATATCATTGTTGCACACATAACACTTGCCTTGCTGGTGGGATCCAGCCTGTGAGTAGACACTGGGGTCATGCATGTTTGTAAGGGCTCCTGCTAGCCCTGGTTCAACAGAATGAGAATGGCTAGGTGGTTTGCAGATGACTGCCCTTTAGTAGGAGGCTTTCATAGCTTCAGGGCATCTCACCACGTAACAAATGGTGGTTTGCTAATCATCGTTAATGGTAATGGTGACTAATTTCAGTCCAAAATCTCTTCAGTGTCTGCTACTGAAGAGACATTTATTTTTCAAACAAATGCTCAGCATGAAGTATGCAAAGATCTACACTTTGCACACCATGCTGCTGATACAAACTTATTTAAATGAATACATCTGCTGTAGGTACAGGTTATCTCATACTTTATTAATTGTAGACCAAATCATTGTTTACCACTTTGTAGATTGTTTAGGATATTATGTCAAGATGAAAGGCACAACAGAAATGAACTGTTTCTTCTGCATATGTCATTCCCTAAGGAAGAGACTGCTAAATTGCAATACAGCTCTTATAACTTAGCTTAAAATTACTTCTTCTATGAGAAAAAATGAAAGATGGTTCTGACTGAGTAACTTCTCCTAACTCTGTGCACCGAGAGGTGAGATCAGCTACAGGATTTGCTTAGATCATAGCAAATTCATAAGCAAGAAGTACCTGAAATAGGAAAGTGCTGAAAGCTAGAGTGCGCTGGCAATTCCTTCAAAGTCTGTGTTAGAAATCATATTGCTAGTTACCAAAAAACTAATCTTGGTCCCACTCTGATGCCTTTTTTGGGAGATTAAACAGGGAAATGAATACAAACAAGTAGAGGCCAATGACACAGGAGATAGATGAAAAAAAAAAAAAAACCAAATCCCTTGTGTTCTTGGCTTGGTTACGATACAGGACAATCTAAGTCATCCTTTTTATTTTTGTATCAGACATGTGACTGGCTGTTCTACTGCTGGAAAGCCAAGGGAATTTTTACTATTGTCTTCAATAGGAATACAGTTAAGGACTACCATATATAACTGAATCACATAGTATATGTTCTTCTTCATTTTTTTTTCTGTTACTAATTGAGTTGTATCTCTTATTAAGCATAGCAGTGGCTGAACTTTCTTACAAAGATTTCTGCTTTTCTTCAGGCAATGTTTCATTCTCCTTTCTCATGTTCACTTGAAAGCCTGTCATCTAAAATCATTCTGTGCTTCAGGTTCTAGGAATCAGATGAAAGTGAAGAATGCTTTCATCCCCCATAGAGTTTTATCCCATACTACTCTGACTCAGTTATTGTAAATGAAGTCTTATAATTTTGCTGTTATGCAAGTTGAACAGAAATTATATAAAGGAGAACAAAAGAAGTTTTTTATTTAATTTTTTATTTTTTTGAACAAGGTAAGTGATTGCCTTTGCAGAATGAATATTTCCAGGAAATGCAGTCTTTGTCCATTGAATTTAAAAGCAACCCCGAGTGTATGTATTTTTTTTTCTGTAAGAGCAGTCATCTGCACAAACAGCCCACCATGTAGCATCATTAAATTGACAGCCTGTATTAAACAGTAGCCAGCTGAATGCCACTGAAAGAGACTGTATTAATCAGAACATGTTTTCACAATTCTCTAGAAGAAGATACTGAGAAAGGAGCTCGCACAGTCGCTGTGCTACATGGCTGGATTCTCTCTGCTTGCTCAGTGTAACAAATGGAGCTAATTGCACTGTACAGCAGTGGATAACCAAAGTTCTGGATTTCACCACTCCTTGTAGTACTAGCAGGAAAATTAGTAACATAGGACAGGGAAATTTCCCAATGTCTGCTACAGATCTTACTGTTTCCTTTCCCTGTGTCCCAGAACTTCAGATATTTTATTTTTTTTTTTTAGTTCTGGTTTAACTTGGATGCCCTTTGTACATGTATCACATTCCGAAGAAAAAATTTAGGTAATGTGGAATTATTTCTCTACAGAATTTAAATAATGATATGAAGGTCAGCTCACTAAGGTACTTATAAAGAAGCAAATGCTAAGTAGTAAAAATATCAATCAGTAAAAATGCCAGGTAGTAAGCCTAAAAAATTCTTACTGTGTTTATGAATTCCCCTGTCAGGCAAGAAACACCCTATACCACAATATGGTAGTGTGGAACTTCCTTCCTACTTGACATTGAGGGGGAATAAAAAACTTGTGATACAGCTTAAAAAACTTGTAACTTTTCACTGAATAGCTATGACATTTTTTTACAATTGATGGCTGGCACTCTTATAAAAGCAGGCATCAGGGATTTATGCTTGGACAAGAGAACATGAGAGAATATTGGTGAAACAGTAGAGAATGAAGGAATATTTACTAGTTATTAACCAACATTAAAGAGATTCAGAGGAACTGGAATTAATTTTCTATCTTGCTGTTTAAAAAGAAAAAAAAGCCACAATATAAACAAACATTTGTAAGTAAAACAGTGAAGCAGTAAGTATTTAATAGAACTCCTGAAATTTTCTACCTTGATTATTATCAGACACCTTTTAGGGACTACTTCTTAAAAGCATTTTGCCAGCTTTTGCGCAAAATGACCTTTCAGAAGGTTATGTGTCTTAAAACAGTCGTGAGATTGGTAAAGAATTAAATTCCTTCTAGAGAGAGACACTGAACAGTTTGCCTTTCAGAGTACAGAACAGTAAATTTGAAATGGATTGTATAAGGGGGACTTGAGAAATTGTATCAGCTTCCGTGGTAGAGCTAGGTTTAATGAGAAACAAGAGTTGCATTAGAAACAAAGCCAGTAATATATTGATAGGTAAGTGATAAAAGAGCTTCCTGACTAGAATGCCTTAAACGAAGGAAGTAAAACTGAAATATTTTAGTGCTGTGAGATACAAAGTGAATAGATGAATATTAAGAGTAGCCTAAACAGCAGATGAACATGTCATGTAAAGGATTAATTTATGAATTTCACTGCCCATCTAAAGTGCAGTATCTTGAGAAGCAACATTATCTGAAATATTAAAATGGGATGTGGTTGGGTCTTGTACCTTTTTGTTATCTTACTATGATTATTTTATAGAAATTTCATTTCAATCACAAATGTCCTATTTAGCAAGAATATTTCAGTGTTGAACTTGACAATGTTTAATGATTGCCATCATGCTATATTTTTACTATATAGATATTCCTGTTATTGTAGCATCTGATCAACAAACTTTTGTCCAGTCTAGAATTTTTTTAATTAATCTTATTTTTTATAAAGAAACTTTCAATCTTTTGTTTAGGTTTGAAATTCTACCAGTTCAATGTTTTATTGTACCATATATATATAACTAAACAATCATGCTATGTTTTCTTATATAAAGGAACTTTTACTACATCTTGTGCAAGCTGATTTAAAATTGTATTGTGTGATGCATGGACACAGCTTACTGCTTTGTTCTTGATCTCAATAGCTATAAACAGTGCTGTTATCAATAAAGTGCATATTTTATAGTACCCTCTTCACATCCTACTAAACCATTTCCCTAGCAGCATATGACCTTTTTGCTACATGCATTTGGGACAGGCAAGTGGGGCACACCATCCAATATACTTCATAGAAATATCTAATTACCAAGTCTGATGATGGCATCATTCCCCTTCACAGGGCCTTTCAATTTATTGGGAAATTTTCAGTGAGGAGAATTTGCTGTCTCTACTATATGCAACATAAACTGGCTGTATGCACAGATATTTATTCTGCATGATGTTTCCCTTAGATGAACAATAGTCAATAATAGTTAAAAAACATTCACAAAAAGGGGAGAAGAAAGGGAGGAAAAGAAAAAAGATCAAATTTCTGAAATTTGGGGGTCCATTAATGAATAAGAAAAACAATAGAGCTTGTATGAATACAGATTACTATGGTCAGCTTCTTATTTGTGATTTTCCATTTTTCATCATATCTGTCATTTTTTCACAAAGCACCATTGCAGATGACTAGTCTTCACTGCTGGGATTGTGAGATACAACTATGAACACAGGGTATGAAAGGATCACTCAAACATTTTATCTCAGGGATGACTGATTGCATTTTGGGGAGCTCTTTATGATGCAGTGAAGTTAAATTGGAGCACATTTTCTGTAACTTGTAGGGCTCTTGGTCTTTCTTTTCTGTCTGTGGAAAAGGCTGTGTGTGTGTGTGTTCTACAAAGAGCTGATCCTATTATTTATAGTTCCTGATAATTCTTAAAGTGGAAATGAGTTTCCCTCCTATTTTTTCCTGTTCATGTAAGAAAAAATGTGTTAAGTATTTCTAGAATGAAGGTTTTAATGTTGTCGTGGAAGAGTATTAATAACTCTGTACCCTGACTGAATTTATGTACATCACTTCAATGTGTTGAGATCCACTGTACCAGAGCGCTTGTGTTGTTTGTTCTACTGGGCCCTGGGCAGAAAGACTCAAGCTTTCACTTTGTCTTACTCTTGGTTTTGGGAAACTTATTAACTCTCCCACATCGCAGAATCCCCAGCTTGTAAATGGAGATGTTTTTTATACCTAGCTCACAGGACGTTTCTGTGGCGCTTTGAAGCTCTACTATGCTAGGCAAATATCACAGAGTCTATTCTTATGTTTCACATTCTTACTCTTTTGAAAGAATTGCATTGTTCTTGTAGTTGTTGAATAATACAACCAGCCCTATTGACAAGCTGTGTGATTGAGGGTGGGATGGCCTACTTATCTGTACAGCAGATCTATGAAGCCTGTATTGATTTTTTTCCTTCCTTTTAGTTTTACAATATGAATGGCAGTTGTGTCTTGGAAAAGTTCCTATCACTTTCATTAAGACAGATTATCTGGTATTCTGCTGAGGAGAGCTTTAGAATTTAACTAACTTGTGTGCTTAGAAAAAAAGAATTTCTCTTTTGCCCAAGAGTTTACATGCAATATACAGTAATAAAACAGAACATAGTATATGGGAAACTTTCAGCAAATAGCTCTTTAGATTGAATATTAGATCTGAAAACAAGATGGTGCTAGGAACTCTCTGCTATCTTGTTTCATAGAGCCCTTAAAATCTGGTTTATGCAGATGGAATTTCAATTGTAGCTGCGATATGTCAATATACTTCAGTAAGCCACAGCCACTAGGTCTGCAGTAGTCCAGTCTGCTGTATCCTGGACATACAACCCTAATGCATACAAAAAAAAAATTTTCATCCCATGATCATTAATCTCCCTGAATTTACTAGCCTTGGAAGTGGAGCTGATCTGCAAGTCTGTCAGCTTTAGTAACTTGCATATGCTTTTGGACACGTTAAGGTCTGTATAGCTAAAGAAAGGGGGGTGGGGTGAGCAACTAAATCTGATTCAGGAGGCAGTAAATGGACTGGATTGTGACCCACGCCGCTTGTGCTTTTTTTATTCAGTGATTTTCTAATGTGACTGGTGCAGGAGATAACAGACTTGAATCCCTTTAGGATAAAGATAGCCTAGAACCCAGTGTATTTGCATCCTGGGTAAATGCTATGACTATGAGTCTGTCATGAAAAAAGATTATTCATAAAGACTACTTAGACTCACCGACTTATAGATATTCTTAGTTACTAACTGAGCTTGCGCTGGAGATTACATCTCATCATGGTCAGGCCAATATCCTTACTACTGTCTGTTCTAGGTTGATACCATGCTCATATTTGCTTCTGAGCATACTGACTACTACTCCCATCTAGTATGGATAATCTCATTGGGCTGTCTCTGTAGTTAATGCAGAGAGTCTTCTCCGTATGTGTCGAGTAGCTGTATTAGGTTTCTGTGCTAAATTACCCCTCAGGTACAGCTGATTTCTCATTGCTGTCTGTAGAGGGAGCTTGGGAAGATCTGACCTCAGTAGGGGCAAATGAGTCTTTGTGAAAACCTCCACCACTCACTTCCCTTAGGTGTTAAAAAGAGTGTCCTTGTCTTTTAAGTACATACTGGTAGAAGGTGGCTCTGGCTCTCAACTGGAAGAGGTATCTAATGTGCAGCCATGACTCAGATTTCTGTGTTCCTGGGGCTGAGAAGAATTCAGCCACATTCCTGTTCTTGGGCTTTTGCTTAACGTGAAGGCATGGCTTTTTGTGGGTCATCCTTAGACCCACCAAATTCTCCTGTTGTCTGGCTTCTTAGACACTCAAAGCCTTGCTTTTTTTAGTTCTGCCTGTTAGAGATGAATGCCCAGTTTTTCATGTTATGGACCTTAAGGTGAAGGTGTGGAGGGTATATTCCCAACTCCTGCCCTAAGGAAAGTAGATTTAGAAATTTGACTCTCTTAACAATGTGGAAAAGATTCCACAGAGAGTAGGAAAACTAGGTTCTCAGTTCCATATTGAAATTCTGTTCTCTGATTCCTTCATTATGTTCTTAACTGTCTCTCAGTTTTACCTATTTTGATTTTGTTTGTGCCAGATGAGTTTCTCAGTACTTTAGATCTCACATTATCTTACAAACTCTGGGACTGTAAATTGCAGCGTAATTTAAATCTGAGGTTCTTGAGATCTTCTGTTCTTGTTGAGGGAAAAAAAAAAGTCGATAACTGGTAGGAATGAGAGGTAAAGTTTGTGAACTCATAACAAACAATTTTACTCTAAAGATTAAAGATCATTTAATTTATTTGATTCTTACATGGACTTAGCAGAGCAGTATGTGAACTGATTACAGCTTTGCTTAAGACGTGAGATAACAAGGTGAAGTATAACATGTTGAATAGAGTTTTTTTCAGACCAAAGCAATCCTGTTTACCAAATCATTGACAACATCTTATCACACTAAAACAGACATAGACTTCTTACATTTAGTTTTGAGAGGCAGCTAAAATTCAATATGTGTACAGAACCTTTAAATGGTATTGAAACAGCTAGTCCACAGAAAAACTAAATAGTATTGAACATTAGTATCTTCCACGCACCTTCATTTTCTGAAACAGACTGGTTGTAACTGGGAGAAAAAGCAGCTTTTCTTTAATTTCTATGTCTATGTCATGCAATGGGATTTACTTCATAGAATCCCTGAAACCCTTGACATTCCCCTGAATTCCCAAGTTATTTTTACTTTTTGATAACTCCCTACAACTTTAGTATAATTTTGGAAACAAACAGTAGTATAAATCATGGTTTTAGATACACAGTAAATTAAACAGTGCCAGGCCCATGTTCTGTTTCTGAAACCAGTTAGTGCAGTCTTGGCCACAACTATACAACTAAACTCTATTATCTTCCAAAACTGGGCTGCTTCAGGAAAAGCACTGCCAGCAGGTCAAAGGAGGTGATCCTTCCTCTCTACGCAGCACTGGTGAGGCCACATCTGGAGTGCTGGCTCCCCGGTATAACAGAGGCATAAACATACTGAAGCAAGTCCAGCAAAGGGCCACTAAGATGTTGGAGGGATGGGTGCGTCTTATATACAGGAGAGCTGAGACTGTTCATCTTGGAGAAGAGAAGGCTTGGGGGTATTGAGGAAATAAAGGTGAAAGAGCCAGACTCTTCTCAGTGGTGTGCCCAGTGACAGGACAAGAAATTCCGTTTAACCTTAAGAAAGACACTTTTTACTGTGAGATTGGTCAAATACTGGAACAGGTTACCCAGAGAGATTGTGGGATCTCCTGCCTTGGAGTTACTCAAAACCTGAATGGACACAGCCCTGAGAAACCTGCTCCAGCTGACCCTGCTCTGAGCCAGGTGGTTGGACTAGATGATCCTCAGAGGTCCCTTCCCACCTCAGCAGTTCTGTGAAAAAAAGGGTGGCCACTTCCAAATTGCCTAATGGGAATTGTCTCAGGTCTGAGCTGATACCTGAATCACGCCCAGGAATATTTTGGAAGAGCGTAGCTGACCTGAGCCAAACCACATCTGGGATCATTCTAACCTGAAGAGATGTTGAGAGAAAATACAGCAACTCTGCAGGTGTCTTTGTGATATTAAAAACTTTCAGGTACTTGACTGATATATCTGGTTCCTTAGCTCAAAATTAAGCTAAACTAATTGCTGCTTTAATTGCCTCATATCAGATTGGTATGTTACATTTTTATTATTGCCTTCCTTTTTAATATGAGAAGTAAACCATTTCCAGTACGCAGCAGCTGAGATTTTTATTTAACAAATTTTTCCTGTTGTGTGGCCCTGGCAACATCCTCAAGCACTGTTGCTCTCTTTATATGCCACTTTGTAACCCTAGTTTGTGGCCTTTTAGTACAGATCTAGACACACTGTGGTGTGTTGTTTTTTTGTAAGTATTCTTGGTGCCTCATGAAATAAACAACACTGATGATCTAGGTGCTCCCTTCCATTCCTGTAATCAAAATGAGGCATTCAGATGCTATGACAACGAAGATATAAACCTCCTAAACCGTGCAGATCCATGCCATTATCATTAAAGGAAAAATGTGCTGTATTTCTTTATCTGTGATTATCAGGTTTTTGTGAGGCTGATAGCAGTGTCACTGTTTCGTACAGCTGTTTCTGTATAATACTAATCCATATTAGGTGACTTCAGTGAAATTGATATATATTAAATAATCACCATCTGGAAAGGAGGACCAAAAAACACACCCCGGGCGATCAGTTTTGGCCCATATGCACATGCAGACAGAAAGAGCAAATGAGCCATGTGTTCTGTTCCCTCACCAAAAAAACCCAAACAAACCACAAAACCTCCTGAGAACTGAAGTCTTAATCATCAGTGGAGCATGGCTACAAATGCCTCTTAAGAGACAGATGCCTCAGGGTATTAGGACTGAACACTCTCTCCTTGATATTCTTCTGCTGATTTAGTCTTTTCTTGTGATTTCACTATTTTTACATCTTCTCCTGTTGACTGACAGAAGTGTGACCCAGGCATGAGCAGAGTACAGATAGAAACATTTCTGAGGGTTTCACTTCATTCTTTTTCCATTTCTTTGTGATACTAAGAGCAAGGTAAAGCCTGTCCCAATGTATCTCTGTCTCTGTTAGGTGAGTTTCGTTTCACCAGAGGAAGCTACCTCCTGTCGTGTCAAGGAGAGACGCTGCCATAGCCTGAAGCAGCCATTCTGTGTGCAGAAAGGAAATGTGTTATGTCTTGATCCCCTTTCATGAGTGCAAATTTGAGAATCGGCAGGTCTTCCCAGGACCCGTGGAATTATCCTGCCAACCTCTGTTCTCTGTAGGAATTATGTCTCCAGCAACTGCCGCTGAGGCAATTCACCTCTCTGCTCCCCACCATAGCACTCTGATAATAGAGCCATAGTCTGGCCCACCAATTGCATTATTTTTGTATAAAATCCATGCAATTGCCTCAGACAAGTCAAATGTGTGATGCAAAGCGATTGTATACAGATAAAGAGATTCTGAGCGGGCACTGCCCACAGGATGTGTAGAGTATCTGACATTTTTACAGTAACTGAAAACTCCAACAGCTATTCATTGGGGATAAAGGTATTAATCCGGTATTAAATAGATAATCTAATCTTTCAGTCACAGTGTCTTCCCTGATCGATAGGTTTTTCAAGTGTAATTGTTTGGTATCTACCTGTCCGTTCACTTTTGTAACTGAGAAGCAAGAGGACCAATTTATCTTTGCTGGTGCTATTTTTTTCCAGCATAAACCTACAGTGAATACTTTGCTCTTTGAAAAAGCGTTAAAAAAAGTGGTATCTTGGTTTAAGATTTCAATCCAGTCTTCATGGTGTGAATGCCTGAATATACATGTACATTGTGCCCTGTATGTGAAGTGATCTAGCTGCTTCATCATAAAATAAAATTATGTGTTGCCTGTTGTTGTGCCTGTGGGTAAAAAAAGTAATCTGAAGGTAACATTACTTGAAATCTGTAAAACACAGAAAAGGGTCAATCTTGTTTATTTGGTCATTGTCTATTTTCTTCTTTGTTTAATAAACCATAGACAAATTAATATAACTGAGAAAAGAAAACTTTAAGCATAGCAGATTTTTTTTCCTATGATACATTAGGAATATATACCTTAAAACACCAGACATATTTCTGTTTGCATAACTAACATTGTTTTTCTCTTTAAGTGGGATACTCCTGTACAGAGAGCGCTAAGCACTTAGTATTTTAACCACATTCTCTCATTGCTTCAGATAACGGGGACCTAATTGCTGGTTGAAGTCACAATAACTTGTGAATATTTTATGCCTTTGTTAGGTAAGAATGATATTAATCTTGTGTCTTGAACAAAATTAATTCTTAGAGATTTCTGGTCTTCTGTGATCTTCAGCTTTTGCATGCATATGCTTTTCTTTTGGTAGCTCCTTGGAAAGATTTGAAACAGAGCAGAGAATGAAAGTGCAATTATTATTCTGAAGTTACAGGAAAGAGGTGTTAAGGTGCATAATAGTGGATAAAATATTTCAGTTGATACAGAATTGACAAGGTGGTAACAGGAAGGCCATTTCAACCCATATTGGATCTATTCTCTATCAGTTTTCAGGGTGTACCAAGAACTTTACCCTGCTGTTTTCTCCCAGATGATTAATTTAGGGCAAGAACCTACCTGTGTGAACTAGGACTCAGTTGGGATTCAGCTTTATACTGGAAAAGTCCTGTCAAGTTGCTGCCGAACTGTGGTGCGCTGTCAAGCAGCCCAAGGTCCCTCAGCAGTCCAGAGGCACGCTTCTGAGCGGTGCTAGAGCTGCCACCGCTCTGGTGGGGCCAAGCAGCCAGAGTACTCTCGGCAGAGTTAGCAATGCCTATATTGCAGGGAAAGTGTGCTCCATAGGAAGCACAGGGGATTCTGCAATCACTTTTACATTCATTAAACGGAGGAGAAGCCATTTCTGCATTGTTTGTGAGAACTCTTGGGACCGGTAGCCTGGGATTGTATCATTCTAGGCATCATACGAGCACAGAACAAAGATTTTCCTTGTCCCTACAAGATTAATATCATGTATTCATCATCCTCATTTGGAAAGAATTGAGTTCATTCTCTGAATCTGTAAATAAAATACTTACTTACAATTTAGGAAATATTTATATAGAAAAAGATAAATTGATATTGGTTAGAAAAATAGGTGGTCATCTTTGGAAACAAGGGGCATAAATTTGAACAAATTGATGTTCTAGTACTTTTCTTCAGAAGTCAGTATCCTTTTAAAGACCAATTGATTAACAGTAGTTTTTGACATATGAAAAATAGTAACATGTCATTTAAATTATGGTTATTAGAACAAAACACCTAGTGCCTTGGCGAGCTTGGGTGAGGTAAATTGCTGGGATTTAATCCAGTAGAGAAAAAGATAATTAGAGTGGAGGAAGCAGCCAGAAGATATGGCAAAACTTATCTTGGTGTGAGCTGTTAAGGTAGTGAACATTTTTTGCAAAACAGGTAGGAAACTTGGGGAAGCGGCTACATCTGGATGTAGCCTGGGAACAGATATGGCCCCACAGCTTTCATCCTCATGACTTCAGACAGAGGAGTGGCCCCTGTCCTTTTCATTGCAGACCTTGCCACCTGCATTTCTGTTACCTCAAGATGCGGGTGTTATGATGGGCTTTGCATGATGCCAGGTCTGAGAGCGAGCAGAGACAGAAGCAGGGCAGAATGCTCTATCTGCTTTGTGAGTTGGGCTGCAGACTGGGGTACTTCAACCAATTAACCCTGCGCTAATTTTCAGAGTCAGATTAGGCTGTTGTTGTTGCTTAGGTGTTCTGTGAGTTGATTAGGTATTCTATGGCTTGGGGCTCGCTTCTCTATCTGGGTGGTTTAAATCCTGGATCTGTTGTGTTTCTAACCAGGCTTTAAACTCATCTCTTGCAAGCTGGTAAGAAGAGTGGGCTGAGTGGTGTATGGTTATACTAAACAGCTTGATTTTTGTAGCATTTAGCATATCCATAACGTAGGGGATATATAAGCCCAGAGACAGCCATACATTACAGCCACATATTTCAAATACTAAGAATTAACTGAAAAAATAGACTTGCTTGTACATTAATGGCAGATGAACAACAAAATATATTTTGGCTCTAGTAATGTGACCTGTTTCCCCTCATGGGAGGAATGGGGGAATGAGATCAATGACCCATGAGAGATGGCTGCAATGCAGATCTATCCACCTAAAGGCTGAGATACGTAGAAATCTTATAACTGGCATTGTACTTTAGATTATCTCTCAGATTGATAGTACCCAAGCAGCTTCACCTGTGTGGTATAGATCTACCGGAATTCTCTCAAGTCGAACATCCCAGATTTGACTTTTTTTTCCCTATCCATTACATGTGGTATAGATTTTTGAGCATGTGGCTTTCTTGTCCATGCACTGCAAACCACATTACCAAGTAGGAGAGTATAAGTGTCTTCAACTTAAAATTGACTTTAATTAGGGCTTTTTGAGGCAATTTCTTTAAGAGGTTCTGTGTCTGGTGGTGTGGCCTGCTGCAACATCATGTATGGCTTGAAGGGAGTTTCTTATATGTGTCTCTTCTTTCCAGTAAGAGTGAGTCTCCCACTGCAAAGCCATTTGATAGCTCTTCTTCAGACTCTTTGGAGATACTCTCCTGAACCTTCACAGTATGCATTTTCCTTACCAAATTTGTAAGATTGCTGAATAGAGCTTTATAATGGGAGCTGGCTGCAACCTTAACTACAGGGCAGCTAATATTTCCATGTAATGACAGAGAAGTGTATTTGTGTCATTCAAATAATAATGTTGAAATTGAGGAGAGACAGGAAGTGTTTCCATATCATTAAACAAAATTGAAAGGAGACAAAATGCTCTAAAAGAGCCACAGAGGAAAATGACAGCTTTTGTTATTTTTATTTACTCCCTCTGTTCTTTTCTACTTCTACTTTCTCCCATTTTTCTCCTTTCTCATGTCACCAACTTTCCCTATTTTTAATTAGTAGGTAGTGGCATGGATTTCAGAGATAATGTTAAAAGGAAGTTATCAGGCTGGGTTTTATGCTGCATCAGCTGAGAAACTGCAGGTGCTGTGGTTGCCAAATATGGTCTCAGGTGAATGTTATTGCTGCCAAGGGGAGGTTTGTCTCAAGATTGCCTTATTCAGAAGCAGAATTTCTTTTGTATCAAACACATACAAAAGCATTTCCCATCTCCTAAGCCAGTAAGCATAGGAGTTGGGAAACAATGTAAAAGTGCTTGTGCTGATCCTTATGTTTTTCTTTTAAGGCAGATTTCTTTCTCACATATTATCCCCAAAGCTGGCAGTAGTGGTGATGTAGCTGTGAATTAGATGACAGAAGCAATGGCTCTTGGTTTTTTTTTTTCGATTACAGGTCCAGGCTATACTTGATTTCAAAGCCTCACTGTTTTTTTTCAACCTTCCAGGTTGAAAGTGCTCGGAAAACTCTTTTGCACTAAGTAACAGATGCATGAGTAACCAAAACAAACTCTGGTTTGCTCAATCATTAAACTCCAAACAGAATTTCCAAATAGTCATAGACTGAAGAGGGTTCCTGGATTAATTTATGCATGTTGATGGTGCTCCATTTGATAAGCCTTTCAGTCTCCTTTCTTAACAACAACCTCTTCTTTACAAAGGCTGATAAAGCTTGCTCAGGGGAACATTTTTAAGCTTGAGAACAGAAAAGTGTGCTTGATCTTTAAACACATGTCTACCCTCTGACTTTATGCTGTGGAGAAAACCTTTCCATCTGTAGCAGTGCTACATATCAAGGTGCCGCGATTAGATCACTGATCGGTCTGGACCAGGGAAGAGACAGATAACACACATGGTGTGAGTGCCAACTCCGTCCTTTATTGCGCAGTTAATTCCTTTTATACTAACAACGGTAGGTGGGATTACTGATATGTCATAGGGAGGCGACGACTAGCCTTCTACCTTTCCGTGACATCGCGAGATCTTCCGAACGGTGTTCCCTACATCTCCCCCTCCTCATGTCCAACTAGCTCCCATTGGTTACACACACTATTCATGCACTGTCCACGCGTCCAGTTGCACTCAATGATTGGCTGCATCAACACTGCACACGCGCATAAACATAAAATATAATTGGTCATACTAACTAAACATACGAGACTTATCTCAGTCTAATTGGTCAAGATAAACTGCCAAATTGAGGTTGTTTGTGCCAAGTTCTCTTTATCGTGGAATATGCACCTGTGTTTTTCTAATTGGTATCTTTCTTATTTTTGTCTTCTTGTTTATTCTGTTCAAGGCCTTCTAAAGGCGTCTGGAATGCTCTTGTGACCGTTAGCTAAATATGTTCCCACAACAATTCCCCCTCCCTTTTTCTATTAGAAGAGTATTAGCAGATCTAGTCACCACCATCCGCGAACTCAGCCCAGCAATCGGTAGGTGCCAGCTTTACGTGGGCGTCCCCACAGAGGCAACGATGGCCTTGCTGTACACCAGCCCGATGCTCTTCGGAAAATCCCGGTATTTGTACATTTGCAGAGGAACAGATTTCAGCACACGTGGCCAGCGGGTGCTAAAATTTGCCTCAGTTGAAACATAGGGAGCCTATGGCACATGCGGTCGCTGGCCAGACGTGCCGCACGAGTCATAGCCATCCTGTCTATTGGTTCACGGGCTTTGTGATGTGGTTGCAGTGCACAGAGAATCTTGACCTGTTATGTTGGCTAAGGTGACCTACAAGATATATGAACACAATTAATTAAACACAGTAAAAGCAACATTATACCTAATAAAATACACAAGAATAAAAGAAACCCCGATTTTTAACAAAGATACAAACCAACTCCTAAGTCCCCATCCCGCAGCTAAATGTTCTAAGCCGAAATGACAGTTTTCTTAATTGCTATAAAGGTCTTGCAGCGCCTTCTTGCTTCTGCAGTTCTGTTATCTTGTTTATTAATTGCTCCAGCGTCAGAAATTCGTAGCAGATACCCAAGACATCACAAGCCAGGAAAGGATAACAGCAATCTGTAAAGAAAAAACACTCAAAACACTATGAGGTTAGGACAGGACGAACCATGCGACTAGGGACCCATTTCAGTAGCCCTTCAGGTGTCTGTACACAGGCGTACCCCCGCCTGAGGCAACGCAGCTCAAACGGTCCGTCCCATTGGCGTGTCTGGGGATCACGCACACGGACCAACGGGTAGGGGTCTTTCTCTTCCGTAGTCGTAAAATGTCGTTGCACCGTCGTCTGGTCCAGGTCCCCCCAAATTGTCTGATTTAATGAAGTTAACGCAGTTAACAGGAGACGCTGTGCACGGAGAACAGGTGAATTATCCCGTAAGCAGGAGGGCTCCGCCTGGTCCCCCTCCCTAAGACAATCTAGCAGGGTCTTTAAGGTTCGATGTGCTCGTTCTACAATGGTCTGGCCGGTGCTGTTATAAGGAATGCCATGTACAAGGGCTATACCCCAGATTGCACAAAATCGTTTCACCTTTTCCGCAGTATAAGCTGTACCATTATCCATCTTGATCTGTCGTGGAATCCCCAGCTGGGCTATGCAAGCACGCCAGTGTTGTACAACCGCCAAGCTATTCTGCTTCCTGTGCGCTGTAGCGAGAATATATTTACTATAGGTGTCTACGGTAACATGCAAATACTGTAGTGGCTTAAAGGGAGCGTACTCCGGTCCACTCATGTTGACTGCGGGCTACTTATGCTAACTCTAAATAATCAGGCTCAAAGAAATGTTCCCCCATTTTCTATGAAATCTCCCACAATTTCCCTTTTTTTTTTTTTTTCCATGCAAGATTCCCTTTATTTCACAAAAGAATCCAACTTATATATGTTTCAACAAAGATCCAGAAAGTACTAACGACTCACAGCCAATACTACTAGCACAGGAGGGCATATCTGACCCAGCTGGGATGTTTGCCAGTCCTCAGAACAGTTAAAGATAAAAACATTCCATAGACATACTCGTGACTGTCTTCAGCCACATCTTCCCAGGCCTGCACAAGGCCATCCTCCAACCTGACCTTGTAAAACTAGTTCTTCAAGGCTTGGCAAACATGCAGCACAACAATTTCTAACAGTCACTCTTGAAAACAAATGCCAGGTGTTCCGAGCTGCTCCCACATCGCCCCCTTTTTTGTTTAGGAACATCAGATTCACGAGGAAGGCAGCGAGGACTCTAGCTTCGAACTGACGCAATCCTCGTACTGCTCCTCAGGTGATTCTGATTGCTGCAAACACACAAATGATTAATAATTCTCCAGTAGCAATATAAATTCAGATATACAAATTTAAACCTTCAAATCATGTTTTTGGATTTAAGCATTCAACAGTATTAGACAATTCTTTGAAAAACACCTTATTCTGCTAATTTCGTATATTTCCCATTTGATCTTGTAATATCTGTGCAAGGTCTTAGGTCTCTCCTGCAATATTAGTAGCAAATGCACCTTGCAAATGTGCCTTCACCTAATTCCAATCACATACACTTTCATTCCCTTGTAAAGGAGTTACACAGAGTCCTTGTTTTTGAAATTCCCAATTGCAATGTAATTTCATTCTATTTTATAATGCATTTTGTCTATGTGATGGGTTGATCCTGGCTGAACACCAGTTACCTACCATAGCTATCCTATCACTCTCTCCTCCACAGCTGGACAGGGGAACGGGAAATGAGATTTTGCGGTTAGTTCATCACACATTATCTCTGTCACTTCATCCTCCTCAGTGGCAGCACTCATCACACTCTTCCCCTGTTCCAGTGTGGGATCTCTCCCACGGGAGACAGTCCTCCACGAAGATCTTCAGCATGGGTCCCCTCCACAGCGTGCAGTCCTTCAGGAGCACACTGCTCCAGCGTGGACCTCCACAGACCGCAGGGGAACGACCCGTCTCACCATGGTCTTCACCACGGGCTGCAGGGGAATCTCTGCTCCGGTGCCTGGAGCATCTCCTCCCCCTCCTTCTGCACTGACCTTGGTGTCTGCAGGGTTATTTGTCTTAGATGTTCTCACTCTTCAGCTGCCATGTCTGTGTGTTCTGCAACCGCATCTCTCTTCCCCCTCTCCAGCTGTTTGTTTTCATTAATTTTTTTTTCTTTCTGTCTCTTCCTCTCTCTCTCTCTTTTTTTTTTAATTATTTTTATGCAAGCCAAGTTACATGAAATGCTTTTGCAATCATACGTTCAACTATTTTATGATACGTAGTACAATCATTACAACTGCTAATATTACAATTAAAATAACTAAGCCATGCATAAGCAAATCTTTTAATCATCCCGTAATTCCCAAACTTGTTAGCCATCCAGTTAAACCTGTGTCAGTTATTGTGAGCCTTTTACTGTGAATCATATTAATATTGGGTGTTAGTAACGTAAGTCGTCCGAGGCTACATGGCCTCCTGTTAAGTTTCGATGGAATTCCTCTCCCACGCTCTATTCCCACAGATTAAAAACATCCGCGTAGGTAAAGCAGCTGGAATAGAAAAAAGAGTGTGATATTCTGGAATAGATATAGTTACACCAAGCTGTAGCATTTCTATATACAGGCAAAATAGCATTTACATTCTGACCCTTTTGAGTGGTGTTATGGGTGTAATTAAACATCACACAGGGATTCATGATGACTGATCCTAAGAACTCTAACTCTTGAGGTTCTTGCATTTCTTGAGGCAGGTGTGCATACAACAGGAAAAGTAAACATGGTATCTCCTTGCTGTAGAGCTTTTCCTCGACAGCATTGCATCAAACTATGTGTATTTTTTCCCAAATTATTAAGTGAATCGTCATGGATTAGACAGAGGCACAGAGTTAGAGGGATTAGCAGGAAAAGTAGATACAGGCAGTGCAGCAAAGCCAGGTTCCGTTGTAAGTTCTGCAGACCCTGGAGAGGGAGTACCAGGCGATTGGGGTGGGGGGGGCGGGGGCCGGCGGCGGCACGGCAGCGGTCCCGGCCGCGCAGAGGCCGCGGGAGGCAGCGGCGGGACGGCCGTGGGAGGCAGCGGTGGAGGTAATGAGGGATATAATTCCGGCTCTTTTTCAGAGTCCACCCTGCCTGATACAAAAGAATTATTATCAGAATCAGAATCCTGCTCATTAGCGGCCTGCTTACAGACTGCCTCCTCAAAAGCAGTATCAGGCTGTACCCGCCTGCAAAACTTGTTGCAAGGCCGCCACTATCGGACGCGCTTCCCGTTGTTGGTCTCTCTCCAGTACATGGCGTATCATGTTACCTAGGGACGAACCCGCTGGCAAATGAGAGACAAGCGCTGCGCTCTGTGGGTTAGCTTGAGCCCTAGCACATTCAAGCACAATCGCCTCTTTAGCCGCCTCCGGGAGGTTTGCCGCCTACACAGCAAGCTGAAGCCGATCTAAAAAGGCAGTAAACCTCTCGGCAATCCCCTGCGGAACTTTCACGCAAGGGGGGTCCGCTCTATCCATGGCCGCGAGACGCCCAAGTGCGGCCAAGGCAGTTGTTGCAAGTGCCGTAAAGTCACGCCCGCGTATGCCCTGTGCCTGTGCCTGAGGCGTTGCAAACCGTCCCTCCCCATGAGCTGCCGAACCACCCGCCGCAACTCCTCTCATGGATAGTGGCGGGGGGGGGGGCGCATCAGGTCCTGCTGGTGCCGCCTCTGCAGGAAAAACCTCCGTCTCCGCCGCACCCTCCGTGCCCATGTCCGCAATTAAGGACGGACCACTCTGCGAGCCCCGCGCCACGGCCGCCCGCTCCGTCTGAGTCCGACCCGCTGTCCCCGAGGGCGCTGTCCCCGCTGCTCCCGAGGCGACGCTGCACCCGCAGACGCAGCAGCTCGCGCCGCCAGCCAGCACGCCTCAGCCTCCCGTCCCGCCGCGACCACCTGCTCCACCTTCCCCCAACTCTGCGATCGTTCAGCAGCTCCGCGCTCGGATCGGAGCAAGGACTCCCGAATCTCTCCCCAATTTGGGGGGCTCAAAACTTATCTAGGAAACTCAATGTCCCCCCGGCGCAGCATCCATTGGATGCATTCGCCCGTGGGGCCCCTCCTAATCGAACCGCGGGCACCCACCTCATAAGCTAACACCTTTAATACCTTAATCGCTTGCGCAAGCCCCATCGTCGCCTGTGCGGCCGATCACGTCGGGGTCACCACTATGTAGCAGTGCTACATATCAAGGTGCCGCGATTAGATCACTGATCGGTCTGGACCAGGGAAGAGACAGATAACACACATGGTGTGAGTGCCAACTCCGTCCTTTATTGCGCAGTTAATTCCTTTTATACTAACAACGGTAGGTGGGATTACTGATATGTCATAGGGAGGCGACGACTAGCCTTCTACCTTTCCGTGACATCGCGAGATCTTCCGAACGGTGTTCCCTACACCATCCCTGTCCCTTTCTGGTGTGATACTAGCCATCCCGTATCCTTGTCCCAAGAAGTCTTCTGCTCATTCTGGGCAAGTCAATTGGCGTTGAAGGCACAACTAAGTTACCTTCCTTAAAGGGTGTAGGAAGGAAGATAAGGAATTGTAATAGCACTTCATTTCTTGGTCAAGTAAGAGAGGGAGAGGGAAGGATGTCTGAGGATGAGGATGGCTGAGGATATGTGGCCTTATATTTTGACAGGTATGTGTGTATGTGAACAAAGAGTGCTTCATCTTGTATACCAATAAATAAGTACATATTCACGTTCCCTTGCTTGAACTGTGCCCTCCAAACACCCTGAGTCTAGAGCAAAAGCTCCTGCCACAACATGTCAACGGGACAGGGACTGTGCATGTGGTTAATACTTGTAGGCCTGTCAATAGCTATTTCAGTAGCCTTGGGAAAAAAAAATATTCTGGTTCCTATTCTTTCCTCACATTGTTTCTCACTGCTACCTTCTGCTTTTTTGCTTTATTTTCCCCATAGCACCCTCTTTTTGTTGCATTTATTGAAAACTCCACATAGAAACTCCAAGCAGTGGGTCGACAGCAGGCCAACAGTCAAGCTGTAAATCAAGCTAACATATTTGCTCAACTGTTCTGTGCAGGGCTTGTCTGTTGTCACCTCATTACACATATCCCCTTCTTCATGATAGCTTCTTCTGTTATAAAGTTTCTTCACTTTTTGGCTAAGTTACTCTTGGATAACTCTTAAACCTTAACCTTATCAATACTCATTGGCTGTTTCACAATGATTGTAAAAAGACATTGTCCAATATATTTTTTATTTGTCCTCCTTCTGTGTCTGCACAGGCTGCATAATCATGGGGTTTTGAACTAAACCTGCACTCCATTAACACTGCCATTAATTAAAGAAAATGAAACAGTACTTGGTGGTTGTACACTGTGAATTCTTAACAGATACTTGTAAAGGGCTGTTGGTATACACAGTGTTTCTGCTCTTTGCCTCTAGTTCTCTGAATACAGGTAGTTCAAAATAGAGATGGTTTTGGGGGTCATTTTGAGCTAATCTAACTTTAGATTGCTGTACAAAGGACTACTCCAACTCTACCCCCCAGTACTGTTGGTCACATCTGCCTGCCATTCTCTAATGTCCTGGGTCAATCAGATTAAAGAGTTCATTCCCTGACAGCAGGCAGCCAAACTGAAAAAAGGTTAGCATCACACTTTGCTGACACCAATTTGGGGGAAAAAAAAAAAAAAAAAAAAAAAAAAGAGTTTATGCTAGCAGGTTTCTCAAAATGTCTGTTGCTGTGTAATACATACTTTTGTGCATAGCAACTTCTACAAATACATGCTAAGTATATTTGTCAGAAAGTTTCAAAGGCTTTGCCAGAATCTTTTCTGTCTAAGCCAAAGGTCCTGTCAAGTCTGGAATCCTTATAAGAAGAGAAGTTTCAGTGTCATAAAAATACCTTTTGCAAGAGAGAGCATAATGACCACCAATCATGGGATCAGTGTTATTCAGGATAACTTTGCTGTGTAATAGACTAACCTGCCTTCCCTGCCATTCAGGCAGTTACTGCTGTCTGCTCTTCATTTCAGAAGAGGGTTACTCTTACTTGTCTCTTAGATTCTTGTATCTTAAGAAACTAGATGTTATTTTTATAAAAATAATTTAAAATAAAAGTAGGATTTAGACTTGTGCTGAGCTCATATGTTCTACTTTTTTCACAGCAGTTAGATATACTTCTGTCCTAAATGCAGATAATTATACTTATCCAGCTGGGTACAGAATTTTGAAATCCTTAGTTAAAAGGTATTCATCAAATATGCTTTTATTTCATAAAAAAAGATAGTAGTGAAGAGCCTAAAGAAAATTTTATCTGGTGGCTGTGCTTTCTCGAGGACTTCATTACCTTGCAAGAATACGCTGGAATTCTTCTTACTGGCTCGTTTTGCCAGCAGAATTTACTAACTCCAGACTGCATATTAAGTCAGTAAAGACATCTTGCAGCTAGCAGACCTAGGAAAGAGAGAGTATTGCATGGATACTTTGGGTAAAAAAGAACTTAGATTGAGGTTTATGTCTTCCAATACATTAATTACCAAAAAGGCAGACAAGGAGATGGGGATATGATTCTGTCTAAAATAAGAGAGAAATGCTGTGACATCTTGAATGTGAATGTGGTGGGATAGTGGTATCAGTACCAATACCTTTCAGATCATCGTCTGACTTTGCCACTCCACAGGCTCCGCAAGCAGTGACAGACCACCTCATTGTCAGGACATCTCAGTCATACGCTTTTATCTGAGTGCAGCATTCTCATGTTCTGGGGCAACTTTGAGACCTGAGGCTTATCCCTGTGTAGGTTTTCTAGATGTTGGTTGAGAGCTTGTTAAATGCTTCTGTGTCTGTTTCTGTGCTATGGGCTAAGCATATGTCCAACCAATGCTCACGTCAAAACTTTATGACTGTCCATCTTGTGTATAGAGAAACTACATCGCTGCTTGTCTTTAGCATGAGCTTCAAAGCATGCCAGGTCAAACAGGTTGCTCAGATAAACCTGTTGTTTTACTATGACTCTGAGCACATGCAATATAGCTGGATGGAGCATGTTCGTGTTGACAACATTCAAATTGAACCTCTCACAGCCTACATACCACCTTACTTACCTACTTACTTACCTTAGAAAACATGACACAGCAACATGTCATGAGCAGAAAGCCGTTCCCCTAGCCCTGAACTAAGTGCTGTCTCACTTGAAATATGAGAACTGTGTCTGCTGAGATGGCTGTTGACTAGCGTGAAGCACAGTTATGCATCTTTCCCCATCTTTGGTTGCAGAGCACCCTTAGGATATCAAGAACTGCAACAGGTTTTCTGCCCAGTCATCCATGAGCTCACTTTTTAATTTTGCTAGAGCTGTCTTTTTCCGCATCTACATGTTGGATGTTACATTAATAGAGAGTGGTGCTTTGAGTTATATTAAATTTTCAATAGCCTATTCTAGCCTCTTGTTCTATTCCTGCCCTTCTTGTAATTTATCATATGTGGGTAGCTTGCTGTCTGCTAGCAGGGATTGAGATTTCCAGTTCTCCATGACTTGAAATGTTTTGTCTAACTCCTTTTCCCTTTTTTTTTTTATGTGCTCTGCTAACATTGATGACTAAAGCAGCTTTCAACAGAGAGCTGTCTGCATTATCAGCAGCATCCTACATTTTTTTACTCTTGCTATTTTTAAACCAACTAATTGTGTCATAGATTTTTAATTCCTTCCCAGGTTACCCTTGCCTCTTTTTAAAACCCTTATGGATTGCTTTTCTTCATTTTTGTGCCCATAATTCATCCATCTTTGGGGTGATTTTTAAATAGCGGGAAGGAGATTTCATAACTCTCTCCCATTAAAGGTTACAACACTATGAGGGGAGCAATGTGCCATTAACTGAATCATCAGTTGGAATTACCAGGTCATCAGTGGTCACTAGACTCAGTACTCAGTGTAATCCTCTTTGTTGTTGCTGTTGCCCTTGTTGGGAGTTATTGATGTGTTGGTGTAAAGTCCTGAATATTGTGATGCCAGCAAAGTTGCAGTCAAGAGATCTCAGCACTCTGACTTGACTTGAGGAATGGTCATAGATTTGCTACAGTGGCTAAGATTTATTGGAGACAAGCCCAGTTCCAACACACTTAGCCTATTGATTATCAGGTCAGGAGTTAAGGGATATGTACTTGTGAAAAGGTGGTTGGCAAAACATGGTGATATCACTTACTCTGTATTGGTCACTGACAAGGTTTTACCCTGTTTTGTGATATGGTAAAAACAGTACAATGTGCCTATCACATTGCAACTGTATCTTTGTTTTCTAACTGTCCTGTCCTATATCTTCCCTTTCTAGCCTTATCTCATTCTGCACTTAGTACAATGCTTCTTTTCAACCATCCCAGTAAGACTGCGCACATGAGTCAATGCCTTAGCCAGCCTTTGTGTTGCCAGTACTCCAGTGAGCCCTACATCGAGCACCCACCAGAACATATTTCCCTGTCAGGAGCAGGCCAGACAAATGGTTCCATCAACACTGGAGCAAATAAAACCTCATTTCTTACTGATTTGTGTCTTGTGTTCAACTCATGAACTTTCTATTTTCCAATAAAATGTGAAACCACACAGTAACCTCTCCCTCACCTGGGATTCTTATAGGCTCTCTTTCTCTCATTTGCACAAAATCTGTAAGGAATTCTAACTTTCTGCCCATCACACAATAACATAAGGGCTGGAATGAGTGGGAAGTAACATTTGTGCATGTAGGGGTGGGGGCCGGGGATAGGGAGGTTCTGCATCCCTAAGAGGCTGTTTTGCAATTAATTTGCATAGGAAAAAAGAATATCTGGAGGCCTTACGGACACCCTGAAATTCTTCCTGAAAAATTCTTAGATCAGTATCAGTTAAGTGGAAGACACAGGTTTTGATGATAGCTGAGCTGGGATGTTTCAGGACTCATACATGTCACATGGATATGGGTAAGTCTGTGCTCAAAGCGTAGATGTACCCAAGGGAATCAGAACAACAGTTTCCATCTAAAATAGGACAAGTGTCATTATATTGCAAACCAAAGAGTCTCCTGAAATGCCTACACGGCTTTGAAAATTATTTCCAGGGAATTCAGAAGTCTGCACAGAAATAGAGAAACCAACTGAAGAAAGAAGAGGGAAGAAAATCTAAGATGAAAGCATCCATCCCCTTCTTGCAAATTTTGTCACAGAAAAGGTGACTGATAGTTCACAGAAAAGGCATGAAACTCTTTATAGTGTCGTCCAACTCATGTTCCAAGTGATTAGTGTTGTCTATCATGACAATTTATTTCTTGCAACTCTTGAAATGTGAATAATCCTGAAAAAAATCCACATGAGAATGTGTATTCAGTTCTACCCAGAACTATACTTTGCCAGATGTTTGGATTCTTAATGTGGAAGAAAAATAGGAATCCACTCCTTAGATACTTTTTTTAAGGGTGAAAATGCTTAACTCCCCCTCCCCCAACTTCCTAAATTGTGAAGAGTGAAAAGTGGAGGGAGAAAGTGCCCTAAAAAGTCCTCTTACTGTCTGCATTCTTGTAGTTACTGTAGTAACTTCTTCTTTTGGTTTGGCTTGTTTCAAACTCTACCACAAGGAAGGCTATCTGTGTGAACTCATTATTAACACAATGATGAAGAGGTTGACAGGATATCTTCTTTTGCCTGAAGCTGCTAGCTAGTCAGTCTGGCTGATGCTCCCTCTATAATTTTTTCTTGCTTTGTACTCATTTCCTGTGTTTTTTGCTTCTTTACTAAAAAAGCAGCCAAATGGAAAGAGAGAAATTGAGTAAAAAATCCAATTCTCTCAGTAGCCATAAATAATACACCTTCAAGAAGAAAATCATGAAATTGGCTGAGAAGTCCAGCATACAAGAGACTGCTAAAAGGTTTGGGAGTATCTTATCAAAATCAATATCAAGATATTTTTGTAAGACTGTCACGTGATTGTAAAGGCAGAAAAATACAAATGAAAATAGGGACTTATTAAAAATGAGCTTTTTCCTATTACAGTTCACAGTATGGTGACTTTGGCTCTCAAGACACTCAAGTTCCCCACTTTGCTCAGGAAGAAATGGCAAGTATTATTGCAATATCTGACAAATATAAAAATGACAAGTCATTAGTAACTGGTATACCTAGTGAGTTATAAATGTAAGAAATAAATAGATAACTGAATCTAAACTTAGCAGGAACAACTTCCTGTAAGTTACTGTTGTGAAGGCCATAAAGTAAAATATAAACTTTAATAAAGTTAAAGTATACCTCGAATGAAAGAAATGCCAATACCACTCTAGGTTACCCTAAGATTTAGACAAACAAACGATGATGAAAAACGATAGTCTTTAGTAACTTTTAATTTCCATATTTTAAAAAAAGGGGGGGGATATACTCGTGTATCAGAATGACAGTGCTCTCCAGTCCATTGATTAAAAAGCTCATAAAAGAGCAATAACAGAAAAAATATTTAAGATCAGAAACCCCAGATAGCTTTACCCAGAAGTCTTATAAGATCCATTAAATGCTCTTTTTTAAAATGCTCTTTTTAGACCTAAGAGTCATGGTGGACAACAGCTTTGACAGGAACCAACAGTGTGGCCTTGAATCTAAGAAGGCCAAAAGCATCTTTGACTTCATTAGCAAGAATGCAGCCAGCAGGTCCAAGGTAGCCAATCCTTCTGCTCTGTTCAGCACTTGTGAAATCTAGAGTACTGTGTCCAGGTTTGGGTTTGCCAATACATGAAAGGTATACTGAAGCAAGTCTGGTGAAGAGCTACCAAGGTGTTTTCAGGTCTGGAGATGATGATGTGCAAGGAGAGGCAGAAATAAATGTGTTTGTTTAGCCTTAAAAAGGCTAAAGGGAGATCCAATTGCTGCCTGTAGCTACTTATTGGGAGGTTATAGAGAAGGTGCAGCCAGCCTTCTCAGAGGTACACAGAGAAGGATGGGAGGTTCAGCACAGAGAATTCCAATGCAGTGTAAGGAAAAATTATTACTATGAGGGTGGTCAAACATTGGAAAAGGCTGTCCAGACAGGCTGTAGGATGTCCATCCTTGGAGATACACAAAACTGAAGAAGGCCCTGAACTATCTGTTCTAACTAGGACTGCATTGGGGAAATATGTTTTGGAGGTCCCTTCCAACCTGTGTGATTCCATGATTCTATTGTTCAAGGATACTAATTTTAAATAAGTACAATATTATCAGAGGTATTCTAGAATTATAGAAGAACCCTCCAGTTAGGAATTAAACTGGGCTTTACACTGTTCACCCAGTTAGGTATTGGTTAGTTAGCCAGACAGGAATCCTAGACAAAAAGTAATAGCTGAAACTAGATGCAATGAACCAGCAGCAAATTCCATAAGTAGCAGAAACAATGAAGACTTGAAAGCCAAGACTTGAGGACCTACGAGGTCTGATGTCCAAGAAAAGTAGGGCTCATGGGTGCATTAAAATGTCCTTTTTCTTTTGTTGTACCATTTTTTTAAACAGAAACATGAAATCTCTAATACCCTGCCAAATATGTTTGAAATTGCCAGTCACCTCATGATTTCTCAGGTGAGACTGATCAACAAGCAAGCAAATACATAGGCAGTGTCTTATTTCCATAGGAAACCGGGCTGAAAATGAAAGGATGAACATATAATTAAGACCAGACGACTTAATATTATGGAAAAGAAGCCTTGTCAAAGAAACATCATTTCATTCATTCCTATCATTAGATGTGGGATTCATAAAACTAAAAGCAAAGAACAAATGTACTTAGGTGCTTCAGTAGTTCCTTACAACACCTTGACTACAAAAAAATATGTTTTATGAAGTATCAGTAAAGAGCATTTTTAAAGGGATTAAGAACTGCCTTGTTGAATAGAACTGGAAAATGAAATGTCATTGGGGAATCATAGCTGCATAGAAGCTCAACTAGCAGGGTTCCTTAGTATTAAATAATTTCAGTCAGTGACTGAAGGCAAATATAAAATCACTGATAACAAAGTAAGGCAATTCAAATAAAAACAGGGCATACATTTTCACCATTAGGAAGTATAGTGCCTTGTGGAACAGACTGCTAAGGGAAGCAGCAATATTTTAATCCCATGACATCTTCAAATCAAAGGTAAAACCATTCTGCTAAGGTGCTTTTGTGTTAAGGCTGTTGACTTAGTTCAGCTAGGGTGACTAAGTGGTATCCTATAGTCTTTTCTCTCCAAGAGTTGAAATCAGACGATTTAATGGTCCTTTCTATGCTTAAAACCCTAGTCTTTGAAAACAGTGACAAAAAGTCATTGATGAGCCCAGAAAAATACAAAACTGAAAGAGAAAAAAGAGTAAGGAAACAAAGGAGACCAGTGATTAAAAATAAGAAGACTATTGTCTCATTTTGCATTAATAAAACAAATATTCTTAAAATGCATTGCCAGCTAGGACTGGACTTGCGAAACAAGGGAAAGGCTAATTAGTAAGAAATTATTGATGCTTTGTGGTATGATTGTAAAAGTAACCCACGAAGCAAACAGATTTGCAGATTTTCCTGAAGGATAGACTTGCTTATACTAATTTTTTTTTTTTTTGTTTAAAACTTTTCTGTTTGGACTAAAATAGAGCTCTGGGGTATCTTGCATGACTTCCAGCTGCCATTCCAGAAGGGAAGGGTTTGTCTACAGGTCTTGTGCCTGTAGCTATATGCCTGAGGATGTCTTTCATATTCTAAGGTAGTTTAGCTCCTCTGCACCTTTAGGCAACTGAGGTATGGGCTTGATGGATACATTGGACCCCTATAGGCATGAGGTATCTGAGCCTACAAACACTGGTGGAGCTTAGCTCTCTCAAAGTAGACACTGTCTAAGAGCTGATTCAATCCATAGAGCACATTGAACAAGAGCTCAGTTCAGTTCGATATATATAGGTAACAAGTGCCAATTGAGATGCTTTAGGGTATATACTGCCTGGCCTCCAAGTCCTGAGCCAAAAGTTATCTCCACAGATCCTGATCTCATCATATCTGCCAGCCCTATGAAGCTATACTGCATAACTTTAGTTTGTTAGATGGCATGAAGCACCATCTAAATCAAGCTCTAGGTCTTCACTGACCGAGGTGTCTTAGTCTCAAAATGACTCCTAACCCACACTTCTAGTTATGATTTAAAAGAACTTATCAGTAGCTGTTGGTGAATAAGACAACAATGAACAGGAAGCTTGACAAAAATGCAGTGGAAAATTAAATCTTATTGTCAGATTCAGCTTTTAAAGACAGAACATTCAGACAGCCAAGAAATCCCATCACAGTGTCATTTATTATATACTAGTGTTATGCAGTAATTCAGACTTTCAGTAGGTTCCTGACAAAGACTGCGAGGGCTTTCAGTAGCAAACAAAAATTTTAAGGTACCTTTCAAAACAGAATGACTGTAAAAGTGACAGTGTGTTGCTAATGACTATCTTACCATACACATGTACTCTTCCCCGCCCCGCCCCCGCCTGGCTTCCTTACCAGAAATCCTGAAAAACTCAAGCAATGAGGAATAGAAATGTGTTCTTTGGATTGTGTAATAGGGATTCCAAACAGAAACATGTACTGAAACCTCTGCGTACAGATTACAGGCTTATTGCTCCTCTGTGCACACTTATGGCCATTAGTAGCTTCACACTCTTGTACCTGCATTATTTTTGGAAACAATTGTGTTGACAGTTTGAAGAACTTTCTCACTAAATCATTCTTGTTTTGTTCATTGTAATAATAATTATAAGTCTGGTTAAGCTATTCCCAACTGTTTCAATTCCTATTTGTTGGTAGGAGTCCAGTTTTCTGCTTTGAAAAAAACCTACAAAATCCTAAACCTGTATTTAACCTTGTGTGATGCCTTTTTACTTATTAAAAGCTGTGTTTCAACCTAGACTGTTAATTCTATATCCAATGGTCAGTAACTAGCGTCACTTGGTCTTTTCATAAACATACTCCTTATGTCCAAATGGCAGAGTACCAGCCTTGTTTGAGGAGTATGCCTGTCAGTCTGTCCGTCAAACCGGGGCCACATTACTGAAGTGTCTGAAAATACACACTCTGTATGGGGACAGTGGCAGAGCTTCTCATACCCCTACAGAAATTGGTGTCTCCTGTTGCTTTCTAGTTTTCTGTCTCCGCCTCTGCTTTAGCTGTTTCCTTTTACCTTCTCTCACTACCAAATCCTGTATGCTAGCAGCGTATGTACTTATGTTTTCTCTCTCTCCTGAGTCTTGCACTGACTTGTCAAATTATGCTGTAGACCAGATGTCAGCTACATAATTTTTTGCAAGAATGATCCCCATCTGAAGCATGTACTTCTGTAAACTTCATCAGAAATCTTGGCTCTTTACTGTGCACTACTTTAAACTCTTATGCTTTTCTTTAGGGGTCTAGAACAGGCTCTCTGTAAGAAGTTTTGTATATGTACTAGTGAAAATGGCTGTAAACAAAAAATGGCTGCAAACAAAAACTATTGCCAAGATCACTTTTTTTTTAATATTTATTTGTATGTATCCAGGTATGTGTGGAGTTTTTTGATGTTGCGGTCCTCTTTAACAGCGTGAAGTGGTGATAAGTCTTAATCGTACAGGATCTTTGAACTCTGGCAGCATCCTACTAGCAAGGTATCACTGCTCCAGAGTTTTGCTGTGATCAGTTTTCTAAATCTAACTACTAGGATCCAGAACTAGGATCTCATTCTTTCCTGGAGCACACCTTCTTGCAGGCTCTCCACCACACTCCCCTTTGCCGTTTCTTATTCTCTCTGATTCCTGGCTCTGTCTCCATCCAATCTCCCAGTCTGCTCATACCAGGACAGAGGCACGAGTTGGCTTCCTCCAGGCTCAGTGGGACTTGCAATTACAAGCAATGACATGTTACGTGGAAGGCAGGTGTTACAAAACTCCTCTGTCAGCCCTGCATTTCACTGCAAATGGTTGTATCCTGCTCGGCTTTGTACCACACTCAGAATTGTCAGTGCCTACTAGTTGAAGCCCTTCAAAAACACTGAAAGTATATGCAGCAGAGTGCTAGAGCAGAGTAACTTAGTGGTTTGCCATGGGTCTGTGAAGTGAAATGGTTCATGTTGAAGACTCAGTGTCCACTCTATATGCAAATAATGGCTCTCTGACTTACATAGTTAATTCTACCTAAATTTCATTTAGATGCGTCCTTTATAGAAGCAGAATGTAAAATGCTGGGGTTTTTTGCTCTTTTCTCATGGTGTCAGCTGTAATTGCAACTTTTTTTTCATAAAGTATGACATTCCTTTACACAAGCAGCAGTATTTCTGTATAAACTTTTCCCTGGGTTGCTTTAAAATCACCTGCTATAAGACCATTCTCAGGTTCAGCTATTGGGATGGGCCTGATTGTGTGGAAGTAGAGAGCTTCAGGCTGTGATCTTTGCATGGAAGTTAAAAGCTGAATTTATTGACATGCTTGAATAAATAAGGGCTGGAAAAAAAAAATCAAGATGCTTGTAGTTTAAATGAGCTATCAACCAAATGTATATGCTGTAGGCGTGGCCAGAGTAATGATGAGTGTATGCACAAGACAAGTAAACAATTATCAAGTGTATGGTACCTGGACTTGAGATCTGTGTAAAAGGAGAGATATAGAGGTTAACCTTCAGACTCAAATCACTGAATACCTAAAGCTTAGGATGTTACTGCTTTTGAAATTACCCGAATAAGCTGAAGCCTGTATGTAGAGTTATGTTTGTGGCTAAAGAGGTCAAAAGATCCTGGTAAGAGAGAAAGACAGTCTTTGGAAGGGAACTATCACAAATGATTGCAAATCACCTCCTTCTAGCTTCCAACACATCTGTACCTGTGTTCTTTGCTCTTAACATCTGTCCACATTCATGTAATGAAGCGTCTACTTCCACCTCTCCCATTACACATCCTTTTCTATTACCAAGTTTTGACTGTAATCTTTCAGTTATAGAACATTTATTTCTGTAGGATATTCTCAAACTCTATAGTTCAGCTGTTAATTTATTCATCATTACTTGTATCAAGCATTTTTGTCCATCATTTTTGATGACTTGCAGGTGCACAGCAGAAAGATATTTCTGGGCAAAACCACAAACTCCTCTATTAAAAAAATTGTAGATTCTGTACACATTTATGTCTCTTCATTAAATGACTTGGTGTCCACACTCTCAAGTAATTTTTCTCACCTTTAACTAGAGGAATCAAAACCTCTTTCCTGGACCTTGTTACTTAGTTCAATACAAAGTATCTACCTTACAGATTGCTCTAGCTAATAGATATCTGCTATATGATTTCTTAAGAAGTTCCATCTTCTAGTGTCACTAGTGGAAGCATTATGAAATATTTCCTTCCCATTACACTTCTAAGCAGAACAGGGTTCTCAGATTCCTGCCATTTCTTTTACTTACAGGACTCTAAGACTCTTAAGTACATTATGCCCAACTACATTTCATCTTTCTAAGTGAAATGATGCTACATTTGTTCAAATGCTGCATATGTATTCATTCATGGTGTGAACACACCTGCTGTAATTTATGTGAGTAGAGCTAAGCCCAACTGCATTGTCCTTCCCTCGCCAGCATTCAAATAGCTGTAATGATCAGTCAACGGTGCTGGGAAAGTGCTTTAGAGATGTAAACCCTCTAGTTCTGCTGCCATCAGCAACTTCAGAACAGGTCCTTGGTACCATAAAAAGTTGCAGAAGAATCTCATATTACTGACTAATTATATAATAAGGTAGCATGTAAAATTCAAAGTTACTAAGTTTAACACATGGGATAAACCCCTCCTTCAGCATGTGACAAATGAGAATAGCAACATTTGCTTTCAACACTTAGGAAAGAAACCTTGGAGTTGTGATGAAAAAATCAGTGAAAAGATCAGCTTGATGTTCAATGCTGGCCAAACAAGAAAAGAGCATGATAGGACTTATTAGGAAAAGAAGAGACAACAAACCAAATATATTATGCCACTCTTTAGTTGATGGCATGCCTGTTATGTGCAGTTCTAGCCTCAAAATGGTTACAATAGAACTTGAAAAGACTTGGAGAACGGTGAAGAGAAATATGGGAGGGGGTTGTGAGGAAAACTAAATAAAGCTTGGAAAAGAGACAACTGAATAGGAAAAAGTAGAAGTTCATTGTCATGAGAGGTATAGAGAAGATAAGGAGGGAAAAATTTTCATTTTTTCCTTAGAAGTAAGCAGAGGGAAAACAAGACATTGCAAGGCAGTAATTTAAATACACTAAAAGCAGTACTTTTCCATATAACATAGTTAATGGTAGAAGTCACGGACTCAAGGTAGGGAAAGAAAATATTTTCATAGTCTTTCCCTAAGCTTCCACTATGGTCAATACTGGAAACACGATACTGGACTAAAAAATAAATTCTTTTATTGTTTACTCTGTGAGTGACATCCCAAAGCACAGACACAGTCTGTAGAAGTAAAGAGACCACGACTTCTCAGCTATTAAGTAAAATACAGTGGGGGGCTTGTGCCTCCCCCTTTGCTTCTTGTGTAACTGGATCCCAAATTAGCTCACAGTAGCTGCCTGTCTTGTTGAAATAAAAGAAGCTGCTGACAGGATCAGAACATTCATGCAGGTACAAATGATGAGAAAATGCATTTCTTTCCCATGTTGTTTTCAACGACTTGTCAAAAAACCAAAAAGTAATAATCACAGGAGCAGTTCTGATGATTGTCTTGCTCGTGTTTTACTTCACTGGTTATAGCTGACCAAGAACTGAAAGAGAGTGGATGTGCAATACTAACTATGACAGCCCCCTAAGGGAAAAAGAGAACCTAAATGAGGCAGAATTCATGTGCAACGGGTGCCTGGCAGCACCGGAGTCGGGGAACAAAAGCACATCAGTGAGGGAATCAATGCTCTTTTTAGAAATCTGCAGGGAAACATCATGCCTTCCTCCAGGGCCATAGCTGCACTGTATTATTGGTGATGCTAACAACTGTTTTCCTCATGTATTGTTACTTTTGGTAATATTAGAGTGCTGTTGCAGTACGCTACTTTTATACTTTCCTTCTCCGCCATTGGATGCAGTGTTTTATCTTTTACTGCCATAAGTTCACAGTTTTTATTTTAATTCTCATTCTGAGCACAACAGCTGAATTGCTAATGTGTGGAAAAGCATTACCCAGAATTAATATTATTACATCCATGCCATCCCCTACCATCTTCTTGTCAGCCCTTATAAACTTAACTTATACTTATTTTGGACTGACCTTTTCTCTAATTGGACAGGAGAGCACAGAGGAATATCTAGGTGCTAGAATAATGCCTTACTATAGTAAGGAAAAAAAAGGGGGAAATCTCTATAAGAAGTGTCATTTCTGGGAAGAGACATAAAATCAAGACCTGGCCCTCTTGCAGGAACACAGCTTCTGCTTTTGTGTCCATCTTAAATTCTTTTTTAAAATGTATGTATTTCTGTATCAAAACATTGATGAGGGGATATTTCTTTTCTTTCTGTTCTGAAATATGGCCTACTCTCATTCTGGGTTGATTTAAAAACTGTCAGCGTAAACTGTACTGATGGTTGACATTCCTTTATGAAGATTGGAATTGCTGGACTAGATCAGGGCTAGTAGGGTGCTTTCACTCCTGCCGATGATTCGAGCAAACAGTGCGGAAGAACATGCCAGAAACCCCAGCCTGCAGGTGTAAAGTGGTCTTCATTCTAATCCTTATTACTTAGAGACTGGTTTAGAGCTTGAAATGTAGGATTTTATATCCTGTCCTCCTTTTTCTTTTTCTCTCTTCAAATATAACAAATAGATTTTTGCCTGTGAAGCCCCAGCTCTGCCTTGTGGTCTATTCAAATGCACAGCTGTGTCTGTCCTAAGCTTCATGCAGATCAATAGGGTTCAGCAGAAGGGCACATTGCCCATTCGTACAACTCAGTGCAGGATGGCAGCCATCGCTTCAAATCAATGACTTTGGTGGGAGCTGCAGTTCATGTTGGATGTGCCTCTGCTGGAAGTGTTTTGACGCTTGCTTAGGAGTTATTCGTCCCTGCCAGGAGCCACTGCTGCTGAAGTGAGGCTTTCTCCTCCATATGCTTTATAAAGTTGATGGAGCTTAGCGTATCACTCTACTTTGCTGTGCGGTGAGCAAATAGGTCACGGCCGTACTGAGGAAAAGATGATGTTTTTCCCTTTCTGACCCTGGAGAGAACTCAGGGTAACTAACACCACCACCGACTAACAACCAAACGTGACTAGAAGGCAGTTTGCTTCTGCCCCATGGCTTGCAGTTATCTGTGTGGGAGAGGAGCATTAGGTTGCTGCTGCAGCAGCCTGGGACAGCTTTTTGTTACCCTAAGTATTTAGCAATGAGGCCCAACAGTGGAAGGTGCCTTCACCTTGAATCTTCATGTTAATGAAGAAAAAATATGTTTCAGTGCCTTATGCATCTGTGTAAAATTTTGGTAGCGCTTGTAAGAGCAGAGCTCTGGGATGTGTTTCAGCACTGTGGCCCGTTAGTCAGGCGGACGTGCAAGCAGGCAGCATAGCATTTACATTCCTGCTTCATACCCAACATCCAGGAAAAGGCATGTAGCATTACAGTCACAACTAGTTGCTGGAGTCAGTGTTCAGTTTAATTAATGCCACTTTCCTTGTCAGTACTTCTAAAGCAAAAAAATGCAAGCTTAAAGCAAAATATGGGGTCTCAGCAACTTTCTAAAAGGATCTCCTACCAAAACACAGATAAAGAGCAAGTAACAGGAGACCTACAGCATACAGGCACAACACAGGTTCAAAGAGATCAGCACGACACCTTGAGCTGCTCAGCTTTTGTCATCGTTGCCTGCCAACTTTTTGCATGTGTTTACAGAGTACATTTTGCTCTTGTGTAGACTGAGAATGAAATTCTAAATTTTAATGCAGCTTGTATTTTTGATTGTCAGCGTTAGTTGCCAAAGGAACAACCCGTGCATTGCATAATCTGCTATTACTCTGAGCAACTAAGGTCAGGCAGGGGATGATTAGAATCATAGATCAAAACCTGGTATGCAGAGAAAATTGAACTTGGTGTTTTCACTCAATGCACAGGGATTTCTGTCACAGTGATATTTTTTCAAAATAACTGGTACATCATTCCTCATGAGATATGGCAAATGTCAAGACAATCTAAGTAAGTGACAAGAAAGCTGGAGAGGGACTTTTCACAAGGGCATGTGGTGATAGAACAAGGGGTAATGGCTTTAAACTGAAAGAGGGTAGATTTAGATTAGATGTAAGGCAGAAGTTCTTCCCTGTGAGGGTGGTGAGGCACTGAACAGGTTGCCCGGAGAAGTTGTGGCTGCCCCATCCCTGGCAGTGTTCAAGGCCAGGTTGGATGGGGCTTTGAGCAACCTGGTCTGGTGGAAGGTGTCCCTGCCCATGGCAGGGGGGTTGGAACTAGATGACCTTTAAAGGTCCCTTCTGACCCAAACCATTCCATGATTCTATGATTCTAAGTGCTTGAATTTTAGAAGATATACTACAGCTATATGGTATAAGTATAGCAGAAATATTGCTGTAACAGTCTAAATCTGATTGCATATTTACAGGCATCTCTCCTTGACATGGTTAAATGAGAGGTTTAAACTTTTCAAAAGTCAGTGTCCTCACAATCTTTGTCTACCCTGTTTAAAACAAGGGTGCTAAAGAGAGGCAAGAGAGAGTCAGGAAAGAGCAGAATATTACACAACATTTGCTAAAGACAAGAAATAGACAGGTGCTATACCTGTTTGGTTTTGGGGATTTTTTGTTTGGTTGGTTGGTTGCTTGCTTTTTTTCCTATGGAATTATATATGTTGCATTGTTACAAGTATAAGTGTTCTGGAAACTTATGCTGGTACTTGGCTTCACCAGAGACAGTTCTCACTTGTTTCAAATAGTAGCGTACATTATGGTCTCCTTTTTTCCTTATACTGGCATAAACTGTAGCATTCTTCTGAGGTATTGAAATGTGGAAGGATCTGGGACATTTGTGTTTTTTCTTGTCTATTGAACTGGCTGCATTTGTTCAAGTCTGACATAATAAAAATGTTAATAAAAAGAGAGTTCTTGCCTGGAATGACTGTTGTTCAAGTACACAATAAGAGGCGGTTTGATAATCCTGCTTCTGTTTGGAACAAAAGCAAAATAAAAACAGATCTTTATGATCAAGTACTCTAAGAGTTTTTTATTTGTGCTGATTGAAGACTTCACCAGGTTGTTTTTCTACTGTTTTAAACAAATGTCATAGACATCTAAATGGGTAATATTGCTCAGAATCTTGGATTTATGCTCAGTGCACTAGGCTGCCTAAGGTGAAAGTCAAGGCAGAATATGGACCTGTCTAGCCAAATTTAAATGTTCTTTCTGTTTCTGTGCTTGGAAAGATAGGTAAAGCTGAAGGTGAAACAAAGAAAAAAATTATTCAATTCAGAAGGAGTAACTTTTCTCCACATGCAGGGAAGGAGGACTGCCTTCTAAGCAGAAGGATAAGGGGCTCAGACTAGTTCTAGTATCCTAGCTAGGAAAGCTCTCAGCAGATTACTATGTTGTCCTGGTAAGTAAGAATATAGTGTAGTACTATCCAAAGTAATTGACACTGGTTCACTTACGATCCTAACAGCAGAAAATTTCTAACTATAGCTGAGCTACAAGTTAAGTCTTTCATTGGCATCACATTCACTTAGAAAGATCATGAGGAACATTGAATTAGAAATTAGAACAAGAGCTTTTATTCTTGTTCCTCTACCTTTTCAATTATAGGAACAATTTATGACTCATTTAATGTTACCCTTATTTGATTAGACTGCAGCCTCCCTTGACCTAACAGCATTTAAGGCATCCAGTTAGAATGTTGAATATTAATGGCTGTGCTGGGTGTGATTTGAGACTTCTCTAAATATTTGACATAAGTTTCTTTTCCATTTAGGGGCAAGATGAAATAGCTATGACATGAAAATTTTTTTTATACTGTTCAAATTGTGATTGCTTTAGCTATAAGGTGGCCTGTTGATTTAAACATGATGGAAGAAAAAAAAATCTATTTGCCTCTGTGAATGTTTAAGGGACAAAGAGTAGAATTTAAAATAAGAATATTAGTATAAAAATAAAAATAATCAACTGTAAAGTAAAGCATTTATAAAACTTTATGTTGAGACTAGACTACTGTTTAAAATTTCTACGTGGGTTATATTTTCAGAGATGTTTACCTGCTCCAGTATTCACAACTGTGTTCCTCATTTTAGAACTACCATAGTTCAGGGTCATTTTTTATCCAGACTTCTGAAATACAAAATTTTTGTACTTTTCCAACTCAATCATCAGCTAAAATCATCATTCCATGCAAACTTTATCATGGTAGTTTATTTTTCTTCACTTTTCTGGTGCTTTAAATGAAGAAAGCAAGGTAAACACATTGTTTTAGCCTGACTTCTACCGAGAAAAGTCCTTGAACTAATGACAAAAAGAATGGACTCAGTTAGTCATGGCTTTCCATGAGCACAGCTACCAAGCAAGATAATGAAAAAAGACCACTGAGAAAGATTAAGATGAGAGAGATTATAATCCAGGATACTGAGAAAGACAAGCCTCTCGCAGGCTTCCAGGTACATGAGCCATTTTTAAAGCTGAGCTCCTGCCAGCCACCTTCAAATACCTGTTCCCAAGTGTTTATAGTCTTTGGGGTCCTTGCTTATTTCTCCTGACAAATTTTCTAGCTTCGCCAGCTCACTCTCTCTTTTTCCTTTCCTATGTTCAAAATAAACCCAGTGAAATACAAATCATTGTAACAAAGTTAGGTACGAAGCACAAAGAGTTGACACTTCAATGCTTTGGGCATCATGTGCCATTTATTTCAACATTTCATGTTCAGTGTCAAAATAGTTTGGGGAAAAGGGGATGCACAATACAGCCTTGTTTGTGATAAATGTATCCCTAACCAAGAGATGGCATTGTATTTATCCAAGCTGTCATTTGTATTATGGATTATTGTGTCTCTAAAAAAATGATGAACTATTGAATAAAACATGACATGCAACAGTTCAAAACAGCATTGCTAATTATTAACTGAAAACTTAGTGCTAAAATAAACTCATGTTGCCTCCTTCCTTATTCCTCTTTCTTCAGATATATTTAAAACCAAATAAAATTGCTTATTTTTTTTTTTAGGAGGATTTTCTTAATGAACTGTAGGTTTAGAAGGAGGGCAATGAATGGCAAATTCTCACAACACCAAGCACTAAAGGGAGCACCTTGACAGAAGTGAATAGTCCCTCCCAATTCCACTGACATTAACAGGAGTATGGTAATTCCACCCCACCCCCACCCTGTCCATGACAATCCTCCTTTCCTTTTCCATATTATTTATGGAAAAGACTTTTGCTACTTACCTGTCCTTTCCTTCACAATTAGCAACTCATTTTTCTGCACTGATCTATTCAAATGTTTAATCTCAAATGGAGATCCTCCTTCTAGTTTTGATTCATCTAGAAAAAAATCTTATTTGATGGTGACTGGAATCTTTATTTTCTGTAGTAAGTATGTTTTTGAATCTTTCAGTATGTGACTTTAATAAGAGAGTATGGGGTTTTTTTTATAACTGTGAAAAATACACTTTCAGAGGGTGCAGTATGAAAGTGCTTCATAATATATAGATAACTGGTAAAATCCTAATGAAGGCTCCATTGTACTGACACACAGCACAGCCAGGAAGCACTGTTTATAAATTCACTTTTCATTAGAAAAAAAACCTCAAGGCAGATTTGATTTTATCAGACAAAGCAGTTCTTTTTTTTTTTCCTTTTTTTTGGGTGTGGATTATCTTTAGTCTTTTCATGTTAACATTAAATATAAAGACAGGCTTTGTGTTTAATTGTAAATGAGCTGTGAAATGCAAGCTAAAAGGGCAACTTAAGTGCATCGAAGATTGCAGGTACATGAGCTCTCACCTCTTTTCCTAGATATTTTGTAACTTCATTATAATTCTTAGGGTCTTTCAGTTTATGACACAGAATCTGCACCTGTCAGATGCAAAATAATTTTGTGCTGCAATGTTTTGGTTTGGTTTGGTTTTTTCTCTCCAGTGGATGTCCCTGTGTTTATTTGATGTACTGTTAGGAGAGCATGAAGGATGCAGTTCCTACTTGTATTCTGAAGTTTTGTTCGGGTACAGTTTGTAACTATAATGATTAATACCTCTAGAGGAGTTGAAAATCATGGAAGTTCACCCTAGCTAGCTTGTAACTTCTATTTTGCATATATTTTCAAAAGCATTGTTAAAATAATGTAGATTACCTGAGGCAAAGGTAAACGATATCGGTACATTAATATAGGCATGATCTGTCATATAAATGAAGTAGTGATTGAAGCTGAAGATCAGGTTATGATTCTGTGTTAATAGCAACTGAAAATGTGCCAAGTACCTCATGGCATGGAAAAGACTTTAAATCTGATGGACATGCAAAGTAATTTCAGGGGTGCTTCAATGATGGCATAAAGAAGGGTTTATTTGGAATTGCTGGAGAACATCAAAACTCTGATGTGTTTAGTTGACACTGTACCTGAGCAGGGCGCATCCTGGGAGTATCCAGCACCTGTTGTCTGTATTGCCATTGCACATGACCTGGACTCCAAATAAATCTGGGCTGCCTAAGAATTCCTCCTGGCCAGTGATTTAAGCCTCTTCTAAGAAGTATCCTGGATCACTTTGTCCTTCTGATGCCAGATGTGTGATGTCACTGCAAAGGAGATGTGGTGAATGGAGGTGACGCACAATATTGTCCCTGTCTGCAGAGATGGGAAGTGCACTCTGCTGTATGCTTCAAAGTACAGGCAACCCCCGAGCCTACCGCATGAGCTGGATGGCTCCAGAAATCATTGCATCAATCAGAGGTACAACATTCATGAACAAAAGTGCACTTCTACGTAAAGTAGATGTTTATACTCGGGAAATGCAGATACAAAGTTTCTTAGCAGAATGATACCTTTCTACTTCCCTTCTTCATTTCTCCTCTGTGTGTGAAAATAACAATGCATCGTACACTTCATTATCCAGACGGTTTGCTGGGGTCTATTGTATTGTCCTATAGCCTATGGAGAGTATGCTTGCCAGAATATATGTAAGATTTTTATTCCTATTCAAACCTCATTCTATATGGACATCACTGAAAATGTCAATGTCTATTGATTGCTAAATTATTTTACACTTGAGTAAGAGGAGAAATGTAGTCTGGCACTGTAAAAACACATACACTGAGGAAAATGCCTCCATTTTCTCCTCTGCGACTGGATGTTTTCTCCATTAGATTGTGCATTTTATCTACTGTGAAGTTCAGGTTTTCCAGTGTCTCTCTTCGGGACTTCATCTCCCTTTTCTGAAACCTGAGAGCTAAAGAACAATCTAAGCTGACTTTGTTGTTTGACACAGCAATGGCTGCAGTACTGGATATGAAATACGAAATCTGTATTTCTTACAAAACAGGATTATTTTTGTTTGTTTTGTCCCCACAAGCAGTATCTTATCTGAGCATCTGGAGCTCAGATTTTATTGTTTCTTAATGCTGGAATTTTGAACACTACACAAGGCAGACTTTTATGCAGCCCAAAGTATGCAGCAGAGAAAAGCAGAAACTGAACTGTAGAAACTTCAGAAACCGTAGTTTCCCTTTTCTGTAGTGTGAAGCAATGTCATGAGACGTGGGATGGTAATGTGTTAATATGCTTCCAAATGCAATGAAAATTCTCAGTACCAAAGAACGAAGAATCCAAGCAAGAATTACTGAAAAATTAGGGAAAAAAAGTAGAAAAATTAAGCTCTAGTCAATTTCAAATTTTCTTAAATATACCTTAAACTCTCGGAAAGTTCTTCATGTAACTCACATTCTGAGGGTTCATCTAATCCACATTAAGAAAATGATAGGAAGTTAAACAGATTTTATAAATGTTTTTTTGTCTAGTATGCTTTATATGCAAATTAGTTACCATACATATGAGCAAATTCCTGACAAAAATCTTTCATGCCACTGAATTTTTTTTTTTCTTTTTTCATTTTACTGACTTTTCAAAGCACTTTCATGTGAAGAAAAGTTTCTCTGGGATGTCTGGAACGTTTTATATTGATCAGCCTTCAGTCACCCATTCAGTGAATCAAAAAAAAAAAAAAATGGTCTGTGACTGTGGAAACTTGCCCATGTTTGAAAAATACAGAAGAGAGGGTTTTTCTGTCCTTCCAGTCATATAATTGTGATGGCCTAAAAGGGCTCAATACTACCTCCACAGTACTGGCTTATTTTGATAAGCTGCAATTTTTTGGATGGTGTCTTTAGGCAGAAAAGGCGAATCAACTGACCCAATACTGCACTTAGTATCTGCTCTGTGGTAGAAGTTAGATGGGGAGGTTTGGCAGGCTGAAACTTGGCTCCAGAAATAGGGAGAGGGCATTTATTCGTTTGACTGTCTGAACACAAGGGTAATATCATATCAGACCTCCCTTTCTCCCCCTGCTTATCTGAAACCTATTAAATGTCTGATGATCGTTATGGGATCAGAAATGAAACACCCACACCTTGGGGTGAAAGTCTGCTGCATTTTATTTTTGTTATTACAACACGTGGTTGAGAAGCTCTGAAATCCTTCAGTAAAGGCAAGCACAACAAGAGTGAAAGAAACAGGAAAAACTGGAAAAGCGCTGTAAGCACTGCTTTTAAAAAAGTAGCACACAAAAAAGTAAACATCAGGGACTAGAACAAATAGTCCTGTGGTAACAGGGGAAATGATGTAATAGGTTTCAGGGAACAGAAAAATCTTTCTAAGACATATTTAGAATTTAATAATGTAGATATATTAACTGGACCTACTGATATATAAAGTATATATTTATATACTTCTGCAGAACAGAAACATATTCACTCCTATGTCATAGTTTTAATGGCTTTATTAAAAAAAATTACAAATGCAGTGAAGTCAGTGCAAGTGAAAAAGATAATTTTAAAAAACAGGCTCTGCAGGACCATCTAACTTCAGTGGGTACTGCAGCAGTTTAGAAATTTCCTTAATGCCCTCTTTTACTGTAAAGGAAATATCTGATTCATTCTATTCATGTCCTAATAGTTCAATCCAACCAGAATCTATAATGAGCAGTGAAATATTCTGTGTATATGTAAACAGATGAGCCTGGCAAACCCTCCTCTTCAGATAATGGTCATATTAATTATTGAAAAGGACAAACTTTCCACTTTCAGCTTTTGCTTTCAGCAGTTTATAATTTTGTGAAGAGTAGCCAGCATGCACAGAAAAGTTGCATTGCAGGTATTTACCTTTGCTCTTCTTAAGCACATGTTGAAAAGCTTTGACTAAAACTGTTGTGTTTCCATGAATACCTCTATGAAAGAAGAATTTCAGTTCTTAGACATATTCTTTAAACTCTTTCTTTATTGCCTTCACTCCTAAAATATCTCCAAATGGCAGCTCATTCCTCATCCCTATACTCCTCAAAATCATTGTTCCGCTACCTTCCTGCTCCTTATGGCAATGCCACCCACCCACATCTCTAGCTATTGCCTTCCTGGTGATATTGCCACCCTTTTTTTTTTTTTTTTTTTTTTTTGGCATGTTCCTCTCCTCCTTCTACTCTGTGATGCTGTTCCAAAGTTGAGAAAGACCAGGGACCTAAACTGAGACTCTGCAACTGGCTGGTGCCCCAACAGACCCAGTTTACATATGGGACTGTCCGGGAACTTATTTAGCTGATAACCAGGTGAATAGTTTGTTTTAGCTTTTGCTTAGCTTTGCACGACGATGCGGTGTAATGCCTGTTGCTATATATATATATATTTTTTTTTTTTTTGGTCACAAATAGATAGAAATGTGTAGAGGAAGCCCTAGAACTGCCTCCAAACTGTAAACAATTCATCAATGGCCAATTACTTGTCATCAAAGGAGTGCAACTGTAGAGATAGCAAAGAGAACAGAGAAACAGAGACATTATATCAAGTACCATACAGAGGTCTACATAAAGCAGTGGGATCACAGAAATCAACTCATGCAGGTTTTATTGTGCAAACCAGACCCTCACTGATACATTCAGAACTTACATGACACATGTTAAAAACTTAATAAAATGACCAACTGAACAAGCAGAGTTAAAATTGTCCATCTGTGTGTTCTTTAATTTCTCTGTTTTAAGCTATAAATCTTTAAATTCAATCAAATTTCAAAACAACCATAAATGTGCTGATAAAGGAAGCTTACAAAAATAAGAATATTTTCTGCTTTAAAAAATGCAAATATCTGACTAAACCAGAAAGTCTAAAAAATATCGTTGGGATTGCATATTTTGTTAAATTACATTTCTACCAAACAATGGAATAGTTCTAGAGATTTCACATTGGCCATTTTTCTTTAAAATCAATGGAATTCACCAGGGCTACAGGCATTTAATAATATTACACATTTACTTAGAAATAAAGATTGATTTATGTATGTTTTACTGTTTGGTGAATTTTGCATAATAATTCTAATTTTCAAAATATGATAGGGACAGTGCTTTTGTGTGCTTCTGATAACTTTGTCGATTACTCTTTTCATTTTAACAATCTGCTTTTTAATAATTTGAGGCTGCAATGATTTACAGTAGTTGAGGATTTGTTTCCCTGTTGTTTATAAAACAAACATGAAACAAATATTTAAAAATAGAATAGATAAATGAGAAGAATGATTGACATTCCCATCAAATGTATGCAAATACCCCGGCTAATTTATTACGATTATCAAAAAGACTTAGATAAAATCTGTCACAAGAGGCTGTTAAGGAAACTAAGTAATCAGGCTGAGGGACAAAATATTGGCAAAGATCTGAGACTAGCTGAGTCAAAAATGGAGCTGGGCTTGCTTGCTCAATATGACAAAATGTTAAGAAAGAAATGAAAACGCAGATGAACAGAAAAGAAAAAAATGTGCTTTCTCAATATGACAAAATGTTAAGAAATGAAAACCCAGATGAACAGAAAAGAGAAAAATGTGCTTCAGATAGGAATTAACTCAGTCAATGCTTCAAAAGATACTAAAATCTTCAAAGTGACTACAGGAAGTTAGCTCAACAAAATAACATATTATATTATTTTTGAGTAAATGCAAGAGAATTACAGCTATATAAATGGTTTTTGATTAAATGGATTGGTTAGCTTATTAAAAAAAATCTTAAATTTTCCACAAAATGTGGACACATGTATTTTCACATTGATATATTCACACATTTCCATAAAAAATATTGTCAGTAAATTTTTGACCAGTCCTAAACAATGCTTGTTGGAACAACAGAGGTTAGATACTAACTTTATTGGATTCCAGATCATTGCAAGCTATCCATATGAAAAGAACAAGAAAATTTTGCAATGACTATAGCAAATCTGAATAGTCAACAACATGCAAACAAATTATACAGTTAATGGTAATTTCATTATGTTATTCAGTGGTACATTGTTAAGTAAACAGCCGCATGTGATTTAGTATACTGTATTGAGAAAGCCTAGACATGACTGAATAATGGCCATAGGCCAAGGTTTGACCTAACCAATTTTATTAACAGAGATGACAAGATCCTAAGAGAGGGTTTTGTTGTTACTGATACTTTACCTGTTAAATGATACTTTCTCAGAATAGAAATAGTAAATTTCTGTTTAGAAAAAAAACTAATTTAGATTGGTTAGGCACTGATTTGTGCCAGTATTAATCAAGAAATGAAATGCCATGTTAAAAGCGCTTTTTTCTTTTGCTATATTACTTTTAATTGTACTTTAACCTCACAAAATTGAGAGGACTTGTGAGGGATTTAGTTTTCTTTGCAAGGTGTAGTTTAATCATCTCTGATAGATCCTTACTTAAATTCTTAAATAGAAGATAAAGGCTTTGTGTCTTGGGTTTTGTTTCTAATCTGAAAGTATGAGTCTGCTGATTACAAAAGAATAAGTAGTAATGCAGATAAAATATATTTCATACAAAAGTTTCCAGTTAAATGGAGTGTGCCCTCAAGGAAACAATGGCACATTGTTCATCAAAATAATCTGCCAATCTTGTCCCATTCAATTGCTAAAATATTCTTTTGATGTTTAAGCTCTTAATTAACACAATGTATTATGTTTTATAGGTCATAGTCTTTCAGTTACCATATTTTAATTACAAAGAAGAAGATCACTCAAGTATGCTCATAGACGTAAGCATTTTATTTGTTTTTATTTGATTCTAGCTATAACTTTTCTCCTCTGTATTTAATGAGAGTTTTCTGGTTTTACTTGAAATAAAATGCATTGGAATTTCATAGGAAATGGGTAGGAAACTTCTGGACTTCCAAAGCAAGATCTACAAAAAACCTTAGTTTCTGATTATTTTTTCCTGTGGTCCAAGCATTTTCTGCTGATTATTCAGTGTATTATATACACATAAATACTTGAAAAGAAAAAGGTAATCAGAAGTACCCAGCCTTTGAATAGTAAGGTTACCAAAAAAATTGTTAAAAATTCAAAACCAATTATTAAAACTCTTTATTTCAGGAGCTTAGTTTCAGCATTCTTGATAAGATATAATGTGTTTGGTTCCCTATCTGGCTGTCTTGTTCCTGACACCCTAGTTCTTACATCCTCAGACAAATGGTACTGGCTAGATGAATAAAGGGTTAAATAGAGCTTTGATCTGACATGGTGCAACCATCCTTATGGTTAAACTACTATTACTCATTTTTTATGAAAAGACCATATTTTCTTGCTAATATCTAAGTCCCAAGAACTATTCCCCAAAGCTTTATGACTAAGAAACTGCATTAGAGTGCTGGTTTATACAAGAAGACAGTATATGAAAAGTTTTGGTTTTGCAGAAGTCTAACCATTTCCATAAACTTCCTTGCTGGTGTTCAAATCTTTCACACTAGGGAAAGGAGAAATGATGACAGAATAAAAAATGTCCTCCAAAACCGGGTTTTCTAAATCTGAATTGAGGCTAGCATACCTGACACTCTCTTCCAGTTTGGATACTACAGAAGGAGAGGTTGACTTGCAAAGAATTGTTTATGTGTTTCTTAAGTACAAATCTCAAAATACAGAATGCAAATTCCTTCTCAGAATGTTTTACAGATCACCCATAGATCTAGATTTGTGCATAAGAAGTGGGGTAACAGTAGAGGGTTAAGCTAAGTCCTGGTTCTGTCAATTTTAATTACCCAGTGGAAACTGCCACTCTATGTCAAACCCACGGTCTGATTACTTTGGTATTATGTTTAATGTTAGCTAAATGTTATTGGGTGCTTTTTAGAAAAATTTAGGTAATTTACAGTAGAGAAATGTGAAATTATCTTCCCTTTATATTCAATCTTCTTCTGATCTCCAGATTTCTAGAAAGCCCTTAGGTAACACATTCAGAGAGTACACTACAGAAAACCCTCTGCGTAGAAGACCATTTGTATCTAATATTACATCTGCAATTGTTGCAACAGTGCACAAAATATATCTGCATTCTGGGTAGTCTTGCAAGGGGCTGCTGGAGGTAAAAGCCAAATATGACACACACGTGCATAGCGCAGGTGGGCTGGATCTTTTCCTCTTACAGAGCCACGTGCAGCAGCTTGACAGCCCTTCCAAACCAGTGGATTTTGTGTCAACAGTTCTCTAATGTGATACTCGTCATAGAAAGAAAAGAAGGAAAGATGTGATACTGCTGGAAAGGCTTTTTTTATTATTTTATTTTGTTCATACCAAACTGCTATAAAATGACAAAAAAATATTCTTAAGTGGCGTTGTTTTATTTTAGTCTTTTGGTTACAGAAGTTATTTCCCTCTTCTCAAAAGTTCACAATACAAAGTAATTCCCAGGAGGAAAAGACCTAAGGGGTAGATCTCCATCTCTGCCCTTCTCTTTCAAGCCCTCCAAAATTTAAGGCCAAAACTTCTTAGCTGTTTGCAAGGAGTAGATTGTCTTTTCAGCTCTTTTCTTCATGAATCAATTCTTTTGATTTCGAGAGATGGAAGAGAAAATATGTTTCTAGTTAGTGTGCAAATTTGAAGGGCTTGTTTGCTATATTACAAAATACCAAGAAGAGTCAGTTCAAGACTTCCCAGGAGTGAGGCTGCACAGAAATTTTCTGCTTAGAGAAGAAGGAAAAAAACAAAATAAAATCATTCAGAGGCATTCAGTTAGGCAGCTGTAGCATAGCAGACGTGGAGTCAGAGAGGAGGAGTCAGGGGGGTTGGGGGTAGGTCAGTGGGAAAGCTTCTGGGATGGATCACTGTAATTTTAATCATGGGAGAGAGAGTTTGAGGGTCAGTAAAATATTGGCCAGTGGTGTCTTCCCTTGAAGAGATTATTATAAAAAAGGGGAGACTCAGGTTGCTCTGGACAAGGCAGAAGGCAGAAGGTAAGGCCACAACAGACATCTACTACTTGCTGCAGTCAGCATGTGGGACAGGCAACGGCGAGTCCTGTCATGGGCCATCCTCTGAATCTGCCCAGTCCTGTCTGCAACAGCACTGCTTTAGAAAATGTCTGCTTTGCTTACACCCCAGGCTTTGTCTGCTTTCCACCTCTGAGTGCAGAAAAAAACCTGATATAGTCCCTAGTAATTGCTTAGATATTATTGATTTGAAAGATTTTTTTTCTTTTAATTATTATAAATCAAGAAATCCACTTTGTCCAGATTCAAGATAGTGGTAATATGCTCAGTGTGCTTATAATATCCCCAGTCTTGCACTCAGTCATACTCTGTCCATATAAATAAGTTACTTATGTGCTTTAGTGCAAATACAAATCCCGAAGATAAAATTCCTGGAGTACTCTCAGTTGGAGTTGATACAAATTAATTCTATCAATTTTGCAGGAGAAAGGTTAATTTTATGTTACTTATCCACTCAGTTGCTATAAAAAATTAGAGAAAGACCCCTTTTAAAACCTCAGAGATCCACACGTGTGCCATTTGGTACCCGTCTGCTTGCAAGAGCTTTTTTAAACAGCGTTCTAATGGACTTACTGAGCTTAATCATATACTGTCTACGTTTCCCTTGATTTCATTATGCTTTATATCAATGAGAGGGGGTGTTAGCATATTGCTACACCAAGCACAGTCAAAGTGTATCATCTACCAAATTAAGAAAAAAATAATTAATTGATGTAAGACAGTTTGGTTACATGAGATTAAAATAGCTATAACGTCTAAATATATGTATGAATAATTTCCCCAGACATGTTTTTTAAGGGATTAAGTTTCCAAAGAAATTAATCTGATGGCTGGATTCCATGTTTCAAAAGGTAAATCAAGATAACACAAACAGGTATTTCTAAAATGTAAGAAAAAAATGGACAACGTCCACAGTGAAACAAAAAGGGATTGCATCTCTTTGCTTCCATACCATAATTTGGTAAATCTCTGTTGATTTTGATTCCTCTGTCTCTTCACTTATTTCAGGTGGCAACCAAGTGTCTGTTTATACTACTACCACAAGAAACAAAAAGACCATGGTAACACCATGCAAGACTCTGTGTATTCAATGTGTTCCTCTCTGAGTGAACAACTCAGCAATTAAACAGTCCCTGTAATCAGTGTAAATGAGGTTTGGTTTTTAATAGACCTTCAGTATGAAATATGTTGTTCTTCTTTTCCATACAAACCATCTGGAATACAACAGCAGTTTTTGCAGCTGCCTCTACTGGTTTCTTTGAGAAAGGGAAAATGTTCTGCCACAAGCGCATAACTTACTTTAATTAAAATCAAGCCAGCTGAGACTGGTGACAGTAAAAACTTTAATCCAAAAATCTGGGTTCATAGCCTTTGTTTCATTAGCAAGATTCCTTGCTAAAAATAAAAAATAAAACATTTCATTTTCTTGATTAGTTTATAAAAAACTTCTTTGACAAAATTGAGTGTGTTCAGATTCTCCTCTTGCTCCTCTTCGCTCGCTCAGCTCGGGAATAGCTCAGGTGGCAAGTCCTGATTTCCTTCCAGTTCTCCCTTAACAAAAAAATCTATGGAGTTATGTCAGCACAGAACTGGAGTGAGACAGCAGTAAATTAGACCCAATGGAAATGGATGTGTAGACATCTGAGCTGAAGATCACAGGGAAAGGAACATTGAGCAGGCATTGAATTCACCAAAGAAGGAACAAAATAAAAACTCCTAAGTCAGATCACACAACTGTGGGGCTTCACTAATTGCTCATAACAAGTGTACAAAGAAAACACTTGAAAGGAACTTCTTTGTACGAAATATTCTCTCAGTGGCTTATAAAGAAAATGGAGCAGAGGATCACTGCCACTATGTCATGAATATTGTCTTTCAAGATTATAAGTTTGATCAGTTCCTTTTTAGTCCCTGCACTTCTCTGAAAATATTTTTCTCTTGCATTAAGTGTTTTTTCTCTTGGATAAAACTTTCTTACACAGACTTGATACTTAAGAGTAAAGGGAAATTGCATTTTGTGGAGAGCTGAGAGCATCTATGTGTGTCAATTTTAAGAGATATTCCCAGAAAACTGAACTAAGGTAACATATCTGGCAAGATGGTTTCACACAAGATAAAAAATCAAGCAACAGTAATTTTCTTTTTAAAAGTAAAACTGGTTTGGTGTGTAATCTTTTGGCTGTTTTATTTCTTTGCTTGTTTTTCCTTAACTTTTTCTCCCCTGTCCCTTGTTCTTTGCTTTCTCAGCATCCCCTAGGAGTGGCTGGTGTAGCTGTCACAAAGGAGCATGGAATGTGCAATATGAAAAATCAATGCTGATCTCTAGCCATCTCTGCCACTCTTAAGGATGCTATACCAAAATTCTTACCTTTTAAGTCACTGATATTAAAAAAAAAAGGTATGCTCATTGTCTCCTGCACTTCCCTGTGTGTTCCTCTCCCTGGCTGGTTAGCTGAATAATTCTCGAAGCTCCATTGACTGTGTCAGCTAGATCTTCATTGACTGTAATGGGACATTTAACAACTAGGGCATATTTTGGTACCTACATTAGGCAAGTAAATTTAGTCCCACACTGAATTGCACAGAAAATGTTTACAGAGTTTTTGATACTGACAAGAAAACTGAAAGGGGTACAGCATTTCTTGGTCCATAAACTTGATTTGTAACATGTTGACAGAGCAGGTCTTAGTAAAACTCACCCTGCTGATGTCTACAACACAGTCGGCAAATGTATAAGTGGGGGTTCAGGCCAGGTGCCAGATCCTAACACCAAGCATTTGTGATCAAAAGACATTGCACCATGAAGAAGGGGATCTGTAACTCTCACTCCAGGAACTCAGTTGTAATCTAGCACCAAATTTGGAGCAGCAAGGTTTTATGACTCTGGCTGAATCTTATTGAGAAAACTGTTGTTAACATATGAGAATGCATTTGAACAAAAGTCATACAAGAAAAGAAAAATAAAAAGTGATACAAGTGTAACTGTTGAGGCGGCAATAATTAGCAGCTCAAGGCTATGATAAAAAATGTTCTGACACAAAAAGGTCTAAAACCCTAAGTTCAAAAAAAAAAGCCACAAAAAAGCAGAGAATCTGCAGATACTGCTGTTCTGCAATATCAAGGCGCAGCCTCTTCTGAAAAGCAGCAGCAGGCAATCCTTCCCCATGTGATTGACAGCTCTCTGGCCAGCAAATCCTCATCTAGCATCTAATCAACAGTGGTGGGTATATTAATGCTTAGCCTAGTAGCTCATTAACCATAACTACCTATTGTGTGTGTTGGCCAATACATAATTGCTTTGTTGTGTGTATACTCTCGCACAGTTTCTTTGCTCATGATAAAAAAGGCCCAAGCATAAGTAATCGGAAGGGGAGGATTATAGCTGAATTTACAATGCAAGTGCTTAAATGCCAGTTGATATGCAAAACAGTCCTTTTATAGCTTCACCAGGCATCTCTATTAGTACCAGTCCAATGACTATGTCATAGTTTTACTTAACAAATGTGATTAAATTAATTCCACAAAGTGATAAATTCATGAATATATTGTGGGGACTTAGTGAAAGGTCCCACATCTATGCCAATTAGAAAAACTTCAGTGATGCTGCTGCTAATATTATGAGCTGAAAATTGGCAGTAGTTAGTGTTCAGTTTTCTAACAAACTAGCAAGTGCTAGACAACCATTTATGATCACAGAGATGGCATCTTGTTGATAGTGTCCTAGTAAAGCACTTTCCTGTTTGTGATGTCAGGTTTTCTCAGACCCAATTTGGTGCAGATTGCTGGTCAGATCATCAGTTAGCAAGCAAGGCAATATCCCTGGCTGTCTGGTGCTTGCAGAACAGACAGCAAATTCTCATTAAAATACTAAATGCTGTGTCATTCAACATGGCAGTCACAAAAAAGAAAATGATTGAAAAGTAAGCTTGCTATTGCATCTACTCAAATACAAAATCATAGAAAATGAAAGGTCTCAAAGATGCACTATAGAATGCCCCAGCAAAGTACCTCCTTTGTAAAGGTAAAAACTTTGTTTTGTCAAAGACAGCTTTTGGAATGGGTTTGATGGAAATGGCAGCTCCATCAGTTCACTGTTATATGTTTGTACTTCATAAAGAGAGGTAAAAGATTTTTATAAACCTTCTCAACACACAGTTCAAGGAAGCACAAAAAAAGTTTCCTGTCCTGGAAGATGAGTGATGAACAGGGAGGAGATTCAAGAAACTGCTGATCAAATAAAAATTTCAAATAGTTCCCTGAATGCTTGAAATCGGTCCCTAAAACCCCACTGGTGTTGTGCTACTCCATAGTGAAGATGGTCAAATACTATTAGGGAGTGAGAGGAATTCCCAGCGGAAATGTTCGACAGTTTATGCAATTCTCCATCTTCCATCTCTGATGGAATGACAACTGAAATCCAGTGGGCAGCAAACTGCTGTACCGTCTACTGTGCTGGAGATTTTTGAAACCATGAAACAGATGTCACAGTGTAAGGCTAAGTACTGCTGACTTTTCTGCCAAAACAAACAAATCCGGAGGTTAGGATCTAATCACAAATGATTGCAGCTCTTCACTATTATATGTTAAACAAGAGTCCACAGTAGCTAAAGGATGCAGATGTCACCCACCTTCTCAAACTGAAATCTGTCCCATCATGGTATGGTAATGACTGAGATATATAATTTCTTCCAGTTATTGGGGAAATCTTCGCTGCAGTAGATCTCTACAAGCTTGAGGCTGAAAGCGATCCTCAGAAAGTCAGCGTTAAGGCATGGTTCATGTGATTTTTTAGAGCCATGAAGATGCAAGGGGTATGAGCAGAACAAAAGCAAGATCTGTGAGTGATCTTTGTCAGTCAGGGAAGGCCTTTGGCCCTATGACTACGCTGTGACTACCTGTCAGGATTTCTTGGAGAGAACTTCACTTCATTCAGCTATCCAGATTAACTTACAAACTGTTCACTTATGTCACAGCGGCATGGCAGCAACTATCTTTAAGTCAGCAGCAGCGCCAGGGTCTTTTGCTGTCTCACATGGTCCTCAGTAAGGCTCTGCTGTTCCACTGGCGTAAGACTGATGTGAGCAAAACTCCTTCTTACATTTAGGCACGATGCTATGCAGCTCCACATCCTTTAGTGTAGTTGGTGGCGTGTTCGACCGACAGAGACTCTGAGGTGACCGAAAGGCCACGGCGTGAGGGGTCCCTGCCAGCGCAGGGCTGCCCCTGGTACAGGCTGCAGACCTCATTGCTGCCTGCTCTGTCTACACCGCTGAGCACCTCAGTCTGCACCTCAGCGTGAGGGAGACAGTGATCCTGTCTCTGCCTCTCTCAGCCGCGTGTACCGGCAACGCAGTATGGAGATCTGTAGACAAAATCTGCCAGTCTGGCAGCATCCTCTCTCACTACCTCTCTTGATGATGGAGTCATGCAGAGGATAGCAAAAACTGGTGTAGCTTTTGAGAGATTAAATCAGCATGTCTGGAATTAAAAGGGCATCTGACTTTAAAGAAATGTTAATGTGCATTGTGTGGTTGTCGCCATTCTTCTCTATGGTTGTAATACTTGGACGAATTAACACTTTTCACATCAAGCCTTCCAGCCAGTTCCATGTGAGTTATCTTTCTGCCCTTAATGGTGTTAAAATGTACGGCACGATACGATCCCAAGCAGTACTGAGGCAGTGTTCCTCCAGGGCTGAGCTACACTGGTCCAATCATCTGACGCTTATCTCAGAAAAATGATTGCTCAGACCTATTTTCTTTTTTTTAAAATGTGTGAACAGCTGAGAGGTCGGCCAATGAATTGTTAACCAGACGTGCTAAAAGCAAATCTTCAGCTGTGTGGCATTAGCTCTACAACATGGGACACCGCAGCTAAAAAATGATCTCCTGTGCCAGTGATTATGAACTGATACTGTCAAAGCCAATGAGCAAAACTGACTGACATTGTGCAGCACAGAACACAGCAAGGGAAAGCAGGAGGCTACCTCTTGTGCATGGAGCTCCTTTGATGAGTGTATTAGTCATATACCTCACCAAATTATCCATAAAAGCAGAATCCTCATACAATTAACTGGAAGTGGAAGACTGGCAATAGTGTTTTCTGTATTTACCATGTAGATACTTCAATTCTGAAGGTCATGAAATTGAGCATCTTTCTTTCCCTGTCAACAGAATATGCAATAGAAAGGCTGATATCAAATAATGCAGTGTTTCTTTTAATTCTGTGAAAGTGCAGTTGAAGATATTGAGTGGGCAAGTTGAAACCCTTTGGTCAAAAAACTTGAAATATTTCAGTTTCCCGTGAGGATTTTTTCAGGAAAGATGAAATCTGCTCTGTTCTGGTGTTTAGAGAGAAGTGGAGTATATGGCAGTTGCTGCAATATTTTTTAATCACATTTCTCAGTTTCTAACTTTTAAAATGTTGCAGCTCAATATTCTGCCCAAAAATCATCTATAGAAAATTGACATAAATTTACATTTGCAGAAAAATATTTCCATAGAAGAGAAAAATATTTTTGGATCATTTCAATGCAATCTTTTCAGTAATCTTGAGATTTCCAGGCATTAGTCTTTCACAGATAATTTCCGTTCTATGAAGGAATCAGTGTAAGTAAGTGCTTTGATAAGACAAAGAATATTCAGTTTCTTATCCAGTAATGCCCATTATTTCCTGGCCCATGAACAGCGATATTGATTAAATAACCTTCATAACACATTGTACTTTGCTTTTTCTTTCTTGGCCTTAATTTTAACTTTTTAATCTCCTGAGGTAACAGAATGAGTCTCTTGGGCAGCACATTGCTCACAAAGCTTGGTTAAGTCCAGTCCAAGATGATAACCCTGAACAGTAAATTTCTAGGATTTGCTTAGTAGCTTAAATTAAACTGGCAGTTTCTGTCTCAGTAGTTTGAACACTGGTTGAGGAATCAAGAGTTCCTGACTGCCAATCTTGGCATAGCTTTGTTCAGCTCTCCTAAACCCCCTTTCTCCTATGTGGAAGGACAATATTAGAATAAATAAAAGTGCCTGCTTAGGAGGAATACTAGATTATTTTTTGGCACATATTTATAAAGTATTTTGAAAATAAAAATACCATTGTTAAGGGTAAAAATTAATGATGTTACAGTAGTCATTCCATTTATAGCACAGGTAGCTCAGATACGTTTCAGAAGAGATTCATATGGTACCCCAGAGTAGGTATTATGGGCTTAGTCTCAGTGGTAGGAAGTTCCTGAGCTTCCACCTAAAATTACAGCAATTTGACCTTTTGTGAACTTGCATTGCTTGTAACAGCATATAACCGGGAATAACTGACAATGCAAAGATCCTTGGTTGTCTCAGACTTTGGTTTTGTTTAAATAAATTTATAGTGGTGAAGTGAGGGGAAACACTGTGTAGAATAAATCCAAACCTTACCAAAGCAGATACCTTTCAGAGCAGGATTTGATAGCTCTGAATTCCCAGCTCAGTGACACGATAAAACCAGTTATGTGACTTATCATTGGAGATGATAATACTTATAAACTTTAATAATCTCAATAAAAAGGAAGGGGAGAAAGCTACCTGAGCTAGCATGTGCTCAAATAATCATCTAGTCTTGATCTGGCATAGAAGGAGAGGATTGCAAGCACATACCAGATTTGTGGCCCAGGCTAAAAACCAAACAAAAAATTCTAGGAAGAATTATAATATATAATCTGATGAAAGTTTTGATGTGCTTCTGTTTCAAGAATGAGAATTTAAGATAAGATAGGGTGATCAATGCGATATTAAGCATTATTGTTTACACAAATAAAATGAGCAAATTCTGATATGCTTGAAGTTTTTTGGTTTGGTTTTGGGGGTTTGTGTTTGTTTTCGTAAAAAGACAATTAGAATTTCTTAATATTCTCATACCATTACATCAGTTTTCCAGGGGAAGATAATTAAGAAGCAAAAATGCTGTAAATATCAAACCAGAAATTTGTAATATTTTTGCATACGTTTTACTCAAGAGAAAAAAAATGGATGGTATTTACAGGAAAGTGAAGATAAACTCTCATATGCATTAAAATCATAATGTCATGCAGGCAGTGTTTGCCAAAAATTATTCGGGAAGTTTGCAATAATATGAGAAGTTATAGATGAGATGTAATGTCTCCACAGGCACTATAGGAGATGTAATGCCTCCACTGCCAGCACAATCCTTATTTATAACTTGGTGGAATTATAAATTGGTATTTTTCCTCTGACAAAGGGTTGTACTCTCACTGCACATTGTTTATATAGACATAGCCTGGTATAGACTATAAATCAGAAGATTGATTCTAAACCTCATGGGAATTAATTCTGGAGTAGCTTCCAAGTACCAGGAGGGAAGGAACAAACCTGCATCTATTATAGTAGATGATGGTAAATTTATGCTTGGGGTTTGGTGATGAGTTAGGCTGGAAACCTAGGAAAACTCCTCTCCTCTCCTGTTTCAAACTACGTTGCTGTTAGATCTTTATTCACTGCTTAATATATTGTCTGCTGGTAGCCAGCCTTAAATACTTCAAGAAAAGAAATGCACTTAGAAAAAATGACATAGCTTCATGCTACCTGGCTTTAGATGTCTAAGAGATAGAGAGGAATAGCTCTCCCATTTTACAAAGACATCGCAAAGCTTATTTCTGGTGTCTATGAAGGCTATTTACAGAAGCAGCCCAGAATTAGATGATTAATGCATATTTGCCTGGTTTTGGTACACCAAACATAAGGCACTGCTTGAAAAATATATAGAGATCCCACTAATTATGTACAAAAATGAATTATTTAAGGTGTATTTGAACAATTTTTATACTTAATAAAATTGACTTTGCAGTCGTACTGATGTTGAAACTTTTTGTCCCATTTGCCTTATCAGTTTGTAATTAGATGTAGTCAGCTGTCCTATAAAGTTGGAAGAAGGTAGAATATATATCAGAAGTGTGGTGATTCAAAACTGGTGGATTCTGCTAATATTTCATTTGTCTTTTCTGCAGCCCCTGCTTCTAAAGTATAAACTGCCTCATTGTGCCGGGCATTCAAAGTCAAAGACTTTTTAAGGACCTGAACTTTTGCATTCAGCAAGATGATCAGATTTTGAGTCATCTAAAAATCCAGGGATCAGGTGGTGACAGCCTAAGTTGCTGAAAGTCATCTACTAGCTAGTCATGCTTCAGAGAACCTGTTCCCTTTCTAGGGTTTTCATGACCTTTGTGATAAATGCTGGGTGCACTTATATGTACAGCAGTGTAATAAATAGTGCATTTAATGCTGTTGTCACTCTAGCAAATGTTCATTTTCCTGATGAATGAATAAGACCAGTTTCTGCTCACAGATTTTTTATTATGGAAAATTATTTTGCCTTGACAAAAATCTTTCCTTTTTCCCCACTGACTGCTCACCCTGTTCTTTGTATTTTTTCATATCTGTATGCTTATGTTTTCTTCTTTCGTTGCCTCTATAAGAAAACTGGAACTGGTCTTGAAACAGGTAAAAGCTCCTTTAAACTGTAAAAGGGATTTGGCTATGAAACATCTGTTAGCTATATATCTAAACCTATACATTGTTTGAAAATGTTAATCTTCCTGAATTCATCTTGTTTATTTGCTAAATAAAAGTTGTCTCCATCATCTTATAACAGTTCCCCAGGTCACCAGTAAAATGTGAAAATTTAGAAATCATAGCAGCCTCTCTAATTCTAGGGCAGAATGTATTCATTGTTAGAAATGCATCTAAAAACCTACAGATGCTTGATTACAGCTTCCAGGGGCAATCAGCTTGTTAAATTGTAAGTGGCTTAGCATTTGCCAAACTTTACTGCCTCTTATAATAGCAAACATTTCCAAAATTGATTTTTGCATATAAGAATGTGCAGGTTTCTGTAAAATGTAGGTAGCGTTTTCAGAAATTATTGACAGCAACACAATCCCCCCAAAAGCTGCCCCTCATTTTATTTTTTCATGTGCTTTTCATACATTTCTGATAAATTTCAGAATCAAGTGTGAAATATGAAGCCCTAAAATAAAAAAACGGTAGCCTGAAAATTATGATGGGCCAGTACATTTTCTGTTCATATTCAGGCAACAGTGTAATCAACATCAATAATAAAAGCTGAAATTTTCAGTTTTTTAAAAACATGAATTATTCCTTTGAAGCTCAAAACATTTTTAATGTAAAAATTAAACTAGGCTCTGCTTTTATTAGCCACTTACCCAGCCCTGTTTTATGTAGTCTAGTTGCATGGCAGTATAACTTTGTTATCCTAGCTCAAATCTGTAACTGTGGAGAAATGATGTAAAGTTTATTGGTATTAGAGAACCCTACATGACTGCTGTGTACCATAGCAACACCTCTTCTTGCATGCCCAGTGTACTGAAGGTTAATATTAGATATGTCATCACCTGACTGATACTATTTGGAATAAGTATGCATACTTGTGAAATGGAATGACTAAATACCATTCATCTGCATAGTAACTGATTCTCACAGTCTGTTCTTCAAAATTAATTCAAAATTACTGACTGATTATTTATGCATGAACATTGTAGACAAACCGCATTATGCAGCTGACTGCTTAGTTGGTATATACTGTAAATCAAAGATGTATTTGACAATACATGTAAGATTATTTTGGAAACTAATTACAAATTAACAAATCATAAATATGGATATGCTGCTTACTACTGTAAAGAATGTCTTTGTTTATACTGGGGCTAGGAAGATCCCCAGTGCTTACTGAATTCTTCAGATTTCTGACCATGTACTGACTTCAGTGATAGGTTTGGATCTTCCAAATTAACTTCTTCAATTAAAAAAACCACATTCGCTGAAAGTACCTCTTCCACTTTCATTGAGTGATATTATTCTACTATCTCCAAGGATCATTTGGATCTTTCACAAGTATATGGGAAGAACTTCTGCCTCTAATGCTGTATATCTCCCAGTCCTTTAGAGCAGCACATTCCTACCAGGTTATCAATTTCCAAGTGGGCAAAGCTCCATAACAGAGAAAGAGCAGTTACATTTTGTCAAACTTCTGCACGAATGCCATAATTTATTATGGAGGCTACAGCCAGCAGTGCATTTTCATCTGGACAGGGTGGATTTTGTCTTTGTTAGTCCATCTTTCCTGGCCACAGGTCTGCTGGAGCCAACTTTGGACACAAAGGCTGAACAAAACTCCTTTTTCAGTGTCTGTTGAGAGCTAAATGTGATCACACCTAACTGAAGAACCAGGAAAATGAGGAGCCTAAAAAGAGGCAGAAACTTGGCATATATTCAATCTTTAGATCAAGAGGAAGTATTTTTATTATTAATCTGAAACAAAATAGATGCTATTAGAATGATCTTGAAAGTAATAAGGAAAGATGGAAACTCTGAAAATATCATGATTCAAGTATCATTTATTTAACTGAAGGGGAAAAAAAGTCTTTGAAGAACATGTTGACCAGTTTAGAAGAGGTAATTGAATTAAATGCCACAAGATGTTTAAAAATGATTTTATCATCTCTTGGAGAGCACAGAGATTGAAAAATGGATCAAAAGCATACATCTTTGATTCTTGGGAACACACGTTTCTACACTGTAAGGAATTCTGTTCAGAATGGAGCCCTGAATCACATCTTCCAAAAGAATAAGATTCATTAAATGAGGCAAAAATATTCAGAAGCTGTAATCTTTCTAACAAAATCAAGGGCCAACCAGTGGTAGAAAAATATTTTCACTAGCAGTAACAGCTACAGAAAGAAACTTCTAAATGACGATCTATAAGAGTGTGTTGTTCAAGGCAGTGACAGAGCTGGAGAGCTCTGCACTGACATAGATTTTGTTATTATATTTTTGATCACAGAAATACAGACCCAAGCCAATCTTATACACTGGTGTTAGTCCTGGTGCCTTCAATGCTAAAGCACGTTCAAGTAATAAAAAAAAGTAGGCTGATTATCAAGGTTCTAAATAAAATTCTAGAATTATAGAAGCAATACACTAGAGAAGAAATAAAATATTTTAAAAAATTAATGTTACTCTTCCAACATATCTTGCTTCTCCAGTATACCTCCCTTGTAATCACTGCAGCAAATACTGGCCAGAGGAGCAAGAAACCTGCAATGCATGAGTGTCGTGAATGGAGTGGTTTAGTTCACTTAAAGAATCACCATCAAAGGTATTAGCAAAAGGAGATTTTAATGCGAATTTGTAAAAGGTGCAACTTAACAAAGTTCGATGGCGAGGTTCACTCTATTAGTTACTACATAGAAGAAACATACAAAAGAAAATCGAATTAGAATCGAGTTAGAATGATTCACACAGAGACTGGAGATGGAAAAGGGTAAGAGAGACCCTCCCATTGAGTCACGAGGTTCAGAACAGACCCCCTTGCTTTCTAAACTCCATCTCAGAGAGGAGTCTAGGTGCAGCTGGATCCAAACTTAGTCTCAGACTTGGACAACAGTTTATGCCTAATAGAAGGGTTACAAAGGGTAAGGAAAATCTCCTGTTAAATTACTTTGCCAGTTTGTTGGGGAATGAGTGATTATGGATCCTATATGACTTTGAGGTAGCAGCAATTTAAGATTTATTAACACTATCACAGTAAATCACAAGATTAGGTTATATGATTTTTAACAATTCTTAATTATCAACCAATTATCAGAGTGATTTAACAAAGTTTGCTATCAGCACTACAAATTTTCTTAAATCAAATCGCACACACGCAAAAACATACACACACAGACACAGACGTTAACCTATAATAAAGAATTTTCTCCCTTGGCCGATTATAGTAAATTAATGGTACCAAATGATCTTTAAAAACCTCACAAAATCTAACTGTAGTGAATTACTCACTATTCTCCTTTGTCAGCATTTGTCAGCAGACGATCTTTGATCCCTTCTTCTTCGTTGTCATCTATCAGCAGACGATCTTGGAAATCTTTGTGAAACTACTCTTTAAAATCCTCATGACATCTACTACTTAAAATCCTCATGAAATCTACCCTGAGAGATGTCCCATCTCAGGGGGAGATACTGGGTCACAGCCTGCTGCGATCCTGGAGAGCTCAAAGGGTCTCACTTAGGATCACTATTTATAGGGTCATGAGATGATTGACTTTGGTCAATGTATTTCCATTCTGGCCACAATTCTTGCCAGGTAATTCTGGCACTCTCCAAGGTGGGCCATGATCCAAGCAGCAGGAGTTTCAGGCACGGTTCCAGGCAACAGGAGTTTCAGGTACAGTTAGGGAGTGCCTAATCATCCTAACTCACTGTACCGTAGCCAGGATAAGAAAGTACCAGATTGTCCCCACTCACTGCACAAGAACACAATGTTGGCTGGTCCTGACATCACAACGTGGCCCGGGGGTGGGTGGGCTGCACCACCACAATGAGGTAACTGTGCTGCTGGGAGATCCTCTCAGGCTCTAGGTCTTTTCCTCTGTTTCTTCTCTGAGACATGTTCATCCAAGTTTCTGGCCCAAATACAGTACAAATGGAGTACCCATGGGTCCCACTTCATGCCTTGATGGTGTTTCAGATTTGTTCCCTTCTTCTAAATCAGGCAGAAAATACATTATTATAACCATTAAAAGATTTTGAGTTCCTATATATTGTAATCGCAAGAAGATGTATAAAGATGTCTATGTATCACATTTAAAAGTTGTCAGGCAGTTTGTTAAGCCTCTGGTGGTGAGTTCTTGGTAAAACTCATGCATGTTGTCAGACTAAACATTAGATGTAAGAGGAAGGCTCTTATTCAGACACGGCTTAAATTGCAACCTGCTTAACCAACTTGCTACTTACATGGAGCCTCTCCCCCAGGCAAACCCTGACCTAATTCAATTTGTGTTAATTTTTCTGATGTAACTTTTCTCACCTTATTAAAATAGTATAATTGAATGTGTTTGATTGGCTTATATGGCTCTGAAGACCTAAGCTGAGAGAAGAAACAGTATTGGGATATTTTAAAAATTTTTATATTTATGAAAGAGCTAGAGAGATATAAGCCGCCTACACAGACTCCATACTCCCAGAAATTGTTAGCTTTGTATGGAGTTCAGATGTTATGCAGCTGATGTGTCTTAATTCTATAACTATTATTTTTTAACACAGACAGATAAGAAAAAAGAATTTAGATTCATTAAATGTGACTTTTATATAATGTTTCTGAGGCAGTTAACGCTTTAGAGTGTGATACCTCAGTTAAACAAAGAGATTTGTGTAATATCCTCCTATATCATTAGAAGAAAAAGTCAATAATGTTGAAGAGATTGTTCAAGTAGTGTATAAAACATACAGAGTGTAATTGGTATATGGAAAATGTGTGAAATGCTTTAATCTACTTAGATTGGAGATATTCTTAATTATGAAATTGAATTTATGGAGAATCAATTAAGTAGAATCTGATTTGAGTTAACAAAGGGGCTGACAATTATTGATATTCAAGCTGAGTTTCAGTCAATTTTAGAAACTTTTTTAATACTAATTTTGGCACACATTATCCCTTGTATTTATGTAGTAAAATAACTTTCTTAAATCATTTCATACACAATCTCTCTTTTAGCTGCTTTACTCAGCCATGATTCAGAGTGAATAACTGAGTGCCTTATCAAAAGTGCTTATTTATTAGAACTTATTCTCTTCCTAGTAACTGGGATCAAATATTAATTCTTTTGGAGACTGAAAAGCCACTCAGTGCATTTAAAAGCATAGGAAGCTTTAGAGTTTTAGACAGCTGGAGATCAAACAGAGTTTAAAGATAGCACAACTAAATATTTTAAAATTTTGAATTTGAATTCAAAATCATCAAATGTTTTCCTGAGACATGCTTTTGGTTTTTTTCTTCCCCAATGGATGCTGATAGGTTTTATTTAATATAAATGCTACCCTACTTGTCCTGCTTTCATTGCTTCAGCCCTGAAAGTTTTTATGCAACTCGATACAAGGCTCACCATATTTCTTTAATTGCAAAGATTTAAATTGTTTCAAACTTGTATCTGCCAGGAATGATTCAGCTGAAGTGTATTTCTTGGTAACTGGGTGGTATCAGTACATGCAACCTTAGATCGATGGGATTCATTTTGTCTGTCTCAAACTGTGTAACAGTCAAGGTGAACAGTGGAGAATTTAGGGCCCCTAAGTCAGTGAACAGAGATGGCAAGTGGCATGTCCTGACTGTGTTTTATCTTAGCATAATATAAATATTTAAGATAGGTGGGTAAATTGTTTTCTGAGGCTATTTATCTCTTTACATGACTAATAGGAGGAGTCTAACTGGGAAACTGAGGATCGGCATCTCAGTGGAATGCTCCGTGTAAAATGTTCACCAACATTTTAGGATAAATATACATTTTCATTATTCCCTAAGTGTTTTCTTAATTGTTGCATTTTTTGTCTGGATAAAATTTCTGAAGGAACAAATAGCACTTTACCACCACTTTTTTACTTCAAATAATTTCAGATTAATTTTTGACTCTACTCTTTCTCAGTGTCTTAAGAAAATATGAAGATCACATCTCAGTGATCAATTTCTTCCTTAAGCTTTCTGGGTTTTAATAGTGAGTGAGAAAATTCTCTCAATATGGAACATACAGGGAAAAAATTAAATCCTTTAAAACAAAAGGATATGAGAAAGAAATTATTCTTCAGGGACACTCTTCATCAGCCATGTGTAAAGAAGCAATGCTACTCTGGTATGAAAGTCTTGGTGTCACCATCCACAAAAGAAAACGCTGATGAAAGGACTAAGAATGACTTTTATGGTGCTGACAATCAAATATGTATGATATGAATGTAGGAGGAGGATCACATGAAAGGGTATCAGTATTGTCACATGGAGGCCATCAGTTACTCCACAGAACAATTCCAGGAAAATTATATTGAAGTACTTGCAGAGCCACATCTTTGAACCTAATAAACTATGACTGAAATAAAAGTAGTGACACTTCCATGACACATCAATTAGACCATAATGTATTTGCTGTTATATTCATGCTATCAGAAACAGTAAAGAAAAGGCCACTAAAGATTTTACAGCACAGTATTAGCCAATATAAGATGGTGAGGAAAAGAATGACTTTAATCCTAATAAGCATAAAAATTAATTCTATTAGGAGAAAGAAGGATTCTCAGCAACAATATGAAATCATTACATTTTTATTCTGAATATAATTTCTCATAGGTACCACTAGGAACTTATCTGACTTGAATGAATTCTAAATCAAATTTAACAAATAACCTGTAAACTCTAAATGTAGTATTTTCTTCTATTCCTTCTTAATAGTTGTGCATGAAAAGGTGCAGATACTTCACAGTTAAAATATGTGCTTTGTAAACAATTGTCGCATTATTATCGCTATAGGTGAGTCCCCGTAAAGGATTCATGCATCCAAATAGGTAGAACCTAGGACTAGGAATCATTTGGTCCCTATGCAGTGGATGACTGACTTAGACATTCTAGTGGGAATGAGCGCAGTCACATTGTTGAGCAGCAAGCAGAAAAGCATCTACAGCTAACCAAAAGGGTAAGGCACACAGCATGGCATATCCTACATTTAATATTCACATTCCTCACTTTGGGCTCCAAAAAGACATTTCTGCTGCCTTGGCGCGCAGAACATAGGCTTTTTGAAGAAGGATGTTTTCAGGATTAGGAACTACAGGATTAGGATTGCAGAACTACAGGAACTTCAGGATTAGGATTAGAGTTTAGTCACAAAGTTTTAATGATCTAGATTCTACCAGACAGCATGATCTTTGATTCTATGACAAATTTGACTTTAAGAGTGCTGAGTGTCATTTATGACTGCTCTCACTAGCAAGTAATCAAGTAGTGGTAGGAAAAGAGATGGAGAAATCTACAAAACAGAGTTAGAGAAGGGGTCAAGGGAGAGCTTTGTTTGGTGGTGACCCAGTGGCAAGGATTAAAAGATTTTCCAGCTGGGGAAGATGATTTAGAGTTCAAACTGGTCTACAGATCTGAGCTGAGACTGGAAAGGCTGATGGGTTGTGATAGTTCTGATATTTTATGGTCCACCAGACCAGCGTTAGGACTGAGATCAGGAATAGGATTTGACCAAACAGGAACCAACAGGAACCATTGCAGTACCATGAAGGTTGAGTCTTCCAGAAAAGAAAAAAAAAAAAATTAATGTACGCAACCAAGTTTGTTTTAAACCTGAGTAGAAACGAACACATAGACCAGTTAGAATTAGGTTGAGGTCTAACCCATCAGGGACTGATGGAGACGTATTTGGAATGAGTCTAACAAGAACTGCTGAACTGGGATTAGAATTAATGTTGGTGTGGACGCTGGCCCATGAGTCAGCAGGGGCTGATAAATCTAAGTTATATTTGTTCTGATAGCTACAGATAAGTTTGGGATTGGGTAGGCAGAGGCCACTGGCATGGAGGCTGGGGATCTCTCATCAGTGCTTGGACTTGCTTCAGCTGCCACTCTAGCATTATTGAAAGACTTGATAGAGGATCCTGAGCTAGTGTTAGGACTTAAGCCCTTAGAGGGCTGTTGGGCAAGGTTTACTGCTGTTTTTTGAATTCCCAGATCATTTGATACGATCCAGAATAAAACTTCTAAAATTGATTAGTCACTAATTGGTGTGGGTGCACTGCAGACTTTGAGTATGTTCATGTTTTTATTGGGTTTTCTTTGAATGGTAATGAAATAATATTCCCCCCAGATTGTATATAAAACTTGGTAATTAAATTGAATAAAATAATTATATGCAATTAAGTGAAAACCCACTACTGAAGTTCACGAATATTCAGCCCATTTTTATAATATATTAATTTAGAAAATATAATAAAATATAGCACATAGAAGATGAAATAATTTTCCTAAACAAATAGAAACATCTGTTGTTTGTACCTTGTCTTTACTAGTTTTGTAAATTGGTGATCCTCCGACTAGTTTTCTTAGGAGGGTTGTAACTGCTGTGCCCTTATTATGATGATAAACAGAAAGAGGAATAAAATGAAATAATACATCTTTGGTGCATCCTTTGATGATACCAGCTATTGTAAAGCTCAAAAATTCATTACTTTGAGGTACTGCTCATTTCAATGACATTTACCTTCTGTATCCACAGGTTTATCAACTCCTTTACCCACATTTACTACAAAATGAACTACATATTTTCCACGGATTTTTCCTTTATAGAATAAACTAAATCTTTTCCTCATTTTCTGATGTCAATTGGGAGGGAGAAAATTGCAAAGAGTACTAAAATTCAAAATCATTCAGTACCATGGGGAACAATCCATCAGCTGTTCCTGTCACAGCCTGCACTCCAAACAGCAAGCACTGAAATAATCCCCACCAGTAACTATTAAACTGGTTCCTCAGTGTGCTGGAAGCAGAGGGGAAAAGTGGGGAAAAAAAAGTAGAGGGAAAATCTGAAAAGGAGCACCTTTTTGTGGTAGTAATCCATGAATCAAACTTCTAGGCCATCTCTTCCAATGAATATTGTGAGGTTTCAAAGGCCATAGTCCACTTCTGGTCATGATTTAATTATATTAATATCTTCACTGTCATACAAAAAGATGGATTGATAAAAATAGATGACAACTTCTTTCATTTTGCTCCAGAGAGATATTGGACTGAAATAAACATTGACCTAGATGTTAATTGACTCAGTTGCCTGCATTTCTATGAAAGCAGAATTTGGAGCTCAGAAAACAGAGCTAATGAGAATGTAATTCAAGGTATATGGTCTTTTTATTTCTTTTCAGCCATATAAAACTTCAGCTGAGACACCGCTTTCCATTTAGCATGCCACGATATCGTCAGGTGGCACACTCAGGCTCTGTCATTGTAGATTTGATGATAAGGAGATGAAGATGAAATAAGCATAGAAATCAATGCCTTAGAAGGCATGGTCTACCCAGAGATCTTTGTAGTCTTGCTGATATCACCCTGTCAATCACAGTTTTGTTGTCTGAAAAAAGTAGAGATGTTCGTGTGGCTATCTGAGGGAGGCAGAGAGAAGTCCAGTATATGGTATATTATATGCATTGTATGGCTGAAAGCTCATTTAGTGCTGCATACAATAATAATGTCCACAAAAATCACTCAACAAATATGCCATGATACTGCTAATATAAAGCTTTGTGATATTACTGTAAAATTTAAAATGGGTTTGAGATCGAAAGGAGCTGCTCCTTCAGCTAAAGTTTGAAATGTCATGAGAAGTGTAAATAGCTCTTCATTGCATGTGATCAGCTTCGTATCATTCAAAGCTCACAATAATTCCATAACTGCTGATGTAGCACATGTATTTGACATCATTAATGATTGCCTGGAGTGAGCCACTGCTATTGAGTAGAATAGTGATCTCAAAGGAAATAATTCGACAGGAGGGGCACTGGTTTTGTTCAAAGATTAGGCCAAATACTTTGAGCAGGATTCCTGTCTTTCGATGTCCCCACTAGAGATGAATATTTCAAAGGTAATTGTCTGAACTTCTTTTATAGTGAGGGGAGAGAAATAGGCACTTCTAGATTAGAATTAACCTGATTTTTAGAACGAAATTAATTATGCCCTACAGGCACTTTTCCAAACTGACTGCAGAGGGGATCTAGGCAACTACCCCACGTGGTCAGATAAAACCCGCCTTAAGTGTTCAGGGCCACTTACAAGAGAGCCAGAGATCTGTACCCTTCCAGATCAACCATGGAAAAAGATGCCTCCAGTTGTTCAGATTTATTGAAACATCAATGTAAGACATGACTTCAATTATTTTCTATTAAGACTAAGGGCAAATACAAATAAACAGGATACTAAAGGGTGTGAGAGCAAAGCTCTGAAGGTACAGGATACAACTGAGGATAGTGGAGCTTGTTCCATGGCTCTGCATATACACAAATATGCTAGAATCTGACTTGATATAATATAGGCTTAAAAATATGATCTCACCAGCCTTATGTTTTAGTGAAAGTGGAAATTTAATGAACTGGAGGGAAAAGTCCAAATTTTTTCTTCTGCTAAACTACAAAAGATTCATGTTACCACAGGCAGATTTCTAGTACATAGCAGAGGTTTATATCTGAGCTAATTGTCTATATGTCCTTTATTGTCAGCACTTATAAAGTGGAACTTCTGTGGTAATATTAATGTCATCCTCAAATAGACTTCTAAAATAAGCCATTTGCTACCATGGGCAAATATTGTAATCTGATTTTGTCAGATGTCTATACTTTACGGATGAAGTGAATAGCAGTCAGACAGAGGTAATGCAAGAAAAATACATCAATATAAAAAGTCCCTTTAATTTATCTGTTAATGTATTTCAAAATCTCTATTCTTATAGGTACAATATAACTACATACATACATACATAAGCAAGCATTTCTTTGTTCTGTGGGAACATTACTGGCAAGACTGTGACAATGAACTCCCTTCACTAATTCTGTGAAATTCCTTACAATCTTGAAGTCACTCTTTAAAAAATGAGTTTGGACCTCATCTTCACAAATGAGAAATTCATGGAATTACACATATGTGAAAGAACTTTTTTCCCATTATTGCTCATTGTTATAGCTAACAGTTTGTTCATAGAACACAATGTTAAATTTCAGGTAAACACAGTGTTGTAAAGACAAAAGTCCAATGAACTTCCTTACAGTAGGAGATAAAACAAATTCAGGCATTACCACAAGCTTCTACTGACTCAATACAGACCTGAATTTCATTTTCTCTAGCACAGCTATCCATTATTTAGTACTGGTTCATGTCTGTTTGGTACTTATTATTCAGGAACAGGCATTTGCTTCTTGAGAATTTTGTGGTGAAGGGTAAGTAGAGAAACAGGCAAAAGTTAGAGAATAGGGAAAGGATGTATTGAGACCTAATATTAAACTATTAATATTAGTGTTTTGAATAACGTTAATTCCTTTGCAGGCAGCACACTGCAAGAATAGGTCTGTGGGTGATGTTTAGTGAGGAATCAGTATGAATCTCACAGATAAGACCTGGAAGTTGTACTGTGCAAATGGGCTATGTATAAGAGGACAGTGAAACAATGACTATGGGGAAAACTGACAAACGAACTATGTGGATGAGTACTGGGAGTGGGAGTGTATAGCAAAATTAAGAGGGAAGATAATGTAGGACGAACAAAATTATTTATAGCATTGAAGATAAATACATTTTTATGTAAAGATGTTAAAAATCCATGGGGTGTTCAGAGACTGTGGTAATGATTCCACGTAAAGTCACACCATGTGTAGACAGAGAACTTCACAATTTTTTTCATGGTTTTTAGGAGAAAAAAACCCCTGTTCTAAGAAAAATGTGTGTGCTTAAGATGCTGTACCACAAAAGAAGTTTTGCCTTCATTTTTTTCCTCTTTTTCAATTACAATATATGAAGACATGTCATTCACACTAGGACTGCTCTCAAAAGACAGCAAGGGTGAGACTTCATCAGTTTTGCGTTCCTTCTCCCTGCACAGTTTTCTAACATTGCAACAGCAGACTTGGCATCCCCAGCCCAGCCCAGTGGCATTGCTGTTGATGACTGCTAGCTGCCTAAGAAGCCATGGGCACCAACATGGGCACCACACTTTCTGTCTGAAGCCATTTGCTCCGCAGGGCTTGCAGGACTCCACAGGAAAGAGGAGAAGCTTCCAGGAGGTACCTTCCTTCAGTGCAAGCCACCAAATCCAAACTCCTCCCAAGTCCCCGAAGAGGCAAAAGCAGCAACACAATTTGAACTGCCTCTCCCATTTCTACTGTATCATCCCCAGGTCTTTTCCTCTGCTTTCAGCACTGTATGCTCTCATCTGCCAAACAGTTCTTTCATTTTTCTTTGCAGGCCCTTAAAGTGCAAGATGTGCTATTTATGCTGAGGGGCGTTTCACATTTCATGAAGATGAATTGGCCTATCTATGAAGTAGAGAACTTCTTGAAACATGGACTCACAGAACGGCTGAGGTGGAAAGGGACGTCTGGAGGTCATCTAGTCCAACACACTGCTCAGAGCAGGATCAGTTAGAGCTGTTTGGTGTTCTTCCGAGTCCTTGATTTGGGTTCCTGCCTGCCTTTGTGCTCTTGTGCTTCTCTGGGCTTGTTGAGATGGACCTTGGGTGGGCTGATCACTCTCCTGTGATGGCCTTGGAGTAACCAGGACAAGGTACCATTCGAGTTTCTTCACCTGCCTTTGGGCCTCTGTGGGCCTCTCTGGGTTCAGATGAACTTTTAGCACAAAACCTAACAGTTGCCCAGGAGTGTATCCAGTTGGTATTTGAATATCTCCAAGGCTGGAGATCCCACAACCTCTCTGGGCAACCTGTTTTGGTGTTTGACCACTTTCACAGTAAATGGTTTCATTCTTATGTTTAAACAGAATTTTCTGTGTTTCAGCTGGTGCCCTTTGCCTCCTGTCCTTCACTGGGCATCACTAAGAGGAGTCTGGCTTCAGCTTCCTTATGCGCCCCAATCAGTTATTCATGCACATTGATAAGATCCCTCCTGAGCCTTCTCTTCTCCAGTCTGAGCAGTCCCAGCTCTCTCAGCCTCTCCTCGTATGTCAGATGCTTCAGTCCCTTCATCATCTTTGAGGCCCTTTGCTGGACTCACTCCAGCATGTCCATGTCTCTCATGGATCGGGGAACCCAGAATTGGACACAGCTCTCCAGATGCCTCTTACCACTGCTGAGCAGTTGGGAAGGATCACTTTCTTTGACTTGTTGGCAGTGCTCTTGAGGTGATGAGAGGTGGCAGAAACTCTCTCTTTCACAGGAGGAGTATATGAGAGCAACCCAAAACTAATTTGTAAGGAAGGTGAAATCATGTGCATAAACATCCCTTAAGATATGCCCTCCATGATGTCACACACCATATGTGATGAGTACTACAGTAAAGGGAACCTCTGTCACTTTAAATAGCATAGGTAGAAACTGCAGATCCTCACAGAGACTGAGCAAACAGGATTATTTTTACATGGCATTTAGCATTCTTGGCAGATTCTTAGCTGTTACTCCCCTCTAGCTATGACTGCACACCTGCAGGTTTGAGATCTTAATTCCCAAGAATGATGAACAGAAGAAATTCTAGTTTTTTATCCAAATGCACCAGTTTATTTGTGGTGGTATAGTGCAGAAAATACATTTTTATTTGTTGTTTTTTGTATTACAGGTTATGATTTTTCTTCTGCCTGACTTTATTCCATAGCACACACTTCAGCTGCACCCTCTCAGACAAACCCTGAGAGCTGCTCAGTTTGTGAAGAGCAAGTGGCCTCCAAAGTTCCCCAAAGTGAGGCTATTCATTACCACTGAGTTTTGATCCACTAATTATTTGTCTATTTAATTACATGTTATTCCTTGTATGTACAATTGTAAAATTTTCCTTTAAGAGAGATTAACTACAGTATTCTAGCTCTCTTCAAAGTGTTACAGATCTTTTTGTATGAAAGAGATGTTATTTACTATGCCACAATCTCTTAACTAATTTTTGAACAATAGTTTGTAATACTTATCTGTTCCTCTAACATGTAAACTCTCCATACAGCTCATATATTTTACTCATTTTTTATTTATCTGTAGTACAGTTTGAGCTCAGAATTAAAATATACATATACAAAATAATATTTATACATATACAATATAATATTTATACATATCTACGTGTGTCTATAAATATATATAATCGCTGTATGTAAGAATTCAGTTAAAATATATTCTTCTTTTCCTAATGTACAATTTCCCTTGCAAAGTTAGCCACTGCAAAACTGTAGTGCAGCTGATTTCTGCAAAAAAGAGTAGAGCTCAGGTAAGTATAAAGTAAGAGGAGGACAAATGATGAACATTACTCTGATTTTTAAAGGTCTTATAGAATCAGAACAGTTATTTTTATGATTAATGGAATTATGCATCAGTTTATTTGCCTGCCTGATATAAACACAAATGAGGTTTGGAACATAGTCATATTCTTTTGAGTCATCGGGTTGTTTTTTTTTTTTTTCATTTGTGTAGTGTATTATTTTGTACCTAAAGCATAAGCAATGGTTTAATATAGATGCTATGCAAAAGAATAAAGAAAAATTAAAGGACATAATAACATTTAGGTATACCACAGTAAATTAGGAGTACATCCGCTGAAAATTATGATTAATACAAGTGAATTCAGAACAAAGAGCTATCTCACTGTACAAGATATTTCAAAATTACCAGAAATACACAACTGTAGGAGAAATGGCAGTGAATCAGTAAATTCAGAGTGGCTGAACGACCAAGTCTGATAATAGTTATAGTAGTTTTTATGTACAAGGTGCTGTGAATGGCATGTAAGTCTAGCTTCCTTCTAATTATGAGAAGTAAGCAATTCATATTTTTGACAAGTACTTTCAAGTGGAAAATATAGTGGAGAAGAACAACTTTATGATGACTGTTGATGAGTTTAGTCCAACAGTAAGAGAGAAGGACAAGTGAAATAAACAAAATGATACAGAAGAAAGAAGGGTACATGGCATAATCATAATAAACTTAGCATAGCCTTGTGTACAGTTTGCAGGAGTAATACCATGATTGGTAGTAGAAAATTCACCATCTGCTGAAACGCTATAGTATCGCAGTGCTCTGCAGCCATCCCTGCAGAGTGAGATACAAACACGGGACAGCAAATTCTGGTATGTATGAATGTGTTTGTAGACAAACATGAGTTCTGTTTGAAATATGTTTTGACTATACACTGGAGTTTGTCAGTTTTAAAATCACAAACAAGGGATTCTTCTCGTCCAATAAATTATGGTATGTGCTTGCTTAAAAAAGTCCTTGTAGACACTCTTACAAACTGCATTCTATAACATGATAGTCTATCTTAAAAAGAAGAGCATTGAAACCTTTGCCTTTTGTTTTAACAGTGTCCCTAGAGAAATTAAAACAACGAAACCAAATATTTCTTTTATTTTTTTCATTTTAGATTGTGCCTTAAAAGAAGGCTTTCTACTCATTTGCAAAGACAGTTTCTTTCAATGTAGTGCCCTGTAATTAATGGGTTCAAAACTAATCAGAGACATAAAAGACTTTAATGACAAGTTAAATAGAAAGTAGAATGAAAGAAAGGTACAATAATCATCCTTAAATGGGTTTATATTCATTTCAAGAGAGAGTTTAATAGATGGATTAGCTTAATTGATAAAGATGTGATCATTTTTGCACTTTTTGGGTCTAATTTAAGGAGATGAGTCTTGGAAACATACCTGTTAATCAACTCTGTTAGGCATTTATAAGTAATCTTGCTTGTCTGTCTCTAAGGACTACATTTAGAAAGTGAGTTTCTGCTCTTCATTTAAACCATTGTAGCAGCGTGTTAGCTGAAGCGCTCTAATTGCTCATGCTTGAGGGTTTGTGACACTAAATGACAAATGGGAACCATGCAATGCAACGAAGCAAAGATGAGAGTAGCTGCCAAATTTGTGACAACATGTGATTATGCATACACCATTCTTGCTTATAGATCCTGAAATAATTTCAGTAACATCTGGCAGTGAAGTGGACTAGATTTATCAATTTATTCTATTGGAGAAATTTGCTAAATTCAGTGGCATACATAGCTATTAAGATTTATTTTCAGCATTTTTAAAAATCAATTTTCTCTTAATAATTCTGGCTATGGTTCACTGATTTATATTGTTTTCTTAGTTCTTTGCTGCTATGCTGACACTTAAAGGGGCCAGAGTTTCCCACTCATTCAAGTTGAATACCACTTATTCATGTGAGTAGCTCAGTAATTTGCATTTGAGTTTATTGCTAGTAAGTCTTTGTTATTCAGTACATGGAATTATTTATTTTGGGCCAGATTTGGACCTACATTATGTATTAGCTACTGTGATAACTTGCAAGAATAAGTGCAAGTCTGTCTGGCCCTAAATAAATGGTTCCAAAGTTCTACTAATGAATGGACTTACTGGCAACAATCTTAAATGCAAATTATTTTCCATTCTTTATATAAGTAGGATTTTCAAAGCACTATAGGCAACAGGAGCTTGGCAGAAGATTATGTTTGCTAACATAATAATTACTGGAACAAAAGAATGTGATGTTCATTTTAGTAATGTGGACTAAGTAATACTTTTCTGTATCTTGGATTTTACATATTCTCAGGAAAAAAGTAAGGGAGAGATTGTTGAGATTTTTCATTCTTGAGAAAAAAATCGTCAGCTACTTTGTTTTAATATCTGAAGTGACAATCAAAAGACAAAACACCATAAATAAGAAGTCCAACTAGTTCTGGCTCAAGGAATCTGTCTTCCATACCTCATACTTGATATTACCTTAGAGACACTCTCCAGCCTACCCACGCTGCAATCCATCTCTACTCCATTCTGTCATTTCAGTAATTATCACTGCATACAAATGTAATAATGCAAGAGAAGAGGCCTTTTCTCCAAGGAATTTTTATAAGGATACCATAGGTACCATATGGAAATCATAAATTTTTTTAGACACTAAGCAGGATGTAGGGGTGGATGCCACCTCAGCATAATGTGCTTAGCTGTGTCTTTCTGCTGTATCACATGGTAAAGGAATATATATTGCAGTAAACTCTTTCTCCTTTCTTCCTCTAGTTAATTCATGTCTGCATGGGAAAATGTGACATTATTCATACAGCAAATGGCAATATTCAATACAAGTTCCCCTGACATGGACATGTACAGAAATGTTAAGGACTGAACACCTTGTTTTTTCCCTTTAGTTTTCTGAAAATATATGTTACAGTGATGCTATGGGCAGGGTTGTAACTAGAGCTCATACAACCGTGTTTTTATCTGTTAGGTGGTATTTGGGAGAACTCAGTCCCTTCCTGTGAAAAGATCTGTCACAGCATCCATGCATCCTTAGAGTAGCATATGCTGTGTCAGTGACCAGAGCTACAGAGCAAAAATAGCTCAAATGAAGCTCCTCTTCACTAGCACTTACCCCCTGCTCCCTTCATTTTCATAGTAAAGTGACCCATCTCTGTAATATGAATGACTTAGTGCTATCTCACCATCTACTCTTTTGTTGCCTGCCTTTGTGCCTCCGTGTTTTGTGGTTTCCTAAGGCATTTCTAAGACAGCAGGAAGGCTGCAGCATGGGGTGAATATAGCAGGGCATCTGCACCATAGAGAAGCAGGCCATACAGGGCCACGGCGTCTTACTGTGTCCTTTGCATTCACACAACCCGTGGCACACGACAGCATTCCTCTACAGAAAGAGCAGCTATTAGTAAATGTAACAGGCCAGGGAGATTTTCCTGCCTCTGAAGCCAGCTGTGCCGTGGCTCTGCTTGTGCCCACACAGCTGCCCAATAGGACAGCTGAGCTCTGCCGAAGGCAGACTGGTTGGTGTGGTCCCTTGTTCGACCGTGTCCTCCACCGTGTCGAGACGGCTGTCGGCTCGGGCCAAAACAGAGCTCCAGACCTTGCTGACTGTGCAACAGCCCTGAAGACTCAGCAGCAGCTCTTGGGCCTGTGTCTTGGCCCTGTTTAGTTTGCTTGTAGGGACATGGTGAATTTATCCTGTTACGAGTAAACACACCTGAATGGTCACTTACGGCAGCATTAATCATCTGAATAAGTGAGCGGCCCCCAGTATTGCATTGTTGGGGTCTTTTCATCTGCTTCAAACTGGGCTATAAATGTTATGCATATGCAATTCCATCAAAATATCTAAGGCACAGAAGTTCAGTATACTCACCCCTGACAACAAATTCAGGAAAATCATCCAACCAGGATTCTTACTTTTTCTGAAGAATAATACCATTGGCACAAGGCATCAAATTCTTCAATCTAAAATTCTATACCTGAAGTATAGATATACCTAGGCTGAGTTATAGGTAATGACTCTCAACAAGATGTTTGTACTTACAAAAATTAAAAAAAACAACTTTTCTGTAAAAATTCAGGTTCTATTCCAGACGGTGACAGGTTTGCAGTACAGTGGAATTTCATAATCATGTCTTCATGCTGCCTGGGTAATATAGCTATTACCCTGATTTGACATGTGTCAAAATATCCCTATAGTCTCTGTCATGCTGGTTCATACACCTCAGATGACAAGCTGCCTTAGGTCTTCAACAGTATGAGTGAAGAATATTAAGTGAGCATCATGTCAGCTCCTAGTTCTATAAAGGTTAAGATATGACATTTTTTATAAACTTATAATACATCACAGTTATAATCATCACAGTTAAAATTTCGTGCTGCTTAAACTTATTTAATAATAATGGTAACAACAATAACTTTTATGTACCTAACATTTTAAAATCTAAAAAACTTTCAAAATATTTTACAGTCAATATTTTTAGGAGCCACTTTTCCCAAGATCAGAATTTGGCCGCCATTCACTAGGATTTTGCTTTTCACTTGCAACATTACCACCAAACTCACTATTTTAGGAAGAGAAAAGAACAATATTAACTGTGAATAAATTATATTGAGTTTGAATATGAAAGCAGGTCAAATACAAGAATTTTCCAAACATGTCCAGTTTGAGGACAAAAACATATAAAAACAGTCATCTTTGCAGATATTGACTCTACACCGTAAAGTAAATTACGATGTGGCTGATTGGCCTCAGCAAACCCTGAAAGATTTGCCTTCTGTACTAAAAGAGACAATATTTTCCTGCAAATAAAATGCAGAAGAGTATCAATTGCCGTGAGTGTAACAAAAAATCAGTGTTTTCACAAAGTCAAACAACAGGCTTAGTTGTTGGTTTTTTTTTTTTTCCTCATGGGATTTTTGTTAAACTAGTTTTTGGGATCGCTGAAAACAAGAGTAAACAGCACTTTCATTAGTAAAAGCATCTTGTCCTGTATATGCAAAGCTATCTTTAGGTATCTCCTCACTGTGGGCTTCAGAAGTGATTTAACTTTCCAGAACTCATTGAATATGATAGATTGGGACAATGATATTATGGCCTAACAGCTGGACTCTCTGCATGAAACAATTACTGCCAGTGAGGAAAGATGTGAGCAATTGGGTACAAGCTTAACAGAGACAGAAGGGAACGTTTTCAACCCAGAGGTAATAATATAGGGATATGATCTAATTATTTCTAAACTGAGTAAAGCCAATAAATCTTCTAAATCTAAAGTAGATGTGATTAAAAATGAACCACCGAGAAAGAAAATATTTAAATTTTGAGGGTTTGATTCAAAGTTTTTCCAGAGAGAAGACACTTCATATTAAAATGAATGCTGAAAGTATTTAGAATTCTTTTTCATTATCCTTCAAATCCATGCCATTTTTCCCCATTAAGAAGTGAAGTTTTGTGTTCTCTCCTGGTGCAAAAAGAAAGTGAAATTCTGCCCTCCCATTTACCCCAGTAAGAAATATGGCCAAAATAATGAAAGACTCGGAGAATCTCAATACAGTATTTAATCGTGCTGTCAGAATTTTTGCACACACATCCCCATGACCAAGATCTCACTCTCTTGTGAGTGGATTTGGACAGCTAATCCTATAAAAAATTAACATTTTTTTGATACCTAATGAAAAAAAGTCACAGGAATTTAAACATCAAGGTGCAGGGCCTTATTCCCAATTCAGGCTGCTTCTTTAAGAAGATATTTTATATGAATTATGCAAGATAATATTCCAACGAAAATATTCCAAGACAGTAGTAGTAATAATAATAATAATAATAATTCTGTCCTTCACATCTTTAATATTCAAAACTTCATGAAGTGATAGCATTAGAAAGGTTGCTGTATTGACAGCAGACCAGAAAATTTTGAGACAAAAAAGAAAGTTATTTGAAAGAGTTTTCCTACACAGTTTCTTTGATGTTGATAAAACTGATTTGCTGCAAATTTTTTGATGCAAGAATCAATTCATCTTGTGAATGGAAGTTGCAGAAGCTCTTGTATGTTATTACTGTTTGGTGATAAAAAGGGAGAAGTTAAAAACCCAGCAAAATTGGAAAGAAAATTTTATAATAATCAACCTTATAATGTAAGTATTGATAATAAATGAAAGTGACCTTTGGATTTGCAATTGACAAGCAAAATGCTTTTTGCCTTTTGGATGAAGAGTGGGCCTTAGAATCCAGAAAACATCTTGTGGCTTTTCAGACATTAGACTTGAAACAGCACCAGCACACTGTAGTTCCTAGATTCTGCAACACTGATCTATTCAGTAATGCATTTGTCTAGAAAAACTGGAGTTGTATGCTAAGGCAGCTGAAACTATCAATTAATCCAGGCAAATTTTACTAAAAAAAAAGATTTAAACAATGTTAAAATAAGAAAGAGAACTTCTTTTTAAATTATTATACATTTTTGGACGGATGTAATAAAAACCAAGCCAAAGAAGAAGACAAAAATCTTGATCTTTGGGTGGCTTTTATTTGTTCATTCCAAAAATGGGAGTCCTGAATTCAGTTCCCTCTGCCATGTCCTGAAATTTCAGTCTAGATTGCCTTTGTTCCAGGAGTTCAATTTTCTGGGAAATGCCTCTCCTAGTCTTTGCTATTGAACTGTTCTATCTGTTAGGAGTTTTTTTAACTATAGATTTTTTAACCCACTAAAAGCCAACTAAATTTTTTTCTCTTTCCCTGAATGATGAGATGAAATACACCCTGAGCAAACCTTTCAATCACACCAAATGGGAAGGAGCAGTTACTATGCTGTAGGGTAGGGCTGCCCTTTGAAGCGACCTCTCAGCAAGCTGTAGGAGTGGGCCAGCAGAAATGTCATGAAGTTCATCAAAGACAAACACAAAGTCTTGCATCTGGGAAGAAATAACCCCAAGTTACCAATACAGCCTGGGGTCTGCCCACCCAAGGAGCAGCTCTGCTGAAGAGGCCCTAGGGCTTCTGGTGGGCAGTAAGCTGAGCTGGAGCGAGTGGTGAGCCCTAGCCCCAGGGATAGCCAACAGCATCCTCAGCTACATTACGAGACTGTAAAGCCAAAAGAAGTGATAAGACCAAGCCAGGTTTGGGCCCTCAGTAGAAAGGTTTACAAACTGGCAAGCTGTCAGTAGAGGATGGCTAGGTGACTGACATATAGGGTGTACAAGGAGAGGCTGGGCGAGCTGGGTTTATCCTTCAGAAGAAGAGAAGACTAAGCGTGGATCTGCCTCCCATGTTTCACTACCTAAAGGTGGGTTATACAGCAGATGGAGCCAGACTCTTTCCAGAGGTGCAGGGTGAAAGGACAAGGTGCTGGTCACAGGTTGCAGCAAGTGAAATTGCAGCTGGGTACAAGGAAGCAGTTCTTCACCTTGAGAGTGGTGAAGCCCTGGAGCAAGTTGCCCAGAAAGGCTGCGGTGTATCTATCCCTGAATTCTTTCAAAAGTTAGTTTATGTAACTAGTTCAGTAGCGCCTCCTCTTAAATCTTTCTCTCTGATCCAAGGGGATGAGGACTTCTTAGACAGAAAAAAAAAAATCAGTTTGTGGAAGGAAGGGGAGAACTTTGTACCTGTCACTTTTTCTTGTTGCATGTACCTCTGCTTGGTAGTCCACTCATGGTCTTATCTAGTTCAATACAATCAACAGACATTCATGGAGCCAGTAAAATTTATCATCTCCTTGCCACAAAATTCACAGAACCTTATAGTATCAGAATTAGTGTTATTAATACATTTTAAAAGACGGTAAAAAGAAGAAACTCTGAAAACAATTAAAAGTTAATATGCAGAAAAAAATTTCTAAAATACACATCACATAGAACAGCAGTTCAGCTGCTAGAAGTTTCTGCCTTTATCTGGGCATGTCGTAAATAATCAAGTCAAGAAAAGCAGGGATGAAAAAAAAAGAAAAGCACTGACAGTTATGTAAATACTAAGCAATACTAAGTAAGTACTGAAATTCAAAACAAATTACCTTTTAATTTCTTAGGGTTTTCTTTTAGTATATAATATGCTTCCTTCTTTCCAATGTTTGAAACACTTAATTTTTACCGTCTAGACAAAAAAAAAAAATTCTCTAGTTTCTTAAAAAAAAAAGGCTTTTTATAGAAAATTGAGGAGATTGAAGTAGACGGACGCCTATAATCTTGAGAGCAGACAACAGACGACCCTTTATTGCTAAAACACACACATACTTATAGTCACATATTCTGCAAAGTCACTGTACACGCGCACAAGCATAAAATATGATTGGTTTATCAACACTGTACATGTGCATAAACATAAGATATAATTGGTTATACTAACTCTGTACACGCGCATAAACATAGGACATAATTGGTTATACCAATTAAAACACGCGAAACTTGTCTCAGTCTAATTGGTCAAGATAAACTGCCGAATTGAGGTTCTTTGTGCCAAGTTCCCTTTATCGTGGAATGTGCACCTGTGTTCTTCTAATTGGCATCTTTCTTTTTTAGTCTTCTTGTTTATTCTGTTCAAGGTCTTCTAAAGGCCTCTGGAATGCTCTTGCGACTGATGTTAGCTAAATATGTGTCCACAGAAAATCAGGAGCCAAATATAGATAACAGAGTATTAAGCACTTTTATAAACACAGCTATAGGGGTTAAATTTGGTAATGGTATTTGGTATAAGAGAGTCTATTTGGAAGCTGGTATAGAAACATGACTATCATCAATACTGTATGAAAGCTGGAGATGCAAAGCTAGCGCTTCTTTGTTTACAGCATTTCGTGCGCTTCTGTATGCACTACAATAGGAGTAACAACTTTTTCTTGGAGGACTATGAGACATAGTTAAGAGCAAATTCAATTTTTTCCTGAAGTATGGAAAGATATTGTGGTTGCCTGCAGGGCCACCACTGGTGAGTGGCCTGGACAGCGGTACATGCACAGGCCAGGCTGTGGATGCAGACACTGCGTGAGGATCCAATACAGAGAACTATCTATCTGGTGTGTGTTTGCCCCAGGCTGGCCATTTAAAGTGGAAGATGGCCACCAGAAGGATTAAAGGGTAACCAGGGAGCTTCAAAGAGACTGAAAGGAAGAAGGGGTCAGCTGGAAAAGAAGTAGAAAAGAAACACAGCAAATTGTAACAGGAGGAGGAGAGACCTTGGAGTGGAAACAGCAGCAGCCAAGGCCCGGTGTGCCACAGCCAGGAGTTGCCCTGCAGCGTCGCAGCCTTCCTGCGCGGTGCTGGGGGGGTGGGCACGGGGCGCACACGTGGGGACCCACGCCTCGGTGTGCCCGTGGGACTTTGCGAGGAATTTTGCACCAGCGTGAGACCCAGCAGGCTGTGGGGAGCTGCAGGGCCACGTGCAGACCAGGAGCACCGGCAGCTCCGTTGGGAGATGAAAGTGTGTAGCGTGGAAAGGGGGGAACCCAAGAGAGGGGGGGGGCATGTGCAACCCTGCACGGACACAGAGACGGCACATCACTCTGTGTGTGTGTGTGATTAGAAGAGGGGAGATTAGTTACAAGAAAGATGCTTAGAAATTTTTAGTGTTTATTAACAATTTGCATGTGTCTAGTATCATGGTTTATTTGTTGTATTGCTGATACTCATCCTGAAGGTACAGTTCAATCATTAGCAATTAATTACGTATCACTGCTTTACAAATAAACTTAGACTATGGTTTATGTTTAAGTACATGAACTGAGCAGCTCTTCTCTGTGAAAGTTAATAGCCAATTTCCATATATTTTCAGATACTGAGCCACTTTTATGAACATAGCTGGAGAAGTCAGAGCATTTCAGTGTGGCAGTCTTACTTTGACTTTTTTCTTGTAAAAATATGATTTTTCTTTTCTGAGATACAAAGACTGAACAAACAGAAGTAGGTCAGCTAACGCAAACTGCATAGAGGTAAGAGAGAGAATGGCAGATGAGGCAGGAAAATAGGAGATTTCAAGTATTTTTAGTTGAGACTGAGACCTCAGTAATGTATCTAACAATGAGATGAAGACTATGTGAGGAACTGTCCTTACTGCTGAGAAACTATAAAGTACTGTTCTCAGCACAAAACAGGAAAAAAAAAAAGGATGCTATGCTAATTTTTAGGATTAAACCTCTGAGCATAATCAGAAATTTACCAACAGTAAATCTGGCCAGTTAATGGGATCACACAGAAAATATCGTAAAGGAGTGGATGACACTGACATCCATCCTCCATCACCATCATTACAGAATCCAGTATGGTAAGAATAAAGACTTACAAAATCTGAACCTAACATTATTTTCCATACTCAAGTGTATAAATAACTGCAGAACTTTTTTTTCTGGAGCCTTGAAGAACTGAAGATCAAGACAATCACTGTGAAGAACTTTTACTTCCTTTTAATTTCTGAGGGATTTAATCCTCTAAATTCACTGACATAGAATAAGCAAATAAAATTGTGTAAGTTAGCCGAAAACTACTTCACTGGTTCATGTAACGGAAATGAAGTTTCTATGTTGTTTTTTTTTACTTTTCTCTTACCAGAATGGAAAGATTTCTGAAATTCTTATAAAATATATTTCATATGATTAGATTTCAGAAGAATAAAAGTGATAACTGAGTTCTTGTGAAGTTAAAAAAATATCATCCTTTCAATAATGTTTTTGTTTCCATAAAATTTGCCAAAACAATGAAGGGAAAACACTCATTCCATTTGAAAAAAAACCTGAAGAAAGCTTATGCTTTTGATAACAACCTCCCCAACATACAGTTTAAGAAAAAAACATTTGGAAAAAAACCCAATTTCTTCTAATTTTTTGTTCTGTTCTAATTATAACAAAGTCAGGTGATCTACTGAAAAAATAATTTAAAAGGTTCCAAAACTGATATTAGTTTCACTACATCCTTCATTTTGAAACGTTACATTTTGATGCTTTCTTCTCTAAGCTTTACTTAGACCATGTAGGTTCAGTAACACAGCCATAGCAGCTAATTTTGACACATTTTCAGTTCTGTTCAATGTCTTTTCTTGACCAGCACTGAAATGTAATGATAAATACGATCACACAGAACCTTTCTATTCTTTTCTTTTGTGACAGAAATAATAGGTATTACACCTCATCTAGTTTCTGTGATAATTTATCTTTGTGTAAAAAAACTCAAACATCTTAACAAACCATTATTTTATTAAAATTAATCAGTGAATCTATAAGCTTATATTTATCTAATGCTCAGTAATTAAGTACTTAATTACCTATTCAAAAGAAACATGGAGAATTGAAAACCAACAGAAAATAGCTAACAAGAAATATTAAGTTGATAGAGTATACCAAAATATGTCCGTTTATGTGTTATATGATTATTTGATGCAGATTGTTCAGGTTTGTTGCTCCAAGAAAAATTTTCAAAAGAGGTAACAATGAAATGGTCATATTTTATTTAGATGGAATACCTTTCTGGGTTGTTTTTTTTTTTTTTTTTTAAATATATGAGATAAAACCAGGATACAACCAACATATTTGGTACTGTATCAAGTTAACACTTCTAGTTAGTTCTTTCTGTTCGTTAGTAACATACATTATTTGGTCTATGTTAAGATAGACCACTGCTCAAAAGGTATTTTGGGCGGCTGTGCTGTATTGCATTGCTTGGCAAAGTGTAAAACTGGTAGGGAATATTTCATTTGGTATTTTTTCCTAGCAGAAAGCTATGTTTGCAAGACTGATGTGGCTTTTACTAATTTTGTAAGGCCTCAGAACTAGGACTTGTTAGACTTATTGTCTAGGCTTTTCTTGGCCTGCCTGAAGTTTTGTTTTACTTTGTTTATCAGTAAGAGCAGTTTTATAATAATGAGAATTTGTTATCACCTAATTTGTTTTACTCTTGCATAGTTTTTTATAACTGAGGTGTATAACCGTATCATAATTTTAAAACTAATACTAGTAGGAAGTAGCTTTTTTGTGTAGAATGAAATATTTGTGTAGTGTCATGATGCAGAGTAGAGGATAGGGATGGGATGAGAGCAAGGTGTTGGAAACAGGAACACAGGCACAGGATGCAGTGTGGGGCAGACATGGCCTAGGATGTTAACAATTGGGCACAGGAGGATCCTGCATCCCCAAGCCTATGAACAGCTCACCAGTGGTCAGCTGCAGAAATGCCAGCTCAGGGAGTTGAACAAAACCAGCTGTAAGGGTAAGAGCACATATCCAGAATAACTCACACTCTGTATATAGTAAATTGAGATTTAATGTGGCATTTTAGATCAGTGCAGAATGAACAAGGTATAAAAAGGATCAGGAAGTACACAAAAGTATGCAAGTGGACCCTAGAGTATGGAGAAGGAAACCATCAGTATCGAAGTCATTCTTCTCCTGGTGAAGGACTGGGGATGCTGTAAAGCCCCCAGCCACCCCAGTCTGAAACCAATAACCATGGGATGTGAGGTGGCATAACACTAGAGCAAGGTGCAGATATTAGGAACCCCGAGTATAATAATAATTGCATTGTTATTATTGAGACTTTTCCTATAGGGGAATTATTTTTCTCATTTCTTTTTTCTTGCCCTTTCTGTTAAATCAGGTCTAAATTAATAATAATTCTTTGGTTTGACTGTGAAGTTTTAATCTATACTTAGCAATAAATTTCAGGCTTTGCATATAACGTGTATTTCCTTTTACCTTCAGCAGGATTTTGAATGTAACAAAGGAACAAATGAACTCCACAGTCTCAGAGAGTCCTTCAGGACTGAATGGATCCAGTCACAAACACGGCAAGCACCAGGAAAAATCCTTCACTATTCCACAGGTCGGATTTGAAAAGGAGGAGTTTTCTAGCAAAACAAAAGTTTCATGCTATCGTTTGAGAAATAACCTGTAACTGAAGTTTTATAGCAAATTTAAAACTTAACTAGTAAAAGCATTTTCGTTCAGTAAAAAGCTAAGTCCATATTGCCCTCAAAACCTCCACCAAACCAACCTGCAACAAGCCAAGACTATTTCTGGGGAGAAGTGACAGCAGTAGTATGTGTCTATTTATATTTATCCTTATTTAACCAAAGTAGTAAATAATGTTCTTACATTTGAAATAACTCACAATGACAAAGATGTAGGCCAAGATTCTCCTCACATACTTGCATGTGTCAATCAGATGTAGGTCTATTTAAATAAATGAAGTTACACCCATGCAAACTCACTGTAATTGCAAGGAGATAACATTTCCAGGGTTATGACGGTAGAAAGATGTTATGTGAAAATGACACAATTAATTTTCTCCTCTTCTCCCTGGCATAGCTTAGGGAAAGGTGGTGACAGCTCAGAGGTGGGAAAAGACGTGAGGAGGGACAAGGGGAGGGAGGAGGAATGGCCGAACGACCGTCAGCTGGCAACGCTGCTGTCAGCCAGCAACAGTCTGCGCTATAAATGGGCAAAGTCAGGGGAGCAGGATTTGAAGGCCATGTAGGGAAGAAAGGGGTAAAGCACGCTGTTTGAGTAACCTAATTAAGAGGAGAGAAGTCATTTCAGGATTTCTGTGACAGAGGCCTGGCACGTAGGGAGCCTCTTGGCCAAAAGGGACAGCTGGCTGAATCCAAACACTTGTCTGAATAGGCAGCAGAGGTACCCAGACAAATACCATTATCCCTAGCGGTACGCTGGCTGTTCTAAAGTATTTTTAAAATACTGTTTGAAAATAATCCAGCCCAATTTCCTGGAGAGATGGAGTCTCGGCTCCTTCTGGCTTGCCGTGGTGTGGCCCGGCGGCTGCGGCAGCCGTGACCAGGCCGGCAGTGGTGTAGGGCCTGGGGCCTGAGGAAAGGCTCCATCTCTGCATATCCTTTTGTATTTTAAACATAGAACTTCGGGGTTTGGGGAAACACAGGTCCCCATCCTCATCCTGGCTAAAGCTGCTGTATTTTGGTGAGGGTGAGATGGTGGTCTGTGCTATCCAGAGGAAACGCTTTGCAATGAGGCAGCTAAAGGTCAATAAAGTGTCAGTAAAACAGACAGAGGAGTTGGGATTCACCCCTGAAGTGCCACAGAGATAAAGAGCAGGCTCAATCCTCTAATCACTTTTCATGCCAGTGTTTGCCTCCCAAAGTTAATAAATTTAGAGTAGAAAAACCAGAGTGGGGTCACTCACGGGCTAAAAGCACGTTCCAGTGACAGGCATTTCTGTATAGCCTAAGCAGAAGCTGAGGTAGGCAAGTCTTTTGACTACAACTTTTTATCTTGAACAACTATTTCAGGAAAAATAAAGTGCAGGGGAGTGATTCTATAATGCATCAATTAATTAAACTGTGATAACATATAAGATAGATGAGACTAATTTTGCAATGGCTTATTTTTGAACTTTGAATAATTCTGATAAAGCAAATGGAAATACAGAGAATATCTTCATTTATAGAAGTGTAAGCTTTGAATTAATTAATCTTTCTATTCTTTTAATACTTTTTTTCCAGTGACCAAAAAGAACTTTGACCTTTTTAACTTTTCCCATTTCCTGATGAGTTGAAAAACGAAAACCATTGAAATAAGTTGTTTCACTCTTTTCAGACAGGTGGATGAACAGAAACTGAAAGTGGGAATTGCTTCTGTCAAAATGAGACAAGCATCTTTGCACAAAAAGCCCTATTTTAGTCAAATTATTGCATATAAAAATTGAAGTTCCTTTGAAAACTTGTTTTTGTTGAAAGCTGCTTTGAGGGAGTATTTCAAATTTGTTTAATTAAGTGTAAATGATCCAATTTATCCTCACTACCAGGCCATACTAATTACTATTGTATTATATAGTTTATACCTGCTTGCTTTGTGTACAAACCTAACACAAGCAGAAAATTCCTGACAGAACCTGACCTGTTACATTATTCTGAGGAGTTCCTCTTTCATACTTCTCTTTGCCCCTCCAACTTTTATTTAAGTTCTTATTTCAGCTTGCTTAGTTCGCTTTAAATACAAAACATTACAGGAAGCCACAGAGCACTGCTTTTGGTAAAACACTATAAGACTTATATGTATGTTTTAATGACATCATGAATGTTTATTGTAGTACAATTCCTACAGGAGCAAGGTGCACAGAAGTTGAAAACCAACATACTTTATATGCTCCTAGGCAAGTGAAAAAGAAAGCAAGCTCCTACTTAGTGCAAGAGAAGTAGAAGCAGGTATATTGTAGGCATACCTATTTTTTTCCTCTTACTACTGAAATTGCTGTACATAGTGCCCCTGACTAACTAGAACAGAATCTGTAAGGGTTTCAAGGAAACTGGAAAAAAATCTGAAATCAAATTCTGTATTTCTTACAAAATGTATCCTTTTGCTAAAAAAATATTGCCTAACTTGAATAAATAGCGTAGTTTTCCAAATACAACTACTTATGGACAGAACTGAAATAGTTATAAGCTAACATTGCATATCTGGGTATTACACAGTTAAGACACAGGCAATATATTTCCAGAGAAGCATGTGTATAATTTTTTTTTACAAGTGAAATATCAGGGATAGATCTAAATTCATGCATTTATGCAAATTCAGATTTTGAAATCCAAAGCTGTCATCTTAAAGAAGCCTGAATAAAATCTAGAAACCAGTGTCTGGGACCTCCTCTGGTAAGCACACATTCTGTGTACCCACATTGCATTGGCAGGACTGGATCCCTCATGCAGTGCCACGGTGACAGAAGAATTCTCACTAAGGAAATAGCCAAGATGCTGTAACCCTTGCTGAGGAGCAAGGATCTGGTTTATCTCTTTCTTCCATCCTCCTGTCAAGGATGCACTGACTCAGGATTGGGTACCACAGTCCCCTATTCAGGAGAGCAATTCTTTGGCAATAAAGAGAAATATCCTTCTCTTTTAAAACACTGTCTGGTGGTGGCACAGGAATGCGGGAAGCCATGAAGAAAATCCCAGGAAATCTATGTGTATTCTATTTATAAATTATTCTTGCGTTTTATGTTTGTAGCTTCCTACTTCAAAATAAGGAGGATTTAGACTTATATGTGTACATATATTCATTATGCATAGAGGGAAATGCACATTTCTATAGATCTATTGGTCCAGTAGTTCAGTTAAACATACGGAATGATCTGGATAAAGACTGATGGGTTCCTATTGTCTGTACAGCAACAACTGGTGATGAGGAAAATTTCTCAGAAATCAGAAATGCTCATCTTGTGCAGCATAAGAGAAATTTTTAACTGGATAGGAAGAGATAATTTGCAACAATCATTAGGTTAGGACTGAAGTAAGTGTTCTGCCTTTGTAAATGAAACCATACCTGGCACGCCGCTTCCCTGCAGAATTGTCAAGAACACACTGAGCCCTAAGCTTTCTAGGCTGCTCTCTGCCTTCTCAGTCAGCAGTTTCATTGCTTTTAAGCGTCAATGTAGCCTTGACCTACCTGCCCTGCTGTTCGCTGAGTGGTAGCATAAGAAACAATTTTCTTGCACCTCCAGACTGTCATTCACTGTCAGTGATCCACATGCTTGAAGTGCACTTGGATTTAACCCAGATAGACAGAAGATAGTGGGTAAAGAATAATGGATGAGGCCAATTTTTTGAAAGTTGATGTATTTAAATCCCGTGTCTACATCAAGTTAATGTTCGTGAGCTCATGGCTGGACTGCCATGGTCAATTCTGGTGGACACTGTAAAATGGCTGCTGAAAAGTGTAAGAGCTACAGTTTAAGTCAAAATCTAAGAAAATTTTATTTCCTGTGATTTTTTTTTTAGATGAAAAAGACTAGTAAAATGTATAAAAAGCCTCTTACGCCTTAATTTTTTCAATAATGTGGTAAAAAAATCAGATCTTTCTGAACTGTATCTAACATCAGAGTCTTAAAAATCATATCATAGGAAAAGAATTAGTTAGTAGGAAAGGACAATCAGTGCTACGTGTACTGTATAAGCTGCAAATAAGGGTCACTGTTTTTATTACAAAAGACTCCTCATTTCAATTATTGAATATAACTAATATGCAAACTACATAACAGCAAAAAGACTAATTCCCTTTATAAGAGCTCTTCTAAGATGAAGGAAAAAATCATAAACCTTCTGCAAAACTTGTCTTCATACCAAATATTTTATTTCTTCTGGGGAACTTAATTAAACAAGACTATCACATTGTCAAATAAACTGTATGTAATGTTTAGTCATATCAACAAAAATGGGACAAAATTCAGTATAAACTCAAAGTAGTATAATTAGGAATTATCAAATTTCAGTAATCCACATGATCTCTATGCTTCTTGTATAAAGGAATAATAAAATCATCTTCCGTTCCATCAAGCCAAAAAAGGATATTAAAGAAATACTTAAAAATATTAGCTTGCTTTTTGTTTCATTGATCCATCACTGAAAGTACTGGAAAGGGATTGATAAACTCTAATTTGCTTATATAGGATTATGTAACAAATATTGAGGAACTTGCAAAGTATGCATACAGGCCACTTTTGCTCAAGAGAAAAGTTTACTCTAAAAGATCTCCACTGTAAGTTATCATGACAGAGATAAGTCAGCTATCAGGAAGTCAATAGGTCCTGGTTAATCTTTAACAGGAATCAGAGAGAAAGCTGCTTGTCTAACTTGCTGTGTAATCATAACTATAAGTGGTTAGAGGGTCCAGCTGCTTGTAATTAGTGCTCTAAATCTGCTTCCGAGGACCCGATTAGTGAACACGTTCCTTTGCCCAAGAGCTTAACCAAAGCCTATGGAAATACTTCCCGTAAGGAGACAGTCAATCAATTAGAAAGTGCAGAGAATGAGCAAAGCAAGAAAAGAAAGTCAATTACAGGGCAACTATCAAGCTCCATTTCAAAACAGCTACACCAGTGCATAGCCATTGTAATATAAACTGTATCAGAACAGTGTTCCTGGTAGAGATGGGGAATAGTTAGCCTTATTGAGCCTTCTGGAGAACATTGTTCATTTTATGAAAGGCATAATAAATTGCAGCAACCTTTAACATAAGGGAGTTGTATCTGATAAACTAAAAGATTCCTCTGATGCTGCTTCTTATGTATTTATGACCTTAAATTTTACCATTAAGTATTTTAAAGGATCACTTAGAAAGCAAGGAATTCCCGTGTCCATAGTACCAAAATCCACTTGAATAACAATTAGCATCAAGCAAATTTAATCCAACATTTTTTTTAAATTGTAAGGCCCAAGAATTAAGTTTTCAAATTTAAATATAGATGTAAATGTTTTGATAAAAGACTTTTTAAGAGCTTTGGTATTTTGTCATGGCAGGGTGCTTAATGTTGAACATTCAGTGCTGGTGTTGCATGCCAAAGCAAACTCATTGCTATCAGAAGTGAAGTAAGGGCTCGAGTGCATGTGCCATGCAAAAACCAGAGCCTTCTTCCCACTCCACTCATCAAGTTTTCTTTCCATTAGGTGTTGTTTTATTTTGCAAATAATTTTTTTTTATTTTTATTATTTTGACACTGTAGAGTAAGTCTATAACTTGTTTATATATAAGAAATATAACATATTTCCATTCTTTAAAACCAAGCTCTTTTTTTTTTTTAACATTTATTCCTATTGGTTTAGGATATTTTAAGCATGTAGGAAATAGGAGCAAGGAGAATTTAGATGCACATTCTCATCTGTTTGTACTTTTCTTGGCTTGAGAGATAGCAAAGCATCAGTTTTCTTCGTTCAGTTTCCTTGGTGTCAATGTGGGAGCGGGGAGTGAAAAAGGGATAGATAATACCTACCTTTATAGTCAGTGTTTTAGAACAGTGACTAGTCGTTTTGATGACACTACTCATTTGTGAAGGTAAAACATCACAAGAAGGCCTGGCTTCAAAGAAAGGTGTTCAGAGCTTTCTGGAGATTTCCATAAGATATCTCAAACTATAAACTTACAAGTAAAGAAAACTGAATCATCAGCCAACCCTCAAAGTCCTTGCGTAAATGGGTACATTTTCCAAAACTGCCAAAATTACTTTGGATCTTAACTCAACTCATGATATAAAAAATATCTAAGTCAGTCTGAACTCTCTCAAACTTTCCCATCTATCTGTAATATTGTATTTCTCTATCACTGCTAGGGCAGCCCAGGATAGAAATCTTTTTCTCTACATATACAGAATTCTTTTACTTGCTGTGTCTGCTCATATTAATGTTTATCTTCTTGTTTCTTTTTTTTTTTTAACTTTTCTAATGTTTTGCCCATTAATAAGTATTGTTTTGTTATACAGATTTCAGGTACTATATATCGCAATAACTTGTGATATTTTGGTTGGAATAAATGAAACATTCACTTGATAATTATTTATGAATTTTGACTAAGAGTAGCATGTTGGGCTTTTTACTTTTACAAAATGTGGAACCACAACAATGAGACATGAATCCTAGGATTTCAGAGGAAAGCAAAGTTGGGATACTGCATTTTTTATGTAGGTCCTATGACAAGCTGGAGGAGCCAGAGACTACTTCAAAGGCACACCTTACAGTCCTATAATATGCTGGAAGGAGCTCAGTGACACTGAGTGAAAGAGAAGGTTAATGTGAAAAAAATGTGAATCTGACCTTGTTGATTTTGCCTTTGAAGATACACAGGTGCATTTTCCACTTCAAACAGTGAAATTTTTGTATGTATCTAAGGCTCCATTGTATAGTAGGGCTCCGTCTTAGCTGTCTTGACCAGGACAACCCTGTTGTGGATATTGTTCTAGAGTAAGTTTTCAGGGAAGAAGCAGTTTGAGGATTCATTATAAGAAAGAGGGAGCAATGACAACTCACAGCCACAGCTTGGCTTGTCTAATAACTGTCATCATTAGAAGTGTTGACTCGGTGCTATTGGAAATATTTGCCAATTTACAAAAATACAGCTTGGTTATTGCTGACTTTAGTCACCACAAAGTGAAGGCAAAGGGCATGGAGATGCCCCATTGCTAGGGGTCTTTTGCCCAGCTACATCAAAGTAGTATTTCAAGACGTATACTCTGTGTTCCAGAAGTAAAGGTTCATCAGCTCTACCACAAGACTGACAAAATCAGCACATTTTTACAGGTAAATGCTGATTAGTCCACCTGACTACTCAGCGACTGATAGGAATGACTCTCAGTGCAAAGACATTTCTAATTATGTTAAGCACATGCAGAGTTAGGTTTATTCACAATGCAGCGTTTGGATCTGGATAGACCAAGTTCTGTCTTCAGTGATTGTACACAGACCAGGGCTCCGTGCTGAGTTAATCAGGGGTTGAGGAGCTCTTCTCATTATTGTGTGTTCAGTGCATTGTGATTATTGCTGGCCAAAAGAGCAAAAGACAATAAATTCATAAGCATGATAAAATTTATTTGACTTTGAATAATATCAGCCAATAAGAGCTCTAATATTAACAACTGTTTATACTTATAATGTTTTAATATATGCTAATTAAATTATTTTATATTATTGAGTATTAGTGATTTAATACTTCCATCTGAACCACATATATGTTGGGAGAGAAGCTTGGAAAACAAATTTTAATCGTTTCAATAGTTAGTTCAAAAGATAAAATAATCATTTGCTGAAATAAAAGCATCCAAATTATTACTTGAGTTATTAATGGTGCCATAAATATACCTTACTTTGTAACTGGGAAAAGATGCAGGAAAGACTTGATCACATTCTTTTTAGATAATCACAAAGGTCATATTTATGATTAAATTAAGTCACCTTTACTATGTGAAAGCTAAAATTGGGGCTATGTATTCTTCTGAGGAGATTATGCTTCTGAGGGACTAAGTATTTCAAAATTTTTTAGCTGCCCTGAACGCCTAACTTGCAGCTTTGCAAAATGATGTTGCACCTGTCAGGAGAAAAGAAATACAGACATATTATTTTGCCTTCAGTATTGTTACACTCCATTTGTTTTTGTCATACAGCAAGACTTACATTTGGTGTTATTTACCATATTAGGCAATACTCAAGGGGTTGTAAGACCTTTGAGAGTTTGTCTGAATTATCAGTTTTTGTCCTAACAATGGCATCTTTCCAGCAATTTTAATTATTTTTTAAATACCTTATGTGCCCTGTTTTGTGGTGTCCTCGATGGTAGTGAGCGATAGCGGTGTATAGCAGCTCATCATTACCACCCCTATTGGGTGGGAATTTTTTTGGTTTTTTTGCCTTCCAGGAGGTGGACTGTTTGCTGCAAATGACTGGGAATGTTGCCCAGAAAGCTAAGCGGCTTCAGATATTTTATATAACATTTGCTTTTCAGATTAAAAAAAAAAAATCTTCCTACTTTGAAATCACCACAGAAACCTGTTCCCATTGCCGTGGCTGATGTTGTCTTACATGAAGTCTGGGACAGTCTTCCATCAGGATTAAACTGAAAACTAGGCCAAGTGTAAAGCCCAGATTTTACGCTTCATTTTTAAAATCACAAAAAAACCAACAGCCCAACACCAAAGAAACACTAAGGCTGCTACCCTGACCCTTAGATAGAACAAACAACTGCAGCAAACACTGTGTGGGGCAGCGGGCACCTACGCTCGCTGTGTAGCAGGACCCAGCGGGGACTTCGAGGGGGGCAGGCCATGTCTGGGAACTGTTCGCCATGCGACAGCCCCCGTGATGCTCCTCGTCAGCGAGTACCGACGCGCCCCGGCACCCTGAGTATCCCACAGCTTGTGCAGCAACGGCAGTCAGAAGGGCAGATGGGACCTGCGTGGTGTGTGGCTGATGGGAGCACTGGGTTCTGTGTGGGTACTGCACGCAGAAGAAATACAGGAAAAAACCTGCAGAGTCAGCAAATTACCACTGGATGTCCCTGGGCACGTAGGTATGAAAGAATAGAGTTCTGCTATGTCTGTCACCATGTTCAAAGCATGTATTGAGAGCACGTTAGACCCAGAGGACAATTCAGGGCTTTTTTTTGGAAGATGGTGTAGTTTTCTGCCACAGAGTCCCACCAAAGTCACTCTTGGTCACAAAAGACTGAGCAGAAGGACATAAGTGAGGAACAGTAGGCCATTATGGGTATAACACAAAGACGGCTAAAGGCAAAAGCTGTTAACTTCCTTTAAAGACTTGGAAATTGTGGGTACTGAAAATAACCTATTGATGAAAAAACTATTTCTATCTTGGTTAGTAATTGTTACCAATTTCATACTATTCCACTCAATAAAAACCAAACTTGTTAATTAATCAGCAAGTTATTATCAAACCACACCTGCCTTCATCATTTCAAGCACATATAATATCTGACAGACTGCTCTTGAACACCTGCATTTAGTTCAATAACATTGTTCATTGAATTTTAATTTTATTTTAGACTCATGAAGTGTAGACCAATCATATAATTCACTCATATTTATCTGGCTGTTAGTTCTGATGAGGACCTAAAATGAAATCAATATAGGCAATTTCTCTGTATAATCAAATATTAATATTGAAATAGTTACATCCAGGGGCAGAAGGAAAGAAGAGAAGATTCAGAATTCTGTCTACATAAAATCTTAGTCGTTAGGAACATATGAATAAAGGAGACCTGCTGGGTCATGAAATCCAAGCCCCTTCCTATTACCAGCAACTCAGTAATATGATGTTTTTAATAAATGGCTCTTCTGTATTCAGCACAGGAAAAGTGAGATCTTGCACCCATTTTCCTACTATAAATTTGTTTTCATCTGGTATTGTTCACTGCCTGTTTTTAAATAATTTCAAGAACGGAAGACATTTAATAAACTTACAAAATACAAAAGACTAGATATGTTGGTTCACATAGCAATTACAGAGCTTCAACATGGCCCATGAGTCAGTCTGTCAACAGTTTTCTATAATACTTAGTGTTGCGTATTGTAAGCCACTTCAGTATCTTGAAACTTCATCTGTATATGTAACACAGAGTCATATTTATGCCATATATTCATACAATATTCACTGTCTCAGATCTTCTCCCTGTGTTTAGCTCATTATTAGCATTTGAGTAAATGAGATTACAGGTGGGATATATTTCAACCTAACTGTGGTTTCTTAAAGGTTAGACATCTAGCCTAAGCTAGTTGTCTTCTGTTTCTCTATAGGTAATGATACCTAAAGATAGGTATCCTACCGAAATTCATCCCATTTGCGTTGGGATGAAATGACTTTCTTCCCTAAGGCATCACTTTACTATAGGAGCACAGATAATTATCTGTGCTACCACTGGGGTGTAAAGCTAAGGGAGATGACACCCTCTCTAGTGCTTTGACTGGGGCCACAAAGTGAAAAGGGCTCCCCTGGGAACCACACACAGACCTCAGAGAAGTCACCTGTTTCTTACGGGCTAAAAGAGACCATTCCCAGAGAAGACAGCTTACACTGCGGAGCTGCTGTAACTAACATCCCAGAAAATTATTTTGGCCCAGACTGACTTGTTGTCTCCTGCACAATCCTTAGCATCAACTCAGAATATATCAAAAGCTAGGACCTAGTCTGAAGAGCCATTTTGGATATGGCCACCTTAATCTAAACAACGAAAGAGTTTAGTGTATGAGTGTGTGTGCAGGCACATGCTAGTTGGTCTCCAGGATTTGCCAGCATCCCAGAACCATTTAATTGACTAACATTGCTGCAGTTTTGCCCATCCAAAGATTTCTGCTTATTTGTTTGCTTCTAAGTCTTGAACTAGGCCTTTATAATTTTAAAGTACTTACTATACACTTGGAATTAGGACAGATGATATCATCTCACATTTTTACTGGATTTTTTTGCAGATAAACCCATTTTTTAAGACAGTACAGTCAATAAGTGCATGAGCTAGTAAAATAAGTTTTAAGTTATTGTTCCATTCAGTCAAATACTTGTTGACTACCTTTCTTTGTCTTGGGTACAAATTTGCTAATATGAATCATGGCAGCAATGGTATTGTCCACATAATGTAGAAAAAACATTAGATATACCTCTTTCTTCTTCCTCTAAATTGCTTTTTGTCATTAAATTATGATCCCTTAGTTGTTGTGCTCCCTGTACAATTACCTGGTTACTCTGGATTGTGACTGATCAAGAATTATTTTTAATAAATTTGATTAGTTTTACTCAAAGACTGTTGATTTATTTGATTTTTTGAGAGCACCATGACTTTTAATTGGCTTTTACTTGTGAAGTGCTCTGCTAACACTTATTACTTGAATGAACAACTGATAGGCTTTGCTTGGTATTAATCTTTATGGTGATGTATTGCATACTCATGGTGTGATGCACTTGGGTACTCACATTTTTTACCTTCTCAAGGTAAATTGCACATTTAACATTGAGGACATGGTACTTTAATTAATAAATTAATTAAATATTGTGACATTTGAAATATTTTTCTTTATCCACTTATATACTTTTTTTTTTGTTTCAAAATACTCGTTTTATGCATTAAGTTGCTTTGGTTTTTTTTCTTATTTAACACGCTTGCTTTAAATGGTATTTTGCTACCCCAAAATTTAATGCAATTTGGGAGACTACAGACATATCCTGAGAACTCTTGAAAGAAAAAAAGATCCAAATCTCATACATGCTGAATGATGTAATACCAAAAACATGATGAGTACATGAAAGTTCGAGGCCGTGATGGTGGATGTGTTATATACCTTTTGCAAGGTGTACCTGCTTTGCTAACATTCAACAAGTTGTGAAAAAGATGGATGGAAATTCTAAGGGGTCTCCATACTGTCATGGTAGTTAGTGACAAAACTGGCAAACTCTAAAAGTAGGAGTTGTAGTGAGCATCATTGTCTTGGTAATAAATAGGAAACCACATCGGCCAAAGTCATAACAGAGAAGTTGTACAGAATTTGTTACAATATAATTGTTAACTACTCTTAAATTTTGCCCAGACACTCACCCTAATACCAACTTATAAGCAGTACATTCAGTAATAGAAAGGGTATTACTTAAATCATGTTTATTCTTTTGTGGTCAACGTGATATGACAGTGATCTGATGAAAAACACATAAAAACAGTCTCTTAAAACTTCTTTTTCATTCATCGATGGCATGAATTTCAAGCTAAACTTCCTTAAATACCAGCAGGACTCTTGTGATACTTGGCAATTATTACAGTATCAGTGATTTATGAAATCCCTGGTAAGTGAAAATAATTTTGTCTTGTTCATTCTAGGCAGATGATGAAGATGACTGCGGGGGGAAAAAGTCAATGACTTTCCTCAGATTCTGGAATGGATTATGACTGGTGATGTTATTAAACTTAGACAGTTAAAATAACTTTTCAATACACTGAGCATGACAAAAGAAGGGATTGTGTTAATATCAAAGCTGACTACTGCTAGTAAAAGTTCAAATGTATTAGCATTCATTTGTGTCCTGTCATCTTGGCTTTTCTTCATCTGCAGTTTTGTGAGTGATGCTCCAAGTGGATATCGAATTGTAATAAATATTTATATCCAAATCCAGTGCAGGTGGTAATGTGAATAAGTGCACCTTCTGGAGTTGTAAACTGAACATATGTTATAGTTTCGAAAGGAACTTTGTGGTAAAAGTGCTGAAGTGATTTAACTACTTTCAAAAACAGAACTGGAATTTTAAGGTCTTAATCAATGGCAATGAGAGCTACACAGTTTCTATATGTTTTTTTTTTTTTTAATGGAAGTTTCTAAGTCATCCAGAAGCCAAAATCCCAGTGTTAGGGGATTTTAACACTCTCAGACATGCATTTCTTTGAAAACACTGAGACTTGTGTACACCTGAAAACGTTCTCGTTATGCTTAGCTGTACATAGTCAACAATAGACAATAGGAGTGGGATCTGGGCCAGGAGAGTCTCGGTTTATTTTGGTACCAGTCTATGTACTTCTACCTAGTGTCACTGGACCCTGCACCAAACAGATTGCTGGACACTCTTCTTCAGCCTCTTGTTTTGCTGTACTGTGATCTCATGCAAAAAAATTCTTGTCTGCTATTTTTACATGAACCTTGACAAAGTGAAAAGTGCCCACGAAAGATTTCTTTCTTATGAGATGCAGTAAAATGTGGAGATGCTGTGGACCTCAAAACACAAAGGAAACATTTCCTTTTAACACAGCAAAATCAACCAAAATCTCGGGTGAGCTGAGTCAGTCAGAGTAAAAGTTATTTTTCTCAGCCTATGCTTGTCTATACTTGAGCTTGTAAAACCTTACAGAGCTACAGGTCCATCTATTTTTTACATAGATCCATGTAAAAAAAAAATTAAAAATCAAGACATCCTTTGCTTAGGATCACAGCATTCACAACAGCAGAGGATGAGTTTGGAGAAAAGAGTGCCCAACAATCATTGTGGGGCAGGGTGTGCCTAACAGCAGGATTCAGGGACACTACCCATGGACACACACAAGTTCCCCTCCCTTTCTCAGTCCTCCTGTCTTGGACTCCCCACCTTCATTTTCCTGTGCCCTTATCTTCATGCTTCTGAATACCTCTGTGCTACAAGGTCAAGCCCCCTTTGCTTGGTCCCAGGTTACTCCACGGCCCTCTCTCTCCTCCCAAGGAGTCCAGTTTCCCTAGGGGATTCCCAAGAAGAGCCCCCTTTCCTGTCTGCCTGAAACTCCTTCCCTCTTAAGCTCCACATCCTTCTGCATTAGATTTCCCTTCCCACATGCCACTGCCATCTTTCTCCTCCTGCCTTCCAATGGGCACCAGTGCCACCCCTCCACCAGTTGCACTGGCCGCTCCCCCGCAAAGGGCAGTCTGTATCTCCCTTCAAAGGAAAAGCCACAGCTCCTTTTCCTGCTCTGTCTGTGGCTTCCAAAAAACAGTTAACAGGCTGAACTGAGTGCAAATCCACCCAAGGAAATAAAATGAAACTGTGTCCAAGGGGAAAAAAAAAAAGAAACCAAACAGATTTATGGTGTTCCTATGTTTGTAGGACATAAGAGAGTACTTTCCAGGAAAGCCTAGGAACAGGACTAAGCTCCATCTACTCACAATATATATGTTAAAAACCAGCTGTTGACACCAAATAATGAGGCTAAGTGTACATATTCACCTTTAGGCTGAAATATAGAAGCTGATTTCTAACTACTGGAGGAACAAGATTCCAGGAGAGTCTTTCAGCAGCAGAAGGGAACTGGAATACAATGGCAGAGCGTGGCCAGTTAATGGAAGAGGTTCTGTGACAGATTTGCCTGCTGGAGCTGAGGACCCCACCCAATGATTCCGAGATCCCTTCGACTCCTGCACTGCATCCTGTTCTTCATCCTTTGGACTTTCTTCTTTGAGTTCCTACATTCTGTCAGGCAAATTCTGTGTCTTCTTACTGTCTCTAAAACTCTAAGTACAATTTAGTGCTGTATAAATAACAGTGATATTCACCTATAGACGACATTACCTACAGTGTAAACTTCTCAACAGTATAGTTATATCAACCCTTGTCTTGCTTTTCTTAATAGTAGTATAGCTGTATAATAAAATAAGTGCAGGAAGCAAGGGATAATACAGTGTGTGCTTTATTTTGCTGGAGGCAGAATAGAAAGATTTTTCTTCACATAGGTTTGAAGAATGGATGGGAACTGCCTTGAAATTAACTATAATAAGCAATGCAAGTATCATCTGGTGTTCTGAGTGTGCTGTTAGGTAATGAATGTTCTACAGGATATGTGTAAAAGAATAAGAGAGCATAAAATGTTAACTAGAAGTTGGCATAGATAAAGCTAAAAATAATAATAAAAAACCCCTCACTATTGAAAACAAACCAGAAAAATAATAAAAGTAAATTATAAAAATAAAAATACTCCATAGGAAGCTAGTTGCAAAAAGCCTATTAAATGATGGATATCTATAGAAGTTTTGATTTTGACAGGAAATTTGATAAGTTTTTTAGAGACTGGTGGAATATACAAAGAATAATATCCCCAATAAATTCAAAGAACAGGAGAGAGTAAAACTGTGCTCTTTAGCTCTTCCTATTATAAAGACATCTATTGTTTTACCACCTCATTAAAAGGCACATCCCTTCACTGACAGATGTGCTCTCGAGATCTATGGTCTGAAAGAGGGCTTACATTGTCTTTTCTTCTGTAATGGCCAATGAGCAGACCTACTCTGATCCTCTGTGATTATCAGATTCTCACAGCAAAGAGTTTATCCAGCTGTCCTATCAGCCTCTGCCTTAAAAAGGGGAACATTTCCTAGAGAAGCATACTTCAAGACAAGTGGAAATTTTTCTTCTTTTTTTTTTTTCTGAGCTCATAGATGAGCTTGTATATTCCTCATTCTCCTCTTCCTTAATTATCTTTTTCATTTATCTCTTCAAAAAACTCATCTTCAATGTTGACGTGAGATTAATGCAGGAATCAGTGCATTTTTTCCATATCGTTGCAAATACACCTTTTTAAAACAGTTACCATGACCATCATGTACTTTTCCAGTGGGAAAGACAGCACTTTAAACTGTGAGATTTACTTTCTTATGATCAGCTATGTATTTGTGGAAAAGCAAGTTAGCAATGACTTTAGCATTGCATTGACTTACATGCTAGTGCCCAACAAGATAATCTTCTTATCCTGTATGAAGACAATACGCAATGAGGTATTCGACAACAATAATAGTTATTTTGCTATCTGCTCTCCTCCTGTTGCTTACCAGCTCCTGAAAAATTACGTAATCCACTGCCTTCACCTTAATTTGGCTTATACTGAATACCATCATGTGCAACTCTTTGCTCAAGGGTTTTTCTTTGTTATATTTTTTATATTTTCTCAAGTCTACTTACTAATACTGTTCAGCTTCAGTGATATTAACAAAACTCTGTTATATGTCAAATTATAACTCTTCTCTCAAGGGTTAGTTTTGCATCTTCTTGTAGAGTCACTTGGGGTTTATTGTTCTTATTTCCCCTCAGTCTCACTTGTTATCAAAGACTTCGCTACATTTCCAGAATTGATGCAGCCTGAGATGAAACTTTTCCATAGTCTTAGTTTCCCTTTTTTTCCCTTCTGCTTGAAAACACATTTCATTTATTATTCATGTAATTATTTGTGATATATTTTACATCATCGTTTTACATCAACAGTGGTCTTTATCATATCTGGATTGTGCAGTTCTTTATTCATGATATTGCCTATTTAGATTATTAATATTATTTTATCTCTTTCTGTGAAAGCCTTATCTCAATGGTGTTGATTGCTAGAAGTCTTCTGGTTTCAGTTATTGTCTGGGGGATCAAAAAAGTAGACAATAAAAAGATAGGTTATAGTGAAAAATTTCTTGAGCCAATGAACTGTTCGGGGATTGAGGTCAACAGAGTACAAATGGTGTGAATTTAGCAGGAGAGGTCAAATTTATGAAGATTTCCCAGGTGCCTAAAAACAGTTAGATTCCTTGGTAGCTAAGCTTATTTGATTGTGCCATATTCCTGAAAGACATGATATAAAGATAAGACTTCTAAAACATCTGTTGTAACTAAAAATTGTGCTAGAAAAATCTCAGTTCTTACATTTTCTTTTTTCTTTTCATGGACTGGATTAATTACCTAGACTTTGAAGAAGTAGGTGTGGAGGTTTCTTTCTATAAAACAGAATTAATTCCCAAGATGTTAAAGATCATTATGAAAGGAGAGCATTGACTCTCCTGAAACCAGCAATTATTCACAAAGAAGTCTGTGGACCTGAAATCTGCCATTTTATGAAAATTAGGAAATGGTCTCTCCAAATTACACAGGTGAAGCTGACAGCCTGGCCGCTAAAGGGCAGAGTGATTTATTCTTGTGTAAAAAATAACTCACATCTGTCATGCATACCTGGAAATCTATTGTATCATTGTTGGCATACATTAACTGTTTAAATTCTTTTTATGTCTCAGATAAGTAACTAGGAAAAATAGTGGGAGTAGAAGAAAGCATAAGTATATAGCAGTTAGTTATTAGTACAAAGTTCCAGTGCAAAGCGCTGTGGGAAAATCACTGTGTGATAGTGGATAAAAATTATTTCCAAGCTGAAAAAATCAACCTGAAAGTACTTTTGAGCAAAGAGCTTCATATGTCAAGTCTGAAACATTTTCTCAGAGCTAGATTCAGTACCCACTGAAGTAAAGGAATGATTTCCCCTTGGTGAACACCAGATAGAATGGGAGAGAAGGAGTTACGTGGACTGTTTAGGATAAAGTCAAAGCTCACCTAAAACTGCATAGAAGTAGAGCACAACTCAAATCTGCTTTGCAGTTCAGTGAGTGTCAATAATGTTCTTGTATGTTTTGCATATCTCCATATACCCCTGAGACAGCTGAAAAAAGTAAAAATGCTGTAGAAAAAAATATTATTTCCAAAACAGGCAAAGAGCCTGAAAAATATGGAAAGCAAGATTTGTGGGTTTGTCAGGGAGTTTGGTTCTCATCTACTGCTACAAGAAATTTAGTGGTGCCTTCAGATTTATTGATGCCTGTCCACCAGTCATGTTTTTCTACTTTCACTGTAGAGATTGCAGTGTTATCTCTACAGTAGAGATAGTGGTAAAAGCCTTAAACCTCCTGAGTTCCAGTATGTATTGTAATCTCTTTGATGTGTGGGCAGATCTTTGGCCTGACTACTGAGAGTATTTCCTTGAATGGGGATAACTGATCACAAAGCATAGGTGTAAGCTCAGCAATTATTTAAACATGAAATAATGTACAAACTATAGCAATATTTGTGGACTACTAAAATGTGCAATGTGTAAAATAGTGACAGCAGGAGATAATACAGATCCTTTTAAACAAATCACAAAGAACACTAAGCAGAAAGATTTGTTTCCAAGTGTGAAGCATCAAAATTTTTTATCTAAAAGTTGCAAAATAGAAGCTCCCCAAATCTTAAGTTGACTGCCTTAATATAAAATCAGAGATGGGATTTCCTGCTAGTTTATGCGGTCATCAGATTTCATGACCACAACTGTTAACTATGACCATTTTATTACTAAAGTAAGAAAGGACAATTTTAAATAAGTAAAAAACCAAGTAGCTCAATAAAAATGAACTACCTGAAAGTCAGATGAAAAAGAAAGTATTCAAAAGCCATCTGGACATGGTCCTGCGCACTTGGCACTAGGTGACCCTGCTTGAGCAGGGGGTGTTGGACCAGATGACCTTCAGAGGTCTTTTCTAACCTCAACCATTCTGTGATTCTGTGATTCTGGTACAATTAACAAGTATTACCTTGATGGATAAGTCAGAAAGAAATGAATGGAGGTAAGCAAGCATGACTCCAATTTCCCGATAGGTTCTGAAGTTGTTTTAAAAGTGACTTATAGGCATTAATATCAGAAGGAGATGACAGATGTAGAAATGCATCCAGTCAATTACCTGCTCCCTTTCCCTTCTGTTCCTGTTGTATTCTCATATTTTGAGAGTTCAGTTCAAGTCATGCAAGTTTTGTGCTCCCTTGACAATTTAAATGTACAGCTAAGGACAATATAACTGTTAAAACTTTTTTCTGGCCATCTTCTTCAATAGGCAGTTCTTTAGAGTCCCTCCCAGATATGCTTACTAGACACTTCAGTGAAATCCCATCTAAAAATTAATCTCCATTAGTTTACTTAAAAATCTATTTCATAAAACACATGCATGCCCATACACACACAACAGCATCCATTGAAATGTAAAAATAAACAAATTGTAAAAAAAATATTATTAATATAAGGCTTATTCTTTCACTTTTTGTTTGTTTGTTTCCACTACTCAGTGAATTACCTCTAGCAGTAAGCTCCTGTCTTTTATCTGTAAAATGGCAAGCATAAAATAGACAAAAATGATAAAAGTTTTATAGCTCTAGAGAGAAGATTTTCTCCCTCAAAGCTTGAGTATGTTATCTAAAATAGATTTCATATAATTCAGCTTCACATTCTGTTGAAATGCAAATTCGTAAGTACATGTATATAGAGAACTGAGATGCTTGAATGATAATTCACAGAGACGGTTTGTTCTCAGTAAGTCTGATGCATATAATGCACATACTTGCTGAGCTAAAACCATCCCTCATTTCTCAAATGAATATCTAAGATATCTTTAGAAGCCCAGTAAAAGAGTTTCTAATCAACGCAAGTCAATACACCATCTGATTTTCTCCTTTTCTCTTTGCCTATGTCCTAAGTACAGCTCTCTGCTGCTTAAGACTCTTTGAAGAGTGTATTCAATGACTTGAATACCCTTCTTTCATCTGTAGGTTCAGTAAAATATTTTAATATCCATGTACGCAGGGCCTTTGATTTAGTCTTGTGTGTCGCCATGTAATACTACCTAGTCTACTAAGCGGGGCATGTGACATTTCAGAGTACTGGAAAAATTTTGAGCAGAACCTAGAGACTGTAAGCAATTATAAACAATTAAGAACCCTGTCCAAGGAGGAAGACAAGTTAGCATCTGTCTGAGCAAGAGAGAGCAGTAAGGGGTCCCTTTCTCTCTGCCGAAGAGGAAGGTCATGCTAGGCTAGTTGGACTATGCTTGCCACAGCTAGCAAGCAAAAGAGGAGCTTATGTTTTTATGCAGTTCTTCTATATCTTGACGAGCTAAACAGAGTAAGTTACAATAGGCAAGTTATAACAGGGGAATTATAGAATTTACAAGATTACACAAAATCATGTAGAAGAGAAAGGGGAAGATGAAAAGAGCTGGAATGTGAAGCAACAGATTGGGAAGAATGCAAAAAGGAGCACATGTAAATATTAGGATAGGGAAGGAAAAGTGGAAAAGAAGGCTGCAAGAAGGCATCTGCTCTTTGTTTTTTTCATATTTACTATGTTTAACACCCTTCCTCCCCTCCTAGTACGCTCTTTACCAAAATGCGGATTGGAAAGAACCCTTCTAGTCACTCTTGGGTCTGGCCTTTTTTCTTTGAAAAAGGCTTAACTTTCACAGCAGTCAATATATAAACTGTGGAGCAATGGGGAAAATAGTTTGATAGGAGAAAAATCTCATTTATGATGTCCCATTTGCATTAACAGTTGACAATTTTCACAGGGTTTCAGACTGTGTCCTTTAAGTTTAAAACATTCATGTTCCTTCCTCTTTCCCTAGGAGAAACAAAGGTCCAAAAGACTTTAATCAATCAAAACCATTTACATAAGTAAGGTCCTTTATTATTTATTTGGAAATTGTAAGTAGTTTAATATACATAAGAGGACAGCAACATCCTCAATTCTAAACCCACAGTAATTAAGTACATATCATTGTTATCATATCAATATCTGTTTATGCTGAATCCTGGACCTGAAAAAGAGAAGATTATTTTTCAGACATTATTATACATTATCTATGATAATATTTCAAATTATTTTGTCTTAGCTATGCTTGTAATAGTTATTCTATATTCTTTAATTTCAGCTCTCTGCCTCTGACATTTACTTTGATTTTTTTTAAAAGTATTTAATTAATCTTTAATTCAGGAGAGAATTGTGCAGCACACTGGCAGACCTTTAATTTCCAGAATAGTGCCTGTTTTCTTCTGTGCTGCTTCATAAAACAAATTGCTCCCTGTAATCTGTGAAACAATAAACAGAATTATTATATCTTAGCCCATTCATCCTCTACTGCCCTCCTGAATACCATTTTCTAAATCAAGCAGTGGAGGAAATTACCAAGGTAATGACAAGGAAATAGGAGACAATTATTTCGAAGAGATAAAAAAAAAAAAAAAAAAAAAGGAGAATATAAATTAAGGTTAAATGAAATGAGAATTGTATTTATGATATGACTTAATTTTAAACTAACTCACTTTAACCTTAATTTAAAAAAATATACATGAAAAATAAATACTGGTTTTAAATTATATTAACTGATTAGAAGAGCATTATTTGTACAGGTAAGCTAACTGTGCTGGTAATGTTTTCTGGTATCATCGGTATAGCATGAGGTCTGAGAAAGGGCTAAAAGAGGCTAAATATCCCAGAAAAACAAAATGAAGTAAAGCATTTTCCTGTGAAATATTTCTTAATGCTAAATTTGTGATTACCTTATTTTGGCTATTTAAAGAGCTTGATGGATTGACCTTTCATTTTCTTCATTCATTCAATGCCATCTCCACGGACAGGAGGATGACCCTCTCATAGCAACAGGCGTGGAGACAGTCCTCTACTCTGGGGTTGTGATACCCACTCGCCTTCTGCAGGGGCACTGGCCACACCTCTCACACACACCCCCTTGCACACACTTGTTCTTGGGGTCTTACTGGACTATTTATGAATGTACGTGTTGTGGGTTAACCCCAGCCAGCAACTAAGCACCACACAGCCGCTCGCTCGCTCGCTCCCCGTCACTCAGTGGGATGGGGAAGAGAATCAAAAAAAAAAAGGAAAACTCGTGGATTGAGATAAAGGCAGTTTAATAGGACAGAAAGGAAGAAAATAATAATGATGATGATGATAATAATACAGCAATAATAAAAGAATTGGAATATACAAAACAAGTGATGCACAATGCAATTGCTCACCACTCACAGACCGATGCCCAGTTAGTTCACGAGCAGTGATCCACCCCTTCACCAACTCCCCCCAGTTTATATACTGGGCATGACGACACATGGTATGGAATAGCCCTTTGGCCAGTTTGGGTCAGCTGCCCTGGATGTGTCCCCTCCCAACTTCTTGTGCCCCTCCAGCTTTCTCGCTGGCTGGGCATGAGAAGCTGAGAACTCCTTGACTTAGTCTAAACCCTACTTAGCAACAACTGAAAACATCAGTGTGTTATCAACATTCTTCTCATACTGAAGCCAAAACATAACACTATACCAGCTACTACAAAGAAAATTACCTCCATCCCAGACAAAACCAGGACAGTACAAAATTCTTATCTGTTAAATGAAAACATGACCTTGAGCTGCCTGTAAGAAAAATGTGTGCATGCCAGTTGACATGTGAGCTCCAGCGTGTCAGAGGAAAATTTTCCATTCATTCAATACAGGCTGAGTTCCTGCTGGGGGAGGCTGATGGGAAACCGTCCAGATGAGAATACTTTGATGATTTTTAAGAACATCAGTATTGTGTTCTTCAGCATTGCAGTAAGGCTACTGCTCTTTAAAGGCCTGGGACAGCCCTGCTTTCCTGGAGATGGCTGAACACCTGCCTGCCCATGGGAAGTGGTGAATGAATTCCTGGTTTTGCTTTGCTTGTGTGCGTGGCTTTTGCTTTACCTATTAAACTGTCTTTGTCTCAGCCCACGAGTTTTACTTTTTTTCAATTCTCTCCTGCATCCCACTGGGTGGTGGGGAGTGAGCAAGTGGCTTAGTTCCTTGCTGGGGTTAAACCACGACACATGTGCAGCCCCATGATTATGGAGCACTAGCTGGGCTATCAATGTGTTACAGACTAAATTCACAGTTTAGCACAGAGTTTAAGGATCAGCTGATGGGGACATTTTTTCTGTTCGAGGTAGGGGGCCCTGTGAGAAAGATACTGAAGTGCATGAATGCCTTCAAATTGCAAATTCTAGTTCTTACACTCTGTATCTAAAAACTGGGGGGGGACATAAAGCTTAACTAGAGCAAATTTAAAGAAAAGTCCCTGTAAGAAAATGTGTCCAACTTTTCCCTCTGAGAGCTAGTCAAGTCACAGTGTCAGAAGAGACAAGAAGAAAATGGAGAAAGTTTTACTCTAGAAGGGATGACTTTGCTTTGGTAAAGCAATACCAGAACTTGCACTCATCTAGAAACTCCGGAATATATTTATTAGTTAATAACAGCATTTTGAAAAATTGGTTTCACTAAATTTTGGAACAATTGTGAGGACTGAATAGATGCAGATACGTGAGTCTCAACATGTAAGCCATAGTTCCTGATAGTTAACATTATTGCTTTGTATTTCTGGAATAGCATGGAAAACTTTGTTTTAATAGTTCATATGCTGTATAGAAGACAAAGGTAATTCTTTTATTAGCTGTAAACCTGTATATAAAATAAATAGTCTCTTGATTACTTTAATAAGCACTGTTTTAACTGTCTTACATACCTTTTGGTGATGTATGAAAAGAAGTGGAATTACCTGCTTTGGTTCTTATGGGCAAGATGAACTTTAAATGCATTTTAAAAAGCATGATCTATATGAAAATCCAAACCATAATTTTAGGTATATAAATGCCACGTAATGAAGAACATATTGACTTTCTTGCAGGTTCTGCTCAAAAATCTCCTTTAGCTGTATAAAAAATCATGATGAGAGTCCAGAGCACAGCCAGGACTCGGAAGAAGTGTGTGATGCCTCTCTGTGCAGGCTTAAGAAAAATGACAGCTCTAGATATGCCTAGTGACAGCTGCCTGTATGCTCACAACTCCTCTCTTTCCACAAATTGCCTCATAGAACTTTTTGAATGTCTGTGATAAAATCATAGACTCATGGAAGTAAAAATTCCGTATTCTCTATTTCAAACAAGATTGAACTCAGTGAAGTCTTGTTGCTTGTGCTGTGCAGGAGGTCAGATAAGATGATCACAATGCACCCTGCAGGCCATGTAATGAATGCAGTAGTATTAAAATGTAGAACATTTCTTCATTTTATGTTCTGCTGAGGCTGCAAAGTTCATAACAGAGGCAGTTCTGAGATAACAACCCTTACTCTTTTTTAATAAGCATAGTGTTTTTGAATGAAACTCATTATTTTGCCTTAGGTTCTGCTGCTTATGTTTTAGTTTCACAGAAGACTTACATGTGTTGGTTTATTGATATTTCTTCCTAAACCTACTTTTCTTACTTGCTCATTCAAACCTATGCTGCTCAGTTATTGACTAGCATTAAAATAAGTTGGTACAAACCATGCTGTATGGGGCTTCAATTATGCAAAACATTGATCTTCTTCTTTTAATGTTTCAAATGATTCTGAAAAGTCCATCTTTCCGTTTGGTATCCTGAAATACTCCAGAACCTTCCTGAGGGCCTTGTTATAAATATTATAGCAGATAAAGTCTAGTTCAGAGATTTTAGTTACATTATTGAGAGACACACCAGATAGCAGCTATTTTAAACTGCCAGGAAATAACTCAATTTGAAGGGGCTTTATTTATTTATAAACAGTCACGTCACTACTCTGTTGAAATCAGTGTGATTATTTGGTTTTGTTGTTGTAAGCTTATTGAAATAAATGGACAGAAAACATTTTTTGTTTCTGTGAGAGTATTTTTAGAAATTAAAAAGAAAGCATTGTGATAATCTATTAGGAATGTCTAGTCTGAAACACTCCTATAAGTCGTAAATGCATTTGTTAAAGATCTGGTACAAACATAAGAGTCTGATTTGTGGTTTTGATTGGATTTGAAGTGGAAAAATATTTTGACAAGTAGAGAGTTCTTGTAAGCAAAATATTCTGAAGAAGACTACTCAATGAGTATTACTGCTGTATTGCCAAAGTCTGTCAAAACAGATGTTTTGGGAAAACTTTAGAAAGTCTAGTCCTTCCTATCTCTTCCCCTGACTTCTGAGATGAATTTGCCCTGGGGATTGCTATGAAAAGTCATACACACAGGAAATTTCATCAACACACAGAAAATTTGCCATAGAAGAGAGTTAGCTGAAAACCATTCATACCAACACTGGCTCTGAAAATCTGTTCGGAAGACAATAAATAGCCCTAAAAAAATAAGCTCTAGAACTCTAAATGGGCTGCTTCACCCCTTGGCAATGAATGGGCACTAGCTGGTTTTTAAATTCCAGGGCTTTCCTACTTGCTCCTGAACAGTGACTGCTTAAATGCTTTCTCTGGCAGTGAAACAGAAATAGTGTCCTCCATTTCTGCTCTGGTCTATGCTGGTCTGGTAACGACTCTTCTCTACCTTCATGGAATAATACAGCTTCCTCATCAGCAGTCAATATTAATCATCAAACATTGGCCACTTCCCTATGAGTAGTAAATGTCAACAAAACCAGAAAGTGTAGCTGCTTTGAGAACACAGCCAGGCGTCTCCTTAAGTATTACCTCCTCATACTTTGATCAACACAGCCTTGTGCGCTCCATGTGGGCAGCATAAATAACCACAATCTCTGCCTTGCTGTCTACAGTGATACCTAGTATTCTCCATTTTAGCTGGGCTATAGGTACTGTCCAGCTCTTTGAATTTCAGCGTTCTCATTTTCTCAGTCACTGCTTTTTGCTTGCTTGCTTGTGATTTTTCTGGGTGGAAAGAAAGAGGACTTTGTTTCCCGCAAACGCTTTTTTTTTTTATCCCTTGAAAAGAAACTTCTTGCTTATTCCATTACCTTGATAATACTTCAGCTTAGGGCTCTAGCAAACACTTTCTTTCTAGGTGATGTATTGCTGGGTTTCTTATGAATAATTCCTTGAGAGTCTGCCTTTTCTTGTTAGTATTGAAACATATTTTGCCCCTGTCCTTCCATTAATTTCTCCACTTTCTCTTTTTTCCTTTCTTCCTTCCTTCTTTTCCTTCCATTCTTCCTTTCTGTCCTTTTTTTTCTGCTGTCCCTTCTGCCATCCTTCCTTCCTTCCTTCCTTCCTTCCTCCCTTCCTCCCTCCCTCTCCTCACCCCTCTCTGCCTCCTTCTCTCCTTTTTTAATTGTCTTGACTGATAGTGACTCATGGCAAGAAAGCTAAGCAATAACAACACAACGTGATGCTTGCAACTGGCCATTATACAGTTTGCAGCTAACCTCCAGCTTCAGCATATGATCGTAAATATGAAATGTCAACAAATCTCAGGACAGTTTTGTCGCTTGCTAAACTGTTATTTGATGTGCCATAAGGTTGAATTCTGTCCATTTTTATGTGCACCACAACTAGTCAAAACAAGCCATTTTGCTCATGCCCAAATGAGTATATTTTGCTTATAAATGCTGTTTCAGCAGCAAGCAAAAGGGGACTTTGAAACTTGCAGAAAGTACATTTTCTCAGATATTCAACCTGAATATGCAAACTATAATATCACTTGAGAGCATTTGCTCAGCCAGTTCCATGGAAAGCAAGACAGCTATCTGCAGGAGAGCCATCCATAAGTAACTAAGGACCACAAATATTCACACATCGATAAACCATGCAAATGTCTTTCTATAATGATGCTGCTGAAAGTGATAAGACTTGTGATCAACAAGTTACTTAGATTAACCCTCACTAGATACTGTTTGTAATAACAACTATGTCACAGGAGCAGTTTCTTTTGTTTAGGTGAAGTTAATTTATAAAGAAATGTGTAAATAACTAATAAATAAATGTTTAGGTGAAATAAATGGTAAGTGTAAAAAAGAGTCCAGATTTTCAAAATATAATTTAAGCTTTTAGGAAAATAGTTTACAAATTTAGTAATTGAATCTTTTGGGGTTTCTTATTTCAATACAATAAAACACCTGATAGCTAAACTGCTGTATGGGATTACATGTATGTTCACAGTATACTCCAAATACTCCAAGTAGAAGGGAAGCACATTCGCATGAAACTTCTCTAAAATAGAACAAAATGCACACACCTATTTCTTGCCCTGTGCCACTCTGGTGCCAGCTGGAACCTTCGGTGAGGGAATTCAACTCATCTGGCAAAAATGTCTTAATTTTTTTACTGGATTACTTGTTGCAGGATCAGTAAGTTGAACTGGCGCAGAAAGATACCTAGTGAGTAGCAGATATACTGCTTCAGGAAAAGTAAAACCACACAGATGTGGCTATAGAAGAGAGGAGCACAGTAGGGGAGGAGGGATGTGAGACCTCTTTTTCTTTGCAGTGATTAATTGCTAAATTGCCTCAGACATCTTTCTTAACTTCAACATCAGGCTTAATCGGGCACACTTTACCTTACAATCTCACCATGTATAAGAAAGGGAAGGGTGGTTACTGAATGGAGAAGATAAACTGATGGTTTATAAAATAGTTAGAGAACATAGTTTGAACTTTGTCTTATGGTGTAGAGCAAATACCCCACATCTTAGATTCTTTAATTTGATCTATTTTCTGCAATTGGGGAAAATAAATCTAACATTTTCCTGTTGAGGAAGAAAAAAACCATAACTTTATCAATGTCCACTGTAAAACAATCTCAGATATGTAAATGAACACACATTTATTCTCTTTGACGAAAGCCCAAACTTCCGGGATACTTTTTTTCACATCTCCATCAGTAAGGGTATAGTTCACACACAGAGGATCAGCCCAGCTAGCCGGTACTTTTTATTGCAATTTACTTTAAATTTGAAAAAAATATCAGACTTAATTCTTTTATCATCTGTCCTAAAAAAAAGGCTTTTAAACCACACTAATTTATAGTATGTTGAAGGAATTGTTGCGCTTTGTGAAAGAAAGACAAGGCATCAATCTGTCACGCTTTGCAAACATGAGTTGTTATTTGAAAAGCTAATGAATAAACTGTGCATGTTTCTATGTTTCTATGCATGTTTCTACTTCAAAGGGAAATACACACTACTGTGAATAAGGAATAAATCAATGTGAAATGATTTTAAATCTTCTGATCTCTATTCCCATTTCAGTTTTCTTATGCAGGAAAGCATATATACCCTATTGAACTGAAGGCCTCTTAAGCCATTTTTCTGGCAGTCTGTAGTCCTTTCTAGCACTCAGTTTTACATTTTCACAATAATATTACCGTTTACTTATCTACTTTTGTGATACCTGCTAAAATTTGAATAAAACCCAAGAAGATGTTAATTCAAGAATGTAGTTTGGGAGCTTTTAAATGCTAATGTGATTAAATGGTAATATGATTACAACAATCACTTTAAGAAAAAGATAACAATGTAGGATTGATTAGAGCATTTTAAAAATAAGCAAGTTGTTCAAAGAACCATCCAAAATGAAAACCTTGGAATCAAAGATACGGCCCATAATAGCACAAGCTCAATAACTGTAGAGGTAATGTGTCCACTGCCACAAATCACTCCTTGACATGAGCTTAGAAATTATTGTTACAATTGAGAAGATGGTTCATTTTTCACGGTGCTTCTAACTCTGAGGCCTCCCAATATAGTCACTCTTTAAAAAAGACAGCTCTTGTTACACGTACAGCTGCTGTTTTGAATAGGGGGTGGTTAATTTTTTTTTTTTATCTGAAGAAACAGCAAACCTCCAGGCGTGGACCACCTTATTGCTGCTGTTTAATAATTTGCAGTTGCTCTGCTAACGTGCAGCAACAGAATGAATTACATCTGCCATCAAGGACTGACTCCTGACAATGTCTGCAGGCATGTTGGTTTTTGTAATAATTTTGTAGAGTATTTCCAGATGCTTTACAAACGCATGTGGTCCACTGACCACAGGCTGAATGACTCATTGCCTACCAACCCCACTTGCAATTTTCCTTTATTTATTTTCAACCCTTCTTCTGTCTTAATAACCTTACCTGAGGCCCATGGCTTATTAAGTACTGATTAAGAGCTGTAAATGACAGATGGTAAAGGGATGTTACTGGGAGTACAGTGCTTGCATCCTAGACTCTCAATAAATCTCTTTTGTAATGCCATAATCTGTATGGGCTTAGAGTAGAGGATCACTCCCACTTAACTATCTAACAATTAAAACTTAGTTCTAAGGAATTTATTTTATTTTCTCTGTAATCTGTTGAGGGAAGCTGGATTCCCAGAAGTAGTTTTATCCCTTTCTAAAATAGGCAGGTGAAATTAATTGCTCTGGGGGATAATTATGATGGGTGTGCATATCTTTCTCCACTGCCTCCATTAGTGTAGGAAGAGCCTAAAACGAGATTTGGTACTTTGGTGGACTGAACATGACACGTCAGGCAATTGATTTTAGGATTGTTTCTCTCAGCAAAACAGCATAAAGGATGGGACGTTTGCCAGAGCCAAGGCGTAGTTTGAATATCTGATGACAGATTTGCCTATCATTTAACGACATTACAGCATGTTATGTAGGCCTAAAGAGTATTTCTGTCAAATTTAAAAGAACCCTTCTATGTGAACTTTCCACATTTATGACTATTTCCCCTTATCTCTTATATCCTTGCTCTGTAACTCAGCCCAGTTAGATCCTACACATAAAGAAAATGTGTTTCTCAGGAACACTGAGAACATTCAGATGGTAAGAAAGAAGTATGAAGTTTTTTTGTTTGGCTGGGGTTTTTTTGAGAGCCAATAAAGCAAAATGTTTATTTCCCGCTATAGAGCAAATAATGTAAATAACAAATTAAATTGAATTTTTAGTAGTTCTTTAAAAACAGTTTGAAAATTTTGTTTCATTCCAGAAACACTTAGTAAAAACTTTATTTCTAAGCGCAACTCAAAGTAATCCTGTGTAAATAACAGAGACCGTCATTTAAGAAAGCATTTGGGAGGAGAGATACTTCAGGCTTCAAACTGTTTACAGGCTCTTATAATCCATGAGAAATTATGTCTAAAAATAATTAAATTCCTAAGTAATCTATTGATCATGACTTAAATCATTTCTCTGTACAATAAAACACTTCACTTTACTTTCCAGCAACACTTCATGATAGGGGTGTCTATGGAATGTTTTAAATAGGTATAGTATTTCTGGGTATTCTCCTTCTGTTAGGAATGTACAGGGACAGAAAACAGCATTTTACTTCCATCAAATTATAGCATAGTCATTGCTCAAATTATTGAAAATAATTAAGACAAAGGGTGTTTAATGAATAATAACCACAGGTATGAGTAGGCACCAAGGAGTGTGAGCAGAGTGATATTAGATACATTAAGGGTACTCATTTCTACAGTTTTCTGTGCGTAGTTCTGCCACTTAAAGACCTGTGGCTACTACAGACATGGACAAACTTTCTGAATCTCAAAATCACAAATCTACCTTGTTAAGAGCAACAAGATATATACAAACTAGTTCAGACTGAGGGAGAGGGAGAGCTGGATTTTGAGGGTTTCGTGACAACCATTCCTGAAAAGCCCCTGCAGTCTGTTGTGAGGCTGAACATTTTCTGGGGCAGCCACTGGTGTTGCTGACTTGTGTCTCCTTCACAGTGGGAATTCAGATCCCACTGCTGGCCATTACTGACAATGGTCTGTCTGCTCCCATCTTGCTAGTGTAACTTCTTGTGATGATATTGGTGCCTTTTTGTTAAAGCACAAGAAAAGCATCATCAGGAGTTGAAAACCAGTGATAGCAGGCTATCCTGACATTCATGCTGTTATCTTGGCTCTCGATTTCACAGTAGATGAATGAGAGGCAACAGGGATCTGTGACCTTACGTGTATGCTGCAGCAGATAGTGCTACTGGATTAGATGTTTCTTGTCTCAGGGTTTTATTTTGGACTTACAGAATGTGATCATGAAGCATACAGAATAAAATCAAAGAATCATCAGCATATAATTCTGGCATGCATTAGTGTGGATTTCTCTTTCTCCTTTTCTCCACCATTGGAAAAAAGCATCAATCAGAGACCCTCCTTTAAAAAAATATGTCAGAATAATGGCATTCTACACTCCTTTCTCTTTGTCTGTGTTTTACCTCATTCCCAGCACTCGAACTGTGAAACCCCTCAGGTTATGGTACTTTTCAAAACAAGACAATTTTTTGGAATAGATCCCAAGGCAAGCTAGTCTGTGAGGAACTTTATGAGGCTGTTCTGGCATATGTAGAATTTGCCTAGTATCTCTAAGCATCTGGATTTAGTATCTTGTAAAAGTATTCATTGCAGATTTATATTACTGCTATTTAAAGATTTAGGAGGCTGGACCAGGAATTATGAAAATTCAGTATCAAATTATCCAAAGTGATATTACTATTTTGAAAGATATTCTAACCTTCTTTTTTACCTGCATCAGGCAGTGTACACTTCTGTGAAGGCTCTGGTGATGATTTGGAAGCAGAAACCTCTCAATACTGGGTTACTTTCTGTAAACATGGAGCATGACACAGAGTATCAATACTTTGACGTCACCCCATATTCCTAAACAACTAATATTACATTGTTGATGTCAAGAGGAATTTGCCAGGTGCCTCAGTGGCACCAAGACAGACTCACAGAGGACACAACTTTCTAAGAATTCTTACACTGCATTACCGAATTCAGACTTGTAGTTCAAGCTCATCTATTGTATTGAACTAAGTCTTCACACAGAAGATTGATCAATGTCTGAAAATATTAAAACAGGTTTTCCTAAAATATTGCTGTTTAATTTATTAATCTTTCATTCTTTCTAAGGCACCCTTCTTGTAACTGACAGGAAGTGAGATTAAATGAAAACAGAAAAACTGTGCTCAGTTCATAAATGTCAAGGAAAACCTTCGGTATCTCTGACTTGCTCCATCACTTCTCATGGGATGTTGCTTGGTGGGGAGATAACAGCTTTCAAAGGCTCTTCTTTAATGATTTTTAGTGTTAAACCTGAAAAAATATATAAAGGCACTCAGTAGCACTATCACTTTTTTTGCAGATGGTCAAAACAGGGCCCAAGAATAGAATAGCATATTTAAGTTGGAAGGGACCTACAATAATCATCTAGTCCAACCACTTCAGGGCTGACCAAAAGTTAAAGCATGTTATTAAGGACATGGTCCAAATGTCTCTTAAACACTGACACCCTTGGGGCACCGACCGCCTCTCTAGGAAGCCTGTTCTCTAGGAAGTGTTTGACCACCCTCTCTGTAAAGAAATGCCTCCTAATGTCAAGTCTGAACGTCCCCTGGTGCAGCTTTGAACCATTCCCATGAGTCCTACCACTGGATCCCAGGGAGAAGAGCTCAGCACCTCCCTCTCCACTCGCCTTCCTTAGGAAGCTGTAGAGAGCAATGAGGTCACCCCTCAGCCTCCTCTTCTCCAAACTAGACAAGCCCAAAGTCCTTAGCTGCTCTTCATTGGACGTGCCTTCCTATAAAGAAGGCAGCTATTGATTACTGAACCAAGATACTGCCACTATACTACTCTATCACTCCTGGCTGACATATTCCCTTCCTCGCCATCTTATTTATAAAAAACTACTGGTATAAAATAGGCTAGCCTCCCGCTAGAGTGAAATATGTCTCTTTTGTCTTAAAATGGTTTGAGAATTTTTCTGTAAAATATTTGAGCTGTGAGATACAGCAACATAAGAGTAGCAGTCACCACTGCAGACAGTCCTGTTCTCTCTGCTTAAAGGACAACTTATTGGAGAGTTCCATAAACTAACTGAGCTCCTCTTAGCAACTAGGAAATTTTATTAATGCTCAGAATCTCAGAGCTTTGCTGCGTAAAGGCCTTCTAATTTCCATCCTAAGTGTACCAATCATTAGCAGAGTCCTGGTGCTGTCTGATTAAGTCTGATGCTGGTCACAGATCTGGTAAACCACTCTCTACTGCAATGAGGATATGGCTTCAACTATTGCCACATTACTAGCACTAATATCAGGTAATATCTCTGCTGAAATCACATGTTTTATTGCAGTGTATGTATGTGACTTATAATATACCCTAATTCACTTTTGCCATTGTGATTTTTCCAGGATCTGCCAGGTAGAAAGGATTATTTTTTTTCCTCTATTTTGTCAAGTTTCATTACAATCTAGTGTTATACCGGTCATTAAAAATTCAGAATTATCCAATAGTTACTTTAGGATTCAAAGTGAACAAACAGCAAGCAAAGAAGCTGAAATGGGAACAATTGTAAATGTCAGGAATGAAGACTTAAACTTTATTGTCAAATCATTGTAGAGCTGTAAAACTCAGAGAGAGACTAGACTCAAAAGAACTGTATCATTTCCCTCATAAGAGCATTTATAAACTTTTGAAAGTTTCTCTTACTGAAGTCCCCCCCCAATTCTTACTGTTCTCATGCCTCCTTACTCCTCACAGGAGCTCTTCCTTTCCCATTCAAGCTTGGTCACCATTACATTCAGCACAATTTCTCACAGGTGTTTTCAAAGAAACTCAGGAGATATTTAATGGGCCAGTCGATCATACTACATATGACCAGTGTTTTACCATCAGCTTGCCAGCAATAAGCACCAAGTGTGACCTATGAATATAGCCATGCAATTTGAAATTTAAATTTGGAAAATTCAAATGTTTGACCTTAAAATGAGGTCCTTCTAAGTACCTTTGCACATGAAAATAAAAGGCTTATAGAAAGCAATTAAGAAAGTTGCAAGATTTAGCTGTCTATTTGAAGTTGAACAGCCATGTATGGGTAATTGTGTGTTCTTGGAACAACTATAATCTCAGATGATAAGTGATCTGAATTTCTGCCCAGCATCAGTGATATGAAGACTCATCTGACTGAGAGGTTAGTATGGGGTAGCAGAGATTGTGGGCTGGGGATTACAACTGTTTATATTAGGTGTGGTTTGGGCTATTTGAAGCAGCAGATCCTGAAAATGCTAACAAAACCAACATCAGTTATGGTGAAAATACTGTAAATCTGTTTGCATTTCCTCCATCTTCTTTTGGGGTTCTGTTTCATTTATAGTTTGGTTTTATACTTTTTTATGGGCTTCTGTGTGCAATTACAATATAGACTTTACAGAATGTTTTTGTAAGCCAATTGCAATATTTTTGCATGTTTCTATTTTTCCCAATAGTCTTCACAGTTTGAAAATGTTGCTCTCTAAGTAAAGCACTGTAGCTTGTTTAGTATCGCCTGTACCTTTTATGCTGAAACAAGTTCTGTTCATTTTATGACCTAAGTAGCTCTTTGCAAAGGGAACCATATTTTTTGATGTGTTTCTTTGTGTGAGTCCCAGCCGTGCCAGTTAGTAACTGGATCTGTACCAATTTGTTCACACCCATCTAACAAACTCAGGCAAACACCACAATCAAAACTCATGAGTTTTCCACCATTCATATGAGGAACCTCATTTGTTAGAAACATCCTGCCAGGTTCTCCTGGGACTGCCTGGGACAGAATTATCACACACAGATTCTGGGGAAGAGTCTTTATTAGTACTTCTACAATGTGTTCCTCCCACATGCATCAGTGAATTTTTCAAAGCTGTTACTTACTGCTATAGTATCAATTTACATAAATGTCTATCTCAGTTGGTCTAAAAAATTTTGGTTCCTATTATTTCACTTCTTTTAGTGGAAAAAAGAAAAAAACCCCTTAACTGACATTAATGTCTGAAAAAGTTACAGTTTAAAACTAAATGTTATTCAAAGTATACATATTCCTTTAGCTCATCATGAAAAGAGTGCCCACAGCCAAATATACATCCTCTTCCCTCTACGATCTCCCACTCAGCAGTAATCCAAAATATGTGGAATTAATGAACCAAATACATAGAATCATAGAATCATAGAATACCTCAAGTTGGAAAGGACCCATAAGGATCATCGAGCCCAACTCCCTGCTTTTTGCAGGGCTGCCTAAAACTAAACCATATGACTAAGAGCATCATGCAGATGCTCCTTGAACTCTGACAGGCTTGGTGCCATGATCACTTCCCTGGGGAACCTGTTGCAGTGATTGACCACCTTCTCAGTGAAGAACCTTTTCCTAACATTCAATCTGAACTTCCCTTAACGCAGCTTCGTTCCGTTTCCTTGTGTCCTGTCAGTGGTCACCAGAGAGAGGAGATCAGCACCTTCCCCTCCACTGCCCCCCTTGAGGAAGTTGTAGACTGCGATGAGGTCACCCCTCAGCCTTCTCTTCTCCAAACTGAGCAAACCAAGTGACCTCAGCCACTCCTCGTAAGTCTTGCCCTCAAGGCCTTTCACCATCTTGGTTGCCCTCCTCTGCACACGCTCTAATAATTTGATGTTCTTCTTGTATTGAGGCACCCAAAACTGCACACAGTTCTTGAGGTGGGACCACACCAGTGCGGTGTAGAGTGGGACAATCACCTCCCTCGACCGGCTAGCTGTGCTGTGCCTGATGTACCCCAGGACACCATTGGCCCTTTTGGCTGCCAGGGCACACTATTGACTCATATTCAACTTGCCATCAACCCAAACCCCCAGATCTCTTTCTGCGGGGCTGCTCTCCATCCTCTTGTCCCCCACTTTGTATGTATAACCAGGATTGCCCTGCCCCAGGTGGAGAATCTGGCACTTGCTCTTGCTAAATTTCATATGGTTGGTGATTGCCCTGCTCTCTAGTCTACCCAGATCTCTCTGTAAGGACTCTCTACCCCTGAGGGAGTCCACAGCTCCTCCTAATTTAATATCATCAGCAACTTACTACATTTGACTCCTGCATCCAGATCATTTATAAAGATATTAAAGAGCACTGGCCCTATGTTGTGGTTTAACCCCAGACAGCAACTAAGCCCCACACAGCTGTTCAATCACTCCCCGCCACCCAGTGGGATGGGAGAGAGAATCAGACGACTAAAAATGAGAAAACTTGTGGGTTGAGATAAAGACAGTTTAATAAGCAAAGCAAAAGCCACGCACGCAAGCAAAGCAAAACCAGGAATTCATTCACCACTTCCCACGGGCAGGCAGGTGTTCAGCCATCTCCAGGAAAGCAGGGCTCCATCACGCCTAACGATGACTTGGGAGGACAAACGCCATCGCTCTGAATGTGTCCCCCCCCTTCCTTCTCCTTCCCCCAGCTTTATAAGCTGAGCATGACATCATATGATCTGGAATATCCCTTGGGTCATTTGGGGTCAGCTGTCCCGGCTGTGTCCCCTCCCAACTCCTTGTGCCCCCCAGCCTCCTCGCTGGTGGGGTGGGGAGAGAAGCAGAAAAGGCCTTGGCTCTGTGTGAGCACTGCTCAGCAATAGCTAAAACATCCCTGTGTTATCAACACTGTTTTCAGCACAAATCTAAAACATAGCCCCATACTAGCTACTATGAAGAAAATTAACTCTATCCCAGCCAAAAGCAGCACACCCTAAAGTTGAGCCCTGGGGAACCCCACTGGTGACTGGCCACCAGACTCATTCACTATAATTCTTTGAGCCCAGCCTGTAACCCAACTGCTCACCCAACGTATTATGGACTTGTCTAGCTTGTGTGCTGGATGTTTTGTCCAGAAGGATACTGTGAGAGACACTATCAAAGGCTTTGCTAAAATAAAAACCCCTACATCTACTGGCTTCCCTTGGTCAACTAGATGGATGAACTTGTCATAAAGGGAAATTAAGTTGGTTAAGCAGGACTTTCCCCTCATGAACCCATGTTGGCTATGACCAAGGACTGCGTTGTCTCTCAAGTGTTTTTCAATAACTACCAGAATAACCTTTTCCATAATTTTACCAAGCACTGAAGTGAGACTGACAGGCCTGTAATTACCAGGGTCTTCCTTCTTTACCCTTCTTGAATATTAGGACAGCATTTGCCAGCTTCCAGTCTACTGGGACCTGTCCAGCCTCTCAAGACCATTGAAAAATAATGGAGAGAGGGCCTGTGATAACATCAGCCAGCTCTTTCAGTACCTGTGGTTGAATCGGGCCCCATAGACTTATGTGCATGCAGCTGGAGCAGCAAGTCTCAAACAAGTTCAAGGTGGGCTGGGAGTTTATCATTCCCCCAGTCATGGTCTTCCAGCACAGGGTTCTGGGGGCCCCAGGGGCCATCACCAGTGTTAACGGCAGAACGTGAAATGTTATAGTGGGGAAAAACACTTCATGTAGTGTTATACATCTGTGGAACTCAGTCTTGTACTGTTGGAATCACTGAGCATTTTAGCTTACACATGTAGGTGTGTATACACACATGTGTATGCATATGCATGCATACATCAGTCACATATAAATATGATTTAAATAGAAACACATGCAGGTATAGAATCATAGAATGGTTTAGGTTGGAAGGGACCTTAGAGATCATCTAGTTCCACCCCCCCCTCCCCCGTATATGCGTATACAAGTTTAAGTATATGTACATACATGCAGAAACTGAAAGATTTCTGTTTGGCCCTAAAATTCATTCTTGCACTTTGCTGAGATATAGCCCAAGAAAAATATCCATGGCCTTAGGGTTAGAGTTGGGGACTGCAAAGTGGCTGCCAAAGGAAGCCTGGATAGGCTACAGAAAGAATTATCCCATGATAAATTTTTCATCTGGGATAGGCCTGCCTGGGACCATATTTTTTGTTTTCAGCCCATACAAAGATTTAAGTTTAAAATTAGTCTTACAGTAGGAATTTGAAATAGGAGAGTCAAAGCCTAGCATATTATTTGGAGTGGAGCTGCAGAGAGTCTGCCAAAGGAGGGTAGGGTGCACAAAGTACTTTCTCTGACAGCTTTTTAATCTGGGCCAGGGCTGGGGGTTCTTGGCCGAGGCTCAGGATATGTCTAGGATTAGGGTTAGGTTAGGAAAGACACAAGTACGGGAGGTGCATCTGGAGTGGGGATGTAGAGGGTCTGTCAAAGGAAGACTCAGCTTGCAAAAATAATTTCTCTTAAGAACATTTTCAGTTGTATTCTTGGCAAAGACTCAGCCCAGGTTTAAGTTTTAAAATCTGTAATATACAAAGGGGTCCTTGGCAATGGCTAGGACCATGTCTGGAGTGTTTGTTTAGTGTCTGGGAAGAGAAAAAACCCAGACCTCCATTTGGCTGCAGAAAGTCCACCAAAGGAAGGCTTAGGCTGCTGAAAGAGCTCTTCACTGAGTGGTCCTTTGCCTTGAACATGGGTTAGATCTTTGTCAAAGAATCAGCCCACTCCTAGGGGAGGATTTCAGAACAACTGAGTCATCTTCAAAAGTATCGTTCTTCTAAGGCATGGTCTTACATTTTTATTCCAGTATGTCTATCAGTTGATGCAAAAATATTCACAATTTGAAAAATTTAAGTAAAATGTTCAGTTTATCTGTTTATGTAAAACATTTTTTTTTAATCTTTTTTCCCCCCAGACGGTGTTTCTTAACTCACCGGAACTAGTTCTTCAGCTTTGGCTGAGGGTCCACACCATCTACCCCAGCAGTGGCCGATGCCTCCACCCAGACAGAGCTGCTGAAGGGAGAGCCTGCAGTGCAGACCTCAGACTGCAGGAAGTGGCCTAGACCTTTCTCCTGGGGCAGGGACGGGCAGCAGAGCTGCCTGCGGTGGAGGACTTCCTGCAGCAGGTGGCTGAGCTGCAGGAGGCAGTGAGAAGGCTGCATAGCATCAGGGAAGCTGAGAAGGAGTTAGACATGGATTTGACAGGTGGACCACTTGGTAGATAAGGAATTGGCTGGATGGTCGCACTCAAAGAGTTGCGGTCAATGGCTCCATGTCCAAGTGGAGACCAGTGACGAGTGGTGTTCCTCAGGGGTCAGTACTGGGACCAGTATTATTTAACATCTTTGTCGGGGATATGGACAGTGGGATTGAGTGCACCCTCAGCAAGTTTGCCAACGACACCAAGCTGTGTAGTGTGGTCGACACGCTGTAGGGAAGGGATGCCGTCCAGAGGGACCTTGACAGGCTTGAGAGGTGGGCCCCTTATAAAATTCAACAAGGCCAAGTGCAAGGTCCTACACATGGGCTGGGGCAACCCCAAGCACAAATACAGGCTGGGTGATGAGTGGATTGAGAGCAGCCCTGACAAGAAGGACTTGGGAGTACTGGTGGATGAAAAATTGAATATGACCCGGCAATGTGTGCTTGCAGCCCAGAAAGCCAACCATATCCTGGGCTGCATCAAAAGAAGCGTGACCAGCAGGTCGAGGGAGGTGATTCTCCCCCTCTACTCTGCCCTTGTGAGACCCCACCAGGAGTACTGCGTTCAGCTCTGGGGCCCCCAACATAAGAAGGACATGGACCTGTTGGAGCAAGTCCAGAGGAGGGCCACAAAGATGATCAGAGGGCTGGAGCACCTCTCTTATGAAGACAGGCTGAGTTGAGGTTGTTCAGCCTGGAGAAGAGAAGATTCTAGGGAGACCTTATAGCAGCCTTCCAGTACCTAAAGGGGGCCTACAGGAAAGATGGGGAGGGGCTTTTCACAAGGGCATACAGTGATAGGACAAGGAGTAATGGCTTTAAACTGAAGGAGGGCAGGTTTAGATTAGATGTGAGGAAGAAGTTCTTCACTGTGAGGGTGGTGAGAAGCTGGAACAGGTTTCCCAGAGAAGTTGTGGCTGCCCCATCCCTGGAAGTGTTCAGGCCAGGTTGGATGGGGCTTGGAGCAACCTGGTCTGGTAGAAGGTGTCCCTGCCCATGGCAGGGGGGTTGGAACTAGATGATCTTTAAGATCCTTTCCAACACAAACCATTCTACGATTCTATGATCCTATGATCTGGGCGACTGGGAGAACTGCTTTTTCTTTTTCTGTGTCTCTCAGTCTGAGGGTGGCATGTTGGAATTAAGGTGTAGAATATCTATAAACTACTTTGTGCCAATACTTCCTCTAGCCTGACTGAGGAACATAAATAATTCACCTCCAACAAATCAATTAATTATATCTAGGGTTTAGAATTATTTGTCTCCTTACTGGTCTGTTTGTGAAAAGTGTATTTTAATGTCCACAAAAGCAGTAACTTAGTGCCTTTCCTGGTATAGACTTGAGCACTCAGAAATCCTACTGACAGGCCAAGACCCTGGAATTATATTGTCCTTTATTCAGAAAAGGAGATTCTGGAGGTGGGTTGAAAATTACATGAGTCTCAAAGAAGGAATAGAAAGGTATGAGCATATTAATCAGCAAAATCCCAAACAACTCCACTTTATTTGTGTTTTTGAAAGAGGAAAAACAGAAATTTAAGATTTTCTTCCACTACAGTTTATTCTGAGCACATTTCAGTGCAGCAGGGAACAGTGCTGCAAACCAACAAGCAAGTCTGACTTCTAAATGTAGAGTGACTGGCATTCTGAAAGCTGTATATGTAGACTATTCACCTGTTACAGTAAGTCAAGCTATTCCTTTTATTATCCATAACAACCTAATAGTATTTCTGGTGGAGAATATAGATTTTTTTTCTTTGTTACAGTTAAAAATAAATGCAATAACAGGTGCTACATTTGAGGTACGGGACCATGAAAATCTTAACTGTCTACTACAGAGCAAGAAGGAGGAAAGGCAAACCTGAATTTCCACAAGATTCACTGTCATTATTATTCTCCTCTTCATGTTGTATCATACCTTTATCTAATTCTTTCTTCTCTGAAATGTTAAAAAGGAGAAATATTTGCACTTTGGGATTTCTTTTCTAGTACCACTTAGGAGTCTGACTGTTTTCTACGTTTCTTTATGGACTGGGTTTCTGAACTGGCCTTCCAAGCTGGATTGCATCTCACAGGATGCCAAATGTTACTGACTAAATGAATGTGACATAAATAGTTCTTACCACAAAGTGACAGTGCGCCACATCACACAAGATACCATGAAAGTTAGTACAGATGGGATTCTGATTCTTGGTCATTTAAATTATTTGGGGTATTTGGGTAAGAAGATTAAAATGCTATTGTCTTTCTTCTGTAATGATAAGAAAAATGACCTTAATATGTCTTGGGTGAGGAATTATAACAGCAGAGCTGTTTGCAACTACCCATCCCAACATTAAGTAAATGGGCCTTCCTGATAACAAGTGATCTATTCTGTCTTAAGCACTGTGGGAACAGCAATGTCGCAGCTGCTGGAATGGAGCATGCTAGAACAGATGTCTTTGGTCTAACGGAACCTTGTCATGTTCACCTTAACCAGCTGCAACATAGGCTGACATAGGGAGTAGGCCTGTTAAACAAGAATGTGTAAATGAGCAATGAAGAGAAGGATGGAAAGGACTGGCTAAATGCTAGATTGGATTGTTTACTTACCCCTTCGAGAAGACTAATGTCATGACTATAAATGTCCAAAGCACTGGGGCTTCTAAGCTGAAACAGTGTTGAATTATTAATTGCTTTCCTCTTGGAATTTATTCTGAATTTCTTCCTAACTGTTCCTAAACAGTAAAATTCTCTTTATTTCCAAGCCTGGAACAATAACCTTGTAAAAGATATGATTCTTAGGGGAACTCAGATAGTCACTTGTTTTTCCATGTTAATGAGTAGGCTTCTGTGTTGTTTATGATTTCAGAAAATCCCTTCTGTAATCAAAACCAGCCCCTTATGCCATCAACAACCCATGACAGAAAGTTACTTTTTATTATCCTGCATTTGCAGAAAAGGAAACAGGCTCCTGGAGATTGAGTCAATTTTCTCAGAAATGCCAAAACAGATTACACTGCCTGATTAAAACTTTGGAGGCAGTTTTGTCATCCAGCATTCACACATAAGCTAAATCTTGCTTAGAAACTCTGCTGAATTAGTGTATATCAACACTACAGCTAGAGAATATTTAAACAGAGCAGAGAATTCAATGTAATCAGGGAGCAATTCAGAGAGTTTTTATCCAGAAGATCCTGTGCATCTCAAGAAGGGCAGGAAGGTCAATTGGCCACCCCCTGAAGCCACTGAACAAATTCCCTTTGACTTCATTGGCTGTTGCAGAGAGCTGAAGGGTGAGCACAACAGCTTTGGGTTTTGATGACTTAATGAACAAATCAGTCATCAAGAAATATGATTGTAATAGCTGCTGTGATTCTGTTCCTAGTAGCTACTGGTATGTATTTTCTCAGGATAAGTAATAGTTAACAATTTAACAGTTTAATATACTTTGAGTAAAAAGGTCCATATTTCACAAACAGATTTTTTTTAACCAACTCATTGATATTTATAGCTATAATACCAACAAACATTTAAAGTAATTGTCATGCAGTCATAGATGTTTCATGGTATCTGAAATGTGTGTTTACAGAAAGTGACAGATCATTAATCCAAGCCTCTCTCTAGGCATGACCTCAGTTTCAAGCACAATGACAGTAATGTCTCAAGACTTCTGACTTCTCATCAGGATGTCCCTTCTGCTTGTACACTTGATTGCATCTAATAAACTACATGATAATAACTTGCTCTTGCTAACTTTATTCACCAGTATGATGTAACACAAGCTGAAAATTACAATTTCTTTTGAAGTAAACTCTATAAATATGTTGATAAAAAGGGACATTTTTGTGAATTTCATTGTTTAATAGTGTCTACAGCTGCTCTTTGTGCATTCTTTGAATATTCCATTACTCAGCAACTTTCACTGGACCTGATGAGGGTTTCCAATATTCAAAAGAGAGCCAGGAAGCCGCATGGTACCATGACTCAGAATTCACAAAGAACACACAATAACCACAATTTTCACAACAACTAGGTTCCAAATTGCCTCATAAATTCACTCAAAAAAACCCCAGGTGTCTTAAATAAAACACTTAGACTTCAAAGATATCACTGAGTTTTGTATGGACTTAGGCATGTGGACCACTCAGAAGTCAGTGCAGCTTCAGTGTCTGCAGATGAAAATTTCAGATTTCCAGAGGACTTAGCATTATAAATTCCAGTTAACAATCTTGAATACCATAGATACTAATCAAAACTTTATTCTAAGATTCCTTTGATGAAATATATATATCTGAACTTACCATATTTGTGCTCTCCAGGAAGAAAATTGTTTGAACTTGCAAGCCATCTCATCACACTTCAGTTCTAAAATAGGACTTTAGAACTCTGCCCTAGGAGTGTCTGTCCATTGACTAATGAGCATGTAGTTTGACCTCTCCAGATGTAAATAACTGTGTTGCTGGTAGCTAAATTCAGGACCAAATCCTACCTTAAGAGTCTATACAAGTATATGGCAAAGGCAGTTGGAAAACTATTGTGACAACATAAATATGGTGAATTTAGGAAATAAAATTTAAAAAAAATAGATAAAAGTAAACTTAACCCTACAGTCTAGCAACCTTTCCTGAGAGACCTAGGATAGCACAAGAATAAGATATCTTACCCCAGATTCTACCATATGATAAACAAATGGGACAGTTGGACTCGATGATCTTAAGGGTCTTTTCCAACACAAATGATTCTATGATTCTATGAAATTAAAAAAATCTACAGTCACTGATTGAAATTTGAATATGAATGGGTATATTTAGAACAAGTGGAGAGTTGGAGTTTGAAAACTCATTGGACAGGAAAACTTACCAGTCTCTTTGAGTAGCTTGCTTAATACATTGTGCAGGTTAGTTCTGGTAACTAAAATATAGCATTTCATATTCCAGGACACAAATAAAATGAACCTGTGCAACTGAAACCATTGCATTCTTTGTGTAGTACATTGTTCCACAAGATGCCTTACTGAAGTCAATATACATTGCTTCTGTTCAATGAAAAAAATATTATCCTAAGATACCAGAAAGATAGTTTCCTACCATATACATAACTCGTGTCAAAAGAAAGTTCTGTGGAGATGGAGACATACTTGGATTGCTTGTATTACCACAATATACATCATGCTGAATGGTCAGATGTGCTGTTATACTTCCTGTAGATGTCCAGCTGCTCTCTTTCTACACCATACACATGGAAACCCCACTAGAGTTTGGCAGAGTTTCTGGGTAGTTTATAAAGAAGTTCAAAGGAGACCATCAAGAGCAACTTGGATGCCACCACCCCTATGTTTTTGGCAATAAACAAAAGCAAATAACTTGTTTTATAGATGGACATTATAATAAGCATAACACCTCCCAGATGTTTCTGTAATTTTACTTGCTAAACCTGAAAAGTGTACAAACTCTCAATTACAAATTCTGCGGTTCCTTCTCTGTCTCTGTTAGGATAATATGGAATCTTACTTACATATTTGCCTATTTTTATATGCATGAATCCTTTATTAATCCAGCCATGGAATGATTGGATGATTTGGAGAGCATGACATGACATATGGAAAGCTTTCAGAACACAGAAACACAGTGTTGCTTAAGGGCATTCAAGAGATTTATCTGTTTTTTCTGAGTCCTGACAATATACTGGTTTAGTAGGTGGGAGCCAATGCCTTTGATTTCAGAATATATGTGAAGAAACTCACTGCCTGATGAAATGGGATGCTCTGTTCAGTAATCAAGACCACAAAAATTTAATACTTTCAAAAAGAACATGCTAACAAGTTCTCAACAGCTCCTTTGGATTTTCCCTCCTGTACAATTTCAAACACCATGTGTGTATACTGTTCCTGTTGCTGGTGTCTTTGTGCAGCTACTTTGCAATACAAAGGAACCACTGACCTTCAGAAGCAACACACAGTAAAAACTTTAATTACTGTTGGGGTCTGACAAATGTTTGGCATTCTCACTCTTTCTAAGAAAAGTGCTTGTGTACTATTAAATCAGTGAATCCTTATGAACAAGCCGATAACAGTTTCTACTGGAGGGAGGAGCAGGAGAAGAAAAATTTATGACTCATTTTGATCTTTATTTGTACAAAATTACATTGTCCACAGATGGGAAGAAGAGGTGAGAACAACTTTTCTCTTATTTCTCATGTAGGTTCCTTCCAAAGAGATCACTTCCTTTTCCACATAAATTGATTCAACAGTGGAAACGCTATTTTGACTGAGCAACTGCATGGGGCTCCTTATATATTTTAGTTAAAAATCACACACATGAAGCTGTTTGGAATCAGTTGCAAACCAAGTATTTGTGAGTCTCTGGCCTCAAGATTAAACTCATTACTGGCCTCAAGTTAAACCCATTACTCTCTGCAGTGTCAGCGGAGGTTAGGTTTCAGCATGTGGGTGCAGGGGGTAAGTCCCCGTTGTGGCTCTGTAAAATTTCTGTTATAAAGAGCCTTACACTTTGCAGAATGAGCCATTTTGCTGTGCTTCTGTGCAGCCAAAGACCCTCTTGGTTTCAGTATCTCCAAAAGTTGTCTGCATTTTCTTTCTCATTTCAGCTAATTAACATTTTCATTACACAGTTCTTCCTTACCTCACAGCTCAATCCTTGCCGTATCTGCATCTATTACTGCACCTGGATGCGACCTCTCTGGAAAGCCCTGGAGCTTGCACTGTTTTCAGTAGTCTTTGAATCCAGAGCTGGGCTGGGGTGCAGCATTACCTTTGGTTTTGACTTACTGTCCTGGTTTCAGCTGAGATGGAGTTAATTGTCTTCCTAGTAGCTGGTACGGTGCTGTGTTTTGAGTTCAGTATGAGAAGAATGTTGATAACACTGATGTTTTCAGTTGCTGCTAGTAGTGTTTAGACTAATGTCAAGGATTTTTCAGCTTCTCATGCCCAGCCAGCGAGAAAGCTGGAGGGGCACAAGAAGTTGGCACAGGACACAGCCAGGGCAGCTGACCCAAACTGGCCAACGGGGTATTCCATACCGTGTGACGTCACATCCAGTATAGGAACTGGGAAGTGGGGGCGGGGTATCGCCGCTCGGGGACTAGCTGGGTGTCGATCGGCGGGTGGTGAGCAATTGCACTGCGCATCATTTGTACATTCCAATCCTTTCATTATTGCTGTTGTCATTTTATTAGTGTTATCATTATCATTATTAGTTTCTTCTTTTCTGTTCTATTAAACCGTTCTTATCTCAACCCACAAGTTTTACTTCTTTTCCCGATTTTCTCCCCCATCCCACTGGGTGGTGGGGGAGTGACTGAGCGGCTGCGTGGTGCTTAGTTGCTGGCTGGGGTTAAACCATGACACTTACAAACTAAATCAGACAATTCAGATCTTGCCACAGATAAACTATCTTTATTCAGCTTACCTCCAAGGTGACGCAGCTAGCATGGAAATCTCACTCATTTACATACAGTATCTAAAAGATTGTGAAATAATTCATCAGTCCTACTCAATACTGGCTTAAGAATCATAAAAAGGAATTTGTTTTTTAAAAATTAATCACTTGGTTAAACATAGACCTTTTTTCTGATTGCTAAATTAGGATTTCTGTGACTTGGATTATTGCTCCCTTCTCTGATCTGAATCCTCCAGTTTAGTAATCCTACCTATTGTGCCAGCTTTTAGTTAGAATGTGTCAGCAGAAGAGAGACATGGCAGTAGCCATTACAGTGTTATATTATTGTAGTGTACATATACAATTATAGATCATATTTTTGTTTCAGTTGGAGAAATGCGTTTATTTTATGAATTTTCTGATTGCTCAATTGTAAAATGGGTGCAATTTCATTTGTACTATGGGGGTTTTTTTCCAATTTATAAATCATAAAATTTGTACTTCCTCTTTTGTTGAAGATAAAACTGTTTCCTAAGGAAGGGAAATGTTTCTTTTGCTCTTTTATAGAAATGTGTTGAAATATTGTGATAAATGTACACATTCTTGCTGTTTTGGTGTGGTGAGAAGAAAAGATTAAGATACTTGAGATCTAATACTGTAAAATTTTACTGAGTAATGAAAGATATATACTGCAGGTCAACTCAAGTAGTTCATTTGAAGTAAATTGTGCATTCCAATGTTTTTGTTCTGCAATATGAAAAACAGAAAGTGAGAAAAGTAATTTGGCAGAATAAAACAACACTAGCAGCTTTTATGTTGGTAAACACTTTAACATCAGTTGGGGGCATTTTTAATACTAGCAATACTATCAAATGAGTTTTTTTCAAGGAGAAGAAACTTGGTTCTTTTCAGAATTATCTGCTTTTCTTTAAAAATAATATTTCAATAAACCATATTTTTGCAATGCTATGTCTCATTCACTCATCTGATTAAAAACAAAAAAGTTGCGCTTCAGCCTCATATTTCACTGGCCTGCATTTTGATATCCATAGCTATCATGCTAATTCAAAGCCTCTGCAAACAAGAGAGATGCTTCATACTTGCACATCTGATCTCATGTAAGATAGAATTCAAGAAGTCATCAAGTTCAATGGTCTTCTCCTACTTGAGACTTGAGCATTCGGCTCATGCAATTTCAGTAGAGCTAGGGTTAATAAATGAGTCACCTAATGGACAGAAACAAGAACAAAAATATTATTTCTAAGTGAGCCAGCTGAAGGAGGGAACAGGAATATTATTTGAGACACTCTGATGCAGACAACAAGCAGAAGTAGAACTGAAAAGTCTGTCCACTCTACATGAGGCTTGCAGGACGTGAGCTCAGACTTGATGAGGAGCGTTTGTAGTGAGTTTGTTGCTTTTCCCCAATATCTTCTATATGTCACTAAACCTAGAGTATTTATAAAGATGCTTTGCAGAATGTGAATAATTCTCTGGGGGCATGCAACTATTAAATATTGTATGCAATGATAGTAAGGTGGCTTTCCAAGAGCCTTGGGAGGATCAGTGAGAGCTGGCACTGAGCAGGTTTGCAGACAATCCTCAGCATGGCTACAGGAAGGCTCCCGGGGCATCTGGGAGTACTACAGAGGCCACAGACTGACAGCTTGGGCTAGTTAGAATCCAGTCCACAGAAAATACTGAAATGGGAGAACAAATGTTTCTGCTTTGGAGTGAAACCTTTGCATTTTGTGTCTCGTACAAGTTCTGAAATCTTATTTCAAAAAGAAAAAAAATAAAATTACATTTTTATCAGCATTGACAAAAATTTCAGAGCTTTCTGGGTTGATCTATCTACTCCCAGGCCTCAGATGGTCAACTTAATGGGCACAAAAATCAAGGATTGATGACAGAAATGTTAAAAGGGTGTAATTAAGTTAGGACATTTCTGCAGGACATTTAAACTTGGCCATATTGGTATTCTTCAACAACAAAAAACCCACACCCACTTTTAAGTTATTCTTTTCATTCACTGAATCTTTAAATTGCATTCTGCTTTTCTGCTTACTTTCAATTCCATCCAGGGAATGACCAGTTTTGCACTGTGAAAAATACTTGAACCAGGTGAAACGGATTTCTTTTCCTTGACAGATGCAGGAATTTAATTATGGAAATATTATAGAATAGTTGCTAAATTCAATTACTTACAGATTCATCTGTATCGTGTCCAATATTCTTTATGGTTTCTCACTTGAGGTGACATTTTTTTGACAGCTGTCTATTTTGCTGCTTGTAAGTACAATCATTTAATTAAAGTCTCTGCCATAGGTCTATTAATAACATCATACCAAATACTAGGAATTTTGCAAGTCAGATTCTTTAGCTATTTTAGCATTTTAAAAACCAAAAAAAACCTACCAAAAAGATTTTTCAAAAGCTTTAGGTGTACAATAGGTTTCACTACCTAGGAGCTTAAAGATTGTGCAATTGCATTTTGAATTCATATTATTAAATCACAGTGCCATTGCATTTATGATAAAGCAGATAAATTGCTCCAGGTTTTATTGACCATTTCCATTGTTTTTAGAGTATGCTGAACAGGATAAAACAAGTGTAGTAATAAGCAGATTAAGTGTGCTGACATTTCTCACTTTATCAGACAGACATCTATCAATAAAACATAGTACAGTGCTTCAACTCATTAAATTGAATTTATCAGCTATTTTATCCGTTTCTGTTATAATTTGGCTCAAAAACCTACACCAGAGAGGAAACTTAAATGGAAAAATTGTTTACGTATATATTTCTCAGTAAAATTAAAGAATTAATAAATAGTTCTCATTATATTAAATAATTAATCTCAAACTTCAAGTTAACTCAAGAGAAATTAAGATTTTAAATTATTGTCTCATCTGGAACATATTGAGTTTTATTCAAAGTAGAGGCCAGGCTAAATATCTTGAGATCAATGTTTAGGTGATTCACATTCAGTTTCTAGATGAGCTAGAAACATCCCAATTCATTGTCAAGAAACAATTCTAACTTCAAATCAGACTTTATGTGAAAAGAGGAGTTGGTAATTAAAAAAAAAATCTTGCTTTTTTTCACCATAAAATTGGTTCATATTGGAACAAATTATTACTTATTTTTTAGTATAAGGCTCCAGTAGAACTCTTGCCTGCTTGCTTACCTTTTTTAAATGATTCACGATGCAGGATTGCAGCTTATTTTCCCTTGAAAAGCTTTCCCAGGATTTTCATGTCTTAAAGATATAAACTCACAGCAAGTACAAAGACAATGTATTTCAATGGCAGGAGTATAGAGAGAAAAATTGATATTGAAAAGTATTATCCTTCTTAAGAATTCTTAAGAGATAGCAAAAAGTTCACATATTGGTGAATAGAAAGGGATATAGTATTTCTTAGCATCCCACAAGATTCAGTCAACACATGTATATTCCAGCACCTTCATTTGGGCTTAAAAGACTGCTAGTTCTTACAAAAGCTTTAATTTTCATCAGAAAATGCTCCAGAATATAATTGTGCCAGATTTAAAAGATTAACTTTCTTCATATGCCTTTAGAATTAAAATAGGATTTTCATACATTTTCAGAGTCCTTACACTCTCAGAGAAATATTTATGACGGGAAATAATTTAAAAACTTTTAAAAAACTATATGTTATTTAGAATTTTTATATTTTTGGCCTATCTTTTTTTTGTGGATGCTTCAGTAATTAAAGGATAAATGTCATGATATTTTTAGAAATATTATAGAAGTTTGGCCAAAATATTTTGAAACTCATCCTGAGTTCTTTCAACCACAACAAAATTCCCACTACTTTCAAACGGGTGTCCTGTCATTAGCCACTACCTGGTGGTGTAAGACATAGCAAAATATTTTCAAAGTACTTTAAGCATTTTCACTAAAACCTGCTGCATTTTTAAATTAGTCATGTTTTTAAAACCATGGTAAAATAATTTATTACTCTGGGACATTCAAAATAAAAAATTGTAGGGATTTTGATAATCCAGTAAATATCTTTAAGAGAAACATGAGTCAAATTTGCCTTGGGATTTATTTCTGAATTGTACCAGAAGTACATGACAGTCCACTTCTACATGCCCTGACCTCTCTGTGTTTCAGGATCCTGTACCCAATAAAATCGAGTGCTGAAAGTGTACGATAATATGATAGAGAGACAATCCTGATATTTCACTTCTTGTCTAGAATAAAATGGCAAGCTATAGATCTTGAGAATGAAAATACCAGTACATTTCACTGGAATTAATTCTGCTGACAATTTAAATGCAGAGTTCCATTTCAAGCAGATCCTAATAATTGAACAGTGCCTGTTGAAATTACTAATTAAATTCTTTCTTAAGAACTCAGACTTCAGTGTCTGTGCATCTTACAATAATAGTTTTCCAGTCAGTAAGTCAATAATCCTAATTTTTTATATATATATTATACAACTTTGTTACTCTTTGTTTAATGAATTCTCTTTTTATGGAAATAAATTTTCTTTTTAACAAAAATATAAATAATTACAAAACATGATCTTTTAGTCATGTCAATGATTAAAATTTTCCCATTAAATGCATATATATAAAGCTCAGCTTATATACATTGCATTCTGAGATACCTTCACCTGAATTTACCACATGAATTTTAGAAACACTGCTAAGGTTCTATTCACTTAGAAGAAAGTATAACAATTATTTTGAATATTTTATGAACACGAATACAACCTCTGCCCGAATCAGACATCTGCTTGCCAGATTCAACTCTATTCTCTACACCAGGCATACCTTTGTTCATTTAACTTCAATTATTAAGCCTCATTTAAGTAAAGATATCTTGAAATGATGCAAGTCAAAACTCTAGTCTGACCTGATTGTCTGGACTGTCTCTAGTTGAAATAATATCAGCACATGCCTCAGGACATCATAATTCACACAGACACACACACATGCAGACATACACATATACTCATGGAGCTTCCTGAATTTCTCCATTGTCTACAAAGAGATTCTACATTACTGTCTTTGATTAGGTGCCAACACTCTACAATAGCCAAAATGGGCCTGATGATTTCCTTTCCTTCATGGATACCAGCTCTTAAATGAAGTTAGCTATTCTATTGAGTCAGTGATGCAACTGAGGTTTTAAATACGAGACATTTTAACAAACAGGTTCTCTGGAGTACTCTCAACAGTCTGACTTCATTTAGCTATGCAACCTTCAGACCCAGTCCAATATTCTTTTTTTGTGTATAGTGTGGAAGCACCTTGAACTTTTCACTAATTAATGAGTAAAGATTAAAGAATAGAGTGAACTGAAGCAAATCACTGATTATTAATATTTAAATGACTGACTGTTCACGGGCCAGAGAGAAAAAGCACCAAGCTAGTAGAACATTTCCTAAATATTTAGACATTCGAAGTAAAATGCATCCCTTGTATTTTAGCTTTTTTACAGCTCCTTCGAACCATCTGTGAAATGTGAATTCTTTTGTGATGTGTAGGCGAAGATAAATTTCATTTACTATTTCTACTAAATAATTCTTTTTCTAGTAAACTATTTCTTCCTTCCCATAATCTTCTCTGAAGATCAATTCCTGAATAGTCCTAACTGGAATCACTTTTTTATGGCAAAAGAATTGTAAGAATAGGATAAGTCAGATAATGAGTTCTGCAATGAAAGAAAAGCTAATGGGTCTAATGGAAGCCAGGAAGCTGTGGAAAGCTGTTGAAGTCAAACACTGCTGGTTGCTTCCTTGCAGGCTATGGATGTTTACAAGATGCATCAGATACCAATGAGGTGTAACAGGTGACATGATTTTATTCTTCTATGACACAGGAAAGTTAGGAAAATATACTGCCACGGCCCAAATCCATTCTGTAATGGGATTGTATAATTCTATGGTTTTTCCATCTCAACCCTCACTGGGTTGATGTTTTCAACTTTCCAACAGAATATATAATTCACTGTTTTAGGCATATTCAAGTATTACCTGATATGATTTTTTTTCATTTGCCATGTTAAAAATAAAGAATATCACAAAAATAATTTATGTTAAAAATATATTTACTACCTTATCATAGAATCATAGAATTGTTTAGGTTGGAAAAGACCTTTAAGATCATCAAGTCCAACCATTAACCTAACACTGCCAAGTCCACCACTAAACCATGTACTGAAGTACCACATCTACACATCTCTTAAATATCTCCAGGGATGGTGACTCAACCACTTCCCCGGGCAGCCTGTTCCAGTGCTTGATAATTCTTTTGGTGAAGAAATTTTTCTTAATATACAATCTAAACCTCCCCTGGTGGAACTTGAGGGCATTTCCTCTCATCCTATCACTTGTTACTTGGGAGAAGAGACCAACCCCCACCTCACTACAACCTCCTTTCAGGTAGTTGTAGAGAGCGATAAGGTCTCCCCTCAGCCTCCTTTTCTCCAGGCTAAACAGCCCCAGTTCCCTCAGCCGCTCCTCATAAGACTTGTGCTCCAGGCCCCTCACCAGCTTCGTTGCCCTTCTCTGGACACGCTCCAGCCCCGCCATGTCTTTCCTGCAGTGAGGGGCCCAAAACTGAACACAGGACTCGAGGTGCGGCCTCGCCAGTGCCGAGTACAGGGGAACAATCACCTCCCTGCTCCTGCTGGCCACACTACAAATCACCTCCCTGCTCCTGCTGGCCACACTATTTCTGATACAGGCCAGGATGCCGTTGGCCTTCTTGGCCACCTGGGCACACCGCTGGCTCATATTCAGCTGGCGGTTGACCAATACACCCAGGTCATTTTCCGCCGGGCAGCTTTCCAGCCACTCTTCCCCAAGCCTGTAGCGCTGCATGGGGTTGCTGTGACCCAAGTGCAGGACCCGGCACTTGGCCTTGTTGAACCTCGTACAATTGGCCTTGGCCCATCAGTCCAGATCCCTCTGTAGAGCCTTCCTACCCTTGAGCAGATCAACCCTCCCTCCCAACTTGGTGTCATCTGCAAACTTACTGAGGGTGCACTCGATCCCTTCATCCAGATCATTGATGAAGATATTGAACAGAACTGGTCCCAATACTGAACCTTGGGAAACACCACTTGTGACTGGCTGCCAACTGGATTTAACTCCATTCACAACCACTCTTTGGGCTTGGCCATCCAGTCAGTTTTTTACCCAGCAAAGAGTACGCCCGTCCAAGCCATGAGCAGCCAGTTTCTCCAGGAGAATGCTGGGGGAATTGGTGTCAAAGGCTTTACTAAAGTCTAGGTAAACAACATCCACAGCCTTTCCCTCACCCACTAAGCGGGTCACCTTGTCACAGAAGGAGATCAGGTTGGTCAAGCAGGACCTGCCTTTCATAAACCCATGCTGACTCGGCCTGATCACCTGGCTGTCCTGTACATGCCATGTAATGGCACTCAGGATGATCTGGTCCATAACATTCCCTGGCACCAAGGTCAGACTGACCGGCCTGTAGTTCCCCAGATCCTCCTTCTGGGCATTTATTTATCCAGCATTTGCAATGATAGTTTTATGAGGTTGTTAACAAATTATTTTGAAATAGAAAATGATTGCTTACTAGTGACTAAAATAATTTATGATTCACAGAAATAGTTAATAATTCAGACTTTATATCTGTTTGCTTTTAAATATATTCCCCTTATATATGATAATAATGGTTTGATCACACACAAAGGCATAGTTGAGAAATTTTTCATCTGAAACGTAACTATTACAAAATATGAAAGTCTTTTTTATCTTTTTTTTAATCTTGAATCTGGTTTGCTCCTCTATTATCCCAATTTCACCCCAGCCTGGTTTGACTGATTTCAAGGGATAAAATTCTTTTTCAAAAGAAGAATCAAGACTACTACTTTTCTGCTGCAACCTCAATGAGCAGGCAAGCTATGTCCAATGTTCTCTACATTGACGAGAGATACACCACAATAGGAATATATTTGAGAGTGATACAGTTGGTGCCAAGAGCCCAGTATTGACACTCTATGCATTTCAGAAGGTTTTACTCCAGTTGGTCTTGAATGGTCCTATAGTCCTGTGGACAATTTCCTATTGTCACAGCAGAACAATTTAAATTATACTTTAAACATTCATAATCAGATCTGGCCCTCATCAATGTTTACCTTAGTAGAGTTTCAAGCCTGTTGGTGTCTGTTTTCATGACTTTGATGCAAGGAAATATGAGCCAACATTTAGATACATGCACACAATCCTATATCCTACCTCAATTTATGAACTCGGTTGTTAATCCTGATTACTTCTGACTTAAACAGTTTTATTGCATTCTTAAATCAGGCAAAAATACTTTGCCTCTCCTTTTATTAATGTTTTTTGTCAATACACTTATCATTGTACTTGTGTCCACATGTGAAATTCCATGATTTACAGTCCTTCTATTTTTGTGCCTGTTGTTTTGCCCTGAGTCTGTTTTGGAGTGAAGCAGCTTTTTCCCTCTGAGACAAGCCAAGGTCTGATTCTGGAGAAAGTTTGTTCCAGGAACAGTTCCCAACAAAAAGTATGGGTGCCGCTTTGCCGTGCCTAGCTCTCTCTGCCATCCCAACAGGGCACTCCAATGTGTCCTCCCTCATGCCATTTGCAGGGCAAAGAACAGGTTGGGGTTTTTTCATACAAAAATTCCACTCTCACCACTTGGATAAAAATTGTGCCTTTTCTGAAAGCTTCGAACTGACCCTCTTCCTATCACATAATTATAACACCATTGGTGTACCATATACGGCTCAAAGGAGACCCAAGCCAAGAGCTGTATGTTATGTACGTTCTCAAGGCACTTTAGAGGGTACTAAGCTTTACATAGAGTAGACTCAAGGCACGCTGCTCTGTTGACCTCCTTGGGTCTTTGTGCCCTTCGGCAGTACAGCCCCTGGCTAGAGTCCCTAGTCTGCTAGAGTGACTTAAGTCACCTTCAGTAAGTTGCTTAGTTTTCACGTGTGATAGACTAGTAGTAATTTCTGACCTCACAATGGCTTCAGGACGATAATTACCTCAAACTGAGGGTGGATGTGGCCTTCTGTCCATGTAATAGGTAGTGGCCATTAGTTTTCCATCACCCAAGACACAGATTAGTGAAAGCAGCCACTTTCTAGGACCAGATGTCTGCAGCAGAGCTACCTGGAGCACCAGGGACACATCTGGCACAGAGGCCCCATCAAGGTTACAGATACTGTCCTGACCTGCCACCACCATAGCGAGGGACCCACGACTCCTTTGTTAGCTGCTATCTCTTGCTCCCCCAGCAACCGTGCCATTACCAGCTGGTGGGGAACAGCAGCACCAGGGCTGTGACAGGGGAGAGGAGAAAGCAGATTAATGCCACTCTCCTGGTGACTGCAGACGTGTCAGACTGCTCAGTGGCTAGATACTGTGGTAGTGAGAGCAACTATAAATGGACTGGTCTTCATCATTGCAATTTACTCCATCAGCACACCTATATTTGTAACATTTGGACTGTATTCAAAGTGTTCAGAAGGAAGCCATTAATTAAGCCAATAAATGAGAATTTGAATGATTAATTAGTTCACCTAATGCCTCACTGGTATTAATAGTACATTCTTAAATACTCTCCTGGTTAAAAGCTAGTGTCTTGGTAATGAGTAACATATCAACCTGAGAACATTATTAGGCTCAGATGAAGTAATAACTAACATGACAGAGAATACATCTTACCCTATGTAGGAATGAATTCACTTCAGTAGGTATTTCCTTCTTATGTAGTTGGGGATTCACAAGTATTGGCTGTCGAGACACATGCTCTCACCCAGAACGGGAGAACGCAGTGTCTACATGTTCTGCAGGAGAAGGAGGAGGAGGAGGTGGAGGCAAAAAAGGATGTTACTGGCAAATCAATGCCATAGCCCATTTTACTGCAAGGTTCTTCTAAAACACCATGAGTCACGTACCTGAACAAGTAAGTCAAGCAACCTAAAAAGTAGAAGGTGCTTTGCTTTAGGCAAGTAGCTTGTTCTTAATCTCCCTTTTTTTTCCTGGTTGCTATGGGGTAAATAAACAATTATCTCTCATGTAGGGCCAAAAAAGAAAGGCCAAAAAAAGTATAAATCCCTATAGCCTACAGCTGTTTGTCACACTGAGGGAACTGCCTCTTACAGCTACCACTGTTCACAAGGTGGCTTTAAAAGTTCAGAGATCTTAAGAAAAAATGCTGCCTAGAAAACCTCTCACAGCTTTATTTCTTTTTTGTCTTTCTTTTTCCTTCACCCCCTCCATGTGACTTTTTCAACTTTATAGAGTGTTTGTGCAGAGTAATTTGTATTTGTCAGGGGAATGGTTTGGCAGTTGTTAATTGTAAAGTGGGCACTTCAGTGTGTATTGGAATTGAAGAACATAATTCTCTATGTTAAAACCAGAAAGTGAAGCTGAAGAATGGAGATGTTACATTATCTCCTTTCTCTCACCCTTCCTTTCCTTCCCTTGCCTTGCCTTTCCAGATGTACTAGCTTTTGCAATCACTGCAGGGCTTTTTTTCTTTCAGATTTATGATAAATCCTCAACAAATAGGCTTCAGTGACACAAGTGCATGCAGTATATAATCCTACATTTTCAAGGATGGTAAGAGTCATCAGTAGCTTTCTCCCACTCACAGTACCAAATTTAGAACATGACTATTATATAGAGAAAGTCACTTTACTCACAGCCATTCCCACCTCTACAGGTTCGATACTATTATACTCTTTTGACTGTCTACATCTTTTCTGTTTATTTATTTCAGAGACTGAATTGTCAGGTGGCAATATTATGGAGATGTTGTCCCTCTTCTGCCAGCTAATTTGAGATTCTCAAAGGAAACATTAATGGCTAAAATACATGCATTTAATAAAAAATCTGCGAAAAGTGGGTGACAATGGGTTGTTGAGATTTCTGGATAATGTGAACTTGTACCTAACAGGGATTTAGGTAGTAGAATAGCTAATTCAATAGCACTATAAATGAAACATACTGCAATGCATAGAAGAACAACCTACACTTTCCACAGAAACTCAGGTTTTAGAAGACTTCAGAAAACTTAGGTGATTATTATTCTAAAAGGCATGTTAGCCTCATGTCAAAAAATAGGTGAAAACCCACTTTGAAGAAAGAGTATTCTGCAGTTTATGTCAGCTACCTGCCTGTTGTTTTTGTGGTGTCATGTGTGAGGATACCTTGTAAACTTTCTTAATCAGAATTCATATGCCATTAAGATGTACTGTGAGGCATTTAGTATTAGAGGTTGATAGTTCTTCCTTTTAAAAAACAAAAGGGCCTTTCAAACAATTCATGTTTTTTACAGCAAAATATAACCTTTGGTGAAATTTTCTGGCACTCTAACAATCACCTATAATCAGAAAGATTCTGATCTTAGTTCCAGTAGTGTCTTCCTTATTTTATATTTTCTAGTGATGGGGAGATGGAAGAACTATTTTTTATTTGCTATGATTGAGTCTTCAGCAAAATTTGAATAACATTTTTAAGAAACTGAAGCACTTAAAATTTCATTTTAAAAAATCTTACAAAATGCATAGTTTAATTTAGTTCTAGCACTTTTTTCAGGGTCGTACATTCAAAATGACTACTAAGGAAGCATCCAGAAACAAAACAACAAGCATCCCTGAAATCCTGAATATTAAAAAGGAACTAGCTAGCAAAAGCCAAACAGCTTTAAATCAGATTAAATACTTAATAAATATTTTGGAAGTGTACCAAAGTCACCATACTTAGAGTATTTTTAGTCCTAGAGTCCCTGAGAGTTCACGAAAATGTATATATAGTTTTTATTTAAATCTCTGTTCATTTAAGCAAGAATAGTCGTAAGATTAGCTGCTCCAGCAAAAAATATCTAAATTAGAAGAAGTTATAGCAATGTTATCTTTATTTATACATTTCTTAGTACAAGTTATTTGAACCTCTAATGTAACTAGCTGAATGAAGACAGTAGCAGTAGCACCCAGCTTTAAGCTCTGTAGATTAATAGGGACACTGCAGAAAAATCTCTCATCCTCATATGCAGAACCTATGGCCAAGCGCCCTGAATGCCTGGAACTGCCCTACTGCAGGTGTTCTCTTCTACTAAAAATCATAGTGGACTGGGAAATAGAAAATGAGAGAACTTTAGAGGGAATTATTTCAAACTTTAAAAATATAAGAAATTAATGCAACATTTCTGAACATGTTACTTAATGCTTACTGGCCCAGGTTATCTCTGACTAAATATGTAAGTATGTTTTAGTTCCCTATCTGTCCCAATACAGGTAGGACATGGTCTGTCACACCCAGCTAAAAAGGATTTTAGGCGTTAGAGTCTCAGAGGATGATTCATAAACCTAATCTGATTGTTTAAGTGTCCTCTTAAAGTACTCTGTCATGCAATGTTGTCAACAATGAAGACTGGCTATTTAAGCAATTAGTATTGATCATAAATTGCTCTATAGGTGTTGAGAAAGGTTTTGTTTTGGATATGGTCTTTAATCACCTGCCTGTTATACCTAGATGGACATATCCAGTTCAATCTTTGCTGCACCAACAAAAATAGTGCCCGATATGACTGAAAACCACAGCAGCAAGGAAGAAGTGCAGGCACCAGTTTTGGGGAACCATAAGGTAAGTAGTCTGTACTGCTGCATTATATTCTCTGAAAATTGTGAAATTAGCATTTGCTCCTATGGGTTGTGGCTAACTCTCACCACTTAGACCAGAGTAAAATTTCAGCTGAGATCCAGTGCTCTTTGTACTGGTAAAGGAATTTTTGACAGTAACAAACACAGAGACAAATATATTGGGCCAAAATTAATTATGCATGTAACTCAGATATATGTCCATAGAGATAGTATTTGAGCAGTCACAACAAATATGCATTCTTGACTGAATAAATACAAGTGAAGCTTCTCTCATTTTCATCAACCTGCTTCACACATTATTTTTCAGCTTTATGGGCTTCAGCCAATTAAGTTACCTATTTTTTTCTGAAATATTTTCTCATGCACATTCATAACTCATATACCATACTTTATACTTAGAAAGGAGTGGGATGCATTCATGGTTTCTTTGCTTTGGCTTTTGCACAGTTTATGATGCACAGGGAATTGGAAGGCTGGTTAATCTTTAAATCAACTACTGAAAAAGAATATTATCAAGTTATTTTAAAGTGTTAACCAATTTACCCTTTAATAGCTATAACATTCTCTCTCTGTTGCTTTCTTATTTTTTTCTCAGTCCATTCCGTGGGGATTTTTTATTTCAGTCTGATGTTAAATGCTTCTGGAACATGGTGAAACCTATATATTTTATAATTTCCCCAGTAAGGATGAAAAATGCCTACAAACTTTAGGAACCACAGCTGCATTTTGCAAGTCAGTAGACAAAATATCTTTACCTTGTATTAGGTTATTTCCATCATTTTTTCTGATAACCTTAAATCAGCTTCTGTAAGAGTTCTTTCCAATTAGTTTATTTATGGTGGTGGAGCTTACAAATTATTTTTTTTTCTGTTTGGAAATATGAATTATAAGACATGAGAGGTATTTTTCCTGTTTTGTTAAAAATTTCTTTCTTTGCCACACCAGATAATATGTACTTATCTTTGCCTTTGGTAATGTAAGAGGCAATTAACTTTGAACCCATGCTGCATATAGAAATGAAGATAATTTATACAGTTCAAACAGTGTGGAAGCCACATGTGTGTTTGCAGACAGAACTGGCTCCATAGTGATATCTCCTGATGCTGTGGCTAGTAATTAGTATGATTCACATTTTTGTTTGCTTTGTGCTATAAAGTTTGGAAGTACTGAAATTTTATTATGAAAGGTTTTGCTATTGGGCCAATTTGTTAACTTTGTCTGATAAATACACTGCCATTTTAACATTCCTTTGTATGTATTGTGTCTTAGTAGTAATTTTGTTTGTTTAATCATAAGAAACCTAAGTACAAGTCAAGTTTTAGTATACCGTAACTGAATTCTCCTGATACCATTTGGATGGCTGAGTCTGTATTTAGTAAGGCAGGAAGATATGGAAGAAACATGTTAGAAAGATGAACACTGATAAAGGGGAAGAAGAATAATAAGAAGGAAAATTACAGCAATTGATATTAAGATATGTAGGGTTATGACTGCAGGTCATGAAGTTGCACACAAAAAAAAGAAAACAAGTTTTCTTTGTGCTTTTTCCACTTCCTGAGCCTCGAGGAGTATTTGGGAATAACAGTCATGTACTTGCTTCTGCAGACAAGGATCTCTTTGCAAGGAAGTATATCCAGGATGTGGGGAAATGGTACCGAGACAAACTCTAAAGGATATAATATAGCAGCACCTTCTGCCATTGCTCCAACTCTGCTACATAAAGGTTCTACAGCTCGGGGAAAACATCTGGTGAAAAACATTTGCATTTCTAGCCTCTTGACATAACCACGGCAGCCTATTGGACCATTGTGGAAAGGAAAAAAAACACAGGGTGCTTTGGGATTTTTATTTTCTGTAGAGAGTTTGAAATACATTGAAAACAGTCTTAATGTATTTCACTTCTGGTTTTTTCCTCTCTTTTTGAATGACAAGCAATCTAGGTAATTTATCATGAAGATGAGCTCAGGACTGCTTTTTTCCAGGGTAAAAGAAAAGAATTTAGGACTCTGCCAAAAGCTTCTTGCTGCCAGCATGAGTTTTTCCATGGAGTATACAGGGCTTTGATTCAAGGAACAGCTCACCCTTAGCTGGAATTCCAGAAATGAAAGACAATGAAAAGACAAAACAAAACAATAGAAGGATTACTAAGAATCCCTGTTTATTACTGTATTAATATGTATACTTCATGTTAACATTTTTTTAACTTATCTACATCTGAAAGCTTTTGAGAAAGAAATTGCGTTGGACTGCTGCAGGATAATCTACTAAATAGGCATAATGCAGAGATGTTTCTGTTCTCTATACTTACCTACCACTCAGGTAAGTAGCTTTCAAAACAATCCCAGTGCTAACATTAGCCTAAGCATAGATCACATTTGTGCATACAGGTGAAGGAATAAACTGAAATGCATTTGCAACCTGTGTGGGGACATTGCTAACTACCACAGACATCCATCCAGTCTTCTTTTTATTTTTAGATGCAATTTTTTCGTCTAGGGTAAGTAAAAGATTCATTTCTCACATACACTACTCAATTATTTATACTCAAAGACAGCAGTTATCCTTGTCACTGTGTGCTGTCTACTGGTGTTTCTGTGTTATCAAAAATTCAGTGGTGATAACTGCTTTACTAATAAAAATCAAAACATTAAAATCCAGTTATAATAGATGAAGTAGTTACGGAGACAAAACAACCAATTTAGATAATTTTAGTACCTGTTTCTCGTAAACAGTGAAACATATACTACTAAGATTTAAATTTGCTTTTCAGGGAAGATTGTCTTCATCTAAAACTTCAACATTTTATTAACTCTCTTATTATTTTAAGATCTGAGTGAAACACAAGAGGTGTTGAAGAAAAAAACAATGTCCATATTAGCTTGGCCACAGGCTGTTAAAAGAATCCATGGTTAGCTGTAATACATTTCAGCAATATTTAACAGACATACTACTTCTTTCTTATGTGCAATTTAATGCCAGAACTTTTAAATGTTTGTATCATCACAGCTAACAGACTAATAGAAAGCATTAACTCTTTTACAAAAAGAAGAGATCGACGTCTTTTGCTTTTGGTACTGCTGATGGTAACATTTGAAATAGTTCTCTTTCTGTGTATAAACCCAAATTAAATTACTGCTTTTTAAGTTTCAGATAACACAAAATATTGCTTAAAAGCAGTGGTAAACAAAATAATCTAACGTTAGGGGAATAATCATATAAACCTGTTGCTGTCTTTCTTTCTTGATGCAAGGAGACATTTTTCTGCCACACTGGTGAATGACAGTCTTTTTCTCAGTCAGGGTATCCTGAAATAACTTTAGCATATGTCTATCATTAGAACTAGTAAAAGAAGTGGCAGTTATCTTTATGTGGGAACTATAAAACTGGTTTTGGATAATACTGTCATGCATAAAATTGTTTTAAATAGACTGTGTTTTAATATTAAATAAAACTTTCTTATTCATAGTATAAAAAATAGTATATTCTAATCATTGACAGTGGTAGGTAGTACCATCCCATACTTGATTCTTCCTGTCATTTTGAAACTAGTTCTGATTTAAAAATTTGCCCTCTATTATATCAATAAAAAAATTTCTTAAGGCAATTAAGAGATTGTTCACTGGCAGATCTTAAAAGATAATGGTCTGTTAGGAGTTATTGTCAAAGGAACATTTAGGTTTAGGTTTAGATTTAGTTTCTTCAGAAAAAAACCCGAAGTAACCAACTTAGACAAAGGAAGGATAGGCATTCAGGAAGAAACAGTACAGGTAAACTTACAGACTGTGATGTATTTTAGAAGACTGTATATAGTTTGTGGGACTACTTAAAAAATTGTTTTAAAAAACCCCAATTAAATGGTTGAATAAAATATCTAATAATTCCAATATCTAATATTGTTATTAACTAAAGATTAACAAGAAACTTAAAAATCACTCTGCTTAATTTAACAAGAAAGTTTTATAAGGGCTTCTTACAGCATGGAAGTACCTTCATGGGGAGTAAACATACTGTACTACAGGGCAATATACAAAGACTGAAATTGTTGATGTAATGTTGTAGCCTGAGATATATCTAATAGTATAGCTGACAATCAGTAATTGCCACTAGTATTGAAAATTTTATAGATTCCAGAAACGCATGAAAGACATGAGCATAAGGACCCCAAATTGTGTGTAATAGTTCCAGAGAAAGGATGTCATTGAATACTGATTCATGACAAATGACGTTTTTGCCTTAATATACAAGAATTTAATTACATATATTTATACAAACTGTATAACACCTCCAAAAGAAAAATATCAGATGAGAGTCTCCTAGTTAAGGCAAAACCTCTAACACAAACTGAAAACCTTGTTTCGACTCTTTGCTGCTGAACAACATACTGCTCTATGACTTCCTTAAAAAACAGGTTATGGGCTGTGTCAATCTAATTGTCTCCCTTATTCTTCCGGTGGTTTTGGAGTGAAGATCTGAAACTGTTACTTCTTGTTTCACTGTAGGTTTCCATGTTCACCTCACTGCTCTGAAACAAGCCGAAAAGTGATTTGCTTCCTGATATAAGTCGCTGTTACTTCCCTTCACGTGTTTTCCTTCCTGCCTTCTCTGTGTCTTCCTGTGCTTTTCTTCCTCACCGCTTGGCTTTTCCAAGAATTTCCTCTAGATAAAGGTCTCACCATGACTAATATACTTCTGTGAAATTTTAAGTAAGAAATAAGTAACTCATGTGCCTATAAATTTTTTCTAACATGCTGGTTTCTGACAGAGACTGTCAGCAGTAGACTCTAAGGTAGATTTGTAATGATACACAATTTCAAATATTTTGTAATAAACTAAAGAGTAAACAAAAATGACAAAAAGGCTGGGTTTCCCCAGATACCCACATGCACTTTTCTCCTAATAGAAATAGACAGATACGTACGTACGTACGTATGTATGTACATACATAAATACTGTGCTTTTCGGCCAGGAAAGTTAGTCACATTTCATTGCTGCGTGTCAACAGTGCTAAACAGACTTACTTTGCCTATGTGCATGCAAGCATTTTCCTTGTTCCTCCTGAATTTCATCACGAAGCTCATATTAAAATGAACACAACAGATACAAGTCAAACTACAGAATTATTAAGCCAATGGACTGAGAAATTATAATTCACTTATCAGATTTTTTGAGATTTGTTTCCACCCTGGATTAATCTTGCAGGTAGGATAATTCAAGACAATTGCAAACTACACAGTCAAAAATATTCTTCTGCAGTATAAGTCAAATAGGGCTTTCTTACTAAATGTCTGTAGCGCAAGAATATTGCAGACTATTATCAGAAGTCATGGTCAGGAGCTATGAAAAATAGACTAGTATCACAAGAAATGCAAATACCTTCTAAATAAAGAAATTATAAAGTATAATGAACTTTGGATTCGTAGTTTAATTCTGGTTTTCAAGGTCAGATCATAGCCTGAGGTTTAATTTTTTTTTTATATATATATATAATTTTTTTAAAATTAATAATTAATTTGACTTCAAGAATTAGCCAGAAGCTTTTGGGAGCTAGAGGCTTACAAACACAGTCATTACATAGCTCATATTACTTACCTACTGCAGCACTACTGCAGTGATTAGTGTCATTTGCATAAGTTCCCAAACTGCTCATCATTGCTTAGTAAGTCACAGAAATCTTACTTAGATCTATTTCATGGACGGAGGCTCTGGAGGTGAGATGTGGCTGACTCTTCAATCCCTCTTAAAAAAAAAAACAACAAAGCAAAATCTTCAATTTCTAGGCTGTCTTTTCTAGCCTTAATATTCCCTTTACTGTAGGTAGAAATGTGTTGTTAAAAAATTGCCTAAGCACCAGGATTATATGTAAAACTATCTTCCATTTTTCAAATAAATCTGGTAGTATGAGTGTTTAGCTTAGCACTGGGGAAAGATGAAGATTTGGTGGTGTCTTGCACAATGTATGAAATTATAATCCTGATTTGGAAGCATCTCGGATATCAATTACTGCGGCTTGGCCAATACTCAGAAATGAGCTTATTATGCTTTTTCACTGAGGATCAGATCTTGGATGGTATTATTCCTGCAGGTATCTACATAAAGCAACTTCACTTTGATTATAGGACTATATAGAGGTTTCAAACAGTGAACACTGAACGAATGTATGAATTTTTAACTGAACAGCAGTTTTATCTTCTCACTACTGTTTACTGATCTAAGCTTTCCCAGGCTTTTAATCCTCAAAGAACTAAGAAGTTCAATCAACGCCTAAATTACAGGTCTTGGCAAAAAGGCCATATTGACTCCACTCCAGAAAACAAGTCCTCATTTCCAGCAGTGACATAAGACAAGTTTTGTTAAAACAGAAAATAAAATTTAAAAAAAAAAGTGATTATTTAATCTTTTTTCTGAGACAATATAGAGAAGGAGGAAACTGTGAGGTTATCACAAAGACTTATTCATCACACATCATTCTTCATTTGTCACCCATGAAAAGATGAAGTCTCAGATGGATTCAAGGTGCAGAGGTCAAAATAAAGTGTAGTTTAGATACAAATGCCAAAGACAATAATGCTGTCTTAGGTGCCTTAGGGCATCCTGGCTGGCTTCCAGCTGCCTCTCCAGAAGGGTGAGGGTCCCTTGGAAGTCTTGTGTGAAACCCCCAAGTCTCGGGGGGTGTCTCAGGTAACCCTGAGTATATCACACAGCACTGTATACTTATTAACCCTACTGAACTGAGCCCAAATGTCATTTTAGGTGCTTCAGAGTGTCCACACTGGCCTCCCACTACAGCTTCCAGAAGTCTTCAGGTCTCGCTGACATCCATGTCACATCTTTGAACCCAACTGAGTTGTATTCAGTTTCTCTTGGCTAATTTCATGCAACTATATCCCACCTAAGACACCACTGATGAGTGAGCAGAATGTCTCAGGTTTTACACTGACTAAGGAGAGTTTGATATCTAGTCACCTTTAGACACACACATTTAAACGTCTTAAGACAGAATTGAATCCCTCCATAATACCCTCCAGGTTTCAAAATGAAGCTATACCATAGGCCAATAAAAATTGACATTGTTAAAGCTAATCTAATAGCACTTAAAGGAGCTATCCAAACTGGTAAACCACCTTACCTAGTAAATACCTGGGAGTTACTTTTCTCCATAGCAGCCCATATGGTGCTGTGGTTTTGATTTGTGATTAAACAGTGTTGGTAACACACCAGCATTTTAACTGTTGCTGAGTGGTACTTACAGTGCCAAGGTTTTATCTTTTTCCCACTTTGCTGCTGTAGTGAGTATGCTGGGAGGTACACAGAACTGGGGAGGGGTGACAAGCAGGACAGCTGACCTGAGCTGACCAAAGGGATATTCCATGCCATATAACATCATGCCTAGCAATAAAAAGTGAGGGAAGCAGTTTTTGGGGGGAAGGTAGCCATTCCTGGGAGACTGGATTGGCATCAGCCTACGTGGGGGAGGTGGTACATGATTGTCGTTGCGTCACTTGGGTGTTTCTTTTCTTTCTTCTTCCTTTGCTTATTACATTTTCTTTATCTTGACCCACAAGGGGTTTTTTTGCTTTTGTTTTTCCTATTGTCTCCCCTGTCCCACTGGGATGAGGGTTTTCCCTCAGTGAGCAGCTGTGTGGTGCTTAGCTGCTGGCCAAGGTTAGCCTACCGCATACTAAACTGTACTAAACATACACGGTCTATCGTCTTCACCAGGATACAGAAAAAAGTTTTGTGAAAAACTGGCACCCTACCTTGCTAACAAGACAATGTTGTTAAAACCCCACTCCTTTCATGCCAATATCCTATCTGCATTGCTGAAGTCTGCAACAGCAAATGTTTTCTAGCAACAGCAAATGACCCAGAAGTGCTGCATATAGGAGTTGAAAGCTCCCTTAGTAAGTTTGCTGATGATACCAAACTGGGAGGTAGTTGACTCTCTTGAGGGACAAGATGCCTTGCAGAGGGATCTAGATAGATTGGAGCATTGGGCAATCATCAATAGCATGAAATTTAACAAGTCCAAGTGCCAAATTCTGCACCTGGGACAGAGTAACACCAGGCACAAGTATGAATGGGGAGAGGAGTGGCTGGAGAGCAGCCCTGCGGAAAGGGATCTGGGGGTGCTGGTTGACAGCAGGCTCAGTATGAGTCAGCAGTGTGCCCTGGCAGCCAAGAGGGCAAACCCCATCCTGGGGGGCTTCAAACACAGCATAACCAACTGGTCAAAAGAGGGGATTATCCCACTGTATTCAGTGTTGGTGCGGCCTCACCTTGAGTACTGTGTGCAGTTCTGGGCCCCACAATTTAAGAAGGATGTGAAGGTACCCAAATGTGTCCAGAGGAGGGGAACAAAGCTGGTGAAAGGGCTGGAAGGAATGTCCAATGAAGAGCAGCTAATGACTTTGGGCTTGTCTAGTTTGGAGAAAAGGAGGCTGAGGGGTGACCTCATTGCTCTCTACGGCTTCCTGAGGAGGGGAAGTGCAGAGGAAGGTGCTGACATTTTCTCCCTCATATCCACTGACAGGACACGTGGGAATTGTCCAAAGCTGCATCAGGGGAGGTTCAGATGACATTAGGAAGCATTTTCTTTACAGAGAAGGTGGTCAAACACTGGAACAGACTTCCTAGAGAGGTGGTCAGTGCCCTATTCCTGTCAGTGTTTAAGAGAAATTTGGACAATGCCCTTAGTAATAAGTCGTAACTTTTGGTCAGCCTTGAAAAGGTCAGGCAGTTGGATTGGATGATTGTTGTAGGTCCCTTCCAACCGAACTATTCTATTCTATTCTATTTTACTCTAATGTCTTTTATGCTAGGGCTCCTCAGATAGCACAAGAAGCTTATGATCAGGCAACTGAATCAAGCACCCAGGGGAAGAATCAGCTCAAGATTAGACAGTTGTGTGTAAGTGTCCATATGTGTGCCAGTAGTAGACATTTTTCCCCCATTATTGTCAATGGGCATCTGAGGAGGGCTAGAGTGGTCTGACCACAGGGATCCAGTGTCATTTCAGGTGTGGTGTCTGGCTTCCAGGTGTTGCTCCAGCATCACACAGGAAACCCATAGACCCTATGCCATGTCTGATAGACCTATGCAGCTGTCTTGAAAGCCCTATGGCGTCTCACATGAAATTAGGACAACTCGATATGATGTTCATCAATAAAGTCAATAGAACCTAGAAAGAAATATATCTGATTCTAAAATAGTAATTTTAATCAGGAATCAGTTGTTTAAACACTGGTGTTTTGTGCCATTTCAGGATATTTAGGACATGTGTATGGGGCTGTAGGTATGACATATGATTTACAGGAGATCCATGCCATTCTACAACAGCAATCAGAGCCCTAGGGAAAATACTCCACTAATAAAATGAACCAGATAGTACACCAGAAGCTTTTGTTTAAGTTACTGAGTCCTGGATGAGTCCCAATATACATGATGTATTTGTAGGCATGTATACATAGAAATATAAATACAGGCATCTTAGTTACTGAATCTTATTCCTGCTGCTCTTTTCCATCACACCAGGCATATATTTTCTGCTTACACTGGAAATTCTCACAGTTAGAGACCATCTTTTTCATCTATACTTTAACTGGACCAAGAAAGCTGGTCAGTATGTAGACTTTGGGGGATTAGAATATATAAATGTTTTATGTACCACATGCTTGAGAATAAAATGATACAGCCTTTTTCTTTATTATTTAACATCTCAACAATGTAGCGTATCAGAGCATAAAGTCTGTTGTGCAGAGGCTAATCTGAGTACTACATAATGCTGCAGGTTATGTGCTCAGTAATACAGACCTTGATCGCAATGGCAAGTTCCTCCCTGTAATAGCTTTGCACCAAATTTTAAGTCAAATTTTAACCTGCTGTTTCTGTGGTGCTCTAGTATTGTAATTATAATATTGATATAAGATTCCATGAGTTCTACCCACTGCCTTGCAGAGCAGCCTCATAAAATGCTCACAGTTTGTCCCTTAGTCTGTAATAAGTGAAGAGATGGAGATATTCATCCCTTCATCGACTTTCATAGAGTAACATCAAGAAGAGATTAAGATCAGTATCATATTTTAACTCATCTGCAGCTGAAATGTATTTTGCAGTCCAAGAAATCTTTCAGTGGGAGTTGTGAGGACAGGTAATTAAACTGAAACAAAACCAAAACCAAAACAGTTTTGGGACAGAGACTGGAAGCATTATGCCATGTTATCCAATGCATTGCTTAAAATAACAGGAGACTGGACTAATTGACCCAAGCAACCCTTTGCATTCTAGAGTTTCTGATACATTGCTGTTATTAAATACAGAATACCTGTATATAATTTCTTTCAGAATTTCTTTTGCTACTGTATTTGAAAACAACACCTATATATCTTCCCACAATCTTCTTTTTAGCTTAAAATCTTCTACCACTCCACACCATAAGGAGGTCTTGTAAAAATGAAGACAAATTTGTTAGAACTCCAGACAGCCTTTTGTTTGCTTGTTTGTTTTTAAAACCGTGTAGATATTGTGGTATCTGGCTGTGCAGATTTTCACTCTCAGAATGAAAGCACGAGTTATTTCTAGATACTTGTTCACACAGTTGGGTATAGCAAGAAGAAATACACCAGTACCAATAGTAATACAAATAGTGAACATAGAAAGCTTGGTTGTTCTACTGAAAGAGAAATATAAATCTTTTTAATGAGTTAACACAACTTCTTGGCTTGTTAAAACCGAATTGTATTGCCCCAGATGGAAAAGAGTGCATAAAATCATAGGAAGCATTCAGCTGGGAGGGATTCTGCAGGTCATTTCAAAGCAAGGTTAACTTCAAAACTAGATCGGTTTGCCATGGGGCTCATCTAGTTGAGTATTGGAAGTATCCAGGGGTGAATATCCCAAAGTTTCTCTGAGCAACCTGCGCCAGGGCTCCCCCACTCTCATGGTGAAGAGCTGCCTCCTCGTGCCCAGCTACAATTTCCCTTGCTGCAAGTTATGACCCTTTGTTGCAAGTTGTGACCAGCACACCATGTCCTTTCACCCTGCACCTCTACGAAGAGTCTGGTTCTATTTGCTGTATAATCTCCCTTCACATAGTGGAAAACGGTAGAGAGAGATTTGTTTGCAGCAGGACGTGCTGGTCTATGACCAACCCAGTAAGAAAGGCACTCAGACTCTGTGAAGCATCATTTAAACAGTTATTTATTAGAGTTAAAGAGAGAATAGCATAGATAATCTGACATTCTTTTAGATACGGTGAACCCTGAGTTCATCTTATTTTATAATTGCTCCATGTACCAACCCATTGGTAATATACGGTTTAGGTCTTCCAGAAAAGTTGTGCATGAAAAAAAAGAAAGATTAAATTTGAGAGCTTCACACTTATTTTGTCCATTCTGATGGTTTTGGTCTTGTTTTTTCACTTCAGTGAATATTGCGGTTTAAGCCCAGCTGGCAACTAAGCACCATGCAGCCTCTTGCTTACTCCTAGGAAGAAAATTAACTCTATCCCAACCAAAACCAGTATTTTTTACAAACAATTTTTATTTTCTTCAGGCAGGAAAACTTTATAGCCTGATAAGAATAAATGTAAACTGACATTTTTATACATATCTTAGCATTAATATTAGACAAAATCCAGTGGTTTTGTCATTAAAGCATATGTTCTACTAAGAAAGAAATATGAAGTGTTGCAGGGACTTCCTGATTTGTCATTGTATCTGCCTAATATCTACCGTCTTTATCTTTAAAGTTCAAAATATTAAAATTAGTATTAAACATTGTTAATAAAGACTGTTACATATCCTGTACAGCAATGTTAACTTGAAAATAAGATAAATTTATTATGAACCATTAAATGGATTCATAGCATTTGTTACAACACAATGTCCTAGCTGTTCACCAGATGGAAAATGAAATATTTACATAAGGATAAGTGAAGAGAAGAACCATGTTATGAAAGAAAAATAAAAAAATAAATTTATGAGCAACAATTCAGTAAAGTATTTGACAAATTATACTTGACTTATTTGGGGTGTATTTAGGACCGGATTCATCACTGTGTTACTCCAGGGCTACAGGGGCATTCCGTAAACTTGTTTTCTTTAGTTACCTAAGGTTGAAATAAACTCAGATTTTAGCCCAATCAGTGAAAATTCCTGTATTTCTCCTATGTTTAGGAAATCAACATCACAGCAGCTCCACTAATAAGAAGGCAACATTTTCCAAATGAGGGAAAATGAAAACTCACTCGGAGTGATACAAAGACATAAGTGTAGGCTATTGTTCTGAGAAATGTAATAGTTGTTTATTGAAGTGCCTAATACAGTTGATAAAACAGACATTCTCTGGTCATACAAACCTTTCCTCCAACCTCTAATGAAATTCACTATGATCTTAGATAATCTTATCCAGAGCTTAGTTATTCTTTTCTTTTGAAAGCATTTCCTAATGCTTAACTTGAATCTTTCTTTCTGCAGTTAAGATTATTCTTTTTTTTTATCCAATCTGGATATGAAGAAAAGCTATTTCTGACAGCTTTTTAAATACTTGTACATTATTATATACTGACTCAACATCCTTCCCTTTAAAGAATTCTTCTTTCAGTCTTTTCTCACAGATTATGTTTCAAGAACCTGATTATGAGCATCGTTCACTTCTGGGCTCTGCTTGTGCCATACCTTCTTGCAGCTCATGCCTAAGAACAGCACTGCAGGTGAGCTCGAGCTCACTGATCCTGAACGGAGCTGAAAGGTTATGGCACATATTTTGACATGTTGACTCTCCAACTACACACCACAATATGTGATATGGCGACACTGTTAAACCAAGATCTGTTTTTACACACCTCTTACAACAACTGTTTTCCCCCTGTCCTTTACCTGTACAACTGGTCATTCCTAACTAATAACACTTGTCACAGTTTTATCGTTCTATTCTTTTTCAAGCCTTCTTTTTCTTCAAGTTATTATGATAACTTTGCTCTCTAGTGTTCTTTGATTTCCTTCTCACTTTACCTGCAAGTTTATTGAACACAGTCTGTATTCTATCATCCAGATAATTAAAATAAAGAAAAGAATTGAAGCTTCTGGAACTTTCTTTGTGAAATCCCAGATGTTGAGAGAGTCTCACAAGCCAAGATGGAATTTCATTTGTTAGAAAATATATGATGTTTCACATCCAGGTAAGCTATTATTGATTTCCTTGTTGCTTTCCAGGTGCTAACAAGTAGTTTAACTAACACTGATTTCCAGGAACTAAGGCTAAGCTGAATAATTCCTCCATTCTCCCCCTTGCTGGTGGTTCTGTGATTGTCCTATGTACCACAAAATAATCTGAAAACATGTAATTAACCTAAGTACCTTCTAATTTGTTTACATTGATTCTCTATTATTTTGTAGGTATTATTTGTGCTAACCACTTGTTCATATCTGACTTTATAGAAAGACAAGGAGAAAGAAAGCAAAGGGAGGTGAGCGGAGGAGGGAAGGGAAGGGAAGGGAAGGGAAGGGAAGGGAAGGGAAGGGAAGGGAAGAAGATAGAGAGAAGAAGAGGGGAGGATCATTAGACAACTTAATATCTCTTGTCTATTACCTCTCATGATCTCATGCTGTACCTTGGCCGTTCTTACTTGTTCCATGTTACCAATTCCTTAGGTCTGAGAGAAGCTTCTGCAGCTCTGTATATGTACACACATACATATGAACACAACAAACTATGTACTTGTATGCAAGTACAGGTGTATGTATACACGTATATATGCACATAAATATTGAAAAAACCACACTCATACACACTTTGTAAAGTCAACTAGGTATATTTAATAGTGTAATAATAAACATGGGAGTGATGAGATGCTGTGCTAATGAAAAGCAGTCTAAAAATTTATGCTAGTTAGCAAAACAGTTTTGCCAAAGCATGTCAATACCAAAAGGCATATAAACTTCATCATCCAGGTAACATACTTTTCTATTGACAATTACCTTTAATTCAATTTATACTCATAATCAAATGTGCAATAACAAATGTACGAACTTCAAGATCACGCAATATCATATGAAGATGTCCATTGTTTAAAAAGCAAACTTCAATTAATTCTTTGGAAAACTGATCCATTTTGTGTTTTCATTGCCTTTTTCTTTTTTGCTATTCAATATTGATGTATAAAGTACAAAATAAGGTTGTCAATTATCCACAGGAGATTTGTGGCCCTTTGGGATTTAAGATGCTTGATAATCTGTAAATGTGATAACCTTTTGACTCTACCCCAATATTATTTCTCTGTAATCTTTATCATGAAAAGTGGATATCGTATAAATCAAATTAGGAGTGAAAGTCTTCTCTTACCTTGCTTTTCAGTAGAGTTTGTTGCAAGATTGGCTTTTTTACAGCCAATAACTGAGAAGCTCCACTGCTCAGTTTTCACAGATACATTATGATTTAAATTATCTATCATCCACATTTCCACATCAATGCCCAAGAAAAACTAAGATTAAGAAGATAGATAACCAGTGCAGAAATGAAGGCAGATTATGGGGCAAATTTTCAGTTGACATAAATGGGTGCTACTCTACAAAAGTCAATGAAAATGACTCAGTGAATGTAGCTGAAAACCATGGTACAATCCACCTTGCAAAAATAAATAGCTAGATACTTTTTGTACTGCACTATATATGGCCTAGTTGAGCAGATGATTTGTTCCAGAAAATAAAATATTTTATTAAGGTGGGCCTATTCACGTTTTTAAGATGAAGTTTCTCTTTAAATGTTTGATATATGGCAAGGGATAAAAAAGAAAGCAAGCAGGTTGCAAAGATCTGAAGAACAGTTAAAGAGCAATTAAAGTTAAAAAGTTGGGCAAGGAATGTAAAATAAAGAGAATGGAATGGTAAGGTACTGAGTCAGGGTAGGGCATGTAAGCTCCTACTGTTAACAGATTGTAGTTCTATAGCCTAATGAATATAAATAATACTGATTCTGAACCTAGATGCAAGAAACTGGGAGGCTGAATACAAGTGAAATTGGATGGAGAACCTTCCTGCTTCATCTCTTAATGCTTTTGACTGAATTTCTTTTCCTAGTATAATCCATTGCACTCCGTAGAGATGTAAAGTTATTAAACACACATATCTATGAAGTGCCAAATTGGTGAGTATTATGCATTGTTTTACCACTTAATTTTCTGACCCTTTTACTCATTTTATACATCATCAGGAACTTGGCCACCAGAGAGCAAAAGATGAGTCTGCAGCCAGGAGGTCTATGAGATTCATCTTGACTCTACATTTCCTTAACTTCCTATCAATTCACTTTAGAGGAAAATATTTTTCAAGGGTTGTTAAAGATTACAGAGAGGAACCTTAATGGGATTTTCTAAGTGCCTAGACACCTAAATCCAATTAACCTTTATCTCAAGTGCCTTTAGGCCTTTCTGAATATTCTAACCTAAGAAAATACTCAAACTGGAAATACTACAGCAACACATGCAAACTTTGACAGAGAAAAATAAAAGTAAAGTTGAAATCCTTTTTCTATTATGCAAAATATAATAGGCGTGAGGTTAACATTTTGGCTTTTGATTTTTATGTAGAAAAATATCTGTCAGTTTTGCATCTACTGCTATCCCTGCCTTTCATCCTTACTCCCCTATGCTGCAGTTATCAATCAGCCAGATTCTTTGCCAATGTTGAAACACTAACATAGTCTTTACATATTGATAATATGAACTTAAACCCCTCTGTGTCTTCTGATATGGACTTCTTATTGCTGTGAATCATAGAGCAGCCACCAATTATTTCAGTCTGTAACCTAATACTGCTGCAAATGCTTTATAAAGAGGATTCTCACTGACATGACTCCTGCCTGGCTTTGAAAAAAATGCAGGAGACTAAAATCAGGCTTGGCTTGAATTCATTAAACTGTTTTCTGCCAGGCAGAACAATCCCAGCTCTCTCCTCTCTCATAGGAGAAATGCTCCGTTCCCTTGATCATCTTCATGGGCTTTCACTGGACTCTCTCCAGTATGTCCATGTCTCTCTTGTACTGGGGAACTCAGAACTGGACACAGTACCCGAGGTGTGGCCTCATCAGCACTGAAGAAAGGGGCAGGATCACCTCTCTTGACCTGCTGGCAACTTTGTTCAGTCAGTGATGACTTTTCACAAAATGAAATGCAAGAAAGAGTTGTGTATTTTGATAAGAGACACATGAGCTTATCAGTCACTGGAGGAGGGTTTTTTCATGTTTACTTTTTCAAGTGATACACTTTTGCACTGAACTGCTTCTGTCGACCATATTGTTTCTCTGTACCAGTATTACATGCATGCAGTTCTGTGACAACTAGAGAAATGGCATTTGCTTCATTTTTAGAAGACTCCCATTCTTCACGTGGTCCAGTCCAAGTTAAGATTTATGAGCTGGCAATTACATATATTACTAGTGTAAGACAAAACTTTGATTCAACTTTTGGAAATGGATTTTTAGTAGAAAGCCAAGTCCAAATATCATCAGTTTGTCTACGAAGATTTCTGGAGAGTTGCAAAGATGAAGATCTAGAAGGTCTTTTTTGGTGTGGCTGATCAGGTCCCTCAGCAGTTGTTTATTTTAAGAGGAAGATCCAGAATGCAGCATTTGTTTTTCTGTAGGTTTCCTTATAGCAGCTTTTGCTAGAGCTATTTAGTATAGAAATTTTTTGCTGTTATGATGTTTTGATTTTATTATGCATTTTTATTTTATTTGCTTCCTAAAACGATGTGTGTGGCCAGTTTAGACCACACCATACAAAAGAACCCTTCCATGTGCTGTCCATAGGCAGTGAAGAACTCAAGTACTGAGGGTGGGAGTGTAGCTGAATCAGTGATGAATCAGAATAAAACTAAATAAAGCTATGGACGTTATTAAAAGGATGATGAACTAGTCTACCATGTTCTCCCTATGTAAAGTCAGAGTAGCTCTAATGCTGTCTGATACTTTCAAATTAATCACAAGTGGACACAGAAATCTGGTATAAGCGTCACTTATCTATGTATGAGTGTCTGTCTATGTACACACACGTATGCATATGTACACTTCTTTTTTCCTTCCTGTGCCTAAACCAGTCATAGAAAGTGATGCTAAAATGATCTTTGAATGAATTCCGTTTACCAAAAGATTCAGATTTCCAAAGTACTTATACAAACATAATATCATTGTATTCATCCTTTTTTATCATTATAGAGATCTTTACCATCTGCACAACAGTAACAATTTTTGTATTAGCTTCCATGTCACTGATGACAATATTGGAGAGAACCAAGACTAAAACAGACCTCTTGGAAAAAACCTCCCTTTTGAGATTTATGTGACTGTGTCATTCACAGTTATATTGGAGATCATATAATCTATTCTTAAATATGGCATATAGTGCCAATTCTGTATTATAATGCCATGTTTTACTAAGTCAATGTTTTTCAGAAGTCTGGCTATTTTCATTTTCTTTTTCAGACAAGCTAATAAGTGCCAACCACGTAGTTAGATTTATTTGTCAATGTTTCTTTTCCATAAAATCTCTTCCATCCTTTAGTTATTTATTCATTTCCTGTTCTATCGAGGACTGATACTACAGTGCAAGTCTTTGTGTAATCCGAGTGTGCTGTCCTCACTTGCTGAATATTGACAGTAGTACAGTATAATGCCAATCTCTTTATATCTCTGGTGTTGAAAATTGACATGAGCAGAAAAGAAATCATCCCAGTCAACTCTTGTACTATACTAAAAATGTTTATCCTCTCCTGCTTATAAATTGCCTCCTACATACTTATGTGGCATTCATGTGGTGGCTTCCACATGATTCTGTTTCTGAAAAGTAACGTAGAATGAGTGAGATGCCTCTGCCTATAATACTTCTATTGTCCCACGCTGTTGAAGCGGTGGTCACAATATCAGATTTCAAAAGCTAAAATCAAATTATACATTCAGAATCAAAGTCATATGATGTATCTGTATCTATGCAATACTATTCTATTGCAGTCTGTAAAACATGTATGGAAATCACTGATTCGGTAGTGTTCTGAACTCATAATTCAAACAGCTTATACACAAAGGATTACTTTTGCAGGAGCTTATAGATATTCACAGGAATTCATTCTCAGAGTAGGAAATTTCCTATAGGATTGTTGGTATTATGAAGTATTCAACATAATAGATAATTTACAGAGCAGGCCAATTTAACCTTTCTGAGGAGGCGACTTTTTGACCTCTTTCTTCATACCCTCTCAGCTAATGAAGAGAAGTTCCGCTATGTCTGGTAACCTTGTGAATAAGTTTAGTGGCTGGAGATCCATGCCCTTTTATTCAATTCAGTCTCTCTTGGAAAAAAAGGTGCAGCAGCTAACACCTGGAATGTTTGTCCTTTTGTGCTGACATTATGCAGCTCCTCAATCTTTCAGCATCTTCATTCTTCTGACTGAAGAATGATCTACCCACACTTGAGAAAAGATTGTTAACTACCAATGTATGAATACACTACCATTTTAAATAAATGCAAATATTAAATAAAAAACTAAGGCTAATAGAGAACACATACAGGTGGCTTTTATATAATGTGTAAACCCTTCTCACATTTTTCAGGTGCTGCTACAGAAAAAATCATGTCTCTCTAGCAGTAGTAAAAATGGATAGGAAAGATTAATATTTTGTCAGTTAGAAGTCACTTTTTCATTTATAGATAAACAATCTGGTGTTGTTCAAATCATGTTTATTTTTGGTCTGTGTCTTTCAGTGTCATTAAATAAGAATTTGAGTATCAGAATTTCTCTTATTCATGATCTTTATTTGAATGTCTGCTATAATAAGAGATACTTTAATGTCAGATAGTGCTTTGTATGTGCACAGCATTATTTATTGACATATTTTTAATGCTCCTTGTTAATTTTTGTCTGTTAGTGGCTGATTTTATCACGTTTCTTCAGTGTATGCCATTAAGTTAGTCAAATAACTAAACAAAGTAGTCTTTGAGCCACTGGACATGAAGGGCGGGGAAGAGTATATAAATTAATAATTTATAAAATAATTTAATTTAGGGAGATATTACAAAAATGCTTATATTCTAAACAACCCTTTAAAGGGTTATCTCCTTGATAAATACAGTTCTTCCGTGGTGAAGATTCCTAGGGTTTCATATTAAATCATCTCTTTGTAAGGGTCATGTTAATTGCTGGAGCAATTTTGGTCATCTCAGCAGTGCCTGCAATCAGATGCAGCCGATAGTGTCGCAGCACAAATCACCTCCTGATCACCGTAATACAGACAGGGGACACTGGCAGTCACGTAAAGCTCCTGAGTTTTGTGTAGCTTTGGTCTTTTTTTGGTCTGTTGCATCCTCTCAGTTGATTTTTGTCTATCTCCTTGCAATTCATGCAGCATCACTGGATGTCCTGCCTGTGGCCATGCCTGGCCATTAGTGACAAAAGAGCAGAGGAGCAGCTTTATTTCAAGTTTCCTCTGACTTCCCTTCTCTGATGGGAAGATGATGGGTGAAGCGTAAAGAGACCCAGGACCCCTCCACATCCCCACTGAGGGCATATTACAGTTGAGTAGGGCTTCCCATAGAGGAATGGTTATGGGATCATCAATCACAAACTACCTTGTTCTGGTCTCATGTTAGCAGTCATTTCAGGTGCTGATGTTCAGTTAACAGAAACCTAGTGAAATAGAGGTGTACCAGACTAGTCATGTCTAGCAAATAGTCACTTCTGTTATCATGCAAAGCACAGTGTGAAAGCAGCCGGGATACAGATACTTGTGTAAATGTTACTTTGAAATAAATAGCCCCGTAACTATAATGCTTTTTCAAACATAAGTGTAATATATTTAGTATTTTTTCCAATTAATACATCTGAAATTGGGCCCGGGTAAATACAGAACATTTTACTGTGGAGAAATGAAGTCTAGTATCAGCTATTTCATCTTCCTCATAAATGCACCTAATCAGGGCAACGTAAGTAGTGTTCTCATACTGAGAACAATGAGGCTTTCAATACAGTGATGAAACAGAAGGTGATCCAAACCTGAGAAATTTGCATCTGAAATGTTCAGAAAGGGTCCTAAAATACACCACCTTACCTGACAGAGCAGACAACAATTCCAAACTGAAGTAAAAGCCTACTGTATTGACAAAACAGATCTAAGCTGATGGGAAGAAACATACATTTTGGACAGGCATCCTCTGGTGACAGGGTAATGTTAGCTAAATTTACACAGAGGATTCTCATAACTGCAAAAGGATTTTGACCTCTTACCTCAGGAGGAGAGAAGGTGGGCATTGATAGGTAAGGAAAGACTCCCAGGAGGGAGCCATCTATCTATCTATCTGTCTATCTATCTATCTATCTATCGGTATATATATGAAAATATAATTGCACACATAAATAGTTGAATTAATGTGTCAACTAGCTGAAGTACCTAATTGAATTTGACCTGCTGGAACAGAAGAATGAAGCTAAATCTAGACATCTCCTTGACGGAAATGAGCAAAGCTTTAACATTTTGCAGGCGTGTGGCATTGATTGTGGAAGCACCAGGTAGTATTGATGACAGGTAGGTCTCATGTCACACCTTTCTTGTTCCTTTCATGTTTGGCCTGAGTAGACTAATGCAAATGAGTATTTGCTGAAAAAGTACTGAAACAAGAAGCCTGCTGAAAAATAAATGGATTAAAATATTAGCTTTATATTTTATAATGAAGTCTAATAGTTCTGATCATGCTCTTCACTGTTACTTATTCTTCATTCCCTGTCAGTCAGATAATACAACTGAAAAAAGTGGCCTCTGCCAGCTGAAATAGAGCTCTTTAACTTTGTTGGCACTACTGGCTTTGAAATTTGAGTTGCAGGCTGCATGGCTGATGACAGTTGACACTAGCTTTACTTTGGCTTCAGTGCAGATACTCCTCATTTATGAAGGTACATGTGAAATCAGAATCAGGCCCTCAGGAGCTATTTCCTCATTAAATAACTTTCTTGTTACAAAACCTGCAAAGTTGCCCATCAGATGGAGGGGGGGGGGGAATCATGTGAAGATAAAGTCTGGTATGAAAAAGCTATCTGAAAAGCAAAGTCATCAAAACATATGTTTCTATACATGTGGAAAATATATTTATATAAATAACTTTTCAATATACTTCTGGAGAAGATGCCTTTATCCTTGCAGTCAATGATGAGGCTAAAGTAAAGTAGCCTTGAAATCTTCAGCCAATGCTGCAATCACTAAACTTTGTTTAAACTAGGATTCTTATCTCCATTTCAGCTACAGACAATAAGGGTGAAATAAATGGCTAGCAGATACAGATTGTTTGCTGTGAAATTGAAAATCTAGGCAGATTCAAGAATCCTTATTTAAACTTTTTTTCACTTCTACTGGCTTCTTGGGAGTACAAAATAATGAGGAAGGCTAAAAAAAATCAATTCAGCTGTAGACCGCTCAAAGTGTGACAGAGTAGACAGACGGGTACCTGTTAGATACCTATTATGTGACCGGTAGCTACCTATGGCATAAAAGTGGCATTCCTGCTGCTAGCTTGATTTCTTTGTCACAGCATGACCCTTCACAAATTAAAGCTTTATATCTTCCTAAAAATAACTGTAAAGTGCTTAAATGATACAATTACATTGTCATTAGTGGCACACTTTTTCTGTTTTGTGCCATGAAAACATCATACATGTCCCAGACACCGTAACTGGTCCTCTCTCTTCCTCATTTCACATAGTGTAACTCACACAAAGTAGACACCACTGGCATTACATTTTTATTACTTTCTCCCTGAATTTACTGATGACTTTGTGGTTCTATTTTACCCCCAAATGTTTTGATTGTTTATTTTAGGGCTGATGTTTAGGTTGATCCTGTCTGCCTACCTCTCATCCTGCAGCTGGTAACACTGCGCCACTTGTCTCTCCTGTAATACCACTCGCACATGCTGTTTTTCACTTTGGCACTCCTCATGTCTAAGCAACTTCATTCTTTCCTGTATGTCAATGTGCCATGCTAACAACTGCTTTCTCTCCTACTACAACTGTCTTCCATCCAGCTTCCTGGCTTATGACATGCCATCTCAAGTATTTTATGCTCGCGCTTGGGGCTTACCCCTGCCTACATCTCTACTTTCTTCTCTATGCACATGCTCTGTGCTCTCATTGCTATCATCTCAGTCTTACTTTCATAATTTTCTGTTTATTTCTACCACACATGTCTTATAGACTTGATGACCTCCTTGAATGAGTCCTTTAATCCAGCCTGGACAAATGGTCTTTCCATGGATGCTCACCACTCTACCTCCTGTCTAATTGTATTTCTCCTGGTCCTTTAGTCTCACAGCCCATTTGACTCTGCTTTCTTGTTTTCTTGACATCTAACAACACTGAAAGGTAAACCCCTCTTGGTGGGATTCTTCTTTACAGAGGACATACCAGCCATATGCATGCTATTATATACAAACAACAAAGTACAAGTGAATCTAGTGTTCCAGTACAATGAGAGATTGAATGAAAATGCCACACTTCCCTGTATGTGTATGGGATTTGGGGGGTGATGGGTCCTAATTAAGATAGCTTAAAAGATTTTTAATGTTGTCCAAAACACCTTGTGATATCTTCAGACTTTTAAGGAGACCTAAGTGCTTATTTTCATTTTTCTTAGCTAATCTATCATCTTTACAGTTAATACTGAAAAATGCCAGCAAATGAGATTTGGGGTTCATTTATGCAGAATCTCCATGAGTGTCAGGGGGCACTTGTACAGGAAGACTGTGCATGCACCAAAAGAACAGTGACAATGTGCATTAAGAGATTTATGGTAAAGTCTGAATCTACCCATGACGCTGGAGTGTATTTTCCTAGAGCAATGAAATGGGATGGGAATTTGTTATGAGGTTTATATAAACTTGCAGGATTCTTTTATTTCTGGTATAAAAGGGGTGGATGATTGCTAGAGACAAGATAGTTACATGACAACATCAAAGAGCTTGGGGAATTATTGTAGTGAGGTGGAAATATTCATCAGGCAAGAACACTATGAAGTTATTAATTATATTATTACTAGCTCCTTAGTTTAATAAACTAAGAATATCTTTATCAAAATCAAATTCAATTTAAGTATTTCAATGTATTAAAAAAAAGGCAAAATAAGATTTTATCAAGCATCAATATGGATAATCAATGTCACTTCTGTTAATCTGCTGATATCCTCTGCTAATCTATTACACTGGAAGTGAATCTTGAAATAATTGTATTTCATTTTTTATAACTAAACAATATATCTAATTTTGGAAGAGAAAATTTACAGTACATTAGCAAAGCATATGGATCTAAAGCAGCAAATGGATTAGGTAATTGAAGAGAATCTGTATTTATATGGCAAATTCTTTCTAAAGTAATACATTATCTTCAACATGAACTATATTAATAATCAAGAAAAGTAAAATTTTTGCTTAATGGCTGTGATGTGAAGTAAATATGGAGTGTAAGTTTTTCCTTCAAGCTCATAAATGCTGGTTTGTTTAACTATGTCTGGACTATCAAACTATACATAGCCAGGGAACTTTTTTTCTGGAATTTCTACATCTAAACTGACAAACTGTTAAATGGTGCCTGGTACAGTCTGGCCCAGGACAGGTAGCAATCTCTTGGGCTTTCCCTGAGAATGGTATGGGAACTAGCAGAGGCTGGGCAATGATATGGGGACATCAGAGCTGCCCTGCTGGCTCAGGGTGATCCATGACACCCAATACTCTGTTTCAAAACAAGTCAAAATGAGATGGAACAAGCAAACAAGCCTGGACACTGCCTTTAGCCAATTTATTTCATAATTTCTCTAGCATCCACATCATTACATTTGGAGTATTGGAAGGTATATCTTTTAGTATCTGTTTAGAAACCTATTAGTCACTAAATTTCTGACCCTTTTTTGAATCTGCAGATACTATCTGCCCTTACAACCTCCTGTGCTAACGAATTCCAGAAGTTCAATACCCAATGAATGAAAAAGTAGCTTTTAAATCTGATTTAACCTAGTATGCTACAGGCTTCAATGAGTGCCCCCTGGTTATATTATTTTAGGGTTGTGAACAAGTTATATATTCATCCTCACTCCTCAGAATTTTTAAAATCTCAATTACACACCCTGCAGACTTCTCTGGTCTCTCCTCACAAGACAGTAACTCCATCCCCTCTACTATTTTAGTTGCCATTTTGCATTTCTTATGTCCTTGTTGGTCCTTACCAATCAACAGTTGGGACTTGGTCACCCTGATCTGAAGGGTAAGAGAATTCCACAGGCTATTTCATTCAGGAATGGTTCTAAGGACAAAGAATGTATTCCAAATATTGTATGGAAAAAAAAAATATTATAACATCAAGCATATGGGCCAGGAGGTAGCCACAGCACATGGTGACAGATCTCCCAGTTTTACTGGGACTGAGACTGAAGGACACACTGCAGAAAGTACAGGGCTCACAACCTCGACCTAGTCGTCAGCTCTTGGAGAACACAGCTTGAAAGATATCACTTTAGTTCTGTCATAAGCACAAAATACTTTCAAAAGCTCAGAGCACCAGCTGCATAGGCAGAGTGGACATCCCACCAAGACCCAAAACGTGGAGAGTGAGGATTTGGGCCACCATGAGAAAATCGTTCCCTTAGAGACCTCAGATTGAGTGATTTTCACAGTCTCATGAATTAATGGGCAAGTAAGACAGGAAACTGATCCCAGCAATGGTGCTCCTGTGTGCTTTTTTCCTGGAAACAATTCCCTTTTTGGATGGATTCCACTCAGCATGCCTGCACAGAGGATTTCCAGGGAGCTGTTTCCACGTATATAGCTAGAATTGCCTTCTGTTCTTTCATATATATAGCCTGTTTTTTCTAACCAGATGATATTGCTTACTGTGGATTAATAAGCAGTGTCTGATTTATCACAGGAGACTCCTACAGAAGACATCTAATTGAATTCCATTTCTTTTTCTCACCAGTGTTGGAACAAGACATGCTGTCTTTTTCAGTTTCATGAGATTTCACTTTTCAGCACTCTACTGGGATGTAATATATCTTGAAAGAATAATTTGTTTTTAAAACATTAACTGCTATTAAGACTAACCTAATATTTATGTTGCCACTTAAATACAGTCCTCTCCATACAGTTGGAAAAAAGTATCAATGACAGTGTAAGTTTGAGAAATTTTCTAAACTATTGTTTTAGCATTATCCTGCATTAAATTTCTTTCAGAAAATTTCATGTCTCCTGAGAGGTGGTCTAATTAATTTTTAAGAAAAATATTGTTGAAAAATTTATTATATACACTCACTGTTACTTGAATTATCATACCTGCTACTGCCTCCTCTGTCTAAATTTTCCTTTTGCTGTAATCACATCTTCTTTCTCTTCCCATTTTTTTTTCAACATAAGACTCGTTACAATTCAAGTGTGAAGCAAAGAAGGGGTTCTTGAGGGCAATGAGATGTGATTAAAATGCCTTTGCTGGAACTTTGGAGAGTAGACAACTGAATCCAAGTTAGAAGAGCTTTTATTATTATGCTAAGAACTGTCCACTTCTTGACTGGCATAAAGAGCAGGTCACTTGTTAATTTCATTTAAAGTTACATTTTTCTGCTGGTTTTTTTCATGTTGGGGGTTTTTTCATGTTGGTTTTTTTTTTTTCTTTTTTTTTTTTTTTTTTTGCACTGAGCACTCTAGGCTTGAGCCTTAGATGATGTGTTAGGAATTACCTGAAGAAACCAGTACATTTATAATAGAAGAGAGAAAGGGGTTCTAATGTCAGTAAAAGCCTTAGATCATCTTTCTCTGAATTTGATTTTAATTTTGTTTCTGTTTTCTTTTGAGCCTTATATTCTGACTTACTTGAGTGGCCTCCGCAGGGTAAAGTCAACAAGGGCTCTTTGTGCTCATCTTTATTAAGTATTCCTCTCTTGTGTAGCTTTGGCCTTTGCACTTGACCTCATCATTCGAAGAGTTGAACCACTCGGTGTGGGAGATAGTGCGTATTGGCCATTAAACATATTTTACTACAAGCATCTCTTTATGTTTGATGAAATTGAAAAATAATTTCATTTAATGATTTTGTAATGTTCCAACAATTATTACAATAATTTCATATCATAATGAAAAGCAATTTCATTGTGGGCATTCTTGGTCATTTTCAAGAATATGGTTACACAGGCTTTGAATGCTGGGAAGGTACCACACTGCCAGCTTTGCCAGGACATTCAGCACATCACAATAGTCACCTTTATTTGCAATACTTCCTTGCATGTCTTGGTAATTGAGGTTTTTAACAGACAAATACACTGATTACCAGCTCTCAGGACACTACCAACTCCAATGAAAAAATGTCTAATTTCTCTCCCATTGAATTAAATTACAGAAATTTCAGTGGGCATTGAACCAGGCCTTGGTGGTGATGTTTCTTTACCAAAATTGCTAAGCTGTAAGCCTGTAAAGACTTTGATCACTGCACCTCATATAGATTATGAGGACAAAGAAACTCATCTTACCAGTAGGCCACAAATTTATTAGTAGTTTAATCAAAATTAAACAAATTAGTTATTATTTCAGTTACAAGGATACTAACAGTCATAGCACAAATTGTCCAATTATTAGCAAAAAATTCTCATTAACAATGTAGTTAAGTTTTTAAGACTTATTTCTGTGTTTTTTTGATCACTGTTCTGATATGCCTTTGTACCCTAAGGTCAGTGGTGTTCATCTTCCTCAAGGGGAATCAAGCACATGAGAGTTTGCAACAGTCATCATCTACCTAGGTTCTTCATCAGGAAGAGCGTGATCTTGATATTGGGGGATCTAGAGTCTTCCTAAGGTTATATTTCTGTGTTCTTGCATGGTCTTTCAGTCACTGTTTGTTTCTTACCGGCCCACAGTTCAGTTACATATTACTTACTGAGTTTTGGTACCTATAGCACATAAAGTTAAACCATGCCACAGAAGCCTCAGCATTAAGCTGTAGCAAAATAAAACATTAAGAAGCATTATTATAGAAAACAGTCCTCCTGATCCCTCCCTGTCCCTTACAGTTTTTGCACTTACTGCTAAAAAAACCTGTTGACCACTCCAGAAAATTTCGGGTAAGTCCTAAGACCTGAATATTAAGTTATTACAAAGCCAGTGACCTGCTTCTTGCAATACCAAAACTATATTTATTTGTTGACACCCTTGTTACTTCATAAAAGACCCACTAAAACCTTGCAATGACCACAATGACTTTTTGATTAAATTAATTTCTTTACATGCAGTTCCTCCTCAGCTAACTGCTTTTTTCAAAAGTATTACCTCATTATGATAGTAATAATATTGTGCAATTAATGGTATAGCAATCTAGGTCAGAATATATTCCAGACAAAGGATTTTAGACAATAAGATTTTCAAAGCAGTGACCATTCCTCTCTTCATTGCAGGGGTGTGTGGTGTGTATTTCTTGCCACTATAACCAGAAATATACTTTTATTTTCAAGCAAGATCAGTAATAATGTATAATAATGTTATAATCAAATTGATGCATGTGTTCTTCAGCAAATATTTTAGAAATTATGGCTAAGCTTAGTCTCCAAAGAGAAAATTCAGAAACTATTTAAGAAATGTTTTATGATCAGATTCCAAGTTTTTTAAAAGAATGTCACATATAAAATGTAATGTTGAATGTATTCCAAAATGATGGTTTTCTTGAAATAGGTATGTATTTTTAAACCAAATGCCAAAGTCTATTTAACTTCTGTCCACTCCTTAATAAACTTTTTTTTTGCAAAGCTTTTTTTTTCCAAATTATAAATACTCTATATTTAGCAAATCTGTAGTCTGTGTGCAAGTTTCTATGTGTGTGTATATATATATATATCATATTTATAGATTTCTAATATTTTCCTCTTCAGAAATATTTTTACTGAGACCAACTTGAGCTTACTGTGTATGGTGTTTGGCAACAGCTATTCTCATTCGGATAGTCATTCTGTTGTAAGTACCACACTGAAAAAGAGAACATTAACAGAATGTGTTGTAAATGAATGCATTACACTTTTAAAATTATAATTGCATGGGTTTGAAATAGACTTCAGAGAACCATATTTTCATGTTACACAATATAGCAATTAAGGGAAACATATTAAAGAAGGACAACGGTTTCCTGTTTTCATGTTATGTCAAACAAAGAACCGAGAGATTATTTTTATCAATTTCTTTTATCTGCTTCCATGCTTAGGCCACAAGTGGGGTCCAGAGCTGCAATTCACTGGCTCGGGGATGCAGCTAAAGCAAGAATAATGGCTCTGCAGTGTTTGTCAGGATGGACCGCTCTTCCTCCTGCTCTCCACTCTAAGGCTCTCGTACCGCTGCAGCTATATCCAGCAGCTTCTGGGAAGGCAATCAGTTGCTGCCAGCATTTGCAAAAGCTTTGCAAGAGATGGTGCTGAAGACAGCTGGAGCCCTTGAAGTTTCTGGGTCCCCAGACACTGACAGCTTTATAGAAATCACAGTGAATTTTTGCGCCTACATAGCACTTTAGAAACATTCATTTTTTAATTGTCAGAAACTTTCTGTGACTGCTATCCTCACAGGATGGGCACACAGAATAAAACACAGAAGTGAAGCCAATATTTCTGCGACTGCCTGTGCCCACCTACACTTGTGAATAATGATCTGCCGCTCGGAGCTGCTCGGCTCGTGCAGCCTCTGCGGTTTGATACCGACATCAGGTGTTCATGTTTCCCACTGTGAGCTGTCGGTCCTGACAAATGAAACCTGCGGCAGGACTGGGATCATTTTCTTGTTCTTAGTTCTCTGTTCAGTGCGCTGGAACTCCTGCCTCTTATGCTGTGAAACTTCATCTCCTCGTGCCCGGAGGACCCCAGGCGCGAGGCGAAGAGGCTGAGCCCGCTGCAGGTGCCTGGCCTCTGCACACCACGCCAGGACACCTCACGTCAGGGGTGGCATTGCCTTCTGCAGCTGCCAGCTCCCTGGTGGCTTTCTGAAAGCATCAAAGGAGTCACCAGGAGTCAGTCAGGAGTTTCCCCTGGTTTAGAAGTTCATGATTATGAATAAACTCTCACCTTAAGGCTCTGATTTTTTTTTTTTTTCCTTTTTTAACACACTGGCTGAAATAGCAAATTTGGTACGCATCAACATATTTTTTAAGAATTATTCCTGTAAGAAAATGATTAGTTACTCCATTTTTGTTTCCTGTTTCTGTTTTCTTAAGGGTGCACTGACCTGGAGAAATCTGAAGTTTTTCATTAAAAAGCTCATGTTAAAATAGCACTTTTAATACTTCTGAAATCTAGATTTCAAAGCAGGGGGAGCAGATATTGATACCAAAAAAACAGTCGAAGAAACTCTCTAAGACTCGTTTTGGGGTTTTAGAAAGCAGGCATTCTTTATTGCAGCACTGGATGCACAGGGGATAGTTCCACCTAGCATGCATACCACAGCCCCAGCACAAACAGGTTATATAGAATAACTAATTGCATATTAATCAGATTAGTATATATATACAAAAAAATGATTGCAACTGATTATCTTAGTACTGCCTACATCTGATCATGCACAATGAAGGATCCATTTGAGTCGAAGGGCTGCTTTTGTGACCACAGACCCATTTGAAGTTCTTGCTGGCTGTCCTTGAAGTCTTTATTCTTGTCCTTCTTTGATCTTGAAGCTTAATGCAGTTTCAATCACATGTGGTCAGTTTCAACATTGTTCTCATCTAGCGTACAGGAACATCTAGTCATAAGAGCAAAGAACTGCAAAACTTATGAATAATTACTAGTTAATCACTTGACTAGACTTTGTAATTATCTCACTGGTTACCCTTTGTCTATTGTTTCAACCATAATGTTAATATATGATCATTTATCAAATCTCACTTGCACAGCCACCTAGCAGCAAACCAGTTTTCATAGAAGGTACAAAATTTTAAAGCCATAAAAGTTTGAACAAACCACATGAAATGTATGGACATATGCTATCAATACCAGGCAAAATTCTGAAGGCTCAGGCAAAGGACATTAAAGCATAGAACACACCAAAGAAGGACCACTTGTAAATTAACTTTATTTCAAGTAAACTGGTACAAAACTCTGAAAATGATCCTAAAGGATTATATTAGTACTCCTGAAACTACTGGTAGTGATCTCTAAGAAATGAGCTTGTATCAGCACTAAGAGACTGAAATCATATTGTTCAGGCTTACTGTACTCATGGAAATAATGTTCTAAACTCTAATTCTTTATGTTTACGGATCACACAAAACCTAAAGAACATAGCATACCTCAGAGATGGAGTTAGAGGCACTTACCCCAAGACTATCACCACTTCCAAAAGAGTTTTTTCACTGCCGTGTTCATTCTCAAACATGATCTGATGAACTGCATACAGTATTTCCTTACACATGACTTTACAATGTGTGATTGTCAAGGTATTGTTATATGAATTTTATGTTACACACACAAAAGTTTGTTTACCAAAAGCTGAGCCCGGTCAGGAAGAAGTATTTAGCTCAGAAGGAGTCATGATTTCCTTAAACTTAAATATTGGGAGCCATGTTAGCACTTTCTATTTATTGTCTAGACAGAGACATTAACACTTCCCAGGTTGGGGAGGGGAAGTCAATAATCCTATAGGCACGATGTTACAAACTGACATTCTGATTAAGTGATGAACTACCAGAGAGTTGTGGAGCAGCAAGGACAAATGTCTGAGCCTGAATGTAACCTGCAAAAAGAGAATGAGCATATAGAGACAGATGCATCCTGCCATCCAGATTCCCCTCAAGAAAAGCAATATCCAACCTGTGGATCTTGCCATGCAAATGGATTTCAGCCAGTAAATCATATCAGTATGGTTACAGTTTGTTAGCTAAGTGAAACAGATAGACAACCTAAAGTGTACTTGTTGCTTTTAGATATAGATATATATATATATATACCTTTAAACACTGCAGTGCTTTATCTTGGTTAATTCTTGGATTTCTAAAGATTAATTATCTACATCTACTTTAATGCTGGTTGATGCAGAGGTGATTTTAAAGGACCAGAAAGCCATGCCTAGGGCTGGAGTGATTCATAAACCGCTTTCACACTGCCAAATGTTCCACCAAAAGATATATGAGGTGCTGAATGATGGTGGGAATATTCTTCAGCTAATGCTCATTTTATGGCATGGTAATACTGCTATTGGTATGGTAGAAAAGTTTCTTCCGGTGGGAAATCCTATCCAAAATATAGTATGAAACAAGACTGGAAAAGGGCCTAAATTTCAAGGGTCAGTGCTGGTCAGCTAGTATGATTATCACTCGTGAAATTGCAGTGGGATCTGAGTTGTAACTACAGTTAATGGTGAAGTGGATTTCTCTCACAAGGTTTTGTCCTCTTCCACTGAAGCTAACAGGAGTATGATCAAATCAGTGGAGCACCAGTCTGATAAAGCACTGACAAAATGACACAGTTCAATAAAATATTGAAACACTTGTTTATCATTAACTCTTGAGAGACTTTTGTGTTGAATTATAAGACTCTGACTTTAGTGGGCTTCTGAATTCATCTAAAAATATCTAATGGACTTAAGCTTCACCCAATCCTGAGTTGTCTTCATGGCTAGGGTACCTGCTTGGTTAATGGCATTGTCCCCCCAACTGTTTTTTCTAGCACTAATTCTAAGGAAAAAAAAAAATGGATTTTTTTGGTTTTCATCCATGGCATTAAGAACTGTAAAAAGGTGGTTTTAGTGCACCAGCTGTTGGAAGGTGTTTGTGGAAGTTGCTGCTTTCATCTCTGAAGGCGCACATAAAAATAATATTAGTTACAAAGACCGAATGGAGAATATCCTGAAAAATAATGGCTGTTTGGGATTAGGTGTAAACAATTTTTTACATTAGATTACTCAGTGTAAATACCCATTGTTCTTTTAAGCCAAGCTTATGTGTAGAACACCATTCAACATTGACAAATTTCTGCTGCCACACATCAATTACTTACAAACCAAATGGAATAAAGATAGTAGTCTTTGTCTGCTCTCTTACAAATTGTACCGTTCTCTTGTTTCCTGCAGAATGAATTATCTCCTGATCTAATGCTTTCTATGAAATCAAAAGTATGCCCTCATGAAAACATGCTTTTAGTTCATCACTGCCATGAGGCTTTTCTGATCTCCATAACTATTAATGCACAGTAGTTGATTGAAAAGAGTTTGGATTTATGTTGTAGAGAAATGCATGTGGATCTCCAGGATGGCTTTCATGCTGTCTAAAAATGGCAAAAATATCTTGTGTCCGTATGAAAAGCTCTCCATCCAATGTAGTAAATACCAATGTGGAAACATTCATAGCTGCTAGTATGTATATTTTGCTAAGAATACAGGGTAATCAATTTTCAGTAAGTGAATAGAACAGAAGGCTAAAAGTTTGCCTTCCATGGAAAACTGCCACCCTGCGAGAGACTGAATTGTCATCTGGAGCTATTTGGCTCAAAGACTGTTTATTGTGAGAGACTGGACTGTCATCTCAAGCCATTAGTCTCAAGGATTGTTTGCTGTGACGAGCCACTTATCCCAGAGATGGCTGTTTAAGCAGGGCACTCCTCTGTCCATAAGGACATTACCAGGCCACTCCAGGGGAGGAGATGGACTGGAGCCAACGAAGCATGCAGGAACGTGGAGATTACCATTGTCATGGAAACTGTAGTCTTTGAGATAAGGTACTGGTTTCTGGTGTTGATCCTGCAGAGGTCCTGTGATAGACGAAACCTGCAGCATGTGAACAGTGCATGAACAGTACATATGTGCATGCATCATCAGACTATGCCCTATAAGAAACGGTGGAGACAAGCCGTAGTGTGCATCCATCACCGACGAATTGAAGACTGAGGACCAATGGGACGCTGCTGGATCCATGGTGGTGACTACCCTTGCAACTCTATCCTGACTGCTTGCTTGATTTCTGCCTTTTCTTCCACTCTATCCTATCGCTACTATTTTCTACTTTTGATGCTTTTGATAATAAAAGCTCTTTTGGTATAGGGCATTTGACCTCGTTTGTGTCTTAATCTCGCTCTTGGGATCGTATCGAAACCTTCCCCACCATTGGATTGGGATACACCCAGAGTACCTCCACTGAGTTAAATGAGATTTAAAAATGAGACAATACTTGATACTAAGTCTTTAAAACAGGCTAAAGGAAAAGTGCTCACTTTTGAAGGGGTGGCTTTTATGAAAACTCCTGAGCCCCAAGCTATGTTCAATATAAAATTGAAGGAAGGTTAAGCTGAAGCAACCAGAACACTAAGTACTGCAGAAACTGTTAGATCCAGGAGGGTCAAAGCCTTTTTTCTTACCTTTGGTTTCAAATTACTCAAGAGCTACCTATGGATTTATCTTTTTGCACAGTGACTTTTCCCACTGAGGTAAACAGTGCTGCTTAAATTGTATGAACTAAAACACTTGCATAAATCTTTGTAGAACTGGAGACAACATCTATAAGTAGTTTATAGTAATTTATAACAGGATTATTTTGATGCAGTATACTCAAGTGTAATAAGTGAAATGTTCAGTAAAGGAGCTGTAGTTTATGTAGCATATAAGTTAAAGGGATGCAAAATTAAGTAGGAGGATAAAGATTAAGGTAAACTGAACAGTAAGAAGAGCTATCATGTGAGTTGAGTGCATGAAGACATTGTTTTTAGCAGAGATACCACTGAATGGAGAATAGGATGGCCATTTGGATGAGGACAAAGACCTGGGATGAAAATTGATGTAAGATTAGCATTAACAGATAGGCAGGATCCAAGAGGAGTCTGAGGCAGGGGGTGGGACAAAAATTAACCTTATCATCAGCAGGTAGAAAGATTCATCCTTATTGACAAAAGAATAGAAGAGATTGTCTTTAGGAGCAGGATTCCTGCTTCTAGCTGGTCACAAGTTGGTAAAAAACCACTGCAAACCCACACTTAATTTGCTTGTGGAGGATGACTGAAATGGAAAAAGAAAGATGGGCCCTTCCAGAGGTCAGTTCAGAGCAGCGAAAGGAGGCTGCTGCTTCAAATTGCTCTCCAGAGTAACTGCCTGTCTATTGACTGCAGAAGCCATCTAAAAGATAAGCCTTGTTAAGCTTAAGTCAGCTTTTGTGAATATGACCTTTTTGATGAAATTCTGGACTGTTTCCAACACCTTTATTAAGAACCTAGATGATCTTTTAAACAATTGCATCTAAGCTATGAATTATGTTTATCTGTCAGAGGAAAATGACCTTCCACCTGCTTCCCAGGGGTTTTACTCAATTTGCTTCCAAATGAAACAATGTACCTAAGAGCAAAGCTGTTGGGAAGGGCTTTAAATACCCTTGCTCAATTCTTGGCTGGCCTGATGGGCAATGTTGATAAAGACTCCTTTTTTTCTTTATGTGAAATGAATGATACCAACCTTGTGATGTACTTTGATATACACTGATGAGCAATGATATATAATAACACAAGACAATTATATCAATGTGAGGAAAGACTGTACAATGTTGTTCCTGATTGTATTTTGACTTTATCATAAACCTGCATGTCCATTCCTCCACTTTTTGGACAGCAATTGAATAGTTTAGGAAGCTAAAAGAGAGGAGTTCTAGCTGAAAAAAAAAAAAAGAGTCTAGGCTTTATCTAAAGTATATTGATTATTATCATCCCCAATTCAACAGCTATGTTCTCCTTAGATTAGCTGTGCATTTAGAAGAAGCTAAGGTGAACTTTTTTGAATATCCCACTGTCCAGTCATGAAAAAACGTTTGGGTTTAGTCATGTATCTGTTGCTGAAGGAAGAGAAATACTGAATGCATTGAATGAGAAAAACTTAATTACCTGCCTCCTCTAATGACCAGACTCCATTTAGTCCAAACCCTAGTTGCTGCAGACTAGCTTCCAGAGGGAAGTTTTCACTTTCCTAATACACATAAATTATACAATAGAGAACCTGAGGATTAAATAATAAAAGTACAGGATTAAGTTTGTAATCAAACCTAAGGCAGAGGTTCCACTATTATAACTGTCTTTGATTCCCTGCTAAATTTCTGAGAGGCTTAATGCATTTTTCAAGATTCCTTCAGTTCTACTTGTCCCATGTAATTTTAAATGTATTTTAAATCTTTACTCAACTGAAATGAGACTAAACCACAAAGTAAATGAGCAAATGAGCAGATACATATACATACCTAGCATATGACATACATATCTAGCAAATGAGGGAAGGCCAGCATCAGAGCAAATACTCTTTCAATCCAAAGGTACCATAACCTACAAGACCATCTTCCTCTTCTGAAGAAAACAAAAGCAAAGTTCATGGGTCTTTTAAGCCTGGAATAGTCACCTCTTTTCATCACTCTTATGAAATGCTGCCAAAAATTTCTGCCCATTGAACACCATCAACAGGTGTTAAAGATACAGACGTGTAAAGGCAATCTTTTCAGGAGCTGCTGCTGAAGGATTTGAAGGTGCGAGTAAGCTTCTCCCACCAACAAACTGAAGCTTTGGAGGAGTCTCAATAGTGGGCAAGTGACTTTTTAGGAGCCTAAGTATCTTAAATTGATCAAGTGTTTTTATAATAACTGTTAAAGTTGTATTCAATTTTTGAAAGGCATAGAGATTTTTCTAGTTAATAGAAGACTATAGTGTCTGTTGGCTAGTAGAAATATAGTAATAAACTTTATGATGTGTCAAGCCATTAACATTAACTAAAAAGTTGTCATCTTGACAACCTAGCAGCCACCAAGATATATTGGGGTAGAGCCATGGGACTCTGCATGTCTGACATACACCTGAAAAGATAAGTAAAGATTGGGTGATGTAATATAAGTGCAGTCACGTTGAATCAGTCACCTATAGTACTTTGCATTAGTTGTGGAGTTTTATACCAGAATTAGTTAGCTAATGAATTCATGGGAGGTGAAAGGGGTGTCAAAGATTGGTATTTTATAATTGTTCCCCCACTGAGAGGTGATGCCTGCCACGTATTTCTAGCAAGCTGTTTTTGAGTGAAATTGCATGTGTATTTTGTTACTATTACTGACTTTGATTTTCATCTTGTTTAGTTTTTGCATGTGAAAATGTATAGCACAAGAAGCTTTTTGTGTTTGATGTAATAAATATAACAAATGAATCTGGAGTTGAATTCACTTCACCTTTAACTCAGCAGTCTTACGACAATGGCAAAGGCTGCTTTAAGGTAGAGCATCAGATGTGAAATTGGATTTAAAACACAAATGGAAAAAAGAAGAGAGGAATAATTCTGTAATAGAAAGATTTGGGACAGAGTGAGAAAAACTGTTCTGTTTTTGAGCTGAACTTTTTTATTTATTTATGCTTTTTTTAAAAAAAATTTTTTCTGGCATCTTGCTCTAGCATCTATTTCCATATAAAATAACTTCTGCTTGTTAATATGCTGTAATCTAAATGATGGTGGCAGTAGGTATTGGAAAATTGTCTGATGAGTCAGCTCTGCATTATGCACACACACATGTGTGTGTTTGTATGCATACTCACATGTTATTTGTGTTTGTATGCATACAAACTAATAAATATATTGTATTAATACTTGTATCACAAATGCAGTCCTTGACCCAAGTATTTTCTTTATGGTCATAAAGATTTTATTGATTTTTAAGTACATAAAGAAAAATAATAGTAACAGGAAAAGTATATCTTGTATTAAAACTTTAAAACACTATATAACATGGCAATTAATGAGAATCAGAGTCTTAGAAACTTTTCACATGCTTGGAAACCTGTGTTGTCCTTATCTCATTTTTTTCAACAGAAAAAAGTATCACTCAAACCACAACCGCATAGCTTATCTGCTTTTTTATAAAGAATTTATATACAAATACCATTACCGCAACTTTGAAACAATGGAAAAGTTTACAAGATATTTTATCAATTAAGTTCAATAACTACATTTTTTTTCCACAGTACTGAGTAATAATGAAAGTGTTTAAACATCACTAACTTTTTAGCTTCATATATTACAGATATCAAAAGCAGTTAAAAATGACTTAGGACATTCTGGAGCAATAAACATCTGAATAACCTGGTTGGTGATATGCAGTTACATGAATTACAGTATGCCAACATACCCATATTTTTACAAAATGAAATCCTTATGAAAAGCACATTCCTTAAAAAACAATCACCTCACCATAAAAAGGGTAAGAGAAGAAGCCATTTCTGTCAAGAAGTCAAATTTCTTATATCTTTTCCTGGTTGGAAGCAAAGAGGACATGGGGCTTATTCACAGGGCCAAATGGTGTTAAATATTTAGTCATATTACCAAAATTTAATCAAATTTTAATTTGTGTGATGGCAAAGTTTCGAACCATATTTATCAGTTGAAATGATTGGTGATTTTTCTGACAAATTTGTTTTCTGTGTGAGTAGTGCAATATAAGTAGTTTATTAGCAATTTGCTGTTTTATGTATTGGCTCTTATAAAATTGTTATGCCTTATATTGTATTGTTTGAGTTTTCAAGCCTTTGAACTTAATTTTTGCTTTTGTACTTATTCATGCCAGTAAGGCTCAATTACTTGAAAGAATACTGAAAGCAAACATGAAACAGCAATGTTACGGTTCTACTGAAATTTACTTTTGAATTCAAACGGATAGCCAAGTGAATTTAAGAAGATGGGGTTTGCCCATTCTAGACCCCTTTACATGTTCGAGCAGTGTCAAAGGGGTTTAGATCAAGTTAGACTCCAGCTCTGAATTTTTTAAGTTCGCAGACGTCAAGCTACACCATTATGAACACTTTCCTTTACACATAAATGACTGCCTCTGAGTACATGACTTTCATAAACTTAAAGGCAAAACTTCACAGATGCTGGCATCCAACTTTTATAAAAGAGAGAATATTCTCCCATTATTTTTCAAGCATTTTTTCATGACATTGCATAATCAGAGTGCAACTCAATTAATCACATTCTTTCTAAAGAATAAAACGAATTTCTTTCCATTTTCTGTCCTGGTCTTTTTTGCTTGCTGTCAGGTTTATTGAACCTTTCTCTGAGGGCCTGATGTAAACCCCCAAAAGCCAGTGGGAAAAGTCCAATTAATATAAATTGTCTCTGGATTAGGCTTTTTTCAGAATCCTAATTACACTTCCACTTCAGTTCTGCCTGAACTGATGATTACAGAAGATTGAAAAAAGACTGGAAACCTCAAATTTGAAAGGTTTGAAATTTGATTTGAAACAAACACTTTTTTTTTTTTCCCAGAGATTACAATTATTCAATATCTCTGGGAATTCTACACTGCAAATGGAGCTAGCTGTTTTGTCCTTTCCCTGCTAAGCATGCCTAGAATTTACAATATTTATTACTGAATAGCTACAGGAAGATTTACCAGCTCATTGCAGGACTGAATTCACTACAGCTTTCATTCTTTTTACACCTGCAGAAAATCAGCAGAAAATTCTAGAATTTTTCCCCAGATACACTTATCAGACACCTGCCTTAACATGTCAAAAGCTTGGAAACCCTGAAAACACTAAATAAATAAACAGACAGCTTTTTTTTTTTTTTTCAAATGGAACAACATTTTCATCTTAAAATGAAGTTCCTTTCCTGCAGCCCAACTAAATTCTACCTAAGTTCACAAAATAGCCATCACATGCACCTGAGTGCTATGGCTCATTTTGATCACGTCTCAGAGCATGGCTCATAAAATAGCCTTTAAGACATTGGAGAGCTGAAATCAAGTCCTACTTCTGCTTGAGAGAATTTCAGCCTAAGCTGCTTCTTAGGAGTCTGCCAGAACTATGCCCCTAACATAAATCACTTCCTGATTTTCTGTGAAGAACCAGTCCATTTAACACCATTAAATATTTAAATCCTTAAATAATCAAAGAAAAGAAGAGAGCTTGATTCTTAGCTGGGTGGTTATGATGTATCCTTAGGAGAAGGAACTGTTGGATTTGTCATTTTTCCAATAAATTCTTAAGATAAATGGAAAAATATGGAGTTACTTATTCACTGACACAGTTCAAGGCTACATATCTTAAGCAGCACCCAATATAAGGTGCTTGTGATGTAGAAATATATAAAGATCAAGAAGTCCCTGGTTTGGTTTGCTTTGGTTTGATTTCTGTAAGTTTGGTCAACAGTTTAAGTCAGCAAATTCCTGAGGGCCCCAATCATAAGTTTTCTTCAAGTGTTGCATAGGGAGTACTTGGCATCATTACTTCTATGAAACAACACCTCAGATGACCACTTGCTAGAATGTGATACCAGGTATTTCTAAGGTCACATATCTCGGCATGAAAGTTCACGTTTTTCCACTTTCAAATATATTTGACTATTGCATACTGAAAAGCTAACCCTTGTCTCATACACTTAGATGAGCAGTTAAAAGACCTTGCTGTTTTTCTGCTAGTAAGAGACAAAATTAGGGATGCACATCAGGCAAAATATCTCCTCCCATTATCAGATGTTATGTCTACATTATTGCCTCCTGTGCAATAGTTACATAAAGGATGGCTGTTGTTCCTTTACATCAGATAAAATATATTAAATACCAAACAATTCTGAACAAAGCCACAGCTGTATCTTTAAAAAAAACCCAATGGAATGAATGGAAATGCAGCTATTATGATCTCAAACACATTGCTCCAATTAAAAATACTAAAAGAAGCATTTGATGCAGAATTCGCAATCAAAATTATTCGTATTTCTTAGGACTTACACAATTTTCTTTGACAAATTCAGGTTTTTTCAATAATTTATAAATCTTGAAATACTAAATTTCTCACTACCTTGATTAAGATATTTCAGTCTTGAAACACAAATTATCTCACAGTTCACAACTGTGTTAGGCTGCCTTTCCCAGTGGTAACTGCTGGAGAATCTTGGGGTCCCTGGAAGACTACATTTTTCATCAAATGTTACATGATGGAAGTCATTATGACTAAAGCAGAAGATATCATAAAATCTTGTAAGGGGTAGCAAGTCCTGACCTGTAGTGTTAAAAAAAAAAAAAAAGACTAAAATGAAGTCTTCTGGATAAATTCAATGAAGCAAAATGAAATGAAATAAAATTAAAAGTTTTAATTTATATAGTTTCAAATCCTGCCATGTCTATGAACTTTGGTTGTTGTATAGGTAGCTGGGTGCTTCAGACATACTGAAAAATATGTTTAACAAATATATAACCAATTCACAACCTGCCAGTAAGTAGTACAATATGACTATAGTCATCAATCATTGTGCCTGAAGAATGCTTCATATGAGAGAAGATGGTCTTGTGTTCCATATCAAAGCCTTCTTGCAAGACCCTGGGAATGCATCGTACTCTTTTCTAGTTCACAGTGCTTAAATACATAGAGATAATAGTACCATTTTCCTTCATCTTTGTCTCTTGAGATTTTAAACTCTGACAGTAAGAAAATAGGAATGGCTAAGTTGGGAATGTGAAGTCAATTTCTACCTTATAGATGTCCCTGTAGGACAATTGCACATGACAGAAACTCTTGGAAAGGTGTTTACATTAAGCTTTATTTTTATTGAGGAAAAGAAGTGATCAGAGAATAAATGATGAAAAGTTAGTTGCTTAACTTCAAGCTATGATTGGTTATGATTTTCTGCTGGAAGACCATATACAATCTAAATAAGCAAAATGTATTAGATCTCTAATGTATTTTAAAATAGTAATTTTTGAAGAGCTAAAAACGTCTATGAATTAATCAGGAGGAAGAAAAACTAAATAATAAAAATAATGAATACCTGTGAGAAATACTTAAAAGATAAGTGCAACCAAATCCTTAACGCTTGCTGAAATCCAGGATGAGGTCCACACTTCATCCAGAGGCATCTGAAGACGGCCATCATCCAAATTTGCCTACCATTAACATTGTTAGGTTGAAAGGACTGCCTCAGGCATAGGGGCTCTGAGAAACTGCACACTCTTTGATGCCCATGTGGGCAAGCCACAATGGGGCATGTTATCAATACAGATCCCCTTATGTCTCTGATGCTCTTTTTGCTAACTGTATGCAAGCGAAACTAACCCAGCAGTTTATAAAAAAGCTAGTGATGAGATGTCATTTGGACTCTAACCTGCCTGTGTTTCTGACTCAAAGTACTCAGGGACATGAAGGACCTGGTTCCCAAATTCTGCACCCTTTTCAAAAGCTTCTCTTCTCTCAGGTACACAGAGCATATCTAACAGTAGACCAAAAAAAGCGTATAAAGAACAAAGAGCACTGAGGTATTATTTTGTCCATATGTTCATCACAGCACAGTTTTCATCAGAGATGCTACATATATGCATTTTAACTCACACAAAGAGAAAAAAAATTCTACAGAATTCTTACCAGTTGCAAGATTGTTCTTTCCTTTTGTTCAGCTTCAAAATTAGAAAAGCTCAAGTAATGGGAGTACCCAGCTCCAAGAGAGTGCAGCCCCAAAAGACTAGTTCATTAAAATTACAAGCCACAGCACAGCTTAAGAGTTTGCTTGATGGATACTGACTTGGGAATCGCAAAGAGTATCAGTTAGTCTTCAGTTACAATGACAGCATGCAGAAGTCTCCTACTTACAAAGCACCCTGGTTCATGACAGTTTATTATTTTCCTGTCTATACATACACTGAATTTCCTATTTATGCAGTATGACCATTAGTTTCCTGAATACTCACTGTATGTGAATGAGCCATACTGCTCTTTTTTTACTGTCTTTAGTACATGTAATTGGTGTTGCCCCTGTGAACCTGCTTGATTCCTTGAGAAAATTAGATGGCTTGTGAAGACAAGATAGGTCAGTGTCACTGATAATATCAGCATGACAAGGCCAGACCCAGAGCTGGAATATCACCATAGCCAAGGTAAGTGATTAGGAGAGACCAAAGGCATGAACATAGCAGAAATTCTGAATTAAACAGAAAGAGACAGGTGAATTCTTTTGGCAGAGAAAGTTTTTTCACGAAGTTGTGGGTAACTTGAGTTTGCAGGCACCTCTGTTTAAAGAGAAAATTGCTTCTGCTATTTTGTGTCCTAAAGTAAATTGCCTGCCAAGTTGCCTTGGGCAAAATTCCTCTTCATTTGAATCATTAAGGTGTATATTCTTGTGGTGGGTTGACCCTGGCTGGACGCCAGGTACCCCCACAGCCACTCTGTCACTCCCCTTTTCAGCTGAACAGGGGAGAGAAAATATAACGAAAGACTCATGAGTTGAGATAAGGACAGGGAGAGATCACTCACCAATTACCATCACATGCAAAACAGACTAGACTTGGAGAAAATTAATTTAATTTGTTACCAATCAAATCAGAGTAGGAAAATGAGAAGTAAACCCCAACCTTCGAACACCTTCCCCCCACCCCTCCCTCCTTCCCGGCTCAACCCCACTCCCGGTTTTCTCTCCCTCCTCCCCCCGGCGGCGCAGGGGGACGGGGAATGGGGGTTGGGGTCAGTTCCTCACACCTTGTCTCTGCGGCTCCTTCCTCCTCAGGGGAGGACTCCTCACTCGTCCCCTGCTCCACCGTGGGGTCCCTCCCATGGGAGACAGCTCTCCACAAACTTCTCCAGCGTGGGTCCTTTCCACAGGCCAATCTTCAGGCACAGACTGCACCAGCATAGGCCTTCCCATGGAGTCCTGGCTGTCTTCAGGCATAGCCACCTGCTCCGGCGTGGGGTCCTCCCCGGGCTGCAGGTGGAGATCTGCTCCCCCGTGGACCTCCCTGGGCTGCAGGGGGACAGCCTGCCTCACCATGGTCTTCCCCAGGGGCTGCAGGGGAATCTCTGCTCCGGCGCCTGGAGCACCTCCTCCCCTCCTTCTGCACTGACCTTGGTGTCTGCAGGGCTGGTGCTCTCACATGTTCTCACTCCTCTCTCCGGCTGCTGATGCACAGTTTCCCCCCACCTCCCTCTCAAGGCTGTTCTCCCAGAGGCGCTACCGCCGTCGCTGACGGGCTCGGCCTGGGCCAGCGGCCGGTCCGACGTGGAGCCGGGGAAGCTTCTGGCAGCTTCTCACAGGAGCCGGCCCTGCAGCCCCTGCCCCGCTACCAAAACCTTGCCATGCAAACTCAATACAATTGGATATGTTTATGGAGCACAAATATGAGGACATTGTCAATACCAGGAAAGAAAATATAAGAACTGGATTGAGTTCCTGAATTACTGTTAGAATCTGATTAATGTACTTTGGAGTGCAACCTGACCTATACAGTTTGTAACTGCAGCATTAATAATTTCAGTAAATGCACTCTCTGTTGCAGTTGGTTTGTGTAATTTGTATAACTCTAGGCTAAGAGGAGGTTGGCTGTTCCTATTTGTATCCTGTGAATTGAGTGGAGAAGTGATCAAAGATCTTAGATCAGCATTCAGACTGAATTCTTCTCCCTTCTCCATCAACCTCTATTTATACACACACATATTACCTATATAACACTTCAAAGTACTCAGTGTCTGTGACAGTCTAGAATCAAAAGTGAAGATTAATGATAAGCCATAATGTATGGGAACAAATTCATTAGGAAAAAGGGAAGATTAGGCGATTTTGGTGCTCTCCCCATCATTGAGATCAGCCAATAGAAGAACGTGCTCCAATGTTATATGAGACATTTTGTGACTGTGCATCTCACCTATTTAATCCTGGTTGTATGTGGGGGTTTTTTATTACACAAATTGTCCAGGTAAATACACCCCCTGAAATTCAGTTTTTCCTGGTTGAAAGGTAGCTGTACAAACAATGTCTGATCACTTCCACACTATTTCCCCTGCAATTCTTCAACCTTTAATGGACACCTTTCTGGTATTGGTCATGTCAGGTGGAAAATCAGAGTGGAAAAGATAGGGCCAATTTCTCCTTATGTACTCCGGGGCTTAACTGCTTGTGACATTTCCAGGAAGAATCTGATTGCAGATTCTTTCAGACTATGATGAACTGGGGCATCTCTATCAAGCCTCTCTGCTGGCCAAAACTCTGTTCAGTAATTAGCCAAAATGACAAATCCAAAACCGTATTGCTAAAAGAATCTTTCCAAATTTCATCTCTTCTCCTTCTCCAACAAAACCCACTTTCTTAATGTTTTTATAACTTTTTAAAACTTCAAGTGTTGGCTACAGTTTAGAGGAATTAATGGATGATCTGGATTTAGTTCCTGAATTTCAATCTTTTGGTTTTACTTCTGCATTATGCTTTCAGCAACCAGGTTTTCTGAACCATTTTTCATACGTACAAGTTTATGTCTCATCATATTCCCAATAAAGTAATGCCCACAGCTCCTCAGCTGTTTCACTGAAGTAAAATTCATCAGATTTCAAAGATCTGCATGGAAACAACACGGTAAGGTACTTTACCACTGTTAGTGGTACTGCTCTTCCGCTGAGTGTTGTGAGCTTAACACTTCTGGCAACTAGGTGCTTCACATGTTTCCTTCAGGAAACATAAAGGGCCAGAGGTGGCTTAAGTTCAGCACTGTGAAAGAAGATATATATGCTGCTCTAGATAGCAGAAAGTCTAGCTGATTTGAACTCAGACTCCCTCTTGCTCCAGTTCCCATTGAACCATAAATGCCCGCCCAGGGCAGAGAAATAAGGGAATATGAGGAGGCTGTATTTCAAAGTCATTCTACCTTTACAAAGAAAGAATAGCCACTGATTCAGACACTGATTATACTTGGCAGTTTTGTACTCTAAAAAAAATAAGAAAATCCCTACAGATTAGATATAGCTACATGTATTTTTCATTTCCAATAGCCAGGAAACTAGGTTGTCCTAGATCATCTGTCTTTCACTTTCTTCCATTCGTACCCAGAGCCTGGAAAAAGAAGCAAACAAACAAACAAATAGTCATGGGAATGTCAGCCTTGTCATAATTAATGAAATATCACTTTAAATGTCAGCTAGCCAAACGTATCATGAACATTTCTAATCTATCTAAATACTGCCTCATAAATCGTAGCCCTAGGTATGATATTGCCTTGCATTTAGGACAGCAAATATGCCATTGTCTATTGCAGCAGGCTCATCAGCACAAGAGAGGCATTGTGGAGTCTGTTTTATTTTAGTATGTGCTAGAAATAACCCTAAAGGCAAGCAAGTGTCCATTTCAAGGATTTCTTTCTAAAAAGGTAGTAGTTTTGTAAACTTCTCCTTCCAACTTAAAACAATGAACAGATTGGTTATAGTTGCTTGTTCTCTGCACTCTTTCATTGAGTGAATAACAGCTTTTCATCTACAAATAACAGATATATTAGAAACAAAATGGTGTCGTCAACCTGTAAGTAGTTCTTCATGTTCTTCTTTCAAGCTAGACAGTTTTAAGTCCAGTCCTGCCAACGTTATGCACGTACTTATCTTTAGTTGTATGTGCAGTTCAAATGAAACCTCTACTTTCTGCACCACTCAGTGTGTAATTGGAACTGCTCAGGCAGGATGCATGATTTTTTCCAGGTGATTTATTGCCTGAAGAAACAAGGGGTTGTAAGAAGTAGCCATATTCCTGGTCAGCCTACCTTCTAACTGTATAGGACATGAACTTGGCCAGGAAATTAGATTTTGCTTTCTTTTCCTTCCTGCACTAGCTTTGCTAAATTGTGCCCCATGTTCTAAATACCAACAGGGACCAGTAGGTAAACCAGAGCTTTAATTTTAGTGTCTAGTAATAGTACATATTTTACATTTGACATTAACAAAAAAGGCTAAATTCTGTTTCCATTGAAATATGAAATGAACATTATTTGGTTTGGTGCCATATCCATGAAAAATTTTCATTTATCCAGTTCCTGAAGGTCTGTTTAAAAAGGATAAAAATTGGTAGGACAGCAGATAGTCCTCTGCACCTACTAACTAATTAAATCCTGCTTGGAGTAGAATAATTATTAAGTGATGACCTTTTGTTTCTATAACAGTCTACACATAAAGCTTGTATAAAACTAGGGACTGGGGATCTCAATATCATATTATTCAACTAAGGTCTGATTGAACTATGATTGCTGATAGGGGGAACCTTTCCTCTGACTGAGTCAGGCTAGGTTAGGGGCACAAGGCAACCCACTGCAGTAGACATAAGCATGAAATTTTTAGTAGATTTTGTGTTTTTTCTTGAGGGAATTTCCTTTTCAGAAAAAAGAGCAAACTTATATGAAAGTTTTATTCTAAAAATAATGTTTAGTTTCCTTCGGCTGTTCCTCCCTGAACAGAAAGTATTCCACTGTATTAAAAAATTGCCGTTGTTCTTCTTTTGTTACACTGTACTCAAAGAATCTGTACTTAAAATATCTAAGAAACAAAACTTTGTAAGTTAAGATCATTTAAAAAAGGAAGACTATTAATGGAAAAGAGCAATCACCTGTTGCGTTACTTCAAAGGAAACAAAGCATTCAACCTACTTATATCCCTTAGGCAGGAAATGTAATAATGTTAGAAGTTACGTAAAGACTGTCAAACAATAAAAATTTTAGAAAATTGAAATAATATACAGAATAGGTTGAATTCATCCCAGATGGAACTCTATTGACTTGAATGGGCTTACAGCATCTCTTACAATTGCGTGCTATACAGTAATTCAGATGAAATTGTTTGTGCATCAGTTGTTTCTAAGAGCATCTGTACCTGAAACCTCAAGAATGCTGAGGATCACAATTTCATTATTCCCAGCTCCGTTGCTTTCTGTTATGTTTGATGAGAAAGTAACTTGAGTTACATTTCAATGCTGTTATGCATTAATTTCATCGTTAAAGTGTGTCTCCACCAGAGACAGCAATAAAACCTATGGTGAGAGAGTCCAGCTGCATTTTCTTAAAAACACAGAAGTATTTTTTATAGTGTTTAGTGAAAAGTCAGGCTGAAATATATACATTAAATCACTGGAAGAGGTATGCGGGTTTTTTTCCCCCCCAAGGAAAGGATCAGTGTTCTTATTTACTGTAAGTTGGAACTAGACTTTAGCCTAAAGTCCAGATACCTAAAGCTATTTAGTTTGAATTGTTCTCATGGGATTTAAGACCTTAGACAGCTTTAAAATTTTTCACATAGGAACCAAGGAATCAGTGTGAAGCTGAGAGATTTCCATTCCCTTTGAAGTCAGTAGAAATCAAGCAGTCCTTAGACAACAGTCTGCACTTTGCAGGTTTGAACTGTAAGACAGCATCTCTATTTTTAAAGTTGTCTACTTTAAATAAACTGAATAATAGGAATTACTGCAAAAAAATAAATTATCAATTCAGGCATGAGTCCATGCAAAGGGTTCTTTAATCTTCCATCATGCCAGAATAGGGAAACACAATGCATTTAGAGCAAGATATTTTATTTCTCTCTAGCTACTGTTTCCCACATCATCCTCATTTTCATAATGTTTCAATTGCTTTTTGTAACAGGGGGGAAACTAAATGAAGTCAGAAATTAAGAGAATTTCTGCAAAGGTATCAGTGTCACACTGCTAAATGTTTCAGTAGCAAACATTTTGGCACTCTTGTCACCAAATGAAATCTTCTGCCTTAAACTTGGTGGTCAGATTCCTAAAAAGAACAGGGGAAAAGTAAATAAAAACCTCTATATCAAAGAAAAACATTCACAGAATCTAATAGACTGAAAAATTATGTGCCTAAACTAGTCAATAGAAAATGCTGAGGAGATGCATCTATTCTAGACCAGAACACGGTTCAGCCATGTATTTTTTTTTTCCCTGTTTTTGGAGACTTAAGGCAGGCCAGTGCTGTCTTTCAGAAAGCCCATGATTCACAATACACACAGACTGAGTGGCTGTATCACTAGTATGTTCACCAGGCCGAGGAAAAAGTGAGCATCATTACAGGTTGCTGGCTAGAGTGTTCATTTGGGAAACATGATAGCCTGTCTCATGACATATATTGTATATAACTGCGTTTTTCAGACCCCTCTCATTTCTCTGTTCCAAACAGAACTTTTTCCCATCTTACCCAGCCCTATTGTAGTCTTCAGCCTGGAAGGCTAGGGGGAACGTCTGTTCTTCCCACTCAAAACACTTCCTGCTAACTGAAATTGGTATTACTGGCTTAAGGAATGGATTTCCCCTCCCAATGCCTAGGGGCAAAACCACCACTTTAAAAACCACTGCCAAAGGTATTATAGGCAACTGAAAGCTTAATTTTTAAAGTTGCTGGGGCTTCAGGCTAAATAATGCATGAATGTCAAGTCTTGGGTAGCTGTGGTTTTGTTCAGTATCAGAAAAGTAAGTGCTCACACCTACTGAAAGTAATATAAATACACCTAAGTGGAACTTAGATTATTTGGGTGCCTAACACCTTTGTAGCCCTTAAGATATCAGATATGGGCAGTTTAAGAACAGAGAATTTCAAGGATCTCAGTGATGCCTAAATGTTGGGTTAGGAATCTGCACTGGAACATATGCGTTTAAATTACTTTCTGAATTTGGCTCAGAATTATGAAGGAAGGCTAAATTTAATAAGAGACTGAACACAGCTCAGTGATCTCAGTATCAGATCCCTCAGTTTAGAGACAATTATTCATTTTTTTGGGGGGGTAACCCCAGTTACATATATCAGTTCCCTTCTAGTAGCAGTTAAATCAGTTGAGCAGTCTCTATCTTTAAGCAATCTATATCTCACTTAGTCCCCCTCTATATATCCTCCATTTGAGTTTATTATAAGATTGCCAGTTAGCCTAAAAACTAAGCCCTTTTATAAAATGAAAAAAAGTTTCAGCATCTTCTAGCCAGAAACACTGAACAAGTTCCCACACAAACACTGAAGAAACCTTAGCTGACACTTTAGATGGAATTGTTGACACACAGTATGTGCAGAATGGATCATATACCGGCTTTACATGATTTAACTGATTCATGTGTTGACTTAAACAGGGCTACTGCTTCATCCTGAAAACATTAGGTTTGAAAAGTAGGAGGCTGTATCTGTTATCATCAGATCACTCTCAGGTATAGAAATCAAAACGATTCTAAGCAGCTCAGCAGACACCCCAGCCCTGCAAGGAGCACTGATGTTCAGAACTGAACACGCATGCAAAGAAAGAACAAGAAAAACATGATTAGTTTTACTTAAATAATTAACAGCAATAAACATGAATACATATTTGAAAATCATTGGCCTGCTTAATGGTCTTTAAAATGAATTAGAAACAGTCTTAAGGGGAAATGCAAACGGAGGCTGTATATTATCAGTATATTGCAAATAACGTTAATAGATTCTGTTGCTGGAAATTTTTTGAGTGAAGGTGGGATGAATACTACAATGTTAGCTCCTCTGCCTCATCTCATGAAACCAGCTATAATTAATTTCTTCATTGAACCTTAATTACAACAATTAAGGGGTACGGGAATATTTTGCACCTCAAGATATTTCTGGGCCACTCTTTTGTGATTACTCTTCGCTTCCGTTAACAATAAGAATTCCTTGGCTCTACTCCAATAATACATGCAAGACAGTTGAATTGGATTGAACTCCCAGTTAGAGACACACATTAAAAGTCCTGTCTATAATTTCTGAAGACAATACAACAGCATATAAACACTTCATTACTTCTTCCCACCTCCCTAGTATGCTGTCAGTCAAACTCATAGCATTTAGTAATAAAATCAAAGGGTGGCTTTTCAGCCTAAAATTTCAATATGCTTTTATTAATTAGCAGTTCAGGCTTATAATTGAAGAGTGACAATACACCAAAACAAAATAAGATTATACTTCATCCCTTTAAGCTGATTCTATGAAGGATTTATTGAACAGGATCACATATTTGCAATCCAGCAAGATATCATTTTGTTTTGCACTCAGGATTGAAGGAGTTGTGCCTGTGATACCGCATCATTAGCACACTTTTCTGTCTTTCAAGGACATGAACTTTCTGGTCAAAGTTAAGATTTTGCTATAGATATTTAACAACTGGCTGGATTCAAGAAAAGGAAGATTTATTCCTGTTGCCTCTAAACAGCTAAAATCATAACTACTCACAAGCCAGATGACAGGGAAAAAGAAGCCAATAGTCCTGTATTCTATTCCTATGTTTGCCAGAAACCCAAAATTTATCCTTGACTCTCAAGTTTATTGAAATCAACGCCCCTGTTTCCAGGCTCGGCCTTTCAGCTCTTTCAGTCAACCTTTCTTCTAACATTACTTATTCCTAATTGCTCATACTTTTTCATCTTTCAACTCAATTTATTGAGTTTATAAACTATATACTTGGAATATGTAATTATATATGCATAAACCTTGAAGTACTGGAGGGTAGGGACCACTCTACTCCTTTTTGTTAGGAAATGGGAGGAAGAATGGCCATGGACCTTCTTTGCCTGTCAGGTATATTCAGAAGTCTAAGCAGCCCCCGAAATTAAAAAGAAGTTTGGTCCCATCTGTTGTCAAACAGAGGAAAGCAGAGATACAGCGAAAGCTGGTGTATTAATTTTCTTCAAGGGCATTTCTGAAGTTACTGGAACATGAGAACAGCATGTGCAGAATAGAACTGAAAGAGAAAGGGAGAGGAGTTTCCACATGATGGCAAGGATGTTTTTCTGCACGTTAGTCACTAGACTGCCCTGCTACCAGGAGGACTTTGTCATGCAAGGTAATGCAAAGAAGCTTTTTCATATTATTCAATATAGATCTTTGGTGAAGCTGCAGAGAACACATACCGACCTAAGGGACTGAGTACTTGCTTGCTTAAACGTCTTTTGGGATTCTGAGATTGTCCTGTTCACAAGCCCTGAACTGTGAGTGGAGTTTATTGGATTGGTAAGGGAAAAGATATGGATAATGAATATTTTGCATCAGAACATGAGAATTTTCGTAATGAAATATTATTACCAGAAAAGGGTTAATGTAAATTATTTGTCATTCATGTATTTAGATATATTGCTTCTTTGTTTTCCCATCTCAGTGCTATTATTTTTTACCTTACCTTATTAGTATTCCTTATGATATACGCTGTATGGGTTTATGAGTACTGAATTACTACTCTTTAATAGTCCCAGGAAAGGAATTTTGCACGCAGGCTGGAACTAATGATAATTGACTAGGTGGTTATGACTGTATAAGGATCCATGTCTTTAGCTTAACTTTTGAATAGATGGCTACATAGACAAATCACATAATGATCAGCACTAGCTAATAAAGGAACCCTCTACTGCCCTTCTCACACCAGCTTTTCCCATTTGTTCTCATTGCCTGTTGCATTCTATCAAAGCTACTGCAAGATAATCATGTTAATAATCTCCTTCACACTTAAACTTTCAGAATCCATGCCATCTTCAAAATAATAACAGCAAACACTTTCTAAAGGGTCATCAGATGAAAAGCTTGACATGCAAGCAGAAAATAGAAACATGCTGCAGTGTAATCTCAGCCAACGTATTCAATCCCTTCTCCTATACATACTGTTTTTCTCTTGCAGTCTCCTTTCCCACAATTCATAGGTAAGATAGAGCCCTTTCTCCAGACTGACTCTTTAGCTTCACTAAGTAGAGTAAGTGGAAGCAGAAATTAAATTAATCTGAACAACTGTATACATTTGTAACAGACGTTTGCATCTAATCTAATTATCTGCATCCCTCTTACAGCAAAAAGAAAGGCACAGACGGTTCCAGAGGCACTTCCACTTATCCCAAAACAGAAGTCCAACATACCTCAAATTAATCATCCTTAGTAGGTTTCTATTCCTCCATTGTTTGTAATGGAATTCAGCTTTGATACCGTTTCCCACAGCGTTCTCCTGAGAAACTGTCTGCTCATGGCTTGGATGGGTGTACTCTTCGCTGGGTAAAAAACTGGTTGGATGACTGAGCCCAAAGAGTGGTGATGAATGGAATTAAATCCAGTTGGTGGCCAGTCACAAGTGGTGTTTCCCAGGGCTCAGTATTGGGGCCAGTTCTGTTTAATATCTTTATCAATGATCTGGACAAGGGGATCATGGGCACCCTCAGTAAGTTTGCAGACAACACCAAGTTGGGAGGGAGGGTTGATCTGCTTGAGGGTAGGAAGGCTCTGTAGAGGGATCTGGACAGGCTGGATCGATGGGCTGAGGATAACTGTACGAGGTTCAACAAGGCCAAGCGCCGGGTCCTGCACTTGGGTCACAGCAACCCCATGCAGCGCTACAGGCTTGGGGAAGAGTGGCTGGAAAGCTGCCCGGAGGAAAATGACCTGGGTGTATTGGTCAACCGCCAGCTGAATATGAGCCAGCAGTGTGCCCAGGTGGCCAAGGTGGCCAATGGCATCCTGGCTTGTATGAGAAACAGTGTGGCCAGCAGGAGCAGGGAAGGGATTGTTCCCCTGTACTCGGCACTGGTGAGGCCGCACCTCAAGTCCTGTGTTCAGTTTTGGTCCCCTCACTACAGGAAAGACATGGAGGTGCTGGAGCGTGTCCAGAGAAGGGCAACCAAGTTGGTGAGGGGTCTAGAGCACAAGTCTTATGAGGAGCATCTGAGGGAACTGGGGCTGTTTAGCCTGGAGAAAAGGAGGCTGAGGGGAGACCTTATCGCTCTCTACAACTACCTGAAAGGAGGCTGTAGTGAAGTGGGGGTTGGTCTCTTCTCCCAAGTAACAAGTGACAGGATGAGAGGAAATGGCCTGAAGTTGCACCAGGGGAGGTTTAGATTGGATATTACAAAAAATTTCTTCACCGAAAGAGTTATCAAGCACTGGAACAGGCTGCCCAGGGAAGTGGTTGAGTCACCATCCCTGGAGGTATTTAACAGATGTGTAGATGTGGCACTTCGGGACATGGTTTAGTGGTGAACTTGGCATTGCTAGGTTTACGGTTGGACTTCATGATCTTAAAGCTCTTTTCCAACCTAAATGATCTATGATACTATGATTCTATGATAACAAGACTCACTATAGATGTGTCTATAGACAATGTTGGAGATTGGGAGGTGAATCCCTTTCTGAACATTTATAATTGCTTCTGTTGAAGTCAGTGGTAAAACACACACTGATGTCAGAAAAGGAGAAGGTCATTTTGATGAGGGTTTTTGAATACTCTATTGCTCTTGGATATTTGACTGATAAAATGGCAATGATTACCGTATAGCAGTTGAGAAGGAGTCCCTCTACTGAGAGACTTCCTCCCTTTTTTCAGCCCATCATGCAATGGGTAGTCTGCTTTGCAAATCCTGCTCATCAGGAACAAAGTGACTATTATCTGAGTTTTCTGCAAAAAAATGAAGGCTTGGGTAAACTGTAAAGGATTCTGTAAGAAAGAGATCTGGCTATTTTGGTTCTGTAAATTTTGAAAGGGAGGTAGAGATATGCTCTCGACAGGCAAGCTTGCTTTATAATGTAGATTTACTATCTAGGTATTGACAAAACATATTTCATTTTGAATAAAGGATATGTGACAAAATAATCTATTGTCAATAGAATTACATACGTTATTTGGGATATATTTATTGCAGAAATTTTGCCCACATCCTTCATCAAAATGTCTTCAAAGAAAACTTGATCCTTCACTTCACTATGGCACTTTTACCATAGACTTCAGTGGTAGCATTATCAATTTTATGGTTAAGGAAAATTGAGAGCTACTGATTGCATGTGTATATCTGTCAAAATGCTCTCAAAAGAAATACAAACAAAATAAAATCACTCTAAAGCAAAAATTTCCATAGCTGTCCTGGTTTCAGCTGGGATAGAGTTAATTGTCTTCCCAGCAGCTGGTACAGTGCTATGTTTTGAGTTCAGTATGAGAAGAATGTTGATAACACTGATGGTTTCAGTTGTTGCTAAGTAGGGTTTAGTCTAAAGTCAAGGATTTTTCAGCTTCTCAAGCCCAGCCAACGAGAAAGCTGGAGGGGCACAAGAAGTTGGCACAGGACACAGCCAGGGCAGCTGACCTAAACTAGCCAGAGCGATATTCCATACCATGTGACGTCACATCCAGTATAGGAACTGGGGGGAGTGGGGGGGGGGGGAATCGCCGCTCAGGGACTAGCTGGGTGCCGGTCAGCGGGTGGTGAGCAATTGCACTGCGCATCATTTGTACATTGCAATTCTTTCATTATTGCTGTTGTCATTTTATTAGTGTTATCATTACCATTATTAGTTTCTTCTTTTCTGTTCTATTAAACTGTTCTTATCTCAGCCCATGAGTTTTACTTCTTTTCCCGATTTTCTCCCCCATCCCACTGGGTGGTGGGGGAGTGAGTGAGCGGCTGTGTGGTGCTTAGTTGCTGGCTGGGGTTAAACCATAACAACTGGAAGCCTAGAAATCAGCTAATATTGAAAGCTAGCTCAGAACAGTCACGCTGTATCTACAAGCTTGGGTGTCGCATTAACCACCTGAAAAAGTGTCGTGGTTTAACCCCAGCCAGCAACTAAGCACCACACAGCCGCTCACTCACTCCCACCCACCCAGTGGGGTGGGGGAGAGAACTGGAAGGAAAAAGGTAAAACTTGGGGGTTGAGATAAGAATAGTTTAATAGAACAGAAAGGAAGAAACCAATAATGATGATGATGATGATGATGATGATGATGATGATGATGATAATAATAATATGACAGCAATAATAAAACAACTGGAATATACAAAACAAGTGATGCACAATGCAATTGCTCACCACTTGCTGACTGATTCCCAGTTAGTTCCTGAGCAGTGATCCCCCAGGCCAACTCCCCCAAGTTTATACACTGAGCATGACGCATCACATGGTATGGAATATCCCTTTGGCCAGTTATGGTCAGCTGTCCTGGCTGTGTCCCCTCCCAACTTCTTGTGCCCCTCCTGCCTTCTTGCTGGCTGGGCACGAGAAGCTGAGAAATCCTTGACTTAGTATAAACACTATTTAGCAACAACTGAAAACATCAGTGTGTTATCAACATTCTTCTCATACTGAATCCAAAACATAGCTCTATACCAGCTACTAGAAAGAAAATTAACTCTATCCCAGCCAAAACAAAAAGGAACTAAGTTTTCTTTGGTATTGAGCAGCCACTCTTGCCACAAAGTCATCTGAAACCGCTCTCAGCCAAGGTGAATGACATTGTTTGAAGAGACTTCATGGCATCTGCTGAATGCTGCTACTTGATGTTGCCTAGTATAGAAAAGACCTGTGCGTGTCTGAATTAGTAATTTTGTTCCAAGTTTTAATTTCCCTGAGAGAACAGCTCTCTCATTCCAAATATTAACAGTGCCAGAACTAAGACGAGAGAAGCAAAAGTTATTATTAATGGATAAGTGATAGAATCACATTTTTTTAATAAAAAGAGAACATTTTCTATGATGTAGATGTTATAAGTAGATATACAGTGTAGCATATTATTAATTGCATAAGTTTGTATTAATAATTTCTTCTATAACTAGAAATCTTTCATCTTTCAGAACATCTAGAAAGAAATGCAACTATGAAGGTAGATGCACCCTTAAAACTCCTTGGCTATAGGAACCAATTGCCTTCTCTGTATTTATGTAACAGGCAAATATGCTGCCAGTTGCATTAGCGGTGTAATAAAGCAGCTAATTCATGCATTCTATACATGCATATGGTACTCAAAATACTGTTTCATCTTAAGTATTGAGTAAATCGAAACATTTAAGACCAAAGTTTAAACCAGTGTACTATTCCAAAGCTGTAAAACTATAACAAGCATATTGATTTTATGACTATAAATTGTTTCAACATATCAGTCAGACTTCCAGCAACGTTTGCAAGAGGATAATATTTAGTCTTCCCAAGATACAAACTGCTAAAAAATCTTCTGGTTTTGTAACACAGTTTATTACTATGGTAACTCACCGGAATAATTTTGCAAAATCTATCCCTACAGTTGTACTCCTTACTTTAAAAAACAAAACAAAAGAAAAACAACATCTACTCTCCCACCCTCTCACCCCCAATATGTTTTAAGTTATGTATGAAAGAACCAGATATACCCACACTGGGAAGTAATTCAGTGAAATAGGTGTGTACTAGTATATTGTATCCTTTGCAGCTCAGGCCCTATGTGCTCCATGCGTTTTATTTCAGACTAGATATAATGGGGTCTCCTGGGAGGAATATCCCTGCCACACATGTGGGTTGAGACTACTTTGTGTGCATCAGTTGGTGTGTGAACCAAACCAACGAACACGGAATGGAAGCTTCTGTGCTTTCCCTTCAAAAAGAGAGTAATGCTCAGAACCAAAATGCTAGAGTAGATGCAGAGTATTGAGGACCCCTTTCTATTATGAAAGAACACTCCTTATGTCAGGGAATAGTATTATTTTTGCAATAGGCAATGCTACTCTACTACATTCAGTGAAAAATATTTACTTGTTCTTATATTTCAATAATTTGAAAATAAGAAAAGGAATATTACGGTTGCAAAGTAAAAAGTGAAAAGGAAAAGTGAAAAGGAAAAGTGGGGTTTGCTGCTTTGAGTCTTCTCATTTTAATAATGCTTTCTTTTCTAGTTTCCATGCTACTAAATGAGCTAGGACCGTTCTTTAATGGTCCTATAAAGCATTAACAGATGAAGTTAATATAATATTATCTGTTGCTTTCACAGGAAATATATTCAAAGACATGAAAACAGACAATTTGAACAATGTCAGAAAGAAAGAAAATGGACTTTGTTCTGGGATTCAGTAACAGGCAGTCAGTCATCAGACACACATCTCCACCTGAGTTAGTGATCTAGGTTCCTTTATAGCGAGCATAGGAAAACATAATCTAGATGTCAAAAAAACCCACCCCAATACAAAAAAGATGACTCACACCCCAGCAGTCCTGCAAGTTCTTCTCAGGTCACTACTTCAGTTGTAGATGTCTTCAAGATAGACACCTAACATTTATGCTTTTTGTGTTCTATGCCTTTATCAGTCCGCATATAAAGTTGATATGATACCCATTTTTAAAATTAAAGAGGTTCTTTTACTCAGACATCTTTATTCTGTCAGAACATTTTCTGGCATAGTGTTTTCTGCATCATCTGTATGTAAATCAGTACTGGAAGGCAGAACTGAACATTTAACAGTGGTGACATATTTAGCTATTAAAAATTAATCTCTCTGATGTTAAGGGGGGAGGAGGAGTGAGTTTCTTGATTAAGGTCTTCTGGCCAGCTCAGAAATTTTAATTATTTTTAAAATAATCTTTCTCCTCTTCTCCCAGAAGTGGAGGAATGTGAATAGAAAATCACAGTAAAAAAATTTCTGCTTAGAATTATTTGTACATTAAGAAAAATAAATGCTGACACTTTAATCCCAAAGATAAGGATAATCATATTCATAAACCATTTTTTACACTGCTCAAACAAATTTGTTCATTTACTTCCTTAGTTTTCCTCCTGGCAATACTCTGCTTCAGCCCTTAGCACAACTAAAATTTGTGGGGAAAGCCATTCACTACCTATTACTCTTCAGTTTAGAAATGGAGGTGGTTTTGAAGCTTGCTATACTTATTTAAAGAGACAAAAAAGAACTGATGAATGTTCAGACAAAAAAGGAGAAAAGGTCTAAGTAGGCATTTGCTTCTCCATCCAGCAGCCAAGATTTCTTGAGTAACCTGAAAGGAAGCTGGACCTTGACCTGCTAGATGCCTCTTCATATATTCAAGAAGGGGAGTCGTGATCTGAGAGCTCATGACTTATATGAAGACAAAACCAAAAAAAAGGAAAACTACAATAAGCACCAGATATAAATGAATTTTTAATTGTTTCTGAGGCAAATTTGGAAGTACAACAGAAAGAGCCAGACATTGATACTCAAGTCCACTAATACATTAGTAACAGGCTGCACAGTCTAAAGAGATCATCCACAGAGCCCAAACTCAGCCCTCACGATGTCCTCTTCTATGTCCATGATGGCCCAGCCTCAGCCAAATCTCCATATCTCCTTCAAAATGAGGCAACAAAGCCTGGACTGTTAGCTGACTTGAAAGGCACACCTCTACCCCTATATTCAACATCAGAGAACAAGCACTAGCATGCAGTCATCTCTCCTATTAAATTGTTAGGCATGCCTGGCTTGGTTTTACATGGCAGCAAACAATTCCCCAGGAAGTTACATCCAGGAAACTTCCAAAGAGGTAGTTTAGACATGGTCATTTCACCTCGGAAGCTATGAGCAGATGCAGACCATTCTGTACCAGGCTTAAGACCAGAGGACAGATCTTGATACATTTAATCTCCTGTTACAAGTGCAGCCAGTAAATCCAAGCCCTGAGAATCCAATCAGATATATGCTTGTGTGAGGGAAAAATCCACAAGGTGTTCCCTTTAATATCTTCAGCATTTTAAGTAGTCAACATAAGATTAGTGGATCAGAAAGCAAAGGTGCTTGCTAAGCAGGAGAAAGGACCAGCATAAGGATTCCAGTTTATATGTTTTGTTGAACTATCTTTTTTTTTTTTTTTTATTAATTACATCAGTGGACATTTCTGCTTATAGAAAAGCAACCCATTGTAGCACAGACTTGAAGGATGCTAAGGAGTAGTAATCTGCATTTTTGTTTTCTTATTTCTGTGGACACACAATGATACTATAAGGATACTTTGCTTAACTTTAAGATCCAAAGAACATGACCTGTGTATAGCTTCCTTGCCGCCTTCTGAGTAGTTCTGCCTTAGGCTGTAATCCAAAGAGCACTTTGTGTTCAATCAGTCTTAATGGACTTTTGACTATACCTACAGAGTCTATGGTCCTGAACTCCAGAAAGTGTCCTAAATGTTTTCCATCCACAAAGAAAAATCTCTAGTTCACTTAGACCTTAGATTAATGCTTGAACTCTGGCCCTCTGGGAATGTTTGGTCAGCATATAACACTGCATGGATGTTAAAATTATCTACAATTTTGGACCTGAGCAAGAATATTTTCAGCTTATGTTGCACTCTCACGAGTCATTTTATAGCCAGTGTGTTAAAATGCTTGCAGATAGCAATCTACTGTGTATCTTTCACCTTTTCTGCCCTTTCGTACTTCCTAGCTCCCCCGGTGCTAAGTGCTTGCAGAAAATTTCAGTTCCCCTTCTCATACCCAAAGCCCGGAGCTCTGCAGGCAAAGAGAGAAAGAGCTAACAAATAACAGCATCACTGGAGGAACTCACGTTTCCTGGGTGAAACTCACTAAATGACTTATTCCCAAACACATATTTCTGTTCCTGCAGAACTCACTCTGGCTTTGGGAAAGGGCTGTGGAGACGACCTTTTGGCCCCTGAAATTATCTTCCTGCCTGTGCAGACACACACACACACACACTCAGTTAATCATTGCAGATCTATGGTTCTGTGCCCTGCAGTGATCATTATTGTGTCTGTAGTGAGTGTGGAAAATTTCAAGGTGATTCCAGACACCCTACTCTCATGTATACTCACACCCATCGAAACATGGCAGGCATGACCTCAGTAGGCAATACTTTAGCAGTTCATCTGTCCTCTGCTCTGGCTTGTGACTCTGACCATCCCAGCGGGCAGTTTCTTGAGATGAGCCTGAACATTGCTTGTTAGCTTCTACCCCTCTTCTCTTCAGGCCTTCGCCAGAGACTCCATGGTCCCTGTGTGGAGTAAACAAGTAGGGCAAGGGGTGAGTGACAGAAGAGTATTTCATAAGAAATGATGAAAAGCCATAGGCTCTGTACACCTGGGCTCCATGCTTGAGCTAGGAGGTCTGGCGTGCAGCACGCACAGGGCTACAAGCGCAGGGGGAGGATGATCCCCAGGTCAACCCTGACAGTGGGCAAGCACAGCAACAGAGACAGGTTGGTGAGTGACACACATCATTTTACTGCCATGGGAAAGATCCAGGCAACACGATGCCGCACGCGTTCCTGACTGCTGCTGTGAAGGACAGGATGCAGACCTTGCCACGGATTGTTGGCTCTCTTCCCTGACCCAATGGTGGGTCACCAGTGCTGGGAAGAGCCACGTGTCTTCCCTGCTCCAGCGTGCAGGCACCTCTGCTCGCTCAGACTTTACATTTAATTTATCGACAGCGCAAAATGATCACTGCCAACAAAGACCTGAACTCAAAAGTGCTTTGTCCTCGGTAAGTCAGGCTCTGTGAGTGTAACATCCCAAATATTTAATTTTAATTTTAATGAAGTTGCTTTGTTTGATAAAGGTCAGTGCTGTCAACACAAAAAAATGCTGGAGTTCAAAGTAGCTTGTTTGCTCAAAGGATTGAACTTTTGAATTGATGATATATATTAATAGCACTTAGTGTTCACAGTAAATAAACACTAAGATGAAATTCAATAATCTCCCCTATTTATTAGGTTCTGAAACAAATCATGGAGGCTTTCAGAAAAATGTCTGCGAGGGTTAGTGGTTTGGGAGTATGTATTGCCAATGGTTTATTTCACCATAAACATTATAGCTTAAGTTTCTGTATTATTCTAAATTGCTAGGAGCTAGGAATTAATTTTATAATTTATATATTTGTAACTTTCTGAGTAAGAGTTTTTATAAAGTAGTTGCTATGGAAGATTATACCTGAAAGTCATAAAGCAACTTTTCCTGGCTTAGGTTTTATAGAAATAGAGGCAGGAGACCCATCATCACTATCTTGTGATTTCTGGATCCTTCATCCACATGGTCAGATGGTCGGCTGTAGCTCTGTCTTCATCTCAGAATTTCTGCTCTTTCTCTCTTAACAAGGATGTTCCTCATGAAAGATGGGACTCCAAAAATTTCTGTGTACCCACATCACGCTAGCAGGAGTTCTCAGTGAGAACTGCAACGCAGGGCACAGAGTAAAATTTAGAAGGTTAAAATAACACAAAAAACTCAGGAGATTTTAGCAAACTGCTTCCACTAAAACTAATTTACACACCAAGCAAAATTTGCTTGAGCCACAGAAAGAAACTACAGTGAGGGGCTCAGTGAAAGGTAAATTGGATTAATTTTCTGTGTAGAAAATAGGTGGCTATTACTCTAGTCACTTACAGAGGTCATGGTAGAAAGAGATCATTAGATGCTACATGTGCATCAGAAACTATTAAATTTCATCTATTTCCCCTTTAATGAAGCCAGTAACTTGTCTTTGATCAAAGCATTACTTGTTTTTTGTTAAATAAATGAACATATGCTTAGCACAGATTCAAGGTGTTGAGAACAAAATTAGTTGAGAGGCATCAAAGGGCACAAAATTACAAAAAAACATTTAAATGCTTATTCACTAGAAAACGTGATCCTAGATAAAAGATAAGATGCACTGGAATTTCTCACTTAGGAGCATAGATATGACTTATTGGGTAGTATTAGAACTTGGAGACATGATCTGTGTGACTTGGTGTTAAAAATCAATAGGTGTGAACTCTTTAAAAGGAACTGATTGGGAGAGTCATTCTGCGTTAAATATGGCATTATATGTTTCCAAATCACTGATAGCTCAGAAGGAATCATCTTGAATATTTGTGTGTTCTAACATATGAAGTATAGGATAGTAGATATTAGATGGTGTCTGCTACAAACCACCAAATATCACACTAAAGAACAGGATGATGGTTTCTCAAACGTATGGGGGAAAAGAACTGCTTATATTTTGGGACTTCAACCTGAATGGCATAAGCTTCAATTCACATGCTGCAGGTACTCAAACAGCCTTACAATATCTAAGTAACATAGCAGTCAGTTTTCAAGTGCAGAAAAAGTTAACAGCCAACAGGCAAAGAGTTTGTATCAAACCCACTCTTACAGACAAGGAAAATTTGATCAGAGCACTAAAATTAGTGATAGCTTAGGAACAACAAAGGATGATCTCTTTATGTTTGCTCTGATAGTAGGAAAGAAAACAGTGCATGTTTTTGGTGTGCTAAATGTGCCACCTTCCCGTAGTTGGAATCAATCATGGGTAAAATCACTAAAAAGGTTTTGAATTGAAAATTGTAAATTATCATTGTCAATTGAGCATTTTGGCAGCTGTTGTAAAAATCTGAGAATGAGAGAGGCTACGGTAGACAAAGAACCCAATCTATACAACTTAAAATGGAATAAAAACTCATTTTAAAATACCTTCAAAACATTAACTATATTTAAAACGAGAAATTCGATTCTTGAGAAAAGCTTCACAGCTATTTTTTCCTTCAATCACTCTCATGAATATTCCCCTCCAAGTAGCAGTCCTAACCTGCAGTCATTCAGAATAGAGCTTATTCTGAGTCATTTAGCAGATTTTTAACATAAACACACTCATAATGCTCAAATGATCATCCCTGTAGTAAGTGGCAGGAGAGGGAGAAAAACCTCCAGCCAAAGACAAACTTGTCAGCATAGTAGCTTTTAAGACTGTTCCTCAGTATGATGCCTTTCCATCCTACACCTCTGCCAGTCTCACTCAGAATGGTGATCCTTTGGTGGTGAGCTGTGTTGCCTAAACCTTCCTCCATATAGAAGACTTTTCACATGATCTTTTACCATTCTTGTTAATATCCTGACTGGAATATGTTCATCTAATGGTAGTTACTAGAGGCTGATAAAATGACATACATTGTCTCTTATGCCAGTCAAAGGGGAGAACTGTAGCCACCTAAGGTTCTTTTTTTTTCCAGATTACAAAAGCACTTTTAAGAGTTTTCTCTTTTCCTCTAGGATTTTTATGGCTTGGTACTTAAATAGTATTCTCTTCTCTTACAAAAAGTATGTCTTTGGTTTATTGATGGGGACAAACGAGTAGGATTTTTTCTAAATAAACATCTTTTGTATTGTTTGGGTGATGATTCATCTACTGAAATCAGGCATCTAGTGCTATGTAAGAAATCTAAATGTTTGCCAGCAATTTATCTCAATAGCAGCCCCACCACCCTATCCTGCCTACAGATATCTATAAATCCAAACAGTTACAATAAAACAGCACTATTTTGGGAATCAGCTGTGAAGAGAGCACCCATTAGAATAATTTACCATAGTTACACTACATCATTAGAAATCTGAATAAGATAGATTAAAAAAAAAAAAAATTAAGTAAAACTGTGATCCATTCCAAAGAGAGATTAATGGAAGGCACTCCATACTGTGCACAAGGTCAAGATAGGTGACCCTATGGGCATCTTCTAGCTTCAGAAACCATTAACTCCAAGTATTCTCCAAAAATCCTGAAACTTGGAGTTGCAGCATCAGCCTGTAAAGAATCCTTTATTTCTCTTGGTACTTTGTTTCAGTGGTTCATTATCACTGAAATGAACATCTTATTTTTTATTTGAATTTGTCTGTCTTCCATATTCCTTACAGCTTTTATCAATAAATTATTGCCCTTATAGTATTTGATATTTCTTCTTTGTGAAATAACTTTCATTCTGTAATCATATCACTTTTTCATCCTGATAATCTGAATGAATTGAAGCCTTTTGATCTCCCTTTTGAGTTCTCTCTCCTTTGACTGTTTGGGGGTTTTTTTGTGAGCCTTTTAGAAGTATAAACTCTGGGAATGGTTACTGTGATCCAATACCAGAATTTATCAGTCCTTACATCATTTGTTTCAAGACTTAATGGCAAAGGTCCATAAAAATCTGTTATTCATGACCCCCAGCCTGCTCTATTTCCATTATTGGTTTTTTTCATGATTTATGCTTGTGTGGAGAAAAAAAAAATTGTGAGGTGGTGTCTGGTCAATGCCAGAGAAAAAACCTGAGAAGATGAATAGGAACATCAAATGTATTAGCAAAGCAAATTGAGTTTTCTAGTTTACAGCCTAAATATGTAGTTTTGGCATGGGACATACAGGAATTTCTTCTGGAACTGCACCTGATAAGTAGCAGCCATGAGAAATATTTTTTGCCCTCCTAAGACTTACAGGTAGGAGTTGAGACATTATTCCGTTAACAGTAACATGCCTCATTATAATGCTACTCCAGGCTATACTGTAATCTTTTAAGAAAAAAGGAGGAAATGTTGAGTCAAGCTCTTTTTTCTTATCATAAGTAGCTCTTCTACTCTCCCACAAAGGAGAACTGATGACAAATTTGTCTGTGTGAACACGAAAAAATGAAGAAGTAAATAAAACTGATCTAGTGCTTTTATTGTAAATCTCCTTTGATGTTACCTGCACGGTGCTGCACCATTGATCCTATTTAAAGTTGCATCAAAGAATTTCATCTCTGCACTGAGGACATTTGCTGAGTTTCTTTTTACATGGCAATTTAGTTACCACTTTAATAAAATAAACAAGTGAAAGAATCTAGGAACATTGGATTTGCCATTCTGGATCAGTGTACTCACTTATCGAAACCAGTATCCTATCCTACAGGATATGTGATGAAAATAGTGGTTACCTTGTAAAAGTTATCATTATATGTGTTCTAAAGAGAGAGTGAACAATAGTGTCTAATATACTAGAAATCTTACTGCAATTTGTTCTTTTGAAAGTGACTTTTAAGGACACTTAGCTGTGTGTGCATTGAGCCTCAAACAATTTAAAAAAAAACAATTAACAGTTATTTGTACCTTAATTATTTTAATAGCTTCACAGATAATAAAGACAGCAAGGGCAGTTGTGATCTATCTAGACTGTTTTCTTCTGTAAAATATGTTATAGTTAATTTCTTGGATTATTTCCCATTTCGAGTACAACATATACATCAGAAAAATTTCCAAACAGAGGGTAAAAATTGTCACTGAAGGTGATGCCACTAACACTCATGGTAGTTTTTTCATGACTAATTATGCTAATTGCTATGGAAAGCAGTTCTTATTCTTCCTTATTGCTCATTGTAATTTTTCTAGTTTCTTTTTCGAGTGATTGGCTCTCATTATAACTTTCCTTCTTCCCTTTCTTATAAACATGTATATACAACATGTCTGATAAATTTAATGAACAGAGCTCCTAGAATATTTCACTGTAGAGCCTGTTTTTCTATATTTTCAGCAGGTACGTAGCTTTTCTCCAAAATCTTTCCAAGTAGTCAAAAGATTTCTGTAATCATGAATCCCCAAAAAAGAGGCAATGTTCCAGAATCAACATGCACATTATTGTTTGCGCTTTTTTTACTTAATTGTGTTCATAATTGTTTATAAGTTTGTGAAACTGCCTCTCTTACAACATAATTAAATATATGCACTTCATATGTTGCATAGATAGCTAGATAGGTGTGTGTGTGCACATATGTGCATGTTTGTTTGTGAGTACACACCCTATGTTTATCTATTGGTTTATAGTAAGGCATAGACAATTTTACTTAAGTTGGGTTTGCTTCTGTAATTAAGATGATCTTCAGTGCAGACCTCCCAGTCAGGAGGTCAGCATGAAGTTCTCTGTGATAATTTAGGGTTTTTTTCACCCTTAGTTATTATATATAGATACTTAAGGACATTGGCATTACATTCTGTAATATAATTTGAAAATTTCAAGTAACAAATTTTATAACAGCATGATCTAAACCAGCCTCAAAATTAACTTTGTGGTAGGAAGAAGAATAAGCAAGGTCAACTTGGCAGCTCTAGAAAAGTAAAGATCTCTGTTGAAAGATTTCTGTAGCACAATCATCAGCATTAAAAAAAACAACCCATATGGAGTCAAATCCTCAATATTTGTAAAACTGTTAACACATGTATTTTTTCCATTTAATCGGTGACTTCAATGGTAGCATTGCCATTATTCTTCCTGATGTCTGAGCTTTCAGACACAAGGGAACAATAAAGCTGTCCTCAAAGGGCTGATAACAATTTTCCTGGCCAGAAAGCTTCATATCACCTACTTTTGTCTTTTTACATTAAGTTTGGCAGCAGGGGAAATTTATGACAACCTCTGGCTCCTTTAATTCATTTTCAGTGTCAACACTCAAAGATCTTATGATTTCAACACTCAGTCTAGGAACTATTTAGCCACTGATTACCCTCAGAGTTATACCTATAGAAAATTTTCCACTCATGTGAGAAGATATCATTTCACTGGGACTATGTTTTTCCACAGCAGTGTGAAATCTGGACTGTGAGGACTGATAAAATAAAATGCCATGGGAGAGAAAGACCCCCCAACTTCTAATCAACAATATTTCCTCTGTCCTTCATTCAAAATGTCCCTATTTCTTTACCCTTTTCATACTGAAGAAAGGCACAGCAAGAAATCCCCAGGAATGCATATAAACCATTAGGATACACTGCAATTCTGCTTGTTCATATAGCATGTTAATAGTTAATGGAGCATCTTTAAATTTTTTTTAAATATCCTGCTGTCACTAGCTGTTTCCTTTGTAATTTAGGGAGCCTTAGCGGTAATAAAGACAGTCATTCCCTATTAATATCCTCTGGTTTACCTTAATACTCACTGATATTCTCGAATAAAAAGAAAACTACAGAAAATAAATTCTTAAGGTCATTTTTACTTGAAATCATTTCCATGTTGGTCAGGTACTAAAAGACCATTTCTAGGACCAGAGTGTTTATGAGTTAGCGTAAGGCATATGATTTGGTGTTGTCATTATGATGTCTCCAAGTAAGCGTAACATTTATACCATCCCATAAAACTGGAAATACGCAAGTATAAGGCACAAGTTTGTTTTGTAACTAATTAAAACACATATCATAGCAGTGAATTCACTAATCTCTGTTCCACACACAATTTAATAGTATTTAACGAATAATTCAGTGGAGTTTTGATCTCTGCTCCCAATACACATGTAAGCAGTTTTGATAAAATAGGTTATTTGCAATTGACAGCTGTCTGTTTAAGCTTAAAATTAAAATAATACAGGTATTATTTTCACTGTTTTCATTTGGAGCTTCGTGTGTCATAAGATGCTTCACTGAATCCTTTATAGATGGAACAGGTAAGTCTGGTTTTTTTCTGTTACCAGGATTAATGTATTAGAACACAGCTAAAGGAAAAAAAAAAGCACGCTAATTTCCAGTCTTAGTATGAATCTGCAGATCTTTTGAAATGTTGAAATAAAATGAATTCTTAGAGAATATGGCAGGTGCATGGGTTTATATTTTATGTTGCTTTATGAAGAAAGCTTATTCAAAAATCACTAAGTATAAAAAGAATGAGAAAATGTGTTGGTTTGTTCTTCTATTTTTCTAAATCATATATCAGAAGAAAAAATCCTAAAGCCGCATATCCAGTTTTACTCCAGAAAATAGGAGAAATAACAACTTCATAAAGCACATTTCAGCTGTGACTATTTCTTTATCTTGAAAACATAATTTAGCATAATTTTATTTGTTTTAATATATATAATTAATTTACTTCTGTCAAGAGTTTTCAATTAAAAAGCAGCATTTATGAAGCCCTCAAATTCTCATGCTGTTTACTGTAGAACAACAGTGGAGCGATTTGGTGCTTGATTAGCATAGGACAAAATGTTGTAACCAAGTAGTTATTAGTACAGTTGACTCTGCAAGACTTCAGTATCTTCATCAAGTATTGCTCAACTTTTTTAGTCTGTCCAGGCCGTGAATGCCCACTGAGCTGGCACAGCAGTTTAATTTAGTTAAATGAGCGTGTCTCAGATAATTTCCTCTGAGGGAGGTAAGACTTTGATGGTAAGCTCAAAATAATGAATCCCAGCATCCTCATGGGTGTTACTCTCTTTATATTTCCTTTCCTAAAGCTGAGGTAACCCAACCTTTTTTGCCTTACTTGCAAGAGTCTCAAACTAAATAGTACCTAGGCAGAGTTACTGCATAGCTAGAGTTTCTTCCATAGTGTCATGACTGAAATGTGAGCGGGCAAGGTGAGCATCCCCCACCTCCCCTTCAAGTCCAAAGCTGAATCATTAGAAAAAAGATAGACAAAGTAATTATTCCTTTTTTTTTTCTTTTTAAGTTCAGACGTAGAGAACATTGTGACTGTGCATCAGGAAGAAATTAGTTTCAAGCTTTAACACTTCTTATTGCTAAAATCACATAAGCATTCTAGCACTGCAGAACCTCTAGCTTCTTACTCCTACTGCTAATTCCTTTGGTTTGTCAGGGAAATGGTGAATGACAGACATTTGATTTAGGGACAGCAGCCATTTTTAAAAAATTTATTTTTCTGGAAGCTGACAGTTTCATTTTGTTTTGTGACCTATCTATATAGTTATGCAGCGTGCCTAGTATGCTGGAATACCTTACTCACCTGGTTAGGTATTACATTTTTATTGTTTCAGTATTAATAGATACATAGCAGTAATCAAATACATAGTTTTCAGAGCCTAATCTGGCAAGCATCTTAAAATGTTTTGTGTTAACTTCATAAACATCATCTTAATGATGAGATTCATCTCAAGTAACGTTCGTTTATTGATTGCATCTCAATCAGCAGTCTAGTTGTCTTCTGTTGTCAGCAGGAAGATGTCATTTCCAGAGGCTTACATCTCATTCTCTGTGTGTTATGAATGTCAGTAATGCTTCCAGCAGCTGTCTCCACTGATATTAAAGGACCCTATCCTGCATCTATTTCTATTATACAAGTAACGGAACCCCTTGTTAATTATGTCTTTCAAGAGCTTGTTTACTTTCTGCTTTAATGAAAACTGTAATATAATTAAAGCCATCTAAAACAGTTTTCCCCTGTTAGATTCTACAAATTCTCCTGGAATGCACAGAGCAAAACACATAGTCATTCAGGCCTTTCGAGTTCATTGCCAGTGATCCAAGATTCCTATTTTATCCACTCTTTGTTCAGGTTTTTATTCCGGTTTGGAGTGTACAAGTTAATCTAGAAAAGCAACAATTTTAATTGGCTCATTGCAGGTCCTTCCAATAGTACTATGTCCCATGTATCAGATTTCTTCACTGCTCCTGTCTCAGAGTCTTCCTCTCCCAGCCTCTTCTGTTACTCCTAACCAGACTCATCTTATCTCATATTTACAAGGACTTTTGCAACTTGTTTCTGCCTTTCACCTCTCTTTCCTTCAAGATAAAACCTAAGATCATTCTTTCCCAACCCCTTTAGGTCCTTGTCTTTTTCTCAGGCTTCCACAGAGGAAGATCCCTGCAGGGCTTGCTTTCCCAGCAACAATTTGTCACTGGGAAGCAGAAAATCTAATCCAGACCTATTTGCCTACTAACAGTCTGTTTATCCCAGGTTCCTAGATGCAGTTTCCAAAATACCTTGAGTCAAACCTGTGACAAACTGTCTGACCTAGAGCAGTCTTCCACTGGAAAAGACTATTAATTTCTAGATATCTTAAAAGGAAGATTGATTGATAGAAATGCTATCCTTTTGTTGTTTGTGGCAATTTTGGTATTACCTAAGAAGAAGGAAAGCTACCGCTGTCTTTCAGCTAAAATGAGGTACCTTTGTTTCAGCAAAACCTGCAGAAGAAAAAGCATAAAGAGAAAACATTGACTTGAGAACTTGCAAGGACTGTAATATTTAGAACTGCAGTAAGTCAAGTAACTTGGATTTGTAGGTAAGGTTTGACGTGAAACTATTGATTTGAAAATGTTGAACTATCCTCTATTTCCAGTCATTCTTATCGTATTATTACATTATTATTTCCATCCCTCTGTTCATATTCCTGTTCTTTGATTTTTCTGCTTTTACTCTCCTCCTACTTCAGCATTACCTGGCTGCTCTGGAGAGAGAATCATTAGCTCAGCTGAAAGCTGCCAAATTGTGCAGTAAATTAATGGTTATATTCTGTAGTCTGAGTTGGACTGGAGGTTGCCACCAGAAAAATACAAGAACAATCTTCTAAATTTGTGTTAATGGGCATAGACACACAGCCTGCAATGAAGCTGTGCTATGTGTCCATGCATGAGAATCTGGCCCTGTGAATCCACAAAAGATATTTTCTCAGCATATCATTTACTCTGTTTTATAATAGCATGTAGAGATATTAAATGAAATCACATATAACATAACATTTCCCACACACCAAATACTACCTTTCAATCTGGCACAGAGTAGATTTTTTAACATTCCTTCATTAATCAATGCTGAGTTTTCATTACACTGTTTACAATTAATTTTTTCAGGTATACCTTGTAGGTATGCAATCAATGGTAGAGTGACTTTTTATCTTCACAAAAATTCCTAGTGAAATACCAGACAACAGAGATATAAAAAAAAAATCTTCCCGTGTCCTGCAGCCAATCCAAAGCTGTAGAAATGTGGAAAGCAGAGAGAGAAGGAAAAGGGTAGAGACTGATGAGATACCACATTGTAACCTTAAAGAGGTTGTGCCACACAGTTTTGATTTCATATTTCAATCTTATGGATGCCTATTTTGCGATAGTGTAACTCCAATGATGTGATCATTCATATTAGTGTAAATAACATTGAAAGCACATTTCTTGTCAAAATTATGTTCTTGTATTAACCTATGGTTCTATTTAGTACTTTTTCATTATCAGTCTTTTATGCTAGATTAAATATGCCCATTGATTTTTTTTATATACATCTGAATTTTATCAGATCACAATGTATCTATGCTCATTATAACTTTTCATGGGTAGTAAACACCTGTGTGGCAGGATATGTTCTTTAACAGATGCCCAAGGACCAGCTGAATGCTGCCTTTGGAGTCCATGCTTTTGCTTTACATATGCCATAAAAAAAGTCCATAATTAAAGACAAAAAAAATATATAGCAAAATATTAATTGAGGTACTGGAAATTGTTTCTAACAAAAGAACCTCACAGAATGCATTAAAAATAAATTTTAACTTTAATTATCCTAGTATTTCTGCAAAGATGGCTGTTTATCTGAAGGTAGTCCATAATGAATGACAACATCCATGTTTTCAAATGTAGTTTCTCATTCCGTATCACAGGCAAGTTTATGCTTTCTGTACCATGAGTCTTTTCTGTATGGATTACACAGTTGAAAAGCACTGAACAGGAGGAAATATCTGGTGTACATCATTTTTATGCTTATTTTCATAGAAACAAGTTAGAAACTAAACAGAAGGAAAAACATGAGCCAAGATAAAGGAACATGTGACTCTGCCTGTAAGCCTGTACCAATAGTTTAAAACACCTCTTTGTAGCACAACATCTAGTTTAATGTTCTGTTTTGTCTGGAATTACCTTAGATTCTGTTGGTTGGATATGATCACCTTCTCAAATGCTAAAAAAAAAACCCCAAAACTACCCCACATTTTTTTCAGCCAAAGAACCTTAGGCTACTTTGCTGGTTCTTTTGCCCCAAACAGGAGGGTGACAACAGGGGGAACAGCATGAGGAAAATAAAAGGAATTATTCAAGATTTTCAGGAAGATCCATGAGAAATAGTAGTATCTCTTCTGAACAATTTAAACAGGGAAAAAATGTTCTCCAGCACTGTGCCTTACTTCTTAGATACATAAGCAGATATGGCCTCCTATTTTCAAAATGTGAAAAAATGGTCTGACAAATTCCAGTAGATTTAGGGTCTTCAAGCATTTGTCACTACTTTACCATATTTCAAAGCCAAAGAGCTTTTTCAGCTGTTGCTAGTCATTCTAGTCAATCTGATGACCACAGGTCACCACATGACATTGCTTTATCTTTGTGGATTCAAGTGATAGCAAGAATACAAGCTGAATCTCAGAAGTGTGTCCTATAAATCCTTTTTTTTTTTTTTTTAACAGAAGGCTAAATAGATTTTATATTTTGAGTGTACACTTCTCTTGATATTTCAAATATACCTGACCCAAAGTCTTTCACATAGTGATGAGTTGTAAGAATTCTTTTAAATTTACATAGCAGGATTAGGATTTGAAGTAAAAGCTCTTTTCATTCAGTTGATCTCAGAATCTGTTATCAGCTCTGTACTTAAATGTACTTAATTCACAGCAAGAGATTGTTTGCTGGCATGTATTGTAAAGTAATGATTTTTCTTGTTATACCTTTTATTCTTGAGGTAATAAAGCACTTATGAAGGTATTCGATTTACTGATAGGGAAGCTAGTCCATTATACAGTTGATTTTAATGAAAAATACGTTCCTTTCTGATTAATAGTGTTCTCAGAGAGAAGGCCCTGTTTCAAACCATTGATTTGATTGATGTGAATTACCCAGTTGTGTTGCCTATCTCTCTTCACTGACTACAGAGGGGGACTACCTAATGATGTTCCCCTAACTGAGGTGTCTCAGATAGGTGGCTTAATTAGAGGAGTAAATCCATGTGAAAATTTTCTTCACAGCAGCTCTCTGAAGATGATTAATGCCTTTTTTGAGTAGCACTTCCAGGTTGACACAAAGGTTCGATCTTCATCTTGTTAAATGAAGACACTACAGGATTACTATGTTTCAAGCCTCACTAGTGAGGGACACAAAGAAGTTAAGAAACATAAATTAGAGGTTAATTCAATTAAATGGAGTTAATGGAATTCAAGTAAAGTATCCAAAGTTGCAGTCCTACTGCTTCCATTCAGCCGTCATTATCTCTGGAGACTCCTATAAGCTCTAAGTGCCCCCACTTTTTCAAAATAAATGGACATGTTACCATTTTGCTTCCAGACATGCACCGAAACATCAGGCTTGTCATGCTTAAGCAATGCAGTGCTTATCTTTGCCTATCTCACTTGAGGACTTCAGCCCAGTAGCTGAATAAAGGTCTGCTATGAAACTCAGCTCACAAGGCAACAGCAATCATTACATGATTCCTTTTACAATTAAGTAATGTAAAGATCTAAAGTGGTGGATGGTCCCAGCTGTAAACTACATACTCTCTACACAAAGCAGATAGAACATGGAAGCAAGTAAAGTGAGGTTTGTTGTAAAGTAAATATGTGAATTAAGTGCTTTTATCATAGTGTTCACTGCAAAACAGCTGAAAGAGACAGGATAATGTCCAGTCAGGTTATAAAATGTTTTTGTTTGGGTTTTTTTTTTTTTCTTTCTGAATAACAAGCTAACAAGAAAAAAAAAAACCTTTCTGTTTTACTTGTCTCTTCTTTGTATTGTGTCTAATGCAATATTCATTATGGAAAATGCACTCTTCGGAAGAGTTTTGTTATGTTTATTCTAACATTTGGGTGATACAGCTTGCACACTGCAATACTCCCTTTGGGAATTCTCATATGGTTTTACAGAAAACTACTAGCACATCCTGTGTCTCTTTTAATAACAGATGACAAAAAGAAGAGAAGAACAGGCAGCTACTCCTTTAATTTTTATAGATCTAGACAAAGATTATACTAAGCTGGCTGATGTGAATCCCATTTCCTGATCATATTACAGCCTTACAAAAGATGGCCATCAGAAATTTTGAAGCAATGGCTCTCTCTTTCCTGTTGTGTTGGACTTTAAGAACAGTACATGGAGATTCACTACTAGACATTGAGCTGCCATCAGTTTATAGAAGAACTAAGTGAGATTTTGTAATTAAAAGAAAGAAGGTGTAAGTATTGGCTGAGGTAGAATGGTTTGGGTTGGAAACAACCTTAAAGATCATCTAGTTCCAACCCCCCTGCCATGGGCAGGGACACCTTCCACTAGACCAGGTTGCTCCAATCCCCATCCAACCTGGCCTTGAACACTGCCAGGGATGGGGCAGACACAACCTCTCCGGGCAACCTGTTCCAGTGCCTCACCACCCTCATTTTGAAGAATTGCTTCCTTATATCTAATCTAAATCTACCCTCTTCCAGTTTAAAACCTGTGCCTCTTGTCCTATTGCTACAGACCTTGATAAAAAGTCCCTCTCCATCGTTCTATAAGCCCCCTTTATATATTGAAAGGCCACAATAAGGTGTCCCCCAGAGCCTTCTCTTCTCAAGGCTGAACCACCCCAACTCCCTCAGTCTTTCTATACAGGAGAGGTGCTCCAGTCCTCTGATTATTTTCCTGGCCCTCTTCTGGACCCACTCTAACAGGCCCCTGTCTTTCCTGTACTGAGGGCCCCAGAGTTGGATGCAGTACTGCAGGTGGGGTCTCATGAGAGCAGAGTAGAGGGGAAACAGAGTAGAAGGGGAGTGGAGTAGAATCATCTCTATCAACCTGCTGGTCACAGTTCTTTTTCTGCAGCCCAGGATAAAATTAGCTTTCTGGGCTGCAAGCTCACATTGCTGGCTCATAACCAATTTTTCACCCACTAGTATCCTGAAGTCCTTCCCTGCAGGGCTGCTCTCAGTCCGTTCATCACTCAGTGATGAATTACTAGGGTGGGGGCAGGGTGGAAAATGTCTGGTTCAAAATCCATCAGAATAAACACAAAGCTTTTTTATTAATTTAAACTTAGCTTTGGAATAGACCCCATCTCTGAGCTGTCTATGCCTCAGTCTCTTGACTGGTAAATTCACTGTCATAATAAGGGTTTAATAATTTTTATATCAATGGTGTTAAGAGATGATCAAATTAAACCTGTATACAGAAACTTCCTGTAAAGTCTCTGCAGCTGAAAATCATAGTGAAAGACTTGAAACCTAGATTAGAATAAAGGATTATTTTGGTCTGATATCTTGATTAAAAATACTTAGTAAACAAAACATTTTGATTTGACAGATTAACATAAAATTACAGCAAATCCCAATTCAGAGAATTTACAAAATAATCAAAGACTACAAGAACATCTGAAATTAAAAAGGAGTTAGAGGGTTGTTTTTCTCTTTCCTCCACATGCTCTCAATGAGCATGGATGTCAATTACAAAGGTAATGCTGTGATGTTTAAGGTTGAAAGGGTTTTTCTAATACATACTGCTCAAAGCATTATTCTCTAGAAAACAAATTCCAATGTACCCACTGTGTATAACTCAATCAAGCACTTCCTGACAAGGTGCAAAGAGACAGTGTTTTGATGTTTCCTTCCTTGAAATATACTTTTTAAAGATTTTTTCTCTGTTTCTTGTCTCTGGCTTTCTTAGGTTTGATGCTTTATCCTTTGTGAAATGTTCCTGCCTTTCTGATTCCTTTTAAATCCTATAGTTATTCCATAGGTTTGAGATATTTTCTTTTAATCCTTCTTTTATTGTCAATCACACTATGTGGCTTTGATTGAAAAATACTCATAAGTCGCTTAAAACATGTTCCAATTAGTACCTTCACTGACCATGTTTTTGTTTATATATGAGCCATTTTTGGTTCCATTGGATGTGTTCAGCCAGTCTTTCCAAATTCTTTGCTAACAATGTTACAAATTCCCCTAACGATGCTGCATTTTTCATTGCTGTGTAGTCTTTGTGACTGAAACAGAAATTGTGCAATACATTTGTCTGCTAAAATAACAGCAGACACCTGAATGTATCAAGGGATATATAATAGGATACATGGAATTTTCAACTTTACGACACTGCTTCAATCACCCTAGGTCAGCACTGAACCATTTTTAGCCATTTTTTCATGTCCTAAATTGATGGTCTCAGTTCATTTCTTAGACAACATGTGAGACAGTATTGTGGTACATTTAGTGGTAGGTACAGCTGAAAAGAATTGTGTCACCAGTCATTGAAATAAGAACATGTTTTTCACCAGTACTGTACAAAGCCACAATGGCTTCATGCCTGCTTCTGGACTTTGCATCTTAATACAGTTAGCTACTTTTCGTGTAGAAGTTCGGTGTGGTAAAAAGCTGTCTTGAAACTGAGTGAAAACATTACATGTACAGACAAACTCTAAAAAAGCAGCTACTAAAAGTTATAAAAAAATCATGAGTATGAGTTTAAATACATACATTAGCCTACACTTAACAAATAGTTAATACAGATAACTTTTGTTTTGTGGAAGTAAGAGGAGGATTCTTCCCAGGAGAATTCATGGTTCATTTGAGTCCCAGTGTAAAGTACCCTAGAACCTTCACGAAGATAAAGCTGTAACAATTTAAATCTGAAAGCACATACAGTATCATTTTAATAAGATAACAAACAAGAAAATTATTGCCTTGTGCACTGAAGACATATATTATGCCTGCAGGGTCAAAATGAAAATTCTATTGTCCTAACATGCTACCATGAGAATTCCTAGCACTTTAGCTATTACTCTCTTTTTCTTCCAAAAAGTGAAGAGATTTACCTATCTGACTGTACACTATTTTGCTGCATGATAGCCTTTTCCTGCTGAATGTGTAATAGGTAGAAATAACCTCAGCTATCCTTACGTATTCAAAAGTGAAACTTCTGAAGCTCAGCTAGGCATCCTTGGATTCCTTTGTGCTCTGAAGGACAATTCATGCTGCATGATCCAGACACGTTAGGATGAGATGAATCACCCTATGATGATGCCCATTTTTCTCTACTGACTATAAAGTCTTCTGTGCTGGTTTTGGCTAGGATAGAGTTAATTTTCTTCATAGTAGCTAGTACAGGGCTATGTTTTGGATTTGTGCTGGAAACAGTGTTGATAACACAGGGATGTTTTAGCTATTGCTGAGCAGTGCTCACACAGAGCCAAGGGCTTTTCTGCTTCTCTCCCCACCCCACCAGCGAGGAGGCTGGGGGGCACGAGGAGTTGGGAGGGGACACAGCCGGGACAGCTGACCCCAAATGACCCAAGGGATATCCCACACCGTATGATGTCATGCTCAGCACATAAAGACAGGGGAAGAATAAGGAAGGGGACACATTCAGAGCGATGGCGTTTGTCTTCCCAAGTCACCGTTAGGCGTGATGGAGCCCTGCTTTCCTGGAGATGGCTGAACACCTGCCTGCCCATGGGAAGGGGTGAATGAATTCCTTATTTTGCTTTGTTCGTGTGTGTGGCTTTTGCTTTGCTTATTAAACTGTCTTTATCTCAACCCATGAGTTTTCTCACTTTTACTCTTTCAATTCTCTTCCCCATCCCACCAGGGAGAAGTGAGTGAACCACTCTGTGGGGCTTAATTTTCGGCTGGAGTTAAACCATGACATCTTCATTGTCTAACTTTTAGATGTATAAATTAGAAAAGATGCATCCACTCTAGCTCATTAGTATATGTTGTTTGTTGCCATGTCGATAGCTCATTTGCAGACTTTGCATTATGTTGCTTATTCTGCAGTCAAACAAATCAAAACGAATGGTGATATAACTGCACTGAACTTTGTAAGGTATCTGGTATTTGCCATTTTCTGTATCTCTGCAGGTTGCACCTTTTTCTGTCCTCAGGTTACTTTGTCTTCAGAGGGGAAAAAAGGCAAACTATTTGATGGCAGTGTTTAGGTATGGCAACCATTTAGCAGGCCATGACAGCAATACTGCTAAGAAAGTAATATAATGTAGGGCAACTATCAGGCATTCTTCCTTTTACTTCCCCCCCGACTCTCACCACAGATTTTTAATTCAAAGTGCCCCTTCATAAATATTTCTTAAATATTTCCTTATTCAAAGGAAAATTATGCATTTTTAAGTCTCTAAAAACAAGATACAATTTTTTTTCCCTCACTGTTCTTTCTGTCCTATATTTGTTACCACTACAATGTTCTCTGAAATGATTGTCTAAAGAATAAACATTAGAGTTGAAGTGAAAAGTTGTCTCTCTGACTATGTTTCAGTCCAAGATGTAACGAAATTGTCATGGTTTAACCCCAGCCAGCCACTAGGCAACATGCAGCCACTCGCTCACTTCCCCCCCACCCAGTAGGATGGGGAAGAGAATCAGAAAAAAAAGCAAAACTTGTGGGTTGAGATAAGAACGATTTAATAATTCAAGTATAGTAAAATGTAATACTAACAATAATAAAATATATTAATAACAATAATTGTAATGAAAATGAATATAATAATTTTTAAAAAAGAAAAAGAAAAAGAAAAACACAAGTGATGCACAATGCAACTGTTCACCACCTGCTGACCAATGCCTGAGCAGTGATCCACCCCTCCCAGCCAACTCCCCCCAAGCTTATATACTGGCCATAATGTCCTGTAGTATGGAATATCCCTTTGGCTAGTTAGGGTCATCTGTCCTGGCTCTGCTCCCTCCCAACTTCTTGTGCACCTCCTGGCTGGCAAAGCATGGGAAACTGAAAAAATCCTTGACTTAGGATAAGCGCTACTTAGCAACAACTAAAACATCAGTGTGTTATCAACATTCTTCTCACACAAAATCCAAAACACAGCACTGTACCAGCTACTAAGAAGAAAATTAACTCTATCCCAGCTGAAACCAGGACAGAAATAAAGTTGCATCATTGTCATCTTTATGTTACAGTATTTAAAATAAGCTTTGAGAGAGTAGGCATTGTGAGACACAGGAGGCATGATGCTTTTGAAATAAATACCTAGATTTGTTCTTTTATATGACGTTATGATTTTACACTTTTACCTTTTATTTCTTACAGGAAAACCAATTGACTGCCTGAATTAGTGCATGCAGGGCAGACCCAGTAAAGTTCCTACTGAACTCCATGTCTTTGCTTGCAGAGACAGTGCACCCTACTCTTAAAATTCAAATTATTCAGAATGTCTCTTGCATAGAAGAATCTTCAGTTAGCTCAAAATTTGAGTTGTGGAGCTCGAGCTCTGACTCTGAAAAAACATTGAAGCTGCAAGGTCTTATGCTCTGAGTAGGAATGCCTACAAACCTTCTGTGACAGACCACCCTGGAAGCTAAATGTATGTAAACAGTCCCTTCCTCCAAACTCTCTCCTACCTGCCTCACAAAACATTCAAGGTGGCCAGTCTCTCAACTTTGCTTCCAGAGCTCTGCAGATTTTCTTTAAATTTCTCTCTCTATTTAACATCTATGTTCTTCTCTGCCCATTCTACAGCTATGGGTAAAAACTTCCCCAAACCTCAGACACTGAAATTTTAAAACAAGCAGAAGGTTGCTGTTTAGTTCATTATTACCAGCATAAATCTGGTGAAGAGAGAACAGATAAACATGAACTATATCTTCCTAAATTTCCTAGCAGGCTTGAAGGAAAAAGAAGCATGCTTTCCCATATCTGCTCATTACCATGGTTTGTTAAATTTTACACACAAAAATATCTACATAACACTTACTGCTTAGTAAGATACATCTTACAACACAATCATAAAATATTTGAGAATGCAGACCACCATCTAGTTGAATCCTTAACATCATCCTTCTCATAAAAAAGCATCACAGAAATGCTATTTTTTGAGCATATGTCTTCCAGTTGGGGAAGTATAATCAACATGTTAAGCAAGTATTAAAGCCATACTTTTACTACTGATTTCAAAGGGATGCTAAGTCTATACCACAATTGTTTACTTTGTTGTTTCTGTCCTAGCATTTATTGTCCTTCTTTGGGAGTAAGTATACAGTGTAAGGTTATACAGATGTTATTGCACAGAGTGTAGAAAAGCTACCATTTCTAAAATGCATCTTTTGTAAAACTGTAAATGACATATTTTCATTAGTTTTAAAAAATGTTTGTGTATAAACCTCTACTGAGATTTATATGATTACCTGACAACTTCACATATTCCCTCTCTATCCCCCTCTAATTTATACTTTCCTGCAATTTCCGATGTGTATTGGGTGACAGGTTATTTGTAAACATCATATTTATATTACCAACCTCTTTCAGCACTGATAATTTTCACCCAGAAATATTCTCTATCATGCAGCTCCCAATGTAGAAATGTTTACATGTCAGCTAATTCTAAAAACTTGAGGAAGATCTCAATTACTGTATTATGAAGACACATATTTTATCCTTCTCAAAGATGTTAAAAAATAGTAACAACACAGTAGAACAAAGAGAAAATCCTGTATGAATCCAAGTTGTCACTATTTATATTGTAGTACCCAGTGGCTTAAGAACCACTTATGATAAATGAGGTAAATACATGTATAAAAATCCTAAACAACCTAAAAATCTTAAAATCTGAACAGCTGCATCTAGTGGTTCCTTCAGATATAACTGTTATTTTACTTGCTCAGAAATATAAAATATGCACCAGCTTTAAAATATTTTGTTAACTGACTCTTTTATTTTAGGCATCTACTGTAACCTAGGTATGACTGGACCATTTCAGAAGAATTTTAACTCTTTAAAAAAATTCCAAATATACATTGTTTTGTGAAGCAAAAATTGCTTTAAATAATTTTGAATAATCTAATCCTTGGTTTTATCCATGTCCATTAAGCACCTCCATGGTATATTGGAAAAGATGCATTCTTTTGAGAGGCAAGGCTTAGAAGAGCTTAATATTATGGAAGATAACATCTACCACCCTCATCCCTCTCATTCACAGAACAGCAATAACAAGCAAGCAAACAAACATAATTTTTAGACTCCACAGGCACTCAAAGACTTTGCATATTTCAAAATAATGAATCTTTCTTTCAGGAAATTAGTGACAATTCCTGGAAAATTTACTTCATAGCTTGTGTCTGCAAACTGGACAGTGTAAGTTCTTGAGTGCTCTTTTGAAATCACAGGTTGCATTATCCAAGTTTTCAAAGTTTCTTTTGATTTAAATGTGGCTGGTAGTAATCATAGCTCACCCGACTTTCACTCAGCTATACACAATATTTCTTTGCTGGAAGATAAAGATGTCTCTGTGGGAACTTCTACCTCTACTTTCTATGTAAATTACAATCATTTTATACAACAAAGTGGAGGCATACAGATACTTCCAGTTTTGGGTGCCTATTCCCAATGTGGAAAGTTCAGAAAGGGGATAGTCAGCCTTGAGGTAATATTTTTTAGATCAGTGATTCTTTTTTATGGCTTTCTGAAGAAAAGGAATTCAGTGTTACCACTACTGGGTTGCTCATAATATTACTGGAAATAATTGCATAGTAAATAAATAATAAAAGTGTTACATTTCTTCATATTCCATTTTGTTTCTTCTTGCTATTCTATGTCATGTGTTATGCAGAAGATGCAAATCAGCACTGGGAAAACGATAACAGCAATTTCACTTGTTATTATAGGTAGTCCATTCACAGTAATATGTTTTGAATGTGACTATAATAGAATTTCAGATATAGTTAATTTCATACCAAAAGAATAGCATGTGTTAAGGATTCTTTTTTTCTTGCTCAAGTTAAAATCCTAATTACATTTCCACTGTGAAGTTTGGGAGCTGTCTTACAGTGCTATAAAAGGAAAACAATTAATCTGTACTCTATTGTGAGTTACACTTCACGCGTCCTTGATAGAGAAATCAGTGGAATATGGGCAGGGTTATTTTCCAGCAACGAATGACTGTTCTAGAATATGAAACAGAGAAATAAGACTAATAAATGGAAGCCATAAAATTCAGTAAGATTTTGAATTTGCATTTCCCTGAAAATGGCTACCTATTACATACACATGCATAAACATGTTTTATTTGCTTTCAGAGGACTAACAGTCTGCCTCTGCCAAACATCATGATAAATCATCTAGATTTGAGCTTTTACACAGGATTCTCTTAAAATATTTAAAAGTGGACTCAGGGACTTAGACTTAATTCAACCTATTCTACAGTGAAGTATTTTTAGACAGGAATGCTAAGAAACATTTATCACATATTCTACCATAGCTTCCTTATGCGGAGAAATAACTGGCAGGTTTCTTAACTCTTCAGTTCTTTATACAGTAATTAAGACACTGATTTGCTATTTCACTCTGTACATTCTTGTTTTAAGTAAGCCAGTTTAACTTCCTCCAGCTGTAAGTGAAAATGCCTATACATCATATTAAAAAATATTAAATTTTATTTTCTATACTTAATTGTCTCTTTTCCTTCTGTCAAAGGTAGACAATCTGCAAGTACTCTGTGTTGCACAGTGTGGCCATGAAGCAGGTACATAAGCAGAATGGATAAAGCATTAATAAACTCATATCAGCAAAGAGGCAAGAAGACTGTGCTGGCCGAAGAGCCAATACTTCAACAGAGAAAGTATCTGATGTTGTAGGAATACAAAATATGTAAATGAATGCATTAAGCTTGTCCACCTCTCTCAGCATCACTGCCTAACTGCTGTGCAAAATTTTTCTGGTGCTGTATTGCCTAGAGACAAGACAGTTTTTACATTGCATCAGTGTAACACTATTTAGTTTATGCCTACCTGCAGCAACATACACATTTTGCCTTTCAGGGTTATCAGTCTAATTCTCCTCCACAGCAATAGCATCAGCAAAAAAACCATGCACCTAATCTTCTTTACATGAGCGGCATGCATTACAGAAGCAACTCAGTTCAGCTATAGGCTCTGACTCTTCTGGCCTTTAAGCTGTTGCAAAGCAAAAAGGTGGGAGAGGCATGAGCTCCCTTCCACCTCCCTCAGTAGTTTACAAAAAGGCCAGGCACAGGACATCAGCGTTATGGCCAGCTAATGAAAGGAGTGTGCCTTCTGAACCCCTTCCTTCTCTGCTCTTCCTTTTGGAATAGAAGGAATCTTCAATGTGTGTAATTCACCACTAGCATCTGCCATTCCACTTGCCTTTCAGGATACTAAAATGGATAAAGAAGCTCTTTTGCAGGAATAATTTTTCCTGTGCCTTTTACTGGGCAGGCGTTTTAGACACAGACGTAGGGCCAATGGAGTTTTTTGTGCAATCTCTGAGCAATTCAGTGTTCACAATTCCACACTGCTTGTTTTTTTCTAAGACATCTCAGAGATTTTAAGACTACCTCCAGTTTGGCTTTTTTAAAGTTCCTGAATTTTACTAATGAAAAGTATCATATAAATGATAATGTAGTTCTTCCAAGAGATCAGCCTGGCAAAAGGCAAATTTGCTCTGTTGGCACCAAAGAGAAAAGTATGTACTGGTGTTACAAAGGTCATGCTCAACACTGAGAGTCTGGTAGAAGCAGCTGAAATGCTCAGCTCCTCTCTGCCAGGACCAGAGCTTGAAATTTCTCAAGACCTTTCAGTTTCTTCAGCAGCCCATCATGGAGGAGTTCACCACATTCTGAAAATCTACTGCATTCTGCACATCATTGTGGGGTTGAGGAACTAAGTTGGTAAGAGAAAGGGCATTTATCTAATAGATAATTGAAATAGTCATTGGGGCTAATCTTTCAGATAAATTGCAATTTTCTCATTAGCAAATGTAGGTAGATATTTTTAAATGCCATTTTGATAGTTATGCAAGCAATTGAAAAGCTTGAATCTTCATTGAGTGAGTAAACACCTTGTGCCTGTACACCCAGGATATAACTGTTATGCTGGAAAGTACAATTCTTCCAGAAAGTGTGTTAATGGATGTATCCAAATCTCACATACAGAAGCGTTTTTCTTCTGCTTTTATACTAAATTAAGAAGCAATTAAATGACTTTTTATTTAATCACAGCTGGAACAGCATCCTCTTCCCAAGGTACAGACCACTGTGCCAAAGTCTGAATGGAAGCTCAGCCGTGTAGTCTGAAAGGTTTCCTCTGAGACATTTTGCAATTGTGATGGTTTTGGGATTGTTTTGATTACAGTTGACTATCTGTGTATATGTGGGATGAACCAGAAAGCAAGCTGACAGTCAGATAAACAGTGTGAGTTTGGTCTTGAGAGAAATAAAGTTCCTTTAAGACAAGAAGGTTTAGAAAGACAGTTTTAATTTCTAACAAGGAAACTGCAGTTTTCTTTTTCCTTGAAAAATATGTGTTATAAGCTTCCTAAGAGATTCCCTTTTCTTCTACGCTAGAAAGCTATGCTAGAAAGTTTTTCTGCTTGTACTTGCTAGCAGAAGACACTCCTTCCTCCTCCTCCTCTGTGTCAGTGGCTCTGTAAATACCTCCTTTAGTTAACTGGAAGGGCATAGAGTTTCTCACTGGATACCCTGAAAATAATCCATATGGATCCTAGCCACTGAAAAAGGGCTCCAAAAGCCTACTTAGAACAATGTTGTATGAAATGAAAGGCCCATTGGATATGTTTGCCCACAGGTACTTTGTGATCACCTTTTTAGAAATCAGGTTAAAATGAAAACAAATGAAAGCATTTATTCACAAAATCTGTAACATAACAAGGCTTTCAAGGACAGAGGTGACAAGGAAGAGAGAGAGTAACCATGCTTAATTCACTTTGCCAAAGGTCAGTTCCAAAAGGCCTTCCCTCACCCCCATTTTCTGAAAACTGGTAACAGCATCACAAGCATTCAGCAGCTCAGGTCCCAGTTCATATTCTATATGCACACCGCAGAGAACCTTCAGCTAAGCAAGGTTGTTATGTTTTGGTGGTCACTCCTCTCTTCTCTTGGGGTTCATTAAAATACAACTTTTCTTTTTCCCTGCTAGGCCTTAACTTACACAGGACACTGTTTGGATCCTCTCTTTGTGGACTTCTTCAGAAGTTCTAATGACATATTGGGAGGCAGGTTAGAGTATTTTACAGGCTTATTTGAAGTATTGGCAAATCACTAGCCATAAAGAGAAAAATCATGGAAGACTAGAATGCCTTTTCCCAGTCAGTAAGATAATGTGTAAATAACAGTGTAAAGTCTTCAACATAAAACTGTAAATTGAGAACCATGATTTTTGCAAATATAAAATGGGATGACTTCCTGTGATCTTTACCTTCACTTTGGAGTGAGAATAGACTTAAATCAACTGATGGAATCTCCAACCGTATTTTAAGATCTGTCATAACTATCAGGAAAATAGAAATCTTCAAATAAATTCTATTTAAATAACTGTGGTTGTACCAAATAAATACCTGACTCATGTTATTAGATTCTTTTGCTATTAAAATTTAAGTGGCAGTTTACCTTGAGCATTGTCCAAGTCCTCGGAGTTAAGGAATAGAGTGCCCTGTGTCTGCATTTGTGGAGTGATCCTCTGTACTAAAAGAATAAAGAAGAAATAGCACTAGTAAAGCAGTTTAAAAGGATGTTAGCAAAGCTGGTTGGGAAAACACTCTAGAGACCATATTAAGTGTGAGTTGGATGAGCTGGCAATTGAAACATTCACTACGCCCTTTTTCTTTCACTTAGGCACTATCTCCATGCCATTCCACCCTACAACTGCCAATTTACACATCCAAGTCAAAGCCAAATAATGTTTTTATTTAAATAGCAGATTACTTAGAGAAGAATTTTCTGCTGAAGTGAAGCAAGTGCTTTTAGATGTATAAGACACTTGGGTTTAACTTCAGAATTCTATAGCAGTTGATCTACTTGCATAAGTGACATGATCTTTTAATTAGGTTTTCAGTAAAAGACAACAAAACACTCAGACATATTTCTGCTGCCTCATAAGCAAACATTTGTTTGCTTTCTGACAGGGATCTTGTTGCAATCAGTTGCACCCAGATGGAAGACATGAAACAAAGAACTGCGAATTACTCTGAGTATGCAGCACTCAGCATATGAATTTTCCGTAAGGCCCTCTTGCTGTGTGCTGATTGCCTGTGCTTTATGCTGCACAAACACACGACCAGAAACATCTGCTACTGTTTCAGACCTTTTGCTCATATACATACCAGTGATGTGGTTCGTATTTATAACGTTTGCACAACTGACAGAAAGAGGCACTACTCGGGTCTGTAAATTTAAACAGGGAAGATAGAATTTCAGGTTAGCCATGACACTTGATAAGAAACATCAGCTTTGTGAAATCAAAATTGGTTGGAATAAATTAACTAACAATTCTGGTGTTTAGACTTACTCATTGATTCATTCATTTTTTTCTGTTTGGTCTGTTTGTTTGTTTTCACTGTGAGGGCTTAAGACAAACATATTCATTGCTTTCCAGATAGGACTCATCTTCACTGAGTTTAGATTTATGAAATTTAAATGGTTAGTTGAAGATAATTGTTTAAGCCTCTGTTGTAAGTAGAGGAGACAGATAACTCTAGAGGGTGATTTAGTCTATTCCAAGTGTAAATTTGTCTTGGGATGGGGTGAACTTTCCTCAGAATCTGTCTCTGTCTCTCCTTTGATTAGAAAGGTAGTGTAGTTCATCAACTGGGTTGCCTAACATGGAGACAGTACATCTGGATAAGATAAATACCATCCTCTGTCTCTCTATGATCAATCACTATGGAGCACTCTTCCTGCTTATGTCCTGGTAGATCAGTTCTGATTAGTAATTAGGGTGCAGGTACAAGATCATGTTTCCCATTCTTTTTCCTACTTGTTCCTTCTGACACTTTTTTCTTTCATCCAACATGTGATCAAAGCAGATGAAGGCTTCTTCCAGGAACGGAACTTGACATGTCTAGTTAAGAGAGTAAGGCTTATGTTTTTCTTCAGGATCTGCTATCAGCTCACAAATTGCTTCTCCTTCCTTATTGAATTTCATGCCTGTAGTTACAGGTTTATTTTAAATGTCTTGTGAAACATGCATTAGAAACCATTATTATACAAATACATAAATAAAAATCCACATAAGGAATTTAAAAGACTTTAGATAAAATAATATTTGCACAATTTTGCAGGTTTACCTGCTGATTTGTATTGCCCTAAACATTATATGTCTTTGGGATATTTGATCTGAGAGGAATAAGATATGAGCTATGCTCATTTTCTAGTAAATCAGTATTTGAAAGCAATCTTTATTCAAAAGAGTAGTTAAGTTATAAGTTCATCAAAATAACATTTTGATTTCCCATTTATCGGTGTTGATTTGCCATTTATGGGTATCCTCTCAAGGAAAATGAATATGTGTGGTTTTATCTAAGAATTAGATCTATAGTAAGATAATAAATACGTTTAAATAACTATAAACTCAAATGTCTGTGCAGGAAAAAAAATTTATTTTGTTTTTAAAGACTATTATTTCTGTATGAATGAGCCAGGCACAAGTGAAATACTCCTCCAATGTGTACGAAACCAAGTTTTCTGGAAACTCATGAGGAAGGCAACTAGAAACACAGAATCAGTTATGGGAAAATATTTACTTTTTTTTTATTACTAGTGTGTGCTTTCAAAATTCTTAGCATAAATGTGCTGTTCTCTTGACTTATATTACCTGGCCCAATATAGCAGCACACCAACTTCATGTGGAATGATCCAAATTAGAAACGTAGCCCTCTGGTACTCAATGCAGTGTGTAGTGTTTTGGCTTACTTTTCTTTTTATGTCCTATTTTTGGTGCATTTGTGCTGCTTTCGAATCATTGCCACATATTAGTCCTTCTTTTGTCTGGCAGCATTACTGAGGCTCTTCTGCAACCAAAGAATCCCAACGGATTCTTACTTGCTTGCACAACCGTAGCCACGGCTTTTTTTTTTTTTTAAAAAAAAAAAAAAGACAACTCACAGGATGAAAGTTGAAGAGATCCCCTTGAAATAAATAAAATTATAAAAATAGCTCTTTTGTTTTGAAAGTATCTATACAGAACAGACATTAAATACACAGTTGAAGACAAAGTACTGGTAGCCTTTCTACTCTGCCCTTACATGACTGTTTCAGTGTAGTCACAAATACTAAACTGAACACAGAATGTTAATGAAAGCTACGTATTGTTTAGGCCTGAAGCAGACCATTTCACAAATCATTTCTGATTTCGTGGAATTTTGAGAAGTGAAAGAAATCCTATGAAGACATAGCATTTGATTCAAATGTAGTTTTCTAAGTCTAATCTATCCATTTTATGCTCTCCCTTTATAGCTGATAAAGAAAAACAGAGCATGCACCGTTGAATGGATTCACAGATAATATGGAAAAGGGGCCGATTCTATCTCCTGAGGATACTTTTTCAGGGTAGCAGAGTTGAGGGCTGTCTGGGAAGAACTGAGAAAAGGACCTTTGAATATTAACTGATAGAACAATTTAGTGTAGATTAAATGCAAAACGATGTGAATGGGGAAAAAAGGGTCAACTTCACCCACACAGTGATGGTCCTGCAATCTTGGGAATGAAACCTTGGCATTACAATTGGTAATTCTATTAAATGCCTAGTTCGGTGCTCAGTAGTGCCCAGAAAAACATACTAAATGCTGGGGATCATTAGGACAGGAATAGTGAAAAAGAAAAACCCAAACCTAAAACACAAAACAATATTTTTATTCAATGTGCATTGAAATAACAAAGATCAATTATGTTCAGTGAAACAATTGCAGTTTTTTTAGCTTATAGCTGAAGGAACAAACAGAATTAACACTGTTCCTCTGGAAAGGAAGAATGCTCTTTTGTAGTAAACCTAGAATCGGCATCCAGTCTTAGGTTGTCCTGAAATAATGGACTCGATAGCTGTGACATTTGGGTCATTGGCCAGGAATGAATGCAAAAGTTTCACCTGGCAAGGTGGTTTCTGAAAACATTTTGAAATATTTAATAAAAAGTTTGGAAACATAAAAACTGACCAGCTCTGCTGGGTAATTCTGGCCCTTTCTGAAAGGACTAATGATTATATCTTTGTCAATTTATACCTTCTAGGTTTGTGTGGCATTGGAATTGTGGATTAGGACTTCCATTTGGTGGCACAAAGTGAGATGTATGTCTGGAAAGGCTCAGCGGAGCACTCAAGGAGCTGTCAGCACTGAATACTTCCCATCTGCCTTTGCCTTCAAATTAATAGATTGCATTTACAGAAACTTGTTTGGAGAAAAGATACAAGTCTTTCTCTTCCCATTCCCATCTCCATGAGTACTTGAACATAGGCTTTGCATTTTTCTCTGATAGATCATCTGAGTGAAAGGAGAGAGAGAGGCTACAGAAAGGGCAGCTGCTGTAAAAACAAAGGTGGAAATGGCATCGCCACTAACAAAGTTACAAGCTAGAATGCAGAGGTAAGCAGAGATTTTCCCTTAACCCACAACCCTAACAAAATCTGATGAGCTTCAGGAGAGGACAGAATGGGGAATGGAACAGTTACCCAAAATAGATCATAGCAAAGCCTAAAGGGAATCGCTCCAGGTACCTCAGAGGTAACCGTACAAGCACAAATATGCTGGCTGGTCCTGCCACTACTTCTGCTGCCTATATAGACAGGCCCAGGAAAGCTGGAAGAAATGCATCTGAAAAGTACCTCTTGTATAGATACAACTCCTGTTCCATGTAAGAGTGAGATTCCTGTTGGGACTGAGTGACATGACTTCACCTCTAAGTATGTATAAGAGCACAGACAAAGAACTAACCTTAAGTTCCTCATGTGGGATACAACGGTAGGTATGACAATAAACACGAGAACAGGATCCAGTCAATACTGTAGCAATATCTGTGTGTGTATATATACATATATATATGAGAGAAAATTAAAACATATCATACATATTGCTGTCATTCAAAAGCTTTATACAAGTTCCTCATTATCAGGATTTTTGCCACATTTCCACTCACTATCAAAAGTGCATATTCTTTTTCTCTTTCTTCTTCCAGAGTATACTTATATTATTCCATGATGTGATTTGTATCAATATTGTTTATGTGGAATGGTTCTCTTCACTCAGAATGTTCTGTTTCTTTGATAACTCTCTGTGCTTGAATGCTCAATGTTGAGGGTTATCTATGGGCTTAACTATGATTTGCAGATTTATACTGTAAATAAAATCACAGTGTGTAGTTATACAACAGGTGCTTGAATTACAGGTTAAAAACTATTTATCTTGGACAGTTTATGTGCCCATATATTGCCTATAAAATATATTTTTCCCCTATTACATGAGAGGCTGTAGCGTCTGTTCTCTAAATGTGCTATGCATAAAATAGAAAAGTTCTTATGATACTAAAGCAACACCCCCAAATTTCGAATGTCAGAATATAAAGCAAATATAGACAAATTCTGGCAAAAAGTATAGTAACCCAGAAGAATGTAATTCAGATCAAGCTTCGGCATAGAAATGAAAACAACTGTAAATCATGTATTATTGTTTTGCATTAATCCTTTCAGCTCTAATCACCCACAGCAATGATAGGTGGCAGATGAAGATGTAGTGGAGTGGAACTAAGTAGATATAGCGCTTTCATTGATCCTGCTTGATATGGTATGTCTGTCCGGGATTTCTCAATGCCAAACAGCCCATTTGCTGTAGTAATAGTTTTGAATGTGCTGCATGGCGCCCAGAAATTCTAGGCAACTGTCCATTGCATGTACAAGCTGATCTGCAGATCTGCAGTACATTTGATCTGTTCTTTTTCCACTTAGTGTGAATTCTCTGCAAATGCGTAGTAGATGACCTGTGCACACTGCCTACTTCTGCAGTACTTGTCATTGTACAGGACGTATGTCCATATTTCTGTTCAGGTTTACCCAGACATACAGACATCTTAAACCATGTTCTTCCATGACGTGTGTCACATATGGAGTGATGCACTTCACTCATAAGAGAGCAGTAGCAATATATTTATTGATATAAAGCAGCAATTTAACCAAGTTTGCTAATAAATATGACAGTGGTTTAACAAGCTTCAATGGCAAGGTTCACTTGATATTTACTGCACAGAGGACAGGGTCAGACAAAACTGTCGGGGAGACCCTCCTGTTGAGTCACGAGTTTCAGAATGGATTCCCTTGCTTTCTAAAGTCCTTCTCAGAGAGCAGTCTAGGTGAGGCTGGATCCACTCCTAGTCCCAGACTTGGTCAACGGTTTCATGTCTAAAGGATTATATATGTGCAATCAATCCTTTATATCTTTTAGCTAAGATTTCAAAGTTTAGCACACTATGAATCACGTACCAAGAATCAGTTGTGGCAAGGAATCTCTCAACCTCGAGCGGTAACCTTGAGAGGTGTCCCCACTCAAGGGGAGATCCTGGTGAGCAGCCTGCTGCCGTGCAGGAGAGCTCAACAGGCCCTGGGCTGTCCGCTATTTATGGATAAGATAATAGACTCATAGTCATATTTACATACCGGCTACAGATGTTAACTTCTTCCAAATTTGGCTTGAGTCGGCAATTGACCAGCACTGTGGTTAGGTGGGCGCTATGTTCCAATTAGCCCTTGGCTATTGTATTGTTACCTGTCTCCTCCGAATCCACTTTGAGCCAAATGCAGCCATCCTGACCAGACACGTCCATTATGACCACTACTGGTGTTTATCATTTGGGCAGGGTTACGGGAAATACAGATCAGGTTGGGGGGGGGGGGGGAGCACACCACCACACAATGTGCTCTAATCTATAGCCAATGATGAGGGTACTCCTGTTCTGGGTTGCAGTCACACATATGAAATCGTAAGAGGCAAAAGAATTTGTTTTGATCAGGCTTAAGAAGCTAGCTAGTTTATTTCTGTCTTCAGCTACCTAATGGAAGGGCACAGAAAATGGAGCTGAACTTTTCTCAAAGGCACATGGTAACAGGAGAAAAGGTAAAACCCACAACTTGGAACAAGGAAAATTCCTGTTAGATATAAGGAAAGACTTCACCATGCAAATGGTCAAGTATTCAAATGGTTAAATATTGGAGCAGGCTGCCAAGAGGAGTTGTGGAATTTCCATTGTTGGAGCTGCTCAAAACTCAGCTGGAGAATGCCCTGAGCAACCTGACCCATTGAGCCTGCTTCAAGCAGGAGGCTGGACTGGGTGACCTCCAGAAGGTCCTTTTCAACCTCTATGATTCTGTGATTCTATAATCTGTCTGAAAGAGACTGAAATTGGTTTCTATTGCTAACAGTCTGAAAGACACACTCTATCACCTTGTTATCTAGATGGTGTCTTTGCTATTGCTCAGTGTAAAGTAAATGCAATATAAAGCAAGCTTTTTGTTTATCTCTTTCCCTTCCAACAAGACAATAATTTATTTCAGAGACTCACTTCATCCTGATAATCATCCCAGGGCTCTATTTCTCTTCTTTCCTTGGTTATTTCCAAGCTCAGAAACCTGTTTCAGATTCAAAGTTGCTTATTCAAATAAAATCTATTGCATTAGAATTACTGTGATCTGCAGTCCTTATAATTTTACAGTTGATTTAGATATAATTGATTATGTTTGTATAAGTTAGCATTGAAAGAATGATTTGAATTAGAAGTTTTAGAAAAGCAATCCTTTTTTACTGATACAGGCTCTTTAGGAAGGACAGGCAGGGGAGATGAGGAGGGGGTGTTGCCCTCTATGTCGATGACCAGCTGGAGTGCATGGAACTCTGCCTGGGGATAGATGAGGAGCCAACTGAGAGCTGATGGGTGAGGATCAAAGGGGGGGCAGGGACAGGTGACATTATAGTGGGGGTCTGCTACAGGCCACCTGACCAGGAAGACCAAGCGGATGAGGCCCTCTCATTCACAAGCCCTGGTCCTCATGGGGGACTTCAACCACCCCAATATCTCTTGGAGGGACAACACAGCAGGGCATAAGCAGTCCAGGAGCTTCCTGGAATGCACTCATAACAACTTCCTTCTCCAAGTGATAGAGGAGCCAACGAGGAGAGGTGCTATGCTGGACCCTGTTCTCACCAACAAGGAGGGGCTGGGGGGGAATGTGAAGCTCAAGGGCAGCCTTGGCTGCAGTGACCATGAAATGGTGGAGTTCAAGATCCTTAGACTAGCAACGAGGGCTCACAGCAAGGTCTGCTACCCTGGGCTTCAGGAGAGCAGACTTTAGCCCCTTCAGGGATCTGCCTGGTAGAATACCATGGGATACAGCCCTGATGGGAAAAGGGGCCCAAGAAAGCTGGTTAATATTCAAGGATCACCTCCTCCAAGCTCATGAGTGATGCATCCCAACAAAGAGGAAGTCAGGCAAAAGCGCTGGGAGGCCTGCATGGATGAACAAGGAGCTCCTGGACAAACTCAAACACAAACGGGAAGCCTGCAGAGGTGGAAGTAAGGACAGATAGCCCGGAAGGAACACAGAGAAAATGTCTGAGCAGCCAGGGATCAGGTTAGGAAAGCTAAAGCCCTGATATAACTAAATCTGGCCAGGGATGTCAAAGGCAACAAGAAAAGCTTCTATAGGTACATTGGTGATAAAAGGAAGGCTAGGGAAAATGTGGGCCCTCTCTGGAAGGAAACGGGAGACCTGGTTACCAGGGATATGGAGAAGGCTAAGGTACTCAGTGACTTTTTTGCCTCAGTCTTCACCGGCAAGCGCTCCAGCCACACTGCCCAAGTCACAGAAGGCAAAGGCAGGGACTGGGAGAATGAAGAACCACCCACTGTAAGAGAAGATCAGGTTCGAGACCATCTAAGGAACCTGAAGGTGCGCAAGTCCATGGGACCTGGTGAGATGCATCCGCGGGTCCTGAGGGACATGGCAGATGAAGTAGCTAAGCCACTATCCATCATATTTGAGAAGTTGTGGCAGTCCGGGGAAGTTCCCACTGACTGGAAAAGGGGAAACATAATCCCCATTTTTAAAAAGGGAAAAAAGGAAGATGTGGGGAACTACAGGTCAGTAAGTCTCACCTCTGTGCCTGGCAAGATCATGGAGCAGATCCTCCTGGAAACTATGCTAAGGCATATGGAAAATAAGGAGGCGATTGGTGACAGCCAACATGGCTTCACTAAGGGCAAATCATGCCTGACAAATTTGGTGGCCTTCTACGATGGGGTTACAGCGTTGGTGGATAAGGGAAGAGCAACTGGCGTCATCTATCTGGACGTGTGCAAAGCATTTGACACTGTCCCACACGACATCCTTGTCTCTGAATTGGAGAGACATGGATTTGATGGATGGACCACTCGGTGGATAAGGAGTTGTCTGGATGGTCACACTCAAAGAGTTGCGGTCAACAGCTCCATGTCCAAGTGGAGACCAATGATGAGTGGTGCTCCTTAGGGGTTGGTATTGGGACTGGCGCTGTTTAACATCTTTGTCGGTGACACGGACAATGGGATTGAGTGCACCCTCAGCAAGTTTGCTGACAACACTAAGCTGTGTGGTGTGGTCAACACGCTGTAGGGAAGGGATGCCATCCAGAGGGACCTTGACAGGCTTGAGAGGTGGGCCTATGCAAAATTCATGAAGTTCAACAAGGCCAAATGCAAGGTCCTGCACATGGGTTGGGGCAATCCCAAGCACAAATACAGGCTGGGCGATGAATGGATTGAGAGCAGCCCTGGCAAGAAGGACTTGGGGGTGTTGGTTGACATAAAGCTCAACATGACCCTGCAATGTGTGTTTGCAGCCCAGAAAGCCAACCGTATCCTGGGTTGCATCAAAAGAAGCGCGACCAGCAGGTCGAGGGAGGTGATTCTCCCCCTCTACTCTGCCCTTGTGAGACCTCACCTGGAGTACTGCGTTCAGCTCTGGGGCCCCCAACATAAGAAGGACATGGACCTGTTGGAGCAAGTCCAGAGGAGGGCCATGAAGATGATCAGAGGGCTGGGGCACCTCTCCTATGAAGACAGGCTGAGAGAGTTGGGGTTGTTCAGCCTAAGAGAAGGTTCTAGGGAGACCTTATAGCAGCCTTCCAGTACCTAAAGGGGACCTACAAGAAAGCTGGAGAAGGACATTTTCACAAGGGCATGTAGTGATAGGACAAGGGATAATGCCTTCAAACTGAAAGAGGGTAGATTTAAATTAGATGTAAGGAAGAAGTTCTTCACTGTGAAGGTGGTGAGGCACTGGAACAGGTTTCCCAGAGAAGTTGTGGCTGCCCCATCCCTGGAAGTGTTCAAGGCCAGGTTGGATGGGGCTTTGAGCAACCTGGTCTAGTGGAAGGTGTCCCTGCCCATGACAGGGGGTTTGGAACTAGATGATCTTTAAGATCCTTTCTAACCCAGACTGTTCTATGATTCTATGATGGTGATATGATCTGGAATTACCTGCTGGAATTTTTTCCCAATATCCTGATTCATTCAAGCGATTATTAAAAAAAAAATTATTCAATTTAAATAGTAACAATGCACGTATATTGAGTGTCCTAATAAATCTACAGGTAAGTACTAACAGAACTTAACTCATTGGCTTGCCTTCAATGATATAGCTCTTGCACTCTGTAAATAGTATGGAATCATCTTGCCCCTCAAAGAGTAATTGAGCAGTAGGGCATTTTTAGGCACACAGCTCCCAGTGAATTTCAATAGAAAATTATAGCTCTGTGTTTCTGATTAAATGAACACCAACACAGAGAATCAGGATTTGGATGAAAATACAGGGATCAGTTCATTTAGAATGCAGTCTCTCCAATTATTCTCCAATAGCCTTTTTCTTTTCCTTAACACAAATGCCAAATTATTTATTCAGTAAAGCGTTAGTGATAACTGAACATAGAAAATACATATCTTTGTACTCATGGTTCTATTTTTCCTTCTGTACAACACTTTTGTGAACAGTGCTTGTTGATATGAGTTTACATTCCTTTTCCAAGATATACAGAATAGATTCCGAGGTTTTGTTTCAGCTCATGACATTTGGGAAATTAGTCTTAGGTCAACATTGCTAGATTAACAAATATGTGCGACGGTACTACTTTTTTAATTATCTTTCTTCTCAGAAAATACACGACAGCAAAGAAGAGGAAAATGCCCAGAGATTCCTCTCTGTTCTCAGGGAATATTCTGCTGCTTTAGGGCAGATGATACAAACATTGGTAGGAGTCTACACCTGCACAGGTAACAGCAGAGGACATTACTCATTTTGTGTTAGTGGTACTCCTGGGGTAAGTTGCTACATAACAATCAGATCCCATCTCATCGCATGCTTTTTTTCCTGAATCTTTGTCATATGCTCCTCACTGACCTATTTAATAAGATAACTTTAAAATTACAAGTGACCAATAATGGAGTCAGCAGTCTGTCTAACAAATACAATTGTTTCTAAGTGTATCTGTAAAAATATCTGATTTGGATCCTGATACTGGTTCTTTTTACAAAGGCCTGGGTCCAGATAATTTTTGTTAACACTTGAATTACCAAGCAAGCTCGGCTTAGCCAGAATATTAAGGCAGCAGGCTAGCATTTGCTAGGGATGTATATAACTTTTGTCAATGTACTACTATCTCACGGTTACGGTTGTGGTAGCCAAAAGTACGTACAAGCGATGACTCCAAGTGCCACAGGAAACCTAATTGAAAGAACTCAGGAGCTGTGCTTTTGCTTTTGTTTTAATCTAGAGCTTGGGCTAAAATCTGTTTGGTTTTTTGTGCTGTATGCATATTTAGCAGCTGCACCCTGTCAGTACAAAGAGCTCCTCAGGAGTTGTCCACACATTTTGTAGTTTTAGATCTGAAGTACCAGAAAATGTTCCAGCTGTAAATAATCGAGCTGGCATCCTGTCTGGCAGATATAGGCCATAAACTCGTTCTGTCAAATACCTTCTCCTGTTGCCTCATGCTGGGACTAGAACCTGTTCTCAGCCCTGTGTGAAGTTTAACAGCTGCTGGGCCTATGCTAATATGCCTGGGCACGTTGAGACATTTGGCCATAGGCTGTCACCCTGCCCACATTACAGGAAGAGCTCATTACAGTTTTGTGTATTGTCTGGAAAGGTGCCCCAAATGGGCAGTTGAGACTTGGCACTGAATAGCTCAGGCCATCTTGCTTCAACCATGGTCATGTAATTTAGTGGCACTTTTCTGCGAGGGTTTTATTTCTAGTTGAGGAGACTTTGTGCCTGCTGGAATCAGAGAAGCAGCACAGAAGCACAAATGCTCACTTAAATAGCCATTAAAATGCTGTTTGCATAGCAAACCTTTTTAGCTTATTATTAATAATCAGCATGATGTGATTTATTCTCGATTTGTACAGCTAGAACCCCTATGAACCGGAGCAATGGAGCCAAATTCTGTTGTGTTAGTTCATATAAAAAAAATCAGGAAAAAACCACAACCAAGAAACCCACATGGTTTCTGCTCCAGCCACTTACAATCTAAGGGCAAGGACAGTTGCAATCTAAGGACAAAACAGAGTATAGAGGAACTGGAGAAGAAAGTAACAGAGAGAAAGTGGAAAAGTTTATAGGAGGTGATAAGAAGGGGGAAAAAAAGCGCTGTCCATTTCTTAGATCCACTCAGGAACACATACAACCAAATGTATATCATGATCTATATAAGCAACATACCCTGCCTCTTAGCAAAGCTTATTGGGTTAAGCAATACCCTGTACTTCCTGGCTAAACATCCTTAAAGGTGCCTTATATACAGTCAGCTTTGAATCAGGACAGAACTTGAACCTCTTTACACTGTCCATAAACATTTACCTATATTTAACATGAGAGGCCATAATCTCAGCACCATAGTTATCAAAAAGCAGATCAGAGGAGGATTTAAGCAAGACAATGAAGCAACTTTGCAGATATCTAGAAGGATTTATAGAGGTCAAAGCAGCTTGTTTGAAAGTGTAACAAGAGTTTGGGAGACGCTAGCATCAAATATTGACCAAGAGTAGGAATGGCCATTTATGGTAATGACTGGAAGGTTAATTTGCCCAGGAGTAAATTGTGAAGGACTGGGAAAGCAAAGACAAAAAGTTAATCTCTGGAAGACAAGGGAACTGGTGGAGGCATGAATGGAGAGGCTTCGCAATATAGGGCAAAAATGCAGAAGACCAGTAAAAAAGTTGTTACAGTAACTGAGAGGGAAGATCCTAGGAGCTTGCCTGGAAGATTTATAGATGGGCATCTCAATAGGGTGGATAATTTTTATTAGGCTGGCACTACACTCTTAGCTAGCTTCAACTGTATAAATTCCTGAGTCCTACTGAGCTGTTGCCAAGACTGAACATTTAGTCACCACAGGAGTTTGCAAAGTTGGACATAGTAGCTATCACAGTATTTTCAGATTGTACTGGAAAACATGCAGCCAGTTTGATGGTTTGACTGCCAAGGCTTGAGCCTCCACGTGCTATCTACTGGCTGCACATGCAAGGATTCTCTCCTGGATCTGTTAGCATGTCCTCTGCCCCTAGGGCAGAGTCATTTGGGGATGAACTTGCTCAGCAAAACAATGGCTGAAGCAGAGAGTCACATACGCACTACCAGGACAGTAGCACCGATAGCCTTGTTGGGTGATGCTATCGGCAGCATGCAAGGCAGAGCACGGAATGATTCAGTAGGGTTCCTAGTAGCATCAACATTACTCTCTCCTAAGGGAAAAAGGAAAACATTGAGGAAAGAACAGGAATGAAAGAAAAAAAAAAAAATCAGCCAAACAAAAGAGCCCCTGCAAAACCCCAAAGCATTTATGAGAGTCCTTGAATGGTAAATGGAGAAAAGGTGGATTTCCTGACAATCTATTTGCTTTTCCAGGTCTGTCTGCATATGAAGGAGTGACTAACTCTGTAACCAGCATAACTGAATGAAAGTTATCCTTAAATAGACTTTAATATAATGATGGAGGAAACTCATTATTTGGAAGTTACTTTGAATGGCTTTTTGCTCATCTATAACTTCCTTGAAGTTCACCTGCAAGCACTTACTTTCTTGGTTAAAAGAGGCAGAAGAGATGGAAGTTTACACTCTCTACTGCCGTTTTCTAGTCCCAAATAAAACCTACTCATAGTTTAGCCCAGATAATTTAATTATGTGGGTTTTTTTAAATAGTATTACTTGTTTCCAGAGCGTACAGTGCAACAAGGTTTGGTGTGAAAACCACAAGTCTTGGTGGTAATGATAATAATAATATGATAATAATAGAACAATGGCAGACAACACTGGCATTAAACTACTAGAAGTGATGAGAGAGTTGAGTCCACATTATAGTATCTATAAAATGTATTGATAGCATGACACAGATCCTAAAAATATCACCAAGCAGATCTGTAGCTCAGAGACTCAAGTTTTCAGCAGAAATTTCTACTCCAGTCCCTTGATACCTTTTCCTGTCTGGTAGCCCCCTGTACCCAGCAGGTTCATGCAGCTTAATTCCCTTACTAAATTCATTCTGTATTTCAACTTAACTGCTTAACTGCTAAGTAAGGACAATACATAAACTCTTCTTCCTCCATTTTTTTTTTACCATAACAGCCTTTCAGGGAGAGGATTACTGTGAAGGGATCCTTTGTTATTTAACCAACAGAGAGGTGATAAAAGAGACAGAAAGGAAAAAAAAAAAAAAAAAGGAATAAAAGATCTGTAGAAATTTTAATGATTTTGAATAAAACATCTCTTATTTGTGGTCCTCTAATTGGAGAATCCTGCAGATATTTACAAAATGCCCAACATTTTTCAGAGAATCATTTGGATGACGAGTGTAATTCTCCTTCTATATCAGAGCAGTACAAAGGCCTATGCACCATTTAGCTCCCACTCCAACTAAGAAAACAGAGCATTAACATGACTTCAGTGATGCATAGCCTTGTGCAAGTCCTCTGCAGAGGGTGAGTTTCACCCTAAGGGAAGGTTAGGTGGTACATTGTGTATTTAAATAAATAGCTTAGTTTGAAAATTCTCAGAATAACAACACTACAGGCCATTCTGTGCAGGAACACATGAAAGCTTATTCATGAACTGGCTCTCTCATAATGAATGAAATACCTACCAGATTTTCATCTCCTTACAATCACCAAGCCATTTCTGCATAGTGAATGGGCATACAAACCTCCAGCCTTCTTTCTAAATCTGTTTCAAAGCATGTATTTTATACACCTGTAGGATTTATACATAATGGTGAGATAGGATTACTTAGGTTTTGCAGTGGGGGTATCCAGCTGGTTGCCTTTGGTTTCCTTGACTTGCATGTATAACTCTTTGTTCAGATTGATACCTTTGTCTTGACCATTGGATACACTCCTGTAGGGCACTGAGTATACCATGGTCAAAATAACAGAAAAACTGAAGTCTTAGCCTTTCTGATGCCAATCTGGGATCTGTTTGCCCACTTATACTGCAGTTATTGTTTCAGCTGTTTCATTAATCATATCAGTCTGGCAACAGAAAATAAGAATATAGAATAATTCAGACACAGAAATGCCAGTAGAAATATTTTGATGCATTCAACTGCTATTACTGTTCTTTTTATTCTTCTGGATTGTCTTCTGTGTGATGAAAATGAGAGTGTATCTAGTTTTAGTTGCTGCCTGTCCTCATCTGCATTTCGTTGTCTTGATTCTGTGCAAATCCAAGTTAAAGCAAGTTTCAGCATGAATTTGCAACTCTTTCAGGTTCCATTTCTGAGAAGTAAGTTCATAATGTGAATTTCATTCTTTCAGTGTCAATATAATCTGTTTTCCTGTAAAAGAAAAAAAATGGGAAAATTGGAGTGTTATATTTTACCGTTTCCTTTTTCTTTCGTCAGCCCAGGAAATAAAGTAAAAAATAACACTTTAACTTCCCAATTTTTCTTTTCACAGAGAAATATGAATGCTTTTTGATATCAGCCTACGACTTCCAGAAGCTAAAATGGTACCAACAAACTCGTTTTCATGTGATGCCCTCAAACAGGAATCTATCTCTTCCTAAACTAATGATAGATACCTCTGATTAAGAACACATGGCTGAGTAGTAAAAAACTATTGCAATTATCAACATTTTAGCTCTAAATGAAACATGGAGAGGGGTGAATTTTACTCCCTGATATTGGGGACTAGATTCCTTGTGACTGTTGCGCTCCTAGGAGTATAGCTTGTCCCTTCAGGACAGTACTTAAATCCCTTTTTACCCTAACTTTTTCAAGGTTAAAGAAACCCAGTTCCCTCAGTCACTTTTCATATGTAATATGCTCCAGCTTCCTAATCATCGTAGTGGTCCTTTTCTAGACATGATCCACTTTGTTATTACTGGGCCAAAACTGGACACAGAATCCCAAATGCAGCTTAACAGGTGCTGAATAGAGGGTAATAACCCCTTGCCTTAACCTGCTGGTTATGTTTACAGCAATGAAGTTTGGTCTTCATCACTGCAAGGGCACATTGCTGACTCACGTACAACTCCTTGTCCACCAGAACCCCCAGGTCCTTCTCCCAGCCAGTAAGTTCCCAGTCTGCAGTGATAGAGAGGGCTATTCCATCCAAGTGCAAGACTTCATATCTGAACTTCCTACGTTTCCTCTTGGCACATTCCTCCAGTTGTTCAGGCCATCCGAGCAGTAGCCCCAGTCTCCACTGTGCTGACCATTCCTCCCCAGTCTGGTGCATTCCACAAACTGGCAACTTGCAAATGTCTGGCACTCCTGGACAGCATGCTACTGAAATGTTTCTGAGCATGCTTGGGTGCATATAGGTGGTTAGGGATTTTCAGGATGAGCAGGCACCTGATTCCATATGAATCACTCTCTTCTGCACAGGCACTTAATCCTGCCTCATTCATAACCTTGCAGCTTGTGTCTTGTGCTTAATCTCCCTGTGCCTCAGTTCCTTACTGGTAGAAAAAGGGATACTAGAAATAATGGAATATTGTGAAGATAATTATCTCTGTTCTACCAAATGATATTTCCAAAATATCAAAATTACCATCAAATGAGAAATAACAATATCTGCCTCTGACAAGCTATCATCTGAATGAGCAATTGAACTAAACTGGGCACCTGATTTGTTCTAAAAGCATCACAAAAAAAAGAAGAGACAGCATTCAGTGCAGTAAAAAGTAATGGACTAATTTGGGAAGGCCTTTTATTGCATGAAAGGTAGCATGAAAGACAATGCAGGGAATCTTGACAAAACTCTGCAACAGACTTGGCTTTGCCTGAGAAAGTATTTATAGTTATATTACCCATTTACTTTGTCCAGCAACATACATGAATGAATGGCTGTCCAGCAGAAAAGAAGCACTCTTCTCTTATTCTCTTATTAGTAATAAGATATCTCTTATTACTGGATTCCTATAGGTGTCACTCCATTATCACTGTGCCATGTTTGTTGTTATACCTCCATCTCTTACATAAATTTATACAAAATACTATCCCCCACCACAAAAAACAAACAAACAAACAAAAACCCCAACTTTGGCTTCCTCATTTCTCTCTAAAAGGTAATATCCCATGTGAAAATGTAGGTTTTGCTGACAAGTTGTGAATATACACAAAATACACAGTAGCTCATATGAGCGTAGAGGACAGCTGTCTTCTCTTTTTGATGTTGGCTGAAAATTCTGTCTCTTCTGATGTTGTAACTTCAATTTTCCTGCAACATTTCACTACAATAATCTTTAAAAAAATAAAAATCTGCTTCACTGATATGAATTAACACATAAGCTAATCACTTGTTGATAATATTACAATATTGTGTATTCATTTATTAGACCATATAATCTGTAGGGCCAGGTGAGTAATTAATTAAAAAAAAAAATCATTCAATTGACTTCCCCATTTTTGCTGTACTTGTATTGTCTGCCCATATATTAAAGCCTTCTCTACATTTTACTTACTCAAAGTTACTTTTTAGAATACATTTAGTAATTAATTCTTGGTCTCTGGATTATTCATGAATGATGCAAAGAGAATATTGTTCATTTGTACTTTGAAATGCTGACTGTTATTAGTTAGTTTTGAATAAAACTGTCAGCTCTAACAGTAAACTATCATCAGGAACTTTACGAAAACTTTAAAATGCTCTGACAAAACAAATTCATATAAAAATTAAGTCTTCTGATAGTTTATCTCTGTCTTCCTAAGAATATTCAGTACATGTGTGTTATCCATTCAGATTTTTTCCCTCTTTGGAAACTGGCTTCACAATAACATTGAACAATTAAAATCATAAATCCTTACATACTTTCTATAAAATGACTTCAGTGAAAGAAAACTATTCAGAGATATGTTTGCATTTGCAGGCTATGTGTTTTTGCTGTATGACAAAAGCAAATTTCAAAGCATTTTGTTATTCACAACCAATGCTTCAAGCTACACCTAAACTGATGAAATAACAGGAGGTTTCAGGAAAGGGAGACTTTAATATATGTATGTGGTGTTCTTGTAAGAAAGTTTAATAAGAAAAGCCACTTTTTTATTTCACGTCAACCAGTTTAATGTTTTACCCAGCACAAGGAAGTCAACCTGCTGTTTTAAGAAATATTTTCAGATTCCCTCTGCTGGACTTCTAATATTTGTTAAATTGATGAAGGCCACTCAAGGACCTTATAATCAGTCTTGCAAATTTCTAGCAGAGTGTAACCCTAATAAGCTCAGACTTGCATCCCAAATCATTTTTTTTCTATACAGTTGCAAAATCTCCAAAGAAACTTTCTAGCACAATCAGTTCTAAATAACTTATGAGAGACCTGGCTGTCTACAAGGAAATTAAAGCACAAGACAGAAAATCTGTGATTTTGCAACTATTTAAGTGGTAACTTCAGTGTTGTGAGTGGCAGGAAGTAAAAGTGTGCAGTCTAGGAAGCAAAACTCTAACCAGACATATTTTTAGTTTATTTTAGGCTTATTAAATCACGAGGACATTAAACAGCATCATTTTGCTATACCTATTACTAAATATCAGTTGGTGATTAAATGTGTCACTTTGCTTGGTTTCTTTGTTGATTTCCAGGGAAATCTTGAGGCATCGTTTTAAAATTTCTATTAATACCTATTTTTAGGGCTATTGGCCATTTGCACTTGCCACTAACATTAGCACTCAGCATTGCTCCCTGTATAGGCTTTATGTGACAAGGTGTTGGCAGCGGGGGCTGCAGAGGTGGCCCCTGTGAGAAGAGACACGGGGCTGCCCCATGCCAGACAAAGCCACTTCCAGCTGGCTCCAGAAAGGACCCACCACTGACCAAAGCTGAGCCCATCAGCAATGCTGGTGGCACCTCTGTGAAAACATATTTAAGAAAGCTGCACAGCAGCTGCGGGAGAGAAGTGAGAAAAAAGTGAGAGAAACAACTCTGCAGACGCCAAGGTCAGTGAAGACGGAAGGGGAGGAGGTGCTCCAGGTCCCAGAGCAGAGATTCCTCTGCAGTTCATGGAGAAGAGCACGGTGAACCAGGCTGTCCTCTGCAGCCCATGGAGGACCACGTCAGAGCAGATATCCACACTGCAGGTGGATATGCCCCGAAGAAAGCTGCAGCTGATGCAGAGCCTACGGCAGAGACAAAGTGTTATAAATTGACCACAACCCCCATTCCCCATCCCCCTGTGCCACTCAGGGGAAGGAGGTAGAAGAGTTGGAAAAGAAAGAGCAAAGACGAGCCTGGGAAGAAGAGGGGGGGTGGAGGAAAGGTGTTTTTACTTTTGCCTTTGCTCCTCACTATCCTACTCTCTTTTTAATTGTCAATAAATTCAATTAGTCTTCCCAAAGTTGAGTTTGCCCATAGTAATTTGTAAACACTCTGTCCTTAGTCTGTTTTGCCCGTGATAGTAATTTGTAAACAATCTCTCTGTCCTTATCTTGATCCGTGAGCTTTTTTGTCTTATTTTCTCCCCCTATCCTGCTGAGGAGGGGGAGTGAGAGAGCAGCTGGGTGGGCACCTGGCAGCCAGCCAAGGTTAATCTACTATACTCTTGAACAAAATTTGGTCTGTAAGTATTAAATATAGCATCTTTATAAAAGCGCAATAGGTTGAATATTGTTTTTCATTTTATTTACTCTAAACAGACTAGATCTTTCCAGAAACAAAGTGTTAAGTAAAACAGGGAGCTCTGTAGAAGAGGAGAGGATGCTCCTGTAATTATCGTGTTAGCCTTAGATTCAGAAACCTAGAAACAAACATTTTCTTCATTGATGATATTAGAAAAGTACTATGGATTATGGAGGGAGTGATGGATCTGGTTGTGAAAAATAAGGAAATCATGTCTGTACCTTTAGGAAGAAAGTATGCTAGATACTGTGAAATTACTGGGTATTGCTGCATATTCACTGATGTATTGACAGAAGAATAGGTAATAGACCAGCTGTGATTTTTGTCTTTTTTTTCTTCTTCTTCTTTTGGTTCTTCCCACTTAAAATTAATAATTGCTGGAGTAGCTAAAAAATGTCAGTTTTTATTTAAAAAGCAAAGTGAAAATCCATTACTAGAATTTGATCCTAAACTTAATTTTCTTATAATACATTATAAAGAAAGTAATAACCTTTGCTACAAATGCCTTAGGACAGTTCTCTGCTCTGCAATGGTTTTTGGAGCATTTGGAATTTGCATTTGTATTGCAAATACCATTTACAATGGTATTTGGATTTTCTAAATTTCTTCCAATTTGTCCAAATAGCTATTCCACAGTCTCTAACATACTTTGTTTTCTGAAGTACAGAGATCATTTCCTTATTTTCACAATCCGATCCATCACTCCCTCCAAATTCCTAGAAATAGAAGCTTCATCTTCTGCCTTTCCAGCAAGACCTCTAACTTTGTCCTGGTGAGCATAACTTCCTATATTGCCTACTGTGTCAGTAGGAAATATGTAAGAAGAAGGAATGTCCTGTTACCCCCAAGGACAGGAAACTAAATGATAGACAGAAAAAAATATATTAAGCTTTTTGCTTCCCGTAAACCTATTTCAGATATGTGAGGGTGCTGGCTATTTACATAAATAGAGAAATAAATAAATATTTAGACTGTCCAGAATCAACCCAAATTTTCTAGTGTAGTCAGCCAGGTACTAGAATCAGTTTTATATTGACCTGAGTCTCAAGCCATGTACTTTGCATATTAGGGTGGAATTTTTTAATGGCTTTATATGTACTACTAATGGCGCTTGGGAAATTTGACTTAACTGAGTATTGGCTATTTTTGGATGACTTTCACTGTATTTTGAAATGGTAGCCTATGTTCAAATATAAAAATAACAAACTGAACAGGGGGTTGAACTTGATGATTTCCTGGGGCCCCTTCCAGTCTGAATTATTCCATGATTCTGACATTTTGCAAAAGTGATGGATGGAAAGAAAAGAACTCATAGATCACATGTTTGTAAAACCTGTAAGTGATGCAGGTTGTCAAGAGAACAAATTTTGAATGTGAAAGCCATCTGCAGAGGTTTATCATAACTCCAGTTCTTTATGGTTTGATGGTGAGGGGATTCTGAAACTAGCCACTGGAAAAGGTTGAGAGAACAGATCTAGAGTAACCTCCTGAGTGATGACCTAATCTCTTTTTGTTCCTTGCTATTGATGGTACTTTAACAATTCTTACTGTGGGCAAGTAAGATGCCATCAATTTTTAACCAGAAGTCCTCATTAATATAAATGGGTTTTTCTACTTAGCAAGAGATAAGACTCTGGGTTTTCACTCTCCCTTCGCTATCCTTTTTTGGGGGGTTGTTTTTTTTTAACCCTCCTAAACAGACCTGAATCTTTTTCCCTAATATTCTACTTCTATTTACTTTTGCTTTAATCAATTACTTGATTCATCTCAAATCCATCACCTTGATAGTTGTAACTGTCCTCCCTGAGCAGTAGTATACTGAAATCTGTACTTCTCATGGACTTTTCCTCCTACTTTTTTTCTTCCTTTCCAGGATTTAATTCTCAGCTCCACCAGTTGTGTTCTCTGCTTTTTTCTTCAATGGAATACATAGCAGAAATATCTGATCGCCCCTATTCATGGAAATAAACTCTTGTCCAAGTTACCTGATTATTCTTCACCGTAGATAAAATAAAGTCTTCCACATTACTAAATTTTAAACATATTCACTTAAATTATTATTTGCATCTTTCCATTTTATTTATACTCTGTTTGTAGCAAGATGCCCAAATTAGATGGAAAATATCTGAAGTGGGGTCTTATAAATACCATGGAAAATTCTTCTGAAATACTATTTATAATTTTGCTGCAGAAGTCATTTACCACAGCAGTAGAAAACTAAAATAAAAGTTGTAGCAGAAATGAGAAATGAGAAAGTATGCCACTTTAGGGAATCTCTTCATATGCACCGTAAGCATAAAGATTATATTACAAACATGTTCTGACTTTTGAATGAAGCTTTACAAGAGCACTCAAGGCATTTGAAAAAATGGTTAAGATTAATACTTATTAGAGCATTAAAAAATGTACTCCTTATTGTCACACCATCCTGTTCTGTGATTCTGCTCTCACCACTTCCATCAGTCCACCCACTAATCGTATCCTTTCTCTCTCCCCTGCTAATCACCCACTTTGGTACCTTGTGCTATAATGTTACTACCTTGTTCCAGCATTTTCTTATGATTGTGCCTACATATTACTGGAAAAATCATCAGGGAATTTGACTTCCAGCTGACATTCAACCAATAACTACTATGCTTATGTAAATGAAGATTGTTCAGAGGCTTACAACTGGAGTACATATTAATTACATTTACACCAGTGCAGACATCTCTGACATCCAGGCAAACACCTGTCAAAATGTCAAGTCCCATTTCCAAAGCAGGGGAGGTGCTAAGTCTTCTCATTCAAAAGGTTGCAGGAAGGTTTTTTTATTCCACTCACTCTAAAAATTTGCAGGACCTTGCTGCACATATGGAGGTTGGAAAGCTGACAAATATTGCTCGTGAAGTTGTAAGGATGTCCTTGGTTGTATCTTTCATCAGTCCCATGTGCTGTAGTATAGGAATAATAGGTGACTTCACACATCAACAATCTGTAACTTCAAGGAGCAAGTTGGAGTAGCATCACAGTGAGAGTTGTGCTTTAGCAATTCTAGCGGTGGTGAGAGCACCCTTGTCCTAGTTTCAACTGGGATAGAGTTAACTGTCTTCCCAGTAGCTGGTACGGTGCTATGTTTTGAGTTCAGTATGAGAAGAATGTTGATAACACACTGATGTTTTCAGTTGCTGCTAGTAGTGTTTAGACTAATGTCAAGGATTTTTCAGCTTCTCATGCCCAGCCAGCGAGAAAGCTGGAGGGGCACAAGAAGTTGGCACAGGACACAGCCGGGGCAGCTGACCCAAAGTGGCCAACAGGGTATTCCATACCGTGTGACGTCACATCCAGTATAGGAACTGGGGGGACTGGGGGCGGGGAATCGCCGCTTGGGGACTAGCTGGGGGTCGGTTGGCGGGTGGTGAGCAATTGCGCTGCGCATCATTTGTACATTGCAATTCTTTCATTATTGCTGTTGTCATTTTATTAGTGTTATCATTATCATGATTAGTTTCTTCTTTTCTGTTCTATTAAACTGTTCTTATCTCAGCCCGTGGGTTTTGCTTCTTCCCGATTTTCTCCCCCATCCCACTGGGTGGGGGGGAGTGAGTGAGCAGCTGCGTGGTGCTTAGTTGCTGGCTGGGGTTAAACCACGACAATCCTGTCTTGTTCTAAGTAGAAATCTGCATTGACGTAAATGGGTATTTCTAACTACTAATCGATAAAAATATCTGACTTTCAGCCTTCTTTCTGCTTTCATAGTGTTTATTTTTTCTTTCTCCTGGCAATACAGACTGGTTTTCTAAGCTGCCATTGGCCTCCCATTTTGAGGCCACTCCACCAGTTTCCCTCTACGCCTAATCTTCCCTTCATTTTTTCTTTATGTTTTTTATCCTAAACTGGTCCATTACAAACTTGTGGTAGTTTCCCCAGAACTGATTAAAAATCTTATTTAAATAGATTACAATTAAACATACTCAGTTTAATAAGTTAAACTCCCACATTTCAGATGTTTCTTTCTCATTGTAAATTATTGTTTACTATTGTCAAAGCTGCAACACTGTTTTCCAACTTTTTTGTTTCATTTATTAATAACAAATTTACACATAAACTGGACACCAGTGTTTTCTCAACAATAATGAAGGTTTCTTTATCTTGTTGCAAAAGTACTGATGAAGGGTGTTACGGAGGTTCACACAATCAGATTAAACAGGTGTTAAACTCAACAAAATTTGTTCTCCAATCAAAATCATTTAGAACTCCAACAACATTAGTAAACCACAGGGTCAATGATGTAGGGGGAAATCAATATTGCACAACTGACTTAAGAATTCTTAAGCTTTAGAAATGATGACCCAAAATGCGCACATCACTCACCTAAAAGATGAGGGCTCTCAACCTCAAGGAGTCACCTTGGGTGGCATTAAAGCATCATTAAAGAATTGAAAAGTCTAAGAACAAGACTCAGTACACAGCACTGAGAATATAAATTAGGAATGGTCCAAAATCCAAAGGTGATATCATACTCAGACTCCCATGCAGTTAACAAAAAGACTACTAATATAAAAGCTAGAGCATAATCTACTGTTGGACATACACTCAAGGGAATAAAAAAAGGAGCTATCTTAAAATAGTATTTCAGGGCAAGAGGGATTGTCAAACTGTACAATATTAGTGCTAACAAAAACAGGTGATTAATCCAAAGTATCTGATAACCAAATTGCTTTGTAAAACATTGATTGACCTAAACTGACTAAGGTACAATGAATGGTAAAAGAAAACTGCAGAAGGATGTTATGTGCAAAACTGACATAATTCTAATTCTCTGAATTCATCCCATCCGAACTGGGAACATAACTGCCTAATACTGTCTGTATTCCTGGGGAGAATTCACCTCTTTCCCTTCCTTGGACCTACGGAGAACTGAAGCAAGTAACTCACCTCCTAACTTAGATGCTTCAATACCTTTAAAAAACCTACCAGACATAATTATATTCTATTTCTATTCTCTGCAGTGATATCGCAAAATTACTCTAACTCTGAATAGAACTGAACAGATAGTTTCCACCTATCTTTGAATGGCCACAAGAGCTGGATAATGCACTTGATTTACGTACTGATAAACCACAAAAGACTTTTTCATGTATGTGTAGTTTTCCTTTGCCCAGATGATGACTTTAGTGGAACTAATGTGAATAGTAAAAGAGCATGATAGAGCAGTCAGTGTTAAAAATGTACAGATTTTTCAACTGCCATTGTCCAACCTGGCTTCCAAAACCTATTTTCAATCAATAAATGACTATTTCTAGTATTATTTTTCAGCTTGCAGTCAAAAATCTTTCATACATTAAAAAAACCTATGCATTCATTTGCAGCTATGCAGGTTGTTTCCAGTGAGTATCAGACCTCACCATAATTTGTGATATATATTGTATATTGTCTCTGACACCAGTGGGGTTTTTTAAGAGAAATTAAATAACACCAGTTAGAGTCATAGAATGGTTTGGGTTGGCAGGCACCTTTAAAGGTCATCTAGTCCAACTGCCCTGCAATGAGCAGGGACATCTTCAACTAGATCAGGTTGCTCAGAGCCCCATCCAATCTGACCTTGAATGTTTCCAGGGATGGGGCATCTATCACCTCTCTGGGCAACCTGTTCCAGTGTTTCACCACGCTCACTGTAAAAAATTTCTTCCTTATATCTAGTCTGAATCTACCCTCTTTTAGTTTAAAACCATCTCCCCTTGCCCTATCACAACAGGACCTGCTAAAAAGTCTGTCCCATCTTTCTTATAAGCCCCCTTTAAGTAATGGAAGGCTGCTGTAAGGTCTCCCCAGAGCCTTCTCTTCTCCAGGCTGAACAACCCCAACTCTCTCAGCCTGTCTTTATGGGAGAGGTGTTCCATCCCTCAGATCATTTTTTGGCCCTTGTCTGGACCTGCTCCAACAGGTTCCTGTCTTTCCTGTGCTGAGGACTTCAGAGCTGAACACAGTATGGCAGGTGGGGTCTCACAAGAGAGGAGTAGAGACAGAGAATCACCTCCCTCGACCTGCTGGTCACGCTTCTTTTGATGCAGCCCAAGATACAGTTGGCTTTCTGGGCTGCAAGTGCACGCTGCCAGCTCATATCCAATTTTTCACCCACCGGTATCCCCAAGTCCTTCTCTGCAGGGCTGCTCTCAATCCCTTCATCCCCCAGCCTGTATTGATACCGGGGTTGCCCTGTCCCAGGTGCAGGACCTTGCATTTGGCCTTATTGAACCTCATGAGGTTCACATGGGCCCACTTCTCAAGCTTGTCCAGGGCCCTCTGAATGCCATTCTGTCCCTCAGGCGTGTCAACCGCACCACTCAGCTTGGTGTCATCTGCAAATTTGCTGAGGGTGCACTCAATCCCACTGTTCAAAGACTTCACTCTACCACAGCCTATCATTTCACACCTTCTTCTTTCCACTACTGCACCCAATTTATGTTTTTAGAAGATTTAGATTTGTACTTCTGAACAGACAATTTTGTAAATATGTCAAATGTATGTATGCGTTCTTGCAAACTAGACTTACCACTACAATTTAAGTCCAAAAAAGCAGATTAATTTTAAGATGATTTTCCTTTGCCAGGACAGAGAAAAAAGCAACTGTAATGTGCTGGGGAATCTGGTCTTTTATACAGAAAGATTAAATGTGTTCAACTTTCAAGTTTATGATTTCCTAAGAGAAAAATACATAGGACTATATAGATAAGGTAGTGGATGCAAGACAGCAGATGCTTGTGATGACCTCAGTATGACTGTTAAGGACAAAACTAAGGTGAATTATTGCTTCCTATGCAAGATAAACTGATCTTAACTTATTAACAAATTTTAACTATTAACTACCTCTTAGACTTACATCAAGGGCAATGAAGATGCTAGAAGCAGAGTAGGCCATAATCCAAGTCTAGGAAATCTGAGGAATGGTAAATCAGTCTGATGTGCTAAGTTTGAGGTCATGCACCACTGATAAAGAAATGTATTTAACTACTCATTGTCATATATGTAAGATTTAAATAACAGAAAGGATAATTTTAGTGCTTTGAAGACTTAGTCCCTAACTTCCACTGCTAATTTTAAAAAAAGCATATCCTATGTATATATTCTTCTTGAGGTTGTAGGAATGTTCTAGCAGAGGGGATAATTCCTGCTCTGAACATGCAAACATGATGCATGATAATCATAGAATCATAGAATATCTCAAGTTGAAAGGGACCCATAAAGATCATCGAGTCCAACTCCCTGCTCCTTGCAGGACAAGCTAAAACTAAACCATACGACTAAGAGTGTTATCCAGACACTCCTTGAACTCTGACAGGCTTGATGGCGTCACCACTTCCCTGGGGAACCTGTTGCAGTGATTGACCACCTTCTCAGTGAAGAACCTTTTCCTAATGTCCAATCTGAACTTCCCCTAATGCACCTTTGTTCTGTTTCCTTGTGTCCTGTCAGTGGTCACCAGAGAGAGGAGATCAGCACCTTCCCCTCCACTGCCCCCCTTGAGGAAGTTGTAGACTGCGATGAGGTCACCCCTCAGCCTTCTCTTCTCCAAACTGAGCAAACCAAGTGACCTCAGCCACTCCTCGTAAGTCCTGGCCTCGAGACCTTTCACCATCTTTGTCACCGTTCTCTGCACACACTCTAATAGTTTGATTTCCTTCTTGTATTGAGGCACCCAAAACTGCACACAGTGCTTGAGGTGGGGCCACACCAGTGCGGTGTAGAGTGGGACAATCACCTCCCTCGACTGGCTAGCTACTATAACTCTTTGAGCTCGACCCATCACCTAGTTGCTCACCCAACGTATTATGGACTTCTCTGGCTGTGTGCTGGACATTTTATCCAGAAGGATACTGTGAGAGCCAGTATAATGAGGGACTGCCATGAAAATGTCAGAACAAAACCCACAATTAGTTATATAATCATAACATCTAGAGTCTACAATAGAAATGTTATTGTCTCATCACATGTCGATGTTGGTTCAGCTGTTGGTTCAGGAAAACTCTTTGCTTCCCTATCGTGCTTTGCGCTTATGTTTATAGTTCTTCTAACCATGAACTGTGTTAGGGCCAAATATTTCAATAAAAGCTCATGACCTGACATAAAGAACATTTTTTGTAAGAACATGAATTAAGGCAGGAAATAATGTATCTTGCCAGACACTTAGCAAATATCCAAGTAGTACTATTCGCAAAATTTTTGTTCTAGATACCTTATGACAGAGCTTTTTTTATAACTTACAAAAAATACCTATGTTTTGGAAAATATTTAACTTTAGTAAAAAAAAATAATATCTGGTGGCTGAAAAGCAAAATACTACAGGCTAATCCTCCTTTAAAGCAGGACAGTCTAAGAATGAAGGCTTCCATCACTGGCAAGTCTTCCATGACTTCCAGTGTAATAATAAAAAGGAAGGTACCATGGGAGTTATATCTGGCCATAAGACTAAGCCCAAGAGAGAAAAGGATCCATGAGGCATCAGGCTACAACTCTCAGAAATGCTTTGGCAGCAATTTGGAATTATTACTTTGTGCCACAAGTGTTTGGTGCTTGTTACTTAATCTAATCATTGATTTCACCTATAGCTAAACTTGAAAAATGCAGGATTTTTAAATGAAGTTTTTACCACTTCTTCCTCTGATATTCACTATTTCTTCTGCTTCATTTCTATCATTTCATTTCTGCTTCATTTCTATCTTCATTTCAGTATATGAACTTGATCAAAGTCATATGAAAACATAAGGAAACATACACCAGTAAAGGTGACAACAAACTATGCAGTGTTCCTAATAGGCCTTCATTGTCTTTCACATGCTTCAGGGGGAAATCATTAGGACCCAGTGCCTTGTAACAATAACTTTCCTGAGTTACTCTAAGGCACTATATTTGTAAATTCTGCTTTCAAAATCTTTTAAATAAACTGTACTTTGCATCTGGGTAGCATTCATGAAGCAAATCAGGTAAGAGCCATATGATTGCATATAGTTTTCTATAGCTTTCTTATTCAATATATGTATCAGCTTATAAAAAGGTAATAGTAGCTCTCTCAAAAAGTAGTATGAAGGACACGATATTAACTGAGAAAAAGAAAGAGGAATCTAAAAACTATCATGACCTCAGTGTTTTATTTAATAGTTCTATCCCAAGAGATAAAAATGACAAGTACACATAGGCACTGGAAGTCTTTGAATTACACTAAATCTACACAGGTACTATTGTCACGGACAATATTTTTTGTCATTTTTTTTATTACTGTATGTTACCTTCCTGCAAAGGCTATGGCTGAGCAACAGAAGGAAGACTGTTTGCTGTGTTTTGGCTGGGGCACCCTAGGCAGACAGAACTCATACAAGGAGATTGACTGTTCCTTGAGATGAAATGTGAGAAATCCCTGGAGGGCTACAGTGTGATACCTCCTTAGGAGGGAACTTGTTGAGCAAGTGCTGACTGACTTCTGAAGCACCGCAGAAGGGCAGGGAGCTGACATGAAGTCAGTCCTTACTATGACAAGATAAGCACTATTCCTAGAGACTTAGAGGCTCTGTAGATTCTATTGCAAACCAAATAAAAACCCTACTGAAAGTTTCTGAACTGAAATCAAGCTCAGAAGAAGGGATTCTGCAAGGTTTTGTAGAATGTATGGAAGTTTCTCCATAAATTAATCTAAAATAGGCTGAAAGATATGAGGGTTTGAGAGGACTTTATCTGAACTGGTTCGTCATTCATTAGTGTCATTCAACATGGAATGCCTAAGGACCTAGGTAACGAACAGGCATTCTGATCTGCCTGATTGTTTACTGCACTACATTTCTTCTTTTTTCAACATTTTAAGCTTTTACATGTCTAGGTGTTATGTCCATGATTCTTTCATGGGTTTTGTGGTCAGATATGCAAGAGAAATGCAGAATGGCAAAATTGGGAATTAAAATAATAAACAGTGTTGCAAGGGAATTAAATATAAAACATGACAAGCTACTTAAATATATAAAAAGCCAAGAGCTCTGTCAGGAATTACTTGAGCCATTAAGGGATGAGAGGGAAGTTAGTGACAGATACTGTAGCTGACAGCCTGAAAGAATTCTTTGCTTCATTATTCACACAAATAAACGGACGGTCAAATCCCAGAGAGTAAGGAACAGTAAATTTGCCTGTGGAGTGAATTAAAAACTGTAGAACAGGGAAAGTTTAGAGGCTTTATGTCTGCACCAGAGCAGCTAGTTCAAAGTAGTCTATTAAACATGGTAAAGGTATTGAGCCTATATACCGTATAGCTGTGAATGATGATGGAAATAGCAGGGGATCGAGGAAAAGCACCATATAGGCTTTTTGAAAGTGTGTAAACAGCTAGGGAAAGTAGTATCACAGAATTGCTGATTCTGTGTCAGATTGTCCCTGCCAAGAGAACAGCAGTACGAATGGGGAGAGATGGGAATAGGGGGGGAAGAACTTCTCTTCCTACTGGGCACTGAGCAGAGGCTAAAATAGGTTCCATCATTTGCACTTACTAGAGGACAGAGACTGGTTTGTGGAGGAACAAAGAGTTTTGAAGGACATTAAAGCCAAAATTGTCAGAGTAGTGACAGGGAAGCTCCCTCCATCATTCAGAGCACTCCTGCAACTGCGGTCCCCAAAGGCCTGCCTGTATACTTTCTCCATCCCTCTTTAATTCAATCACTACTGAAACCCCACTGGTGCTGTGAAATTCTGTTCTGACAGTAAGGAAATTCCCTAGAGTTCTGTTGTGGCTGGCATTCTTTCCCTTTCAGCTCAATGGAGGAATAAAAAACTACATAAAATGAAGCAAAAATGCATAAGAGGAGTGACTGACTCCCTGATGCGGACTAAGAGAGTCTGGAAGGGATTGTGGGGGTGTCCTTAACTTGCACTCTGTAGTCCCATAGCCAGCTACGTTTGGAGTTTGCATCAGGGAGTGGAGAACTGTGAGAGCCACACCACCCTCACTGTCACTCTGCTGCTTCTCATGACAGCCTTTATCGGTTAGTGTGTATCTCATGATACTGCTTTTGCCTACCCATTTGTTCCAGCTATACCAGCAAAAAGGGGTAGCTCAAAAGGATGCTCAGTAGCATCCAGTTCTGTCACTAGTTTCAGGTGGGACGTACGACATGGTTATGAAGTATGTAGAAATGACATTGTTTTGTCCTGTTTATTTTTTTCTATTTTGTACTGTTTTCTTAGGCAAACTCTCATTGAAATCACAGGGAATTTTTATTTGAATACAGCTTTCCAAATGCTTGCTGTAACTGAGACAATGAATCTAAGGTCTCTTTCATGTTATAGTCTTAGTGTAGTGGCACAAGCTCAGGAGGCGCGTGGGATGGTGCTGCAATATTATTGCCTAAAGGTCTCACATTTAATATGCAATTTTACTTTAATAGGAAATATTTACATCCCTTCTTTGGGTTTTGCTCCAAGATTTCTTTCTTATATTTTCCTCTTACATATTGTGTTCTATATTTAACTATGTTTGTCAGTCACTGGCATGTATCCTTAAGTACTTCAAAAAATTATCTAAATGTGTCACACCCCATTATTAACTTATACCTAGACTTACAGCCATACTTTAAGTTACCTGGATACATAGACAATATTTGTTTTAGCATTATTAAGTGGCATGCTTAAGTTGAAAAGTGAAAACAGAGGTTCCAGCTTTGCAAACAATTACACCTGAGCTTCATTTTCAGCATATAAGTACTCCAAATACCTTTGTAGGATTATTTATCTGCTCAAAGTCAGACATCAGTTTAGTTGATTACAGAACTAATGCTTCATTCTCTAATAATGTTGGTTTTTCCTTTAATTTGTTTGTTACGGCTTTTGATAATATACTTTCAGTTTTCTATAAAACTGTCTTCTAATTCCACATCACTGTAAAAAAATGATTAATTTTCTACCATATGGGACACTTTCTACAGATTTTAAAATATTTTAGTGTTATTACTGCAATTCATAATGTGTTTAATAATGTAATTCTGAATAAAACAGTCTCTCTTGTTACAAATAATTGAAAACACAGTGGGGACCTTTTAAAGGAATTGTCTTAATTAAGAAATCACACATGACAGTGCATTTCTGTTCATTTATTTTACACTCCCTGGATTGTAAAAGTCTCTTGGTTTTCAGTCTGGTAATATTAAATTGAGCTTAAAACAAATGGGCAGAATGCATGGTCTGTATCCGTGCGTATCCTTACTAATGAAAATAGTTTCATCCCCTGAGAATATGCCCAGCTTCATGTCCTTATGCCCACACTTTTCCTGGTCCCATCCTTATTCCCATTCTTTAGCAGTTTTAGATCAGTGCACTGCCTTCCAGTAACTCACATATTATACATTTTGCCTTCCCCTCCCAAATGAATAAAAATAAAGTAATTTTGGGAATATATTTTAAACAAGACCTTCAGCTAGTGTAAATAACTGATGTCAGTGGAACTATTCTGATTTACATGCAAGAATGATCTGATCCACTCCAATTACTGTTCAGGCAGGACTCAGTGTGAGAGAGGCAAATAAACCCAAAGTTCTTTCTGGGAAAACTGTGGACCAACTTGTCTTTCTGCTAACAGAACATGTCCCATTTCCTTTCCATCAGTGTCTAACAAGTAAAGCAAAGCAGTGCTATATACATAAAATGGAAAAGTTGCTAATAAGGGTACAGAATGAAATAACTGCCTAGTTAGTAACATGTTTTGCTGGGAGGAGTTATTTTTGTTTTCTTTTAGGGGAAATCAATATGTTTGGGAGAAAAAAAAGGTATGAGTTCTTCTTAAACAGGAATATAAGAGGTTTTGTCTACATACAAGGAAAATTTTTTTTACTGTGAGGCTGACTGACTGCTGGCTCAGGTTGCCCAGAATGGTTGTGGAGTCTCCATCCTTGGAGGTATTCAGAAGGTGGCTGGACAGGGTCCTGGGCAACCAGCTTGAACAGGGGGTTGGTCCAGATGACCTCCAGAGGTCCCTTACAACCACAACTATTCTGTGTTTCTATGAAATGTTTATGGTCTGAAACTCTAATAGACTTTTATATTTTGATTTATATTGGGTAATTTTTAAATGACATTGTTTTTTAATCCTATGTGGGCAACTTCTTTTTTCTATCCAAAATAAATTTGTACATGAGGAACCATTCTTTACAACAAAGTGAATTAAAATATCTTTCATATTAATTTTATTAGAAGTGAAGGAAGTCAATAATTAAATCTCTCTGGATGCTCTAAACTGATTTATTTTTTTTCTCAGCTACTGCAGTCTCTGTAAGATGACAAGCACCAAATCACTGTCTGTTCAGTGTAGCCTGCATTAGCAAATATGCTATTCAAAACCAATACCCAGTAGAAGGGAGTTCTCTCTGTATACCAAAAAAATAGTGTGAAATATAAACAAAGTGTGAGTTCTCTAATATATTAAAATGGATGAAATTGGCAAATCGATCTATAGCAGATCTAATTGCTTTGTTTGAGAGAGTTGAAAATATTTCTTATATATCTGGTTTATAATCAAGGGAATCTTTTAGCTTTTTGTCAGACAGTAGGAAGTGAGCAACTGAAGAGCCATGAATATGAATTTTTCATCACTCCCTGATGCTGGGACAAAATGTGTAACTTGCAGTGAAGTTCTGTGCGCTCAGTGGACTGAGAATGCCAGCTCCTCAACTTTGGCTAAGTGGTGTGTTGAGGTAAGGCCCATCTTGTTCATTATCAGAAGAAAATGTCTTAGGTCTAAGTTAAACTACAATTTATCTACTTTGAAGAGACATTAAATGTGCCCCTTTGTCACCTGAGGAGAAAATCCCTCAGCACTCTCAAATGTTGCTCTTAGTAATGATGTCGTTAAGAAAATGCATTTAAGAAAAAAATTCCTTTTCTTATGCTGCTTCTTCAAGACAACTCTTAGAATCAGTAGGAACATCTGAGACTAAATGTCATGTTTTGGTTTTGCTGCAAATATTCAAGACAAATCAAGACTGGAGTGGGGAGGAATAAATGACAATAAAATGATGAAAATAGGAAGAACTTACCATGCCAATTACTTTAATGCATTCTACTACAACAGCAGCAGAGATTATTCATAGATGCTGGTTTGAATCCATTTACGAAGGCTTTTCAGTACTCACCTAAGTAATAAACAACTTAATATGCTTCGTATAGTTCATTGCTTAAAATCTGAATACTCTAACAAATCCTAATTTCCTTTTTCTAAATCTCCTTGAGTCTTATTACCATTATATACACATATAAAATGTCATTCTAAAGTTTTATATCAAATTTCTTGTTGTGGTATTTAAGTGCTTCCCAGCAATGATTGTTACTAATGTTGTCACAATAGCAATCTTTTTAGTCATTCTCAGTAACACATATGAACATTATAGAATGTCTAAGGGTAATTGCTGATGTTAGTCAAAAACATTATAAAAGCTTTGTAAGGATAACATTTTCCATCATTTTCAGGAACAGTATGTTCATATTTGGTTATTTTAAAAAGTTAGCTAAAAAAGAGCTATCGTATCTCTCCTTAAAAAGTATGCTGTTTTATTCCAGAGATTATTCCTGCCTTGTCAGAAGAAAGAAGGTGACAAATACAAGTTTTTTTATCATGAAATACAGTTATATTCCCCATTTCCCTCTTAAAAATAGCAAATTGAGATAAGGCAATAAATTTGATCTGACAAAATACTAAGTTGTGATCAGCTTGCTGCTGCTACTGTATTCCATGGCATACAGTTATCAATAACCTATGCCCTCTGCAACAATATGACATTCAGAATTGTTCATAAAACAAGGCTGTACTCTGTCTCAGTGAATAGCTGTAAACCGTGCTGAGATTCAGTGTTATGTTTTGATGTTTGTAAATCAGACTCTCCTCAGAGGTATCACCAGAATACCTCAGACAGGGATCTAGAAAACAAATCATGAAAATGTAACGAACTGACTGAAAGTGGTCTTTTCTTTATCACAGTGATACTAAGAAACAGCTGTTCTTGTATTCAGCAGATTTGAACTTTGAGAGTTTTAAACCAGTAGTTTATCTGCATTCCATCTAGTTAAAGCATGTTGTGGTCACTTGCACAAAACACATAAGACATCTCAATGTCAGCCATAAGCAGGCAAATAATAATATACTTTGGTATAAACAGAAAAGTGACCAAAGAAAAAGACTGAACTGTGCTGTTATGTGGAGTGCTGGTTTTAATTTGGTAAGTTTTAATATCGAAGCTGTCCTTTAATAGGAAACTGTCCATTGCATTTGACACAGAAAAAAATTTCTAATTTATTAATATAAATTACATACTGAAGTTCACCTTATCATATCTGATATGCCATGTATTTATAGGTTATGAAACAACTTTACCCTTAACATAAAAGGCTAAAGAAAACATCACAGACACATAAAAAATACCACAATTGGAGTAGCATATCCAATAAATATTCCACCTCTCATCAGTGACGATTAACTTTCAGTGGCTGAACACTTTACTGTCTCTACAGACATGATAATTAAGTCACAACTGTTAGAGCTACTTGCCCTTAATAGCAGAACACTTGAAAGTACTGCATGCTGTACTGGTATAGCATAAACACTGAGATGAACCAAATTCAACTACAGGAAAACAAACATTCTCAAAAACACCATTAGCAAACCTGGAAATATGTAGGCAAATAAAAGTAGACTAAAATTCATAGATAAGATAAGCAGTTCTACCCAATGCAATCACACCTTTTAAAATGCATATAAGTGGATTTCAGTCATTAAAAATAGTCAAGACTTAATCAGGTGTCAAAATGCCTGTTTACAGTTTATTTCTTCATGAGTCTGTGGAGTTAATGCAATTATGTTTTATCAACAAGTATGCAGTGTTAATTCCATTTGCAAAATACAGAATGCCATATTATGTTACCAAAATGTCACTGTGGACTTCATTTATATCTTATAAATACTCCTGATATGTGTATGGATTTATATGCATATTTTATATTAAAACACACAAAACATCCTTCATGGTAGGAACTGAAATTGTATATGTGCATGCATATGGAAATATACAGTAATTTGCAAATATGTCAAAAGTTTACAATGGCCATAAGTATATGTAGTACTTTTATGTGTTGCTAATCCAGTTAATATGGGAATTATTTGAATGAAATTTTAAAAATTACAGGTCTTGCCCCAGAGAGTTATTTTTTAAGGAATAAATCTTCAGACTTTGATGATATAGCTGTATAATCATGATTATGGACTGCTTAGGAGACTGGTTGACAGAGTCCCTTGGGAGGCGGTCCTGAAGGTTAAAGGAGTCCAGGAAGGCTGGACATTCTTCAAGAATGAAATCTTAAAGGCTCAGGAGCAGGCTGTCCCCATGTACCAAAAGACGAGCCAGTGGGGAAGAAGACCAACCTGGCTGAACAGAGAGCTTTGGCTAGAAATTGGGAAAAAAATGAGAGTTTATGATGTTTGGAAGAAGGGGTAGGTAACTCAGGAGAACTACAAGGATGTCATTAGGTTGTGCAGGGAGAAAATTAGAAGTGTCAAAGCCCAACTAGAACTTAATCTGGCTACTGCCATAAAAGACAATTAAAAATGTTTCTATAAATACATTAGCAACAAAAGAAGGGCTAAGGAAAATCTCCATCCTTTATTGAATGCGTGGGGAAACATAGTGTCAAAGGATGAGGAAAAGCCTGAGGTACTTAATGCCTTCTTTGTCTCAATTTTAATAGTAAGACCAGTTGTTCGCAGGGTACCCAGAGCCCTGAGCTGGAAGACAGGGACAGGGAGCAGAATGAAACCCCCATAATCCAAGGGGAAATAGTTAGTGATCTGCTACACCACTTAGACACACACCAGTCTGTGGGGCCAAATGGGATCCACCCAAGGGTACTGAGGGAGCTGGCAGAAGTGCTCACCAAGCCGCTTTCCATCATTTATCATCAGTCCTAGCTAACCAGGGAGGTGCCAGTTGACTGGAAGTTAGCAAATGTCACGCCCATCTACAAGAAGAGACAGAAGGAGGATCTGGGGAACTACAGGCCTGTCAGTCTGACCTTGGTGCCGGGGAATGTTATGGACCAGATCATCTTGAGTGCCATTACATGATACGTACAGGACAACTAGGTGATCAGGCCCAGTCAGCATGGGTTTATGAAAGGTAGGTCCTGCTTGACTAACCTGATCTCCTTCCATGAAATGGTGATCCGCCTAGTGGATGAAGGAAAGGCTGTGGATGTCGTTTAATGAAGATTTTGACATCACTTGCCAAGGCGTTCTCCTGGAGAAACTGTCTGCTCATGGCTTGGATGGGTGTACTCTTTGCTGGATAAAAAACTGGTTGGATGGATGAGCCCAAAGAGTGGCGGTGGAGTTAAACCCAGTTGGTGGCTGGTCACAAGTGGTCTTTCCCAGAGGTCAGTTCTGGGGCCAGTTCTGTTTAATACCTTTATCAATAATCTGGATGAGGGGATCGAGGCCACCCTCAGTAAGTTTGCAGACAACACCAAGTTGGATGGGAGTGTTGATCTGCTGGAGGGTAGGGAGGCTCTACAGAGGGATCTGGACAGGCTGGATCGATGGGCCGAGGCCAATTGTACGAGGTTCAACAAGGCCAAGTGCTGGGTCCTGCACTTGGGTCACAACAACCCCACGCAGCGCTACAGGCTTGGGGAAGAGTGGCTGGAAAGCTGCCCAGTGGAAAAGGACCTGGGTGTATTGGTCAACCGCCAGCTGAATATGAGCCAGCAGTGTGCCCAGGTGGCCAAGGTGGCCAACGGCATCCTGGCTTGTATCAGAAACAGTGTGGCCAGCAGGAGCAGGGAAGTGATTGTTCCCCTGTACTCGGCACTGGTGAGGCTACACCTCAAATACTGTGTTCAGTTTTGGGCCCCTCACTACAGGAAAGACATGGAGGTGCTGGAGCGTGTTCAGAGAAGGGCAACCAAGTTGGTGAGGGGCCCGGAGCACAAGTCTTATGAGGAGCGGCTGAGGGAGCTGGGGCTGTTTAGCCTGGAGAAAAGGAGGCTGAGGGGAGACCTTATCGCGCTCTACAACTACCTGAAAGGAGGCTGTAGTGAGGTGGGGATTGGTCTCTTCTGTCAGGTGGCTGGAGATAGGATGAGAGGAAACGGCCTCAAGTTGCACCAGGGGAGGTGTAGATTGGATAGTAGGAAAAATTTTTTTACTGAAAGGGTTGTCAGGCATTGGAACAGGCTGCCCAGGGAAGTGGATGAGTCACCATCCCTGGAGGTATTTAAAAGACCTGTAGATGTGGCACTTTGGGACATGGTTTAGTGGTGGACTTGGCATTCCTCGGTTAACAGTTGGACTCGATGATCTTAAAGGTCTTTTCCAACCTAAACGATTCTATCATTCTGTGATGCCATTTTGTGTCATTCTAAAAGGGTTATAAGTGCTAAACCTATTAAGGCATGTAACTCTATGAGATTTAAAGTTTCGTAATTTTAACATCAAACCTATATAATGCTGACATAAATCTTGTCCACTGCTTTGTGAAGGTGGATGAATTTGTTGAAAGGTATTCACAAGACAACACTGAAATTTAAACTGTGATTTCATTTCAGTCCTACTGAGAAGAAGTAAGACTTCAAAAGGAGTCTTCAAGATCCAGAAAATGCTTTTTTTTGTGCTCTGAAGTCTAATGTTTCAAGCAACTTCCGTAAAATGCTTTCTACTTTGGACTTTTGGGTTTGAATGTGGTATGGTTTAGGGATTTGGGGGGAAAATTTTTGTGAAGAAATTCAGTATTGCCAACTTTAAGACTTCAAAAATGAGTTTAAAGGAGTTGAAAACCCAATCATGCCCAAGCAAATCACAAAGTTTGCCATTGGGAAAAGCTGAGAGGTTCTATTTTCAAGTTTGCCTCCCTGGCATTACCAAGCAGCATTCTGTTCTTAACTAATATTCCATCTAATAGCTTGATCCTAGTCCCTAGGAGTTTAACAGAAACAAGCAGTTCTATGAGATAGAGACTGCATTCACAGGGAAAAGCAATGCTGTTTTCAAAAATAACACAAATATTTTGGGAATATTGAAACTTCTGCTATAAGTTCTGAGGCTCTAATACCAAAAGTATCATTGTAAAATGTAAGCTTAAAATTAATCAGAAGTCTATAAAACCTGCAGGTTTATAGAAATCTTGAAATTCTTTAATTTTATATATATCAATGTACCTTGAAATTTCGACATCCTTCTCTCTTGCTGCCACTATCCATATCTCTCTTTCTCGGCACTGTCAAAGACCAATGCTATTAAGGAGGGCTATTTAACTGATTTTTGTATTTTCATTTGTGTAGGATGAGCACTGAATGCTTCACACAAAGATATTTACATAATAAGTTATATCAAAAATTTGTTCTCATATTTTCCTCCTAGGGGACTGATAATTACCTAAGCAGTGCACATAAAAATACCTGTACAGGTAGAACACTGTGCGGTAAGCAAAGAATTTACACATTATGGATGTATTGGGAGTGAAGAATATTTACAATTTCATAATTTAGCATAGGAAAAGGAGCATTCAAGTTGCATCTTTTCTATAGAAATTTCACAGTCCATTTAGATCCAGACAGGAGGAGTAGGTGGTTAGGCATAAGCTAAAGAGAACAGAGGGATAGAAAATACTACTTAATATAATGAAGTAAGAAGAATGGAACTTGGGAACTAGGGACATGCAGTTGGTCTTCCATTCACAGACCATGCAGAAGAGCATGTCCAGTCACCAATGAGCTGTGTTACTGCCCTTTCGATATGAAAGAAAATAAATTATGGTGGTGTCAATTGCATGAGGCACTGCACATTATGTTTCACAGACAGATGGGAAGATACTATAAAGTCTTTACTTGGAAGGACTCTGTCACTGTTCTAGACCCACAGTACAAAAACACTTTTAGAAGAAGCTGGCAGGAAAATAGCAAATAGATTTCCAGGGAGCCTGAAATAAAACATGACTCCCCACTCATAGATCATTGGTATGCACTACATACAATTAAGACTATAGTATAGCTGGCATAAGGAGCAGCAGGCATCCCAGAGAAAGAAATATGACAGGATCACAGTTGTATCTTGGCTACAGCAATGAAGGGTCAGTCACAGAAGGTGATAAATTTGAACCAGGTTTGGGCCAAAAGTGGTATACAAATTAATCTGATCCTTTTTGTGGAATTCAAAAGAAGGCAGAGGGATCATACAGCCAATTTTTCCCCTGCAGAGATACATTCAGACTTGGAATCAAAGTCTAGCCCTTAATCAACTTATCATTTGTTTTGCTGATTCAGTGACAAATTTTATCATAAATATGCAAAAACTTTACACAGTTTGGTATCTATCCTCATAGTGCCTTATAGAATGGTAACCGAGTAAACAATTTTTAATCACACTATTTGCATTATCTCAAGATTTAGCCAGAAACCACTTCTCCCTTTTCTGAGATTGATTATGCCCTTTTCCAAGCACAGAAATTTTTGAACATATTTAGAACTGGATTGTGAGGCGTGTGTAGTTCTACAGTAATACTGCAAAAATGTTTTTCAATGGTGAATTTTACTATATGAAAATATCTTTTTTTTCCCCAGAAATGTAGAACAGTTGAGAAAAGAAATTATTCATATCATTCAAGAGGAACATTTTGCATTCCCTCATAGACATCATTTAGAAAAATACCTGAGTTCTACATTGTATGGGGAAGAATTGCAAAATATTTTAGTCAGTAGGATTAAGACATGAAAAATGAGTGTTTTTGAAACATCCATGCCTGCCATTGTGAAGCCCTGTCAGCAATACTACTTAAGCCATTGAACATCAAAAAGAACACTATGGATTTGGACTATGGCTGAATTACTAAGCATCAAAACCAGTGCAGATAAGGAGGACATCTGTACAGATGTCTTGTGTATTGTGTACATCTTTACACAGATGTCTTGCAATTTATAGACACCTGGAGCAGTTCTTAATAGCTTTTACATATAAAAAGGACAATGTAAAAGATATACTTGTTTTACTAAATCTCTCCCCTTTTGCAATTCACAACTTGAGATAAATAGACTAAAAAAACAATTAGATAAGATGGAAAAAAACCCACACTTTTCCAGTCTGGGCTTTGGGGGCTGGATTTTTTTTTTTTTTTTCCCCTCAGCATTTTGATAGAAAACTGATCTTGCAATAACTGAGTAAGATCAAGGTCTTGACTTTGGGTAATCAGACCTCCAAGAATATTGCTGTCTTCCTGTCTAATATGATCTAAATCTGATTGGAAAAAGTGACATTCATGTTAATAAAATGAAGAGGGGCAGATGTGGGTTCTGAAGGATTGCTATGCACCTGTAAAATCAATGGGTTTTTTTCCTAAAACTCATTTTAATTTTCTCTTTCTTTCTTTCTCTCTTTCTTTCTTTCTTGTAAATGTTTTCAAAGCTGCCTTGAAACCCTTTTTCTCTTCTTACTTTCTCCTAGCCTCTTCAGTGCTGCCTTCTCTCTCCAGGAGACAATATATTCATGGAGGTAATACTGAATTACTGCAGCACTCACACTGATACTTCCGTAAACTCCACGTGGGTGGAAATCTACTTCTGCCTAGAGCACCACTGGCTTCATGGGATGACAAAGCTGTAATATGTTAAGCAAAACAGAAGCATTGCCAATGTGTAACATTTCCTTAGGCTTTCTGAAAAATGAGGACAAAACCCGGTGTCTGAGCTTCATTTGTAATAAATGAGGCTCATAAGCTTTCTTTTCTGGATCTGTGTTAATGGAGGATAAGATGCATAGAATCGCTCCCGCATTTGTTTATTGCATGGCATTTCTAGCCCCAGGCTGCCATAATTTTATACAGGGTTGTCTGTATACAGTTGCTTTCAGTACTTTGAACTTCTGACGACCAAGAAAAGCAAACTGTACGATGGCTCAGAAACACCCAGGTTCTTCAAAAGGTGTCATCTCATGGCATAGAATAACATATTTTTCTTGTGCTAATTTTTTATCAAATACGACAAGCTCTCTTACCCTGTTTGAAGATTTTAAAGCAGACTCAACCCCTTGCAAAAATGTACTCTTGCAGTAACAGTAAATAATTGCAAAATTAATTTGCAAAGCACCTGCTAGCAGATATATTTATGTTCTAGATGCTCTTACACTGCCGTAATTATCAGTTGTCTTTAAAGGGGAATATAACATGACTTCTTCCCAGCATTTTTTTCTAGATTGGAATTTGATACTAAATCTCATCTAAATAAACACTAGACTTTAAGTCATTTTCTTAAAATCTGGAAAGGGGTATATGTAGTTCTTTTAAAATGAATACACAGAAATAATAGGGCACATCAGAAAGAAAATTACTAGTTTTGAAAATAAATAAATAAATAATACATTTGACAGAATCACATTTTAGACCACTTGCTGTGTTCCTGTGGTGTAGCACAAACTTTTCTATACAAGGAAACCTGTAATAAAGAGCTTTAAATAACAGGAAAGGAAAGCTCCAATTCAAATAAAAAAGTGGCTTAATAGCTTTCCTGGTTATAATTAAAAGGAGGTTTGTTCAACTCACTGTCCACAGTCCATGTAATTATCACCTGAAATAACATTTCAGTAGAGTTGAACTATATAATAAAGCTTCTTTACCCTGATAATTAACAAGGTTAAATGTCATTTCTGTAGCGCCAAAAAAATTATTGTTTAAATACATCCTTAGGAAGATTAAATCAAATCAAAAGAAATAATCAGCAATAGAAGCATTTATTTTATATGTTCTAATTCCCATGTAAAACAAAAACTTCTACATATTCCATAGGGATTTTCATAATCACATATACTCAAAATAGCAAAAAAATAATGTTAATATAAGGAAAATGAAATTAAACTACTTTTTTCAATAACAAGACTTTTTTCCTCTCTGGGCTGTATTTAAGACTATATACAAATTAATTTCATATAAAAATGAAAAATGTGGATGCTATGTATGGTAGATAAACAGTGAATAAAGTTAGCTTTTCACCTTATAGTTTGAAGGCACAGTATTACATTATCAAATGAGTTCACGTTATCCTTTTATTTCAGATCTCAACATTCTTTGATGACTCCTATTAAGGGTCTTTTTAGACACCCCGTAATTGCACAAGTGACTTCCAATTTGAAGGGGAACTATTTTCCCCAAAAATAAAATTTTGGCCCTGTACCACCACTGCTTTCTCATTCCCACATCCGCTTATTAACCATTTATGGTTTTTTAGAATCTGGGTCAAAAATATAACCATGGTTCTCTGTGATATTTCATGACAGCTATCTTTAATTAGCTTTATATGGCAATTTTTAAAAATTATGTAACATTTTCTCAAATAAAAATAAAGTTTGACATTTCCTAGGGTACTATGGCTTAGTATGCAGTCTTCAAAATACAGGCAAATGAATAGTCCTAAATGTCTGACTAGCATTCTTTGTGTATGGGTAAGCATACCCATAGGATATTCCTTGGATCAAAGTCAGTTCCTCAATACTTTATAGAATTAAACGCAAATTTCTAAATCGGGGGTTTTCATCTCTAATACATAAAACTTCACATGAACAGCGGGACATTGGGTACTTTTTCAGGCATTGTGGGATATTTATGTATATGCATGAACTAGACAGGATTTTCCAAAAAAACCTTTGGATTAAATTCCATTATTTCCTCAATATCTTCTATTTCAATTGCGCCTCATAATCAAACCTATGTATCAGGTCTCTATAATAGCAGCAACTGGCCACCTTAAAAACCAACAAGAACAGGACTAAATTTTGGACTATATTATTACTGGAGATTGGCTTTCCCTTCCTCAGACCATCTGCAAACAAAATTTACACAGTATTGCTTCAAGTGTAATCTACTGAAATTCACACCACTTCTGAGACATCTAAATTATCTGAACTACTTCTGAGCAGAACAGAAATTTTTGTCTCCCCAAAATAAGAATACAAAAAAAAAAGAGGCTTGGCTAAAAAAGTGGATTATAAAATTCAAACCCTTTTATTTAGGGACAGTCTCTTACTGTCATAGTATGAAAGAAAAATAAGGAAATGTAAGGAGCTGGAAAGTAGAGAACAATAGAAGATATGCTTTTTAGCTGTTATGTTTTTTTCTTTAGTCTTACTATCACATTCTCTTTAATATTGTTGACTCTTTTAGTCTGTGCAAAATCATATTCTTTATCTTATATCCCAAGAGCTGGCAGATGGCAACTGAATGTAGCTATGCCTAGAGTTCAAAGCTGCTGATGCCTGATTATTGTTGCACAGAGATGGTGAATAAAGTTACTTGTCTGCCTGTACTATCCTAGTTAGTTTTAAGAAGTTCAAATAGCACTCTGATTATTAACTAGTAAAGTGGAATCAGATTCCATTACAAAGAAAAAAGGGCTTTCAACTTTTTGGAGGAACACAATACAGTTGTTTTTATATTTTTAAAATACTTTTAAATTATTTTACCCTTTTCTATGGGGGCAAAAGCATTTTCCATCTTCTTTTGCTCAGGGTTATAAAACTGAGATCTGTGTATGTGAGACTGAACTGTAATTGGGGTCAGGGATGGTAGAAAATGATCTGGAAAATAAGACCAATGGGGGAACATAAGAACTGCTGTATTCAGTCTGGAAGAAAAGAGGCAAAAGAGGGGAAATAACTACCCACAAAGACAGAAGAGGGTGATATAAGGACTCTTTGACAAGGTTCAGCTACTTCTGTTACTGAACTGCCAATAAGAGAAACAGTGAGACGAAACTATAGCCAGCTGCATTTAGGTTACATTTTTGGGGCCAGGGTGGGAGAAATCTCTGTATCAGTGCATCTGGCAGCAAAACAAGTCAATGAAAGATCATTTAGAAACAATTTCAATAGATATGCAAGTGTGATCTAGTCACCCGTCTGACAGATGTATTCTAAAATGAATCAAGTCCATTCTGTTACAATGCAGAAAGATGGACAAAGTACCTACCTCTTATCTCAGACTATGTTCTCTAGCTTTCATTTATGTGTAATAACAAAAAAGTTGAAAAATTCTCTCACTTATTTTGTAAATACTGAAGTGGACACTGCAGGTATTACAAGAAGGTACACACTACAAAATAGATCTAGATAGGAGATAATGGGTGAGAACAGAATGACAATGCATCTCCCATTCCAGACTCTCATTGTCTCCCAAATCCCAACTTCCTGTGCTCTGCTGGCTAGATCCTTCTAGCACGGATGTTCAGTTCCTGGCGGTTTTGGGAAGTGTTACCGAAGAAGTGCGTGAAAGGCTTCTACAGTAGTATTTAGTAGTATATTCCTGATGAGAAGCCAAAGACTTTTTTCCAAAGCCTGAGTTGGAAAGCAAAGTCCTGAGTGAGGAACTCTAAGGGGAAACTTAATAAGCCAACTTGAATAAGTAATCTAATCTAAGTCACTGTCTCATAGAAGTTTGAGAAGGGACTATTTCTGTAAGTAAAATTCCTGAAAAATGAGGCCTCCTCTATCCGGTCTACTCATCCACTTACTGAGGTGAGTGATAATAAAAATTCCCTTTTAGATTTGAAAAACTCTATACTGCGTGGCTGATCTTTCCAAAAGTGAAAAAATCATCTAGCTTAAAACTGATACAAAGGCCAGTCTTTCCCTTACCCTGGAAAAGCAGCAACTCTAACCTTGGCTTGCAGATATCTGTGAAATTCTGAGTTTGCTCAAGCCACAGAACATTACAAATGTAAAACTAACGCCAGTGCCATTGAGCAGGTGTAAAGTCTGATAAAAACATGATGTCATCTAAGGACTGATGGTGTCATTGCTCATGCCTAGAGGATCACTGACCTGCAGAAATGAGGGGTGTACTCTTACAAAGCAATCCTGGAAACTTAGTAGCCCAGCCAGACACTCTGTGCTACTTTAGGCATGAAATGAATGAAATGTTCATTGTCAAGAACAGTGTACACCCATCTCCCTACCAGTAACAGAAGAAACTTGGTGACTGCTAAAGACACAGAAGAAATTCAGGTTCTCACTGGAAGTTTTAAGTGAAAATTGCAATTTAGTGTTTGTGGAGGGAGGGGTTTTCTGAAAAGTAGCAAGCATTTTTTAGCAATTTCTATTGTGTAATAGGTGTCAAGGGGTTACATGATGATACACAGGTTTTTTCTGCCATTTTAATAAACTATCTATACTTAGGGTCCAAAGAAGAACAAAAAATATGAATATTCTTAAATTCTTGAGTTCTGTGCCTTTTGTAAAAAGAATCTTTTTTAACCAACCAATAAAATAGTCATTAGCAAAAATGAAAGCATTTTCCAGTGAAACACAGAATGGGGAACTTAATGACATAACATTATTTGTTCAACTAAGCCAAAAAAGACTGCTCTCCTCCTTTTAAGTATGGAAGTAGCTGTCATTTTAGGGACTAGGCCTGCAAGGTGCTCTGTACCATGAGCTTGGTGATAGGCCTGTTCAATACAGTGGCAGAAGCAGGGAAGAAGTCATGTTCTGAGACTGTTTATTACAGTAGGTTTGTCAGATTTAACAAAAACAAATAACAGTGTAGGAATGAGTTGAAAAATCAGAGCTTCTGCCTTCTGATAATTACAGTAAGACTCTAACAAAAGCATTTCTGTGTTCAAACCACATTCTTACAATCATTTTTAATATAGTTTGCAGTACTAGACAGATAGCTCTTCATATAAATGTTACATGTAATTGAAACGAAAATGGTAAATAATGCAAAAGTAAATTTGGTAAGCTTGGGGAAAAGTCTATTTACTTCGGACTGCAATAACAGAGTGTGATGTACTGTTTTATCAACGTTCTTACAAAAATGAAAAACATTATGCCTTTGGCATATGTACTTTCAGTAAGGATGGTGGCAGATGGGAATTAGTTAGTCTATACTACCATGTTTAAAAAAAATTAATTTAGCTATATTGTCTACCAGATGTGTCCTGTACTAGAATGTGTTGCGTATTAGGACATTTATTATTACGTCAGTTATCTAAGGGTTTTAATTTTGACATATTACTTAGCAAGCTGAGCACAGCCAAAAAATTAAGATTTATACAACATCTCTGACACACAATGACCCAGCCACTGGCCACCATCTGTGACGTTATGAAGTGCTCTGAAGAATTAGATAAGAATACCAGCATTACCAATGGAAAACTACTGTAAAAATTGGCTAATCTTTAAAAAAATGTGACTCTCTACACTATTTGTGTACTTTTTAAAATAGACAGTTTGCTTAAGGAAACCTGTGTTCTTTTTCATTCTCCAAGGATATCTGTTGTATCTTTTTCTACACTTCTTGCTAGATTTTTTATGAGAACAGAATCAAAACTAAAATGTCTCATCTGTTCGGTTTTTGGTGGTTTTTTTAACACTGCTAGATGGAGCTGAGCTAGCTCTGACTAGAAACAAGAGTTTAAGCTATTTGTTGTTCATCACACACATTATTTATAAGGCATTCATCTATAGCTCAGATACAGCAAGTAGGCATGTCTCACATCTTGTCAAAATGCCACACTCACTGTCAATTACATGAGCTCTCATACCTTTTGTGAAGGAACGGATCATATACCTGAAACCAGGACATCTTCATCCTGACAGTTCAGCTGGGGAACATTTATATTCACTGATTGCTGCTATCACAGTCTTTACTTTGAAGACATGCACACACGCGCGCACACACACACACACACAGAGGAAAGGCTGTAAGACTAACCTACAGGCGTGACCTGAGCCATATGATGTCTTATGCCTGCTTCTCCAGCTAACGGCCTGTACTGAAACACAAAAAAAATTTATCCCAGGGATTAACAGCTCATAAAATGCTCAAAAAGTGTTTTATATTTTTAGCTTGTATGATTGATCAGACATTTACAGTATTGGCAACACTGAGCATTTGAAAATCAGGAGTCATTCCTTGAAATATCAGATGTTAAGCTCATTTTAAGCAAAATGCTCCTTTTTGTCATACAACATGTCAGGGTATCTTAAGCTCTTCAAGAATCCTCTTGCAGCAACAAGGGAATGGGAAATCTGCTTCATCTTAATATTTTTAAGAGACAGATGAGATTGTGACACCATTATATGATTCCAGGAGTGAGAGATTTAAATGAGATTCCAAATACTTTAAGAAAATAAAATTAGACAGTTATCAAAATAGACAGGCAGCAAAAAAGTAGAATGAAGAAAATGGTATCTCTTTTTGTTATTAGTAGAACCAGTTGAGGAAATTAAAACAGAGATGAATCTTCCTACTCTCTAATTGGAGGACGAAGCAGAAGGTGTGAATTCAATCTAAGGAGGCAGTGCCAAGGAAAAGCCGCCCAAAATACAATTATGACAGATAAATCGGGATGTCACCCTCACCACGTAGACACTGCAAAATCCTGGTAGAGAATCCTAATATATAGTGCTCAGGGGTACGTTTACCAGGAGGAAGAAGGGCGCAGTAATGCCTCTCCCTGAGGTAATATCACTGTGCTGAGCTGTTCTGTACGTCAGGTGGGGGCAAAGGTGCTGTAGCTGAGCCCAGTGCTTCAAGCCTTACCCTGCTGCCATCACACCATCATCTGGGACACCCAAAGCCATGTGTACTGGGGAAGGAAGGTCATTCTCTCCCCAGCCAGTCATGGTCTCTTGGGACATCTCATGGACAGTTTAAAATAACTGTCTGCCCAGCAATAACTAATCCTTTGTGAACCTCCATGTCCTTCAGAGGGTGGCAAGTAGAGGGAGAGGCCAAAGATTGCTCTCCATGAGCTGTACAGGCACCTACCTGAGTGCACAAAGTTACTGGCCTTTGAAATGCATTCAAGAAATTAATTACATGCACTTCTAATTTATTAGACATATATTCATAAGTAAAAGGTTCCCATTAGTTAAATGGTCAGTCCAGTCAGCTAATCTTGGAAAAATAAGAGATGCCTGTAATCCTATTATAGAGTCCGCACTTTCAGACCTTGTGAGAGACATGCTCTAAAATCACACATGGCAGTAACTTCTAGGTCAGCTGCAGGGACAGGCTGCATTTGGAGGCAGCTGGGGATGTGCCGTAGCAGCCTGATGCAGGGCTAGGATGGTTTGCACGTTGTCTCCCGCCCGTGGCTCCCCCATAACTAAGCCATTGATAGCAGCACGGTTGCCCCAGAGCAGAGCAGCTTCTGGAGGGGCAGGCTGGGAGCGCCCCATGGCAACAGCCAACTGCCAGGTGCCACAGGAATTCCCGCCAGTTAGAACCTCGGTACTGGGTATTCTCTGCCCAGTCCCATAAGCGATAGGGTGGCTGGGGACACCCGGCAGAGAGCCCACGGGAAGCGACCTCAGTGTCCAAGGGCTCATGGCAGAGGAGGCCGGGAGGCTGCAGCCCTGCCTGTGGGCCAAGACCCCTGCGCGGACTCGACCAGCACCTTCCCGGGCTGCCCCATCCACCTGCCACACGGCAGGGAGGTTGTGTGGGAACCCCTGTGCTGGCTTCTCTCCTGGAGTGGGCATCTCCCCCACTGCGTGACCTGGGTGTTGAGTCCCTTGTCAACATTAAACATATCCATGACTAAACATGCTTTGCTACCTGAGCCCATTTAGTTCCCACACTGTCAATTCCATCTCACACCGCAACAGATGCCAACGTCACAAGGCTTGGAATGGGCGCTGCCACAGTGATGCCAGGGTGCTTGTTTCTGCCATGCCAGAAGTCCCCTTGCTGGGCAGGGAAGCACCCCATCCCATCGCATTATCATGCCATTTCCCATTTCTTCATCCTCCTTTCTGGCACACTTGTACCTCCCTTTCCCCACACCAGGCCCCTCCCAAATAAACAATCCGCCCTCTAAGTACTTTTTCTGCATTGGTCCCATTTTTGCTACATCTGTACCAAAATTTGGTATTTTCTATATAATCACACAAATAATCTTGGGTTTATATATAAAAAAATACTACTGTTTTGGTTACCTAAGTAGTATTAGCCTCACAAGTGTCTATTAACCTGCAGATCCCCAGTACTCCTCTTCAAGTACTTGGGAAGTACAACTGCTTCTCATATAACTCCCCCGTAACCACCTTTGAAATTCAGATATCCCTCGTGGCACTACCTGTAACTTCTGTCAGGTTCTTGCATGGTTATCTGTCATGTCTGGCAATTTCTCACGTCATTCCTCATTGTATCTTATGTCCTGTTCGGTTAGCTTAACCTTAGACCAGAGACTAGTCAGTGGCTTAGTCACTGCACCCCTAGCAGTACACATCTCCTAGTTTTTGCATCAGAAAAATAAATGGGAAATTGAATTACACAGGAGGTTCAGGAAGACTCTTGACAGAAAAAAGATATTAGAATGATTTCTATCAAGAAATTATATCTATCAAGGTATGGAGTTATGTATATTTGAGTCAACAATCTTGAAAAGCAAACCCAACCAAATAAATATTTTATCCACTGCACTTGAGTGAGTGTTTGAAACTGACATTTAAATGACAAATAGATACCTGAGTGCAATTCTGGAAATTCATCTGTTTAGTAAAGATGCATTCCCTTACAGATCCTGAATCTTACAGTACAGGCAGAACTTTTTCCATCTCTACAATAAAACTTCCCTTCTTCAATATTTTTAAAGCCATTTTTAAACAGTCACTTTCGTAATCAAGCATAATTGTGGGCCTGCTACCTTTTATCAAAGCACTTCCCATGTATTGCACCTTCACTTTTATTTTTTCAGCGTGGGCAGACTAACAGAGGTGAGCTGTTCTCCAGCAAAGGTTTTATACTGATGCCAAATAGTCTTTCATTTTGACATTACATTTCCTATATTTTTCCCTTATCAACAGCTTTTTTCAGTTTGCCTTCCCTTTATTACTCTAACCCCCAGTCACTCATCTCTTTCACTGTATATTATTCTGTCTTATATATGGTTGGATATATTTTATTTAAATGGATAAAATAATGGATGTGTTTGAAAGTTGCTAGTTGTTTTTTTCCAAGGTGCTGAGTTAAAATTCTTCACACTCATTCTAAAACCAGTGTTTCTCTACTAAAAAGAAACAGAATAAAGGGAATTTGTGCTGTGTTTTTAAAACACTTCCATTCATTAAACTGAGTGGGAAGGGATTTACTGACATGGATAGAAACTTGTAATTAGAGTAGAAGCATGTTCTGACAAAAAACTGCCCAGCTTTGCCAGAAGAATTTGAGATTTTTTTTAAATGTACTGTGAGGTTCATATTGCCCCACAGGCAGAAGTCTATTTAACTATTAACACAGACAAATCATTGAGTTGTAGGGCCTTGGCAGGTTACCACACTTATAAAATGAGTTACAGTGACTCCAAAGTCATCTGAAAGACAGTAATTGTGTGCAAACTCTTATCCTGTCCGATAGATATTATTGCCCTTCATCACAAAACTTGAGTACCTGACACATAAAGTTGATGACAATAGCACTTTCTTGCAGCCTTTTCTTTTTCATAGCTAAGGCTCTACCAGGACTAGCATTTTTTTTTACATAAAATGCATTTTTAGATTTCTTTGAGGCTTTTTTTTTTAACTTTTCTTTCACATATGTTGTTACTAACTGTTTACTGAGCAGAACTAGATAGCAATGGAGAAAGCAGAAAAACCATTCTGAGCTCATTTACAAAGTCCTGCAGAGGCTGGTCTGATTCTGGTCTTGAATGATCTTAAGAGACTTCATCTTCAGTTTTGTTCCACTTTTTATAAAATACCAAGTTTCTTGTTTATCTCAGTATAGCACATGGGTCATACTCTACCCAGAGGTGGGTAATAACTGGAATTACTCGAGGGTCCATCCTGGGGACCTGTTTTATTTAATGTCATCAGTGACCTAGCAATGGAGTGGGCAATGGGCACTGGAACACACTCTGGTCAGGCTGGCAGAAGACAACAGTCTGGGGCTTGCAGGTGACACTCTCGAGGGAAGGGCTGCCACCCAGACAGCCCTGGAGAGGCTGGAGGAATGGGGGAACAGGAACCATATGAAATTCAGCAATGACAAATGCCAAGTCATGCTCCTGGAAAGGAAGAGCTGCTGGCAACGATACAGACTGGGACCTGTCTGACTGGGGAGCAGCTCTGCTGAAGAGGCCCTGGGGGTCCTGCTGGGCAGAGAGCTGAGCACAAGCCAGCAGTGATCCCTGGCAGCAGGGATGGCCTGCGGCATTCTGGGCTGTGCTAACACAAGGACGGCCAGTAGTTCAAGACCATGTCTATAATACCACAGCCAGTTTGGACCCCATAGTACAAGAAGAACATTGATAAACAGGAGACAGTTCAGTACAGGGCCACCAGGATGGTCAGATCCTGGACTAGTTGCCCTGTGAGAAGAGGCTGAGGGACTTAGGCATGTTCAGCCTGGAGAAGAGATAGCTCTGGGTGGGACCAAACAGCAGCCCCCCAGTACCTACAAGGAGGTTATGAGGAAGACGGAGCCAGACCCTTCACAGTGGTGCATGGCAGCAAGCATAAATTCTCATAGGAGAATTTCTGACAGGACATGAGGAGAAACATTTTCTCCATGTTGACAGTCCAGCAGTAGAGCAGGTTGCTCAGAGTGCTTGTGCAGTCTCCAACCTTGGAGGTTTTCCAAATGAGACTGGACAAAGCCCTGAGCAACCTGGTCTGATCTCATAGCTAACCCTGCTTTGAGCAGAAAGCTGGACTAGAGACCTCCTGAGGTCACTTTCACCCTGAATTATCCTATGACTCTGTGATTTTCTTGTGAATAAAACAGAATCCCTTAAAATTGCCAAAAGCAAAAAAGAACACAGTACAGATGTAGTCAAAGTGCAGCTCTGTGTTAATCATATGCATCCCTTGGAGGATATTTTAATTCACTTATCCAGGTAGTATGCTTGGCCATCATCCTGTCGTGCTTTAACCGCAGCTGGCAAGTAAGCCCCACACAGCCGCTCGCTCACTTCCTCCCTGGCCAGTGGGATGGGGAAGAGAATCAGAAGAGTAAATGTGAAAAAACTCATGGGTTGAGATAAAGAGAGTTTAATAGGCAAAGCAAAAGCCACGCACGCAAGCAAAGCAAAACCAGGAATTCATTCACTGCTTCCCATCAACAGGCAGGTGTTCAGCCATCTCCAGGAAAGCAGGGCTCCAGCACACGTAACAGTGACTTGGGAGAATAAAACGCCATCACTCCAAACATCCCCCGTTTTCTTCTTCTTCTTCCAGCTTTACATGCTGGGCATGACGTCATATGGTGTGGGATATCCCTTGGGTCATTTGGGGTCAGCTGTCCCGGCTGTGTCCCCTCCCAACTCCTTGTGCCCCCCCAGCCTCCTCGCTGGTGGGGTGGGGGGAGAAGCAGAAAAGCCCTTGGCTCTGTGTGAGCACTGCTCAGCAATAGCTAAAACATCCCTGTGTTATCAACACTGTTTTCAGTACAAATCCATAACATAGCCCCATATCAGCTACTGTGAAGAAAATCAACTCTACCCCAGCCAAAACCAGCACACACCCTTTGTGTCTACATTAAAAATACCCTAAAACCCCTAACTGGGTCAACTTGCCACTTAAATGTGGGATAAAATATACGTAATCATCTTGGTACTAGTGTGTTCTTCAGCTGCTTTCTGTCCAGTGCTGAATTTAGCACTTATCACAATTTTGGCTTTGTGTAGCTCAGAGACCACCCACATAACCAGAGAGCACCATGAGCCTCATTGTGCCAATCTCGACGGTTGAAGCAGCCATGAAAGGCATCAGCCTGAACTTCTAGAACAAGAAATATTAAGCTGTGTGAGACCAGTTTATCCTTCTGGTTACTTCGCTCATTTCAATGAGCTGAATAAGGCTTTAATAGTCTCAGCATTAGACAAGAAAAAAGATTTGTAAGCGGAGGTTACATCTACTTACAGAGGTAGCCAAACCACCTGTTACATATGGAAAAAAAAAAAAAAGAAAAGCTTTTGAGCATACATCCTTTTATTACAAAAAAACCCCTCATCTTTCCCTACAAACTGTGTTTTGCTATATCCAGAGCCCATTGCACTCACAGAAATGTACTACTCCTTAAATATTATTCCATTTTGGAAATAAAAAAAATTTCTACTAATCCAAAATACAATGTTTTGGAATAACATGCCATTTCTCTAAGATTTGTAAAACAAATCTTGAGAGGATTTATTCACATGTGAATTATTGGGAAGAGCAAATCTTTTGTTCCCTGAATTTTCTCAGGGATTTGTAAACTTAGCACTGAAACATTAAGACAGCACTGAATTTTTAACAGAAGTTTTACGTAAATTCTCCGTAAATGTAGTGTGAAACTCCACACAGGGACAGTCTTTGTGGAACTGAGATCTAAAGACATGGTAACTGCATCAAACTACAGGCTGGAGAACTCAAGGGCTGGGTAGGAAGGTAGGGAAAAGTAAGGGTGAGTATTTGTGGTTTGCCAATGCTCTCCAACCAGTTAGTGCTGGTTTGCATTTTATCTGGGTATGGGGCAATCATACTATGTCACTGTTCAGAAACAACACTCTTGCCTGGGGAACAACTGAAAAATGCTCTGTGCCACAAAACCACTTCTATTATAGTCTTAAGTATAAGAAAGCTATGGCAAAACACAGGCATTGGTGCATTTTAAAGTGTGTAGATAAGGGTACTGATTAACACATTTGTTTTCAGTTCTTGCTTGAAATTTTGATATAACTAATCTGCATGCTTTTTGCAAGCTATGAGGTCTTCAATGCTGCCTGTTTCATTTTCACTATCTGTAAAATCTCATTTATTAAAAAGAAATTAAAATTAAAACAGATAAATTATTGCTTTGCAGTTAGGACTTTTGTCTATCAACAGACAGTAAAAGCATCTCAAGAAAATTTAAGATGTAATTTTGCCTAGAGTTATTACTAATGCCAGAGGGAGAGAGTTTAACCAATAGCAATTAATAATATTTTTTCAAGCAATACAAACATAACTTCTTTTTCCCCTTCCCTCCCCAGCTAAATATTTGTAAACATACGTGTATAAAATATGTCCATTCTTAATAGAATAAGTATACACTCACATGGCAGCATCTTTTACTACTTTATTTTCACACTTCCTTTTTTTTTTAATACCTAGAATATAACTTTCTCAAAAAATTAATCGCAGAAATTTTTTGTAAGCAACAAGCTCTACATATTTTACCAGGAAAAAGGCTGTTAAGAAGACAAAACCATTTTTGAAATATTGAATCTTAGAGATACACGAAAGCAAAAATCTGTAGATAGGAAATGCAATGGTTATGCAGCTAGAGGCTGAACTGAGCAGTGAAGATTCCCTCAGGAAATATAAAGAGACTTTTAAAATTTCTTGTATGCAAATGGATTTCCTATCACATTTTTCAACATTTTTAAAAAAAAAAAGAGCATCATTTGGCACAAATTAAGTAGACCTATACAGAAGAGCTATTTTCTCTCCACAGAGGAGTACAGTAAGAGAACTGAATTGTAGAAAATCCTCTGCAATACCTGCTGTGCTGGTTTTGGCTGGGATAGAGTTAATTTTCTTCATAGCAGCTGGTATGGGGCTGTGTTTTGGGTTTGTGCTGAAAACAGTGTTGATAACACAGGGATGTTTCTGTTATTGCTGAGCAGCGCTCACACAGAGCCAAGGCCTTTTCTGCTTCTCAGCCCACCCCACCAGCGAGGAGGCTGGGGGGGCACAAGGAGTTGGGAGGGGACACAGCCGGGACAGCCGACCCCGACTGACCCAAGGGATATCCCACACCATACAGCGTCATGCTCAGCAATAAAACCTGGGGAAAGACGGCGTAAGGGGTGACATTCAGAGATACAGCATTTGTCTTCCCAAGTCACCATTAGGTGTGATGGAGCCCGGCTTTCCTGGAGATGGCTGAACACCTGCCTGCCCATGGGAAGCAGTGAATGAATTCCTGGTTTTGCTTTGCTTGCGTGCGTGGCTTATGCTTTGCCTATTAAACTCTCTTTATTGCAACCCATGAGTTTTTTCACATTTACTCTTCTGATTCTCTCCCCCATCCCACTGGCCAGGGAGTGAGCAAGTGGCCGTGTGTTACTTACTTGCCAGCTGGGGTTAAACCACGACACTTGCTCTACGTTTGATTTCAAAAGGTTGATTGCATGAATGAGAAAAATCAGACTTTCTCAGTGCCTGTTGAATCATTTTTCTGAGAATGAAAATCTTTCTCATAATGTAGATGACAGCAAGTGACTTTTTTCTTTTAAAAAGTATCTTGGCCAGTCAGAAATGGACTAATATTACAAATTAGATCGTACATAAATCACACTGTTATGATCAGAGAATAACAGCTGTTAATGTATACCAACCAGAAGGGGGTTTGACCTCTTGCGCTAAGGCTGAAATGTTCTGTAAATCCTTTCCCTTCCCCAGACTCTCTTTACTCCTTTTCAATTTTCCAATGACTGTGTAAAAATGAAAACCAACATATTAATAAAGTTCATTTTTTTCTTTCTCAGTACGCTTACGTAAATATATATTTTTCAAATCAGTGGTAAAATAGAGGTGGAAAAATGTGTGTTCATATTTTGAGGCATCTCAGTTCAAGTGTTCATCTAATGCTAGAAGTATTTGGAAACAACATTAGGTTTGGCTGGTAAACTCCTCCAGTTTTGGAGTTTTTCCAGACATACTGCAACTGAGTCATGTTTCTAGCTGAAACTACAGAAATAGGATAAAGTCACTAGTAGCAGTTATTTCAAAGCTCGTATAAGCCAGCAAAGGAAGAAAAGGTCAAGAAAGTAAATACTGGAGACAAAATGTTTAGTTGAAGCTGCCTCTTTCACTTAGAAATTTCTCACCTTAATGACATGTCAGCATGCTAGCACTTTTTTGCTTTTTACTAAGTTCATTTAGGTTTTCATTTGTCTTCAGTGACCACTAGTACAGTTATAAGCAGGTAAACTCATCTCTTTCTCATCATAGAATCTATGCTCATAAATTGTAAAGCATAAGACTTAAGATGTGCCCTACTGAGTTCTTGGGTCCCAATCTATTGTGTCCAAATCATCTCTGGAAATACTGCATATCCTAAACTTCCATATTAACAGCTAAGGTTTCCAGCAGATTGCAGGCAGCACCTTTCAGATCAAATTTTTACAACAAATTACTACCTAGAGTCAGCAGATGATAAACAGAAGGTTCATAGGTGAGATCTGTCCAGAAGGAAGTATTTTTCCTCTCAACTTGAGAAGAAAAAATGTGCAGTTTTGCAGCCTTTTACCACTGACACTCAGAGATAAGTTGCCTTGGGTGTGATGGTTCTTCTGAATCCTTTCCTGAATTGTGACTAGTTCTCTAAAGCCGCAGAGATCACACCAAGCTACACACGAATCTACTGGAATACAAGGCAGGACTCACATTATCTTCCACAGATCCTAACAGCCATGTCCTTATTCATTTACATGGCATGGTCATTAATCCTCCCACTGATCTTACCGGAGTCTGATTTTGGCCCTTGGCTTTAAACTGTATGAGGATGTGTGTGAGATATTTATTTTATTTCTAATGAACTAAGAAGTAAGAAAACCCCAATAATCTTGGTGCAGCATTTTTAACTGCACTGCAGAAAGGCCAGAGCTCTGTGTCCTTGGGAGCCTTCTTCAGGAAATGTTATAGCACTGTGCGAAAGTACGTTGGGCTCCAATCACCAAGTGAAGAAGATGCATCAAGGATGTGCTCTCCCTAGGAAGCTTAGCCCTCTTTTCTACAATCACCTTTGCCAAGCTAAATTCTACCACACTGTTGGCAGAGAAATAAGAGGAGAATCTGAGCAAAAGGCAGAATGCCGGAAAGCATGAGTATGTCAGATGAGCAAGGATTATTTGGCCTCAGAGGCAATCACATTAGCAACTGCCAGGATAGATATGCTATTCTGAGTTAAATGAGCTGGGATACTGGACTGCTGTGCTTTAATTTGAGAAATGCACACAAGAGTCACCAGCCAGATCTTGTCCACTGGCACTTCTGTCTCCTCTCTTATCTCATCCAGTTGTGACAAATTAGAGAAAACCATTGGCAGGGACAGCTATAGAGTCATCCAGCTTTTTAATATGAGTCTGACTTCATCTGTGTTCAAGTGGTTTAACTTTAAATCACTTTTGGACTAAACAGGTATAAAACACACATTCAGACACTTTCATTCCATATCAAGAGCAATGTATTTTGATTCTTTTAAAAACTTCTTAAATGTTCTAAGATAAATTGAAGAAGCCTTTTATAAAAAAAAAAAAAAAAAGTTAAAATATCTATTTGTTCCAGGCACAGACTTACTGCGCCACTGAAAGATTATGAGGAGGGTGTATTAGAGTGACTTAGTCTCTATTTTAGCATTGCTGGTAAGTGATGGTCATACAATGAGGCTGCTTATGATACTGTGCAGTTTGGGCATTAACATCAAGGCTATATTCAGTTCTGCACACAAGAATTTCTGTTCCTAATGGAGAGAGGTGAGAAGACATGCTGTTCCTGTCCCCCCACCTGCTATTCCCCCCACATTTTTAAAAAGATGGGCATTCACCCCATACCTTTTTCAGAAGTGAATACTCTACTCAGAATCCCTCCCTGCAGGAACATGGCAGGTTCAGTCTCTTTCCTCTTTAAAGCAAATGGCTCCCACACAGCAATTCCCAGTTCGTTCTGAATTCAGCAGGAGCTGTAAGAGCTCAGGGAGGCAGTAATACAGTTCAAAACTCAGCAGGAGTCTTGCACTCTCACAGAGTCAAATAGACTCTTCAAAATGCAGCCCTTCCTGGTTTCCAGCTCCTGCTGAGTGCTATGAAAGCCCACCTCTTGCTAAGCTGGAAGCCATTACCCCATCTTTTTGTTATCTCAAGCTTGGCTCAGAGGTATTTCAATACTTACCTTCACTTCAGCCACAGCACATTTCTTGTGGTTAGATTTCTCCAGATAGGAATAGGAACAAGGCTTGCAAACTATTGCATACATTGGTCTTTGCACTCATATTTAACAATAACTTTCTAAATTATATAGCTTTAAAGCCCGTAACAGATCCCAAAGTATGAAGCATAATGTAATTACACTTAAAAATGAGAGACAAAAATATATATTAAAAAAAAAAAGCAGAATTTTCCTTAATGTGCATCTGTCATTCTCCAATTCACAGCAGAATTTGTCTTTTGGTGTTTATACATTCCAATCATAGTTTCAAAGAAATAGTGTTATGTGTTTTGGTGGTGAATCTAATATAATATTCTAATCTCAACTAGCAATCCATTTAAGAGAAAAGAGTAAATCTCTCTTTTGAGAGAGGAGAAGGGGATTTCAAAACTAATTTTATTCTTATGTTACCACTGTTGGGAGAAATAGTATGGCACCACAGCAGCAGTTACTCCCACCTTTTTGTTAGCATGTGTCTAGCCTCAGAAGGAAATGTTCAGCTACTGGCTTGAAGGAAAAGGATGTCTTTTAATGTCATTTTGAAGTAATGAATAATAGGATGGAATTCCTTGCTCTAAAAGGCTCATCGCTACTTTAAAAATGTGCGATAGAATCCCAATCTTCTCACGAACTGCATGCAAATTCAGAAGCAAATTCTCTCACATGAATAATCCATCTCCTGCTGACGTCACTTTGACAGGATCAGTAAATGGTAGTTTCACCAAAGTGTATCATATGTAATGCTCGATGAGATCAGAGACATTGAAATGCTAAGTGTGATTTGTAAATCAAATCCAGATGGTATGATGGCATGATATAAATGTCTTTTCTATCCTGAAATTCTATCATGTCTTCTATAATCCACCTGGCATAAAGACAAGTGTTTGATAATTTAATTTGCTGCCATACGTTTAAGATCAGATCAATCTCCAAGTTTTTCACACTGATCCATGTCATTGTTTCCAGAGCTCTGTGGAATTCCATTTCAATGGGCGACTCATGGTGAAAGGCTGGAAAAGATTGTCTATCCCATTCTTAAAGACCTCCAGAATCTCCAGAAATACAGCTATCAGAAAGAGCATCATTGATACTGTGCTGAAACATAATTAGGATCCAGACCAAGCATTAGGTAACCTTCTGAGAGTCCTTCAGTTCTCCAATTTCCTTCTTATATCTAAGGCAACTTCTTATACCTACAGCGACTGATGTAACAGTCAGGACCTCCATATGTGATTTATAACAAACAGCTATGCAAAGCATTTTCTGCCAAGTAGAAGCAAGTCTTATTTATTGTGTGTGTGAGACAGGGACATCCAAGCACGCTTTGTAGTGACAGAACTTTAATAAATTCAAGTTCACTGTTGAATTTTTTTTCTACCCCTTCAAAACCTCTTTCCTAAGATTTTTCCCTTTCCAGGAGCTTCTCTACTTTCCTTTCTTCATTCAACAGAAGCTTATGTTTCCTAAGAACCATTTCCAGTACCTGGAAGTTAGAAAACCCCTTGCTTCTACTGGTCAGCAGTTGTTTTCTTGCAAGTCCTTCAGCTTCAATGCCCAATCCATTCAAGTACTTGCTCAATGGGATTCTAGAGTACACAGCAAATTCTACATTAGGAAGTGGTAAACTGGGACATTTTTCTTGCAAGATCATATTAGCATCAGAAAAATGGAAAACTTGTTTTTCAGTAACTACCTAAAAAAGGTTTCCAGATTGTCTTAGTAAGAATATCCTCCTCCAAGAACAGAAGGAAGTTTTGGTTTATGCCTTTATTACATGTCTTCTGCAACAAACATCTAGGAAGATATTAAAAATTTCTATCTAATTTCGATAGATCTATCTAAAAAGTAACACTAAACTGGGCAGACTGATTTCACAATAAAATGACTTAATGTTACTCAAAGTTTTTCTTTCATAACGTAGTAAGTTTAACAATAATTCTGGGAAATTCAAATCATACTGTCAATAAGACACAACTGTTTTGTTATAAACTCCTTTTTATTATAAATATTAAGGAGAACAGCCATTGCTCTGTGATAAAAAGTCTCTTCTTTCACTAATACACGAAGGATTAACATATATGATTCAAGTGAAAGACATTTGGATAGATCCCTGTGCATCTATAGGAAATAATTTCTTAAAGCCTTGATCCTGCAAATAGCTCAGCATAATTTTATTCCAGGTATGTGAAAAGTTTCACAGACCGTGGTGCAAGATCAAGAACTAAATTACTAACAAACAAAGATAAACTCATGTTTCATTGTAAAAACTAAAATGAATTATTAAAATACTTTTTAATTAAAATATTTTTTGTCAAGCAAAATCAGAAGGAAGACCTAAATTTATCTCATTTTTTGTTTATTTAATATGAAATATAAAACATCAAGGTTCAGGGTTAAAATACACATAGAAATGTTTTCAGCTTATAAAGTATTCATAAAATAGCACACTCGCAATTAGATTACTTCATATTGAAGTATTTTAAGAAACTGTTTTAATGCAAGATCATTCTCATCCCCGAGCTGTATTCTTGTGGTGGGGTAGTCCCCAGTTTCGTACCTTAAACAGGCAGTGAGAAAGCTGTATTTTTAAAATGTTGGTTTACATTAATGTTTATGGTATGTCTTTAATTAAATAATTTTCTTCAATGGTATTTGAAAATTTGTACTGCTATCTGGCCATGTTTCTGAAGAACAGATAAAAGCATCACCATATAAAAAAGAAAATCAATTTATATCTCACTGTGACTGTAACTTCACTACTGCCTGAAAAGCAATAAAATGTTTCTGATTTTTGTGAAAGAACTACAGACTAGCACAAAGCTGCTTAAAAGATTGAATTCAGTGTACGGCTTACTGAATTGACTTACTTATGTAAATCTCACTTGCACTTTTTTTAATACTCAAAGTATCAATTCATAAAATTTAGTGGCTGCTATTAGCTCTTCCTAACACCGTAATCTCTCTCCTGAACATTTATATCTACCTCACCAATGTAAAATCCACTTATCTACCAAAATATACAAGAACTCATGAATGTTGGTTAAGTGCAGTTTCTGGGCTACAGAGGTAATAGAAATAACAGCAATAAGGAAGGTGTTCCGAAGAGAGTAAAGACCTATTGATGCCCACAGACCTGTTTTGCCAGACATTACAAGTATAGACTCAAAAATAATCCAGGTTCTTCCCATCTGTTAGCAAGGTAGGGGAAAACTTTGTGTTATAGCACCACAGAGCTGCACAATAATGTTGTGTAAATTCAAAATCGGTGAAATTACTATGTATATACCCTTGTGAAACTGAGAAGAGTAAGACCAGGCAACGAACAATAAGCCGTTTTCCACAATCTGTTGATCAAAGACAGTGCAGCCACAAAAAATGATGTCACTGTGATCCACAAATTTCTGTCAAAATCTGACTCCAATATGCCCTGCTTGTTTGCATTGTTACTCCATCATCACAAGCGGCTTCAAAAGGCTACTCCTTACCCTACTGTTGCTGCCTGGCCAGTCTCTGCCAGGTGTTAGCACTCAGCACCAGCATCCCTCCGGACCCAAGTGCTGTTCAGGGGGCCATCATAACTTCTTAATAGAGTATTTGCCAGAACAGAAGGGAGATAATGTTGCCAATCATTTTTATGTTTTCCTTGGTGTGGAGCTGGTTTTTAGGAAAAAGTTGCAAAGTGAAGAAAGTGAAAAATTGTATGCCAGCATCTAGGCAACTGAAGATGAGGGAGACGTGGCTTCAGCTGACTTTTTACCTAGAGTTACAGGAGATTATGGCTGAACCCTTTATCTACCATCAGCTATGCTCCCTACACTGGTTGATATAAAATCCTCTCTGATTTCACTTCCATCAGGATTTAAAAGCTACCTGAAATGAGACATTTGGTTTTGGGGTTGTTTTTTCCCTCACATTGAACTAACCATTTCTTCCACCTTGCAAAGGAAAAAAAAAAAAAAAGCAGCAAAAAAATCCATTATTCTATCCCACTGAAAAGGAACAGTCAAAAATACATTATCACCTCTGAGTGAAGGGTTACTAGTTCCACAGAGGGGATATAATACATTTTTAGATGTAGTAGTTTGTAGGAGCCAAATGTTTGGGTAGGAATTCTGGTCCCGATCAGAAACTGTAGTCTAGAAACAAATTATTGTCAGCAGCAAATGTAAATCAATGAAATAACAAAGGAGTTGTGTTTCAGTGCTGTATATTTGAGTCAAAATGCTTCCCAGGCTAGCCTTGCCTCTGTATAGCACATGCACAATCCCTTCCTCACAGCTGTACTTAAAAAGCATTCTAGCCAACGCTGGTTTATGACTTGTCCTAGTCCCCATTCAAGTACCTGTTCAACACTTATTACCACCTGCACACAGCCTGTCAGAGGCATTTTTGATTAAACTAAAGTGGAAAACTGAACTCACAAAAAAATGAGCAAAGGCCAATAAGATGTATATAATGGCCCTTGGAAAGGTGTTTTTTATGAAGATCATGTTGTCAGTGTTCCTTAAGCTGTATCTCTCCCTTATTGTTTGAAAGTTCCGATGGTGGCCTATTTGAAACATCTGACACCTAGAAAATGGAGGGGTAGCATCATTTTTGGTATGCCCTTCTAGGAACTAAAGCTATGTCTTAGACTGTGATAAACTGCTTATTGTTCATTATAGGGTCTTACTCTTCTCAGTTGCACAGAGTTTTATAAATGAACTAGTTTCACTGATGTTGAATTTACAGAGGTGCAGGTGGGCAATGTAGATCTTAGCTTTTAAAAGCTTTTCCTTCTCTGAAATCTGTAAGCAAATTAGGAGCACACATTTTGCTGTTTTCTGGAGATAATATCACACCCCTCATTTCTGCAGTTCAAGTCAAATGCAAGCTTAAATAAATGTCAATAAAATTTGGACAAGTGCTATGTAGTTTCTAATTAATGAATCTGGTTTGCACTAAAATACCTTAAGACTGCTGAGGGTATAATTCAACTATTGTCTGTTCAGTATAATTTTCTGCTCCGACATGATTTGATGACTTTTCCCTCTTTAATATAAAGTATAATATTTTAGGCAATGAATTTTAAAATCCAAAAGTACTACCTGTTTTTTTCACATAAGTATAATAAACCAGCAATAAGGACAAACTTTTAATTTCTTGGCAAAAACAAGTATTCTTATTCCCTGTAGCTAAAAGATAGGTAACAGGGATTACAAAACTTCAGCATCTTTTCTGTCTGATTCTGGAAGTAACGGAGCATCTTTTACAGCTAGAACTATCTGCTGGCATGCCTTGTGATACGCAGCACCATGCAACAGTAGAACACTGTCTAACGGCCTTATTGACAAATATACATTCCAAAACTCTATTGGCTACTAAGGAAAACATTGGCTGGGCTTTAGTTACATCAATACACCATATTCAACGTGCAATATAAATCTTGAAGAATTGTCTTTTTAAGGACATGCTTGTACTGACACATACAAACGGAAATACTTACACATTTTAAGAATCATCCATCTCACGGGATTAGCGCAGTGGCCTCTAGATTCTGGAAAACTGAATACCAATCACAAGTAAAAGTACGTTTTGTTCCATACATGTGCTGCTTACTTCAACAAGCCACTCTTAGAATGTATTCCCAGAGCACTATCACTATTAATACGATTGACAATACTGATTAGGGATTGCCTATACCTTTTGTTTGCAGATGCCTGCTGATGAGGCAGTCTCAAGCACACACTCACCCACTGCAGCAGGGAGTGGCAGGGCAGGGGTGAATATAAGCAGTAGGTAAGAGCACAGCTCCCACAGCACAGCAACCAGAGGTACAGCTGGGATGAAATGGGACAGCTCACTTGACTGCGGTGCTAGTATAGATGGACACAAGCTCTTCAGAAAGGACAGGATGGGAAAGCAAGGATGGGGCAGTGGTTGCCCTCTGTGTGAAGGAGCAGCTCAGACTTATGGATGTCTTGTATGGGACTAGCTGAGTGATAGCTTGTGGGTCAGATCAGAGGAAAGGGTGATGTCTTGGAGGGAGTGTATTACTGATCACCCGGTCAGTGTGGGGAAGTGCACAAAGATTTTTTTTAAACAACTCAGCCTGGAGAAGAGAAGGCTTTGAGGAGGTCCTTATAGAAGCCCCCCAGTACCTACAGGGAGGTCATCAGGAAGATGGAGCCAGACTCTTCACAGAGCCTGTTGTGTGTGCTGGAAGGATGGGTGACAATGAGCACAAGTTGAAATGAGAGGTTCAGACTGAATATAAGAAGAAACTTTTTCCCCATGAGGACAGTCCAGCAGCTGAGCAGGTTGCTTGGAGAAATTGTGCAGTCTCCATCTCGGAAGTCTGCAAGACCAGACTGGATAAGGCCCTACCCGCAGCAACCTACTCTGATCTCATAGCTGACTTCGCTTTGAACAGGAGGCTGGACTAGACACCTCTTGAGGTCTCATTCACCCTGAGTTACACTGTGATCCTGTGAAAATGGCCTGCTTCTATAGCTCCATCTATTTCACAATTGGGAAAGCCTTTGCAGTAATGCTTAATAGGAATATGACATATATGATACTTGTTATACCCCTTCTGCATCATACTTGTCAACATAGAAGACTAGATAACAGAAGACAGAGCAGCTCCAGAGGCACAAATACTACAGATTTTATTACCAGAGAGATCAGAAGAGTCTTTTCAGGATACAGAAAAGAAATATGAAAGATATACAGTGGTCCAGAGCTCCAGGGTTTGCAGTGTTTACCCCAAATGAACTGCTGACAATGAGTGTGAAGTTCATACAGAACCCAGAAGTACATGGATTTTACAGGTCAATACGCTGCAATGAAGAAAGTCTTTGACCATTCATGCCAGCAGCACATGTAGCTTTTCAAGTCTGACTCAAAGGTCAGTGGTCTTAACTGAAGTGTTTGATATTGTAAAGGGAACTAGGCCTTAAGCCTCATTGTTTCTAAGAGTATTCATATCAGACATATAACTAATGATTAGAGATTGTTTTAGATGTAATTAATAGAATGCAGGTGCTTATAAAACAATATGCATAAGTCACTTATTTGTCCCTTGTGTAGCCCTCACCATGGCTGGCTTAAAATCCAGTCAAGCTGAATCAACAGAAAAAGGGTCATACATCTTAGACCTAAGACATAAGAATAGATAAGAGTAAGTGATTAACTTTAAAGTAAGATGAATTAATAAAGCAACCTGAGTGATTCTCAGAAATTCAAAGATGATCTTAGATGTGTAAGAAGGTAAGTGACTGTGGTGACCAGAGACCTTCTGCCTACGACCACTAACTTCAGAAGAACCGAGATGAGACAATAAGAATCAGTTGAGACAGGAAAATGTATTGGACTTTTGAAACCACTGGAGAATAGAGAACTGAGAGTTTGTGGAAGAACACCTAGAACTTCTTTTGACAAATCATCAATTGCATATTTTTTTGTAAAATCGTATATATAGAGAAGGTGGTTTTGAGTTATCTTTTGCCATTCACTGCGGTGGTGGCCCAATTCTGAGTTGTTAATAAAGCAAACCTAGAGAAACCCATGACTGAAAACCTTTAACAATGTTTATGGCTGGTCTTAATTGGAGTCTTTAATTTTCATGGACACAGAGTAAATTCCAGCACTTTTATGGGTCTAAAGGGAAGCATAGGAGATGAGGTAACACAAGTTGTTTACTTAAACTTCCTAAAATGCAGAGTGTTTATAAATAGTGTCAGTTTTCCTCTTAAGTAAAAAGATTGCACAAGCACTTAAATATAGAAATAGAAAAAAAAAAAATCATAATGGAATCCAGATCTGTTTGAAAGATCTCAGAAAACCACTGGAACACAGAGGAAGGCCAAGTTCATGTTTATGGATTTCAACTTGTAATACTTTAAAAAAGAAAAATCAGTGTTAGGCACTTAGGACTATAGTTTAAAAGTACATCTAAATAAAAGAATAAAGTAGAAGCTGTTAATAGACCATAAACCATAAAACTAGGCAAGAAAGGTAAAGAAGGAAAAGTATTCAAAGTGCTAGGGAAATACAGGGCCAGGATTATCTCTGGGAATAATAACAAAACTGACAACCTGTAGTTTCACCAGGAACATTTTGTTATTTTTATTGTGATAGCAGGTCCCACAAACTCTAACCCCACTGTATTTCATGGTTTCCCTTACATTAAAAGACTCTTGCTGTCCCAAAGAGCTTACAGTCTGAGACAACGTGTGAACATGGCTGGAAGAGGTGTGAGTGGAGGAATGGGAAAGGGCAGCATAATAACAAGCTAACGCTGATTGTTAGCACAATTGTCCGTAACACATTTAATCACTGATTTGATTTCTAAGAATCAGATTGTGTGGTCTTTGTTTGCATACTAATTGCAAGATTTGACCCTAAATGGATTATTTTTTAAAGCCTGTTCCCCAAATGATAGAAAGCATAAGTAAACATATAGGAAACATTGTAGCTGTTGATAATCCTACGGTATTTTTGCAAAGTACTCTGGAACACTCAGAAAAAGAGCTAGTCTGAGTGTTGTGTAGTGTTATGCCTTCCCATAAGGTACCAGTGTGTTTACTGAAAGGCACTGAACCCTTTTATTGGAACAGAAAGATCAAAACCTTTTGGAGGGATGTAGAAACTGCAAAACAAATCAAAGTCATTGCCTTTCTTTTTTCCAGTTTCTCCACATTTGCCATTTATCTGCCTGCAAAGAAAATGCAACTCAGAAATACAAAAAGAATTCTTCTGTTCCCACAGAGAGTTTAAAAAGAAAACTTGCTTTTAAAATGTAAATTAACCACTGTGTTAATATGAAGAGAAAAACAGGTGGAGGGAGGCAAACACACACAAAAAAAATGAGATGAAATAAAATAAAATAAAATATTTCTTATTATTAGCTAAGGTAGAATGCAAAGGGATCGGTAGATATGCAAATATGCAGTATACAAATTCTCCAGCAGGCTCTGATCCTCTGATGAATAGAAAAATACGCCTGGTGTTTCTGAAAAGAGTGTGAATAAATCAGAAGTCTCAAGTTATGTAAAAGTAATTTGTGAATCCGGGAACCTGTCGATTGATACACAAATAATGTATGCAGTAAAACAATCCATCTATTATTTATGGCTGTAATTGGGGACAGAAACAGGGAAGAAATGTTTATTCAGACCACAAGACAAAGTGGTTCTGGGTAATGAACCTTAAAAGTACATATGGTTGTGATTTTCAGAAATGACTGTAATAGGGGTATAACTACCATTAATTTTAATGAGTATTGAATGTCTTAATGATCTTAGACAGCCTTTCAAATCTTATATATCTTTTTCCTGTCATAGCTGACTGTTCAAACCAAGACCACAGAGGTAACTTTAAGAGTTTGCACATATCCTCAATGAAATTATGTTCCTCTTCTTCCCCATTTTTTTAAAGACAGCAGTGAGATGAGGTGTTTCAAGGTTTGAGGATTTAGGGGAAACTCTCCTATTCAACAGCATGAACAGGAATGTCACAGAGGTTGCGAGAATCTCTGAAAAGAACAAGTGAAGGCATGCTGCCTGTGGCAGTAAAAGAAAATTTGACAAATGGCTGATATCAGCTAGCCAGCACAGATGTAGGTGCCTTCAAGTCCATGACCAGATCAAGCCTTGTTCTAACATTGCAAATGATTAAGAAAAAGATAGCTGAACACTCAGAGCACCCACAGAAAAGCTAAAAGTACTCTCAGTGCTCCATGAGCTAGAGCTGCAGTTCATATGAATCAGCACAACTCCACTGAATCCAACAGAGCTACTCCAGTTTACCCAGCAAAACAGCATCAGTACGAAAATGGGAATCAATAACTAGGAAGGCCATGGTATGCACAAGACCCACAAATAACCTGTGCTTGTAGGACAAGACACATAGATATAGAAAGCAGTCCACATGTTCTCTTGAGGAGCACTCACGCATCCTGTCTTTTGCCATCTAACCTTTGTGCCTAAGGCCAGTCTCCCTCTGTGGTCAGCAGAGAGCAAGGAGCTCGTCCAGAAGGCAATTCAGGTAACATAAGAGGTCTTCTGCCCTAAACTGAACTCTGGAGGTGCATCTTCCTTCTCTGTGTGGCTACACACAGATGTTACTGCGACCATCCTCCTGCCCTGGATTCCCAAAGTTGTATTCTGTGACTCTGCGCCTTTCCCCGCTGGAGGGCACAGATGTTGTCAAAAGAAACAGTTGCCCAGCACAATTTCCTTAAACTCACCAGCTATTCACCCTAATCCTTCAGAGCACTGCTGTACAGTATTCATCTGAGAAAATTCCACAGAGTCAGCAATCTCCTTTTGTCCTTCCTCCCACAGATCTTAAGCCATATTAACAGGTCTTTCCTATTTTTTTATTCCATACAAAAAGCCAAAGCAGACTAAATTCACAGGAGGTTTCTCAAAGAAGGATGTAAATTTTACATTTGAAATAAAAAAATAAAATAAAAAAGTTGGAGAAGAGTAAATGGAAGGTATGTGTGGGAGGGATAAAGAAGAGGGAACACTATTAAAAGGTCTGCAGAAGTCTGAAAGTGTATGTGAATCCACTGACGCTAATTCAAACAGAACTGCTTCAAGTTTGTCCCAGTGCAGCTGGGATGGGATACGGACATTGTCAGCAAATTTGTGATCAGAATGTTACAGGCTCCTCCAAATGACAAAGAAGGGAGAAAGGGGACAATAAGGAGATAATCCAAAAGGTAGTATGGGATAAACCATGTTGGCTGCAGCTGAAAAGAAAATAAATGGTTTGGTCAACTGAAAGCTATAAAGTAAAAGGACCTTTGCTTATTCCTACTAAAAACTTATTCAGGTGAAAAATCTACTTATTCTTCCTAAATATAAAAGATGTTAATGTTTCAGAAGAATCACTATCGGCAATGGTGTATATTGTAAATACTTACCTGTTTATTTATTAATTCCATGTGTAGCAAGAGGAATGTGCTAGCCTATATAAAATGACAAGATTTTGGAGAATCAAAGTGTCTTAGGGACACAGGGCAAAGAAAATATTTTTCCCTTTTTTCTTTTTCTTTTTCTTTCTCTTTCTCTTTCTCTTTTTCTTTATTAGTGGCAGTATCGCAGTTCCCACTAAAATTACCATACTCTTAAAAACAACCCTCTCTACCTAATTGTGCAGGAAAGAGGCAATTATTGGTTACAAAAATACTCCTGAGCACTCATACTTTATATAATCAATTGATTTGCTAATGAGATATTTTGCCAACACCCACGCTTTTCTTTTTCAAATCCTTACTCAAACTTCTTTCTGCTTTTGTTTCTGTTACATATAAAGAAAAAGAACTTATTTTTTTTCCAAATGGCCAAAGACATGAACCTGTAAATTTCCAGTATTAAGTCTCTCAAGCAAGTTTTAATTCCTATTCTCATCCTGCAAATATAAACTACCTCAGAATAGAGCTGGATAAACAGCTGATCCCTATATTACTGTGGATATATTTATGTTAGTTTTCAGTTAAAATCACTAGAACTATGTGTTTATCTTTACTTTGAGCATTAGTTAAAAGAAATTCTTCATAGCAAGCCACCCAGAAACACCTTTCTGTTGTCCTTTATGAGTTTCAAGGTCGGTATTACCAAACAGGTTCTTTATTCACCCATGCAATTAATTTCATATGAACAATTCTCATTGCTCCTGTATAAAAACAACTTTCATGCACCACTAAAGATTTTTCTCAGCTTTCATGTATCATATCAAAACTTCATACTCAGATTTTAGTAAGAGACTGTTCCAAATTACTGCAAAGCACAATTTTGCATACTTGTGTAGCACTGTATGCCAGACTTCACTTCAGATCTTGTAAGGGATGTTCAAAGTCAGTCTCTAAGGTATAGAAAAATGAACTTACACACAATTTCTACCAACCACTTTTGTATGATGCTCTGAGTTTATGGAACTCAATCACAGTTTTCAGGCAGATCTTCCTGTACTTTTTTCTTACAGTAAGAACACTTGCAACACCAAAAGAAGCCCTTAAAACTGAAGGTAGGTGTGATTAGAGCAGTAACAAGAGCAACAGTTTTTGTAACAGAAAAAACCCTCAGAGTCAGATATGACAGAAAAAAAACCCAACATGTGGATATATTGCTTCTTTTTAGGTGAAATATTTCTGAGACCTTTACATTCAGAATTTCAGTATTGCAGTAGCTCTTCATCATCAGTAATTCAAAATAAACTGGTCAGCTACCTCTACTAAAAGAAGTCTCGAGTCACACTTAGCAGATGTTGGATTTCTCTTCACTTCCACTATTCCTTAGAATCTGTCTGGGTAGAGCTGAGTAAACAGATAAGTAAACATTGTTTAGACAAATAATTCTGAACATGTATTTTCTTTTTTTAAAAAAAGATCCTTTGAAACTCGTGGGTCTTTTCCATTTTTAGTGCTTTTGAGATAAGGAGAGCTTTTTATATCAGAAACTTTCTGTGTTAGGGTCCCCCAAGCAAAGATATGAAGTATATCTCTAATTGTGAATACTAATATTCACATGACCGGTAAAGAAAATTTGTAGATTCTCTAGGGCATTCCCTAAGTGTGTGAATTTCAGCTTCACAACCCTAAGCTAAACATTTGGCATCATGGAATGCCTGATCATCCTGCTGATGTACAGTATGATTTTCATCCAGTTATCGTTGGCTTTGCCTCTTTCGTTTATTTTTTTTATGTTTCTAACCTGCAGTTTTTGAACTCTTGTTGATGTACTTCTGGGTGTGCAGTAGCCTGAACTTGAAATACCCATCCAGAACAGACAATATGGACTGCCACAATAGGTCAATGTTATCCTCCTAGACTGAAAGAGTCACAGCTTTGAAACTCATGTTTCTTGGATGGCAGTATGATAATAATGGGGGAAAAGTACTAAATACCTTCCTTCCTCTTCTACAGTTTTTGATCATTTGTAAACAAGAGACCACCTTTATGTGTTATTTCTTTTTGCTTTGCAGTTGACTGCCTCTGTGCATCCTCTTATGTTCTTGAAGAGAACAGTTCTTTTACAGGTTCTCAGAGATCTCATAAAACCACTGAGCTTGCAGAGGAGGAATGTCACTTTTCCTAACTTTCTGGAAACAGATGCTTTTGCAAACAAAAGCAAAGTCCTGATAGCTTTTCTGTCTCACTGTTATCATAATTTCCTTGGAGCACTTGAAAGAACTAATCTCATCTAAAATAGACTTTAGGTATTCAGAAGTTACTCTTATAATCTAAACTAAGTTGTGTGGGGGTCTCTCAGCAACCGAGACACTTTTTTTTTTTTTCTTGTGATATTAATTGCCCACCAGAGGAACTTATTTCTAAAGTAAGCATAGAAAGTATGATTAAGTATGACTGAGTTAGACAAGATGTTGAAGTTAATCTCACCAGCATCCCAATAACACAGTCAGACAGTGTGTACTGAATATTAAATATTGTCTTTGGAGCTTTATGTTCTATAGTGCCTTTGAAAAAGAGAGAGTTGACCAACACAGATGTGTCTCAGAAGGAATTTCTAGAATCTGGACTCTGAGATAGCACTATCATGACAAACTCTTTTAGTGCTTTGGAAAGCAGCACAAGAAGCCACCAAACTGAGTTTTACCAGAAACTCCAAAGTACTATGGTGAGTCTTGAAGAGGAACTAAGCGTACAATATCTACTAAGCCAAAACTGAAGCCTGCTGACTTCTGATGAGGCCAGGAAAAGCATGGAGGGCAGTATTATAAGCGCCTTATGATACTCACAGAGAATTAACTAGAGAGAGAATTAAATAATGAATGCTACACTTGTCCTCCCCCTGAAGTGAATCTTTCTGCTGGCATAGCTACTGAAGCATGTTTGGGGAACTCTGCTTCTGTCTTCCTGGTGAAATGAGCCCAATTTCTTTTCATTTCAAATTACCAAGCTCAAACCGAACTGTGATGAGAATTTCACAAATGTCTGACCATTTGAAAGCATTTCTTATTGTGATTTTAGGGTAATTCTGCTTAAAATAGGATGCATGTGTTTATATACAAGTTTATAAATAAAATATTTAAATAGAAGTAATTTTCAAGCTGAATAGCCTGTGCAGTAGACACACAAGTGCTTTGTGATTGATAGTGCTTAGTAATGACAATAGATGGCAAATAGGGATTTAGACTTGCAGCTCCTGTTATTGTCACCGAGAAATGTATATCAAATTCTAACACACTGTGCTGACGGATAATCTCCAAGAATGAGATGTTCTCTCTCCAGATTAGTTTATAATAAATTTGACTTTCATACCTAGCTTGAACAAAAAAGACCACCTGGCAATGAGAAAAATTGCATAAAAATGATTAGCAATGTCACTCAGGTTAATTTGATTACATTTGTTATCCAGCTTTTTCTAGTGGTCATTTTTATGTTTCATTTCTGTTTCTCCACTACACTCCCTGGTCTTCTTTTGTATTCTGACTTTACAATGGATGTTCTTACCATCCAGTTAAGTACAACAGATAACACCCCAAAAATAATTATTCTCTCATGGCATCTGTCCTTCTGAAAAGTATATATTAGGAAAAGTTCAGAGAAGGGCAGGCAAGACTTTTAGGAAGTTTAAATAACAGATCTGATAAGGAATGATGGAAAAGAGGCAATGCACACAAAAAACAAGAGTATTTTACAAATATTTGAAGATATAAATAACCAGATAATAGAAGAAGCATTTAAGGTATTTGACAATGATGAGCCACATCAAGTTTTGATAGGCAATAAATTAGATAATTCCATAAGTCTTTTTATTTATATCTTGTAAGTTACAAAAAAAAGACAACAGAACCAATAGACTCAAAAACTCTAGATGTCATTAGTCTAAATGTGTAATCTTCTCTACTTCGAATTTCTTCCATGTTTGAGACCCACAATACACTGCTAACGCATTACTCACTGCCGAATTATTCAGACTGAAGTCTACCCATCTATGAAATGTAGAAAAACATAATAATGATGAAAATATAATCTATTAATACTAAATTTTAAATATCTACATAGGTAGATTAGTATTAAATGTAAGATTAACATTAATATTTTTACTCAAAGTGTGAATTTTCAGTTGGATATCATTATGCTAAAAGTTATTTTAAGAAAACATTAGTTGTGAAGCAAATGAAAGAAAATATTGCACATTATATATTTTAAGGAAAAATACTTCATGACTTTTTAAATGTAGAAGAGATTGATTACACACATATAATGTGGAAACCAGCAAGGGCTCCTTTTGACCTAGTCCTTTTAGAAAAGGCCTATTTTCAAAGGCTGACACATGATTCTGTTCTCATCCCAGAGCTTCCTTAAGCTGCTTGTGGAATGATAGATTAATATTAGAGGATTCTCTCTTGTAAACATCGAAAGCCAAAAATGTTTGTGTAGTAAAACATGTAGGGATTGTCTTTGGTATAAGTATTAGGCTGAATTCAGTATATCTGAGTGACTGTAGCCTTTGCGTGTGCAACTCCACCAGAAAAGCAAAAAAGAAGTGGACAAATCTGAAAGCAGAGTAAGAAGATAAATTTATTACATTAAGGTTATTAAAGCCAATTAAATTTAACTTGAGATAATTACAGGCAAAACTTTTAGCATGCTGTAAAACTGATTCATCAGTTACAAGAAACATAAAGCTAAATTTAGACTAAGAGTTAGTGCAGTAAATTAATGAAGTGAATGCAAAGTAACCGTGAAACATACATGTTGGGGCCCTGAGGGCACCACCAGCCCTGACCGTCCTTTAAGCCCCTTCACAGCGTCCTCCCACCCTGCCCAAGTACCAGGACCCCATGTCAGCCCCCCGGGGTCGTCAGCCCCTGCCCCAGTGACACCGCAGCAGGGCCGCTCTCCGGCTCCCCACAGCCCGGCCCTGCCCGGCCATGGGCCCAGCCAAGCCGGGCCCACCCACAGGGCCAACGACCCGGCCCAGCCTCGGCCTGGCCCCGTCCCCAGGGAGGTGCCCGACGGCCGGGCCTGGGGCTGCCCCGGTGCCCCTGGCTGCCCTGCTCCTGGCTGCGGTGGTGGGACGGGCCCTGGCCGCCGGGCCCTGGCCACCGGCCCCTGCCCTGCTGGCCCGGGGAGCCTCCGCCGCCCTCGGCACACTGACCCTGGGGAGCTGCCAACCTGTGCTGCTCCCTGAAAATACACACAGGGAGAAAACCGCAGTAGAAAACTTCAAAACCGAATAAATAGTGTGCGAGCCAGGAGTTCATTCTCCTGCGTTACAACCTTATGTGAACTCGCACATGTTCCTTAATATCATTCACCCAGAGAAATCTGAGAGCATGTGGCAGAAATAAATACCAGCCCTTCCACCACAGTCACATGCTGTTGCCAAAGTACATGCAGACTCTCTCATCACCCATAAATTCTTATAATTTCAATCTACAGCTGTCAGCACAGTAGTAAACAGTTCCTCGGTTCATTTTACTAAGAATTCTGGGAATAAAATAGATTACTGACTTCTTAAATACTTGCATTGTTCAATAAGCCTTTGCATTTCTTCTGCTATTAGAGGGTATGAATGTGGGAAAAGGCCTTAAATTCTGCATTTAAGACAATACAGTACAATTTTACAATACAATACAAACAATTTTATTGTTTCATACAATAAAAATACAGCAGTTTCAGAAAACTTAATGATTGAGTTGAGCTATAGAGCTGTTGTTCTTTATCATAAAGTTTTGATGAGTCAACACCGGGTTCCTTAGCTGTTGGTATTCAAAGATGGCCATACTATGACAATGTAACTTTTTTCATTACAACAGTATTTGTGTCAACAAATTGCTGATATTTATAGTTTAGAAGCACTATCATGTGTTTCTAATCAGTATTTTCATACCCTTTAATACACCAAAGGACTTCTGCAGGTTGCTTTTCAAGGCTGGACCAACTTCACTGAAAATCCGGTCACAGTGGAAATAGTGATAAATAGTCATCTACCACAATCACTTATTCCTGTGGGTGGACGTTTGGGTGCTTTTCATCTAACCTATCTTTAGATATCTACTGCAGAGATACCTACCTGTGACCTTCCCCCTCTATGATCCCTTCATAATTAGTGGAAAGAGATAGATACTCTAGGGCATGATTCATATGACCTACTTTAAGCATCTACTTCAGGAGATGAATTGCACCCTAGAGGTGTCAATCTCTCCTTTGATTACAAAGAGTTTTAGATCACTAGGCACATGTACAAAGAGATGTCTAGATTTGGCCAGATGAATCTCACCCTCAGTGACATGACTGAATAGGGTCTAAGCCAGGCAAGATTTCTCTGAATGCAGCATAGAACTGGCAGTAGCAGAACTGTAAACCATGAATGACCTTGAGACATCCTCTTATTCTAGTCCAGTGTAAAAAAAGGATGTTGGTATCTTTACAGTATTGACTGCATTTTAAACCTTTTCTGTCAGATTAAAAAATGTATATGAGATTTATTGCAGAGTATAATCCACCTTTTTTCTTTGATCATATTTTCAAAAGAGCTGCACTCATAAATCACATAGATGGTGTATTATGTACTGGTTTAATATAGTAACTATTTTTATTCTTGTCAATTTATTTAAGTTTTTTCTTTATAATGAAAGTTGCAAAGTTTTTTGATGTTGTTTACAGTGTCTTGTGGCTCTACATGTCATCTCACAGATTACAAACTTTTCACTGTCTAATACTCTGTTGAATGCAAAATACATTTTATTCTGTACAATTGCAGTTTGCACTGGGTACATATTACAACCAATTATTCCTCATTACAGTGTAGCTGTCTACTTATGTCAGACCTCATTACTGTGCCTTAGAGTCAGAATTCTGGTACCCAGGAGTTTAAAATATTTGAATACAAAGTAAGAAGCCCACAGATCAACAACCTTTTGTTTATTTTTAGTATGCCATTTTCATTAGATTGACATTTTAAAAGAACTTGACTCCAGGACCTTGACTTCCTCGCTCTTGGATAGCTGGATGCTGGTGTTGTGAAATAAAGTATCACGTTTACTGAAACTTTATGCAATTAGCTTGGTGTGTCAAGAAAATCATTCATCACATTAAGTCGAATGAGACTTTTATAGCTCAGAGAATAAGAACAAAAATAATCCTGATCATGTTAAAAAATACAATTTTGTGTCTTACACTTTATGACTACATAAAACACTGCAGTAAAAGGCACCCAGGGAATTTACACTGAATTTTTCTTGAACAGTAGGGATCCAAATATCATGTAGGTGTTCATTGACTAGCAGGTTAGGGAACCAAGTTCAAAACTCCCTTTTAACCTAACCTACTCTGAGAGATTCTTGAGATCTCTGAGTGTCCCCCTTCTGAACGCTTTCAGTTTCAAAGTACCTCAAAATCTGCTTCTGGTCATGCTGAAGAGTACCCCAGTCAGAGTACTGCTGTGCAATTAGTCAGCTAGGGGAGGACCCAGGCAAAGCATAAGGGTATCAGCAGTAGCACTTCGAATAATTTTAGAACCTGATTCAAAGGGGTAATCCCGATAAAACCGGGATCTCAACAGAAAACTAAATTGCAGTAACATCTGTAGCCTCCTAAGAAGTCTGGGATTCACAAAGAAAACATCCTTTCACCAAAATTCCCTGAAAAAAAGAGTTCTTCCAGAAGCTGTTCTTAGGGTATTCATAAAAAGATGTTGACATCTTTCTGATCTGTACAATACACACTGACTCAAAAACAGGACCAGAAGAGAGAATGCTGACTTTGAGCTTTTGCTATAGAATTATTTAAAGCATTTACTCAAGAAGGAAAAGTTATCTTCCAAGTTATCTTTAAATCCGTGCCTCATATTCCAGGAAAGTGTTTGGTTTTACAGGTCAGGTCAAGCAGAAGGCACAGCACCTCTCCTATTGAAACTTAGCAAAACCACAAAATTCACAACACGGGAGGGAAATCAGGCAAAAAAAGCATCTGGCTTTTATGGTCAAATAGGTATAATTACTGTGAGAGAAGGGACTAGGGCTGGATTCATTAATTATTCATTAGCTCAGTACCACATAACACAAAGACATTTAGTTTATAACTTCACATATTTTGACCACAACAGAGGTTACTTTAGTTTTAGGTACCACCCTTTCTTGGTTAGATTAACATTTCTTTAAAAGCCTCCTTTTTATTTTCAGCTATGAAGCCCATGTAACAGAAAGATCACTTGACACTGCTTTCTCTGCTGAAAGTTAAACTGCAATTTCAAAGCCTGCTTACTGAATACAGGACATACAGAAATGGAATTGCAGTGTGTAACTCCTAAGTATGATAAAATATAGCAGTGGTAAAAATGGGAAACAATAATGGCTTTGCTGTTCCTGAAATACTGTGCTGCCATGGAAAGTCAGTAAGTATTGTAAGACCCAGAACATCCTCTGTTCTGGGAAAGGAACTGTGGTGGTGATGATCTTTTTTCAATATCGTAAAACTGAGTGATTTCATAACCCTATTTAATTAATTAACCCTCATTAATACTTTTGTCCTAATTCAAGTTTATAATTTGAGAAAAGAAAGGAGAGAAAGAGGAACCGAAATATTAAAGTAACTACGGAATATACGCAGAAACTTTTATACCAGACAGCTTCAGCCTCACTGCTAACTATCCAGACACAACTTTCCACTGGGCTTTCTCTTTGCTTCTGCTCTACACTTCAAATGTCCCATCAAAAATTCAGCTCTTCTATCAAATCAAAGTATACTGGCAACCCAGCATGAGTCAAAGGATTCTTAACTTGGTCAAATCTTCTTTAAGTTATCACACAAAACGTGCTGACAGACCTGTTTTATTTACACGGTTAAGTACATCTGCTGATGAATTTCCTAAAAGAAACTTGAAGGCAATTATAGATATTTAATAACTCACTCCTTAACTAATCACCATGATACCAAAGTGCCTTGAATAGTCTAAAGAATTAACCTGTTCCACTATTAATTGTAATGAAAATTATCTTCTATTTCACTTTTTTCTAATGTAGAATTATATTAATCTGCTCTTTCATTTTTATTTCTTACTTCTTTGTTCTGCTTTTGAGGGTTTTTGTTGTTACAATTTATAAAGAAGAAAGGTAAGATAATTTTCAGTTTAAATATAAATGCTTAATAGATTAATCACTGTATTGATATGAATCTGAATGCATACAGTAACTTTGTAAAATAATTGCTATGTATCAATAAGCCAAAAATAATAAACAATGTATTTTAATATAACACATTTAGTCATACATGCTGTTATTCTAACATTCATTCCCCATATCTCACTGAAAATAAGTTTGCATTAGTATATTGATAATTTTCAGGGCAACTCAATGCAAAGATGCATATTTATACTTTAGACTACTTAATTTCTAGCTGTCTAGCTACATACTACTATCAAGCTTACTACAAACCAAATTTTGTTTTGGCTTCCTGGATATTTTCTGCTTTGCTTGAATTTGTAGATGTAGAAAAAGAAATAGCTTGTTTCAATTGCCACTGGAGATTGCACACGGCTAAAAAAACCAGAGATGTATAGACACTAGCATATGCACTGAGCTAAAGCTACAGAAATTATATAAAAAAAAGTTTCAAAGGTTAAATTTAGTAACCACCTATGTTTATGACTATGTGTGGATGTATACACACTTGTGTATGTACATGTGATATAGGTACTATATAGAGAGATAAAAGTTAAGGAAGAAATTCACATGTGTGGAGATCTAAACCAAAGAATCTCAGTGCAGTCATTGTGTATTGATTAGCTCATTATTGATTACTGCACTTTGCCAGGGCGATGCTGGCAATGTTCCATCTGGAGGAAAAATGTTCCCTCATGTTATTCACTGGTGGAAGGGAAAGGATGTTTACTTCATTATCTACCCTGTGAATAAAAGCCATGGATATAAAACTTTAGCTCTTTACAAGTTGTTGCAACGAATTATTTCTCTCTAAAGCTCACAGTTTTAATACTCAAGATCATCAGCTTGTGATGATATATGCTAACAAAGTCAGACTAAAATGTCAAAAAAACACAAGCTGCACCAAGCACAGGAGCCTGATGCTGCCATCACTAAAACTACACAGATCATGTGTAGGCACTGGAAAATGCTGGAGCAAGGACTTGCAGCTTTCTGACCTTTGTTTTTGTGATAGCTAAAGCGGTTTGTGGGAAGCTGTCCCCTTCCCTGTTGCTCAGGACAGGAGCTCTGTAGGTGTTTGTGGTGTAAAGTCTATCCCACCCGGAGGTACCTCAGCAAAATAGCAGCTAAAGGGAGCATTAGTTGTTTGCCTCAAAATACTAAAAACAGTGCTTTTAAGTGTCAAAAGAAAAAGAAACTGCAGAAGATAAGAGAAGAAACAAGCACTGAATATATCAGTCACAGTGTACAGTCAAGAGTACATGCTTGTTCAGTGAAACACTTTGAACGGAAAGCAAGGATGTAATTGTATATTGCATTACAGTCACTCAGCTGGATATCGTACACCTATGAGTATTAACACATATCTGACTTCTTGATGTTTCTAGTGCCTTCCCTTCTCCTTTTATTTTCCTTTCAAGTTTGTTCTTTCACAGTTGATTTAATTTTTATGCTCTGTCTTACATTTCTCATTGTATGTCCATTTGCAGGTTTTTCCTGGTCTTTCCTAGTTAATCTCTCAGATGTTCTGCATTAAGCTATCTTTGGAAAGGATGGAGGTGCTGCATCTCCCAGGAGCCAGTAAACAGAACATTAATAGCTGTCTCAGGCAATGCTGCATGTTCCATATTTTCACCCAGAATAACAATTTTACACTCGCTGCTCCACTTAAAGCTATATCACTGAGACAGATCTGACATCTCTCCAGCAAAAAAGCCCAAACTTACAACAACAAGAAGATGCATAGCACTGTTGTCCTTAATATTAATAAGTTTAGCATCCTCGGAGTGCACAAAGCACCTGTCTCTGGGCATATGGGTAGAGTGTACTGCTACCCTGGAGTGCCAAGATGAACGGATAGGGAGAGCAACCAAAGCAAGCTGTGGGCAGAAGAATTAGATTAAAGTAAAAATAAAGAGAGGGGAAAAATGGAAAAATTATTGTTCTGGTAAGCTCTGCGGTTCAGTTTCAGGAAAAAAAAACAACACCAAAACTAAAACAAAACCTGCAGTGGTGAAGTTTTTATCATGTACACCTTGTGGAGTCAGTGCCCAAATAACTGTTCCCTTTGGAGTCAGTTCGGTCTCCTTTGCTCAAAATGAGGAAAGTATTATAGGTGAGCCATTCTTCTGCAGCTAAAAAAGGAAAAGAAAAAAAAAAAAAAAACTTGGAAAAACAAGGTGTCTGAAAATCATTGCTGATGTATTATTAGTTTCATGGCAAAACATTTTAGCATAGATTTAAACTATTTTGTTTGATGATTTCATATTTCCTAAAGAAAAAGGAACCCATGTTTTCACTTAGCTGTGTGAACATTAATTCTGTCATTTCTTACTTTGTTTTATTTTGGCAAGTTCTTACCACTTTCACTGTTTGCCTGGAGGCCCAGTATACTGTTAAAAAAAAAAAAACAACACACTTTTTTTTCACTGTTTACATTTGTGTTCATTAACAAGTTCAGCAAAATCTATTTTATTTATTTTTAATAAAAGCACTGCTTGCTTTATGAAAAATAATATAAAACTCTTAGTGCTGTGAACCAATTCTCAAGACAGAGGAAATAGAGACTATTACTCTGTTATACCTTTCTGAGGCTGGATTTTGCTACAGAAACATAGAAGCGCTTGTATTTATAAAGGTTAAAAAGTACTTTAAAAAAAAAATCACATTTGTTTTACTCTAAGCTGCAATAGGATCAAACAGAGTGAGTGTATGGTTGTTAAAAGGCATCCCCTAGGTGTCAAAAAGACTTTTCAGCCACAGCATACGTTAACTTGACCGAGCTTTTATATGCTGGTGTGTCCAAGGCAAGAATCACTATACTTCATGTATGCTACCTATGTCTCAGAAGTAAAATATTTTTCTTCAAAAAGAGTGGGAGACACTTCCCCTTAGCCTCGTGCCTTTACAGAACCATCTATCAAGTGAGCTTCAGAGCACTTTCTGCATTTCTCTTTTCTGTAGGTTTGGGGTCTTCATTTCTCTCTCTATTATCTCATATGACAATGAAGTTCCAAAATATTTCCACGAAATAATCATAATCATATCTATGCTGTTGTACAGTCATGATTACAGATATCATTATGTTTTGTGGAATCCTCACCCTAAGCACAGTATGACACTGTAACAATTTATGTTCGGGCTTTTAGTTTGGGTTACTCAGCGACCACTTTTCCTACTCTCAAACTCTTTTCCTCTCCCACCTATTTAATTTTGGTTCCTCCTCTTTTCTTCTCCTCACAGGAGGGGAATGGGAAGGAGAAAAAGAGCTCCCATGATGGTCTTCCTCCTAAAGAAGACAAGCTCCTCTGATGAAGTGAATGGCTTCCAAACAAAATCCAGACTCTCAGATTGACAGCCACTGGTTTAAATCCTTCTGAAGACAATTTAACATGTTCAGTATGTTGTGTTACTCTTAGATACTCTAGCTTTACTCTGCATTTTTAAGTGTTAATACACATTTTCATCTTTTGGTCCAATAACCATTTTTTTCCATTCCTTCATCTTCCTTTCCCTTGCCTTCCCTTGCCTTCTAAGAAGTTTTTACCGAAACCCAACAAAAAGTGTCGACAAAATCCTCCTGGAAAATCTGCTTTATTTTATATGATTGTGTATGCATAAAGTTTATGCCAGTCTTGCAACAAGCTTTCCAAACAAATGCTAGTATCACATTTTTTCCCCCAATATGTTTGAATTCAAAGGAAATGTTAAAAATAGCATGAAAATGTGCACGTGAAAATCTTCACATAAATATCTCATTAGAAGGAAATAGGTATCCAACCAGATACAGAATTTGTACTGATAAAATATTCATTAGTATTAACAGCATCATCTATAGGCAGATCAGTTAGCAAGGCATAAACATTTATGGGCCAAATGCTAAACCATATTACCTATTATCTGAAAATGTTCTAGTAGCATGTGTTTTACTTATGCAAGTATTTTAGCAAGTATTTCACTTATGCTACTGCCTAATTATTCTCATTTTACGTATTGTAACACACTTGGTGTTCTCATCTACATTGAATTTGGGTTCTGCTGAGACTAATAGTGTTCACTTCCACTGAATAAGACTTATCATCCTCATGAGAAGATACTGTCTTTTTTACACTTACTGTTATTGAATAATTTTCATGCAAACTGTGTGTATTAACATCTATGGTGGCTTACTCATTTATCATAGAATCATCATATGATCATCATAGAATCATAGAATGGTTTGGGGTGGCAGGGACCTTTAAAGGTCATCTAGTTGAACCCCCCTGCAATGAGCAGGGACATCTTCAACTAGATCAGGTTGCTCAGAGCCCCGTCCGAACTGACCTTGAATGTTTCCCGGGGATGGGACATCTACAACCTCTCTGATCAGTTATGAAGACCATGAACTTCATAGTAACAACAGAGAATATTGTATGATAAAGTGAACTTCAACTTCTTGAAGAATTCAAAATATGAGCTGAAAATTCCATCTTTTAGTCACTGAGTTTGCCAATAAATTTGATAATTTTGATAAAATAGAGGCAGTAAGTTACTACTTTGTTCTCTTAAAATACTTGCAATGCAAATAGAATGATTAGACCAACTTGCAAAACAGTCTCGAAGAGCCATAATCAAGAAAAATAGTGCTACAGGTATACCTTTGCAACAATATCATGTAAAGAATACCCTAAAAAGCCAGAGATATTTTATTTTCTAGGCCAGATCTTGCAAAGGCTTTCAGTTTTCACAGAAATTGTTATCCACACAATTGATAATTTCCATGGTGTCTTAATACAAGACAGGAGGTTAATATATGAACTGTACATTAATGAGTCCCTTATCAGCAGGTTCCTTTGTTTAGAACTTTCCCCATGGAAATAGCTTTAGCTGAATTGAAAAATTATATACAGTTCTTTGAAAACAGTTTGGGAAACAAAAAGAATGTGACAAGTTTTATAGAATTACAGCTTTCAATGTTGCAACTACCACAAAGACTCTTCTTCTTCCACATGTTTTAAAGAGATAAAGTTGACAACATTTGTTACGGAAACTGAAGTGTCTGATGTTCCTAAGAGCCATTTATAGTGCAATCACATGTCTAGTTTAAAGAAAAGTCATCTTCATTCTCCACTGCAAGAGGAGCATATTAATCATGTCATAGAGTAGCCTAACACGATGAGAGAAAAATAAATACATAAAATGCCTATTTGAGCTCTTCATTTAAATCATGGCCATCAAAAATGATGCTAGATCTATCAGAAAAATAGAAATAGTATACTGAATTTATAATTCAAAATGCTGGTTTTTGTAGAGCTTATCAGGTACTTGTTATCGTAACAGGCAATTAGAACAAAACCAAGTTACAATAGCTTTTTCATAGCACATTCACTGAGTGTAATGAATCTACCTTTGCAACAGATGTGATAAATATAAACTCAATATAGCTCAGTGACCCCGCTTTTACTATTTCCATAAAACATGATAAAAAGCTCCAAGATATATCAGAAAAATAGTTTCTCTTCAGTGTTTGAACAAAAAGTGGAATCATCCTACAGTATGAGAAGTAAAATCTTCCAAACTAGATTACCTAAAATAAATCTCTTAAAGGAACTGATATTTCAGAGAAGATGGAACTATTCCAGTATTTTATTTTAAAGATCACATATATGTTTCTTAAATGAGTTTTACAGATAAGAGTGAAGTAAAATGTGCATAGATAATATACATGACATTTCAAGGGAGCTATTGCTATAGATAAGGTACAGATAAATATTCTGTAAAACTGTCTTATGCAATGTTCCATAAATAGTTTCTATTCAAAATAGCCCATCTACTTAGCAAAGAATTATAGGTGGACTACTACTACCAGTAATAATATACAGTAGGAAGAAGAAACCTGAGTTTAAGATAGTAGGGAAAATTGCTAAATGATTTAAAGACACTATAATTAACCAAAATATGAGAAACCATGGTGATCTTTGAAGGAACATTTTGGAAGGAACTTTTATGCAAGAACAGTGTGGAGGAGTCAAGAGAATGAGTAGGCAAGGCATTAAATACTCAAGGCTCAGGTTGAATTTCAGTAATAGGAAGAAAGGCTAGATTCTACTGGCCGAACACTTTTATGTAACAGTATACATAAAAGATTTTGAGGGAAAGAACAAGAATTTAGTAACAGGCAGTATGAATTTTAATATGGAATTCATTAGAGTAAGCCCAATTTATGCACAAATTAGAAACTTATTTCTTATTGCATACATTGTTGTACATTGCTATTTTAATTTTTAACTGTTATTTTCCATTTATAGCTTTCAAGTTAATGATCTGGTTTGATCAAGTTCATTTTTTGGGGACCTATTAAATAGTCTCCTCTTCCACATCATGTTCAATATCATTTTGTTATAATGAAATCCTAGTTTGAACATAATTAAATCTTAAATTCCACAGTCACAAAATACAGAAGACAATTATGCTGTAAATTTTAGATATTAAAATGACTAAACAACTAAAGAATTTTTAATATTTCCTAGTGCATTCTCTGAGGGTCCATTTCATTCACATGAATATGGAGAGTTGTACAACCAGCCCACAGAGATGCAGTAAATTTTCACTTGAAATCTTAAAAAGTGTTTGTCCTCACAGTTGACTTAATTTAGATTTGCTTTCTTCACATGGAAGAGAATCCTAGATTTATCAGATTCATTTTAAAAGCTAGTTAAGCTTAAAATGAAAATAAGTTTTGATTGAGAAGGACGAGGTTAAGTTTCTGAACGTTTTATAAGATTATAAAATTTGGAAAATTAGAAAAAGGAAAAATAAACCCAAGAAATGTGATTTTTTTTTTTGTTATCCTTAGGCCTTGGATTTCTCTCTATCTGTTCCAGTTTTCCCCAACTCAAACTAAGATGGAGTGCTGTCTGTTCAATAGCACTCTGACCCCGTATCACTTTAACCTCCTTGACTCTAGGGCAGCTAAATTTTGGGGAGCTTTTCCTCATCTTGCACCTTATCCTCACTTTCTCCAAGGTAGAATTCTTGCTGTCTCCAAGACTGTCGTACTGGTGCCTTTATCATACATTAATGCAGCTTCAGTAACACCGAGCACTATTAACATCCTCGGTCTTCATTCTTTGCTGATGTGTTACAAACTGCTGGTTTAGCAAGTAGAACTTTTGTCCTTCCTGTGGCCTTCTCAAGGAGTACCCTCCCGTTGTGTCCAATAATTACTACTTTCCTTTCAACCTTAATGAGCATAAGATTTGATCGCTCTGTGCGTACCTCTTTCCAAAATCATAGTTCCTGGCTTACTTTGAGACTTTTACAAAGACCACAAATGATGTCTTAATAACGAATTTGTGCATTGAGGGTATTTTTTCCAATTCTCCTTCACAACTTTTGATAATTCTAGGCATTCATACTATCAGGATTATCTACATAAAATGTGTCAGTGGCTACCTTAAATCCCAGCTTTATCAGTCCTTGCAGGCTAAGTGTTATTTCATGGATAGAAATGAAAAATGCAGGCTTTTTTAAAAAACACCAAACAACTTTTTTGTTACACTGCAAACTATTTAGGATCTCCTGGATTAATACATTTTAAAAGTGACTAAATGTTTTAATTTGTTTATTCCAATATTTGACCTAATAAACTCCCCTAATTTTCCAATTAAAACATTATGAAACTCAGAGAGCTGAAGTAGGAACCAGAGTATCTAGGGAAAAGAGCTAAAAACTGGGTGAGTGTTATTTATTTCTGGCTTTTCTGTTGCCTATTGTTTCAGATGGCAGTAGAAAATCACATGCTACTACAATAAAACATCAGGTGACCCTAAAGAAGGCATTCGATCTCTTTTTTAATGAAGTGCTCATTAAAATTAATAGGACAAAAGAAATATCCTCTGAACCCAAGCTATTACATCTGTCCAAGAAGGTGCAGAACAAACAGCTCACCTTGATACAGAAGCGTCAGCAAAGCAACGTGCGCTCTGCTGGAGCTCTGAGGCAAAGAAACTGTAAAAGCAGGCTTGTTTCCAGAGGGCACAGCATCACTAATTTTAAAAATTCCCTTGAATGAAAAAGTTATCCTTTATATGCTAATTGACTCAGTTCAAAGAACAACTGAGTTGTTAAAAGTATGAATAAAAAAGGAAAAATCGGGGGGCCGGGGGATCATAAGTCACTTTGTGGAAAGGAAGAGTAAAATAACTGTCAAGGAAAATGCTACCCAATTCTCATTAGAAAACTCTTCTCTCAGCTACTCTGGCTTGAGGGAGGGTATCCAATGGAAGAAAAGAAGATTAGTTTTTGTCACCTCACTGATCATGTCTGACAGACTAGTTTGTCAACACAAAATGTGAAATAGTAAACATTTTAAGGCTTATAAACAACATATAAATGGCTGCTGCAAACAATCTTTCACTCTGAGGGAGCTGGGAGTTTAATTTCTTGCTGTGCCCATGTTTCTATTTTCATTCAATATCAGAATGTAAGTTTACCTACACCATATCTGTTGTTACAGAAAATAAATCAGTCCAGTTAGGCTTGGGCAGCCTTTCAAGTGTTAGTAAGTATATTGAAATACACTTTTATGGGCCTCGTAACATATAATATCCCATGAATCTGGGCAGTTTTCCCATCCCAGGGACTATTGAAAGAATTCACCTCATAGTGGTGGTGCTTTTGTTATTTCTCTGGGATGTGGGAGACCCCAGACCAAATCCTCTCTCTGTCGTGCTCTAGCAGCATGATGGGATGCACTCATCGTCAGGTGCCGACACTGCAGTTTCTCTGTTCTCCTTTAAAAATTAAAAGGAGGTGGGGGTGTAGTCTTAGATACCATCACTTTTATCAGAGGCAGAGTGAGCTTCTGAATATCTAACTCTTATGTTTATACAGTAGAACACTTCCAAAATGAGAGAGAGCGCGAGCACTTCTTGTACAAATAATACACTGCTTAAATGTTATTGGCTTGATCTTATGTGCATCTTCAGCGTGCCTCTCCCATTTGCTGGGTGGGGAGCTACCCATTAAGCTAGTAATTACTGGAGTGCTCTCTTTTGCTGTTTGGACCAGAAAAATCTATCCTGAACCTGAGAAATCTTTCCTTACTTGATTGTTGGTGAAACTGTCACATTTGGGAAAAAAAAGTTTTCGTTTTGTCAGCCTGGCATTTAATCACAGAAATTGGCTGGTCAAAAAATTCTTGACAAGTTTTAAATGGAATTCAACACAGTGCAAAAGTTCAAAATTTTCTGACTAGCATTGCTGTAAGAATGAATGTTTAAAAGGTCCCTAAAATGTTTTAACACTCTCCATTTTTGGAGATGGTAAGAGGAAAATTCTACGAGAGCTAATGTAGAAGAGGAGTATTAAATACTGTGCTTATTCAGTGTACCCATCTTGCTCCTGATCCTTGGACTGCCCTTCTATGAGATTATAGAGGTGGAAGGGTAACACAGGGCAGATTTAAGGGCTGGATCTTCTAAGCACTTGATCACTAATGGCATCTGTGGGAGGGGAGGCACTCAGCACTGTTCAGGACGAAGGCTTTTGAAACATGAGATGTTCAAAAGAAAGATAAGGCACAGGTTACACAAACTGCCATCGTTCCACTGACATCAGTAGCGCCGTGATAACTGGCAGAATAAAAACTTGACCCAGACACCTAGCATGAGCTTTCTACTGCATGAACTTGAGATCAGATCTATGCATGACAACAGGGTGGCCCCATGCTGCCGGTGGGCTGGGGAGAGCATCCCCGGCATGTCACCGGAGTATTGACCCTCCTTTCCTCTAAAAGCCCCAGGACCCTGCCTCTGTACTCCTCCCAGTAGCATCCCCCTCTCCCACAGTTGATTCTGCTCCCAGGCACCTGGTGTCCTCACTTGTCACTGATTACTCCTGCTTATCTCCCTTCACCAGGTTCATCACTGCTGGGGGATGCTGAACACAGAAAAGAAGCAGAAAAACCACCTAAGAGTCCTTCCATAGTCAGTTCAAGCCTCGTGCATGAGGAAAGGCTTTATCATTGGTTTGCTGGAGTTTGCTAGACAGTCCTGAACAGGAGTAGGTATCTGTCAGAAATTTGGTCGAGCAGCTACAGGTGAAAATGTTTGCGATTACTGCAATGGCATTCAGACACTGCAAATAGCTATCCTGGAAATGACAGAACACAGGATGGGTGTCCATTCCTGAATCACTTGGAACATGATGTGTAAACACTGGTCTCATTTTCTGATGTGGGAAAGTGATCTCTAGCTTACATACTATCAGGGTTTTGTTACAAAGTTGGAGTTTTTTAGACTTGTTGGATAGAATGAAACTGTTCTATTCCCCAATCCAGACAAAAGAAGTTTTGTTTCATTATCACCAACATGCATGAAGAAACTGCAACGTGAACAATATGTATAGCCTCAGATCCCTGAAATCAGAGATCAGATGAACAATGCAATTTAAGAAAAAGCAAATCATTATCTATATGCCTCCAGAAAAATGGCTGAAACTTTCTTTTCTTTAGGTCTTTAACAGAGGTTAAATAAAAGCTATTGAAAGTAAATTATATATTAAAATCTCAACATCCATAAGCAAGTTTCATATATAAAAAAATGTAATTCACGTTTTTTACTGGAACCAGTATTACTGACTTTTATACTTTAAAGACTCAAAAAAAATACCCCTGTCACAGTAAATTATTTGCTTTAAAAAAAAAAAATTGTTTATTACCAAGACATTTCCTACAAGGGGAGAGCTGTAAAAATGTCACAGACCATTAACTCCTGCCTAATTATAATTAATTATTGTATTACAGTAGAGTAGATATGCAAAAGCATCTCAATGCTCCATTGTATTGGACATTCAATTCACACACACGCACACAGCACAAGAAACAGCCCTTGTCAGGCAGAGATTATGATCTGAACAACACAGAGAAACAGAGGGTCAGAGAGATGAGGAGCTTGTACAAAGTCACATAGCAAAAAAGCACTGGACCAACAACCTGAATCCCAGAACAATTCCTCTTCTGTGCTGCCATATCATATGTGTGAAATAATTTTTAAGGAACCTTTTCTAGGCATGAAATATTTCCATTATAAATAGATCACGAAATGTTGGTCCATTAATATAGACAGATGAATTGGAAAAAAAATATAAGACTGTGAATGTCTCTTTCTACCTACATCTTTTGTTGCATGTGATTTCCCAGTTTAGAGGACAGGAAATGAGGCTGTAGCGAGCAAAGTAATCATTACGCTTTTATATAGTGTCTTGTTAAAAAGATGTATCATATCAATGACTTTCAATGAGGGTTATACAGGCAGATTTGAACAACTCTGTTGTAAAATCAGACCCATCACAGGACAGTAAGAAAAAAATGGTGTTCTGTTAAGAGAGACTGAAATGCTGACTTGATGTAGTTTTCAAGGCAAAAAATATTTCATATATACAGAGTTTCAAAGTTCTTTTCTGAAGGAATTTATTCAAGGGAATTATCTAATTATGCTATTAAATACGTAGCACATTTCTTATAAAGAAAAACAGAAATATTTATCATTTGCCTTAAAGTTACATTGATGTAAACTCCAGGAGGACCATCAATCTCTAGAGGAAAGGAGTCTGTTTTATCAGGTGGGAAATACTAAATGTCAACACAAAAAAACCCAAGGCAATTACATTTATCAGTCTGCTGACACTGATTGGCAGAAATAGTAACAGAGATACTTATTTTGTAATGACCTAAGGGTTCATTTTAGAAAGCATCATTTCAAAAACTCAGGGGTTTTGTCTCGTCAATTTATAGCAGTAGGAATAATGAAGTTCTTGTTCCCTGTAATAGAAATACATTGAATCCATGTTCAATGAGGCATGGACACTGTATCTTTCCCCTTGGAGAAAGGCAATTGCAGCAGTGACGTGAAAACTTCTATTTGTTGCTTTCTCACCACAAAGAGCATTTTCTGTGTGTATTTACAGCAGGGCTTGTGGGTCCAAGATGATTGTTAGTAACCCCTCTTTCTGCTTAGTGATTCTTAACTGGTAATGGTAAGAGACAAATTATTTGCTATGGTAAGAGCCAGACAGAGGGGCAATACTGAAAAATATCAAAAAACAATACTATTTAGTTTGGAAAGAAAAATAAGAGACCTGTTATAGAAATATTAAGTGAAGAATTATACAGAAAAAATGAGCTGGGACAAGATTATATGAGGAGCTGCCCAGAAGTGAAACTGTGTGCAACACGTGTGGATTCTGACATATTTGTTATGCTCAAAATCCTAATAATGATCCTATCATACTATTTTTATTTTTTTTTACAATTAAGGATGCTGGGCTATATGTCTGGGTTCTGTGAGAAAAGAGAGCACTGTAAATGCAATTACTACATTTCAAAAAGCAGATGCATTTTCACTTCCCTTATAAATATCTAGAGATCTCACAGCAGGGCCAGCTACAGGATGGACAGCAGGCACCCACATCTGTAGAGGAATCCCTATATTCTATATAGTTCAAAGGAAGATAAAAAGAACAAAATATGCAGCCCTTATATGAACTTCTCAGAGAACCTCTACATTATGTTCCAGAGCTTAATAACTGGTTTGGCAGACTACATCTTTTGTTGATAGTTTAATAGATTATTCATTATGTACCTCGCATTCATGTTATAGTTTCTATTGATTGCAAAACATTTTGTCTGTTCTTCCTTCCCTCTGGACGATTTTGAGAAAGTTTTCCTTTTTTCCAACAAAACGATAAGATATAAACTTTTACATAATGATTTTATGAGCATTTTATTCGTGTTATGTATGCATATATATTTTGTTAGATTTCTAATGACATTTTTTTCCGTTGAAGGCATTACATATTTTTCCCAAAAAGGGTATAATGAAAATTACTTCTGAAACAAGTTTCAGTGAAACTTTTCAAGGTTCCTAATTTGAATATGCTATTTTTAAAATTGCAAACTCTAAATATATGTATTTTTTTTCAAAAATGAGGTGTGAGCCATCTGCTAGTCTAGGAATAGCTTATGAACAAAGCAGGAGAATGATAAAAGATCAGAATTCTCCTCCTCTTTATTTCCCTTTAAGAAAAATATAAGCAAGCAAATACTGCAGCATTTCTCAGCTGAGACCCTAAAATTGATAGGTTTGAAAACCCCTGAGATCCATTTATCTATCAGCAAAAAGAATATCAAAATACCGGCTTCAGAGCTGTTGTGAAGTTCAAAGCCTTTTGAGGCCTTTTATTGAGAGATATGAAGCATTTTTATTCATTGACCAATTCGCAAACATATATTATTGCTTTAAACTATTTTTATTTTAAATGACTGGAGCAGGTAAGCATATGTCTACTAAAATGATTGTTTCTCATATGACCCTCTATTTTCTTTGTAAGACAGTCTGCACTATACCGCAAAGAAAAACCTATCAAGATACTATGCCACTACCTCTGACAAATGGGAACACCATGTTTTCTGAAGTTCACTGTTCTTCTACATTCTAAATTTGATCTGAAAACTATCTATTGTAGTTAAAATCTGAAAGAAGACATTACAAAATATCCTAAAAAAGGCCAGATTGACTTAAGTTGTCACTACTCCAAAGTAGGGGCATGTTGGTATTTACTGAAAAGAAGTCTTCTTTCTTATCTATGTATCTATGTGTACAAAGGTATTTTCTCACTGTGTGGATTATTTCATTACTTAACCCTTCTATTACCTGAAGAGTAAGAAAATATTTCTATTCTGCATAGATAGTAGAAAGACTCTAGGTAAACCAGGTCATTTGCCCTAAACCACTGAAAAACAGGGTAAAATCAAAAGTGCTTCTGTGATCAGGGAACTATTGTGCTCAGAGCACAAAACAAGCTACAGAACCTGCCTGGGAGAATTTACAGAATTTAACCTAGGGGTAAGCTAGACAGACAAGATGAGACTCCAGAGACCTGGAGCATATAAGGCCAGGCAGCAGGCTAGTGGTGGAGAGAGATTTCTTGTATTCCTGCTCCTTTTCAATGGAAACTTTGTTTTCCTACTGTATTTCACTGGACTGTCACCCTGTAAACCTCCTGCACTGTTCCTTCCTGCTCCTGTGCAGCATCCCCAGCTGCTGCCGTCTCCTCCTCACCTCTCAGCACCTACCCAACCCCACCAGTGCATTGCCCAGAAGAGTTTATTTGGCTTGCCTCTCCTCAATGGTATGCCTCATTATTCAAGTTTATTTGCTTCATCAGAAGAGAATTACTGAAATAACACTTTTCCAGGCTTACTTGTATACGCACTATTTGTCAATAGGAAAACAGGAAAAGTGCTTGTAGACTGCTATTTTACTGACATTAATCTGACAGGTGTTTTTACTAACTCCTCCTGGAAGATGCAGATACACCATCCATCTAACTTGGAAATATTCTTAGTGTAGGAAACAGTTCTGGATTTTAATAAAAAAGCTATTTTCTTTCTTTTAATACTGGGGGGGGGGGAATAGACTTGTTATTTTTTAAAACACCTTATATAACCATATGGGACAGAGGCTTTGAAAGAAGAGCAACTTTTATTGAAAAGATCAAAGTTCATATCAAACTACAAATGTTTCAAACTGTTCACTTCTAGTCTTTTGTATAAGTAGTTTTATTTTATGAGGCAGAATTTAATAACTCCTATTACTTTTCCTTCCACACCTCAGGCTACTAGATATTGTAAGTAAAGTCAACCAGTATTTTTTAAGAAAGCATATTTCTTTTGATAGCCTATGTTACAATTTGTATTATTTCAGAAATAAATTGCATAGTGGAAAATGCTTCACAGTTCTTCCTGTGTCCCTCCTTTTCCTCCTCCTTCTTTTGATTTATAATAGCAGAATGTTTTTTTCTGAAAGCCCTTGATCTTAGAGAACGTAAAACCAGACGATGTTTCCTGCAAATCAATTTACCAGGTTTGTCTTCTTACTTTACCTTTGACAATAGACTCTTCCCTTTCCAACATTTTCATGCTCGGGACAAATATAACAAATTTATGCAATTCATTATTTTTCATCATATTTTGTATAATATCAACTTTATTCTATAGTTGGTTGAAAAGAGGGACTTCCTTGGTTAGGTACCTTGTATTGAAGAAATAGTTGATAATCACTTTGTCTGCAGAGAAGTTAAGTTCCTTACAGAACTTACAGAAGATTCACAGAATATTATGTGAAAACTTGTTAACTCATGATGGCTTTGAGTTTCCTTCAACATTACTTGGAACTATTCATTTTAATAATTATTGTAATCATTACTTTTAATCTAGGGAAGAACTTTCTGGAGAAGGTTTCCTAGACCTAGCCAAGTGACCAGGACTTGGTGATTCCCTTGTGACATGAATTTAGAGAGATCACACACAGACTGTCTCTGAATGGCACAGAAGTGGAGAATGGGTATAAATAATTGTTTTCTGCCCCAGCTGATCCTGCAGAGGCTCCAAATATCCATGGGAAAAGTCTGAGCAGGAATGAGAGCCATCTGAGCACATGGTTCTTTCAGATGATTTAATGGTTAAACAACATTATGAAAGTCTACTATTTTTTAATCTCTTCCTTCCTATGGGAAGCTACACAGATTCCCACTGATGAGAATCTCTAACCTTGGAGCCAGATTTACAGTGCCCTCTAAAGTTCATGATATTACTTCAGAGCAATCCCACACAAAACAAACTTTTTAAAAAAAAAAACTTTTTGCATACAGCAAATATATTCAAAATCCTTTCTTCTGCAAGTGTTTATGACTTAAGGCTCTTATCAGAGAGGTATTCAACAAACATAAAGCTCACTCAGGTATGGTATTTTAACATTACTTTCTATAATAGCTGACTCTTCAATTTGCTCTGTTATAGGTCAGGGCTCATTAACATTTCCATTATAAACCTTGATTACTCCAGCTAAAGATATCAGCTGTTACTAGCCGCATATCTGAAAATAAAGCAGGTTTTCAGCCTTGAATATATTTTAATGCAATATTTGGAAATTTTGAATGGTTGGTTGGTGAGAAAAAGTACTTTATCCAAGAACAAGACACACTGGTTCAGGTTCAGTGAAATGTCTAAACTTTTGTTCATAGTATAAAAGCATTCCTTTCAATAATTTCTAACTAAACAAACTTGGACTCTGTAAATAAGTATGACTGAATACTATAAGGAAAACATTCAGTGGCCCTTAAAACTTATGACTAAATGTTGATGCAGGATCCTGCCTCAGACACGGGACAAGAGAAGATGCTATGTGGATCTCTATACTCTCCATTTCATCACTGATGGAAACCATTGCAAACATTCAGTATCAGAGATACTTAAGTAATTTCCTTGTAAAAAGACATACTTTTAAAATCATAGAATCATAGAATCATTTAGATTGGAAAAGACCTTTAAGATCATCGAGTCCGTCAACCATGCCCACTAAACCATGTCCTGAAGTGCCTTGTCTATGCGCTTTTAGAATATCTCCAGGGACGGTGATTCAACCACTTCCCTGGGCAGCCTGTTCCAATACCTGACAAGCCTTTCAGTAAAAAAATTTTTCCTACTATCCAATCTACACCTCCCCTGGTGCAAATTGAGGCCGTTTCCTCTTGTCCTATCTCCAGCCACCTGACAGAAGAGACCAGCACCCACCTCACTACAGCCTCCTTTCAGGTAGTTGTAGAGAGCGATAAGGTCTCCCCTCAGCCTCCTTTTCTCCAGGCTAAACAGCCCCAGCTCCCTCAGATGCTCCTCATAAGACTTGTGCTCCAGGCCCCTCACCAGCTTCATTGCCCTTCTCTGGACACGCTCCAGCACCTCCATGTCTTCCCTGTAGTGAGGGGCCCAAAACTGAACACAGGACTCGAGGTGCGGCCTCACCAGTGCCGAGTACAGGGGAACAATCACCTCCCTGCTCCTGCTGGCCACACTATTTCTGATACAGGCCAGGATGCCGTTGGCCTTCTTGGCCACCTGGGCACACTGCTGGCTCCTATTCAGCCGGCTGTCAACCAGCACCCCCAGGTCCTTTTCCGCCAGGCAGCTTTCCAGCCACTCTTCCCCAAGCCTGTAGCGCTGCATGGGGTTGCTGTGACCAAAGTGCAGGACCCGGCACTGAGCCCTGTTGAACCTCGTACAGTTATCCTCAGCCCATCGATCCAGCCTGTCCAGATCCCTCTGAAGAGCCCTCCTACTCTCAAGCAGATCAACCCTCCCTCCCAACATGGTGTCATTCACAAACTTACTGAGGGCACACTCGATCCCCTTGTCCAGATCATTAATAAAGATATTTAACAGAACTGGCCCCAATACTGAGCCCTGGGGAACACCACTTGTGACCTGCCACCAACTGGATTTAACTCCATTCACCACAACCCTCTGGGCTCATCCATCCAGTCAGTTTTTACCCAGTGAAGAGTACACTTTTCAAAGCCATGAGACGCCAGCTTCTCAAGGAGTATGCCATGAAAGACAGTGTCAAAGGCTTTACTGAAGTCCAGGCAGACAACATCCACAGCCTTTCCCTTATCCACTAGGCAGGTCACCTGGTCATAGTTGGAGATCAGTTTAGTCAAGCAGGACCTGCCTTTCATGAACCCACACTGGCTGGAGCCGATCCCCTGGTTGTCCTGCACATACCATGTGAGCGCACTCAAGATGAACCGCTCCATAATCTTCCCCAGTACCGAGGTCAGGCTGACAGGCCAGTAGTTCCCCTATCCTCCCTCTGACCCTTCTTGTAAATGGGTGTCACATTGGCAAGCCTCCAGTCATCTGGGACCTCCCCTGTTGGCCAGGATTGCTGATAAATGATGGAGAGTGGCTTGGCAAGCTCCTCCACCAGCTCCCTCAGTACTCTTGGAAGGATCCCATCTGGTCCCATAGACTTGTGAGTGTCCAGACGGCATAGTAGGTCACTAACTATTTCCTCCTGGATTATGGGGGTGTCATGGTTTAACCCCAGCCAGTAACCAAGCACCACGCAGCCGCTCGCTCACTCCCCCACCACCCAGTGGGATGGGGGAGAAAATCGGGAAAAGAAGTAAAACTCATGGTTTGAGATAAGAACGGTTTAATAGAACAGAAAAGAAGAAACTAATAATGATAATGATAACACTAATAAAATGACAACAGCAATAATGAAAGGATTGGAATGTACAAATGATGCGCAGCGCAATTGCTCACCACCCGCTGACCGGCACCCTGCTAGTCCCTGAGCAGCGATTCCCCACCCCCACTCCCCCCAGTTCCTATACTGGATGTGACATCACATGGTATGGAATACCCTGTTGCCCAGTTTGGGTTAGCTGCCCTGGCTGTGTCCTGTGCCAACTTCTTGTGCCCCTCCAGCTTTCTCGCTGGCTGGGCATGAGAAGCTGAAAAATCCTTGACTTTAGTCTAAACCCTACGTAGCAACAACTGAAACCATCAGCGTTATCAACATTCTTCTCATACTGAACTCAAAACATAGCACTGTACCAGCTGCTGGGAAGACAATTAACTCTATCCCAGCTGAAACCAGGACAGGGGGATATATTCTGCTCTCTGTCCTTGCTTTCCAGCTCAGGGGGCAGAGTACCCTGAGGATAACTGGTCTCACTATTAAAGACTGAGGCAAAGAAGGCATTAAGTACCTCAGCCTTTTCCTCATCTCTGGTGGCAATGTTCCCCTCTGTATCCAATAAAGGACAGATATTCTCCTTTGCTCTCTTTTTATTGTTAACATATTTGTAAAAGCATTTTTTATTGTCTCTTACAATAGTGGCCAGATTGAGTTCTAGCTGAGCTTTTGCCGTTCTAATTTCCTCTCTGCAAGACCTAAACCTCATAAATCTTAAGTCACTGCTTTGTTGAGCATGGCAAAAGCGTGGATGTATGAAGGGGAACTCATGCTTGACCAGTCCGATAGCCTTCTATGGTGAGGTGAATAGATTGGTGGATGAGGGGAGAGCAGTGCATGTTGTTTACCTTGAGTTTGGTAAAGCCTTTGACACTGCCTCCAGTGTTTTGGCACTGTGTCCCTGTGCTGGTTTTGGCTGGGGTAGTTAATTCATAGTAGCTAGTATGGGGCTATGTGTTGGATTTGTGCTGGAAACAGTGTTGATAACACAGGGATGTTTCTGTTATTGCTGAGCAGCGCTCACACAGAGCCAAGGCCTCTTCTGCTTCTCCCCCCACCCCACCAGCGAGGAGGCTGGGGGGGCACAAGGAGTTGGGAGGGGACACAGCCGGGACAGCTGACCCCAAATGACCCAAGGGATATTCCAGACCATATGATGTCATGATCAGCATATAAAGCTGGGGGAAGGAGAAGGAAGGGGGGGGACACGTTCAGAGTGATGGCGTTTGTCTTCCCAAGTCACCGTTAGGTGTGATGGAGCCCTGCTTTTCTGGAGATGGCCAAACACCTGCCTGCCCGTGGGAAGCGGTGAATGACTTCCTGGTTTTGCTTTGCTTGCGTGTATGGCTTTTGCTTTACCTATTAAACTGTCTTTATCTCAACCCATGAGTTTTTTCACATTTACTCTTCCGATTCTCTTCCTCATCCCACCAGGGAGAAGTGAGTGAGCAGCTGTGTGGGGCTTACTTGCCAGCTGGGGTTAAACCTTGACACTCCCTTAAAAATCATGATAGACAAACTGAGAAATAATGGGTTACATAAGTGGACAGTGAGGTGGATTGAAAACTGGCTGAACAACCAGGTCCAGAGGCTTGTGATCAGTGGTATGAAGTACAGTTGGAGGCAAGTCACTAGTGGTGTACCCAAGCAGTTGATACTGGATCCAGTACTGTTTACTATCTTCATTAATGACCTGTGTTATGGGACAGAATACACCCTGAGCAAGTTTGCAGATGATACAAAACTAGGAGGAGCACCAGATGGTTGTGCTGCCTTTCAAAGGGACCTGGACAGGCTGGAGAACTGGGAAGAGAGGAATCTCATGAAGTTCAACAAGGGCAAATGAAAAGTCCTGCACCTGCAGAGGAATAAGCCCATGCACCTGTACATGCAGGGGGTTGATCATTTGAAAAGCAGCTCTGCAGAAGACCTTGGGATCCTGGTGGACAACTGGCCATAAGGCAGCAATGCAGCCTTGTGGCAAAAAAGGCCAACAGCCTTCTGGGCTGCATTAGGCAGAGTGCTGCCAGCAGGTCAAGTGAGGTGATCCTTTCCCTTTACTCAGCACTGGTGAGGTTGTATCCGGAGTGCTGTGTCCCCAGCACAAGAAGTACATGCACTTACTAGAGCAAGTCTAGCACAAGGCCACAAGGCTGATGAAGGGACTGCAGCATCTCTCTTATGAGGAAAGGCTGAGGGAGCTGGGACTGTTCAGCCTCGTGACAAGAATGGTCAGGGGGATCTTATCATTATGTGTAAATGCCTGATAGGAGGGAATGAAGAAGAGGAAACCAAACTCTTCTCAGTGGTGCCCACTGTCAGGACAAAAAGCAACGAGCACAAATGAAAACACATTTGTGAAAACACATGTTGTTCCATCTGAACAAAAGAAAACATTTTTTTTATTCTGGGGGTGGTCAAACACTGGAACAGGTAGTAAGAGTCTTGGACTATCTATTTGGTTCAATACATCTGTAATTGCTGATAAGTTTGGGAAGTGGCTGAAAGGGAAGTATTGATTAAGACGCACCAATAGCCATTATCATTACGGCCAGGAGAATAGTCTGTCAGAATATGGGAGCCCTAAGTCAAGTTTATATAACAAAGATCTGACCATCAACTTCTCCAATATTACATGAAAGATCCTATTATCAAATGCACGTTTGTGTGTGTGGAAAGCTTGCCTATAAGGTCTGTCCAGATGGAGTAGAAACACCTATTTTGAGGATCTCTTTTCATGATCTGAAGGCTAGATCTCCAAGAAGGTTTTGTTGGTGCCCCACAAGAAAGTTTGTGTACCTGTGGGACTTGACAATGAAAAGCAGCTGCCCAGGGAATTTAGGTGCTTAGGTCTTTAAAAAGGAATCACTTCATAGCAGTTATAATATGAATGACATTTAAGCATCTAGGTACCTAACAAGACAGATACATATTGAGAATCTTGGTTTATATTCAGTGGTGGATTATGACCTACAAAGGTTTAGAGGTCATAATTTTCAGAAATGTCTGAATTTGCCAAAATGAGTTTTATGATTTTATTATTGTAATATAAAGCAATTTCAGCTATTTACGAAGGTCTGGACCAGCAATTTTAATCAGGCAGCTGGCCTTTGGAGTGATTGTGTGTATTAGTCCTTAGAGTGCATTAAAGCTGCAATTTAGATGGAGATTTTCTACATTTTTTTTTAAGTTTTGTGTCTCAGCATGCCACCTCTTTAATATTGTAATGCTTAAAATTTAAAACTCCCAGTACAACTCTTTGCTGGTGTTTCCAAGTCAGCAAATTAGCAGCACAACACATGTTATATAGGGAACAGCTCAGCAACACAATCAAAGCCCCTCAGCATCCTCCTTTTTTAGATTTATTCTGGCTTACTCTGCCGTATGTGAACAAAATGACACATCATACACCACAGAGACTCTTTTCCAGCTTCTGCTCAGACTGGAGAATTCCATCTGTTCTATTAAGGATCATTAACAACCAGGAAAGTATTCCAAACAGTTTCTGTAAAACCTAAAAGCCAAAATTATTACATTATTATAATTAGTTGTTTTTTTCTCATTCAACCAGAATAGCTTTAATCAGCAACTGGCTGAGGAAAAGTCCATGGGACCCAGAGGCAGAGGGGCTCATTAAATTATATAAGGAGGATTCTGCACGTTCAACTGACGGTGAAAGGTATGTGCTGCTATAGCAGTGAATTGTCTTTGGCATCAGAGTATAAATTACATATTGCATTTTGAAGACAGAAGTTTATCCTATGAGGAGAAAAGTAAAAAGCAGAAGACTGTATAAATTACATCTGAAGAGCTAGCAGACATATCCAAGGAGCATTCAGAATCACACATTACAATAATGATTTACAGCTGTAGGACCTGAATGTAAAAAGATTGTATTTACCTCTTCTGAATAATATGTCTCCACTTCCTCTACTATCCCAAGCTAAATTCTCTAATGAGCTCCATACCACCTTCAAACTGCACACACTCAGCTTTTCATATGGAAGTTGCATACACTTCTTCAAACACATTTGAAGTTAACATATTTCAGGTGGCATAACATTATTACCCGAATACTGTGTTGTCAACACTTGATCATCTCAAAGCTGGAAGAGTTAATCTTTAAAATTCTAACACAGTATTTATGCTTTCTTTTAGTGAAAACCTATGGACTCACTCTTATAGAATATATTAAACAACTCAGTATCACTGAAAATGAGTTGCATGGCCAAGGTCCTCCTTTACAATACAGTAGCCATCTGTTAGGTCTCTGAAGATGCAAGACTGAGTCAGGAGGAAGCAAGGATAAAGGCTATTATGCTGTTTATGCACACCAAATAGTTTATGTTAGGCTAGTTAACAGTTTATAATTTTATTTCTTTGCCAAGCAAGCATGCAACTTCCTCCATGCTATCTTGTGAATAGCATAATTTCAATATTTAAAAAATACTTGAATCATGACTAGTACTTCAGAGTAAAAGGGGCAGAATAAATAGTGTGATCAGTTCAGTTACAGTCAACTTACTGGTAAAACACATAATTTCAATATGACTGTTTTCTTATTTATTAACTTCAAAAAGGCTGCAATTCAGTAAATCTCAGCAGTTTTTATCACTCAAGTAATTCTATCCAAGTCTGTGCAATAATACATCTGATTAAAGTAAAATATCTTACCTTCTTCATCCTCCAAAATTACCAAGAGCAGATTTGTAAGTGTGACTGTTGTGAAGGGATCATAAATATATAATGATGCTTATATTTCTCTTTTTGTTATACTGATAGATGTCAATTCCTTTTTCAGTGATGATGGGTTCATAAGAAAGATTTTCTGAAGAGAAAAATTTCAGGTTTTTAGGAAGAGTATGAGAACAAACACTGGTGAATGGACTCTCTTGCTTTCCCTAACATGAATAGTGAATAATCCATAATTGGCCTGGAGTTATTCTTGTTGTTTTTACTTACCTAAGCATCTGTATCTTAAAAAAACCCACAAACAATCCACTACCTTAGAATACTATTATATTATGCTAGTGTTCTCTAACAGTAGCACATGCAATCACTTGTTTTCATCTCTATATCTGAAGAGTTGGAAGGTTTTCCATTTATGTTTAATGATGTAGCCACCTCACACACACACACACACACACAAAAAAAAAAAAAAAAAAAAAAAAGAAGGAATAGCTTAGTAATAAAGTGTAGGTTATCTGTTATTACCAAACATAAACAATGAAATAAGACATCTGGTCTTCTAGAAAAGCTAAAATTTCCCTAAAGTTTTACTATCTGAATTTCAGAATTCTAAATTTCAAAATTCACTAATTTCAGAAGAATACAATAGATAAAAAAGCTATGAGTAGAAATGAATAGATAATTCATTTACATTTAGATTTCCCAATTTCCTATGCAAATTCCACAGTGTATTGGGTCTGTGTGGCAAGGTTTTGGTAGCAGGGGGGGTTACAGGGGTGGCTTCTGTGAGAAGCTGCTAGAAGCTTCCCCCGTGTCTGACAGAGCCAATGCCAGCCGGCTCCAAGATGGACCCACCGCTGGCCAAGGCCGAGCCCATCAGCGATGGTGGTAGTGCCTCTGGGATAACAGATTTAAGAAAGGGGAAAAAAGTTGCTGCACAACAGAAACTGCAGCCAGAGAGAGGAGTAAGAACATGTAAGAGAAACAGCCCTGCAGACCCCCAGGTCAGTGCAGAAGGAGGGGAGGAGGTGCTCCAGGCGCCGGAGCAGAGATTCCCCTGCAGCCCGTGGGGAAGACCATGGTGAGGCAGGCTGTCCCCCTGCAGCCCAGGGAGGTCCACGGGGGAGCAGATCTCCACCTGCAGCCCGGGAAGGACCCCACGCCGGAGCAGGGGGATGCCCGAAGGAGGCTGTGACCCTGAGGGAAGCCCACGCTGGAGCAGGTTTTCTGGCAGGACTTGTGACCCCACGGGGGACCCACGCTGGAGCAGTCTGTGCCTGAAGGACTGCAGCCCGGGGAAGGGACCCACGCTGGAGCAGTTCGTGAAGAACTGCAGGCCGTGGGAAGGACCCACATTGGAGAAGTTCATGGAGGACTGTCTCCCGTGGGAGGGACCCCACAGTGCAGCAGGTAAAGAGTGAGGAGTCCTCCCCCTGAGGAGGAAGGAGCAGCAGAGCCAATGTGTGAGGAACTGACCCCAACCCCCATTCTCCGTCCCCCTGCGCCACTGGGGGCGGGGCAGGGGTAGGTAGAGAATCTGGGAGTGAAGTTGTGCCTGGGAAGAAGGGAGGGGGAGAGGGAAGGTGTTTTGAGATTTGGTTTTATTTCTCATTACCCTACTCTGGTTGATTGGCAACAAATTAAGTTAATTTTCCCCGAGTTGAGTCTGTTTTGCCTGTGATGGTAATTGGTGAGTGACCTCTCTCTGTCCTTATCTCGACCCACGAGCCCTTTGTTATATTTTCTCTCCCCCGTCCAGCTGAGGTGGGGGGAGTGATAGAACGCCTTTGGTGGGCACCTGGCATCCAGCCAGAGTTAACCCACCACACACAGATATTTGGAAAATGTGCAAATGGAGAATACTTTCAGATTCAGTCCTGTGTATAATGAAATTAAAGCCAAATTTACATTATAAGCTATGACTATAAACAGCGGGAAGATAGGGAGAGTCTAAAATACAAAGTATTTAAACCTATGGGGCAGAAAGCTAAAAATTAACTAGGAGCATCATGAGGGAAGCTCTTCATAGCAGATTTAGAGTCAAGGCATTCAAGGAGAGTCGTAACACAAATAAAATAAGTGAACTTCACAGAATGAACTGTAAACTCGCATTTTCACCATTTTCTTGACAGAGTCCATTCCCTCAAAGAAACTCACAATGCTTAAGCAGACAGGGGATTCTTGTAAAAAGCAATCGAGAGAGCCATGAGATTAGGAGACAAGCTTGACAGTTTTCTATCTCTAGTTCCTGAGAGAAGGGATAACATCTTGACTGGTTGAGTTGTTCAGGCGTGATTGTTCTATTTGTTACCTACTTACCTCCTTTCCTTTGGTTAGCAAATCATATGCAAACCACTTAAACCAGGCTTGATTGTCTTTGATTGTATCCATTATTCATGGGTATTCACTAAAAAGTTTAGATGAATATTTTTCAGAGATGGCTTGTGGGCTTTGGTTATTTGCTATTAGGCATACGTAGTATGCATTCAGTCACGTGTGAACATTTCTGCTCTGCAAATGGATAACTATTCTGGGATTTTGTTATGAAAATCACACAATGCATTCCTAGAGTGTCATGTTGATGACAGTTATTTGTACTAAAATGGGTTTGAATTTCAGATTCTCTATCTTCCATAGCCCAGAGAGCTGACTAAAGATTAATGAAAAAGGAATATTGATGGTCTTAGAAAGTAAAAAAAGTACATTTAGTGACCAATTGAGTAAGTTGTGCTATTTTTAAAAATTCATACAGAACTTTAAAATCTTCCTTTTGCTACTTTTCAGGTTTGTGGCTCATGTCAGCCACAACTTTTAACTTTGCATTATCGTCCTATTTAAACCAATATGGATGTCCTATAAAGGATTAATAACATTTGACAGACTTGTGTGTCTCTATCATATATATTTATTAAAGTAAAATAATACTCAGTAAGTGTGAATGTCTCATAAATGATTGTTGTATGTTGTTGCCTAGAGGTTTTTATTCACTTTTAGTCAAAGTTCAGAAATTTTTCAAAGATCAAGAAATAATCCAGCCAGCTGTGAAACCAGACATAATTTCCAAACTGGAATTAGGACTGGTCAAAAAATATTAACAATCATCTAAGAATGTTTATGAATAAACTAATTTATTTCCAAAATAGTATATAACCAGGGGACCAGAACACTGGCACAACCCTAGTAATCAATTAATGCATTTTTAACAGATTAGTCTTCTTTAAGTTCAAAGGAAGCCATTCATCTCTGATTTATCACATAGCTTTTTCGCTTTTTCATCTCCTTTTAACAAAATACGTATTCATTAACTAAGCAGCAGAGTATATCCTGTGCATATTTTTTGAAATAATACTAAGAATAAACAGTAACTGATCAAAAGAAAGGTAGAGAAACTTCAAATTATCTAGTCTGTGCTTTGTTCCAGTAAATACATGTTCAACACAAACATATTCATAAAAAGCAGGTCTGATTCCTTAAGAATTAATGAAAAAAGAAAAATTTTGGCTTATTTAGTCTCAATTAATTCTACTACTGTTGAAAATAAGATCGATAATCACAGCTGCTTTAAATAGAATTGCTTGAAAAGTAGCGGCTTCATTTTGTAAGAGCATTTAATAATCATTTGAAAGATAATGCAAGGATTCCTAAAAACCAGTGCATTCCTGTAACCCTTTAACACCATGCTTAAAATTGAAAGACATTTGGAAAACCCTTGCTTAACTTAAGATGTACAGATGTATTTAAGACAACATGACCATTGTTAGGGTGAGGTTGTCCTTTGAAGGACCACAATGATTGTTATGCAAGAAAGGTTTCAATGCACATTTAGTGCGGCATTTCACCAACAAATGTTTTTCTTGTTCTATATTCATCTAATACATACAGAGACACATTTTATGCATTATTTTTTATGAATCTTCTCACTCTCCTCGGAGACAATTCAAGTGACACATGACTCTGAAGACTTCCATGAAGTTACTACGTAAAATATGGCAAGCTTCTCAGTCAGCGTTTATTAAGTAGTAACCCTCTGCTAAAAGTCTCCTCCTTTTGCTTTGACCTAAAGGACTATTACCAATCTGCTGGGAATGCCCTTTACATTGTTCCTACCCAGGTGCTATGGCTCCAGAATACCTTCTGTCTCCTGCCTGTTTGAGAGCGATGGGCCCTGAGCTCCCATCGCGGAGAGCCCCGGCTTCACGGCTCATGCCGCAGCGGGAGATGCTGGGAGCAGGGGTTTGCCTGGGCTTCTCAGTAGCTACAAATCTGTCAGTCATCTGTACAGGGCCAGGGCATGGATTCAAGTTATGCTAAGCTGTTGTCTACTATGATGAGTCTACTGCTTTGCGGGAAAAAAGCATTTAGCTGTATTCTATAGATCCTCATGAGCAGGAAACCATGCAAAACCCATTTTATTTACTAGTCTAGGCTCCTGTTGTTTACAAATACAGCACAGCTGGGGTCCATGCTGTAGGTCCAGCACCTGGCCCAACCCAGCTGATGCCTCTCCAGAGCCCTGGCATCACAGCAGGCAGACTGGGAGCTGGGGCACAGCTGTACCACCTGAGCCCCCAGTTTTGCAGTCACACTGGCAAACCTATCCTGGAGACATAAATGCTGGTGTGCCGTCACCAGATGCACTGTTTCCACTCCAGGACGAAGGTGGTTTTGGGGTACCTCGTCTTCATGCACTCACCCAAGGAGTCACAGCTATTCTGTAAGAAGCCTTTCAGCTGAAGCATGTCAGACCCCAAAGGCTCAAAGACATGTGACATTTCTAGGACAAAACTTATCTTTTCCTGGAAGTTTTTCAGTCAACTTTGCCCAGAACAATTCTGCTGCGGAGATAATTTTCTAATTCCCTACTAGACTGCCGATCACTGCAGCCCACGGCTCCTTATGGGGTAATAAGAAGAGAGAATGCCTGAAGGTATCATCATTTGGGTGGGATGCCTTCTGCTGTCCCACTGCTACTTTCTGTCCCTTGCTGACACAACATGCTCCTGCACTCACAGAGCAATGGCCCTGTCCCTTCGCACAGGATAGCAAGTTGCAAACAAGATAAAACCAGAACAAGACAAGGTAACTCAAAAACGATTTTGTTTCAGTCCCCATTGCAAGTAGAGTGTCTTTAACAGTGGCTTAAAAGCAAGTATAGTTTGTGGTATAATTGATTAAAAATAAAGGAGTTTTTTGGTTTTCAAAGAAACAAAACATATTCAAAGATCCACTGGTCCGTATAATTAGTTCTATGGCCCTTGTTTTATGATATAGAAAACAGTATACTATAATACTGAGACTGATTATTTGTGATGCTGGGCAGCCACAGCCTACATTCACTTGGTATATAATTGATAATGCTCACTGCTTCAGAAAGCCAGATATAAAGTGAATAAGCCTGTTGGGCCATGTCAGCTTTTGATTTTCAGTCATGTTGAAGAGTGTATGCAGATCAGCTCTTTGTTAATTAACTAAACTGAAATGTTTACCGTGGAAAAGCTTAATTATACTTTTAAAAAATTATTTTGTCACACTGAATTGTAAAGCAAATTAACAGCAGACACTGAATGGTATGAAGCATAAAACAATTCTAAGGAACAATTTTTGATTAAAATTATTAAAACCTCACATATTGATCCAATTGAACGCCTGTTGGACATTCATAATATTAAGGAAGAAAAGCGGCTACAAGAAAATAGTTCAGCACACATGCAAAACTTTATGAAGTCCTGATCTATAAAATTATAATTATCATTCAAATAAGAATTCTTTCCAAGTGGGAATAGGAACTCATCCAGTTTAAACAGTGTCGTAGTTTAACCCCAGCCAGCAACTAAGCACCATGCAGCCGCTCGCTCCCTCCCCCCCCCCCCCCAGTGGGATGGGGGAGAAAATCGGGAAAAGAAGCAAAACCCACGGGTTGAGATAAGAACAGTTCAGTAGAACAGAAAAGAAGAAACTAATAATGATAATGATAACACTAATAAAATGACAACAGCAATAATAAAAGGATTGGAATGTACAAATGATGCGCAGTGCAATTGCTCACCAACTGCCGATCGACACCCAGCTAGTCCCCGAGCGGCGATTCCCGGCCCCCAGTCCCCCCAGTTCCTATACTGGATGTGACGTCACATGGTATGGAATACCCCGTTGGCCAGTTGGGGTCAGGTGCCCTGGCTGTGTCCTGTGCCAACTTCTTGTGCCCCTCCAGCTTTCTCGCTGGCTGGGCATGAGAAGCTGAAAAATCCTTGACTTTAGACTAAACCCTACTTAGCAACAACCGAAACCATCAGTGTTATCAACATTCTTCTCATACTGAACTCAAAACATAGCACCGTACCAGCTACTAGGAAGACAGTTAACTCTATCCCAGCTGAAACCAGGACAAACAGACAAACTAATTTGAATCAAACGGTCACCATTTGACCACATCCAGTCAGGTTTTGAATATCTCCAAGGATGGAGACTCCACAACCTCTCTGGGCAACCCATGCCAGCGTTTGACCTCCTCACACATATACACAAAAAAAGATTTCTTGTGTTCAGATGGAATTTCATGTGTTGCCAGTTGTGCCCATTGCCTCTTGTCCTGCCAGCGGGCACACTCAGAAGAGACTGGTTTCTTCTTCATCCCCTCCCATCAGGTACTTACACACATTGATGAGATTCCCCCTGACTCTTCTTCTCTTCAGACAGAACAAGTCCCAGCTCTCAGCTTCTCCTCACGTGACAGATGCTCCAGTCCCTTCATCATCTTTGTAGCTCTATACTGGACACACTTCATTAAGTCCGTATGTTTCTTGTACTGTAGAGCCTAGAACTGGACACAGCACTCCAGATGTGAAGGTGAAGGTGGTGGCTGTCTATGCATGTACAATTTCAGGTTCTTAACATAACGTTGGGAACTGAGTCACCATCATAGTGGCATATCACTATGTTTTGTCCATGTTGCATGTGCATCAACTTGTATAATTAGGACTGACATTACTTTTCACTACAAAACACATACTTTGATGAATTTATTTCTGTCAATCTGTTAATAATGTCAATGTGCTGTAACATGGTTCATATAGAGTGAGCACTCTTAAAATAATACAAGACACTGTTATACAATAGTGCTTTGCACCCATAATATATTACATACCCACTGATATCATTGACACCTTCATCAGTTCCACTAATTAGCTTGTTTCTATATATATTGACTCTTTTCATTGACCTTAGAAGAATTCTACAAACTCATTTAGTGTCTTAATAGACCATATATTCAATAGCTCAGTAATTTATTCAACCTGTAAGGCATTGCTCCTTGACATTATTGCCCAGTTTATGTACTCCACATAACAAATTCTCTTTACTTATAACAAACACTAATCAAATGGCAAAGACATTCTGGCAGTCTGCTCCAAATACTAAAGATTTATGTCAACAAGATTAACTTCTATAATCCTTGCTTGCATGGTATTTAGACATTGTGTAGATTAATGGATCTCAGTCCTACAGCTGTAGATCTCTGAAGTTCCTTCACATTGAACTTTATTTCCCTTTGGCTTTGACTAATTGAAGATAACTGTTCTACATAACCGCTCATGGCATTAGCTGTGAAAACTCCCAGAGTCAGACAAGGGGACAGTCCTTGTTTGTCAGGGACTTGTGTGATTTAGCTCAATGAGGTAATTGGTAGATATGAACTAAACCCACAATTTTATGAAAATACATTACAAAGTTGAAATGTACTCAGAACAAAACACAAAACAAAGCAGTACTTTCCCAGATTTACTGCAACACTTAACAGCTAGAGCATCTATCACTGAGGACATCTCATTGGTAAAGATACATGACATGAAGACAAAGACCATTATAGAGCTGAATGAAAATAGCTTTAAAGACAAAGTACCTTGTTTAAAAAAAAAAGCGGAGGTTCCTTTCTGCAATACTAAGGATTAAACAAAGTAGGAGAATGCACATTTTTTTCCAACACAAGCATGTTCTATTATCCTATCCCATCTAGTATTAGTTCCTTATGTGATCCATTAAAGTTATCCACATCTAATCAAAGAAAAAATGACTATAGTTCTACTTATTAACATAGCAAAGCAGAAATAGGAAAGATTAACTTCCTTTCATTTGCCACAGACTAAAAGAATACACATGAAATTTTGTCGTAGTTATCTTAAAGAATAATCTTTTTTTTTAGACCATTGCAACCTGATTGCTGGGTTACAGTTTCATAGATTCATTAATGACTTGTAATTGCTATAAAATGAATCTCTGTGTAATGTCCTATGTAGGTCAAGATGTATTTGTTATTGTCAATATTAGAAACTATGCCTTTTTTTTTAGTACTTTTTTTATCATTCTACTGCTATCCCTTGTGGAAGGCCTTTTTTCAGATTAAAGAACATGTAAACACAAGAAACATCATACTGCCTTACAACGGCTGTCCTTCTAGCTCAGTAGTCTGTCCCTGGCAGGGGCAATAGGGGTTATTGCTTAGGGAGAACCTTGCCAGTATCTGTGGTCTATTCTTGTCTTATTCCTCTAACATCTATTTTTAGATTCCTGCCCAAATATTTTGATCCCTGAGTATTCTGTTTATTGACCTAATGAGTTATTATCAGAGGCCTTTTTGTATGGAAATAATTTGTCCATAAAAAAGCCATATATTAGATTTTCAACTGAGCATCTTAACACCCTCTTTCCCCTCCCCCACTTTTTTTCCATATTCTTTCTTCTACCCATTTTGAACTCTTTCTATTTTTTCCAAAATCTCTCCAACTTTAGACTTCAGAGCTGGATGAAATAACAGTTGCACTGACATAATTGAAACAGGCGACACTACTTATTTCTTCCTTGTGTTCTCCTGTTTACTTAGCTAACACTCCTGTGCACTCTAGCATCATACAGAAATTTTGTGTTCAACTGGTAATCTATTACTACCTCTCAGCTATCCCTTTGCAATGGAAAGGCATGCCAGCCTTCATTCGTTGGTGGCCAAGTCTATTCTGCTTCTGGAGCACTCATCTACGAACTGCTGTACCACAGTAGAATGCAGACTAAATTGGATTTGCTATGTGAGGTGTACATGACAATAGCATATTTATTCTTCTTCTCTCTAAAGGGTTTATTTACTTAGATTGGGTAATTTTATCTGTCTTTGAAATAAGATTGGTTAAAAGTGATTGTACTTTCCAAGCTAAACTGTCGTTTTATTGTTCCAGAATCTAACTTTTAATCATATCTGATTTCTGTACTGCAGGATACTAGCATAAAACAGCATAAAAGTACCTTGACTTCAAGGCACAGATATCTTTGCATTTGTCCCATTGATTTTTCAGTTTTCCATAAAAGACAGATATTTCCTAGAACACTGCCCAATTCAAAGAACAGATCTATCACCTTGATAACTATTGGACCTAATTGTTAATCAGTAGCTTTGTTAATGAAGGAACAAAAAAGGTTGAGGAGATGTGTACTGTTGTCTTAAATAAGTTGTTTTAAAGGTAGACAGACAAATGTGCTGAGACAGGGATGAAGGGCATGCAGACATTCTAGATAAAACTAGTAATTATTGGATATTGTTTTATTATATTCCCTAGTCTAATAAGATTCCTCTCAGTGCTAAAATTGACCGTTACTGAAATCTCTTTTCATTGCCAGCTTGTAATCTGTTAAACTCATCTAACTGTGTTACTTAGGTGTGACCTCTCCCTGATTTCCTCTTACCTGCTGTATTGTTTTCAAATGTCCTATCTTCAAAACTAGCTTCTACACAATATTTCATTGCCTCCACCCATTTTCTACCACTTCCCAACTGCCCTTATTCACTTTTCCAAAGGACCCTTCTGCATCGCACGCTTACCACTAGTGACTTTGACTTGTCAGTCCTTCTCTGCACAGCTCCCCTTTTCCTGCTATTCCTGATACAAGGAAGGCAATAGAGAAGGAATATGTTCAGAGGTGTTCAAAGTTCTGACAAAAAAACAGATCCAGCATATTTTACAAGGGTTTAGGGCACAGGTATGTAATGAAAGAGCCTCAGTTTCTATCTCCAGCTTCAGAAACTCTTCCCCCAGCAACTTACCCCTTGTTGCCTGGAATTGTCCTGAGATAGACTTGTTGCATGAAATAAACAGGACTGGTGCTCTCCACTTTCTTAATGATTTCCTTTGTGGTTGTAGCGGGGAGAAACACTGGAAAGGAAGCAGGTGATGAAAAAGGAGTTGTCCTTCAGGTGTCAAAGGGTAGCCTTCCTTCTCCCACTTCTTCAGTGTCTCCCCTCGCTACATTGGGGATAGAATAGAGGATGGCAGAGGCAATGGTGGTAGAGATTCCACTCAGGGCCAGGGCGGGGGGCGCATGTCACTGTACCTTCCCTTCTGTGACCAGCTGGGCATTCTCTGCTATGGCTTCAATTTTACCTTTGACACCAGACATTCTTCCTTTCTGCTTTTAAATCATGGTAGCACACACTTTATCATTAGTACTGTACAGCTCACTGCATGCTTAATGTTCTGTTTTGTCCTAATGGAGGAGGTGGTAGGACTGAATCTCTGGAATGATTAATCATGGTAAATTTGCCCTTAGTGTCCCATAAGAGTAACATCAATAGCAACTGCAGGCTACTAACTCTGACAAAGTCTTAATCCACCTGCCTTCAAGGTTTCCAGAGAACAAGTTTACATTCCTAATCCCTAGATTTGCTTATTAACAAAAGCAAGGAAGTATTTTCTTGCTTATGACACCTATCATATATTCCTCACTTTCCTGAGGATATTAAGATCCGACATAGCACATCTGCAAATAGGAGCAATATAAGTCAGTGTAGAGTAGTCTTAAAGCACTATTAGTGGTTGTATATACTGTCAATCCCAGCTGATACTTCTTTTCATCGATCAGCTGCTCTTCCTTTCTGCCCCTTATGTGTTCTTTACAGCATGCTCATATTATGTAGAGAAGGTTTTCCCTCTCAGGCGGAGATAATTCTATTGAGATACGAAGCATTTAACATTGTGCAGCAAGACAGGCTCATGTACCAAGGATGTAATTTCTGTCTAACCTGATCCTTAACTCTACTCAGATTCTATAGATAGTTGAACCAGACAAAAATGTTAAGTGACGTGCTGAATTTAAGTAGCATATACTTACATTTGGTTTCTTTTTGTCGCTAACTTCACATTTTCACAAGCTATAGCAAGCTCACCTGTTGTTCAGCATCAGCTGAATTAGTAATTAGGGTGCTAGAAATACTGAAGAAAGAGCAGTACCATTTTAATTGTGCAACCTGCTCTGGCTGTAGCAGTGGAATGCCTGTATAAGACAGTGTTTATTGCACCACATCCCATTAAAAAAAAAAAAAAAAGTTACTTGAAGCTATTAAGATATTAATAGTCTTGTGAACAAGCTTTTTGGAAAGAAAAATTTTAAAAATTTTAACATCTCTGTTTGACAAAGGCAGAAAGTGGCAAGCATGGAAAAACATCATAGGACTTATTATCTTGTGTAATATCTGCCTATTGTATCCATATTCATCTTTGGCCTTTAACTGCAAGCTTTTCTGGGCAGTCCTTTTTGGTACATATTCACTGTTTAGTAGAGGATATAGACAATTCTAGTGTCATTTTGCTGAAATCTTTTGAAAAGGATCCACGACTTTTTGTACAACATCTCTGAGCAAACTGTAGAAGGTAGGTATTGTTTCTGTGAAGGGGTGAACTTCTAACTCCTCTCACTTTAGACTGGACATCTATGGATAATGTTCAGTGGCTCCACACTTTTCTCCAATGTGCCTTCGATAGAAATTTTGCCTCTGTAGCCACAATGACATAACCAGAAGTTAATTGCAGTAGAATAGATAAGAGTTTCCCAGAGAAACACTTGTTTCCTTGATCAGTTTGCCCAAGCCAAACACAGGGAAAATGCCTCTCCGGAAGGGTAGGCAGCCATATGTCACTGTAGTCCTTGTTGTCTATACTCTCCTTTTCCTTTTCCACTGCTGTTTAATTCCCCCCCACACTATTTTTCACTTGATTCCTAATCTGATGTGGATCAGAAGAGGGAACAGCGGTGAGATTGCCTCCACAGGCCCCAAAACGCTACCCCTCACACAGAGCAGGTATTTCAGATGTTGAAATATTGCACAATCTATCTGGTAGAAGATCCCCATTTAGTTTCATTCACTGCAGGCAGTAATTGCAATCATCATGGAAGTGATGAGAAAGACATTATAACTACTTAGTTTGTCTTCAGTTGTTGTCTGTGCAGGGTGAGACTTCGAAAATTTCTGCTCATTAGCAGTATTGAAATTTAAGAAAGTGTTAATTTTTCAACATAGCCCAAAACCAAATTAAAATAAAATAACAGCTAAGATTTGGTAATTACAGAGAGTTTTTAATCCTATCTTCAGAAAAAAAATCCCTTTAAATTCTCACAGTAACAATGAATTTAATTTTGATGTCTGCATTGCCTTTTTCAATAGCAGCTGATTCTTTTTTCTTTAAAAAAGTGGTGAAAAGAAACATCATGCACACCATCATAATAAGTGCACAGAGATATTTTCCTGAACACACTTCTTCATTAACTTTTACCTTCATTATCCTATTGAAAATAAAATAATAAAGGATTTGAAATGAAAGTGGACACTAGACATTCTTAAAATTCATATGATGAATACTACATTCTCACTGAATAGAGACTATTTATACATTTTAATCCATTTTCATCACATTTAAACTATCACTATCTATGATGTGCAAGCTGGACTGTATATTAGTAGGTATTATCTATTTGTTATGAAAATAGTACAAAATTCTTTGAACTGAACTAGAAACATAACATTTCCCTGTTTCTGCATGATGAGAATATATTTTTGAGAGTGTAACACAATATTTGGTTTTGAAAGTTAAAAATAAAAGTCTTCCTATCTTTCTCTGAAAGTATTAATGTTGTACTGTCAGGAAAGATTACTGTCCAGAACTGAGCAGCTGTGTGATTTATTCTCTGCAGATATACCATAACATTTGGTTATTAAAGAAAGACAGAGCTTCTGGAGATGGAGCATTAGCTTTGCTTTAAACATGTTTTGTCATTCATCTTTCTTCTTCAAGTTTATTTTTCCTTGAAAAAACAGAAACTGAACTGACCATGCTTAGACTTTGTTTACACAGAATAAATATTATTATAAAAATAAGACTACTAGCAATTAAATGAAGGCCTGATATAAAAGAAATAAATCAGTTTCATCATTTTAGACAATAATATATTTAGTTTATATAGTATGTCATGTATGCAAATGTGTGTCATGGAAGTTATTGTAGTATATTATCATGCAAGAATAGTTCATCTCTTACATCAAATGAAATTAGTACCTTTTTGGCAATGAAGTTCAGAATTAAAATATTTTAATGTATTTATTTACTATGTGTCTTGAAATCATTCATAGACTCTAAATCACTTTAAAAGCTCATAAATATCAATAATTGGGGGGGAGGGGGGTGTTGCCATTAGGTTTGTTTGACTTTTGTCTTTAAAGATGATTAAAAAAAATGAATCATCCAGCAATGTATCAGTCATGTGAGATTACAGCCATATTACTAGAAAATATCACTAACAAGAAATTGTAATGCAAAAAATTTTTAAAAAATCCTATGACAAAGGCTAAATAGCATAATTAATACCTTTTCAAAACAATCTAGACTCCTTATTTAGATGGAGTTCTTCTCTTGAAAACTGTGGGAAGAGGTTTGAGAATAAATTCTAGACAATTAATTTCAATACAATTTTCTAAACTTCCACTCTTGGCAAAGTGTTCTGAATGGAGAAAAACATCTGCAAGGTTTTTCAAAACTATTTGAAAAGTTTGGAGCAGTAAAAATTAGTTCCATACAAGGTGTCTGTCAGGTGTCATGTATAAGTTTTAATTCAACTTTGAAATTATGCATTTCATGAAATTATTAACATATCACTTATTTCATTAGTACATGAAAATTATACATAGACCTTATTATTTGGAGCCATTGGAATTGTAAATGAGAAAGGATACATAAAATTATTTTTGCTAACAAGTCTTTACATTTGCTCCTAAACAACAGATTAATATGCATCACTTTATGGAACTGTTACTTAGTTTTCCATTTGAGACTGTTCCATGAAGTTGTCACAAGCGGTAGTCATTTCCCAGATTGAGCAGTTTTCCTACGAAGAGAACAGGTTTTGTATATGCTGCAGGGTGGGGAAGGCAGAGGTATTCCAAGTCTTTTTGACCTTCATTGCTGAAACTCAGATCCACAGAATCAGTCTCTTTTGGTACCTCTCATTTCTCCAAGGTTTCAGAGAGTATCTCTGAAGAAGAGAAGAAAACTGTTCTTCCCAATGTCAGTGTCACCATAGAACTTTTCCTGGAGTTGACCCCAGCATCTTCTTCCATCATAACTTATTCAGGTAAAAAGGAAGTAAAAGATCTTCTGAGCACCACAGGACCATGCTGGAATCTTCACCTTTAGGTATCCCGTCAGAGAAGATGAATCCTTTGACTTCTCCCGCTCCTCAAAAATATCTAAGTAAATAGACCTGATGGAGGTTAAAAGTAGCTCAAAGGTCTAAAGGCATTCATTCAAGAGGGGGGGGATTTCACTAAACAGCAAAAGAAATGTCTCCTTTTCTTTACTTTCTAACCAGTTGGGACAAATGACCAAGAAAAATAAAAAAGAGAAAGCATACTCGATGTATATTCACATACAATAAAGTTCCTAGAAGGGGGAGAGCCAAAGGAAGCTTTACCTCAAGCTTAGAGTTGTTGGGTACAGAGAAGCATGGACTAAGGGCTTTTCTTGCAGTGTTTGAAACTGATTACTATTAATCTCATCAGTAAAATGTTTCTTGTTGTATTATTTTCTATAAACACTATTTTTTCCAGTAGTGATGCAATAAAATGGTCATAATGCCAGGTTTCATAATACATCTGTAATATACATCAAGTGGATGTAAGTCTGCTTGCATAGACTCACATAGCTTACACAGTATCACAGAAGGATTGAGGTTGGAAGGGACCTCCCATCTAGTCTAATTCCCTGCTCAAAGCAGGGTCAGCTAGAGCAGGTTGCTCAGGGTCTTGTTAATTTGGGTTGGGGTATCTCCAAGAATGTCGGCTCCACATGCTAAGATTACCATTTCATCTTAAAACCTCACACATGCAAAAAACCTGATGAAACTAGATGCATTCAGTCGACTCCATCATTAATATTTATACACGTTAGATGTAGCCCAGTATCTGTAAAGGACTAAAAATTCTCCTCTTTCCAGAAATTTCATTCTGGGACAGAGGACTGTGATGATGTAGAATCACACAAATGTTGGCCATTAACAGGCAAGTTCTGATGGATGGAACACTTTCCTCAGCTCTACACAGTGATGCAGGTTTTCCCTGGCTCCTCACAGCTGATGCACAGGCTTTAGGAGCTAGAGACAATATGAAATACTGCACACTGAACATTGAAGAACCATAGAAGGTATTAGTGGATTTGTGGGAAGAGCAGTGTGAAAATCCTCACTATCCCAGTTAAATCTAACTCCACTGAAAAGCTGGCAGCAGAATGGAAAATGAATAAATTAGGTGTTTTCTCCAAGTGCCACAGTAAGTCAAGAGAAGAGTCACTAGAACTCCATAACCCCGCACCTAAATCCAGAGCTTAATTTATAACAAACTTTGATCCTTTCTCTTAAAGATACCTTCCTCTTTTGCACTAAAATCACTTTGAATAAAAGACTAGGAGATTCATGTTTCATTTACTGAGAATCTCTTTCGCACATAAATAAGCACATAATTTCAAAAGTCAATATTTATTAAAAGTTTTCACCATGCAGTCACACCTAAAATGACACAGCTCTTCTTTAATTTTAATTTCCTACCTATAATAGAACATAGCTGTCATCAGATGATTCAAGTAGTTTGCAAAGGAAATACCTTTATACCTTGTTCATTCATAACCTGTTGCAAATATTACAAGCTGGTAACTGCTGGTAAGCTTTAGTGGTATCCAGGGTATTTTAAGCTCATTTTATTACTCTGTATATGTTAGTATTCAAATGTAAATCTATTATGTTAAACCTCTGATTTATCCTTTCCATTCCTTAAGTCTAAGTTCTCAAGAAAACAAAACAAAACATGATTATTTCCAGTTTATTATGTCTCTTCTACAAACATGAAATGAGAAGTCATGGAAAATTGTTTTACCATCTATTCAGCAAGGTCTTAGACTTTAAGAATTTAGATAAGCTGGACAACTATCCAGAATTTTAAGCGCTCATTATACCTGATCTTCAGGGGCCTTCATCATTATTGAATTTTTTTCTGCCTTTTTTCTCTTCAAAAGTTGTATGACTATTCATGTTTCATTGTATATTATATTTTCATAAAGTCTTTGAACATGAAACAAATTATTCTTTCTCGTAAAATTCTGTAACATTTGTCTCAGCTATTCTACAGCAACACAGTTGGTCTCCATGGTATGCAACTGTAAGATAACTTCAGACCTTTCATCTGACCTCAGCTACAGATAAATCTGGAATGCCTCCATGAAGTTACTCCGATTTTATTGGTGTAAAAACTATTGGGAACAGAACTACATTCACCTAGCGACAACGGTTTTTTACAGAAACTTAACATAATTTGACTCACCATGCATTAGCTCCATGTGTTTGTAACTGCAGTTTTACAAGGTGAAAAATAGCATAGGACCTTCCTCCTTATCAACATTTCTATCCCAATAAAATAGAATTTCCCAATATATTATAAAGTCAAATCCTATCTTGGGCCCAGTTTTGGCTTGCACGTCAAGGGCCAAAAGTAATACACGCAATCAAGAACCAGATGCAAAGAAAGGGCAAGAGGATGGTGAAGTTAGATGGCATATAAGGAGGAACACCATTTGCACTCTTCTGAAAGTACGCCTCAAAGGTAGAGCATCACCTATAGGGACCTGTGGCATGGTCATACCTGTATGTTGCATGCTATACTGACTCATGAAAGGCCTACAAGCTCCTTGGCAGCTTCCCTGGGAAAGTTTATGTGGGAAAATAAATGTCCACGTAGGGAAAACAGGATTGCTGTCCATAAGCCAGCAATGCAACTTCGTGGCAAAAAAAGGCAAGAGCCTCCTGGCTGCATGAGGAAGACAGTTGCCAGCAGGTTGAGGGAAGTGATCCTTACCTTCTACTCAGCACTGGTGCGGTTGCATCTGGAGTGCTATGTCCAGTTCTGAGCTCCCCAGTGCAAGAAAGATATGGACTTACTGGAACAATTCCAGCAAAAGGCCAGGAAGATGATGAAGGGATTGGAGTATCTTTCATGTGAGGACAGGCTGAGAGAGCTGGGACTGTTCAGCTGGAAGGGCCAGGGGGAAATACATGATGGGAGGGAATAAAAAAGATGGAGCCTTCCCACTGTGCCCACTGAGACAAGAGGCACTGAGACAACAAGCATAAAAAAACCCACATGAAATTCCATCTGAAGACTCTGAGAGTGGTCAAACACTGAAACAAGTTGCACAGAGAGGCTGCATAGTTTTCAGCCTTGGAGATATTCAAAACCCAACTGGATGTGGTGCTATGCAACCTGCTCTGCCTGCTCCTGCTTGATCAGGGCAGGTGGACTAGATGGCATCAAGAGGTCCCTTCCAAACTCAATCATTCTGTGACTCTATGAAAGGCATAGCTCTACAGTAGGTGATGCTCTGTAGGAGGCCGCAAGATCAAGAAGCAGAGGGGAAAACTGGACATTTCCATCATGAGCTAATCTACTGTGGAAGTACTGTGATACATAGGCTCCTAAAAGTATTTTCCCCCTTCTCCTTGCAAAATTTGGCTTTACAGCCTAGATCTAATGATTCTGTATCTTGAAGCTAAAATCATCAAGCCATAAACTATCCCAAACTATTGTAAAATGTCTTTTTTTTCAGAGTAACCTTTGAGATTATGCTCAAGAGAAATTAATTTTCTCTGTTTTTGCAGGTGTATTTAATCTAGCTAGAGTCTCTAAGTTGTCAATAGTTTACTCTTGGTAGGTTTTGATTTCCAAGAGCCTAGAAAACAAAAAGCAAAACCACTACTCAATCCCAGTGAATGGGGAAAAAACGGCAATATTCTAAAGCAGGATTTCTCATCTTTGTGAGTATGCAATATTTGCTGATAGTTTGGCAAAATTGCTTTCTTACTCTTGTTCTAAAAGATGCATTTAGAACAGCACCTTATAAAAACCCACTTCAAATGTCAGTACTTCTGTCCACACTCTAGGCTCTTTAACTCCAGAACAATGTAAGTACCTCTGTTTTACTTTGTCACTTGCCCTTCAAATTCCTGTTGCTGTCCAACAAGCCCTAATAACTCTCCAACTAATCCATATGCACCCACACACTTACTTACACTGCGATTCCTCACTTAGAGCTGCCATCCAGCATGACCATATAGCATCCCAACAGATATCACTACACCAACATGACCAAAAGAAAGAGGTAAATCCCAACACAGGAGCAAAGCCATGATCCCAAGTGCCCTGCTCCTCTCAGAGGCCATGAAGTCATGACAGGGACCAGATACAGACTTTAGCCAGGCATCAACATTCGCAAAATTTAGCCCTGAAACATCCAACATATTGGACAGATTTGTGGAATAAAAAACTTAGAGGTGTTTAGCATCTCTGTTTTAGGAATCTATGAACCCCGTGTCAACGGATGCTATAAAAATATTTTTTTCTGGGGTGTTGTGGGTTAACCCCTGTTGTGGTTTAACCCCAGCCAGCAACTAAGCCCCACGCAGCTGCTCGCTCACTCCCCCCCGCCATAGAGGGAAGGAGGAGAGAATCAGGAGGGTAAAAGCAAGAAAACTCATGAACATCAACATCACGAACCTATGCCAGGATCTGCCAACAAACCTGGAGTGTAGCACATCCTTTTCAAGGCCCTTTTATTACCCAGACACAGATTTTCAGAATCTTGCAGGTTGTAACATTCTTATAGTGTGCAGAGACCATCGTGCACCTTCCAAAGTTCTTTGCTTTACTACACTTTATTGTAATTTGTATTACAAAACTGAAAGTCTAGTTAAATTCCTCAGGATGTTAAAGTAGCCCTACATAAAGAAAGACATGCGTCTTTTCAGATTTTATCTAGGCATGTTAACGCAGATGATGACACAGTACTTTGGCAATAACCATGTCTCTGAAACTGTATACAAGAGGGGTTTTATTTCTTTTTATAGAAATGTTTTGTAGAAATATTAATACTTGCTATAGGGTTCAGATTACTTTTCACACTTTATGAATGAGAATTGTTTATAAAAAGCAAAAGAAAAAGTTTAAGACTGACTTTAACACAGAAGTTGCTATAACAGTTGCACTATACTGATAGAAAAAAAGCATCTTAAACCTGTTTTAGCAAAGCACTTGGACATATGCTTGACATTACTAAAAACATATTTAAGAACCTTACAGATATTAAAAAAAACCTGAGAAGTTCAACTCAGGCAAATATTTTTTCAACCTATCCATATCTATTTGACACTTCTCATTATCTTGTTACATAACATGTTCTGTACTATTATAACAGTGGTGTCATTCTACAACAGAAACAAATCAAAGGCAGTCTTATCAGTAAGCATAGTACAAGTAGATATATGTTTGATTATACTGTGCAAGTTGCTCTGGTTTGGGTCTAAATAACATACAATTTTCTAAACTTTTCTCTGAGAATGAGGGAGTTGTAACCATCTTTTGTTTGTGTATTTGTAGTAATTTTTCTTTGGCAAGCCTAGATTGAATTTTAGGGCACTATTCCCCAACCAAGAGTATATATTTCATGTTTCATTTTAGCAGAGAAGAAATAAAAAAAAATAACCTCGGAAAAGACAGTGAAAAAAGATATTTAAAGAATTACACAATGATTATTTTCTGTATCTGAACTTATGTACTCCTTTTAAGAGGGCTAATCTCCACTTTTCTAATTTATCTGATTAGTAGGAAGATATTATTCCCTGTTCAATTTTACATGTTTATTCTATAAGTTTATAGCAAATCCATATTTTTACTATCTGTCAGAAGAATAAGTTAAGAGTAGCATTGCACACAAAATGAGATGCAGTTCATATTCAACAAATCATTCTCTCAAAGGATCCAGCAGTACACTGCATTACGCTGAACTATCTTTATGCATATACATTTTACTCTGATCCTGGCAAATAAGACCTATAAGTGAACTTTATCAAATAACAAAACTGGAATTTTACTAATACTGTTCTTATTTTTGCAAAATTTCATTAGGATCTGTTATGTATATAATCCTTGCAGTCTGCTTATAACATTTTTAATTTAACTGTTCTTTCAGGTGTAAATATTCATCAAATTTAAATTAGTGAAGGCTTTGAAGGACAGTGACAAGTAAAAGACAAAATATGTGTACAAATATAATGCGCATATAAAAAGAAAACCAATAAACTACCAATTGCAAAGTCATCTATCTTATGTCTGACACTATTTCTATTATTATCCACACTGTATCTAATACTTCTGTTCTTGGCTATATCAAGAAATATGATTCCTGTCTTTGTTTCCACTCCATCCTCATTTTCCTCTGAAAAGACATAAGTAAAGCACCAGTTCAGCAAATGTGCTGTTCTTTTATCCTTTCTATCCCTTTTCAGCTGTAATTTCAGTGAAGCAATTTTCTATCTTCAGTCTCCCATAAATATATTTGAAGAACAATTTACTATTAGCTGAAAAGCCCTCTGCAATTCAATGATTAGTGTATTTTTGTGTCCCTGTTTCTCCTTTTAGTATTCTTCTGATCATATTATGTCTACTTAACAGGCAGCTTGTAGTTTGAAAACCTTACATTAATATTTTACTCTGAGGTCAAAAAGCTCTGCTAACTTGGATTCAAGATTTGAAGACCACCCATTCAATCTATAACTCTCAGAAGGGAATGCAGTAGTGTTACTGTTAAAGAGAAAAAAAAAAAAATCACATATAATGAAAAAAATCTGTTATCACGCACATTAAAGGATCACCTATTTGTCTGTGTAAGCATTCATATAGCTGTCATCATCTCAGAATTTAGCTGCCCCCCAACTATTTAAACAGAGTAACAAATCTAATTGCACTTCTCCTCTTATGTCCCTTCTGGAGACACAGCTGGATTGCTGTGACAGGAATTTACAAAGGGAAAATAAGTGAAAGAAATAATTGTTTTTATTATAGGACATGTAAAAATTCAAGTGATTCTTATCTGCTGCATCAGTGGGCATCAATTCCCGTCCACAATGAGAGCTCTGTCCTCAGAAGCTCATGAGCCTCCCAGGACTGGCTGACCTCTCCACCTGTGACAGCAACTACAGCTGAATGGAAAGAGAAGTGATCTCTGAAGTTGTGAGGGACTGGTCCATGGACAACTCAGTCTTTGAACTGCATTGTACAAACGTGCACTTCTCCTTCTTTGTTACTTTTATTCCATCTTTGGAAGTGGTGCCATTTTTTGATCCAGCAATTCAAGAATAGCTGTGAGGTACCGCGCTATGTAGCCCAGCAATTCACATTTGAAAGAAAAAAACACAAAAAAACCCCCAACCCCCAAAACATAAAAAACAGCAAACATGCCAAAGCTACCTCTGTGCCAACTTTTTAATGGGGATTTTAAGACTGTAAGATGTACCAGTTAAAGGTATCTTGGAAAAGACTCGTGCTATAAACTTGGAACGTGAAGTTTTGAAAAGTTAAAAATTACAGTAGAAATATCTGCAATACAGTAGAAATATCTGCAACACAAAAAGTAGTCTTTTTCGTCATGCTAAACTTTCCTCAGATGCCACAGTCACAACAATTTTAACAGTTTTTGCCTAAGGGTTTGGGATATTTAAGCTCCATTCTCTGTGTGTAGATTGGATTGGTCAAATACAGAAAGAACTAATTCACTAATATTATACTAAGAAACATTCTACTGTTACATGCTAGTTCATATTACTTGTCACTTATGACTAGTTATTTATTCATGAAAATATTCATAAATCCTTAAAGCATTACAAAATTAAGCATAAACAAGGGTGTATCAAAAATTCGCTCTAGCTGTGTTTTGTTTTCCTTCACTACTTGCCATTTATTATTCTCTAGTTTTGAAAAGTTTCAGTCAACCAATTAAAGAAAATAAAAATATAATTTGATTTATGAGACATATCATACTCACTGAGTAGTCAATGTAAATAGTTTGCAAAGAATACATAGCTGGAAAATTTTTGAGAAATCATTCATTTTGGATGTGTGAATAAAGAATTCATCAGCCAGAACGAGAGGGTAGTTTTGCATAATCCTTATAAACAGGAACAAAAAAAAGAAGACTTAAATTCAGCCAAGAACTGGGTTCCAGAGAATAATTTAACCAGCAGCACTAATGACACTTGAAGAATTGTAGCATATGGTAATTCAGTGAAGTGTCTTCTCCTCAGTATTCCTTTTGTCTGTTCAATCACTATCAAAACTCATATGCACGTATATATGCACATATATGTATGTATATAAACATTCAGAATATATTCACAAAATAGATATATATTCAGCTTTTATTGGGTTTTTTTTAATTTCATATTTAATTTTTCTTGTTGCCTACTCACATCTTCAAATAATTCCTACCTAAAAGCCTACAAAGCTCTGGTTACAAAGTATTGTTCTTAAAGAACCTCAATAACAAAGTTCTTGAATATATGTGAGCATATTTTTACACATATATATTATAGACTGTAAGTCAGCAGTAAGGGCAGACAGAATGCCATACATTATTGATGATGATGATGATGAGCAGGAGGTGAGGTGTTTGTAAGCTAATATGAGTTACCTTCAGAGTTCCTGGTTGTTTTTTGATGGGCATTAGAATGAAAAACATTAACTACACACAGCAGAGCATGGCTCAGATTACTTCATCCTTATGCCTCCCACACAGCCCGTTTTAAGAGCTGTCACATACAGTAAGTTCTATATTCCTCTATCTGCCCCCACCATTCATTTTTCCTGCACCATTCTTTGTTTTTTCCTTTATTTCTATGACCGTTTCCAAAATAGCCTCTTCCTATGAAAACTGTTCAAGAAAATTTGCACAAAACCAAACTACTGCAACCTACAGAAAAAGCCAAACTTGCCTATTCAAAGGTGATCTAAAATTCTGATTTCTTTGAAAGGCTTTCTTCCATTACTTTGAATTATTACCACTGTTATAATTTTTCCAGGAGTATAAAGATTACTAGAATTACTACTGAAATAAATAAATAATTAGAAAGGTCCTTTAGTAGGGCTTTTTTCTACTATTAACTTCTATTTAGCTTTGCCTATTATTTCATCCTAAATGGCAATATATTAGCAGCTTACTTCTCTACTGCACTGAATTTGCCATTTCCTGTTTTATTTTTCCCATCCCTTCAGTAAATCCTGAAACATGGTATTTTAAACCCCCGATGAATTTCCAATTCAGTGTCCCTGTCATTCTAATATTAACCTCATACACTGCTTATCTTTGAAAACATGAAAAAAAGATGAAAGAGAAAAAGACATTAGGATTCTTTTTAATATATTATGCTATGCCATACCAGCATAAGGCTTATAGTTTTACTGCTGTCCTTAGTGATGAAACAGAATCATGTTTTCAACTCTCCTTGTTTCATGAAAGTTTCCACAGGTATCTGCCTTAGGGATTTTGTTCAATTTTATTTAAAAAAATGTTAAGCTTTCATTAATGATTTTTCATTTCTAAGTTTTCCCTGTCAGCTGCAGCAGCAATATCAACTCTTAAAGAGTTCCGGGTTAAGACCTGCCAAAGGTTGGGCTCTTGCTGCTTCGCTGTTATGTGACCCCAGTTCAGCAAAACACTTACAGGTGCTAACTTCGTGTATAGGCACAGACATACTGACTGACTGACACTAATTTCATGTCTGAAATGAAAGACCTATACAAATCCCAGCATGAATTTAGGTCTGTATTTGCAAAATTCTTCTAGAAATAGTGCTGCATTTCAAAAGAAAATGGAAATTGCAACAATGACACCCTCCTTTACTTTTTATGAAGCACATTTTGAGGGAGGATTTTTTTTCCCTTGAGAAAATTTTCACAGCGAAGATACAAACTTTGGACATTACTGTATGAAACTTTGTGGTAGGATTAGAGTTTGCAACTGCTTATGCTTTTATAGATAATCTGTTCTTGACACACACATGAGGCTGGCTCATTTTTTCCTTCAGGATATTACTGAAATTCAAGTTTTTTACTTGAATTTCTACAGAAAATGATGCGCTTGGATTGTTTATTCCTGCATTAATGAAATGCAGACTTGCAAACTTTTGAGCAATTCACAAAGTGTTATCACTTTGGGTAATTTATGGCAAGTAAGACTAATAGCTGGTATCCAGAAATTGTTTGCCACTCATATTTTGCTGTCACTTAAAGAATATGTGGTAATGCTTCACTGCTTGTTATTATTATTCATATTGTGGTAGTACTATGTAATTCTCATCAGAATAAAGGCGCTGCTAATACCAAGGGTGTATGCTAGCGCCATGCTGCACTTACTTCCCTTAAAAAGCGACAGCTGAAAAAAGGTAGTAGATATCCCCTTCCTTGAGTTAGTTGACTGGAAAGCACTGTCCTTTGCAGGCGGTTTGCACCTCCAAAAGAGGAGCAGTTGCCTCTGGCATCATCACTGTTTGCAAGTGAGAGAAGATTCCTGGTGCTATATGCTTACGCTTACTTCAGTCACACAGATTGTCTACTGGGCCAGTTAAAACAAATGATAATGGGGTGAATATTGACCAGTTATTTTCATAATGGCCAGATATGATTCTCCGATTAGAACAGAAAAAAAATGTTCTCCTTCATCTGTAAATGTCATTTTATTCTTTGACCTTCAGCATAATACTGGCTTTTGACAGTTTATTAACTTCACCCATACTGCCAAATTTAAAGGTATATCTGTAGAACATAGCATCAAAATTACAGCCATGCTTCCAGGGCAGGGTGACAGATCAAACAAAATCAAATGAAGGCTAAGCCAAACAGAACCAATAGAATGTGTATTTCCCTTTGTTGATAATAACAATACTTACACATATAGCAACACTCGATATGAAAGTGATCAGTTTTGCATATCCAGTTCTGAAATAAGTCACCTGCACAATTAGTGGCTTTCATTATTGTCAATCTAAAGATGGCTCCAACTATGCTGCCAGTCATGGGCAGCAATTGGTTGCTACACAATTCTATACATGTTCAAGTAACACCCTAAACCAGGTCATACCCAGCCCTCAAAGGTTTGGTTTTGGTTTTTTTGAAGTGATCAGTAATTGATCAGTCGTAATTTACACCTACACCTTTAGGGCCTCTGGTGTTATCCCGTACTTGTACTTTCACAGCCATCACTGTCATCCCATCCTTCTACTTTTTGGACTCCCTTTTGTAGACCCTCTTTTTCCTTATACAGCCTTTCAGAGGCTAACTAATGTTTGATTAGCCTATTCTAATCATACATCCATCCTGCTCAGGTGTCACTGAATAGCTCACCTCACAAACATAGTGGACCATTACGTGATATAGACATTCATAATACTTTGGTAAGCACTATGAGGTACAGGAATATGACAGGTATGTTACTAAAATTGCTTTCCAGTGCAAGCAAGCTGCCATGCTTTGAAGTCAAGATTCAGCTCAAAATGAGAAGCTGCTTGTCAGTGGCTGAGCATAACTAACCCACCCTGAGAAACAGGTTATATTAGGATTAATTATTAACACATCTCCATGCTTGGCAGTTCAGAGCTGGCTCCTGGCTTTGAATACAGACAAAGCTAGTGCACATCCACTATCAAAACAATGTCATCATACCCTACAATTTTCTTCTTAAGCAATCTGGGGTCAGAAACAGTTCTCTGAGTATCTTCCACATATTGCAGGATCTTTGGATGTACTAAGAATCAATATCTCATCAGCAGGTATCTTCAGCTGTCTTATCATCAGTGCACTTGAATTGTTCAATATTTCTGCATAAATTATTCTTCATCGATGCATCGTATAAGATGTATTTTTGACCTAAAATTTTTAGTAGAATTTCTTTTACATGTATGAAAATTTAACTTTCACCATATATAAACTGAGTTTACAACAACCACAAAAAAAGAACTCGCCAATTATACCTGGCATTATATTGTGAGCCTGATGGAGTAAAAATACCTTAAGTTAATTCCTTAAAGAATTTTTATACCAGATAACCATATGAAAGAATCAAGAAAAGGAATAGGATCATTATTTAATGAAGGGCCTTTTACACTGGGCAAAATTCTCCAGCCCTTTTTTCCTGGTTCATTTTTAATTCTTCAGAATCCATGAGTTAGACTGGTAAATGATACATTCAGAGGTATCAGAATATGAGTCAAGTATATGTTGTGGCTTAGCAGAGTTCTTCTATGCTGACACAGGGGGACACAATATGACACCCAAATTTAGGTGTTTGCACATAGATGCTCATGTGTGCATCATGAGTCTAAGCTGCTATTTTACCTACCGGATATCATGAGCTGAGTTTCATCTGCCAAAATGTAGGCACCTGGTGTCATTTGAGATGCTCCAATGTACTGGGAATATCTGCATGGTGTTGCCAGATCTGACACATAACTTTCAAGAAATATTTGGCCTTTTAAAGCACTATGTGAAAGCCATATGGGCAACTTTTGGGCATTACAAGTGGGACCAGATGGATATGTTTAAGAAATTAAATTGAACTTCTGTGTTAAGCATCTGACTTAAGCTGGTACATAGCAGTGAGTTTACACTGCAAATAATCTGACCAGTCACAAAGTGTCTTCTTTAAACAGCAAGTTGAATCTCAAGGCTCCATTGACTGGATTGACTAGAACTCTGCTCACTAAAACAGGCTCTTAGCTCTTAGGCACAGGGATTGATTTGGGTATGCAGACAGAAGTGTCAAGTGCCATTTGATATGACACTAGAATATCTGAATCATCTACATGTGGTTGGAAACATGACATAGGGACTAGGGTAGATGTGAGCCTTTCTGAGCTGCACACCAGCAGAAAACTCCAGGCCACCTCAAGTGGCACTAGAAGTTTTGATGAGGGTGAGTCAACACCCAGTGTACCTGTTGCCACGTACATGTAGACACAGGTATGTCGAGCTCAAACAGAATCTTTTCTCATTATACATGACATTCCAAGATTGCCATCAACATGGCAATTAGATGCTATAGTACTAGTTTTGTTTTTATATCTGTTACTTGTGGTCTTCTTTACATAACTTAGGTAGATTTGGAGGCAATTTGCAATAACATGGGGTTTTTGACAGTTTTGAAGAATAGGTGGTGTAAATAAGAACCAAGCTGCGAAGGTACTAGTAGACACTCTCATAAGCAAGCACAGAAGATCTGCCATTACACTTGAGTTCTGGACTTCATCAGATCATAGGTGAGGCAAGATACCTGAGACTATATATAATTGAAACAGTTCATTCACAGTGAAAACTTTTGGGCCCCTCAGTTTCAAAACAGTAAGCATTCAATAGAGGGAAAGCAAACACCTTGAAAAGACAAAGAACAAAGTGCTCTCTAGGTAGAACTTGTACAAATACACAAATGAGAAATGCAGCCAAGAAAATGGGTGGCAGGTTCCATTCATTGTCATTGTCCAGTTTTGACTGCAGAGGCTTTGTATCAGTCACAGGGCTAAACAAATGCAGTTCTGTAGTTTCTGGTTTGTAGCTAGTTCAGATTGTGAGACCAGCTCCTCATCTACCTTTAAAGGACTGTGCCATCACACACTATAGTTCCCTTCTTAAGCAGTTCTCAAACAGTTCTCTCAATGTCTTTCAAAAATGCATTGTATACTTATATTGCTATTTATGCATTCAAAGTGAAATGACAAAATACTGCATGTCACTGTGAGAATGGCAGCTTAAAATTTGAATATCCAGAAACAGAAAATGCTCAATAACAAGAACTATGATCATTGAACCAAATAATCTCTCTGGAGATCTAGATGTGGTAACAAAGACTGACTTCACAGAAAGACTGTTGAATCTATAAAGCCATTAATCAAAATGCAGATCCATCTAAATTGACTCAAACTTGGGAGGAACAATAGAACATCAGCTGTAATTACAAAGGGATATTTACTTTGTATCTGAACAACCTGATGATGGACAGTATTGACAAAAAATAACATGTTGCAGAGAAACAGTTGAAAGTAACCAAATCACAACTTTCCAAATAGTTTTGAGATGACATTAAAGTACGAAGTGTGAAATGAGCTGTGGCTTCCTCAACCCTAAAAATTCAATCAAATTTTACTATCAATGTCTGCTTCAGTCATCTATTTTCTTCACAAAGTTAACAGCAAAATATTCAATAAGGTGCATTTTCTCATCATTTGTTGGGAAGTCATTAATACACTTGGAGTTTACTGGAATATTCAACACACTGAAATATTCTGGATCTTATTTAGTAGTTATTGGATACAGCCCTCTGTCTCCAGAAATTAGGCTTAGCTATAAAACAAGGTGTTCAACCCTGCCAAAAGGTTCACCTCCATGCATACACTTTGATAGCATAAGACAATGTTGACATATGTAGGGAGAAAAAACACTTCATAATGGGGACAGTTGTTCAGCCTTCAACCATTTGCTCCACAGTCCAAAAAGTCCTTAATTAATCTTTTGGTGAGTAAGCAGGGAATAATCAACATGATATCATTGTCAATGCCAGACCATAGTTCCAGGGTTGTCCTCTGGTGTTACTGCACAAAATAAAAGTCCATTTAGGTGACTGTAGTGATCCTGACCAGAAGACCATTGTATATGGTTGATTTAGTGATCCACATAGCAGTTAACCTGAGTAGGTCTGTGCTGTGCCTTCAGGTTGTGTTGTGCTGCACAAATCCCTTGGCTGCGTGATAACCTCAGCCATCGCCTTGTAACAGAGGAGCCTGTGGGCAGCTCCCACGTGGTAACAGGAATTATGCCACCTCCGTAGTCATGCCTTTATTTAAATGTGCAGCAAGAAGTTCTCATATGAACATCTTTTATGAATAGAGTTGTTATCTTCCAAGGAAATTATATAATAGCTCAAATGACCAAAAAGGAGGAACCTCCCTCCATGGGCAGGATCTGCAGTGTGCCATGGGAAAATCCATCTGGGATCCCTCTGATGCTGCACCAATGCAGGGTGCCCAGCATCTGAAGGGACATAAGATTTACTTGCTATCTATATTGCTCTTCTTATTCTGTCTCAGTAAAGCAGTTATCTTATTAAGCCATTTGTTGTCGGGCCTTTCTTATTGAGATCCAGCAAGAACCCTGCACCATCTCTCTCTCTCTCCTCACTCCCGCCCCAGAGCAAAACAGCGATATGATGTCTAATCAGTGCAGATCACGCAGGCACTAAAATTAGTAGGCATAATTTGTTTGTTTCATCAAGTTCCTTGTATTAAGGCAGCACAAGTACTACATTGGAGTACCACAATATTTTTCAAATACTCAGAACGAGTGAATTTTGAGTAACTTTCCATCTTCTCTCTGCTCCTGGGAAACACTTCTTAGTTTCTTAGTGTTATGTGTAGCATCTGGGAGCATTATGCAAGGATCTGTCTAAAGGTTAATGGAAGAATACACTTACAACCCAGCAGTCAGGCTCTACAAAGGTCAATACAAGGTACTTCTTAGATTAACATAGAAAGTTTTTTCCATGGGATAATTAGACTGCTGATGTTACTCACTTCGAAGTGGCACTTAAATAATTGTGATGACATCTGCTAAGTGCATTTTGAGACAGTCCTTTATAATTAATTACTCATTTTCATGAATCATGCATCCATCTGAAGTATACCTGTTACCAGTAAGATGGTGGTAATGGAAATTTAATAGCATTTTTTATTTTCTTAGTGCATTGTGGGGTTGAGATTTTTGTCCATCTTTGGTGGGCATTATATCTGAGTTATTTCAGTTACACACCCTGACAGCCTTGATTCCCTGAGCTATATCTATACCTGCTAAATCATTGAATGTTCAGATACTGGCAACAGGCTCAAGTTGGCAGAGATGCACACGCTGCAAAGCCGTAGCGACTTCTCTTCTGGGCAAGGGATGTCTTGTGTGCAAAATCACTCCTGAGGATATGTGAAAAAGGACAAGAATTATGGTATGCTCTGCCTGTGTGCCTAGTGCTTCCAACACAGTTTCAAATATCATATTATTTTCATAGTCCAATGTGTGTATATATTTTTGTATATTTATGTTTGTTTGGTTTCTTATTTTTAATAAGAATTCCTTTTAATCCATGAATATATAAAACTTGTCTTAAAATTAATATAATGTTCATTTAATCATACTATAAGTATGCTTTTTTTCAGATAGGAGAATGTTTTGCTAACAGAATTATTACTAGTACACTATCACTACTGAGTAATAGTATTTTATATAGAAGGTTATCATCTCTAAACAAAGGCCTTAGCTATATATATCTTCAAAAAGCAGTATTAGAACTTTCCAGCTAAGGGGTATCAATAGGAGAAATTTCTGGCTGTGGCTGACTGACTAATAGCTATGTTTGGTGCGGTGACATGTCTCTTTTTCATTTTTAAGTGGTACGTAGGTCTCCCATATTTCTCCCTTATCCACCAGTCTAATTTTTTCTAGATGTAGCCTTCCAGAGCAGCCTACTGTTTACTTTTTGTCTTGTTGGATGCAAGTGGACTAGAGGGAAGAAGTACTGTTCTGAGGTTCCTACTCCAGAATCTTTGGGCTTTGAGAAGGAATTTGAAAGATTATTTTGCCTTCATCATTTATAGGCAGGGTGATGTCTGAACAGCAAATTCCATAGTATCTGAGGCTGAGACACACATACTCTGACAAAGGTCAATGATCTACTTTACAAATACAAAATAAAAATTTAAGGAAGTTGCGGTTATTGCAATACAACAATAAATAAATGTCTGTGCAATCAGTGGTATCTTACTGTGGTCTTCATCTATCTAATGGGAGGATACAGAGCAAAGAGGTGGGTACTTCTTGGAAGTTTGTAGCAATCTGACAGGGGGCAATGGGCACAAGTTGCAATCAGGGAAATTTTGACTAGACTTTTCCTCCCCACAGAGAGGTTAAGCATTGTCACAGATAGCCCAGAAGTCTTGTGGGATCTCCAACTGTGGAGATAACCAAAGCTCAACAGGACGAGGCCCTGACCAACCTGCTCTAGCTGACCCTGCTTCAAGCAGGAGGCAGTGCCAGATGATCTCCAGAGGTCCCTTACAAACTAAGTTATTCTATGATTTTGTGGAACACTCTCTGTCCTTTTCCTTCACCATGAATAAGTTTGGTCTGTGATGCAGTCAGCTTTCCTAAAAGCTACACAATCTGACAATTCAATTTTAATTTAAATGACTACTCTGGAAAATATGTGAATGTTATGGCATGTTTTAAAATGTGTTGTAGCTTTGTAAGGGCCTCACCCCGGCATTTACTGTGGTAAAGCTGTCAGTGGTTTAAAAGTACAGTAGAGGTTATTTGTATTATTTTAATTAACATATCCTGAAGACCTCACTGTAAATACCCTGTTACTCTAGAATGAATAATGATCTTTGTATAGATGTAGCACAGATTTTACAATCCTGAAATTCTGTCTTAAATGAAATCTAATGATCTGGAGATGTCATTCATTTTGGTGGCATGCTGCAGAATGCAGAAGATTAAATGCCATGCCTAAGCAAGTTGTAACTGAACTGTTCAGAAATTTAATTTGGTTGCACGAAAAGGGATAGTAGCCAGATTTTGTATTCCCCCTTCCTATAATACAATTTATGTTCATTCTTTTACTGTCTTGCAATTATCATCAGTAGCTAATACGAGCTTATCAACAAATCATCAGTAACTTAATTCATACACATATTTTTAGGATGTACAAGAATGAAAGTTTCATGGTGAATAAAATTTTAGTTAACAGGGGAGGTTGCACTGCCAACTGCTATGCAAATTAAAGTCACTGAAGCATTGTTCAAGGCTCTTGTGCAGACCTATTCAGTGCTGCAAACATTTAGATTTTCTTCTTTTTTAATTAATTAATTAGTGCTGCTTTTTATATGATTTGTTATGTATTTCTGATGTGCACCAGAATTATAAATCTTGGCACAGCTGATAAGCATAGGAAGATCTCCTCTGGGACATAGTACCACTTTGGATTGAATGCAAAATAACTGATGCTTAGACAGTGATAATATTACCTTCCCCAATTACAGTGACTTAAATATCTGTACAGATGTCATGAATTCACAGGAATTATGTGGGCAATAATATTTATTTGAAATCAAACTGGCTAAAACCCAGAAGACAAACCAAAACACTTTAAAATGATGGTAACTATTAACTATTAACTATTTTGGTTGGTGAGCAAAGGTAATCTCAAGTAGAAAGTTTGTCTTCTGTAGTACGGGGTACAATTTGTGAAAGTAAGTGGAAATGTTACTTTTGGCATTGGCCAGTAATGACAGCTGGATTCCAACTTCCTCTTAGCCAAGTGACTATATGAAGGCGTAAGTACTTAGTGGCAACTCACCTACGTCCAGCTGAATGGGCCTGAAAAGTATCTATTTTCCAAGCAGAAACTTCAGGTCCTCTGCCTTTGTTTCTGTTCTGAGGCAGGTGGCCCATCAGCATTTTCTTTGACTCATGTATTTCCACCATCCTTCATTTCTCAGTTCTCCTGCTACAACTGTTGGATGATGCCTTCCTTGCAACATCCTTAGTTGTAGCAGGAGCTGCATGAACTTCAACAATCAGGAATTAGGGCTGTATCTAACACAGGCAATATTAGACAAATGAAAATTATTTAACTTCTAAAATCTGAAACTACTTCTGTGAAGATAATGTCAGCAAGGGTGATCAGTGCTACAGAGCAGCCTCTATACGGAGAAAGACCATCAGTGAAGCAGAACTCTGCACGTGGAAAAAAAATTCAATCAGGGATACAATGAAAATATAAAAGAGGTAAAAGATGAAGAGAATACTCATTTTTTGTAACACAAGAAGTAGGTGGCACTTAAAGAAAAGGTCATGCAGTAGGTTTAAAACCTGCAACAGGCATTGTGTTTTCTTGTTTGTTTGTTGTTTCAAACAGTGCACGATTAAATTGCAGAACTCAGCCACAGGATATCGCCCCAAAATAGATATGCATTTAAAGGGAACAGGACATTCATAGAAGATGGGACTCACTCATGTCTCTGAGTCTGATAGTCCAGAGAAACCTCTGGATTGTAAATTCACTAAAAAAAACTTGTTCAAAGACAGGAAGGTTTATTGAGCTCTAGATATCACATAGTTCTTATACTCTTTCCCTAAATATCTGCTGCTGACCAGTATCTGAGGTAGGATATTGAGTTATTCTGTATGGGCATTTGACCTACATGTACAGCTCAAAGGCTGTAGCTAGAGAATACAGCTGTAGCTAGAGAATACAGCTTCAGAACGTAGCCAGAGAAAGCTTGAACCACAGAGATTTTACTTCAGTGCCACAGATCCGTACTTCAAATTTGTAGCCCCAGGATCCAATAAAAGCAATTATTTCCCCCCCATTTTTCTTAAAATAGAAACATACAGTTCTGTGAACACTGGAACCAGCGATGTTTGGTTTCATTTAGAGCTGTGCCTGCTGGTTAACTTTGAACTTAGGGAAAATATTTGCCATGGTTGTGTCATTATAACGCATCAGATCATTGATGTCTAACTGTACTTCAGTTACAGCAATAGTATGGTTTCTTTTCTTTATTCCATGCCAAATCTGTTCATTTTTTTTATTTTTAATTGAGTGGCATATTAAAAAATTGAGGAAGAAATGTAGGGAAACACATATATACATGCACCATGATTGTATAAAGCTTGCTCTTTCAGGAGATGAGGCTGTGGCAGTCCCTTAATGTCCTCTGCCCTTGCTTTCTACAGTTATCTGCAGCAGCTGCTCAGTGACACATTTCTAGCCATTTCTTCTTCCCTTTGCCTGTTCATGACCACTACTAACTCTGGCTATGATGACCTAAGAAATTTCAAACATTCTGAAACTATTCTACCCAAATAAAACAGAAAATGGGATCTTATCAAGCTTAAGACAAAAGAATTCAATATTAAATGACAGTCATTTAAAACAGATTTGTATGTTCCATTTCATCAACTTGAAATATGCTTTTAAATGAATCTCAACATTCAGTAATTATGCAGTTTTGACTAAATCAAACTATATACATAAACAATACTGGCAGTGAATCTGTCACCATTTTTTTTTTTCAGAGTTAGCACACCACTGAGATGAATACAGGAGTACGCTAACTTTCAGCTGTATGTTTATTCTCATCAAAGACTCAGAAATGTTTAATTCTATTTTATGAAAATCTGAGCAACATATGGGAAAAAGAAAGAAAGAAAAAAATTAGTCTTATTTTCAATGTGCTCCCAGGCAGATTTGGCTCACAGATTTCCATCCAGCAGGGATGTGATTTCTAAATTTTTTTCCTGCCTAAACCATGATGATTCTAGCAATTTATGAGAAGTTATGCTTTATAAATGTAACTTATTTTACTCTTATATTGAAACCAAAATAGATAAGATTGAAAGACAGGCAACAGTCTTGCTGAAACTGTTTTTGGTAGAAAATTCTTCCCTTTTTTCTTGCAGATAGCTCTACTTGTGAATAAACACTCAGCTAGTTTTGTACGTTCTTGACATGGTCGTATACATTTGCATAGGTACACTAACAAGGTCAGCAGGCACTAAATGTATAAAAGACAAGAAAATATTATGAACAAAATTCTCTTTCAAAGATGATCTCCTTCAGTGTTAAGTACATAACCTTTAATAGCCAATTTTCCGCAGCTATATTATGTTTGTGCTTATTTTATTTGACTCTTCATGGTCTCCTGCTGGTCCAAATAAGAGCTTCTCAGATATGTGAATCATTACAGCGCTGCATTTTAGCTACCTTCCATGGTAAGTGGAGTCACGAAAACAACGGTAGAAAATTACCTTCTTTTAGCCTGGATCCATCTAGCTCTCTGTGAGGAAGAACTTACTTAGATCTCAGAGCAGGAGCAATTTTGCTCGGAAGGACTGTTTAATCCATATGGGTTTTAGCACCCTCTGAGTGGCTGCAGTGCAGTTGTAATACTACTAATCATTCAAGACCCATGTCTATCTAGACCCGTGAATCCCAGCTAATGAGTTAATCCGTGGCAAAGCCACAGTGAGGCTCAGCTGGCGCTGATATGTCCTCTCACTTCTCGACTGCTCTCCGCTCACTGGACAAGAAAGCAGAGACACAACTGCCTTCCTACCTGCTCTGACCAGCTGAGGTACAACCTTGCTTGCGGAACTCCAGACAGAACAGTCAGGGCTCATGCATACCACTGAGGCTGCTCATCCCTTTCTAGTGATCCCTGAAGGAAAGAGATTTGGGACGAAAAGAGTGCTGGGTGCCTTAGTAAACGGCAGCCACCCTTGCCCAGCCAAATTCCTTTCTCCGCCAGCTTGGCATTGACAGTACCACCTTTATTCCCTGAATCTCCTCCTTCAACTCCAGCGCTGCCCAATGAAATAATCATTCTTTAGACAAAATTATAAAAAGTTTGCTTCTGAGGCTGTTAGATGAAAAGCTCATTCCCTTGGTGCGAACAGGCTGTAATGTAGATAGCTGTTTCAGGCTCCAGGAGTGAGGGAAGACCTCTCCCACCCCAGTTCTTTCCAGCACGGCTTTACTGCTGCCATCCTGACGGCAGCTGAGCAGGTCAAGGCAGGGGTTTCACTGAGCACCTCAAGGAAGCTGAAAGGAGGACACAAGGTCAAGCCTTCATGTCCCCAGACCTTTTGGCTCCTTTGCTATTGCTGGGCCTTAGCAACCCTCCATCATCTTATCATCACAGTACTCAAGAAAAGACATCAAGATGAAAATAAATCTATTAAAAATGTGTATAACCTGGGAAAAAAATTATACTGAATGATCACTGGAAAAATGGCACCAATATATGCAGTATGGTGCCATAGATGCTTACATTAAAGCAATTGTCTCTGTAGACACAATGCAACTTTGATTAAGATTATTTTTTCCACTCTTAGTCTTTATTTGCAGAGAGGTAACTGTTTCCATAGCTAACCTGTGACATTCTTAAAAAAGGGGTGCTGGAAAAAAAAAGAAAATATTTTGTAAAAAATCTGGAATATGTGTTTTGCAATTTTTTAACTGAAATTCTAGAATTTTAAACAATTTTGCATTGAACTGGTTGTTCGGTAACTATGGTGGTCACAGGTTACCACAGAAGCGAAATGCTGTAAGGTTTAAGAACCAGGTCCTTCTTCAAGTCTGAAGCTAAACGGGTCCAAGTTCAGATTTGTTTTGTGAATTAATTAATTACAGAGCATGCAACTATATTTAACTACTATTGCAGCCACTGACATATTTGGGAACTATTTCTTTCAGTAAGAAATAAAAACTACTTTGGCATAGTTTACCAGGTCAGCCAGTGAATCAGCAAGCTTGTGATAAGCCAGAACTGATGAAAGCTGCTGTGATCTTGAAAGAAATAGTCACGTAAGTAATTCATTGCACTTAATTCTGCCACTGAATTAATTATGTAGAAAAGGAGAAGTTGTCCCTGACTATCTTCATTCCTTATCATGAAACTGGGACCAAATGTAGTGGGTGAAGCCTGTTGTGCTTTCTGACCTGTGTCCCACAGTTTTTTAGAACATGAGATGTTCTTCTGTTCTAACAAGAAACTTAGATGACTGCTTTGCGTAATACAAGGCCGTTATGCAACCTGATTTGTTGTTGTTCACGATTTTTTTATTCAGACTTCAGTTTTGCTCAATCATACTCCTTCACAAAGCAGTGATGCAGTTAATTAATCCCTGCTTCAACTGAGGTGCTGTAGTCATTTTGCCTGTGTTTCTTGCCATGATGAAAAGAAGGACTCCATAAGCAATAAGATACGAAGTTATTTCTTTATCTCTAAAAACTGCCACCAAAACTAAGGAATACTGGCATGTATAGCATGCATTGATGGATCATATTATAGTCGAATAGAATAAAATCAGGTTTGCTTTTAAAATGGTGACCAAAACCACCTATCAAACTTTCTTTTATGGAACATGAGAATATCAGTCTTACAATGTGATCTAAAATTTCCTTTCATGTCTTTCAGTTGTTGTATTTGGCTTACTATATTGCAACAATTTAGAAAAATAGAATAAAATAAAAAAACTTCCCAGGAAAAATATAGCTAAACCATAAAAGCATTGTCCTGGTTTCAGCTGGGATAGAGTTAATTGTCTTCCCAGCAGCTGGTACAGTGCTATGTTTTGAGTTCAGTATGTGAAGAATGTTGATAACGCTGATGTCTTCAGTTGTTGCTAAGTAGGGTTTAGTCTAAAGTCAAGGATTTTTCAGCTTCTCATGCCCAGCCAGTGAGAAAGCTGGAGGGGCACAAGAAGTTGGCACAGGACACAGCCAGGACACCTGACCCAAACTGGCTAACGGGGTATTCCAGACCGTGTGACGTCACATCCAGTATAGGAACTGGGGGGAGTGGGGGCGGGGAATCGCCGCTCAGGGACTAGCTGGGGGTCGGTTGGCGGGTGGTGAGCAATTGCACTGCGCATCATTTGTACATTCCAATCCTTTCATTATTGCTGTTGTCATTTTATTAGTGTTATCATTATCATTATTAGTTTCTTCTTTTCTGTTCTATTAAACCGTTCTTATCTCAACCCACAAGTTTTACTTCTTTTCCCGATTTTCTCCCCATCCCACTGGGTGGTGGGGGAGTGAGTGAGCGGCTGCGTGGCGCTTGGTTGCTGGCTGGGGTTAAACCACGACAAGCATTTTGTACAAAAGTCATGCTACCAATCTGAATTTAATGTGGCAGCTTGACATACAACAGTGATGTGAATAGAAGTGTAAGCTAGGCAGAGAGTGGGATGGCAATGACAGTGGTCTGCAGGCAAGGAAAGGAAGGGGCAAAGCACAGGGACTAACGTGGAGAAGTGAGGAAGCAGTACATGGAACAATAGGAGGAGAAGCCATCAGGTCTCAGACCTGGAGGCAGAAAGATTACACATCACTCATCAGGAATAAAGCATTCTTTTCAACTTCTGTTGAGAAGTTTTCCTATTTCTTTCTACATATTTGCTGCTTTTTTTTTAATTTCTGCTGCTTAAAATAAGTGTTCATAGCTATTTCTTGTGTGTTTTATTTTTAGAGAACTAGCAGTAGGTAGGAACCTCCTTACACCCATATTTCTGAGTTGCTGCTTCAGGTTTAAGTGTTCAGCTGTGAGCTCTATAGTTCGAAAATTTGCTGCTTTCACATTGCTCTTTTAAAGAAAATTCCATTACTGGAAACAGAGATGCTTGCAAAAATTAGCCAAGGGCATTAACTGAAAGGAGTTGCTGTTTAGTGTTTCTCTATAAATAGCATTAATCACAGCGTTTCTCTTCTCAAGAGACCAGCTGTTGGGTCTGTTTAAGAAATACACACCTATTAGACTAGAAGCTGAAAAAATAAATGTTGCTACTTATGAGAGAAATATAAAAATGTAAAAATATATACAGTTTTATATATATGTATTTGGAATATATTCAATATATTCACTGAATTTGAAATATATATTTTTCAAGTATATATATATATATAAAGTATATTTGAAATATATGTGTATATATATTTCAAATTTGGTATTTAAAGGCTTGGACCGACATTACCATAGCAGAGCTTTTAGCCTGTCACAGGACTCGTACATATTAGAGAGAACCAGTCCCCCAAAAGTCTATTCAGAATCATTCCTCTAGGGCTTCTTGGAGTCAGGGTAGTTTCAGACTAGATGCTTATTCTACAGCTGGTCTTCCAGGAGAAACTGATACTTAACATCAGTTGCAATGGATGAATCTAAAAATAAGGATATTTTCATGACACAGGTAGAGTACTGGCATTTTAGGAAGTAAGCTGACCTCAGCTGTTAGACAGACATGTCCAATAATGGTGTGCTTGAAGTGGTAAAGTAAGTTGCAATGTAAGTTACGTGAGCAATTCCCACAGGTTTTCCTCAGTACTTTCCCCTACTTCCAGAACTCATTATCACTAATAATAGTAAGGTGACATCGGGAATAAAAAAGGTAGCCCGAGAACACCATTTATTTTGTTTCATAAGCAGAGGTTAGCTGTCTATGTCACTAGAAAATGTTGTATTTCACTGGAACCTCCATGACTGTGTTTTTAGAAATTCACTCAAATGTAGGGGCAATTCTTCTCTGGACAGCAGTGGGGTCCATCCCCATGGGAAAATCCTAACTCTCAATAAAATCTTACTATGTTTTGTTTTTCCCCCTTGCTAAGCATGGATGGCACATGTCAGCACTGAGCCCAGCACCATGACACACCAGGACAGGGCGTACACACTGACAGCTTTTTCTATAAAAAGCGAGTGGACAGGGTACTTCAGGACATGGTTTAGTGGGCATGGTTGATGGTTGGACTCGATGATCTTGAAGGTCTTTTCCAACCTAAATGATTCTATGATTCTATTCTATGATTCTAGAAGTAGATTGCACTGCCTAGTGGGAATTCCCACCAGCTAAAAACTGCTGGAGCCACAGTTTCAGTGATATGTGCCTCATTGTGATTAGAATTATTTCACTCTCTGAATTTAAATCCCTATTTTTAGAGCTTTTAATACTTGCTTCCTACTTAGGTCTTAGCATGTGACTATGAGATATTGAAACATCTGAGCTCACACTTTCTCCTGCTAAACCAGTATTGCATGTATGCACAACTGTTGCCTATAGCAGAGATTTCTGAAAGTAGATGCTACCCTGCCATCTATAGCTTCTTCAGAAAGCTTATAGCTGTCAAAGTGGTCTCCTACTAGCAAGGATCAGAGTGGTTGTGGAAAGATATGTAAAATCTCTGAAAATACCAGATTCGCCACAGCAAAATCATTTCTATGATGCACAGCCAAGTGGCAGTACTCCTAAGCAGGAGGTTAAACAGAAATGAAGAGACTGATGTGGATACTTCCTCAAAGCCAGGAAAGAGCCCAACATCCTTATTTGCAGCAGAACTAATTCCTGACTTTGGATTCAGAGGTCACATCTGTAGCAGCATCAGAAAATATTCCAGGTCACTGGATCTCTGTATAGAGTCAGTAGACAACCAACTACCAGATTTTGGCATATTTTTGGTCCAGGTCAAGTAACAGATGTCCCAAAGAATTCATGAGTATTTGAAAGAAGTGTGCCTTCTGCACCCCCACCCTCCCCCTTCCCAGTTTCGAGGCTAAACTTTTCATTGTTGCTTGCTAACAGCCTCAGTTCCAGAGAATGGTACTTTGCACATTTAATTTGCTAGTATAGATATAGCCAGAGGGTCTATAAAGAGTGTTGTCAGAAGTATAGCGGATTTCAGACATCATCTGAACTACTGTGATTCTTCAAGCTTATAGGGATTGTAATACACACAGCCAATAATTAAATGTAAGAAAACTTGAAATATGGCTTGAAAGCATTCTACTAATATATTTAAAAATCTATATATGTTGATTAGAAGCCAGAGGAACACAACTCTAAAGGAAAGCACAGTAATTCTGCAGAGCGTTTATTTTATAGCATTGTAAGTACATATCCTACATATCATGCTCAGATTCTTAAAGATAAGATTTTAATTGTACTTTAGCCAATTAATTATTTCTAACACAAACATAAAGCAATAACAAAAACAGCAATAGGCTTACCAATACTTACAACTTTAATTTTCTGGTAAAGGAATGTAAGACCATTAGTGAGCTGAGAACATTGTCCCTCTGGAGTAAAATAAAATGGCTTAATATTTTTGGAGCTGCTTAAAGCATAGAGCTACCGTATTTTCCCAAATTAAAGTATTTTCATTTCACTGTGCTGAAGAAATAATCCCTCAAGTATTTATAATGCATAGATACATAACAATTGGTATTTTTGTTTAATAGTGCATAGAAAATAAGGATAATGGATTTTTGACAAGTAAGCTACAGCAGCTTCAGGGACCTGAGGAGGCAATATATAGCCAAAGTGTTTGAATGGCCTCTTAAAATTAGTTTCCTGGTTTACACAAGATGTAATATGCAAAGACATGGTCCACCAATCTTATCTCTCCATTTTAAAAGCTTGCTCCCCATGTTGGTAGCTTAACTGTACATTACAGTCCTTTTTCATTCATAAACACCTCAAAAACCCTCACTAACTGTGATGGTAGAGCAAAAGTGGAAAGGCCAGAAACAGAATAAATCTCAAAATGTTGGCACAGAAGAAAAAGCAATTACAATGTGGAAGAAATTCAGAATTCAAATACAGTACTGGGAATGCAGGTGAAATAAAGACCTGAAAAAAAACCCCCAGTGATCTCTTCATGAAGGTGAGAGGAGTCACAAAACGCAATTGCATAAATATATTTTAAAAAATAAATTGCTGGCTCTGAGACATTTAACTACCCTCAATTAAGTCAGGAGGAACAAGTTATCAGACTGTGCCACAGAAGTTTGCAGATCATTGCATTCCTAACAAGAATAAAGCCTTTGAAAGATCCTACTTTCATTTCATAAAGCAGGAAAAGGTAGGAAGCATTTGAAATATTTAAAACAGATTTTTGTGTTCTTGAGTTAAACAACCAGTTTTGATGAATCTTTAGGTCCCGCCTGGGATCAGATGTTAATGGGCCTCGGTAGCCTAAGACTAAGAGAGTGACATTACAAGAGGTTGATGTAAGTTCACTATACCATGGTGAATTAGAAGCCAGAGCAATTCACTGAGCTCGGATTGCACGTTCTGGCAAGGCAAAAAGGAGTACGCTGCAGAACAGAAAATCAGGCTCCCACACAGCCATTTACTCCAGTAAGTGCACAAAACACTAACAGCTTAGCCTTTTCAGCAAGAGACAATTAATACAGTAGATGTGGAATAAAACACCGTTTCAGCGTCCTGCCTTTAAATAGAACTGCTGTAAGGAAGATTGTTAAAACATTCAGACTGGAACAGCATACAAAAGAAGTAAAGCATAAGTTTTCTGGAGAGAAGCAGCAGCAACGCCCAGAACACCAGCAGGCTGCATAAAGATGGCAGCAGCTGCAATCAAGGGAACTTCTGATCATCAAGAATGATTTTAGATGCATCAGCATCTACAGCACTTCTTCACAAAATTTGTTCGGGAAACTTTCAGGGTTGGATATCTCATCTAATTCTAGGCATATACTTGCTACACCTCTGAGATGGTCTCCCAAGTTACTCAGGCCGTCAGTGTCAGAGAAACAGCTAATCTTAAAAACATAATTCATTTGGCTTCTTCTAAATGCCTGTTTTAAGAAGAGAGGAGGAACTCCACCTTAGAAATGATTTTCTTTCCGTCTTTGCATCAACTGCAAAAGTCCATATGAATCACCTGGATGTAGCTTAGGTAAATTGTATAGCATTAGTCAAACGTATTCCAACTCAGGCATCACAAGAGCTCGTAAAGACAGAAACAAAAGACATACATAGAGAAAACAAAAATGCAGTTTAAGAGAACAAACTAAATGAAAGTAAATTAAATGAAAGAAATTTAAGGCCTAAAAATAGACAATCCTATAGCAAATAAGTTAGTGAGAACATGTTAAAGCCCATGACAAAGAAGTATCAGAATCTTAAACTGTGAAAATGCATTCAAGAAATGTCAGATCTATGCTGCAAGTTTTGCATAGGTTATTTTTTTATGCTGAAAATGTAATTACACCCTGCTTCTGGATTATTATTTCCATTATCTCACATGAGTTTGTTTTAGGGACCTGAAAAAGCAGCTGTTGAACAAGCAGGCCAGTGTGTAATGTTATCTACTAGACATAGATTCCAACTTTGATAATGACAGGAAATAAATAACAATTAGATCGTTAAGAATTTAAATATTTTGCAAAAGAGAATGGTTTTAAGCATAGCACAATGGTTGTGTCCCTATCAGCAAGTGGGAAACAGACCCATAAGGAAAATCTTGGTGCTCAGGACCCTGCATTCGCATTATAAACCTTCCAAAGTACTCTTACATAAAAACATTGTAACTGCGACATAGATTTTGGAGGAAAAATGAGTTTGGGCCAGCTGATTGTTTTGGGTTTGTGTGGTGGGGTTTTGGTAGCGGGGCAGGGGCTGCAGGGCCGGCTCCTGTGAGAAGCTGCCAGAAGCTTCCCCGGCTCCACGTCGGACCGGCCGCTGGCCCAGGCCGAGCCCGTCAGCGACGGCGGCAGCGCCTCTGGGAGAACAGCCTTGAGAAGGGGAACCTGCAGTGAGTGGGGGGATCGGGATGGGAGAGGAACCCCTGTGCGGATACCGAGGTCAGTGAGGAAGGAGGGGAGGAGGAGCGGGGAGGAGGGGATGCCCCCGCAGCCCGTGGGGAGACCAGGCGGCAGGCTGTCCCCCCCCAGCCCACGGAGGGGAGCGGGGGAGCAGATGCCCACCTGCAGCCCGGGGAGAGAGGAGCCCACGCCGGAGCAGGGGGATGGATGCCCCCCAGGATGGCCGGGACTCCAGGGGGAAGCCCGCGCTGGAGCAGGCTGTGACTGAAGGACTGCAGCCCGTGGGAAGGGACCCACGCTGGAGAAGTTCGTGGAGGACTGTCTCCTGTGGAAGGGACCCCACGGTGGAGCCGGGGACGAGTGAGGAGTCCTCCCCTGAGGAGGAAGGAGCGGCAGAGACACGGTGTGAGGAACTGACCCCAACCCCCATTCCCCGTCCCTGTGTGCCGCCGGGGGGAGGAGGGAGAGAAAACCGGGAGTGGAGCTGAGCTGGGAAGGAGGGAGGGGTGAGGGGAAGGTGTTCTAAGGTTTGGTTTTACTTCCCATTATCCTTGTTTTGATTTGATTGGTAGGAAATTAAATTGATTTTGTTTCTTCCCCCAGTTGACCCTGTCTTTTGCCCGTGACCATAAGTGGTGAGTGATGCCTCCCTGTTCTTGTCTTGACCCAGGAGCCTTTCTTTATATTTTCTCCTCCTCATCCCACCCGGGGCTGGGGGTGAGGAGTGAGCGAGCAGCTTGGTGGTGCTTTGTTGCTGGCTGGGCTTAAACCACAACGCTGGTATAGACTATGGTTGCTGGATCATTAATCTTGCATGCTATTTATATAATATTGACTGTGAAAGATACTGTCATACATCTAGCTGTGATCAGGCATTTGTCTTGATAATAAATAGATGGTAGTACACATATACACTGCATATATGAATAGAAAAGTGTAGGCTTCCATCTTTCTTTCATGAGAGGGATCTTTATGATTGAGAGGTGATTTTGCATTACTATGGCTATTTTCTGCTATCTGCTACGGAATAACTTAACTCTGTGCTTCCGAGCAAACAGCTGGGGCTGTTCTCCCTGCCGCGCACTGGCAGGTAACCAAGTGAGTGTGCAAGTGTGCCACTGAAGCGCATGAGTGAAGAAGTGCATGTACTGTATGAGCAGCTGCCTGCTACTAACAAGAGCAGCTTGATTTTATTAATAACAGCTTAATGACTAAAGGGGGTTCTAAGAAATTCTGGCAGTGATCTGTGTTTTCCCCCAGCTCAATCCGCTATCAGAGAAGGTAGATCACAATGGTCCGTCCAACCTACCTTTAGGTGTCTCAAAGCAACTGCCTGGTCTCTGCAAACACCAGACAAACATGTCAATGAGTTTCATACCTTTTGCACTTAGTGTGTCTTTCTCCTTTGACTATCGAGAAGACTTAGCTAGGCCTGGAATAGATACCAGGCTTCTAGATGGTTGAAGCAGGATGAAACCTTGCCACAGTGATGTCAAAATAACACATAAACCCTTTCAGTGAGGTTACTTTCTCCACAGTGATGTGTGTATAACACACATATAAGAATTACATCCGAAAATGACTTTTTAGGGAGTTACTTAGAAGATCTGGCATTCCCCTGCACACTGATAAAGAGCGAAGGAAAAGTTTTGTTGAAGGCAAGTCCTATTGTGAAACAGTTAATGCTCTAAAATTAGAAATCCTGAGCACCCCAAACTGCTTAGTTGTACATAATCCTCAGTGAATGAGTCAATTTAGATAATAACATTTCAGTGACAATTAAAAAAAAAAATGACTGCATCCCTGGATTTTAAAATTCTTTTGACTAATAAGAGATACCATACAACCATAAGCATAGTCAAAAACATCAGGTGAAACATTCATATCGGGTTATACTCACCTTTGAATATTGAATATGCTTTGAACCTTCAAACTTTTCACACTGATGTTGAAATTTGCATCTCTTAGTAGTTTCGGTGGAACATAACATTAAAAGGTGACATGAAATTGCATAGCTTGACAAGCTGTAAATCATGGACTATAAACCTTCACTCTGTTTCCTCTCTTTTTGGTCTAATAATACATATTTGAACTAAGTAGCACTTGTATTTTACTACTCAGTGGTTCTAGTGTGATCCTTAAAACTAACTTTGTGACAATTTTTTTCCAGGACAAGGACCAATAAGAGATTAGAGCAAGCTGGTGGACAGAGAAGGTAGAGAATAGCTAAACATTTTGAAAGGAACTGGGAGATAGTGCTTGTGTATTTCTTTCAAGCCTATCAAGCTTGTTGTCATGCTCAGACTTACTGTTTTAAACTGTCTATGTCATTCTATTTACTATATCAACTATGGCAGAGAGGAACTAAATTCAATGACTGATGGGTCTGTTGCAGTCCTAAGAATAGTCATAAAAAGTGGTCACATTTAAAAATGAACAGACAGAAAATGTTAATGTACTCTCTGATGGATGCATTTCTTCATTGTATTTAAGAGTTCTTGAGTTCCAAATATTTAAACAGATCATCTCAAAAATATTTTTCATTTCCTAATTGTGTCCAAAGTATCAGCAAAAGAATTAATTTATAATCTCAATATTCTTAAAGTCTTTACACTTCCCAGTCTGCTGTTTGTGATTTCCATCACCTGTTTTCCCCAAAGGTCACCTACGAGCCTATTTGCTTTCATGGGATTACAAATACAGTCTGGTCACAGAGCTGCAGTAACTACATCTCATCTTTCTTTCCTAATTCATTCTCTTTTCCTCTTCTTGGCATATTCTCTGGGGATTTCATGCTTCGTCTTGCTGCATCACCGTTACAAAACTAAAAAATGCAGGTTTTTCACAGTGCTAATCTCACTTTCCTAATTTTTTTTTCTTATCTTAAACCTTGTAGTATTCTGAATGTTACTATAACTTCCCCAGCTCTGAGTGTGAGCCACTGTGACAAAGGCAATAATCTCTTGCATGGCACCTATCCCAGCATGAGTAAAGGCATCGCATTGCTGAGACACTGTTAAAATGGATTCATATTGATGGTGCTTTATGATTACTCTTTTTAGGTTATTTTGGTGATTTTTTTATTGTTTCTGCTTGTCTATTTACTCTACTTATGATGATTATCTCTACATGAAAATGTTTCTTTACATGAAACATTGAAATAATTAAACTTGTTATTTTTTTAAAAAAATATTACTATACTTAAATTACTTCCTTAAATAAAATTTTTTACTTTCAGATCATAATATTCTCCTTATCTATTCAAATATTCTGTTACAGTAGGCTTTAGAGTCTTACAAGTTACAGACACTATTTAATCTGTTAAGAAATTATTTTGTTAGAATTCTGATGTATTTTACATAGGGAGGAGCTGATGCCTCCAGGATTAAGAATTTCACCTTTGCCTTAAATATGTTAGAGCTAATTTTGTAGACAGTTTCCTCTGAGATCCAGCCCTCAGTATATCAGCACAGATGCCTGAAAAGGTTAGTGCTTGCACTCACTTCAGTTCGATAACTGATTCATATAATTGCATATGTTATATGTGTTGAGATAGAAGAAGCAATACTAAGAAAATGCAGAACCCTTGGATTGTTGGTTTGCTCTCCAGCAGGAAAAAAGGACTGCAAAGATCCCCAAACATGTTACTAACTGGTGGGCAGTCATCTTTCTTTGCTACAGGGTTGGATTATAGGTCAGGAATATAAAGGCTGCTTTTTCTATTCCCACTCCAGGTGTACAAAGCTGCCATAAACCCAGATGAGTTTATATTGAAGTATATATTATCTGGGAATAGTCTTGTAGTAGCTTCTGCAACTTTTATAGGTCATGTGGACAAGAAAAAAAGAGATAAGGATAGCATCCCGTTAACTTTAGCCAATGTCGTGCCTATAATGCATTAAGGACAGCTGGCATTCTGACAGTGATTTTCCAGAAAATATGGGAACTATATGAATAGTCTTCCAGTCAAGTTATCATTTTAATGTCTGTTACAAGGCTTGGGTACACTTCACAATTTTTTTTTATCCCGCTGTTTAACCTTAGGGAAATTGCCACGTGTGTAATTTCCAAAAATGCATAAGCCTTTCCCTATTAATGGACTTCTTATCCTAAGTCAATTAAGAGCTTATTGAAAGTTCTGTCTGCCAAGACTTTTCCTCCGAAGTCTGTCTGCCTTTAAGTTTCAAGAGCAGCATTCTCCCATATGATATGTATTAAAACATGTCTATGTATAGGATTGGGAGCTTCTATACTCTACCATAATAAAAATTTTTTTTTATAAAATCTTAGTATCCAGATTGGTCAAAGTTACATTGTGGAAAGTCTCTGTACTTAGAGCTGAATAACAGTTTGTAACTGTGATTACAAAAGATAAAATTAAACTCCTCCTACATTTTTAAGGACAGAGATACTCATTCCCTTACTGTAAGCATTGCCCCAGTGGGACTTTCAAAATCAGAATGATGAAACATTGTAGAATTTAGTAAGTATCTGCACACTATTCAAAACTGACATGCAAAAATTTTCATTGAGTATTCAGCACAGAAGTGGTCAATGGCTTCCAGATGTAAGGTCTTCCACTCATCTAATACACTTCATATATTCACATATGTTCTCATTCATTCCAGACCTCATTCATTACACATTACCTGTTCTTGAAAGAGTAATAAGAGCACGACTAAAGCAGTTTGAACAAGTCACACATTCAAACAGCTACTTGAGATTTTTGTATGTTGTTACTGAAATATTTCAACTGTCTTACAAACCAGTTGCACACGAAAAATTAATTCCAGTCAAGATACATCAAAGAATGAAAAGTTTTGAAATAAAAGCCTTGCCAAATAAAACTATTGAGAAGAAACCCTTATTAATGAAAAACTCTCATTAGTGCTGTGGTATCTATGTTATTTTCTGCCCCTGCCTTTGTATCAGATATCACTACAATATATTTTGAATATTGTCTCAGGACCATACTTGGTATAACAGAATACAAGTAGCTTTGAAGGAAGGCTATGCTTAGGCAGAGACTTCAGGTGAATTTCTTAATGTAACAGAGGAAGAATACCTGGATTCACTCTATTTATCTGAAATAGGTGCCCAGCCTTGGCTTGTGTGGGCATCCTTGCAGACAGCTGTCAAGCTGGGAGGCATCTTCAGCAAGGGTCCAGGTCCCCACGCCATAAGGATGGAAACTATTCCCACTGAGTAAAGGACCACAAGAACAGTTCTCATCCATGGGACTCCCAAATTACAGAAGAGGGGAAGGGAGCAGAATGACAGCTCAGCTAGTTTTGAGGCTTCCTGGGAAGAAAACGGAGCTTTTGACTCAGTTGCTGCAGACCTCAGTCTGTGTTGCAGTTGATGGATTTTCTTTGACCAGTGCTACCAACAGCAGGACTCCTGCTGAAGCTTTTCCTCAGGTCTGTGCACCCGCAGAACACATTTCATTATGCAGCATAGGAGATAACCTTCATGTATTACAAACCTAGTAAAAATGTATGAAGTAAATGCGTTGTACATACCCAGTATGCAATTTGTGAACTGTCACAACTTGGTCAATTCAAAGCAAATGTTTAGTAGAACATGCAGAGGCAATTTTCCACAGCAAGAGGTCTTTCCATGCCAAGTTTCAGCACTTGATACCAGCAGCAGTGGAAATGGTTCTGTTAAAAAAAAATTGCAACTGTTTTTGGTTGGTTGCTTGGTTTGCTTTGTTTTTTAGTGTGACAGAAATGTGTTTCACTCTTCTTTTTCACAGTGTTCTAAAAACTGGTTAATTATATTTAAAGACAAAGAACAAGCCTGTGGGAAGAGAGTAGGTCTAGGAAACTGTTCCTCAAAGTTTGAAGTTTAGGAAAGTGATGGGCAAGTGAAATATGTGCTTTGAGACTATATTGCATTACTGCTTTCTGCAATGAAAAATCCATTTCCAGCAGACCGTTCTGAAACACATTACAAATTCTGAAAGTGTAAGAAAATCCATGGATTTTACTTCTTTTATTTAATTTTCAAATAATCAGAATTTATTTAAATATTTTGATCTTGATTGACTTACAGCATATCCCTGCACTTTGAGGGATCTAAATACAAAGAGGTTGGATTTTTTGGTTTATTCAGGGCACACTGGGGAATCTGTGCACAGAAGGTCAGATATTACAGATGCTGTTTACATGAGCCTCTGTGTACCAAAGGGGAAAAGTAAACTCCCGGCAAATCTTCTCACACACAAAAATATATATTGCTACACTGGGGAGCAGGTTGAAAGTAGAGAAAAACAGGAATGGTTTTTAGTTGGGTGACTGCTTTTACAAGATTTTAACTAATTCTAAATTCACAGATGAGATAGATTTAAGATGACTGTAAGTTTGCAGGTATAGAGGCCTAAAATTCTTGTTCATCGTTAAGCATTTCTGCTTGTAAAAACACTGAAAAAAATGTTATTATGCTGCCAAACAGATGAAGTATTATCACCAGTAGCAGAAGCAACATCCCATGCAAAGAGGAAAAAAAAACCCAACCCAAACCCCTGGTATTTTCCACTTCCCTTCTCCCTTACAAAAATGACAGTGTTTTTTAAAAGGTATTCTGCCACAGTGAAAGATTGCAAGGCTCAGAGATTGCACATACATTCTCTTTTTTAGTGCCAGTTTTACTCATAGCTAAAATTATAGTTATGATTCTACCGGCATATGTCAAGGTGCCACGCATTCCCCAAGGATGGAGAGGAGAAAGTCCTTGGAGGGGCTGCAATTCTGTCAACTCCCCTGGCCAGGCAATGGGAACTAGATGGGGTAGTATCCCCATACAAAATACCTGCCTAAATAACAAAAGCGATCTTGCTTAGTGTGATTATTGAGCTATGCTAGCTAATACGATAACAAATCATGGTGGTTTTTTTAATAATATCCAGATTGCTTTAATCCTACATAATTTAGTGGCCTATTTATAAATTTCTGTAAGACACATTATTTTCAGTTTATTCAAATTAATACACTATTTCAGGTGAGGCAGAATGTGGAAAATGGGATAACAGTGACTGGTCATTGCGTTTTTAATCTAAATTGTAATTCACACTGAACTGTGAAAATGTCAGCAAATGAACACAGAGGCCCAAAAGTATTTTTCAAAAATAATACCGGAATTTCAAAGGAGGAACAGTCTTTTTACACTTTTTTTACCATGAAAAGTCTATTTCAACATAAATAGTACAGAAATCGTAATAAATGTTAATATTAATGCAAAATGCATTACCTATAATGTTATACCTGCACTGAGTTTCCAAACACAGCTCCTGGAAGGTTTTTTATGACCAACATTGGCAGTTACTCAAAATAGTAATAGCACAAACTAGACACAAGACTTCACAATTCAAAACACAATTTGCAGATTCAAACAGAGATACCATCAACGGTACACACAAAACTGGGCTTGCAAATTAGAGACTGCTTTTGAAAATTTGGCCCATTTTAAAACCTGATCATAGTGGACTAGTTTGATGAATTTTAGTAGAATGGTCTAATATTATTGATTTCCAATATTGAAGGAAAATATCAGATTCCCCCAAACTTTTTAAAGTAAAGAGTAGCAGCAGATCATTTGCTTCAGATTTTAGTTTTTACTTCTTAGTGATCTCAGTGAGGCAAAAGCTGGATCCTTCGACAAACGAGAACAGCTTCAAATACAAAGTGTGTTAGGGAAACAAAACTTAACAATTTTAGTTGTAGTTTTCTTTGAAGCTCTTGGATTTAAAGGACCCTAAAATACATGCCGGGCAAAACCTTATGAACCAGGTTACCACACTATTTGTGTTGGCACTAGGGCTGAGCTCTCATTCTGTGATACAATGGAGAAACATGCTTGACTATGCTAGATGTCTTCACATTAAAGGAAAAGTGGGGTTTTTTGTTTTGTTTTTTTTTAACAAAACCATCTCACCTTTCTATAAGAATACTGTCTTGATGTTGCGTCTTGAACTTTCTTTAAGGATACACTGAGGCCTCTGTTATGCTATAAAGAATACACTTTTGAGATCAAAGATGTACTCAGTATTTCATAGTTTTCCTTAGTTTAAAAGTAAACAAATGCTTTTTGAGCATATCAAATCACTTGGCATAGGCTGGCATCAACTCTTTCGGGTAAAATATTTACCTAATAGATTAATTATGAAAGCACTAATTATTCTGTATTTCTGTAAGGCAAACTGTTCCTTTCTGGAAAAGCTTCAAAATTCTGACCTAGTGAGGCATTTCTGTCAGGCACTAAAAATTAACATACAAATTTACTGAACCACTAGCAAACTTTGATGTTTTAATTCTTTCTGCTATGAAATTGGATGATCTTTTATTTCAGGAGTAATCTTTGATGTTGGCAGTTACACAAATAAATTAGGAAAATCCCAGTGACAGGAAAAGTGTTGATGAATTACTGCGTTGCACGAATAGATTCTTAAAAGTGCAGATGACTGACTCACTACAAATAAACGTATGTTTCATGTAAATTCCTGCTAAATTAACTGGGACAGATATGTTGCCTAGTCAGTACCCTATAGCTACAGCATAGATGTATGGAGAAGTAGTTTTACAGACATAGTTCTTCAGGAGGTGACTTATCATTTCTTCAGAGTGATGGTATCTGTTTCATTCAATGTGGTATCACATTTTTAAACTTGTATATAACAACAGGTTGCAGATAATATAGAACACAGTAGCAAGATTGTTCAAAATCTTTTTCTATTGTGTGGTTAAAAGTCATAGCCCAATACATTGACCTGGCCTCCAGCATTTTCATTAAATTGCCCAATATTTATAACCCTTAAGTGACAGAATCAGTCCATCTCACTCTTCCTATGAAACACTGCAAAACTGGAGATGGCCTATGGTCAAAGGCTGTAATGGTGAGAGGACAGAAGGCAGCCCTCTCCCCTCTGGAATTCTCTTCCTAGTGAAGAGGAGAGCACAAATCTGGTTTTTAGGTCATCATTCAGTTTCAGACAAGCTTAGAGGTTTACTAATATTTATTTTATATTTGTCAAAGGTCTTTGCACTGAGATGCTATTGAGCATGAACTGTTAGTTCTCACTGGTGTGCTGTTCACCACACTGAATTGTTCTTGCAGATCTTCCTTCCTACCTTAGAGGAAAGCCCCAAGCAAATTGCAAGATCTTTTGATACTTTCTCAGGAGACAGTTGGAAGAAAAAGGAGATATCTACATTAGAGTCTTAGTTTGGATTCACTTCTGAAGTGAAACTTCTGACTTATCATGCTTGGGTCGGCACTGTGGAGTGGTCTCAGAGTGCTTAAACTGCTTCTGGTATTCATCCAGGATGATGATGTGTTAGCTGGAAATAAATTGAAAGGTGCTCTCCAACTGCTGGAGCGTTCAAGCTCAGGAGACCAGGCAAAAATTACTCTCCTTGAAACATGCATTGTGTAGGCATAAGGTCCTCACACCTGTTCTCTATTTCTGCACCATATTTTTTGACCATACTAATTACATTACTGCTTGTGTAGTCATAGCTGGTAACTTCAAGGAGTGATGGACTATTAGGGGATATTTTGGGTTGGCTGTTTGTTTTTTATTTACAGCATTTCAAATCTTCCGTTTCCTGGGACAGACTCAAATAATTTGTCTCAAGTTTCAATTTATGAGATATTTACCAGCAATACTGGCTTTGGAGATTCTCTGTTCTATCTGCTCCCCTAGCAGCTCATTCCCCTTTCCTAGGTAATTTTTAACGTTGATTTGTTCAGGGATGTGGTCTACAGCAATACAAACAAAATTGCTTTGGCACAAGCCAAGGGGTAGCACACACAGGATGGATGTGGAAGTTTCTTAATCAAGTGCTATTACCAAATTGCTCTCATTGTGGAACTATGGACTCATATATCATGGCTATAAAAACTAAAAAGGCTTTCTTACCTTACAAAACTTCCCTTTTCGGATTAGGTACATATATAGGATACACACCCAAAATAAACAGATCACTCCTTCACTTTTGAATGAATTATGTGACTTTACCCAGTAATTCATCCTATTTAACATTATTTTGTTACTCCTAAATTTTAAACAGCTAAGCTAATGTCTTTTCTCTTTACATAATCTATTATTGAATTTTTTTCTTATTCTCCCACAAATGTAAAATTGCAGGCACCGGCTCAGAGCAGATTAATTTCTGTACCAGTTAATGTAATGTCTCTTGACCTAATTCCATTAACTATGTTCTGAAGTTAGTTTTATTCCTCAAAATGCCTAGTTTACTTATCCCAATAACACTCCTCTAATAAAAAATAAGCCTAATTGTACAGAGGGAAAATAGGGAAATATAGATAATAAGTGGTTTGCCCACTGATGCTTGAGAAGTCAATGACACTTTTCTAAGTGTGAAGATTTCTTCATTATTCTTCTCTAGCTCTCCTTGCATTGCAATGTTATTTCCTCCCTTGGAATTTTAGAATCACATTTAAATATGTCATCATAGATTAAATCAGAAACTTTGTTGTGACTGCATGTATTGGTTTTTTTTTTTTTTTTTTTTTTTTTTTAAAGAAAGAAGCTGTATTGAGTTTTCTTTTTTTCCATGGGGGAATTCTGCTGTTACTGACTGCTGTCAATGAGTAACAAATGACACACACTGAAGTCTTATATATGACAGACAAAAAATTTCAGTTCCAAATAAAATTTGATCACTCTTTTACTACTGTGTATTACTACCTGAATTGGAGCCTCTTTTCTCATTCTTCTTTGTAGGAGCATAGAACTGAATTTTACTTTGTTTGGCACTTTGAAAAAGTCCAAACTATACATGGTTGGAGTCTCTGGATAGATCTACTTGAACTATTTCGTAACCCTGATTGTTTCCAGAGCTCTACAGTTCCTCAAAAATATTATAATATCTCATTTTTAATTCAGATTCCTCTTTCTTGATGCTGTTTTTCTCTAGGCATAGTTAATAGTAGTATCGTTGGGGCCAAAACCACATTTGAGCTTTTGAAAAACACTTTCCTTTCTATTTCCATCACAATGATAATGCAGGTAAACATACCACTGCATTCATTTTTAAATATTGCAATAGAAGACTAAAGCAGTTTCTTAATTTATAGAACCTAAAATAGAATAGTTTGCTTTCAAAGGAGAAGAAAGAAAATTAAATAGAATGAAGAATGCTAGAAGCAAGTAAACAAACAAAAAAGTGCTGTCAACATCTTTTTGGCAGTGTTTTTTCTGTTTACTATATAAACAGCAATCCATACAATCCCCTTTCATTCTTCAGTAGATAAATTCTAAGCCAAAAAGAACCTGATTTATATTAATTACCTTTTGCCCAAGTGATCTTCTTGCATAAAACATTAACAATGGCTTTTGTAATATATCTTTGGTGAGTGGAGAATTCTTCAGCTCTCTGACTTCCTCTTTACAGTGTATGGCTTATCCATATATATTGAATTGGATTGAATTTCAGACTCACCTAAAACCATAAATTCCAATTGGTATCACAAGTAGAAGGAGGCTAACAATTGGTAAGAGGCCACAAAAGTCGATGATGATTACAAGAAGAATTAGAAGAATTCAAGGTCATGAGTGATCAATTAAAGTATATACAAAACATCAGATAAAAATTATATGCAGGTTATTTTAACTAAATGATTGTCTCTTGCTTAATAAAAACTACACCTGAGTGTATGGAGAAGAGACCACTGACTTGATCAGAATAGTAACTGCATTTTTACACAAAGTATGACATTTACAGCTGGATCTTCGTCTCACTGAAGCTCACTGCAAACTCCCTCGGACATAAATGTTAATAAGAATTCAGAGTAAACAGCTCACCTCTGACAGAAAGAGTAGCAATTGAATCAGTGGCTAGTTTTATGTATTGTCTTTCAGTACATTAAAACAAAATTGCTAAGAAAATCTGAAGGAACTGAATGGAACAAATCTGTTATTGAATATGCCAACTTTGTAAAGGAAATCACAGAAAGGTGGGGGGAAAAAAGCACGTAACAGGATTGTAGACACAGTTCTTTATATTGATTAAATTCAGAACTTCTGCTGTGATGCACACTCAAAATTGTATTTAAGCCCTGCCTCTACTATTTAAATCCCACCTGGGATCTAGAAAACCCATACGGTTTTACATTCCTCATACAGGATATCTGTGTAGTTGCAGCATATTGGATACAGCTCTCACACTTGAAAAAGTCTGAGAACATCATCTCATATAAAATACTCTGAATTTGAGAAGGCTCTTTCTTCCCCTGATACTCGATCAAAGTTATTTCTACTGTACATAGTTTTGGTTGAATAACTGCCTTCACTGGGGTATTAAGATCATTTGGGCCATACTGGGCCATACACTATTTTTAACACAACTAAGCCAGATGCCATCTCGCTTGCAAGCAAATTTATTTTGCTAGCTCCACACATGCATCCCCAATTACTATTAGTACAAGACACTTTAGCGTCTTCAGTTGGTGCCCAGCTTTTTGGTCTTTACCTTACTTTAGAGAAAAAGCCTGTTCTCCAGAACAATAGCCTCCTCCTACCCCCCAAATCAGGACTAAACCAGCTCATCTGTGTGTGCATGTCTGAGTGCGTGTATGAGACAGAGGGAATCTCCTAGAAGCTTCTTCAGAAATACTGATCCAGCAGGGTTTTACTTCCTCTTCTGTACGGTGGAAAGGGTGGTTATCCCCTTGAACTTTATTCCACCTTTGTACATTTTATCCCCTCTATAGAGCTATAGGGTTTCATTTCTTATCTCTTTGAGCTTTGTTGGCTTCTCTATAAATTCAGAGCTCCTCTCCTCTAGAGAAGCAGCAGAAGACTCTGCTCCTTAGCCAAGGACATTTCAAAGGGGTTCTTCTGATTACTCCTCCTCATCAACAAAACAGAGACTTCCCACAGCTCACTCTCTCTCTCAAATTTTCAGCAAGTCTGTAAAAGTTTGCCTACATTGCCTTCATACTCCACCACTTCGTTGCATTAAACCATAAGCAATTTATTTTGGCTTAACAGAACACTCGTCATATGCAGAGCCATGAATTTATTAGTAGTCTAATTAGTGTCTTGGCAGCTTAATACAACAAAGACATATATTAATCCAGTTACAATGATACTAACACATGTATTCCAAATTATCCAATTATTGCTAATCCCCATTAATTTTATTCTTTCAGTTATATGCAGCTTTCTGCAATCTAACCCCATCTCCTAGTGTTATGCTTACCCTTCCCATGACCTTCGGGATCCTAAAACTGACACTGCCAGCCTCACTTGAGAAAAGGAAGGGTTTGCACTGAGTCACCAGTGACCCGAGTTCTCTGCTGGGAAAAGCCTGCCCTTGCCTTTCTCTCTGCTCTTGGGTCTGCTTAAGGTTATTTTTATACAGGTCTGTTTGACCACCCTGCCTCTTCTTATTCCCCTCAGGTTAGTGACGTGATGACTACTTACCTTTTCATCACTATACTTACTTAGACCATACAACTGCAGAGTCAGCGTTAAGCTAAAGCAAAACCAAGTTGGGCAATAGCCTCCTAACTCCTACACCATTTTGCTGTTACAGACCCATAATTGCTCAGGAGAACTGCTGAAAAGTCCTGAAGTTAGTCGTTAAGTTTATTAGAAAGCCTGTGGTCAGCTGCTTGCAGCACAAGGGTATATAAAAAAATACTGGTTGCTTTTGTTTATTTTCACTTAATGTTTGCATTTAATTTCTCTGTAATGACAGAAAATAAGCTTAATCAACACTTTATTTGTCCATTCTATGAGTATGACTGAATAATGTAGAAATAAAATAAAATTACAAATAACTTGGTAAAGGCAGCTAAATGTCTTTGGAAAAGTCATTTGGTATGAATATTTGGCACATTTTTTCCTACACCTTAGAATACAAGTATGCCTGTAAACCTCAGAGCTTAAAAGCTAGAGAAAAATTGGATTTAAAAAAAAAAAAAAAAGAGTATTTTTTGGTGCCAGAGCACATAGCAAATTTTTGCACTGTTGTAGAAAGATGAGCAGAAAAGGGATATTACCACTGCAATGAACATTTTCATTTATTTCCTATTCCATTTTTCATAGGCACTATTAAAGATAGACTCTCCTAGCATTTTTCAGGCCATAAGAACAGCAGTAAAATTCTTACTTTCTTCTAATTGTCCACTTCCACTTTTTTTTAACAAAGCATGTCTGTCTCAAATGAAGCTGCAGCCACTTCCCTTTGAAAATGAGCTGAGAATTGATTCAAAAAGGTATAGTATAGTATAGTATAGTAATGCAGCTACCTGAACAATTCAAGAAATGTGTTGCATCCTTTATTCTGCTCATGAATTACCCACAAATGAATCAACAAATTCATAAAAACCATGTCCATCAGTACTGAAATTATTCAATACACAAGGCTGTGGAATTTTTGGCAGAAGTAGGCCATGAATTATGTACTCAAAAGTTTCTATCATCTGATTAATTTATTGGTGACCCAAAACACATAACATTGCCTCTGTTCACTGATTATAACTTACCAGTGCTTCAACTTACAATCAAGTTTACTTTCTTTGTGAACCACATTTTCTTTCTTAATTAAATGGGTCTTGGCTACTTGTGTAAATTCATATGGTTGGATAGATTTTGGTCAAATAGCATTGAAATATAAATAGTGAATCTAAGCAAACGAACTATGTGATATGACGAATTGCTCGCAATTAGGCTTATATATTGCCTACCAAATGTAATAAGCAGAAACCAGAGAGAAAGGGAAAGCTGAAAGGAGCACCACACACTATCGCAGTGACACAGGCACTTCCCAAGAAGGAGGGATTTCTATATCCTAGTGCCTGTTTTCAGAACTGGTAATTATTTTGGTGCCAAGCAATCGTTGGATAAAACTGAGTAGTGGCAGTAGGTTTCCAGAACTCAGCTCCTCCCCCTCTCACAAGCTGAGCACTTGTTTGTGCTTTCTTTGGCCACAAAACACTGTATTCCCTCTTGCATATTGGCATAGCTTCCACAGAACGTCTGGGCATGCTGCTGTCTGTAAAGAACCAGCACACACAAAATACTACAGTTTGCAGAACATCAGCTCCTCCGTTTGGTAATACAAGGCAGATTTCAAGGACAGGCAAGTTAAAAAAAAAAGTGCTTAAAGAACGAGTATTTTATCAGCAGCTTCAAGAAACAGTACTAAAATCCTGCTTGGTTCCACAGTACTGTTTAGCCACTTGCTTGCCTCTTGCTACTTGCTTCTTTTCCTCAGCTGGTGCTGACCACTGGAATCTACTTTGATGTTTTCAGTGTTATCAAAATTCTCTGATTTTGAAGTAATACATACTGATCAGTCCAATATTCCTCTATAAACACCTACTGGGAATACATCTTTCAGATGTCCAGTTGTTCAGATACCCCTTTTTTATCATCTTTCATAATGACCTGCTCAGGGATGACAAATTGCTCTCTTGAGTAGCCTGGGATGCTGAACTCCTGATTGATGCAGTCAATACTCATTCCTGCAATAGTGACAGCCAAAATAGTACCAGTTTGCCCTAGTCAATCCTTGACTTTGGCAGCGGGGTGCCCTGGTAAGATCTACCTGCGCCTCAATAAGGGGGTCAGGAGCAGGGAGGGATGGTTTGGCAAACTTCCTTGCCGTCTCTCCCACCTGCTGCTCAACCTGTCTGCCGTAAAAGCATGAGATGCTTATTTCAGTCACCCTTTCTCAGTGAACAGTTGTTCAAGTAAAGTTTTTTGTTTGTTTGTTTGTTTGTTTGTTTGAAGTACAGCAGCCTCTTCCTTTCATTTGATGTTTCAGATAATTTTACTGCCTCTTTCCATTTTGCTACTCCTGTATGTATAGTTACAGTTTCTTACACTATGCAATGAACTGACGAAATTTCTGGGACAGTAAGTTACAGGGTATTTGATGCACATTATAGATTCGTGAGAGCAAGGAAGTGTTTGTCTTTTGAGGCAAAATAACATACCTGTGAAATTTTAGTGATTTATCATTGTATATTTTAAGCAGCTTCTGGCACATTACTGTCCTCCGATGGACTGTCGTTAATCCCTGTAATTTGCCTCTTACTCATGAGCTTAATACACAATAAAAGTGGCAAGAGGAGAGTAGATTGAGATAGGGTTCTAACGCTGATTGTCAGTGTACTAATGTCTTCCTTACTCCTCCTAAATTGGGTGATACTGGTAGCTAAGTGGCAGCATCCTCATCAAGACAGGCAGCAATTTCCTTGGGACATGTGGCATTTTTACCTTGCCTTACATGTGATTTCCAAGTCAGAAACTTCTAACTTGTATTCCTTAGAAAAGTATGTTTTACTTCCCCATAGCTTTGATCTCTTCCCACAACACAAAATTAAATGAAGAAGCATTTATTTTGGTAGTAAATATTAAGTATAATGAAGTTCACAAAGCAATTAAGTTTTACAAAAGGGCCTTTTTCCTGATGAATACAGCAAATATTAACGTATAAAAACTAAAACTGGAACATCTGCAAATTTTGGAGTTTATATTAAGGCAACAACTTAACTTCAATAGCTGTGTGAATATTTTTGTATAGACAGATAAATGTTTGTAATGTCTGCATAAGACATACCTAAATTTCCTGGAAAATCTAATTATACTCTTTCATCCACTTCTCTTTAAAAAGCCTTTAACCTTGACATCTATTTGGCTTAATAAAATAAATTATTTATTGTTTTAATGGTAATAGTCTTCTGTTTCCATTCTCTGAGTCAAGTATCATCTCTGGGTGTGTATTTGTATGTACGAATGCAAGCATATGTATGAAAACTGAAGGAAATAAAACAGGTCTGTAATATGATCTCTCTCAAAATTCAGCAGTTTATGTCTGTTTTCATGAATGCTGATTTTACTGAAGTCTTTCACACAATTTGCAATTTTCCTACTGTCAGCCAAGTCGGATCTTAATGAAATTTCTTGGACATTATCTAATGTAGCACCCCAAAATCATGAGTTTGACTTAAAATCATGATATATTATTGAAAACATTCAGCATTCTCTTGACTTACTGTCTCTTTGTATGATTACTTTCTTGATGTTTTGTAGATATTTATGAAATCTCAAGGGCTAGAAATTTTCAAATAATTGCCTTATTCCAAATTATAGGATTTAATGTAATCCAGAACTTAAAAACTGTCATCACTAAAATAGCCACTTGACAGCTAGCTTCCATTTGTTACATTTCAGGAATGGCAAAAGCACAACCTTTTGCAGGATCAGGGATGCAGTGAAACTGAAAAATTACAAACAGAAGAAAGGGAAAAACCCATATAAGCTCTTCACTAGTAACAAACTGAACGAGGCATCAACTAAAAAACTCATAGGTTTCTTAAGCTATTAAACCTGTTTGTCCCTTGAAATAAAGAAATTTATTAGATGAGACTAGCACAAATTGTCTTAGCTCAAATTATGTACAAAATAATGAAGTTATTTTTTCTTAATCCTCGCCCAAATCATATGTACCCATTTACTTTCAGTACAGCAATACCATAGGAGAATATAATTTTGCAAAGTGTATTCATTAATTCCAAAAAGAACTCTGCATTAATAGTTCCTAAGCTGTCTGATGTTATCCAGTTTTCAGTGAATTCCATAAATCATTTATGTAATTGTTAATGTTAAGATAAGCTTCTCGGGAAGTTATATAGTGTGTGCAAGTCTTATTATATCCAATTGACAAAGATTTTTAAGTTTTAAAAGTACAGCTGGTAGATAAATAGAAACATTCTGAAAAGTAAGGGCTTTCTATTCTGCTTATCTCTGTAAGTCATGTCCCATATATATTCCCTGTATATTATCATACTGCTGTGCCATTTATTTTGTATTTAAACTAACTTTCACCTCCACTTTTTATTCCCCACTTATGCACCATATTTATGAAGGGCGAGCATGAAGAACCATGGAAAGAAAAGCTGGATGTGATAACAAGTTTGTAATCACAGCAAAACTGTTATCCATACTAGCAAATATCCATCAGGACAGCTGCTGTTATTTGCTGGTTCCTGGCAACTCCCAGCCGATGGAGCCTGGGGCAATCCATCCCCCAAAAGGTTGCAGCTCATCTGTGTGGCTTTGCTTTCCTCCCTTGCCTTTAACCTTAAGCAGAAAGAGTCACACCTCTCACAGTGCCAGCACACTCTGCATGCACCTAAGTTCGTATGGTTGTGTTAGGCTGTGGCCCAGACTCATTTCCTCTAACATTTCACACTGCCAGCGTGTTGTCACACACTTTTCTACAAGCATGGGATGAGATAAATGGCTTTTTTACACACAGGATGGATTGGGGCAGATTGGCTTGAGTACAAGCTCCACCTCTTTAGAATAGCACTAACTCCTTGCTGCATGACAAACTCCGAGCCTCCGGGCATGGCAAAGAAAACAACTCAGGCAGACAGAGAGCCCCGAGCACCCCTGGAGAACTACTGAAACCCCATAACCCCACAGAGCAAACTGCCCTCTTGTCCACCTCTCCCCATCTTCTGCAGGGCTCTGGTACGTGCAGAGATGAATCAGTAGTCTGAGATAGCAACTAGCATTTGCTTGTGGTAAGATGTGGTTTTATGAAGACAGGTATTTTTGGACAGGGGGACTTGGGGAGAGAGGAGTTCATACTAGGGTAAAACATAGCAGTGGCAGGCAGTGTCTTCTATGGAGTTACTTCCAAGGAGAAGATGATGCACATTTCTTTCCCGCTTAAGTCTTGTGCTGCTTTTACAAAAGCTTTTGCAAAAAAAATAGTAAACTTAGGTAGAGAAAATCTTTAAAACTAACTTTAGAAAAAGTCTGGCCAACTCCACTCACCCTTTTTTCTTGTTATATATTTGTGTGTGATAGCTTCTCACCCTTGCATGACAAGGCAGAAGCTTCTAAAGGGAATAGATATGTCTTTTCAAATTACGCTTAGATAAGAAAGCAGAAGGGTATGTGTGTGAAACACTTATCTTCTTAAATAAACTGATGGGAAAAGTTAAGGGCTTTCCCTTCTCTCCCCTTAGAGAAGAAAAATATGTCTACTAATAGAATAGTAGGCTCTACACTGATAGAGAGTAGGCTGAACTTCTTAGGATGAGCTGCAGCGTTGCCACCACAGACCTACCAGAGAGTTCCCCCCAAACTGGTGGCCCAGGCCACGGGCCATGGTTAGGAACTTGGATAGAAGCCAAGGATCAACAGAAGAGCAAGACGTGACCGGAGCGTTCAGGGGTGGGGACTTTTCCCGCCGAAAGACAGATCGCCCGGTGTTGTCCAATGTCAAGGGTACCAAGAATACTCGAGGGATGTCAAACCGCTCTTGGTTTTGATTCAGAGATCAAGGAGCGAGGGCTTTGTGCTTTACGGCGGCAGAGGCCGTGTGTGGCTGCGGCTTACGACCCCGACGGCAGGCACAACTGCCTTGTACGGCCCGCAGGCAAGGCGGGGGTGGGGGGCTGCCGCTTGGTGTGCCAGCGCCCTCACCTCCCCCCGCCTCCCGCCACATCGCCCACCTTCCCCCGGCAGAAGTTCCCGGGCCCGACAGCTTTCCCCGGACGAAGGGTGCGGGGGTGAGGCCGGAGCCCAAACCCGCCCTTGCCTCGGGCCGCCGCCCCGGGGGGAAGCGGCGCCGGGCGGGCCAAGCCGAGCGGAGCCGTACCGTACCGTACCGTACCGGGGAGGAGCGCGGCAGCGCTCGTAGCAGCACCCAGAGCCCGGCTGTCGGGATGCGGCCGCAGAGGGGAGGGGAGCGAGAGCCGCGGCGCCTTCCCCCCGGAGAAGAGCGAAGTTAAATAGCGGGCGCGACTCCGCCGCCTTCCTCTCCCCTCCTGGCTCCGAGCCGCCGACGAACCCCCCCAAGTCCCACCCCCCGCCCGCCCTGCCGGTGCCGCCGCCGCCCCACCCGGGCCGTGGGGCAGAGCGCGGAGCGGAGCGGTGCGAGCCTGCCCGGCGGAGCCGGGACGCCGGCGCTGCCGGTAGGGGCGGGCGTTTGGGAGTCGGTGCCCGAGGCGCCGCGTCCCGCCGAGCCGCCCGTCTGAGAGGACTACGCCAGCTGCATGGGAGGAGATGAGCGTGGCGGGGAAGCAGCCTCCTCCAGCACCGCTCGAGCGCCCCGGCAGCCTGCTCGTCCCCACCTGGGCAAGTACCCGCTCTCCCCTCAGCCCGTCCCGGTACCAACTCCCGCGGCGGGGCGGGCGGCGGGGAGGGTCCCGCCGGCGGCGCTGCCCGGAGGGCGGAAGGGAGGCGCCTGCGTGAGGGGAGCGGGGAGCGGGCAGCGGGGCGGCGCAGGCCGGGCCGCCGCGGCGGCCTGAGGAGGGGGGGAGCGGCGGGACGGCCGTCCCGCCGCTCCCCCCCTTCTCAGCCCGCCGCCGCGGCCCGGCCTGCCAGCGCTGCACGACGCCGAGGGGCTCTCGGAGGGACGAGGCGGCAGCTGCCCGCCCTCAGGCGGGACGCCCGCCTTCCCGCGCTTCCCCCCCCCCCCTCAGCCCGGCACCGGTCGCGGGGGTGAGGAGGCAGCCGGGCGGGCACCGGCGGTCCGAGCGCGGTCGGGTGGGATTTGTCCCCCGTGTTGTAGGGGTTGCGTACTTGGCTGCGGTCGCGATTTTCAGCCCGCCGTGGCTGGTTGCGGCGTGAGGGTCGAGTTTCCCGGCGGCAGCGTTGAATCGCTCGGTTTGTAACCCAGCTGCAAGCCTGTGCTGACAAAAAAAAAAAAAAAAAAAAAAAAAAAAAATTAGCTACTTCGACGTATTTAGCACCTCACGCACTTCTAAGAGAAGCCCGTGAGGGAGTTGAAAATAACTTGGTACTTCATGGCAGCGTATTTGTAAAATCATTTATGAATGATGCCCTCTGACGGCGGGTCTCAGCTGTCCCTGATTTATATAAAATGTAGTAGGTATGCCTTGCATACCTTTTAAGATCACTACAGACTCTGGTTTAATGTGCCGCTCTTCTTGGCATGTAAAGTTATTTTGTTGAAGTGTAATCGCAGTGTTTTTCAGTCACCGTCTAAAAAGTTAGTCGTTGCATTTATTATAAAATAGTTTACCGGTACTAAAATAAACAGCCCTTTAATTTTTTTGCCCTGTCCTTCAAGCTATTTCTGTGACCACAGCCTTGCAATTTTTAAAGGAAAACAGTGTTATCTTCCTCGTGTTTTATCCAGAGTGTTTTTTAGAAGGCGTCTCCTTTCAGCTGTGTGAGGGATGGCTTGAAGGCATGTTCCCCCTCTCAGTGAATTCTGAACTGCTTTGAGCCTCTGTAATTGTAAGACTGAGAGTAAATATTTGGAAGATGCAAGTGTGGGAGCAAAGGGTAGAGGCTAGCTGAAATCATAGGCATGTATGACAACTGCATGGAAATCTGTGGAAGCAAACTGTTGTCTTGTCCTAGCTGGCTTTTGCACTGCATGCACTGTAGATTTACATCTCTCTTTCGTTTGTATGTGAAGAGATGCAAACATTTAACCTTTGGGTTTTTAGAATTTCTGTAATTCAAAAGGAAGTAATAGAATTAAACCTACTCTAGAACCCTCTGTGTTTTAAAGCTGTTCCACAGCTCTTAATTTGTAAGACCTGTCCCTGAACTGCAAAAATAATCTGTGCAGCAATTACCTAAAATGTTAACAGCTGAGTAGGTTGTATGGCAGTTCAGAATATTTCAGTGTTAAAGGTGAGGGATAATCACTATCACTGGGTGAAATTTATGACTGGTGTTCTTGTAGTTGTGTTAAATGTATATGTTTAAGGCCAATAGGACATGTTCTTCCTGCTGATTCTCGTGGGACTTCCGTCTGGGGCTGAACTAAGCGCTGAATGAATGGTGAACTGACCTTTTGGACAAGAGTGGTAGGAACTAAACGGTTGTGGCTATATAGTTTACCTGGACCCTAAATAGGAAATAATGGCACGAATCTAAAGCTTTGGCAAGTTTTTTCCAATAAACACAGAACAACAGCCTCACTTTCCAGAGTATTTTAAATAGAGGTGTATGATTGAAAGAATGGATGTATATATACTCTTAAAAAAAAAAGCCGTATAGACTTTAAATTCAACAGGGACATCTTATGGCAGATATTTATTTAGGTGAGTTCATAACTGTCTGGCTTCCCAGAAATGCCACTTACTCAACCTGTGCTGAGAATTATGCTCAAAACATCTTAAATAATAAGGACTTGTTTTATGATTAACAGTGTGATAAGTGCTTGACTTGCATCTTCTTGAGTTATTTAACAGTATTGGAATCTAGGTCTGTTTACCTTGCTAAAAGGAAAAATTTATATTTTAATATCAGTGTATTGACTGTGTCTGTGCACATTTTTCTCAGAAATAAGATATAATAACCCTAGTTACCATTTAACTACTAAATATTGCATCCTGAGTCCAATTCATTGTTTGGGATTGTGGTAGCTAGGCAGACTTAATACTTAAAGGTGTATGTATTTTTTTTTTTTTTTCCTCTTCAGAGGGATAACAATTAAATACTACTCCTTGGAAAGTAATTCAGCATACTTTTAAAGACAGCATGCTAGATTTGAAATACAATACTAATGTATTTTGTGTGCTTGTATTTTTAACATTAATAAGCTCTTTTAAGAATGCTTCTTGCAATATATCTATAAACTTTTTGCAGTGCAGTTGTTTATGTTCTGTTCTATAGAACTGAAGTTTCAGTCAGACCTTGTCTCATGTTTTGCAAGTCTCTTCTTGGTGTAACTTCGATACTTGTTTCATTCTGGATCAGACACATGTTCATATTGAGCTGATTTTAGAAAGCAAAGTATGCTTCCTTCTATTTGCAGTGAACTTTGTGTTCTGATTTCTCCCTTCCCCTCTTTGCCCCTCAGAAATACTAAAGAGGTCAAATCCCTTAGGAATTGTTACTTACTATGTCAAAGTGCCTGTGCCGTGATTTTACGCGGATTTTATGGTCTCATTGATCTAGTATGCATTAAATACTGTGGTTTTCATTGTGTTGCTAGAAGCATGAAAGGGAATGATAGCCTTACAGTCACTCATACTGTTGATATGCCAGGATTTTAAATGAATAAATAAGTGTATAGGTCATTGCTATGTATAAATAAACCTTGTCACTAGCGCTTTTTTTTTAAGAATAGGGACTATTGCCTTAAACTTGTTGTGCATGTTATATGTAGTAGACCCAGTTTTCTAATAGCTTTTTTGTGGCTGTCTGTGGAAGTTATCAGTAGACCTTTTTTATTCAGCCCAAACCCAAAGGAAAAAGATGATGTGGAACTTTTTTTAGATAGCATTCTTTTCTGGAGTTACCCAACTTGTGTACTCAATAAGAGGAGGAAATGCAGCACGTGCAGATGTTCAGATTTTCTGTTCCTTTTTTTTTTTTTTTTTTTTTTTTTTTTTTTTTTTTGGAAAGCAAGTCCTGGGGTATTGATGTTTTTTCAAAATTTGGCATCCACCAATACAGAAGCTTCCTGAAAGTGAACACTAGGTGTCATGTTACCACAAACATCAGTGTCTTGCCTTTTCCCTAGCTATCTTTTCAGGGTCAACATTTAATCTTGCCATTTTCCTAAAATAGATGACCACCATTAATATTCATACCAGTATTTTGGTAGGGTTGGACTGCATTCACCCATACTGTATGTGACTGTAAGAAGCTTCAACTTTCCTATGTTTTTTTATTAGAGGTTCTGTCAGCCCTTAGGTGGCATGGTTCTCAAGATTATTTCCGAGGTCTGTCTTGGATAGGAAATACTTATTTATTGAAGCTTTTCCTCCCCCACATTCATTTTCTATTAAAATTCCTTGCTGGGCAAAAGCTGGTTTCAGAAACTTCTGTCGTGAGGTGAACAGAATTTGTCTCCTGATTTGAGGATGGAAAGCACAAGAAAAAAGATGGTGGAGCTTCATGATAGGCAGGGAGTGTCCATGTGTTCCGTTGTGTGAAAACTAATAATTACTTTTCAGTGCAAATTTGTTGACTTCCTGCTAACTTGGGAAGATGTTTTTTCCCCTAAAAATCTGTGCAATTGAGTTTTGAGATCCTGTTAAAGAAATTTACCAAGCACTTACTAAGTACCAGAGTATGCAAACATTTAATGTTTCTTCACTTGGCTTCCCTACCGTCACAAACCAAATCTGAATCCCGCTTCTACCTGTACATCTCTCCATGAAAACAGTTATCAAACTGATAAAAACCATACTCAAGTTTATGAGTTTAACATCTGAATGGAAATAAGATTTGTGCCTACATGCTGCTCTGAAAAACAATGTCTGATCTCAGAAAAAGAACAGTGTTGGTATTCTTTTTACACCTCAGATCTGTGTTTCGTATTGTAAGCAATTTTTTTCTGATGTTTTAAAAATTCCATGAGATGAATATAAATAGAATCACTTTCACTTGGGAGTGCAGAGACTGCTGAGAATAGAAATGGTAGCAGAGCTCAGCAGAAGGAACAAGGCCTGACTGTGTTCCTACAACACTGACACCTAATATTGCTTGTCATTGGCATCACGATAATAGAGGCAGCAAACACAAATCAGACTCATTCAGGTTGCAAGGGACCTTCGGAGGTCCGCGAGCCTAACTTTCTCTTGAAAGCAGTGACCATGTTGAATGCAGACTGAGGTGCTCAGGTCTTTTCTCATTGCATCTTTAAAACCTCCAAGGACAGAGACTGCACAACCTCTCTGGGCAACCTGCTCCCTGCTGGGTTGTTTTTGTGGTGAAGCGGGGGGACTGCTGTTAGGTCCCCCCCAAAGCCACTTCTTTAGGTTCAAGCAAGCCCAGCTTTCTCAGCCTCTCCTCATATGGGAAGTTGCTCAGCCCCCTGACCCTTTTGGTGGACATCGATTGGACTTGCTCCCATTTGTCAATGTTTCTTGTATTGCAGGGCCCCAAACTGGATGCAGTCTAATGAGTGCCAAGTAAAGGGAAATGATTACATGGATCTCATCTCTGTTGTTGCTGATGCTGTTAGCCTTCGTGGCAGGCAGTTTGCACTGGTGACTCTGGACAGCCTTCTGTCCACTAGGACAGAAGGGTCCCTGGTCCTTTTCAGTATTACTTTATTCCCTTCTCATGCCCCTGATGTCTCAGAGAGAAATCCTAAGCAATGAAAGTTTTTAAAAAGCAGATGGCTAGTGAAAGTGCCTCTTCTTTCCCTCCATTAGTTAAGAATGAATGCGTAACTTGAGGGGAATTTAGCAGATTATTGTACCTGCTTTCTTGGGTGCTGTTTCATGTCCTTTTTCTTGTTTTGTTTTTTTTTTCCCCACCAAAAGCAGGGAAAGGCTGGCACTGACGTTGATCTGAAGTTAAGATTCTATGAAAACTGCATGTTAAAGTAAAGTACTTGGAAAAATTTAGTGGATTTGCTCATCCTTCACATTACTGACGAAGCTGACAGTTAAAGCCAATGGAGGCCCAAGATTGTGCTTCACTCTGGACACCCTTTGTCAGTAACAGTCATTTAACACAGATATGATCTAAATTTTTTTTAGTCTGTTTTCGTTGAAAAAGGCAGGCTGATTCTACCATTTTGAACTCCTCTGTACCTGCTTGTCTGAACTTTCTGTCTGAAGAACAGTGTGACTCCAGCAAGAGCTGTCGTGCTGGAACCCTTCTGCCACTCTTTATTTATGTATATCAGCAGGCAGATTTCTGTAATGAGATTTACAAACTCTCTAAAGGATATAACCTTGAAGAGCTGGAACCCTTTAGCACAATCTAATCAATATTATCTCATTTATCATCTCCTTGTGAAGTTCAGATTGTAGTAGGGACAAAATGCATTTGTAGTATTTGGAGAAGTTCTGGGCAGGAAAATCAATGCAAAACCTCAGTTGTTTTGTACTGTATTTAAAGAGGCATAGTACATGCTCACACTGTATGATACCGTAAAACCATTAGCCTTATAATGCTTCCCTCCACCATGCCAAACTTGCAGGACTGTTCATGCCTGTTATTTTGGGATTTTTGCCTTTGCACAGTTGATATGAGAATTCTAAGTAACTGGATGAATAAAAACTGAGGAGAAACTTTTCCCCTGAACAGGCAAGTTCTGTGTCATGGAATATGCTGTGCAAAGTGCATCCAGAGTAGCTTTTTTCATAGGCAGTTATCATCCACACTATAAACATACTTCCCAGAGTCTGAGCATCCAAGTTCCATAGCATTTCCTTGATCTAAAGCAGTATTGACTTCCGCACCTTACGTATGGAGATGTGTAGCAGAGAGGGGTTAATTGATTTATTGAGAACCACAAAAGCAGTCTTATCCAAACAGAGATGGAATCAAAGCCTTTGGGTGTCAAATTTTATCGTCAGCTCTTGGTGTTTCTTCCTTGCCACATAATAGAAGTTTGGTGGTTGTACCTTTTGATGGGAATTCCCTTTTAGGCCCAGTTTTGCGGGAGGCCTAACAAGAAATGGAAAGTGTTCAAATGAGGCTCAGGGTAGCTCAGCCTGGGCTGATGGGCTATTTTCACATAGCCAGTGGAAAAACAGTGCATTGGCTGCACTATGCATGCTGGTGGACAGAGCTTCCACAGTGCTATTATTGTGGTTCAAACTACTAACAGTTGTTAACATCTATCTCTACACTGGATAAACTGTAAATAGTAGTATACTAAGTTTCAGAGTACACTGTGAAGTGGGTGAGCATTATTGTTGCTACTTTACCAGTGGAGAAGCTGAAGGAAAGAGGTTTTAATTAAGGTTTTGAGTTGGGTTGTTATTTTTTTTTTGGTAAACTTGGATTGAGTAAATTGTCTTTCAGTACTTTACATTTTCTGAATACATGATGAAACTTCCCCAAACATTATGTGGAGAATGTTTTTCAGTTTTAAAGTTTTCTTCCACATTTCAATTAGATTTTGTTGGGGGTTTTTTTTTGTGTTTGTTTGTTTAGTTGTTTTTTGCTTCAGTAAATCATGTACTGTCCTGTCCTATCCAATAATGGATGCGGACTTCTTTGGAGAATACCAATTCATTTAACTTATGAGCACAAACATACTTGCTTCTGCTGCTTGTGTAACTAAGGAGTCGTATGTTTAGCATCACCATGAATATGGATATGTTATATTATGTAGCTTATATGATAGCTACTATATAACATAGAAGGTAAAGAACAACAAGTATACACATTCAAAATAGTGCTAAATGATATGGGAGAGATCAATGAATATTTTGTTTCCTCTATAGAAGCTTTTTCCTCTAGGTGTATGTAAAGCTATAAAGTTTATTGGAGGAGTGTTAGAAGAGTTGATCTCATATTGGATATCACAAGGACGCATGCATATTTGAAAACTGTCACAAGCATGTGTCTCCAGCAAACCTGTTCAATCAACAGGCAAAGAGATTTTTCATTTGTTTCACTGGCTGCAGCTAAGACGTAGATATTGCAGGGAAATTCATAGGCACATCTTTCCGTACAAATCCTGTCTAACAGTATTAAGTCATGTTTTTAGAAAGGCTTACGGAATTACTCATAGGTGTTGTTGCGTTAATAAAATGCAAGTTTATTCTATACTAGTTAAATATTCTACTCTCTTCAAGCAGGCATTACAGTCTAATTTTATATCATGTGTCTTTTCCTCTCTTTTTTTTTCAATGTATCCTGCTGTCTTATGCAGCATTTTTGTAAATGTAGCATTTAGATGTTCTTCTGCCACCCTTCACGAGCCCTGACAGAACGGCATATACGGTAATCTGTGCTGTGTTCTCGTTTCCAGAATACAGTTGAAGCATAAGTAAGCATATGTTGTCAGTTCAGTCTGATAGTCTTGTTTTGTGATGTAGCTATTTCCTTTTCTAGTTCTGAATTGTCAGTGTAGTTATCAGTTCCATCAACACACTGTTTTATGCAACTATTTATTGTACTTTTCATTTAAAAGATGAATTAATTACTAAGGCATCTGGTGCATCATATGGTGCATATGCTGGATGTGCTAAAGAGAATAGTCTTTTTTAAATAATAAGAAAAAAATGACATTGTATAAAAGGATTAGACTTTTTAGTGTGCTTTGAAGAGTAACTTTACTCTACTAGAATCTCCAAGTCTTTTATTCAGGATTTTGTGATCATTAAAGGAATCTTTGATTCTACTGGAACAAGTGTGCATACCTGTATGTGTCTGTACTCATAATCTGTGAAAAATAGAGGGGAAGAAAAGATGCTGTTTTGTGAACGGAACTTTATTATACATGGGCTAGCTCTATGATACTTCTTCCAAGTAATAATCACAGAATAGGTTATGGTTGGTACCACTCACAATTCATAAGGCAAGAAATTTTTATTCTTACTGTCTATAGAAATTATATACCCTCCAAGGTTATCAAACACTAAATGAAGACCTTCTCAGTCTTCAGGTAACCTATAGGTAATAGATACACTTCAACCCACTGTATCTAACTCCACACAAACCTCCAATTTCCTTCGTATACTTAAGACGAACTTCACACTCGTTTTACAGTAGAAAATTACTGAAATCTACCATAGCCAAAATTACCAACCAACACCAGTTTAAGGTTGAATTACTAATTTGTCACATAGTGTCATCTCCAAGGGAAGGATGGCAGAAATTGGATATGTGCCAATTTATTCACTGTTTACAGTTACACATCTTTGCTCCCTGTCAAGTGAAATTCGATATGTATCACTCTTTTTACTTAGAAAGTTTCAGAAGATGAGGCTTAAATCTATCCAGTGTAACTTCCATTTAGAAAAAATTCATTTCTTCATTAAAATTAGACTTCCAGAAGTTTTAACAGCGGTGGTGTTTTTGTTTAATGGGACATTAGCAAAAGCATGGCACCATTACAACTTGGTTTAAGCAATCAAGGTTGGAGATGTAGCAGAATGTGTTGATTTCGAAGGACTTCAAAAGCAACGTGGTCTTTTCAGAAAACATACTAAATCCAACAAGAAAGCAGTCTGGTTTAGGCATATCTAGCTTAGGAATATGTGGGTACTCCTAAAGGTAGGACGTCCAGGAAGCAAGTCTGAAAACTGAATTGTCAAAATGCTACCACAGCAACCTACTGGTGAGAATTAATGAACTGAAATTGTTTAGATCTGATTTGCATACACAACCCCAAAGAGCTTTCTGTTGTTTATGACAGTCAGACAATATAAATTTTAGCTTGGAAGAATGCTTCCTTCTCCTGACTTCTACTAGCTGTAATTGAACCTTTAGAGTAAGAAACCAAAAATTAGATTTATAATTCTTACCAAGGGCAATCTTGTAGCAGTTAGAACCATCTGTGACTAATACTCTCAAGAGTATCTGTCACATGTCAGGAAAAAGGAAAGAATGGGTAATCTTTTATTGACTCCCAGTCAGGAAAAAACCCAAACTAACAGCAATTAACAATCTGACTTGATTTGTTTTTTGTCACCTCTTAATTTTTTTTAGCTTATTATGTGGCTGATTGTGCTTATGTGCTATTGTGCTTACATACCCCTCTACTTCTGTACTTTGCTCGTTTCTGCTTCTTCTTTATAAGCTTTGCTTTACTCCTAAAAAAAACCAAACCAAAACCCCAAACCCCCTAAACTTTCAGTCTTTCTCATTAGCTGAACATGTACTCTTTGTAGATGCTCCATTTTGCAGTTTATCACACCAGTTGACAAGAAGTAAACAAAAATGAAGAGAGGAGAAATATTTTTTTATTTTTTTTTTTTTAAAGAACAGAAACACTATAGGGTAGTTATTAAAGGGAATGGATGTGAAAGGAGTGAATAGGCAGAATGTGTTACCTAGACCTCAGGGAGCACTGGGTTTTTTTTTCTGGGTTGCTTGTACCAGTGTGTGGTAGGGAAAGTCCATACTTAAGTCTCTGCTATCTCTGTTTCTTCTTTTCAGCTTTCAGCAGTTTGACAGACTTTCATGAATGTCAGTAAGGTTAACTTAATGTCTGTTGGCTGTAGTTTTCATATCTAAATATAATTAAATGTAGTAAACCTGCTTGAGTTGACTCTGTAATTCTCATAATTCTAGTGTCACTTTAATCTGACCAGGGTCAATCTAATTCTGTTCCACAAAAATGTCCTGCTTCATCAATTTATAGCATAAAATGAAGACTTCATCTTTCAAAATTTATAAAATTTCCCCTCTATTAGTCCAATATGTGATTCATTACCAAGCGCCACAAAAAAAGTGTGAAGAGTGCTTCATGTGTATTTTTTAAGCAACTAGTGTTAGGGCTGTCTGCTCTGGGAGAACTATAAAAATATTTTTGTATTTTGAAAATTAGCTCCAGACTATGCTGCCTTAGAAAAGTTATGACTTAGTCTAGCATATCTAGCAGAAGTAAGATAAATAAAACTGAAACAAACCCACCAACCTATTGCCATGGTTTATGGCACTGAGGTGTGCGAGCAACATAATGCAGTTCTATAAATTCCTTTTGGATGGAATTTATAAGTAGTAAAAAGTAGACTGTTTTGTAGAGTGTCATTATGTTTCAAGTATTTCTGTGAAACTTTGGCAAACAGAGGCCAGCCAAGAGAGTATTATCAATATAAATTGAAAAACTCTTGTCCTAGGGAGAAGGGATCTTTTCTGTTTGAATTAAGTAATCAAAACATTCTCCAAAATGAAAGATGAGGGAACATTATTTAGGGCTAAGAACAGTGTTTCTCTGTAACTGACTTGTCTGACTATAATCTCTGCTTTTATTTGCGGTGTTGATGTTTCATTAGTAGAGCTTCAGCTCACTGAGAGCTAATTCTCTATCTTATATTTAATTGGATGTGACTTAAAAGAACAATCCAAGCAGTAATCTGTTATCTATATATAATCTGCAAGAAATACTGTTTCTTTCTTAAATATAATGGAAAATTGTCATCCTGAACATTATTGCACAGAATAAAAATTTAGATACGCTAATTGTAAATTGCAATCTAAATATTCTCTCATCAGCTTGCTTGATATTTACAGATCAAATATCTTGTGGAACTAATTTCATGTTGTTATGTGAAATTAAGGTGCTTTCACTAATGAGGTCTACAGATACTTTTTATGACTGTTTCAGTTAACTGGAACGTAACAACTTGTCTTAGTTTTTTCAAGACTTTATTAAGTCTTCCAATCTCTCCACTGGTGGTACAGGGTAACGTATGATTTAGAGGTACAGCCATACCTTGAGGTCTGGGAGTTTTGTTGGATATGGTCAAGTAACTGCTGTAGAAGAAGAGTAATACTCCATTCAGATCGCACCCTTCTGAAGATAGGTTTTGCTATCCTTTCCCTTCTGTAGATGGGAATTACTGGCTGCCAGCTACACTAAGAAGGCCATGGCATAGCTCCAAGCATGAAAATGCATTTGATCATACTGTTAAACTGTTAGCATTTTACTTGGCATAATTTTGTCCTAGGCTAATAAGCAGTCTTGCAGACAATATCCAGACTGTGACTTGGGACCATTCCTGTGGGCAGCATGATTGTGGCTCATGTCTTCAGGGAGGGCAAAAGTGCTTAGATTTACTGATATGAGTCGTGCCAGCTGACCTCCAGGCCCTCAGCTGCTTTATTTGTTACTATAGGTGCTACCGCTTAGGCTTGGTCCTCTTTGCTGTAGCTGTCCCATTTGTCATTGATACTAACCTGATGTGCTCAGAAGCGTTTGAGACTTGCTGACCCTTTTATTCAGGGGAATTTACCACCAGTGAGCTGAGTAAATAGCTTGTTCTTTTTCAAAACAAGCAAATATTTATATACTCGGTGGCTTGCAGAACAAAACATAAAATGGTGATGGAAAATATTCCATTCTAAAGAGTCTTTATTTCATCCTCGGACATGTGCATTAATATTTTACTTTGGATTAGGGACATGGTTTTCAGGTGAATCTCATTATCATCCGTATTTATTGCCATGCAGTCAGTGCTGTAAAGTGGTTTGGAGTGCACCAAAGGTGTATCCTATGTTGGTAAGTAGCACATCTGAATTTCAGTAGATTTGTGGAGTAAGACAGAGGGACTGAACATTCACGCTATATGAATCTCTGGGGTTTTATTTCAGATTAGCTCTAGCCCGATCCTGTGGACTGACTACCCATTAGTGGTTGGGCTTTCTAGGTTTGCCCCTGGAGCATACCTCCAGCTTGTGTGCTCTGAGACCATGCTACGATGCCCAGAGCATGAGAAATGGGAACGACTGGGGGAGACTTGCTTCAAAAATCTACTTCTAGTGTGAACTAAAATACCCAGGTACAAAAGTGTCCATGCTGTATGTCTTTCAGATGGAACTAAACTGAAAGGTGTTTCATAGATGCACCTGATTGATTGCAGCCACTAATGAGGGTTCAGTCCATGGGACAATGCTACAGCAAGTCCAAAATAAAACCTCCCCAAAATGCCCATGGTAGGAGTGTTGCATCCTTGACACAAGCAGTTTTACTCTGCAGATCTACTTCTTTTGTAATGCATTACTAGTCTGTCTGGATATAGGCTTGGTAAATGCGATTCTATGTTTTTATATTCCAAATGTGATTAAAAGATGCAGGCTTCTTATTATCTGCACTCCATCTCTCTCTCTCTCCAGTGGTGTACAAATGAGGAGAGCACCTGTCTCTTCCTTGCCTTTCCCCTCTAAACCCCCACTTTCCTTGGAATATTTAGGCTCTGGTGTAATGCATAGCACTGTAGATCAGGCTGAAAGAATAAATGTTGACAGCTCTTTCTTTTCCTCCTTACTATTCCTTCCCAATTTTCTTACATTTGAGAGGGTGTGATTTGGAGTATTATTCTCAGTTGTGCTATGTGAAGTAAGATGGAAAATACTCCCTCAATTTGAAAATTCCCTTAGTTACACAAACTGAGGAACTCTGTAGAGGAAAGAACTTCTGCTGCTTGTTTTGCTCCTTCATGGACTGCAGAGTACTTATCATTACTTGGCTCTTTTAAGAAATGAGGCAGAGCAGATTAGTGAAGAATATTCCAGGCAGTAGACACAGGTAATCTTTGAAGCATGCAAAACACCCTCTTTTTTTGCTGGGGGAAATTATTCTTCCTATTAATTCATCAGGAGAAGTTAGAAAATAAACTAAAGATTGGGTGGAGAATTAAAAACAAATCTTTTGAAAAGAGTATTTCAGGTGCTTTAATTCTGCTTTAAAGCATCCTTGAATAAGAGGTAACACCCATAACCTATCAGTAACATAGGGCTTTCTCTGCCTGCAAAAAGCAATATATAAATGTGACTGCAGTTCCCAGTGCTATAATGACTTAATTCCTGCTTATTCTCAGTTCCTGTTGTGGGTTGCCAGGTCTTGCTAGTATCTTGACTGTTAGTCTGCCAACAATTTGATTACAGCGGTAGTGAAGGGAATAAGTATATGAGACAAAGTTTTCTCATGGATCAACTGAATGGCAGGAGAGAGAACTTGTCTAATTTGATCAAGTTTAAGGAGAATATATGTCTCCTCCTCATGCATTACCTGTGTCTGTTTATAAACATTCCTTGCTATTTTGTCAGGTTTGATATTGTACTTTGACTGGCATTTTGCTCTACTTCTCTTGCTCTCGTACTGTGGGACTGCACTCCTGGTGGGTAAGGACACTGCCCCTGGCTGTCTCATGACCACCCTGAGCTCCCTGCTGACCTTCCCTGGTGGAGCAGCCCACTTTTGCTGCTCCCTGGCACCTGGAGACCCAAGTTGATCAGGATCAGATTGAGTTGCTTAATCTGCATTTCTTCACTCCTTTGGCTTTAGTCTTTTTTTTTTTTTTTTTTTCCCCTGCAGTTGAAGTCTGCTGTTACTTCATTTGGCCTTTGCAGTAGGATACTTGCTTTTTGCAGCAGCTTTCTGTGTATCTGAAGACTGTCAATATACCTTCTGTAGTATAAGCAGCATCAATCCCCTGACTCTTTGAATCATGCATTTTCTTTGCTATTGACTTTTTTCAGTTGGCTCATATCTGTAAAAATTGTTTACAGGACTCCAACTGTGGCCTGGTCAATACACTGAATCGAGCAGGATTACTCTAGATGTATCTTATGAAGTACTCATAATTACACATCGTGGAGCATGAAATAGATGATTGACTTACATTCGGCTTGTGATTTTTCCTAATCCTCCAATTTCTTTTATGAATAAGAAGGTTCCTATGTTTTTGTAGCTGTTTCTTTCTCTTAAAATGGTTTTGCGTGCTTGGCTCTGTTAAGTTGTTGGTTTTTAGTGTCTGGATTTACAGCCTTTTTGATAGCAGAATCCCTTTATATGATTGCAAAGTGAACACTATTCTGTGGATAATCACCATATTCTGGGTATTATTAACAGGCTCACAACTGAATTGATCATGACAAAGTTTAAATACTGATTTAAAAATTAATTCTTTTAATGATATTAAAAGTGATAACCAGTTTAAATGTTTGAGTTGGAGCTACTTGTGTGATTTCTTTATAAAGAGTATTCAGAGCTATACACATCAACCAAGTCCACAGATCTACTACCACTTGTTTGCTTGGTATCTGTGAGAGGAACAGGATTATTATTGCTGTTCAGTTTATTTCTTGAATTGCATGGGAGAATTATTGTGCTTAAATTGCTGCTTAATTTTTCTGCGGCAAACTGGGGAATTTCTGATTCAGGAATCGGAAACCTTTCGGGAACGGTATGCCATATAGCATGCTACTTGCACCCACATGTATGTCTGTGTGCATATTTCATGTTTTTCTGCTTTGCCAGGCTGAAGCTAAGTTTCAGTTGGAGCTGGGAGAGTCTGCCTCTTAAAAGTAAGATCTCTGAAATATCTAGGTAGTATGTGAGGTCATGATTCCCAGATCCAAAGTTCAATTTTAGATTTGGTGGAATCTCCATCCTTAGAATTGCACGAAATTATCTGAGCAATCTGTTCCTATGCAGTTTCATGGTGAAGGTGTTTTTCATGCTTTCCAATTGTAATTCTAATAATTATTTCTAAAAAGAAGAAAATGAAGAAGCACAAGTAGATGAAGGCCACCTTTCCAAAGTTGAATTGTTTGTTTTGCCACTCACTGTTTTCTCCTTTTAGAGGAGAAATTCTGTAGAAGAGTACAATTTTGAGGTTTATGACATGTTCTTCGCTCGCTCTGTTCTTCTCCAGAGTTTTTTGACCACTAGAGTTATTTTATGAAGGAGAATAAAGGAAGTCTCAATTACAGACATTTTTCAGATTATATTTGACAAAGATTTGGCCATGACATTTATCTTCTTGATCAAGGAATCTTTTGGATTTAAGTGATGTAAGATCATCATGTGTATCTTCATACTAACAAAGAGGATTATATTCTGTCTTGCTGTCACTTACTTTGCTGTATGAGATTACTTTTGTAATGGTGAAATCTGTATATAATTAGATCCACCATCTCCAGCCAGAGTGGAGAGACAGACTAACCTCCTCCATGAGCAAGAATGTCCATCACAATACTCAGGATGTCAAGTAGACTTGGCAGGATAAGAGCTTTGTTAAGCAGGGAACTCGTGACTAACCTTCAGTGCAAAAATGCAGCGAAGATGGACTACAAAGGAGGAATTTAGAAACATTGCATGGTTGTGTGGAATTGTGTCAGGACAGTCAAAGCTCAGCTGGAGTTAAGACTTGCAAGGGACACTGAGGGCAACAAGAGGAGCTTCTGCCACTATATTAGTAATAAAAGGCTGAACAAGGGAAATGTGGGACTGTTGCTGAATGGGGCAAGTGAAAGTGGACACAAAGCTGAGGTACTTTGGGACGAGATGCATAGGCCTCAAGTTAGGACGAGAGGAAATGGCCTCAAGTTGCACCAGGGGAGGTTTAGATTGGATATTAGGAAAAATTTCTTCATCAAAAGGGTTATCAAGCATTGGAACAGGTTGCCCTGGGAAGTGGTTGAGTCACCATCCCTGGAGGTATTTAAAAGACCTGTAGATGTGGCGGCACTTAAGGACATGGTTTAGTGGTGGACTTGGCAGTGTTAGGTTTGTGGTTGGACTCGATCTTAAAGTTTTTTTCCAACCTAAATGATCCTATGATTCTACTTGATGCCTTCTTTGCCTCAGTCTTCAGCGATCAGATGTGCCAGGCCTCTGCTTTTCAGGGTGGTCTGAGAAAGAGAACTGACAGTAGTGGGTGAGGGTCAAGGCAGAGTTTCCTCGTAAGAACTCCATGGGACCTGATGGGCTGCATACAAGGGTGCTGAGAGTGGTGGCTGATGTGCTTACAAGGCCACTCTCTATCACCTTTGGAAGATCATGGACATCAGGGGAGCTTCTGGATGAGTAGAGAAAGGCAGATGTTGCACCCATGTTAAAAACAGGCCTAAAGTGAGATATGGGCAAATACAGGCTGGCAGCCTCAATTCAGTCCCTCACAATATTGTGGACTGAGTCCTCTTGGTACATGTGAAGGAGATTTCATGGATGCATAAAGGAGAAGGTGATTGTGAACAGTCAGTGTGGACTTAGCAGGGGTGGATCATGCCTGACCAACCTGATTGCCTTTTATAATACAATGGCAGGATCTGTGTACAAGGAGAGTGCAGCAGATGTTGTTTACCTGTACATTAGTAAGGCTTTTGAAACTGTCTTCCATGGTATTCTTGTATCAGGATGCAGGTACATTATGGTCTGGATGGGTGAACACAGACTGAATGGCTGGACTCTAGGGGTGGTGGTTATGGGTCAAACTCTGCCTGTCAGAGCTGACCCTGCTTTGAGCAGGAGGCTGCACTAGAGACTTCTGGAGGTTCCTTCTACTCTCAGTCATACTGTGATTTGATGAGTCTGTGTGGTGCTTCCGAGAAGTGAAATATAAGCAAGATAACCTGTGTAGAATTACAGCATTAGTATCCAGTACTTTCTTTTCAGGTAATGTACTAATTAGTGTAATAATGTTCGGTTGTTGTCAGTGAAAAAAAATAAATTGTCCTGTTACATTAAGGCTCTTGCTCCTTCGAAGATGCTGGAAATAAAATGAATTAGGACAGGAGGAGACCTAATCACCAGTCAAAACATGGGAAAACCACACAATAAAATGGTCATTAGTCCAGAAATACCACATCAGATAGCCGCTGTGTTATTAAACAACAACTAGGAATATTTTATTTTCTAATATAAAGATTTAACTTTATGGATATATAACAATGGGATGGAGAAAGTATTTTCTAGGAGACTTTTGAAAGCTAATGATATTCTTTTTTCTGTAATGTGAAGTGTATGATGCTTTTCTGCAGCAATTCATTTATTAAAACCTTGAAAATGCCAGCACTCAGTAATGAATTTTTATTTTCATATTAGCAATTTAAAGTAGGCAAAATTTATTAAAGATGTATTATTGGGGACAGACAGCACTACATTTCAAATTCAAACCTAGCTTTTCTGTTACAGTTTTTAATTACTTAATATCAGATCTTTTAAAATAGTAGCTGAGAAGGTGATATAAATGTGTTGTGCTGTTCAGGATTTCATTATAATAGAAGTACTCAAATCATGAACCAGCCGAACAGAACTTGGAAACTGAACCAGGACAGAAAAACAACCAACCTGGTTTGTAACCATGAAGAAAAATTATATGCGTTTAAAAAGATGAAAGACTATCTAACTAAAACATGCAGAGATATGAAAAGAAAGAAGTGGACTGAGCAAAATGCAGAGGGGAAATACCAGAAAAGAACAAGTGAGACATATTAATTATTTTCAGCAAAACTTTTTTTTTCTGCAGCTGTGGTTGTCTCTTTTTTTTAGATATAGCTGAAATATTTTATTTATCTCAAGCAGGAAAACACTAAGCAGATCTCTTTTCTGTATGAAATGCTGTGTGGAAATCCAAGTAAATAACATCTGCAGTTATTTCACAACTTGCATTAACAACTAAAGCTTAATTATTTCTTTTTTCATTTTCATCCTTATAATACTGATCACTTCACACGGATTGTTACACTTTTGTGGGAGTAACTTTAGATCCACTGGATCTCATTAATATAAATGCGATTTCTGTGGGATACATTAACTTCAATGAGGGTGCACAGTATATAAATCTATATGGATTTTTGTAACTAAGTTGTCAAAGTTAGGCCTGACTCTTATTTTCCTTTGTGCATGAATGTGCGTATGCATATTTTGTTTCTTTCCTGCCTGCCTTACCCCTCAGTAGTTCTGGAGGTTTACAGAGCCAGATTGTGTTTTGCATTTATGAAGAATTTCAGAGAACATGCTTTCATGTTCCATGAAGCATAGATTTCATTTGTGATGCATCTGAAGACTGAATGTAAATACCTTAAAGAAATGTATGGGAACAGTTTTTCTGGGCTGTTTAGTCCAGAGCATAGAAGTAAACAACACCCAACAAATTTTGAAAAGTTACTTTTTCAAAAAATGTTGTGCAATTCAGATTTTGCCTGAAATTATTCATAATTTCCAAAAGGGAAAATAAATACATTTTTAACTGTTGCAAATGATGATAATTAATGCCTAGTGTTTGGAGGTTTTCTTTTATTGGATACAGATTTTGCAAACCTCATTAGTTCCATATAGTGAAATACAGAGTAAAAGTTATTTGTGTGATCATTATATTCCATTAATCGATAAACAAAATAAATAAAAACTCACATTCTTCCTGTTTCACAGGACTGTTCTAAATGTTCTACAAAGTGCTTCTCTTCTGTAAATCCTAGCTGAGAAGGAAATTGTGGATGGTCTTAACTTTTTTAGGATAATTTTATTATGTTTTTCTGTACCAGGCAGAAGGAAACTCCTGTGTAGATTTAGGTGGGGACACTGGGTTTTAGAGATTCTAATCGTAGATGTGAACCATCAGATCATGGATTCCAGCTGGCTGAGGACAGCAATGACAGTAGGTTTACATCAGGCATGGTGACCTGTTCATTTGAATGTTGCATCCTTGTAACCTGAAGTGTAAAAGTGAGGATATATACAAATGTTGTTTCTTACTGTTTGGCATTCCTCTAACATTGCATAAGGGCTATTGATTTTTCTAAACTTGCTGTTTCTGAGGCGGGCTCATAATCCCAAGTTACCAGATTCATGAGCTAGTTTGGGTTTTTTTAAAATATAATTTGCAGTTTTAAATTTGACTGAAAGCATTTGGAAAATGAAATAATTGTTGATTTACTCTCCTTCCTTCATTTACCCTTTCAGTCAAATGTTTTGCGCACTTGCACTCTTAAGATTGTATCATCTTTTCTCCTGTAACACATGTGGTTTTGGCTTTGATCCCTGATCTGACACTGAAATGCCAGATTTTTTCATACATTTGGGCTACACTCTAGCCAAAATAAACTATTTCTTGTGTTTATAAACATAAGATAAATGTTTGTCAGTGTTCAAAAGCTCTGAACTCAAACCAGATTTTGAACCAGTGGAGGTAGTCAGTGACCACCAGTGTTTGTTAACTACCCCTTCCTCTGGGAACCTTTTCCTTGCTGGGGATTAGCATGCAAAGCTTGACTCTCAGTGGCTCCATACTCTCAAGTATTAGATTAAGTCTTTCTGTGTTGGGCACCAAAAAATGGAGCTTTACACGAATGAATATGTTATTCCTGCATTCTAGGAAGTTTGTTTGGCCAGTGCCCAAGAATGCCTATGTACTGTCAAACTTAGCACCTTCCAAACTGCATTAAAAACCGATTTTAGCATTACATTCTAGATTCAATATACATTTTGACTCTTGCATTTGAAAATGGTAACTGTACGTATGTTCAAAGAGTGTCTGATTCTGCAGCAAGTCAAACACTTTCAGATATATGTATTGTGGGAAGTCAAAGCAAGTTTTGTTGTTTTTCAGTTTGTTTTACCTAGTAAGTTTCTTTTGGTCCATTAGTGTTGTGCAGACAGACAATGTCACAAATCCTTTCTATTTTAGCTATTGCATGGACCTACTTCTGCAATGTAATTTATAGTAATTGGATTATTGAATGACTATAATAGTTATCAAGAATTGAAGTAATAGATATAGGCAGAGTAATTTCATGCTTTTCAGATGAGATTATATTACATTTAGGATAGGTCACAAATGACTCCATGACTTCACCAATTTTAATTAACTTTAATATCTAAGAAGAAAAAAGAACCTTGCTAAATTGTCAGTCCTTGTAACTTTGGTTGTTATTTTACAGCTAGCAGTTTTCTATGCAAAGATTTTATCTTTTAATTTTTTTGACATATTTCCTTTTCATGGTCTTTTCAAAATGTTATTCTGGGCTGTCCTTGAAACTGAAGTGGGTGATCTCCTGGACTGAGATCGTTTTTTTGCCAGCCTGCCAATTACTTTTCTGTTTGGGAGAGGACTGGTGTTGAAGCTTTGATACACGTATTTCAATGTTTCATATGTGAAAGCCATTTAATGTGGGGCTTGAGATCTCTGTAATAAAATTGATGAGTTTTAGGGATAAATACAGGCATCATGTTCCCTCTCCTAAACCATGGAAACTTGCTTAAAGGCAGTGCTTGCGAAGTAGGCAGTGCGGTGCTTGTCTCTGCTGTAGTACTAGTTACTGCCCTTGCTAATTTCTTTCCCTCTAAATTAATGTATGTATGCCACTAAACTTAATATTTTCACAGTTCTAACTTTGTTTCTTCTAGACTTCTGTGTCATTTACTTAAATCACTAAAGCATGCAGAAAACCTTCTCCCAGCATGGCAGAAGTCTGCAGAGATGCTCATTTTAAGCACGACCTGGCTCTGTACCGTAATGGCTGTGCCACGCTGACAGAGGTTAACCTAGTTGTACTGAAGTAGTTTAATTTTCACAATTAGCAGGGAGTTGTAAATAGCACTTACTTTAAGGCTGAGAGAAAGAACAGAATGTAAAATCTAAGTTACAGCATGGCATTTCACAAAGCCCTTGTGCCTTCAAATCCAGAAGCAACGCATTTTGGTGGTGGGAGTCGAGCATCCAAACCCTGAGGGTACTCCGGGGCCGCGGTGTCCCTGCCCAAGGCCCAGGAGCCCCATCTGAGCCCAGCCAGGCACCCTCTGTCCCCACCTGAGCCACGCTGGCGCCAGCGTTCCTTCTGGCTTGTTTTGGTTTCCTGGCTTGGCCTTGGCTTGCACCTCGCCCCCCCCTTGGGAGCACCCCTTCCTCCTGCTGCTCCTCGACACCGAGCGCCCGCCATGCAGGAGCTGGCTCTGGCAGCTGGCTGCCTGCCGCCGCTTCAGCGCTTGCCCGATGCTCCGTTTAGTCCTGTACCAGCTGGTGTTTTTCAGGTAAGGTGTAGAGCGGGATGAATGGCAAGCAAGTGGTGTTGATTTTGTTTACATGTATAGAAAACATAGGCAAAAAATATAACTGAAGGGATGTTATTGTCTGCCCCAAATTGCGTTATATTCTCCAAAGGTATGAATTTCAAAACAGTAAGAAAAGAAGTGAAGGTTTATAATGAAAAGCTTTATTAAATACATTGCCAGTCGAGTAATCTTTCAGGAGGCTGTTTGCATAGCACTTCTCATATTCATTATTACCAACTAAACAAAATAATGCAGATTGTAATAACAAGTAATTTTTGTAACCTAATCAAACCATTTCAATTTTGGAATGTGTTTCTTCTGGAATTTATGGACAACCTATTACCATTTTGGCAAGGCAGATTTATTATTTCTGGCTTCTCCGATAGGTGTCATGTTTCAAGTGATAATGAGTCTGTAACTTCACTTGACAGTTTGTTTAATGATCTGGTGACTAATTTTTTTTTTTTCTGGTAGGGATGCTAATGTACCCTACTGCAGCTTGAAGTGTTGCCTCTTGTTCTGTCATTAAGAACAAATGAAATTAATTGATTCTGATTTTCTTTCAGATCTGTAATGGTACGTTATAAAATAGTTGTCACCTCTACCATCAGAATTTTCTTTCTAATGTGTGTGTGCTGTCCAGTAAAGGGTCTGAGAAAATGACAACAGTAGTTGGAGATACGGAGTCAAATGAGGAATATTTGATCTTTGTGTTTCCATAGAGAAGCAATTTTCTGATTGTGGATCTCTTGTATTCTGGAGGAAGCTTGACCAAAACCCAGGAGAAGGCAACCTGTATGGCTTTTTTTTCCCATTTAAATAATGGAAATAGGTATTCATTGAAATTTGCAAATAATACAGTATATCTGTTTTGATCATTTCAAGTTGTTTCTGTAAACAATAACACTTTGAATTGAAAGTTCACAAGTTCATCATGAAATAGGCTGGGAGATGGAAAATGCAGATGAGAAGTGTTAGGGCAAGTATAGGGTAGTGTTTGGTTTTCATGGGAGCCCAAAGTTAGCATCGCAACTGAGGGCAGTGCTATAATATGTAATCTTACTATTTTCAGCAGGAAATTCATTCTGAAACATGTTAATGTCAGTGACAATGTTGTGTTACTAACTACCCTCCCACTGAGATGAACAGTGACTACAGTACATGCTTGTATGTTATTTTCAGACTTCTTTTTTAGGTCTGTCTTGTGATTCAAAGAGCATTCACATTTGCACTGGACTGACAGATGTTCTTTAGCACCATAACAGATGTAGTGCAAAAATCTTGAATCTGAGGCCACAACTATTCCATGTGATTGCAGTGCCTGACTGTCAGCTAGCAGTGTAGAGGTCCACAAAAAGTCTCACTGGATAGTAAAATAACTAGTTCTTTTATTCTCTGTGGAGGAGCTATACAGTCCTCATTTTAAAGTTAATTACTATTTTGAAATCAGTTATGTGTCAGTATGAATAATGTTTCTTGTAATTGATAATACAACTTTATTTTATGCTGAGTGTGCAAGTGTTTTTTTTTTCATAACCTCCTGTGGTCAATGAAACTTGGTTGAATACTCAACCGAAGCATTTTTCTGTCTTCCTCTTGTCAGGCTCATAAGGCTTTAATATCAAAATAAAGAGGAGAAAGTAGGAAACTAGCTATAATAGAGGAAAACTTGAAGCTACTCCTCAGGACTTCTGCAATAAATGACAAATAAAGGGATTATATCTCATTTTTGAAGGCTACACTTTCAATTAACATGGCTCTGCAGTTATAGTATGATTAAAAGCTGAAGACTACAGCCAGCACTGAGCATGTAAGGCATCTGTAGTACAAGTAAGTGTCAGCTGGTGGCTCTGTGTTGACACTAAGTTGAGGATTTCAGGATTACTGTCCCACATGTTGCATGTAAAAAAGGCTACACAGCAAGGAATATGGTTAAGTAGGTACAGGTATATTAAATGCATCTGTGACAAGTCCTGTGATACTCCTCCAGTGAAGGCGATGAAAGACAAAGCATTCAGAGTTGGGTGTTTGTGTAGACCCCTACCTTACTTTCTTCCAAACGTTTTTTTACTTTTTTTTATAGAGTCGTAGGATCCTACTACCTATAGTAAGATTCAAATCAGATGAACGCTTTTATCTTTTTCCTCTTGTTCCGTATAAGGCAGTAGACGTGGTCTCCTCATTTGATTGAGGAGAGAGACTTGTCTTGAGTTCCCAACTCTGGGAGAGGGCCAGCAGCTCTGCAGTTTCAGCTTTGTATGCGTCTGTCTGTGTATCCACCCATCCTCTTGAATAGACCTTGTTCCTCAGTGTTTCACATGGGGCTTTTAGCCATATCCTATGCTCAGTTTGTTTGCCTGGCAAAGTCTAACTTACTTGTCTCCTTCTTGCACTGATGAGAGATTGTGGGGTCCCCAAGAGTCAAGAGCTGAGTCATGGCAGGATGCTGTTAGGCTCACCTTTCTTGTATTAAGGTTGTTTGCAGACTTAACCATAGTCTCTTTGTAAATCTAGGTATCTGTGTGTGCTTTTTCAGCCTACCAAGCACATGTTTAAATAGACAGCACATCTGTTCTAAGTGTGTTGCCCTTTTGAAGCAAGAGTATTATGTGATGTTACTGAAACGTCAGGAATCATTGTACTAGTGTTCTTTTCATCTTTTTTTGAACCTACACGTGGCTGGTTTATTAATTTAAAAAGGGGGGAGGGGGCTATGCATGTGCTGGGACATAATTATGGAAGTGGAAGAGGAAGAAGGTGAAGGAACCTCTTTTGGAAATAATGTGGAGAAAATCAACCTACCGTTATGATTTACTTAGTCTTATATTTTACTTCTCAGTTGTAGTGGCATTACCTACATTGGTGTGAAATACGCTGGTGCAATTCTTAAATACTGCCGTCTTTTAGCTGTGTTCCAAGAGCAAAGCCAAAGTTGTTAAGTTCTTCTGTCACGTGAATAGTTGAATACTTTGTAGTGTCTGTTGACTCCAGGAAGAATTGAAATTGCTTCCCTTTGAGTGTGTTACAGAATGAGGTCTTTATATCAGAATGTTACCAAAAAAATTTACAGGATAAATGTTTCTTAGGATTTATTTCTGTTTAAGAATGACATATTTCGCAGACTAATCAGTTAGCCAGTGTCATCTTAAAATTCTTGATTAATTTGAAATGTGAATCAGTCCCTCGTTATGAGTCTTAATTCAGATTAACTGCAGGTTTGAGGATATACATTTGAGTCTGTAATTTAAGCTTTTAAAGATCAAAGTCTTGCTGTCTAGCTTCAAAGTGCGTTACTAAAACCCTACATAAACAATTAAAGCTGACTCAGTGTCTTTGGAGTGAGACTCGTATGTACAACACAGTAGTTAACACTTAAAAAATTAGAAGTATCTTAAGGGATGGTGGCAGTGCTTATGTTTTGTACTTATTTGCAGAATAGTTGCAAGTTTTACTAACAGAAGTAGGTAACAACTACCGAAAGAGACAAAGTAAAGGTTGATAAGTAAAAATAATTTCTTAAGAATAGAGTCAGGTGACTCAAGCAAGATTTAACCTTTTTCTGTTTGTTTTCTATCCCTAGTGAGTTGCTGGGTAATTGCATATGCTGTAGGCTGTCTGAAAGAAGCAGGGCATTTTTTTAAGCTGTGTTTCCCGGGAGCCATTTTCATTTCATAATACACATAGCTGAGTTTGACTTGATTAAATTGAGTAGATGTATATCCGTAGATTAACTTTATTATTCATGTCATGGAATAGGAATGGGTTGATACTCCCATAGTCATTTGGGAACTGTATTCTTGAGGGGGGTTAAGACAAAGAAAAGAGGATAATTTTAATGAAAATTATAACATTTGTTAAAGTAACATTTATATAAGCCCTACACGTACTTTCTATTCAAATGTCTTGAGACACAATTATGAAACTTTATTCCTTTCTGTCTCAGTCATGTAATCCTAATTTCAACAAAATTATATCTGACTTAAGGTGATACACAGTGAGCTGCTTCTGTTTCACTGTCAGATATTCCTTTTTTAACGGTGCTTATTGAAAACTTCCCTGGCCAGCTGTTGCATCCTTGTAGGACTCCTCATGTGCCATCAGGACTGTCGTCACTGTTATCTCTCACTTTGACCATGTATGGCTGCAGATTTTTCACCTGTTGTTTAAGAAATGTCCTGTAGACTATGGTTGCATTAGGAGTCTGAGGATGCTTCTGTGAGATACAGACATTCCTTGCCACCATCGCAGGGAGGTCCTGTTCATGGCTGCATGAACAGCCTATGTTCTCCTGGTCTTCTTGTTACTGATAGACAGTAAGAAGCAACAAGGACATAAGATGTAGATGTCTCCAGAAAAGTCTTTGTCTGTCTGAAACCCTGAAATAACTGTTAATTCACATCAATTCACATTACTTTGAGAAAACGTCGTGAATATGGGTATAGTGATACTTCGTATTAATGCTATGAAAAACGTAATTTCTGTGATACTGTGATACTGTGATGCTGTGAAATGACCCAAATTCAGAAATGTGTGGGGTGGACACCAGGAACTGTTTTGTTTACCGCAACTTGTGTGTCATGAAATGGCCTGCCACCAACATGTATGCAGTATGTTTAAGGCAGTATCACTTAGGTGTGGTTTTCTTACTAGCACAGAATTGGTGCAGCAGAGTGCCGGGCTTGTGGGGCTTCAGCCTGTGTATGGCAGAGGCAGCGAGAGTGAGTAGCTGCACAAGAAGCCCAGGGTGATGGCCAGGCCAGACAATGGGTTTTTCTCTGACTCACTGCCAGGAACATGTATACTTTCTGTAATGGAGAGGCTTATAAACTGATGCATTTTGGTTTTGCATTATTCTTGCATCTTTCACTGAAACACTGATTAGTAGGTGTGCACTATACTGAGATATGCACTGTTATGTTCATACGCACTGTTAGCATCCTTTAGGATTAGCCTTCCTACAGTGATATTAACATGAAAGACTTTAAAAGAATTTTTTTCCAAAGAAAATTAAAGACAGAATAAACATTAAACATCATATCTTTTATTTAAGAAATCTCTACTTGTAAAAACGGATTTATAGCCCTCTGGAACTTGTGATCGAGATTAATGTGGAGAATAAATTTTTAGCTACCATTACAGACACCAAAAAAAGATTTGTATGGTTAACTGTTGGTGCCCTCCTCTCAAAGATTTTGTATGTCTTATCAGAACGTGTGACTGAGATACAGTAGCCATGAATATCTGATTAAAAGAGATGAGCAGTGGGAAAAGTTTATGCACAATCGGTGCAATCTTGATTTAAGTGGAATTGAGTGAACTGATTTTTGTAAAAGGGGAATCAAAACATGCAAGTCAGCGTCTCCTGTAGAGTTGAACATTCCAGTATTCCTTGCATATAATTTCTGTCAGATTACTTGGGATAACGTACATCCAGTTTCTCACACTGAACAGTTTTATCAGTCAGCTGCTTACCAGTCTTACGTGTCTGAAAATCATGCAAAACAGCTTTAAAAATCAAATCTGATAATAGTTGTGCAAGGTTCATGAGCCTTTCCACTTACAAGTGAGAGTGCTGTCTCCTTGGTGAAGGTGTAGCCTGGGTACTTCAGAGAACTGTGAGTGAACTGCTTTATTCAGTGCAGGTTTTTTTCTTAACAAAGGTAAATTTTAATGTAGAGCTGTGTTAGCACTTGCGCTGAAACCATGGTTAGTCTGAAATTTGGGAACAGCTCTGAGATTAACTACGTCTGTACCCTTTCATGCTTGGAACTTGCTTGTGGTAGGTCCTTCTGGAGCAAGGCAGAGAAAGCTCATATCTGACTGCTCTGTAGCCGTCAGTCATGCCCATCCTTTTCTTCCTTGTCTAGATATCTACACAGCCAGCAAACAGTGCTCTGCCTCACAAGCCTATTGTGTGTAATGCTTTCAAGACTGAAACAATTAGATGTTGTGTGAAAGGGATTTATAAAGTACCTTACATGAGGGATTGCTGATATGTAATGCATTTGTGCTTTTTTCACTTATTCAGGAAGACAGTATCTTTCTTACTGACTTTTCTATCTTTTTTCCTTTTAATCAGAAATTTTTTTGGTTAGTGAACTGTCCTTCTGATGTTGCATAGACAGAAAAAATAACTGAGTATTCCAAGTATGAGTCTTAATCAGCTTAAAATAGAAAAATTTAAATTTATTTTTGATGGGTCAGTCTTACTTTCCCAAGAAGGTGAAAAATACGAATGTTTCAATTTCTGTAATGCTCTATTATTGTGGCTGTCACTCAGGCTTTTCTTGCTAATCCAATGTGAAAGACTAATGTGTTATGATTAAGTACAATACTTCTGGCAATCCTTTAAGGCCATATTATGACTAAAAGTGAATTAGTTATGAAAATATTATGTTTTATTTTAATAAAAAAGCATTTGGTTTCATTTAGAAACAAATACCAAAATCTCTGTAGTGAAGAATGCTTTTAAGAGGCTTTCTTTTATATAAAAATTAGTTTTTGAAAGAGAACATCACAATGCTTTTTGGGAGAACAGAGCAATAAAATCTTGGTGAAACTTGTTGTTTAGTTAATATGCATCTCAAAGGCTTATGAGTTATGCTCTAGATGCTTGTAATAAACGGCATTTTTGTATTGTTTAATAGTGATAAAATAGGAAAATGCACATTTTATAGAAGAAAAGATATATTAATGCTATTAATGTTTTTCATAAAGAAATATGTTGGGATAATTTGATAACAATTTTCTTTTGACAAAATAGGCTGTTAAAAAGATGCATAGCCTAATTCATTGCTCGTCTAGTCTTCCATCAACACAGTTCTTACAGAGTTGGAAGAAAAGCAGTGTATGAAATCATTCTCAGTTCCTAATTGACAGAGGTCCTGGATGGCTACTCAAGAGCTAAAAAGGGGGAAAAAAGAAAATATATGGAGAGTTAATGTGTTACAAAGAAAAGCTGATAAATCTGTGAGTTGCTGCCTGGGAGGGATCTTAGTTTCACTGGGGTTAGTATTGTTCCGCCTAATGATGGTAAGTTCTGTTCATCCCCGTTAGCCTGCCAGTGGGGACGATCCTGCAAAATTAGTGCAGATACTCCCCCTTTCTCATAATCACTGTCAAGGGTTGGATTTGTGGTCTTTCAAGATTGTACATGGAGGTATTCTGCATAAGTCAAAAAGCTATGATCAAGTCCTGTATTTTATTCTAGCTGTTGGCTGTTTGCCAGAGAATTTCCTCAATTAATGCACACCAAAATACTGTCTTACAACATGTTCTAAATGTCAGGAATAATTTCTCATGTTATTTTTGGTGTAGAAACCAGTGCTTCTTTCACAAGTTTTCTGTTTCTAAACCTGCTTTAGTTCATGCCAGCAAGTAGGTTTTGAAGTTTTTTGCAAGCTTTTAAAAACTTAAGCTTTTTCTCAAAAAAAAAAAAAAAAAAAAAAAAGTTTTTTTCAGTCCAGCTCTGTTAGGAGAATGACATGACAAACAACTGTGTTCTGTCACTTCTTGTCAGTTCTGTTCCTTTTTCTTCCTGGAAAGTAAAGCCTTTGTCAATTTAGGGAGAGCTGTTGTCAATTTTTCTTTCTTTAATGGTGAATTAAAATTAGCCAAGGTAGCTCCTGTGTTAAGTCACATGAAATTCATGAAAATATTAAACTTTGAGCTAGAAGAGAAGGTGTGGAGGGATTTTTGCTTGTTCTGTTCTGTGTGACTGATGTATAACTTTGACAACTCAATATCTCTAATGAAAAGAAATTTTAAGAGTATCTTTTTTCATGAGGCAGGTTTTTGGGTTGGCTTTCTTTCAGCTTGGACAACTCCAAAAGCACTTACGTTAAATGGTGTCCAAAGAGGAGGGTTTAGTTTTATTTATGTAGTTTCTATTAAAGTTTTATAGAAGAAAGGGAAAGCATGTTTAGCAACATTCTGCAACTTAAATACTTTCATTTTTTTAAGATTACAGTTTTATGAGGAAAACAATTTTTCTATGGTCCTCACAGACACCACTGAATTTGATTTCAGAATGGCAGTTTGGATGTGCTGAGTTGTACTTCAAAAAAAACCTGAAACATGCAAAATGCTTTTCCTTGATGAATGTGGGACGAAAATTCTATTTTTCAGTCTGTTTTAAAAGAAAATGCTCTTTTTAAATTCATTTTAAGTCCATTAAAACATAGCATTGGTGCACATTCTGCTCTGTCTTCTGTAGGTTTAGATTAAATCTTTGAAAAATTTTACATTTCTACCTGGCAACTTAAAAGAATGACTATTACCAATGTTAGCGTTTTCTTCTTCTTTTTTTTTTTTTTTTTTTCCCCCCTTGTAATAATATATGCTTTTAATTTTGCCTGCTTCCTGTTGACCAGTGGTTCTCCTACTACATCATGAGCTACAAAGGAAAAATCAAGATGGAACACCAAATGTTCTAGTTTTCACAAATCATTATGTTTAATATTAGGATTAGATATCTGAAACTGCTGATGCTTAACAAACTTGACATTGCAGATTTGGTCTAAAGACAGCGTAACATCAGTATAAATCTTCCTGTTGACCCCAGTAACCATTGAGTTTAGATTTGCAGAAAGCATAGTTATATACAGATGTTCTCAAAACAGTTTCTGACTTTGTGAAAAGGGCGGAACGTTGGCCATCTGGCTAGACATGGAGGTTTCAGATAGGAAACTTGGCTACTCTGAATGTGCGTCAGATCCACTGGAGCATTAAACCTTTCAACGCAGTTTTGTGTATCATACGTCAGGAAGAATTCATTAATGTATACTACTATGAAATCTACAGAGGCCTCTATAAAACATAAATATATCATTACATGTTACATGTAAAGACACTTTTGATTTTATAGAATTCTCTAAATATAATTGTTTAGTATTTTTTCCTGGATTGTAGTGAACTAATATGCTCAATTTGCAATTGTGCAACTGATGTGCTCAATATTTTATTTGTAGTTTTACTTTTACAATGCCAGTTTAGCATGTCTAAAATTTAGCAAGAAATAAAATGCAACCAGGAAAACAGTCTCTCTTCAGTGTTGGGGAAAGAGCATGTGGTCTCTGTTTAGCTTGTTAAATGACGAAAATATATGCATGTGGGAGAAACTTGCTAATTTGCATTTGTCATGTGCCCACTCTAATTCAGACACAAAATTCAACATCTTCATTCTTTCTAAGAAAAGATTTCTTAACAGTGCTCTGCTTTTAAGTCTTCTGTTACTGACTTTGCAACATTTTGTAAGATAGATCATCACCTATATGCGACTGCAGAATATTATCTTAGATAATTAAAACCAAGAAGTAAATTCTTACATATTATTCTACAATTTTTCAGAGTTTTTAAGTCAATTTGCATCTATTTTAGTTTTCAGTTTCCCGATGCAATCTATGAGTTATTGAAATGTATGCACATTACACAAATAAATTGTTCTACAAATAAAGTAGGCCAGATTTCTGGAAACTCCATGCTTAAGTTTGAGTGAGTGACTTCTGATTAAAAGACTTTTTGCATCCAGATACATAATGAATGCTTGTTCCTAGCTATTTATTTGCTTGTATTACCTGAGTTATGCAGTAATGTCTTCATGTTGCTTGTTCAGCACTATTTTTGTTTAAATTTTGTCTTGTCGCCTTTTAAATTTTTTACATATAGTTTCTTTATATGCAAAACATAAACTTCTGATATTAACTATCAAATGATATATTCACAGATTAGAACTTCAATTCTAGTACGGAAAGGAAAATTGCTGGTAATACAATCATGGAAGTAGTTATTTTTTAATCTTAATGGCCCGTAAACAAAACCTTTTAGGAAGACAAAGGAGAGAAGGATGGTGTAAAGTCTAAGGAATTAGAAGTGTTGTAGAAAGAAAAAAGAGGTGTTTCAGGAGCTCATCGTAGACTTTTGAACTGAAGCCCATTGGAGCCAATGGGGAGACATTCCAGTGAGGTCTTTTAGGCATGCTGTGGTTGAGGTTGTGTCAGTTCTTAAGAGTCACAGAACCGTTGGGGTGGGAAGGCACTTCTGGAGATCCTCTAGTCCAACCCCTTGTTCAGAGCAGACTCGGCTGGAGGAGGTTGCTCAGAGCCATGTCCAGTCAGGTCTTGAATATCTGCAAGGCTGGACACTCCACAGCTTCTCTGGTTAACCTTTACCAGTGCTTGACCATCCTCCCAGCAAAGCTCTTGACAGTACATCTCAGTATGACCAAAAGTAGGGCCAGGGCAATTTATGACTGTACTTACTACTTACCTTATACACAGCAAGCCTTTTCCTTAGTTACTGTATTCCGTTGTAGTTCAAGTAGAGAGCTAAGATGTTGTTTGTCACACTGCTGCATGCTTTTTTTTCTTTTTCCCCTAAACAGAATGATGGTTTCTCTTCCATGTGTCATTAGACTCACATGGCCTTACAGTAGTGGTCCTTTTAAATCCTTATGGGGATGATAGTGTTTTAGATTAGCTCATGGTCTCCTGCTTGATTTCATGTCAACAAAGTCATTTCTGCCATGTGAAACTAGTCAAATATTCTTGGTCATTGACAGAGGAGAGCAGCTTTGCTCAGCAAGACCTTCTTGTACCTTGTGAGTAGCATAGGAAAAAAGTATGGAGATCGCTTTGTGCTGTTGGACACAAACAGTGTCTTCTTGCTAGTGCTCTGGCAGAGCAGACCAGAGAGGGAGGCTGCACAGAAATCTGGGTGGCTAAGTTTGTGGAGGAAAAAAAATCAGGCCTGTGAAGAATAAGGACAAAATGTTTATACTTCTCCAGTGAAGGAGTTTGGAAAGCTTTCATGTTTCTTGGAAGTCAGAATGAAAGGAAAACAAGAACCTTTAAACGGAGTGTTTCTAACATGCTTGGGGGAAGGAATTTGGGTGCCAAGAACCTCAAAAAGAAAGAGGGCTACAATAATCATACTGTGTAATTATTGTGGTTCAGATAGAAGAGGAAAAGACAGAAACTTGCATGCTATTTTTGTATGTTTTCAAGTATTGTTTCATATCCCTGGGGCCTCCTATAAAATCTTACCCTTCTCTGCAAGAGGAGGGATAATGGAGAGTGTTTGACAGGATGGTGGCTCTTTATATTTTATGTCATAACTTTCACACTGTAAGGAATTTTCCAAAAATACCAGTTTTCAAAGCTCTGTTATTTTTAAAGAGGAGCTAATCACAAAGGCAAGTGGTGTAAGAAAGAGCATACCTGTTACGTACCTACTTGTAAGCCTGCTGCCTGAACAGACAGGAGGTTGAAATACAAGTTAGGGTGTAATTCAGCTAACCTGGCTCATATAGATATTCTGTATATGTTCAGAGTTTCAGGTATACAGGGTTTTTTTTGAAAACCAGAATAAGAAAGGAGGTTTTTTGTTTTCCTTTCAGCACGGGAAAACCTTTGTGTTAAGAGGTTTGCAGTGGAGATGGGCAAACCTGTATGTTACCTTTTAACTTTCAGTATCATGTGGGACAGTTGTGAATGTATGTAGTATTGAAGTGGCTGAGAGCGCAGCCTCAAAGTGACACTGAACATGACCACAAGGAAAATACATTTTTGATCTGTTCTTGGGATTTGAATCTGAATCTCTGAGGATCGTCTGTTTGTGTTTAAAATGTAATTTCGGCATGACTTTGAAGGAATGAGATGATTGAAACTTAGAAATTTTTTGTGTCAGTTGTTGAATAATATTGCCCAAAGTAATTACAGTGTTTTTGATTGACATAGTTTTTAGCTTTTTATGTAAAATATGTTCTCAGTAAGAAAGTATGTTTTGTATTTTCTCCCACCACTCTTATCCTGGGTGAAAATTTCGTTGTATACGCAAGTTTGGGACTCTTACTCTGTGTCCAGTCTTTTCAAGCAATCCTAATGAAAAATGTATTATTTAATATAAAATTTTGTTTTCATTTGCATTTCTCTTCTGAAAACAGTCAAACCTCCACAGAGAGGAACAGAATTAGTCTATTAGTAGTCTAGGATTTCTAAATGTAGTAAACCGAATGAGATATAGCAGTGTGCTGTTCCTTCAACTATTCTTGGCTGCAAAGTAAGGCTGAGAGTACTTAATGGGGTATGTTTAACACTGTATTGTAGTACCTAAAAGGAAGCCATGGCTAGTAAGAGAGAGAGAATGTACAGAGAGTAATAGTATAGATATAAATGTGTGGGGAGAATAAGCAGAATGCGATGAAAAAAGGTGTTCTACTGTTATGCTGTACTTTTTCCTTTCCAAACAAGAATTTTTATTCTTCTGCATTGCATAGATACCTTATTTATATATATAAAAGATGTTGAAGAACATGTGCAACAAGAATAATACGCATTTAAAAAGAAATTCTAAATGGAAACTTAAATATGTGAAAGTATCAAAGTATATACCACACCAAATCAATAGAATGGTGCATACTGATTCCCAGAATTCTCAAAAATAAGCTCAGTCATATATAAAATTGGAAACGAAGAGGATGATTGCACCCTGAACAAGTGCATCATTTTATAATGACTGGATGAAGCCCTTATTCAGTATGGCAGTTCTAAACAAGTACAAAATGTGCATGGTTTTGTATGACACAGTTGGGAGTAGATATGATAATGAAATTAGTGACTTCAGGACATGTTTCATTCTACCTGGAATAGTCTATAATAGGTTAGTCGTAATAAAGTAGCTGGACTATATTTGGGTACACCTGATTTGAGCCAACTGTGGTAAGTGAAAAGATTTTTGCTAGTTTGACTTGGTTTGTTTGAACAAATGATTAAAAATGCACTGCAAAGTTGATTATAAACACACAGTCTACACGCTGAAGAAAGGCGTAGAAAATCTCGTCAGTAAGCGAAAAGTCAGTAATTCAGTGGATAAGATTGTCATTACTGATTTTGAGGAAAGTGGTCATTTGAATTTTCGTCTGGATGTCTGATAAAAATATGAAGATGAGCATGGTGGAGAGAAAGAAAAATGATAGGGAAAAGTAGATAAGAGAAGTGACTATGGAGAGATAGAGCTATCACTTGTAAGGAGAAAAATGTGTACCATTTGTGTGATGGTTGCTTCCAGGAAAAAAATCATTTTATCTAAATAATTCTTAGCCTGAGTCTATGTGAGCATATCTTATACATCCAGGTATTTAAGGTTAAGATTCTTATTTCCACCAATTCAGAACTGTGTGTTCAGTATGTTACAGACTGAAGGCTTTCTTCTGTTTTCTTTTGGGATCAAAAGACTCAGTGTAATTGAAGGTAGGAAAAGGAATTATGAAAGCTGAAAATGATCAGGTTTTAGGGGTGAAATAGTCTTTCACATTTACTTGTAAATGTTCCAACACCAACATTTTCCAGCATCTTGGTGTAGCTCAGCAAAGCCAGTCTGGACTCCACTTCTGAAGAATTTTTGATGGAAGGGAAGGCAGATTGCTGAAGAGATACGTGGTCTAGCTGAATCGGGTATTTTAGCCCCCAAAGCAATACAGATGCATTAGTGTCCTTCAACCAATTATCCTCATTGAGATATGTAGTACTTCAGCCATTCTGGAGCCAGTCTAATGTTACGCTGCTTCTCAGAGCCAAGCTAGCTCAAGTACTTCTCTCCTATTCCACTGAGAGCCTAAGCATTGCCTTCTGCTCGTTCCAAGGCACCATTTTTGGCTAGAATACCAAATACCTGGTTTTAACGGGCCTACATTCAAAATCAGGCCTTGGATACTTAAAATATGTATTTTGGAAATGTTTTCTCAGTTAAGCACTTATGTTACTCTTCATAATTGTGAAATTAAATGTTTCCCTGGGATATATTCCAACAGAGCAGTCATTAAAATCAAACAGTCCTACTTGACTGGCATGTAGAGTTTCAACTGTTTTCTGATCTTTATGACGATACTCAGTAGAGTTTGCTTATGAGCAAATTTGCAGTAATACCTTATCCTGCAGAACTTTTAGTGGGCTTTGCTGTCACTGCAGCTCAGTGAATTTTCTTCTATATATAGCAGGATTAGATACAAAGTGTTTTTCTAAGTTGATTTCAAAACTGAAAAAAAAAATAAAAACAGAATGCAAAGAAAACCCAAGAGTTTTATTGAAATATTTGTCTTCTGCTCCTTACATCCCAACACAACTGTGAGCTGTTCCGTTGTTTTCATGTAGACATCCAAATACCTTGTCTATGTCAGATGGATGCATTTTTTGTTGAGTTCACACATTGGTATGATATACTGATGGTTTTAAAAGGGTTTAATAATGCATGTTTGTTTGGGTGTTGATGAAGGTATGGCCACAGTTGCTTTCATGATATGTTTTAGTCTGTAGAATGTGCCACTATGTAAGACTGTCATTATTTATACTAGTGTTTTGGTTTTTTTTAAAATGACTGGTCACTATGATTTTGGTCTTTAAAAAAAATACTCTGTAATAATGACTACAACTTTTTTATTAGTTCCAGATAAAATATGAATAAATTATTCTTTATGATATTTTGGAATTGTTTCCTGGTTTTGCTTATTCCAAAACAATGCAAATCATTCAAGATCATCACATCATTTCTATGTCTGTATTTATGACAGTGTCCCTGCCTGGAGTGCTGAAATAACTCTTAGCTCAAAAAAGAAATTGTGACATATTTTACAACGACCTCTAAGATCCTGAACTGAGATCAGGTGTTTGCACAAATGCATATGGAAAACATCATCAGCGGAACAATTTCTACTTGCAATAAGACAAAATGAAATTTGAAGAAGGGAACAAATTTTAACTGAATATGGTACAGAATAAGCTGTTGTAACTTATAGCTTGATTGTGCTAGAAAGTCATACACCCCCTGTAATAGCAACACAAATTCTGTCTCTCAAATCACATAGTTTCAGGAAAAAAATCTAATGTCCCAGGAAGAATTGAACTTTTTTGTAACATCATTACTTCTTGCTGTTGTCTTCTAAAAACTTTATTGACTTCGTTATGTAACATTTTTAGGAAAAGAGATGCAGATGAAATTCATTAAAAATCATTCATTCAGATGAGTCTGAAATTCATTAAAATATAAAAAATTTAAAAGTATATTTAAAATCACATTTAAGATATGTTAGATTTTTATTTGCAAGTTTGTTCAGTTTCATTACTAAAGACAAGACTTGTTGTTACATCATGGTTTAACTTTTTCTGTTCTGAACTTTGATTGCTATTGCCTGTTTGCCAAAAATATTTTTTCATGTGTACCTTTGAGATTAGGTATTTATTGCTGTAATGAAAAAAATTCTAATGCATTGCAAAGTCTACCTGGCCTATCCCTGACTGTTTAATTCAACAATTCTGTTTTCATGTAGGGACTATATTTCCAAATTAAAATTTTCCAGTACTGCAACTAACTACTGTTTTGCACAAAACACAAACGGAGTTTACGTTTCCAGAATATATGAGGTTGGTTGCTGCTGTGAGACTCAGCTCTGTGGATGTAACATAAAATTATGGCCACTCTTCGGAAAAATAAAAGCTGTCTTGGTCTTGCACTCTCAATTTGAGATAGACTGCATATTTAGTCTGAAATGTAGTTTCATCTTCCCACTCATTCAGTGTACCTACCTGTGGGTTTTTTTTTTTTAATACTCATTATCTCTGTGACTCTAAGATTTAAGTAGAAAAGCAAATATGTATTCCGTAATTCTTTAAAACTAAAGTTAGTTCTGTGAAACTCTTGTTGGTGTGCAAACCAGGATTGAGTTACAGAAAAGATAACAAAAAATATATGCCAACTAAACGTGTTTTACGAAAACAGGTTTTTGCAGGTGAGTGTACTGTTTGCATTTTGCATTATTAAAGGAAGGGTGGTGAAACCAGGCGCTTCTCAACACTGCGATTCATGGTGAAGTTCTCAGTGATGCTATTATATTAGGCGGGAGACTGTCAATTACACAGCACAGACGTTTGGGGGCTGAGGGGAGGACACCATTGCAACTCCAGAGCAGGCCAGGACCCAGGGGTGACACTCCCTGAAAATCCACAGCTGGAGTTTGTGCAAGTTACTCCTTTTTGGATTCATTTGATACTGTATTTTAAATGCCCCTGTGCAAGGAGCTGTGCACGCAGGAAGAGCAGGACAAGCTCACGGGATTACTTAGGCTCCATGTCTGCCTTGGTGTCAGTTTCCATCTAGACCTGGTGCCTGGAGCTCCCCTGGCCCCGGGGGTCATGGCCAGGCTGGTAAACTCTCCCTTCCCCAGCTGCCTCCTCGGAATGGTCCCAGACCCATGTTCACCAATTACCCTGCCCGGGGACTGGATGCTGCCAAGGCTGATTCTGTCAAGTTTGTTAGACCCTGGCTGTAATGGCGATTCCAAGTTAACTTGTGCAGATGGGACAATAATCACCTGAATGCTAGATGAGATAAGCACAGCTAAAACAAGCACAAATAAGCTCATGCTAAGACAAATCCAAACCCTTAGAAGTGCAGAGACTGTGACCTGTTAAAGGAAAGACAAAAGCCTATTTCCTGTGCTGTCCCAGGAAACCCCAGCATTTTGTCATCTGGATGTTTTCTAGATGCAGGAGACTGAAGGCTGCTTGATGCGTCTCACACAGTGAGGGTCTCCTTTCGTCATTCTACAGCTTATGAGCTCTTATGGCGGTGGGTTGGCACCAGAGAACAAAGTTGCTCAGGTGGTGATGCCACCATACCTGGATGTGAAGTATCCTTCTTTCCAAAGCCCTATGTGTTTCAAGCTTTATATATGGCCTTGAAAAGTGCTGCCTTTTTATGTATTTACTTTTATTTTTAACACTGACTCAGTAACAAAGGTGCCATAACAAAAACACCAAACAGAATGATAGTCAAGGTTAAAACTGTAAGTTAGCAGCTTTTTCAAGTAAGGTCCATTTAAGCTTTTGCTTTGTTTAGTATAATAGTGTATGAAGAGGCAGCATCTTGATATCTTGCCAAATCATATACACCTTTCTCCTTGCTTGGGCACAAAGGTACAGCATCTTGCAATAGTGATAACTATTCCAGGGCATTGCATCTCGATAGTCCACACTTGGATGTTGTCAGTATGAAGCCTAGCAGTGTTTGATCCAAACCAGCTAGTGCTGACCCAAACCCTCCTCAGGCAGAGTTACAGGTTAGCAAGAGCCGGAGGAGTTTGGGTGAGGCCCCTGTGGTTGGGACAGAGAGCGAGAGCTTAATAGTAAGGACACGGGCTGTGTCAGCAGGGCTCCAGGCCAGAGAACAGTCCTGGCACATCTACTTCGTGAGTCTAGACATCGTTTTTGGACTGAAGCCGTACTTGAGGCAGCAGCCAGCAGAGTAGGTAAGGAATGCATAGACCACAGACTTCTGCAATATCAGGCCTGCTTTGAATGAGAGCTGACTGTGCTGTTCTTCACCTTGTAAAGTACTTTGCTGTGGAAATGGAGCAAGTGAGCTCCTACTTGCTGAGCAGACAGAATGTGTGCTGGGCAGTGGTGCGCAGCAGTCAGCAAGCTGGGAAGCCAAACACCATCCTTTTTGGCGTAGTAAATGTCTCTGTCCTGGGGGTGTGCTCATCACTGGTTAAAAACTCTTGCTTCCTCCCAGGACAGGGGTAGAGGTGCTCAGGCACCTTTCTAGTGCCATGATCCTGCCCATCTCTCCTCTGTTGACATCTCCATGAAGAAACAGAGCTGCTGACAGTGTCAGCTGCTATTTTAATATCAGCTGTTGCTCATTCCAGCTAAGGGAGGAAAAGGGTTGGGCAAGATAAATATGTAAGGTCTGAATAGGGAAGGGCTAAGTTTTTCAGCTGTGGGTAGTGGATCTGGTTTTCTTGCAGGTTGGGGGCTCAGGCCTTCTTGTGAGGAGATGTAGCTGCTGCTGGCGATGCAGGGGAGTGAGGATGGATGATGGAGCAAAACTGAAGCTGGGACCAGGATGGACTGGGAGGAGAGCCTGGAAAGGATGGCATTGCTCCAAGGTGATCAGCTCTGACTTTGTTGGATCATTCGCCAGGTCCCTTGGCCCAGCCTGGCCAGCCACTTAAGGCAGGTGTAGGTGTGCCTGAGGGAATGTTTTCCCTTGAGGTCTGCATATTTCTCTTGTACTTTAGTCAGCAACTCACAATAAAACTACACTGAGTGTAGCTTGTTTCTTGACTAATTACTTCTTTGGGTAACACTCTTTTCTTTAAGATCATGTAGACTAAAGGTATTTGTAGGATATTCTGAGAAGTCCTTATGAATGTGCTTGCAAATTATTTTCTGAGGCTGGTACTAGCAACAAAAATAACATATTTCTGGGTTTCATAATCCATGCAGCAGTATGATAAGGCTTTTCTATCTTCTGGACTTATAGTGTAGGTTTAAGATATTAAGAGAGGACTTTAAAGTACCATTCTCTTTACAGAGCTGCAAATTAAGGAATATATAGCAGATGATAACTGGAAAGGGAGGAGTCCTATAGAATTATATAACAGCCTATAGTTAGGTGGTATAATATAGTGTTGGGAGAATGATATGTTAAAATGGCAACTCTTTCCAGGCATCTGTAATATGCATAAACAAACATGTGGTGCTAATTAGGAGTGGCATTACAGTAAATTAAAAAGTTTGCATATATCTTGTTTTAATGGATGCTTCATTATATTCATTGTTTTTCAGCAGGCATCATCTGTTTCATTAATTTTCTTTAATCTTGAAAACATAATGCTGTGCCATATGTTGTGGTGTCTTGTTTAGATAATGTGTAGACAAGGAAGACTTCTATATTTTGCTTCAGATTGCAAATTCTACTATAATTTTTTTTTTTTTTAATAATTTGAAGGGACTCTCTTGGAAGACTGATGGGGGAACTTGTGATATATTTTGTGTTGTTCAGGGTACAGGAGTGGAATTCTTAGTTCCTTTGAACTAACCAACTCTAGAAGAAATGTATGGGCTTAATTAAGAGATGTTAATAAATATTTTGTAAGGACTGCCTGAAGATGTCCACAGAGTCAGACTAAGAGATGACAGAATCTAGGTCTTAATTGGCAAAGGGATACTGCAGATAAACTTTTGCACAGCTATTTGGCAAGCTGAATTCCTTTGTTGTCAAAATCTGCCCATCTCACTTTTTTTGAGAACTAAAAAGTAATACTTCCTTACAAACTGCTTGTAAAATGAAATGTAAAATAGGGTTGGAGTTGTCCTCAATAAAACATTAATTGTAAATGAAGCCAACATATGTCAATGCATTCTTCTAGCCTGATTCTAAGTTGCAGTTTTGCAGAATGCATTTGCTAATTGAGTATGTAAAATGTTTAGCAGTCTAGAACTATAGTGACTTTGGAACATTTAGCATATATTGATTAACAGGGACTGGGTTTTTGAAGAAAACTTCAGGAGCCATAAAAAATGCAAGGGGATTCTGTTTTGACTAGCATGCTGTGTTTGTTTTGTTTGTTTTTTTTAGCTTTGGGTCCTGCTACGTCTTTTCAGGGTAAGTTGTTCATGCTGATACTTTAAAATTGTTTGGTAAAAGCATTATGTTCATTTTTATAAGGTTTAAGCGTGATACACTTTCTTAATATGTTGCAGTGAGATTTTATATTCTCTGATGTGATTGTTGTCTAACAAGGCCTTTTTATAAATAAGGAGCATAATGTTTATTAACATTTAATGTAAATGCTAAAATATAAATATTTATTGAGCTATACACCATACTAGAGATTATAATTCCAATTTACTTCCATTACTGCTTCATAGAAGGGCAGTGTTCCTAGTATTTCATAGTTTGCGTTTTTTTTCTTGGTGGTTTTTTTTTAATATTTCCTGTGTTATGCTTGGGGCTGATGCAACTGTGTGGCTGAACTTTCTAGAGTTATGAGGTGCAAGTGAGACTAAGTACCAACCAAAAAAGTAGGGAGGAAGGGATAGAGAGTGAATTTTGTGAGGATGCTACCCAAGGACAAGTGACAGCTCATTTAAAAGCACTGGTCTGTTTTCTGCCCCGCATGTACTACCTGTTAGACATGGCCTTTGGTCAGTGCTGTCTCCTGACATGTGCTGGGGTGTTTGCTGAGGAATGCTGGTTAGCACAGGCAAAACTGTACCAAGGAGTAAACTAACATTTAATTAGTATGGGTGATTTCTGTCCATGTCCCGGTCCTAGTTAGTTTGTCAGAATGCATATGCTTTGGAAAAATTCATAGATATTTCTTAGAATTTGTCATCACTTTTAGCATGTATCTGACTCAGATTGTTTCAGCCTCTTGTTGTTGTTTGATACTAAACTCTTGTCCATTAAAATGACAGGCCTTCTGTAACATACTGAATTTTTGTCACTTTAAAAATGCTTGCTGTTATTAGAGTGCATGCTAAGAACATATATTGTCTTAATTCCAACCAAATCTGTAAGAATTGTTTGGGGATGGGTTTGCTGTGGGCTTGTTCTTTGCAACTCAAATTATGGATCTCTGGTAGCGTACAAAGTAAATACTGTTCAACATAAGAAAGATCTGATAGCTATAAACAATGAGGAAATAACTAGAGTAGTGATGCCCGATAAGAAATTTATGAACTGGACATTTATTCACTTCATTAATTTATAGATCTATGTCCTTATTGTTTCCAGGAGATTTGCATTTAAAAATGGTTGTACGTAAAAGAGCAAACTCGCTCTGCAGATATAACACTCCAGCATCTTTTAAGGTCAATATAACAGAGGATTTCAAAAGCAGTAACTGTACGTTTCATTTCTGGCATCATTTTTTCAGAAAGGCTTAGATTGCAAGTCCCAGCAAAATATTTTAAATTAATGATTTATATAAAAGATGAATTAAATATTCATAGTGAATATAGGAATTATGTGTTCCACCTCAAAATACTGTAGGTACTATGGTAAAAAATCATGCTTCCAGTTCCAGAGAAGGTACTGCTTCTAGCTTAGGCATAATTAAGTGGTAACAGACAGAATAAACACCTACATACTGATAAAGATCACAGACCTGTTCAGGTTGGAAGGGGCCTCTGAAGATCATCTAGTTGAACCCCTCTGCTCAAAACAGGATCAACTACTGCAGGTTGTTCAGGGCTGTGTCTGGTTGGGTTTTGAGTATCTCCCAGTGTGGAGACTTCACAGCCTGCCAGGGAAATCTGTTCCAGTGTTCAACCACCCTGTCAATAAAATAAGTTCTTTGATGTTTAAATGCAGGTTTCTGTATCTCAGCTTGCGCTCATTGCCTCTTGTCTGTTCTGGACCTGTCTGGGTCCGTCTTCTTTACTGCCCCCATCAGTTTTTATATAGGTTGATAAGGTTCCCCTGGGCCTTTTCTTTCTGGGCTGGACAGTCCCAGTTCTCTCAGCATCTCTTAATGTCAGATGCCCTGTAGAAGTCCTTCTTGTTTCTGTTCACACCCCTCACCAGTTTCAGCCTAAGGTGGGCTTTGGCTTTCCTAACCCCATCTCTGCACACTTGGACAGTGTCTCTCTATTCTTCCTAGATCATCTGTCCCTGCTTCCACCTCCTGGATGCTTCCTTCTCCTGTCTCAGTCCAGTCAGGAGCACCTTGTTCACCCATGCAGGCATCTTGCCACTTTTGTTTGACTTGTTTGTCAGGATCGACCATTCTTGAGCTTGGAGGAGGTAATCCTTGAAAATCAATCAGCTGACCTGGACTTCCCTTGCCAGGTATCCCATGGGATTCTTCCAAACAGATGCCTGAACAGGCCAAAGTCGTCTTGCCTGAAGCCCAGTGTTAGCACCCTGCTTTTTGCTTTTTTTGCTACTTTCAAGATCATGAACTCTACCATCTCATTGTCACTGCAGTGAAGGCTGTCTGTGGCCTGTGCATGCTCAGCTGGAGCATGGTTTTTACAGAGAAGTTATGAATAGAGCTATAAAATAAGTCTGAGCTAAAGCTTGCTAAAAGGCAATAAAAAGAAAACTTAAAGGATCTGTGTGGCATATTTGGATCTAATCATAAATTGCATATCTCTATAGAGGTTTTTTTACTAAGTTGTGTTTACCCAGAGATTTCATTCATTTTAGTTTGTTTTTTTTTTTAAATTCATTTAATCCATTGTGCCAAACGCTGGTAATAATGATACTATTTCTGACAGAGTTATTTAATTTGTTAAACGTCCAATATATATATTGTGAGCTCTCTCATTTTGGTAGCACAAATGCAAGTCACAGGTAGCTGTCCTGACACAAATTGTTTTGACACTAAAGAAGAGAAAGTATGCCTTATAGGAGAGAAGAATCTTTCCTTCACTTTACATATTTATGCTTTTCTTAATAACCAGTTAGTGCAGTGACCACTAGTGTAAGATGTACAGCAGGTTTCTTTCATTATATGACAACAACTTCTTGTTTTGGGGAAAAAGTTCAAAGTTCTGGAGCTTTTGAATCCTGTTAGAAACTAAGTTCTGCTCTTACTGCTACCAATTAAAATGAAAAATTACTGAAGATGTTATTGCAGGCTATTAATGTTCTGTGGTCCACACAGTATTTTTAAACTAATTGGAATTCAGTTTTTTCGAGTATGTTTTGGTTTACTCTTCATTAAAGTAATGGTACTATTGTAGCCTTTTCCTTTCTGACATTTTTGGTACCTCTTGAAGAAATGTGTTTCTGTATGAACCTTTTCTTGAAGGGAACAAAGAACATGTAAAAGTGTACTGTCTTCTCTGCCCATGCCTCATACAACCTGAAAAGTGAAAAGTAGTTTCAGTTTCCTTTTTTTCTTACCATTTTGTGTTTAGATACAGAGACTACTTAGAAGCATTAGAAGCACAGATAAGACAAGTCATTTAATGGGATTGAAGAGCATGTAGTAGGTGCTCAGTAACACACCATGTTAGAGGATCTTCTGTGACACTATGTCGTGCAGTTTAATGTTAATGTGTGGTTCTCTTACCCTGTAATATCTCTTAGATGAGCATATCAAAACATACAAAATGTGAGATGTGGAAAACTAGATTTCTGTAGAAATTAGTTGCTGTATTTTTTTTTTTTAATTGGGTATTTCTTGAGTAAAGTTGTGAAGATGGCACCCTAGGGCTTCACTTGGCCTTTGAGATCTTGCAGTCAGTAGATTGAGGAACATGGGTGAAAATAATGCCAAGCCATATTTGTCCCTTTCAAAGAATAGGTTCAAAAAGACTCAGTGCTGTTTTATCAGAAGTGTCTCAAGTAATGAACATGATCTAACAGGTTTCAATATATGGAACTAAGTAGTCCTAAACTCTTCGAGAATTGCACATGGTAAGCAAAGAGAATTTATAAAAAATGATATTATGATTTCTTTCGTACTGCAAGAGGAGTTCCACGTTAGTTTTCTGTTACTAGTGGAAAAGATTATTTCTTACTACAGGCTTGGAACTGGGGATCTCCATGACGAATTTCACTTCTTTTCAGTTAATATCATTGCTCGTAATTCTGCAGAGGTAATTCTTTTCGTTGTTGCCCCTGACCAGACCAGTTTGGGCCTTATAACTTGTATTTTAGAAGGTAATGGAGGTATATAGACTTAGTTAACAATAAATTATTCTACAGGTGATGAAGCTCTATCCAGTGATCTCCACTGCAGCGTTTTTAGTACGCAGTGGTCTATATGGATTATCTCATCTTAAATTTTCTTGCATCTTCCTCTGAAATATGTGATTAACTTTCAGAGTAAGGATGCTAGTGTAGATAGTGTGAGAAACTGACTGTCATGGTTTAACCCCAGCCAGCAACTAAGCACCACACAGCTGCTCACTCACTCCCCCCCACCCAGTGGGATGGGGGAGAAAATTGGGAAAAGAAGCAAAACCCGTGGGTTGAGATAAGAACGGTTTAATAGAACAGAAAAGAAGAAACTAATAATGATTAATAAAATGACAACAGCAATAATAAAAGGATTGGAATGTACAAATGATGCGCAGTGCAATTGCTCACCGCCCACCGATCAACACCCAGCTAGTCCCCGAGCGGCGATTCCCCGCCCCCACTCCGCCCAGTTCCTATACTGGATGTGACGTCACATAGTATGGAATACCCTGTTGGCCAGTATTGGGTCAGCTGCCCCGGCTGTGTCCTGTGCCAACTTCTTGTGCCCCTCCAGCTTTCTCGCTGGCTGGGCATGAGAAGCTGAAAAATCCTTGACTTTAGACTAAACCCTACTTAGCAACAACTGAAAACATCCGTGTTATCAACATTCTTCTCATACTGAACTCAAAACATAGCACTGTACCAGCTACTAGGAAGACAGTTAACTCTATCCCAGCTGAAACTAGGACACTGACTTAGTATGAGACAGAGACATGTAGTGGATCAACATTGTTTCTGGCTATTTTTGGAGGTGAAAAAATGTTGTCTAGACATCTAAATTTTCTAAGCTAGGTTTTTATGTATTGTTAAATGACCAAAAATAGACAATGAAATTTCTCAAATGAAGCCTGACTTTTTTAGTTGAATGATAACACCTTTTTGAGTCAGTTTCTCAGAAAAGGATTGTATTCTTTTAAGTCAGTTAAATGCTACTTCCCTCTTATGAAGGTTTGTCTGTTTTAGCTTATGGCTCTACAATACTGGTGATCTTCAGACATTGATTGCAGATTTTGTAATGTAGGAACATCTTATTTAATTCCTGATGCTGTCAGGTGTCTTACTTAAGACATGCTGATGCTACATTTTGATACTTGGCATCATCTAATTTGTGTCTTTAATAACTGTGAGGAACTTCAGGCAACCACTGAACTCATTCCAAAGTGAGGTCATCATATCTAAAAGTCTTTATAAAGTCTTCTCTTGCCTCAAACATACTTTTGAAACATATGCGTCTACGAAATCAGATGTTGTAAGATCTGTTTTAGAAAACCCTACATCATTTCCGAGAAGAGACGTGGCAATTTTTTTTGAAAGATCAGATTTCAGTGTTTTTCTCAAATTTTTTAGTATTCACATTTGCTTATGAAAGTAAGAAAACAATTTGAAATACCCTGGAAATACAGGTAGAGTTCTTCTAACATCTGGCATGTTTTCTAAACAGCTTTCTCTAGACAAATTAAAGCATTGAACAATTTCCACTCAGAAGGTAATAGAATCAGAATGTTCTGAAAGTTTGTTTATAATTCCGAAGCTTTGAGTCTTAGTCTAGATCTCTTGGAGTTGTTAACCTCTTTATTTTCAGTTTGGAGATTTGTGTGCATGTATATGTGTGTATGGTTATGAAAATTGACCTAAATGCAGATACATATTTTGCTGATGTCCTATATTTGCATCACTGCTTATCAATACACTCGTGCAGTGATAGTCTACCTTATACTAGTAAATGAAACAGTGCTGGGGCTTAGACTGGAGACAATTCTGAGTTCAGGAGTTGGCATTGACCAAAGGCTGTCTACACTTGGCAGTTTGGGTGTGCCTCTTCCTTTTTGGAGACTGAGAGGTTTTAGAGAAACCGCTGTTGCCATACTATGCCCTTTGGTGTCCTGGTCAGAGAAGGGCCCTTGGAAGGGTTCAGTTTACTACTATAGAGATAACCTAACATGTCCTTGGCATTCCTTAAGGAATCAGAGCTCTTGCTGGGAAAATATGAATGTTTGGGTGATTTATTAAGGTAAATAATTACATGTAGATTTTAGCAAAGATGGGAGAGCCTAGAGTTTGAGGGGCAATTCTGTGGGAGAGCTGGAAAAGTAACCAAGCAGGCACGAAAGATTAGCTCATGCAATAGTTCATTGTATTTCTGTCAGTGAAGTCAAACCCTAGGAATAAATGAGAACTTTTTGCCATGTTCTCGTGGGGAATGGCACTTGCTTGTAGGCTGATGGCTTAGATTAACGCTTCGGACTTTCTTTGACAAAGGAACAGTTTTTGCATATGATGGGGCAAGTGAAAGTTTGGGAGGATTTCTGTTTAATTAAGAGATAGCCCTAGTCTCAGTAATTGCATTGATCTTTCCCCAGTGTCTAATACAGTTAGAGTGTAACTGTGGAGGGGAAATACCTTTTAATATTTCCAAGTGAAAAAAGATAAAGAAGCAAACACAGAAAAATAGAAGCATATATCATTTAATTTTGATTGAGCTCATCTTCTGTGGGCGAGGGTGTTTTGCTGGTGAATGATGGATATGCAAGTACACAGAGATCTTGCACTAAAACTTCAGAAGGCAGACTGGTCTCAATAGTGTCAGTGCTTTTCTGCTTTCAGTTGAAGAAAGGAGGAAGAGGACAGGTGAGGATGAAAGCAAGAGCTGTATTAGAGAAGGCTGACTTGGTTTTCCAGATTTGATAGGAGGTATTTATAAATTTTCAGTTGATGTTTTCTGTATCATGTGGTTTCATAACAGAATACACAATTATTGACATCTCTTAGTGTCCTCCTCCTTGCTACATACCACTAGCTTTTCGTGAATGCACATGATGAACTTGAGGCAGAAAATACACGTGTGCATTAGAATTGGTCTTTTTTCCTTTGCTTTTATCTTCAGATTTGATGGTTTCAAGGCTATTGAATTTGCCTTACAGATTAATTGTAAGTACTGAGGTCACTTATTTACTTCTTACAGTTTGATATTTGATGTACCCTTTTACTGGGGAAAAGCTGTAAATGTAATTAAGAAATCTTTAGTTATTAATATTGCAGTTTCGAAGTTTTTTTTTAAAGTGGAAGAAAAGGGGGGAAAGCAGAAAATTTTATGCTGGCGAAAGGGTAAAAATTCAAATTTCTGGCCATTTTGAGCTAAAAGCTTTTTTTCCTTAAATTTTAATTTGTGAAGAATTTCTGCAGAGGGGAAGAAAAAAAAATCTCTCATCATTTTGTATTTTATTATTGTAGTAGGATCAAGGTATGATTGCCTTTATTAGGACATACACAAAACCAAACTAGCCTTATTTTTAAGATTCCCTTCTTCAGGAGTTGAATGTGGGTTATATGATATGGTAGAAAAGACATATGGATTGACAAATAGAAAACAAGCTATTACTGTGGTAAAGGAAAATTATGGAAGTTGTTACAAACAACTGCTGACCAAAGTGCTTGAAAGCCATGCGGTTCCTGCCAGCGTGTCAGATCTCTGCTCTGTTGATGACATCTGCTGCAGGAGGGTGAGCTGGCCCAGGGCATGCTTCTGGGCAGACAAGTCAGCCCTCTGCTCTCACAGGTTGCTGGAGGGGTCTCGCCTTGGTTTTGGTGCCGGCCACGTGCCTTTCTCCATCTGTCATCGTGTGCATGGGGTGGAAGTTTGCGGGGATCGGGGCTGTTCCCAACAGGCAACAGGTATATTTTCCTCCTCTTCTGGGGAAGTAGAATAGATTGGCAGGCTGGACCTGAGCTGTTCCATTTGGCCTCAGTGATAGAAGATGATCGTGGCTCCATCGAATTCATTTGGGTTTTATCCCATTGTGTCTGTTAGCTTGCTATGGGAATAGTGGGGGAAGATCCCTGACAGCTTTTACTCTTTATGTTTAGGGAGATATCAGTACCGTTGTATTTATATTTAACCTGTTTTATAGTTTGTGTGATACCCCTGATGAGTATAACAAGTCTTAATAGTGTAATAGAAATAGGATTTTCCATCATTACATTGTTTGTGTTCCTGAAGGGGAGAGGTGTGATATGAGAGGGTATGTGAGAGCAATACAAATCCACATTATTGGCTTCTGACAACTGTTGTATCCAACTGAAGAATTTGATTACACTGTTAAAATAATATTTATTTTCCCAGTAGGTTCTGAATTGATCTTTAGTCATATTGTTTATTGAAAATATTTGGAGACTGTTAAAGGCCTATTTCTGTGCTAAGAATTTTGTTGATACACAAGGGTGATGTGTTTCTGATCATATTAGAATTTTCAATTTAATAGCCAGAAATCGAAGAAGCCAGTTTGAAATGCTAATGTGTTTATTTTCAGAAGAAAACAATTATGAAAAAGTTGTACCCCACCCTGAGAGTGCTGCTGGCTACTTGACACCAGCCTTTTCCTCTGGGATAGTTTAATTGTCCAAAAAGTTTAGAGGATTACATTAACTGGTAGAGGATTATTGGGTTCAAACAGAAAAATCTTGCATGCTTTATTTTACTCTGATCTTAATCTTCACCATGGCATCCCACAGGACAGCAGCAGGGGAAAAAAAGTCTGCCCCTTTTGTCTTGGTTTGACTTTTTAGAGGCACTTACTTGGTGATCATAGGGGGTTCTGCATTCATGCCAGAATGCTGTGGTCCTGGGGTTACCTCATTATTCTGGAGAAGCAGTAACATCTCTTGGACTTGAGTGATGTCTTTGCTTCCACAAAGCATACAGTGTAATAGAAATCATGAGAGAATTATGCTATTTACGAAATAATAGTATTTGAATCTCATATATCCCTATATCTCAATATAAACAACTCTTATATTCTGAATTCCATAGATGGCTGAATGCATTTAAGAATCTAAAATAGCTAAATTCAAGTACCCATCACATGCTGGTTATGCATTTTTGCAATCTTAAGGAAAAGTGATGTTTGGTTAGAGAGGTTTTGACTGAATAACCATATCAGTTAATTACCATTATTAATGCAGTAATTGGTGTTGTTGATCTACATAGGCTTTATGTAGAACTTTGTAGTAAACTAGAAAATGTGAAACAAAACTTTGAAAATAGTTCTTCCTAGCAGGGAAGGACAGCACATCTCCTCTATGACAATTATTTTGCCTATACAGTTTAATGTTTCAGATGTAAACAGTATGCAAGTGTCCCTTATGATGCTCTCAAATCTCACTTGTGACATGAATATTTTTCTGGCAACAAGATCCAGGCAGTGAGTTCAAATGAGTAATGTGTTTGAGGATTTATCCAATTTATGTTTTCCCATAAAACTAATTTTGTCTCTCTCTCCTTTTTCTCAGAGATACCACATCTTGTGATGTTAGTGACCCAAACTTTCTTATTTCTGTCTTCTGCTAAAGTCAGTAAACATACACTAATACAAAAGAACAAAAATAATCTTTACCTCTAATTCTATGCTATAAATCATGTATTGTGATCATTGTCAACTTTTAATCTATTTTGTTCTTTACAAATGAATTTGGATTAGTTTTGGTAGAATACCTGAATCTTACTACTTCTTGTGAATTTCAGTTCTATTTCTATAGTTTAAAAACTTCTGGTCAGCACGAAGGATGTGAAAGAATACTAATTTAATAAATCCATGCTAATTTTGTGTAGGGGAATTGACTGGTGGGGATGCAGAAGATGAGAACAAATAGAACTAATTGCCAGCTAACCTTTATTCCCAACTCCTTCAGACCATAGAAGAGATGGCTGTAGGATCACCTCCCTTCAGCTAGGAGTGGCAAAATGTTCTAGAATAGCAAATATTGGAGTCTGTGCTGTACAGATTCCAGTTTTATCTGGTGTTTCTAGACTTGGCTACAAACCGTTCTTTGCCATGTAAATAACCTTTTCATGAAAAAGAGAACCAATGCCAAATAAAACTTAAGAAAAATCCTTTTCCCAAGATTGTTTGTACGTGCTACGTAGTTGATCCCACATTAATTTGAATTACATAAAGTCAGCTCAGATTTGGAATTTTTATCTTTTAATTAAAAGTGTTTTCAGCAGAAATGATCATTTGGCACTGAGTTTGTAGAGTGTTAATTATATTACAGTAATTAATTCTACCTCACTTTGTGACAAAGACCCTGAAGTATGTGCCAGCATAACAACACATCTGCCGAGTCTTTTGTTTATGCCTTGGCAGAAGTGTCCTCTCTCTCCCAAAAAAAGAAATAATAGCTCTGCTTTAGATACATCTGCTACGACTATTAGTTAAACTGTATGCTTTTATGCTCTTCAGTAAGCTTTTCTACAAAGTTTATAGTTACATTTTTTTTAATGTTAAGTCTGTTTATCTCAAACAATTCTTTTATTTATTTACTCATTTTTACTTTAGAAAAGCTACCAGTGATACCAGTGACTCCAGTGGAGAAGACTGCCTGAAGGCTTTACAGTTTGTTAGGTACAACCTTACTCTGGCAGCAGTGAAGAGGTGCATCTTTGCAGAGGATCTCAGGAGAGACCCTTTGCAAAGTAGGGGAAATCAGCAAAAGCTTCTGCAGGGTGGAGAGAGAGCTCACCAATGGAGAGACAGCCTCTGTGGCTGGAGAAAATTGTTCTAGTATTATACTCCATGTCTAATCAGTTCAGCTGTCCAGTATGTCTAACCATCTGCTGTCGTGGTTCACTTAAAGTCTTTGGTTACTCTGCTGTTTGTCCTTGTGTTTTCAAACGGCTCTGGCAGGTATCTCTTCCACAACTGTGCAGCCTTACTGCGAGAGATACATACCTTCCTTTTTTTGATTACTCTGGCTACTAGACTTGGTGTAAAAGTTTCCAAGTCTTTATAAACAACTTGTATGTTCCCAGGCTCTGTAGCGGGCTGATAGGCATTTAGTGTTCTGAAGGGTCTAAATTCAGGTTGCTAGAAAACGTTGGTTGTGTTGCTTTTGTACTTTTAAACAGTGGTGAAGGCAGAGCAAAAGGGTGATCTAGTAGCTACCTACAGGTATTTGAGGGGCAATTACAAAGTTGATGGAACGAGAATCACCTTAGTACTGCTAAGAACTATAACAAGGGCAGCCTTGGCTGCAGTGACCATGAAATGGAGGAGTTGAAGATCCTTAGGACAGTGAGGAGGGCTTACAGCAAGCTCGCTACCCTGGACTCCAGGAGAACAGAGTTTGGCCTCTTCAGGGATCTGCTTGGTAGAATACCATGGGATACAGCCCTGGAGGGAAGAGGGGCCCAAGAAAGCTGGTTAATATTCAGGGATCACCTACTCCAAGTTCAGGAGTGATGCATCCCAACAAAGAAGAAGTCAGGCAAAAACACCAGGAGGCCTGCATGGATGAAGAAGGAGCACTGGGACAAACTCAAACACGAAAAAGAAGCCTACAGAGAGTGGAAGCTAGGATGGGTAGCCTGGGAGGAATACAGAGAAATTGTGTGAGCAGCCAGGGATCAGGTTAGGAAAGCTAAAGCCCTGATAGAACTAAACCTGGCCAGGGATGTCAAAGGCAACAAGAAAAGCTGCTATAGGTACATTGGTGATAAAAGGAAGGCTAGGGAAAATGTGGGCCATCTATGGAAGGGAACGGGAGACCTGGTTACCCAAGATGTGGGGAAGGCTGAGGTACTCAACAGCTTTTTTGCCTCAGTCTTCACCAGGAAGTGCTCCAGCCATACTGCCCAAGTCGCGGAAGGCAAAGGCAGGGACTGGGAGAATGAAGAACTGCCCACTGTAGAAGAAGACCAGGTTTGAGACCGTCTAAGGAACCTGAAGATGCACGAGTCCATGGGACCTGGTGAGATGCATCTGCGGGTCCTGAGGGAACTGGTGGATAAAGTGGCTGAGCCACTATCCATCATATTTGAGAAGTTGTGGTAGTCCGGGGAAGTTCCCACTGACTGGAAAAGGGGAAACATAATCCCCATTTTTAAAAAAGGAAAAAAGAAAGACGTGGGGAACTACAGGCCAGTCAGTCTCACCTCTGTGCCCAGCAAGATCATGGAGCAGATCCTCCTGGAAACTATGCTAAGGCACATGGAAAATAAGGAGGTTATTGGTGACAGCCAACATGGCTTCACTAAGGGCAAATCACGCCTGACAAATTTGGTGGCCTTCTACGATGGGGTTACAGCGTTGGTGGATAAGGGAAGAGCAACTGACGTCATCTATCTGGACGTGTGCAAAGCATTTGACACTGTCCCGCATGACATCCTTGTCTCTGAATTGGAGAGACATGGATTTGATGGGTGGACCACTTGGTGGATAAGGAATTGTCTGGATGGTCACACTCAAAGAGTTCCGGTCAATGGCTCCATGTCCAAGTGGAGACCAATGATGAGTGGTGCTCCTTAGGGGTCGGTATTGGGACTGGCGCTGTTTAACATCTTTGTCGGTGACACGGACAATGGGATTGAGTGCACCCTCAGCAAGTTTGCCGATGACACCAAGCTGTGTGGTGTGGTCAACACGCTGTAGGGAAGGGATGCCATCCAGAGGGACCTTGACAGGCTTGAGAGGTGGGCCTGTGGAAACTTCATGAAGTTCAACAAGGCCTAGTGCAAGGTCCTGCACATGGGTCAGGGCAATCCTAAGCACAAATACAGGCTGGGCAATGAGTGGATTGAGAGCAGCCCTGAGGAGAAGGACTTGGGGGTGTTGATGAGAAGCTCAACGTGACCTGGCAATGTGCGCTTACAGCTCAGAAAGCCAACTGTATCCTGGGCTGCATCAAAAGAAGCATGACCAGCAGGTTGACGAAGGTGATTCTCCCCCTCTACTCTGCTCTTGTGAAACCCCACCTGGAGTACTGCATTCAGCTCTGGGGCCCCCAACATAGGAAGGAGATGGACCTGTTTGAACAAGTCCAGAGGAGAGCTACAAAGCTGATCAGAGGACCTCTCCTGTAAAGACAGCCTGAGAGAGTTGGGGTTGTTCAGCCTGTGGAATAGAAGGCTCCAGGGACACCTTATAGCAGCCTTCCAATACCTAAAGGGGGCCTACAAGAAAGCTAGAGAGGGAGTTTTTACAAGGGCATGCAATGATAGGAGAAGGGATAATGGCTTTAAACTGAAAGAGGGTAGATTTAGATTAGACATAAGGAAGTTCTTCCCTGTGAGGGTGGCGAGACACTGGAACAGGTTGCCCAGAGAAGTTGTGGATGCCCCATCCCTGGAAGTGTTCAAGGGTGGGTTGGATGGGGCTTTGAGCAACCTGGTCTAGTGGAAGGTGTCCCTGCCCATGGCAGGGGGGTTGGAACTACATGATCTTTAAGGTCCCTTCCAACCCAAACCATTCTGTGATTCCATGAAATTTTAGCTTGGGTGGTTTGGGTTGAGGGTTGAGAAAAAAATTCCCTCTGGAGGATGGGGTAGTGCAGCACTAGAGCATGTTGCTTAAAGGCTATAAAGCCTCTTTCCAGGAAGGTTTTTCCAGACTTAGCTAGACAAAGGAAGAACTGAATTCATGACTTCATGCTGGACATAGTCCCACTTAAAGCTCCAGGTCAGACAGGAGTCCTCCAAAGGTCTTTATTGTTGACATGATCCTGTAATCATGGAGATTATTCTAATGTTGGGCATGGGAACTGAAAGCAGGAAGGCTGTGTTCTGTGCTACAGGAAGGGGTTATGAGGTCATTTGGTCATCTGGAAGAATAGATTTCTAATACTAAAAATATTTGCTTCTCAAAAGAATGTAACTTTTTTCAGACATTTTGCCTTTTCTCATCCAAATTCAGGGACAGTGCACCTTTTCAGAGCCCACTTTTGTCTCACATATGCAATGGTGCATACCACTGACTACTAAACAGTAACTCCTCTGAATAACAGATAAATATAGAAAGGCTTCAGGCATTCAGTAAAATACATTTCATTTTATGCTGAAGGAAAGAACTTAATCCTTGGCAAGTTGCATGGTTCTAACAGATAAAATTAAATTACTTAAATGTTATTCTTGTGAAAACCTGCCGTATTAGGAGCAGTCTTCAAAAATTATTTTCTCAAACAGTATTTGCATGTGGGAATATGATCCATTTAGCAGCTGCTCATGCGTGTGATTTCTGACCTAGTAATTGATCACTTAAACTGTAAGTTTATAAACATGCATATGTTTTAGTTGTGCAAGTATATTAGCTGGCTCTCTTGAAGCGTTTAAAAAAATAGTCAGGTATATGGAACTAGATATTTTTGTTAATTTGCTTTTCTTTGAAGACAAAACGTAACTGCTTTAAAAATGGAGTGTGTATATTTAAATGACTTGGAACAATAATCACTTTGAAACAGATCATTTTGCCTTCCTTGCAGACCAACCTGTCAGTGAATTAATAAGATTTTGGCAGATTTGCTATATGTAGAACTGTGTTTATGATGAATTCCTTATTTCTAGTTCAAATGAGTACTAGGGATTTTTTTTTGTTTGTTTGTTTTAAAGTATATTGCTCCTTTAATTGAATGATTTAAAAAAAAAATATATATATATAAAAAAAAAAAGACCAAAGTCCATACAGCAAGCACTATTGGTATTCAGCAAAGACAGTGTGGGGAAATTTAAGTTCTGGAGTTCTGGATACTTCTGGATTTAGAAGAATATGAAGGTGTCTATCTTCACCTGAAATTTGCCATTCTCCTTGTTTACTGCTGGTTGCAAAATAAGTATTTTAATAATTTTTCCCATGTAAGTGGTTGAAGGCAAAAAAGGTTATTCTTTTATTACCTTCTTTCAAAGAAATAATAGATATGTTCATCTCCCATAACTGATTTCTTTTTTCCAGAAGTCTCTTCTGTCGTCAGCCCTTTCCCGTATGAATAGGGAATGAATTAGTGCTATTAGTAAGGAAATGTGATGTTCTGTCTGTTTGGCAAGAAATATTTTATCAAACTTGATGTGGCTAGTTTGCTCACAGTCAAATAGATACCTGGCTAAAAGGTGAATCAATCTGGTAGACAGAGGTGGTACAGAGGGCATAGGAAGGGACTCTTGATTATAGAAGTATTCCCATTTTAAGCGTTAAAACCAAAAAGTGAACCTGATTTGTAACTCCTTACTCTGGCTGCTACTGGAGATTCATGTTGGTAGTAGTTGCTAGGAGTGCTCTGGGGTTTGTGTTGCAAGCAGAATAGCTGCCTAACTTTGAACATTTTAGTTTAACTGGCTGAAAAAGTATACATGCACCCAGTGGCTAGGGATTGGTATGCATCCAATTAAGTACAGCTATGGGACATATAACTGCACTTCAGTGTTAAAAGTGGATAGGACTGATTTTGGCCAAGCAGGATTTTTGAAAAATCTACAGTGTTGTTTTCTGTGTTTGCACTGCCTGCAGACTAGCTGTCCTCAGTCCCACAGCTGCTGGTTCCAAACCACGAACCCTATTTGGGTAGCAAACTCATGCCTGAATCACAAGAAATATTTTCATTGTCCGTGACAGACTACAGGCTTGTCTTACCTCACTTGGCTTCCTGACAGGGCTTGTCAGGTATACTTTGTCTGAAGTTTTCTTAGGCTTGCCTGGGGCTCTGTTACAGCTTGTTCAACCATAATTGCAATTGCATAATGACCAGGAAATTTTCCTTTTCTGTTTTGGTTTCAGTTAAGTTTTGTAGGATTGTGTAGTGAAAAGCCATTTTTCCCATAAAATTTCATACACTTCTATGACTAATAATATAGTAAGGATAAGGTGCTACTCCACGTAGGATGGAGTAGCAGCTGTGTATGACCATAGGAGAAAGATATAGCTTAGAGGAGCAGGGGAGTGAAATGGCATCAAGGGAATTAAATTGTGAGCACAGAGGATGATATGCAGATCCCAGGGCTATAAAGACTTCACCAATGTTCAATTACTGGTTACGAAGGGAATGAACTTTTTGGAACAAAGTAATATTGGTTTTGGGAATTCAAAGAAGAAAAAAGAAGAGTATCCAATACAGAAAACATAGTAAAGCATACCATTATGTTAAAGTTAAATGGTATGTAGAATTGCAGACCAAAGAAGAAAAAGGGATTCTGTTTTCTCATCTACAGTGCTTCATGATCTCAGTTTGCTCTGCAGTTAATTTCCTTCTGTGTGGAGAACGAGAAGGGTAAGAAAGGTGGCTGTGCAATGAGATACTTGAGCAAAATTCCAAGGCAGCAGCTCAGTCTTGGCTTAACTTCAGCAGGACTGTGTAAGTGTGTGCCCAGACATAAAAATTAAGGAGAATTTGAGCATGAGTGTAGTTTCTCATTGCTCTCTTTGGTACTGAGCTGAAATTGAGTTCTTGCTGACCAGTTCTTTTCATTAATCTAATTTACAGCCTGGCCCCATACAGAATTTCATTGAAATAACTGAAGAGGTTGCAAATTGGGGGATGGGAGAATTGGTTTGGATTCTTATATTGCTTTTGACATCCAAACAATTTATAATTAAATCTTGAAGTCCTGTTTACCTAACAATGTCCCACTGTAGTACTTAGAAAGAGTGCTTTTAAAATGAGTATGTATTCATGTTACTTTTTCACAATGTTGCATTTGTATAGGGCACAACAGTACCATGTTCTTTCCAAGTGTTTTTTGCTAATAATCTACCTGGTTTGCCTTCGTCTGCATTGTGTAGTAACATTATTTAATTAATTTATGAATGGTATAATCATAATTTCCATAAGAATCCATAAATTATAATTTACCTATCTATTAGCTAAAGCTTATGGCAAGACTTGTTAACAAAGTTCTTGCAGTATTGCATCTAGTCTCCCTTTTTTTTCCCCCTAGATTCCTTTAGGCACCTCTGTCAAAGACTGAGAAACAAAATATTCTTAGCAAATGAGAAAGCATTTATGATGCAAGAAATTTGATGAGAAAATGTTTCAGCTTTTCTTAAACGTATTTTTTGGGCCAAGTCCTTGTAAAAGTCCACTGTATTAGAGAATCCCAAATAACTTCTGCAGCAGTTATGTATAGTTACCTTTAATATCTGTATGATCAATCACTTTTAAATTTGCATCATGTGTTTTCTGCCATATAGTAACTGAATAAAAAGCAGTGTTGATTTTGTGCACTGTTACATGGTCAAAACAGATTTCAAGTTGGATATAGTCATATTCTGATTTTCTCAAAAATAAAATGCTGGAGTACTAGCAAATTTTTTGATAAACAATTGAACTTAATATTGTGAAGTGTAATCACTTTCACTAAACTCATTGAATCACAGGTATATATTTATATATAGCCATGCGTTTATATAATTCCAGATGACTGCCCAGCGTGGTCTTAATTTACCAGCATCTTCTCTCTTGCTACCGGAAGATATTAAGAATAGTGCAAGTGTTTGTGATAATTCTGCTATAAGGCAGGTGAAGCTGTATTAAGTTGCCCAGAAGGACTACGCGGTGAGAAAATACGTAACAGGTAGTTGAAGACATAGAAAAGGTGTGCAGCGGAGACAGTAAGAGCTTGTCAGGGCATGGAGGAGAAATGGAAAAAAAAGTAAGGAGGGAGGGAATTTGAAAAAAAGAAAAGGAGACAAACTGGTAATAAGATACTTAAAAAAAAAAAAAGTGCAAATTCACCTAAAGCTGCTAGTTTAGGACAGAGGTTATATGCACGGAATTGTATGCCTTAGTAGCATCATAGTTAACTTGCTTTGCATTTAATGCAGGCTATGTGTTGTTGTGATGTTAGTGACTATAGGATGTTTGGTACCATGGATGACATGTAGGATTTTTATAACTTGTTTTCAATTTTGCTCATTTCTGAATATTTTTGGTTGATTATGTGTGGTAAGGACTAGAAGAGAGGTACAATCACATCAGTTTCAAGTTTCAGTTTCATGTGGCAATGGTTTGCTTGCTAATAGGTCACTTGCAAGAGAGATGGAAATCCTTGCAGGCAATTTCTACATGGTATAATTAGCATTGTGTATGAAATCAAATGTAGTAGAAAATGTTTATGGGGTGTGATACAAGGATCTTCCTTATGAGGACTCTAGTATGGTCTTCTGTGTATTCATTATGAAATTACAACATTGAGCCAGAATGGTTATCTGCAGAAACATTTCTGGAACCTTGTACAGTCTTGCATTAAGAACTGAGTGGAGCTTGGCAACCAATTTTCTGCTTACTTTTTTTGCTTCATCTTTAGGTTTAATCTCTGCTCATTCCTACTGTCCTTTATCATAGCTGTTAGCTCAGTGGGAGAATATGATACCACTTCTTGGTAATACAGATTGAATGCTAGTGCAAGTAAAACTCCTTGTACCATAAGTATTTTATAGCTACATTTATCATATGTTGCACGTAGTGTGCTTTACAGTAATCAGAAAAGAATAATGGATTTGGTACGTTATTCTGAGTTAATGATACCATAAATACTCTTTTAGGAGGATAATACACATAATATGTGGGGCGTACATATGCAACTTGTCAATGCAAACTTCGGGGAGAATAAAATGACTGCGTAACATCTTTATTGTTTCAGTGGAACAAGTGGGGATGTGAACAGTATCCTCCAGGGCTGGAATATTTGCTGAAGAAGGAAAGTAATCTCTGCTCTGAACATTCTCAGAAATCTGAATTTCTGAGAAGAAGAAGAAATAATCAATCTTCCTAATGACTTAATTGTCACAAACTAGAGTTGCTGTGGAGACTTTGTGAAATGGACTACAAGTAGGAACAAAAATCTACGTAATTGTATTGCCTCTAGCTGAAAAAGAGTTTGGCATTACACTGTATCCCCTAAGCACAAACTGAAATAGTACAAATGAATTTTAGAAAAGAGATGGACCATTGAAAGGTAGTGAATTCTTATTCATTGGCTCTGTCAGCAGTGCTAAAACAATAATACATTAGCATAAACCATCTTTAATAAGCATCTTCATTATTGACTCTCTTCTTTTTCTGATGTTACCATGCAGAAGTTCAGAAACCTTTCCTGTATAAAGTCATCTTCAGTCTGCAGAGGTATTTCTTTCATGAAGGGACTGTTGCAGAAAACTGTATACCTCACAGATTTTTATCTAGCATACTAATAATGGCTTGAAAGATTATATTCTTCACTGCTGAGGACACTTTTGAATATTTGTATTTCTCTTGTGTTACAGGTTGGGTTTTTTGTTTGTTTGTTTTTTGGTTGTGTGGGTTGTGGTTTTTTTCCCCCAAAGGAGTCTTTGGATTGCTTTTTAGTTTAGTCAGCTGTCATAGAGTTGTACTTGGCTTTTCCAGAATCATAATCAATATGAAGTCAAATGTTTTTAGTGGAGCCATTTTCCATACTGAATACTTTGGAGCACAGGAAATAATTTTTACCTTTCCTTCCAAATATTTTACTTTTTTACTTTATCTGTGTTGTGCCGATCCCATCAACATTTAATTCTGTTCAACCCACAGCAAAGAAACTGGCACTTTTTTCTATTTCCTGTTGTCGGGAGGCTTTTGGATGTCATAAGCTTAGATTTTTGAAGGAATTAAGAATGTAGTGTCTACATGAGCTTTCTCAAGCCTTCGTCTTTGCAGAGGTTTGGACAAGAATCAGACTCTTCCTATCATCTATTGCAGTAATGCCCTAAGATAAAACACTAGAGGGAACACTTTCCTGAGACTAAAAAGTAATCTGATAAGACAGCCTGGAGATCTAATTGAGGATCAAGATCTGATATATAGATTTCTGTGTGAGGTAACCTAAACAATAGATAATATGAATGTGTATACAAACAGATCTGTTTCCTACAGACTTCAGCCTCTGCTGCACAGAGTTGCCACACAGTTGGTTGAATGACCCCTGTGAAAATCATTTGGAGGAGAATGAAGAGGATTCCTGTGAGTTTGCATCACAACACTGACAATTGCAGTTAGTTGCATCTAAATGCAAGTTAGAAACTAATTTGTCTGGAGGTCACAAAGAGCATCTCTACAGTACTGTGGTGGTGTTCTTAGGCTCAGGCAAGATTGGCGCAGATGAGCTGCCAGCCTCTTTACTGTGGGCTGCATAGTAGGATGAAGTCCTTCGTATAGTGCTGCTCGCTTCTTAAATATTGTAATAAAATGAATCCTCTAGGGCCTTTCTAGCAGTCTCCCTACAAAGAAGGCCAGAAGTCAAGGACGGAAAACTGATTTTGCTGTGCTCGAGATTTGCAGTACCTACCGGTATGCTTCAAATGTAAGATAAGAAAATAGAAGTTAATAGAAACAGAAGAAGCTTCTTCCTGAGGTCAGAGCAGCAGTCTGTCTTAGCCCACCAGCCTGTTTCTGGCAGTGGCAATACAAGATGCTGTTCCATAATCTAACTTTGGAAAATGGTTTCCTTTAACTTAGCTAATTTCTGTTTTCAACTTGATAATGCTGTCTGCCTCGAGAACCCTTGTGATGATAGATTCCCCAAGTTTGCTACCTGCTGCCTAAATGAGTTATTTTTGTTTGTTTAAAAGTGGTCTAGTTGATGCGGAGTTCTGGTATTGCACAAGGCTTGGTGAAAAGCACTTTTGTATTCACCTTACCCACTGCTTTTGTGATCTTAGAGACCTTGCTCATATTCTCCCCAGCCTTTCACTTCTGAGAGTTCCAAATTCCTTAATTCTTTGAAGGGCAGCTGCTCCACTCCCTTGGGTCTGCACTTTTAAGTCTGCTGTGTCTTCCCTGAGATACAGAGACTGGAACTACACATAGAATTGTGGTATGGGTGCACTGAATTTTATCATTAGAAGTTGAAGAGAGATTCCAGAATAAGACTGATGTAGTTTGTTGTGTGCCTTGTGGTACAGATGCCCAGCAAATAGGGGCCAGAGGATGATTTTAAGATTGGTGTTCAGAAGTACTGTTTCTGTATTTGAGTAATACAACACTTCAGATTATGTAGCAGAGAGTGTTTTCACATGCATTAATTTCAGAACAAGCCCAAAATCAGAGGAGATGGTGCATCAGTTCGTTCCTAGCTCAATAGCTATGACTTCATGAAGGAGTAAGTATGGAACCTGATACGTTTTTTGGCAAAACTAATTTTATTAATTTCTGTTCAGAACTGGTCCAGGGACTTCTTATAAGGCAGTCATTTGTGTATGGTAGTTTCATACCTGTTACTTTCATATTTTTGGCAGAGAAAAACTCTGTAAAGATAAATACACTTTTCATTGTAATGCTATGGAATTATTACACTATAAATTAAAAGTTTATTTCAGTGACAACTTTAGTGTTAAAGGTTTTGAGGCAGTATATGTGTAAAGTTTAGTTAAATTATTTTGTAGTGAAGTATATCTGAAAACACTTTTTAAGAAAACTGATATATTCAAGAAAGATATCAATGCAAGCAATATAAGAAAGCATATGGGTTGTCTAAGTAATTGCATTAATTAAATTTACCTAACTAAATGTTTTTTGAAATTACCAGCCAAAATATTTCTCTTTCCTATTACAATTACAACTTATCTTATATTGTATTTTATTTAGATTTATTATGTTTTCTTTTCTTTTATTCTTTGGGGTTTTTTTTGTCTTTTTAGGGGTTTTAATACCTTACAGGAAATTAAGCTGAGTTTATATGAAGCCACAATTTGGAGTTTGGGGTATTTCCCATTTTCTCTCCAAAATATCCTAGCAAGGGAAACTTTTAATGGTTGTTTTCATCTACATTTATTAGCTTAAAGAGCTGAGGCTTTTTGTCTTGTAGAGAGAAGTGATGTAGACTCAGTAGAGAGCAGTTGCCAATGGAAGAATAGCAATTTCAGTGTATTTACACCTCTGCATACTATCTCCTTCCTTATCTTGAAGTAGCTATTTCATTTACACACATCTCTGCCAGCATCCCTGTCATTTGATTATGCGTATTCATATGTCATAACCAAACATGCTGTGAATATTTAAAATGTGTGCATATATATATGCATGCATGCCTACAAATATATCTACTTATGGCTGAACAGAGGAGGAAAATTTTCTTTCTTTTCATGTACTGAAGTGAGTCTGTTAAATACCTGTTGCAGTCATACAAATAACACATGTAAAAGTAAAACAGATTTTTGATAATCAGTCTGACCAAATTACTTAGAAATTTACTCCCATCTCTTATCTCGTTAAAAGAATAATCTGAATTTATTTCTTACCTTTCAAGTTAGCAAAGATTTTTACACTTAGTGTCTTGTGGTATTGTATTCTGTGCAGACAAAAATATTCAGAGTTTTTATGTTCAAGCTGCACAACGTGTCCTTTTAATTCAGTTTCTTTCCATTTTTTTTGTTTCTTTTTTTTTAAAGCAAGAAGGGTTTAATTTGTAAATAAACATTTGTCAATACTATGTTTCAGTGAATGAGTTTTCATTTTCCCAGAAAAAAAATGGGAGTTGAAATTTGAAGCGTTTGAATTGCTATAGTACAAAATTTCAAAAGAGAAATTCTAAAAGATGGAGCGACTCTGTAAGTTCCCCTGTCTGAACAAGGCAAGACTTTGATGCTACAGGAAAATTTACCATTTTGTAAAATTGTCTTAATGCTTTTGATTGTTCTTTGACTTCTCTAGACAACGTTTTGCCACAATTTTTCACAAGAAAAAACTCTCTACACTCCTTATCTCTCCACTTGATATTCCATGTTCTGTCACTTCTGGTTCTGCCCAAGAGGTTCTGGAAATCGGTGGCTAGTTTGGAATCTGGAAGAGATGTGAAAGACAGTAAAGTTTTTACTGGGTTAGTGAAGATTGGCGACTGGTAAAGTAAGGAGAATAAAGTTAATCATCTCTTGCTGGGAAGGCAGGAAGACTTTAAGACTTGAGAAAAACTGGCAGAGTGATTGTGTATTTTTCTAAACCATCTCTTATCTTGAGTAGAATGACAGATGGTGAAATAAAGGTGAGAAGTGGTAAGGTAACGAAGAAGGATCTGGGTTTATGGGAAGAAAGTAATAAAGAAGTGAGGTAATGAAGAAGGTCTGGTCTGCTTTCCTGAAGATGAGATTCTTTGGCCTGCTCAGGGACCTGCTGTGGAGGTCAGGGATCAACGTGGGATGATTCATCCCATGGGATACAGTTTCTGGAGAGAAGAGGGGTCCAGGAGAGCTGGTTGCTTTTCAAGGGATCACCTTCTCCAAGCTCAAGAATGGTCCATCCTGACAAACAGAAGATCAAGCAAAGATGGCAGGAGGCCACTGGCAGAGGATCTTCTCACTAAATGCAAGCATAAAAAGGAAGTGTACAAAAGGTGGGAGTAGGGACAGGTGACCCGACAGGAGTATAGAAACACTGAATATGTAGGGACAGGGTTAGGAAAGCCAAAGCCCATTTGGAGTTGAATCAATAAGGGTTGTGAAGGGCAACAGGAAGGACTTGTACAGCTACATAGAATCATAAATAGTTTGGTTTGGCAGGGTCCTTTAAAGGTCATCTAGTGAAACCCCCCCTGCAATTAGCAGGGACATTTTCAACTAGATCAGGTTGCTCGAAGCCCTGTCCAACCTGACCTTGAATGTTTCCAGGGATGGGACATCTACCACCTCTCTGGGCAACCTGTTCCAGTGTTTCACCATCCTCATCGTAAAAAAAAGTTCTTCAGCAGCAGCAAAAGGAAGACTAGGGAGAATGTGGTCCAGCTGCTGAATGGGGTGGGGAACCTGGTGATGCAGGACAAGGCAAGGGCTAAAGTACTCAGTGCCATCTTCAAATTGGTCTTCCCTGGTAAGACTGGCCTTCAGGAATACCAGGTCCCTGAGACAAGCGGGAAAGTCTGGAGCAAGGAGAACTTTCCCTTGGCTGAGGAGGATCAGGTTAGGGGAAAATTGAAACAAACTGGATATACACAAGTACATTGGACCTGATGGGATGTATCCACTAGTTCCCATGAGGGAGCTGGCCAGTGTCATTATGGGGCCACTCTTTTTTCTTTGAGAGGTCAGGGCTAGTAGGGGAGGTTCTTGTGAACTGGAAGAAAGCAAATGTTACCCCTGTCTCCAGGAAGGGCAAGCAGGTGTATCTGGGGAACTACAGGACAGTCAAGTTCACATCCTTTCCTGGGAAGGTGATGGAGTGAAAAATCCCGGAACCACTACGAAACATATGATGGACAGGAAGGTGATTGGGAGTAATCAGCATTCATTTATGAAGGGTCTGTCCTTGGGTTGGTCTGGCCTTACCAACCTCATAGCCATGACTCTCTCAGTGGATGAGGGGTTAGGAGTGGGTGTTGTTTATCTTGGCTTTAAGAAGGCTTTGCGCACTATCTCACATCACATTGTCATACCCAAACGTATGGATATGGATCAGATAAGTGGATAGTGAGTTGGGATGAGAATTGGATGAACTACTGGGCTCAGAGGGTTGTGATGAGTGGAAAGAAGTTGAACTGGAGGATGGTCACTGGTGGTGTTCCCAGGGGTTGATCCTGGAGCCAGTACTGTTTAACATTATTAAGGACCTGGATGATGGGACAGAGTACACCCTCAGCAAGTTTGCAGATATAAAACACGGAGTGGCTGATACACCAGGTGGCCGCACGGCCATTCAGATGGCTGGAGAAATGGGAAGAGGGGAATCTCATGGAGTTCAAGAAAGGTAAATGTGAAATCCTTCCACCTGGGGAGGAATAACCCCTGTACCAATAAAGGGCAGGGGCTAACCAGCTGGAAAGCAAATTTGCCAAAAAGGACCTGGGGGTCCTGGTCGACAGCAAGTTGAATATGAGCCAGCAATGCACCCTCACAGCAAAGGCTGTCAACGGCATTGTTGCTTGCATTAGGAGCAGTGTTGCCAGCTGGTTGAGGGAGGTGATCCCTCCCCTCTATTCAGCACTGATGAGGCTGCACCTGGACTCCTGTTCTGGGCTCCCCAGTACAAGAAATGTGGACGTAGTGGAGAGACCCTAATGAAGGACCACGGAGATGCTGAAAGGAGTGGAGCATCTCTCATATGAGGAGAGGCTGAGAGAGCTGGGACTCTTCAGCTTGGAGAAGACTTGGGGGTGGGGGGGGTTTCTTATCAACGTGTATAAATACTTGATGAATCATAGAATATCTCAAGCTGGAAGGGACCCATAAGGATCATTGTGTCCAACTTCCTGCTCCTCGCAGGACTACCTAAAACTAAATCATATGACTAAGAGCATTGTCCAGATGCTCCTTGAACTCTGACAGTCTTGGTACTGTGACCACTTCCCTGGGAAGCCTGTTCCAGTGCCTGACCACCTGCTCAGTGAAGAACCTCTTCCTAATGTCCAATCTGAACTTCCCCTGACACAATTTCATTATATTTCCATGTGTCCTATCACTGGTCAGGGACTAAAGAAGACAGAGCCAGGCAGTGGCTCTGCAGTGGTGCTCACTGATGGGCAATGGGCACAAACTGGAACACAGGAAATTCTGTTTAAATATAAGAAATGTTTTACTGTGATGTTGGTCAAACCTTGGAACAGGTCACAGAGAGATTGTGGAGTCTCCATCCCTGGAGGTACTCAGAAGCTGTCTGGACATGGTACTGTGCAGTCTGTTCTAGTTTATCTTGCTTGAGTAGGTTGAACTAGGCAGTCTTCAGAGGACCCTTCCAGCCTTAACTCTACCGTGATTGCTGTGGTGGGGTAGAGTTATGCATTATGTGTCTACCTAGATAACCACACTTTAAGGTCTGTCTAGTTTTTCTTCTTCCTTAACAAGCCCAACACCCTCTACTGATTCTGTCCTGCAGTACTTTTTCTCTTGCCTGCTTTCTCGGGTGTTTTCCACATCCTTTTAACTTGTGCTGCCCTGCATCTGAGAGATGCCTGAGCACTTTGCTGCTTGGAAAAGTGGGCAAAAATTGCTGTCTGTGAGCCGCTTGATGCTAACTCCCAGAGTCCTCCAGATTCTTGCCAAGATTTAAGAAATGCTGCTGAAGTACAAAGGGAACAGAAGCTATCTGGGAGAACTTCAGTAGCAGTGGATTCTTTCTTCACTCTGTGAGAGGTGGTTAGTGCTAATTTTCTTCTGTCTTAAATGAAAAATGGCAGTACATGGTTTGATACAGTTAAAAATGTCGCAGTCGTTCATAGTACATTTAGCCTGTAATCCGTTTCTATTTTATTTTCTTGTCAGCTAAGCTTTCATTTTCAAAAATAACATCTAAAATTTCCTAAGGGGCGTTGACTTTAATGTCACTTTAATGCACTGTTCTGATTGTCAATAACTCGCACAAATAATTCTTTTTTTCCCCAAAAGAATAAAAGTATAGATTTTATTGAAGAAAGGAATGGTGTAAATGTCTACCTTCTTTTCAAGTTTAGTAGTTATTAAAAAAGCTTGTTGACCCTTTAAATCACAGGTTGTACAGCAGCTACTTTATTGTTTTCTCTTGAGTTCCTTTTTAGCTTTTTAAAATGGCGTCAGGCATGCGGTCCTATAATTTCCAGTGTGGAATCCACATCAAGAATAAAATAAAACTTTAAAAAAAAAAAACAACTTTATTTTTTGTTTTTATTGTTTCATATCAATTCAGTAGTATGTCTCCCAGCGAAAGAGAAAAGTAAAACTATTTTTTGTGGAACAATGAGCTTTATTCTTTCTAGTTACTAGTAGTAAATCCTAATTTCATCTTTCCAAGTTTACTTTAATGGTGTGACTGTGTGCTTTTAATATATTGAAGTAGGGTTTTGGTTTTTTTTTAATCTAAGGAAAAAAATAAATTTAAAAATTTTAATGATATTGCATTGCTCTAAAAGCCGCCTTAGTTTTTGAAGAAAACACTAGTTTTCTTGAGGTCACGTGGGTTTTTTGTTTCATTTCTTGGACTTTACTCTAAGTTTGTGCTTTTCTTAGTTTGAATGTGGAGGTGAAATACCTTGCTGTTGGGAGTATATTTACATAAGAAGCATTGATAGTAGTATAATATCAGCTGTTTTAAAGTACTATAATATATGGAAAGTAGAGAATTGAAGCAGTGTTCAAAGCAAGCTGGTGATATTTTGTTAACTAAACTTAAATATAGATGATTAGGAAATGCTTGAAGAATCCAGGAGTGAAGCTTGGAGTGTCTATTTTATTTTGTCAACTCTAGCCTCCATGACTATGTATTTATATTTTCTCTCTATTTTTCATCTTTTAAGCTGAAAATAAAGACTAATAAATTATACTTGATTTATAAATCGTTGCTAAATAGTGTCCAACTGTTCTGTATAATGTTTTGTTCTTTTTAAAAATTGGTGTATTCAGTGTTGCCTATTGTCCATGTATACTAGTTTATTAAAATGTTACTATCAAACATTTTGTGTCAAAAAATGAAACTTCTGTCTATTAACAGATCTTTCTTCTTCGACTTAAATTGTAACTTCTTAAGAATGTTGCTCTGTGATTGTATTTAGGTCAGAGAAGATGGTGAAAGTAGGAATATATTTTTTTGTTCATTTGAAATCAGTTCTTGTTGTTCCTATGAGGTAAATACTGGTGAAACTGAAGAACTCTGAAAACAAGTTTTGTTAGAATAAAAGCTTAAACAAATCCCTCAAAAGTCCTCAGTTGCGCACACTGCTCTGCCCAGCTTACAGAGAGCTAGTGGAATTGGTGAGATATTTCAGTGTACTAGAGGCAGATCAGTTCCCTGTTGGGGATTATAAACACTTCAAGGAAGTTGACAATTACAGAAATGTTTGTGTTTGAATAGGTGGGAACATCGAACAGAAGGAAACTTCCTAGTCAGTGGGTCCTCTTCTATTGCTGCTACTTATGTGTTAAGCATAAGTTTTGATAGGGGATGGCTGCTTAATTTTGCTTTTTTGGATCACTTGTTCTGAAGAAAATGCTGCCTTCAGCTTGACTAACTCTTACCTCCTGCATGTTCCCTCAACTTGAGGCGAGTTTGACAGCAATCCTTTTCCTCTCCCCTCTTCTTGCTATGCAAAACAAATTATTTCCTTGTAACGTTCTTATCTTTAACTCAGTCCTTCTTGAACAAAAGTATCTAGAATTAAGCACAGTTTTCCATCTTTGTTGTGCTCCAGTTGAAATCTCCTTGTGACGTTTGTTTGTGTGATATTGATGGTTCAGAGCAACTCTGTGCAGCATTCCTTCTCTTCCAGCCACGGAGATCTTAATGTTTCTAGTCTTGACATTCATAGCCTTAAACATACTATGAAATCTTAACTATTTCCTTAAGAAAGTATAGTTCTTGCTTATCGTATTTTAAGCCTTTCTTGTACTGACGGTATCTCCTACCCTTGTGCTATTATTAATCTCCTTTTAAATACCCTTATAATAAATTATAAATGCAATGTTAGGTACATTTGGACAGAAGAGTATCCTTTGAGGAATTCCCCAAGTACCCTCCCTCCCGTTTCGTACCTTTTCCTTTCAGTGCAGTGTGTGATTATTTTCTTTACTTGTCTCCTGCTTTCTATTTTCTTGTTTTACTGACATCTAGGAAGGCTAGATTGGATCAAATACCTTTCATCTATAATGACAGGGTAGGTAACAAATTAAGTTGTATAAGGTAGTTGTTGTTATAATCATAATGTGTTTTATCATGTTTTGTGTTCACCCTGTCTTTTATTTATTGCTTTTATAAATTGTACTGTCTCCTTGCATGATCAGTGAGGTCACAGTAAGATGTCATCCTTGCCCATTACCTTCCTCCCAAAGGTAATATTGGTGCTTTACATACTTGGTAGTCTCTCCAAATCTTTATAAAGGAAATAAACTTACATGATGACCTGTAACAACTAAGCTCTGTCTGTACAAGCAAAGAAGAGTATAAAAGATTATTCGTGGGATAGCATAATTTGTGTTGCTTGTAATTATTTTTTATAACAGAAACATCCGATAGCAATGCAAGCTTGCGTGTCAGAAGAGCTGTTAATTATCAGTTATCTAGCCTTGTGAAAGTGCAGGTGGAGTACAGGTGGTTAACAGAGTTGGATACTCATTTCAACCTTCCTGACATGGTACTTAGTTTACATTACACTATACTGACTGAGCAAATATAACTAGAAAAACCTCAGCCCTTCTGCTTATTAACACTGCTATATATATATTCACACACACATATGTATTTGTGTGCATGTGTAAATATATGTATAGATAGATGTGCATAGAAATATGGATACAAATAATCTGAATGCAATTGCCTCTTTTTTTTTTTTTTTTTTTTTTCCTTTCCCTCACCCCCTCTTAAAGTTACCAGGGGGAAAAAAAATAAGCCTTATACTCCTCTAGAGAAAAATATTCTCCAGAATTATGCCTTTAGCAAATGAAAGGGATGCGTAAAGACCCGTTGCATGAGTCGGGAAGCAGCGTGCTGTTACACTAAGTAGAAACAGAAACCTTGTCCATCAGTGTTCACTGCCCAGTTCATCTTCCTTAAGGCTCGGAGTCTCATTGGAGTATGTAACAAGAAGATGAAGCACATGTAGGCTGAGAAGAGAATAAACTCAATAGGAAACAAGCTTTTACCTACATGAGTACAAGGAAGGAAGTATTAGAATAAAAGCAGTCAATTTTGCATCTGAAGTGTGTTTTTATGCCTTGATCTTACTGGCTTTGTCTGCCTTGATGATGAATAGGTACTGTGAAAGTAAACATTGTATTGGAAAAAAAAACATTTTTTTGCTTTTCTTATTAACTCTTTGGCTACTTCAGCAGGTTACAGTACTGAACTAAAGCTGTGAGTTTTGTTTACTGTCTGCTCAATATCTGATTCTTCTTCCTCATTCAGAACACTGTTATCAAAGATGGAGCCAGGAGGGAGTTTGCATATTGGGCTCCATTATAGTGCAGTGTTAGGAAAAATATATAAATGAAATTGAAAGGTGACACAAGTTAAAATCAAGCTCTCCAAACTACTTGTTCTGTGAACACAGGCCAATGGTTTTATAAAGTTACATTTAGCAGATGTGTGTTGCTATTATCTGTAGTCTGTGCCAGCAAGAAAGAGTGCAGCTTCATTGTGCGAGCAGTATAATTTCATTAGCAAAGAACAGTTTTGAGTTTGCTGAAAGGTTTTGAGTATAGCACTTTAGTAAAGTAGCCAAATGCCCTCCTCAGCCAGGGTTGGCTGCTGTCTTGCCATCCTGGCAAACAAGCAGAAAAATAACCCTTTGTGCTTGTAGAAAGATCCTAATTGTCTTGAGTGTAATTAGAGGGAACACTAGGTCTGGAAGAGTAAGTGCTTCATCAATTATGATGATGTTCTTGTAATAAAGGCCATTTCTTTTATCACTTCTGTAGCAATAGAATAGTCATTTACGTTGATTCAGAAGCACGGGTAATTAGTCCTTAACGTGAAATACTAGCTTCCTTTAACAGAAGTTTGATTTGCATTCACAAGTAGAAGATACCTGATACTGCTGAACTGCCAGCCATTAAAGTTCCTGTGCTATAGACTAGTAATTTAGAAGTGTATCATGTACTGATTTATTGCGTGACTCCCATCTAGGAACATAATATGGCTGATGTATAATGGGGTTGTTAGTGATCAAATTATAGCAGATGAATATCCTTATAATAATGTTCAAGAACTATGTTGTAGGTTATTGTGAAAATGTGAGTGAAAGCTGAGTTTGATAATTCACGTAAGGGAATCTATAGGGTGGGGTAGGAATGTTAAGGGAAACATAAGAAACAGGTAAAAGTACTCAGAAAAAACATGAGTCAGTATTTTGTATTAAATGTACTGTAAATCAAAATAAAGGTCATAAGCAGATTGAAGGGGTAAGTTGATTGTGGTCATCTGCTTCAATTTTATTGGTCATTTATAATTGAACTTAAGCATTGAGCAAAATTTGAGTGTTGAAGTATCTGAGACTTCTTAGATGAAGAATTAAGTGATGGATTATCTTTCAGTGCATATTTGTGTACAGGTCTAACTGCATATGATGTTTTAAGAGTGTAGAACCGAGTCTGTACTCAATTTGAGATTGTAAAACTACTCTCATCTTTCTTAAATAAAACTTGTGTATTCAGAGGTATGTTTTCTAACAATGTTTTTACTGAGTTGTAACACAGGTGTTTGTATAAAACACTAATGCATATATATGTCTAATTACTGGACAGGAATTAGATGTTAAATCAGTGTATATACTGTGGTGTTTCTTTTATCTATTAGAATCTCTGTGTAAGTATACTTAAGCAGAAAGCTGCTTAGGGCAGAGTGTTTGTACTTTAAAATAGGTTATTTATAGTAAGCTGTTCCTGTTGAAAGTGTATATCTAGTGAAGAAATGTTGCATGTCTGACAGTAATAATGAGAATTGCTTGCAATCCTTCATTATGTTGAAGAATTATTTCCATGAGTTTCGTAAGTGTTCTGTGAAATTGTATCAATTTATTTACTGAGACAGCACAACTTGGAGATAAATAATAAAAATGAGAAAAGTTACTGAGTATTTTGATTTTAAAAACAGGGAAAGACCATTGGCCAGCACTCCCTTGAAACAATGCCAAAAAAAATTTGTTTATTTTTAAGTCCTAGAAGATTTAAAGAACGAATGTTTCAAGATAGAATTCCTTTAAAAGAAAATAATCCATTAAAAGTAGTTCTCTGTGTTTTGAGAAGTTTCTTATTCATTTGAACATGATGGTACCTCTTGAATTGAAAATCCTTCACACCAAGCATGAAATAGAGGTACCAGTTTTCTATTCTGCATCCTTTGGGAAAATTGTGTGGGATTAAGCAGGGAAAAACAGTGCCTCATTTTCTTCCAAATAAATTTATTTGTAATCCTAATTTGGGCATTTAAATGTTCTTTTTCTAAAGCTAAACTAGTCATCCTGTATACCTTTGGAAGATGAATTGCCATATGTAAAAAAAGCTGATCTGCCATCTCATCCTGCAGTAGGAAAATGAGTCTCATTTGTATTGGTTATGTTAGCAGCTGCATATATTAGGATATGGGATGCTTTCCTGACCTGCATAAACTCATGTAATTTTTCCTTATTTTTATTTCTTAAAGCAACTGAAGTTGTTTGAAAGACAAAAAAACCCCCAGATTTTGATAACTTTAATCTAGATTCAGAGAATATCATATCTCATTCAATGAAGCTAATCCCTGTTTTCAGAGATCACTATTGCAGTCAAGTTGTACAACTTCTTGGTGACCCAGTCCAGGGCATTTGTGTGGTTCAAAATTAAACCTAGAAAAACTTAAAAGTGTTCTTTCATCAGTGATGCCAAAGCAGTAGTGTTAGTGTGAAGGAGGCGGCAGAATATGCAAGTGGAAGTGGAATGTTTTAGATATGCTTAAGCTGTTGTAGAGCCACAGTCGGGTGTTTTGAGATGCAATTTTAAAATAATGCAGTCAAAAGACTAGTTTTAAGGAAGTTCTTTATTTCTAGAACATCTAGAAACTGGAAGAGGCCAGGTAAATACAGTTAGTTCAAATTCAGAGGAAGATTTCAGCTTCTACAGCAAGTGACCAGGGTGGAGGAGAAGGGCATCTTCAGGCTGAACTGCTGCCTTCTGCTGGTGGGGAGAAACTCTGACTTCTTAGCTTATTATTGATTGGGGTGTCCTAGGCTGTGCTATGTGTGGTAGGGTAGGATAAGAACCTAATTTATAAAACATGTTTAGTATGGTCTCATGGTTAAGGCTTTCGTAAGTTCAGTGTCACTTTGGTTCATTGCCACTTTGGCTCTTGTGTCTGCCTCAGAAGCATTTGAAAACTTTGAGGCTTTAGCATTAGTGGAAACTACAGGAAAACGTACGTTGTATGAAGTTAAATAGTTCTCTATTCTTCTTATATTTAAAAGTAAAATTATAAGCTGCATGCGATTTGAATATTTATAGTTCATGCTCTTACCTCTTTTGCCATAGTTAAGCAGTTGCCATGGTTCCTATTATACTGTCTGCTTTAGAGGCAAACTTCATAAACAGACATTAAATGGAGCCAGGCTTCTGAAGTGTACTACATTTGTAGTGCCCTCAGCTGCATCTTGAATTGATCTGTATTTTCCACTAGCTCCCTCAATAGTGTGGAATCAGAGGTCAGGGCTCACAAGAATTACAAATATTAGTACAGAATATTAATCCCCTTCATCTGTTTTACCAATAAAGAGCAACAAATTACTTATTAGACTGTTTGAAGGGTGTGTATTAAGAGGTAATTAATTTAAAAAAAACCCAACAAAACAACTACTGAGGTTCACTTAAATGTGGGTGACAACATACTCTGTAGGCATAATATTTCAACTTATTCTGCTTTGTGCAGGGCCTACTCTTCTTTCCAAAGGGATGTGAATGGGTATAGAGAGTTAACATAATTCTGTTTTGCAAGGATGAGAAGACTGGGGCAATTTGCAAGATATCAGCTTCAGGGAAAGACGTTGAAAACTTGGAAAAGGAGCAGATCTATATGTCCTGGTACTGTATTTACATCCTGTGTAAGTGGTGGGTATGTGGACGTGTTCATATATCCAGTCAACTTCTCATGAAGAAATGAATGGAAATGCAATATTCCTGTGAACTCCTGAACCAATACACACCTTGGGACCAAGCTATGACTTGAATTAAGAAGTGACTCTATGAAGACAACAGACACATTGAATTCATGGTCAAAGAGCAGAATCTTTCAACATAGTTTCTCAATGACTGGTATAGCAGTTAATTTTTTTCAGTGATTTGCTTTCACATTAATCGCAATGATTTTTCTTTTCTGTTCCACTGCAGTTCTCTTACAAGGGGAAATTATTGGCTCCAATCAACCTAATCAGCTGTCCATTTCTGACTAGAAAATATTACTAAGTTTAAATGTTGGGTTTCTTAACCAAAAAGATGTTAGACACTGAAGGTAAATGAAATTAAATGAGAAGTAAGTTGCAAATGGTTTCTTTATACCTCTTTGTATGAAAGGGGTTAATGACGACTAACCCACTTTGATTTGTTATAACTTTCAGTGTTTTTAAATTGAACTTACTTGTCTTCATATAGTATGCTTCAAAAATTGCTCAGATAAGTTGGTGGTTTTCATAAAAGGCTGCTTTTCAAACAGAACTACACGCACCTGAATGTATTTTGGAATTAAATAGTATGGTCTGTGTTATTCAGAGAAAGCTAATTAGAGTGTAATGGCTTTGTTTTGCATCTGTAAGAATTTATGAAGAAAAGAGCAGTGTACTATTTTTTTGACTATCAGATGCTTGATATTTGCCTACTTGTTTCTGTGTGAGGATTTAAAGGTGACTGCTGGAGTCTGTGTGTTTGAAACAAGCAGTTATGAACAGGTTTGAATATGGCTGCTACAATCCAAGGAACACCAAGGTGCTTGAGAAAACAGTGGTGAAGTAACCGATACGGTAATAATTCTGGCCTTGCTCTAGGCAGGCTGTCAAGGCTTGTTCTCCCTAGGTTTGTTCTAGGACCAAAGAGGACAATAAAACCTTTAACATTGGTGGCACAGAAATGGGACTGAGCAGAGTGTTGCCATGAGGGGAAACAGAGACAGACATGGACGTAGGAGTGCCCCATTGAGAGTACTACCATAAAACTGAAGGCTGGATGCCAGAGATTGATGTAGCTGGGCTGAATAACATTTGGCAAGAGTTCATACTTTTCCACTCTTTTAGATAAGTGCGATGCTTTGTATAAGGCAATGATTTTTTCCTAAATATATTAATTTTTAGTAACAGCTGATGGAGAACTTTATATGGGTACTAAGTGCATCTGGGCATGTCCTGTCAGTGCAGTTGACTTGTTCCTAGAGTTGGTGAATTATACTCTAGCCCCTCTTGTCTCTTCCCCATCCCTTGGAAGTTGAAGAAAACCAGACTTATTGCCTTGGGGATGCACTTGACAATTGACTAGTTTAAGCTTACTTTACTAATTAAAATATAATTACTGTCTCGTTTCAGAAGTGCAGTAATTAAATAGCCGCAGAGGGATCTGGTATGACACTGCTGAGACCATTAGAGGAGCAGTCTTTATACAATAAGGTTTTGAGTTTCTTTGATAAGGCTTTATAAGGGTCAACAGGTGAAGTACATGAATTACTGCATAGAACACAAATGTGCCTTTGTGCCAATCTGTCATAATTTGAGTTTAAGGTGATGCCTTGCGATACCTGTAATTTCTTGTCAGTGTTTTGCTTGTATTTTGTATTTTTGTATTCATATTGAGCTGCTGCAGGAAAAATGATCTTAGGTTTTTGAACCACTTGTTTGTAGCAGTGGTTACTGCCCTTCAGTAGTGTGTATATATATGTGTGTGTGTGTATATATAAATAATGCACAAAATCCGAAGTCAAAGTCTGATTTTTAGAGAAATGAGAATCAGGTGGGCTAGGGTTGTAAATTTCATTTTGCTTAGAGAAGTCAAGTGAATTTGAGACTATTATAAAAGCAAATTTTACTCTATTTTTAGAGTAATGTTTTATTCAATATATTGAATAGCTAATAAATTGTTTTGCTAATTATATTAAGGGAAAGGTATTTAATACTGGGCTAATAATTTTAAATTCTTTTGCAATCAGATGTTATATATCACCTATTTCCTAACTTTCTCATAACTTTAAGTTATCTTTCCCTTAGTAGTATATTTTATTATTTTAAAGTATTGCAGCCACTTTTTTACCATTAATAATTTCAATTAAAGCACTGAGGGAAATTATTTTAATAAATATTTGAGATTCACACATGGAAGCTATTAGTGAAGACTTCCAACTGCAAGTTTTATTTTATGTTCAACTACATTATCTATTTGTATATAACGTGAAATAAGCGTTAGACTACCATCTGTAGGCTCTTCAAAAACTTTGACAATGCCATTGCATTTCTCTTAATTATCTATTTTCTGATTTTCATGTAAGTTAAAAATTTGTGTCACACTTAGAAAACGATCCGGAGTCTGAACTTCTCCTTTTTTCAGGTGCCATTTGAAATAGCACTATAGTTACAGTTGCAAAACAAGTTCTGTTCATCACGTTATTTAACGAATCATTAACCTTTGTATTGCAATTTTTGTAATGATTTTGGAATTACTGTTCATGATATTTTGGAATATCAACATTATCCCCTTTGGAAATAGTCTGGAGTAGAGAAAAATCTTCAAATGTTTAGTAAAAATCATAAATTAGATTTATGAGATTAGGAAACTTCCTCCTCCCTTTTTAGCCACACAAACTTTGTTCCCTGTACATGTATGATAAAACCTGGCATAATTTTCACTTCCCAGTTAAGAGGTTATTATAAAAGGCTTCAAATGAAGCTGGCTGAAGAAAAGTATGAAATTTATGAAATACCAATGATTGCTGCTTCTGTGACTCTGTTTTTCTTCCTGTTTACTTACTTCTCTTCAGTAACAATGGGACGCTTCTGAATGTGTTGTTACGGTGGGAGTTTGGTAGAACGTCCTGTGCTCTGGAAGTCCTGACCTAGTTTTTACATCAACACTTCATGTTCATTAGAAGAGCCCGTAAGTTGTTCTGAGTAGGATATAAGGCCAAAGTATTTCCTGCCAGGAAAGAAGATAAGATGTTGAGAGAGACGGAGTAGTAGTCTGAAAATATGTAAATCCACTTCTCTCTTTCTGACTTGTGAGAACTATAATCTAATCATCCCCAAGAAACTGTTCTTTCTGTGAGCTATGGGAGATGTGGCAAGAAAGCATGTACTGTGCATGCTCAGTATTGCCAAGTGCTTATAAAACATCACAAATAATTATCCCATTCTTCCTGTTCTTTTAACCAGCCAGTCCTTTGAGCAGTGGTTCTGTCTCTTCTAATGCCACTGCAAGCACACGCTTCAGAACACAGTTGAAGACCTGGACTATGCCGAGCTGTCTGTTGCTGTAGTGAATAATTCACATGTGGAAGTGATGCTTCATTTTCAGGAGTGTGGCAAAAAATAAATTAGAATAGAATGGAATAATTCTAGCTGGAAGAGACCTATGGCAATCATCTAGTCTAACTGCCTGATCACTTCAGGACTGACCCAAAGTTAAAGCATGTTGTTAAGGGCATGATCCAAATGTCTCTTAAACACTGATAGGCTTGGGGCATCGACCAACTCTCTAGGAAGCCTGTTCTCTAGGAAGTGTTTGACCACCCTCTCTGTAAAGAAATGCCTCCTAATGTCAAGTCTGAACCTCCCCTGGTGCAGCTTTGAACCATTCCCATGCGTCCTATCAGTGGATCCCAGGGAGAAGAGCTCAGCACCTCCCTCTCCACTCACCCTCCTCAGGAAGCTGTAGAGAGCAATGAGGTCACCCCTCAGCCTCCTTTTCTCCAAACTAGACAAGGATATTCCTTCCAGCCCTTTCACCAGCTTTGTTCCCCTCCTCTGGACACATTTGGGTGCCTTAACATCCTTCTTAAATTGTGGGGCCCAGAACTGCATGCAATATTCAAGGTGAAGCTGCACCAACACTGAATACAGTGGGATAATCCCCTCTTTTGACCAGCTGGTTATGCTGTGTTTGATGCCCCCCAGGATGGGGTTTGCCCTCTTGGCTGCCAGGGCACACTGGTGACTCATACTGAGCCTGCTGTCAACCAGCACCCCCAGATCCCTTTCCGCAGGGCTGCTCTCCAGCCACTCCTCTCCCCATTCATACTTGTGCCTGGTGTTACTCTGTCCCAGATGCAGAATCCAGCATTTGTTCCTGTTAAATTTCATGCCATTATTGCATGTGAAGAACTGTATGGGAAGAACTGTTCTACATGCACAGGATGGAGTGGAGAAGAGAGTCGAATTTTTTTATTATTATTATTTTCTTTTTTTTAGCTCAGTGATTCACCACCTCTTAAGAAAGGCTTCTACAGGTACATCCGTCAGAAAAGGAAGATTAAAGAAAATGTACCCCCCTGGCAAACAGGACAGAAGTGGCAACCAGCATGAGGGCACAACGTTTTGGTTTTTTTTTTTCCCTCAGTTTTTACTGATAGTCAGTCTTCCTACATCTGTCAAGTACCTGAACGTCAAGGCAGGGACTTGGGGGATCAAAGTCCATCCCATCGTAAGTGAAGATCATGTTTGAGACCACCTGAGGAACCTGAAAATACACAAGTCCATGGGACCTGATGAGATGCATCCCAGGGTCCTGAGGGACTGCGCGGATGTAGTTGCTAAGCCTCTCTCCATTGTATTTGAAAAGTCATGGCAGCCAGGTGAAGTCCCCAGTGACTGGAAGAAGGGGAACTTTGCACCCATTTTTAAAAAAGGTAAAAAGGATGACCTTGGGAACTACCAACAGTCAGCCTCACCTCAGTGCCTGGTAAGATCATGGAACAGGTCCCCCTGGAAGATATGCCAAAACATACGGAAGACAGGGAGGTGATTAGAGGCAGCCAACGTGGTTTCATCAATCGTGCCTGACTAATCTAATGGCCTTCTACAATGGAGTGACTGCATCAGTGGACAAGGGAAGAGCAACAGATGTCATCTACTGGGACTTCAGCAAGGCCTTTGGTATGCTCCCTCCACAACGTTCATTCTTACCTCTAAATTGTAGAGATATGGTTTTGATGGATGGACCATTAGATGGATAATGAATTGGCTAGATGACCACATCCAAAGAGTTACAGTCAATGGCTCAATGTCCAAGTGGAAACCAGTAACAAGTGGTGTCCCTCAGGGGTCTGTACTGGGACTAGTACTGTTTACGACACAGACAGTGGGATTGATCACACGCTCAGCAAGTTTGTGAATGACACCAAGCTGAATGGTGCAGTTGATTTCCTAGAGGGAAGGGATGTTATCCAAAGGGACCTTGACTGGCTTAAGGAGTTGGCCTGTGTGGACCCATGAAGTGCAAGGCCAAGTGCAAGGTTCTGTCCCTGGGTTGGGGCAATCCTCAGTGTCAATACAGACTGGGGCATGAATGGATTGAGAGCAGCCATGTGGAGAAGGACTGGGGGATGCTGGTGGATGAAAAATTGGCCGTGAGCTGACAATGTGCACTCGCAGCCCAGTCGTATCCTGGGCTGCATCAAAAGAAAGGTGGCTATTGGGTCAAGGGAGGTGATTCTCCCCCCTCTACTCTGCTCTTGTGATACCCCACCTGGAGTACTAGATGATCTTTAGAAGATCCCTTTCAACCCAAACCGTTCTATAATTCTATTAAATGAACAGTGAAAATAATTCGTTGACAACTGTAGAGTTGCCACATATAGACAATGATACTTGTGTAAAATGGATTAAGAGGAAAACCAGAAGGAATAAAGACAAGTTGAATTCATGTGCTGAAATTTCTAGCTGGTTCCAAAAAGGTTTTTGCTAATAGCACTGGTGGAGGTCTGTCTTCCCTCTAACAGGCTGTGTTTTTGCTTCAGTGTGAAAATACACAGGGAGCTTAGCATCAGGTTAAATTGGATCAAGTGGAGACTATCAATCAGAAAAAATAAAATTAGAGTTACGGGGTTTGATGTAACCACATAATCATTTTGTTTCTTAACATTCTTTAGGGCATATTTTTAGTTGTTACTTACATGAAGTGCTACATTAGATGTTGAATTTTTATTTAGAATTTGAGGGGAAAATATAACAGCCATGATTTTTATATTGTAGTTGAACAGTATTGCATGTATTGAGTCTTCTCTATCTTAAAAGAAGCATTTTTGCTTTGAGGTTTTTTGTTCAGGTCTCTTCATCACTCAGTTATCTTTAACTTGATTAAGTGAATGTTCAAATGATGGACTGCTTGTAAAGAAACAGCTTTTGACTTACGATTAACAGGTTAGAAGTAGGTAAAAAAAAAAAAAAAAGACATCACTGATTCTGGCTTAGGTTCTTCGCCCTGTGACAGCTGAAACCCAAGAGATGCTTCCCTGGCTGAGCTTCAAAAATGAAACAAATAATTCATAGTATTAGAATTTGCAGTATTCAAAATAAAGGTGAAATGAAACTGACCTTATCTTACTAGAAACTTGTTTGTGGGAGACTTCAGTCAGCTACCTCTAACAATAATCTTTGAAGAAGGCTTTGTCTCCATAGTGGTCTCTGTGGCATAGGTGTGCATAGTTAGCCAGCCAAGAAGCAAGCTTGCTTTCTTATCAGAAAAATGTGTGCAGTGAACTATCTCAGCTGCTGGCCCTAGTCTTCTCCTGCTCAAATGAAGGCTTGCAGCGTGCTTAACTGTAACAAATTGTCTTTACATACAGTGAAAGGACCTTGTTTGTCTGTGTCTTCGGTTCATAGGTTAATGTGGTTAGGTAAATTTCAGTACGTAAATGTACAATTTTTGTGTTGTTCTGTTCTAAAAGCTTTGCTGGGTTGGTTATCTGACTGACAAAGACAGTGAATACAGTTGGAGTAGAAGGATGGCCAGGCCCAAAGAGTTGTGAATGGAGTTAAATGCAGTTGGCAGCCGGTCACAAGTGGTGTTCCCCAGGGCTCAGTATTGGGGCCGGTTCTGTTTAATATCTTTACCAATGATCTGGATGAGGGGATCAAGGACACCCTCAGTAAGTTCGCAGTTGACACCACGTTGGGCGGGAGTTTTGATCTGCTTGAGGGTAGGAAGGCTCTGCAGAGGGATCTGGACAGGCTGGATCGATGGGCTGAGGATAACTGTACGAGGTTCAACAGGGCTCAGTGCCGGGTCCTGCCCTTGGGTCACAGCAACCCCATGCAGCGCTACAGGCTTGGGGAAGAGTGGCTGGAAAGCTGCCTGGCGGAAAAGGACCTGGGGGTGCTGGTTGGCAGCCGGCTGAATAGGAGCCAGCAGTGTGCCCAGGTGGCCAAGAAGGCCAACGGCATCCTGGCCTGTATCAGAAATAGTGTGGCCAGCAGGAACAGGGAAGTGATGGTTCCCCTGTAGTCGGCACTGGTGAGGCCGCACCTCGAGTCCTGTGTTCAGTTTTGGGCCCCTCACTACAGGAAAGACATGGAGGTACTGGAGCGTGTCCAGAGAAGGGCAACCAAGTTGGTGAGGGGCCTGGAGCACAAGTCTTATGAGGAGCGGCTGAGGGAACTGGGGCTGTTTAGCCTGGAGAAAAGGAGGCTGAGGGGAGACCTTATCGCTCTCTACAACTACCTGAAAGGAGGCTGTAGTGAGGTGGGGGTTTGTCTCTTCTCCCAAGTAACAAGCGATAGGACAAGAGGAAACAGCCTCAAGTTGTACCAGGGGAGGTTTAGATTGGATAATAGGAAGAATTTCTTCACTGAAAGGGTTGTCAAGCGTTGGAACAGGCTGCCCGGGAAGTGGTTGAGTCACCATCCCTGGAGGTATTTAACAGATGTGTAGATGTGGCACTTCGGGACATGGTTTATTGGTGGACTTGGCATTCCTCAGTTAACAGTTGGACTTGATGATCTTAAAGGCCTTTTCCAACCTAAATGATGTTATGACTCTATGATAAGCCATCAGATTACAAATGGATTCTGAGTCAGTGGATTCTAGGGATTTTACAAAGACTTTCTTTGGCTTCTGTTTCTTTGGCTGTGTAAATTGAGAGATCAAGATCCCAAAGGTGTGATAATTAACAAGAGGAAAACAGAGAGTTTCAAAGTGTTAGGAAACTTTTTGTGATCTACCCAGGAAAAACTAGTTCAGAGGGGTTCTTAAAATAGAAAATAATTTCTTTTTTAATTGGATTTGATATTGTCTAATGTAGTGTCATGTGCCTTGCCAAAGTAGATTTTTATTTTTGAGGTCTACTATGTGATGTTGGTATTATGTAGGTTAACCTACTTCCTATCAAAGCACTTGTATGGGTTGAGTTATGTATCAGCTCTACAAGAGTGCTTTTGATAATATGCTAGATGGAGAAATTAGGGTGAAGAAGTTTGTAATTGAATTTGTAATTCAGAAGAATTGTAAAAATGCTAAGACATAGCTGTGCAGAAGACACCAGTGGGTGAAAGGTTAAGTACTCTGCTGGGGAAAAGTGTTTGTAGTATTTATCTTGAAATTAATGTTTTCATTGATCACCTAAGAAGGAAAACTTTGGAATCTGCCAATGAAATCAGCGAAGTTAGTGATGATTCAAAGTTAGATGGTATGAAATCTGTATCTGGGAAAATAAGAATAACATGAACATCCTTGATGACTAAGAGTCACAGAATGAAATAGGGTGAAATTTAATGCTAAACAAGTGCAATGTCATTAATGAATTTTAAGGGAGGAAAAAAAGATATCTATATATACATTGCTATAAGCTTGAAACTCAGAAATTGCAAATGCAGAGGTGGAGAAAGTTTATATTAGCAATGGCAGGATATTTGTATAAATCACATACTGTGCTGTTTTAATCATGTGTTTTGGAAAGACTAATTCCAAACAGAATACGTACAAGATGAGCTCCTACAATTATTAAGGTGAAGAGCAGCCATCTCATGAGGTGACTAAGTCTCATGTTGCTTTTTTGCTCAGCAAAGGGTCTGAGGCAGGAGGTAATAGTTCTCTATACACTAGCTGCTGGGCTTGGATGAAAAACAGGTCTTCAGAGAGGCTCTTCAGACACTAAAAGTAGCTGTGGTAGCTGGGGTGAGCTGTTCGTTTCGCTATTAGAATGAGCACGTCCCGTGGTGAATCGAGTTAGTCTGGGATTCAACAACGAAGTGGATCACAGATACCTACTTGCTGCTGAATAGTGTTCTGTGCTCACTTCCTAGAGGAATTAAGGAAGATAAAGTGGTAGAACTTCGTGGAAAACGCCTTTCAAAAGGGTGGGACTAATTGCAAAGGAGTAGGTACAGATTCAGGATTTTTTTTTAAGGCCCTGAAAAATAGCTTAGGCTACCTTTTGCTCTGGTAAGTTTAGCTGTGCTTCTCTGAAGTGCTGCAGTCTGAAGGCAAACTGAAGGCAAGTTTTTAGCAGCTTCATTTGTTAAGCAGCTGTGTATTTTCATGACCCGCAACAGATCCAGTGAGGCCATTGAGACTTGAGTTAAAGAAGAAAGCAAGAAACATGCTTTGGACTTCACTCTTTAGAGGTGATAGCAATGAGGGGGTGGACCAGGCTTACTGGTGATGCTTACAGTGATGTGAAGGGTTGCCCACACATAACATGGCAGGGGATAATGAAGCAGTGCTTTCCTTTTGTAGTGGTTTCTGCATGCTCATCAGCTCCCGCCATCACATGACTAGTGTGAAGCACCAGTGCTGTTACACTGCCTCGGTCTACTTGGTATCAAATTGTGGTTAACTGGACAGTTGCTCTCATCATCAGTGCTCAGTTGCAGAAAAGCTGCAGATGAAAATTAAATTTAAGGATGCGTCTAGTTGTCTGCTACATTGTGAAGAGCTCAGTGCAGTGAGGTTGTGCTTGACTAATTTATTTTCTAAGAAAAATATGAAAATTCTATACGCTGAAGATACCAAATTACTAGTAGGTTAGTTTCAGGATGCGTCATAGACACCAGAATGTCAAAAAATACTCAACAAACTTTGCAGGTCACTTGAATATTAAACAGGTTTCTGCTGGTTTTGATTGTTTATTTTAGCATATTTTCACAGAAACACCTGGAAGAGTGCTTTCTCAATTTTTTGTAGGTCGATAGGGTTATTCAAGTTGAAGGGATCTCAGGAAAGGGTCTAGCTCACCTCCTGCTTGAAACAGGGTCAGCTCTTGAGATCTGACCAGATTTCTAAGGTTTTTCTTCATTCAGTTCTCAAAAATCTCTGAGGATGGAGATCCCACAATATCGGTGCACAGCCTGCTCCACTGTTGGACCGTTCTCAGGGGAAAAGTGTTGCTTTGTATCCTATCTTACTCCGATTTATGCCCATTTCTTCTTGTCCTTCTGCTGTGTACCACTGAAGAGCCTGGCTCAGTTTGCTCACTAATCTCCCTGTAGGCACTGGGGGGCTGCTGTTAGGTCCCATTGAAGTCACCTCTGCTCCAGGCTGCACAAGCCCAGCTCCCTCAGCCTCTTCCCACTGGGCCCACCTCAACTGCTGCGGTGGCCTTTGCTGAATTCATGTTTTGAGTCTCCCCCAGAGCAATGAAGGAAGAAGTCAGTGTCCACAAAGAAAGAGACTGTCTCATAAAGAGAGAATATTTTAAAATATAAAAAAGTATTAAAAAGTAACCAAAAGTATTTAAGAAAAAAGTATGTTCTTTACTTCAAAAGAACACCAACACCACCCCCCCCCCCCCCCGCCCCTTAAACTCTTCGCAGGTCTTGAGAACACAAGTTGAATCACTCCATAGTGCCACTATCTGCCATGTAAGTTAGTCAGACATTACAGTATAAACCTGTCAAAACAGCTCCTTCCTTTTTTCTAAATGGAAAAATTGACAGGCTTTTTCTAGTAAATGGCACAATTTTGCAGAAAGTACTAGCTACATATATTATTAAGAGTCACATTTTCATCAGGAAATAATAAAGTGAGTTCTTTGGGAAATACAACACACACCTCTAAATTAAAAACAAACAAACAAACAAGACTTTCCAAATTATGTGTCGTACTTAATTACCTCTTTACAGTCTCTTCTTAAATAAGAAGCACCACTAAGATCATCAGAGTATAGAAATATAATCCTTTGTATTTCATACTTTTTGCAAAGCCTATTCTTGTAATTATAGAAATAAATTCGTTAGGTGCCTTGCCATCTAGGTACTACCTAAATCTTACTAGTTTCACCAAGTTAAACAGCCCAGTAGAGAAACAGGGATCTGGGCCTAATATTCCTTTTACACAGAAAAACTAATGTTGACTGAAGTAAGCACATCATACAGACAGTTACATAACCAATAATGTGCTCAGCTGGAAGAGGCAGAGGCCACTGCTATTTCAAAACAGTGACTACTTTCTGTAGAGCAAGTTCTACTTTTGATTCTTGTTTGCTTCATTATTGTTGTAATAGTTTCACTTTCGGCAGTCCCATGCTATCAGTTCATAATTTCTTTGGTTTCTGGTTGTTTTTCTCCTCTTGTCAGACGAAGATGGCAGAAAAGTGACAAAATTGGAAAAAACCCAATTATTATGTAGAAGCGGTCTAGCAGCTATGCTCCGTACAAGTGCAACCCATCATGAACTGTGATTCTAAAAGCACTCAGGTATAGATGACTTAATACGATCCCTTTAAGCAGCCATCTGTACTGCAACTCCAGTGTTTCTCCCTTGAATTTTAGTTAATTTCCCCCTAGAACCACTGAAGATTTCTTCCATTTGGTGAAAGCAACTAGAAAGAAATTATTTTACTTTATTTGGCAAACTCCTCCTCCTACGTGGTCATGAATGGTAAAAGATCATGAATGAAATAGGAGGTGTGCTAGAATACACATATCGAGGTATGCTGGCACCAAAGTAGTTTCCTTTTGTTTAATTGCTGGTGTAGAAATTAATAGTGCACCACAAACAAAGTCACATTCAAATAAATAGGGGGCAGGGGGGATTTGTAACATGGACTTTAGCAAGCTTATTTTTCAGATATGATCTTCTACTAGAATTCCCTTAAAGTTGCCCCACACCAATTCTGTCTCACATTTCCTAGCAAAAATGAATGGTCAGGATTTTATTGATTGCAGTTTGCAGATAAAGCTAATGGCTAATACTTTCAATGGAAAGTACCCTCTGTGAAACAGCACAAGTGGGGGTGGGAGCGGCGGAAGACAAGAGGCAGCATGGCAAAAGATAGGAAGAATGATAGGCTAATTCAAAATTGGTAGAAAATCTGACCAATGTAACTCACAAAAAGGAATTCAGTGATATGGGAGTATGGAACTGAGAAGTAGTAGAAATAAAGGAAACTAGGAATGCAAGATGAGGCAACCAGGGCATGGCATGGCATGGCTGCAGTTCACCCCCAGCAGCTTGTCAAGCTTGCTTTGCCCCTGTTAGAATAAGCAAACAAAAGCTTAAAATAAGAACTGAACTGAACCACCTCACCTTGAATCAGAGCAATTGGGAAGGAGAACAGGAAAACAGACCACTGGACCAACACTGCTTTCTTGATTTGATGCTTTTGGCATAGCACCTATTCACAACTTCCAGAAGATTTAGTTTGCTTAAAGATACGTTCCCTCAGAGTTTCTGTTTAAGTTCTCTGCTCTATCTTTGAGTAAAACATGTTCTGAATCTCAAAAGGAAGAGAGGTCTGCTGCACATAAGCATGTAGAAAGAGCACATTCTGGTCTAAATTTTTTCATTAATTACTTTGACTTCTTCAGGAAAGATACTCTGTTAGGGGTATGCATGAATATACACATAAATATGTAAATATAGATACATATATTAACACTGGGTGATCTTGTAAAAATTTCAAGTATTTGCTGATTCATTCAGAAATGTCAGAACAGGTATCTGTTATGTTAGACAGCTCCATATATAACAAACACTTTTATTTTTTTTAAACATTGAATATTGTCTGGGACTTTACAAACCTTTACATATTTACCTTTGCAATAGCTTTAGTTTTGATTCTCATGCATGAGGGGTTTGAAACTTACTTAAAATCAGAGGCGTGTCCTGGTTTCAGCTGGGATAGAGTTAATTGTCTTCCTAGTAGCTGGTACGGTGCTATGTTCTGAGTTCAGTATGAGAAGAATGTTGATAACACCGATGTTTTCAGTTGTTGCTAAGTAGGGTTTAGTCTAAAGTCAAGGATTTTTCAGCTTCTCATGCCCAGCCAGCAAGAAAGCTGGAGGGGCACAAGAAGTTGGCACAGGACACAGCCAGGGCACCTGACCCAAACTGGCCAACGGGGTATTCCATACCGTGTGACATCACATCTAGTATAGGAACTGGGGGGACTGGGGGCAGGGAATCGCCGCTCAGGGACTGCCTGGGTGTCGGTCGGCGGGTGGTGAGCAATTGCACTGCGCATCATTTGTATGTTCCAATCCTTTCATTATTGCTGTTGTCATTTTATTAGTGTTATCATTATCATTATTAGTTTCTTCTTTTCTGTTCTACTGAACTGTTCTTATCTCAACCCGTGGGTTTTGCTTCTTTTCCCGATTTTCTCCCCCATCCCACTGGGTGGTGGGGGAGTGAGCGAGCGGCTGCATGGTGCTTAGTTGCTGGCTGGGGTTAAACCACGACAAGGGGAGTGAACAACTTAATAAGTACTTTTTAGGTCTTTTTTTTTTTTTCTTTTTGTAAAATGAGCAGCAAAACAAATGAATCTGTTTATAGCCAATAAAACCTAAAACCAAACAGCCCCCCCCCCAATGGCAAAATCTTAACTTTAGCAAAGTGAGTACTAAAAGCAAGATCGTGACTCAGTGAGAATATTGCCATTGACAATAGTGGTACTAATATTTCACAGCAAAAGGGAAAGGTAAAAGTTCAAAAAGTCTAATATTTCATAAATTTAAACAGCAAAACTACTTGGCACATACAGGATCCTTAGCCCTCAGCGTACACTCAACAAAATTTCTGCACGTTATTTCCTTCAAAGATTGCGGAGTCATTTTGGTTGACTAGTGAAACGCAAGGCATTTTAAGATTGTTCTTTGAAGTGAAACTTAATGTTCGTATTGTGCTGGTTGTTTTTTTGTGAAGCTCTGCAATAGTCAGTTACTAGAAATAAGATTAAAGCTACTTCTTAGTCTGTTTGGGTATGGACAGGGAGAGTAGGGATAGATCATGCTTACTTAGAAGAATCTCTGCATGTTTTATATTGTATTGTGCAACCAAAAGTAATTCTTAAAGCTTTACAGTTATATATACTTTATATAAATTAGTGGTGCAGAACCTCTTTACAACTTCAGTGTGTGTAAAAGATGCTGCCATCTGAACTTGAGCTGCTCCTTTGACCTTGAAACGTGCCCATTTCCCATCTCGTGGGCTGCTCTGCAGCTGCTCTCGTTCTCTTCCGTCAGTCAGATAGTTGCTGCTTCTCACTGATGCTAATTAGAGTGATAGAGCCTCACATTATTAGGTTTAAATTAGATAACTTGCTGGCAAATCCAGCAAATACTGAATAATGCATTTCTGTCTGGGTTATGTAGGCTTTTGGAGGCTGTATGAACATTTTGTGGGAGAGGGGATTCATAGAGTGCATACACCTGCATTCACACCTATGTCAAAAATAGGTCTGTTAATGATGGTTTGTGGAGATGTCAGATATAAACAAAGAGCTGTTTTGTTCATAAGTTTTTTTAAAATAGTGCCTCCCATGGCATTTCTACTTTTGCAAAGGGTAGTTACAGCTGGAATGATAAAAGGCTAAATAATATTTGAGACCAGCAACATCGGTTGTTTCTGCTATGTAATGGTAAACTCGGAAATACTGTTTTCAGTATTATTTCCTTCTGGAGTATTAACTGTTGTTATACAACCAGCTGTTTAACATTGAATACACTTTTTTTTTTTTTTTTATCTTGAAGGTGGAGACACTATGTGAATTTCAAATAGATGATTTATTCCACAGTAACTCTGCCTCATCATCATTCTGCACTGTGATGACTGTATGGTGGCTTATGTCTTTTAATGATTTATCTCTGTTTACTTGAGGACACTAGTATACCACAGTAAGCAAACTGCTGTGGAGGGCTGCTAAACTGTAGACTCCTATCTAGACTTTCTTATGTTTTCACATGCTGAGAATAACAGCTCTCGGGTTGTGACTGGGAGGGAACAATTTTAAAGTAATTTTTTTTCTGTTGAAACAAAAAGCAGTAGAGTTGAAGGGGATACCTAACGCAGTAGTAGCAGAAAGAGACTTCACAATGAGTTCCTGAGGAACAAGACTTTTAAAGACCGTGGCTGAAGTTTCTCTGTTGCTTCTCAGGTTCTCAGTGGCTGTTTTCACCCTACTATTGTTTTGGTGGGACTGCAGTATATTTAAATGATGCTGATTCAGTAGGTTTTGATTTGGTAATGTGGATGAATAAATTAAAGACTTTCCATGTCCTCATTCCAGTAATGAAAATGGTGATGTCTTTGGGAGGGGTAATATAATTCGGGAGATGTTCTTGATAGCAATTTATTAATTAGTTATTGTTTGTTATTTTTCTTCCTTCCAACTTTAATGATGTTGCAGTAGTATGTTTTCCAGAACAGAAACTGTTATGTATGCATTTGTGTGAACTGTAACACAGTAAAATCTTGACCTTTTTCAGACATTACTGTAAAACACACACACACACAATGTTCTTGCTTTTTGGCAGGGCATACAGTGATCACACTATGCTGAAATTTCTGCGTGTGCAGCATTATATTACTGTATTTGTGTATTATTGGTGCTGGTGCTAGGTTTTTAACCTTAGATGGTAAACACTTTGAAAAAGCAAAGTTTGTGATACCATCTAATATAATTACTTTCTCACTTGAATTAGAAGAATGCAGCATTAATGACACTTTAAAAAAAAAGTTGGACCACTGAAAATATTAGTATAAACAGTAAGAAAAAAATAATTAAAAAATTATAGTATAAAGAGTCTGCTGGTATGTGGTTTTCAGGCTTTCTGTTGTATTGTGAAATAGCACATAGCTCTGTATTGCAGACTGAAGTGTTTTTTTCATTATAGGCTTATATCCGATATTTCATATGGTCTTTTAGATCCTTTGTAATGTATTTAATAGAAGAGTGGTTTGGTCAGATTTAGTACACTTTACAGAGAAGTACACTATCCTCTTTTCAGTGTATACCTAACTTCTTGTTATAATTCCTTTTTATATTGCTAACAAAATACCTTACTTCTATGAAAATACTTTTCTTATTATTTGAATGTTAACTTAGTAATGGAGGTACTCTAGATCAGTGCATTAGAACAACATAGGTGAGCTTTTCCATATGTGTGACAAAATAGTTCCTTTTCATTCTAGAAGTTAATTTTAAACCAGTCAGGTAGATAACACCATCTATTCAGGCTATCATGGCAGTAAAATTTTATCAGACTCGCCTCGTCCTGTTTTAGAGGAGTATGCTGGACGTTTTGTACAGCAGCACAGTGGAGGACTGTTCTGGGGAGGGCTGCGCAGCCCAGCGTTGTGGCACTGCCGCGGTCCCTCGGGGAGAGCCGCGTCCCGCTGCCGAACAGCGCTGGAGGGGAAGCTCTGGCTGTAAGGCTTGCAGTGGTAGTTTCTAACCTTTGGTCTGGTCAGGTGGGGCATCGCGGAAGGGTATTGCCCTTTAACCTGTTTTCGAATTGAAAGTTGGATTATACAAATACCATAAGGCTAATTAGCATTGATGCATGAAAAATCTTAATGGGTAAGAGGTTCCTTTGTTTCCCCCCCAAACTGGGGACTTACAGTATGAAAAGACAGTAAAACACACACAGAAGGATAAGATGACAATGTCATGTGCCGAAACGACGTGACAAGTAGCTTATAGTAAAATTTTTATTGAGTAACTCCAGTACAAATTTCTAATACAGCTTTTAAACAAAGCGCAAATGGTTGTGCAAATACAGGCAGCCAGGTACAAGAGTTTTATGGAGCTGTCAGCGTGCATGGGTATAAAACAGGGGAATCCAAGTGTTTTGTTTTGGAAGGAGGGAGATTAATGAAGAGTGCTGATAATTATAGTGCTGCTACAGTGTCAATGAAATATTGGTTCTCTTTTTTTCCTGCTCTCATGTCTTCATTATATTTTGTGGATTACTTTCTGATTCAGTGTGTTCTTTTACAAATTGATCAAGTGGCAGAAATATGAAATCAAATTATGTTCCACTGCATCATATACCAAGAGTTCTTTCTTGACCATGTTGTTATTAATCTCTAATTGCTCTCATACTGGAATATTGTGTAACATTATTAGTATTTTTGTTTGTGTGTGTAAAGGTAAAGCAGAACTGAAAACTGCCTCAATGCACACTGGATTGCTATCTTCCTTTTTTAATGGTTCATTGTAAATATGGCAAACAACTTCTGGAAAAGACAATTTTAAATTAAGCTGTAATGCAAATTCTTCAAGACTAAATGCCTTCAATGCAACAAGCCAGTTACTATTTCTGTTCCTAACAGCTAGATTTATCTGATCTGTCTCTTCTGGATGTATTTATCATGACCTACTTGGCTAACCCAGCAAATATCACGTTAATAAAAAAAAAACAAAAAACAGGTAGATGTAAAGACAAATCATAGAATGAAGTCCAAAGCACTTCACTCCTTTTTTTTTTCTGACCAGCGATGGATTTCAGATTATGCTTGACTATGATGTTAGTCAATGAAAAAGACTTTTTTGCTAAAACTTAGAGAGGCTGAAGCCCCGTGAAGCTAATGGATGTGATCTGGGAACATCTGCAGATAAATCCTGGTTGCTGTGCCTTCTGTCCTCGTGCGGGCTTTAAAAGCTGTAAATGGAGTGGCGATACATCGCCTTGGCTTACCTGCCTTTCCTCCTCCTGCAACTAGAGGATCTCTGAGCCCACAAGAAACCCCCTGCTTTTTAAGGCTAGTGACTGGAGTAGCAGTCAGCAGCCAGTTGAAGCACAGACAAGTGAAAAGTTACCTCGGTATTGAGATAAGTGAGAACTGCACAAGGGTTTTCAGGGGATTTGGGGAATGAGAAAAGGGGCTCATTCCTTGACTTTTGTTCTTTCACAGCAAATTGTTGGGTTTGGCTTCAGGTATGAGCTCTTGCTGTATGCACGAGGGCATCCTGGAGATCTTGAGTGGTGAATGTCAGTGTTTTATATGTAGAGTAGAAAATTATTAGTTGAAGGAGTTTCCTTTTTCCTGCAGTCATAGGACAATACTGTTTGTGTAATTGAAATAATGGAAAAGGGTAACATTAGCCATCCTTCCGCTTTGACGTACTTTTTCTGCCTTGTTAAGAGAGGCAGTGTGCATAACCCATCCAAGTGCCTAACTCATATTTTTGCTTTTTACTGTCCTGTTTAGTTCCAGGGTTCCTTAGTCCATATTCACTACAATGCATCTTTCAGGATGACCATAACCTCTATGAAATGTACAGGACTGGCTATTCAGTGTGATTTTTAACAACTTCTGGCATATTTTGGCTGTGCTGTAAAAATATAATATCCATGCAGACATATTTTTCCAGCTCCTTTTCATACTTTGTAAAAATATATGTATATAAATCATAATAACACTTATATTCTTTGACAAAGCAGTGTTCTTACTTTTTTCTTCTTCCTAAGGCAAGATCTTCAGTAAAAGTTCATTTGTATTTAAAGGAAACGAATAGTTTTCTAAGAGAGCTCAACGATGTTAAATAGTATGGCACAGCCATATTTTGTTTCCCATCTGTCTTGCAAATAATAATGAATAGGCAGGTGTTTTAGGAAGTATATGTCTGTTCCATGCAGTTGCTACTTTTTTTTCACTGCCTGAATATGTATTTTGGCTGCAGTACTGCTCTTTACCTATCACTTAAAATTTTAAAATTCCATCTTTATTTCAGATTTAGTTTCTAAAAATGCAGCTTACATTTTCAACACCTCATGCAAGTAATGGACATTTCAAATACCTGTTACTGAAAATGACACTTCTCAACCTTGTCAAGGTTTGTCTTATGTTAGAATTGACACCTACTGGTGGGGAATATAGTCCAAATTGGAGATGTACACAGTTTGAAAATTTGCCAACAAAATTTAGTCTTTATTTGAAGTTAGATAGGAATAAATAAAATTTAATTGACTTTGTTTCAAAGATCTGCTTATTTTCAATTTTTTTATAGAAATAGTAAAGATTAATTAAAACAAAACAAAAAGATGAAGATCACAACACAATGAAAAGCAAAATTCATTATGAAAATAATTTGGTTTTCCTAAGGAATTCAGAAAATGTAAAATACAGCAATGGTAAATCACTTCATAGGGATATTTATTGAAATCTTGCTGAAATATTGACAATCTAAGTTTTCAGGGTTTTTTATTCATGGATATTCCTGAGCTCTTGAATGTGTGGGTGGGTGGTTGTTTTTTTTAAACTGTAGCATCCTTTTCATCTAATGTTAGTCAGTATGGTTTCTCAAGATTGTATCATTGCATCTCTGCAGTCATCTAAAAAAAAGCTGACATAGAGTCTTCATTAAAAAAACCCAAGAAACAATTCCACTGCCTGTGTTACAGGAGGAGAGGATAAATTTCCTAAAGGAGGCTATTGCTGTACCAGCTTGCTTCAGGTGGTTTCTGCTTTTAAATGTTCAGTATTGTTTAGATCTTAAAAGAAGGCATTTACTTTCCTTGTGCTCATTAAATAGGACATGCCTACAGTACATAAGAATATCTATCTTCAATATCCAATCCAATTAAAGTAAGAAGGTCTTTCTGAAAGTTCAGAGCTGGTGTCCACAGTCACCTCAGTGTAAGCCCAACGGATGAGGTACCCAACCTTTTGAAGTAAAACCAAATTGGACTCCAAAGAGGGGAAATACCAATCCTGCTTTATCAGCAATATCTATAGACAGAACTGTGCTCATGAATTCAAATTGAATTAATCCTTAATAGATAAAGCTGTACAGTTTTAAATAGTGCTAGCAAATAAGTGCTACGGGACAATTAAGGGACAACTTATGTTTTGCTGAGGCGTAGGTAAACCAAAAGCCCTCAGTTGGTATTTCCTCAGCGGGGGGTTTGTGAATGCATCTAGAATTGGTGAAGGTTTAAATGGCTGCTTTGGTGCTAGCAGGTCAGTGTTTATAGGCATTTGTAGTTTGGAAGTTTTTGTATGTCCTTCAGTCAATTGCATTTGATCTGCTACTCCCACGAGGTAGGCATACTGTTTCCTGGTGGTGGCTTTTTGTGCAATTCCTTCTGGGGGAGTGGTTCCTTTTGGGACTGTTTCTAGCAAATTAAATGGCCCTCTGGTCTATATGGGTTGTCCCTTGTGTATTTTCTCAACTTGTTTAACTGCTTGGACTAAAGACAAAAGTCCCTTTTCCCACTCGAAGTATCTCTGTTCTGTTTCTTTAAATGCAGTTGAGCAAAATAATAAAGGTCTCTTTGGTCCGTTAGGGCCAGAGTGAAATAGATTACAATAAGTAACATGCTCTGCAAAACCCCATTCTGCTAGAAACGGCTCATGGGGTGACTTGGCCCCAGGGACTGATATGTTTTCAATTCCTGTATCAAGGTTTTGACTGCCTCTTCATGTTCTGAGTTCCATTTCCACAGTTTTCGCTTTCATGAAAGTGAGTACAGTGGGTGAGCAATGATAAAAAATCCAGGTACGTGTTTTTTTCCAGTACCCTAAAGTACCCATGAGCTGTTGTAATTCTTTCCTAGATTGGTGTATTTCACTGCACTACCTGCAATCCACCAAGCGCCTAAAAATTTTACTTCTCTACGTGGTCCCTGACATTTCTTAAGTGGGATCTCAGCTTCTGCTTTGTGTAGTGCTTGTCACACTGCTGCTGCTGCTTCCCCTACCGTCTCAGGGAAAGTGCCCCCAGTCAGAATATCATCTATGTATTGGTATAGTTTCACATCTTGGGGGAGCGAGACTGTTTGTAAAAGTTCAGCAAGCGCAGCATGAGCAATTGTGGGTGAATGTTTATATCCCTCTGGGAGTCTGTTAAAAGTGTATTGTACACCTTCCCAAGTGAAAGCAAATTTCTTCTTGCATTCTTTATGGTCCCCTTACAAGAAAAAGATATCTTTCACATCTGGCATTGCCATCCATAGGTGTGCACCTGCTTGCAAAGCAGCTGTTAGGTTTGCAACGTTTGGTACAGCGGCTGCTAGCAGGGCTGTATTAGCGTTCAAGCACCAATAATCAATTGTTAAATGCCACCTCCCATCCGGTTTTTGGACTGGCCAGACAGGTGAATTATATGGGGAGTGGGTTCTGGAGATAATCTGTCTTTTCTCCAGTCTGCTATTACCTCAGAAATTCCATTTCATGCCACAGCAGAAATCAGGTATTGTGGCACATTAGTAAGCTTTGAATCGGGGAGTGCAGGGGCTGCGCAGAGTATGTGCCCTGCAGCCTCCCAGTTTTTATCGGGGCTAGGGTTAATATTTGAACTGAATGACCACACACTGCCGTGTGGCATGCGCCAGGTTTGGCCATTCAAAACATCAAAGCCCTAAATATTTTCATTGTGATTTTTGATTGTAAAGCGAGTAGACAATGTATGGTTCTCATCCGGGAGCCATAAATTAACTTTTGTGGTTTGGCACATAATGCTTACTCCATTTACTTCAGTGATTTTAACTCTTTGCTATCCAGGTTGTACACCCAGCTTCTCAGCATCTTATTGTGTTAATATTGAAATTTGTGCTTCCATATCTATTAGAAATTTCATTAACTGTTGTCAAGGACCAACTGGAATCAAAATATAAGGGCCATTGCTATCTATCCATTGATAGGATTCCACTTGCCAGCCAGCCAGACCTAATTGTCATCCAGGCGCTATTCATTTTTTGCTCTCAAATTTTGGGGAGGAAAAGGGTTATTACCCCCTCTCGGAGGTGGTGATGGTATCTGAGCATTTGGAGTGTTTCCTCTCTGATTGCTGTCATCGTGTCTCTGAAATCCATGAATTGGACTGGATAATGCTGGCAGTTTGTCTCTGAATTGCAGCTCTTGGGATACCTAATGACAATGCTTGGTTATATAATTCTCTCTACCTCTGAGTCCTGCGTTGGCAATCAACGGGTTCCAATTCTTTGGAACTATTTTGGGTTGATTGTTTAATTTGTCTGACGTTACAACCTGTCTTTTTGGTTTCATCAGATAGATCACCCCATCCCATTTCTCAACCATGATTTATGATGTCATGCATCAATGTTGTCCAGGTGGGGAGATTTCTATGTACTAGAGCTTCTTCCAGGTCTTCAGCAGTGTCCCTCATGGCCAGCAGGACATTGAAATTTGTATCTCTTCTAATTCCATCTCTTTTTGCAATGAGGTAGGGTTTGAGTACAGCAGTGGCTCCCTTAATTAACAGCTTTAGCATGTCATGATGCACAGTTGCTGGTATGGGAACATTAAGACGATCGCGTTCATGCATGGCCTAGATACAGGCACCTTTTGTAATAACTGTGGAGAGCTCATTCAAGGATTTAATAGGTATTAACAGAGGTTCTCCTCTCTCTAATATATCTATTCCACCAGCCCAGTATGCCACCCTACTTGTTATCAAGGGGGGATCGTTTGGGTGTTCAGATCCAGCATTTATAAAGACACCAGGACCTCAAAATCCATTGGCTTCATCGCTGTTGACTAAGATTCTATTTCCCCCAATTAGACATACTCACCTTAAATATTCAGTTTCAGTTTCACCTGGCTTATGGCCATAGCATTCTTGGAAATTTGCCATCTGAATTGGATCAAATGAAGTTGTTTTTCAGGTCCAATCTCCTGCTCTACCCTGAGGTCCAGTGGTTTCTTCTGTTTTTATAATGGGCCTGGCCTCGTATTCGGGGGCAATTTGAAGGACATAAAGGTTCGTTTTCCCTTGGATCGCTATCATTGGGGTCACCCCATATGTTTCCATCCCATTCTTCAGGGGATACAATTAATTTTCTAATTTGTACAATGTCAGAGGGGTGGGGAGCTTGCATAAGCATCATTTTGACCCTTTCTTCCAACTTCTGGTTTTTGTCCTTTTCTTCCTGTAACTATTTCTGCAGCTGCTCAGTTTTCAAGGACAGTATTAATTCAGCTGCTTTCCTGCATTCTATTTCTTTTTTTAGGTCCAGTTCCCTTTTATTGCTAAACTGGCAAGCGACTTCTAGGCAGGTACCTAACATTTTGCAAATCATTCCCTTTCCTTTTCCATCCTTTATTTGGCCCCTGGTCATTTTTAGCTGTTCTTCCACAGTTGTCCAATCATGCCAGTTATCACGAGCCCGTTCTTCTGAAAATTTGGGACTCAAACTTACTCCATGCTTTCGTAAGTAATCAGTGATGCTACTTGCCGTCCTGCCAACTACACCACTTTGTCGTGAATGAGTGGTTTGGGCCTTTTAAAGAACCACTGTCAAGGGTATTAGCAAAAGTGATTTAACGGGGGTTTATAAAAGCGTGACTTCACAAAGTTCAATGGCAAGGTTCACTTTGTTACTGAAAACATGGATGAAGCATACACAGTAAAATCAAGTTAGAATCAAACTGGAAGGATTTATACAGAGACCAAAGCTGCAGAAGGGTAAGGGAGAAACATACAAAGGCAAATTGAGTTAGAATTGATTTTTCATGATTTGCACGGAGATTGGAGAAGTAAAAAGGTGGGGGAGACACTCCTGTTGAGTCACGAGGTTCAGAGAAGACCCCCTTGCCACCTAAACTCCTGATGGAGCTTAGGTGTGTCTGGATCCACTCCTAGTCCCAGACTTTGTCAAAGGTTTATGTATAAAGGGATTATGTGTTTAGCAGCAGTCTGAGGTTCATTCACAGTTTGAGGTGAATCACAAGATTTAGCAGAACTTAATCATTGACTAACACTTAAAAAGATTCAAAAGAATTTACTACAGTCACAACAGTGACTTACTTATAGATTTGAAAGAGCAATATTTATACTATACTTGTTATCGGATACCTGGGTCAATTCACACAGACACTGAGATGGATAGAGAGATAGATAAACAAAGGTATACCTGTTAAAAATTGCCCTTGAGTTCAGTGAAATATTCACATCAAATGTCTTGGCATTTTCTCAACTGGTGAAGGGTTGAGCCTCAAGGAGTGAAGGGTATCAGCCCAGGTCCCAGTGTCAACTTTTGGTGATGGTCCTCTGATTTTCACAAACTGGAGAGTTTGTGAACTCTTGAGAGGCGTCCTCCTCAGAGGGAGATGCTGGTTGCAGCCTGCTGCGGTCCAGGAGAGCTCAAAGGGGCTCACTTAGGACCAATGTTTATAGGTTCACAAGATAATTGGCTTTAGTCATCAGCAAATTACTGGAATTCCAGTAACACTGGTACCGTTCCACTCAAACTACAGTCCGGGTAAGGGATGTTCCAAGGCTTTCAGGGGATGACTAATTATTCTTGCTCTTCTTCCTTGCCTTGGCCAGGCAACAAGAATTCTTGGTATGGTCAGTGCTCCTCACCACCTTAGCCATGCAAGAGTTCCTGGTAAGGTCAAGGGACGCTTAACTGCCCAACTCATTACACAAAGGCCAAAGCCTAACAGGAATTCCTGAGATTGTAGAGCGGCCCAGGATGGGGGGTGGGAACGCACCGCCACACCTAGTCTTTCCTCTGACTGGTTTATTTTGGAAAGAGATGATTTAAGATAATAAAATAATAATAATAATAATACTAATAATAGTACTTTCTTTAAAAAAGGAAGATTCTTGCTAGTGGATTATTAAGGGAGGGAAATTATTTAAAGTTAGGAAACTTGTCCAAATATACATTTTGGTGGTATGTCCAATCCATCAAATAATTTGTAATTTCAAAGCATCTAGAAGTAGAGCAAAGTAATTTCAAAGCATGTGATTTATTTTTTTTTAATGCATAAGTTGCTTTTTAATATGACCAATGTAATGTTCTATTAAGCAGAAGCTTCATGCAACAGTTGTTGAGGGCTTTGTATAAAATTCAATCTTTCCTAGTACTTCCAACCTTGTGTACAAGATTGCAAAAATCTTTTTCTCTGATGCAATGTAAACATGCATAGGTTTATTATCAATTGTAATCAAGTTTCTTTTTTTAATATACTTCTGGTGCTGTTTATTGCACCTGTTTGTGGCTGATGCTTTCAGTTGCACAGTGATCACTGTATAAATTATTATTTTTTTGCTTTCATGCTGAAATCACCTTCGTCTTTATTGCACAGATTTATGAACTTTTATAGTGTTTCTTTCTTGGAGAAACCATCTTTTTTTTTTTTTTTTTTTTTTAACTGCACCTCTCATTTCTTGATTCAGTTTTGGATGGCTAGATGAAGAGAAAAAATTGCAGAGCTTCACAAAGTAGAAGATGCAAATGGTAAAACCAATTAGCAGATTCTGGAAAATCTCTAGTCATGTTGCAGAGGCATGCACAATCAAATTAAACCGGTATTAAACTCAACAAAATTTAGCCTTCAATCAGAATCGGTTAAAAACTCCAACGACATCAGTAAACCACAGGTTCAATGATGTGAGGGGAAATTAATACTGCACAACTGACCTAAGAATTCTTAAGCTTTAGAAATGTTGAGCCAAAATGCGCACATCACTCGCTTAAAAGATGAGGGCTCTCAACCTCAAGGAGTTATGCTGGGCGGCATCCTGACTCAAGGGGAGAGTCTCCAACTGCAGACCCACTGCTCTGAGGAGGACCGACTCAATTTGCTCTCCAGCGGGGCTTCATTTATACCCTAGTTGAATCTGATCTGTGGTCAGATAAGGTCATGTTAGTCCTCGCTGGCCGAGGGCCGACACGTCCTTGTTCCTTGACCGAAGTGTGTACCTGGCGGTTGTAACTTGACCCCACTATGTAAGGGGGTGGCTCGACCCCCAAACTGTGGCTTCTATTTTTTTTTCTCTTTTACATGGCCGAGAAGTTTAGCTCTCTGTCAGGGCAGGTGTACCTGCTGCATCATTAAATCAGACGTTTGACATATTTCAGGTGAACGTCAGGAGTGAGGAAACGACCCACAGAATTTTCACATAAATGCTGAAAAAATAAGGGACATCCATTTTGGAAGTTAAGCCCTAGCTACTTATCTCAGCCTCTTGATGGGAGTATGGCTTATTGCTGGGACTTTGAACTTGAATTGCTGCAACTCTGATCTTCCAAGAATTTTATGAGAGAGAGTGCATTTATATATAAAGTCAAAGTAACAGTGGAAATATGTCTGAATAGTTTTCTGAAATACCATCAATCTCTCAAGTTTATTAAATTGAAATTTTTATTGGTTACTGATTATTGAGTCTTGAATGGCATTGGAGTATGTATTTAAGACACATAGGAAGGCAGCCCAGGAACTTCTATTTTACTTTTTTCGTGTAGCCAGGGTGAGGTTAGAGAGTCCTGGAATGTGCCAACATTGCTGACGTGATAGCTCTATAAAGAAATCAGCAAGATGCTTTATACATAGGAAGTAAAGTTGAAAGAATGAGTTACGCTTGAGAGAGTATGGCTTTAACAAAAAAAGTCATTGTAGTGACTTAAGGATGTTATTAGAAAAACATTGTAGCAGCAAAGTGAAATAGTTTGTATTAAATTCTGCTTACAAGGAGCCACCATAAATCTGAACAACGGTATGTTATAGTGGTGTAGTTCATGTACTCCCATGAAGAATCTATATAACCACTGCAGCATCGTGTCTGCCTGAATCACAACTTTGGTAGTGTGTTAAAAATAGTATCTTATAGGTAATAGTATTAAAAAAAAACAAACCTGAGTCAAGTTCACTTGACCATGTTGTTAGGTATAGAAATAACAGTCCTCTTTTTATTGTAAGTGCAATTCTAAATGCAATTTTGGTATTAAAACTTCTTCCTTGCTCTTCTCTCCAGTTCAATTTATAAGAAGTATAAGGAAAGAGATAACTATGAAATAATGCATAGTGATTTTTTTTTTCTGTAGTTTTTCTGGATTAAAACTACTAGTAGAAGATTAACACAGGAGACACTAGTTAGTTTTGGAATTACTGGAAGATGTAGGTTTCATAGGATTTAGCTATAAAGGACAATCAGTCACTAATTCTGATCTCACATATTACATAGCATTTAACTTAACCACAAGGTTAAGGTACAAGGCAACCCCTGGGAGAAAAATCTGTCTGCACACTTCAGTTATGTTACTGTCAAACATTCTTTAATTTACTTTTAAATGCCAGCCATTGGTCTTGGTATTCCTCTCACCTTTAAAGATACTTATGCAAAATAGTCAAGATCTCTAAACTTCTTTTGATAAATACATTAAGATTAAATGCCAGAAGTGTTTCATGTTTTTCTCATTCTTGAGTTCTTGAAGGAATGTAATTTTTCATAGCTTTTTCCTGTTTTTTCTAGCTTTTAATTTTTATTAACATAACACCATAAATTAATGGAGTGTTTTAGGCTTTACAGGCAGAGATACCATGTAGTTATCTAAGTTACTTGTTGTATCAAAGATTTCTTTTAAGTGTGTTGCATTAGATGTTAATGTTCAGTTGTGTAGCCATTATAACTTGCATCTTCCTAAAGTAGCTTCTTGATTGTGCAATATATGTTCTTGGATATATAACTTTATATATCGTCAAAACTTATTAAAAATCACACTATTCAGTTATAATTCCCCAATGAAGTTTATGTATTAATCGTTTAATGAATTATGTTTTGTTTCTTCCAAGCTATTTTGGTAGCTTTTGTTTTTAACCTAAATATAAGGTGTATGTGAACTTGCCAATTTTCAGTCCATTGATCTAATTGTCCCTTAATCCACCTCTTCCCTTTCCCGTGGTTTCCCTTTGTAACTGTCTAATAGTTAATTTCAAACAAATGCAGAATATGTCAAAATTTAACTTGTTGGAAGAAGCTAAATTAATGCCTTTACTAGGGGAAATAAAGTGCCTTTACGTGACTGTTACACCTGATAGTCTGGCTGGGTGACACTCTCATGGACACCCTGGTACATACACTCGTGTGCAGCCGCTTGCCCAGCCCAAACTAGGGAGTGGGACCCAAGGAGAGCTGGGGGATAGTGGGAAGGGAGAGCAGTGTAAAGTGGGAACATGAAAAAAAGGGCTGTTTATGAGGATATTAGATGGAAATGTGTGTAAAACCAAGTAACATCAGTTCTTCTGCTCAGGGAACCATATGTTTCACCAGTGCACTGCAGAGTTTTAAGTGTGCCAGCATATATGGTGTAAGTAGATCCCATTATGCACTTACCTTTATCAAGCTAACTTGTGAATTTCTTTAAGAAGAAAGTATTTTCTGAGAAGTCTGTTTTCCTTTAACCTTGGTGACTGACATTTTTTGGTTTCCAATGTGTTAATATCAGATGATGATGATTATTTTGCTTGTATATAATATTCTGCTAACCAGTTTGTAGTTCTTTGGGGTATCCCACTTGCTTATCTAAGCGTGACACTGCTTTTTTTAGTAATTTGGAATTTTCCTGCTATTCCATGCTTTGTTCATAATTAATGTCAGTGACCTGAGGTGTCATGAGTTTTGCATAGCACTATCTGATGGCTACTGATGAAATTTTAAAAGTCTATCTTCATTATTGTTTTATTTATCAGATTTTTGTAGTTCATATAATCTGACTTTGCTCATTTATAATTTTTTTCCTATTTGTTAGGGTTTTTTTAAATATATATTTATTAGCTACTTGGACAAGGTAGCCTTTAATCTTACTTTCTGTATGTTGGTCTTTTTTCACTCTCTTGTTCTCTTGGCCTCTTGCCTCTCCCCTCATTAGAATGATGATCTACCATCTACTCCCATTTTGCCATTGTTGCTCCTTCCAGCATCCTCCCCCTCTTCCATTCAGCTATTTTTTTTCTCTGTTAGACTTTAGCTTTATGAACAATCCATCAAGTGGAGTGCAGAGTTGCAGAACAGGAGCTCTAAAGGCCCTGAAGTTTACTGTAAATTAACTTGCTTATGTATTTTTAGATGTTTATGTTCTCTAGTATAAAGCTTGTTCTTTCATAAGCGTAATTTCCTCCTGAGTGTTTGAGCAAGCAACAAGGTCGGCTCCTTTTTGGCTGTCCTTATCCTTTCGGGATCAGTATGTCTGAGTGTAGGGACAAGGAGCTGGCAGAGATTGAGCTCAGAGAGGTGTTTCAGGAAAAAAACATCTCATTTGCATTGTTTAAATCAAGCCAAGAATGAAGGAGTTTGTTTGTTAATGATAGACAATTAACTGATGATTGGTACACTGCCTGTTTGGGATCAGTATCAGCAATACAACAGATAAACCACAATAGTGGACACTTACCAAAACGTTGAGACCCACGAATTTCTAAACAGCCCTTATTTACACAGCACACATTTACATCTCTGGCTGGAAGTATGGGTGCTCCAGCTCTGCACATACCCCTGCTGTTTCCCACAGCCTGCTGGGGCTTGTCCCAGTACAGAAGTCCCCATGAGGTCCCGCAGTGACACTCGAGGTGTGGGTCCCCTGATGTGGCACCCCCAGCTGGGCACAGGTGGCCTGCGGTGGCCTGCAGTAACCTGTTGGTTGCAGTAGTAGGACTAGACTTCAGCAATACTCTTGTTAAATCCTGAGCACGTACTTAAGTGGTTTGCCGAGTTAAGTCTTGATTGAGTTTTGAGTCACTGACAGGTCATCTGTTTGGCTTAATTTTTCTGTAAAAGTTGGGCATACCTAATGCATTATTTTCCCATTCAATGTAAATACACTCAAATTGTGTTTATTAGGACAGTGACAGCTCTGCATCTTAGATGTATCCACATAAGAACTGAATTAATTACTGTCCTTTGACAAATTTGCCTACTTTTGAGTATGGAAGGTTTTCTACTTGACTGCAAAACCTGGCCTTACTAAGGTTAGTGTTATATAAAATTTATAATGCTCACTTTGTTTTTAAATTAATACCCTAATATGACTTCAAATATATTTGTCAACACATACTCAATCTGACCTCCAGTCTGACCCACCCCAGTAAGCTACTGTTATGTTATAATTAAACTACTGAAATAAATCCATGAGACTGCTTTGCAAAATTCAGATATCCAGGCAGCATGTATGCTGTCTTTTTGGACATCAGACCTGAGCTTTGGTTCAGTACCTGATGAAGACCTATGAAGTTTTGTCGCAGGAATGAAGCTCTGGTACCGGGGTATTAATTACACTGACGTGCTTTACACTGTGTGGAAGTGGGTGTATAGGCACTGAGGAGGGAGCATGGAGGTGATCCTAGGTGGCTTTCTTCTCCCCATTCTAAAACTGTATGTTTCAGTTTGTGAATTTATGTTCAGAGTCTATCCTGTCTTCCCTGGTTTGCCAGAAGAAGTTGCAGTGTGTGAATGATTAAGTTTTTAGCTTGGTGCTACTAGCTAACTTGTTGGCTACCTAGATGCAATCTAAAAGTAGTTACGGAGGTGTTGGCAGACAGTGGGACTAAATGTGGAAATTGCATATTGGAGTGCAATTCAAATTCTCTGCACATCACTCAAAGTAGAAACCAAAATGAAAGGTATACTGAAATGTTAGAAACTACCCTTATTTTTAATTACATTTGCTACATTTCTGTCTATGCTATCTATTCCTTGTTTCCTATAGAAGTTACAGGATCTTAGATAATCTCCCCTGGTACTTCAACCATTGTTATATGCCTCATGAAGTCTTTATTATCAGTAGTTGGTGATTCTGAAGGAACAGAGGAGGTTTTGAAAGGTAGATCCCTTTTATCTAGGTAGGCAGCAGTCACTGATGCAAGGGAGTTTTAATTACATTTACATGATGATGGTGATGATTTTCTTTTTTTAGTATTGTGGTTTTGGAACATTGAGAAGGGAAATGAAATAAACTGATGTCCGATTTGTATTGTGTATAAGAACGACTCACAACTTGTTTCTTTTTTTCCCCGGTAAATAATCTGGCCATCCCACCATATTTTGACATAGGATATTGATGTTTTAAGAACTGAATAGTGTGTAGTGCCTTTTAGTAATAACATCATTTCTTGATAATTAATTTTTAGAATAATTTTAAATACTTAAATTCTCTGTTGGTGACTGGGAGCATTCTAGAAAAAATAGGCTTGCTGGAATTTTTGCCGTTTATAGAGACTTTCAACTGTAGCACACGGGGAGGAAAAAAAGGTGTTCGCTGTATGTATAATGATACATTTCTTATAGGTTAGAAAGATGACTTAAATAATGAATACTTAAATTTTATTATACAAAGAAGAGGTAGTTCTTATAGAGTAATATTCATAATCAATTCCTTAGTGCTATGGGTTGCTGCTGTAGACACTACTGCAATTTAACTAGCAAAGTGGATCTGGACAGAAAATAATGGAACAGGTGATTAATGAAAGCAGCAGAGAGCTGTTAGCTTCATTTTCATGAATTTTGGCTGTGTGCTTGCAGATGCTAGTATTACATGTTCTCAGTTGCTGTTGGCCATCCTACCAGGTAGGAATGAGATGTCATACATAATAAAGTATCTGAGAAGTCATTAAGCTAAGCAACCTGTCTACCCATTTCATCAAATGCTGTTCCTCATGTCTCACTTTGGAAAGCAGTGTTAACCTAGAATGGAAAACGTGCAATTAACACAAATGTAAAGGGCCAAATCCTACTGCTGGTCTTCAGTGACCTTTTTAATATCTGAGAACAGGCTGCAGAGCACAGAATATTTTTCAGTGTTCTAAATCTGTTCCAGTCTCAGATGTAAGAAGTGTTTTGGCACTAATGAAATTCACCTTCAAAATCACGTAGTCTAAGAGAACACAACTCATGTCTATGTATATGTTTCTTATTATGATCTTATTTTTTCCCCTCACACAAACATCATTAAAAAAATCAGCTTAAACTTACTGATTCCAAGTAGATATGATCTGTACTTCCCTGTGGCTGTGTTGCAAGGGTGGGTTTGCCAACTTAAGGAGGGTTACTCTTTCTTAGTGGAGACCCCATTGCTGTGTCATCAGTATCTTCCAAAAAGAATTCTGTCGGTTCCTTGTCTGTGAAGAAGTGAGTCTCCCCTGGTTGTAGGCTGTGTTGTTGTTTCAATAGGGGTGATGTTCTCTTTTCTCTAGCTCTCTTTTTGCCTTTTTTTTTTTTTTTCTTGCCAAACTACTTCTATCTCAAGATCTATGAAAACAAAGCTACAGAAAGATCTCAAACAAGCACACAAAAATATATTGTTTTCCCTGGAAGAAACTAACAAAACCTGTAAGAAAATATCCATCTTGAGGCATGTCCTGGTTTCGAATGGGATAGAGTTATTTTTCTTCCTAGTAGCTGGTATAGTGTTATGTTTTGGATTTAGTATGAGAATAATGTTGATAACACACTGATGTTTTCAGTTGTTGCTAAATAGTGTTTATATGAAGTCAAGGGTTTTTCAGCTTCTCATGCCCAGCCAGCAAGAAGGCTGGAGGGGCACAACAAGTTGGGAGGGGACACAGCCAGGGCAGCTGACCCAAACTGGCCAAAGGGGTATTCCATACCATGTAACGTCCTGCCCAGTATAGAAACTGGGGGGAGTTGGCCAGAAGTTGGCCAGGAGGAGCGGATCGCTGCTCGGGAACTAACTGGGCATTGTTTGACGAGTGGTGAGGAATTGCATTGTGCCTCATTGTTTTGTATATTCTAATTCTATTTCTTTTTTTTCTTCCTTTCTGTCCTATTAAACTGTCTTTATCTCAACCCATGAGTTTTACTTTTTTTCGATTCTCTCCCCCATCCCACTGGGTGGGGGGAGTAAGTGAGCAAGTGGCTGCGTAGTGCATAGTTGCCGGCTGGGGTTAAACCCTGACAAGGCAGTATGAGTACTGCAGAGAGAATGATGCCAGAAACTCAGCATTACGGGGGGAGGCGGGGGAGAATTAGGAGTATGTCTGCTTATATTCTGATTTGGAATTCAGTGCCAATTATGTGAATAACAGAAACTGTAATAGGAAGACTTATTTCTGAATTCATGCATGACAAATTTAAATGTTCAGAAGAATGCTCATACTTTTATTTCGGCCTACATAATAATTTGGGAGGCTTTTCAGGTGTAAACAAGACACAGTTCCCCAAAATAAAGTCCCAATTATAAAACCATGCACTTTTCGTACTTCTGAAATATGAATTATCTCTAATTTAACATGGAGAGGACTGAGTCAGAAATACCGGCATATTGAAAGGTAAATAACTGTATCCTTTCTTAAACAACTTTGCTTTTGCAGGCTATGGAAAGAAGTCTGCCAGAAAAGGAAACCCATCCTGTGCAATAAGGACAGTGACATTTTGTGATAATTTAAAAAACAAAACAAAACAGAGGCAGTTTACATTGGAATAGGTGTAGGTAACTATGCAGATACCTTCTTGTAAATGAAAGAAAGACTTTGGTAGAGACAAGTTGGGAAAAGCAGGAGAGAATATATTCTTGGAGATTGTCAAGGTGGAAACTTGCTGCTTTTCTCAGCATAAACCAAAGAAAATTTCATTTAAGAGATAATTTATCTTTTGGCAAATGCTCATTTTTATTTAGCGCAGCTTATGGCATCTGACTTCATCACTTTTACATCTTTAGCTATCATTCAGTTGGGAAGTTGTATAAGCAAATTTAGTATCAAAATTAGAATGATGTAATGTTTTAATTCATAGCTAGTTTTTGAGAAACTGTATGGACACCTGCACTTTAAGTATAGGTAAGCCTTTACAGCTAAAAATGTAAGCTACAGTTATGGTAGCCAGTGGCTAGTTATATGTGTATGTAACGTACTGAAGATATATGGTCTACTTACTAATTTTCATAGTTTTAAAAACTGGATTTTTATATGTGTTAGAACTCTATGACAACGTGGATGGCATGGATGTCACAGCTGGAACAATACTGAGTCTTCAAGCTTTCACTTGCATTTCACTGCCTCTAGCTAAAGTTTTTTAGGGACATTTCCCTGAATGATGAGAGGGTTACCATTGAATATGTATGCTGGAGAAAATGCGCTGCTGGTGGAACTGGCGTAGCTGTATTGGTTTAACCGGAGTTATGACAGGATTCGCAGCTCATCTTCTACCCTGTGAAGATTCCCCTACGCAGTAAGCATGACTTAAACATGTCTGGAGAAAGTGAAAACCATTTGTTGTCCCCTTTACCTGATCTTCACACTTAGGAATGTTCGGCCGTGACAGACACAAGTTAGAAGGATGCTATGTTAAGAGGACACAAAGTGGTTGAGCTAAGGAGGCCTGTGATTTGTGAATAGGCTTTGAGACACCATTGCTTTTTTTTCTTCCCTTTTCTGTTCTTTGCTGTTTCTACGTTTTTGTACCGTGTCAAACACAGACCACTTTTCTCTTTGTTCAGTGCCTGTTGCTGTCTTAACTGTTTCCTCTTGCTTGGTAATGAGGCTGGCCTTTCCTATCATCAGATCATAATGCCAACTTCTGTTTTTCTCACAACTGTATATTTTCAAACAATATTTTCTGAAGTTTTGTTTCTGAATGGGCTCATTTAAAAAAAGAACTTCCTTGAAGTTCAGGTCTTTAATGTTTGGAAAGTGTTTACCCAAAATTTCTGTTACAGCATTTCTCTGTTGGGTTACTGGTTTGGGATCTATCTTTTGCTGAATGAGAGGCATCTTCAGAGGGTGGTTAATCTCGGAGTCCTTTGGAGATTGCTGTCTTTGTTCACTGAAATCTCAGGGAGGTTAGTAAAAATATGTTATCTTAGGGATTTCAGCAAAATACTTAGAATTTGATGTGATGAATTTGGGCTATGTTATCTTAGTACCTTCTGTACAGACAGAACAAGGGCTTTTGGTCCATAATTAAGGTTCCAGTTACTGCATACAATGTACAGTCAGTAAATCCACGTAGCAGGATGATTAGTAATACCTTTTCTATCTCCATCCCTTTTCTAACTCTGTAAGATTTATTCATACTGCATTTGACTGTAAAAGGCACTGAAGTTGTTCACAAACCGTTAACTGTTCCAGTCCTAAGATATGTTGAACGTATATAATGGAAACTTAATTTTGTAACTGCAATTCAATGTCTTATTTAACTAAGAACTGCATTTTGTAAGATATATAGTTATGAAAATGTTCCTAGATCTTTTTAATAATTTCTAACTTTGATCACAGTTCCCACCTTTAATCAAATATTTATTTAAGCTGAAAGCCCTTTTTAAAAAATGTAAATGAATGTCTGTCAGAAGGGCAAATAGTTCATCAAGTAGATGCTGCTGACACTTTGAATGCCGTTTTGGTGCCTCTTTGTAGCCTGGGAACCTGCAATTTTACCCGTCAGCTGTTTTAAAGCTGCTGCCTAACAGTAAATAAGCTGTTCTAAGTTCTCCCTCAAGCCAGAGTTTCCAAAACCTGATTTTTAATGGGTGAGAGAATACTCTTATGGCACAGGGCTTGCTTCCATACGGTCTGTGCTCAAACTATATAGAGACATCTGTTTGAAAAACTGATAATAGAATAGCCAGTTTTTGCTAGTGTGTCAGAGCAGCTAGGTGGTCTGAGTCTCCTTCCTCTTCCTTGCAGGTTTTTTTTCAGAATTTTACCCTAAGTTACCTTCAACAGGTTTCTATTATTACCTGACTCCCCAAAGTCCTCTTTTATTCACTCAATTGCATACTCTATACGAAAAATCTGTGTGTAGTCTAGAGTGTTCTCTTCCTGCCAATGAAGTAGGGGAATGGTCAATAGGAGTTGGGCTGCTTAGCGCAAATGAAGCCTCCGCCAGGATCGTTCAGGATTTAACTGTTGGGTCCAATTGAGTAATATCTTATTCTTGGCTGCTGTATCCTTCATTTTACCTGACAGTCCAAACTATTACTTAGTGTAAAAAAGACTATTTAGGCTTCTGTTTTGCCAGATGGTTTATCCTTCAGCTCATAGGAGCATATATTGAGCCATTCCAGAGAGGGCCAATTATCCATCGTATCCATTATCTTCTGTATGACAGGAGCCAGTTTTACGACCCTTGGAAGAAAGCAAGAATTCTGCACAATTATATGGTAGTATAACATGGAGGAAAACCTGCCTTTCACTTACAGACTTAGAAGTGGCTTTTAGAAATAAAATTGAAAACAAACATTTTTACAGCTGTACCATATTTTGAATATTTTGAGTAATTTCAAAATAATTTAAAACAGTTCTCTAATGCATGCATTGTCTTCATGTAAGAACATGGCAACTGAAATATAAGGCTTAAAAAAAAATCCACAAGAGTCCACAGGACTGGTCAAACATGGGAATTTCTGTCCTTGTATGCAGTTAGACAGAGGTCCCTACATGCAGAGTTGAAGTGACTAAGCTAGTCTAGCCATAGCAGTATGGTGCTCTCAGTGGACAAAATTTTCAACAGGGGTAAACTGGTCTGTGCAACTCATCATCTTATAAGAGCTAATCTTTTTTCACTATCCTCACAAGGTCATATAAAGCTTAGCTACTTTACCCAATGTATATCCCATATATGTGTATTTTTGTGTGGAAAAAAGTAGATACACACACACACACGGGTGTGGGGTTTTTATATATGCATGTATTGGAAATGTTATATTATCTTTTACTGAAACAGTAGGATTACTTATCTCAATATGTTCATTGCTTATTTCCTGAAGGAGAATGGCAAGAGTTGATGCTTATTTTGACTTTGTGGATACTGGTATTTCAAAATTGTGGTATAACCAAACTAGTTACGAGCTGCTTTGAGGCTTCAGCAGGGAAAGGAATTAATTCTATGCAGACGTTTTTTTCCGCTTTTTCTTTTTGTAGTCGGGACTTCACTATGTCTAGTTTCGCTTGCATAATGATATGAAAGATATGATAAGATGATCTCTGAAGTCATGTATTTGCATCCACAATTGTAGCATTCTCCTGGTTTGACTTTATCTGAGTTGTTCCTGTGTAGGAGGACCCATCCCCACAAGATCCTTAAATTTTGACCAGAGTGGAAAACACCATTTTCGGAGAGAATTTTTGGGGGAAGGATTTTCCCCCAAAATGGGAGTATGTGTTAAGGGATCAGACCTTAGGACATTATACTTTACTATCTACTGCCTATATATTTGCATGATGTCTGTACCACTGTTATGTTGCAGACTAGTCTTTAAATTAGACCAGTAAACCTCTAAGAGAATAAATATTTTTTCACAGCCTTTCATGTGGTTGTTTCAATTTAATAGATTGTTTTGGATTTATTAATTCAGTTGCATCATTTTGCATGATTTACGTTGTCAGCTATAGCAGTGAATAATATAAATAACTTTAAATTTAAACTTAAAAATTTTAGAAGGTCATAGTTTTTCCAAATGCAAGCGCTCCTGTCAATTCTTCATCAACTGCCTGTTTCCAGATGAGAATCAGGATTTACCTTTAAGTTTTGAGATAGTTTTAAGAAACATTTCTGGTATCTCAATATCTGATGCTGATATTCTCATTCACTTTTTTTTGTCTTACTTAACCACAAGATGATAGGAGTTCAAGATCCTCAGAGGAGAGAAAAAGGTGAAAAGCGGGATCCTAACTTCAGGGTTCTGGTAAGGAGACTTTGGCCTGTTCAGGGATCAGCTTGAAAGAATCCCATGGGATACATACAGTCCTGGAGAGAAGAAGGGTCCAGGAGGGACGCTTCATTGACTTTCAAGGATTACCTCCTCCAAGCTCAAGAACAGTCCATCCCGACAAGCAAAGGCAGCAGCAGGCCTGCATAGATGAACAAGGAGCTTCTCACTGAACTCAAAATACAAAAAGGAAGCATACAGGAAGTAGAAACAGGGACAGATGACCTGGGAGGAATGTAGAGAGACTCTGTGGTCATGTAGGGAGTGGTTATGAAAGCCAAACCTGGAGTTGAATCTGATGGGGGCATGAAAGGCAAGAAGAAAGGATTCTACAGGTACATCAGCAGCAAAGGGATACTGCTGAATGGGACAAAGAATCTGATGCAGAACATGGAAAAAGCCTTCTTCACCTTTAATGGTTTTTAATGCTTTTGCAGTCCCAGGTGCTGAATACCAGTGGGAAAATCAGGAGCAAGGAAGACTTTCCCTCGGTGGAGTAGGACCAGGTTACGGAACACTTGAACAGGACATACACAAGTGCATGGGACCTTATGGGATGTATTCACAACTGCTGAGGGAGCTGGCTGATGTTATTGCAAGGCCTCTCTTTATAATTTTTGAAAGGTCATGGGAATTGGGAGAGGCTCTTGCAGACTAAAGGAAAACCTGTCTTCAAGAAGAGCAAGAAACTTGGGACCTTGGCAAGATCCTTGGAAAGAGGATAGAGCAAATTCACTTGGAATCCATTTCTAAACATATGATGGACAAGAAGGTGATTGAGAGTACTCAGCATTGATTTATGAAGGGGAAATTTTGCCTGACCAACCTCATAGCCTTCCATAATGTTACGAGTGGATGTTGTTTATCTTGACTATAGCAAGGCTTTTCACACTGTCTCCCATCATATCCTCATAGACAAATCGATAAAGTATGGACTAGCTGAATGGAGGCGTGGATTGAAAACTGGCTGAATGGCCAGACTCAAAGAATTGTGATCAGTGGCATGAAGTCCAGTTTGAGACTGGTCGTTAGTGGTGTACTGAGGGAATCAGTGAGTCCAGTACTGTTTACCATCTTAAGTAATGACCTGGATGATGGGACAGAGAAAACCCTCATCAAGTTTGCAGATGATATAGAACTGGGAATAGTGGCTGATAACACTAGATTACTGTGCTGCCTTTCAGAGGAACCTGCACTGGCTGGAGAAATGGGCTGATGTGAAGTTCAGGACAGGGGAATGCAAAGTCCTGCAGCTGGGGAGGAATAAGTTTGGTTTTGGGTTTTTTTTTACTAAGCTTACAGTCTCAAACAAACAATCCAAAAAAAACCCATTTGTGAGAGCAGAAAAATGAATGAGATTTGCACTTCCATGCTTCTAATAATCAAATTTCAGGAAAAAAAAAATATCCGCATTGCATTTATGAATTTATCATTCTCAAAAAAGTAGCACAATCAGGAAAACAAGCAATGAAGTGGGCTACTAACATGGATTTCCTGCATATATTAAAGTAGATTACTCAGTATGTTTAGTGGCTTTTTGTTGGTTTTTTTTCCTTGTTTCCCTTTCATAACTTTGCTTGGAACATGTCCATAGAAATCTATTCTGTATCTCAGCTATAACATTTTAAAAAGTTCCTGTATTGTCTGGTCTAGTTTTCATTTTTATGTTCAATTTTCACCTTTTTTTTTTATACAATGCCTAAAGCTGCTGTTTTGTGTGATTGTTTCTTCATTCTTTTTTAGCAAATATTTTGATTGTTCTAACATTAATTAGATCCTTGGTCCCTCCCTATTCTGAGATTGTCTTGAAAGTAGTCAAATTGAAAATGATACAACTTGGATTTTTTTTTTAATATTATTTTAATTTCTAAATTATGAAGTTGCCTATGTTTATAAATTGATAATGTACCCTTTACTTGTTCAGGAACTTGAAGTAATTCTTAATGAGTTATGAAAACCAGCATAGTTTGTGGAGTCTTGATGTCAGTTGACAAAGTGGTTCAGATGGATTTCATCTAAAAAACTTTGCAAAATCCTGAAAGATGTCCTTCTGCATGAATTTTTATAGTTATGGTAATAACTATGCTATGAATGTTACAACTTGAAAAGCTGTCAACATTTGTGACAAAATTTAAACTAATTATTTTTACAATGAAAGCCTGACTTGACTGAGAATTTTCAATTGACTTCAACTTCACTGGGACTAAAATTAAATCCTTAGGATTTTTTGGAGCATTTGTGTTAGAATGCTGTTCCTCTTTTATAACAGGAAAACAATAGCTTAGTTTCAGGTACGAGGAAAGGAGAGAGATTATTTAAGATTACTCCCAGGATTTTTAATGGCCCATTAACATCAGTGTGAATCATGTGAATACAGAAAACGTGTATCCCTGTAGCACAGAAGTCAAAGCACAGTAACAAAGGCTAAAGTAAGCCTTTGACATTTATGAAATGAAGAAAACCCAAGCAGGAACAGGGGAGGTGCCTTGTACTGCCCCTTCTATGAAAAAATCCTTATACGCAAACCATAAAACCCTTACATGCAATGCCTTATGTGCAAAGGCATAGCAAAATACCCACGGTAAGTTTTCAGTTGTAGGAATAGTTAGGTCTGAAACCAGCAAGTCAAAATGGAAATAGATGTTTACAGAAAGGCTGAAACAGTAGTATTCTGTTTCACCTCTTAACATTTGTGTAGAAAAGGAGATTGTTTTTCTACTGTGGAGAATAGGGGTAGTAGAAAGTATGACACTATGTAAAAGGGATGTAATACACACATATGTAAACAGTATAGCTGTGACAGAGGTAAATGGGGTTAAATAATTGATGATCAGCTGTAACAGTGATCCTTATGGTGGCTCGTCCATCTGCGTGCTGGCAGGTGTCACGAAGGGAGTAGTAGAGAGCAGTGGCACAGTTTACATTAATGGTCATCCCAGGAAGCCTTCTGACAGTGGGAGCAGCAGGGGTAAACCTCAGGCAGGATCCTGTCTACCACCAGATGTGTTTTATGGGCTTGTTATTTAGCTGTGCTTTCAATTGTTTTGGATAGCACTTTTGCTAAGTACAGCTTTTGTAAATTCTGTTTCCAGTTTTCACACAGATTTTTAATACCAACTCAGAGCAGAGTTAACGTCACATTCTTTCACAGACTAGTAACCTATGGTGATAGTTCCTGGAAAACATAGATGTGTTTGTCGATGGGCAGCTACTCTTTCTCTTAAGCCTGTGATTTTTAAAAATCGCCTTTCTTCATTTTTCCTCAATATTCCTTTTCTTTCATTTTTATTTTTTCCCCTCTTATTACTGTTAATTCCTCTTCCTGTTTTTCTGTTCTTAAGTCTTCTCTTTTTCTCTAACAACACTGTGTTATGCCTAGAACCGTTCCCATGTCTTTCCACCTCCATACCTCTACTCTTCCGCTTTCCTTCACAAAGTACAAACAATCTTGTCTCTTGCCCTGCAAATCTGACTTTTATACTTGCGTAAAAATGTGAAACTGTTGATAGGATGTTTTCCAACACAGGCCTTTCATAAATATGCTCCAAATACACACGACAGGATTTTGTATTCACGCTCTCCCATCACCAAAATACTCGTGCATACGTGGTCATTATCTCCTGTGGCATTTCCACTGTAAAATATCATTAGGATAATCTGGTAGTAGTTCTGCTACAGTACTGGTGTGAATTAATGATGCTGCTGATGTTTTCAGGAAAGGAACAGTTAAACTATCTGCCTTCTCTCCACTTAACTGTAGTTTTTTGTCTGTTTCTGACTCTGTTTTAGTTCTTCGCTTCCATGTTCTGAACTTAAAATAAATACCCTCAGTCCCTTCCTCTTCTCCAGCGGACTGTCGTGGTTTAAGCCCAGCTGGCACCAAAGCACCACGAGGCCACTCGCTCACTCCTCTCCCACCCTGAGGTGGGAAGGAGAAAATGTAACAAAACGCTCCTGGCTTGAGACAAGGACAGGGAGGGATCACTCACCACTTAGGGGCACAGGCAAAAGACAGACTTGACTTGAGGAAAAAAATCAATTTCAATGAATTTCATTTGTTACCAATCAAATCAAAACAAGGATAATGGGAAATAAAACCAAATCTTGAAACACCTTCCCCCTACCCCCCCCCTCCTTCCCAGCTCAAATCCACTCCCGGTTTTCTCTCCCTCCTCCCTCCAGTGGTGCAGGGGGACGGGGAATGGGGGTTGGGGTCAGTCCTCCACGAACTTCTCCAGCGTGGGTCCCTTCCCACGGGCTGCAGTCCTTCAGTCACAGCCTGCTCCAGCGCGGGCTTTCCCCTGGAGTCCCGGCCATCCTGGGGGCCATCCATCCCCCTGCTCCGGCGTGGGCTCCTCTCTCCCCGGGCTGCAGGTGGGCATCTGCTCCCCCGCTCCCCTCCGTGGGCTGGGGGGGGACAGCCTGCCGCCTGGTCTCCCCACGGGCTGTGGGGGCATCCCCTCCTCCCCGCTCCTCCTCCCCTCCTTCCTCACTCCCCTCGTATCCGCACAGGGGTTCCTCTCCCATCCCGATCCCCCCACTCACTGCAGGTTCCCCTTCTCAAGGCTGTTCTCCCAGAGGCGCTACCGCCGTCACTGACGGGCTCAGCCTGGGCCAGCGGCGGGTCCGACGTGGAGCCGGGGAAGCTTCTGGCAGCTTCTCACAGGAGCCGGCCCTGCAGGCCCTGCCCCGCTACCAAAACCCCGCCACACAAACCCAATACACTGCCATTTCTCAATAATATGAGTTTGTTCCCCCGTTGCTCATACTGTTCTGGTGAATGCCTTTCTCTGGCAGCAAGGTTAACTTAAGATTTCCTAAAATCCTTGAGTTAAAAATTCTGGTGCCACTTGGCTGGCTGACATTTGTTTAATGCTCCTCCCTGCTAAGCACTGATTCCTGCTTTACTTTGTGCAGGAGCTCTTTTTTCCTAACTTGACTTTATTTCAACATGTGTTTAGTAAAGCTGATATCCCTCTCCCTCTGTTGTCTGCTTTGTTCGTGCTAATCTTGCTTGCAGGCCCAGCAGTGACTGCCCAGTCCTTTAATGTGGCGCACTGACTTATGAGTCCGATCAGAGCTAATTCAGCGATCTTTGCATCCGTCTGCAGTAGATGATATAGGTCATCTTTACCCCCAGCTTATAGCAGTGAGGGTTTTGCATGTGGTGTCAACCCAGTATTGTGCCAGTCCAGTGCCCTGTGACTAACAGTAGCGAGGGACAGATGACACTGGAGGGACGGTTATCGATAAAAAGCAAATTCTGCTGCAAGTTTATCACTCTGAACCATATCTTTTTTGTCAAAATTTTGTCAAAACCCTTGAGATGTCCAACTCTTCTGTCAAGGAGCTTACCTTCAAATGATTTTTGTACTCAGCATTAGTTGTTTATTGTTTGATGTTTCCTACCAGTTTTATTTTTGTGCTCTGGTACTTATGTCCTGATGTGTAAATGTACCTCCATAGGCATAAACCAGATGGTTACAGTGCTTGTGTATCACAGTCAGTTGCCTGCACTGGCTGTCAATCAGCAAATTCTTGAAGTTGGTGAAAGACACTAGGTTTTATATGCAACTGCCAAAATCAGACTTAACATGAGTTCCAGAACACTATTTTTAGCACTAGTGTTCTTGCTTGTCTTGATGCTAAGGAGACTGTGCATGCTTTAAAAGGAAGAGTTTCTTTGAGTTCTGGACAAACATTTATTCATCCTAGACCATTTATTGTTTTTAAAATGAGAGTAGAATATATATCTCCTCTTGCCACCCCAATTACATGTTATTATTGCCTTTGCAGGGTGGTTTAGAATAAATATTCTTCATCTTAAGAAGTGTTCATTTGAAGAAGTCTAATTCATAAAAATCACTTCATTTTCAATACTTATATTACCTGCATTTTTTTCTCAGTTACTGGCTATTCTAGAAAACCTTTAGTTGTTCCCAAATTTCCTGTTTCTTTTCTGATACTTTCTTTATAAGCCTCCAGTTTCTGAAGGATATCTGTTTAACATCTTGAATCTGGTTATTTCTTCATTTTTTTAGTTTTTGTCCCCAGCAGTAAGCTTAAGTACTTTTTTTCCTAGTTGGAGTTGATCTTTATTTTCCATCTCTGATATTTGCAGGTATTTTTCCAGCTTCTGCATTTTGTGAACATCTATCTATTTATTTATAGTTTATTCTCAATGCTACTTTTTAGTTCAGGCTTGATTCTAAAAGAATATGGGAGTGACTTATATTAAAACACTGTTAAATACAGTAGTTGCTTGTTTAAAGACTTTTTTTTGCAGAAGATTCAGTTGTGACTATCCCATCTTTGTGTGCTTACCATTGATACGATGATTTAATAAATTCAGTAAGTACTGTGGAGCAGTCCCAGCAAGCTCAGAAACTAATTGCTTGAAATCTTGTATATCCATTTGAAAAAGTCTGTTTTTTGTAAAGTTTATAACATACCAATCAACTGTATACAAATTGAGTATGTACATACAACTCTTGGATTTTTTTCTATTCACATTATTCCTAAGGAACCTCCCTTAAGAACAGAATGAAACTGTAGGTGTTTATTGATAATCTACTTTTGTTAGAGGACATCTTGTTTCTGAAATTTAGGTGTAAACAGACTTTCATCTTTTTTTCACCATGTGACATGCAATCAATTTATAAACAAGACTCTTCTCCACCTTTTAATAATGGCTATCTAGCTGCTGCTCTGATTTTTGCTCTTGAATATGAGATTGCCATCTTAGAAACTTACCATCATCCTGCCTGGCTCCTGCCTTACTTGGCTGTTCTCTGCCAATTCCACTACTTTTTGTAGAGACTCATTAATTTAATCCAGTTTTATTTTTCATCTTGTTATTTAGCTTATGCTTTTCTCCTCTATAATGCCTCTAAATTATGGTTTTCCTTATTAATTTCAGTAATTAAAATGGTTGTTTTCCTGTTGATAAGTTATCCCCCATACTCAATGTTTCAGCCACTTTGATGTACTTTAGGAGTGGTCTGTCCATTAAATACAGAAAGTATTAAAAAGTTACTGATATCACGATTACATTTGAGAATTGCAGCCAAGACTAGAAGAAGAAGGTTTAACAGAGGTTAAACTTAAACATGGCATTAAGTCTTTGGATAAAGCATGAAATTGGACTGTCTCATTTCTTTCCAAGCTAGCAGCCAAATGCATGACTGAAGGGATTTTCATTTCTAACCTCTGGGTTTATTTGAGCAACTGGCCTGTAAAAACAATAACTACACATGTAAGTAAAAGTTGTGGGGTTTGTGATTTTTTTCTTTTTTTTTTTTTTTCTTTTCTTTTCTGAACTTATTTTAATGCTTAGGAACTCTATTTTAAATCCTGTTATATTCCTGTGATTAATCTTTGCTTAATCTTGCTATGTCCAGTAACACTAGAAACCAATACAGAAATTCTTACTTTAATGATGATACCGATTTCTTTGCAATTGCAGAATTCACATTAGGGTGATGAAACCACTGAATTTAATTTTGCCGCTTTAAATTTAGAAAGAAGGTAGAGATATTTACACCCACTTTATTCAGAAATTAAGCAGTTGGATATGGCTTTGCTTAGTTAGTTTTGGCAGAACAACACAACACAGTTTAATAGAATAGGAAAAAAATGATTTTATGCAAATGCTTGGAAAAGAATGAATGTGTTGGAGCTGTATCAGTGTAAAGGGGAAGGATAGCAAGAGTAGGATGAATCAAAACCTGCTATTCCATTACAAAAAACATGATGCCTTTATATTGGCCGTACTTGGTTATTCTAGATTAAGAAAATGTGTGGGTCTCTTTTAATTATACTCCCAGTTCTTCATTTACCTTTTGATATATCAACAGGAACATTTATTAATTGGCTGAAGTCCTACCAGGGTAAACTGCATGGTACTAGTAATAGAAATGTTCACATTAATTTTCTGAGAGTCTCTTAGCTGTTTCTTAAGTAGTCTCCAAAGAGAAATGTTCTCGTGGTCTTTTTCGCCTCTTGCTAAGTGGTTTAGTTTGAAGTGTGAAATTTATGCTTTCTTGTTTAACTGGTATGAACCTACTGTAAGCATAGGAGCATCTTTATATTCTTGGGCTATTTAATTCTGTGCTACTGTCCAGTTGCCTGAAAAATGAGGTGTAGTAATAAGAAAGCAATTTACTTAAAGATAATATCTAAATCAAAGTAAAACTAGGCAATTCTTTTAGTAGTTTGTACCTTGGCTGTTTTCTGGGATAGAGTCTGTATTCTAACATACTGAACTGTGTGGTGCTATTATTTAGCATTTATTAGAATTTTTAAGCAGGCAATTTTTATTCAACGTTGCATTCTGAAAGTTCATTTTCCAAACATGCGTTACAGGATTCAAATATTTGTGTCTGATGTTTTGAGAGGTGCATAAGGATGACAATAATCAATCATATCTAATTAGCTCATGACACACTGTGCTTGCAGTAATTAAACAAGACGTTACAGCTTACTTTCTAATGATTAAGATCACACAGATTGAGAGCCAGCTGTTAATCACTTTTCTTGCAAGGCTAATGTCATTAACAGAAAATCCCAACAATCTGCCCCTAAGGCTATTTTTAAAAGAGTTTTTGGTGGACAGGCTGTGATGTAAGCAGCAAAGTAGATTTTTAAATTTTGCATTTTGAGAGCATCTTTTCAAACTTCTGTTAACCTTGAGTTAATATTCTTTCTTGTAGATTTCTATATGCCGCTTAAATATTTAGGAAAAACTCTGTTCTGAATTGCTAGAAAGTTATATTGCCATGCTGCAGTTAAAATCTAAAAATCTGTAATGCTAATATACCTTTTGCAACTGTATGTAGTGAAATGTCAATCCATAATATTGTCATTAATGAATGCAGACATTTAAAAAGAAGTAAAAACAATCTTTGTAAAACAGTAATTTCCAATGTGCATATTCCAGATATAATCTGTGCTTTTGGGAAAAATACACTTAAATGTTTCTTAAATATCTGTTCTTGACCGTCTTTGTTTCTGATGCTGATTCTTACCATATATTGCATTGAAAACTTACAATATATTATAATTCAATATCTTTAGCCTTAATTGTATTCCACTGGCTTTGTTGTGAATGTGAATCACCTCTTAAAAACGGGTATTGGGAATTTGTGATCTTCTTGACTAATTGAGAACAGTGATCGCGTATACTAAGAAACCATGAAATGGGGTTACAACTCTAATAGAAATGCACAATCTAATGATAGTCTTGAAACGCTCAAGAGAATTTAAAAATAGTATGACAAGGATAAGTACACTGACTAGCTGCTTACTCATTGAGGCTACAAAGCAGTTGGGGTTTTTTTGCTTACTTTTTGGTGAGTTTGGCTTGAGGGTTTGCTTGTTTTAAATCGGAGTTGAAAGAAGATGCATATGTTTTAAATACATCTTAAAAGTTAGGCAGCTATTAAGTCAGTTTGGTTGTATATTATTCTAGATTAAAAGGGTTTTTTGTTGATTTTGCAATATTGAAAATAATCCACTGTTAAAAATTAACGTTGGCGGTTGCTTTCCAACTGGAATGAAATTCAGACTTCAGTTTTTGCTTTAATTTGAAATATTACCCTTCAAAAACAGACGAAAGCTGAAGGGCTGGATCGCTGGGGCAGCCACAAGTTTCATCAGCTGCAATGTTGCAGCGAGATGTTGGTGCTGCGCTCCCCACTGCAGTTCTTCTCCTTGTTGGGAAGGGAGGCAGGAATCAGCTGGTGGTGGGCTACGCGTCTGCGTGCACGTGGAGGGCGTGAAATGGGGATTGTGGTCCCTGCCCGCGACTGTAGGTGTGTCTGTCGTAGTCCTGGCCCTTTGGCTCTGAGGTGGGGTAAGCAGGACTGCTGGGCCTAAGGGATGTAATGGCATTGCTGCATCCTTCTGTACATAGAGATTGGATGGTCGTGATACTGGTGGTGGTGGGCGGCAGTAGTACTTTAGAGCAGAATGGTGTCTGATGCAAAGCACTGATCTCATCCAAATAATTTCTATATCATCTTCTGACATTTTTACCTGTAGTGACTGTAGTGGCTATAAGCAGTGATAATGATTTTTTTCCTGATTTTTTTTTTTTAGTTCTTTATGCATTCATGTGTCAAAACAAACAAAAAAATGTCAGCTTTGTTATTAACAGTGTTATTGGGTTTATTATTATTTTGACATAAGGAAATAAATATACCCATTTGCTAGTCTATTGCTATAGCCTTAGTCTAGATGGGTGGGTGGACGACTGCTGAGATGCTCAGACTGAGGGTAGTGGTTAATGGGTTATCCTCTACCTGGATTCCTGTGGCAAGTGGTGTTCTTCAGGGGTCTGTCCTGCGACCTATCCTCTTTAACATCTTTGTCAGTGACCTGGAGGAGGTCATGGAGAGCTTGGTTATCAAGTTTCCCGATGACACCAAATTGGAGGGTGCAGTCAGTACACCATGGACAGAGACCTAGGCAGGCTAAGAAATGGACTGCCAGAAAATTCAAGAAATTTATGAACTAAGCTCATGAAATTCAACAAAGTCAAATGCCAAGTCCTGCACCTGGGAAGGAAGAGCCCCTGGCAATGATACAGGCTAGATGCTGCCTGTCTGGGGAGCAGTTCTGCTGAATAGGTCCTGGAGGTCCTGGTGGGCAGTGAGTTGTACTTGAGCCAGCAGTGAGCCATGGCAGCAGAGAAGTCAACAGCATCCTGGGCTGTATTAGGAGAAGCACAACTAGGAGGTCAAGGGAGGGGATTATCCCCTTCTACTCCACACTCATGAAGCTGCATCTAGAATACTGCATGCAGTTTTGGTTACCCCAATACAAAAAAGACATTGATAAACTGGAGCAAGTTCATTGTGGAGCCACCAAGCTGATTTGGGCTGGGAGGACTTGACCTGTGAGGGAGTTGGGCTTGTTCAGCCTGGAGAAGGCTTCAGCAGGACCTAAAGGCAGCCTTTCCATGTTAACAAGGAGGATATCAAGAAGATGGAGCCAGGCTCTTCACAATGATGCATGGGTGGGCAGGATACAAGGAAAAGCTTTTCCTCATGAGGACAGTCAAGCAGTGGAGCTGGTTGCCCAGCAAGGTTGAGCAGCCTCCATCCTCAGAGGCTTTCAGCCTGGGCTGATCGCATAGTTGCCTTGCTTTGAGGTTGGGCTTCAAACCTCTGAAGGTCCCTTCCTACCTTTGATGGTAAAATGATGTTTTCTCTCCTGATCTACGGGAGTCTTGAACTACTCTGAGATATTAGAGAAATCCATACCATTTTGTACTCCATAGCATTTTTTACAGATGGTTCTTCCGACTTGTTCATAGAACTCCTCACCCTCCTAGTACAGGGGAACCATAACCTATCCAAATAGTCTAAGGGATTAATTATTATTATGGTCAGAATTTCTTAAAGGAAAGACTATTAAGGTTAAGGATTTTTGTCTCAGCAGCTGTGAAACAGTGTCACTGGGTGTAAAAGCCGTAGTATGCTAAAGCTGAGAAAAAGGACAACTCCATGTATATTTACAGGAGAAACATACTCTTTCAGGGAGCTCCATATAACTAATTTCAGAAAGTTATAATCTCTGTCTTGTATCTGCTTTTAGTTTTACTGAATGGTTCTTTATGGGCTTACAGTGCTAATGGAATCATTAATTTTGTGTGTTCCACAGCTGTGTTATCGCTCTCACTACGTATCTGCTGTCCTTATCCATTTGTGCCGTGTTGGTCCATTAAAAAGTCTGTATTTGTGTTCTCACTCAAGGCCCCTTAAGCCTGGAATTATCTTCTTGTCATGAAAGACGAAAGTACAGTTCTTCTTAGGGTACAGTCCTCCTTCAGACTAAGTGCTATAAAAATTATTATTATTAACAAATTTTATTGTAAATGTCACTCATCCATTGTTAAGACCCCTAAATGATAAACTACTTCAGGTCGTAATAGTTATTTTTCATCTCTCCTATGGCAGTTGCAAGTTGTTCAGTGCAGGTGTCCTTCTAAAGCCAATCAGGCTTTCTCCTGGATGCAGAGGTTCAGTCATATGCAAGAAGTCACGTAATTCTGAATATTAGCATCAGAGACAAATAGATCTAAAAGAAATTGGTTTTTTTCTGGGATTTTGCCCTGTGAGAGGATTAGTACCCGTACCATTTGGGCAGATGTTTGTTCGGTTTTCTCTCAGAATCCCTTAGCGATGGATGTCTGTAATCTGTCCCAGCAATCTGTTCAAGGACTTCAGTTTCCTTGTAGCTGGAATATGTTAAAAGGAGGAGATTTCTGCATTATTTTCTTATCTGCTTGTTCCATTTGTCTTTGCAATAGATTTTGAAGTATTTAAAACTGTCATTATGTCCTCTTGTATTCTGTCTTTAAAGTAAACAACCCAAATTCGTGCAGAATTACTTACAGGTCCTATTTTCCAGATCTCCGATGACTTTTAATTTTTTTGTATTTCTCATGACCCTTTTCAGTTCATTACCTCTTCTGTGTAGCGTAGCCATGAATCAACGCTGACATAACACTGTATAAAAGGAAACAATATACTGGGATGTATTAAATGCAACACTGGTGATAGATTACTTCATGGGCATGAAATTATTCCTCCCTCACATTCATCCGTGTTTAACGAACCTTCTGTACTACGCAGCTGAAGAACTGTGTTTACTTTTGGGCACTGTCTTGTGAGAGTGAGAAAAATCAAATCTGTAGGAAAGAATCTGAGGGAGAGCCGTCAAAATATCTGTTTGCCTTTATTGCAACAACAAGATATTGATGCCAATATTTTACTGTCAATTCTCACTGCTACCTGTTTCCTTTCCTTAAGAAATGGTGAAGAAAAGCTTTTCTTCTTCCATACAAGTGACTGTTCTTCCTAGAGTGTAGCACCTTGCACTTTTTTTCTGTTACGCTTAATCCCATTTTTAAAATCTTTTTTTATGTTAGTCACGGCTATTTTAAATTTTAATTCTGTCCTTCTCTGCCAAAATGTCTTTGTCTTTTGATCACAATAGGAGATGTGGTGTAGAAAACATATCAAACCAGTTACGAGAGAGAGAGCAAATTTGAGCCTGCTGTAACTTAGTGGTTGGAGCACTGGCTATGTGGGACCGCCTGAAGTTCTCTTTCTGCTTAATCTGAAGTGATTTAGGATAAAAATCAGTGACTACAATTCTCATGTGTCTTCAGCAAGTGTTCCAACCATCAGTATACCACAGATACAGAATTTCAACTGAGTTATTTTCATGAAAAAAAATTTGAAATTGGATTAGAGAATTTTATCACTAGACCTCTGAGGTGTAAGTATTGCTGATAAAATATTTGTCTGGAAATATAATGTGGACTTTCAGTTGGAAAAAAAAGTTCAAATATAGTGCTTAATGAATTTTATTTACAAATGAAAAAAACATAATTTATAAATGCATTTTAGCTGTTAAAAATTGAACTGCCATGCCATTGAAGCTATGGATATATTTACTAAGGACGAAGATCAGCAAATGGTGATTTCTGCTGGAGGACTAATGTAACTCAATGCAGAGGATTTTTTAGATGAAGTAGGGGAGACTCCAGATGATCCATTTTTATAAGGGTCTAAGACACTAATACTCCATTTAATTGGCAACGGTAGTGATCGCAATTGCTGAAATACACTTAGGCAGACGGAGTAAGAGAGAGGTTTGGAGCTACCGAGAACTTCACAGTTTAAATCAAAATAGTACACTGCACAGCATGTACTCTGACATCTGCTCTGAATACGTACACATATATTACATGATTTTATTATGAATCTCATCTGAATTTTCTGATCGTCTGTGTAAGAGTCTTGAACATTTTCTGCCTCTTTTCAGTTATTAGCATGAAAAGCCTGACATTGCTCTAACGCATTTGAGAAACAAATGGACATAATCAAGTAAATAGTTTCTATAGGAAACCTAGTACACCTCAACACCACTTTTAAACTCTGCCTCATTTTTGTGCAAGCTTTTTCAAAACAAAACTTACAGCAGTGAAGACAAGTATATTTTATGCCAGTAAGACCGCAGTTTGCCTTAGAGATGCCTTTGAAACAGAATTTGCAGCTGTGAGCTTTAGGCTGCAGATACAGTGCATTGAGAGAGTTACGGTATTTTGAGTAGGGTCCCAATATGCTGAACAGGGAGTGCTTTAAAGCAAGTACACTGGCTAGGGACCTGCCTTAAGTAGTCAACAATAAAACTGATAAAAGGATTCATCTGCAATTCTAGCTCTCTCTAGAGAGTGATGTTTTCTTCTCTGTGGTATTGACAGTTTTTGAGCTTGCTTGAGAAAGTAGGTTTCAGTGGGTTTTTTTCTTTCAAAAACAGAGCAGTGACTAAGCTTTTTAAAAGTTATGGCTACTGTGATGCTTGTGCTACTGATCCCCTTTCCTCTTTCTCCCACCAGGTATGTGAACGTGCACATGCATACCACACACCCCTTTTCCTGAGGCCAGTGTCTAGAAAACTGTCAGAGATATGAAAATCAACATTTAATTTCCTCATCTGCCCAACTGAGTTTAAATTTATATTCCCCTACCTCTCATTGTAAGCACTTAAATCCTACTGAGATGCAACTCCCTATGCATTTTCTGCATGTTTTTTATTACAAAACACATGTAAATTTGGTATACGATCTCTAACGTTACTGCATCATTTTGGGGAGTTATTTCCACTTTTTCAGTCCTCACTTTCTGGTACCAGTTATTAGCACAGCTACTGTATAAATGAGTAATCAAGATGAACATAGCATAGTTAAAATGCTGGATATACGTGTACATGCAAAGACTAAGTTCTCATTAAAAGATCCTTGTTTGAAGAAGCACTTTGTCTGGACTGGGATTTGCCCGCTAGAGTTATGTATGCCATCTCTTTAACACAAAGAGAGAACAAGGGAATGTGCTGAACTCTGATTCAAAGCCATTTATAATTGTCTAAAAAAAAAAAAAACAACTTGAAAGGCTGAGAGAAATCTAGATTAATCTTATTGATTCTGAAAGCAAATAAGGTATTGCTGCACATCATCTTGGATCACGTCAGGAGTTAGATGGAGTGTGAGGTAGGTATTGGATTTTAATAGGAATAGATGAGCTTCAGTGAGACTTTCAGTTTAAGTAGTGTGATGGAAAATGCTAAGCTATTTAATGGGTCACTTTACATATTTCATTCGTTACTTGATCATCTGTTACAAATGAAAGTTCAGGGTTTTTTTATTGTGTTACTTCTAAACATATGTAACGATTACTAGCCAGAGAAATGTTCTGGGTTTAGGCTGTATAAAGAGCTCTCTAGAGCTCTGTTCTCTGGGTGTTTCTGTAAAGCATGCTCTGGTACATCAGCAGAAGTAACAGCGGTTGCCAGTCCGCGTGGGATAGCGATGTACAACCTCTGAACAGCAGCAAAATGTGGGGACAGTGTTTTTTCAAGGCTGTTCTTCTACTGTTTGAAAATACTTGCTGTTATGCAGCATGGCGTTTAAGCGGATGGTGTTGGCATGGTTTTAATATGTTGTCATTCACAAAATTGTACTGATAAAACATCCACACTTGCTGGAAATGCAAAAAATTTCAAAACCTCGGGAAAAGGAAGAAGTGTTGGTTTCCAAACAAGTGAGAATGATTAAGGCTTTACACCCTCAATGAACTTTGTTTCCTTTAGGCATGCCCAGCAAACACTAAGGCCAAGATTTATCTGCCTGGAATTAGACACTTGTGTCTGAGTTGTTATTTATATTGGGTTTTTAAGTCAAAGTAGAGAGCTATGATGCAATTGGTTCCCTTCTAGATGGATGTATAAAACAGGTCAGGTAAATCATGCTTCAGAGGTGTCTGTTGCTCACCACTGGCTTGACAGGATCTAAATGACTGTCCTAGATGTGGATTTCTACACTGTAGACCTTTGGCAAGATCCATTTCAAGCTGAAGATACCTACATGTGGATGTCTGCTGGCATGGCTGATGTCTGTATCCCGTTATAATAATGGAAATCTGGTCTAGCCTCCAGCTAGAGAAGGACCTGGATGTCCTGAAAACCTGTGTCAGCCTTACATGTGTGGAGGTCTTGGGTATCCTGAAGTGTCTTAAGTGGCAACAGTGGCCTGCATGGGGACAACTGCTTTGAGCCCAGGGACAGCAGAACCACATGAGAAATTCAGCTGAGCAGCTGAATGTACTTCAGGGTAAATGGAATTGTTCTCTAGGCTGCATTTTCCATTTCTACTATATGGAAGCTTTGACACGCAATTGCTGCGTAGAGCTACACCACGTCTAAATTTAAGTGCCTTAAGCTTAAACTGATCCTGCCTTTAAAGCCCAAAAGGTTTTATTGACAATCACCACAGGCCTTTCTCCCCAATTTTATAGAAATGAAAATATTGTTATGAAGATAACGTTCCATATTTAATTTTATTTTAAAATCCATCAAACATTCATTCAGTGCACAGGACACGTTTCTTCGTTAATTCCATTACTCTGTTCTTTACACAGTCTACTATTTAACAAAACATAGATGAACAACTTAATTTTACATCGTCCTTTAAAAACAAATGCTGCAGCTAAACCTTAAATTATCCTTGATTATTCTTCACTGGCATAGAGGAAAATGCAGTGTTGTGATGATGCTGTTATATACATTATAAATTATTAAACAAATACTACTTTTAAATATGGTCATCCATTTCAGAACAGGTGTTTTGCTTTTTCTCTTCTGTGTAATGACTGTAAAGCTCTGAAATTGCATTAGTCTGCTTATTTTAACAAATAGCTATAAGCAGTCCTAATTCCACAGTTTTTGCTTAAGGAAATATCTGACTGAATATTAGCGGGAAATTTGTGTGTAAGTAAATAAACCAAAAATTAAAATAGAATTTCTTTTCTACTACCCATGGAGAAAACATTGTTTATACCAAATACTTGACTATCCTATAGAGTTTACTAGTTGTTAGTCCAGTGATGGTGTAACCCCAGAAATGTATGTCCATCTTGACCTAAACAAACATAAATTCTGTAACATCTATATTTATTTATGTGTTTTACAATGTATTTTAAAGGCAACATGTAGGAAGGGTACAGGTCTTATCTGACACAGTGAGAGGAATATCTCTAAGTCAGGAACAACATTGCACTTCCCCACTTCTTGCTGAAACTGGAAGATGTGTTCACATGCCTTTATACTTACCTATCTGCTTCTAATACAGTTTCATAATAAGTCATACAATTAAAAACATATAGGACATCATTCAATGGCAACACTCCTTTGTGGAACAGTACAATGGAGAATATTCTTTTTTTTTTACATATTAATGTCTACTTTGAAGACCATTTAGCCTGTATTTTACAGTACAGAAGAGGCTTTTTATATCTGATCCATTTGAAGACTGAAAAGCAGACCAGTTTTCCACTTTCTGTAAACAGTGCTCACTTTTATGCATTTTATATATTGAATGGGATAGAGGTTTATTTTATATATTGAATGGGATATGAAATATTCATATTCTTAAATTTTTGTTTCTGTGCCTTGCTTTCGCAGACTAAAACTGGTATTGCATTGTCGTATGATGAAGTATCCGAAAATGCTTATGACATCCGACTGAAGCTTACAAAAGAGGTATTAACAATTCAAAAACAAGATGTCATCTGTGTTAGTGGAAGTGATCACAGTGCAAATGTAAGTGCTTCTATATCTCTGTGCTTTCGACTGTGCACTTTAATGTCTTCTGCAGAGATCAGTTTATGGTAGTGGAGTGCAAGAGATTTTATATGGTAGTGGAGTGCAAGAGATTTTATTGGGTAATAGAAATACATATAATGATCAGTTGTTGGGTTTTTTGTGCATACTTACATTCTTGCATATAAAAACTTTTTTTTGGCCAGTGCTCTATGTCCTTTATTCTGACATACACAACCTTTACAGGAGAGAAAATGTCTATAAATACTGAGATTACAGCATTCTTCCACCAAATATTATTAGGCCATTAAATGAAAAAAGAAAAGAAATAAGTATTTCCCATTGAAAGCATTTTAAGAGTAAACTAATACACCAGAGTTTTCTTCATTTGTGTATCAAGTATTGACAGGATGTCTGTTCAAGGGCAAAGAGCTGGCTGAGAGAACACTTGACAAACACTTATTTCACTTTAATTCTCTTTCAGGCACAGATGGGCCTTAATCAGTGCCAGCATGTATGTGGTGCTTTTTTTTCCCCAAAATTCAGTTACATTGCTTTTTCAAAAGATATGGTGCCCCTAAGCTATAGAGGAATCTTCCGTATCACCATTTAATAATGTCACTAGAGAAACTGGTGGCATTTTGCATAAGCAGTACAGCAGTGGTGTCTAGCTAATGGACGTTCCCAAATAGTGTATTTTATTTCCTCATAGAAACAGTGTTCCTCTTAAAACTAAGTGTAGGCATCCCAGATTTTACTGAGTAAAATAAGTTTCATAAACTGTGCTGGTGTTCTCTAGAGTGAACAATTCATGGCAGCCTCCTCAGAGAGGACCAAGGGGGAGCCTTTCTGTCTGCTTGCTGTATTGCATGTGTCATGTAAACATAAAATCTGGCAATAGGGGACATCAAGTGAGTTTGTGATACTCTGCTAAGATTTGGGAGCCAAAAAAGTATATAGTAGGTATCCGTATATATATATATCTGTATGTCAGAGAGAGAGAGAGTCTGCCTATATAACACAAAATCATTTCATTCCTGCTATGGTAAGTATTTATATAAATTGTTTAATATCAGACAAAAAATAATTTGAAATAGCTTTTATTACTTAGAAACATTATATACTGGTTTCAAAACTTGTCCATGGAACTCTGTGGAACATGACTTGCTCTTAAAAATGTTCAAAAAGGTTGCATCATTTGGCAACTAGTGGGAGGCCACTCAGTGAAGTGAAAGGCATGTCTGATTCTGGCTGGCTTGCTGAAATAAATATAAGCCTCAGTTGAAAATCATCAGCTTGAATATACTTTCTACTTCACTGAGAAGCATGAAAAACTGCAGCTTTTAATTGCAGACATTGCTGGTAGTGCTGGTAAGTTTTGTGCATATTGTGGTTGCAAGAGTCATAGTAAAATATCACGTGACTGCAATATATAGTGTCTGTGCATATAAGTATACAATTGCTCTGGACTCAATGGTATTTAGATGCCTTGTCTATAAACATTCATAGAAAAAGAACTGAAGTTCTTTCCTACCTAGTCCCAGATTACTTCTTGACTGAATCAGCACAGGCTGGCTGCATCTGAGAAAATGCATATCAAATCTGTATATGTATTGAACATCACTCAAGAAAAAAACCCAAACAAACACCACCACCCCCAAAAAAAAAAAAACCAAAAAACCACTACCCCAAAAACCAAACCCCTCCCCCCCATCAAAGCCCAAACTAAAGCAGTACAAAAAACCACCCCAAACAACCCACCAGGTCTGCCTCTTCCTTTTAATACCAAGATTTGGGTTGATTTGGTTTTGATGCATTTTATTCCTACATTTTTTCAGTACCCTAAATAGTATTTTCTGGTGGAAGACAGGACAGGAACACAAGTTCTGATAATACCTGAGGAGCTGGATTTTGAAAGAAATTCTGGAAAGTAAGAGTCCCTGCAGAGGAGGCAGAACTGGGATATGCAGCCACTGCGTACAAAATGAGCTGACGTTCCTTGGTTGCGTTTCATGACCAGTAATGATTACACAGTGGGTAAGCCTGGAGAGGAGTGACTCTTGGGACTGTGTCAGAGACAGTTTTTCCAGGTTACAGAAGTAGTGTTAATGTGTAAAAGTGAGGGAATTTTAAGTATAATTCAGATGTTAATTTAGGTTTGAGTTGCAAAGTATTATGTGGCTCTAGGTATGAAATCCATTCAGAAGGGATTTCTCCAAGCTCATACTGTTGATAGATAGCATGGGCAGTCCTGCCAAGCTGACCTTTCCTGGAAAACATTGTTAACATTATCTCCTTATTTTCCTTAAGTTTTCTCACTGAAGTAACTAAAAACTAAATTTTAAGGCTCCAATCTGTTGCTTTTCCATGTCCCTTGCAAGATCTCCCCAAGATGTCCCTTTCTCAAAGTGTTATCTTCAAACCTCATGGGCTTCTGTTGTCAAACTCTAATGAGAAAAATGGACTAAACTGTGGCTTCATGGCAATACTTGCTTTTTCTGTATTATACTTTGAACCAAATAAAAACTTTTGGAACACTAGCATTTAATATAAAGGCCAATTGAGTATAACACGAAGATGAACACTGTCTTTTTTACAGTGTATAAATTGCTAATATATAGGAGCTCAAAACCAGAATTTGAAATCAGGCTGGAATAGGTGGTAGTTCTCTAGCACTATTTTTGGTAATTCTGAAGTTTTACACTACAGCTACACAAGATAAATTCCAAAGAGATAAATGCTTTACTTTTCAAGTGGTTAAAGAATATAATTTTCATCCCTGTGGTGTATGATTCAAAATATTAATAGAAAATTGTAACCTGAAAGTCAATTCTATAGCAGTCATAAACAATCACATTGTCTTACTGATTTATTCTCCTTCTTTCTATACTTTTTCTTTCTCAGGTATTCATAGTTAATCTTTATTTTACACATGGCCATTCATCAAACTAGTTCATTTGCGACAAAAATAGAAAAAACTTGTTTGCTGTCTTTCTGTAGTCACCTCAAACATGTAGGAGGGGAAAAAAATCTTTTGTTTTTAGAGTAACTTTTCTTCTTAGGTGGGATATCTGAATGGAAAAATATTGAAAAAGAAAGTTCTGTGTCTACTTGTGGTAATACTTTGTTCTCCAGCCAGTTTTGTGGGACAGTATTCGTGGGATGCATTTGCTTCCAGCCTCCCTTTCGCTGACAGGTTCGTTGATCCTGAGAAGTACTGAGGACAGGATTTGCAGCTGTGCATAATTAGCTCTGCCAGTCCTGTCCAGTTCTTGAGTGCTACAATGAGGACTGGCAAAGACATCAGTGGTTGCTAGTGCTACTGTTGTGGGTTGGACTTTCAGCAGTAGAGATTATTCCCAAGGATAAAGGCTTTCACTATAAAATATCTTTTACTACCATCATCTAGATCTATTCTTGTTTCATATTTTGCCATCTGCCATTCATTTAGGCACTACTTTCAAGCACTGAGAAAGCTCCACCTTTGATGAGAAATTGTAGAGCTGGCTTTTTGTAATTGAATGGCATTCAGCCCATTTCACTAGTTCTTGCTGTCTTGGACTTGGATGTAGAATAATGGGAGAGAAGAGCATGGTTTGTGAAATTCAAGGTGTGTATAGAAGAAGTAATGTAAAGGCAACTGTTTCTTTTCCTTAGTATTAACATTTTTCACAGTAGATAACATGGCTTTTAAATATCTGTAAAAATCCTTCTGGAAGTGGAACCATTGTGCAAAATAATATTTTCCAGTGTTTTCTAATATACTATTACATTTATAAAAATGATTTTATATAACTATATACAATATTTATATATTTTATATTTATGTGATTAAACATGCAATCTTTCCACCAAGATGTATTTCAGAACTTCAGACTTGTCAAACCCAAGCGTTCTAAGCAAGTCTTTGTGACTTAGAGTTATGTTTGGGGTGTTCAGATTTGTAGGGAAAAGGAGAATGTATGGGTTCATCGGAATCAGTGCATGCACATAGAAGCCAAGCCCAAAGGTATTGACAGAAATGGTGTATTGAAAATAGACATTTTTCACTAACTTCTAAGTATTTTTAACAGAAGATATCCCCCCCCCCTTCCCCCCCGGATTAAAAGTTTAACAATATTCACAGAAAGAAATTAATTGTATGACAGACAGGGAGAGATCCATTTTCAGTTAAAGGAGAAACAGGGAGGCATTTATTTTTATACTTTATGCTTCATTAAGGTATGGTTTTGCTTTAACATTTTGTCATTCAACATGCTAAAATTAATTTCTTACAGCACCTCACCCTTAATATTCCTTGTTTTTCTTCCATGTATATTGCTATCATCCTTCTCCTGTTGTCAGCCCACAGTTTTATGCCTCTCCTCTTTTCATAAGCAATTTTTTTTCTCTTACTTTGTATAATATTTCTTTATTTTTTTTTTCCTGCTAATTCCATTTCCAAAGTAAGTAAAAGAACATAAATGCATCTGGCTTTTTATCAAAATCAGTCCTCACAGAGCTGAATTGTCTCTGACTTGGTCAGTGGTCGGGCAAATAGGTTTCTAATGCAGGCTCCTGGCATCTTCGTTGGAAGAGGACGCCTCAGAGGCTTATGTGAGTCTAACAGAATTAGAATAACAAAAACCTTTGCATCCTGGGTACCCGACTGTCCAGCTTCACAAGCTGTGTCTTAGCTGGACTTCATCAGAATGAAGCAAGGTAGGTGAATAGGGAAGAAAAATAGCAAGATTAGTTGTTTTGTTGATTCAAAAAATAGAAACAGTGCCTGAAAGTACTGTTTAAATCCCTGATGAGACTGCTATGGCTTTTTCTTTATAACTCAGATGCTAATAAGGACAGAGAAGAATGTTATTTTAGCAAACCTCTAGGGAACAGATCTGCATTAAAGTCTGAAAGTTAATTTTTTTTAACCCAAGGAAATTTCTGTCTAGATAACTACTAATATTACTGTTTGCCCAGTGCCTGTTCTGCCATCGCTGGTATGGTATTTTAGTCCAAAATTATTTTTAAAAAAGCTAATAATTAACATTTGCTGTCTTTTTGGAAACATCAAGTGGGTGATTAAGAAAGACTCTTCCTTTTGAAACTAAGATCACTTGTATGGAGAAAATACATTATTTAACCATTTGTTATTTGTTTTCCATGCTCTGGAAAGCTGACCTAGATATTTAGAAGATAGCTATCAAGTCATTCTTTAGGATCTTTATTGTGAAAGATCATAAGCTCGTGTTGCTGTCACTTTGAGAATAGTTAAAAGTTTTTATCACAAAACAAGTAATAAATATTGAGTATTCATCAGCATGAGAAAAAACTTTTATTATTAAAGATAAAAAGAGTAAGTAGCTTAAGTAGAAAGGCTAATAAATGTAACAGATCAGAAGAATGCAAAGGACACTATCCCTGTTTATCCCTGAAAAACAATCTCTCCCTGAGACATGGGAAGAGCCCAGCTGAGGGTAAGCGCTTATACCAACAGGATAGAAGAAAGGCAGCGCAACATCAGTAAACCAGGCATATGGACAAATATAAGTGTCCTTTATTAAAATTTCAATTAAACTATTACACCTGGAGCCATGACAGACTGTCAGGACTGGTAAATTGCAACTGTGTATGTTGTGAGAGCTTGCATAGCAGTTTAAATTCTTCAGCTGTTAGGGGCAAAATTCTGACTGTGATGGAAGCATGAGCCTTTCTAGTTACGGTATGTGGGATATTGATGGGTGCAATCTCTACTGTTCATCTTTGTCTTCACACCAGCCAATGTGTGAAATGTTGCGCAAAGTGAATGCAAATGAAATTACTCAAATGAAGAACAGCTGTGTTCTGGCAGAATTTAGCTATAATTCATTGTTATAGGATGCCTTTTTAATTGAAAGAAATCAGCTTATTTTTAATGCGGAAAGGAAGAAGTATAATCATATCTTGACACAGGGTTCTATATTTCTTATTAGTAATTCTGGAAATCCGTATTTGTAGATGATCTGCATAGACGTAATCTGTATCATCAGTCTGAGAACAGTCTGAGTCCCAGGTCCTCTCATATCACTTGCCAAAGAGAGCTCCTGTCCCAAATTAAGCATCTTACAACTCAGGGGAGGAGTTCCTGAACATTCTTGTGAAGTCATACCGAGACTGAATATGTTTCAGGCACATTTAATATGATCACCACATGCTGGAGAATAAAATACCATGGGGTTTGTCACAGTCATCTTGACTAGAATAGATCACGTAATGATTTAGATTGAAAGGGACCTGTTGACGTCATCTAATTCAACCCACTGCTTAAAGTGGGGATAGGTTCCAAGTCTGGGCAAGTAGCTGAGGGCTATGTCCATTCACATTTAGAATACCTCCAAGGATGGAGATGCTACCAGCTCTCTGGGCAGCCTCCTCTAATGTTTAACCACTTTCACTGTGAAATTATTTCCTGTTGTTATGCTCAGTTGGAATTTCCTTTGCTGCAAGTCGTGACTGTTGCCTCTCATCCTTTTTCTTTGTGCATCTGTGAGGACAATCTGGTTCTGGTTTTTGTATAATCCTTCTTTAGGTTGGCAGGCTTTGAAAATAAAATGAGTGACTTCATTTTACTCTAAAAAAACCCCAAACCAAACACAACCAAAAAAACCACACCCCCCCCCAAAATAACCCCAAACCAAAACAAAAAAACCAACCCCCCCCAAAGCTTTTATCTATAGTAATAGAAACAGTTATAAGATAAACTGATAAAAATATGTTATTTTACCATATTTAGTAAGGATTCTCTGCAGCTGTCCCAGATCTTCACTAGCATGTGAAAAGATCTGCTGTCTTTATAGAAAACTCGACAGCAACTGGCATGCCTCCGTCGATTTTTATAGCTGCATTCTTCCTGTCCTTTTGGGAAAAGGTGAGATCCTGTGCAATGCAAGAAGTTAAGTTTCAAAACTCTCTTTCACATTCAAAATAATCTTTTGCTTTCTGTCTACCTGTTCCTTATTACAGCTTGCCTTCACTTCATGGAAGTGGAGAATGAGGTATCATGTGATGCCGTGGAGGACTAATTTGTGTCTTTCCCTCTCTTTCTTGAGGTTTCTTGGCTTAAATTTCCGCTGTCTCCATAATTTTTTTCACTTTCTGAGTTACACTGTCTTTTTAACCAATGCAACTCTTTCTAAGAATATTAAAGTCTATTAAAAATGATACAGACTTGTGACTAAAGTTTATACAGGCACCCTTTGAGCAAAAAGCTTTTCCTGAAAACCAGACATATAACCAATAATATAGCAAATCCTACTTGTAATAAAGTTCTTTGAGTGACACCCACCCCCAACGTAGTTTTATGGAAAAGCTGTTAAATTATTTTTCAATGTATTCTTTGACTGTTTACCTAGTTAGTTATAAGATGCTGCTGGCTACATTTCCTGAGACGGCAGTATTAATGACTTGTGGAAATGCAGAGATACGGCACATTCAGTCTGACCGAAGTAGCTAACTGTGTGACGTTTACATTTTCCTCATGATGCACTGATTTACTAAGACTTGTATATACTCATGATTTTTAATAAAGGCTGTGGCTCATATATAAGTAGTAACTAGTAGTGAGTAAGGAAGTGATCAAAACTCAGTGCTTTTTGGCTTCTAGTTAAGTATTCTTTGACTCTGGACTGCCATGTACTGGAAGAAGGAATCTCTGTGTCCCAGTCCTAGGTGATGGCACTGGAGTTCATCTGATGTGCTGTAAGATATGTCGTATGATATCTTTACATATCAGCATAAGGCTATGGGGTTCTAGCCTTACCGCATAGATGCCTATATTGTTAGACTCAGTGATTAATCATAATCCAGCACCATCTCTCATTAGAGTGCTGCGCACACTCTTTTTCCTCAGTATGGAGTTTCTTCTGAATTCCATTTAGACATAATTTTGGCAAGAGCAGCCTCTACTGTAGTTTAAAATCTATATTTCTACAAAGAGAGTCAGCCAATGGGTGGACTGCAACCTGCAGCCTCTGGGTGGGTGGAAATTCACTGCTGATCACTGAGAAGTGAGGGTTGTGTGAGCAGAACTGCAAATCGCTGTATGTGGCAGGATGTTAAATACATGCAGAACAATTTGCTGAGGAAGCTCTAGGGCTGGAGAGGTGGAGGGTGTGAGCTGAGAAAATCCTCTTCTTGGGAAATCCCCATCTCAAGGAGAAAAATTCCTGAAAGATTTCACATATCCTTGTTCATCACGTCCTCTTTTGTTCTTTTTGGATATGTAGCAACCAGCGGGATGTCTGCATTTCATGATACATTTTACTGCGTCTCACATTCTTACAAGATCTGTTTCTTCAATCATTTCTTTTATCTTGTAACTTGCTTGTGGTAGCTTCAAGAGTTGTTGAAGAAAAGAAAGATAAGATATGGCTGGTATGTTAAGTACCTGTCTTTATCTTCTTACCCTTTCTGGTATCAGACTGTTTTTTCCCTTGCGTCCATGCAGGACAGGTTGCAGGCTTTTCTTTTAACTCTTCATATTGCATTTTCTTGTTCTGCTGTTTCTTTTCCCCTGCGTGTTTCCCAAGGGCCTGGGTGGCAAGCTCTGCTGTTATTGCCATCAGTGCCTAAGACTGGCCTTTATTTTCTATTGTCAACCTGCCATGTAGTACCTGTAGTAAATTTGACTTCTTACTTTCAACAAGTAAGGAGGCCTACTCTCTCCAATAAATGACAGATTCAACTGTAGTAGTGGGGAATAAAGTTTATTTATTAATTAAAAAAAAAAAAAAAGTATGCTGAACAACTCTGAAAAGTACAGCAATGAATGCTTTCTTTGTTCACATCTTCCTGTCTTCCTCTTTAGCCACTTACCTCGCTTAAGGAATAATCTGTTATCTGTTAAGGTAATAGTCTGTTGTGGTTTGAGCGTGGGGACTAGATGGGCTCAGGTACCAAGTCATGTTTGGTCGTGGCTACATTTAATGTTGACAAGTCACTTGGCATCCAGACCATGCAGTGGGGGAGATGCCCACCCAGGAGAGAAGCCAGCGCAACAGTTCCCCACATGACCTCTCTGCCCCATGGCAGGGGGACGGGGCAGCCCAGGAGGACACTGGTAGAATCATCACAGTGGTCTTACTGATAAGTAGAAGGGAAAAATCAAAGTGATGGGGATCTTTGTCTTCCAACCTAGGAATGTTCTAGGTATTTTGAATGGGCTTGTTTCTTAGAACAGTTTCAACAAAAATCTGAAGAACATGGGCTTTTTCAAGTGTTCCAGCATTTTCTACTGTGTGCTTCAGTTTGATGTTTGGAAACAATATATGTATTCATTAATATTTTCATGAAGGCTGGCATAGAAAAGGGAAGTATGGTACATATAGAATCTTTTTCCAAATATATCCGTTTATATCAATGAGTGTGGAGTGCTTCAAGCAGAATGTCCTTCTGAAATCCCTTTAGTACATTGTTCATTAAGATAGATAGATAGATATAATATTTTTTCCTAATGAAAGATCCTTTACCACAAATGCCAGTCCTAGGTGTTAACAACCTGGTAATAATGACATAATGGGTAGGCATTGACAGGTGGATATAAAATCTCCCTAAAAAACAGTACCAGAAATAAGGACTGTAATTGCCCTCTCATGTTGCCCATTAAGCTCCAATCATGTCACTTCATATGAATGAATACCAAGACATAAAAGACATTTCCAGAGATAAACTTTTCTGTTGAGTCACTGTGTTTTAAAAGAATCTAGAAAGTTTTCTATGTCAAGAGCTATCTCATACCTGAAAGATAGACATTTGACCATATAGTTCTCCAAATTACATTTGAAAGTGTCATTTATTTTGAAACTATTAAAACAATAGGATTTTTTTCAGCTATATCATTCTTTGTAGCTGTTACAAGCAGCATTACACCTTCTGTTACTGAGCAGTCTCTTTTCTATATAGTTGTTGGCATGGTGTTCTTTTGCAGTACACCTCCTGTTACCAAGCAGCCTCTTCTTTATATAGTTGTTTGCATGGTGTTCTTTTGTATGATGTCTGTGTCTTACATGTTTTAAAATTTATATTGTATCTGTTTTTCAATATATTCTTGTCTGGCATCATTCTTGGAGATCTTGAAAGTTTCTGCCTCACTGGTCTTTATTTCAATATTGATGACTGAAACCATTTAAGGCTCTTCTCCCCCCATCTCTATAGTTACATCTGCTGTTTCAGTCCAGAGCTCTTCTGGAATTGGCTTTCCCTGGATTTCTAACACCCTTGGGAACTACACATAAGCAAGAGATACAGGCTGAATTTAAGAATATATTACTTGCATTGCTTTCATCTGTGGACTATGGCTATCAGCATCTTCAGTTGGGGCAAAATCTTTTATGCTTATTCACATCTTTAACAGCTCGTTCTGCAGTGCAGTTGTTTGCCCCAGTGCACAGAACATGATATTGTTTTGAAATAAAGCTCCCGTCTCTGAGCTATATGCTTTGACAAGATACAAACCGATTGGTTGTGCTCTGGCTCTCCTGCAAAGTAAATGTTACTCTACGAGGGTGATAGTGACTGAGAGGAAGACAGATTGATCACACCTAAATATTCTAACCCAGAATTTAAATTCTATACTTCCACTGTTGCAGCTATGCGAATTTTGTCCCTAAAAATTGCTTTTGAGTTTGTACCTAGCTAGCGGCTCAGTGGCTGTAAATCTTAGGATTTCACAAAGAGCAGGCTGCTTTCTTAAATGCAGTTTGGTTGTCTTTGAACAAATCCAAGCTTGTTCAGCAACACCTATATGCTCCCATGTTTTCATGGTTCGGAACAAGACAAAAGCTTTACTCAGACGTGTGCAATTAGGCAATATGAATTTTCTTTAATACTTAAAGCATTACAAAAGTGAAAATTTTAGTGGCTTTCTCAGGTTTACAATTTACCATTCAAAGAGAAAATACATTTCCAAAATACATATTCTTCCACCGTAGACTAAGTCCAAAAGCGACAGCCAGGCGACTTGCTCAAAGAACTGCTTGACATAAAAGCAGATCAAACCGCCTGTCAAACACTTAGCGGGTAAATCTGCCTTCTCTTTTCATTGCTGGTACGTTTGACACTGGTCAACGCATTTGTTTCTCAGAACTTAGATACTAGAGAATGTCATGGCCAAATTGTTACCCTAATTCTTAAACATAGCAGTGGGTATTACAGACCCAGTATCGCTTTGAGAAACAGATAATAAAATCCTTGACAACTTGCAACAATAAAAGGTCTCAGAAAGATAGGAATATTTCATGTTGGTATCCTGGCTAGTTACAGTTTTAATAACTACGTTCTGTCTATTCAAATGTGTCCTGAAGTTTCATGCTAGGCACTTATTCTTCTTCTAATCTCCTAGAAACAGAAAACAAAACAAAACAGGCCTGGTATGGGGGGAACATAATTACTTCTGCTTTGTAGCACAACTGGAATGAGTGATCATTATAGTATACACATCAAGTACTTTGGAAGCCTTCAGAATGAAGAGTTTTAATAAACTGTAGATACTATTAAAATATATCATTAGCAAAACAAAATGCTAGTTAAAAAGCAAAAAAAAGTATTAATTTCAGCTTTCCTGTTCAGATTGATAATTAGTAACACTTTCTAAAGAGTTTTCCTTGCCTATAATGAAATAAAATTATACAGCCATCATACTGTCAGCTGTACCTCTGTATTTTTTTTAGTTTTGGGTTTTTTTTTTAAGACTGATACAGATGTTTGGCTCACTTTAGCCTCAAAGAATAAATAAATTAACCTGAAAAGAAAATTATATCTAGCCTGCAGGCAACTAAAAAGTGAAATACGTTGTTTGTAAGTTTGACTGAGACATAAACACAGGGTTTTCAGCTGCGTATGTGCATGACATTATTGTTAATGTCACAAAAAGATAGTGTTTTTTTCCCACAAATACTGCAATTCAATTTTAGCAAGAAGTTCTGGAGTAGGATTTTCTTTCATAGTTGCTTGCAAAGCTAGTGTGGGTTTCTGTCCAGATGTAGTAGTCATGAATTATTGTCGTTACATAAGAAGTTCAGAACTGAGTCAGACCTAAAATCTGCTGTGCCCACTGTCCTTTTTCCAACAGCATTCATTCATGTTTCACTAGAAAAGCCAAACAGGGCAAGAATATGTGGTGCTTCTCTTACCACTTTCCCTCCCCCAAGTTATTCAGTGCCTTCCTGAGCAAAATGCAGTTTCTGTATTAGCTCTTAACAGATTTATTTTTGCTGTAGTTGTCTGATATCTCCTTGAACACATGTAGACTTTCAACATTCAGAATTTTTTTCTCACCAGACTCTGGAATCTACTATACATTGCACAAAGAATCATCTCTTTTTGATTGTTCTGATCCTAGTTCCTAATAGTATCATTGGATGCCTCCTAGTTTTTGTACTGGAAAGGGCTGTAAAAACTGATCCCATTCACTGTCTTCTGTGCAACTTTTACTGTATTGTAAAAGCTTCCAGATCCCTAGTCTGTCTCGTTTCCTGGAGGAAGAGTTATAGCCTGTTCTGTTATTCCTTGTACAGGAGCGGGTTTGTGCTTCCATCATCCTTATTGTTCTTTTCCGAACCTTTTCTAGCAGTTTCAGGTACAAAGGGACCAAAACGGTATACGGTTTTCAAGGTGGGGTCAACTTTGGATTTCTACAGGGATATAATGACATTCTTTGCTTGGTCTCAGTTCTTTTGCTAAGACTTTGAAAAATTTGATTCGTGTTTTTGACCACTACTGAGCACTGCACTGATGCTGTCATGGAACCATCTACTTTAACCCAAGGTCTTACTCCTTAATAGGAATGACTGATTTAGAATCAATCCTAATTCCTTATATAAATAATGTACATGGTAAAAATAATCTCTCACAAGCTTTGATCTGCTATTGTATTTTGTCTGCTATTTTGTTGCCTAGTTAATATTTTGTAAGATGTTCTGCAAATATTTTCACTTTGCTTATGCTTCCTGTCTCAGTAAGCAGCAAAGGTAATCTCATTGCTCATCCTTTTTTTTTTTTTAATTCTTCACGAGTATTTTAAATAATGCAGGTTGCAATATACGCAACAGTAGAACTTCACTAGTGACCTTTTCCATTGAGAGATTACGCATTTAATCCATCCCCTTGTTTTCCATCTAGTTTCTAATTTTAATTAGTAATATATCTGTGCAAGGCTCTTCCCTCATGGTTCCTATGTTCCCCTAACTCATCTTTAAAAAATACACTATCTCTTCCAAGATAGGTAAGTTCATCAAAGTATCTGCCAATTCTGTTCTTTGTTATAGTTTTTCTCACTGTCTATAGATTTTGGGTTTTTTTCCCCTATAGTTCTAATTTGTTTAGTGCAGGTCTTAAGTTTCCTAAGCCTTAACTGGAACCTTTTATGAAAAAATGGGATTTTATTTTCAGTGTTGTAGTCTTCATGTATCAAGGCTTTATTGAGGAGTATCAGTCCAGTACTCCTGCTTTGTTTCATCCATGCGTTCCTTTAAGACTAGGGTGAATGCTATCTGACCCTGGTGATTTGCTACTGTTATTTAGTCAATTTGCTTCTAAAGTGGTTTCAAATTCAGACAGATCCATACATCCTTTGTGCTAGCTGGAGGAATGTCTCTAGTTTCTTTCACACTAATGAAAAGTGTTCATTTATCTTCTCTTCAGTAACCTCATTTACTCTGAGTATGCCTTTTATATCTTGATCATAAATTGACCCTGTGGTTTCTTTGGCAGACCTCCTGCTCCTGATAGATTTTGAGATTTATTATTAGTTTTTATTCTTGTTGGCAGTTTTTGGAACTCTGTTTCCAGTTGCTGCCTAATTTTGTTTTTCAATTTTATTTGCTTATGTTCCTTTTTCTTGTCTTCATCTGAATATGATGTCCATCACTCTTTACCTGTAATAACCTCCCTTAACCTCCTCTTTAGCCATGCGGTTTTCCTTTTAATTAAGCCTTTCTAATAAGTGGCATTCATTGGGTCTGTGCTTCCAGTGTGGTACCCTTAAGTACTCTTCACACTGCCTATAAAGTTTTTTCTTAGCTGCCCCCTTTATTTTTCCTTTTCAACAAGCTTCCTCGCTTTTGCATAGTTCCCTTATTGGGGTCACAGTTGTGTAAATGTTGAATGTAAAGTACATAGCAGTTGCTATTACACGGTAGCTTTTCAGCTGTAAACAATTTAACTAGATCCTGCATGCTATACTCAAGACTAGGGCAAATACTCAGTCTAATCTTGTGAGTTCCGTGAAGCAGTGACTGATAGAGACCTGCTTTTTATTGACTGCATTATATCGTTATGTCCATCTGTCCAGTCTAACGGAGGTTAAGGGAAGTCTGTTACCACCTGTTACGTTTCTCATTCCTGTTGCCTCTTTGCATATCTGAGTCATTGTTATCATCCTAGTTGAGTAGTCACTAGAAAAGACTCTTCCTTGTATTTAGCCTGGAATCTGTTTTACTTGTTGAGGTAGTTGCCTTATTAGTTTTATTTGAGTCTTAAGTTCAGTGTAGCACAAGGCATTTACTCTGCTGCTTATTTAGCCTATTTTACCTTTCTTATATACTTTGTATCCCAGTATTAGAGTTTTTTCTACCTCTCCAGAGTGTTTATACCTCTGTTTTTACATTTCCTATTTGTACTATTCCCTCCCTAGCCTGTCCTTCACTCAGGATATAGAATATCTCTGTTTATATCCATAATAGAAGCGTCATCCATAATTATACTGTTTTCTGTACCTGTCAACTTTTCCATTGTTTAAAACTCTAGTTGTGGCCTTCCTGAATTTGAAGTACCAGCAGCTTTGGTTCCTTTACACTTCAGATGAAGTCTGTGCCTCCTGTACAGGCTCCCTTTGTTTCAAAAATGCCCCCAATTTCTGATGAACCTAAATCCATCTCCCGTGAGACGTCTCTTTAGGAAGGGATTAAAACCTTGCCTGTTTCCCCAGCCTGAAAGAGACTACTGGGAAGAGTTCTGGAGAATCTTACTCTAGAAGTCCGGGTCTCTAGCTTCCTTTCTTCCTGCCTAATTTTCATACCTAGGACTTATTTCTTGTATGTCCCTACATTTTTGGTACAAATGCAGACCAAACCTGCCTGGTGCTTTTTGGGCTGTGAGATGTGCCACTTTGCACTTGTTTGTTCAAACATTTTGGAGTCTTCTCCCTGGAGTCATAATGTATCTGTCTATTTGCTTGATGGTCATCTACCAACATTACAGCTGTCTGGGATCTCTGCTTTAGGAAGGGCATTTGTGTATCAAGAAAGTACATTGACATTGTCCATTACGAGAACTACTAAGGGAATTACTTCCCACATCATCAACCTGTTACATCCTGCCAGAAGATGTGATTTGTGGATTACACCTGAAAATCTTCTCAATGAGCCGGGTATGTATCCCCTTTTCCTCTGGGGAAGGTACTCCTATCTTTGATACTAAGAGAGTAAACTGGATAACTCTTATCTTCCATAATTCTGCCTTCTTTTCTTCTATGAGAAGAGATGGAAAGACAGTCCTTTGAAGGTGGTTTCTGTGTTCAAAAGATTTGTAGCTTTCTCTTTCTGTTGAGCTTTTCTCAACTAACACATTCTCTGGACAGCCAGACATCTGCTTCTGTCATTGCCTTTGCCTCCTTGCTTTACACCTGTGGCTGGGCATCGGCATTATTACAGATTTCTGTTCCCTATAGATCACTTTATGAAAATTTCAGGTTAATTTCAGTGTACGCGCCTGGAATCAAATATTTGCTGGAAACTTTATTCTGTCACCTCTATAAAATCAGCTCCCTATTTTAGACTGCATTTGAAAGTACTGTATGTGCACACAGTTCTGTTTTCACAGAGGTTTTCTTCACCATGCTGAAACCTGTTGGATATTTAATCCACATTTGTGTAGAAGATTAGGTTCTAATATGGAAGTTTCTTGATAACATATCATCAGTTAGTCTTGTCCTTCCACCTCTGCACAGCTGACGGCTTGAAGGAAAAAGCAGAGGCAGACAGGCAGCATTACCAGTAAAGTAGTCCACATTCAGAAATTGTGTTACCAGTAGTCACTTGAGTGCACAACCAGAAAATCCTGCTTTAGCAGATAGGGTTGTTAGCTGGATTTGCTTTCATGAAACCTGAGTTTGGCTAAACTTTTGGCTTACGATTATAAGAATATTTTTGTACCAGTGTTAGTGTACTTATTACATAGTTTATAAAATTATTTATTAGTGTGACACTATTAGAATTGTATCTATAGTGACAGCATCATTGTTTAGAGTATATTAAGATTAATTTTTTTAATGTTCTTTGGACCAAGGACTTTGTCTCACTCTGTGACAGCTGTCAGAATGTTACATGCTTTTCTATCAGAATTTAAATAAAATCTAATACTAAGGTGTCTGTTATTTTACATGTATGTTTTTATTGTACATTACTACTAATGCTACCAAGTACTTGTAGGGATAATTAGAAATCTGTGCATGTAGTTAATGTATATTGGTGTCCTTTTTCTTTCTGTTTATTTATTGTGGAATCCATCATACACAGGTCTATGTGACTTAATTTCTACTAGAAAATAAAACACAGCCATAGCACACATTCAACATCGGCCCACAGTTGCCTATACTCTATGTGAGTGTGCTCCCTGGCTACATTTTTGACTTGTGCCAAATTGTCTATAGTGGGGGTTGGTGTACTCTCTGTCTCCGTTTTGGCCAATGTAAGTTACAAGTCTCTTAATGCCTCAGACCAAATCAGGAGATGGCATGTGTCATGTAGTGTCCCAGTTAGGCAGTTTGGATGATAGTCAAAACATTTTCAAGGAAAGAAAATTTAGTAGTGTAGACGGGAGTTTTACTGTGTTGCTTTGCTGGAGAAGATCCTCTGGCCTGCTTTATTTTAGCATAGGCATGGCTTGTAAGCCATGGAATTGTAAGACACATAGTCCATTCTTTGGTTTGAAAGAGAAGTGAAAAATACCTTCCTGAATTTTCAGTTACGAGATGGGGAATAATGAAAGCAAAGAAAGGTCCTGAGAAGAGAATGGGACCACAACAGGGTAAGTTAGAGGGGACAGAGAGAAGAGATCAAATAAAAGAGAATAATTACTGTTTAGCACATTTCCCTACAAAACCTGAAACTGAATTCAGTAGTGTCTTGCTTTCAGCAGGTATCTAATGTTAGGTCTCCTCTAAATTACCCACAGATTTTTATATGTTTTGGCTCTAGCAGTGAGCATCTATATTATGAATTTAAGGGTCCAAATGAAGGACTAAATGAAAAGTAGCCTATAGTGAACCCTGTGAATTTGTGGGTTTTCCCCAAAAAATGTTTTTTTTAATTTCCTCCTTTAAAATAAAGTTGCAAAGTCAAATATTAGAAAGTTAGAAATATACAGGCTATTGTCTCTTGGATCTCGGCTTTGTGTTGTCTTTTATGTTGGAAGATATGCAGGGGATGAGTTGAGGGGTTACAGGAAGAAAAGGGTAGTCTCAGTATCTAGCGGTGAAGGATCCTTCCCCTGAAATAGAGGTGCAATATGATCCTAGATGTATCATGTACATAAACTAACACCAAATTAACACTGCTGATCAGGCATTAGGTGCATCTCATCCTCTAATGTGAAATTATGATATGTTAAAATGTTGGACGTTCAAAGCTAAGGCTGAAGCTGGTCAACAAGATACTTTGAACAGAAAAAGTTCATAAAAATACTTCGAAAAAGCATTTAGGCATTTCATATCACTAAAATAGAATTAATTGTTCCTAAATATTTGTGTGCCTCCATTCTTGCTCTGTAGAATGAGGATACTTGTGGCAGGCTGTGAAACTAATTTAATTTATGTAGATGTACCTCAATATTGTACTGCTTACTAGCATAAAAAAAGCCCTAAGTATTTTAGTAATACTACGTTTAGAACTAAATTAGTGTTCATGAAATACCATGACAGATTGAGCTTTAAATAAAGATTAAAAAAAAGAAATATCTGTACACTGTAAGGTCTCAAGGCCATACTACTATTAAAAAAAGTTTTCTAAAAAATCCAGTTATGGTGTGTCACACTACAAAAGTTTAAATTCTTGTCTTGTGTCTATAGTCTGAATGTGTCTGTTTTCCACTTCAGGTCATTGAAATTTTCACTGTATCTGTCTGTAAGGTGTGGTCATCTTCTACCAAGGAAGATGCTTTAAAACTGTGCTTGATCATCCCTGAAAAGTGCTTAAAAAAAGCTAAATATATTTAAGTCCTGGCATCTGTTTCACTGCTATACAAATCTCTCAAGCTGTTTGGCGTTCCTGTGGCTCTTGCCTGCTACCTCTCCAATTTATTTGCATCATTTGCAAAATTAGTGTATCAGAACTAGCTGTATTATTTAAAGTGTGTGGATCACTGCCAGATACAGAAATAATTTATAGTCTCTCTGCTTCTTCTTAATAGTTTCCTGATGATGTAGGATTACACTAGTGATTTTGGCTGTGGCTTTGTGCAGGAATGCAGGTTTTTCTCATACTCAGCATGACTCATATGTTTAGGGTTTTTGCAAGACCACCTTTTAGCAGATAGAGTGCTTTTCTCTATTTCTTTGAGCTGTTTTCCTTATTACAAGGATGACCTTAAATGACCTTGACCTTTAAGTGCTGTATGCTTAGAACCTGTGCTGTTCATCATTACATTATCACAAGTGTTGTCCCTTACAATCATTATTGCAATTAATTTCAATTAATTTTTTTTTAGATCACTGATTTTTTTTTTTATTTTTTTTTTTTTAATAAACCACGTACTGTCACTATCCCACAAGAAGCACATCCACAAAATAGTAGCTTTATCTCAGTTACGTTTTGATTTGGAAACTTTTAACTAGCCAATTTACATATGCTTAAAATACACCATATTATTTTGAATTGTTTTATGTTTTTAATCGAGTTTTTGTGGGGTGTCAGATCACTGCCTTATAAGGGTTATTACAACACTGGTACTCTGTCGTCAAGATTGGCAATTTCATAGCAAGTATTCATGTCATTTGAAAAGGTATTTTCCATAACACTTTTCCCCTTTAAAATTATTCCTCTTTAAATCCTTATGAACTGGTTTTACTGTTATTCCATAATGGAATGAATGGTTCATTGCCAGATTTATGACCATCTGACCTTAAAGCACTGTAATATAATGAAGATCTATGGCTCTATTTATGTGTTTTCAATATTGACCCAGTATTAGCTTTCTTCTAATCTTCTGGAATTGTACACTGTACAAGTTTTTTAAAATTCAAAATCAGTAACAATAATCTGTCTCTAGAAAATGAAATGTGATGTTTGGTCTTGTATGACCGCTAGTTATAGTCATAGCAAATGATATATGATCATAGGATTGAGATAAGTATATGTAAATGATCTTATGACACTTGATCATGCCCAGCTTTTGGCATTTTACTTTGAATATCTTTAAAAGAAGGAAGTTTTTGCATTTTTTAAATGTAGCTCTAATTAAAAAAGCTGTTACGTAGGAAACATTTAGGTGCATGTTTAATACCTTCTTTCAAAGTGTCTTTTAATAGGAATATTTAAATAAGCAATGCTATGAACTCTGAAATTATAAATATCAGGATTATTACAATGTGTGATGCAAATAAATAGCTTCATAGGGCTACAAACTCAATTATATCATCAGTATTATTATTTGAAATATGCCTGTCAACCATATAAAAATACACATTAGTTGTAGTTGAATGTATAAGATGTCAATAAATAATACCTTGCTTGTCTTTTATAAAATGGCTAAAGCTATCCATGTAGTGGTTTTGTATTTGCTGTCTGATAATCCTAAAGCAATCTAAACTGTCAAAATATTTTTTCCATCATCCCTATGTGATGGGATATATTGGGATAATTTGTTTACAGGGTGTAAGTATAGATGGAGAGAAACATGAATTAAATAAGCAGACAGGATTTATGTCATAGAAAATGACTCTTGGGAATGAGTCACTGAATTTAAAGGTAGAGCCGTATTCTAATTCAGGTTGGATCTGAACTTTGTCCATGCATATGATAATTTTGATCAAAAGTTTTGATGCAGTTCAAAAGAAGAAAAGAATCTCTGAAACAATTCGAATTATCACAGATTTCAATAAACCTGAATTATATCATCTGAAATTGAATCATATAAACCTTTTGATATAAATCAGGTACCATGTGTCATAATATAATAGTTTTCCATTTTTAGTACAGACTGGTGTAGTATAATGTTCATGGGAACAGAAGAGAGAAATTTTGAAAATGTGTGAAAGTACTCTTAACTTTTTTTTGCCATATGGATTAATTTTACCCTCCTAAAATGAGACTGAAATTTATGATTTATTGTGTTACCCTTTCCCCTGAGTCAATATGAACATATGTCTAGTAAGGCGAGTGTTAGAAAAAAAACTAAAAATAACTTGTTAACATCAGATTATGGGCTTGACTACTGAAATAAAAATTTACATTTATCTGAATTAATGAAATAAAAAAACAACCAGTCAGCAAGTATACTTGTAGGAGTAATCTCATATATAATGTCTATATTTCATATAAGATGTACAGAAAAAGAAAAAAAAAATTTATCTTACATCTTCAGGAATTACTGTAAAGATGGCATTCTATGCAGTACTGTTCAGCATGTTGCAAAAAAGTTCCCCTCAACTCTATAATTATTGTCAACAGATGAAGTGCTGTTATTATGTTGTCAGGCACCAGGAGTTACACATTAATGAAATGTCAAATTCAGCATACTGTTAAACATATGATAGGTTGCTGTGGAAAAATATTGATAAATGTTTATCTTCTTTATGCACTTAAACATGAAATGCAAGAAAATAACCATTTGAAGCAGACTATCACTAAAAGTCTTCTGGCATATGCTGCAAAAAATTGGTATAGGTCTGAACATATGGATTAGAAAACATTGGTATTTGTGATTGGAAATAAGAATATTGTGCATACATGATAGCTATGCAAATGCACATCTCAAAGCTCTTCATATAGTTTTCTCATGTCAAAACAAAGCAAAAGCATGTAAAAACTTCTGTTTAGGAAGAATATCACTTCAGCGATACAAAAACATTAAAAGTCTGCAAGCACAATTCATACACAAGTTCTGCTCTCTGTGGTAAGGAATTAAGTAACTGCCTATAAATCCGTGTTGAATGATATTTCAGAACTGAACTTGATCAGTCAGACTCTAGGCTACCTTTGAGAATTGATTTTTTAAAAGTAAAAAACAGTTTAGAGACATCATCTATGCTTATTCAGATATTGTGTTTTCACCTAAATTTATTTTTTCTACAATTTTTTAAAGCACAGAACTGTTACACTTCGTAGACAACCGGTTGGTGGCTTGGGCTTAAGCATAAAGGTATGGATAACTTCTCGTTTCTTCTTTTAATTTTCAGTACAACTAGTTACTTCAGTCTTAATTGAGATCTCATGGTTGATACACATCTTTTACAGGGTGGTGCTGAGCACAAAGTGCCTGTCGTCATATCAAAAATATTTAAAGACCAAGCAGGTAACTTTTATTTATGTTATTTACTTATATAGAACTGTCGTATATATAGTGGTTTTTTTTTTTTTTTAATTAAATGCTCTTTAAACTGAGGATTAAAACATAAGTATGGCTCATCCTTTTAGCCTCACACTATCTTTAAGCCTTTCTATAAATGTCCAAACGGTCCATGTGCCTTTGCGTTAAATTTAAAATCTAGAATCTTTTCAAGTCTTTAGGACCCATACTTGAAAGTTTACTGGTAAGTAACAGTTTCAGAAAACATATTTTTTACTGCAGCAAGACAGTTGTGTTGTAAACAAAATATTTAAAGTTACTTGTGAAAAGAGAACTATGACATAGGAAATCTATTGATGTACTTAACTTTAGTAACCCAGAGGATAAAAAAATACAAACCAGATATTTTTTTCCCCACACAGTAATTCACTGCTATATGGTATGACTAACTGTGCCTAGTTGCAAGCAGAGAGTGATTTGTAATGTTTATTATGGTGATGATAACACAAGATCTAAATCAGTGTGGTCTATCCCAGTTAAGTATGACACTGACATTTATCTAGCAAAAGGAACTTTTGGGGGCGGTGTCAGACCTTGGACTAATCTGGGCAAGTTGGAGAACTGCTCTGGAAAACAAAGGGGCCCTTCAGTAAGGAAAAGTAGAACCGTTGCATGTGGTGGGCAGTGCCTTGCAACGTGAACTAAGGGTCTTAGCTGATCAAAAACAAAGTCATATTTTCTTCTCTGGTGCACAAGGACATGGGGAGTAGTTTGTTCTTTTCTTTGCTGAGGCATTCTTTTACATATTTGAAGATTTGTTGTGTTTCTATGATAAGCTTCTATGTGTTTCCTCTCTTCTCTAGAATAAATCTACCCATTTCATGTAACCTTTCCTACAAGAAAAGACGGAGCACTGCACTGTGACCCTCAGTGCAAGTCCTACTCCTTAAAGGACTGAGAGCCACTGACACGATCTTTTGAACTCATCAGTGTCTCCTCCCGCTTTGCTGCAGTGGAGATTAAGCACATTTGCTTGGCATCATGTTCAGCCTCATGCTTTACTAGATCGCAGACTGTGCTTGTTTTTCTCCTCTGCATTTTCTTCAGGGTGTCCTTCTTTTGCTTGAAATGTAATACTGAAACTTGGTAACCCATTTTCAGCTGATACCTAGTGAATATTGAATGGATTGGGCATGCCAGTATCCTGTCGGAAAGACTGTTTCAAGTTTCCTATCTACAGTACTTAGATATATTTCAGTATGATATTTATGATATTATTTCTGCAGTGAGGAAGAGAAGGTGTTTTTATGTCAATTTTGTGGTATATGGAACAACAATAGGCTCCTTGAATACACAGCATAATAAACCATACCAAGAAAATAAATACATGATAATAATAAAATTAATATAAGCATTCAGGTCTAAGGAAAGTAATTCAGGAAATTAATTGCCAACAAGAAAAGCTATCTCCTCCCCTCTTAGGACGTGGGACTTTCAATCAAGATTAGCAGTGAGTTTGTATGTAAAATACTTATATGCAGAGTTTTGTACACTGTGGGTAGTTTTTCATGAACCGTATTATTTGCAGAGTAACAAGTGCAACAACAATTTTATGGGGTCAGCTGTTTACCTCAAATTTGAAAATCTCTCTTCAGAAGATCTTTAAGATCTTGTAACGTTTTGTCCAAGGAAGCTTCAAAGTGAGTAGCAGTTATAACCAGAGGCAATGCTGTATCACAGTAAGCCCATATGCAGTGTGCCTGGCTGAGTCAATTAATGGCATGAAGACACTGACACACCTGGTAAGGTATGAAGAAAGTAGTCTCTGTAGAATCACTGCTTTAATGTTAGAGGAAACAATCGGTAATATTATTTAAGAGAAATAACAACAGTGTTCTAAAAATATGTGCATTCTTTCTCCCTATATATATATGTATATGAATGCACACATATGCATACTTAAATATACATATATTTATGTATAAAAGAGATCTAGAAAAATATTTGTGTTGTATATAATGAGAGGTAATGTTAAGCATGAGGGAGAGATGAGACTCATACAGATTTATCTCAAACTAAATTTTGGACTGAACATTTGTAAGTTCATAATGTGAATAAATCACCAATGGACTTTCATTATACAAGGTACTAATAACAGTGAAACTGATAGGCTAGCCTCAAAGGTCGCTTGGAGTTAAGCAGTGAGATTAGTTGCTGATTCAAGCAAATATATTGAATTTGAAAAAAAAAAAAAAGCTGTATCATGCAGTAATATTTGAAAATACATCAGTTACCTGATAAAAAAGGGATTTCTTATCAGGAATTTTACTATGAGCGATTTTACTATTTTGGGTCCTTGAGTAAAATATCCGAATTTACATGAGTAAAATTCTCCTTACAGACTAAATTACTGATTTCCTAAAATGCCTGATAACTTGTGATATTTCTTGTGCAATTTAATACCCCTTATATGACAACACTGCCAAATCATATTTCCAACCTTACTTTGTTTGGATACAGTACTATTTTGTAGTTCCAAAGCTAGAAGTATAATAGAATAAAGCAGTTGCTTCTTTTTTATATCTGTACAACCTTTGTGCTATCCTAAATAATGTAATTAGTCAGCTATCTTTGTAGTCTTTAAATTTTTCAAATATAGGAGAAGTGAATTTGTTGGTATTGACCTAAGCATCAGCTGAAGGCATTTGCACTTCAGTTGTTGAGATAGGGTGAACATGTCAATTGGATTTGATTTCATTATTAACACAAGCACTCCTGTAGCAACAGTGGTAATAAATACTATTCTTACAGTTTTGACTGGCTTAGAGACCTCTCAGCTGTGATCACTGTGTTTATAACTTTCAGATTAAGTTATCCTAGATCACTCGATTTAATAAGACTTTCCTGAACAAGTTCACTGAAACATACACAGAAACTCATTTCAAGAGCATAGCTTTACATTTCTGAAAGACAAGATTAAGTGATCGTTCAGTGCTGGAGACTAATGTCCAGTGTATTACAAATCACACTGAAGAATGTCCTGATTTCTTCCTGAGCACATGCCTTCCTCAACAGTCTTAAGTAAGAGCAAGTTCTGCTGATGCCAGTGGCTCATCACCACATCTAGGCCATTTATATTTTTCTTTGGATTCTGTCTTCCATTCTAACAAAGGTTACATTTTTTTCATACCACCAAAGCTTTTGCTGAAGTTAATGTCAGAGGGACAGAAGTCCTGTGCCAGACAGAATGAGAATAAATAAATGCAAACACATTTATAAATTCAAAAGCAAAGTGATATAATTAGCTACAGAGTAATTTTAATCCCATAGGTAATTATTTCACTTCCAAAGCAAGGATTTTTTTCTCCTACCCATGTATCAAATCATCCAGTTGACCCAGCATATTAGCAACAATACTAATAATCTCCCAGATTATGAAAAGGTACTATTGATGTTGAAGCTTCTCAGTAAGATTTTCTAAGACTGATTCATGCTTTCTCTAGTTTTTTTTAATGTAATTTAATACAGTATTGCTTTTCCTGTATTTTCCTTTTGAAACTGGTTTAAGATAGAGTACATTGTAGTCTATCATTGTGTGATCAATGGTGACTGGCTAATAGCTTCTAGGTGTGTATTATTTTTATATATGTATTATAATTAGTATTAACAATTTATTTATGGTAAAGACTGCAGTAGCTTCACAGTCAAATAGATGTAGACTCCTGTTCTCAGAGATGTGTAACTGAATATCCTGAACTTTGAAAGGAATCAGATCAGTCAGGCTTACTTGTACAGTGAATCAGTAATACATTTTCTTAGATCTATTAAGTATACTTTAAAGAATTCTTAGACACCATATATGGGTAAAGTGTATGAGCTGTCATGGGTTTGCATCTTTCTTTCTGTTATTCCCATTTTTAATTACTAAAGAGTCTTTATGAACTTGTAGAATCTAAAGAGTGGAGACTGTAAAAACTAATGGACTTGAAATCTAACCTCATTGTACATACAAGTGACTTATTGCACATAGTATTGGAAATTCTAATTGTATAAACATCAAGCAATCAAATTTCTGTTTTGTGTTGCAGAATTATCAAGTTAGCAATCACATTTTGTCACCTTGACGCAACTTTCCATTTTTGTGAGACCTGCTGCAATAATCTGGCTACTGCTGTGAGCTCTGCTCATATCTGGTGTAACATGTGGAGTCAGACAGGCAGCAACAATGAAACAGAACAGTGGGTTCAGCTGACTGGGGCATGATGATAATAGTTAAATAAAACTACATAAAACCCAGTGGAATAAGGATAGTTTGCATTTTGCCAGTTTCAAAAAAGGTCCTCTCTTGAGAGCCAAAATTCGTTAAAACCTTAATTTGAAAGCATTTTCCCACCTTCTGTGATAAAAGATGACTTATAACTCACGTTTTGCTGTACTGAAAAATCTTCTATTATGTGTTTAGTCCGTTTCTGACTGTATAGGGGGGATGCTGTATACCTTGGCAGGATTGGAATGAACTCGGGACATTCAGCCACTAAAACATTCTTGGCTTAAAACCATATGCTCTGCAAACACAGACTGTGCCCAAATATCACATCCTGGCTGCCTGCATTCAGGACCATCTGTTTGGAGGACATGGTGTCAGTTTGATGAGGGCTTTTAACAGTTTCACTTACACTTCTACTATGCCAAGCAAAAATGGTTTAGTATGGAAGCATATGTGATACTTCCCCCATAGGTATTTTTTACTGTGTTGACTCTGGTCAACCACAAGGCTGATACAACTAGGGTAACCAAGCCTAGTCTGGACAAGTTGGTGGGCATGATGGGAGATAACAGTTCAGCTGCACAGCGTGGTTGTGTTTGTAGCTGATGTTCTTCATCCCTACAGCTGTACTCGCCTTTGCTTCACCAGCCTTGATGATTCATTCCACTGAGCCAGATTAAGGTCAAGATTAAGGACGAGTTACGCCCAAATGGAGGTATTTGCGTTTATAAGGAAGTCAGAATGGATCAAAAGTTTGCATTATGCCGTACGCTAATGAAGTGAAGACTGAAAACAAGGCCATCTTTGAACAGGCAGGCCTCCTTTGAACGTAAGACATTTCAAGCTGGATGGTGTTTAATATTTGTATATTGTTCCCTAATATCACTTACAAATTTCTTCAATATTTTTTTAGGATTATTCCTGTTTTCTATCACTAATTTTTAATTATCTTTGCCAGTGTTATTTTTCTTTATTACTGGAAAGCTAATGATACCTGAAGATATTATCTACTCACTGTTCTCTCTCTTCGACTTATACCTCCAGCACTAAATTTATTTTCAGAAGGCATAGAAGAACATTCTTAGCATTTTGGATTTCTTTCTTTATTGTTACCTTGTCGAGACTAGGCAGGCCCTCTTAATAGAAAGGACATCTTAATGAACTGTTAAAGATCAGTCAACAAGTAAAAGGAAGGTACTTTGATCCCCAATTGAGGAAAGTATTTTTATACAACCTAATAGTTAAGAACTTACTAAGGTCCAATGATACAAATAGCAGTCACTGTATGTTTAGTGAGAAGCATATAGGTAGATGAATTCTTCAGTTGAGGTTCTAGAACAGTTAGGGGGATTTGTTTTGAGGGTTAAATGCTGAAGCAAGAGCCTTAAATTATTGACCCAAAAATATTCTTTGGGTAGAAGGATGCAAAGAGTTAATTTTTAAGTGTTTATTTAACTGAACAGGCATATATTTAAAATCAGATCTAGTAAATGTTTTTAAGATGGTAATGTCTTCATTGTTACAATGCATATTTTTATGCATTAAAATTATTCATAAATAATTCGTGGACAGAAGAAAATTTGGGATGAAATATTTGTAAGTTTCACTTAGAAATGTTGTTTTGTTGTAGAATTTGCGTTAATTTTTTTTAATAGGATCTAAGAGTTTGATGAATTCAGAACTCATTTTTACAGAGAAAACCAAAGCATTCCTATTTTCGGTCAATTTGAAATTTGTTTTCATTCCTTTGGTTTGGCTAAAAAACAGAAACAGGGAATTAGCTGTCCAGCTCTAGATTTAGGCAGTTGCTTATGTACTTTCCCAAAATGAGGCTTTATATATGCATATGTATATATGTGTGTGTGTCTAAAAATGTGTGCATTAGGTTCCTGATACTGAATAATGCTTTCCTGTTAAGTGTACAAAGAAATAGTATTCAAAGAGTATATTAATGATGAAATTCTTCTTCATGTGTGTGAAGAAGATCAACTTTCAATAAAAGATAATTAGTTTTGCTTAATAGCTACGTTAAAATATAAAATGTTTCTGGAAATTGTATTTCAGCCCTGTAGAGTTTTATGATGAATACTCTTTTTGGAAGGTGCGTTTTGCAGGTTATGAAACAAGAAGGTAGATACAAAATCTGGAAAACGTTATTTGTAATTTCAGTGGACCTATAATATTATGTTTATTATTCTTGTACTCTAAACTAAATAGAGAAAGGTATGAAAAATACATTATATTGTGTTAGTTATCATCTGTTCCAGGTAGCAGTTGAGTGAATAAACTGTGGCCTTAGGATGGCCCTGACCTGTACAGTTTCTCCTCTTTCTTCCATTCACCTACCTCTGATTGACAATGTAGTTCCCTTATGAACTGCAGAAATCTAATGAAATAGCACTTGAAGTTACTATTTGAATTTGTTACCACTACAGTCCAGGTTGAATAAAAAGGTTAATGATAATTATTCCATGCAGAGAAATCAGAGAACTATATAGTATGTTTTCATTCAGATAATATGATCAGGAGAGAACTGCCTGAAGTCCCCCTGAGGATGGATGGTGTTTTGGACTTTGCATTTGGAGCTTGCTTTTACCACAGTGCTTTGGTACAGAAACTGGAGAAGCAAGCGGCTAGACAGAAAACATCTTTTAACTGTAACGAAGATTCCCATTGCACTGAAAGATACTATTTAAAATGAGAGTAAAACTCATTCAGATTATTTTGGGGCTGAAGCAATCAGGAATCATACAGAATATCTGATGGAAAGAGCAAATGTAACGACCCTTCTGCTTGGAGATAGTCATGTGGAATAATATGAGAAATATAATAACATCCTTTAGCAATTTCAGAAAAGTTCTGGTTTTGGTCTTTTCACTGTTCTTCCCCTTACTGGTTTCTAAACAAAAGACTTCGTGGGCTATTTCAGTAACTGCATCTCTTCTTTTCTTGTAACTCATTTAAAGCATGTATGTCTGCTACTTTTGGCATTCCTCCTTAGTCTCTAAGTTTGTTTTCCACATATCACCTCTATAGCATTTAAAATTAGTTGGCATACTATGATAGAATTTAATGGAAACCTAGTTACATATTTTGGAAGAAAAGATTGAAGATGCCAGATTATAATTTATTTCCTTATATAATGTTACCTATTCATAACTTGTCTAACTTTATATTACGTTATTCAGCTCAGAAGGCCTTTTACATCTGATATTAATCAGATGTCTATTAGCGCTAACCTTATGCCTCAGAATATTGCAATTGTGTGATCAGATTAATCTTCCTTTACATTGTACTACATTTCTTTGTCAATTTATTCACCTAGTGATTAATTAATTTTAAAATGCACACAACTATTTTTACCTGAAAAATATTGTAATAATTCTGAAAATATTATCAGGTTTAGATTAATTATACACATAGAGAACCTACAGCTTCTAACGCTACTAACCATATTCCTAGAAATACCACATTTTTGCAATTTTAAATAGCTTTTCTCTGACTCTTAATGGAGTGTTAGCTATGCTTGGCTAGTAGAACTATTTTTTTTAAACAAAATATAACTTATTCATAGTTACAATTATTGCTTTTGTTTCTAAATTATTCCTACATATTTATGAATTCTGTCCACGTAAGTTGCATGAGTATTTTTACTTTTATTTTCAAACTCAAGGGATTTATTAGCTGTGGTTAGGCAAGTATCCCAAGTAATAAATGACAGTAGTAATGTAGCACTTTCAAATTTTCTGTAGATACGTTTAAAAAAAAACTGCTTTGCTTTCCTTATAGTCACATCTTAGTTGTCATGACTTTTCTTTAAAAAGGCAAAATTTTAAAGTCCTTACACTATTAATGTTCCAATTCTGTTTCCTTACTTTGCGAATCGATACTTTTCTATAAAGGCAGAACCAAATGATGAAGAACTGATTTACTAAATGCATGTAAAACTGGAAGTATTTTTCTCTGGTAAGAATTTATGATGATAACCATTCCTGTGGGCTCTCTCTGTTGCAATGTCTACAAGCTAATCTGAGCTATATTAAGCCTCTTTCCTTAATTAAAGAACTAACCTGTTGTGTCTAGGTTTTCTTCACTGAGTTCATACTCTAATGTTACTTGTTTGGAAATGCCTACGAGAATCACATTGCCATTTGCTTTGGCTTAAGGATCTTGCATTGAGACATACAAATACCTGGACTTCGGCAGGAAACTCAGGCCATCTGAATTTTTCTCCTCTTGTTTCCTAAAGCCGGTCTAAAGTCTGTTTAATCGCAGTGTATGCTGGTACTTTTTACAGATCATGTGATAAACTGGCACTGCAGCTCACGTTACAAACCTGTTTGCAATCAGAAAACCGTCCAAAAGACTTCCAATAATTTTTGCTTTAGTTACTGCTAAGAGTTACATGGGTAGAAATAAAACTGAACTTTAAAACTTTTTTCCATACTGTCTTTCAAAGCACATTTAATTAAAAATAGTGTCAGGCCCACGACTTTTCTGGATTCTAGTCTTCTCAGTTTTGGTATATATGCAGCCATTGTCCCCACCAGGTCAGAAAAAAAAATGGCAAATTTTGTCTGTAACATAGGATCTCTGAATTATTAGGCAATATAACAAAATGGTATTTTGGAATTGGCCTCAGAAGACTGTTGTAATATCATCTGCCTTCACAGCAGGGAATAAAAGGATTTTTTGTTTAAGGTTAAGGTTCCTTAATGCCCATTGGTATGCTCTTGGGATTGCTAATTGCCCTTATACATCTTCCTCATTTTACTTTTTGGCGTATATAAAATATAAAGCTATATTTGTTTGTACTAAAGCTAAGTTTAGCCCATTAATAGTTTGCAGTGAAAAATATTAGAATTTTGTTGTTACAGTAGTTTTCCTTTAAAGTTGGATTCAATGCTAGCCATTGACAGAAAAACGGTTTTATCAGCAGAAGATTCTAGTGAGCAGTATGTTCTGAAAACCTATTTTTTGCTGAGGTCATCTAAAAGAAGAAGGTGAAGGAGGAAAGCCAGTATCAAACACCTATCCTCAAAACAGATTCAGCTCTGTAACATTTTTCATGTTCAATATTTTCTGATTTCTTTAGAATTAAAACATTTAATTTGGAAAAAAAAAAAAAAGTTTTAGCAATTCATGTCCTGTGTTTTCAGTGTGCTTTATTACTGACTTTAAAATCTCCAGGTTAAGCTAATTCTGTTCAAAAAAAAATCTCATAAGATGGTCATAATTCCAGAAATAATAATATACTTGCTGATCATTTGAGAATAGAGTGAAGAATGGGGTGAGAGAACTGCCCATAAGGGACACTCACACTGAAAATTAATGGAGGGAGAGAGATGGGAAATCACAAAGATAAACAGGTACAGAGAGATAAAGTGGAAGATGAGAAAAATGACAACAATAATGGAACAGAGAAAATCATGTTTTGTTACAACACAATACTAGATATGACGCTAAAAATAGGAATTGTATATATGGTTAGAAGTGTCCATCACTTCAGGGTTTTTTTGCAGTGGAATCTGACTTGGTTACCTTTTTCCAGATGGGATTCTGCTATCCATGTGTAATTATTCTTAATTTCCCTGGCAAGTTCTACTCAAAACTTCTAAGAAAACCTATCTACTCCCAGTCTGTGATTCTTTGCTCCTCATGATGTTTATCTTCTTCTGTGAATTCAGTTCCCATATCATTGTTCCTCTCATAGCAATGGGAATTAGAAAATCAAAGCCCAGGTTTCTCTCAGGAAAAAGATCCAGAAACTGAAATGGGTTGCATAGAGTATGAAGGATAATTCTCATGAGACAAGTCAACATCTGAGAATTAAACTGTAAAACTAAATCCTCTTTTCATTCAGAATATCTTTGTTTACGACAAATACTTCCTTAATAGGTTACTGTTATTTCAACTTAGTGGTATTTTGAACATACATGCTAAAATATATAAGCATATTAAATATATTCCTGTATGCACCTTTGCAAATCACAGGATGGTTGAGGTTGGGAGAGACCTCTGGAGGTCATCTGGTCCAACCCCCCTGCTCAAGCAGGGTCACCTAAAACCAGTTGCCCAGGTCTGTGTCCAGATGGCTTTTGAATATCTCCAAGGATGGAGTCTCCACAACCTCTCTGGGCAACCTGTGCCAGTGCTCGGTCACCCTCACAGTGACAAAGTGTTTCCTGATGTTCAGATGGCACCTCCTGCGTTTCACTTTGTGCCCATTGCCTCTGGTCCCTTCACTGGGCACCACCGACAAGAGCCTGGCTCTGTCTTCTTTGTACCCTCCTTTCAGGTATATATATACGTTGATGAGATCCCCTGAGCCTTCTCTTCTCAAGGCTGAACAGCATCAGCTCCCTCAGCCTTTTCTCATAGGAAAGATGCTCCCATCCATTCATTGTTATGGCCCTTCACCGGACTCTCCGGTATGTCCATGTCTCCCTTGCACTGAGGAGCCCAGAACTGGACCCAGCACTCTAGGGCTGGCCTCACCAGTGCTGAGGGGAGGGGAAGGATTACGTGCCTCTGCCTGCTGGCAACACTCCTCCTTATGCAGACCAGGATGCTGTTTATGAGACCACATTGCTGACTGATGGCCAGCAAGTTGTCCACCAGGACCCCTAGATCCTTCTCAATGTCCTTTTGATAGTAGTAGCGGTACTCATGTATACCCAAAATACGAGGGAGTCTACAGTACACTTTGTAAATTGGTCTTTTCCAGGAACATGTGCAGCTGTTAGGAGTTAAGTGCCTTTCTCTTCCTCAAAGCAAAAGCTGTTTCTTTTCCGGTAAATAATATCAATTTATTTAACAGTAGTTTCTAAGAAATTATGAAAAACACAGGAGTGGTATTTTGAGTGAAATAAAGCCAGAGATTAATGTCACAAGCTAGCATGGAATTTGGCTGAACTATTGACACAAACATTTCTATCACCGTAAAAAAGTGATAAATCATCTCAAATTCCGCATAACTTATTCCAGTTGCATCTCAAATAGCATAGTGTCCTCTGGAAGTATACTTTTGCTTACACTCGTGGTAAGGCATTAGTTTAACAATGAATTCATGTCTTGAGCAAAACTTACTGACTCGGAAAACATCACTTTTTGCAGCAGCAGTTATTTTATGGGTTTCTTATCCAAGTATTCAGCCAACCAAATCCTGTCTAGTTTTTTGGAATCTGATGCAGCTACGTATCATGATATGGTAAAAGGTTTAATACCCAGTTTGATTTTATAGTGGTGTAAGATCAGAACTTACAGTGTTTAGATACAGTTTTTTCCTCTTTTTCTTGGCAATATTATGTCATGTAATGTCTCTTGATTTTATAGATACATATGTTTGTCCTCTACTTGCCTCTCTACATTTAGCTTCTGTCTGTGTAGCTTCTTAGTACTGCAGTAATCTTGGGGAAGTAAAAAAATAAATAAGAGCTATAAAACTATTTTGAATTATATGCCAGTGGGGAAGAGAAGGGAAGCAGAAAGTGAAATTAGGCAATTCCTAATTAAAATACAAAGTCCAGATTTTTGCTCTCAGCTTTACTATCACCACAGAGCGGCAAGAAATCACATTTAATTAATTTTGTTCATTTCTTTAAAGGATTTAATTTTTTTGGTATGCTCCCCCTGATTTTCCCCTCCTAATAACTACACATTTTTTACATGGAAAAAAAATAATAATTTTCACTTTCGAACATAGGAGAGCCAATTTCTTGCTATAAATAGTGGTTTCCCAAATTTTTTCATATTGGCTATTCTAAAACCAGCAGCAAAAGTAATTGTATTTCGACCAATATACCCATTTGCTCTCTATCCCCATCTCTTGCACACATCAGCTTTCCAGCTAGGATCCCTGCTCATGACTTTACCTACCATTCCAGTGTTACAAGAAAAACACAGCCTTACCTTGCCCACAGGACCCTACCTGTTGCAGTGGATAGAACAGAAAAAGACTGCGTTTGTTAGTACTTCTTTTACGGAACAAAATTGGAAGAAATTTACAGTTCCTAGCATGTACATTGTCCTAGACAATTCTTGGTATCAATTGCCTGCACGTGTTGACATATGCCAAACCGTAAGGAAAACTATGTCCAGATCGATCAGTTCTTGCTCAAATGCTTGGATGAATGGTGGAGTCTTTCCTGGTGACGCTTATAGTGCCTGCGCACTCTTACAGTTCATGTTGTTCTTCGTACAGTCCAAGCTGAAGAGAAAACAGTTCTGACTTCCCAGGCCAAACCAGTTTTATCTTGTGTTAATTTTGCAGATAACTTTGTTGTTAACTTTGAGAAGTCTCTTGTATCCTATAAACCAATTTCTCTAGGCTTTTCTTTTTATTTCATCTAGTTTCTTAACTATTCCTTCAGATTTTCTTTATGCAGTGAAATACTTATGCATATATTTAAAGTTAAGCTTATGAATTGAGAGGTCCATGAATTCAGTGCAGCTTACTGTGTGCTTTAAGCAGCATGGTTTTGTGCGTCACTAATAATGACAGAGAACATAGTACCTGGTATGTTTCTTGTGTGATTGAGGAGTTCAACAAAAATTGAGGGAAAATATGTATTGTGATCAATCTTGAAAAATATAAGGACATCAGTTTATTTACAGACTCAAATCTGCATAGGGTTGTGCATCAATTAACGTGGTAAGTCAGAATTTCCTGAGAATCTGTTCAGTAAATTTACCATTTCACAAACCTGCAAATTTTGGAAAATTTAACACAGCCCTTCTTCAGCCCTAATGTGTAGAAAAAGGAAACAAGGCAAAGCTAGAAAGAATTACTGGTTCTTTTCCCTTCTTACTGAGTGCAAAATAATTTTTAATAGTTCATGGCTCTGAATGCTTTTTTTTTAATTACTAGAATGATAGGTCATTTGCTTTTGGAAAAGTTTTTCAAGTCTAATATTCTCAAAAATAAGATTTTTTTTTTAATGGTTATTTTCATATCATTTCTTCAACATAAGCCCCTTTGGATATCCCTGATGCTTTCCTCCTACTTCAGTATCACTTGTGAATTTAATCAATGTACATCATTTAATCAATACTAAACCTTTTTAAAGATAATTAAGATGTAGAATAAAGGTGATGTAGCACTAATTGTTGTAGCACACACTTCATTTTCTTTTACAGCCTGGTACATGTCTGCTTATCACTACTTTGTGCTTATTTTCTTTTCCAAGTCTTGTTTTTGGCCATGTTCAATTCACTGCTACTAAAATATTATTTCAAGTAAAGCTTCAAGAGTTATACTGGATTCTAAAAAAGTTATATTTACTGTTTCTCTGAATTAGGTTATATGCTTCTTGGTATCCCAAAGCTCTTTCTCAACTATTTGTTTTTAGTGCTGATTCATTTTACACATAGTGACTGATAATTGCAGAGCAGCCTTTCATGGACACCTTTGTATATGAGGGTGTTACCAGTGGGAGAAAAAGTTCCACATAGCATGGAACATTTTATTTAATGTTTTCATCATGTAGAGAACATATGACTTAATGATGTCTATGACACTAGATGTCTTGTCTTCAGATTTAAAATATGCCTTAGAGAAACAAGATGCCTTTTTGTTTCTTTCCAAGGAGATTTTCCAGTCACTTTATTTCTAATATACTTGTAAAATATATGGTAACTTCTGCATCATAATGACAATTTGATTTGTGGAAAATATTTTTGTTAGAAATCATTGATTTTAAATTATAGACAATTGGCTAAAACCAAAGTGTTTCATCACAGACTTGCAAGCATAGTTTGCCAGAATACCATCACTGGCCGTGATGGCAGCAGTCATGGTGTCTACATTATTGGGTTACTTTGCAGCATAATGCACTTTTGGAGCTAATGCCCTCATTGCCCCCGTTTTCTGTGCTTTGTTTCAGTTCATAGAGCATTTGGTATCAACCACATAATGCTCCTTCTCTCATTATACTTATCTGGACAGCTTTGATTGTGTGTAGAGACTCTGCAAGCAGGATATAATTGCTTTGTGCTCTTAAACTATAAAATTTATTGGCTAACACACACAGTAGGTAGCTGGGGATATGGCAGTACTCATCACCCCTGTGGAATGACCAATGAGTCTTTGCTGACCTGGCAGTCAACAGCCAGGTGGGAAAAGTTCAGGCTCCATTGCTCCCTGGAAGGGATTTGTCTTCAGTGCTGCTGAGTTACCATCCTCCAGCTACCTGGTTTTCTTCCTTGAGATTTTATACCTTTTCATGTCAGTGCTTTTCCTCTTCAAACTTTGAGCTGTCAACTAGGCCTATCTCAATCTCAAGAGTTTTACCTCTGTCTGGAATTTTACCTCTCCTAATTTTGCATGGATGCGAGTCTACATATTTTATTGCAACTTTTGTTGGAACTAAGCAGTTTTCTCGGAAGTCTTAGACAGGATTACACAACTGTGCTGTTGTGTCATTATGCAGCAGATCATGGATAGCTGAACATCCAGGATGATGGTGATGCCTACCTGCCTGCAAATCTTCATGACGCACTCTTCCATCAGGATCTCATGTTTCACCCAAACATTTTCTGGCTCAGTATGCTTTCCTTTCTTACCAGCCCTACATTTTTCTGCTTTCATCTCTTAGGGAAATTCTTTCCAAACTCATCTCTCACATCCCCACCCCTCTTTCTTTTATTGTGCTTCTTTTTCAATATTGCATTTCCAACTGATCTTCCCAATGGCGACAGTTGCCTTGGCCTACCAGAAGAGCCAACAAGTCAGGGCCTCAGGAAAACAACACTGCCTGCTGCCCATGTGTGCCATCCTCATCACATCTGTGGCCTGCAGATCAACTGACTGGTACTTGTTGAAGTATAAACAAACACATCTGCCTCGCTGCAGTGAGTTGGCGTGTGAGTCCTACTGCAACCCTCACACAGACAAAGTAATATCCCAGGACTGGCTTATTAGAGGTGTCCTCCTGAAGCAGGTTGACAATCCCCTCTCCCTGTGTTACACCTCGTTCAGTTGATGTCCAGGCTTTGCATTGATTCAAGTTGCAGGGACCATTGTATTACTTGTAAGCAAGGTCTGCTTTTGTGTATTGTGGCATGTTGTAGCTATTACTGGTAGCAGGAGTGCATTACTGTGTGACACTGGTGTGCCTTAGGATGGGCTGCTTAGGGGCCCACAAAACAAAGTTTTGTGCACTAGCTTTCCTTTAGCTGCTTCACGTCACCTGGGAGCATTCAGGCTGGGAGACCAGTCTAACTGATCTGAATTAAAATCCCTGAAACCCATACAGCGTGGGCGTAAGGAGCCTCAGCACCAGCTGCTTTGGTTCCTGATCTATCTCTGTTCTACCTCATCACTTGCTAATGCAGACATACTCAAAATTTCTGCACTCAGTTCTGAGTCAATCACACACAGTGGGCAAGGCATGCACCCTTTGACTTTATCCTTTTATACTTTACCGCAGCTGGAATTTCAAACACACCCTCTTCCTTCTGTCTCCAATTCAAGTATGCTCCCACTTGCCTAAAGCAGCCCAATGGCCCTAACATAAGCATTAAATTAAAAACGATTCACGTGTTTTTCACTGGTGGTATATGTATTACTAACATCTTGAACAGAAGTTTAGTATCGAGATGCCCAAGCTAATGTTCAGTGCCTCTAGCAAGTATGTACTCAATATAGGCTACTTCGCACTGCTTCGTGATGTTTTTGAACTGCTTTAATTCAGTTGCATTTCTGTGCATAGATGTCTCTTTTCTATACCAGCTATTACAAATTGTGTGCATATTTTTAAATACAAAGCAGGATAAGAAGTGGGGTAAAGACCTTCAATACAACCTGTATCGTGGAATTTAAAATAAATGGTGAAATCTTTCCTAAGTACCAATAAAAGTATGACTAATGAACTGTTATATTTTATCTGCCAAAGGAGTGATGAAAAATCTATTAGAAAGATAAATTTAAGATAACAAAAAGCTATTTTGTACCAAAGGTACATTTGTTGTGGCAACAGTTATATTGCAGAAATGGTGAGAATACTCTGTACAGTTTTTTCTTTCTTTTTTACTTGTATTTCCATCTCTCAAAATACTGTCTTTGTTAACATTTATTACATTCTTCAAAGCCTCAAGCTGTGACCCTACACGATCATATATAAGAGTAAATGCCTTATTTAATCATATCAGTCTTTACAGGATCAGAGCCTTACTTTCAATTAAGTAATACATTCCAAGAGATAAACATCCTCAAATTTGACTAAAAAGTACAAAATGTAAAAGTTAAAGAGTACACATAAAAAATGTCATTGTTTGTGTCTGTGCAGAATTGTTTGCAGTTTCATTACGTTATTCCCATTAACTCTGTAAGGTAGGAAACATGCAAATTACAGACTGGAATAATGTATTTTGTTATTCTGAGGAACAAAGCTAACTCAAACTTCATGTTAAAGAGTTGTATTAAATTCTAGGCACAACCTCTTTAATTATAGCAGTCCCTGTAAATTTGTTCAGGGGGAAAGGAATTGCTAAGTAGTTTCAGAAATTCCTATTTCCCTTTTGTGGAAGAATAATGAAAAGTGTGAATCACACTTTCCACATAATTTAATGAAATCCTTTGTTAGTGAGAAATGACATTTGTATTCCATATTAAATAAGTTCTTTGTGCGTGGAAAGTAACTCTCTTAATTTGTTTAAAATTGCTAGGAATCTATTACCTTTATAGGATGAATACTGATTGCTATGCTGTTGGTATTTTCACAACCCAATCACTTTCAAATGAAGGTTACAAACAGCATGCTAAACCTATTGCTGGAAGAGAATATAGCATTATTTTTCAGTACTATTTTCAATTAAAATGTGCTTCTTCTGTAATCCCACAGCTGACCAAACAGGAATGTTATTTATAGGAGATGCAATAATACAGGTCAGTAAACATTCACTTTTTCCGCAGACATTTGTTTCATACTTGCCTTTATGTTTATTTCATTAACTAATTTACACATTGCAAATCATTTTCTCCCTATTGTGTCTGTTTTTAGGTTAATGGTATAAATGTAGAAAGTGCTACCCATGAAGAAGTGGTAAGTCATTCCACTTTGATTTTTTAAATAGTGTACAGAATATCCTGTGTCCATACTGTTCTGTCTCTAGCCTTGCTTCGTACAAGTTTACTCTTTTTTACTATAAAGACACAGTGCTATAGTCAGGTTTTTCACATATGTGATTATTAAAAGCTTAATTTTGGCTGTTAGCATTTGTCATAGTTTCTGCACTCTTACTGTGACTCTTCTTCATAGTAAGATATATGCACTTGTGGCACAAATGTACTACTCCAAAGTTGAGTCTCCATCATTGTTAATTATAGTTTTTACATCCCTTAGATAAAATAAATATTTCAAAGCACAAAACAAGGTAAAAATGCAAAATCCTGGTTGGTTACCTCTGTTCTGTTCAGCAGAGTGCAACTGCTCTTCCCATAATAGGAACTGTATCAGTTTTATCACATGATCCTTTCTGGTTTTTTTTCCCTGTAAACTGTAACTGGGCTGCTTGCCATGAAAATTCAATAGAATGCAAAGAAAAAATTAAAAGGCCTTTACTATTTAAGAAGGAATGGTGAAAATATGAAAAACTTACATTATCTTTTTTATGATGCTACTGTAGGTATCAAAATGTCCTTTGGGTCACCACAATTAGCCTTTCAGAGGTTGCAAATAAATTGAATAGTTTTTTATACATATAAATGTATATGTATATATAACATATATATGTATATATAGTATATATATAACATATATATGTGTGTGCACAGATATAGTCTTTATGGACTATGCCTTTGGTATAGTGCCTGATCCATTGGGATTGGAGGTGCTCCTAAAGGGTTCACCTGCTGTGGTAGTACATTTAAATGGTAATAAAATTCTTACCACCTTAGCATTGCAGGAACAGGGCTTGAATTAGTTTAGTAAAGAATCTGATTTAACCTACTGTAAAAACAGCACTTAAAAATTAGAATATGTGGGGTGAATGTCATGATCCTGCTCAGGTATTTAAAAACTCTGATTCCCATTGCCTTCAGTGCAATTGAAAGGGACTCAACTTTTTGCAGGTCTTACCCCTGCATGCACTGAAAAACAGAAAATCTAATTAATGTTTTGCTACCTATTTCTAAATGTGCACTTGTGTGAGAACATGGGGATTCCTGATGGGAAATTTATAAAGGAACTCGGTTATTTTATTTGGTGAAATAACGTAAGAATTTCGGTTGTGCCCTATTTATATTTATGTATCATATACATTATTGTTGTGGGCTGTGGTGCACTGGACAGTGCTCCTGTTTCATGTTGAGAATTCTCAAGTGTTACGGAAGTGTAGATAGTAACAATAGCATACAATGTTAAAAGTGTTTCTAAATGCATGCTGGGACAAGAATGGGAGGAACTGAGAAAGCCGTGGTGTTACATGTTTTTCAGTTTCATCTTATTTTATAAGTCATTTTAAGATGCTATTTATCAGGTTTTGTGGAAGTTTCTTTATTAGGAACCAAGAAATGTGCTTAAACATTGGCTCTTTTTGATGGTATCCATAGGACTAAGATGCACTTCCTGTCTTCAAGCCTGAGTGCACATATCAGACACATCCTAATTCCTAGTTGGTACTCCCAGAGGTTGTCAGGCTGTAGGTAATAAATAATCATAATAAAGAAGTCTTGTATCTAATGACCATACCCTTATCAAGAAAGAGAAGAATACAGAAAACATACAAAGTTCTCAACTTCAGGCTGGGAGTTGATTAAGGCATACATTTCTGTATCTTGGTTTTCATGGGCAAGCCAGTGTGTGTGGATTGCTGTGACACACTGAAAAGGCCCCTTGCCCAGGATTGTACAGCACAGTGTGGAAAGCAGTCACAGATTCTGCATAGCTTTTGAATCTGGTGATGTTCAGTTTAGAGGAATCTTGAGATTGAAGAATGGAATTATGGTGACTAGTTCTAGCACAACATGCTGACTCTCACTGGTGCATTCATTTTCATGGTAATGTTCAAGAAACAGACCAAGATCTTCCAGTGAGTTTTTTATTTGCTTAAAAGGAAAATTATTAAAATGTTTTTTACATTGCTTTATAGAATTAAGATGGTAAGGACTTCTCTTGGGGGAAAAAAAACAAAATAGGGAACTACTTTCTTCTTCTAAAGAATGCTGCTTCTGTAGCATTTTCAGTGCTTAGATGCTTGCAGCCAAACCTCAAATAAAAAAGCATGAGTCAATAGTTACTCTATATTACCTATCAGAGTTTAGGCAAGAGGTAAGCCAGAAGTTGCTGGCTGAATTTCCAGAATATTTTTACCATCACATGTTCTCCAGTGGGCCTAAGATGAATATCTTAGACCAATATTCTGGCAGCATTTCTTGCGCTTTCCCCTCCACTTCATACTCCACCCCAGCTGGAGAATCACTTCCACAGCAACACTCAGACTAAATGCATTGAAAAGCACAGAAGATGGAAGATGGCTGGGAACCTGTCAATTTTGGAAGCCACTGAAACAAATCACCAGGTCTTGAGCAGGTGTATCCAAATGGCTCCTAGCAATAACATGTTTCATAGCATCTGTTCCCTGTGCTGCCTACTCTCACCTGAACCGCTGATACCTCAGCCCCATCCTTCTCCTATACTTTACTTGCAACCGTTCTATACCATATAGCCTTGATAGGCCACTGCCTCTGCTGCACTGTCGAATGCTGATTTGGTAATAAATGGCCTAAGGTTTAGCAGCTTCAAGGCTTTTTCTAAGGATTCTTACCTAGCCTTATAATTATGAAAATTTTATTGGATTTCATTTGAAAATGTAGTGGGTACCTGCCATTCTCATGGACTTAAAGAAAAGCAGCAGTCAATAATATGCTTATTTTTTTTCTCTTTTACTCTTCCAGTTATTTCATGCAGTTTTGAAATACAGTTTACCACAATGTTTGGTCTAACCTGAAACAAAATAATTTATTGAATAGTGGTTAGTTTTTAACTGGTTTATTTAATTTATCAGGTTGACTGTATGCAGATAAAGCCAGTTCACATTCACTCCGTGGGCAGTGCTTTTCTGGTCTGCAGTGCAAGGCAGTATAGATAAAAATTGTTATCCCCTGTTGCCTGTTTATTGGCATTTATCAGTTGGTTCACTGACAACTGTATCTCAGAATAGCATCTGTAGCAACCATAAATGACATGGGCTTTGACAGTCTTATCAGCAAGGCAGAAATTACATGGGCAAAGGAACTAAACATGCTTGGAGGTGATCTCTCTAGGTCAAGATAAAGTGCAGCCGCATGATCTTGCAGTCCCTTTCTCAGTGTTGATTAATACCATCAGGCTGAATCTCTAGAATAATTACAGACAAGCTCAGTAAAGCAGAGAGTCAGGTCTACTGTGCATTGGTGAACTGCCCTACCGGTGCTTGTATTGTTATTGCACATACAAAGCTCTCAACTTCCTGAAAGTTATTCCCCACAAAACAGTAATTTACATCCCTTAAGGATTGTTTTTTAGTACCAAGAAGCGCTCCAAAACTGTCGATGTAACACAGCTATGCTGCAGTGGTGAGGGATGACAGAGAAATGCATAATGCTGCTCTTTTCCCTGTACATGGGAATTCAGTAGAAGCATTAAACAAAACTTCCTGGAACAACTGTAGGCCATATGGCTGAGGGAAGCTCCAGAAGGAAGAGAGATCACAATGGGCCAGGAGATGGATCTCCAAAGAGACTGTTCTACTACCACAGCATGCTATCATAATCAGAGTGGGGTTAGGTAAATGGGTCAGGTGGTAGAGGAAGGGGCTGATTCTATGACATTTGAGATGAGGGAGGCTACTGCCAAAGTCCCTGGGAGAATGGAAGATGTTTTATTTCTTATTTTTATCAAAATTATGTCACTGCATTTTTATGAAATAATTGTTGAGATTTCTCATCCAAAATAAAAATCTCCTTATTATGGTTTTGCAATTGAAAAGAAATGCTTCAAAAAGAAGGGTTCATTTAATGTCCCTAAGCTTTCAGCTTGTAGGAATCAGTTGTTTGTCAGTAGCTGCTATTTGTAGGTGGAACAGGTCAATGATGATGTGCTTGTCTGCTACCTGTCAGGAGGTTAATATTTCTCATCTCATTTTTGTTGGATTACAGAGGCTCAGAGTGTGTGCACTTGCACACAAACATGGCACATAAACATCTAAAGTGAAATTTGTATTGAATTTAGGAATAAGTCTGAGCAATCCATTTAATTTTAAGAAAAAGGAATACTTCAGCTTACATTCTTGAGGGTCCATGGATCTCTATGCCCTTTTGTTTGATGAAAGTGGATGTGTTTAAACTTCTGGTATGGCACAGATCCAGAACTGAAATAATGTTTGGTTGAAAAAAGGGCTTCTTTCATATGTAAGGTTTTTAACGTATGCAAAATAGAAAATCCCACCCCGAAGTTCCATTTAGGGTTGAGAGACCACATAAACCATCAGCTTTAAGTTTTACATACAATACAGTAGGTTTGGGCACCTAGAAACACCACTGAAGAAAGCAGTGTTACAATCTATTAAGCTATTAATATAGTAGCTTAGTGATTAAGGGTACTTGTCCAGAAAGTAGGAGGTTAAGGATGGAGGACTCATCTAACTTTTAGAAAATCATACCTGCATCTTCTACCTCTGTAAAGAGGGCCCTATTTTCTAAATGTGTCAGTCAGGTTAGGTGAGAGGCACTCCAGCAATTCTGGACACTCAGCAATGAGGCTTGGGTAGTCTCAATTCACACTGGGTTGCATTTTACACTAAACATAGTTAACATCATGCAAAGTACTTAATCAATGGGAGCCTGTCAAAGGTTATTGAGTAATTCTTTTGGCTTGCTTTATTTTCATCTTGCACCATGATGTCTTACATATTCAGTCATCTACTTCAAGATGGGACTTCTGAAACATCATCCTCCAATATAGTTTGAACACACTTCTTGCCGCTGCATTCTGGGTGGCGAAGACCTCTTTTGTAAATACCTAACTCAAGATTACGAATTGTACTGTGTCATCCAAGGGACTTTGTACTGGGTCAGGCTGGGATGGAGTTCTTTTTCTTCATAGCAGCCAGCATGATGCTGTATTTTGGTTTGTGACTAAACCAATGTTAATAACACACCAGTGTTTTTGTTATTGCTGATCAGTGCTTGCATACCGTCAAGGCTTTCTCTTTTTCCCTGCTCTTCCCTCTCTCGATGAGTGGGCTGCGAGTAGGCAAGAAGTTGGAAGGGGACACAGCCAGGACAGTTGACCTGAACAGACCAAAGGGATTTTCCATGCCATATAACACCGTGCTCAGCAGTAAAAATTGTGGGGAGGGTTTTCTGGGGGAAGCAGCCATTGCTCGGAGAATGACTGGGCATCAGTCTACTTGTAGGAGGTGGTGAGTGGATGCCTTTGCATCACTTGTTTTGTTTTTACTTTTGTCTTTGCTTCACTTATTAAACTGTCTTTATCTTGAAGGTTTTTTTGCTTTTGTTCTTCCTATTCTCTCCCCTGTCCTGCTGGTGGGGGGAGTGAGTGGGCAGCTGTGTGGGTGCTTAGCTGCTGCCTGGGGTGAACCCACCAGAGACTACTTAAAGGGATGCTGGTGGTAAAGGTGGAGATACTGAATTGCTTCACTAGTGCCAGCCATAGTGATGAGCCATTAAGAGGTAGAAGCAAGTAAATGCTTCTTGGGTTTTTTTTGGTGTTAGGCTGTTGTTTTTTTCCTGTTTGTTTTTCCTTTGGTGGTTTGATTTTTTTTTTTTTTTTTTTAATTGTACCTCTAACAAATGTTTTCAAGCATTTTCTTCTCGTTTTTTATTTTGTTTTGATTCGCAATAACATGTCTGGATTCCTTGGTGTTTAGACTTCTTCCCCTTTTGTTCTTAATTTCCACCATTTCAGAATTTCTGCCAGTTCAACCTTATAGCATGTGAGGAGGTGCACTCAATAGGGACAAGCTCAGATAACCTGCATCTTGCTTAATAGAAGATTATGTGTAATTGTCGGTTTGGCTCACAGATTTTAAAGGCTTAAGACCTACTGGGCTAAATACATGGGAGAGAAGGCTACAAGATCTGGGAATTGTAGGAAAAGAGGCCAGTTTGTTCTGCCTGCTACCTGCCATCTTCACATCTGGCACTCTGGAGATGCTTAGGTAGATAGCTGATCCTGATTGTACCAAATATGTAGTTTTGCTTCCTGACCCTTGAACTTCCAGCAAAGTTAAAAGGTGATTACTTCTCTGCAAGCCAAACAACTAGCTGGTCTGTCAGCAACAATTTCAAAATGAGCTGGCTTTCCTGTTTTTCACTTTTAATTACTAGAATTTGCTTTTCTACACAATTCAAGCTGCGAGTATCATACTTTAGTTCTGGCTAAGGGTATGGGTAGAAACATAAATAACTCAAAATCATAACTGAGGAAAAATCCCACTTTTACAATAGGTAATAAAATAGGCTGTGGAGAATTGAAAATAATTTATTTTCCTTGAAAAATGAGTTTATTTTTAGAAATACTGAATTGGTGTGTAGAGACTGTGCATACAGAAAATGTTAATTTGGAGATTAATATAGTTTCTGTATTGCTCACCTGAGAGGAAAATAATTGTGTTTCCCTGGTGGCTAATCAGGTTATCACCCTGTACAACACAAAAGGGACAGTCAGTTCTCCTGCGGGGAGAGGGGGAAGCAGAGGGGAAGAGTAATTTGGTTGAAATTCACAATGAAGGGATACCCCCATAGAGTCCACTTGGCTGGGACTTCATTTTTCAAGACATTCACAATAAACTGTGAAAGGAAATGAAACACGAGGTGACAGTTTGCTGATTCAACAGAATTATTCAGGTTGGCAAAGATAAGGGAGACCTGTGAAGACTGACAGTAGGATTCAGTGATTTGGTAGCAATACAGTAGAAGGTGAAATCTATGTATATGAAAGATAAGTGGTACATGTGGGAGGGAACAGTCCTTACTTCACATACAAAATTATGGGCTCCAAACTGACCACTGCAGCTGTGAAATAAAATTTCAGGCTTTAAGAATTCAGGAAAGCTAATCATCAGAGGTTTTTTAGGAAAGGAGTGGAAAACAGAACTGAAAGAACCCCATTGTATTCATCCAGTGTGGCTTTGTATCTTCAGTACTGATGGTATTTCTGATCCCCTCACTTCAAAGGGTGTAAAAGGAGAAGGTTCAGAGCAGGCAACAAGGCATTGAGCAGCATCGTCAAAGATGTAGGATAGCTTCTAAACAGTGAATAGCTAGACAGCAGATAGAACTTTACTCTGGAAAAGAGGTAATTGAGATGAGATATTATGGAGGCTTGTAAATTGAGTGGTATGAAAGGAATAGTAAAGGACAGATTGTTCACTGTCTCTGCCGGTAGAGAAGCCAGAACTAAGAGGTGTCAAATGAATCCAAGACTGAGATTCAAAACAAGCATGAGGACTTAGTGGAACAGGTACTAGACCAGTTTCCAGTCCATGAGCTGTTGCAGACACTGGAGGTTCACATGAATTCAAGGAGAGACTGAAGAAAAGTCCAGTAAGGCTTGCTAAATGCACGGAAACCATTTCTGCCTCAAGGACTTTTCTGGGCTGCTACTTGTGGAAGGCTGGGAGAATATTTCATGAGTCATCGCTACATGATGTTCTTGACTTTGTTCTGTCTGTGCTGGTTTTCTTTAATTTTCATTACTATTTGGAATTTGTCAACTTAATTGAAAATCAGGACTTGAAAATTTAGGGTTGGTTGAGTTTTTTTGTACATCATACTAAATAGAGAACTCTTCAAGCAGGAAAAAAAAATTAAATGATATGCACATTCTCTGTAATGCTTAAAGAAACAATGTAAAACTGAGTCTTTCATATATTCCCATTTATTCTACTCTGCAGCTTGTGTTTGTTCAAATAAAATTCATTCTTGGACTTTTGTTGGCAGAGCTTGGGTTCTACAAACAAAATGACAACAAAGATTTTATTGGCTAATCTTTAATTTGTCTGTGTTTAGTTGTCTTGTAAAATCCTGATGTCCTTCTGCATTTTTATTGCTATTACTTGGGCAAAGACTGCATGACAATATGGAGTATGGTTTGTTTACCAAAATCCAAAGATACACAGTTCCTTATCATAACAGTTAGTATCTTTATTTGCATTAAAAAGTACTAAATCATCAATTATTCCTAGGGAAAAAAAAACTCGGTCTTTTGTGAAAATAACAGAATGATTGTTATTCTGTCACATTATATAAAATGGTAATTTTATATAAATATTGCATTCTTTAAATTGATTTTTATGTTTGTCATTCTGCTACATTTAAAAAAAACCCCTTAGTTTTCTCTTAAAATTTAGTAGCTTAATGCAGACAATCCCAAAGCAGAATTAGTGTTTCTTTTTTCTGAAATCATTGTTCATAACTTGCAGCTCTAAATCTACAGACATCTCTGAGTGTGTGTGTATACTGCTTAGCAGGTTCTGCTGAAGTCATATCATTAGTAATTTCTTTTTATTTAGATTAGATTAACTGAAAAGATGCAGTCCCAAACAGTCAGGGATTTTATATATCTAAGCAATATGGAAGGTAGAATATATTTTGTAGAGTGTCATTCAAATCTCCTTATTTATCTATCATATAACATAACAGTGGTGAATTTAATGCCTTTTACTTGATGAAGATCTCAAGAGAAAATTCTGTAGTGGATTTTTATGTGTGCCTGGCAAGTGATTATGCAACAGAGGTTTAAGAGAACAATATTCTGCAAAACAAGATCAAGATAATATTATCAAGAGGCTTGTTTAGTTATTATACACTGGGGAAAAAAAACCAACAAAAAACCCCACCATTAGCTTGTGGAGGGCCTTTTAACTTTCTCCGAAGTGCCCTTTCCAACATTAGCTGAGTTGCCACAAGGTTGTCTCTGCGAGATTGGGGATAGCAAGGGAAATCCCACAGATTGCTACTGCACAGGTATACAAATGCACAGGAACTCTCCTACGTATTTACAAAAAGGCAGAAAGGAGGGTCTAGGTATATAAAATGAACTAGGTGCTACGTGACATTTTTTTCTTACTGTATCTTATTCATATATTTTTATAGTAAATTAGTATGTTTCACAAACTTTTAGTATTTCACACAAATGTTAATCTAATTGGAATTTTGTTCACTGACCCAGGAAAGTACTTAGAAACATTTCTTTCTTTTTATTTATGAGTAGTCTCATGGAAGGCAATCACTAAGGAAGCAATATCCATTAAAACAGAGAATCCGTTCAATGGGGATTGTTTTAGATTTTCAGAATTTGAACTGCTTTTAGCCAGTAGTCATCAAGTGGTTTTGCCAGATCTTTGATAACTGCAGATGTTTATTGTAATACTATTTAGTGTGTTATTGGCATGTCTGGCAGGAAGTGATGAACTTGTGCTTCAATAGGCTGATTCATTGAGACACGAGGAATAAATCTGTAAATTGCTGATCTTCCTTGAGATATTGAAACTTTATTTTCATTCATTCCTTATTCCATCATCAATTCTGTGTTACCTCTTTTAGAAGTAAAGTTCTCTGCACGATCTTTTTGAATTCAGTCACAAGTGGTGGAACATAGATTATGAATTTTACCCCCACAATATCAGAAAGAAAAAGGTCAAATAGAAAAAAATTAGAAGATACATACCTAAAAAGGTATGTAATGCTTAACTGCTCAACAAATATATCAAATTTTATAAGATAATAAAAGCCTTAGAATTACAGTGATGAATTAATAAAATCAATAAAATAATAAAAATAATTTTAAAATAATTTGACAGTTTGCTAGGTGCTTGTGACATAGCACGAATACATTCTTGTGATTTACTTATTTTACTGTGGAGTAATATAGTCATATTAATGAGTAGATTTTATTGATTTATGCTGTTATTAAAACCATTAATGTACTGCTATCTTTAAACAAATCAAGATATATACTTACAATGTGAAAACTGCAGTCTTCTGTAGATTTAACTACACATTAATACTTGAATACGTAATTCAGTAATACTTGAGGCAACAAGCTTGTGACGTTTGGAGAAAGTAAAAATAAAGTTTTCCTTTAATATCCATAGAGGGTTTAATACCTTAATATTCCTGCCAGAAATGATCATCAGTACAGATCAAAGTTCAAGAGAAATGCTCGCTGTTTTGCTAGATTGCCCAGGTAGTTGCTACATTAAAATGTATAGACACCCTTACAGACATACACACTTTTCTGACCTAAAATTGATGCTTAGCTTCACGTTATTCCTTGAACTTTTTCAGTGTTTCCTGTAGGAAGCTTTTCAGTTTGAACATGCTCTTTCACACAACAAAGAAAATGTTATGAAGTAAAAAAAAAGAACAGTTTAATTGAAATATGACAAGTATAAAATGAGAGTTTGACCAGTTAAATGAAGACAAATATTTTTCTATGTAGAAAGACTGTGCATGTTTCATTTCTTGGAGAACTACCTTAATGCTGCCAAGATGAATATTCGCAGTACTTTCAGCAATACTCTGCATGGTTCACTTGAATAGTTAGTCCTTTATACTGCAGTTTTGTTGTTATGTCAACATAAAAGAAATATTCTGCTCATATTGGAATGGTAATTCTACCAGATCCAGAAAGAACCAGTAACTGAGATTTTCTCACATCAGGCGAAGATTGTCTGATTCCTTTTAATGTCATGGAACTGTTTGATCTTTTTTTCTTCAGCTGCGTGGCGCTCCCATTTTCTTCGTACCTTCCAAAATTTGCTTTTAGATTTCTTCATTTTAGTAAATTATTTCTGTTGAGAGTTTAAAAGTGATGTTATAAATGGTTTCCATCTAAATGAAGTTGCGCTTCTGTATTCCCTATCCCTTGCTGCCTCACTCGCACGCCCTAACAAAAGCAATCTGTTCCTCACGTTCTTTTTTTTTAGACACACTGGAAGAACAGGTGGATGCTACTAAAGAGCATTTTAAAAATGAACAGTTACCAAAAAGAAAAAAAGAGACAATAAAATTGTATATACTTTCTGAAATTGTCTATATACATTACTGCAAAGTTTAGCTGGAATTACATCTTACTGTATGAATGCAAGTTAAAAACAAGTATGTGGTATTGCACAGAAACAGCAGTAGTGTCTTAAATCACCTCAACGTCACACTGTATTTCCAGGAATTGCCATGTGTTCAAGTGATGCAGATGCAGTAGAAGTGAAATAAGAAATCAATCTCTGTAAAAAATTATATTGAACACGTAGAGAAGAAGTGTGTGTTGCATTTTTGTGGGGGTGTATGCTTTGTCATGGAAAACCTAAAGAAATATGAAATAGAATAATCAAACAAAGCAGCCATTGTGCTTCCAGAGAGATGACAAACAAGTCTCAGGAAAATGTCAGAGAGGGAAGAAAAGGAAGAGCAGTAGGAAAGCACAGAAAATCTGCTCCAGTGACTTTTTGAAAGGGCTTTTGCTGGTACTTTCCCTGATCTCACTCAAGTAACTATTAAATAAAATTTTTTTAAAAAATAATAACTTGAAATATGCAGTTGACTAACCTAGAGTTAAAGTGGTTTTCCTTCTCATATATATGTTTTTAGAGAGCTTAGTTAATCAAAACTTGTAGAGGAAATAAAACCAAGGTGTATACTTTCACAACGGTGACATTACCACTTCCCTTCTCGAGATCCTCTCTGTTCATGAGAGCTGCAGAGAGAGGAAGGGGAAAATGATAGAGATTTCTCTAGAACAAATTGGCAGGGCTATGCTGTGAAATAACTGAGGGAAATCCATCCTTACAGGTACCCACTGAGTCTCCCTTTATTTTTTCCAAGGTATTTTTATGTGAAATGATTTTAATGTTTTAAAAATAGTTTAGGCATTTTCTGAATTTTCTTCTTAGATAGTTTCACATTTGTTTCCTCAAAAAAAATTAAAGATGTTTGAAAAGAAGAAAGCCAAAACCTTTAGCATATTGTACTTTTCTTACTCTAGCTGATTTCCAACCTACATTTTCATTGGATATTGGAAAAGAAATGTAGGGGGGTTTGCATATCAACTTTTGTATGACTAGTTTCTATGTATGAAATATGATTTATTTAGTTTGTGATTAGGTGTATTGTCTTCCCAATATGTTGCTGTTACCCTTATTTCTTTAAACGGGTAATTTGGGGCATGGAATAAGGGGGTCGTATCTTGACTGGCATAAGGTTTCGATGTGTTCCAGGCTAAAGAGACTATCTCCAGTTACACACAGACATATGAACAGAAACAACATGGGTAGAATCCATCAGCCCTAAATATCATTGATAGGGAGCTTGCTGAAATGATCTCAGACTCTGACCACTGACTTTCCCAGTTCTTAGGAGATTCACATTTGGGATCAGCCAAAGCAGGCATGTAGATCTGAAAGCATTTGTAAGTCACTTTCAAACACAATGCAGTTTTGAGACACAGCTGTATGAGAAACCCCAACATTTCTGTAAATAAGCTTCCAGGGGGAAACTCTTTAACCTTGAAACGTTCAGTAAGTTTCTGTTTAGTTAAAGCATTTTAATATATTTTTAGGACTAGAGAGGCACACACACACACAAAAGATAGCAAGCTTCTGAAGTTTTTACTTAACTTCATATTGGTAATTCTCACAGAGTTCCTTTTTCATTGCCTCAGTCAGTCCCAAAAGAATGCTTTAGTCACCTATTATGTGGACAGCAAATACCTGTTACAGTCAGTAGGTAGCTGCAGAACAGCTGCATGCATCAAAGACCTGAAGCAGGAACTGAAACAAGTGAATGAACTCTTTTATTCACGAGCATTTATTAATGGGTATAACATAGTTGCTTTCATGAAATAAGACTTAGCTTGTATTTTAGAAAATTTGCTGCTCCTATATAGGTGAACAGTAAAAGAAAGAGAGAAAATAATAAACATTAATAGCAAGAATGCTGATCTGTGACATTAGAGTGCAGAGGGAAGTTCTGCTGTTCATAGTTTTCCTATTTTTTCAGTTACCCTATAGAATTTTTGTGAGCTGTTTTCTTGGGGATTTGGTCATAGTAGAACAGCATCCCTGTTATCATGACAGTGAGACAAATAATTAAAAAATGTTTTCCACCTTGCTTAGATGAAAAAGATCTGAATTTAATTTCTTTTCTCCAGGTGCTAATTTGCCATAAGTATTCTGTATCCCAGCACTGCATAAAAATAAAGGTACATAAAATCAGCAAATTATAGTATAACTTTAAAATTTTGTGGGATGTACGATTCAACCTCACTGTTTCCAGATGCTCTAAGAAATCCTATTATTTCATCACTGAATGCATCTGGCAGCATTCCTCATTAAGAAGCAAGGTACAGTATACTTTTGGTCTCCAGTGTCTTTTACATGCAAATGATAAAACTCACATGCTTTAAAACACATTTTTTTGCCATTTAGATTTGCACCCTTTTGTACCTTTACTGTTCTTTTGTAAAGGATAGCAAAATTTCAGAGAAAGATTTAAAAAAATGGAGTAACATATTATGGTACCTGTGTTAAATGTATGCTTAAAAATGTTACACGATTTCTGTAATTTACTTATGAAAATGACTTTCTTTCAAGATCTAAACATGTTAAGAAAGCATCCACAAGTAAGTAGTTCAGATTTCAGTACTACTATTTTGCCCCTATCTATTTTGCAGTCAATTCCCTGGGTTAGAGAAGCAGCAAGTACTCTGGCATTATGAGCATTTACAATGTACATAATCTTTGAGCACAGAAGCAGAATTACTATAATTAAAACTGATGGAAGAGTTCACCTACCTGGCACAAAGGAGCTACAGGAAGAATTGAAGTTTTTGTTAAGGTATGGACACAAAATGTAGTACTTCTTAGGTAAAGCACAATAGAGAGTGTGGCTGGACAGCTACAATTTTAAGCAGTACTTCCTAAGGGTAAAAGGAGTTAAGATTAAAAAAAAAAAAAATTAAAAATAAAATTGGTGTCTCTTTTAACCCTTTTCATTTTATATTTATTTCTTTTATAAATGTTGAAAGACCTAGAAAGGATTTATAACAAATTATACTAGCCTCTTTAGTCATAAATAAAAGGGCTCTTTCTTTCATCTCCTCCTTCTGCCTGTATAAAACTAAGCACCATGGAGGGAGACCAAATATTTAAGCTAAAGGACAACGTTGGACTAAGAACAAAAGGGTGTAAACTATCTGTGGATAAGACTGGAGGTTCTTTGAAAGGGCTGGTAGGAAAAGAAACTACCTGGTTTTGAAACAGGACTTGATAGATTCAGGAACAGTGCTGTATGATGTCCCTTGCTATCCCTGACAATCGCTGGGAAGACCTGTCCACTCTTGCTTCCTTTGATGCTTACATCCTGTGCACAAACTAGTTTATGTCTTCATTTTTGGTCACTTTGCTGTGTTTCCACTCTGATTGACCTAGCTTCTCTGAAGCAGTATCTTCTCATTTCTCCCTCCCTCACCTTCCTCTTCCTACCTAAACAATGTTTTGTGCTTTTGACTAATTCACTACCATATACTGGGTGACCCTCAGTATTTCATCAGGGTATAAAGAGCTACGGAGTGCTATCCACTGTAGCTCAATGTTATTAAGAGGATGAAGCTGCAGGCTAATAAAGAGGTAGTGTACACCCTTGTGATATTGAATAGATTAATTAAATAGATGTGTTTGTAAAAGATTAGACTTACGCTGTTTACATAAATGAAACTCAGTTATTTTGTATTTTGTAAATTTCATGAAATGGAAAGGAAAATATATGTTATATAGAGGACTTACAGCCACATAAAATTAATGCATTAATAAAATTGTTGTACTTCTGGTCACAAGGAAGATTAACTCCTTTGAGATCACTGCATGAGCTGAACATAAGTATTGTTTCTCTTCAAAAAGTCATTGACTTAATGGGATTATGATCTAAACAAGTGAATGGGTCTTATAGCTGTCACTAATATTTCAGGCACATTTGTTTAGCCACTGAATTGAGGCTGGGTAATGGCACCTGCTCTTGTTCCTTATTGTAGATAGCAGACAAAACACTCATAGAACAGGAGCGTATTCGTACACTTCAGATGGCAAATAAGCTAGCACATTGCATCAAAACTATTAAAGAACTGGATCAGGAAATCAAAAGGTTTTTTGCTCTTGTTGGTTTTTGTCTAATATGGTATTAAATGGCAAAAAGTTTAATAGAAAAAAGTATAGCACTGTATTTAAACAAATATGGCTCTAGCTGTAATCAGTACTCTGGGGGAAAAGAAACTGATTCTTCAGAAGACTGTAACCTGTCAGTGAGATTTGCATGATGTTCCCCTCATCAATTAGAATGATTTTTTCCAGTACAGGAAATCTTTAGTCTTGAATAAAGGAATATACTTTATGGTGACCTGTGCTGAATAAATATTGGCCTGTACAGTAGCAGAATTGCAAGGAATCATAGGCTGAGGTCCTGAGATAGTCTGCAGAAGGTTCAGGTATGGGACTTTGCCTAACACAAATTTCTTTCTGGTGCATACTGAATACTGCAGATGATCTGCTCTTTTATGGTGATAGTAGCACTTTCATGCCTGGGGAGTTGTGGAAACAAAAGCATTAAAGACTGACATACAGGGGTACTATTACTATGAAACAGTGCTGAATTTTGTCTATAGGTATTGCTATTATCCTATTATGTTCTTCTACATGCTGTAGGGATTTCAGTGAAAAGAGGGATGTTTTTTATTTTCTAGATGCCCAAGTTCTTTAAGCCTGAAACAGTGAACATATGGATGATTACAAATAAATTTTATGCTTGATCCAAAGTGAAGGGCAGTCTGTAGAGCTGATCAGTCCATAGGTCTAGGAATTCTGTCTTGTACTCCAGCAGTGAATGTGTAGACACCAAAAGGAGTTCTCAATGGTTCTTACATTTAGTCCTATATTAACTCTGGATGTCTGTGAAATCTCTGTTGGCCTAAGAACACTTAGTACAAAAGGATCATTATGGAAAAGTTTGTTGTAAGAAAAGGAAGCAGTGCCCGAATTGTCAATAATTTCTAAATCAGGGAATGCAGTATATGACCTGCTGGGTTTGATAACTTGAAAAGCTTCTGGTTTAGCTTTTGCACTTGGTAGCACAGGACAGCCTTCATTAAATATTGTCCATCATTCAACTGAAATTACCTTCATCATCCTTTCATATCTTTGCCAGTAGACAGTGGCAGAAGTTTTCTGACTGTTACCTCTCTCCTAAGAGACACTTCTAGTCAAATAAAAATCGTTTTCTGAGAACTCTGCAGGTATGTTATGAATACAAGCAAAAACCGACAAAGAAAATTGGAACAGTAACAGCTACATGAAAACCTGCATTTACTCTTTCTAGCTCAATCTGTGCCAATTGGAGTTTGTATAAACACAACCACTTAACTATCATCTAGAAAGATTTTCAAATATATTTGAAGAACATGAACCTGCAGGGGTAGACTGCCCCAATTTGGCTGCTTGAAAAGGCCTGCATTTGGGCTAGAAATGTTTGCATTTCTGCAGATTCTGATTCCACTTAAACATATGCATTTCCAGTCATACTCAGTCAGATATGCGTACGTATATTTGAACTGGAAATGGCGCTTTGATACTATAGTATGTTGCTGACATACCAGATATGTCAGTAATGATTTAATAAAGTTTCAATCTAATAATTGTATGTTTCTTTTCTGGTAATTTGGCCATTTCTGTCTGTTGTAATTTTTTGAAACCTGAGACAAATCTTTCTTTTTACAAGTAATGTGTAACAGAAGATGAGTGTGGCAGGTTGACCCTGGCTGAATGCCAGGTGCTCACCAAAGACGCTCTATCACTCCCCATTCCTCAGCTGGTCAGAGGAGAGAAAATATAACAAAGGGCTCGTGGGTCGAGATAAGGACAGGAGAGATCACTCACCGATTACCATCATGGGCAAAACAGACTCTGCTTGGGGAAAATTAAGTCACTTTATTACCAATCAACCAGAGTAGGGTAATGAGAAATAAAACCAAATCTCAAAACACCTTCCCTCCACCCCTCCCTTCTTCCCAGGCACAACTTCACTCACTGATTCTCTACCTACCCTCCTGCAGCGGCTCAGAGGGACGGGGAATGGGGTTTATGGTCAGTTCATCGCACGTTATTTCTGCCGCTTCATCCTCCTCAGGGACAGGACTCGTCACACTCTTCCCCTGCTCCAGCGTGGGGTCCCTCCCATGGGAGACAGTCCTCCATGAACTTTTCCAACATGGGTCCTTCCCACGGGCTGCAGTTCTTCACGAACTGCTCCAGCGTGAGTCCCTTCCACGGGCTGCAGTCCTTCAGGCACAGACTGCTCCAGCGTGGGTCCCCCACGGGGTCACAAGTCCTGCCAGCAAACCTGCTCCAGCATGGGCTCCTATCTCTCCGCGGGGCCACAAGTCCTGCCAGGAGCCTGCTCCAGCGCGGGCTTCCCACGGGTTCACAGCCTCCTTCGGGCATCCCCCTGCTCCAGCGCGGGGTCCTCCCCGGGCTGCAGGTGGAGATCTGCTCCCCCGTGGACCTCCCTGGGCTGCAGGGGGACAGCCTGCCTCACCGTGGTCTTCCCCACGGGCTGCAGGGGAATCTCTGCTCCGGCGCCTGGAGCACCTCCTCCCCTCCTTCTGCACTGACCTGGGGGGCTGCAGGGCTGTTTCTCTTACATGTTCTCACTCCTCTCTCCAGCTGCCGATTCTGTGCCCGGTGCAACTTTTTCCCTTCTTAAATATGTTGTCCCAGAGGCACTACCACTATCGCTGTTGGGCTCGGCCTTGGCCAGCAGCGGGTCCGTCTCAGAGCTGGCTGGCATGGGCTCTGTCAGACATGGGGGAAGCTTCCAGCAGCTTCTCATAGAAGCCACCCCTGTAACCCTCTCACTACAAAAACCTTGCCACACAAAGCTAATACAATGAGCAATAAAACATACTGCTTATTCTAAAATTATGAGTACTGTGGCTTTCAACTGTTTTCAGTTATAGCACATGGATAACAGTTGAGACTGACCTGAATTTCAAGAGAGAAGCCTCTGTAATGCACTGATATTCTTGGAATTTTTTGAAGAATGGCAAAGTTAGTTTCTCAGGGATTGGTCTTCATGCTTCAGGTAATAGTTAGCCTTAAGCAAATTTATTTATACTTCCATTGCTTCAGGGAACAGCTGATTTGGCTCAAAATGTATTTTCCAATGCACGATATGTATCAGCATCTTTCATATCCCAGATATTTCTATAAGCATTGTTTTGAAGTGAAACATGGACTAAAGTGTGTAATTAAGTAGAAAAAATAATATATAAAATAATGAAAAAACATTTAAATAATTTCCTTTTTTGTCTATAATTCCTGGTAATTCTGTCATGCAGGAGCAGTCTTATTAGTTTAAATTAATACTGAAGCTTTGCGGTTGAAATGGTCTTTTACTCCGTTTGTAGGCAGAAATAACATAACGTTAGAATTTCCATAAGCTGCATTGACTGTCATATTCGTAGCATATTTGTATAAATTGTTCAGACACAAATGCTTGTTTTGGAGTAGCCAATTAAATATTAAGGAAGAGAGTATTGCTCATTGAATACTGCAATGCTAAGGAAGATAAGAATCAGAAGTATTTATTGGAAGCCGGTTCATAATTGCCCAATGGAAGAGAGACAAGTGTCGAGAAATAATTATTTCTTGAACTAACTTAATTCTGCTTCGTGCTTTTCCAATACTGTTTGCAATCCAATTTTAGTTTTACAAACTTTTTTTTAAAGCCACTTTGCTTCCACTCTCATTTTAAAAACTATTTGTACTGTGAGGTTTCTGTCACGCATCTTCTTTGCCTACTCATAGACGTAAAAGCACGATACCAGCTTTTTCAGTTCTGCTCATATGAGTTGAGCTGAAACTGCCAAGTTTCCAAAAATACTTCCAAACATGCTTTAGTCTAGAAGGCATTTTAAGTATTAAGTACTATTGTTCCTTTTTCATTCTGAGAGTTTAAGAATTTTTTAAAACTTTAGTTCTCTAGATTTCATTGGCATTTTTACTATTATATGTTACGATCTAATTCTCTTCATGTGTTTTAGTACAACTTCTTAGTTGTTTGCCAGCTGCATTACAGGCTTCTACATAGTCTTCCACCCAGGTACTTGTCAAGCCCAAGACTTGCACTTCATGTGAATTTCAAGTGTTTTATTTGTGAAATGCATGTACTTCAAGATCACACATTCATCAGGAGATTTACTTCCTTTTACTTCAGAATTTCTGCTTCAGACTTTTAGTCTGAGTTAGGCGTTTAATGTTAAATTTTCATCTATAGACGTGAGATATGATTCATTTCACCTAACTTCAGATGTTTAAAGTGTAATGTTACCATCCGGACTCTCCTTACTTAGAGATAGACACCTGTGGGTGATGATTCCTTTTTATCCTAAGATCTTTACTGATTCCTAGAAAAAAATACTAACAACTTCTTTAGAGTTGAATCTTTTAAATGGCGAAAGTTAAATGATGTGACTTCTGCTCTTGGAATAGATCTGAGCTAAAGGGCCGTATGGGTGAATTAATTCATCAAAGACATGGTCCTTTTCAATTTTAATTGCTGTTACAGTTCTGATCTATAATAAGGCAGAACCTGATTCCAACAGCCAAAACCCTGTCTAAATCTCTGAGCAGTGTGAATATTAATGATCAGGTATGTTTGAAGGTTTAGAGCAAGCCATGGTAAACACAAGGCACCAGAATTTAAAAAGAATGCACATCAGCTATGAATTATGCCATTGACTTGCCCACGTATAGGTATATAGGATTTCCCTAAATCCCTAAAATGGGTAAAAAAATGAGGCAACAAAGGTAATTTGTTTTTCCTAAAATATGAGTCATATTTTTCTCTGCAGACTTTGGACTGTAGTTCGCTAAGTGAGATCTAGCAGCTCCTATTTATATTTTTAACATTCTCTCTGTTCTGTTCTTGAGAAATGCATGTGGAAAAGGGAAGCATGATAAACCCTGGCTTGATGAATACACTTAGAGATGGGCAAAATCCACAAATTAGAGCCAGCATGAAAAGCAAGCATTTCCCTTGATGCCCTTTTCTCCTTCATACATATGAACACACAAGTAAGGACATGCACACACACAGTTAGCTGCAGTAAATGTATTCAATCAACTATTAAAAAAAAAAACAAACCCAAAAACCGACTCACTTCTGCAATTGTCCTTTGATATTAATACTGCAGTAAGGCAACAGTGCAACAGTGAATGTTCCTCCAGAGCTACTGGATTTGTCTTCTTGGACTTACTGGACTTGTGCAAAAGCTTCAGCACCACAGAGCAGTGCATTATTTAGTGACCTTCCATAGTGTTAATACCTTCTTGTGAGCACTGAAGTTGATTTTTTTTTTCCTTAGTATGCGTGCGGTTCAATACTATCACCTCTTCAGACAGTACCTAAGAAAACAAAGTAGCTCCAAGATAGTATGATACAGTATAAGTATCTTTTAAGGTATTACTGCTTGGTAATTTTAAACCAAAGCATTAATATTAGAGTCCTTTCCTTTTCAAAATATTATTTGAAATAAAAATCAAATATCATGCTTTACCACAGTTTCTAATCTACTGTTTTGTTTTGTTTCATACAGTTTTGGATTTAATTTATCTTCATAATATTTGACTAAGATGTTCCAGAAATATGTTAGGCAGTATGTCTGTCATGCTGTCTCCTCTCATCTCTTGACAAATATAAATGTTTGTGTGCAAACATTCTTTGCTTAATTAAGAGGAAACACAGCTCTTATGCTGTGTTTGAAAGTTTTCTTCAAAATGTTTATATCTATTAGGAAGTTGAAATTCTTGTTATTCCAAAGTCAAAGAATTAAAATGGTTCACATTTGTGGCTTTTCTAAAAAGCCAATTGTGAATAAAAAAATGAGTTATTAGTATAAATTTTATTTGGTTTATGTTTCTTCCCATTACATATTTCAGTACAGTAGTGTGACTATATTATAAATGTGTTGATTTCATAATTACCTATTGGATTTTACAAAATGCTGTTGTTGCTACAGTCTGAAAAAAATACTGATAAGCTAAAGTCAGTGTTTCTAATATATTTACCACACAATGACAAGTAAAATGGTATCACTAAGATACAACAGCATTCGGTGACAGGATCTTGTATTTCTTGCCAACTCTGACTTCCTACTACCCTGATACTGACTTTCTGACATTTTTTCTTTGGAAGAGAATACATTGGGTGTCCTTTTCCTGCTGTATCACCTTTCTGGCATTGTTGCACACAGGCTGGTTTCACTGAACCTAGACTATATGGATAGCACTGCTGCACTTCTTCCTTTATAATTTTTTTTTTTTTCTTTGTAAAACTGTCTTGAACCCACAGTGGTGGGTCAGCCCTGGCCAGCAGCCAAATGCCGGCCTAGCTGCTCTCTCACTCCCCCTCCTCAACAGGAGAGGGGGGAAAAATAGGATTAAAAAGCTTGTGGGTCAAGACAGACAAGGAGATCGCTTACCAATTATCATCACAGGCAAAATAGACTCGACTTGTGGAAAATTAATTAATTTTATTGCCAGTTAAAATAGATTTGGGTAGTGAGAAACAGAGACAAAAAAATTGAACCAACAGCTTCCCCCCACCCCCTTCCCCAGGCTCAACTTCACTCCTTCATGCCCACCTCCTCTACCTTCCCCGCCGTGCCGTGCCCTGCAGTGGGCGGGTTGGAGCCGGCTGGAACCGGCTGGAACCGGCTGTGTCCGGCTCGGGGCAGCCCCGGCTGCTCCTCACAGGGGCCGCCCAGCAGGTCCCCGCTAACAAAACCTGGGCACCCGCACCCGGTACACGTACACGTAACGCGCGTTACCCTCCTCGTTTCAAATCGAGGCATTTGTTACCCCCTATATGCTGCAGATGGCAGCGTGGCTGCCTGCGGGATATTTACTTGTTGAATCTTTTTCAGCCGTACATACTTGGCCTGAGCTTGGATTTTTTTTCAAGGATCAAGCCAAATGTTTTTCCACTTCGGGGACCAAATCAACTTTCACGTAAGAATCAGGAATTTAAAAACTTACAATTTTTTTAAATTATAATAATATTGACTACTGCCTGATTATGTGCAAGATTACGAAGTGAAGTGCATCTGCTGTTTCAAGTGCTTACATGTAATTTCATAATTAATTACTTTTTTTTTAAAGATAATTAAGTAATTCATTATTTGTTAACTTTACACATACGGTCATAGAAAATACTTCCAATTAAGCTTTGTTCGTCAATGACTCCAAAGTTCAGTGGTTCTATCAGTACAGTGTGGCAAAAAACATGATTTACTGTCTTTTATAACCATTTTGGTCACATTTAAAAGCATTTGATGTAGTTGCGAAGGCTCTGTTGCGATGTAGTTTAGCATAAATAGTGCAAAGTCATTAGGTCGTGTGACTGGGCTAGGAGGATAACAACATTTCAAGGCCTAATGCAGTTATTAATGAAGTCTGGGAAGACAAATTCATTAACCAGAGACTGAAAAGTGACTGCAGTCTAATTTAAACATATACAAGGATATACTGACAGTTTCTTCAATTTTTTTTCATAGGCATTTTTCATCTTTGTATCAGTTTATATGGAGTTATACACATGTGTGAAATAAATACAAATTTTTGTATGTATGTCTGAACTATGTTTTCACATATGGTCTAATATGACTGTTATAAGAGTCTGTTTCAGCTTTTGAACAAAGCAAGCATAACCTGTGTGTGTGTGTGTATATATATATACGTAGCTCAGCTATATATGGCAGAATGATAGTGAAGGTCTATAAGACATGCTTTTTTTTTAGCTCCCATTCAACTCATCATGGATGTATTCCAGAACAGAACTATATTCAGGAATATTCATTTTGAATCTTGCTGGTGCATCCAAATATTATGTGATGATAGATCTATATAAATACCCTAATATTAAAGGATTACTTTTGAGTAAAGGCTTATGTGAGTTGACATAGTTTTCATGAGTTTCTGAGCATTTTGTGCAAAGTAGCTGATCTAAATCCACAAAACAAACATTCTATTTTAATATTCTAATTCTATTCTAGTTTATTTTAGCTTAATTAATTTTAAGCTATTGAGCTTTACCTCACTGAAAGTTAATCTAGAACTTATGATTAAACATAATGTAGAAATCCAGAATCTTTAAATCAGATGCTAAATTTAAAACAGAGCATCAAGTTACTGCAGAATTTCAGAAATATTTAAGAATAATGTGATAGCTGAATCTTGACTAAAAGTTTAGCATATATATGTCTATTTTAATATACATATAAAATAGGCCTTTATATATATCAAATAGACTGTTATATATATATCATATACATATGTTTTATATGTATAATAGTCTGCAGATAAAGGGAAGAACTATCTTTGTAACAGTGGGGTAGGAGCAGCGGAGGTACCAATCATCTTCAGTCCTTAGGAAGTAATAAATAAGGTCTAAAATATTGCAGGAAGTAAGGGGCAGAGGATTTCAGGAGACATAGTTGTTCTTATACATTAGAACTCAAGACGCACTGGTTTGCTTTGCAGTCCTGACACACTCTTGTAGGACTTTAAAGAAGCATTCTAATTTTGCTGTGCTTCAGTTCCTGGTTATTCCTGCTCTGATCATCCTGAGAGGGTGTCGTGGTTTAACCCCAGCCAGTGATAGCCCCACACGGCCACTCGCTCACTCCCAGCCGGTGGGGTGGAGGAGAGAATCGGAAGAGTAAACGTGAAAAAACTCATGGGTTGAGATAAAGACAGTTTAATAGGTAAAGCAAAAGCTGTGCACGCAAGCAAAGCAAACCCAGGAATTCATTCACCACTTCCCATGGGCAGGCAGGTGTTCAGCCATCTCCAGGAAAGCAGGGCTCCATCACACCTAATGGTGACTTGGGAAGACAAAATGCCATCACTCTGAATGTCCCCCCCTTCCTTCTTCTTCCCCCAGCTTTATATGCTGATCATGACATCATATGGTCTGGAATATCCCTTGGGTCATTTGGGGTCAGCTGTCCCGGCTGTGTCCCCTCCCAACTCCTTGTGCCCCCCCAGCCTCCTCGCTGGTGGGGTGGGCTGAGAAGCAGAAAAGGCCTTGGCTCTGTGCAAGCACTGCTCAGCAATAACTAAAACATCCCTGTGTTATCAACACTGTTTTCAGCACAAATCCAACACATAGCCCCATATCAGCTACTGTGAAAAAAATTAACTCTATCCCAGCCAAAACCAGCACAGAGACTTTACTGAGAAATCAATGATCATAATGGTTTTTTCCACAATGTTTTTTTTCCACAATGAGATCTCAGGTTCTTCTTTAGTCAGTTGTCCACAAAATCTTTGACTTGAGTAGAACACCTCATATCAGAGTAGTGGGTGTGAGTAGGTAGCATTAGCTGTTGTATTCTTGGTAGTAAATCATTTAAATGTGGATTGAGCCTGTGAAAAAAAGTAAAAATGCTTGAGTAGAGAACAAGAAGAGTAGAGAAATGGGGCCCTGGGGGAGGGAGGATTCTGTCAATCAGGAAAGAAGAACTTGAAAGGAAATGCAGGTCCTTTCTGGGAAACTTGCCCTTTTTTTTTTTTTTTTTTTTTTTAACATATATCCCTTTCTCTTATGCATCCCCTACCCCTTTACTTCTGGACCTTCATTCCTCAAGCTCTAATCTGATAGGACTGCCTGTTATGTGCATTCTCTGACCTTATTGAGCTCTTGCTTCTCCCCTGCAGAGCTGAATTTCCTAACTTAATGAGTGTAAAACGTTAACATTCCCTCCCAGGGACTGATCTGTGGTCATTAGTGCTACTGCAGCTTGTTAGCAATGGAAGTCGTTGTTTGACAGACTGAAAGATGGGTGAGGAGGATGGAGGAAGACACTGTAAGTCTTTATCAAATATATGGATTTTACAGGTACAGCAAACAGTAAGCTTTCAGCAGTGGTACTTTATATAGGTGATTCATATGCCTGCTCACTTAATCACGCAAATCAGACCATAGAACCATAGAATGGTTTGGGTTGGAAGGGACCCTAAAGATGATCCAGTTCCAACCCCCCTGCCATGGGCAGGGACACCTTCCACCAGACCAGGTTGCTCAAAGCCCCATCCAACCTGGCCTTGGACACTTCCAGGGATGGGGCAGCCACAACCTCTCTGGGCAACCTGTTCCGGTGTCTCACCACCCTCACAGTGAAGAACTTACATCCAATCTAGACCTACCCGCTTTCAGTTTAAAGACATTACCCCTTGTCCTATTACTACATGCCCTTGTAAAAAGTCCCTCCTCATCTTTCCTGTAGCCCCTTTTTAGGTACTGGAAGGCTGCTGTAAGGTCTCCCTGGAGCCTTCTCTTCTCCAGGCTGAACAACCCCAACTCTCTCAGCCTGTCTTCATAGGAGAGGTTCATCTGATCATCTTCATGGCCCTCTGGACTCGCTCCAACAGGTCCATGTCTTTCTTATGTTGGCCGCCCCAGATCTGAACACAGTACTGCAGGTGGGGTCTCACGAGAGCGAAGTAGAGGGGGAGGATCACCTCCCTTGACCTGCTAGGCACACTTCTTTTGATGCAGCCTAGGATATAGGGCTGCGAGCGCACATTGCTGACTCTTACTCAGTTCTTCATCCACCAGTACTCCCAAGTCGTCCTTCTCAGGGCTGCTCTCAATCCACTCATCACTCAGCCTGTATTTGTGCTTGGGATTGCCCCGACCCATGTGCAGGACCTTGCACTTGGCCTTGTTGAACTTCATGAGGTTTGCACAGGCCCACCTCTCAAGCCTGTCAAGGTCCCTCTGGATGGCATCCGTTCCCTCTAGAGTATCAACCACACCACACAGCTTGGTGTCATCCGCAAGCTTGCTGAGGGTGCACTCAATCCCACTGTCCGTGTCACCAATAAAGCTGTTAAAACAGCACCAGTCCCAATACTGACCCCTGAGGAGCGCCACTCGTCATTGGTCTCCACTTGGACATCGAGCTGTTGACCGCAACTCTTTGAGTGCGACCATCCAGCCAATTCCTTATCCACCGAGTGGTCCATCCGTCAAATCCATGTCTCTCCAATTTAGAGACAAATCCCTGTCCAGACAATGTTATCTTCAATGTTAGTGTTGGGGGTTTTATGGTCAGTTTTCTTGCTCACTCTTTTCCAGAATATTTTTATAGCTTAAAATTCTTAGCTTGTGTGACTGCTTACTTGATTTCTTCACCTGTCCTGGGTTTTCATATCCATTACGCATAAGCTTGATGTTCTCATGTAGGTGAATACATCAGTCTCTGGTAGAAGCATTATTTCAGGTGCACAAGAGGAAGAGTTATAATGTTTGAGGTAGTCCTGCATGTCATGTTGTTGGCCAGTGTGGCATTGTGCTTAAGAGTGGCCTGAAGAAACACAACCACCAGCTTCCTCCAAGTACTGCATTAGAGCAGTAAATACATCTATAGGAGTTAGTTTGCTGTGGTTAGTTACTTTTCTGCTTGATATATGCATGCTTTGGTTGTGCTCAGATTAGAGGCCACTGGCATTAGCATCCATTTCTGAGAAACAGGATCAGGGCTGCAGACCCTGCGTGCAGGCCACATAGAAACCAAATGCAATACCTGTTACCTGACTGTCATGGGTATGAAAGTGGGCAATACCTCTGCCCTGTAATAGGAATCGAGTTCCATCAAAGGTGTTATTTGAAGTCCTGTATTTAAAAAAGCTCCTTACGCGGTAGTGTGCTATGCCTATAAGTAAATTCTGATGTTGTAATACGTGTGTCTATACACATATGTGTGTGTATGTGTTCCCTTCTGGTTAGCAAATACTTACAGATGATGAAGACAGTCACAAAAATCAAGACTATATTTGAAAGAGAGAAATGTGCTTAATGTATTACCTAAATTAATCAAACCAAATACTTAAGATCTAGATATGTATGATGTATTAATAGATCTTTTTGTGTCTGTTTATGTGTATACACACACAATTAATAAATTATCTCTACATAAACACGTATTTCCCTACTACCCTATGCCAGTTTTATAAAATCAGTTTGTTTATAGAAGTTGTGTTCAGGTGGTATATAAAATCAGCTTGCCCACCAAATTATTTATTCAGGTTGTTCCACTGGTCTTGCCTACTTTTATCCATTGTTGGTGTGACTTGACCCTCAAGATATTCATTCCCAGTCAGAAATGTTCATACTGAGTGTATTATAGGTCAACAGAGATGTTGATTTCATTGTAAGTAATGTGCTTTCCATGACTGGTGGTTCTTTGGTTTAAAGTAGCTGTTATTTGTCACACTGACAGGTACACCTACTGCGAAATGCTGGCGATGAAGTTACCATCACTGTTCAGTACCTCAGGGAAGCTCCATCATTTTTAAAGCTCCCATTAGGTAAGAGGAAATTAACGGATGGGAGTAATTTGTTTTCCTCTTTGCAGTATTCTCATAATAAGATGACAGTGAAAGAAATACGAATTCAATCCTTGAGTGTTTTACAGGAAGAAGTAGAAAATTGTGTGTGTAGTTTATTGCTTAACGTGTAAGAATCTAATGCATACTGCATGACTGCTTCTGTATAGTTTATTCAAAATAAAACTGAAAAACTCATTAAAATGCAGTACAACCATGGGTGATATCTGAAAGTTTTTCTACAGAAGCTTTGCCTGAATACAATAAAATAGTTTTTTGCAAACATTTGAATCATACATTCACACTGAAAGGTATTTTCAGGACACTTACCAAACAAACAGATAACATTAATTGTGCATATTTCATAAATTACTTTGATATTTTGATAATTTTTGTCAGAGAGCAGAATTATGATGTGACAGCTGAGTAGTTTAACAGTAGCAATAGTAAATTGTTTATGAGCAATGCAGATGAGGGAAGTTTTTGTTCTGCTGGTTAGCAAATACAAATATTCAAGATAGTTGTAATCAACGTTGCAAGTAGAAAAGTGTACATAATATATCAGCTAACTTGATCAGACCAAATAATTTTGCACCAGTTTATCTTACATATGATTCTCTTTCCAAATTAAGTAAAACAGATTTAAAATGTGTCTTGTTCTGGGGATTTATATAAGTTGGGCTCAAGTATGTACTTGTTTTTTCTCAATTTCAACAGAATCGCAGGTCTCAGGTCTAGCTCTTGTCATTTGAAGAGTGTCTGTCATTTCATCTAAATTCTTACACCTATTAAAAGCAAACTTGACAGGCCTCCACTAAGCTGACCTATACATTTCATGCTAAAACCTTTATGTCAGTTCATACTGTGTGTCATTTCCATTTGAAAATGGAATCTAGATTTGAAGAAATCTTGTGTTTACATTTGGAGATCTTTGTCTGGTCAGTGTTCCTTGTAATGAAACTTCAGGTTTTGTCTTCCTACTTTTCCTACTAGGTCATCAGACAACTATAAACTAGTGTCTGTAATGCCTTGGATAACTGTGTCCTAGCTTAAACACCATTTTGGCAAGCTAGCAGGGTCTTACCGGTAGTTTCTGTGTTGTTGGCCATAGTCATTTGTGGTTATGACAGTCCTACTAGCAATTTTAACTCATCTTGTTGATTGACATCACTTGGACCCTATCGCTTACGGTTGGTTAACCTTAGCTAAGAGCCAAACTCCTACCCAGCTGCTCGCTCACTCCCCCTCCTCAAACAGAACATGGGGAGAAGATAGAATGAAAAAGCTCTGGGGTCAAGATAGAGACAGGGAGATCACTTATTAATTACTGTCATGGGCAAAATAGACTCAACTTGGGGAAACTTAATTAAATGTATTGCCTATTAAAATAGATTCCATGAGTGAGAAACAAAGACAAATGAATTGAAACAACACCTTCCCCCAAACCCTTTTCCCAGGCTCAACTTCATTCCTGACCCCTCTACTTCCCCTGCAAGTGGTGCAGGGGAATGGGGGGTGAGGGGTTGGGGTCAGTACACAGTGTTCCTCTCTGCCACTCCTTCCTTCTCACACTTTTACCCTGCTCCAGCGTGGGTCCTTCGCACCGGCTGCAATCCTTTACAAACTGCTCTAGCATGAGTCCTCAACACGGGCTGAAGTTCTTCAGGAAAAATCTGCTCCAGCATGTGTCCCCCAGAGGCTGCAGCTTCCTTCAGGGTACATCCACCTGCTCCTGCATGGGGTCCTCCCTGGGCTGTGGTGTGGGCATCTGCTCCGACGTGGTCCTCCACGGGCTGCAGGGAAATACCTGCTTCACCATGGTCTCTCCATGGACTGCAGGGGAATCTCTGCTCCAACACCTGGAGCACCTCCTCCCTCTCCTTCACTGACCTTGAGTTTCATAGGATTTTTTCTCCCACTTTTTTCCTCACTCCTCTCTCTGCTGTTCTGCATTTTGCCCTTTCTTAAATAGTTGCCCAGAGGTGCTACCAGCTGGGCTGCGGGGCTCAGCCGTGCCCTGCAGTGGGGCGGCTGGAGCTGGCTGGAACCAGCTGTCGGGCATGGAGCAGCCCCTGACCATCTCCCACCCCTGGAGCCACCCTGCCCCCCAAAACCTTGTCACTTACACCCAGTACACACTCTGTGTGAGACAGCTGCCACCTTCACAAGTAGTTCACGCAGGTCCAGGAATATTGGTGCCCTCTTGGTACATCACGGGAGCTAAGAGGAACTTAGGTGCCTCCTGCGTTGCCTTTCTCACCAGGAGGCACTGCAGCCATTCCTGTCTGGGAGGCTGAGATCATGGCACTGCTTCCATAAAGTGCTGTTTCTGGAAAGAGAAAGCAGTGGTTAGCAGGGAGACCAGATCATCTTCTATCTCCATGTGACCAGAGGTGCGTGCAAAACTTCTGTAGGTAAATAGCCTCCGTGAATACTTGAACCAGGAACTTTCACCTTACAAAAACCTCCATTCTCTTTCAGAGGGCCTGTTTCATGGCCTGTGGCCAGCTAGCACCGTTTGGAGTCTGCCCCTGATTACTGTTGTTCAAAGAAAACCTGTTTGGAATAGGGAAGACAGTGCCATTTTAAACAAACTATCACAGGCTATCAACAAGCACAGCAGAGAAGCAATGCTTCTTAAATGAAAGAGACATCTTGGGTACAAACAGCTCATTTTGGGCAGCTTATTAGATTTGCCTCCTTTATGCAGAGCATGAGGAAATCTTTGGCAAGCATTATGCTATCCTGCCCAGTCCCATGCATGATCCCACGCCTTCAGTCCTATACTGCATCCTCAGCAAAAGGACTTGCTAAGTATGATCAAACAGGTGAGGAACTTAAGAAATGACCCTTCTGAACGGAACCTGGACCTCAGCGCAGAGCTCACCTGCTCCTCTCCAGGGTGTTCTGTGCAGCCATCCAATACAGGCTGAAACCAAGCTCGGTGAGTCAGGTGATCTTTGGTAAGTCACTTGACATAAATGCTCGTTCTTGTGGTGAGGAAATAAGCAAATAAGGTGTCAAAAATTATGGAAAATAGGCCTGGTTTAGGGCCATACACTGAAGTTAAGGAGAATAGCCGTGGTGGGACAAAGCACCCCATTTCAAGAAGAGCTTTTCACAAGCCTGTGCACAAAAGGGAATTTCAGTCGTGAAGCATCAGTGACACATATAAGAAGCTAAGGAGTAATTCTACTATGCAATAAAGTAATTCCCAACTCACACTGCAGGCAAGATTTAAGTGCATACATGCATAAAGCTGAAGTATCTTGGCCTTTCCTAACATCCCAGAAGACTCAGGCACATGGTGCCCTACCTTGAAGCATTCAGTCAGATCAGCTGCTATGCTGGCAGTTTTAGTACTGGGGTGAGTTCACTTCAAATGCAACCATAGTCTCTTCCTGTTAAGCAGTATTACTACTATTTCTATAACTACATCATCCGGAGTAGCATTTGCCTCCCCTGCTTCCTTCTCACACCTCTTCCTTCCCTACACTATCTCATGCCACAGCTAGCGAAAGCACAAGATGTCACAACAGGGAAATACCTGCCTACAGTTCTCACCACATTTTTCTGGTTGCTTGACTCATTATTGTGAACAACAAATACAGGATTTGGCATGGATTTAGACATGGATACTGATTAACTGGCGCTTAAGGATGAGACAAGGACCGCTTGTTTCTGTGTTTGGAGGAGGCCCTAACCCAGGGTGGTATGCCAGTATTGATCGTTGTCTCTTTCACAGCTGCGTGGGACTCTTGGCCCTTACTGGGCTATTATGAGACTGTCCATAGTAGTAAATTAAATTATGCCAGCAAATATTCTCTGCCACACGAATTTGATCAGCAATTTTATAAAATATTGCAGAATGCTTGGCATAATTCTGCATAGGGCAAACACTTCTTTCTCAAAAAAATACCAGGCCTGGATCAGACGTTAGCATGGGACAGTAGGATCATTAACTGTCTGCTTCACTGGGTGGTCTGGGTCCATGGCTAGGATGATTCCTTATCCCATGGCCTGTGGTTTGCTCTAAGGTCACTGTCAGCTAGAGAGAGGATAGATTTGTGTTTCTGGAAACCAAAGGAAGGAATTTTGGTTTTTGGAGCTGAGTCAGGAAGTTATTAGTGGCTATGAGGGTTATTTGTTAGCCTGTTACAGAATAATTATGACATCAGCTCTTGGGATTCTCTGGAGCTAAGTCCATTACCCATCCCAGAGCTGAGCAGGGCTTGTAGAAGCCTTTTAGATAAGATTCACTGCTGCTGGGAAGACTCTTCAAGATGTTTTGTGGTAAAACAGACTCTCTTCAGAATTTTTCTTTTTGATAGTTACACCAAATTATCAGAATATTCTGAAGTTGCAAAGCTTGCAGTGTAATTAAAAATCACCAGGAGTGTTTTCTTTGATTTTAATTTTGTCGTTGTTCTGGAATGGGCTTTTTGTCTGTTGGAGGTTGTCTATGACATAATTAGCAAGTTAGATAAATGAGATTTCATTTATATACAAGAGGTCTCCAGTATCATTCAGCAGTGTTGATCATCAGACAAATTGTTGTGAAGGATAAAGTCTTGCTGACTACTTGCTGTACATTGATCTGCTATACTGTGTTTTGGGGGTTTTGTTTGTTATTTAGATATTTAGTGTGATTCACTGACTGAAATAAAGAACCACCTGTTGATGGGACTCTGAGTTGATGACCAGAACTTTAATAGAGACCTTTCTAGATATAGAAAGCTTAAGGCTTTTAAAGTTAAAAATAAAATCCAGACTTTATTAAAATAAGTAGTAGAATACCTAACTTTTTAAAGTGAAAAATCTCAGTGATTCTGTCAAAAAGAATATAAAAGGATTTATAAACAACTCCTACCTATACCGCTGCAAATGCGTTCTTGCTTTAGGTTTAGTGTCAGCTAGCTTGGTGCTTTCCTGAGTTACTGCTAGCTCTGCAAAATCCCCTGTGATCCTTACAGAGTTTCTTTCCCTCACCTCGGAGTTCTGCCTGTCTTTTTCCTGCTGCCCCCAGGGGCGTCTCAGTCTCTTGTGTGAACTGCAGACTCCTATATCCTTGCTATCTCTCTCTCTCTGACCCCATCTCACCTTACAGCATAAGTTGGTTTTTTTTTTTCCTCTGAGCATACTCAGCTATTGCTTAGGTAAAGATAAGGCAAAGATCTTCCCTCCCACAGGATCCTTCCTGACCCAGCCTTCTCCAAAGAACAAAAATGCCACAGCTGAGAATAAGCAAATGAAACGGGTGAAGCCTGTCATAGTGTAAGTTTGCGTCTCTCATAGGCCGGCTGTCTAACTATAATTTGGGTGGGATAAGAGGACAGCTAGGCAATTATGATTGCTGGAAATCTCACAACGTACCAAATACCTTTTTTTCTGGCATCAGTACCCATCAGGATACTGTATTGTGGTCATGGAGCAGGGCGTTACCTGTAGCAGATGTTTTATTTTACGTAAACACTTGGAGTCTCATCTACTTGGGCAAGGGCCACAGTAGCAGATAGTACAAGACTTACTGTGTGTTAGTATATTTTGTATAATGTATATCGTGTGTGTGTGTGTGTGTGTAATGAGAGCACTGCACCTTCCATGAAAGCAGTTGAGCATATACAGTGGGAGCTTCTAAAATGATGAACGAGGCCATGACGGAGTAGTCCATGAGTGAGTGAGGCAGAATAGGCAGGGAGCAGACTAAAAGACTTGTGAACTTGCTTGCAGTCAAGTGGTGGAAGTAGCATAGTCTGAGAGAGGCTGTGTAGTTTGTTGTGACTCAAAAAAACAAAGCAGGCTGCTACACTGAAAAGCAAATCCACAGGAACACTGTGTGAGGAGGGAAATTTGTTCCTTAAACTTTTATTCTTGGCTTTCCCATGCAATGGATGTCAGTTTTCTCTACTTAAAAAAAATAAATTATTCTAATGTAGTATTTTGTACTATGGTAAAATCTGGATTTAGAGATGTGAAAATACCTAAATTCATGTCTTTTGATATGCTCAAATTGCTGAAGAGGTGGCATAATTCCACTTAGGAGTCTGATTGACTCATGGACCTGTCGTAGTTGTCTACTGCCGGAGACAGTGGGATTCACCAACAGGCAGACTCTTCAGTGGAGAATTTAATGCCAACTTTTTTATTCCAGTATTTTTATTTAAAAAAATTAGAAATTATCGTCTGTTCCAGCAAGTCACTGTGGTCATCTATGAGTATGAGCATAGATTTTTGTGGTCTACTGTACGTGTATAGTAGCTACAAAATGTTGTAGCTAGCTACTAAAGTCGGCGCTTGGGTTAGACCCATACAAGAAAAGCATAATGGTTCCTTCTGCTGACATCATCTAATGCTGTACAGAAAGGAATCCAAATGAAAACATGCTGAAACTTCAGAATTCAGGATAAAATTCTGAGACCTCAACACTGAACTGGCAGAGATTTGTTACGGAGAAAATGAGCTTTTGTTGAATTAAGTTCCGTTTTGCTAAATCTTCAAGATATGTGGAATAGATACATACAAAAATATATGACTAAGAATGACTTTTTTACTTTTGTGATGTTAAACTTGACAGAACTATTAATGTGAAAGTATTGACGGGCAATTTCAGGTGACTTCTTCAGGTGGAAAAAATGAGTTTTCAGTGGTGATGAACATAATGCTGTGAAATTGATTTTATGTGCTTTATTGATAAGACCAAGTGCTGCCTGACAGTAATTGTATATTATTGGTGCTATCTGTTAACATTTTACATTTAAGCAGAAGTTACACTATGATGTGACTTTGTGCTGTTTCCTTTATTGTATGTTACAAAAGTAATAAGCTTTCATGGAGTCACTTTAACTACTAAAGCAGAATCATGATGCATAACTGCTGAAGGAAGAGAGATCTTGAAGAATGTAACTGTGTAATCTTAACATATTAACGTAGTATCAACATTTCAAGATGACTGCTTTTAATTTCTCAGTTTGAGAAAGTACATCATTTTTGAAAGTAATTGGCATTTTAAGAAAAAGATATATCCATTAATAAAGTGTATGGATCTGTACAGTTAGTACTTGCCTGAGAGTTTCTTATTAGCTTTGTTTATAAATGCCATCCGTGGTTATACTAAAGTGAGACTGTCAAGACTGAATAGGAAAGTTATTTATTCAATTAATGGGACTTGTGTAACTAAATTTCTTACTTGGTTTTGAATATCTTCTTCTCAGTGAAAAAAGGCTTAATCCTGCAAACAGTGAAGGATGCAAGTAGTTCCCATGAGCACAACCTCTACAAAATGACATCTAGCTACCTTGTTTCTTTCTAGACATAAAGTATAGCATATGGACATTTTATTGGCTGTCATCCTAAAATGCAAGTAGTACTTCTGGCTTGGTTTGGTGATTTATGTTAAAAATGCTTCCTGTGTTTTACAGCTGGAATAGATATTTCCTGATATATATATATATATATTTTTAACATAAGCTATTATTTTTCATGGTCTGATTTCCAGGTTCCCCTGGACCATCCAGTGATCACAGCAGTGGGGCTTCATCACCTCTCTTTGACAGTGGCTTACACTTAAATGGAAACTCAACTAACACTGTAAGCAACTCAATAATAAAAACATGGTGTAAGCTATGTATGTAAATTCTCTTCCCATTCTGAGCTTCAAAATGCTAGTGTAGGACTGTAAGACTACCCTAATTTTGTTGTTGTTGTTTGCTTGTTTGTTTGCTTGACTGATTTTTAAGTGCATATACTGTAAAATTCTGTACTTACAAAGTAATCAACATGGGGCCCTGGGCTGCTACGTTCTTACTCTGAGGCAACTGAGAAGCTTGTAGGAGTGAGCACAGTAAGATTTAACCATTGCTTAGGCATGAATTCATGTGAACTTTTGTCATACTTTGTTGAATTGTAGTATTGTACTATTGAATTTAGTCCAGCTAGAGATGTTGAAATGCACAAGGCAATTAGAAAATAATGTAAGGTTAAATTATTTAAGCAAACTTTCATGATAGGAAAGAAAGGGAGAAAAAGAGAAAGAAATAAAATGGGAAAGCAGACTTAGGGAAAAAAAAAAGGAGTGTTTCTTTAATCCAGAGGATATTCAGTTCTTTTTTCTGTAGTGAACAGCTATGATTGAATTAATTGCAGCATTGTGGAAAGAAAAAAATAATAATTCCTTTCTCCAGGAAAAATACCAGTCACCAAAGCCAAAGATGGTAGGATGTCTTAGTAGGCGACAGTGTTGCTCTTTTAAAATTGAAGACTGAAGGCATAAATACTAGCTGTACAAGGACGTGGACCTTCATGTTCAAAACTTTTTAGCTCCTAACAAAGCGCAGCTGTAGTCTTTCAGTTGGTTATTAAATTTTACAGACGGACTGCCCAGTGTATGAAGTGAAGGCTTCTCCTCTCCTCTGTTTTTCCTTTTCTTTCCTACTCAGCCAGAGAAGTCAGTGTCTGCTGCTTACTGTACTTCTCCCAAGCTTTGCACTTTTTTGAGCACTGTCTCTCTAAACTAATCATTAAGGCTCATTTTCATCTGATAAATACATATATATGATAATATAAATATGTTATATACATATGATAAATAAATAAATAGAAATATGCTTTTCTGTGCTGATACCTGTTCTTTAGTACTTGGGATCCAAACTGAGCATAAATACAGATGGTTTCATGTTTATTTGTTTTTAATTATCCAGATAATTATAACCTTTAATTACCTTGTATTGTTGTCTTATTAAAAAAACCCAGTCTGTCCTCAGGGTCCAGCATTCTGCAATACCTGTGTACCAGGTGCTCTGCAGACAAAGTCCTTTCTGCAAAGAGCTTACGTTGTAAGAAGAGGGCTATGGTCAGATGATTGCCTGTGATTGCATTAGCATGTTTTAGTAAATTAATGCCTATTAAGTGCTAGACTGAGTGTGCCGTAATAACTTTCAGTAATCGTTATGACTGTACTGTGGGAATTGCACACTTTGAATTCTAAGCATTATAAAAACATAAATAAATGGCTGGAGTTTTGTAGACTTGTAACAGAAATTTAGAGTTAGTTGCCAAGGTAGCACACAAAAGGCTGTGCATAAGCTTGAAATGTAAGTGGCAAAACAGAAAGTAAAAAAAAGGGAAATACTAAGGTACTAGCTTGCTTTTATATAGCACTCAATTTTTCTGAAGCTTGACATGAAGTCACATGAGGAGCTATGTACGCGCAAGACACTATGACCTAGAAGAGAAATAAAGCAAAACAATCTACCTTATATCTAGCCTAGTAAAAAAGCCATGATCTCCTTTCATAGGAAACAAAAGGAAAAATACCCAGGTTCTTACTGTGAAATGCAAAAGCAAGGTTCTAAGTATTCTGAGCAGGTATGACTGGCTTTTGAGATGTTCCGCTGGAGGTGTGTGGTCAAACTTTTATCAAACTAAGCTGTGAGTGTAACTGAGCTGTGATCATATCTTCAAAAGTAGTTATAAATGTTTTTCAACTACCAGCTACTGAGTGCTTCTACCTTTTTTAATTGGTTATTTTTGTTTTTATGGTAAAGGAAGAGCAGAACTAACATTTCCTAAAATGGTATTGCCCAGTAAGGCTAAAGATATTTAAATCCCTTTTTAATGTCACCTTGGTAGGGGAGATCTGACTCACTTTGAATATTGCATCTTGTAAGTTTGTGTTGCAGTTGTATGTACGTTCCTAACCACAGTCAGATCCGTGCCATATTAGACAATGCACATATATTTATGAGCGGAATGCTGCTCCAAAAAGCGCGCAGTGTAAAGGAAAGGACAGGAATGAAAGGTAAGGAATTACTGTTATGCCAGTTTTACCAAGCTGTCATTCAGTATGTCTGTTCTGAAAAACAATGGTATAGAGACACTTAAGCTAGCTTGGATCACATAGACATTAGTTTAGCCATGTTAGTAACAAGCTGCTTCTGCCTAATAAGATTATACCATTTTTGCCTAATATGATTATACCATTTTCAGTTCTGGTGCTAGCTTGCCTCTGTTAGACATATCTTTATCACCTCTGCTGTGAAGCATCTGTTATATGTGATGTGATATCATCTTCAGGATTTATATACATCCTCCCTATAATATCAGAGCAGTTTGCATTATAGCACTTTAACAGGGTTCTCTGGAACACAGAGAAATGAGCTGAAGTGTTCTCTTCACACCTAATTATTTTGTGCTTGGGTACAGTGACAAATGCTATAGAGATTGGTAGTGGCAGATACATTCATCTGTATCTTATAAGTGGTTTATTAAGCACCATGTGAAGTTTCAGAGGGGAACATAAAACATTCAGAGGAGGTGGTCTCCAGGCTAGTGATCACAGGTTGTTTACTTGAAGGTTTCTAACTACAAAACAATGAAGGCAATACTGTAGAGATACTCTCCTAGATGTCCAAATATCCTAGATGTCCAGGCCAGCTCTCTGGAGAAACGGGGGGTAAAAAAAAAAGAAAAGAGACCACAAATAAAACAAATTCCTGTTTAAGACACCATTGAATAATATGATAGTTACAGTGCAAAGGGAAAATGTAGTAGCTTTTCATTTGTTTGGAAATCCAGCTTCTCTGAATTGTCCAAAAGTGATGTTCTAATAAGTGAAGTGAGACCAGAGTAAATCATGATTTTCTGTGTGTTCATGTAATTTAAGAACTCTAATTTAATTTTGATGGTGTGTGTTTAGTTTAGTTGGTTACATGAAACTAAACAGGCACTTAAAATTTTCTAAGTTGCTTTAAAATATTTTTTCCTCGGTGGCTTTATTTCATCTGTTAAATTAGAAAGTTTTGCTTTAAAAAAGACATTGCCTACTTCATCACCAAGTACATTTTTTAAAAAAGGAAAAATACAGATGCTTAACTCTTGGTGGGACCAGTAGGATGCTAAATCTTTAATGTCTATGGTAGTCCTGGTTCCAGAGTGAGAGAATGATGACTCAATCCCAAAAAGGCAAAAAGGGAAGAGGATCCAAGAAAAGTGAGTGGACACCTTTCTTACTGAGAGTAAAAGCTATTCTGATGGATACTTCAGTGGAGTGTGTGACCAGACCATTGAATTGAGATTGAATTGCTGCCCTACATCTGAAAGCTTCAATATTTTTTTAATTTTGAATGTTCCTGCAGTGTCTTTCAATTCAGTATAAACACACTATTGATCATTCTTAAGTTTTATTTTATTCTTCATTTTTATCATCCTGTAGCTCACTTTAAAGAATAAAAGTTTCAGGAATTCAGATCAATACCTTTTCTATTAGAATGGTTTAGCATGTGATATCAATAGACTCTGCCAACTCTTGATCTGAAAATCCATGATTTTCTCACTGAATATGAAAGCAATGTAACTTTAAATTGACTTCCAATTCACAGTGTATCATTTGGTAATGTACGTGCATAAAATGTAATTAAAGTAATAAATACAAAAAATAGCTCTCTTAGAGATACAACACTGGCTACTCTCATGAAAGTAATCATCACCATGTCTTCCATCTATTTGCTGAAGAGAAACTTAAAATAGATGAACACAGCTAGCTACACTTAAGTATTTTGGTCTGCTGCTGTGCTGAGGACCTTTATGAAATGAGATAAACACACTGCAAATAAGTGTGCTTCTTTTTTGCAGTTAATAAAATATGAAGTATCTGTCCCCTTTCCACCTACAGGGAAAAATAATCCAAGTTTTCTGTTTCTGATTACACCTCTCAGAAATAGCAGTAGAAGCTGGAAAAAGCCTACTAAATAACACCTTCCTACTCCACTACTATAGAATTGTTAAGGAAATGCTCCTGATATTCAGTATTGAAATTGTTTGATTTAGATTTAGCTGTTCAAAAGTGCTGTGTTTTTCTAATTCTGATTAGAGTTGATTGGGACTTTCACTATGACATTAATGAAGTGAATAAAAGGTATCTTTAAAAGTCTTGCCTTTTAGTTGTATTGATCCCCACTGTCGCTGCTAATCCTTCCAGTAGACTTACTTCTTTTAGTATTTAACATCTGATCAGGTTGGTCATTTCTTCTGCACAGAAATTAAAAATTTGTTTAATTTCTTAATTTCCCACTAAAGTTTAAGTCAAATACAGTTTTAGGATGTATTTTTTTTTAACTTAGAGCCTTAACAAAAGTTACTGAAAGGAAATACAGCATTGGAAATACAAAGAAAATCTTACTAGCTGCTAAATAAATGAACGCTGAACAATATTTGCTGTTTTATGGCATCTAATACTAGTTTAAACAGTATTCACTTAAAACACTGAAAATTAATCTGATATTCACACACCTTCAAAGAAGGTGGCTTCTGTTTTTAAGTGGGACTGGCCTAAATCCAAGTCTGTTTCCACTGGAAAAGAAGTCAAAGACCAAGAAAGGTCAGATAAAAGATTATGACTTCGTTATTCATCTTTCAGAAAAAAGTGCAGCAGGATCACAATGGAACTAATATGCCAAGTAGAAAACAGTAACTTGCATTTGTTAGGTATCTGGTTTCATTTTTTAATTATACTTATTCTTCCCATACACAGCCCTTTCATGTGAATGCTTTGTTTCTTATAGTTCTCATGAATTTGTTCATTTTAGTTTGCAGCAGCAGCAAAAAGAAAATGGCTTAGGAGATAAAGCCCAGTTTATTACTTTTTTTAATAATTTCTGATAGATATTGGGTCATTTTCTTTATGCATTTCCTTTTTTTTTTTTTAATTACACTTGCAATTAAAATACTTTGAGTCCCTTTACTTACTTGATGGATTGTAGGGAGCAATTCATCTGACTAATCACCAGGAATCTGCTTTAGGGAGAGTTGTATTGTTCTGTAGGTTGTGCTGAGTGTATCGAGTACCTTTCATCGGCACAGATGGACAAAGGAGTTTTGGGGAGTGGTGTTATTTATTAATGAAAGATGCTCTTCTGTTTGGCCTGTGATATTCACGAGTGCAGAATGAGAGCTGTGAAGGAATTAAATTTGCATTTGATTCTTGGACAAAATCATCTCTCTTTTTTTCTCTTACTATCTGTTCTCCTGCCTATGACTACAAAGCTGTAAAATGGACCACTTCAGGTCAGAGCTAGATTATAAAGAGAGGTTAGAAATTTGAAACTCTGTTGTATGAGTAGATGAATTTATGACCATTTCTCACCTGTTGCCAACATGGTGAACAGAAAGAGCAGCCATCTTTCATGTGTTTTAGCAGGCAGTATCAGAAGTCCTTGGTTAGAGGGAACTACATGTGGTAGCATTATGAGATTGAAGACTAAATGAGGAAGCTGAAGTGTTAGAAGAAATGAAAGCAAGCTTTTCCTTTTTCTTTTCTTTTCTTTTTTTTTTTTTTTTTTTTTAACTGGAAAGATCCATCTACTGTTGCCCCAAGTTAGTGTTCAATTACTGTTCCAAATACCGTGCCCTGGTAATGATCAGCGTGGAAACAGAGGGGCATATAGTGATGACCTGTTTCCAGATTTCATGTTAGCATAGATGAACTCCAGCAGTTCAGGTACGTGCTGTAAATGGCATATAGTGAAAAATGGTAGTAAAACTGAGGCAATGAGTTTTCCCACAAAGTTGCATCCAGTGTCATTCCACAAGTTCCTGCAACAAATTGACGCTTACTGAGCTCCTAGTTAGTGATACAAGGAAGAGGCAAGCCTCAGATTTATCCTGAGGGGTGCGCAGACTGTGTGGAGTTCAAAGAATTTCCCTAACCTTGAGGTAATTTTTCTAAGCAAGGACAGCACACCCCATTTGGGGATATAAAAGGCTGCCAAAAGCTGTCTGTAACAGCTGAAGTTTGGGTACGCTTGCATTTATAGTGTAACGCCATAGTAATCTCAACATTGTATTTTGTTCTGTTCTTTTCCTTATATACCCTTAAAGTTGAGTTTTGATTTCTGACTGCTGTTACAGTTTGAGAAGAGTCATAATTACTTCCTGCTTTTTGTGCTGAGACTTAATATAAACTACTCTGGCCCCTGTCCTCTACCCCCAAAGGAAGAATATATCTGGAAAGATGTTCCAGGCAAGGTTGTTGAGGTTACTCAGGAACCAATTACATACTAGCCTGAGGGAAACAAATTAAAGAAAAAGGTGCAAGATTCTGTCAAATAGTCCATATGTATTCTCTAAAAATATCTTAGTCAGGCTTGTACCTTATTGGTTCATTAAAAAAAAAAATAATGTAATAGCACCTAGCAGCAGAGCTATAATGAAATATTCATTAATATTTTCATTGTAAATCACTTCTAGAGAAACTTACATAATTGAAACATTTTTAATTTGTTCCTCACTGGTAGAATAGTAATCCCATTGATTTAAATGCATAGCTACTGCAGTGAATAGGGCAGTGTAAGTCCCTAACATGTACTGCCATACAGACTCTCCATGTAAACATCACATATAGGTGCTTAGTGTCTGCAAACCATCCATTTATTAAAAAGCATTAAATGTCTTCAAGAGCAGTCATTAAATTTCAAAAGCATGCATGTGATGCAGCATTAGAGTTAAAACGGTGTTTCTTTTCTGTGCTGGAAAGGGAGTGGTAGTATCCTTGTTTCACATGCTGTTTCACCTTCCTCCCATTTAATTAAACAAAGTCTGTCAATTATAATAATGTAGAATAGAGCTGTATAATTAAAAGTTGCTGCTTTCATTGAATTTTAAAGACATCAAATTACTTGTCCAAATTGTTACTTCATCTGGAAGAGCTTGTTTCCTGTATGGAAGCCTTTATCTATTAAATGATTTGGTGATGCATACTTTACCAGATAATTACTGTCTTCTTAAAGCTGTCACAGAATTGTGCACCTGCATCTAAGAATTCCATTAAAAATAAATACACACAGACCCTCTCCTGAATTGATGCTGCATCAAAGGAATGCACAGGTATTTTGATATCGTCATTAAATCCCTCTGAATTCTGAGACAAGTTGAATGCTCTAACTGACTCCTATTTACAGTAGATATCTCAATAATGTGCTGCTTTAGCTGGGCATCACAAGAGTTTCACTCATGTATCTACTCCCGGCTGAACGCTTGTTAATTGTGTTGTTCAGTGATTAAAGTAGGCTAATGTAAGAACCTTTTACTGCTAAATGGAGCGGTCTTGTTTTCTTCTCCAACCAGTCTACAGCCTCTGTTTCCTATCTGTCCCTGGAATAAGTATTAGCAAATGCTCAGCCACACATTGGTCAGATCAGTTATTTGATCCACTGAAAAGTAATCCTACCTATATATATAAATATATATAATATATGTATATAGAATACATTCATATATTTCAGTCACAGACCTGACTAGAAACTATATAGAGAGCTCATCCAACTGTGACTTGAATGGTTTCTCGTGCTGTTGCAAGAAATTATGTAACTCTAATTTTCTTCCTGCAGAATAAGTGTAAGACAATTCTGCCTACGTTGAAAAGTATATTATATTGAGGGCTTTCCTTTGAGTATGCTGTAGTATTTTTAGTAATGGAGTTTTGACAAGATGCACTCCAGTTTGCACTAAAAGTCAGGATTTGCTAATCTAAAAGTTTTTACCAAAATCCATTAAAATTTATTGGCCAATGTTTTCACTTATGGATATTAAGCTATGCCAACCCATTTTTTAGCATTTCAGAGTTCAAGGACCGCCTGGACAATGCTCTTAGTCATATGATTTAGTTTTAGGTAGTCCTGCGAGGAGCAGGGAGTTGGACTCGATGATCCATGTAGGTCCCTTCCAACTTAAGATATTCTATGATTCTACAATTCTATGATTTCAACCTCAGAGGTTTTTTACTAGGAACATATTTCAATATATAAATATAAAATGTATTAATGTTGCTAGCATTTTCATATACATATTTTACAGAAAAATATTTTATATTCTTCTCAGAAATTCTCAGCAATGCTTACTAAAGCAGAAATAGCAAAAATACCTTGAGAGATAAATAACAGCATCATCATAATCATCTCTCTTTGAACCATTATCAACAAAGATGGTAATCTAGAATTAGTCATGCCTCTTACTTATACATGTGCTTGGTAGAAATACCAGTTTACGGAACAGGCTCAAGACTTAAGGATACACTTTGAAATAATAAATCCTCTAAAGCAAAAAATGGGTAAATTCTGAATGATCAGTAAAAGGTGGTATTTTTTTTCTAATGGGTATCACACTTGATTCTTATTTCACAGAATCATAGAATCATTTAGGTTGGAAAATACCCTTAAGGTCATTGAGTCCAACTCGATGTTAACCTAACACTACCAAGTCCATCACTAAACCATGTCCCTAAGCACCACATCTACATGTCTTTTAAATACCTCCAGGGATGGTGACTCAGCCACTTCCCTGGGCAGCCTGTTCCAATGCCTGACAACCTTTTCAGTGAATAAATTTTTCCTAATATCCAATCTAAACCTCCCCTGGTGCAACTTGAGGCCGTTTCCTCTTGTCCTATCACTTCTTACTTGGGAGAAGAGACAAACCCCCACCTCACTACAGCCTCCTTTCAGGTAGTTGTAGAGAGCGATCAGGTCTCCCCTCAGCCTCCTTTTCTCCAGGCTAAACAGCCCCAGCTCCCTCAGCCGCTCCTCATAAGACTTGTGCTCCAGGCCCCTCACCAGCTTGGTTGCCCTTCTCTGGACACGCTCCAGCCCCTCCATGTCTTTCCTGTAGTGAGGGGCCCAAAACTGAACACAGTATTTGAGGTGTAGCCTCACCAGTGCCGACTACAGGGGAACAATCACCTCCCTGTTCCTGCTGGCCACACTATTTCTGATACAGGCCAGGATGCCGTTGGCCTTCTTGGCCACCTGGGCACACTGCTGGCTCCTATTCAGCCGGCTGCCAACCAGCACCCCCAGGTCCTTTTCCGCCAGGCAGCTTTCCAGCCACTCTTCCCCAAGCCTGTAGCGCTGCATGGGGTTGCTGTGACCAAAGTGCAGGACCCGGCACTTGGCCTTGTTGAACCTCGTACAGTTATCCTCAGCCCATCGATCCAGCCTGTCCAGATCCCTCTGCAGAGCCTTCCTACCCTCAAGCAGATCAACCCTCCCTCCCAACTTGGTGTCATCTGCAAACTTACTGAGGGTGTCCTTGATCCCCTTGTCCAGATGATTAATAAAGATATTAAACAGAAGCAGCCCCAATACTGAGCCCTGGGAAACACCACTTTGTGACCGGCCACCAACTGGATTTAACTCCATTTTCCACCACTCTATGCTTAATTGTGGTATGAGAATGTTTGCAATATATACATTGCTGCTCCATGTATAGTCCTTCATCTACATCCACTATGAAGACTTTGCAAGACTTGCCTTTCTGCAGACCAGATAATATTTGTAATATGAGATGAAAAGTGTATTTAAAAGCAAGCTTAATCATGCTGAGTTAATATGACCCTGAGTATTTCTGACTCCAAAAGTGAATTAACCCAGCTTCAACCTGCCTGAAGCCTATGTTTAACAGAAGAGCAATATGTCAACCTAAAATATCACTGTGGCTGCTTTCAAGGTGCAGCCCTAGCAGAAATTGCAAATTAAATTACTAGGGAGGATTCAGAAACACTTCCTTCTGAGGGCATGACATTTTTCTTGCAGAGATTTAGAATCAATGACAGTTTAAAAAAAAAGCAAGGTAAAATAACTGAGTTTCCCAAGCTCTGCAAATCATCTGTCACAAAAAGATGAAAAATTGACAGTCCCAGCCAGCTGTGATCTTCTACCTTGCTTCCTATGTTCTTAGTGGAAACTTAATTATAGAGACATGTCTGATTAGGTCTCCCACTTAGTGGAAGACTTTCTGGACTCATTCTACTTCTGGGAAGAATTCTTCCTTGCGCCATAATGAGTTGTTACAGACTTGTTTAAAAAAACAACAAAGCACTTGCCTACATTGTCCTTCATAGGTCAATGATTGCTAATGGGATACAGAATCAGACCCTCCTCGAGGTCAACAGTACACAGCTGTCCCAGGTGGGTAGTGATTATGTGTCATTACAACCTGATTCTTGTTCAGCGTTCTGTCAAAAATGAGATTTTTGTGTTCAATCCATTTCTTAATGGACAGGTGTTACAAACAAATTGGCATTAATTGGCAACATTGTTGGCGGTCTCAGCAGAAAGCCAAAGGTGTGAAATGAACCAGAGGATAAAAGCTGTGATTGCAGAGATGATCTCTAAACAGCCAAATTTTTTTAGTGCTTTGGAGGAACAGTGTGGAGAGTTTTCAACATGAACAGCAGCAGCTGTTTAGTAGACAGAAGGCGTGAAGGTCAGCCAGCTCAGAACACTGGGTCAGACCAAAGGACCATCTAGCCAAATAGCTTGTTCCCAGCAGATGCCCTCAAGAGAATACAAAAACAGAGGAAATATGTAAAATTATTTATAGGGTATATTTCCTGCATCTCCAGTGATTTCTGGCATAGGGGCTTCCTGAGCCAGGTTTTGTTTTACAGAGAAATACATTCTTTCTTTGTTTTTTTCCTACTGTCTTTTACTTCTAATCAATACCCCTGCTTCTTATATGAAAAGGGCAAGTGAACCACTGTTTCCTAATCCCTTTGTCTTATTTATTTTTTTACATACCTTTGTCATACAATTCCTTCAACTGCTTTTTTTTCAGACTAATTAATCTTTGTTTACTTAATTGTTATTTGCATGGAAACGATTCCATTCCTTTCAGCATCTGCTTTTCCCACAACAGCAAGATCTTATTTTTGAGTGTTAATCGCCTGTTCATATCCCATTACAGTATGGAGAAAGTTAATATTGTCTTTCCTCATGTGTATTACTATACATTTATCTACTATACTTTTAGCAGTCCTTTTATCTCTCAGTCATTCAGTATCATGAGCTTCTTCTGCAGCTGTTTGCAGTTTCGTTTTCTTTTTATCGTTCTTCGTTACTTCTTGTGCATAGTAAACTTGGTCAGTCTGGTGTTCACCATCTTGTCCAGATCATTCATCAATATGCTGAACAGCAGATGTAACTGTGGGAGCCCACTGGTAGTGCCCCTCCGCAGTGAAAACTGTTTCTTAACTGCTGTGTTTTGCTTGCTGTATTTTAGCTAATAATTAATTTTTGTGAGGATTTCGCCTTATTTCACAGAAAATTAGTTAAGAAACCCAAGTACGCCTTAGTAATTGCTTCTCTCATATTACTTAACAGTTTGGACAACTCTAAAAGATTTGTGTGGCGTGACGTCTGTTTCCAAAAGTTGTATTGACTTGCTTCTTCCCCAGTTTGTTATTTTTATCTGTGTTTTGAAGGGGATACATCAAAGAATCTGTCTCAGATTGAAATGTTAATAGATTATAGGGCAAACTGAACAAAATGAACTGCTGGTCCTATGATAGTGTTTCATTTCTATGCACTGGTCTTATGGCCACATGTATCCCCTCTTTTGTCTTTAAGAAGATAGAGGGGGGTCAGTCCAACTTTATGCTCTACCATAAACTGGTTAGTAGAGTATGGCTTAGTAAGAAACTGACATTTGAAACTTGGACCAATTTGACCCCTTTGTATCCTTTCCCTGTCCTTGGTCATTAACGTTCAGATCATGCAGTAGGGTTTCTGCAGGTATAAGTGGTTCAGAATGTTGCACAGAGGCGGGGGGGGGGGGGGGGGGGCATAAATTACTCTTTCTAGTGTGTTTTTCAAATATGAAAACTTTGAAATTGTCTGGAGAAGCCACATCTTCTTTAGCAGTTTACATCCATTATAACACTTTAGCATTTTGGCAGGAATATTTCTATACAGTAGTATAGCAACTTTGGGGTTAATAGATTTTGACCAAGTGGGTTTGGCCATTTTTTCCCCTTCAATTCATGAATCTAATGAATAGCTGTGATGTAGATTTCCTAAAATTCTGATCTTTACTTATATTGAGATATTTTTTTCTTTACAGTGGTATCCTGCTAAAGCATTTGATTGAAGTGTAAGGGACCAAATGGAAACATTAAATTGCCACAGTGACCCACTCATGAATTTTTTGCTGCCAAATGCTCTTAAATTGCCTAGAATATTACAGAATATTGTTCAACAGCCTGCTAAAAGAAGTACAGCTAATAGTTCACAAGAAAAAGGCAGATTTTTATGTTTAAATTGTCTAGATGTTTTCTGTATCTTGAGGGTTAAGATGATGGGAACAATAGGTGAAGGTGCTGTGGGAATTTTTATGTTCCTTTATTTTCTGATTCTTGGATTTAAATTCAGTGATCATATTCAAACATTTATGTTTGACTGTAATAAGCTACCTTCTGCTTTATTCTTAGACATTTCAATTTCCAGACAGGCACGTTAGATTATGTTGATAATTTTCAACTTCAGATTGCATGTGGTTCTGTCAATTATTTTCATTTGTACAGATTCTAAAATATGCATCAGATTCTTCACTATGATATTATTAAATTTATACTAAGCTTTGGAGACACCTTAGCCTTTTGTGGCTAATTCTATGAAATTCTATGAAATAGAATTAGTCTATGGACTTGATTATGAAATATTCATACTGCAACAACACCAGGAGATCTCAATCAAATGAAAGCTGGATTGTTCCAGGGATTGCAAATACTCTAAATGAAATTCCTTTCCCCAAAGAGATTGCAGTCTGTAAGATTCTTTAGTGTTGCCAACTCTGGCAATTTCATTACAAATTTTTCATTTACTAGAAAAGTGTCCCTCAATCACTAACTCTCAGTCATCCTGTTAGAATGTGAAACTCACTATTTTGATTTATTTAAAGAAGTAAAGAGAAAGATCAGCCCTTGCTGACTGTAAGAGTGAGCTTTAGGAGGAAAAAAAATTAACCCTAAATCCTTATGAGCAAGAAAAAGAAATAGAAATAGAACAATTCCCAGAATGCTCTTTATTTTGAATAAGTTTTACAGCTGTTGAACACCTGGGCATAACAGAGCCGAAGCTGGGCCATTCCATGGTTTATTTGCTTTTGTAAGTACTACTCAGTGCAAATTTACAGCTTGTATAAAAATAACCAACTTTCAACTCCCTTCTCTACCTGAAAGTTCTCTGTAGAATGTGGGACAAATAATTTTGGTTCAGAGACACCACAAATGCCTAACTTTGACCTAAATATATATGTCTGTGAATCCTTCTGAGCTGCCTCCCTGTAAATAGTATTGCTATCTTTATAAAAGAGTGAAATGCTCAGCTGTCATGGTAGTGTGGAGATATAAATACCAATAAAAACTTTTCAATTTATCATTTTTATGCATTCTATAAGAAGGTTCTAGCTCGTTCTATTGTTCGTTTAATAAGCATTTTTTGAAGCTCATAATCATGCTCATAAATCTCAGTACACTGAGCAGTGGTTTCCAGCCTTTTCTAATCTGTTTCTAATTTAATTGATTTTTGCCAGTAAACGCTATTTTGAACTCATTTGCAAACAGAACCAGTTACCATCTTTTTGACAATTTGTGCGTAGTTCTGTACTTTTAGTCATTGATACAATGATGTAAACTTCTGGTTATTATTTCACAAGGAACAAACTACATATTCTGCAAGTGTATATCAACTAAGATCTATGTGTCTCTGCAGTTTCCTGAATGCTTTAGTGCTAGTGGTTCTGTGACAACTTTTAAAATTTCATAAATATTTTCTTTTTATCATGTTTCATTCCTGGTGCCTTCAGGCACTACTTCGTGGCATTACATAAGATGCTACATGTATGAGCAGGCTGAACAGTCTGTATATAAGCTCTAGGTTAGGTTTGAATAGACCCTTTTATCAATAGCTATATATCCAGGCTAATTCCCCTAACTTAATTTGCATTTGCACACATTTGATTTAAGGTTATTTTCTTTTGTATGCCGTAGTTAGATGAAATAAGTAGATTGTAAAATTTTATATTTTTACTATTCTGGGATCTGGACATCCTTTACTGCTTAGAGAGTATCAGCAATCTTGCCTTTCTAGTAGAAGAATTTGAAGGAAAACTTCAAAGATGAAATTTCAATCAATATCCGTATATAGATAGTGATAACACAGAAATCAGAATTTTAAATCTACTACTAAATAACATTATGGGTAAAAGCCACAATGCAGAAATAAGAAACCAGTATTCTCTAATGTAGTCTTTCATTAGGATATTATTTGTGTCTTTTCCTCTGATGATTGTTTGACGCATGTAGAAACGTTGCACAGACCAAATTAATTTAAACCAAAAATGTATTTTATGTTGCATTTAGATAAAATTTAGGACATTTATGACTAAAAAATATTTCCTTTATATTGTCAGTTATAAATATTAACAATAATATAAATATCTTTAATGTTGAGGTAATACTGAAATTAAGTCACAAGCATAATATCAAGATAGGTAGCATTCCTTTCTACATGAATGCTTCTTTTTATTTCTCTACTAAATCCTGAGTTTCTTGAATAGTTTTATTGCTATGATTATTCACTTCTGAGGCAAGGAGAGCCATAGATGCATATTCATGGTTTTTTCACTATATTGTCTGATAAACTGTGCTTACTGATTCTCATTTATTCTGCACAGGCTCCATCATCACCTTCTTCACCCATAGCTAATGAACCAAAATACGAGAAGCGCTGGCTAGACACCTTATCAGTTCCTCTGTCAATGGCTCGAATCTCGAGATACAAAGCTGGAACAGATAAATTAAGGTTTGTAATCTAAAAGGGGAAGCACTGGGTTAGCTAGTCTAATATTTTGCAGTGGAGTGTTGGCTCTATAAGAATTCTTTGAGTGGAGATATGAAAGTCTTCTTATTAAAAACTATGTAGTCCATCTTCTCTTGAGATTAATGGCATGCATGGCGATTACAAAAGGTAAAGTAAAAAAGGAAATAAATATAGCTCCTACAAATATGTTTCCATAATCTGTTGTGTCTTGGGGATTCAGTTAGCATCAGCAGCTAGTACAGAGATTAAACTTGGTGTTGCTTGAATTAATTTTTAAGATACTACATTTCATTCTGTACTCTAATAGAATACTTCTGTATTCCCATATTCTAATATTTGCAATTAACTCTCCTTTTTCTTTACAAATGATAACAAAGTGCACAATCATAACTGTGTTGCATATCATTGTCATATAGAAATTCACACTAACAGGAGATTTTGGCAAAGTACATGGTACGAAATATTGTATTTTTGATCGTAGAATCTTTTTGCATCTCAAAGACCTAAGTAATGGTTCATAAAGTAGCAGTGGGATAGGATGTCAGAGGTGATTTTCCTGGACTTCAGGAAAGATGAAAGAAAAAGTGAAGTTTAGTAAAGCTTCAATAAATAATTGGCTTGAGAAAAGTTTAACACATCGCAGCATGCATCAGCTTTTTTCTGCAAACCATTTTGTGTGGTAGGACTGCCTCAAATCTACCACCAGTTGTGGTCCATGTAGTTCACAGTCCTCCATATGTGTGAGAACAGGAGTTCATTCACCATTGTTATTTTCCATTTTCTTTATGGGTTACCCTATATTTATTTACTTCTAATTCTCGTTAATGAGAGAATTGGAATCTCTATTGAAGCATCAAATATACAGGTCACCTGCTACCAGGAGGTACCAGAAATTCATGTGTATACCTTTCTTGATCTATGCCAGATTTGTTACCTGTTTCCTGAAAATGACCTTAAAACCATAATTTTTCTAGTAGGACAGTTATGCTGCTTTTAACTTAGAGCAATTGGTCTCCTAAATCAGTTGGCAACTCCTCTCCCAGACTTTGTGTTAAAGCATCACAGATGAATAATAATAAATTGTCCAGAAAAGTTTTAGATTCTTCCACAGTCTTTGTCTGAACTCTTAATTCCATTTTATTTAGTCTCTCATCACTTCCTCCACCACTTTCTACCTTCCTATTTCAACTGACCAGTTCATGTGGTCCGACCCTTCCCAATCTATCAGAGCCTCCAACCATTCAAGGCTTACAAGTTCTCCTGTGAAGTAAGTGAACAAATCTCTGTGTGTGCATTTAGACATCAACTCATCATCAAATTATCATCAATGTTCTTAAATTTAAAGGATAAGTGGAAGAAGACAGAACATTTAAACCTGAGTTCAGTTATCACCCTGATAGTTTGAAGCAGTTTCACTCCCGTTCTGTGCACTGTATGCATTACATGGAGCAATCCCAAGGGATTCCAGTTCCCAAAACAGTAGCATGTGCATCCTGAGAATTCTTTGAAGTAAAACACCTTCTGCTATTGTACTGGGTCTGGCTGAGATGGAGTTAGTTTTCTTCATAGCAGCCCATATGGTGCTGTGTTTTGGTTTGTGACTAAAACAATGTTAAAAACACACCAGTGGTTTGGTTGTTGTTGAGCAGTGCTTTCACAACATCAAGGCTTTCTCTTTTTCCTGCTCTGCTCCCACTCAGTGAGTAGGCTGGGGGCAGGCAAAAAGTTGGGATGGGGCACAACCTGGGCCACTGACCTGAACTGGCCAAAGGGATATTCCATGCCATGTATCATAATGCTCAGCAATAAAAACTGAGAAGAAGGGGTTTGGGGGCATCTAGCCATTTCTTGGAGACTGACTGGGCATCATTCTGCTTGTGAGAGATGGTGAGTGGTTGTCTTTGCATCACTTATTTTGTTGTGGGTTGGTTTGTTGGGTTTTTTTCCTCTTCCCTTTGCTTATTAAACTATCTTTATTTCAACCCATGAGTTTTCTTGCTCTTCCTATTCTCTCTGCTATCCTGCTGGAGAGGGGTGGAGGAGTGAGTGGCAGTGTGGATGCTTAGCTGCTGGCCCAGGATCAACCCGTCACAGATACATTTTTCTTGTAAGGATTGCGGAGTTTAGTGCTTTCAGTTTCAGTCTTGGAGAGATACATTCTCTTGCGATGCATCTCACTCCCATATATATTTAGTATACGCAGCACTCCTTTTTTTACTGGTGGTTTTTTTTTTTCATTTTTGTTGTAAACACTCTAAAGGAAGATGAAATCATTCCATAAAGCCTATCACTATCCCATGATACTTTAGTTCTACTAAATGCTCCTTGCTTATTTTGGTAAACCAACAAGAACATCTATATGAGCATTAAAGGAATACCACCTTGAGATTAACTGCAGATGAGGTGTTTCCCGTGTTCTTACTAAAGGTGTTTATTTTTGCCTGAGGGATATCAGACTGCTCTTATCCTATTCTCTTCTCCTCCAAAACACATGTACATATTTTTAATATTATCCCACTTGTATCCTTTCTTTTACATTTCCCCATGTTCATATAAGCATAAATTCCAACATTTGTCTTCAGTAGTTGCTCTCTAAAATCAAGCGTCTGCTTTGCATGAAATAAAACCTGCAAGCAATTACAAGTATAAATGGTGGCATCAGTCTAGATAACAATCCTCCTTTCAACCATATCTACACATCTCCGCTCCCTTTCACATTTCAGCCATCAGTCTAAAGTCATTTGAATGATTCCATGACAATTCCCCTGAATGTATCATGGATCCTTCTAACCAATTTGCTAATTTTGCCATTCTCTGAATATTTATTTGGAGCCTATTTCCGTACATCGGTAGACAGCATGCCTGCTTTTTCAGTGTTAAATGAGTCCATGAGTCTACATGTCAACCCTGTAAATTTTTGTCTCCCTCATGAGCTTTCTCATAAATTTGTTTTCTTGCAATGCTTCATTACATTTTATCCTCTAAGTTACCTCAGTTGGTCTTCAGAAGGTGCTCTGGCACCAGAACAGCCAGATTACTTTTTAAGTCTGTGGTGTTGAAGTATTGGAACTATCTTCTGTAGCGTCACATGCACAGCTGTGTGTCTTCTCTTCAGCTAGATGGACTGTATGAAAGGTCTTTACCCCTACTCACTACCTGAATTAAATTCAGAGAGGTCCGTTTCATTCTTTCCATCAAAATTATCTGTACCCCTTTGGCTTTTGACATTGCCTTGTAACTATGCAAAATGTTATGGCTTGTGAAAGGATATTGAAGCCTGTATGATTATTTTGCTGTCTATCCACTCACAGATAATGCACACTTTGCTTTCTTCAATCCTTCTTTTCCCTGATAGAAGAACAGCTTTTTCACCTGTGAAATTCTTGCAGTTGGCTACAGCAGACTTAGCATACTTTTATTACTAAAATCAATCACAGACTGATTGTTTTAATACATAGTATTATATATTCTGTGTATAGTATCTTTAAGTCCAACTGTTCTTGCTGTTCTGATGTGATAAACTGCTGTCAGCCAGTCTGGATGGCCCCTCTGACCTCATTCACTTTTCTTCTCCATCATACTGAAGATGGTTTCATATTTTCAGCATTCTTTTTCTGGTGGTGTAAATAAGCTCTGACTTTCAGATAACCTTAGGAACAAGAAAAAGATTGTCTGTCGTAAGGTCGAACAGAGTCTGATATGTTACTGAAGGACATCTTTTTGTTGCCTTTATTTTTTAAAAAATATGGTGTATGACAATGTATGGCCTGTCAGCATCTTGCTCAATACTTTTGACCATTTTTCAATTAGAAACATGTTATGTAGCTAGAGTTGTCTGTTAGACTGTAGTATACTTCTAGTGTCGTTTAGATCAAATCTAGTCTAATCTAATCAGATTAGGCTGTATTATTTCCTTCGTGGTTAGACTATGCAGTTAAAATTCCTCTGTACTTCATTTGAGTTTTCCAGTACAAAAAAGGGCATACTTCTAGCTCTTGTTGATGAGCTGGCCAGGAACACCTGTATCTGTTTGATTGTTATTCTTTTTTCATTATAAGAGAAAGGAGTTACCTTTGACTCACTTGACTTTTCATTTTATTTTTCCCAAGAAGTCTTAAGACTGGTGACTTAATGACACAAGAGTATATATTTCATAGATTTTAGATTCTGTCAGCACCATGCATATTAACAGAAACAAGAGAGAATGGGATAAGTTTTTTTCCTTCCTTATACATAAAAAGGACTGAATGTAAATACTGCAGACTGGGACTGTGAAGTATGTTTGTCCATCACAAAACAAAAGCAAAATTCCCCAGAATATTTTAAAGGAAACATAAGAAATGTAGTAGATGTCATTCCTTTTCTCAAGGGAGGAGTATCATTTTATTAACTACTGAAATCACCTTTAATTAGTGTATTTGATATTGTTGATATGATTGGAGTCTGTCTGAATACTTCTATGCAGCATGCTGATTAGTCTTTTTGATTACTTATTAATTCAATAACTTTTTTATTCACTTGCCTTTATAATATAGCACCACTACTTCTATCATTCTACACTTCTGACCAATCCATCAATGTCATTTTTCTCTGTAAGAGGTAAGGTAATATACACAGTAAGAACTCTCTTCCTGTGAATACTCTTAATTGCTAGCTGGTAATGGAAACATTTTTTGACTGTTGAGGATAGAGTTGGTCACTGAATGTGGTGTAAGTTTAACAGAGAAATAATGAGATCAGTAAGTCTTTCTCACCCAAAGGAATTTGTAGTTCATGGTATAGTTTGGGGTGGGTTTTATTTTTATGATAGAGTAGTAAACATATGTAATCTTATAGAAGGTGGAGAACGTAGTTCATTCATTTATAATCTTTCATTTTTCTTATGGAATGTCAAAATCCTTATTTGCAAAAATGTGTAGATAAGTATTTTTAGTCCTTTACGGCAGATACTGACAGTGCTATATAATCATTTTTATTTGCTGTATTGACTGGAGCTTTAAGTGAAGGTACAATAGCTATAACCTCTTGAACACTGTGAGTTCAGAGATTGAGAAAAACCACCTGCTTATTTAGAAGATGGAAATTAAATTGAAGAAATAAGTGGACTGGAAGTAATTCAGGCCCAGTAGCTATGAGCCCATGTAGCTATGATCCCAATTACAAAACAACTTAATTAGATTTAAGTGTTATTTTCTATTTCTTGGTATTCAGGTCATAGAAATTACTACAAAGTATTGTGTGATTTTTTTAAATGGGGTTTGTTGGGTTGGGGGGGGGGTTAATTGGCTCAATGGTTTCTTAACAGAATCTTTCTGAAGGATTCTATTTTCCATTTTAACATTTCAGTGAGTTAACAACATGTCTTTAATTAGATAAATAAATTGGAAAGTAAGAAATGGAATAAACCATTTTGAGAAAGGTATAGGAATTAAACACAATCTGAGTTACAAAACTGGAATGATTATTTGCTGACAGTTTTCCGTAATGATTATGTTGAACATGAGGATAAGAAGAACGAGTATGTATCTGAAAGCTATGACAATCAAACTAATATGGAGCGATAGGGTGGGAGACAGTGGCAGAGAGATTAATGTCTGATAAAAGGTAAGATGAAAAAGAAAGTATAGGTTTGGAGGGATATTATTAATAGCTTGCCTTAAGGGCTATTTGATGATGCAGAAAACAGTACACTAATTGAGATCATTGGTGACACAGAATCAGCATCATCAGTACAGAAGAGGAGCACAATATGTTATGAAAGGATGGAACTATTGGAAATGGGATGCAACATAGTAGTTCAAAGTGCAGGGGGATGATATCAAGGATTGTTATTACAACAAAAAAACCCTATGAAACAGTTTTTCGTGGGAGCCTGGTGAAGCCTTTTGGCAGATGGCAGCAGAGGAAGGCAAAGACTGGGTACAGTAGTAAGGCAGAGAATAGCTCTGAAAAACTGCTGTCCTGTTGACTTATAAAGGAGAAATAGGTATTTTAGCATATAGCAGGAGAAATACTTTCCAAAAGTAAGAAGCATTAAAATCATTATACAAACACTATGAAGGCCTCATCTAAAATCCATGTACAGTTCTGGTTATTCAAATTAAAACGTCGAATTTTCTATTGGAAATTTTCTCTTTTCTCAAAAGGTATTGTACTGTCACCTGCTGTTCCTATTTTTACCTGTAGTGTTTTAGGATTTGGCAACTGGGGTTTCCTTTGGCACTTAAGGAACTTTAACTTTTTTTTTTTTCCCATTCTGCATAGAGTTGGAAAGTGACATTCATTTTCAATGCCTTTTAGACCTGATAGGCTCGTGATAGTTGGACTCGATGATCTTGAAGGTCTTTTCCAACCTAAATGATTCTATGATTCTATGATAAAATTGATATATTTCACTATGGGCAATGTTTTGTGATTTCTACCATGCTTATTGACTTTTTGACTGTGGTTGCAATGTACTGAAACTAGCTTGGCATCTGCCTGTATGGGATTCCATTCTGTAACCTTTGTTCTGAATTTGTTGATCTTTGGAGCACTCCAGTAAGCACTTTATTATGTCTTCAGGAATATGAGGGACAGGACAATTTATTGGTTTTTACTACATTGTTCAGGCGATATATAAAAAGACTAAGCCATGAAGTCAGTGGATTTTTAAAAAAGAATGTGCTCTGTACAGTTCTTTAAGGACTGCCTGAAGACTGCTGTGTGTGTTTTTCTTTAAGAGCATCATTAAAATAAGTGTTTCCAGTACGTTTGTCACAATTCTGCTCAAGGAGCAAGACATTCTGGAAATCAATTGCAAGGGATCAGGTAAATGCAGGCTACAGAATAAGATCTGCTCAACAGACTGTAAACAGAAAGATACCTGAGAAGCAACTAGGCATTCTGCAGATCTCTCCACAATTCTAGCCACTTACCCTTGGCTAGAGTAAGCTGCTAAATCAGAGAAAAATCAAGGTATAGGCAGGAAAAAGAAGCTAGACAGGACCTATGCCATACAGAATAAAAGATCAGCACTGAATATTGATTGATTCTTAGAGACTGGGACCACTTTAGTACCTGTTCCTTATGTGAGAAGTGACGTAAAATGTTTTGGCCAGAATTAGACATACTTTTGGATGTAATATACTTGCAGTCTAAAAGTGTATCAAAAATCAGTGACATGAAAACTAAGGAAACTGCTGTTTCTTTGCGCTCTAGGGCAATGTATTCACATGCTTAAATACATCCCTTTAATTCTGTTCAGTAGCATGAAGCCGACATAGGGAGAGTGAGCTGATTTATTTTTTGAATCTTCATCCTCGAGATATTTAGCTTCTAGTTTTAAAATCTGTACTGCAACTAAGTGCACAAGCAAAAATGAAGCACTTTCATTCTTTTCAGGATGCATGTACTTAGGAACCGTTTCCGCTTTCCCCCAAAGATGATGTGTTGCTCTGGAAAATTGATGTGACACCTCTTCACTCTTGTTTTTTCTCATAAATACCATCCCTTAGAAGACAGAGTGGTGGATCACACCATGGCATATTGCCAGCAAGCAGAAGAAAAGGCAAAATAAATCCTGTCCCCCAAAAAAGATAAACAGTTTATTACTCTTGGGGAATTGTTCACATTAATATTACCACTAAGTTCAAAGAATTATTTTTTGTTTGTTTGTTTTTTGGAGAAGTTGAGGCTTATTTTGTCTTCTGCTTGCTGACAACATACTGAATTCTAATCCACCAGGATTAGCTCAGCAAGGCTCTGGCCCCAGACTTCAATAAATGCCTCAGGATAAATAGCCTTGAGTTTCTGCAGCAGACCTGCTTGCTTCCCACTAATTTTGACACAAAAAAGAAAAAAAACTCCAGAGCAATCTGAATATGTTGAAGTCTGTGATGCTCATTACTTAGCTTTATCACTGTTACTTTACAAAATAACTATTTGTTCAAGAAATACATATTTTCAGAGGAGTGTTATGGGAAAAAAACCTGATTTGCAGTGTGTTATCAATACTAATAATAATTATATGATTGAGCTATATTGCTCTTTCCTCTGAAAGCAGAGGGTATTTAGATTTCAAAGAAATCCACCACATTACTCAGTGTAAGTCAAGCACATGGACATCTATTTTTCACTAACAAACATGTCTGAATTTCATAGACAGTATAAATTGAATATTTAAATCATGTGGAGAATTGAACATCTTGAAGAAGTAATCTTTTGCATATAATTTAAATATAATGTCACTGATGATCTCTGTATGACAGATGACAGAGATTTGTTGTCGTGAACTATAGACTCTCCTCATGCCAAAAGACTTATAGAGCTTGAACCTGAACCAGCATTACAGTGGCAGGCAGTCCAATAACTATTATCCAAATATAGATATTGTTAGCCATCTCAAGTATGTAAAAAAATTCCTAGAGACACTTAGGTATTATATTGGATACTGAAGCCATTGACATATCAAATCAGCTCTGAAGACGTCATTAAAATAAATCCAGTCGTCCTACAAGGGATATTGTGAAATACAGTTGAGTTATTTATTATTTAAAATTTTGACCTCTCCCACACACTTCCATTGTGCTTAAGGAGTAATTAGAAAATAACATGCATCTTTATTATCCTAGTGATTAAAATAAATTGTAAATACTTGCATTAAGACGTTTTAAAAATACAGCTGCAGGGTTTTTAACTTTGGTAATAATTATTTTGCCAATGCATTCAGTAAAATGGTGTTTGATTTGCTGATTTATATTTACTAATATTTTCTTGTACTTCCTGAGTAGAATTAACATGTGACTTATCCTCTGAATCTAAGACGACATCTGCATGTCAATAACTTAAGGCAAAATTACATTCCACCTAAATGCTGTGGGACCATTCATATGCTTAAAATCTTTGTGGGATTGGAGTTTAATGGACGAGATTCATCTCACCTGACTGTAGACACCTAACAGTCATTCATCTACTAAATCCCTGGCCTCACCTTGGTAGTCAATGGAGAGGAATAAGCATCTCCAGAGAATGATCCAGCTCACCTATCTTGTGCATTTGCTTATGATAAAACAAAATAGTTCCTGAGTTTAGCATGAGTCACTTACAGAATCGTCAAATAATTCAGGCTGGAAGGGATCCTGGAAGTCACCTAGTCCAGCTCCCTGTTCAATGCATGTCTAATGAGAACATATTGCTCAGGGCGATCTCTTGTCAATTCCTGAACACTTCCCAGGATGGAGATTCCACAACCTCACTGGGCAACCTGTGCCAGTATTTGTTCACCTTCGTGCGGAAAAAAAAAAATCAAAAAATCTAATGTTGAATTGATTTTTGCTGTGTTCCAGCTTGTGTCTGCTGCCTGTCATCCATATACTTAGGGAACAGAATTTGTATATGCTTGAATGGGGTGAAATCCATCTCACTTGAATTACCACTAACTGATTATTGTACTGGAATTATAAAACACATATTAGTAAGTATATATACACCCCATTCTCCAGCCCACAACAGTGACTGGTCCTGCTATACATTCTGCACTCAAGAGACAACAGTAGTACACTGATACTGTATATAGCTTTCAGTCATTCAAGCTGCTCCTATTTCCCTGCAAGACTCCTCCACCTCTTTCTTTCATACAAATAAAGCATACTGAGACTGTAATTCCTCAGATTTTTCTGTCTGCAGCAAAGCCAAATACCTCACACCTGCATCCTACTCTCTTTTTTCTTTCAGCTGGCAATATTACCCTTGTTCTTTCTCCTTAGTAGTGCCAGTGTAACTATTTGTGTGACTTCATGGGGAACAGGACAAGAGGTCTCATGAATGCTAAAACTGTCCCCTCTCCCACTGTCCTTTTCTTCTGCACAAGTTATTACAAATCTAATGGAATACAGCTGCTTCTACTCCCACATCAGTTAAGAAAATACCTGTAGAAATGTAATGTCTGTGTTACTTCGGTTATCTTACTTCATTACTCAAGTTTAATACAAAATAAACCAAAGTTACAATACTGGAAGCTCACAAAAAAACCCAAACATGAAATGCAATCCAAGTTTATGTTTAATACTTTGATATCTTTTTAGCTACATAGTTTCTGTTAATAGTCTAATTATATAAGCAAATTTGAACATTTTTTAAGATAATGTGGCTGTATGACATTTACAGTACAAAATCCCATTATTTTTAACACAGAATTTCAAAGAGATTAAGTAATTCAGATAATTCTTTCTTGGGAATTTCCATTCAGATCCACCCATAGCCCACAAAACTTCAGGCTAAATAGAAATTCTAGTAAGAGGGCCATATAGTACTATAAACAAGCCACTAGAAAATGCTGTAAGAAAAGCAATAAAAACTCAAGTCAGACATCAAAAAATCATATAAACAGGAAGGAAGACTGATTTAGGACCTGGCGAGGTGCAAAGCTGATCAAATCTGTCTGTCTGTATCAGCATGGTAGTAAACTTCAGGTAAAACAGCTGCTGTCAGACAAGCATCTAGGTTTTTATTAAGGAAATACAGTAAAACATTGAGATAAGTCTAATGGAAAGATGGTTTCACGTGCCACAGATACTGAAAATCTTAAAATATATTTTGCTGAAATTCTTAGCCTCCAATAAAGTAAAAATTCAGCTTTTCCCATTTCAGCTGGCACTGAAAATACATTTTCTCTTAGAAGAGTCTTTGGATTTAACACCTCTATAGTAGCTAACTGCTAGTATGGCAATATGTGCTTTATTAATATTCATTAATACTGTTTAAAAGTGTCCATGTCAGGAAGAGAACTTAAGTCTACCAATGCCCATCTGTTATTCTGGCTGCCATTCTCACAAAGACAGTGTTTATTTTATTAAAAGAAATTAATATAGTAAAGAAAACCCAAAAGAGGCCAGGAATGCAGGGCCATTCATCATTTCACCATGAAAGTGAGATAGAAAGAGGCTGAGTATAGAAAACAGTGCCTCATGCTCCTTAGTGGAAATGCTTGCAGGAAAAAATTTACAGATTGGGAGACAAATCTGAAAATAATAAGAAATGTGAGGGTACTTTGGGCCACATTTCTAGAATTTAGGAAAAGCAAACATTCATTTCTGGTTCTAGTTGCAATAGTCATTACAGTAACAGCAGTAGTAGAAGAGATGGGAATTTCCTCTAACTCTGTTTTAAAATGGGCTTGCAGCCTCAGAGGAAAAAAAAAAAGCCAAGGCATGTCATCTTATTTTGTGGCGATGAGATGACTTCATAGCATCTTGAGACCTCTCAAACCTACTATTTGGTATTAAATGGAAAGCTCATCCTTGTCGGCAAACAGGAATAGGTGCTTAGTTGTGCCTCTACTTTTTTCTTTTCTATGTTTTGAGGAAGTGGAGAAAGGCATGGTATATAATCCTCTAGAATTTATTTTCTCCTGAATTCCAGTGCTGCCTTGGTGCTTGTATTGATTGTTTCACTTAAAACCAAAAGCCTCAGCATTCATTTTGTTAAGCTTTTATTTTTAGTCTGGATATTTGTTTTTACTTGTAGCCTTATATACACCATGCTTTTCAGACCACAGTGTGATACCTGTAACAATATATTATGGGATCTGTAGAGGGAAACTATTGTAACTGAAGGCAAGAAATAATCATACTAAAGTTGAGTAAGGTGGAGAGGAAAATCACTGTATTACTAGCACAGACTTTGTGGCTGGCATCTGTAAACTTTGAAAACCCCTGGCTCTTTCTTCTCCTATTTCATTTAATGCACTGAACTGCTTTCTGGTAAAACTAGCTTTCTTCCTGAGTCAGCATCGTGGGGCCAGTGGTGCCCCAAAGGTCTCCGTCCCCTGTGACCACCTCCGGCGCGTCCCCTGAACCAGCCAGAGCTCCTGGGGAAGGGTGTCCTGGTGTCAGTCTGCAGGGGCGAGGGAACGGCTCTGCAGGAGGGGCTTGGGCATCTCGGTGGACACCCCCTTGAGCATGAGTTAGCTGTGCACACTTTCGGTGATGAAGCCCCACACGTGGGGCTGCATTAACATAACATAGTCAGCAGGTCAAGGGAAGTGATTATTCTCCTCTACTTTGCATTCCTGAGGCCACATCTGAAATACCTGTGTCTAAAATACTGTGTCCAGTTTTGGTCTTCCTGTAGAAGAGAGATTTGTATTTTAACCCAGTTAGTGAGGAGGCTGGACTAGAGGACTTGCAGGATCCCTCACACCCTATTTGATTCTGTGCAAATACCCCGTCAGTGAAGCGTTCCGATCTCTAGATGCGTTTGTTTGAATCTTGTTAACTGTCTTTCTTAACTGATCACCATGTTTTAGTAAGGTAAAGGACAACAAGAGTTTAAGTGTAATCTGCACGATGGCCAGCACCATGTTTCAAAAGATAAAAGATTGGTTAATTTTTATAATAAAACTTGTCATGTTTTAATCTTGATTGCCTGTGTTGGTTGCATTAGTTGAGGAGTTCCTTCTGTGATGTTTCATCAGCCACTTGTATAACTTCGTGCCGCTTGGATAAGGCATTCACACGGCGTGCCTTTATGCATCTACTGAAGCTGAGTTAATACCTAGGCACCCTGAGGATTCAGTGGAGAGCACGTACTATTTCTTGGCTCGGTTAAATGCTCTGGATTGTCCTCTCTGTCTGTGTAAGGATTCTAGCATCTTAGCTTTGATATTTGAATTTGGTATCTAAGTTAGGCATTGTGAATGGCTTCTCTTCACGGCACCAAATTAAGTCTGTTTCCATGCTCCACTGTGTATCAATGCATAGGGCATGACAGATCTTCACTGTCTCAGTGGGATGTTGAAGAGATCATACCATAAGTCATTCCATTACAGCACTGTTGGGATCTTTGTCAGAGCCTTAGGTAAAAGGAACAGTATGCTGTTGAGAGGTGATTATTTCACTCAGTTTGCTTGAAGACAATAAAAGGATTTGTTTTGACCTTTTCTTTCTTTCTGAAGAGGTGAAATAGATTTACTGAAATGAAAGTGATGCAGAATTGTCCTATTGTCATCAGGTTTTAGTAGTTACCATGATAATTCAATCATAAAAGGAAAAGAAGGGAATCAACCAATATATATTTAAGTCTTCAGACCAAGAATCTTATTTTTGTGAACAGCAAGTATAATGCTTTACTACTCTTTTAACAGTAAAGTATGTCAGTTAATATATATATATCTATTAGGATACTTTGTCTTGTTAATATTATGTGTGATGGGTATTTTATATGACCTTTTTTAGCAAGTATATAGAGTTTAGTATTCATGTTCACCATCAAACTCCCTACAAATGACAAATGTTAGGTTAATAACTTTTTCAGTAAGTCATGAATAAATGTCCTGCTTTTGGCCAGGTTAAACCACGTTAAACCACGCAATCAATAACCGCCTGTTAACCTCTATGTGTCATTTTGAATGCTCGTGTTGACATATATCTTAAATTAAGCAGTAGAGGACTTCATCTTAGATCAGAGAATCCCAGGAAAAACCAGCAACTTCACAGAGCAGTATTCTTGATTCAATAGTTTGCTTTCTTCTAGGTTAGTACCAAAAAGAAAGCAATGTAGCATGTAAGTATAAATATCTAATTTGTAACTGTAGAAGGCAGCAGTGATATTTTCCATATTATATATAAAACAAACATATGCACAATCATTCAGATAATATAATTGTCTTTCGCAATAGTATATGACTAAAATCTAATTCTCATGACACTCATGGGCACTTAAATAATCTAGGTAGCTTTCTGAAGTTTAGTTGCTGAAACTATTGCATGTCACATGTTTTAAATTTAGACCACTGTACTTCCATGCCACTACTTAGTGAACTTCTGTTGTTCCTATTGAAAAATCTCATAGTAAAAAAAGCATATCACACCAGCATTCAAATGTGGGAGATTTCAGAGGTACATACACAGTGCCTAACTTACTGCAGATAGGAAGGAAAGCATTGGTGTTTGCGGAATAAAGTTGCTATAAACACGTAAAAGATGCATAAAAAAATAATAAAATGCAATTACACATTAGCATGTATCAATGTTGTTTTGAGAAAGGGCCCTACATTCAAAAATTATTTAAAGAAACTTCTAAGTACATTTTTCAAATTCCTATGTCATAAAAGAGCTTAAAGGAAACATTGCTTAGAATGTTATGTAGAAAAGTATAGGAATACAAGAAATTAAAGCTAGGGAAGGCAGTTCTTTGCAACTTAATACATTCCTAGTAAATGAAACCAAAATGCAATAAAGAAAATAGTAATTTTGGTTTAAAAAATGTTTATGTTTGTTCAAAAAGATCTAGTGCATACTTCCTGAATACACTACCTTAAGTTCAGTAATTATGAACATAATATGTATATTCAAGGGAGGTAAATGATCAGCACATATATATGCTGGTACAGAGAAAGTACTTATTGTATGTGTTGCTCCTGGTACTGTCCATTATTATCCTTCTTTTTGTTGCCTTTCTTTAGCTTTGTAAAGTTAAGACTCAAAACTTATCAAAAGGTTTAAAAATCACTGGAACACTGAGAAATATTGGGCAGTTTCAGAAAATTGACGTATCTTCCTTTACGGATATATTTCTTCTTACTGCAGATCTAATGCATTTGAAGTACTGGCACTCGATGGAATTAGTACTGGGATACTTCAGTTTTATACAGCCCAGGAGAGTGCTGACTGGCTGAGAGCAATATCAACTAACATCAGTGATTTGACACTTCAAAATGTATGTTACTTTCTGCATATTTTCTTGTCTATGCTATTGTAAAATTATTTCTAATTTTCCAAGGGTAGAAAATAATTGACATTTAAGATACAGTATCTAAAACGCATGTGTATGGGGAGAAGGAGAAAGGAGCAGGGAGAAGTTGTCTGGTCAATCAAAAGTATCAAGAAGTTTTCAAGACTTGCAGTGTTATTATAGAAGAGAGAGTGGTAGAAAATCAGATTGCATTTATTATTTTAAAGACTTTTAAAGGCAAACCATTTATCCTTTCTGGTCTTTTCACAGAGCTTTAGATATGACCAAATATTTCATTTTTACATTTTTGTAATTAAAATGTGCTTGAAATTAGTATTTGTTGATTTTGAAGTAGGCATGTGGAAATTCTGTAGCTAGTGAAGTGTGACTTACAGAGGCTTATTGGGAGACAGTATTTTTTACCTCTCTAAGTTGTCTAAGAGTTGATTTATTTAAGGTCATATTATTCCATCTTTTTCCCCAGAAGTATAAAGGTGCTTATGCTGTTTTAAGTTATTCCTGTAAATTCACAAGAAGCATTTGCTATTGCAAGCAGAAGTATAAAATAATCCCTGGAGAAACAGAAAATTATTATTTGGACAGCACATTATTATTCCAAGAAAGGACAACTGAAAACTATTGAAGATTCTGGAATGAATCACGAAGTTAAATAGGGAACTCGATAATGTACAATATTGAAAATATATTTCAGTCTTTTTGAAATGCTAGAAATCGATGATGAAAACGTAGGAGCACAGCTGTCCCTGGAAGAATTGCCTGTGCAGGTTTTTAATCTTTTTTTCTTTAGATGTGTTCAGGCTGTAACTTCTTTTATAAATTATGATTTAGTAGCATGTCTTTAATTTATGCTTTGTACTCTAGGTTAATTATTGCTTAGGTCTTCAGATTATATTGTGTAGAATTTGTATTGGATTTCAACATAAATCTTTGGTCAAAACAGATTATAAATTGAATTTATTTCTCTGCTCTTCAAAAGTTACTTGGAATCACATTTGATCACAATAGTTCACTTATTACACTAATTCTTCGTAAATATTCAATTGCTTAAGCAATGTCTTTGACAAAATCAAACATTTTTGCTTATGATGCATTCTTTATAAATATTCTCTATTCCCTATTTAGTGATTTACAACATTTGCAGGGTATTACTATTTGATAATTCTAAGAAAGTGATGTAAATTATTCATGAATTTTCATAATTCCTTCTGTGTGAATAGCAAAAAGTAGTGTATGGTAATATTTTTAGAGCAATTCCAGTTCATAGTTACTAAGCCCAATTCTTTTGCTTTCTAAAGAAATGCACCAAATAAAAGCCACTCCAAGGATATATGTGAATAAGACAATAAAAAGTGGCTATATATGCAAGCAGGTTTTATTAGTCGTAGGGTTCTAGACTGTTTTTTCAAATGCACTATGTGCAGTAGCATGTGTCCTGACATAGTATCATCACTGCGTTGTGACCTGTCTGCAGCAATATTTTGTTATGTACCAAGTACTTGCATTGGTCTTATCTATCGCAACAGTGAATTCTGTAAACAAAGTAGTCCACCTGGTGTTCATGTAGGTGGCTGTTACGGGGAAGGGTCTGAGAAACAACAGCCATGATAAATTCCCATGTTTTGTGTTCTTAGTGAGATAGAGTAAACTCCATACAGACCATATGAGAAGCAAGTAAACTTTTTGCTTGGACTTAGTGCTTTACAGGTTTTGTCAGCTGTGCAGCCTGTGGTACAACTGGAAGGGTCTGGCCAGAGCATTATTTTAATTAGTGATCATCAGAACAGGAGATGTAATAGTCAGTGAGAATCCCTTTTATTGCAAACTCTTTTTTAAGACCAGGACTGTGAGGCTGGAGTGCAACTGAAGTGTACAGCAGAAGAAGGCTGGAGAGCCCTCCCTGCCTCTGGGCAGCCAGAGGACACAGGTGGTTCGACATCCACAGTGCTTAGGGCAAGGCCTTTGGATTAGGCTTCTTGAAAATCCATTTTGAATGCTTTTTATTACTTTAATACTATCATTTCACAAAATGATGCTTTTCTTATCGTACTTCTGAAATTGACGTTAGGGAATGGATCTGTAATTCCTCAGAGCTTTTTCCTGTTTCTGCACTTCTCCACTTCTGTAGAGTGTCTCCCCCATTCTCCAGGAGTACCTGAAGATAATCACTACTGGTTCAGAGATTATATCAAATAATCCATTATCTACTTATGGGTTATTTTCATGAGTCCTTGCTGACTCTAAGTTCAATTGCTTCTCCAAATATTTAAACTATTCATTTCCTATTCTGTCCTATGCCATCATCTGTGTACACAAATTAATTGCTAGATACATGGTCACAATGGACCTTCTTGCTGACACTGTTGGCAAAAGGAATGTCAGCATTCTTACCTGACCTTTTACTAAGTATTTAAGCAATACTTTCCATTGTTCACTTTTTACCTCCACACATTTTTAGATTTTGTGCTGATACTTGTTTCTTGACTTCAGCAACTCGTCCTGCATCTTAGTCATTCTTATTTCATCTGTGCCTGTTCGTGCTACTCTTATATACATCCTTTGTCATACATGTTTGCATACCATTTTGAATCATTTCTTTTAGAATTTTAGTTCTTAAAGAGCTCCTGATACAGACTAATTGTTTTCTTACAGTGCACCCTATCTTTCCTGTAGCACTTTACCCTAATATACTTTATTTTGCTATTTTACCCTAATACAGTCTCGTTCAGCAACTGGCAGCTCTTTGTCAGATCTCCTGCTGATGTCAGAAGACAATCCTAATGTAGGCAGTACAAAAATAGCTCTGCCACAATGTGACACTTCTGCTAATGTCAGACTACTCTTTTGAAGTACTGAATCATCTAACTTCTATGCAAAGGCAAGCTCTCTGGGGATCAAGTGTAAAGCAGGAGTCATCTTTCAGTAGTGAAGATGTGAGAAGTCATCACTGCATAAGGATGCTACCCCTGGATGTTAACATATCTAGAAAGTGTTACTTGGTAGATGAGAAATAATGATTCTGGTACTAGCCTGTAGAGAATTAGTTCTTATAAGACAGAGGAGCACAGGGAATACTGCAACATGGAGAAAGATGTAACGGTATCTTTTCAGCCCTCCTTACTAATATATGCCTTGTATGCTTAGCTCAGAAAATCTCCTAGTAACAGCTTTACAAGCAATATGGATTACTTTTTTTTCTAAGGACCCTTGCCCCAAATTATTCATCACTCTGTTAATATTCTTGTTTTTCACATAGTTCTCTACCAGCATGAAACTTCACTATCATCTTCCTTTGTGGTTCTATCCCCAATCTTCTCAATGTTCTCAAAGCTCTTCACATTTACCTTTGGCAGAAATAAACAGAGATGAATCAGCACCTCGCATTTATTTCTTCGTACACCTCTTTTCTCACAGCAGGAGGTACAGTTGAAGAAACTGAGGGGAGGGAGGGAACAGAAACTGGCAGTGAAGCTGCCATGATGAAACAAGAAGCACAGGAAACAAGTTGATCTGCATGTGCTTCTCACTACTCCTGTTCTTAATTTGTTCAGTTAGAGGGTTCTTTGTAGGCTGAAGTGTCAATGCTGTGCTGGAGATGTTTTTTTAGGAGAGAGTTCTTTGGAATAATTTATATTTCTCTGTTTTGCACCATTCAGATAGCCAGCTATTAAATATGTACAGCTTTTCTCATGGATCCTAATTATTTTCTTTGAAACGTAACACTGAACGTTAATGTAGTCATAATCAGTAGAAGCACCTAAAGGTAATGCTGCTAGTTCATTTACATTATAGAGACTTGTTTCTTATATTTGTAACTTTCTCAAGGCTTTATTTATTTTCCCCAGTATATTCTAATGGTGTGATTTTTAAAAAGAATATTCACAAATAAATGAGTGGTTCATAAGCAGGTAAGAGAACAAGTTAAGATGTAGTTCTTCCACTTTAAACATTATTTATGATTTTTATAAATCATTCCAGCAGTTTCCTTGGAGGATGGTAGAAACTTAAAATTTGGCTTCAAAACCGGGGGTATTAATCCAGATCATATTTATGCCTTTGACGGCTTATTTAATTGTATATGTCATAGTGTGTAAACCTTTACTTTTATGCCTTTATGTATACGTATATCTAAGTGATACTCCGTATCGCAGTGGAGTGCAATTTCTGTTTGAAGAGGTAGACACTTACGAAATATGAGCTTTGAACATACATGTTAAAAAAGAAAGAGGATTGGGAGGGTCTTGCTTTCTTTACACAGCAGAATGTGGGGTACATGTAGATGGAAAGAAAATCCTTGTGTATAGGAAGCAGTATACAAATTCAACTGCCTCGATGATAGAAAGAATTCTATTCCTTGGGTGAAAACACGCTTATATTTCTTTGTTGCTGCTTTTTTTTTGTTTTTAAACTCAAAAATTTCCATTTGAATGTACCACAGTTGAAACCCCTGAGGTTGTACAGGGAAGTCAGTAAGGGTAGGAATCACATCACCTAAATTTAGCCAAGCAACAAGCAGTCGCATAGGATCCTCTTACGGCCCAGAAAAAAAAATAGGCGCCTGTCAAGATCATTCTCTCTCTCTGCTGTCTGCTGGAATGAGAATATAGGTATATTAGATGTATAACTCTTTCCTTTTTTGGCTTGCCAAAGTTAAGTGAGATAAATCCCAGCCCAGGAGGTATTTAGATTTAGGTATATGGTTCTGAATCATTTCATCCCCATTCTTGCCCCATATGTATTCATTTAGGACAGAGTATAGGAATTACAACCGCTTAATAGTTCCTTATCCAAGTTGCCTGCAGTATTTGCAGATCCAGGTTTTTGGTTTTAGTTCCCCTGCTGTCTCCAATTCCCATTACTGTACTGCAGTGCTGAAAGCTCGTGCGCTGCCAGCAAGGTGTAGCGTATCCCATTTGTATTCCTGTCTCTCTGCACCAGCTGTGGAGTCATGTAGAGAACATGTGGTGCCAGGTGAAGTGGAGAGCGCATACTTCTCTCCTCAGCCCCATGACATAGGGACATAATGTGATGCAGAAGGAGATCTTCCCTCTCCCCCCACAGTTACGTCAGGGCTGCAGCCATCCCTGCTTTGAATAGGGAATGAGCTAAGTCTGTGCAGTGAATAGCTGTGGAGTCCAAAGCATTCTTCCCTATTGCCCTTACCAATGGGAAGCTGGATTGGTTATGAGGATGCTCTTCACAATACTCTACCCTCATTCTGCAGAAAACCTGCATGGCCAATCTAACACACATTTTTCCAGGCACATCTGAACACAATAAAATAAATAAAAACAAAAAACCAAAACCCCAAAATTTCTTCCTATCACATAGGGAGCTTAAGTAGTTTGAACCAAAAAGAGAGTGAAAGGAGACAGGATCCCCGCTAGCCCTGTTTATTTGCACTGGTTTATGCTATAATCATGTTATTATTCAGCATGTCTTTGCCCACCTGCAAGAACATATTATTTTCTGTCTGTGTAACATGGCTTCTGTGTAGTTACTTTGTGTATGTATTTGTGTCTGAAGCACTGGAGAAAGGTTGAAGCTGAATATGGGTAGGGTGTGATGGCATTCATACTGACCTTAAAGCGTTCCAGGTGCCTTCTCACTATGTCCTGCACAACTGCTCAGGATTAAGCCTATTACCAAATCAGACTGGTGAGGTCTGCCTCCTTCTGCAACACCGGGCATGTCACCAACGTGTTTTATCCAAGTTACAGAGTGGGGTTCTTGAGTTCCTACTGATTTGGTACTGTCGGGGCCCTGAGAGCACCAAGAAGCTCTGCCACCTCTTCCCCCTCCCAAAGTGCTGCAGGCCACCTCTGGCATGGTGCAGCCATGCAGCCTGGGGTCAGGCTGCTGTAGGCAGAGCTGTGCGCGAGAGCTGCAAGGAACCTTGCTGGGCCCCCCCCCCCGTCTGCTTGGCAGCTGCATGTCAGCTCCATCCTCATCACCAGTCCTCATCTGTGCTATGGTGCAGGAGCCAGCACCTGCAGGCTGTGACCCGCCGCTGTTGTGGTGGTCCCCGTCCCTCCTCTGGGGTGGTTGGGAGGTGGTAGGGAGCATGGCAGGCCCCTTCAAGGGGCTGGCAGGCTCTCCCAGCACTCTACCCAAGCTAACAGCCAGGTCTGGCAGATGCCCTAGGCTCCCAGCAGGTCTGGCCACCTCATCCCCAGAGCCTCAGTCGCTCCCAGCTGTCTGACCCACCAGCACACCTGCACCATTTGACCACACAATTCAATGCAAACAGGCTGCACAAGTGAGCGTGTAGGGGAGAAGGAGCCCTGATGGCCCATGATGGGTTAGGATTGACTGGTGAGTTCCTGCAGCCCTGAGCCTTGATATCACCCTGTGTCCGTACAGCCAAGGTTCCTGCTGTCATCCTGTACTCCTCCACATTGCGTTTTGTCCGAGGGTCATTTTGTTTACAGTCGTAGATAATTCCCTGTATGCAGAATAATGACGTGTTATTGCCATCTGTTAGCTACAAGTGTGTGTGGGTATATACACTTTATATACTTTATATATATACCTGTAGCTTTTATATATTCATGTCGTTAGATCCCACAGCTGTACTTTACTAAAATCAAGTAGGCAGTAGTCTCATGGTCATTAGATGTTTATTTTATAGCTAAACGAGCTGTAGTACATCTGCAAACAGTCCAAGACAAGTCCAGACAAACCCTGACACATCCTGAGGTCTGTGTCATGAGCATAACATAAAGCCTGTTGGCCTCTTACAGGTGTACTGGGTCTGGCTGGGATGGAGGCAACTTTCTTTGCAGCCATACGGTGCTGTGGTTTGTATTTGTGGCTAAAACAATGTTAATGACACACCAGTGTTTTGACTGTTGCTGAACAGTGCTTGCATAGCATCAAGGCTTTTGACTTTTTCTCGCTCTGACACACCCCACCTCCCCCAGCGAGGGATGGGCAAGGAATTAGAAAGGGACACAGTTGGGACAGCTGACCCAAATTGGCCAAAGAGATACTCTATACCATATAACATTGTGCTCAGCAATAGGAGTGACGTAGCAGACAAAGAAGGTGGGGGTTTCTTGTCCAAGGTGGCTGTTGCTTGGAGACTGGTTGGGCATCAGTCTGCTTGTGGGAGGTAGCAAATGATTACCTTTATATCAGTTGGTTTTGTCCTGTTTCCTTCACTTATTAAGCTCTCTTTTTCTTGACCCACAAGTTTTCTTGCTTTTTCTCTTCCTATACTCTCACCCTTCCTGCTGGGAGGGGGAAGGGAGTCAGCAGCTGTGTGGGTGCTCAGCTGCTGGCCAGAGTCAACCCACCACAACAAGCAATGGCATTACCATATTTATTGAGCTACAAGACTGCAGACATGCTCTGCTTCTGAAGATGATCCACAGATTTGATCTTACAGTTCTGGTATGGCCAGGATACAAGTGATAGCCCTGGATTTCTTCTGCTCTTTCCCTGTAGCAATTGCAGTTTTCCCTGTGCATAGCTATAGCTTTTGGTCTTCTACCACAAATCTTTCGTTTGTTATAAAACAGCCTTTTTGACAACAAGATCCTTTGGAAGTACTCAACTGTAGGACAGTTTGAAGCTTACATCCTTGCATATAGGGGAATCTGTCTTTCCAGTCTAATCTTTTTCTGTCTAGATTCCATATTGTTACTACACTTACTAATACTGTGTTTTAAAGAACAGAATATCAGGGTTTGTCCACCACTCATCTATGTAAACTAAGACTGCCAAAGAAAAGCCAAAATCAACAAAACTCTTCATTATCTGAACAGAGAGGAAGAAGATATGTAACTTTATCTTGAAGAGTAAACTAAAAGGAAAGCCTAAACAATATTCCCTTCATCTTTAAACTTACACTCTATGGCCTTCATTTCACAAGTACTTAATCACATGCCTCATTTATAGATCTGCTTAAGCAATTGTTTAACTGAGACCTAAGTGAGGTGTCTACAATCCAGTATAATATTTTCACTCAGAGTGGCAAAGTTAAATTCATAAATTCAAATCTTTTTGAAGGATTTAATGAAAACTCTGATAAAAGGCTTCCCATCTTTTGAGTCCTTGGTTTTGTAGATTTAGTGTAATAGTAGAAATCTAGTATTTAAGCACTGAATGATTTAATTTCTTATACAAATAATTTGGAAATATTACTACAGTGTTCAATAACTAAGTCAATGCTAATTGCGTCACAGAAACTCTTAAGCATATTAATAACTCTGTGTATTCTTCCATCTCTCTTTCATAGATGAAAATGGCAAATAAATGCTGTTCTCCCTCAGACCAGGTAAGACTTTCATTATATTATCCATTTTTTTTAATTCTTGTCATTGCGTTAAGTTGCACAATTATAGAGCTTACATACACACATTTAGTCAGTTTTAAAAGTCTAAAACCAAGCTTTCTATGTTTTGAAGTTCTGAAATGACCTACTTAATACAGCAGATTGTTACTGAATCACAGTAATGAGTAGAATCCTCCACTGTAGACCTAAAAAGTGGATTAGATGGAGCCATGAAATAAATGGTCTTGGAAAGCATAGTGTATGTTTGCATGCAATATTGCAGCAGTGAGTCTGACAAGGTAACTCTGTATTTATATCACATACAGTGCACAGATAGCCAAGGAGTGTATTACAAATTCAATCTGTTTTGCATGTGTCATGCTGAGCAGACTACATTTGCCATGACTGTTTGTCTGGGACTTTTGGAGCTCAGGAGCCTGATGAGATATTTCTTCTTCTCCAACTAGCCAAATATCCTGAAGATCCAGATGAATTTACTGCATTGGGAAGTATTCTTACTTCTTGTAGCATTGCAAAGAGTTTTTTCATTTACTTTGTAAGATATAATAGTAGCATTTTCCAGGCTAATTCTGTAATTCTGGAAAGTACTTTGAAGCTTGTATTATAAAACTGATGAGTTTCACTTACATGTGCTTTCATTGCATCAATCTGGCATTGAGTCATTACTCAGGAACAAAGAGCCTAATCCCTGCTGTTTCCAAAAAATAATGGGTTTGTAGATTATAAAAGTGAAAATTAGACAAGGTAACTTTTATAGTGGTTTACTGCAGAAATTTATTATGGAATTTTATTACAGAAGTCAAAGACTGAGTCAAAAATTCTTCATATCAGGGTCAAATAAATATTTATTAGTTTGACAGCTTGTATATTCTTCCGTATGTCAACCATTTTGTCATAATATTTGTAAAATGTACTTGGACATTTATAGACTGTCCTAGGAGTTATTAAAAATATTTAACCATTCACATTTTCTTACACAGGAAACTGTTTTCTTATATTTGGGTTGGTACTTTGAAAAACAATGTACCTCAAAAACCACTACAGACTTTAATTCTATGTATAGTAGATGATCAGGTTACCCCCAAAACCAAAATAAATACCTATTCTTTATTAGAAGAGAGCATTTAATTACTCTCTTTGCCATGGCTTTTAATTATTAATTAAACTGATATGAAAAACAGGTGATTATGAATGCCAGGGGAAAAGGTATTGAATTTGGATCTTTTGTTGGATGAACTCTCTACTACAAGTACCTTAGTAACTATTCAAAGTTTATTCATATCAGTTTAGGCACACATAATGGGTTTAGTTGAAAAAAGGAAGACATATTCTTCCTCAATTTTTAAAATATATTGGGGACAGTCATACAACATATCACACCTAATTTGATTTCCTAAATAAACGGGCTAGTCTCCATAAACTGCCTAGATAGTACAGAAAATTTTTCTGTTCCAGAGAGATGTTCAAATGTGGAACTTGCTGTCAACACTTTAAATCATCCTTTATAGGAGCCTCTTTTTCTGTCTTGACTATACTGAGGTCCTAAAAAGAGTAGCCTCTTAGCATATCATCTAAAGTAGGTGCCTAAAGTTAGGCAGTACAAGCCTATCCCACTTTTTCCATTCCAAGTATGAAAAGAAGGGAAGATACAATTAGGACCTTAATTTCAGGAGTTGAAAATTTAAGGTGGGACTGACGGCAACAAGCATTGGATTGTTCTCTGCCGAAAAGTGAGAAAAAATAATGTTTATAATGAATTTGGGCAGATCAAGTAAATAAAACATAATATTTTAAAGGAGCAATGTGAAAAATTCAGACTTTAAAATGTCCTGTCAAAATTTGCTTTAAAAGCAACCAAAATGTGAATCTGTCATATATATATATATATCTCACAGAGGAATAAAAGACAACTTGGCAATGATAACTGAAAACAGAAGAGATCTTGATCTGCCCTAGATTAATGGAGCCTATTAATGTCAGTTACATAATGTTTGTACAAACCTGAATGGCTCTTGTTAATGCAATTGATTTAAAATTCAGAGAAAGGATAAGCTTAAGAGATTGAAGGTCACTTGAAGAGCTTCCTTGAAGTAAAATCGCTGATAGCTGCAAATTTATCTTTGCTTTTGAGTATGGACATTCCTGAAGAATTAAACAGGTCCTTAGAGTTTCATTATTGTGTCGCCTGTAGTGAGTTTTCTTCATTGCCTTTAGAGTCCAACTTAATCTTTTGTAAAGGAACAAGGTTGGATCAGGATAGGTTTCGTTCAGATTCTGGTTTTCATAGGTCATTAACAAACTGAGATTCAGGGTTAAGAACATGAAAAATTACTTTGCTAAACCTGGCTTTCTTCCTTGTCTTTCATATTGCCCCGACTGGTTTTACTGGAAAACGAGTCTCCAGAACATGATGAATTCCATGGGCATATAACTAAAGAAAATTGGAAAGTGAAAGGACTAAGATATTGGTTCCCAGGTCTAAACCAGCTGTATTTATGGGTCTCTTTGCCAAAAGAAGATGTCAGATAGAGTTAGGACTTTGCCCTGTGTCTATGATCCAAAGTTAGAAAGAGGCAGTAGGAAAGGTAGTAGTAGTTGTAGTTATTATGAATATATTTGTACTGTTAAAATAAACAGTACAAGGTCATGAAATGAATTGGCATGGTCTGACTACTTCCACACATTTAAATTCTCTTCTCCCACCAAAGCAGGGTGTCTGCATTTAAACTGCCTATTGGAAATTATTCCTACTAATGCTTAAATTGGGAATTGTTTGGAGAGTTCTGCTTATCCCAGGGCAGGTCATGCTAGTTAGTCCATGTTGAGGACTACAGGGTTTTTAACAAATATACAGGGATTACACAAATTTGAAAGGTATTAAATAAGTACCACTGCTGAAGCTCTGGCTTTAAGTGTATATGTAACCTGTGTAGATGACAAAGCACATGGCATCTACACACTGCATACTTTTAGAGCATGTTGGTGCTCCACATGAAGAGAGGGGGATTGAGCCAGTTTGTACATTATTTTATTGAGTGTGGAGGATGTTTACAGCCACCATTCTCCAAATATTATAACTTTTGATTCTGCTTGATTTAGTTTATTACAGTGAGAGACTTGAAAGCACTTGATTCTGTGTTATCCGTAGGCAGTTAGATTTGGGACTCGATTTTCAAAAAGATACACACTGCTGGATTGCTCTGTATTTTTTATGAAACAGTAAATTAGGCAATTCTCTCTCTGTACAGAAAAACTACTTGCAAGGTTCTTTATTTTGTTTACTGGGTGATTTTTTATGTTTTTAAGACTAATATGATAATTTCCTGTCCTTCACTAAAACAATACAGTTTTGTCTCAGCAGAAATAGGAAAATACTGATCAGATATTAAGACTATGTGTATTTTTTCTTGTGATGCTATGAAACAGATTTTCACTACTTCCTAGGATATCTCTTCCCTTGTTTGTTTTGATTTTTTGCAGGGACCTCTTCACTGACCTCCAGAGGAAATCATACAGAAAATGCAATCTAGAGACAAGGATTGTAAAAGCATAGCATGTGATAGTACCAGGAAGGCCAGGACACAGATTAAGATGCAACCAGCAAGGGATAGATGGGTAACAAAAAATTACCCTCTAAGTGCATTAATAGGAAGAAGACAAAAGAAAATGTTTGTCTTCTACTCAGCATATCAGAGGTCAGCCTTCACTAAAAAGGTCAACTGCAAAAGATGGTTATTGCAAATAATACTAGCAAACCCCAATAAAATCTCAGATTACAATACAAAGGGAAGTTTTGGTGGTATGTATGCTTTTAATGCCTGGTGATATTTGAAAAACTGGTCAAAGTAGTCTCAGAGCTATTGTCAAGATATTTCAGGAAATTTGTGTCTGCCAGGTGACATCTCAAAACATTAGGAAAGGGCAAAAATCATGGCTGTTAATGGAAAAAGAAAGAGAAGTTGGAGAATTAGAGACTAGTCAGTTTGACTTCAATGTCTAGAAAGAATTTTGAAATAAATAAACAAAATATTGGTATGCAGCTGCATGATAACGAATGAGTGCCCTGAAGGATTTGTCAAGAATAAATAGTGACAACCAATCTAATTTCCTCCTGTGATAGTATAACACATCTTGTGGATGGGTGACAGGTGGTTGCTGCAACGTATCTCGATTCCAGTAAGGTTTATGACATTTCTTGACATGACAATACTTTAAACAAGTATTATATGGATTCGGTTGTACAGACGTTGTTGGATAATCCAATAGTAGGTATAAATGATTCACTTTCAAAGCTGACATAATCACTAGAAGTCCTGAAAAGGTCTGTCCTGGATCCAATTCCTTTGAATACTTCCTTTACAGTGCATTAGCAAAAATAAACCTACTAGTTTTGCAGACATGAAGCTTTAAAATACAGTTTTAGACCTAAGAATGATCTTGACATATTGAAGAATGAATCTGAAAAACAGGGTGGAAGCCAACTAGGGTACAGCACATAGGCAAGAATAATCAAGTATATGTGAGAGGCTGTGGGAAACAACGGGAGAAGATGTTGCTAGAAAATACTTGAAAAGTATCTGGGGATGCAAATTCTTTTAGGAAGGTTTGGTCCATCCTCCATTGCCTTGCTAGCATTTAAGGAGGCCATCCCAGATGCCCCTGTCTGCAGAAGCCAGTCAGACAGCAACAATAAGAAAAACAACAGGTTCATTGTTATGATTTATTATGACATTTTATTATTACATCAGCAGGTAATCAGGGACAGGACTGATCAACTGAGACCCCCAAAAACCCCATTCATATGGTGTACCTTATATTCCTTTTTCCCCCTCCCAAGTAAGGAACCTACCCATGTTCTACTCCTTCTTCATTGGCTCTTGTTTTTTCTGATTTTTACATGCTTATTTAGTTATTTCAGCCTTAATTTGTGATACCACCACCACTGTCTGTAAGTCAGCACCCCTTTTTCATTATCTTTTGACATTCTTCACCCATTCTTCACTTCCTTTTCATATATTTCACCTGCTAGTTTATCTCCTTATTGTTTTATTAGTATAGCCACAGGCTTGAGATAGCCAGTGAACTTCTCCCTTTGCATTTTATGCAATGTCCAGTAGTTTCTCACGTTGTTACCTTGTCAGTTTAACATCAGGCCAGGGCTGGCCATTTACCTGCATGCCATAACACCGTGTCTCCTTTGTGGCTTTTGAGAAAGAGGCAAGCATCATGGGCTGTACCTAAGTGAGTTACTTCAAGACATGCAAAGCGTTCCTTTTGCTGTAAGGCCTTGGCAGGAGTACTGCATCTGATTTTGTGCACTATGTTTCTGAAAAGTTATTGACCAGAGGTTTTCCACGGCCTCTGTGGACAGGTTGAAAGAAAGACAGGGAAAGAGGTATGTAAAAAATATTCAGGAATGATAGCTTTGTGTTCAGAGAATAACGTGAAAAGAAGCAAGGAATGGTGCCTCACAAGCTACATATTCTTGTTCATGGATTTTTCCTCCATTTCTGAACTGAATAAGCAGTTTGAGTCATTTGAGTCTTTAATGGATAGGGCAAAAAAATTCTTAAACTGTGGTTACAGCAAGAGTGATTCATGTTTGACATGAGGAATGAAGTGCTAGAATAGATTGTTGAGAAAAACTATGAAGTCTCCATTACCGGAGATCCTCAGGACATTAAGGAAGCATTTTTTTTAGCATGGGTACTGCATTTTGGAGAAGGTAATGTACTAAATTTCTCAGAAGCCTCCTTTCCACTCTGTTTTTGATAATGACATCATCCTAATTCTAAATAAGGAAGTTTTCAAATATGGAGGGTTTTCCCATTGTTCCTCATAGTAGAACTTCTGCCCCAGGTATGCCATGAACATGTTTGCTTGGCTTCATCCTGCAGAACTAAAGAAACCCTGCACATACTCTTGTAAGACCAGTTTCTCTTTTTCTTTTTTTTTTTTTTTTTTTCATTTTCTCAAAACAGAGAAAAACGTTTTAAAAATATATCATATAACAATAAAATTACTTTCTCCTAATTGTTAGTCTGGAAAAGTTAGATTTTTACAACGTACACCTGTAGAAAGGGAGCAGGACTAAATGCATTACGTTTTGAATAGTAGCCATTTGGACATAACTGAATGCAACTGATGTACAATGGAAACTATTAATGTAATGTATCAAAACTTCTAGCATTCCAAACTTTTTTTTTTTTTAATTTTTTGGGTTTAGTTAATCATTACATATGTGAAAGGACTGCTTTTTTTTTCCCCAGTATCTGTACTTTTCAAAACATGCGGTCTACCACTTGCTTTGCAAAAGACCAAATAAAAATTACTTAAGCTACCTCAAGATGTACTTGTCTTTGCTTCCCTAATTTTGTATTGTTCCATTCTGCTTCATGGTATGACGCTTGTTCTTAACTTGCAGGCCATGCTGGCATCTGTTCTAGAATTTTATCCCACTTTAATTACATAAGTGTCCCCATCTGTTCTGACATGTCATACATCAGGGATCTACTTGATTTTCTTTCTTCATTTCCCTCTGGAGTTTTTTGCATCATTTACTTTTCATAACTATTTAACTAAAAGTACTATATACAAAATGTACTGATCGCTTTATTAAAAGTAACACGTTAAGTTTCCAGTCATTGCAGCATCTAGACGCTTTATTGCTGTAGGAAAACAATAAGCGCAAATAAGAACTTTCATTTATCTGCTATGATTGGATTACATTTTGTTAGCGACTTGTTTTATCTCCTCATAATGAGTGCCATTGCTCATTTTGTTCCTACAGGAACTTTTGGAAAGTGTATTAGAACATTTTAGAAACTTAGTAATACATCGATGATGTATGGGTAATTTTCCAGATGTATGGGTAATTTTCCACGCAGTTTCAAATAGCAGTCTCAAATTGATTATGCAGTATGGGAATAAAGTGGTGAAAGCAATGCTGAGAATGGGACAGTTTGTAGTGTTATGCCTTATGAGCACTGCTTAAAACTTCAAATGGCAGGTTTCAGTCTAAATACCGGAACAGTTTTTCCCCTCTTTATATATTTGTATAGTGTCCTTCCTTTTGTTCTTTTCATTTTAATTTCATATTTTCTCCTGTTTCTTTATTTTTGGTCTCACTAAATGGATTTGTTTCTCCTCCTAAATGTCTTTTGCTTTGTCTTTTCCTCTTTCTCTTTCATATTCATTAGTACTTACTTTTTAGCTTGCTGTCCTGTTCTCCCCAACCCATGCAAATGACAGCAATGCAGCTTTAAACCCACTGAGCTCACCACTTACATTCTGGTAGCAATCCTTCTTCAGCTACTTAGCCTGACTATTGCTTCTTCCCCAAGAAAGTATCTCATCCAGTCCTTCACATCTGGTGGAGCAATCCGTATTTAAATCAACTCAACCCTTGCTTTTCTCCTAAATATACAAAAATTGTAAAACAAACAAACAAAAAGCTCGCGTGCCTTCTAGCTGTACTATATTTCTCTTCCTAAATGTATATATGTACTGAGACTTCAGTCAGTATTCTGCAGAGATACTCTTCTCCAAATTCTAAATTGATCTACAAATGTGCTACTTGTTGAATTTTTTCACATCTTCATTTAAAAAAAAATGCAACAAGTTGATGTAGGCATTCATGTTATAGGTGTCTTTTAGAAAGTTCAGGAAATGCTGCAACATTTTGTTTACTAGCACCTTTAATACTTACATAAGCATTTCATGGTGCTAACACACAAACCGTAATCTTGGGATTTAAAAGACTTTTGGAAGGGTTTGGGTTTCGGGTTTTTTTAATGACATTGAGCTTTTATATACTAGCTAGTTTTTCCAGATAAGTTTTTATTTTCTTTGGTAAGATATAAATCAGCAGACCATTTTTTCTTATTTCTACTGTGAGGTATATAATTTTTTCCTTGTTCCACAAATTATGTTGACAGTGCAAAGCTACGTAATGGTTTTAAAGAAAATGAAAATGGAAAAACTTTTAATCAGTTTCTGATATCTCTTGGGAATTATAATCAAATTTAGAAACAAAAAGGGTCTTTTTATATTTTTAAGGGTTCTAAGACTTTCTCTTTGCTTTGATGATCTATTATTTGGTTTTTTCTGATTGAAGTTCTTTTTTCCTGGAATTGGAGTTTCTGTTAGTCGTTTCAATCAGGCAGAGTAATATTCAGTGCAATGTATTCAAAATGTAACTGAAGTATTGCTGTTTGGTTTTGTGTAGACTTTGGTAAGTGGAAAGAGTAGGTGACCTTATCACAATCCATATGGATCAAGAGTGATATTACAATGTTGTAATAATTCAGTGAGGAGAGAGACTATTCCCCCAAAATCTAGTCCAGTGAATGTGGTTTTGTATTATTCTTTTTTTTGTCTGAGGTTGAAAGAGATTCCAGCATACAGAACAGCTTAGCATTGAGTTTATAGCTCTTAATAATTATAAAAATATGTTTGTCGTGTGGAGAAGGGTATACTTCAACCCAAGTCTTTTGATTCTGATCTGCCACAGGTAGACTGGTCACAGTACACTGTGACTGCAATAAAAATAATAACAATACAGTTCCATGTCAGTAAAACACTTAGAACACATGCCCAAAAAATATGTCTGCAGCTAATTAGAAAATGCAGTCTTGTGTTTGTAGCTAAATATGTACTCAAGATAATTATTCAGAAGATTAAGTGCTACATTAAGTCGAGGCTACGACATTTGGTGCTCCTATCACATCTTACAGCCATAGATAAGCATACAACAGTGATAGGGCCTTCACATGAATTCCATAAAATAAGTAAAGGAAATTATTCCTATTTCACAGATGGAAAACTTTGACATAAATCACATTTTCATTGAAAAACAAATCTGATTTTACTCCAGTTAGAGAGATTCATTGCCCTTTTTCTAAATTTAGAGTTTCATTCAAAGGCAGTGTGGTTGTCTTTTGCACTGCTGTTGGTACTTAGGACCAGTGCTTACGGGCCAACGTGTGGTTTCTGCCAACTAGATAAATCAAGATTTTCCTGTCAATCACAGGAAATCACATGTGTATTTTGCAGTGAAAACACAATCTTGAGAAGTGGAATTCCAGTCTTCTGATATCATCCTGCCCTGTGTTTCAACTAAGAACTTCATATTTTCCTTCTTTTAATATATTAAATGAACTTCTTCGGTTTGCAACAAGATATATAGTTATATTTCTCAGAATCTGTCATGTTTGCTTTAATATATGATGTTTGATGAATGACCTGGGCAAGCTGCAGACTTTATCTGTGACTTAGTTTTGCCATTTAACATTGAGGATAATTTGAAAATTATTTGCTGAGTGCTGCTGTAAGCATAAATGGTGATGATAATGATGATGAACAAAGGAAGAACATAATAGAGAGCCATATCCTTTGCTTATCAATTTATCAATTTAGTCAGTAAATTACTATTTTAGTGAAGATTCTACTACTGTTAGAGGTTAATACATGGTGTCCAGTTGCAAGTCAGCAAACATGACTTGATGAATGTAAAGGAGAATATTATATTGTTTGTGCCCTGTGATTTGGACATTATTATTTTTGTCTGTATTATTTGATATTATATTACCACAGTGATAAACTCAATATATAATAGAGTTTGTAGTAGATTATCAACAATACTGTAGTATATTTTTTAAAAGTAATGAAGTGTCTGAACATCCTGTTTCTAAACATTTGCTGACTACTATAGAAACAATGTTTTGGTGAGAGTTCTTAAATTTACACAATAGCAAAGTAAGAATTGGAAAGGCTACTATATTTATTGTGCTGTTTCTTAGATCTCCTTAAAAAGTTAATGCTGGAGCTTGGTAAAAGAGTACAGAGAAGGATAATCTGGCTCAACATAATGATTTATTATTTATTTCTGAATAAGTTGATTGGTAAGAAACGTAATTGATGCATTAAATAAAAAAGTTAGAAAACAATGTGTGAGATTTTCATGATATAAGAGTATGAGCATACGTCTATCCTATTAGCTACTCCCTGTCCATTCTTTCCACCTTTGTGCTCTGTTGGTAATGACTACAGGTACGCACACTGGGCTTTCAATAGAAAAGCATTCCTGAGATCATCAGATTTTTCCCAAATCTATCCATGGAGCATATGCGGAATTTTTCATGCAAGTTAATGAATGCCTTCTTCAGGCTGTTTCCACTGACTTCCAGCAAAACTCTGTGGGCTCAGTATGTTCACAAGTGATACGACATTTCTGCCGATGTGTAACTCAGTATTTTCCATAAGTGTAGCCTTAATTGAAAATGAGCAAGCTTGTCAGCAATAGCTGTATATTCAGATTGGTGGATCACTCTAGATTGGAGTACCTGTTTCAAGGGCAATATCTTCCTCTTAATGTATGCAAAATGAAGCCTAAAATGTTTATGTTTTTTATTTTTGGTGGGTAACTATATTCATGATATTCTAATACCACACTATGGCATTATTCCTCTATAAATTTGCATTTACCTCAAAAAGGAAGCATCCAGCCTTACTTCTTGATTTTATTTTTTCTTAAAATTAATTTATCTGAAATATAAAGACATGTATTGTAATACTGTTAGAGCAAAGTTGTGTAACAACTAAATTTGACATTTAATTCTACAAGAACCTAAATCGTCATGAGATAAAGTGTATATTTAAAAAAGTATATAAACTCTGGAAGACAATCAGTGTGACAAAGACACTTTGTTGACAGTGGCAAACATGAGCATAAGGAAAGCTGTGTGATTTCAGATAAATCTCGTGATTTGTTCGGATGTGTTTCTTCAGAGGTACATGTGACAGAAATTTCAGTATGTCGAAGTTCTGACTGTGCTATAGATAATGTAGGATCATGTTTTTTATAAACTGCTGGCCGAACTATTTCAGTACACCTAGGTTTTCTGCTGGCTCAAGTGAGAGTCTGCTGAGGCATATACAGGTGGCTTTTAAAGTGGTGATTATTTCAGACAAGATTCAACCTGTACTGTAAGTTTAGTCTCTTCAAGGACTTCTGACACACTGGCATGAAACCATACACTTCAAGAGTTTGATCTAGTGGTGGGAAGGCAAATGTGAAGAAGGGGATGATGCATCCCATTCTAATATGATCACTCTTCCTTGTGGAAAGACTTGACCTATTCAGATATATCTTATGCTCCACTGAAAAATAGAGCTTTAATTTTAAATTAATTTCTTTCACAGGTCATACATATGGGATGGGTAAATGAGAGACTTGAAGGAACTGATTCCTCTCAGCTCTACAAATTCAAGTTTCTGGCACTGAAGGGTTCATCCTTCTACATTTTCAGCACTCCACCGGTAAAAAAATACTTTTGTGACAGTTTCATTGTAAATGGAAACCTGTTTGTTATGTCTGGGTTTGTTTTTCCTTACCAAGTGAAGTTGTCAGCTGAGATTGCAAAAGAAGTTAAAGCCATAGTTGCCACTGAATTTCAGTAAGCTTTAGATATTTAACCTCTTTCAAGGTCCTCTGAAATTCTTACCATAGCTGGATAGTTCAAAGAATTCCTAATCGGGAGTAAGTATTTTACTTTTTAAAGTTGTTAAGTTCAGATTTTTCTCTGGTTGGTTAGGCCCAATATTTCTTACCTTATTTATTCTGAAGTATCTTGTAGATGTAATGAGTTGGTAGTTACCCTGGTTTCTTAAAGACAAGATACATCATGAAATACACCATCCATACTATTAGTAGATACTTGTGGATTTTGCACACAGGCAAGGGATTAACTGTTACAGAAAGTCCAATGCTAATTGTACAGTTCGAACAAATGACATCATCTTGCTTTGATAACTTACACAGCTGGTAACGAGAATTCTATTTCACAACAGATGACTTATCTAATACTTCTCTAAAAAAAATCCTAATAAAAATTAATTTAAAAGAATGAAACAGAAATGAGCTGTAGAATTCTAAACTCTTAAAAAGTGACCCATACTTACCACATGGTATTGTTTTGTCCTTTCTTTCTTTTTTCTCTGGAGAGTCTTTGCTTTAAACAAATCGAAAAGAATAAAATGTGGAATTAGAATGCAATTTCAATTATACAGCTTTCTTACGTTTTTGCTCAGAAGGTGGTCAGTCTCCCAGTTTCTTCAGCTGATCCAGAGAAAATCTGATCTTTACATGTGTGCTATCTGCAGTACCTTTGGGAAGTACTCTTTGAACCTTATTTATGAACCTCAATGAGAAGCAATCAGTAACATTTTCTCTCTCTCTAGCTTGAAATTCTAAATCCAAGGATTCCTGTTAACTTCAAGCATTTTTAAATGGCCAGTAGAATTCTTTTTAAAATGAGACAACACATCTGGGAAAGTTTTATTTTTCCCCTCTAAAAAACTGTCTATATGTTAAGTCAAGGAACTAAAATTTGATTCAATTACTACAATCCAATTAAAATGCAAAAACAATACAAAAATATTAAACAAATAAATAACACACCACATGAATGCTTTTCCTTTATAAATTATAATTATTGTTTTCAGACCTGTTTTTGAAGAAACATTTTTGATATAATTAAAACTATCCATCTACATGATACTAATTGGGCATAAACTACTTCATTTATCATGTTCAGCACTCTACTAAGAACAGACAAGTGAGGATGAATGTTTGGTAGTATTCGTACCATGTTACTTGTCAGTATCTACTACACTCTATTGTGTTTCTGCACAATTTTTTTGTAGAAAAGGTGGTTTTTCAAAAAAATTAACAAAGGGCACCCCTTTGGTCAATGAGTTATGTCATCCCAGTAATCAGATACTCCAGTAAGTGTGACAGAGCCTATAAATCATAAAACCTGTTAACCAGTTTTCTTGCTATTTAATCATTGCACAGATGTTTTATATCAGGGGAGAAAAATAAAATGGGAAGTTGGCCGTTTGCAGCAGCCACCCACCTGGAGGACTCAAACCTGGATCTAAAGTCACGCTTCAGAGATGACTGTCCGTGTCCTGAGGGCACCTCCAGCCCTGACTGTCCCTGACCCCCTTCCCTGGGGCTCCCCTGACTCTCCCCACACCCCAGGACCCCATTGCAGCCCCCCCATGGCCACCAGCCCCTGGCCCAGCAATGCAGCAGGGCCCGTCTTCAGCTCCCCCCAGCCCTGTCCTGCCCGGCCGTGGGCCCCGACGAGCCAGGCCCACCCACGGGCCCACGTCCAGGCCCGGCCTCAGCCCGTCCCTGTCCCCAGGGAGGAGCCTGGTGCCCAGCGCTGGGGCTGCCCCCAGTCTCCGTGGCTGCCCTGCTCTTGTCTGGGGGCAGGTACTGGGCCTGGCTGGGGTGGAGGTAACTTTCTTCATAGCAGCCCGTATGGCAGTGGGGTTTGTATTTGTGACTAAACCAACGCTAACACACCGGTGGTTTGGCTGTTGCTGAGCTTTGCTTGCACAGTGTTTCTCTGTTTCTCACACTGCTCACCCTGGGGGTGGGCAAGAGGTTGGAGGGGACACCGCCGGGACAGTTGACCCAAATAGGCCAAAAGGATATTACGTACCATAAAACATCATGCTCAGCAACAAAAAATGGGGATTTGGTCTTCAAAAGTAGCCATTGCTTGGAGACTGGCTGGGCGTCTGTCTGCTTGGGACAGTCAGGTTGCGATCACCTTTGCACCACTTGTTTTTTTCCTCTTTCCTTCACTTATTAAGCTGTCTTTATTTCGACCCAAGAGTTTTCTTGATTTTGCTCTTCTTATTCTCTCTCCCGTCCCGCTGCGGGGGGACGGGGAGTTAGCGAGCGGCTGTGTGGGCGCTTAGCTGTTGGACGGGGTCAGCCCAGTACAGGGCGATGGGCTGGGCCCTGGCCGGTGAGGACCCTGCCCTGCCAGACCCCGGGGGAGCTCCCGGGGCACCCAGCAGCCACCGACCCGCGCTCTGCCCTGACGCTGGTTCTGTGTCACACGCCCCAGCTCTGTAGCTGCAAGCACAGGTCCCCACACAAAGCTGTGCATCTTCACTGTTCCACTGCTTGTAGAGGTATTTAATGGTACTGCTCTTACCATTACTCCCACTGACTTTTAGTATATCAAGTGAAACATTAAAAAATGGATTGTTCTATCACAAAAATACAGATGTTTTAACTTGCTTGATCTTTAGAAGACAAGAGTTTAACATTATATTCTATTTCAGAAATGCTTCTATGATGCTATTGCTATTTGTATACCGAATCAATGTGGTGTATCAGTGTATCAATGTAGTGCGCACAGAGTAGATTACCTACGAGTCATACAGTTATCTTTAGTTGCAATGACCTTACCCATAACTTTACAACTGCCTGTAAAAAGGATCTGGTACAATTTCTACTCTTTTTCTACTTCATTGTGTGCAAAAGATGATATGAATGTAAACACAGCTGCTAACTTTCGTAAGAATGGAAAACATAGTTGCCCATGGGCAAAAATAAAGAAAATTTTGGAAAAAATGTGGATATTATCATTTGAAAGAACTGTTCTGCTTATACTCCATTTCAGCAATATCTCAGATGGTGTTTCCAAAAATGTAGAAGCTTCACCATAGAAGTAAATATCAAGAATGGTATGATTAACAGAGAATGGTCTTTCTGCATCCCCAAAGTGGCTTATCTGACTGTATTTAAGAAATTTACAGATTTCATTTACAGATTGCTATATGAGAATTGTGACACATTTCTGAAAACTGCACGTGAAAAACACCATTGCACAAATAGAAATTATTCTTGCATCATTGTTAATATACAAGCAGTATTTTATTACCTTCTAAAAGCATCTAATAAATTTTTGTCAATTTTCAGATCTTGAAAAGGTTCTGAATTCATATCCCAGAAGAAATTGAAGAGACATTATTCAAAATTGTCATTCAAAACCAAACTATTTTTCATATCATTGAAAATTTCCAGAAAAATGAAATGTTTTGGGTTTATGGAATATGGGCTTTATGTAGGGGAGGATTGTACTGTTTGATTTTTTATATATTCCTCATAATTCAATAAGGTTTTTAAATTCAGGTCTTAAAGTAACCATATCTTTGGAGCTGTTGTGTTACCCTTAATTACAGAACTGTCTTTTTTCAACATGATTAAATAAATAACACTGAAGTGGTTTATGTGAAAACAGCTAGGCAATCACTGCATATGCTGCTTATAGTTTTAAGAAAAGGAATAAATACAAGAATAATGTGAAAGTAACAGAAATAGTTCCACCTTTGAAAAACATTACAGAGAAGAAAAGCTTGCATAATGTATTGAGCACGAGCAGTGCTTTGAATGTTAGACTACTGCTATGGAAGTTCTGAATGCTTGTATTTGTAAATCACATTATACATAATGTCAATGTAACATATTGGGAAAGAGGTGGCAGTGAGTTGGAGGGCATAAGACTTGACCATGAATACTTTTGATGAACTTTTTAACTCTGCAAACAAGTCTATTTTGTTCACATATTTGCTAGGATCTGACTGTGTGTGTTTTGTACCATTGAGTTTGAGTTGGTTTGGATGTCTTTAGGCTTCTTATACTTCTGTATTGTAGATCATCTCAAGAACATTTCTTGATTTTTTTTCTTTTTAATATCTTTTAATAATTCTTTTAAATTATACTTGGCTTATTTTTTCCACTGAAGAGCGAAGAGACCAGTGAAATGAATTACTCTTGACCTAAAAGTATTTAATCTTTTGCCTAGAACTTTTTAGTACTTCTAGGTGGGTTGGATGCTTCTGCTTAATTGTCAGATAATGCAGCATTCTCTGTATTCCAGTAATAAGTATTATAGCCACTTTGATCTTTTTTTTCCCTGAAGTTCTACTCTTTAAATCTATTCAATTTTATTTTTTTTTTAATGTTTGGGGGGGGGCACTGGAGATTTCTAGAATCAGATTCAGTGTTCATAGAAATTGAAAGAGTATGTTATGTTCCCTTTGACTTTAGTGAATTTTGAAGTGTGATTCTCTTTTACATGGACCCCATATTTATTTTTCATGACTAGTCAGTCCTTTAGTGCTAATCTCTGAATAGGCATGGAAGTCTTTTGTGCTTATTTTATAATTGCAGAATTCTCTTCTAGGGAGTAACTGTTTTTCAGTTTGTTGTTTACTACATGTATGTGTCAACGAGTTTAACTATTGTTTTCTCTCTATTTTAAATCATAACTTTTTAAAGAAAAATCAATTATTAACACACACATTTAAAGCTAAGTGTATTTGGAATATGAGCCTGAACTGATGCTGAGACCGCTTGGTCTAAGTAAAACTAGATTTTAGTAGTTTATTTATTTTTTGAAATCCACTGTAATGCCTGTTTTTAAAACATGAGGAACTTATAGAAACTCATGCTGAAGTAAAGTACTTCTGCAACACTTAGCACTTTTGTACCTCTACATACTTATTTCAGTCTCTCATTATGGACTTAAAACTGTAACTTCAGGTTCCTATTTTTCTATGTTCATTTTTATTATCTCTGTGATCAGCTCAGTGTTACATGTGAGTTTACAAATGTGTTATTTTACAATCTTTCTGAAAGGATTAATATAGCTAAATATCTACAAAACCAAGTATTCAATACGTCACATAATGCTGTGAGTTAGCTAAGGAGTTGGTCTTCCAATAATAATAGTAGCACTCAGCTACTGTTGGTCATAAATTCATGCATTAGACAAACAAGAATTAAAAGTGGAAGCTCAGTGAATTCTAATTGGTACTTTCATGTATTTTGACACTATTTTTGACGGAACTAAATTCATGTGAATGAAAGTAAGTCTCATTAAATGACCCATTCTGAAAAATATTTTTTAAAACATTTTGTCAAATGCTTTACTAAAAAACAATTATCTTGTCAAGCTAAAATAAACCCAAGTAATTGCAATGTATAGAATACCTACAGGAACAATTCCAAGGGGAAATAATGAGAAAAACTTTTTTATTGCCTAAGGAATATATTTCAGTATCTCATTTATCTTAGTTACCTATCATTACCCAGTTGTTAAATGTGTGATGATGGATAAGCCTGCAATACACTGAAACATCTTTTAAAGCAAATGAAGGATATTGCACTTTTTGTGAACTTTTGTGATTCTTTCCAGCTTTTCTCATTGACTAGAACTATATGATCATTTGTGATTTTTTTTTTAAAGCGATGCAGTCTATAACAATAACATTTTAAACTTAGACATACTATGATAGTTCTGAGAAAACTGTAAATAATGTCAGCTGCCTCTTTGAATTCTAGTATCCCTTTGCAGATGTTTGTTTCCCCTCCTTAAAATCCCTCTCAACATGTCATTCGTACTCTGCTGATGACCTTGCACACTATGATATTCAGACTGTTTCACTCGTGGCTTTAAGTATGGTAGCCTTCCTCTGACATACACAGTAAAAGAAAATCTGGGCTTGTATAGGTGCCAACAGTTATCATCGTCACTAGCTGTCTCTGCTGAAAAAGTCATAAGAGGTTACAGAGAGTCAAAGGATGAAAGAGATGCACAGGATAATGGGGAAAAGGCTGAAGTATTCAGAGTGAATTTAATGGTGCAGCAGTGTAACCATAGTCCATGATAGCATCGTTAATAGCAGCAAAGAACACAAACAGTTTAAATTAATCTTCAGGAATCAAAACAAATGATACGAGCAAGTGAAAGGTCAGTCATGTCTCAATAGCTTTTAGGTTATAGCCTGTGTCACTAAATTCAGTTTCACGAACAGTAGATTAAGTCAGTGCTTATGCTTTTATATCTTGTATAGTCACTAATAGGAATGAAGAATTCTCTTGCTTTTAACTGAGATTGAAAAGAATCTTTCCCTTTGAGAAATTCAAGCCCAAATAATGAACTAGCCACCATTCTAGGCTGTAAACCTTATTTTGCAAGAAGCATGAAGATCTCTTTTGAGGATCAACAGTAATAGGCCAAAACCTGTATTATTTAATTATTTTCTTTTCAAAACAGCCATCAAAGTAAAAAAGATTTTCCTGTAAATAAGGATTGAGCAGAGACCTGCAGTACTTGCTCTATGTGAGCATGTTTAAATGTATAATATTTCTTTATGAATTGGCTTTATAATTCCTCAGTTTCAGTTGTTTCTAAGCTTGTGTTACTGCTTACTCTTAGCAATAATTAAAAAGCAAAACTCAGCTAAAATATTGAATGGACCTTACTAGAAGGAAAACAGTAACAGAAATCTAAAAATTAGAAATGTATGACTCTAAAAATTGCTACATCTTATAAAGTGATGGGAGGACAAGGATAATATATAAAACTGCTTTAAATTAATTTTCTAAAAAAGCTAACATTAGATTTACATTTGACAAAGTTCCTTTAAAGTAGTACTAAGTACTTTTAAAGGTAGCTATATGTAATGTTTCAAGCTTTAATTTATGGTGAGAAATGGCTTATGATAAAACAAAGTATATAACATGCTTTTACATATTCTACTGCATACATTGTATTCAAGTCATGTTTGTCATTCAGTTGTTCAAATATAAAAACTGTCAAGCGGAGAACCCTAGCATACAAGTCCCTTTATATCCTGAAAAGATGTGGTGATAGGACTTTCTCTTCCAGAGGTCTTCAGTCTCATTTGCAATAGGTGATTCATCTCACCTAAGTTTAGTCATCTAGAAGTTAAAGTTAGGGAAACTGGGAGAAAGAACTGGCTCTTTTTCTTTTTTTTTTTTTTTTTCCTTCTTTCCCAATATGTTGAAATTAAGATTAGATTATTAAGAATTAGATTAGGTTGTTAAGATTAGGTACTTTTGATGTCTAAATTTAGGTGGGATGCTTTCCACACTAAGAAGAAAGAATTCAGGTAAATTCTGAAACACTGCTTTGAAACACATAGCTGTGAGGTCTACTCAATAATAATGTGTATTAGTTTCAATTGGACTGGACATAAGAACATATAAAATTAGAAAGAAACTAACACCAAGTTCATATTACTCCTCCAACAGCAATCTCTGAAATAACATTTAATAACCAGTAGAAGTTACATCAGTCTGCACCTAAGTGTTGTAGTGGTTTGGATTTTCACCATTTTATTACCATTTTGCTTAATGGCTTAGAATTTATGAAGACCTGGAAATTCAACTTAAAATTAATTTAAAGTCATGTTGATCTTCATGCAAAACATTAGGAACAATACTGATTATTATGTGTTACTGTGAATACAGAGAAAAATAATCTGTTACTGAATTTCATAGCTTTTTCCTAGTTAAGTTTCATTCACAGAAGCCAGATGTTTTACAGCCAAATTTTGATTTACCTAAATAATTTAATTTTTCTGCTTTCTTCCTTTTGGGAGGGGGACAGGAACAGGACAAAGCTGCATCTCCCTAGTATTTCAAAGTATCCAAATTGCTATTAGAGTCACCAAAACACTTCTTTCCATGTGCTAAAAGCCTCAGAGTTACAATTTAGTCAAATTCTTCATATAGCTATGCAGCCATTCCTGTGCATTCACCAAGACCTAGGATTTTGCTCTAAAATATATAATCAAAATGATGTGTGTTCCCCTTGTATTTTTCCCATGTAAAGGTTCTTTTTTTCTTCTTGAACTACATAGGCTATGTAATGTTTTTAAGAGAAAACAGATTATCACATTATATCATGAACTAGAATTTAGGGAAAAACTTCAAATATCATTCTAACTGCCAAATTTTAACAGCCTGTCATGTCAACAGGATAAAGTAATGAAATCAAAAGAAAACTAAAAATATGTCTTTCCATATTCATTATTGTCCTGGGTTTGGCTGGGATAGAGTTAATTTTCTTTCTAGTAGCTGGTATAGTGTTATGTTTTGGGTTCAGTATGAGAAGAATGTTGATAACACTGATGTTTTCAGTTGTTGCTAAATAGTGTTTATAGGTAGTCAAGGGTTTTTCAGCTTCTCATGCCCAGCCAGCGAGAAAGCTGGAGGGGCACAAGAAGTTGGCACAGGACACAGCCAGGACACCTGACCCCAACTGGCCAACGGGGTATTCCATACCGTGTGACATCATGCTCAGTGTATAAAGTGGGGGGAGTTGGCCAGGGGGCGGATCGCTGCTCAGGAGCTAACGGCATCGGTCGGCAAGTGGTGAGCAATTGCATTGTGCATCACTTGTTTTGGATGTTCCAATCCTTTTATTATTATTATTATCATTATTAGTTTCTTCCTTCCTGTTCTATTAAACTGTTCTTATCTCAACCCACGAGTTTTAACTTTTTCCTTCCACTTCTCTCCCCCATCCCACTTCAGGGAGGGGAAGTGAGTGAGCAGCTGCGTGGTGGTTAGTTGCTGGCTGGGATTAAACCACGACAATTATTAAACACACAGTTGACACTCTTCTTAATTTCAAATATTGCAGTTACATAGTCCTTTCCAGTTTTTAATATAAGTATTAAGGTATTGGTGCCCTAGTGTATGTAAACTCAAATCTGAATTTAGGAACACATCTTGGTCTGTTGATTGTAAGGGTTTTTTTAAATTGAGACATGAAGCTGAATGACTCTGGGTTTGAGACTCTGGGTCCTCTGTGTTAGCATATTGGAAATTAAATATGCTTATGTAACTCACCACAGAGATTACAAAGAGGTTTCCATCGTACTGTAGTAATAATGGGGAAAAACATCAATGAAATTATTTAATACCTTTTAATTATAGTAAGACTCCTGTAGATGCTGTTTCTGTAAAAATTGAATGCTATTTGACAAACTTTTCTAAATGCTGGATATTAAATGTAGTAACTTGCCTATATTTAGAGTAACCAGTAGAATAATGATGGGTGAAATCTTTTCATTTTTTTTCATCTGTACATGATTTTTGAATAAAGAATGTGTTGTTAATATTTTCTTTTGGTATTATAGGTAAGCACACTAGACTGGGTACGAGCTGAAAAAATCTATAACCTCTGTGAGGTTCTATTTAAAATTCACAAGGTAGGTTTTCTAATGATTACAATGATATTATTTCATAAAGAAAGCTTGCCTTTTCCTGTTAATGATAATCTCAAGTTAATCTTAACTAGGAGTAGCCAACATTCAAATAGTTCATCTGTTGTTTTTTCTAGTGCATTAGCTATGCAAGTATAAGAGAATATGGAAAATGGATTAAGCTCCAAGTGAGCAAGTTACTAAAATCCTTCCATATTGAAGAAATTTTTCAGTATACAGGTGAGACACACAGCTGAACATAATGAAGCTGGATATTGCTTTTTTCTTAGTGGCTCAGATTTTTAAGTGACTGTGATAAAGAATGCTTTTGCTGTAATTCCTGGTCTATGTAAAGATACTTTAATTTCAGTAATTAGAAGTATAAAATTATGTCCTTTTTAGATCATGTGCAAATACTATAGTAGGTTTTACCTTACAAAGGGCAACATGGTGTATTTGTGTACCATAGAATTCTTCATTTTTTCCACCACCTAGAGACAGTGTCGTGTTTTCTGTTTAGCTTGTCCCAAGCAAGGATTTTGGAAAAAACCCTAGCAGTCTGTTTCAGTAATTGACTTACAGAAGATATTTTCTAATAAGTTGCATCAGATAGATTAATTTACTTCTCTACTAGCTAAGCAAAAGCTGCTTTGCAGGTGAGGTAAAGCTAGATGAAAGCCTACTCGCCTAAGACAGTAAAACCAAATATATTATCGGGGGCGGGGGGGGGGGGGAGAAGAAAAAGATCAGTCTTTTCAGAGAAAATGCTGTTTCACTGAAAGATTACAAAGCAGCTTTAGTTCTCACCAGCTGCTGTCCTACTCTCTACTATTCCTCCTTTCACCATGTACTAATGTTGTGGAGAAGGAAGGTTGTTGCTCTGTTACCTGTACAGATCCTGACTTAACATTGGTCTGAAGGAGAACTGCTTGACTATTTTGGTTTTGGTTTTGTTAGGGTTTTGGGTTTTGGTTTTTTTTTTTTTCTGATGCAACACAGTTATTCAGGACAATTTACAGAAGGAAAAAGGGGAAAAAAAAAAAAAGAAAGAAAAAAAAGGTCATAGGCCTGACAATAACATTCCATTCCCCTTTACTGCCCTGTTCAGTGTAGAAGGGAGATCTCTGTAGCACTAAATGGCCAAATTCTTCAAAGAATGGGGTGGCAGGGAATTTCTATGTCCTGACTGCTCAAACTACTTGTCCCAAACTGACTTTCAACAACATGGGCACGTTTCCTACACCAATTTTGTTGACTGTGATTTAAAAAAAAAAAGAAAGAAATTGAAAACATGATGAAGTTAAAACCAACAGAGCAAGGAGCACATGGAATTTGATAGAAATCTAGAAAAAATATCTCTCAAATATGAGCTGATTTTTGCATTTTACAGAGGTGTCAGTCCCGTTAACTGGCTGCTAAAAGAGCTTCTGCTGTCAGCTGCCAATTTTGCAGCCCATCACTGCCTTTTTTTTGTCTGTCCTAAGCCTGCTGTCACTGGGCAGGGGCAGAACGTTCCCTTCTCTGGCAAAAGTGGGGAGAGGGAAGGGTCTTGGCCAATGCCATGCCAGGAAAACAGCAATCCTGGAGCTCGGGACTTGAGCTCAGCTCCGGAGTGCAGGATGTGGGAGCGCAGCCATATTCTTGTACGCACAGCATTATTTTAATGTGACCGTGTCTCCAGCTGGGTACACAGGGGCAACTTCAGGTCCTGCCTATCATTGAGGCAGCAGCACAGAGCAAAGGTTCTGTCCCAGATTATTTATTTGGTCTCCTTGATCTTTTTTTAAAATTTGCTTTTTCCTGTTACATAAGTCAGGCACCAATGAAATATATACCCATTATGCCTTTTGAAAAGATTTTTCTGTGGATTGGGTTTTGGGTTTGTTTTTTCTCCTTTAAATGTTACTACTGATTTGAAACTCAGTCCTTCCTTGAATATTCTGGTAATTTCAAGGATAATCTATCCTTAAAGCAAATTCTGTGATATTTTTTCATTAAGAAAAAGAAGTGGGAAATAAACCACCCAAGATTCAGCTCTTTAATGTTCTTGACATTTTAATAAATGAATGTTTAATTGCCAGTCTTCATGAGTACATTAGCTAAAGTGCAAAAGCTCAAATTCAACACTTTAACCTCTTTTCTGTTGATTCTTTGGTATAAATGGCAATGAGGCAAACTGAGCAAATCCAAAAAGATAGGAAAAAATCTTAAGAGATTAAGGTTTCTACATTGCAGACTGAAAGATGGACTTTATTTTGTAAAAACTGCCATTTGGGGAGGGTGTTCTTAAGGATTCAAACTAGTTAGAACTAGTGCAAAGCTGTGGTGGAGAGTGCTATTGTATCTTCTCACGAAAGATGGATTTTAAGGCAAGGTGCACTTACTCCTCACCTAATTGTAAGCTTCTCATCTATGTTTATTATGACAGAAGAGTTAAACATGGAAAATAAGAACCCAATGTGGAAATCACATTTTAAAACAAAATGTTTGCTGTATTTTAGATTTGTGTGTGTGTGTGCATACATATAAATACACACTTGCATACACAAACATGCATATGCAGATGTGTGAATTAAAATTCATATATATATCATGCACTTGCATATTCATGGACATTTAGTGGTAACAACCAGATGATTGAAAATGTGATCTCTTTTACCTCAAGTGTTTCTTCCTATACCTTGCCTCATACTCATAGTTACTGGAACTGTTACTGAAAACTTGTCTTTTTCAGGGGCAAAAATATTAGATGCATTTTTAAAAGCCGCCTGTCTTAAAAACAGTTTATTTTCTTTTATTGCCTGGTATTTTCACACATCACATTTTCACATGCAAAGTAAAAAATACTAATATAGTAGTCTATGAGCCAGGATGAGCAGCACTGAGTCTTGAAGCAGTTGTAGCTGTAATACCTGTCACTCCATAGCTGCTGAACACCAGATGATACACAGGTATTTTGTTCAGCTTCCTTTTCAGCAGTCCAAAGGAGCATTGTAAAATAACTTTGAACTTCCTCAAGACTGTTCTCTCCTCGGGTAGCTGCAGGGCTGTTTTTGACAACAAAGTGCTGCGTACCCTGGTGGCATTACGTGCTGCTTCTGAGGTGCCCCACAAAACATCCGTGGCTTAACAGACTAGACTTGAGTAAATTGCGTAAGGTTAGATTTGCTACCTTTGTGTTACTCTGTAATTCACCAGCACAAGCAAAATTTTCAGTTCCCATCTGAGTATTTTGACCCTGTTTGTGAATATGAGAGCAGTACACAGAGGAGGGTGTGCTAGCAGAGCATTGGTTTCCTCTGCTTTTCATTACTAAAAAGTGGATCTTCACTGCTGTCCTGTGAGGGCAGGTGTGTGTGCATCTGGAACAGGAGGGATGCAAGACCCTGAACATGTAAGCATTTATTTGACACGCATCGGAATATTTTACATTACATTTGAATGCTCAAATTCCAGTTGTTTGTTTGTTTTCATGTGTATGGAGTTTCAACTCTAGCCTCAATAGGCTATGATAGACTATTAGAGGTTCTGGAAAAATAAATTCTAAATCTTTATAAGGCTTTTCCTGACTACAAGTTTCTAGGACTTGGGTACTACTGCAAAGCTGCATTCTGGTCTTTTCAAAGCCACCTAAGTCCAGTCAAACATGACTGCTTTTACCTCAGATCTGCTTGACTAGAGTCAAGTATCCTAAACTTAACCTGGAGCGCTAGAGAAAGAAAATTCTGTTTGCAGGTGACTTTAGAAAATAAGAGATAACATTCTCTTTGCAAATTACTTTTTTTATTCTTTCAATTTTTTCTGCCCCATGCCATCATAGAGAAATGGAGATAGGAAGGGGCCCTATCTGATAAATAGAAATTTTAAAAAATGCATAATTTGGAAATTCAGTCAGCGAAAGTACTCAGATATATAAGCGGTAGCTTTTTTATTTAGTTTTCTCTATATTTATGCTAATCAATGAAGTTTGGAAAGATTAGGGAAGTTTCTTGTAAGAGTTTGTTTTCATTTACAAAACATTCTGTTACAGGAATATTTTTTATTAGGAAAGACTAATATGAAGTTTCTCTTCTTCATCTTGAAGGTGATGGCAGGTGATCTCACTTCACTCCCCTTGTAGTTGCAGAGCAGCATTGGCAGCTATTAGGGGACATTTGAAAGCTCATGTTGTCATTTCCAGAATTAGCCCTTGAGTGCTTGATAAATTACTGCATTCCTTGGTGTTTAGCCTATTGGAACCCAATTAGAAGAGAGTAATTTTATTCTCCTGTAAAGCTGGTACACAGCTCTTGAATTGTATTCAAACAATTCAGAGATTTCCATCCTTTTCGCTGTAACAATATATTGCTGCAAATTCTTTTTAAATTATGTATGTATTGCTTAAGTAACTGACAGTATTTTGGAACTGTAGAAGTAGCTCAGATTACATGACAAAGGGTAAAGTGAATAAGAAGCAAAGAGAGAAGTTGTCTTTGAAATTATTGCTTAATTCTCAGAACATTTCTTCAAGGTAATTATTGACATAATGACATAACGTATCCAAGTACCCATCACTTAGAGAAGACAATGTTGCTTTAACTGTTTGGTTTTGCTAGATGATGAAGAATCACATACTGAAACATGTCTTTCAGCTCTGGCTTGCTGATGATTGCTGGCTACAAGCAAACTTGTATTTAGGTATTCATCAGGACTTTGATCTTGAAGACCAGAGGCCATATTGTTTCAGTGTTATGGTTGGACACGGCAAGAGTCATTATTTCAATGTAGAGCTGGGCAGCGAGTTGGCAGTGTGGGAGAAATCATTTCAAAGAGCTATTTTCTTGGAAGTTCAAAGAACAGGGGTAAGTAATGAATAATTTAAATCCTGGAGCCATTTCATCAGTAAAATAAGTATAGCAAATTTTTAGATAATTTGTATGTTTAATAATTGCATCAGATTGATGTGCTCCATGACTATGGATCTGAGTACACTTTAATACACCGAAGGCTTCTGAAAGCTTCATCATCACATCCATATTCATATGTCAATGACTATGTAATAACAGTCTGTAAGTGTGCTATGACAGTCTGAAAATTGGAAGTTGACCTTGATTATAACAAACTGGAAATGAATACATTTTACCACTGGAAAACAATTTCTGTGGAGACTCTTTAGTCCACCTTGAACATTTTCTTCCAGAAAGCTTATTTTCCACTCACATAAGGCAAATATATTAGTTTTACATAATGGTTCTGTTTTCAAATAAGAAATATTTTGCTTTTACATTGTTAATTGTAAATGGGAATTGTCCTTGTTAACACTGGAAGTGTTTGAAGACTCAGCATAAAAGTGAGAGGAAAGTTTGTGATAGTCTTAAATTCTCAAAAATAAACAGTTTATCACTTTCTACTGGCAAGTAAAATTCTCTCAAGTCAATTATTTTCTCAGATCTGAGGGTGCATTTCCCATTAGGTGGTCTTAAATTTAAGATCAGGATTCCTGGTATAGTTATCTAAATATGGGTGTGTATTAGTGTTGTGGTGACTAAGCTCCCATTAGAATCGATGACTTGAGTCCAAAGAATGATTGTGCTTATCCTAAAGCAGATACCTTCTTCTAAAGGAGGTATTTTGTGGTATGAAGACAGAGAAGATAAATTGATTTTGATTTAAGTTGCAACTTAAAGCACCTCTATGCTGTTTTATAAACAAGTTATTTGCTGAATATCTAGATCCATACTCCTAAGTGAACTGGACCAGTGGTATGGGAATGTATGGATTAAAAGTATAGGCCTTCTCCAATTAGAACCATATTTACAGTTCAGCACAAATGCAAGCTTGATCTGGTATATTTGGGTTTGCAGGGACCTCCTACAGATGTTTACGATAGCGAGAGCACTGGATCACAACATTGTGTTACCACAGCTTGCAAGGAGCAGGAGTCCTAGCACAGGTGTTGAATCAGCTCTTCTAAATTTCCAAGTCTCTGTGATTCTAACAAGGTGTGCAGGTGGTTGCTTAGAACCCTTCCAATTGTCTCTTCAGACTGATGAGGTAATGAAAAAGATTTTGTAATGGTGATGCTGTTGCTCCTGCACTTCTGAGAAGGAATGCAGTTCTTCAGAAACAAATTGATTCTTCCTGAAAAATTCCTGGGCATCAGGGAGGGATTAATAGTTCATATTGAGTATGCATAAAGTATTTTCTCACATGAACTCTCCAAGAAATTATGATATGACTGTTTGGCCAACCATTCAATGATCCTATTTATTATCCGTATGAAAAGCAGATAATATATAGTTAAAATTAAGTATAACAAAGGTGAAGATTAGCTGGTGCTGTAGCTGATTCAATTTCTGAAGTATTTATTGTTAAATATCAAAACTTGTTGTTCTTTTACAACCTAACAATCTCAAGTTAAGGGATGATTCTTTGCTTGTGCAATGATCTTTTGTCATTTGAATCCAACAATCTTCCAGACCAATATCACACAAAAGACATTAATATTTCTTCTAGCTGTGGTTTAACCTATCTGAAACCTCCAGGAGAGGCATTCAATTAAAATCCTGATTACACTGTTTAAGTCTCCATATGTGTGTTCCCGTATCTTAATTTTCTCTCACTCAGTTGCATACATTCAGGTTTGTTGTAAACCACTGTGTCAGTAGGATGCAAAGCACTGCGGTCACTCTCCAGCAGAGAAAAATCTTTTGACTCCACTATTTTCTTTCTTTCTTCAAGACGTAAGTGCTGCTTTTAATGTCCTTTTCAGGAGGATATCAAGAGCAGCATGAATGAGGTGCAACTTAACATTACATAGATTATTTCAAGCCATAGAAAAAGAACTGGCATTTCAGTATCCAGAAAATTGAAGGTTGTCACTGGTAGGTTAGATTGTCCATAAAAATTCTTTCTTTTGGAGAAGGACCATAACTGCAGTTGGAAATTCATTTTTATTCATAAATGATTGGGCAAGATTCATGGCAGGTGTTGGATTGCACCATGTCATTTCAGCCATTCTTATTTAAACGTGGCTTCGTTCTGTTTTCTGTTGAGGGTCATTAGGATCTTGCTTTGACAGAGTTGTTGTTAACATTATCCTGTACGTGTTCTTTATGTTTAGTGTTTCTATAAGAAGAATTGTATTTCTGAGAAGATTCTGTACTTACACAGTTTATGAAAAGTAATGTTAAGGTGCAGTTGTACATTCAAAAGTGCTTTTGAATTTTATACTGCTCATGTTGTGTGATTTTTTTATACATTTCTTCTGAAAATGGCAGCAGTGTTAAATGACAGAAAGAATGCGATAGAGCAAGAAGTAATCCCCCTCACAATATAGTTCCCCTTTCTGCTATATATAGAGCCATATTTCAAGCTGCAAATGCTTACAAAAAGGAGTCTACTGAGAAACTATGGAATTCAGTGATCCTGATATAATGAATCCATTTACAAACAATTATAGCAAGCAGACTTAGGTTAAATCCATGTGCTAGAAATAACAATATTTTCTTTCTATAAAAAATTTTCTAGTCACTGGTGGCATAATTTGGACAGATGGGGGCAATAAAAATGCAATAGAAGTAGGGCAGGAAGGCAGTTGAAAGGCAGAAAAAGGAATGTTAAAAAGTATTTCCATGAGGTCAAATCAAAGTCAGCATTGCAATGGAGGAAGATAGGCAGTGAAGTCCTCTCAATCGTAACTAGAAATTCAATCATCTCCCACATCCCAGCAAGCCTCTCTGTCTCACTTGGAACATCCTAAACAGTGCAAGACCAATTAATGATGCTCAGATGAAGTAATTTTTTTCTTTTTTTTTTTCTTTTTTTTTAGTTTTTTACAGTGTAGGCAGTCTTCAAAAATAAAAGGCTAGCACTTCTTCCAGATCCCTTACTAATTCTTTGACCCTTCAGGATAGTCTTGTCAGTACTATGGGATGTTATTCCATGTTTTTTCAATGTTGTCTTTTTTTAAGTTACTTTCTCAGTATTCTTTCCTCTCCTCAAACAGTTCTTTCCAAAGGAAATTATCTTGACTCATCTGACTCTTGGATATGATTGTTAAATTAATGCAGAAACATCTTGATGGGATGATTTGGATCTTTGGGGTCTTCAGTCTTCTTCCACAGAAGGACAGAGAAGGATATTGCAGTAGTATTTGGTAGTGGCCAGAGGGAAGAGTAATACATTTTACTGTCAGCTGTAGAAAGGTTGGGCTAACTGTTTTGCCATCTTAAACCTTTGTACATAGATGGCAGAAGACAGAGAACAGGAATCTGCTTCACAAGATGGAAGAGCTCTCAGGAGACTGAAAAAAACATGCAGGGGGAAAATCATCTACTGCAGCGTCACTGAAATACCTGCAGTTGGTGTATAGCGAGGAGACATGGTTACATACTCTCCTCATTTATCTAGCAACTTTTAAACATGAAAGAAAGTTTTCCCTTTGTGCTTCCAGCTGTGATGCAGATGCTGCAAGCTCTTTTGAATCCTCATACAACTGAATAACCTAGTTTCATGAAACCATTTGCTTTACTTGGACAAAAAAAAGTTGTTTAATATGAGTTACTGCAAAAATTAAAATAGGTCAGAAGTTGGATTCCACTCAATCATAACAGAATAATCAAGAAGTTTTGCTGCATGGTTATTTTCTGTGCTTAAGCGTAAGTACTTCTAGTGAACTTATTTCCATTTTGTTCTTAACTCAGTGACTGATCTTGACAGACAAATAACCCCTGGAAATAAAAATATAATATATATTTGTTGAGGACAGGGATATGAATGTATTGTGCTAGAGAAATGCTAGCAGTAAAATTCGTGTTCCTGGAATGATACAAATTCCTGCTGTGAGGAATACACATTAAAAATAACAAAAAAAAAGGTAGTTTGGTTTTTTTTTCCCCCACAAATGTAGTAATAATATTTCACTTAATCCATGTCATGTGAACATTATTGGAAATCCAAAACTAGTTTATAATGAACATAAATGTATGATGCAATTATCCCATGTTTTCCTTCTTTATATTTCAGTTAACATGTATCTGCTTGTGTGGATGTTTTATCTTTTTGTATGTATTTTTAACATTTACTTTTTTTCCTAAGAGTTAACAACAAACCATTCTCTGTAGTGAGATTCTTGATGCTGAACATGTAAGCCAGACTGGCTCATTGTGGCTCAGAATTGCTTGCTAATTACGTCTGTTCCTGGATAAATGCAAAAATAATTATTGGGAATAATTGTGCATGCAAACCTGGAGCTTTGTTTCTATAGGATTCCCATTTCAATTTTCTTTCCACAAATATTGTGCTGGTAAAACACCATGATTAAAATTCCTTAAAAAAGAAACAATAGTTAAAACAAATGCAATTAATTAATTCCTTTTCTGTTTTGTAAGCAACAATGAATTCCTTTTCAATATTAGTTGGTCTGGCCAATCTCTGTTTTCATCTGTGAGCATGAGTAGTGTTCCACACATATAAAAGATGTCAGACGTGAGAGTAACATATCTTACGGTATCCTCAGTTCACCGTCTTCTTGTTCCAGACTTCAACATTTCCGTCTATACACTCTATGTTCTTCAGGATGATCTATATGAAATGCCTGAGGAGTCTACAACCACGTTATTGATGATTAAAACAAAACAAAACAATCATGTAATTATTTTGAAGAAGTAGTTTACACAATATCCTTTCCTCAGCTTTGTATCTCTTTCCCTTTTTGCTTGATGGACTATTGTTGACTAAGTGTTTAGTCCTGGTTACTTTTTGGTATCCTGTCTTCTATTCATCTTTTTTAATTTCTTTGTAAAATCTTGTCATAGAATTTACCAGTTCATCAGTTTTAATTAATTTCTAACCCATTCATAATATTCTCATCTGAGAAAGCTTAAGTTGCTTTCCATGCAACATACATTGTTTATTCTAAAAATCTCTTCAGAATCCATACTGTTGACAGAGTTTGGTTTTCACATCTTGTTTTTCTAGAAAAGATCTATGGTTTTAAAGTTTTCTTTATAAAACTTGTCCATGTGCTGCTTCCCTCTCATCCCTTCTCCGCAGCTCAGCCAATAATCTGTGCAATCTCCTCAGTCCTACAACCGCTTGCTGTTTGTTCTGGACTGTTACTTAATTTTACATGTGTATTTCTGTTAAAAATCCTCTGAAGGGGTTCGCTAGAACTATTTGAAAACATACAGAAGTGAATAGGTTGCTTCCAGCTGATTTCAAGAACCTTTCCAGGAAAGTAGTATTTTCTCATAATCTCCATTTAAAAGCATTCAGTTGACTATGTTGTATAAAGTATCAATATAGTAGTGACTGTGTGCATAGATCTTAGAGACTGTGTCCCAACTGGGACTTGGGCAGAGGTTAGGTATCTTTCCACCCATCTTTCTATCACACCTAACCTAACTCTTCCAACTACCTGATTTCTGAGATGCTCAGAAGACTTTGGGTGTCTCAGTAACTCTGCAGTTAAAACAAACACAGTCATTGTTTTAGGCATCTTTGGGAATTAAGTGGTGCTTGAGAAATGGTAGTCTAAATCACCCTCTGAGACTGAGCAAAAAAACTCCACCTAAATAAACAAAATCTAACAGAAATTACGCAATCTGAATAAGAAGTAATTGTCTTTTTTAGCTTATCGAACTATTAATTCTTCATTGTAAACCAAGAGGATGAGTAAAACAGGATTGGTTAATCACAGTGTAATCCTTGTGAGTTCCAAATAATGTATTATTTAAAATGCAAAAATGGTAAATACAGTTGGCAATGCTATCTTAATTATCTTTATATTCCATGATGATGACAAAGCATATATGAAACAGAATTATATATATATAGGAATCCCTTTAAGAATGGAAATGCCACCATATGCTAATTTCAGAACTAATTTCTGAAACAAACAAATAACCAAACGAATATCCTCCTTAAATGAAGGTGAGATATTAAATAGCATTTAGATTAGGTTAGATTTATAGGGTCATTAAAAGATACTTATCAGTTTGTTACCGAGAAGCACTCAGTTTAATTACACAATTAAGTTTTAGATTGTGTTCATTATGTACAGAAATCTTATTACAATTCCAATTTAGCTGGTCATCTTTAGAAATGCTATTAGATTCTAATTCATTTTCACACTGATGCAAAAAAAGCACCATTCTCCAACACAAAGAAAGATGCTGAGAACCATACAGATTAATTGTAAATACATTTGTAAAAATGATTAATAATTCAACAATTCAGATGCCAGGTGAGAATCAAGCAATGCGCCTATTACAATTTTAACAAAAGCAAGAGAATGTACCAATTTACGTGGCTGTTGAACAAAATCTTGTTTACACATACTGTATTTTAAACATGATTAATATAAAATGTTGATTTTCATGAAGCTACACCAGTATTTCTGCAAATAGTAGTATATTCTTAAAATTACAAATTATTTATATTGAAAGGGTAAATCTAAAGACTTTTATATATATATCTCTCTCTTGATAAATCTCTTAATATATTTATATTTATTTATAAATCCAAAGGTTTAGATAACAACTATGTGGTGTGAGTCTGGTTTCGTCATTATTTTCCAGAGGATCTTATAGACTTGAATAAGGATGAAACTATCAAAGCTGTCAAGAAGTCACTCTCATGGAATTTCAAATTTATAGAGTAATATTACCTTAGAATATTGATATTTGATTTTATGTTTTCAAAAGTTGGTGTTCCCTATTACTCTCTGCCCATGATTCCTTTATGAGAATCAGGCAGAAAAACAAAATCCCAGTCCAAGCATCATTAATTCAGAACTGAATTTTCTACTCAGTAATGTCTCTTGTTGATATTTCTAATAAAAATCCTTTTTCACCTGCAAAATTCCAGAATTTATAGATCACCAGAAAAGAAAAAACCTTTATTATATAATAACAAACTGTATCAAAAACAAGTCAGTGCCTCTGCTGAAGTAAACCAGTAGAGTTCCACTAACACCTATGGTGCCAGCCTGATTACTATGATTGCTACTGAGAATCTGCCTCAGGTATGTGAAAATATACTTGGGACAATCTATAGGTAGGAAGCTGTTAAACATTCCAGTCACCATTGTATCTTGCTTTTCTTTATGGAAAAGTGAGTTGCTACAAAACCACGAAGCTGTTGCTCGGGCACAGAGATGAGAAAGCACAATCTGTTCCTGACATAAGCCAAGGCTAAAGAATGCACTTTGAATTTTCACTAGAGGATGCTAGAGGATGACCACTGCTAAGCTGCTGGCCTTTGATTTTGTCCTCCCACCTCCATTTCTCTCACTGCCTTTTCCTACAACCAATTTAAGCCACAGGCTGCTTGTTCAGCAGAGGAGGTAGCAAGTCTTCTTTCTTCTGTCAGATTTAGATTAGCCACAGGTTCATATTACAGAGAGAATGCCATGGCCATGAGTAGGCATCCGTAACTGCATTATCTGCTCATCTTGCCAAGTAATAGCTGAACCTACTATGGTTTAGGAGAAATTAGTTGACTTATCAGTCTTCCTATAGGAACACAGTTCCCTGCAGAGGAACATTTGCTTGAGGCCTGATGTGCATGTAGCCCTAATCTCTCGGTGATAGTGGTTTAATGCTTAATCCCAGTTACGCTGAAGTTTTCCAAAAAGGCAGTCTGTCCAATGAGAGCTCTACTAAGAAAACAATTTTTGCAGTTAGCTGCTATAATGTCACGAGCATTACAAATTACAAATAGATTAGATCAGATAGATATTTATTTCAGTTAGAACAGCTGTTGTGTGGCAGGAGTTTTACTTATGAGTGTGGCTGAGATTGTAATAGATGACCTAAAGGCAAAAGTTTCAAGCATAGCAGTATCCTGAGAAAGCCAGCATTTAAAACATGAACATACTAAGAATAGGTGTTATTTTCTAAAGCACTAAGCACTGAGCTAGCACTGCTTCTACTGAAATCAATAGAAGCTTTCTTTGAAGTTCAGTGAAAGTATAATGAGCCATTATTTGAGTCCTTTGAAAAATCTTACTTTTAGTGCCAGTGTGTCTCTTGCATACATATATGCTGAACCACAGATGTGCATCAATGTTCAAAAAAAACAACCATCATGTCTTCTTGAAATCATGAGATTACAGCACTATCTTTTACAAGAGAATGTACATTTTTATACTAATACTCAGTCAAGAATGAAAAAAGAGTCTTTTTAGGGCATTAAGATGCAATTCCTTCAGTTGCAGCAACTGCAGATCTTGAAGGAGTGTACAAGATTTTTAATCAGATCTGGTTTGCTTCAATAAAGTGATTTTAATTGTATCTATCCATAATTATCACACTTCTGTTACCTTTTAATTGTGACATGATGAATTCCTTAAAGGTGTGGCCAAATGAGTGGATCTGCCACATTTTTTAAGTGAAGATGGTATTCATTTGATCACTCTCACAGAAATTATTTCACTGATGCTTTTGCACAGTTATCTGGAACAGGAATAACCTGAGCTTTGGAAGTCTGTTCTGGATGAGATTTCTGAAAACTCTCATGCTTTTGATGAATGTCAGATTTCATTGTCATTTCATTTTCTCATATGTAGTGTAGATTCAGAGTAAGAATGCTTTCAATGTATTTCATAAATGTCTTCTGAAAGTTTTGCTTAAAAAAAAGTGATATATAATATAAAATATTTTGTTCTAAAATAACAATCAGAATTTTAAAATATGAGAAAGCCAAAGTATGTGCATTTTTAATTCAACTATTTTGGAATTTCAAAGAGTTTAAAAAGCACTTCTGTTTAGCACAAGTAATTCTACGCGAAAAGACTATTGAAGAAGATTTTGCAGGCTGTCTTCAGAATTAAGGGGTTTAATTTTGTATGCCTCCTAGTACACTCTGTATGTGGGCTGAGATGTATTTCTCAGTACAACCATAACAACTCTGGTTGCTCTTATCATCATCTCCACATCCTACTCAGAGGGGTTTTTTATGCTAAAAGTGGAATTTTCAAAAAAAGCTCATTCTTGACATAGCCAGTCCCATATTAAGGCTTTTACCAGACTCTGTGTTTTGGTAAATACATTGGATGCATTAAGAAACCTTACTCCTGTCACTCCTGTATGATTTAATAGCTTGTACAAAGCCACTGTATAAAGTCTTAATGCAAGAATCTGTGTTCCAAACTGTCTGCTGTTGGTATAATTACTTTTTTCCTTACCCTCACTGTATTTTAAATGCTGCTGTGCATTATTTTATTTCTAATGCATAATAAAAGAGCACATCATTTAGGTCCTTCCCTGTTTCAGGCATTAAAGTCCCTTGGACAAGTCCTAGAAACTTCCATTTTTTACAGATACCCACACTGACAGAAAGATTAAAAAAAAAAAAAAAAAAAAATTAAATGTAATATGAGGTGAGATTTTGTCTCAGAAATAAGAAGAAACAAATATCAGTGATATTTGGATTGTATTGAAACTTTATCAGTTCAAATTGGCAACCTTGGAGTCTTCTGTTAATATGATTGAAATGTTGACCAGTAATTGATTTCTAGGGAAAACTTTTACAATTAAATTCAATTATTATGTTAATTTTCAGTTTAATAGAGATTGACAAACAAATCGCTTCATATACATTTAGCCCATTAGAATTCCACTCTCCTCCTCATCTGTATACAATTCACTTTCTTAAGTCTTTATGAGATCCTGGGTTTTGTTGAAAGGTCAACTCCTCTAACAGGGAAAAGTGCTCAGTTTGGGGTATTTCTGGTTGGTCTGTTTGAGATTTTTAGTCACTTAATTTTAATCAGCATATGGCTAAGCTTTGATTTTTTTTTTTTTTTTTACATTAAACAACAACAGACAAATCTTGAATAGCTCAAAAGAGCTTTGCCGTTAACTTGAATAGATTTGGGGGTCATCACTAAATTAAACATGCTAACTGCATGCACTATTGTTATTGGCTTGTATCTATATTCATTGGTGGTTAACTATAAAAAAGGAAAAAGACCTGAACCAGATGATGATGGCTGTTTTATAATATATGAAGTAGGTACTGGTTTACTGAACAAATAAAACTGTGTTCTGATCAATTGTGTTATTTTACATGTGAAAGGGATGACTTGTCTCTGGAAAACAATATTCCAAAGATATATTAATTAGATTAATAACATAATGTTAATTTAATTTTAATGGAAATACTCCCTTGTTCTAAGCAAAGTCAAAGTTTCGTTAAGATTTTAGCATTTAGTATATTGATGGCATATTATTTCCACACAGAAGCATAGCACATATTTTAACTTAAAGTGAATAATATGAATATAGTGTGCAATATGTATACTGTATGCATATGGATATGGATATGGTTCTTGCCCAAATGCTTTGCTGTCTGGTTATTTTCATCACTTATTTTTAGAAAGTATGTGTTGCATTCTATACCATGAGTATAGTGAGAAATAGTGTCTGTGTTCCCACCTACATGTAATAAACCTTCACAGCCCATCTTAGAGCAAATGTATGTATACATCTATAAAGTAGTTGACAGAGTAGCGGGGGAAATGTGTAGTTTAAGCAGTAAAGTGTAATGTTATTGTCTACTTTCCAATTGCTTTTTGGAAAATAAACAAGCAAAATCATATACGGGCCGAATTTGTATTCATTTAGAATAAAAGACCGATATTTATTTCTGTATTTTGGCTGATCAAAACCACGAGAATTCCTGCTCAACAGAACATAGCTGAGTCTAAAATGAATTAATGTATTGCATATGAATGCTGCAGCTAAAGCAAAAGTGAGGTTTTTCTTCATGCAAGACAATAATTAACCACAATGGAGCCAGGCATCAGCTAAATTTTTGAAACTGTGAGCTTGCTGAGGCATTAGGAGCAACAGCACTAGATTTATAAAAGTAAACTCCATTAAAAGGGATATACACTATGTCATTTTTCTGTGTTGCCCTAACATGAGCAACATCGCTGAATCTCATTTGTTCCTTAGAAACTTTATTTGCCAAGGAAATAAAGTTGATCTTGGGAAAAGGACTATTGACTGAAAAGGTTGGTAACTGACAACGCTGATTCTTTAAAAACGGTATGAAATGGTATTTTTTTACTGTGAATCTTTGTTGATGATCTCAGAATGTAATATCTGAACTGACAGGCATTATTAGTAGTCATGATTTTAAAGAATTTTACTGAAAAACATAAACAAGTGGAACCCCTATTTCTTGGGACAGAATACAATCCCACATCAGAGTAACATTAAATACTACATTGGACACCTATGACAGAACTTAGGCAAATTTAGGCCCTCCAGCTAAAGGATTTCAATAAGCTCATATTCCAGTAACCACAAAAATCTATTGCATGTCCAGATTTATTTAGAAGCATTTGGACTGCACAGTCCCTGAAGCAACCAAACTCACTTAGGGCTTCAACCTACCTGGGAGACCCACATGTCTGTGCCGAAATCAGAAGGCCTCTGATCTAGCGGGCATGCTCGCTTCCTTCTGGCTTCATACTATGGCTCTGTGTGGCCAAGGACCCCTATACACAGAAGGCAACTCAAGAAGAGGAGGGGTCCTCTTTTTCTTTCTTGCCTCTCTTTCCTAAGCAGCCTGTGTCTGGGCTGCAATGGTGCCTATTACCCACCGAGCCTTTGTGCTTCCAACCATGTCACAGGCCAGTGACTACACATGAAATTGTCCCCCTTTCTCTTTGTTGCCCAGGCTCTGTCTCTCACTGTACAGATATTTGAGGTCTATTTATGCCCTCCTCTGAGTGGAAAGAAGAAAGTCCCTCTTGTAGTCTTTTCCTGTGCATTCATTCTCCAGTTTTAGCATTTACTCACCTCTTGACTTGAGTACCTAACACCCATGAACCAAGTTTGAAGCCCTTCTTGTTAGGTTAGCAGATCTGTTCGCAAACACATTCCCTCCTTCTAAGGGAAAGAGACATCGTAACTGATGATCATAAAAGCTGGTTTTGAAATTAATTAGCCTGTCATTGAGCATATTTGTAAAGTCTCTTCTCATTGTTAGACAGAATCCTACATCGGTCTCTGTTTTAGAGTACTGAAGCAACCTGTCCCTTGTCCTCTCCCTGTTGTAAAAACTGATGGAAGATAAGCATGAAAGAAGCTTTTTTTTTTTTTTGCATTAAGAGATAATTAACTCAAGCCCTCAATACTAATTACCTTCTGCGGATTCCAAGATGTGTGCATAGTCACAGAAGATATTAATTGATGTGGATAGCAACAAAAAAAAAAGTACTAGAGTTCCCCAAGCCTCACAATATTAGTTAACTGTAAGATCATGCTGAGATGGAATTGTCAAGTTTTGCGGATGGGAGTGAGAGACAAACTACTAACCAGCTGATGTGACCTTGTTAGACGGCTGAAATCTTGCCCTAGGGTAAATGTAGGGACTTAATTTCATTGTGAAGGCTGCAGTAGAAGGACGCTTACACACTCTTGCCGACACCTCCTGCTCCTAGATGCAGGCCCTCTTTTCCCATCATTTAGCTTCCAGGACTCTCTTTTTCCTAACTCTGTGCCCTACCCAACCTTCTTACTCCCGTCCAGGAATCTCACTCCCCTGCAGTTCGTGTACAGACAAGAGTTCGGCTTTGTATCAACGATTTGCTGAGGAGAGGCAGGAATTTCATTAGCAAGAAGGAAATGCTGTGGCCTGCTTTTAACCTTCCCCTTCTGCTTTTGGAGCAAAGAGGCTTGCTCACTCTCAGATGAGCTACTCTGGTGAAGGGGACCCAGTATGGAGGCATGGACAAGATAGGCAGAGAGTACGTGCGCTCAGGACTGCTCAAGGCTGGTATTGCCACTATGTGAGATAATGCTAATTAATGCACAATGATACTAGTATTGCGTGATACTGCCTACATTTACAGTTCAGTGCTACCATGATGGTGTCCTGCTGGCCACCACCACTCTGCCCAAAGAAGCAACTGGAACATCCATTGGTTCTGCAGAATAGCTCCAATGGAACCTGCCATCGGGAGCTCCAGGATCGTGAGACAGTCTGCTAAATGAGGAGGATAGATCAAAGCTGAATTATTTCTGGGAAATCTCTATGTCTATGGGAAAGATAGTGAGTGTATACGTGTAGTCATTGTAACCATTAAGCCCTCTTAAGGTCTGGGAGGACAGATACCAGTGCCAAAGATAGACTAGTGCCATGCTTCTGAATAGGGACAGGAGGCCTAAGGAATTCCTTCTATGAATGAGACAGAAACACTGTTCTGCTATTTGGACAGTAATATTATCAACTTATCATTAACTCATGAAAAGATCATGCAAAGGTATATGCATTGAGATACTGATACCTGAACAATTACACAATTACACAGATAAGAGTTTTGTAAATTGTCTTTTATTACAAATAATTACTCTACAGATTGTTTCACCATTGTTTGGAAAACATTAAATAATTGGTCTAGGATGGATACTAAACTTTTCTTAGCTCTTGCAGTTCAGGCATGAGGCCTTCCTTTTAACAGCTAAATTCTTAATACTTTGACTAAAGAATCTTATCAGGCTTAAACTCCCAGTCTACATCCCGATAATGTTCAGAATCACCGAGGTTAGAGCTGGAAAAACTTTTACATCTTGTCTGGAGCAGTGCAAGCCAAAGATGGCCACTATACCACATTTGCTAATGTTTTGAATTTTCATACGTGTATGAGCTATGTAAATTAATGTGGCTATTAGGGTATAGCTGTATGATTGGAAGATAGTTTAATGCATATCTTAAGGTTGATAACCTTGTAGATTCTCATCTACCTCTACTTACAATCCCCAAGTGTTTTGTGATAAGCTAGTATAGTATAGACCTATTAGACCTATGAGAGAAAAACTCATTTCCAATCGGTAAGGAAGGGTTTTTAAATAACCTATTCTTTTCCCCTCTCTTGCTTAAACTGTGAGTTCTCAAGCTGGCTAATACACAGTGCTATTTTATTTTCTGCAAAATTCACTAAAAGACTGCTAAGCCTTGATTTCTTGTGTTAAACTTCCACGTAAACAATTGTTGTAGGTAACCAAGGGTGATCACACAATTGCAAGCGTACAGGAAGCTTATTCCAAAGGCAAGAGTGAAAAGGGATAGCGCTCCGTACTAGTGATAATGAGTGGAGATGGGGGTCCTTATCACAGAGCTGTCTGAGAACCTGTTCAGAGTCACTGAGGAAATGCCATAGGCAGGCTTTTAAATTTATACGGCAAAACCCATATTAATTCTGTTCTAAAGAAAATGCTGTTAGTGTATTTTGTAAGTATAAACCTTATATATATATTTGTAATGTTTATCACAGTGAAAATGCAACATATTCTGTTTATCTCTGTTTATCTCTAGTATTTGTCTGCGAATAATTTCCAGACCAGTTCCATTATTTGCAAATATTGAATATTTGTAAAATACTCCAGGCTAATTATTTGTGCATAGTTCATTTTAGTATTCACCATTTGTGGCTGAGCAATTAGATGCTTACCCATTGGGGGAAACTAATTTAATATGTTTTAAAAATTGCTCTGCTGAGTCAGAGCTCAGCTAGTATAACCTTTTTAATTGGAAAATAATGGAGAATAAGTTATGACTGGTGCTTAATGCCACCTTATAATTACTGAATAAAATGTAGGGATATTTAAATGTCATTCTAATTGAATATCAATCACTGAAATCTTTTTAAATGCCAAATAATATGACCTTTGAACATCAATGAGCAAAATAATTTATTCAGAAATAATATACATCTCTGTCATTGTTGAGCTGATTATAATACTAATCTGTACTAATAAATTAATTTCATTCCCAGCCCTTTCAAAATCCTTTATAAAATGTCCTATCTGTAACTCAGAAATGCTTATTTTAGTAGAACTCTAAATATTTTTATTAATAGTGGAATGAGGAAACCTTTACAATTACTAAATGCAGAAGTTTTAGATTTTATTAAAAATCTTTAAAAAACAAAAGGATTATTTTCAACTTAAGTTTATTAATTATTAGTAATATTTATTACTAATTTCAGTCACCATTTTTGTGTTGAAATCATTTTTTGGAATTGAAAGAAACTATCCAGATACAAAAATTTCATGTAAACAAATGTCTAAGCATGAGGCAACATTGCAGTTTATGAAGTATCAATAAGAGCAAAGTAATGCTCCCTTGGAAGAAAAAAAAAAAATCAAAGATTTCATAAGGCACAAGGGTATAATTTTAAAAATGGCTCTTAAGGGGGGGCAAGGGAAGGCTGGAGACAGGATTTGATCTCTACTCATGCTGAAGGCAATGGGCTTTTTGCCGTTAACTGTGAATGGTGAATGTCATCAAACTGTTTCATACTACATCATCAGCAGAAGCTTTTTCATGTGCTTTCAGAATCCATCATGTACCCAAGTTAGCTAGCCTTAAAAACACATGTAAAGAAGAATGTTAACAGACTTTTTACTGTAAAGCTTATTCGGAAGTTTAAACAGAACTTCTGCATTTTGTTAATAAAACAGATTTTTTTCTTTCTAACCTGAAAGGTGGGCAAAGAATTGGTGTATATATAGCACTGTCTAGCAAGTATCAGTGCTAACTAATGAGTGATAGTTGCTAGTTCTTATTATTAAATTACATTAACTAACATAGTGCTGCACTGGCTTGTCACCCAAATGAAAAAATGTTGCAAAATAAAAAAGGCTGTCTACAAAGTTTAAATCAGACAGAGAGGTCAAGTAGACAGACAGCTTTTTCATAGCTAGATTGCAATGACTAAACACTTAGGCACTGTTACCTGCACATTTGCTGGAAATGATGTCAGAAGTCATTAATAGGTCAGGTCTAAGCAGTTTTCCAAAAGCTTGAAATAGTCAGATTTTTCTTTGTTCTGTGTTGCATTTTGTGAGGGATGGTTTCCAAGAATCCCTTACAAGAGTGACTTGAAATATAGAAGACCTCCAGTTAGTGTCTAGCTGACAGATCTGATACCGATACTGTCAGAAGTTTTTGACAATTTTCGGTGTTGCCAGCTGAATGTCTTCCCACAGAAAAACTGCATAAAATATTATTTTTATATGATAAATGACGATGATGGTTGTTCTCTCAAAAATCATACTTTTTTTTCCAGTCTAAAACATATATGTGCAGTTGGCAAGGGGATACCCTGTGTTTCACAGTTGACTTTGCTCTGGGATTTACCTGTTTTGACAGTAAAACAAAGGTAAGAGGAAAAAGAAAAGAAAACTCAGTTTTATTTTACTGTTATTGAAGTTATCAGTAATTGTAATTTTTTATGTTGATCAGAATGGTAATTTTTTATGTTGACGTGGAGAATTTCTTCCTCAAATGTACTGTACTTTTTATTTATATAGCACTATTGAAATGTAGTCAGTTTGGGACTTGAAAGGAACAAGTATAGTTGTTCATTAGCATGTAAAGATAGATTTTGGAGAAGGATATTAAAAAAGTATTTTCCTTTTCAAGTTATAAAAGCAAAGGAAGGTTATATTTAGCAGAGAACTTAGTGTCTTATAATGAAGAAACTTCAAGATTTTTAAAAGATTACCAGTCATGAAAAAAATGAAATGTCACCTGATTCCATTTGTTTTGAAGCTACAGGTATAAAATAGGATTAATTATTCTTCCATCACAAGAAATTTAGGCCATGTCTAAAATAAACAGAACAAGGGCAAACACATTTCAAAGTCATAATCTATAAGATTAAATTCACTTATCTTGCAAAACAGTGGCTATATATAAAGTGCTGACAGGGGATGGTTTATGATACATGCCAACTTTCAAGGCCTATCTATAATTCTACTATTTTATGTATATAATTTAGTGATACTTTAAATTATTCTAAATGGATTTATACATTTGTTTGCCAGTAGGAGTAAACATACATACAAAAAAATGTTTCTGCATTAACAGAGCTGTACAGTAGAAGGTCTCTCCTTTGAAATATGGTCTTCAACTCCAAACTGAAAGGATTTTTTTAAATAGATATTAAAGAAATTCAGTCAGTCATTCTGAGTTAAGAGGAAACATACTGCATTTTGAAATATTGACACAGGATCTAGTTTTTGTGTGTTGGTATTTTGGGGGTTTGGGGCCAAAATGCACAAGTCTATTGAAATCTTTGTGCACAGAAATAATGACCAAGATCATTGTTATTTGAAAATCTAGACTAATTGCATTAAGTGTGCTATCCTATGAGGTAGCATAAAGCTTCAGGAAATATGTTTGCATACATTTCTCTGCATCAGGTGATACTCCATTCTGAAATAGTGCTTTTTGCACAACTGTACACATTTACGTGTAGCCACAAATTAACTATGGAAAGTAATCTCATTAGTTTAGACTATAGAAAATGTTTCTTTCAAATTTGAAGATTGATTTAAAATTATAAACTTCTCTATTGATAGGACTTTGGCCACAGTGCCTACCTTCAGTATTGATGATGAGGAGGATTTAGATCAACCTTTGTTGTTTACCTAAGGAGAAGTACAGAATACCGTCATATAGATTGATTCTGTTGTTAAACTGTAAAAATTCTGGAGACCTCAACTGCATTTATTGTTCATCTGTGTGAGAGATGGAGATATCCTCTGCATCCTCAAGCCTGAGTGAGGCAGTAATGGGTGGCTTCTGCTGTTCATCTTACTTCCATAATTGTCAGCTGGAGTTGACTGTGTTGCCCCATACTCACAGCTTTTTCAGAATACTTCCTACCAGCACTGAATAGGTTGTTGAAGTGGTCAAGCAATTAACAGTTCATTAGGGATACAGCAATTTTGCTGAAAAATTTATTTTTTCTTCAAGATATTGAATTTCAAATTAAAGTCACCTATTGATGCAAAGAATGCTCTTACACCACAGCAGGTGTTCATACATGCTTATTAAAATAAAGGCCAGTCCCCCGTCTGCTCTGTGACTCTGAGCCTGGATCTCAAATTTTGGGCAACCAGTTCATGTACTCATTAAAAAATGTTCTTCTTTACAGTCTGGAAAATAATATAAAAAAAGCCTTCTTATTACAAATGATGAAATAAAAAGGGCAAGAACTTTTGCTTAGGAGTGTGGTGGGTTGACCCTGGCTAGATGCCAGGTGCCCACCAAAGCCACTCTATCATTCCCCCTCCTCAGCTGCACAAGGGAGAGAAAATACAAGGAAAGGCTCGTGGGTTGAGATAAGGACAGGGAGAGATCACTCAACCAATTACCATCACAGGCAAAGCAGACTCAACCTGGGGAAATTAATTTATTTTATTACCAATCGAATCAGAGTAGGGTAATGAGAAATAAAAACTCAATCTTAAAAACACCCCTCCATTTTTCCTAGGCTCAAGCCCACTCCCAGTTTTCTCTCCCTCCTCCGCCCCCGAGCAGCGCAGGGGGACGGGGAATGGGGGTTGGGGTCAGTTCCTCACACGTCTCTCCTGCTCCTTCCTCCTCAGGGGGAGGACTCCTCATTCATCCCTGCTCCACCGTGGGGTCCCTCCCATGGGAGACAGTTCTTCACGAACTTCTCCAATGTGGGTCCTTCCCACGGGCTGCAGTCCTTCATGAACTGCTCCAGTGTGGGTCCTTCCCATGGGCTGCAGTTCTTCACGAACTGCTCCAGCGTGGGTCCCTTCCCCGGGCTGCAGTCCTTCAGGCACAGACTGCTCCAGGTGGGTCCCCCACGGGGTCACAAGTCCTGCCAGAAAACCTGCTCCAGCGTGGGCTTCTCTCTCCATGGGGACACAGGTCCTGCCAGGAGCCTGCTCCAGCGCGGGCTTCCCACAGGGTCACAGACTCCTTCAGCATCCCCCTGCTCCGGCGTGGGGTCCTCCCCGGGCTGCAGGTGGAGATCTGCTCCCCCGTGGACCTCCCTGGGCTGCAGGGGGACAGCCTGCCTCACCATGGTCTTCCCCACGGGCTGCAGGGGAATCTCTGCTCCGGCGCCTGGAGCATCTCCTCCCCCTCCTTCTGCACTGACCTGGGGGTCTGCAGGGCTGTTTCTCTCACGTATTCTCACTCCTGTCTTCCGGCTGCTGTTGTGCAGCAGTTTTTTTCCCTTCTTAAGTCTGTTCTCCCAGAGGCACTACCACCATCACTGATGGGCTCGGCCTTGGCCAGCAGCGGGTCTGTCTTGGAGCCGGCTGGCATTGGCTCTGTCGGACGTGGGGGAAGCTTCTAGCAGTTTATTACTTAAGCCACCCCTGTAGCCCACCCACTACCAAAACCTTGCCATGGAATCCCAACACAGGGAGTTTAAGTGTCATTTAGAAAACTCTTTTCTAGAACAGTTCTGGTTGATTCTTAAACTTATTTGAAAGAATTACTTCATTTCCTACATGTTCTGCCCCAGGGTCATCATGGGCTCTAACTCATTCAGCTTTTACCAGTTTGGACCCGTAACAGAAATGCTCTTGTGGCCTGAAGCTGCTTTATATCTGATCGTAGAGATTCTTTTTATCTTGTTGGCTTGGTTGGTTCATCTTCCCCATCCTGTGCCTCCAGCCGCTCATCCAAGGTAAAGGGATCCCAAAGTATGCATTTTCTTCCACCTTCCAGAGCCATCTACTTCTCTTCTTTTCCACTCAGTGTCAACTGTTGAGAGAGATTATGACTCCAGCAATGCCTATTATTGCTAAATTGTTCCTAAGTTCTTGTTTCATCTCCACCCTAGCAGTTATATTATATAGCGAACATTCATCTATCCTATTTAGATCCAAACTCATTTAAGCTTTGAATACTTTTCAGGTGGTCTAATTAGGCCCTCTGGACCCAGTTAAATCTGTTCATGAATGTAAAGTTTAAGCACCATCACAATGCTGTAGCATAGTTGGGTTTTTCTTCATCTGTTATATTTGTCTAAGTCAATGACATTTATGTCTGCAGGGAACCAGGAGATGGAATCAGGCTTTTTGTGCCTTCCATAAATACTTTTTTTATTTATAGGGCATTCTCTATCAAACTATGAGTAGGGTTCTGAAGACCACTGGTAGCACCGGTCTACATGAAAAAAATATTTTGTGTTGAGGTGCATTGGAAAATGGAATATAGCAAACTTTTTTTCTGTGTGTGCTTTTGAAATAGCCTTCAAAGTATTTAAATTGTGTTTCCTCAGCAGTGTCCAGGGACTGAATCCCATTTCAACATGTGCATAGGATTTTCATTAAGATTATAGGTATTAAGGAAACATCAGCAGGAAGTCCGAATGCAAGTTGTTACCTTGTGTTTTTTTAAACTTATACATTTTCGGGCAATCAATAGAAACCATTCAAATAAACAGAAAATTACATTGGTTTCAAAAATAATTTCCCAATATTTGTTTTTAAAAAGTATCTCCATAAATATTAAAATATACCTGTCAATTTAGGATTTGCCAACAGTAGTAAACTCCCATTCATAAACCTGTGGGAGACCAAGAAGCCTAGAATTCTTAGATATTTTACAAACAATTATGTAATGTAGAACATATTTTTGTGGTTTGTGAGGCTACATTCAATAATAATATTTTTGCATTTCTATAGCTTATTTTATCTGAGGATTTCAAACCACGTTACACACATCAGTAAATTCAGCTTTGCAACATCTATGTAGGACATTATTATCTACATTATGCAGATGAACCAGCTGAAGCATGAAAGAGTGAGATATGGTATGGAATTGTGTTCATAGTGAAACTGATGCAAATATCCTCATGGATCTTTCTGGAATTAAGCTTTTGCCTTGGATTTTGATATTATGTAGGCAACTGAAACATTTACATTTCAGGGAATTTCTAAATAATTGTTTTATTAGTGAATATTAATATTGCATCTTTTGCTTTCACATATGATACAGAGCTGTTAATTTTATTTGCTCTGCAACCAGCCTGTTATCATGTGCTGTGTTTACTGCCCCAATGCTTTATCTTAATACATAAACATTGATCATCAATCTATAGTTCTAGGTAGGAGTCTGTAACAGAGTCCTTAATCAAGTTTCTTTCTGTTTAGAACGTGCTGTGGAGGTTTAAATTCTCTCAGCTCAAAGGCTCTTCAGATGATGGGAAAACAAGAGTAAAGCTGCTTTTTCAGAATCTAGACACCAAACAAATTGAGACAAAGGTAAGCAATATCCTCTTTCTCAGTTTACTAAAAAATGAAATGGAATTTACTGTCAAGGCATCAAAAATTCCATTTACTACTGCACATGCTTATGGTGAACTCCACATCACAATTTATCTTTTTTTTCCTATTCTCTAGAAACCCCACAATAAACCAAAGTGGTGTAGTATCTATAGATTTATTACACTATTTGTACAAACCTGTTACTGAGTTGTGTTATGATGATGTTTTACTGTTTCAGAAAGATGATTTCTGTGAAGTTGTTTAGTCAACCTATAATAGATATATCTAAAAACTGCTTCTAAAAAGGATAAACCAAAACTTTTTAAGCTGCTATATAGTAGACTTAAAATTTTAAGCAAATAATATGTGCTTAAGCTTTACCAATAAAAAGATTATGTAACATTTATTAGCTTAAAAAAGGGAATATTCTTGCAAGATGCCAAGCAATTCCTGAAACCTATTGGTTCTACCATGAATTAAGAGCAGACAATGCTTTGCAAGATCTGGAATTAAGCTGTGGAGACATCCGGTCACTACTATAGATAAGATATTACTGGTGTCTCTTTTTTTTTCCTGCAGCAATCATCAAATAAAATTGTGAAACTTAGAATTCAGATTCCCAACTGAACTTCAGCAGTTTCTAATTCAGGATTCTAGTTTGAATCATCATCTGGAGGTTTGGCTGTAATGCCTTAATCTGTACTGTTTCTGTCCTGTGATCCCAAGCTTGATGATGAATAAATAAATAAAAAGATAATTTGTCAATCATGCAGTTTTAAAAAGAATGAGGAGAACTTTGATGTGATATGACAGAGAAGAGGAAGGTAAGAGTGAGGTTCAACTGGGATTGGTGGACAAAAGCCAATGAAAACAACAGAAAAATATCTGAAGATCTATGAAAATTCTCAAGTACTCTTACCTGGGGTTGTACAGGTTGAAGTCACTTATAAAGTGATACTTCTCTATAGTGACCATATGGAAAGGTTATATATTACCTATCCTTCTAATGTTTAAAAAAAGTTGTAAGAAGAAAATCTCTAACCTTCCTTGTTTATCATAAAGTTACAACAAATGCAGTATGTCTTTCTCTGTACATCTATATTAGTAAATTATTCAGTATTTCATCAGCAAACTTAACCGGAGTTGTCTGTTGGGTCTACTGTAAAAGATATTATAATATCTGTTACAAAAGGTGCAATACTATAATAACTTGACTAGAGTAGCAGGTCATTTCCACTTCATTTCTCACAGTACTCCTTGGAGACAGAAAAGGACTACCATCATCATTTTATACATGATCATCTGTTTCAGAGAGCTCACATAACTTGTTCCAGGTCAGACAGGAAGATTATATTGGTGCAAAAAACATAATCTGAATCTCTGAATCTGTGTATTAAATCATTAGATAATCCATGTGTGTGATTGGCCAAGGGCTCCAATTCCATTGCTTGCAATGGAATTCCATTGCTTTCATACTGGATCATTCCTCTTCCTGTTGTGGTGGAAAAATCTGATTATTTTAAATTTTATTTCATTTTTATTTCTGTGCTCACTTAAATTGTTTTTAATTGGTTTTACCTGTATTTTGCTCTTTAGATACAAAAATTGCAAATCTCAGCATTTTTATGAAAATTTTATTATCTCTAAAATAATGATAAAAGTGAGTTCTAATGATAATTTTACAGCAGATTTTGTCCAGGAGACAGATTCGTTAAAACATTAAAAATTATTCTGTTGCATAGCTCTAATGAAAACACCTTGTAATTGGCAAAGTATTCATGAATATTTGTGAGGTACCTTGAAATTATCAGTTGGAAGATGATATGTGATCGGTTCATACAGAATTCTAAGTATGTATGCACCTAAATGTACATACCTGTTGTAAATGTTGGAAGAGCCCAGGAAAAGCTCATTAAAGGCAGCGGAAAGGCTGATACTAAGTAGCTGAGGATTTATCAGGATTTCAGTGACTATACCTTTTACCACGGCCTCTGCACAGTGCAGTGTACCCACTAGGATTTCACGTTAAATGGGACTGGGATACAGCTGTGCAGCCTCTCCACTTCAGATAAGTGGTATATATATTCAGGTATATGCCCACCACCTAAACCGTTTTATTTCTTAGATTTCAGAATTACAGACTCGTTGGGAAATAACCAACACTAGTACCCGTAGCATAGTACAGAATCTGCCTCAGTTTATTGTACCGAAAGAGATTTCGTAGAGCCAGATGGTACTGTACAGTGAAATGCAGCCAATGATGAGAAACAGAAAATGTCATCAAATAACAGAAGTTTCATTTTTCCTGAGTAAATGAGCCACTACATGTGAAATAAAGCTTGATACAGATGACTTATGTTCACTTGGCAGTAAACAGTAGAGTTAAGGTTGCAAAAGAATTTTCCGAATTATGTCTAATTTTATATGCTTATAAATTCTTGGGCAAAAAAAATCACATTTGGGAGTTCTATTTTTGCCTCTTGGTGACTAGTTAGAGATGATGTTTTTTCTTCTCCTATAAATTTTAAGCCAAGTGCTTCTTCCTGTGCACTTCAGTTTTAGGTGAACAATACATTTTTCCATTTAAAAAGTTTTCTGTTCAAAGAAGCTAATAAGGCCTAGATTCCTGTCAGTTGTTTCTCCTTCAGGTCCTTCTTATTCCCTACAACTTCTCATAGTTTCCTACTTCAGCACTTCCCTGAACTTACCCTGCCTTTAATACTTCCAGTAATAATTCCACTTCGACTCCTTGAAATCCTCCAAAAGTCATTGCAATGCATTCATATTACTGCCAAGTCCCAGCATATTTTTATCCAGCCTGACAACAGGGAGAAAGTTCTTGCAGGTGGTTTGTAGGTATGTGTGTATTACCTGGTTAGATAACCCATAAATAATGGGTGGCCAAGGGACCCCTGCCCCTGCTGCTGGTCAAGGCAGGAAAGGACGATGCTCTCCCTGCCTTCACTTCCCTGCAGGGTGGTACCAGGATGTCCCGGTCCCTACCAACAGCTTGTGCCACACTATTAGAAATTCAGTTCCTTTGAGGTGTCCACCTCTTCGACAAATAGGGCAAAAACTGCACACATGCACATATATGTGTTTTCATTACTTTATTTCTGTAGGAAATCAGACTCACTTTTTTAGAAGAGAGACTGAAAAATTCTGAAATTGCAACATAGCATGTAAATGGATCTGTGTGAAGCCGTAGTTCTGCAATTATTTTAAAAGGGGGAGGAGAGTGATTGATTATGAAGTATTCCTGGATTGTGGCATTAATGTAGAGTTTGTATGGGTTGTGGTCAACTCTTCCTTGGATCAGCAGTTTGGAATTCTTTGAGCTGGAGATGCCTTTTCATGTCCCTTTGGTGGGGGGCTCTTAAACCTGTGTGCTCTTCAGCCACAATGGAGCATGTTGACTACACATGTGCCTCTTACACAAAAGAAGTTCATGTGCAAAAAGATACTTGTTTTTATCTTTTCTTAACAGTTACAACTAAAAAAAAGACATGAAAACGAGAAGAACAAAAAAAAATCTCTGAATACTTTAGTACTAGGAGAGAGCTGAAGGCATGAAGGCACCTCTTTAATTACCTGCTTGGTAGAAGTCTGAAGCTGGAGCATGCTCTGTGAAAATTGTATCTTTATATAATATAAATTTTTGAAGTAAATTCTCCAATGAACAAATGTGAGTAGATTTCACACGAATAGTAAAAAGCAGCCCCCTGATGCAAAAAACATCTTCCTGCCAAATTTTAGAGTCTCAGAAGTGAGTAAGCCATTTTGGCTAGAATTTTCATTTGAAAAGTAATCTGTTGCAGAAAACTGGTATGGTAAATATCGGCCAAAACATTTTATATTTGGCAAAGTTGTATATAGCTTATGTATCTGAATACAGGATCCAGTACCGACAAATTACAAGTAATCGTAATAACAGTAGATATTCTTAGCCTACATGACATGTACCCTGAATTTTCAAGGTTGCTTTGAAAAAAAACCAAAACCTAAGTTTAATACTTCCAGGATTGTATTGATGCTTTATCTCCCTTAGCTAAACTGTAGCTACCTGGAGGATAACACTTTCTCTTCCAAGCATATTTTAATTGAGCATTTCCCTTTTCTTCTTATCTTATTTTTTTGTTCCTTTTGTACTCCTTGGAAAAGAAGAGATGGAATTAGATTTTAACAATTCATTCACCTTAGAAATGGAAAGAGAGTTTATTTATCTTTCTTCACTACATTTGCTCTTTTACTAACTTGGTCTCAAATATTTCACTGAAGAAAAAAGAAATCATAGTATCGCTAGACTATTGTGAGCCATATTGGAGCTTCAACTAAACGTTGCTGGTCTCATACACTTCTTATCTGTTACACATATAACTTAAGAGGCCTGCATATTTATCTGAGTGCATTCAGTATCCTTTCTTCAATGACTTCAAGCCTCAACTATTCTGTAATTTCAGACTGGTACAGTGGTACAGTGTGATCTGATTTTGCAATTAAACTCTGCAGCAGTTTTGCATTAATCCTGTTCTCTATGTTTTGGGTTTGTGTGGCGGGGTTTTGGTAGCGGGGCAGGGCCTGCAGGGCCGGCTCCTGTGAGAAGCTGCCAGAAGCTTCCCCGGCTCCACGTCGGACCGGCCGCTGGCCCAGGCCGAGCCCGTCAGCGACGGCGGTAGCGCCTCTGGGAGAACAGACTTGAGAAGGGGAACCTGCAGTGAGTGGGGGGATCGGGATGGGAGAGGAACCCCTGTGCGGATACGAGGGGAGTGAGGAAGGAGGGGAGGAGGAGCGGGGAGGAGGGGATGCCCCCGCAGCCCGTGGGGAGACCAGGTGGCAGGCTGTCCCCCCCCAGCCCACGGAGGGGAGCGGGGGAGCAGATGCCCACCTGCAGCCCGGGGAGAGAGGAGCCCACGCCGGAGCAGGGGGATAGATGTCCCCCAGGATGGCCGGGACTCCAGGGGGAAGCCCGCGCTGGAGCAGGCTGTGACTGAAGGACTGCAGCCCACAGAAAGGACCCACGCTGGAGAAGTTCATGGAGGACTGTCTCCCGTGGGAGGGACCCCTCGGTGGAGCAGGGGACGAGTGAGGAGTCCTCCCCTGAGGAGGAAGGAGCGGCAGAGACACGGTGTGAGGAACTGACCCCAACCCCCATTCCCGTCCCCCTGTGCTGCTGTCGGGATGAGGGAGAGAAAACCGGGAGTGCAGTTGAGACAGGAAGGAGGGAGGGGTGGGCAAAGCTGTTCTAAGGTTTGGTTTTACTTCCCATTATCCTTGTTTTGATTTGATTGATAGTAAATTAAATTGATTTTGTTTTTCCCCAAGTTGAGCCTGTCTTTTGCCCATGACTATAAGTGGTAAGTGATCCCTCCCTGTCCTTGTCTCGACCCACGAGCCTTTCTTTATATTTTCTCCTCCTCATCCCCCTGGGGCTGGCGGTGAGGAGTAAGCGAGTGGCTTCGTGGTGCTTTGTTGCTGGCTGGGATTAAGCCACGACACTTTGAAACAGGAGAACTTCAGGAGAGTGATCAAGGACAGGTCAGCAACCGTTTTTCTTTCTTTAGATTTACTGTATTTATCTGAAATTATATTTATTTCATATTAGTACTGTTGAGAGATATGGCAAATTAAGGAGAGTGCAAGCAAAGCTCTCTCTTTACAGCAACATTAATCTCTAGCATCAATAAAAAACAATCTAGCACTCGAGCCCTTCTGTATTTTTAGTAACATGTGTCTTATGTTGCTGAAGTCTGGCAGTTTACTACTGAACATCTTGAGATCTTGAAAAACATTTGCAAGATGATGGTATATAAGAGTTAAGATTTTGCTTGTGTGATGGTGTTGGACAGTCTGATTGCGGTTGGAAATTTATTTTAATATTTGCTGGAATGGGTGAATTTAGTTGGCTGCTCTTAAACAAGCATGTCCAGAACAACTTTTCAGATGAGTTTCTTGTGCATTAGTAAAGTTTACATCTGCCATTGCCACATATAAAAGTGTTTCAGATTTAGCAGTAGGTATTGGCATTTGGAATCACTCAAGCTGAAAGTGAAAAGCCATCTGACTCTTCCAGATCCCTGTAGAACACTGTTAAAAGACTTAAGTACAATTGATAGAGTTGCAATTAATTTGGCACTGAATGTTGGCATGATAGATCTGGTTCTTATGCTTGCAGGGTAAGAGCACCATTGTAGCTTTTCCTTCTGCTCTTTGTGTGAATGACAGTCACAAAGAGGAGGCCAAATAAAAGTTTATAGCTGAAGAAGCTTTCATACCATAGCTGATAATTTATCTTTGTGTGTTTATAACAGTCTCGACAAGCTGTGCAATACTAATACATTCGTTTTTCTCAACCATGCTATAGCAACCAAGCCCTGGTATACTTGCTGAGATATAGAACTGAATTTAGAATTTCCCTTCCTGTTTTGACTTCCATGTGGACTGGAGCTAAAACCTAGATACCTTTATCTGTCCTTTTTTTACAAAAGATATGGTTATCATTTCAATCTGATTGAAATAATATGCTGAAGAATACAGTAGTAATAGTGCTCTTGTGAACAACTAATAAACACTGAGGCTTACCAATGTCCTTAAAGAATTCATGAAATGCACAGGGCACAATAACACTATCTGTCAGTGTCTCTATTATCTGCCTTTTATGTGATACAGGCTCATGTCTTGTTCAAATAGCGATTCAACAGCTCTCGGAAGTAATCAATAAAATTAAGTGTGTGCGTGGTAATGATGCAACAGGCCTGTCAAGCTCTTTATGATATGTAATAAATCCAACTCTCATAGGTGGGTGGACAAAACAAGAACATGTATTTTTCTTACTTGGTTGTGCACATGTAGTGATCGAGGTCAGTGCAGTGTGTGCATTTTTTATATTCTCAGTACCAGCAGGCAGTTTTGCAGTCTTTTCCTCCCACTGCTTTAATCCAATCTTTTATATTCTTGTCTTGCTGTCTTCCCTCTAGTGCCCTTGTTGTATTTAATCCACTTATTAGGATACATACAGTAAACTGAAATAGCTTTGGTTATTGAAATATTAGACATGCACAGATTCTTCTAAATACACCAAAAATAAACTGACAGTCTTAATTAAAGAAAAAAACAGTGATCACAGATAAGGCAAGCAAGCATAAGGGTGGTGTTACATGATGTAGAGCAAATAAAATGATCAGTTACTCAGTCATCTGCCCGGGTCGATATGGAGGGGAATGTTGCTTAAAAAAAAAAAGAAAATTATTAGAGCAATGCACTCATTTGAAAGAAGTATCATTGGTGTTTTTTCCTAGGAAAAATTCACATTACATTCTAAACCTGAGAAAGCCAGATTTCCACCCTTAAAACTACATTCAAGATAGTTTCTTGCTAAGAGACATATAGTGTCCATGTCCTCTGACTATGCAACATCTACATTTCCCCAAGCCAGAAGGCCATCCTTATCTTTTAGCAAATCCATGTTTCCAAACTAACCCCCCATCCTCTTCCCCTTTCCCTGTTGTACTTTGCATGCAAGCTGTATCCACCACCAGAACACCAGTTCTCTGAGCAACCTCTATCCTGAGCCTGCACAAATCCATACCCCAACTTTTGCTTTGGATTTCCTCAACATCTGCACCTAACTAGCCAGCTTCAGGATTGTGAAGGCAGCCAGCGCAGACATGAAACATCCTTCAAACACAAAGCACCACAGCCTAACCCCCATTTGTGGTCTCCTGGGTCAAAAACTACTGTGATAAGCTGCATTTCTGGGAGCTTCTGGTGCACGAGGCCTCAGGCAAACCCCACCTCTCTGATACCACCATAGTGACCACATCTAACCGAGCCCTGCAAGAGGACACCTCCAGAGCTCTGCTCCTCTTTTATGATCCCAGATGATCGCTCACCCCTACAGACAATGTAAAATAGTGAAGATATGAGAGAACATGAGAGAAGTGAACCAGCTGGTGAACTGCATGAGGAGCTTACATGACACCTATTTGGCTACCCAGCTCTATAACAACTTCCCAAACTAGCATCACTCTTGAAAATAATCCCCCTAACTGAGGGACTTGCAGTACTAACTGGAGAAAATACACTGTTGTCTTCACATAAAACATAGGTTTAGCAATACTGCTCCTCTTTCAACTGTGCGTAGATTATCTTTTATAGAAATAAGAACATACTATTAGTATTCAAAAGATTATTCACAACAGATTAGACAACTTCTCTCAGATATGCAGGAGGGACTACTGCAGTTTGATCCATACTCTGAACTCTGATAGAAACAGAGAGGACTCTGCAGTAGGGGCGTTGGGAAGGACTGACTCCCAGTGATGAGACATTCCTGTCTTTTTCTTTTTTCTTATCCCAAAACTATTCGCATGTCGTTGTGAGAGCAACGAAATCCTGCCTACAATCTATGGTAGGTTACCTCTGATTGCTTATCTTGATAAACACGTATAGATTAGAAGTGCATAAAGCCAGAGCAGAAAATGGAAAGCTTTCTGAAGGGCTCTCCTCTCAGTTCATTTGGCTGCATTTGGTCAGCGTGTTGAATGTCAGAACCTGAGGTGAAATTGTTGGATGATTTCAGCTGATTTGGGAGCAAATCTATGATTAATGTGAGTGGGTTTCTATTATAGAATATATTGTTTTTAAAGACGGTAATTCAGGAGGTGTTAGCCCTTTACTTGAGCCAAGAACTGATATACTGAGGCCTGTATTATTTCATATTGAGTTGTATTTCATTAATACTCATGAGTGTGTACTTCATTTTAGTTTTATAAAATTTAGACAATAAGAGTTAAGTAATGGCACTATTTTTTTCTGAAAGTGTTTGTATTAATTTTTATTAATATTTACAGTAGACATCTACTGTCAATAAAATATATTTTAAGAAACTTATTCCCATACTTGCTCCATAACTATCAATCAAAAGAGAAAAAGCAGGGTTTTAATGCCAAAAAAAAATCAGAATAAAGATTACATGGGCTTAAATTCCTCAAAGGATTTTAACCAACATTCACACTTCATTTTTCTTTCACAACAAGATCTAATTTTGAGTACGACGCCCAAATGATTACTTCAGCAACCAAATGCCAGTTATTAACAGTTACCTAAGTGCTTAGTTTGACATAAGTTCTCAAGAGATTTTTTCTTCTTTTAGCATAATTATTTCTTAATTTGTTGACTAGCAAGTATGCAAAAGCAGACATTTGAGAGAGTTTTGCCTCTTCCCTCAATGTTACCTTATTTTCTCCTTATTTAACTAGGCATGAATGATAATAAATAGCACATTCTGCTTATTGGTTATATTGATTTATGCCCCTCTTTTTTAATTAGATGTGTTTTGTGTTTGCTGTTCTTTATAATCTTGGAAGTGTCAGTTTGTAATTTGTACTAGATATCAAATTACAATAATCTGTTTTAAATTGCTTATTTCTTCAACAGTTAGCATCAAAAATGGCTACACATTGTTTCTGAATTCAGATACTTTTCTTGGAAAGTTGTAGGAAAAACAGTCAGCAATTCCAGAGAAGAATTTCTGAAGGGAGGGGAGAGTCATTCCATTTATGTTAACATATTCTCAAAGCTGTTTAATTGAGAAATTCTTGTGTTTCCAGGTTCTGGAAAGAGTTAAAATTTGTTTGTCTGATGATGACCGACCCAAGACAAATTATTATACGCATCTAAAAATCTCTGCTTACATATTCTTTGCAGGACATAGGGGCTGAAAGCATTGTTCTCTTAGGCTTCTGTGTGCACTGAGCAAGCACTATAAGGAGGACAGCTTGGTGCTGAAACTTTCTCTCTTCCAAGGCTACCATGTCTGAGAAGGTCTTTCCCTGTAGTTTTTGTGGATGTTTCGTAGAGGATAGAGGCATTTGTAAGGCCTGTTACACCACAGGAAGAGCCTGTCTTGGGAGCTTGTTGAATATCATTCTGTAACTCTTGTTGTCCAGTAATATTGCTTATTGTCACCTTATGCTGGAGAGAGCAGACAGTAACAGAAAATTACATTTTTCTGGGAATAATAAATTTGCTTAGTGGAAAATAAAATCCCTGAGACAGTGAACTATATGTGCCTGAGGTTGTGAAGAAACTGTGCACAGGTTTAAAAATCAGTAGAATGTCATCATCATGAAGTAGAGCCCTCGAATATTGTCAGGGTGTAATGGTTTCTTTCTGCCACTCCTTGTCTCTCTTTTCCTTTGCTGCTCCTTGCTTCTTACTCATTTCATCTGCTCCAGTGCAGCTCCTCCATCAGTTGCGGTCCTTTTGGGGGTGGTACCTGCTCTGCCATGGAGCACCTCCTACTGCACTGGCCTTGCTGCCTTTTGGGGGAATTTACTGCTCTTTCTTAAGTACATTTCCCCCACGGCGCCCCGGCCTTGTCTGCGGGCCGAGCGGTGCCCTGGGGTGGGCGGGCTGGAACCGGCTGGAACCGGCTGGAACCGGCTGTGTCCGGCTCAGGGCAGCCCCGGCCGCTCCTCACAGAGGCCGCCCAGCAGGTCCCCCCACTACCAAAAATTTCCCAGTTATGCCCAATATGGGGTCACAAAATCATGCCCCACAAATACTAGCGAACAATTTAAGACATTCATTAGTAGTAAAACCAGTCCTGCCTAGTAAATACATGGCCTTTCATAGCAAAATGGTGTGATGGTGAGCTTTTCCAGAACAGTAACCTTGAATTCCAAATATTCTGTTTGAGGCAGTTTTGTTGAGAAGATACTATAAAATACTGTGATAGGAAAAGCAGAAGTCCAGTGCTTTGCTTTTTGTTTAAAGGCAAGCATATGGAGTGTGCCTCAATAAACTACTATGTAGCCAACATGTTATTGAAAACTCTTCTCCCCAAACCAAAAACTGTCCCAAATGTCCCCACAATATATTTCCCAGCTGCAGACTTTACAAATAGGAGCATCATGTAAATTGAATATGTTTCTTGTATTATATTTGTTGTCATTGTATCAGAATATCACTCCATTTCTGTCTGGGGAGATTGGGAAAAGGAATTTAACTTGTGCACAGAAGGTGAAATACATTCTAAAAAGTCAAGGGAATCTGTGAGCTGGTTAAGAGTAACTCTGCCTTTCTTTGTGAATTAGGGCATGTGAATTTCATACCCAGCCATATTTCTGTATGCAGGCTGTGGTGTGACTTTATCTTAGCTTCCACACTGCCTCTGGCCTCCCAGCTTGCTTATCTGACTCTCCTTCAGAGGCTGCCAAGTATGTGTCTTCCTCACCCTCCCCAGCTCTGACTTGACACCCCATCATCCTTAACTTATCAAATACTTTAAAATATCTTGCAATATTTGAATGTTCTTGCAAGTTGAATGCTTTCATTGTCGAAGCTGAGTAAAATGTAAACAATACAGTAGCACAGAGTAAAAACTAAATTGACATGCAGAACTGGCAGTAAACAAGGTACGGACATAGAGCTTTTATTCTTAATACTTTTCACTTTACAATTCCCTATAAAGATTCAAATTTTCATTTGAAGTCCATTGTTGTTTTCTGACTAGTCCGTTCTGTATTTATGTAAAATGTTTATAAACCTGAATATAAATTCACATTTTCTCTTCTTTTTTTTTTTCTCTTACTTCCTCTTTCAGGAACTGGAATTTCAGGATCTGACAGCAGTTTTACACTGTATTCACTCCTTTATAGCAGCAAAAGTGGCATCTGTGGATCCAGTATTCATAGACAGTCAGAGTATTGCAAGAAAATATATGTACAGTAACTGATACCAGATTATATGTCATGACTATGGAAAATAAATTATTTTCTTAAAGAAAGTAGTTATTTCATGCACAATATTGCAACTTTGTGATTTTATAAGAAGTCTATAGTTGTGTTATCTGTAACGTTAAGGGTTTTCACAATCCGTTAAACATTTTGAATCTATGAGTTAACAAATATTAAGTCAAACTGAATCAGTTTGTCATATTCAGCATTAATCTAAAATTCTAAGTGAGTATTCAGTCAATAATATTTCTGGTGTCATTTTGATTTCTGCTCTCATGGTCATACATACATACTTCCCCTTATTAGATAGAAACATGGAATAACATTTCATAGAATCATAGAATGGTTTGGGTTGGAAGGGACCTTAAAGATCATCTTGTTCCAACCGCCCTGCCATGGGCAGGGACACCTTCCACTAGACCAGGTTGCTCCAAGCCCCATCCAACCTGGCCTTGAACACTTCCAGGGCTGGGCTGTCCACAACCTCTCTGGGCAACCTGTTCCAGTGCCTCACCACCCTCACAGTAAACATTTTTATTCCTTACATCTAATCTAAATCTACCCTCTTCCAGTTTAAAGACATTACCCCTTGTCCTATTACTACATGCCCTTGTAAAAAGTCCCTCCTCATCTTTCCTGTAGGCTCCCTTTAGGTACTGGAAGGCTGCTGTAAGGTCTCCCCGGAGCCTTCTCTTCTCGAGGCTGAACAACCCCAACTCTCTCAGCCTGTCTTCATAGGAGAGGTGCTCCAGCCCTCTGATCATCTCTGTGGCCCTCCTCTGGACTCGCTCCAACAGGTCCATGTCTTTCTTATGTTGGGGGCCCCAGAACTGAACACAGTACTGCAGGTGGGGTCTTACCAGAGTGGAGTAGAGGGAGAATCACCTCCTTTGACCTGCTGGCCACGCTTCTTTTGATGCAGCCTAGGATATGGTTGGCTTTCTGGGCTGCAAACACACATTGCCGGGTCATGTTGAGGTTCTCATCAACCAACACCCCCAAAAGTGTGTGTCCGAAATTTGGCCTCTAAGTATGTTTTGAAAAGCGCTGGGCACACAGACAATTTCTACAGCCTTCACTGTAGAAAAGAACCAATTATTGAAGACAAGTGCCATAGGAGCTGAGCTTTTATCTTGCTTCTATATGTTTGAAAAATTATAGTTCCACAGTCCAGTTCTTTCATGGCCTGAGAGTTTAGGTCTGGCAAAATACTAAGTACTCTGTTTCAGATCAAGGAAGAGAGTTAAGCACACACTTGACTCTAAGCATATGAAGTAGCCCCAGTGTATGCACAATGTAATGTTAAGTATGTATTTAAATATCGTGGTAGATCAACTGAAGAGCTTTAGACTCTGCTAAGAAGCCTAACCATAGGCACTCAGTTTTAGAAAACTTTCCATAGGGTTTTCTTACCTATTAATAATGCTTCCATGAATCATTCATTTATTCATTCATAGATTGCCTTGACACTATCCTTTGATGTGATGCTCTGTATGGTTGAGAACAGCTTCTTTAATGATTGTTTTGTTTGGAGGAGGAGGCTCCCAGTATAGGGTGAACGTAACAAAAAGTAAAGATTTTTCTGGGCTATCTACCTTCTTTTTCCTACAGCCCTAACCCTGGCTTATACACAAGCGAAGTGGGTTTTGTCCTTGCTAAGGAAATAATATGGTTCCACTTTTCACATATTCCTAACCTTCCTTCTGAAATCATCTTCTTATGTGCACAGATACTACTTCCTGCTACTGAAAGATTACATAAAAGGAAGATGTTTTAATCTTATGGCATATTCCCTGTAAATAATACTAAATATTGCAGGTTTCTGTGATAGAAGTCTCAGTTGTTCTCAAGTGCAGTTTTGAGGCAGCATCAGGTAATTTTTTTTTTCAAGAAAATAATCAAAAAAATCAAGCAAGAAGGATATCCTAAATCGATACAATGGATATGGAGCAAATTCATCAAAGTTCTCCCTGAATTTTAGGAGTCTAGTAAAGTGTCCTGCTAAAGTAAAAGCCTAAAGTTACTGTATCCTAAGGAAAAGAGGTAGGTGCCTTTAAAAGCTCTCAGGTGAGAAGTGTTTCTACGAACTTCAGTGCTTAAATTTAGTCAGAGGAGTTCCCCCTCTCAGGTCTAAAGGTAGTTAGCTGTCTTGGCAGACTGCAATGGGGCCTCAGTCACTTACTTTAAATGGATGCTTATCTGTCCACCTAAAGCTTAGGCACAAAGAAGGTGCCTAAAGTAAGTGATTTGATCCTACCATAAGGATTACCTGTTGCCAAGTGTTATCCACAGAGAAATTCATTTGAACAGTAGGGACTCTGTGTGCAATTCCAGTGTCGTTCACGGTTCTAATGTTGTTTGCAAGGAGGTATAGTAGGAGTGCTAATTCCTGCTAAAACAATATTTAGCAAAGGTGAGAAGTATTTTTATTAATTGTAAATAAATATTTATAGCCATTATGGTATTTTTAAACAAATATCATGTCAATTTTATATTCCTTTTTTTTTCCAAAAAATCAAACAAAAAATTGTCTTTCTCAAACATGCTTTTATTCAAAATGTTTCATTTAATTTTCAGCTTTCCATTTTATTTTCAGCTCTTTGTATTTACTGAGATTTTTACATTCACAAATTATAGCATTAAAATTAGAATATCTTTCTTACAATCAATTCTCAGTTATTAGCATGAAGAATTATAAGTGACAGAGTGTCTGTAGGGTGAAGAATGATGGAATTCCTTCAATTTTGTTTTTCTGCCATTTTCTCATAAATGAAGTTCAACACTAACGTGGAACAGTAGAAAACTGTACCAGCTAGTACTGAACTGATACTACAGTCAGGACTCTAGACTTAATGTTTTAAGTATCATGTGATTAAAAACACAGTGTATCTTCCCAAATACTGTAATTTAAAACTTAGAAGAAATTGAGCTTAGTTTATTAAATAATCTTTCATTTCTACCAAAAAGTTCTGCAACTGAAAATAAGCATTATTAAATCTTTTTTTTTTTACTTTTTGCAAGAGCAGCTGGATATTGCACATTTTCATAGCCAGCTTCAGATTTTTTAATATGAAGTTGCTTATACTGATTTGAAGTAATTTTGTTACTTGTTTCATGGAATTTCTAAATTCTTTCAGTCTTTTGGTGAGCTATGTTCTCTACCATTTTTGCGAGACAGTAGTTTTCTTCTGATGTGTCCAAATCAATCTCAAGGAATATTAGAGAAAAATTTCCAATAAATTCACCCTCTGGATTTTAGGGTCATGTTTTAGAAATAATTCTCCAAACATATTTTTAATGAGGAATCTGCAGATCCTTGTTAGCTCACTTGCTTTTCCCTTACTTTCACATTCTGCAACAAGCTCAAGGCAGGGACTAAAGGCCAGTCTTTCGAGGAAGTTGCCAGAGCCTGGGAAAAGCTAATGGACTGCTAGTTACTCAGCTGTTATATAGGTTGTATAGGACTTCCACAGTACCTTGCATTTCTTTGTAATTCTCTTAACAGGGTAACGTATACCTCATATGTGAAATGTTGTGCTTCCAATATGTTTGGTTGCTTATGTTCGTTTGGTTTTTTTTTTTTTTTTGTCAGTAAAGCATATTATTTTATCATTGCCTTGAGACTGTGTGTCGTATAACATGTGTGTATTTTTCCCCATCAAAGTTCTTGAGTGTTTGCACCACTTTTCAGCTCACTGAAGACCTCAGAATAGTAGGATTCACAAACGGTAAATAGATCTGCTGGTGGGTAGGTACCTTTCACAGTCACCCATCAGGAATCACACACTGAGGCAGAGGAGAGTTGCTTTATGGTGACTGGGAAGTGGGAATGTCAAATACTTAATTGCTAATCAAAACAGAAAAAAAATTTTAATATGCTTTGTTTTGTACTTGTGATATATTAAGCTTTAGTCTTACTACCTCATTCTTTATTTGTGTATAGTTTTCCTTTATTTTTTCTAGGGAGACAAAGTGGTACCAGAATGGAATAAGAGGTAGGAGCAGAGAGGCATTTGCTACAGCAGAGCCATAAACAGCAGGCTGGGGAAAGAAGCAGACAAACGTAGATTTAGAAAATTGTGTACCATCACAAAATCAAGATAGCCACTTATGACTATAAATAGAGTGAAAACAGGATCATTTCTGTTTGTCCAGATTATCTTTATGTCTTTAAACTCAAAACTTGGTTAAAAGGCTAAAAATAATCCCCTTTACAAACATGATTTTGAGCAAATGGGTTAATTTAAATCAGAGCAAGGCTCATCAGTGACATACAAATTGAGGAGTGGTACAGCATGGACTTGGTCACTGGACTTGAATCATACTGTTGATTTGTTAAAATAATTTCTGGCATTTTTTGCTCTACAGTGATTGAAATCTGCAGAAAAAATCCTGTGCACAGTTGAGGTAGAGTCAGCTCAGGACTGTTCCCAGTGAGTGGCTTCGTTGTGCTACTCTGTTTAAAACACCAGAGCGTTTCATAGAGGGCATGTGGCCAAACCCTGCTAGATGGCCTCATGGATAGAAAACAGGCCCTGACAATTTTAGTTAGAAATGTAGATGTTGCCAGAGAGTCTCACTGACTTCAGTGGGGGCAGGGCCTTACCCACTGTATCCGACCTATATTATTTAATTTTATTTTTGCTCATAATCATAAAGCATAGAATTATAATACTGAGGCTGTGCTGATCCAAAGCTCAAGTTCCGGAAATCTGACTTAATTCTTTTCACACTAGGATCTTAGAAAAAGTATTTTGAAGTGATTTGCACCCTTGAGCCAGTAGGCCTGAGGCTTAAACAAGAATTTGGGGGGGGGGGGGAGGGGGCTGCTAAGCTCTGACAAACTTTGCAACCATAAATCTAAAATCCTGTCTTATATCTGAACTACATTAATTCATAAGTAACTTCAGAAAAGGCATGCCTTTTCCACAAAACCTTTAATGTGTAGTCTGATCTTTGTAGTGGCATAAGGAGTATTTAAAAATGTCTGAATTTCTGTTCCATAAGTGCTTCTACTAAAATACTGTCAGTATTTTATAACGCCTCCCCACCCACCTAAATATCTCCTCTATCACAGTGTTCAAAGTTGGGGGAGGGTGGGGGGTGTAATGGCAATGCAGTTTTTCTGCTTTTTGTTGAATGCTGTGGTTGATTTTTCATTTAATATAGTTTGCCCATGTCCTCCAGTAAGCTTTTGAGGGCAGAGAGGGTGAATATTAGAAAGGAAACTGTTTCCTCCATGCTCTCATGAGGGGCGAAGAGAAGTCAGCAGTGATTTCTGTCCCTCTTTCCAATGCATGGGAAATGGACCAAACTGCACAAATGGAAGCAGGGGAGGGATGGGCAGACTCTGCAATCTTAAAAACCTCCTTTGCTTAGGCATACAAGCTAAAAGTACCTATCAATCTTGGAATTTCATTGAGAAATCTTCTTTCAGTGTAGTTCTCTTACTTTAAATTGCTATTCACCGAGTTATGGCTGCTGAATAAGAAAATATTTCAAAGAAAATAATGTAAAATATATCATGTAATCATATATTTTGTTTCTTAACCTGTGCTTCAAAACTGTTTAGGTACTTTTGAGTTGAAGCATGTAGAGAAGAGATTATCTTATGTGAAGTAAAAGACCTTGTAGTAAATTTATCAGGAAGTACAAAAGGGATTTGTGTAGCATGCAAGATGAAATTGAAGATGTATATTAATCTGGTTCATCCAGAAAAACTCTACAAGTAAAATCTTTTCATTAAATTTGAAGTTATTAAATTCCATGGACTTGAGCCAAAATCCACTGCTGTTTTAAGTCCCAGTGACTTAAACTGGACTTAACCTGAAAAATTACAAAAAGGTATACAATTTTAAATAATCCACAGGGGAAGAAAAACTCTTTCTTCTCTAATATGCCCTTGGTGCACAGCTGCCTACATTGTCAGTAAAAGGATTCATTCCTACAGAAAAAGCTGCTGACTTTTCAGTAAGGAATCAAACTATTTGGACTGAAAGCTGTAATCTTTTATTTGAAAAGGCTGCCATGGTGCCCTGTAAGAGTTGCAGTTATGCAGGTATTCAGAGCTCTAGTCTAGATGTATTGCTCTTTTTTTCAGTGCAAAAACATGATCTATTGTGCAAGTCTACACTACATCAGGAGCTGTGAGTGGCAGAAGGGTCTCAGCTGCATAGATCTGTAGGATTGCCAGACAACCAAGCAGGGAAAGGAAGTTAAATGTAAGAAGAACTTTATTTTACTTCCCTGGTTACAAATTATTCTTGGAACATTATTTCTGTTATATTTCTAGGCTAAGTAGCTGCCAGGTTTTTACATGTCTCTCAATTCTCGAACTATGATGGAAACATCACACTCGATGCTTATTAATGAATTAATGTAGAAATTAGGTGTCCAGTCTGTGTTAATCAGCAGGTCTTAACTCTGTAATCGGTGGAAAGAGACTGGCAGTTCCAGGGCATGCTTTCCTTGCTCCTGCAATAGATGCCTAAAACCAGTGGATTGAATCACGTTCTGAAAAGGCAGTCATCTTTCTCCATTGACTAGCCTAGATTTTCCTATGCTATAGCATAGTTTTGTGACAGCTCAATTTCCTATAGATAGCATTAGTGTCAAGATTTATATACCAATACAATAAAAAGTAGCAATCATGAGCAATGTTGGGGGATTATGAGAATAAAATAAAGGAATCCTGAAGTGAATGGAGTGTAAATCAGAAGTTTGTCATCCCCTTAAACAGGCAGAGGGGCAAAGAAAAAGCCTTAGGCTATTTTTCCAGCTAGCAGTTACTACCTAGTGCTTAGTGGAAAATATTTCTAAAATGAGGCAGTAGAAATTGTATTAACTCATAGATGGGTTCTGTGTCCCAGGGGATACTCTGATTCTTGGAACATCAAGCTACTCATAAAAAAAAAAAAATATTACAAGACATTCTACTGTGTCTTCAAGCACTTTGTTCAATTAACATTCAGAACCGAGCTAAATTACTGCCCTACAACATCCATAAGCAGAGTACATAATCAGCTCACTGTTTTCCTTTTGCATGGAAGCTGGACAAATATTCCCCAGCTGACTTAATATGAATATTTAATTGGTTTTAAGGATAAAACTTACCCTGTGTTTTAAAGTAGAAATCCTATACTGAACCAATGTGTTTAGTCAGATTATTTTATTGTTGGATAAAACTGGAAAAAAAAAAGTTCCTTAAATGTTTCACACCAAGACTTGGAGAAGTGCTATGATTTGTATTTGTCTTGTACTCTAGCTATATTCAATACTATGAAGAATTTTCAGAGTAAAGGTAGCAGTTTTTCCCATCTGCCTGCTACAAAAAGCACAATGGCTTCAACAAAAGCCCCAGCACTTACTAGCACATATTGCATCCTGGTGTTCAAGATATACTAGTGCTGTCATAGAACTCAAATGGGGAAATGTATGCAGTCAGAGAGAAGTAGGAAACTTAGTAACATCAAAACAGCTGCAGGGTTGAACGTCAAAGACATTTCTGGGCTTCAGTTCTTTGTGGCAGTCAATGATGTTTTTATCAGCATTTTTAGCATTATTGCAGATTTATTTCTCCCCATCACGGGGATATTCATAGCAGGATGAAAGGAAAAGGAATTAGATTCATAACCAAACTTGTATTTAATTTGCCTTTCACCTTCCTTTGGATCAAGGCGCTGAGCAGTTTCGATTAACTCACTCCATACGGTAAGTGAGAAGGTTGTTACAACAGCACCAAATTCTGAGTTCATGGTCATTTCAACTTACACAGAGTTAACTTCTTCCCAGTCCTGCTGTTAAGCTTCCTGAGTTTATTTGCGTGTTGCTGTGTTTTGCACTTTAATTTTTTAGTTTTACTAAGATCTGAAAATACTCTGAAATGTTCTTTTGTTTCATTGCATTCTTTGTCATCCTAATTCTATAAAGCCAAGTACTTCTAATGCTTTTTGTTGCTACATTAACCATTTCTATTCCCTCAATGTTTTTTTCATTTCCTTTTAATCTCTTAATAAGTTTCTCACACACTGTCTTTATATCCTGTGGAGAAAGATCTGCAATTGCAATCAGGAAATTACCCCAAAAAACATAGGTTTTGAATGCTCATATAAAAAGGATGTAAACAAGCTTTCTCTGCTTTAATCATTAAGATCTTTTACTGATTTTCCTCTTGGAAAAACTTGCACCATACTTCATTCTTGTCTGGTATATTCTAGTAGGCACAGCAGTGCACTATGTCTTTTCCCTTGCTAATTAGTGTACATCCCTCAACAATAGATGCCTTTTCATCAGTAGTAAATCCATTTATATGGCATACTCTCTTATGATTTTACTTAAATCTAGCTAAGAGGCATGTAGGTTTCCTGGGGTTTTTTTGCTTTCTCTATCTAAACAGCTTTGCCAACAATCATCAAGTGGTTTTTTGCACTCAGAATTGCTTAGCTCCCTCCAAAGGAAATGTTCTCCTAATTTGACGTAACTGATATTTTGTTTCATAACAATACAGGCAAGTAGGCAAACTATAGGTGTTATTTTTTTAAATTCTTTTCAATATTCTTTTTAAGAAGCACAGTATTTTCTCTACCATCCACAGCTGTGCAACTTTTCCTGCAGTGCTTGCAAAAGTACTTTGGCTAAAAGCGCCTGTATGTTAAACTGTGTCTAATAGTGGGTCCCATTTTTCCTAATGCTTGCTGATCAATTGCTTCAATTTTGTTGGTGCATCTTTATCTGCGATATACACTACCCTTTGATTTATCATACCACTTCACATTTTTTTCAAGGTCATTTTACTGAAAGATTATGTTGTGTTCATTCATCATAGGTCTTTCAAAAAAATCAATCAACCTTTGTTCTTTTGTAGTTAGATTCTCATCTCCTGGTCTGAAAAAATTCAACTGCTTGAAAAAAAATCCCTGTAGTTGTTCTCCAACAATTTGCTTCATTAGTGTTATTTTTGTTTCTCTTTTTTTTTCTTCTTTTTTTTTACAAAGAGAAGAAAGTTAAAATCTGGGATTTTTAGTGGTATGCTCCATCCTACACTTCTTTTTCCCACATTCCTTTTTTTAATTTGACATTCAAAGCACACCCAGCAATTTCTAGAAGATAGATTGGACAAATTATGTCTCTGTGGCATGAAAACATCCCCTCCAAAATCAAATGTTCAAACCATATGAAAAAAACCCACAAGTATTTACATAGGGCAGGTCAGTGTTCACTATTCTTTGACACCACAGAGTTTGGAAATTGCCAGAACTGGGTGCAGATGTACTTTAATTAGTTTGAGCTCCAAATAAAATTGAAACTGAGGGAATGGGCATTTCATTAAATATTGCAAAAACTAGGAACATTTTTATAGCAGAAAGAGAGAATATCTCAGTATCAGACGTGGTTTTGTTACATTAAGATGTTATCCAAACTGTATGGACATAAGAACTACCATTTTGCATCTGGCTAAGATTTGCGTAACCTAGAAAAGCCAGAGACCATTATCAAATACTTAGGAAGGAGTTTTCCAGACTGATTGAACTCTTCAAAAAATCTCTTGTGTAGACAGACCTCTTGTCCCCGTCATTTTAAAGCACCGTATACAAGATTTCTAAAAGCCGAACTCTAGCACCTGACGGTATAACGCAACACCATTCACTGTGTGCTATCTGCAATCTGTTTGCAGACTGCCTGTAGGATTTCCCAACAGAGAGCAACCTCCAGCTAACAAAGAACAAGACAATGATGTATTTAAAACACCCACAAAAAGCATACATAGCTAGAAACCAGGTCAAGGTATTGATAAAATTGTAGTTCCTCTGTGAACTGTAGTTGGTGACAACATCGAGACCAGACTCCAGGCTGTTAAATGTCCTTAGGGATTCATTCAGAGGCAGCTTGGGAGACACAGATCCATAACCAGCTCCCCCCTTGCTATGAACAGATCTTGCAATGGGAAGAAGATCTAGCTGTTCTAGTATTACATATAAGTGATTATTTAGATTCCCCCAAATGGACCTAATAATTAAAATTGCTAAATATGCAACCGTCTACTCACTACAGGCACTCACTTTGAATTCCTAGACCTTTGCAGTTGTTTACTGATCATGTTTCATTTAATATCTGCAGCCGGCTGGGAGTACTCGTACAGATGATTGCTGTGCCTCAGCTGATGAGTGGAAGTCATTAAGCTGTAATAGCTTGGTTACCTATGGTTGTTTATCTGTGAATCTATCCTTTGACTTTTCAGGTCAAATAGATTAGCCCCACTAGAATTGTACTTCCGTGGTGGTTTTGAAATGAAATTAAGAATATAGAAAAATTTCTGCAAAATATTCTTAGTGTGACTAAGAAGCTTAGAGCAAGCAGAAGTAGTTACATTATGAGTAGAAGAAGAATAAGAAAAAAAGCACACTTGATGCACTTGAAAAGTCTATTAAAAGCTATCTTTATTTTTTTTAATTCGAATAATTTCTAATCATATCAAACTGCGCTATTTATTTTGTATTCATGGCAACATACTTACGCAGAGCAGGAAAAGTCAGACTTTAAATTGTAATACTGTAACATTTTCAAATGCGAGAGGTCATTCAGAGCATCTGCCTGTTGAGTTGCATCATTGCTTAATGTTTCTCTCTTGAAATGCATGCCTAATTCTTTTGTGGCCTTATCCAGAGCCATCACCACTCTTACTGCTGGAGGCCCAACATCCTGCACATTCCCTGTGCCACATCAGAAAGCAAAGATTCACTATTTCTTATATGCATTTTGTCTCAGATTTTTGTTTGAGTGAGGAACAGTTTTATGTTTAGACCCAGAAGAAAAATACTTTCCTTCCTTGAATTAAAAATGAAAGAAAATGGGACAAATATTCTGAAAAGCTGTCTTTAAGGGGAAAAAAATCCCTTTCCTTTAGCACAGCATTCCTAAATCTTTTCTATGCCCCTCAAGCCTCAATTAGTCAAACAGGATTACAAGCAGTTTACATCAGCAAGGTGCTAGCAAGCGAGCGTGGCTTCAGCCACAGTCTTCTACCCACACAGAGTCGTTTCACCGCCCAGCAGTGAAACCTGTTCAGCAGACTGCTGTGTCCCGTGTTCTCTGTCATAAAGTGAATTACTTCCGTGAGTACCATTCTGGTGAAATTCAGTGAGGAATAGGAAACTTGATGTAACTGTAATAGCTTTAAAGGGCAAATTCAATTGTCCCTGCACAAATCTAAGTAGTGGAAGGCTGAGCTTGAGCTGAACAGAAAATTATTTCATTAACAGATCATTTAAAGTGGAAAAGGCACAGTGACTTACTCAGTGGCTTTGTGTAGCACAAACAAGATTGCCAAGGAGCAGAAATATTGTTGACAACAGAAGAAGTGTTAAAGTAAAGCACAGACCTTCTGCAGAAGACACTCTTTCTCGGATATATTTTTCAATAGGATCTAATTCCTGAAGATATTCAGTAAAACTTTGAATTAGTCAGTCACATATTAGAGTATTGCTGAAGAGGTAGTGCAAGATGAGAAAGGAAGGAAGACCCGGAATTGTATTTGAATCTCCGAAACAAAGGTATGATTCTCAACTGTTAGAAGGAAAAGGAGGAGGAATCTTGATAGGGAAGCATACATTAATTTGCCTTTTTTCTCGTACTTTTTTTGGTTTTCCATACTTAACTTTTGTTGTTGGTTTTTTTTCTTGGTTAAACTGATCTGCCTCCACAAACAAAACTTTTTCTGATACCCTAACATAAATTATAAGCTGAATTTGGAAGTGTGCTTACTGGGATGAATTAGCAAAGTAGATTTCCGTGCATCCCAGCACAACTGTTGTGCATCTGGCAATTCCTCCCAACCAGCAATCGATCTGCCTAAGTCCAGAGAGCAGAGACTTGAGGCTCTGGGATCCAGCACTTGGGGAATTCTCATCCTGTCAGTTTTCCTGCTACCATGCTTCATTTCAGAAAACACGCCCTGGATTATAAAGATGTTTCCGGGTTCTTCCATTTTAATAACAGCAGAGCTTTCAGGGTGACTAGCCAGGTATGGAGAAATACCCTCTTCCCGTACTGCAGATCAGGGCAGAAACTAAATTGCTGTCAGGAAGTACTGAAAATGAGAGGTGTCTGATTCTCCTCTTTCTCTTTGTGTTCCCTAATTGTCTTGATTCTGTGCTATTCCATGATTTTAGCTCTGCTTCCTCAGCTTGTTCATCACCATGATGGTCACAGCACCCACCACTGTTTTCTCCACTTTGAAAATGGTGCCTACTCATGCAGAAGACTTACAGAGTGAAACATCTTGGATTAATTCACTGCCTAAAATTTGTGCAGTTGTCTCTTCTTCACCGTGTACAGGCAAAGATGGGCTACTCTGAAGTATATAATAAGTGTACTGGAATGACTTGCCATTTAGTTTCAAACATTTAATATTTACGTAATTAATTTTTTTGTGAGAAGACAATATGTGTGATACAACATGTGATAACAGTCAGAAAGACAAAACTTAAGTAAAACCATCTTGTAAATGAGATAACTGCATTCACAAGGCTCTTGTCTGTAGACCACAAAGCTTTGCAAAAGCATATATAAGTACTTCTAACCTCCTCTTATACATGGGTAACTTAGTTCTGTTGAATCACTTTTCTTTATGCCACAGCTGTGTGCAATGTTTGTAATAAAGAGCAGGACTGCATGCTCTACTCCATAAACAGTCAGTTAGACCACTGATATTTAGAAGTAATTTTAAATATGAATTCAATGGTGGGAAAGAAAATTATATTTAAACTGTAAAAGCACTCTCTCAAATGAAAAACTTGGGATGTGAACAGAAAAAAAAATGCAAACTAATGAGCTCCACTGGAACAGCATGGAGCCAGGTGCTTGGGAATATGCTGAGTGTGTCCTGAGAAGCTGTTATGCAGACTAGAGTAGGCAGCATACATGATTACAAACATGTGAAGAGCAGGAAAAGAGAATTATGCAACAATTCCTTACACAGCATGAGCAGAAATACCACTCAATTATTAAGTAACAGTGGTCCTATCAGAAAGTGAAATCCTGTTTGGTTTGCGTTTTTTTCTTTTTTGTGCTAGTGAGTGATTTTGCAAATGCAAGTACTTTCTGTATCTCTTCTTGAAACATGTATATCTCACTAACCTGTTCCCCAGATTATAATGTCATCCATCCCTTTGGGGGGACATTATTAACATTCTCGCAGAGGATGAAATTCCGTTCTCCAAGAGGTCAGATCACTGCTGGTCACTGAAGGTTTTCTCTTCTCATTCCTTTGTGTTCGCTCATCCCACAGCAGGTGCCTGTTCACTAGTTATATTTCTGCCATTTACTGTATTTTTTCACCTATTCCAGCATCCTTGGGTGGTTGGGGTTTTTTCATATCTAGTTCCTCTATTCTAGTGGTCTAGGTCGTCTATTCATTCCCTCTGGAAACCAAATGTTATGTTCTCTTAATCAGTTTATTCAAAATTTCTTATTTCCAACTCATATTTTGGAGTTCTTAAATCTCTCAAAGATAGAGGGAGATAGGAGTTTAGCCCCTTTGGGAACTTTCTGATAGCTCACTGAATTGACAATACAAAATGTCAGTTATCTCAAAATTTTACTTCAACATGACACCATCTGGTGTACATGAATTATTAATTATTTATGCTTATTGCATTATCTTTATTCCATTATTTAAAAAAACAAGAGTATTTATTATATAAGTCATGATTATTAAAAAAGGGAATAACAATTTATGATGTTAGATGCTCAGATCTGTATTTCCCTTTACATCCGCTGGAAAATCCAAGAAAAGTAATGAAATGTTATGCAGTAAAATTGGGGCTTTTAATTTTAATTCAATTTTTTTGGCATATTTCGTAGTATATTAGTCTAATACTAGTCCTGTTTCAACAGAACCATGACTAATGGCTTAGGTTGGGAAAGATAACATTCCATAAATCACTTATGATTTCAAATTAGGGGGATTTAAAGTTCTCTGAGTGTGCTCAGGTTTCATTTAGCTGTAAAAAAATGGAGACAAGATAGTATTCTTTGTAAAAGTGGTAAGTAAAAAGAGGGAAAGCTAAATGACTTCTCCTTATTTGAGAAAAGTAGTTGTTATGTGTCCTTGAAATTTGTATTAATAGCATTCCCACACGTACTTTTATATCAACATTTCCAGGAATTTCTATCTCATACCACAGTAAATTTGTCCACTGTGGATGGCAAACACCATTAGTAACAGAGCCACGCACTACAGCTGTGGGAATTTCCATCCCAAAATGATCAGTCTGAAATACCCAGCCATTGCTTCTCCTCCCCTCCATCATGCAATCTTGTTTGCAAAGTAAAAGGCAATTGCCACTTCTTGGTGAAAACTTGCAAAAATACATTATGGATGTGAAGTGTGGAGATTTTTAATGAAATTAGTGCTTTTCTCCTGCGTCTGAGTGTCGCCAACAAGTGTCTAGAGTTGGTTCACGTTCTGATCAGCAACCCACAATACAGCATGAGGCTGATTGCTGCGTACTGTTGTTCATTGGGAAAAGTATGTACTTCAGATATTATTTTTAATGTCTTCTTTGTCTCACCCAAAGAAGAAAAAGATATGTGAATATCCAGTGGACACTTTATAGGAAATGTTTTTAACCACTTCCAGACATGCCTTTGAGAGTCAGTGGGTGTCCATGGAATGCCCTAAGAACTCACGGCTTCTAGGATTAAATCATCAGTGGTGACATTAACACTCAGGTTTTCCCCTCTAATTGCCATTTGTTCTTATTCCCACTCTGTAAATCTTTCTTTGTTGAAAGGGAAAGATCATATTTTCTTCAGTAATTGACATAAATTTTGAAAGACACTGAAGTATATTGAAGTCTCTGGCACAGGAAAAAAAATCATTTGAATTAGTATACTCTGTGGCAGCCAATAACTATATCTTATTAAATGTTTCCTGACAGTCCACTAGCTCTGTCCTAAAAATACATTAGTTCAGCAGTTCGTAATAGAGCCAAACCTAAACAGATATCAACATTCTATACAGATACATAGAGACTGTCTGAACATTTTTCATCTTGGCCATATGGCAATTAAATGTTTGTTGATTTTCTGTGAGGTTTTGCATATTGTAAGTTTCTTTCCCTTTTAGTGGAAGGTTGTATTGAGAGCCAAAATATTGTGTAACAAAATGATGCCATAAATGTGATCATCTTCATATAGGGATCTACTTACAGGTAATCCCATAATTAACAAACAAAGAAAAATTAACAATATTTTTTCATACTCACAATGTTTCACATCTAAATGGTATTCATTACATATGTTCTTACGCGTTTTTTGTATTTCAGTTGGCAAATTAAAAAAGGCATCTGAAATGCAGTATTTTGTGTGTGTGTAGCTTTGCTTTTGTTCTTTTTTTTTTTTTTATTGGAAATGCAGCCTTGCAACATGTGCATGATTGTAGATTTACATAGTGTAAAATTACTGTAATTTTATCTGTTCAGTTCAGGAAGTCAGAAAGGGATTTAGTAAGTAGTAAAGATTAAACTAGGAAGTAATATAAAGGCAGAGGGTATATATTTTGCACTTTTAAATAACCTTTTATAACAAGAGAACCTATTATCGTACAGTATACTGTAATTCTACTTTCTAGTGATATTCTTGCTATTGTCACAGTGTTGTCTTTACATCTGGATATGAATAGTTTGTACATGTACACACTTCAAAAGTGATTTCTATAATGGAATATGTGCTCCCTGTCACTATTAGCATCCCACTGGAAAAATATTCACCAATTATTTTTTTTTATAAATTATGAATGTACAGTGTAAATTAGTAAATCAAATATTGTAGCAATGAAGAGATGCACTTTAAAAATGCAAAAGTGTTTATCTCCAAGAGTGTTATTTTGTATAGATGTTTTTGAATAAATAATTTATTGCTCATCGGTGGTTTTTTTCTCATTTATGAAATAAATATAAGGGATTTGTTAGCAGCTATTTGAGGTTTATATTTTGTCATCAGTGATTTGGTGGGTTTCTTACTTTTTAAATGAAAGTTTTGTAATTGGATCAGTAAAGGACTTTTAGTCACATTTCACCTTTCATTTAGTAAATCATTGTTGGCTTGATCTAGTTGCTATGACGAAGCTTAGGTGTGTTCCATGATGCAGCCCACAGTCCTTCTTGTGACCAGCCAGCGAGTGGACCTGTCTACAGCAGCTTCCTTCAGCCAGTCTTGGCCGTGGAAATCAAGGTATGGAGAGAGGGATACATAACAAGTGCTTTCAGTCTTAGGACAAGACAGAGTCGGGGTCTGGCCTTTGTCTATAATCTGGAATAAGGAATTAGAAGTACTCCCACTTCCCATGGTTTAAATGTAGCCAGTTGAGATTTACTGGTAGACACAATGACCACAACATACATTTGTTTCAGTGAGAGATCAGTGCTGAAATCCTGAACTGAAGGGTGCTAAGCAGCAAAATGTCCTCAGCCTTCAAAGCTGAGCATAACTCAGATTTGTAATTTGAGATTTCTTGTATAGTTGTTCCTTGCTTTGCTAACAGAGGAAAAATGTGACGCATTAGGATGACTGTCAACTCTACTGGGCAGATATTTGGAAAAAGGGACTTCAGAAAAGTTTTATAAACAATTTCTTTTTTTTTAAAGTCTTCTAGTATATCTAGCCTCTAAGAAGAAAACGCATTTACCACCATATAGGTGATACTCATATTGTTAGTACTGGAATCATCCACCTGTCGGGACTGTTAATTGTAGAAATAAATTCTTCCTAAAGGAAATAACAGTATTTCGAGAAGAAAAGAATATATTCTGAATGAAAAATAAATCCTGAATTTAAACCTAAAAAACCAGTACGTGCTGTAACGGAGCTGAGCTTTCTTTCTTAGGTGATGCTAATACAGTGTAATCAAAGAAAACCTGTAAGTAATTAACACGTTTCAGTCACCCCATCTCCCAGTCTTTGAATTAAGAGGTATCCTAGTATCACAAAAGTGTATCCAAAGTGAGACTTGGACAAATAAGCTGAAAGTAGAGATTGAAAAAGCAATCACAGAAAAAGTCCTCTGTCTGTCACCAAATCTGAAGGCTGTAAATCTTTAAACGTCCTTAATACCCCAAATTTCCATGTATGCTGATGTGTTCTCCATGTGGGCAGAGGGCAAACAATCAGGAGGAAGGCTGCTGGGTCCAGGGAAGAGCTTGATGCTACAGTGCATGTTGAGAGTGCAGTCAGACCAGTCTCTTCACAAAATGACATGGCAGCTGCCATTTCTATTGAAATATGTACTTCCAGGTGGGGAGAAGCAGAATGACCCCATTATTTAACTGCCTGTTGATTACAGCACTGGACTCAGAGGGGGAATTATTCTTTTAGCAAGCGAGCTCCCGGAGCAGCTAGGTTTTTAGATGGTATCGTGTCCTGCCTGTCCCCTTTCTCTGCCTAGGGCTGTCCCCTGAGAAGAGGCGGCAGAAGAGAATATGTGCCTGCATCGTAGGTCGCAGTTTGGCATTTTAACTCCAGCAGTCGCTGACGAGGTCTAGTTTAGTATGCCAGCCTTTGCGCAGCAGCAGTGCAGGAAGGACAGGAGGGCCAGGGCGGATTTAAGCAACTACTCCTCTTTGCCTCGGCGTGTGCTGGATCCCTTGGGTGCAATGTCGTAGCTACTGCCTTCATCTCGAGAAGCTGCTGTGAATGGCAGCACTTTCAGGCCTCCTGCTGAGGTTGTGCCACTATTGAGGGGAGGGGGCAGATTTGCTGAGGAGGGAGAGTAATGACAGATTAAGGTGCAAGCTTCTGTAAACCAGCAGGCAGGGCGCTCATCTGGGGAGGTGTAATCCTGAGCTCTGGTCCCCTTTCTAAAGAGAAAACTGCAGAGATGTGAGGAAGGTCTCATTTATGTGCGGCTTAAATTGCATTTTACTGTGACATATCGGACTTTTTCACTTCCCTGTGGTAGTAAATTGTGCTTCTCATGGCAATAGATGTAATTGCTTTGCACTAAATTATATTAACTATTTCAGATGGTTTGTTCTACTTCATGCTTGGAATGACAGAGCTGAATTCTTTTCTGCAGTACGTAGCTCAAAAGAAGAAAATTCCTGCTGATTGGGAAAAAATGTTTATTTTTCAACTGCAGAAAAAATATTTAGACAGTGGCTAATTTTAAAGTAGTAACACTTCTTTTATTGTTATGATTTTTAATGCTGGTTGCTGTTAGTTGTGAAATTCCTGACTTTTTCCAAAAAAGGGAGCTGTTCTTCACAGTTCACTTTTATTAAACTTGGTCATACTCAGTCTTCGCTGCAGCCCACGAACTCAGGACTGGTAGCGTTGCACCTGACAGAGAAACAGGTAGGTTAATTTTTAAGTACCCAAAGAGAAGAGGTTGTCTTCCTTTTCTTTCTTCTGAGATCTGGACTTTGTTGTTCAGATAGAGCCTTGTTTAATGATTCAGGTGCAGCTTTTGTGGATCCGAAGTGGGAACTTTACTTGATGGTGTCAAAAGTAGAGCAAGAAGAGCTTAGGACTACTTGTTCAGTATCTCTGCCATCTCTGAAACTCCCATTGCATGAAATACTTATTGCCTACCCTGCCCAGAGGTAGCTGGTCTAAGAGCTCACCCTTTCTTAATTATGAAGCTGCAACAAGCTAAGATTTGCAGAACAGTCTCTTCTTGTACTCTCAGAGTGAGTAGTTCCCAACCCAGCAGCAGCGCCAGGTCCTTTCTGCAGACTGACATCAGTCTGACAGTTTTGTAGGGAGCACTGCAAATTGGAAGTATTTTACCGAAAGTATATTTGTGTAACTAGCATGAAGTATTACCTGTTCATGGTTTTTAAAGCATGTAAGAACCTCTCTGTTAGATCAAAAATCGTGGTGGAAATCGGGACAATGTTTAAGCGACAATTAAAAGAGACCCAGGACACAAGATGTAGGGTAAGGACAAAGAATATGAGTGAAAACAGACGGAGGGATGGAGAAAGGGGGAGCAAATGGAGGGTGAGGGCATGGGAAAGGGTTGGAAAACTGGAAATAGAAATGTGGGGTCAGCAAGAGGGACCTTGTGAGACAGGTAAAGATAAGTGAGGGAAGGGATGAAGGGAGGGTGTCCTGGCCTGGAAAAGTGGCAAATGTCTGTACCTTTGAGAATCAGAGTGGCGTTGCCTTTCAGATGCTAACACTGAGCATATTGAGGTGTGCGCTGGGGGGCGGCGGGGCAGGAAGCAGCATGGAAAACACACTGAATACAGCTGGGTCAAGGAGGGCTGTGAGTGTTTTGGGTTTGTGTGGGGGGGTTTTGGTAGCGGGGCAGGGGCCGCAGGGCCGGCTCCTGTGAGAAGCTGCCAGAAGCTTCCCCGGCTCCACGTCGGACCCGCCACTGGCCCAGGCCGAGCCCGTCAGCGACGGCGGTAGCGCCTCTGGGAGAACAGACTTGAGAAGGGGAACCTGCAGTGGGGGAGAAGATCGGGATGTGAGAGGAACCCCTGTGCGGATACCGAGGTGGGTGAGGAAGGAGGGGAGGAGGAGCGGGGAGGAGGGGATGCCCCCGCAGCCCGTGGGGAGACCAGACGGCAGGCTGTCCCCCCCCAGCCCACGGAGGGGAGCGGGGGAGCAGATGCCCACCTGCAGCCCGGGGAGAGAGGAGCCCACGCCGGAGCAGGGGGATGGATGTCCCCCAGGATGGCCGGGACTCCAGGGGAAAGCCCGCGCTGGAGCAGGCTGTGACTGAAGGACTGCAGCCCGTGGGAAGGACTCATGCTGGAGAAGTTCGTGGAGGACTGTCTCCTGTGGGAGGGACCCCACGGTGGAGCCGGGGACGAGTGAGGAGTCCTCCCCTGAGGAGGAAGGAGCGGCAGAGACAACGTGTGAGGAACTGACCCCAACCCCCATTCCCCGTCCCCGTGTGCCGCCGGGGGGAGGAGGGAGAGAAAACCGGGAGTGGAGCTGAGCCGGGAAGGAGGGAGGGGTGGGGGGAAGGTGTTCTAAGGTTTGGTTTTACTTCCTGATATCCTTGGTTTGATTTGATTGGTAACAAATTAAATTGATTTTGTTTCTTCCCCAAGTTGACCCTGTCTTTTGCCCGTGACCATAAGTGGTGAGTGATCCCTCCCTGTCCTTGTCTCAACCCAGGAGCCTTTCTTTATATTTTCTCCTCCCCATCCCACCCGGGCAGTGGAGGAGTGAGCGAGCGGCTTCATGGTGCTTTGTTGCTGGCTGGGCTTAAACCGCAACTGTAAGGTAAGACATTTCCTGTTGATGCAGATGAGTTGATAGAGTTTCTTACAACCATAAAATTACTGAAAATTGCTAGAAAAAGATAAGGCTGGAAGGAAGGACCTCAAAAGGGGACGGCCTTGTATTTGAATGTCTTGCCCAGAATATTTAATTTTATCTATTTTCAGAGCTTTTTTGTTGTAATTTGTGCTCTTATTCAACTAACTTTAGAGATTAGGTGTACTCACTTTAAGGAAAGGGTGAGACACCTATACCTTATCGCTTTGGCCAATGTCAGGAACATGGAGAAAAAGTGAAACTTCAGGTGATAAATGAGCTCGAGGTAGAATACAGCTGAAAAGAGGAGAGAGTAATTGGGGGTTTGAACAGAAACTAGTGAGGAAAATCAGAGAGTCAGAGCAGTCTGTAAAGGGTGCAGAGACAGCTGAGCTGCCTGAACATAATGGCTTACACACAGAGGTCAGGTTAACGCTGACACATGAAGCAGATTTAAATGATAGGCCACAACTGTATTTTTACACAAGTATTGTATCTAAGCATACCAAAAGCCCCTTGACTAACTGTCTTTTGCCAATTCGTTCTTACTTATTTCATTCTCTGAGTAAGCTTTTTATTCTTGAGAGCTACTGTAGTTGATCAATACAAGATACTCTGGAATATGAAAAAAAATACTATTAGACATAGGATGTTACTAAATAGTACTTTTAATGGAGGACCCTTCATATTTCTCTAAGAGGGCCCATGTAACTAAGATTCATTGTGTCTGTGCCTGTTCAACCTTCCAGCATCTTCTAAAACAGCATCTGGCCTCCGGATCTCAGATCCAAATTCTCCAGTCCAAAAATTGAACAAACCTGTCAGTTCAATGTATAAGGTAAGCCATAAAGTACTGGGCTCTCAAGGGAAGAGATGAGCCCACTGCCTTCTGCACCTTCCTCCTCCTTGAACTCCCACACTGAATCTACACGTCCCTGGCATTCTCAGGGCTAAAGGAGCATATGTACACCTGTATGAGGTTGTACATACTGGAACATCCATAGCTTCATGAACGTCTCCTTCCTGGCTCTCAGAGAAACTTTCCGGCATCTGCTGCCCTGAAACCAAGATGAAGCATCTGTTAAACCATTACCCAGACCTGGCACATGCACTATTTTAAAAAGAATGTTATGGCACAAGCAGTGGAGTGCAAAAGTCGTCACAAACTATGGTCCCTGTGGGGCTCTAGCCATCTGCTTGCTAATTATGTATACCACAGCCTGGCTGTTGCACAGAAAACAAACATTGCTGCTGGCAGCTTCGTCCTGCCATATAATTACTGCGACCGGCACAGGCAGAATTCCAGGAAAGTTATGCCTTTTTCTGCCCATGACTGTTGCCACTTTTTGCTTGTTCCCCCTTTAAAGGATACACCTGCTCTTTCTGCCACCATCTACCTCATTCTAACCTGCTTGCATCTGCCTTTCTCAGCCTGTGCTCATCTCTCTCTCTGACAGTGAAAGTACATCACATTACCCAAGACGTGCTTCCTATGCCGCAAGAACTCTGCTCATATTGAGCTAATGTTGACATGACAGTGGAGTATTTGACATCTTTTATGCAACCCTGCATAAAAGTCACCTTTTTGATAAGGCAGATATATTCACTGTTTTTCTTTGTCTCAGATGAGATCTCAAGAGGTGACAGTTAGTTCAGAGCAGTCAGGGCATACTCCTGTGGTGGCCAGATCTCTAAGAACATACAAGATCTGCACTCATCAGCATCTTCCTTTCCTCCCCACTGCTTTTCCTTGTGTGAATAGCTCTCCCCTGTGCCCACATAGTTGACAACAGGGTTCAGTAGTCCACGGTGTTCATCCGTTACAGACAGTCTTGACAAGAAAAAACCTGTGAGAATGCGCATTGCCCCCCCACCCCAGATCACAGCCTGTTTGGGCCCTGTGATACATTGCTGGATAGTTATGCTGTTGCACAGGCACACAAACGTGATGACTTTTTATTAATGCAAATTCAGCTACTTAGGTGCTATTGCAGTTAGGCAGCAACTGAAAAGAAGTTGACGATCTAAACTTCTCTGTGCCTCAGGGGGAAGAGAATATGGATATCATTCCTGGATTTATGTATATTAAGAAAAGCTACCTGGTGTCATAATATTATTTGGTTTTAAATGATATATGAAGATTATAAACACATCTGTATGAGTTATACACACGACTGCAGACTCTGCTTAATAATTTCTGCAGGTAGAGGCATCATTTCTTATTCATGGTCCTTCAAAGGTATTACATTATATTTGTCACATCCCAAAGCTTCTACTGGTCCTATCGTATAGTGTGTCCTTATTTATGGATGAATACCCACACCAAATTGATTAATCATGTCCTCCTGTTAGAGCTCTGGGAAGTTCTTTTTGTCCTACAGAGTGGCCATCAGGAGAGTGCGGGCAAGTATTTTGAGTGCATTCAGCAGTGCAACAAAATAAGGTTAGAGCAATTGAGGGGGGGCACGTCTTACCAGTGTGCTACCAAAAATATCTGCAAAATTTGCTTCTCACCAAAGGACACTTCTCCCAAGTGTTTATTTCTCCTTAACACAGATTTCATTATTTCTGATGGGAAATGTGATTCTCTCAGAAGGCAAACAATTCTGCTGTCAAATACCATTGATCTGACCAGTGCACAGATTTGTTTTTCTGTCAGCCAGGAAAGGGCTACCTTGTGCATCAGGGGTCAGCTGCATAACTGAAGAAATAAGGGCTACATTAGTAGGAAAAACAGGTATTTTCTAACTACAGTACCCATAGCGATATGCAAAAATGTCCATTACAGCCATATACATATGAGCTGATCTGCTGGGCAAGACCTCATCCCAGACTACCCATAATTAACCGCCTACGTACCATTATATACCCTGCACTAAAGTGGTGGTTAAAGGATCAGCCAGCCGGGTGGTCATCGACGGGGGGCTGCCCGGGCGGCCAGGCGGAGCTCCTCGCTGCCCGCAGCAGAGCGGGGCCGGGAAGCTGGGCAGGAGGGTGGGTTGGGGAGGATGGGAAGGGCAGTGGGTAGGTGTTAGCTACCAGTCTGTGGGAAGAGTGATGAGAAGATGGGGGGAGGCACAACTTTGGTGTTCTTTCTGTCAGTTCTTGGGTTTGTGCTCCTTCTCGCACAGAGCTGGTGCTGCAGTACGGGTCACTGGGACCCAAGGCAATTGTATGTGAGAGCCCTGGGCTAACGCATGCCCAGGGCCCTGTGCGGAAAGCTTTTCTTCTTCTCTTTCTTCCTCACTGCACACCTTTTTGACCTCTTCCAATTTTTAATTGGTTTTTTGCTACTTGCAAGTTATGTTTTCTTTCATGGTCAAGGTTGTTTAACTCCAGTACAGCTCACAGGTATTGTATCTTCTTACACCTTTTTCTGCGGAATTGAAAACTTGCTCCCTATAGGTTTTTTTTCCAAGTGTAAATGCTCAACAGCATCAGATGTCAATCATCAGCATTTTCTCACCAAACCAAGCACCTTCACTGCTTTAAGCCTCACATTGTGAAAGCTTACTCACAGTCTCCAGACCTCAGAAGCGTACATGATGAACTTGTAGTAGTGTTATCAATTCCATACATTGACACCAGATCAATTTATTTTTTTAATTCTCCTTTTAAATCTCAGGGGCACACATTATTTTGTCTTGCCAGAGCATTAACCTGAAAGGTCTGTTAAGAATCAGTGATGATTCCTTTATATCTTTTTCTTCTCCTGAGCCACAGCTTTTCAAGATTCTCTTATCATGTGTATATTATCTTCACAATTTATTTCCAAAGACATCACCTTATTTTTGGCTGTATTAAAATAATTTTGTTGGATTTGTCAATCTATGATGGTATCTATTATTAATTTTGCCTCAATTCAGATATCAAGACTTCAGTGAAAAATGGGTTCTTCTGTTATGCCTGTGTAATTTCATATATATATATGTACATACAAATACACATTTACACACATACTCTTCCCTGTTCCTTCAGCTATTTGGTAACCCCTACTTAATTGTTTACAAAGTGTTGATTCTTATTAATATTCATTTAAATGTGACGGGTTTCATTCTTGTTATTAGTTACTATTTAATGCTGTATGCTTGATAATTCTCATGTGCCTTTTTCATCTGGATGTTTCAACATAAAAATAAGAAAGCTGTAACATATTTTGTTTGTTCAGTCTAAGAGTTTTCTAAAACATACTTCATCTAGCTACAGAATACTTCAAACTCATCAGGGCATTAAAAATAACAGCTCAAGATCTGTGGAACCTTGACATGACGTCAAATAGCCAAGATGTTTTTATTACTCAGTCATAAGGCTCACTTGAACACTAAATGTCCCAGAGAGTAGTGCTGTGTGACCTCTTAATATCGGCGCTCATGAAGAATGTTTCATTTAACTTCTTCAGATCATTTACTTTCCTGATTTGTGACAGACTAATGGAAATCCGGATATTAATTCAGAAGCATACTCATTTGCCTGAGTGAATGTGAACTTGGATGAAAACAGTTCAAGAGTATCTCATTAGATTTAAAATGTGTTTTTCAATTAACAAAATGTGTTTATAATGTAGGATGTGTCTGGTGAACAATCCATCTAATGAGCTGGTAGCCATCTTGAGAGATTCTTATATTACTTGATTTACTGAATAGAAGTCTAATTTTTCACTGGCTGTTTGTTTGCCTTTCTTCAAACTGACAATTCTATCTATGAAACAATTTCTTACCATTGCCTTTATCTTTGAATTAATAAAAAGATTAATTAAAAATTAAATAATAAATCTGGAAAGTCAGTGCCACTCTTGGGAAAATGCAACCTACCAGGCAATTCACCAAAGCAGACCAGCAGAAAATATTTAAGTGTGAGAAGGAATTCACATGCTGCTACTCCAAGTTATTGTGCCCACAGAAGGGCTTCCTCCTCACAACCTTGGCAGATGTAATGCCTAATTTTGGGATAGGTATCCAGCCTAGAAAAACCCAGGCTTTTTGGACAGCCTGGAGAGAGAATAAGGCTCTTCAGAATGGGATGTACCAATGCTGTCATACTGAGACACCTGACCCAGCTAGTAAGAACAGCTGAGAACATACAACTAACATAAAACGTGCTTCATGGTGTAGCATTTGCACTGCTCGCTGCAAGGCAGAGCCTTTCTCCAGTCACAGTTCTATGGTCCTCTCCTTTTATAGGTGTCCACGTCCTCTTCTTGAGTACTTTGACTACGCCACCTCTTTTCTTTCTTCCAAATAATGGGTACAAAATGAAAACATGTTGCCACTGCCTGGATTTTCACAGTAACTTGGTGTTGGGAGGCAGGAAGTGAAAGACGTTGGTCCGGTTCCTACTGCTATCCAAGGAGCTTCTGATGTGAGACATCCATGTGTCATGGTTCCCACCATAGATATAGTCACAGACTATTTCACTCATTGCAAAGCACTACAAAAGGAGGACAGGAGCATCTGCCTGAGTGTCTGTGGACACTTTGAGTATGGCAATGAAACACTCTCAATACTGGCACCTCCCAGTTTTTCTTCTGGAATCTTAAATCCTCTTGTGGATTTGTCACTAACCACACTGAGAGCCTCATTCACAGCAGGCAGAACACTAAAATTGGTCTGTCATAATTGTATTATGTGGTCTTTTTTTTTTTCCTAAATCAGTTTCTGTTTTCTGCTAGTTACAAAAGGGCATGCTTGTTATCTTGTTAGTATTTTATCAGCTTTATGGCTACATAACATATGATGTACCTACCTACCATCTCTAAATCCAAGACATAAACTTCAGTATATGATGCTGCTGTGGTCTCTGCAAGAAGGCCATGCATTGTAAGAAGGCAGAAATCTCACCATTAAGCTTGCCACGAAAATGATCTGTCTGAAAGAGATTGAGTTTGGGCTGAAATCAGTGCTTTATCAAGGTGAAAGATTAATTTTCTGTCTCATTTTAAAAAGAAAAGTGTTTGTGATTCAAGCCATTGAATTTCAGACCTTCTATAGACCTTAAAAATTGTTCATCTGTTCCACATTTTTCCACATAAATCATAATTTGCTCTTTAGTTAAGGCAGAGTTTTCAAACAGTGATATACAGGGTTGGCATGAATTCAGACACAAGAAATTGAGTGGACTTTCCTCTGCAGCTAAATTTACCTTTACAGAGGCTCGTTCTGCATTTATTACAAAGTATAATAAACCACAGCACATTTAAAAAAATTCTTAGGCATACTTCCTGTAACTTGAGTTTTAAATATTGTTTGCTTGCATGAGGTATAACATCAGTTTGGGTTTAAATCAACATTTTAACAAGACAATGTAATGGTCTATAGATTTATTCAGTTAATGTTCAATGAATTTCAGTAATCCCAGTTATTTACATGTTATATTCCATCTGTTTCTGAGAAAAATAATTTATCCGAGAATGTGATTTCAGCATCATACACTAAAATTAGTATGTAATGACCAAATCCTATTGATCTTACTCAAAGCAAACTATTAGCCTAAGGAAACATAAGAATATAAGATACATTCCACCAGCCTGGGACAACTTTTCTTTTTCCAGATGAGACCATAACTAATCTGCAAAGGCAGAGACATTATTTTAGAGAACAAGCATGGCATTTGGAAAACCAGTCACCGAGTCAACCAGATGGATAAATAGTTTATTCAGTCACAGACCGTCAAACTCTTCCAGATCTGCAAGCTGCTTGTTCCTTCTTCAAGCCTAGTTATCGCAGGAGTAAAGATCCAATGCTCTTCTCTTCCTTCCTTGCTTATAGTACTTACTGCTAATCAGGATGCTGTTCGTTACTATAGAACTATTTATCCACTATATGTAAGTATATTTTTTTCACTGATTTTTTATCCTTTAATTTATGACAGCTACATGTACCAGTTAAGCTGAGCTTCAAGTCTAAACATAAACCATAGAAATTAGTCCTAAGAGCCATTTAGCTTTGTATTTTGCATTTGACAAAAAGCAACAATTGTTGCTGAGAGAAGCCTGTAAAAGAAGAAGAATTCCAGCCACAGTCTATTTGTGATTGAGGGAGTACCTGATGCAAATCTTGACTCTGATAGGCCTTGATATATTTTTATTCAACAAAATTGTCAAAACATTTCTAGGAACTCATATAAAATACTTTTACTGCAGCTTCGTGACGCAAGCTATTCCACGATGTAACTGTGTGTTGTCTAAATAATTGCCTTCTTTTTGTTTGTTTTCAACCTGCCACCTACTTGACCCTTAGTTCTGTACTGGAATAGACAGTGAATGATCCTTACCTATTCACCCTCTTCATCCATTTCTGGCTTCAGAGACCTCTGCAAGGTCTTCTCTAACAAAAGAGAATAATAGCAAAAAATGTTTCTAATAAAATGGAATTAATTCTAGAAAAAAACAAAGTGCTTAAAGTGACTAGAAGTCACAGTATCGATGAAACCCAGCTAAACTGACCTCTCCTTGTAAACTATTTTTCTTTCACCTTTTCTTGCATTTTTTGACTTGGTGACATTTTGCTGAACTAACTAGAATGAGACTAATTGCTGTTTTCATGACATTAATCTGGAACTTCAGCAAATTTTTTTCTGTTGGGGTATCTTTATATGCACTTTTTTGCCTCTCCTCTTGCAAAAGAGTGTTCTTGGAATTTTAATAGCTAGAAGAGATCAGAGACTAATTTTTCTATTATAGATTAGGCATCCATATTACCAGTGTCCCCTTCACGCCATGCTAGAGCCCAGCATTGCCACTAAATGCCACAAAACAGTGTAATCTGGTATCAAAAATAGCTCCTGCAGCTGCACAGATTTATCTCGGAGGTGTCTCATTCTAATCCAATGCTTGTAAGAACCGATGATGCATCAGAGAGCCTGGTAGGGCTGCAGGCTGTTACAGTGCAAATGTAAGAGTTGTTCTGAGGTTGTAGAAATGTGTCTGTTCCCTGTATCAAACATCAGTTGCAATTGTATAATATTTTAAGTATGGGATAATTTTTCTGAATACCATAGCAGGTCTGCAGAAATTAATACATGTGAATAATCTCAAATTCTATTGCTTTGGGGTATTTCCTTGAACAGAATTTATCTTTTTATCAACAACTCAGATATTTAATGTATAGGTCTTTAAGTTTTAAGAACACAGATACAGTAGTGTTCTTCATGTGCAGATTCAAATCTTGGGAATATAATGAATGAGCCACGTAATTTAAAACTTAATAATATTAATATGGTTAACTGTTAAGGTTCACTGCTCCTTTTCTTAAAAGTGCTGTTTAGCATAAGGACTGTTTTATACTTCTCTAGTACTCCATGTTTAGACAGTCATTGATCTGTGGAGTTTCACTGCTGGGCAGAAATGTCTGACGCCCTTTCTGCAGAAAAAATGGCTGAAGATGGGCAGCTAACAGAAAATCCAGAACAAAGGGGATACATTCAGGAAGATAGTCATCAAATTATCTGCACTGACATGTAGGCAATATATGAATCTTGGATTCAAAAAATTAAGGTTATTCTTGAGCCACTAAACTTTGCCCTCTTATTTCTCTTTCAGATTTCAATAACAGGATTCTGAATGAGCTCCAGTAAGAATGGGAATACAACTGCATCTGTCTCGTCAGTCCAGTGTAATTAAGACTTCCCACACCTTCTAACTAAAACTGCGTTTGAGGGTCAGTGGAGATTTAAACATTTATACTCCTTAATTAAAGTCAGGAAAACACAAAATAGATACTGCCATTCAAATTTTTCATCACAGGTCAATTTACTGCATGTAACCATCTAAAGCCCACTGTTGACAAATACTTCAACTGCAACCAATGAGCAAAGGTTGAGATCCTTATTTAAACAAACCTTAATGTAGGTAAGGTCCGTTTGAACTAAATGGGGAAGCTTTAATTTTTGACTGTGAAACTGCAAAGAAAATCAGACCTGTTTTTCACTTCAAGAAAGCCCCTCAACTCTCAGAAATGAAATCTGTGATACTTGCGAAGTATATGAAAGGATATAGGTGAAAGTTCCTTATCCTGTTAGGTGTTTGGAATGGATCTGCTTTTCTCAATGCTTTGCTGTGCCATGGAAGAAGTCAGTCTTCTTTATGTTTTCTTATGTAAGGAAACAACCTTAAAAGATTTGCAATGGGCTTAAGGAGGTATTGCAAATTTGGCTTCTTGTCTGCAATCTTAAAGCCCCCAACCAAGGATCATAGACCTACTTTTCCAGTAGTAGTCTGTTTCCCTTTACTCTCTGCTTACTTTTCACCCATGTCCACTCATCTTTGCAGGGAACAGGATTATGGATGATGTTCCTGAGCTGAAGTTTGCAATAATAATAATCATAATCTTGAGTTTTACCTCCAGTCAATTCACATGCTTGTAGGTTTTCTTTCACTACCACATACCACAGTCACCAGCTCGGGGGTGCTCCCTGCTACCCAACCCCTACTTCACTTATCGCCTATGGCAGAGATCAAAACACTGATCTTTGGCTCCACCTTGTGATCTCCCTGTTGAGTCTAGCAAATGAGGGAATTCTCAGTCCTGATTCCAGCTCTGATTTTGTCGTCTCTGCCTGTATAGGAAATGGAAAAAAGAAAAAAAAAAAAAAAAAAAGCTATTTAATTCTTTAGGTCAAAATACTGACTTTAGAAGAAGCAATAAGGTTGAAAATTGTTAGTAAATAAAAATAAGTAGGCTCAGAAGTGTGAAATAAATTATCCAAGAGAACAAAACAAAATGAAAAGTGCTGCAAAGAAGTTGATGGGCAATCTGGGGGTTATCATCTGAGTTTCAGAAAGTCATTTTTGTAAAGTGCCAATGACAGAACACATAAAATAGGACACAAAGTTGCCTTCTTTTTCAAATACACTGACAAAGAGAACTAGTGAAAAGTGTACCCAGAATTTACTTGACTGCATAACATGGTAGTATTTTTTCTTTTAGTCTGAACATTTGTCCTTCACATTTCCATGAAAATGACTCTGATATCAGAACTGACTACACAGGTAGCTCTTGGTTCCTAGCAGGACAAAAATAAACAAGTCAAGCATTAACGTCAGCTTCTGCTTTGTGGGAACATGCTGTGGCCAAAAAGATTTTGAAATCATTTGCATGTTTAAAGCTTGAGTGAATACCAGTGCATAAAGCTCATAGGGTAAGCTGGGCCCCTGGAAAGTACTTCACTTTCAGATTTCAGAACAGTTACTGCCATCGATAAAGTACAGAACTGTGGAAGATAATCTCCTCAACAGACAAAAGGTCAGACTATAAAACTTTTGCTTGCCATTTTCCAGAAGAAATTCATTATAGTAACTCATTAAATGTGAAAAGAAGGGGTGTTTTCATTGAGTTTCTATGGGTAATGTTGCTTCCCTGAATTTTTAGAGCTGATTTATTAATTATTAATTTTCTTATGTTGATAGAATATAGAACTAAAAATATTTTAAATCTGCAATCAACATAGCGCATGTGAAAAATGTTACTTCTTGGATAGTTTATATGTTTGTACTGCTGTAATAACTATCAGAAAACCAGTGCACTGAAATGGAGAATGTAGCTCCCATTTGCCATCTAAGTATATTCATTGTGCTGCTTTGATACCACAGTTATACTTGGATAGAAGTACAGAGGGGTCTGATCGATGTTATTATTAGTTTGGCCAGTTTCACTATCTTATGTGCAATGACAAATTTACAGTCAAATCATGTCAGTGCACAGAGAAGTTCAAAATGAACGGTAAAATATTGCTGAATTTCTTATATGTAGGCTGTGTTGTTAATATTGTCAGAACATATCATGTTATAAAATAAAGTGATGTATCTGCTAGTGCTAGAAGTTTCTCAAAATGGAAAAAAATAAGAAGGAAGGAAGGAAGAAAGAGAAAGTGAACTACAGTTATTTTTAAAAATTAATATTCTGAACTTCAAAAACAGTCAAACGTGGCTACAAATCTAATTTAAAAGTAAAATTTCTATATGTGGGAAATTATAGTATGGCTTATAATTAGAAGATGAAGGTATGTATTTTGTCAACAATTATCTCTTCTTTCTTGTAGATGAAAGTGTTCATTATTTTGGGAATTTCAGCAGCTATAGCCTTCACAGCTGTTTTCTTTTCTTTCCCTCAGATAGGCAAAGATATCCTCTTTGGTAAGTAACAGAAAAAATACATGTTATTTTCTTTTTGTCAGCGATTACAGTTAAGCTGAAAATACACTGGCACTGCAGACAGTTTAGCAAAGGCAGTTTAGCTTAATCTGTTTTTACGTGCAAAATACAGTATCTGACTTCAGTGAGAATTATTCCATGGGTGTTTTCTTTTAAAATGCAGCTTCATAAATCCACAAAGGAAAACTTTGTATGTGTAATGTATCTATTTCAATTATGTATTCTTTGACTAGGAGTGATTTTACTTTCTTAGTGACATTCATAAGTCAGATGACATGCTTACGAGCATGATTGCTGGATTTCGTTCCCAGACTGCCAATCACTACGTTTAGTCATCCTGGGCTAGAGTCAGTTGCCATAGGATATTGCAGCTGGCACCCTGCTGCTGGCCCACGAGGGTGAACGTCTCCTCTGGGTCCGTTCTCTGCTGGCACCCTCAGGATACCAGGGAGATTTTAGAGCATCTCAGATTGTACTAGTGCCTATGTTCAAACAATATTATCTTGCCATTTTAAACATCAGAGCTATTTTATTTGCATCTGTTCAAGCTAAATCAGTTAGATCTAGTAGACGAGAAATACAGCAGATACTAGATTGAATTTTAAGAGACTTCTGCAGAGACTGATTTTACATTAAAGTAGGGCAGAGATGATGAAGAAATAAGATTTTAATCTTTACATTCTCCTAATTAATTATACAGCTGTAGATCTGATTCAGAAGGGAAAGTCCTCAGGAAAGTTTTCACTTGAAGTTAGTGTAGAATCACAAATGAAACAAAATTATATACAAAATAAAGTAAACAAAAAAACCTGAACCACCCCCCAAGCCATTACTTCAGATGGCCAATCTTTTTTGGATCATCACTGTGAAACAGGGGATCAGATTTATTTTCCATAGTGGATCCCCTACTTGGAGCTTCCATACTAATTGCTTGGAAAGACATGGTCTATAATGAGGTTATATTGCATTTTAGTTAATATAAAATGAATAATTTGTACACTGTAAATAAATGGATTAGATGGACTGCATATGATTCTTTTTTATAGTGAGCGTCCTTTGGACTGATGGGAACAATATAAAATAATGTTTATTACTGCAAGAACCACATTTTTTAAAACACTGCATTGGTACCAAAATCATATTTCTCAGTAGAAAAGGAAGAGAGACAATGGAATTCAGGTATAGCAGGTGGATCTTCTCTTCTAGATCAGAGTCTGAATCAATACCACATGATGTGCAATACTTTGAGCATAAATATATTTCTCAGAGGTAAACTCCCTAGGAGTAATTAAAAATCATGCAATATTAAATTCTAAAAGAGTTAGCTCTTGTATGGCCTATAAAGATCAGTCTTGCTTTTTAAAATAGACTTGAAACCATTTTCAGATGTAACAGAAATCTGAATGATGACATTAAATGAATCATCGAATATTTTATCATATATAGGTGAAAAAAGAAATAACTACAGCTATACTTAGAGGCTGAGAAGATCTTTAGTCAAGTGAAGTAGAATTTTGCCTAGGAAAGATTACTCCTCATCACACATTATTTTCCCTTTATCTGAACACCCTATTCAAGAAGTACATCACAGAAATAGCACAACATGGACTACAGTTAAAATATGTCACTTAAAATTACAGTGTACATAAATGATGAGCAATTGTACATAAATGATTGTTAGCAAACTATTATTATTCATGATTCATTTTCTAAGAAAAAATGGGTGATCTCATAAAATATAGATGGGAATTAAACCACTGGATTTTAAATATAACTGATTCATTTACTATAAAGCTAGATCTACACAAAAGAGGAATAATCTATGTTCCATGACAGCACTATGCAAAATAGGAAAGCTGAAGTATTATTAGCTTCACATATGTCTTTCCATCAAATATAGGTGGAGAAATGAAAATAGGGCTTTCATGCATTGGTCAGAAGGTCTTATAGTTTGGTAATTATGCCTGAATATGGACTTGAGTTCTTCATGTGGCTCAGGCCAGCTCATACTACCTGTGAGGGAGGCTCGGATTTGTCCTATCAATCCAAGGACAGTTTAATGCAAAATACATATGAAGCCTAAGGAGCATAATCGCATACACAGAACGCAACACGTTTCAGCTGGACCTGTTAGGTTTGGTACTACATAAGGTGTGCACAGCTGGATTTATACTGGAAGAAACAGAAGGAAAGTCTAACTCTTCAAGCCTTATAAATTAGGGAAGAATTCATTTACTACCCCACTTTATCTCTTTCAGAAAGCTCAGAAGCCACAACATTAGTTCCAGGAACACTAAAATATGGAGATCATTTTAATGGGGAAAAATTACATATGGCTTAATATTACAAACCTGTATATTTTGTAAGTGTAAATACTTGAATAAATATGTTATTGAATAACACATTCATCTTTCTTTCTTTTTATTTTTTCTCCCTGTTGAGAAGAAACTGAAGATAACTGCATTACTGAGGCTATCCAGAGGGGCTCTAATCTGGTGGATTATGCTGGACATTATACCCTGAAAAGGTAAAAAAAAAAAAAAAAAAAAAAAGAAGGATCTACTCAGCAAAAAGCTTTCATAAGAGAGAAGCTTGAGATCAGTCTGCTTCTTTGAGAAAACATATAATTATAGATTGTTTATGATCATCTGAACCGATATAACCTTATGCATTATCACTGCATGAGTTGCTGTCTTAAAATGGGAGAAAAATATGAAATACAAAAATAAACAGGAATGTTTTTCTGATCTATGTAACATACCACATCCCATTAATATGTGGCTCAAAAAATTGTAATTTTATGGACATTACATATTTTTGAACTTTAATTACGTTTTTTCCAGTGCAAAGTGAGATGGAAAAACCCTATTGCCTTAAATGGGACTGTTGAAGTGAATTGCACATTTCTGTGGTCTGAGAGACATTGTTGTTAACCATTGGATCTTTCTTAGGCAGAACATTGCTAATAACAGCTCTCTGAGAACTGGTCATGTCTTTTGGTTAAGCTTGGGGTTAAGCCTGTAAGCAGCCAAAGGCTTTGAGCAGAGGATCGGAAGATGTGCGTTAGTGTCACCGCTGAGGCATGTGCTTTCCTGTTTTGCGGAATCAGAGCCACAAGCGTCCGACACCTGCATTAGGAGTCTGAGTCTCATAAGAGTATCATTTGCTCTTATGTTAAATGGTATAAAATACTTGGTCTTTCAATTTACAAATTATCATTACCAGAAGTTAAAATTGTACTTCTATTGTGTGCTTTTACATAATTCAATTCATTGTCGCCCAATTAAGTGGGGCAGTGAGAATTACAAATATCATTAAGAGACTTCTTCCTGTTTTAATATAGGATTGTAAAAGCACTCTACACCTGCCTTTTAGATATTAGTCCTTGGCCATTTGCAAAGTACAGAGGACTGAACTATTATCTAATCTGATCATTATATTGAGGAGTGAACGTGTGTGAATCCTTAATTAAATAATTCTGCATTTTCACATCAGTTTAAAGCTACTAAGGCTTCTTTCCTTTGTAACTTTAAGAATACTGAATACTTGAATTAAAGCTTTGGTCAGCACAAAAACTAAAAACAAGAAAGGAATACATGTGACTACATATTTGAGCTTCTGGAAGTTATGGAGGTCACCGTACTGTGAAAACTCATTTTACTTTGGCTTATAAGTAATTGAAGGAAACTACAGTGCAATATACATGAGCTCAGTGCTGTCTTTGAGACTGAAAAGCCAGTTCTGAGATGAAAAGGCAGCTCCTTTTTCAGGTTAGAATGGAAAAACTCCTAGTTGTTCCATGTACAATGGTCCAACCTGATGTTTGCTGAATTCATGTGTCTAAACTGCAAACTGAGTCAGAATAACTGGTTTTCTCCTGAGACCTCAGTTTGACCTTGAATTGTGATTAAAATGGACAAGTACATTTCTTCACCTTAGCTGTTTAATACCACCACTTAAAATCTTGAATTGTCATTTGTGTTTTAACTGCTGGAGCACTTGACTGGCAATGCACTAAGCATATTGACTGAAATTGTTTTATTATTCTAGTTTTTAAAAATGTCAGGATTTTCTAGGGAAATGCCACTTCTCAGAAATTACTTCCCAGGTTTGAAGGTCACATGTGTCCCAGTATGGTCCTCATAGTTTGCTGTGCTGTTCATGACTGTCTCCCCTTGCCAAGTGCTTCTCATGACTGTTTGCTAGTACCTGCCTGCTATTCCAATTAGCTCAGGAGTTTGTTAGTCTTTAAGAGTAGGTGTTTGTGTTTGTCATTAAAATATAAATATTCACAATAGTATTAACATAGCATAGATTGAACACAATGACATCATCATTAAAATGTACTAGTTGTATTACAGCAGGAATGCCACTGGGAATCAAGGCGGTTTGGATAGGGCTTTCAGAGCTATATGTCATCTGTGAGACCATAACACTTACACAGTGGTATGTGCAAATACATTGCTAATTTAGCACCAGGTGCATTATATCATACATTTTGAAAGTAGTAGTTGGCTTGCAAGAGGAAACTCTAATTCCAGTAAATCTTGTTATAATAACGACCAGTACAAATTATGAAACTTGTACTACCTTTAACTAGTGAATCTCAGCACTGCTGGGAGGACTTCCGATTCTGACTGTACATTCTTTTTTATATTCTGCTGAGTCTCTGTTTTTTCTGGGTTTTAAGGTGTAGAAGAAACTAAAGATAACTCCAGAATGGGCAAGCTGTGCAAAGTGATAGTCTCCTAGGCCCGTGTTGCACACAGCTGCAAATTATCATATATTTCTTCTGTTAGAACTTGGCAACTAACTCAAAAGGACTGCTGAACTAGTTATGTAGAAGATAGATGTGAATTATGGTGGTAGGTCAGGTTGGGCTTCCTCCTTGGCACTAGATATTTGGTTTGAGTGAGTTTTAGATAAGACATATTTTTCAACTCCTGTTTGGACTTATCCTAACAGATTGAAGGTAAGTACAATTCTAATACAAACACAAGAGGTTTTCTCAGCCTAATTAAAGAAAGAAATGATTGAAATTACTTAGTGTATTTTAACATATATTTTATCTGAAGGCACAGTATTCTTAACAGATTAAATAGATGACAACCCTAAAAAAAATTCAAGCCTTAACAGCAGATTAAAGATATTTCTCATCATCTTCATTCTGGTGAAATTACTTTTATTTAGTGTATACTACATTTGAACTAGTTCATTTCATGTTTTTAAAGACTCTAAATTGTAAACGTCACAGTTTAGGACTATTGTCTTGGCCCCTATCTATGCCAAATCAAAAGGACCATCTACAGAAAGGACCATCTATGGAATCATCTTTATGCATAGGGAAGTGGAAAATAATTTTCAGTGTTCCAGATAAGAAGTTGTAGTTGCAGAAACACACTGAGCATGATCTGTTAGTCAGTGCCACTCTGGTCTTAAAGCAGACAGGCCATATACTTACACATTACAAGAAAGAAGAAATTATATTCTTTATAATTTTACAACTTTATCACTTTATATTCTGCACTATGTCACTGTTTTGAGAGACCTCCTCAATGGTGACAAATATCTAAGGCATTAATTCTGGTTAGAAATCTCTAAACAAGGTATGCTATAAATATATTAATTTAAGGCAGAAAGAAATCTGAGAGCCTCAAAATGTCTGAGGCCGAAAGAGAAAGCGTGGCTCATACACTGGAGAATTTATTTTAATTGGGGGGGGGTGGGGTTAATATATATTTTTTTTTAATTATGATCTGTAATGAGACTCAGTAACTGAGAGTCTGGCAAATGTAAAGAACCTTCTGTCCTAACACCATAGTCCGCACTAGGACTTATACTGTTAAACAAGTACGAAGACACTTTATATCTGATCTCGTCTTCCTAATAATGATACTATCACAGGTCATTCTATTAGCTTTATGGGGCCATTTCTGCATTACAAAATATCAAGGCAGTTTGTAACTTACACAGTCAGAAAACCAGCATCATCTTCCAGAATTAGAGCTCAGCTTCAGGGGTGTGGGTGAGAACTAGGAGGGACTAGCATGCATAAGTGGGGGGGGGGGCGGGATGGGACATGATATGACGCACAGGAAATGTGGCAAACTAATAACTGCTGTGATAATCTTACAATATCTGTGAGATTAGACAAAAGATAGGGGAGAAAATATCTCAAAATGGAATATACCTCGCTGTTAAGAGTGGTAGTTCTTTAGTTTGAGGGTTTTTTTGCGGGGGGTGGTGGTATTTTTGATTCTTAGCTCCTAGCTAATTTGTACAAATGTTCTTATTTAACTCATTTGTACAAACATGTTTCCCTGTTCATATAATTTTTTTTAAATGATGCATGACTTATTATCCTCATGTGGAAATTAAATATTAAACCTGAGTTCTTGGCATTTAGTTATATCATCTTCCTTTTCTTTTTAACTGGGACACAGTTCAGGACTTTTAATTCTCCAGATTCTCAGTCAAATTCCTAATTGTCTATGGAAGACCTTAAAAACATGGTACTGAGGAGCTAGATAGCTCTTTTTCTTAGTTGCAAGAGTTCTCAAGCTCTGCTCTTGAAAGGAAAGGAATAGTTTCTGTATAAAGAATAGATGTGCAGGCTAAGGCTCTTCTGGATCAATTAAGGACAAATTTAGCATCTAGAAAAACCCTGGGAGTTGTATTTTCTTACTTAATGCTTTTTATGTAAGCATGTTTCTAATTTTGCAAACAGAAATTTAACTGTTTTGCCGAAATCAAAACTGCAGTTTCCATTTTAAACTTGTCTCATGCTTTAAACAAACCTAAGTGAATATGACAACACAATGTTTTCATGAAAACTACATGTCCAAATAAATCTGTGCTGCAGAGAAGCCCTCGGGGATGTCTGCAACCTATGACCATGTCTGGAAATGGAATAGACTGGAGTGGTTTTTTCTAAGCTGTAGGACTTAGTTTAGGACTTGGGACTTCCAGCTAAAAAAGTTCTCCCTGATGCACTTTTCTCAAGGCTTCTTGAGACAGTGGTAAGACAGCCCATGCTGAGTAAAAAATAAATCTTGCAGTGAATCACAGAGCAGCTGAGAGACATCTGGAGACCATCTAGGCCAGTGCTATGCCAGGTTGCTCAGCACACTGTCCATTTGGGCTTTGAGTATCTCCAGAGATGAAGACTTCACAACATTTCTGGGCAGCCTGTTGCAGTGTCTGATTACCCTCACAGTAAAAAGGATTTTTCATATGTTTAAGTGTTTAACTTTATGTTACAGAAGTTATCTCATCAAACCTGAACTCCTTAAAGTTAGAGGTAAGGCCAGGCTGTAAACTAACATATATAGCCATATAACTGTCTAATGAAGCCCTACTAAACTAGCTGCTGAAAGTCCATATATAACTAGTTAGTACAAGGCAGGTGCTTGGACAGTCTCTGAGAGGAGACGTGTCTCTATCATCAACTGCAGATGGCATCTAGATGACTGTGGGCCAGTTGCTTGACTGTTAGGTGCTAAGGCATTTGTGAATCCACCTGCAATGATTGAGATGGTCTTTGATATTAAATGTTATATGAAAGCAAAGCCTACTCACTTAGATGTGTCTGTAGTGGGAGTCCTGTATTGTGACTATTCTATACAAGGTCTTCCCAGCCACTTTGTGCTGTAGGCTCTGTCCATCCCAACAGTTTCCATCTCATCCTAAAGGCTTCTCAAAAGCTTAACCCTGTTGTGTGCGTCCCATGGAAGGGCACTTCCCCTTTCTTTCCAGAATTTTCCTTGCAGAACAAGGTCACAAAGTAGTCTTCCTCTCTGCTTTCCCAGCATAACCTTCAATCATATAAATATACCTTAAATAAATCATAAATATAAATCATAAAAATATACCTTAAATTCGGAACATATCCAACATAGACAAATACAGCTATGAATAAATTCTAAAAGGTTATGTGTTAAAAAACCTCCTGTGTTTTATCTCAATTATAGAAATATCCAAGGAAAGGGAATAGCAACTCCTACCTTGCTGCTGGCTTTCTCAAAATTTCCTGAACAAGAGAGTCAAGATATTTCCCAAGCAGCTGAACGAATGGAAATGTCAATTCAAGTGCTGAAACAAAAAGTTTGCCAGAAGCACAAACGTTCATTGCATCCAACTGGTAAATATAGTATATTGACACTGGCAAAAACCCCTGTTGATTTCTTGAATGTTGTCTTTTAGATTAAACTTGGGTTAGCTTCACTTTTATTTTACCTTCAGCAGGAGCACATATCTTGTCCACACCCTGGGGCCAGGATGCCCTCTCTTTTGTTCTTAAAAGCACCTCACATAGTCACTGTTTTACATTTTTCTTTGCTGGAATGTCGGCTGTGTTCCTGTAGTTGAGGAGAGCAGCACTATGCTATTGGCATCCTGTGAACTCATGACTGTATATTTGTATTGCCTATAAATCAGCTTGCATATCCGCAGTGTTGCAAGCTTCTTTTTTACAGTGAAATATCTATCTTCCCCAACACTTTGGGTTTAGTGCTCCTGGGGCCTAGAGTCTACAGATAAAATAATACAATTTCTATCACTCTATGGCACTGGCATTTTCAAATACACTTCCTCTGGACATTTATGGCCTTATTGATAACCCTCTTTTAAGAAAATACTTTCTTATTTCCAAAACTAATTTTATAATGCATGCTGTTACACATTTATTTCCACTTTATTTCTATTTTAAGTGTTTTCTTATGTTAGATGGAAAAAGAAGGAGAGTCCAGAAAGTTCAGTGAAGTTTAGTTGTCTAAGTGAAGTAAAATTCTTGTTGCTGTTAATTAGAGATTAATTTCAAGATGTCTGTCTGGTGTCTGGAAGGCTCAAAAACTCAGAGACATTGACTTTTTTCCCATAATTTAATTCTGTCACTTAAAGCAGCATGAACTGGAGAACTGTAATTTGTATTCTCTTAATATAATAACATGTATTTCTTTTTAACATGACATTCTTTTTCAAGATATGGAAGCATTAGAGTGCTGTAGACAAACAAAGATCCACAGTTATTTTACTTTTTTTTTTTTTTTTGGAAACACCTGGATTACTAAACTAGTGGGACATTTGTAGAACTAAAAATTATATCTATATGTGTGTGCATGCATATATTTATATATACACAGACACTCAAACACAGAGATAATTATTTTCTGCTGGTGCAGTTTCAAAAGAAATTGAATTTCTAAACCATAGAACAAGTGTACAAAACTTGTTAATTTTCAAAACTGAAACAACTTTAATGGAAGATGAATAGAGGCTATACAGTCCATGTACCATGCCAAAGAGTAGTTTTATGTGAATTAAAGAACTAAATTGACTTTAAAGAAAACATGTGAATCAATACCTAGGCAGCACAGATAACTGGGGAACTGGGCACTCAGTATAACTTTGAACCTGAACTAACATGGAAATACAGCTGTATCCACAAATTTGGCATGAGTAGCTAGCACATAACGACAAGGTTACGTAGCCACTCTAACAGCCCGTTCTCTCTCTGTTCTCACCCCTGCCTTGCACAGGTTCTAGCTGCTCAGCGGAACAGTTTTTCAGCTTGGCTGTTGAACCTTTTTGTGTGTGTTTTTCTGGCTTACTTTTTTTGGCTTGATTAATGGATTAAAGTAGCTTAGTTCAGAATTGGATGGGCAGAACAGATAGGTGGTGGAACTGGGTGACCTGCAGTAGCCAGTTGGGAGACAAGGGCAAGAGTTAGATGCTGCCTCTAGCATTTTCTTTCAGCATGTGATGGTTACAGTCAGTTTGAATGGCGAGAGTTCTCTGAGTTCAGGAAGGATATTGCTCCTCTTTCACGTGTACTTCTACCTCCAACCAACCCTACATGTGTTTACATACATGTGTGGGTGACAGAGGGTGCCAGCTCTCTGGAGCTTACACAACAACATGACTTTGTCCCTCGTCAGCAGAATGCTCACTGGGACACCCATCTGGGATGATAATTCAAAGATATTAATAACATGCTGTCTACTGGTATACAGGTCCCTGATTTTACCTAGCTTCCAAATTCCAGCTGTTAATTCTAAGCCTCTTCCACTCCACACTTAATTATATAGTCAGCTGTAGTCTCTTTAAATTTCTGCATCTTTCCAGTCCCACATTTTTCCCCCTTGGTATACATTTCTGTTCTTGAATGGCATTTTTTACACCTTTGTTGTAAGCACAGGGACCAGCCAAGCAATGTGACTACAATGCAGGGAAAGAAGGAAGCAGAGAGCAGGTCAAAGAAGGAGAAAAAGGAGCGGGTCAACCTCACTTCTCAGCTATGGGTGGACTACTTCTCATTCTCTATACATCAGATAATAAAACCAGCTCTTCCCTTTCACCCCCGAGACTGCTTCCTGAATCACGTCTCACTAAGTGCTCTTTCCTAGGAAGAAGAGAGGGGTTGCTGTAGCTGTAGCTGACAATAATGCCTTTTCTCCTGTGGCAGCTATATAGCAATAGAGCAAATTGCTTGTTTGGGTTCTTCCTTTCAGATATTTTATCAGCTGATCTGCTCGCTATGATTGCTAATATTTCTGGATGTCTGCCTTACATGTTGCCACCAAAATGTCCAAACAATTGCTTAGCTAATAAATATCGACTCATCACTGGTGCCTGCAATAACAGGTATGTATGATAGGAATTGTGCCCTGAAAAAGCCTTCTTTCTTATTCTTTAAACTCAGCAAGCTATGTTTACTTTTTCCCAGAAAAACTGGGGGAGGTGACTTCAATCAGCTAACTTTGGCATCAATGTTGAGGTGTCTCTGAAAGCTCCCAGGGGAAGAACCCCTTCATCTAAACTTTGGTACACTAATTTCTGCAGACAGGCTCTCCCTATGAAGGCTTCCAAGATTATGTAAGGAACTTTAAATTTAGGGTGGACTGATTCAGTAGATGTCTTTTTCTATATAAATTAAACAGACTGAATTCTAACCCAGCATTCATTTTTGTTTGAATTGGATAAAATTATATTGAGCAGGAAAATATAATTACTTCACAAGGAGCAATAAGAAAATCAAGTAGATTGTCATTTTTGTATTTTCCCACAACCTTGACATTTAGCAAGCATGCATCTAAAAATTCTGGATGATATATTTATTTTTATATATCTATTTATATAAATATTAGTGGCTATCTGAATGACTATTATTTACTACTGTTATCTACTTGTTACCTAATATATGTGGCAATTGTTTCCTGCAAAACCCAACATAACAGATGAAACTATTTTCAGAATCCTCCAATGCAATGCGGGTCTAAAACTGAGAATGAAAGCCCTTCTGAGTACAAGTGTAAACAGTATTTATACGCAGCAGCCTTTGGATACGTAGGTGTAAAGGCAGACTGTAATGTTACAAGTGAAGGGCTACTGAGCTGTAAAAGTTAGGCTATTAGCGTTGCACGGGTTAAGGCACTCTGCAGCATGGTGAATGAACAGCTGTAAAATTCTTCAGATTTATTATTCAATCAGTCTGTTTTTATGAGATGAATCTGTTTTGCTACATCACAAGTCATTTGCAAGGAACATGCCTGATAGGCTTTTCGTTGAAAGGACACAACCTGATATGCATCGATGTTACAAATCTAACTATGTGGATATCCATAATTTCCCCCAGGCACTTGCAGAGTTGCTTGGAATCTGAACTAGCAGCTAGTATAATGTTTGCACTGACAACTCCATCAGGGCTAGAACACGTTGGCCAAGATTCATGCAGCTGAACATGGCTGAAGCTCTTAATTTGCAGGCATGGCTGCTGTAGTCTTTCTCTCCAGAGACAGAGAGAAACACACTCTCCCGTGGGTAAGGTAAAACATCTTTTTCTCTTCAGTGACTCTGGTAATACTAGGATGCGTATAGGCATTTCAGGCTGGTTTCCAAAGCTGGGTGGGGTAAATATGATCCATTGAGTCTGGTTAGTCTGTAGTCACTGTGTTCTACTTTGTATAGTTTTATGCTTGCACCAAACCAGTGTTTAAACCCATCACTCATATTTGGTGGTGTTTTAGACTCTTCGCTCTAAACATCTGTAAAAGATGCAAGGCAGCAAAAACCCAAAAACAAAGACTTTGAAACCAGTGGGTCAGATAACTTAGTCTAAAACTTTGTGAGCCCCTTGAAATACCTCAAGCTTTAATGAAATACATCAGCTTAAAAAGCCCATTATACTATATTGTAAACAACATATTCTACGATGTAAGCCAGCTTCAGAGACTTCAAACATTAAATGAAGTACTGGTCTATACTTTTCCTTGCTTTACAGCTGCCACTTTCAGGCAGAAAATATATCAGGACCTATGCTGTATTTGTAATTTTAGTCACCCAGTAGGAATGTGCAGCTGTGCTGTAGATCAGCAAATGCTGCATTTCATAGGTGAAATTTAAAAACAAAATTCACAGTGGAATTAATTGTTTACCTATAAGAAATATCTATTTAAATATACTTAAAAGTGAGCATGGAATTTCTTTTCAAATGTTTTACTCAATCAGTTCATGTATTTGGGACAAATCAGATAGATTACAAAGGATTTATTCCACAGCACTGAGATTACCTTGTTTTAGTGTGAACTTCCTAGAACAAAGGCATAACAGAATAGCATAAGCATGTCCTTCTATGGAGAGTATCAACATGACATCAGACATTCCCAGCAGTGTCATTATCCAGATTTACTAGTAACAGATATGAACAGATTTTACTTTTCTTTCTGCCTGAAGGCATATGTGTGGATAATAAGCAAGATAAATTTATAACATTATTTTTAAATGAAGAATAAGGGAGACAAGGCACATCAAAATAGCTCCCCCCCTTTTTTTATCCCAACTAACTAGCATTGATCTGTGTAGTTTTTAGTGTCTAGTGCAATAGAGGGATTCAAAGGTGAAGGAACTACACGTACTAAAGGAATGGAATCTCACAGTGCAATTAACCTCACCTAATCTTAGCTTTCCAAGGTAGTTATGTCTACTGCAAGGCTGCAGCTTTGGCTGTTCCTAATAGTGAGAGATAGGTTGGGATGACAGGGTGGCAGCCACGGGTTGTCTGTGTCTCTGGCTTGATGGACAGGTGCTTAGATGACTAGATTACATTTTGTATGCCTAATATTTGGGCAGCTAGGAGGAATTTTATCTGTAGCATTTCTATTTCATTGCTGGGTTATTAACCATTTCATCAGGTAAGGACCTAATGCTTAGTCTGAAGCTCTAATAATGTCAGAGTTAGGGGTATGAATATGGCTCACCTAGGGGAAAGAACGAGCAGTCCCCACTAAATCCATTGACTGTAAGAAGGAATTGAGATGTTTCCTTTAGCATAGCTGCTTCACTTCAATACAAGCTAAGTGTTCAGTTTAGTGGCAGGCTTATTTTTCAGAAGTTTTCCGTGTTTGCCAGAAGTTATGTCCATGGTAGCTCAGAGTGATGTAAAACATGACAAAATCCAATTATTAAATTGCCATATGGCATTCATTCTTTCTACCTGAAACTAGGCAGGACATTAAAATAACATTCAAAAGACATAAATCTGCATAGTGAACTGCATCTTAAAACTCCAGGTTCCTTCTAAGGGAGCCAAACCAAAATCCAAACTGAGCAATTCCAGTATTTCACAAGTGAATTAAGAGTCCCACTTCCCATAAACAGAATGTATAGTAATCAAATTTGACTACTCTATAAAGCAGTATGGTACCAAAATCTCATTATTTCAGCTGCCCTGGATAAAAACCTTTTTAACTCAAGCAAGATTCCAAGACATTAACATGTTTAATGTAATAATAAAAAGGCATGTGAGAAGGGTTTTACTAAAGTAGCATTCCAGTGATCTGCTAAAATATAAAAGCAATCAGGAGAAAAATCACTGGTTAAGCAGTTAAATTAACATTTCATTATTTTTAATTGAGTGAAATAGCACTACACTATGTGCAGTATTATATGCAATTTCAATAAAGGCAAATCAACTGTAACTAATTTGAATGCTTTATTAAAGCATACTTCAACCTTCAAGTGTGAATTATTGTGGATAATTAAGTGTATTACTGTACCATATAGCTTGGCAAATTGAGCCACTTCAGTGTGCCGGAGATCAATGAAGTATTAATAAAATAATTGTTCCCTCTTTAGCGTCCCAATAGACATACAAATGTATGTTTTAACACTGTGTAGTTCTACTGTCTGGGGATATGTCTGGTTCTTTGTGGCTTAATTTACAATTTTGGTCAACTGGGTACATATTGCAAAATTTTTATTTCTTCTTTTTAATGCTTATATATATTTAACAATTATGAAATATATTGAACAGGCCATGTTAAAAAAAACAACTAAACAAAAAAACCCCTAACATATTCTCTTAGGAAAAATGCATTAGAAATGTTTACGATAGAAGGACAATTAATTGGGTCAAGCCCAAGGCTCACTGACTATACTAATAAATAAAAATCAGCAGGAATCATTTCCTGGCCTTCAAATCATATATGACCTGACTCTTGCTTTTACTCTTAGACTTTTGTCCGAACTTTTTTAGTCCCCTTCCCTCTTCTAAGCAGGCTGGCTGCAGGATGGCAAACTGACATGCACTAATCCCAAGGTGTGCCCAGCGGGCATCATTCAGAGAAATGCTAATTGACATGAGCCAAACCTACACTGCAGTTAGTGTTAGCAACTTAAAAGCATAGTTAAATGCATACCAGTGCTTGGGCCTGTGCATAGGCCTTCCCAAAGCTCCACCCAAGTAATTAGTATTGATGCAACCAGAGGGAGCATTGCCACTGAATTCAGCAACTTCAGCCACTGTTCCCCTTTCCTCAGTCCTTTCTCCTTGGGTCTTGCTAAGTTATTACTTCTGTATGACTAGTCTCCCTTTTTCTTTTAAGCTTTCTTCACCTTTATTCTAGGGCTCCTTTATTTTTTCCTAAATCGTGATTTCCTAGCTATTGCTCTAAACAAACATCTTTTAAAAAATACCAGCAAAGGCACTTAAGCGTATATGTGACTTCATGGGGAATGAGGTCACTATCAGGAAATCACCAGTGGGGTAAGTATTTCAAAGATGTCAGAAAGTTACCAACTTATGTTATAAACATAAGTAAGATAGTAATATTTCATTAGCAATTTAATTTTTCTTTATTTTCCTTTCGAGTCAACCTGATGTTGGCATACATGAAGACCAGCATCTGATGCTTTTCAAAGATCGTTACATGATCACCTTATTGCAATGGAATATTGCTCTGTGGCTGATGATTATTTTATATTATTTTATATTCAGATTACTTTATATTCGGAATAGAAATATATTATAAATACATTATAAAATATATAAATATTTTATATTCAGAATATATTCAGAGGCACAAGATTTTTTTGGTTTCGCTGCTGTTGTTTTTGGGGGTTTTGGTTTTTTCCTTTTCCCAGGGAACATCCTAGATGGGGAGCATCCAACACGGCCTTGGCGAGGTGGCTTCCACCAGCCTATGAGGACGGACTCAGCCAACCTCGAGGATGGGATCCCAGCATCCGCTATAACGGAGTCCAGCTACCCCTGGTTAGAAAGTGCACCCCAAGATCACTTGAAACACACTGGGCTAGAACCACACCTGCCACCACAGACCTCCGTTTCCATCAGTAAATCAAATAGTACAAGAATGTGTCGAGCTCGGTTAAGGAGCCACTAGCTTTGCTACAGCATAAATGCGGTCAGACAAGCAGTGAGAGGTCCCCTGCGCCTGGGCAGGGGTAAGCCCATGGAGCAGTGCAGGGGGGCACCGACCGCCTTGGGGGGCAGCTCTGCCGAAAAGGACCGTGGGGGAGAGCGGGCAGGGTATGAGCCAGCCGCCGGCCTGGCCTGGCTCGCCCCGGACATAGGGAAAGCAGCAGACGCGGGGTGATGATTGCTCAGCCTAGAGAAAAGGCGGTGCAGGGCGGACCTAGTCACAGCCCTCCCGTGCTGGGAAGGCTGTTGCAGAGAAGAAGGAGGTCTTCACAAGGATGCACGCTGACATGGCAAGAGGCAATGGTCACAACTTGCTCCAGGGGAAACTTTGTCTTGATACGAGAAAAAAAAAATTGTTGCGAGAGCAATTAAATGTTGGAATAAGCTGCCTAGACAACTGCTGGAATATCCCTCATGGGAAATAGCCACGACCTGGCTTGATGGGGCTCTGAATAACCTGATCCCTGCTTTCAATAGAAAGCTGCAGCGTGTGGTCTCCAGAGTTTCCTTCCAGCCTAGACTTTCCAGTGATTTTATGATTCTTTGTTTCAATAATGGTGCCTTCATTCAGGGAAGGAGGAGGGGGAAAACAGGATTGAGTGTGAAGTAAATAAGTACAAAGCACATAGACATGCTAGCATGCATATGTATGTGTGCATGTATACCATTTCTCCCAGGTTAGTGTACCTTAACTGAACGAGTTTTACTGTCAAATCATAACTTCATTTTTTAACTAGCCCAAGTTACTGAGATAAGAAGGCATTGCAATATTTATGGATTTTAGCAGCTCATATACTTAAAAAATAGCAGAGCTGCTATAGAGGGAAGTTTGAACAAAAAATATTTGCATAGAGGACTGGGTGAAAAAATCCCCAGTGCAGCGTACAATGATTTGGGCTGGATTTACTGTTTCTGGTTTGTCATCATTGCTTTGAAACCTGACTTTTAATGGACTCAACGTCTTGTTATTTTAACCACCATATGTTTGATAAGGATGAGCAAGAGAATTTAGTGTTAATGTCACCTGCAACTCATGTTATTAATTAAATAACATTGCCTTTAAGCCGCACAATTTAGCGCTTAAAGATGAAAACCTGACATTTACACAGGTAAATTTCCAGTAGATGGTACAAACTGCCTTTTTCTAGATTCTATTAGGGTACATGCTTGTGATGTAAAACACACTAAAACAAAACTACATGACTGCACCAAATCTGATCATATGTGACCATCAGCAAGGTTCTTTTCTTTATTTTGAAGTAAGATAGGCTAAAACTAGTGCCATAGATGTTTTTCCGTATTTACATAATTGTCTTTTTTTGTACTTTTAGCTATTGAACTATATAATTTAAAAGCAACATGCAAATAATGTGAAGGTGAGAGATAAGTGTGAGGATTACTATAAAGCAGTATTAGAACACAGCGTAGCTGTGCAAGTTAATAGTGATAAGAAAATCTTACTAACTGCAAGAAAAAAAGTTTGTGTTTTGTGGCCACCACAGCTATTAAAATACTGATATCAATACTTGTATTCCTGGTGAGCTCTATGTATCTCTGCTCTTGACTATTTCAATATAAAGGCTGATGTTCCTAACAAGTCCCATGTTGGCTCTTGTCCTTGCCAATTCTATTTAACTGCACCTGCCTTATACATTCATTATATAGCCCTTATATTTATTACAGACTCTGTGACTCTATTTTATGTGCTGCCCTTTCAATTGCTTGACTTCTAAGGCAGCTGCTGTATGCGAGGGAATATTTTGCGGCATGAGGGAGGAATCTGTGAATAACAACGATACCCTAATCATCACAATCTGACTGCTGATTCTGCTCTGATGGTTTTGCTTGGTTACTAGCATAAGCTGGACATGTAGCATAGATGTCTCGATGTGTTCCCCCTCAGAACATCTGGATCTCTATGCAGCTTTCACTGAAGTGCCTCAGAAATATGTTTTGGCTTCTCCTTGCCTGGGAAAATGAAGCAGAGCTTTCAGCTACCATTTATTTGCAACCTAGCTTGTCTCCTGGGCTGCATAAGCTGCTCCATTTATGTATGCAGTAGCCCAGAGCCTCTGTGTATTCACAGTGATTTGAGGTTGCCCAGCAAACAGAATCCATTTGTTAAAGGAGCAGAAAACAGAATAAATAGAAAGAAAACTTTTAGACAGTTTAAAAGAAACGTGTGGTTTTCAAAGTTCTCTGGAAAGGAACAGATCAAAGGTACACTGCTCATTTGGCAAATATATAGAAAAACTCAGCTAAAAACATCTTTTAATCTGCTTGTGGCAACAGTATCTCAGCTCCTGAACAGAAATAAGAGTCTGTCAGAGGTTGGGTTTTTTGTTGTCATTGGGGCTTTTTTGGTTTTGTTTTTAGTCAAACCATTAAAAGTGCTCTACAACATAAAGTATTCTAAGGGGGGGGGGGGGGGGAGGTAGCTTTTATCACTGTTCCCCCTACTTTTTAGTGTTTTATCATTTTGTGAGAAGTAAATACTACTTGGCACTCAAGGTAAATTAGTTCTCTTCCCAGGTTCGTGAAGTGACAAGAAAAATTATTCACGTGTCTAATGAGGCTGTTACTGAAGACAACCTGTATTCTGATATTATTATGGTATGGGGACAGTACATAGACCATGACATTGCATTCACACCCCAGAGCACAAGTAGAACCACCTTCTTAAATGGAATGGAGTGCCAGATGACATGTGAAAAACAAAATCCATGTTTTCCAATAAAGGTAAGATTCTTAATTCCTTCAAGAGAAATTCCAGGCTCTAAACACGTAAATGTAAAGTAAAACACATAAGTGATACATACACGCAGAAATAATTATAAAGCAAATTGATAGATCATCCAGAAATACTAGAGCAGACAGTGATAGAAAAAATGAAACCCAATGTAACTATTAAATGAAACAGGTAGATATTTAAATTGTTTTGTAGAGGTAACAAACTATAGCTAAGGTACTTAGTATAAATATCAAATTTTTCTGCCTCTCAGGTTTATGTTGCAGAGAAATCTTACTAGTCCCCCTAATGTTATTGTTCTCATGTTTCAAGGTTTTGAGTTCCACTGGGGAAAATAGGGAAGCAGTCATAAATAATTCTGTTTTTAAATTGCCAGCCAGATAAAGTGAAAGGATCTTAACTTTACTCAGTGAAGGCAAAGATATTTCCGGCAGCTAATGCAAACTTTTGAAGAGAGCTATCTTTTCAACATATGTATAAAATGATCATCAGGGAGTTGCTGAAACTTACATACATCACCTCTTTGCTTTGAGTAGATGGAAAACATGAATTCAAAGCTTGTTAGAGGGTTAGAAGAAACATAAATTGGTATAAATATAGGATGCTGTATTCTTGTCTGATTAATTTAAAAGTATAGTTATTCTTTCACTCAAAAAAATTAAGTAGCAAAGTCAAACCACTTTTTTGTTTCTCAAAGCACATCTCTTTCTCATGCTACAGGAGAGCCCCATGCCCATTACAGCCCTTGGACTAAAGCCCCCATCTCAGTCCAAAGCAACTTAAATTACTTTCCTTAGGGTTGGAGCTTGATTACCGACCAGCTTCTCTACGCACTGAAGCCAATGTAGGGAATAAGTTCCATAGAAAATGCTTTCCCCTCAACAAAATGTAATTGATAACTATGCCACAGTCTCCTTTTGCCTTAAGTGCCTCATTCGACTTCCATTAAACATGAAGGGAAATATTCAGCTAACTGTAGCGGGAACCGAATCAGCTCCTGTGTTGAAAGATGGCCCATCTTCCATTTGGTGAGAGAATCTAAAACACAGGGAAGGCCAAGTGAAATGAACGACTGCCTGCAATTTTACCACAGGCAGGTAAATCTAGTCTCTCTCACCCAGGAGAAAGTTTGCAAGCGTAGCTTGAGAGCATTCAGAAAGAGCACAGACTTCTTAAAGAATCACATTTTCAGGACACTGAGTGACTGGCTAACCTGGTTTAGCCACAACAGCCCTAATTACGAGTCTTCCATAGTTCTGACAAAAATCTCTAGTTTACTATGTCTCAAATTTCCATCTGGGGCAAGAAATTATTTATTCTGTTTATGCTGTTAAGTAATAGCCTTAGAAATGTTCCCATTCCCAAAGTCTTATCAGGAGAGGCTAGGGCAGAAGTCCAGTCCCTGACGAGCAGTGCTTTACATGATGTGATGAAGGAGGTGGAGTATGTCTTCACCATGACACAACGTGGCTACGTATGGACTCCCATTTTAAAAAAGTCACTTTGCTGTAGATATAAAACTGCAAAAGTCTTGGAAAGCTTATGTTTTGTGTTTATGATATAGTCTTTGAAAGAGCATAATTAGTATTGATCTTTAAGTGCAAAACCCCCACATTTTTTTATTACTAGATAGATTTTTAAATTGAGAAGAGACTCATACTGTTGCCCATAACTTGAATCAAACGTGGATCACAGGGACCATAGAAGTCTAACCTCTGAACCCTGACTAGTTCAATCCTAGAAATCCCATCTGCTTAAAAAGAGACAATTTAAGGGATCTTCGAAAAAGGACTGCAAGGCTAACATTATTCATGTGGTAGTGGCATTACAGTGCAGAGAGAAAGAAGCTGCACACATTACCATGGCATAGATCCACAAGTGCATCTGTCAGTGCTCTAAACAAGGGACATATTTCAGATTTCTATCTTGGAGCTATGAAGAGATTCATCACAGAGCATGTTTCAAGGATGCTTTTGAAGGCAAGTTACATGTACATGTACTAAATCTAGCACTGAATGTAGCCTAGGAGCAGCTCCTGCTCAGCAGTGTAGCCCAGCAGGGAAATGGGGTCAAGCCCATGGCTACCTTTGGGAATTAGTGCCTGATACTCAGAACGGCCATGGCAAGGCAACATATAAAGAAATTTAGGCACAACCCTGTAAGTATTAGATAAGTTTCCCAACTTGTGGATTCATTACATGATCACAGTCCCATGAATTTTTCAGCTCCATTTTGTTATTATTCTGTTATTCACAGCTTAGAGGGACAGATATGAATATGATTGCTCTTTTGCTTTTATTATATGTCTAGTATTTTGTGATTGTTTTTGTCAAAGGCAAAGAATAGACACTGTATTTTTTAAAAAAAGAAGTGGGGTTGTAGTTATTAGTGTGACCAGAGGAACTATTTTTTGAACACTGAAACAAAATGCTATTACCCCCTAGAACTGATCTTCTTTGTGAAATCTTAATTAAGACTAATCTCCACCTATTAAATATTTGGATAACTGCCACAGTTAGTTTTATACGTTCATTTTGTATATGAAGAAACTGTGGCTGGTTTCCAAAGACAGCGAAATCAATAGCATATTATCCAACAATGTAAACATAGAGGCTGCCGTTCGCACTCTTGCTGTGTTCCTAGAACAGCAGCACCCGAGGGAGAATCCACCCACAGCAAAGGACAACCGTGCTTACAGCTGCATGCCCTCTCTGGGGGCTTCACCGGGGAGAGGAAGCTCCTGAATGTGCCAGTTAGGGAAGCTGTCTGGAAAATGTTCTGAGTCAGTGCAATTCAATGACGGATTGAAAGCTGCGGTGGTGCATTAATATTAATAACAAGTGTAGGTAAATGATTCATAGGTTAGCAGGATCCATTATGATTTTCTATTCTGGACATTTTCATAATAAAGGCTATAGAATTTGAGCCAGTGATTCTCACATTGAGCCTGTAGCTTCTGGTAGAGCCTGAATATTCTTTTTCTGTATCTTTTTAGAAACCCATAATGTGGAAAAAAATAATGAAAAAATCACTAGCTTTAGTTTATACTTCTTTTGCAGCAGCCTGACACATGGAACAGGTTGTGGAGATAACCTGTCATTCCTCAGATGATTATTTCAGGTTAGGGCTGAGACATAATGAGGCATTAGAAAGACTTTCATAGGAGAGCTACTGACTTCATTCAGTATTAATTACATTGCTGACAATGTTAGACACACCGCATATACATAGTAAGATACAATCCTGAAAAGCTTTCAGTCAGTTAGTTCAGATACAAAAAGGTGGAAAAGAACCAGAGCCACAGAAAAGTGAGGTGATTTGCAAAAGGTGACATGTAACATGACAGGTTACCGTCTCAGCTACAAATGGATCGATCTGTGCGCACTCAGCAACCAGCAAAGTGAGCTCCTGCCTTTTTCTTCCGTGTTTCAAAGGTAACAGCTCACTGTCAGATGGATTCATTGACTCTTCTCCGAGTGTCCACAAATAAACATTCATGTTTTCCGTATTGGCAAACTTTCATAGACCCTAAGCTAGGTTTTCTTTTAAGTCTACAGCAAAAATCCTTTTACAAGGTCATTTCCCACAGAAAAACTTCACAATAAGAAAGACTTTTCTTTAATCAAAATAACAGTTTAGTCATTGTAGTACACTGAAACAATTAGTGCCTTTCATTTTCCTACACATAAAAGAATTTCACCATAAACAGGTTTGACCATGCATATTTAATAACAGTTTAAATCAACATGCAGCTATATTAGGAAAACTATTGTGGCCAGAGAGGGTTTTGTTGTGAGTTTTTTTCCCTCTAGAATTATGCAAGGCAGAGAAAAAAAGATATGGATATTCTTCATTAGTTTTGGAGAAAAATGTGATTCTGTACCCATTTCAGCAGAAAAGGGTCTTTTTTTTTTTTCTCTCAGATTATTTTTTATGTCATTTGAATAAGAACGTAAGGAACCTCTCATTTGCACATTCAGCTGCTGGCTACACACTACTTACCCTATGAAAAGGGAAAGGACTGCATTATGCAGTTCTGCCAGCCCCTTAATGTTCATTACTGCTGTTTTTCTCCACTGGGGCACAGAACAGTTTGAATTGAAATTGCAGAGACAGTTAACTAAAGATTATTCAGTATGAACTTCATTGACTGTTGATATGTTTTGTTGTGAGCCTCACTGTTAACAATTTAAAGGTGGCTCATACATTTTTTTCCCACTGATACCTGAATTCTTCCAGGCTTTCCTGATAACTAGATGCAGGAGGCAGTCAAACACATACAATTCTGTGGCTGCCAAGTTCAGGTATTTGTAGTACGAGATGAGCTTCTTGCTTTCATTACCAGCTGAGGGGAAAAAAGAAGCCACACTAATAGCAAGAGACTTACTAATAGAGACAAATACTAAATAGCAAACCCAAGCACAGAAATTACTGATTTCAGCAATCGGTGAAAGAAAGAAAAAGGAAAAAGAAATTACATATTTCCTTCAAAAATAACCTACTTTGATTTGCTAAAACTTAGGTAGTGAAGAAATATTGGTAGAATTTTTTTACCAAACAAAACTGGTAAAATAAATGAAACCTTTTCTTAACTTAAATGCTTTATTGGTATCAATCCCTACTGACATGAGTTCTCAGTAGTAAGAAAATTTTACTTGGTATAATAAATGAGGTAACAGTGTTGTTATATGAGGCTCTGGAATTCCATTCCAAAGTTGCCTTGTTACTTTTAACCCCAATTTAATGATCATTCTATCTTCACAGACTGATCTCTGTATTATTAAAAGAACGAAGAAGAAATTACATCATTTTGTATAACATCTGCAGTATTCACTGTCTTCTGCCAAAGAGTTTTGAAAAATGAAAATCAAGCAGAAAGACAGAATACAAATAAGAAGGGTTAGTTCAGGTGTCTGTACAAAACATTTATTTTCTCTTAGTCAAGTTTTTGAAGATTTTTTTTTTCCTGGGATATTTCAGCAGCTTTAATAAGTGTTACCTGTAACTACTTCATGTTTATCAATTGATAAGAAAACCCTAGATTTATATTCCCTGAAACTCACACTCCATGATTGTTATAACATTTTTAATTGAGGTTAATCTTTTTTAAACTCTTGGAACTGACAGGCTGTTATGGCTCATTGTTGCTGCACAATGCAGTACTGTTAGAATTTGGAAATAATGTGCTTTTCAGAAAAAGAGTTTGTAAAGCCAAATCTGCATTAGACAACATGGAGAGATTTTAGTAATTCTGAAACATGGCAGTTTTTGTTTTAGTGATGAACTCTGTTCTTTGAAATAGACTTGATGTTCTGAGCTTTCCTCTTGGATATTCTACAGTGCAAATAAAACCTTTCTCCCTCTTTCTTTCTCTCCTCCTCCAGCATCTCTGCTGCCTTCCCGACATCTGTTAAGTTAGTCACATACCACTTTCAGTGCTCTCCTGTGACAAAACTTCTAGCTGTCTGGTTTGGGCTGTATTCTCTCCTAGTACTCTTACCTATACCCCAAGGTCTCATTGGATAATTCCCACGTCTCTCTCATGCCCTTTACATATATTTGGAATAGCTGACTAAGCAACAGGTTGGTTCAGACTATATCCTTTCTGACTAGCACACAAATGCTGGATCACCATTTGACTTTGGTCTCTTGACTGTGTGTGGGTCAAACCAATAAAGGACTGGGAAGTCTTTCATTTGGCAAAGGCTATGTGCAGCCTTTGCTTTTTTACAAATGTAGTCAGAATTCAATACTTGTAAGACACCTGTCGCTGTAATATAATGTGGGAAAAGGATTGTGGGGGACTGACAGAAAGCAGAGTGAATAATTACATATGCCTTTTTTAGTTAGGAAACTGGATTAGAATTAAGTATTGAAACAAAGCTTTTATAACGTGCTGCTGCAGACACTGAAACTCTTCATTATGTTTTTATGTATACATGTAAACCTGCTGTTTTATTCGGTGTTCAGTAGAACATAATTTGACCAGATGTTCATGTCTTCACTGTGATACACTCCACGATGAATTTTGATTGTGAAGCCAGGCTAATTTAGGTGTAGATCTATGCAAAAGGGGTTACATCAGTAGCTTGCTCTTATGACAGACTAATGGTTTCGGGTTTTATTTTTGTCTTTGCTTAAAAAGGGTTGAATCATGCCTTTGCTTAAATCTGAAGGAAAACAAGTTCTACAGATTTAGCATATATCACTCCAGTAGATGAGATCTGAACAACTGAAAACTGAGGCAGAGGATGGACATATTTACACAAGCCTTAATTCAACATCCACAGCTGTTATCTTCACCTCAGAAAATACCCTTTTTTTTTTTTAATGCAGGTGACCACCAACGACACATTATCCGCAGGGATGGATTGCCTGCCCTTCTACCGCTCATCTCCTGCGTGCAGCACTGGTGATCATGGTATTCTCTTTGGAAATCTATCAACGCTAAATCCAAGACAACAGATCAATGGCTTAACTTCTTTCCTTGATGCTTCTACTGTCTATGGCAGTACCCCTGCCACTGAAAACAAACTGAGGAATTTAACAAGCAAAGAAGGCCTTCTTAGAGTAAACGTTAAATACTATGATAACCATCGTGAATACCTGCCTTTTACAGACCGGATCCCATCACCTTGTGCACAAGACTCGAATTCAAGTGAAGGTGAGAGGATTGAATGCTTTATGGCCGGGGACAGCCGATCCAGTGAGGTCACGTCTCTGGCAGCCATGCACACGCTGTGGCTGAGAGAGCACAACCGCCTGGCCAGAGCCCTCAAAAACATCAACGGCCACTGGAGCGCTGAGACAGTCTACCAAGAAGCACGAAAAATTGTCGGTGCTCTGCATCAGGTTGGCTGCTTATTTGCTTATCTACACATTGCAGTGAATATCTTAGAACAGAATTGATCACAAAACTTCAGATATGTTTCTGTGAGTGGCTTTTGAGATCATGTTACCTTTGCCACCTATTTCTGCGCTTCAAATTTGGCGTGTTTAAAGTTTGTTCCATTTTCCACTTTCCTGAATGCAATGTCCTGGTCCTTAGTTTGTCCAGACCCCTCAGTGCTCTGATTTTCATGGCAGTTTCTACTCTGCTACATCTTTCTGTGGGCTTCTCTGGTATGTATTTTGTCTTTGAAGAGGTCTTTTCAGATGCATTTTTGGGTAGTTTTTTTGGTAAAGAAAACAATTAAAAAGTAATGTCTCTGTATTTACATAGTGTTCACATTGTTTACTTTCTCATAGGTATTATATAAATCAAAAGCTTCCCTGTGTAAAAATGCCTATGAAGTTCTCAGTGAAGCGTTAATGCATAAACTTCAAGGGCTACTCTTGATAGGAGATAGCAGGAGAAATAAATATTGGAAAATACAGAAGAAAAGAGTCCATAAGAATGTCTATATTAGATCTGAGAATAGGCAAATCTGTTTCTACCCAGCATTTTCCTTTTTATTTCTTTTTTTACTTTTTTTTTCTTATTCTTTTTCTTTTTTTTTTCCGCCCTCCTGAAATAGCTACGCAGGCTTTAACTTCTTTTTCCTCACAGTTCTGTTTTTCAGTGTGGGGAGACACACACACACATACGCACACGTGGCAGGCCACACCGAGCAGCGCAGACCAAAAGCAGCACCTTTGCTGGCACTCACATGAACGGGAACGGCAGGGATGGCCTGACCCACGTTCTCTGCGGCTGCTCAGGATTGAAGCGCGTTAGTGAAGTACGCACACAGGCAACGTGGAGCTCTCCCGGACAGCCTTGCACAGTGGCTGGTCTGGCTCCTGATGCCTGGGCTCACAAGCCCCTGAGGCTCAGGGTCCCACTCATGCTCTTTGCATAAGAAACTCAGCAGTTTCTTATGCTGCTCGTCATCTCTGGTCTGGCTGGAAACTGCCTAGTGATCGCACATGCACTTTCAGAATAGACAGTACACCCACAAAGGGGTTAGTTGGAAATAGGATTTCAGAAGAATATAGCTTAAACTGCAGAGATCAAGCACAGGGCTCAGTCAGATGAGCACACCGATCAGCTAACTCTTCACACTCAGACAACCCCTTCTATCCCCTTTTCCCTCTATTTTGCCATGCTTGTTCCTCCCCAGCCCACCTTGGCCCCTCCCTTTCCCCACCTTTAGTCCTTTCCCTGAGTACTCCATAGCGTTTCACGCATTCCCACAATCCCCTTAAAACGTTGCAAACGATGTTCTTACCCAGTCCCCCCAAGTCATCTCCTCCCTGCACCCCACGACGACTCCCACCGCTGCAGGCATCCACCCCTTTTGCCTGTGTGATGTTCGGAGGACAGTTTCTTTTGTTGGCTCATCTTGGCGGGTTTCACACGCGGTCTCGGGGTCTGGCCGCTCTCTCCAGTGGCCTTGGGGAATGGACGATCCCGCAAGCCCCTTTTCAATGGTTTGGTTACTCAGGTTGCTCCACCTGACGTTGCTCCTCCAAGCCTCACCGGGGCCTTTGCATTTGTGGAGATTCACCTTTAATCAGACAACCTAAGACAGAGCGATTCAGTCTGTCCGTTATAATCCATAATACTGGAGGAGCAATATCAGGACCAGAATAAACTGAAGGCTAGGGGACTTTCCTACGCTTTCTGATTCTTACAAACAGATAGGTTTTAGTACCAAAAGGAGACTTTTTTGAAGATTAATTGGGGAAGGAGGGAGGAAAATTTCACTATTCTCATAAAACACATTTCTTTTGACACAATTTTTAGTCAGCAGAATATGCAGAATGTCTCCTTTAGGAAACCACCTGCATTTGCTGATGTGTTGTTATATTTGCACTTAAAGCCAAATAACATCAGAAAAGTTATTTAATTGTATTTAGTCAGTCCTTTTGAAAAGTTTGGCTTTTTTTTCTAATACATATTTTGTTTACGTAAACCATATCAGCTCCTCTGCTGTAAATGTGCTGTTTACATTAAAATAATGGCATTGACAAGTCAGAATGGTTAGAAGAAAAGTGCAAATCCAAAAGTAGGCCTCTGTGCGTTCATATACTTCTGATTTACGTCCACTAATATTATGGCCTGAAAGAAAACACTGTGCAAGGCAATACACTGCATGAATCTGGGCTACTCATTATCTCTGGCAGTATCACAGACTAATGAGATTTGCCTATGGCTCATTAGAAATGTATTTGACTTCTATCTAGCTGGTTTAGAGACATTCATTCAGGAGAGATAATTGGAGTATCTCTATTAATGTGGTATGCTAACCAGCAGACTAATGACAGCTCTAGTTGAAGTTACCTTGAGATTTCCACTCTAAAATTTTGTTTCAGTTGCTACACATTTCTAAAATTCTCTCTTTTTGGAATGAATACTTTCAAGCATAATTTTTGCCTGTGGGTGTATAATTATAGAGAATTGAACAAAAGGCCTTCCCTTCTTTCTAGAATAAGGAGAATGAAAAAAATCTCTCTCTAGACCATACTTTTCCTCCTGGATGTTTTTTTGGCACCATAAATATCTCTAGTGACAAGCGTTTAATAATAGAAAATTGACAAAGTTACCAAACATAACAAGTGCCTGTTGATATCCTGGACAAAACAGATTTTTTTGGTTGCATTGCAGACATGTTTCCCTGATAAGTAGTAGTTTATATAAGTCACAACAGTGATTAACTCTCCCCTTGTATTTTACTGGAATGACACATGCTTAACTCTAAAGTATTAACACTGCAGTATACAGTGGTAGAAATACATACACTGATTTACCTTGTGTTTTGTGGAAAAAGACATTTTTTCATTGTCATTTACTAACTGAAATGAAATTATCTGCTTGTTTTGCTTATTCCTGTTTTGACCTGAGAAAGAAAATAGTTTAAATTTGTTTTCCTTTAAACAAAAAGTGTGGACAGAATAGGAAAAAATGCTCAATTATGCAACTGCTACAGTCTTAACTTTACTATTTTGTACATACGTGGTTTGCAGGATAATATTGCATGCACACGTGCTGTTCCTTCCAGAGCCTGTTTCCCCTGATGTGCCATTTGGATTGTGAAAACTGGATGATGTGGCATTACTCAGAGTGAAGCAGGAGTTTTGCAGATCAATCCGAATCAAATTCTCTTTCATTTATTACAATATCAGCAAACCAACTTTGAGTTAATGGCGTTACTGTCAGTTGATCCCAATTGTAGCTGACAACGACCTTTAGTTTTCAATGTATATATGGGTGGTTTTTTCACTTGCTTCACATCTGCTTGTGTTCTCTGAGCATGTTGCATCCCTACTTCTCTGCCATGATCTGAGGCGTAGGTTGAAAGTGGGTGATGTGCTTTAACTTAACCTTAACTACAATTATTGGGTTCAACATGGCTAACGGATGAAACTTGTCTGTGAAATTAGATGATTAGATAACTCCTCTCAGAGCTTAAACTCTATGAAATTATAAAGGATAAATAGACAAATAATTGATATTATAAAAGAGTATGTGTTGCACACTGTAATAACTCGTGTTTACAAATAGTATAGTTCAAACTATTAACAGAACTATAATAATGTGTTCATTTCTTTATTAAACTCTCATACAGTCACCCTTTATATAAAAGTTTAGGACTTCAGTATAATCTGTAAATCCTTTAATATTTACAGTGAGAACTTCAAACCAACTATGCGCATCATTTTAATGAATTAAACATTGCTATGTTTGGTTGTTCTCTATTATTTCTGCAATCTTTCCCAAGTGCAGGTGCTTCACTTAATTGGCTTTTCACTATCTCAGTGAGATAATATTTCTTTGCAGTTACCTCTGGCCAATGGCAAAGACAAATTGCACTTTTGGCCTTACTTATTCTTATGATAGTTCACATATTTTTATATTCTCTCTTCCAGCCTGTTTTTTATTGTCCTTTTCCATTCATTGTGCCCCATTCACACCTACTTTGGAAAATACTGGAGGGGTTTTGGCAAGGAAAGTCTGCTGAACCTTATGAGAAGTAATATAAATTTCTGTATCTTTTGCACCTAATTTGAAATAACTTTTAACACAAACAAAAAATTCTCAAAAATAATCTGAAATTATGTAACCTATTCCCAAATATCTAATGTATGGCTGACTTCCACTGGAGGTGGCCCAGCCTGGAGGCAAACCCAGCCAGGATGCTTGCTGAGTTCATAAGGACACTTGGGAACCCCTGTTGTAATTCTGCCTTCTGAATGAGAGGGATGTTGCCTTTCACGCTAATAGCCTGTTTAACTTAGAGTATTATTGTATTTGCATGTCAGGATTCAATTACTTTTATATAAACAGTGCACATGTGATTCATAATATGATGTAAAATCTATACAAAGCCTTTTCTGACAGTCTTGTAATCACTCAGATTCTGTTTCTGTCTCGATACTTACTAAATGATTGGTTGAATTGCTAGGAAATAAAAATTTTATTTTCTCTGGTATGACTAAATGAATAGCATTTAAGTACTCGTAATCTCTCTGTTACTATCTGGTCATATAGACTACTTAAGTAATTTCAAAATTGAGCGTATGAGCTTCTTTTTAAAAGACAGTGCCCATTTGTCATCATTTTTCACTGAATTATACTGTTGAAACAATGACTGCCATGAGACAGTAGAAACATTTACATTATTGATTAAAATTAATTTCTTCATGAAGCTGCTATATAGCTTGGAGTTGATGCTATTAGGTGCTGAATGTATCCTAAGAGGAGCTTGGATTAACAGTAATTTCATAAATGTCACAAGGAGTTGAGACCACCCAGTACCTTGCAGGTTCAGACTCATTAGATCCACATAAATCCCTTATGCTGCTGCAAACACCTGGAATTTAACTTATTATTCATAAATAGACTCAATGTAAGTAATAAATGGTAGTTCACTGTACTTACTTGGAATTTCTTTTCCATATAGTCCCTTTCTGGCTCTGATTTTATTGATGTGTTTTTAGACAAGCATGTTCCTTTGTTTCCACAGGAGAATCTTAGTTGTTGGAGGAACACTGTATTGAAAGAAAGCGTTATGCTTCTTTATGCCAAATATGAAAGAAAATAAACCTTTCAAATCATTCTCTCAAAGCAGGGAGTGCATGCAGAAGAATTTTAACAAAAATAATTTTGATGTTTGTCAGCTGTTTACACCTTCTTTAAAACATATATGTGTCAGTTATGAGAACTTGTAGTGAGCATCTCTTTGACTTCACGCAGATGAATTCAGGCAAGGTACATTCAAAGACCACACAAATACTGGATGCTACTTTAGATGTGGTTCTCTGTCAGACTCCAGATTCTTTCTGGCAGTATCACCTTCTGCTGTATTAGTAACATCTTAGTCTGTATTGTCTAAAAATCTCTTCTACTTGATGGAGTCTCATTTAGCCATTGGAAGTTTCCATCAAACAGATGCCTCTCCTAGCTCAAGGCAGGCATAAGAACCCTCTCTACGCTTAGCCTTTTAATTTTTATGTCTTGAAACGGCAACCTCTCTCCCCGCCCCCCTCAAGGAAAAAAGAAATTAAGATCTTGCCTCTGGAGCAAATGAAAAATCTGAATTGCCCTTTCCTTCAGGGAATCTGGCCTTTACGAGCAGCTTAGCTTGGGATTTCATTTACAATGAGCCAAAAAATTACAGTCATATCAGGATGTTTGTGTCCGTGGCTAAACTAGTCCTATTTAAAGTCTTTGCTTGTAACTAACTCTAAATCTAAAATTAGAAAGAAATTAGAAAATTGTTGTCTTGCAAAACCTTTGTGAATGTAGGAAAAGGTTAACTTCTCAAATGGTAGTGTCAGCATTAATTTCTAGCAATTACTTTATTTTCTTTATATGCTGTATTAAAGGAGCTGTAAAAGAAATTCTAATCTATTGTCTTTCAAATATTTTGTTCACTGCATGACCTAATCTGAAAACATAAAGAGGTTGTTACCTCTGCCTCCTGAGAAAAGTGCGCAAATTCTGGAAAGGTTTGCTTGTCTCTGTGCCGTGCCTAAAATAAAGATACAAGTTTTTCATAAGGTCATTTTATGCCAACTAGCTTTTCAATATGCACTATATCAAGCTCAAAGTACATTTGTCTGTATATTTTATTGCACACTATATTGAATCTATAAGGTATTTTATTGAGTTCATTATGCTTCATATTCATCCCATTATGCTTTATTGAGTTCAGTGTAATCTTTAACCTATAATGCACTTTCATTTTATTTGGTACATTAGATTGTTTTCCCCTTTTTTTTGGGTCATGATTACTCATATGCTTTCTTCATGCAACTATAATACTATTCCATTATAAAGGCATTTGACAGAAGGTGTTTATCAGCATTTTCATTTTTGAAGTGTGGTTTTTAGGAGCCTATAAATTGGCTTGAGCTGAGCATAAAATGTCTACCAAGGGATTCTGGGCACCAGTATTTTAAAGCCTGGTCATTTCAAATATTTAGTAAAGAGGATTTGAGTTACAAATATATGCCTGAAAATAGACTCTGTTCATATTAAGAACCATTCTTGAAAGATTTTATAGCAATTCATGCTTTCATTGCCATTTTTAAAGGCATTATGATTTACACAATCACAATCAAGGCTTTAAATCTCAGCACACCTCCCGTGAGGTGGATTACCCCCGTGGGTTTTAAGTGAACAACACTGGTAATCTCTGCTCAGGAGGCTTTGGTCTAGCATTTATGGTAGGAGCTAACAGGGGCCTGACTGTTGCACTGTACTGAGCTGTGCCACTGATTCTCTCTGGTCATTTGTCTCCTTCTTGCAAAAATAAAACTGATATTGTTTACCAGCTAATACCGCTCTTAGTCATGCCAAACGCTTGGGCCCAGATGAGTGAAGAAAAAGGCATTTAGCACCTGGGAATCATTACTATTTATCTATAAAAACGCTGAACGATAAATGTCTCTTTTTTTTTTTCTTTCAGATTATTACTTTAAGAGATTACATTCCCAAAATCATTGGTCCAGATGCTTTTAATCTGTATATTGGCCTTTATACAGGTTATGATCCCACAATGAATCCTACAGTTTCTAACATATTTTCAACAGCTGCTTTTCGTTTTGGTCATGCAACAATCCAACCAATAGTAAGGCGACTGAATGCACAGTATTTAGATGATCCAGAACTCCCAAATCTTCATTTGCATGAAGTTTTCTTTAGTCCTTGGAGGCTCATTAAAGAAGGTATGGTTTTATTTAAACTGTTTGGGTTTTTTTCCAGAATATTGTAACTTTTTTCAAAAGTTACTTATCTTGAATTAGGAATAGGAACATTTATTTAATTGTTTCACTGATTTAAGTTGTTGAACAGGTTCCAGAGCACTAAACATGAACTGGAACGATTATTCTGAGTTAAATAGTTGTCTGAATCAGACAAAAGTTACTCTCTAGATTAAACCAGTCTGGTAGATTGACAATAGACCGATGATTGATGATTGATGATGAAGATATTTCACATCTTTTTCTGTGGATGACTGTATTAATGGGTTGCAAATTTTCTTATACCTGAAGAAGAAGATGGAGCCTTTTCATAGCACTATTACTTCTATTTCAACCTGAAGGATATTTTTACATGTGTTTGAATGTAGAAGCCTATGTGGCCAGTGTTTAAAAAACATAGAAACATACATGCATTCACATTTGTTAAGAAAGTTAAAATGGTTTATATATATCCTGTAACATTATACTATTTTTGTGTTTAAAGGAGGCTTGGATCCTTTACTAAGGGGTCTTCTAGCACACTCAGCAAAACTGCAGGTGCAAGATCAACTGCTGAATGAGGAGTTAACAGAAAAACTGTTTGTGTTGTCCAATAATGGTTCACTTGATTTAGCATCATTAAATTTACAGCGTGGCCGTGATCATGGACTCCCAGGTCTATTGATTTTTCTTGAATTTTCTTCCAACTGGTAACTGAACTATAACTGCTTATATTTGGGATGTAATCGCAGGCTTTTAAATAATAGCTTTGGTAATTAGAAAAGTAACTTAAGTCTCTTTTAAAATGTAGTGTTACTAATATTTTTAACTTTGCTGGAAACAAAATATTCCACAGCATTTGAAATTAAAATAATCTGTTAAGTCTGGAATCTAGAAGGACAGTACTAGTGAGTGGAGCTGGGTGTGCTCAGTGTAGGTACCTGAGGCTCATTCTTGCTGGAACCAGCTCCGGAGTGGAGTTTCTGCCTGCAGCAGCTACTTGCCATCAGCAGACTGCCCCCAGGCTGTGGGGCAGATCAGCTTAGCTTAGACACAACCTCGTCGGCTCTACCAACCATAGAAGGTGTTGAGATGTCTCCAGGAGTGGTGTGGATGGCTTAGTTAGGCGTACACCGCATTTTGAGAAATGTTACATATTTGTGCCTGGTTTTTGCACTACATTTCTTCCTCCAGTCAGCCCAGGGTAAGATTGAACTAACAGTCAAGGAGCATTAGCCCATCAGGCCATGGGTGTTCCAGCTTAGAGGAAAACTACTGGAGCTTAGTTCAATTGGATTGCATCAGCTCTTAAAAAATACAGCATGTTCCCAGTTCTGTGTAAAAACCTCTTACAAGCATGCCACAGCTTCTGAGAGCCGAGGAAGCGATCCTCAGCATGGCAGGCAGGCCCTCTTTATTTTTAGTTCGTAGAACTAAAACCCCTTGCCTGAGCAGATCACTTGTCTGCGTGACTAAGGAACAAACATGGCTGCCCTTCTATGCTCTGAGCCCGATGTCCTACCCATGGAGGTGGGACTGACTGACCGTCAAACAGCGTTATGTCTCTGGGTGACAACCCTCTCCATTTCTCCTGTGCAACTCCGCAGCTAGGCATACACAAGTCGTTGGCCCTGGAGAGTAGAAATGAAGTCTGACTAGCTTGGAGTTTAAAGCTCTCAGCTACTCAAGGGTAGAAACGGAGGTTTGACCTTCCAGACCAGAAGTTAAATTTTTGTTGGGAGGTAGGGGAGTTTAATTCCAATGATGTAAAATAATGTAAAAGAAAACTAGTTTCTAGAGAGCTGGACATGGACCCTAGGACACTCTCCTTAGTAAAGTGCTTTAGTTACTAACTTCATTCAGATTACTCCTTGCCCACTCTTCATCTAAATCCTGTATTCCTAGTCTGGAAAGCTCAAGACACAGTGCATGCTTTTATTATCTATTGTCATGTTTTCATTGCTTAAACATGGGAGAATTGTCTTAAACCTTTGTTTTTCTTCATGAAAATGATATAGCAATTGCATAACCTGTAGTTTCAGATCCTGCCATCATTTCCCTGATCAATTTAACCAATAATAATAGGGCTATTTTTAGACATAACTGCCCATGACTGTGATTAGGGTTGTCAGAATCCAGTGCTTATAAATTTATTAATTTCATATATCATGCTTAACAGTCAAGTCTAATTTTTCTTTTAACATAATATTTACAGGCTATAATGACTGGCGAGAATTCTGTGGCTTACCAAAACTGGAAACTCACACTGACCTGAATACAATAATAACCAATCACAACGTCACTGAAAAAATCATGGAATTGTACCATAATCCTAGCAATATTGATGTTTGGCTTGGTGGTCTGGTAGAAGACTTTCTTCCAGGTGCTAGAACCGGCCCCCTGTTTGCGTGTATAATTGGAAAGCAAATGAAAGCACTAAGGGATGGTGACCGGTAAGTTTATTCACGCTGTTGAACCATTTCTGTAAAAAAGCAGAAGCAATGGAGGTTTTACAGATATGTGAGAACAACGTGGTGCTTAAATATGCTTTAAAAAAATTATTCCCTGCCACTTCCACATTTTTATCTTAGCTCCTTCAGTTTTGTTGGGTGACATATGCTTATTCTTCTTTGGTCTGTATATAGTGTCAATCCCAGATGACAGGGAGATTGTTTCTGTGGTACTGAGATGTCCAACTTTGCACTCCTGGTGGAAACGCAAGGTGCCACCAGCAGTTAACTGTGGCAGGGGCAGCTAACTTCTGTGCGGATGGATGTAGTACTGTGCAGCCTTTAGCTATCCAGTCCCTGAGGGCTGCACTGGGCTCAGGAACTGGAAGAACCTCAACATTTTCCATGGTAACCACAGCAAAGTCAGAAGGGATAGGCAAAGAACTGTAATTCAGGCTTCCTAGAGGGGATAATAAAAGCATCGTGTACCTGGTCTTACGTGAACTGGGACTGCAGAGTGCTCCCAGAATTGCCTCATTGGACACAGCATAGGACGTCCCTTTAAACAACCCTGCACAACCGCCACCAGGATCTTGCGCCAGTACAACCCTCCACACCAGGAAGGCAGGTGAAAAGCAGCTTCAGGTCACAAAGGGGTGCAAGATGCAGTTTATATCTTGCTTCTGCTCCTGAAGCAATTATAAAACCAACCTTTTTTTCATTTCCGTCATGTACTTGTGGCAGTGGTTTTGAATCTCATGAGAAGACTAATTTTAAACTGCTCACACCATGCTAGCAGTGGCGTTTTAAGTACATCTGGTCCTTACTCTCACCTTTAAGCTCCTCTCATAAGTCACTGTTGTGGAAAGAAACCATTATGTAAATAAGCATCCAAGGCAGAATTTAAATCTGAACTTTAAAAAATGTTAATTAATTAGCTCACAGGAAAAAGCGATGTTAATCATAAAGGTGGTATCTTATTAGCATAAACTGTATAGACAACAAACATTCCACTCAGCTGTGTTAAAACGTGGTTGAAAGTCCTCTGTATTGTACAGGCATACTTGACCCTATCTGGGGAAGGATAATCTATCAAGGTCCTTCCAGTCTTGTTTCCATTATTCAGTGCCTTATGATACTACTTATTATTCAGTGTCTTATGATACTACTAGCATTAATTAAACTCAAGCATAATTTAATGTTAACTCTAAACTGAGAAAAAGAGAGTAATGAAAGGATTCCCCAAGTTTCTGCCACAAGGTTTGTGTCAGCTAACTTAAAGGTGAAATGGTGTTCTGTCATTAAGAGTAAAGGAACTATCTAAGAGAAGTTAGAAGTATGTAACAACATGTTATAGTTGTCACACAGTAAGTATAAGAATGGAAAAGTCTAACATTCATTGCAGTGCCTTGTCAGATAGAATATTGGGTATTATCTATATCTGCACCAGTAACACTACATGCTTACTAGATACCTTAATTGACACATCAGTAAGTAGGGATTTCAAAACATCTTTTCTAACGTACACGTTTAAGTTCAGAAATCAGGACTAAGTGGAATTTTTGACGGAACTCCATTCTGATAGCCTTAAAATCTTCTGTCAGTAATCTGACAAAACATGAAAGGATTTCGTTTTCCAATGTATTAAACTCAGGCACTGTCTTAACCTTAGCCAAATCACCTGGAACAAATCATTTCCATTCCATCAGCTTTGACTTTCTTTTTCTGTCTCTTCCTACTCTGAATCATTTTGTGATCTCAGGATTTGCAATAGTTGGGCAAAAATTCTGAAGCTGACTGTCATTTTTTGCATAGAAGGGCTTGTGCCTCTTTTTTTTTCTTTCTTTTTTTACTCTAACCCTGAAAAATTCACCTGTAAAAATTTGGTCACGTGATACATATCGATTGGAGCAACTTTGTTAGAGTAAACACCTATCTGCTGGGTAGATTAAAAAATAATTTTCTGCTCAAACCCCAGCCTTGTTCCCTCAGTATTAGAGACACCCAAGTCCTCTGTTAAACCTGAGGTCAATTTGTACAGTGTGATCACATCCATACTTTACTGCTAATGGTCCTAGGACATGTTACCACAAATCCTGCCTAACATTTGGGAAAATCCTAATTGGCCTGAGTACCACAGGGAACTATCTTAGCAGTTTAGCAGTGCTTAACGCTGTTTAATGTACTAATGCAGCTGTGCTATCAAACTCCCCAGAAATATTTTTTTGCCACTCATTACATGTCTTCATGTACAAAATGTTTATCTTTCCTTTTTTCCCCCAGTGTTTTCTTTCCTTTTTATCTTTGAACACATATGTATGTGTGTATGCACACATATATATTATATATAATATTTACCATTTAACAGATACACCTTTGTAGCAGCAACTGGTTCTTCTGTTCTGGCACCACACTCCCGATCTGACAAAATGGAAAAAGCATCTCTCTGTTCCAGCCAGTCCTCTTAGCTTACCTTTTTGTATGATCAAAAGCACAATTGCTGTGTTTACAATTTTCTACTATAATTAATCTGCATATCTACAGCTTTCTTAGCAAATGAAGAACTCCATATTAAACAGAGGAGCATTCAGCAATACCTGTTTTCATAGCAACCATTCAGTAATGGCAAGCAGAATTCAAAAGCTATGGTATGGGGAAATCTATTATGGCTACTCCTGTAATTCATGCTTATAACAATTTAGGAGTGCACAGTGAATGCTGGTGTGCCTAAGATTAAGTATCCAGTTCAAACAAATTAGTTTCAAGTTTTTCTCTCAGGACTGTAATATTTTTGTGGCCCTGTATCATCAATGAAACGCAATTCTGCAAATGTGAATAATAAATAGTTTTAATCAGCTGGCTTTAACACATCATCTGAGTTAACCAGTACATCAGACTCACGCTAGCCTTTTCATCGCTTTCAAGATAGGTATGTAAGTCTGCAGATCATGGTGTGTATTTTTATTATTGTTGTATCCACCTACATTTTGCGGTAATTCTTATTTTTGGTCTTTTGCATAGGGTCCTGTGAAAGTAAGAATAATCAGCTCTTTGAATTTGATCTTTTCAAAATGTTTCTATCAATCTTTCCAGATTTTGGTGGGAAAATGATAATGTTTTCACAGAAGCTCAAAAGCATGAACTCAAAAAACACTCATTGTCCCGCGTGATTTGTGACAATACAGGAATCTCTGAAGTGCCAGCAGATGCCTTTCAACTCGGAAAGTTTCCACAGGATTTTAAGCACTGTGACAATATACCTGGGATGAATTTAGAAGCTTGGCAAGAATTCTATCAGGAAGGTAATCTGGTAATTACCAATCTTTTCTGATGGGAGGGGAGAGTAATCAGCAGTTAGAGCACTGACCTTGGTTGTGGCAGGTCTTGAGTTACTGGTCTGATGCAGATCTTTAGTATTTCTACAACTTAGAAATGGGATCTAGGCTTTCTCTCCTTCTTTCTCAACTTCCTCTGTAAAAAAGATAGTGCCAACTTCACTCTGATAACATGAATGGCTTGTGACATATCCAGACATTATGGCAACTGGGGAGGAGTTCTTAGAAAATACTAAGAACTCTGCAGAACATGCTGTTAGAAGATAACACTAATTTTACAAAGATTGTAAGTCAAATGTGAGGTATTCCATATAAATTCTTGTCCAGAAATGAACAATTAAATTCTTGATCACCTTAAAACATGAGTAATTTCACTGAAGTTAACTTATAGCAGTAATGGAGAATAATGTCCATTTGCAAGGGTAAGGTGGTAATTTTTTAAAAGCTTGTAATACAGTCTTTTTATTTGTAGAGGAAATATGTGGAACACCAAAGAGTGTGGAAAATGGTGATTTTGTATACTGTTCGGAATTTGGAAAATCTACAGTGACTTATTCATGTCAATATGGATTTCGATTACAAGGAGCAGAGCAATTAACCTGCACAAATAAAGGATGGAACTTTGAGGCTCCTGTTTGCATAGGTATCTATTTTGGTTGGTGTTGATTCTGAATTTTCTAAAAGCTGAAGTCCAGCACAGCTCATCAGAAATGAACTCCCTCCTATAGGTACAATAACATGATAATGTGAAACTTTCCTTGCTCCAGAATTGCTATCTCAATCTCTACCCATCCTGATTCAGCAATCAAGTTGATGATAGGAAAATGTCACTAAAACATTACTGAATTAAGCAAAACCTGAGTCTATTAACAACCAGTAGGGAAAAAAAAGCAGCAAATCAGAATTATACATTGCTTCCTTCTACATTCAACATAACAGCAAGACAGACAGTTGTCATTTTCCTAGCAGTTTCAATGGATGCTCTAGATTAGATACAAAATGAGCTCTGCACCAGTAGTTCATGTATCAACCTAATAAGTTAAGCAAAAGTGACAAAGAAAAAAATGCTGTGAAGTGAATAAGTGAAATTAAGCAAATTAATTATCACTTCAGTTCCAACCTCCCTCTCCCAAATAACTGTGAAAAGGTTTGCCAGAAGTGAACTACTTCTGCAGGTACAAAAGTAGAGCGGGTGAAAAATCAGTAAAAAGATATTGTCTTTTGACATTTCATGCACATTTTCAGGGGAATACTTTTCTGTTATTTTAATTGTTCTTTTATCTTCTCTTTTCCTTTTGCCTTATTTTTACTGTTGGATAGAATAGGATAGGAAGAAAGAGAATGTAGCAAATATTTCATTACAAGACCTTCACTCTTCACAGCTATGAAGGATGAATTCTCTCTGTTCACATTTAAAATATGTGTGTTTATAATGGGGTGTGTGTGTACATATATTTATATATATATACATACACACACACATACTCAAACTGCTCAACTTTATAAGAACATGAGAGAAAATGAAACCTGAAAAGGCCATATTTAGGAATATATTATGGATCGTGGTAAATTAATTTGAATGCAAGTGCTGCAGCTGATCTGCTATAAAGTCTGCTTATCAGTATTTCTGTGACAGCAGAATAGAAAGCTATTCATTCTAATTGTATACCTGGTATGGAAAAAGTCAAATGAAATTTGCAGCTCTTTCCTTTATTCAAATCCTATTTATCCACTGAATTCCACCCACATAAATACCATATAAAGAAATAAAGCTGTTAAATGAATTATAATAAAATCTTTTCAATAGATTAATGTTCTGGCAGCAAACTGAATAAATAAGTAATATGAATGAATCATTCCTTGTCCTAGTTTCTTTTAATATGTTCAGTAATGTAAACAAAAGACTGTATATCTGCTATAGGAAAACAAACTGCTGCATATATTAAATAAGCAATGCCTTTATTAAAAGAAAACCATCAAAACCCACTTATGCAGATGCTACTTGAGTTTTACAGTAGAAAGCACTTTGTTCCATGCATGTCTCTGCAATGTGTTCCCATTCTTTTAAATGTTCAGCAAATTAGGAATAAGTCAAGCAATATAATGAGGACGATAGAGCTTAGTATTTCTGCAGATGGTTTCAAAATTATATGCTGCTCTGGAAAAGACAGAGTGGCCTGCTGGCAAAAGCATAGGAATCTGAGAGCTGTTAATTCCTGCTTACTAACTTTGGCTTTGACAGAAATCATTTCTATTGATTCAGGAAGTCATTTAGTGCTAGACTATGCTACCTTCCTTTATATTAAGTGTTATCTTACTCTTGATAGATAACCCTCTTTACTTTGCTTTAATAAAGTCCTGCTGTCTTTGACTAGTAGAGTACACTGGTAAGATCTGACATGCACTATTTAGTGATGGAAAAAAGAGTTAGCTAGTTAACAGATAGCATGACTATGGATCTACTACAAAAGCTGAAATAGCACACTTGAATTACAGTGCAGGCATAGCCTGTGCAGGTTCTCCTTCCCAGACGATGACGAAGCCAGTGGGAGTTAACCCAAAATGCAGTCTTGAAGGCAGTAATACTTATTCAGGAATCTTCATCCTGAACAACAGATTATTTTCCTGCTTCAGAGAGGTATTACCAGAGTTAGTGTTTCTTAAGGGTTCTGAAGTTTAAGATTATTCCTTGCATGATTAGTCTTTTGACTGTCTCAGTTGATAGCTAGCTTTGGACACAGCTACTGCTTTGTATTAAAATTTAAGAGAGGATCAGACTTGATCCTATTTCCAGTGATAGAATTCCCTAAGTGGTCTGAGTGACAATGCTAAACTAAGTCAGTAAATCATTCCTAGAGGGTCAGTTTCTAATACTGGTCAGAAAGAACTACTTAGCCCAAAGCAGCAGATTCAACATTGTGGTAGGGTAGGAAAGGAAAGGAATATAACCAAAAAGAGAAGACACTGAAGGCTCAGCTAGTTGCCCACATATGGGCTTGTAGTGCTTCCCAGGACCATGGGTCAGAGACATCGAACAAGCTGGCAAATATTATACAGGACCAATGGGAAACTATCCAAAACAGTGCTGGACACCTATCTTTAGGCAACAGAATCCAGTCCTGCAAGTAAATATTACACAGAAAGAAGAAAGATGCAGAAATAAGGAAAAGACTCCATTCTTTCCCTCACTGAGTACATACTTTCCTGAACTCCACACTTCTCGCATTTCATCACATAATCAGAATGTGAGAGTGAAAGGTCTTGCATGGCCTCAGGAACAATATGTTTATGTACATTTTCCAATGGATAATCATTCATCCGCTCATTATTCTGTCAGGATATTGTCATTTCACAGAATTTATATGTGTCAGTGTTATTATTTTCACCATCTCTATAGAGCACAGTATGGAGAAAGTTTGTAGAGGAACTTGAAGTCTTAGCACATAAACACATGCAAGAAGAGCTCTCAGGTTTACAGTTTGCATTTTTGAAAATTCAGCCAATTGCCATTTGTAGCATTTGGTGGATTACCAAAACAACATTTTCTTTTTTCATTTCCAGCTTAAAAACAAACACACACAGATACACACCCAAAATCAAAACAAAACAAAATAAAACAAAACCCCCAAACTCTGTGCTTTAAACAGTAACAATGAGGATCTTTGGCAGCGTCTATGTGTCACTGAAAGTATACAATATGTTTCATTTATGAATACTTGTAGAAGGTGTGTATGAGAAGGTAGTAATCACTCTCTGTAATTTGTAATGATTATTGATCAGTGTGTATTCATTTTGCAGACATCAATGAATGTGAAAATGAAATTAATCCACCGTGCTCTCCTTCTACTAAATGCATTAACACTAAAGGCAGCTACAAATGTCTCCATACTGATCCTTACAAGCTGTCAGAAGATGGAAGAACATGCCTTGGTAATGCTTGTGAACCAACTGTCCATTAAAACTTTCTCTGTTCTGTTTTACAATGCTGTAAAAATCATAAAATTGAGATTTATTGAAGAGCTGTTAACATACATAAAAAACCTCTACACGCAGTCATGGGCATAAAGAATACAGTCAGATTCTGTAAAGTAAATGAAGTTATTGAATAAATAATACAGACACAGAAGTAAGCTTTTCGTTTTCCATTCCTACCAGATATAAACCATTAAGTATTTCCTGACGGTGCATATGAAGGGGGGATCAAATCTGTGGCAGTTTCTCCTAGTTAGTATCTAAACTCAGCACCCGACTCTTAACTAGAGTTCCACCTATTACATTCCAAAACTGTTAACCCTTTTAGAGCTAGCATAAATTATGCATTTTCTTGTTTTTCAGCTTTTCAGCATTCGTGGAAGCTGTATTGTGTCTTAAGGTTTAGGTGGGGAGTATGAGTGTAGTTGCTCACTGATGCTGAGCAATACCTGTTCTGGGGAAAGACTGCCTAGATCTGTCAAAAGCTCCATGAAAACCTGCAATCCAAACTCAAGTGGATGGATACCTACTTTACCGAAGTGCCCAAGGGAAGCACAGAAAGTTTAGAGTGCTCAGATCTTGCATATTGACTGCTATATGCCACACAATCATAAGTAGACTGAAATTCACTTGAATTTCAAGGCACATTTCTTGTTTCCTGTTTCAGCAAATACCTTGGTCATGACATGTGGGATTACACTGTCCCTTATTATTAATTGCAGAAAGAAAACAGAGAATGATAATTCCCCAGCGAAAAAACTACCTTCTTGCAAACAAACAGATGTCTTCCATGATATGACGTACATCCAGTCAATTTTCCAGCTGTGGTTCAGAACCACATGAGGATACCCCTCAGGTGACACCTCATCCCTCAAATGAAACCCTAAGTGAGGCCATGTGAGATCACCAAAGGCCCAGTGTAGCTGTGTGCTCCTCCCCACACCGCTTGAGCCATAACCACCAGTGGGGGTATGGATGGCTGCATCCAGCTTACTCTGGACTTTGGGGGACAGATGGCAACAGAGTAGCCAAGGGCTGTCTGGAACAGTGATCCAGATGTCTTGCTGGTATGCAAATATAAGTCAATCATCTTACTTTATAAATAGTGGACAGCCCCGGGCGGTTGAGCTCTCCTTCACGGCAGCGGGCTGCACGCCAGGATCTCCCCGTGAGTAGGGACGCCTCTCAAGGTTACTGCTCGAGGTTGAGAGATTTCTTATCGTGTCAGATATTAGGTAAGTGAATTGGGAATAAGCACACTGAAACTTTGAAATCTTAGCTAAGTGATATAAAGGATTGACTGTGTATATGTAATCCTTTAGACATAAACCATTGACCAAGTCTGGACTAAGAGTGGATCCAGCAGCACCTAGACTGCTCTCTGAGAGGGAGTTTGGAAAGGAAGGGGGTCCTTTCTGAACTGCATGACTGAACCGGAGGGTCTGCCTGACACCTTTGTCTAACCCTGTCCTCTGTGCAGTAAATAGTCAAGTGTACCTTGCCATCAAATCTTGTTAAACCACTGTCGCATTTACCACTGAACTTTCTTATATCAGTAAAGTATATTGTTGCTTCTCTTTTACGAGTGAAGTGCATGACTCTATCAGTGACACCCAGGAGTGAAGGACAGTGGGAGACTACACTAACACAGCAGCACTTGGCATCCCTCTGGGCAGGCACACCAGCAGAAGTACCTTCCCAACAGTGAATGTTGCCAGAAGGACTTAGCTCTCTCTTGCTGTAGCAAATGCAAATGCAAATCCTCAGGGTCAACTCTTTCTGGGATAAAACTAAAAAGGAATCATGTTAGTCATTCAGAGTTTCATCTTTTAACATATCAGAAAAATAGAAAAAAATACCTTTTTTTGTAGGTGTTTCTTATCTTTATTTACAGTTTATTCCTTTACCCATTCAACCATGGTTATATTTATTTACCACTCTAAATAGAGAGACAAAAACCTGCCTTCAGATTAGCTTAAAGAGATTAGTTCACTGGTGTTGAGTGCAACAAAGACAGATTATATGAGGACATTGCACTGGCATGAATGTAAGGCAGCTCCAAATATAAGATAAAGTCTATATTTCAAGGGAGGAAATAGAAAGTGCTTACAGTCAGTGCTACTGTGCCAAGTGATCATTAGCCCAGACCAAGTCAAATGTGCTTTTCAGAGCTTCATTGGCTTGCTGACAGCTCAAGAAAATGAGTGCAGATACAGCCACCCAGGCCACTGCTGAATGTCTAGCATATAAGGTTAGTGCCTTCCTTTAGACCTCAGTGGCTAGAAGAGATTGTCATCTCCATGGACGCATCCTTGCATGCTATGCTAAGGTTTGGTTTGTTGGATCTCTACAGTCATAACAGCTTCTGCTATGTGACACACGTTGCTTCCTTTTACAGCTTAAAGCTATGGAAGAAACTGTCCATTGACAAATGACTGGCAAAATTTGGCAAGTGATTACCTGGGTCTCCCTTGCTTTCTTTTATAGAAATAATGAGGCTTGCTTTACAGTATCTCTGCCATAACTGCATTTTAAACTGATTGGTCAACTTGAAATTGTGGCATTAATCAGCCAACAACCCTTTAATCCACTGCAGAGTGTAAGTCATTACATGTTAGTTATAATTTATATTGACAAACTTTTAAAAGACATCATCCCCCTTCTTATATTCAAGGATGCAATTGCAGCTATTCTTTACTTCATTACCTTTTTACCTCCTCACTGGGAACCCCTAGCTAAGTACCATGAGTAAGAGGCAATATTTGAAGATGAAACCTTCTAAAAAAGTGGTGTCCGAGGCATATGTACTGAAGAATTAATGCTAAGCCCAAGTTTCAGTGTTACCATTATGTGAGCTGTAACCCAGATATGCATTCCTGGGAAACAACCAGGAGGAATGAGAAGCCTGTGTGCAGTTACAAGGTGATGACGTCACTGGGATCACAGAAGCATGGTGGGATACCTCACACAGCTGGAGTGCTGCAATGGATGGATACAGGCTCTTTAGGAAGGACAGGCTGGGAAAGTGATAGGGGGCATGTTGCACTTTTTGTGGGAGAGCAGCAGGAATGCATAGGGCTCTGCCTTGGGATGGGTCAGGAGTCAGTGCAGAATTTATGGGTCAAGATTAGTGGGCAGAGCAATATGGCTGCTGTTGTAGTGGGCATGTGCTATGGACTTCCTGATGAGGAAGATGAAGTACATGAGGCCTTCTTCAAACAACTGGAAGAAGCGTCAAGTTCACAGACACTGGTCCTCATGGGGAATTTTAACCACACTTTAACCTGCAAGGACGACACAGCAGGGCACAAGCAATCTAGGAGATTTCTGGAGAGCACTGACAGCTACCTGACACAGATCAAGAAGACAACAATGAAAGGTGCTCTGCAGGACCTGGTACTTACAAATGGAATCACAGAATCACAGAATGGTTGAGGTTGGAAGGGACCTCGAGAGGTCATCTTGCCCGATCCCTCTGTTCAAACAGGGCCAGCCTCAAGCCAGCTGCCCAGGACCATGTCCAGACGGCTGTGGAATATCTCCAAGGATGGAGACTCCGCAACCTCTTTAGGCAAACTGTACCAGTACTCAAACACTCTCCCAGTAACAAAGTGTTTCCTGATGTTCAGGTGACACTTGCTGTACATCTGTTTGTGCCCATTGCCTCTTATCCTGTCAGTGAGCACCACTGAAAAATGCCTGGCTCCATCCTTTTTGCGCTCTCCTTTCAGATATTTATACACATTGGTAAGTTCCCCCCTGAACCTTGTCTTCTCAAGGATAAACAGTCCCAGTTCTCTCTGCCTTTCCTCATAGGAGAGGTGCTCTAGTCTCTTATCTTCATGGCCCTTCACTGTACTGTCTCCAGTATGTCCATGTCTCTCGTGTACCGAGAAGCCCAGAACTGGACACAGGACTCCAGATGATGCCTCACCAGTGCTGAGTAGAGGGGAAGGATCATCTCTCTCGACCTGCTGGCAATACTTTTCTTAATGCAGCCTAGGATACCATTAGCCTTCTTTGCAGCAAGGACCCACAGGTCCTTTTCTGCCAAGCTGCTTTCCAGCTAGTCATCCGCTAACATATACTGGTGCCTGTGGTTGTTCCTCTGCAGGTGCAGGACTTTGCACTTGCCCTTGTTGAACTTCATGAGGTGCTTTTCAGCCCATTTATCCAGCCTGTTGAGGCCTCTCTGGATGGCAACTCGATCCTCTGCTCTGTCAGCCACTCCTCCCAGTTTTATGTTATCTGCAAATTTTCTGAGGGTAGACTCTGCCCCATCATCCAGATTGTTAACTAAGATGTTAAACAGGATTGGATCCACTATTGACCCCTGGGGTACACTGCTAGTTCCTGATCTCCAACTAGACTTTGTTCCACAGATCACCATGCTCTGGGCCCAGCCATTCAGCTGGTTTTCAATCCACCTCACTGTTCATCCAACCCATACATCGGCTTGTCTATGAGGAACTTGCAGGAGACAGTGTCAAAAGCCTTACCAAAGTCTAGGTAGACAGTATCCGCTGCTCTCTCCTCATCTACCAGGCCAGTCATTTCAGCATAGAAGCTTATCAAGTTGGTCAGGCATGACTTCCCCTTGGTGAATCCATACTGACCACTCCTGATGATTTTCTTGCCATTCATGTATCTGGAAACGGTTTCTAGGATTAGCTGCTCCATCACCTTCCCAGGGACTGAGGTAAGGCTGACCAGCCTGTGATTCCGGGACAATGAGATGATGGGCGTTCAGGATCCTAAGAGGAGAGAACATGACAAAAAAGTAGGACCACAGCCCTGGATTTTAAGAGAGCAGACTTGAACCTCCTGAAAGCTCTGCATGGAATAATCCTGTGGAAGACTGTCCTGAAGAGAAGAGGGGTCCAGGAGAGCTGCCTGATATTCAAGGATCACCTCCTTCAAACCCAAGGATGGTCCTTCCTGACAAGTAGGAAACTGGGTTTGCATAGCAAGGTTTTGGTAGCGGGGGTGGCTTCAGTGAGAACCTGCTAGAAGCTTCCCTTATGTCCGACAGAGCCAATGCCAGCTGGCTCCAAGACGGACCTGCCACTGGCCAAAGCCAAGCCCATCAGCGACAGTGGTAGCGCCTCTAGGGTAACAGATTTAAGACGGGGGAAAAAAAACCTGTGCAACTGCAGACAAAGAGAGGAGTGAGAATCTGTAAAAGAAACAACTCAGTAGACACCAAGGTCAGTGCAGGAGGAGATGCTCCAGCGCCAGAACAGATATTCCCCTGCAGCCCGTGGGGAAGACCATGGTGAGGCAGGCTGTCCCCCTGCAGCCCAGGGAGGTCCACGGGGGAGCAGATCTCCACCTGCAGCCCGGGGAGGACCCCACGCCGGAGCAGGGGGATGCCCGAAGGAGGCTGTGACCCTGTGGGAAGCCCACGCTGGAGCAGGTTTGCTGGCAGGACCTGCGGATCTGTGGAGAGAGGAGCCCACGCTGGAGCAGGTTTTCTGGCAGGACTTGTGACCCCGTGGGGGACCCACGCTGGAGCAGTCTGTGCCTGAAGGACTGCAGCCCATGGAAGGGACTCATGCCAGAGAAGTTCATGAAGGACTGTCTCCTGTGGGAGGGACCCCATGTTGGAGCAGGGGAAGAGTGATGAGTCCTCCCCCTGATGAGGATGAAGCGGCAGAAACTGATGAACTGACCGCAAGCCCCATTCCCCGTCCCCCTGCGCCACTCGGTGGGGAGGAGGTAGAGAAAATCAGGAGTGGAGTTGAGCCAGGAAGGATAGAGGAGTGGAGGGAAGGTGTTTTTAAGATTTGGTTTTATTTCTCATTACCCTACTCTGATCTGATTGTTAATAAATTAAACTAATTTCCCCAAGTTGAGTCTGTTTTGCCTGTGACGGTAACTGTTGAGTGACCTCCCTGTCCTTATCTTGACCAACAAGCCTTTCGTTATATTTTCTCTCCCCTGTCCAGCTGAGGAGGGGAGTGATAGAGCGGCTTTGGCGGGCAACTGGCATCTAGCCAGAGTCAACCCACCACACAAGCAAAGGTGGCACGAGGCCTGCATGGATGATGCAGGGAGCTCCTGACTCAATTTATACCTAAAAGGAAAGTTTACAAGAGGTGGAAGCAGGGACAGATGACCCAGGAGGAGTATAGACTTGGCGACCAATTGTGAAGGAATGGGGCTGGGAAAGACAAGGCCGACCTGAAGTTGACTCTGGTGAGGGTTGTGAAGGGCAACAAGAAAGGATTCTACAAGTATCTAAACAATAAAAGGAAGACTAGGGCCAGCTGCTGAATGGGGCAGGGGACCTTGTGGCAAAGGGTGGGAAGGTGGTGGAGCAACTAATCCTGGAAAACATGAAAGACAAGAGGGTAACTGGGAGTAATCAGCATGAATTGATGAATCATGCTTAACCAACCTGATAGCCTTCTACCTAGTAGAAGGAAGAACACTGATGCTGCTTACCTCAACTTCAGTAAGGCTTTTGACACTATCTCCTGTAAGATCCTTATAGAAAAGCTGGCAAAGTATGGGTTAGATAAGTGGACAGTGAGGTGAATTGAAGACTGGCTGAATAGCTGGGCCCAGAGGGTTGGGGCAATGGCACAAAGTCCAGTTGGAGGCAAGTCAGTAGTGGGGTACCCAAGCATTGATACTGGGCCAATTCTATTTAAATTCTTTGTTAAAGACCTGGAAGATGGGGCAAAGTGGCTCCTCAGTAGTTCACAGATGATACAAAACTGGGAGGAGGGGTTGATACACGAGATGGCTGTGCTGGCATTCAGAGGGATAAGGACAGTCTGGAGAATTGGGCTGACAGGAAGCTCATGAAGTTCAACAATGGGAAATGCAAAGTCCTGCGCCTGAGGAAGAACAACCCCAGGCACCCATATATGCTGGGGGATGACCAGCTGGAAAGCAGCTTTGCAGAAATGGACCTGTGGGTGCTGGTGGACACCAGGATGAACACGAGCCAGCAATGCAGCCTAGCAGCTAACAAGGCCAAAAGCATCCTAGGCTGCATTAGGAAGAGTCTGGCCAGCAAGTCGAGAGAGATGATCCTTCCTCTCTACTCAGCACTGGTGAGGCATCATCTGGAGTCCTGTGTCCAGTTCTGGGTTCTCCAGTACAAGAAAGATACGGAATTACTAATTTGAATCTAGTGAAGGATGATGAAAACAATGAAGGGACCAGAGCTTCTTTCTTATGAGGAGACCTTCAGAGAGCTGAGACTGTTTAGCCTTGAGAAGAGAAGGCTCAGGGGGTCTTGTCAATGTGTATAAATGCCTCCTGAAAGGGAGCTGAGATGAGACAGACAGACTCTTTTCAGTAGTGCCCACTGACAGGAAAAGAGCCAATGGGCACAAACTAAAAACATGAAAATCAAAAATACTTTTTTACTGTGAAGGTGGTCAAATATTGGAACAGTTTTCCCAAAGAGGTTGCAGAGTCTTCATTCTTGGAGATATTAAAAACCTTACTCGATACAGTCCTGGGCAACCTGCTGTAACTGACCGTGCTTAAATAGGGAGGTTTGACTAGTTGATCTCAAAAGGTCCCTTCCAACCTCAATGATTCTTTGATTCTGTGATTAGGTATGGAGAAAAGGAACAGGTTTCTAGCAGAGTTTTATATGGTTTCTCTGTAAATTGTGGTTCTTAACATGCTTGTGTGCATATCTCACTGTCATTTCTCATACTCTTTCCATTAAGAAAGTAGTTAATTAGCTACTTGACTGTAGATTGCTCCCAAAAATATTTGTATTAACAAGTGAAAGGAGAACATTACCAACAGTCAACCGTGTTCTAGCTTGTTTAATTTTGATATTAAAAAAAAAATTATGACAAATTTACATAAAACTACTCTGTGTTTTTACTTAACTGATATAATAAGTTTTTATCAAGGTCATTGGGTGGCTTGGTTTGTTGGTCTGTTGTTTTTCCATTTTTAAGGACATCATTCATAAGGCCCAGCTAATTTCACCATATATTTAGAATGAGGTTTTGAGCCTTGGTAAAAAAGGCAATGCAACACTTTTCTAAACCAACATGTTGATTATAATAAACGAGCAGCTGAAATTTAGCAGTAATAAGAATTTGGGGATCTGCAGTATAGAGTGATTTAAAATTATGAGAGCACTTCACATTATTATGAGCATTCAATCTTCAAAACTAAAGTGCTCTTAAAATTTTGAAGAGCTCTAGTAATGCTAACTATTCAATACTACAAATCTATATAACCTTCAATCCTGCTTTTATTGATGGAATTCATCAGCAGGCTCAAGGCTTTCTTTTCTAAGGTTGGATAATGTTTTTGACTCAGATGGAAACTTTTATAGGGTAACTTTATCCAGGAAGAGAATTCATTGAGTTGCCTCAAATCAAAGTTGCTCAGCCCTTACCACTTTGGCCCATGGTTTGTGTAATTGTTAGAAGTAAAAAAAAAAAAAATTACGTACAGAAAACTCCCAACTTTCCATTTATGCATACTCCAACCATGAGAAAAAGACTGTCATGTTGACCCTCAGTGAAGATATTTAAAATGTTCATGGTTTGCGTCCCAGATGAAGTAGGCTAAAACTAATTTATGAAGGCTTCACCAATGGGCAGAAACTTTTTAAGTTGAAGTGTGTCATATGATTAAATAAGTACGTGTTCCTACCCTCAGGACAATGGAAATAAGCTTGCTTTTATAAATCCTATTTTCTTTGATGTGATCTCAAATTAAAAAGGAATCTGGATGTATTTAGCCATATTTAAAAAAAAAATATGACAAATATAAAATACATTAAAAAGTTGAAAAAGCTGTATTAAAAATACTTCCAGCCAGTAAACTAGCATGTGTTTACATAATTGATGGATGAGGATTATCTAAAGTGCTCATGGGAAACTTCTGCCTAATTCAGTGAGTAATACAGTTTGGATTTTACTTTTTAAATTACATCATAAATCCATGAAAAATCTATCCAGTGTGTTAAATTTCGGAAGCTTTAATGGGACCTTTGAGTGCCACAACAATAAGAATACATTATGCATTAAAGGGATAAGAGCCTATTGTGTGAGTGCCCTCAGTGTTCCTCCTGTCCATGTTGTGGGCAAAAAAATGAACAGTATTGGGCTCTTACCTGGTAAATGGAGTAAAGATTTAATTCTGTCATTAGAGGTGTCACAATGTAGTCCAAAGGAATTAACATGAACAGGTGGATAGGTTTTCAATTAAAGATCAGTATAAGTAAGCATGAAGAAGTCTCACCTTCATTTCTGTTGTCTTGGTGAGCAGGTTAATATTACCTCCAACTCAGCATACTGCAGCAAATGTAATTTCAAACTGGGAAGAAACTAATTCATTTTACCATGCTGTTTCCCACAGTGCTAACAATTACCTGTCTGTTTCAACATAAATATTCATATATATCCAGTCCCTCTCTTACTTTTTAAGAATAGGAAGTCTAACTCACTAGGAAGTGAAGTTACTTCACTTGTAAATTCTCCATTTTTTCTGAAGCCCATTAGTCTCAATATTCTGGAAACCTTGCTCTGGAAAAACTTAGGTTTCCTCCCACCTAGTTTAATTCAGCTATTGTTAAAAATTGGTCCACTGGTGATACTGTATTTACTGTTGTTACTTCAGTACCTTTCCTCTTGTGCCTTCATGACAACTTTTAGCTTTGAGATTATACTGTATCTATTTGTTTTTCTTTTCAGATGATGTTTAAATTTCATTGATGGCTTTTTAATATTATAACTTGAGAACTGACCATAAATCTTTTCTATAGCCAGTTTAACCAGTTTGTATGGTATATATGAAAAACCCCAAACAATTTAGCTCCCATTGGTTTGATCAGAGGACAACTCCCACTAAGGAATTGTCCTTAACTGTTAAACCCAAAGACCAAATAACTTGAGAGAAGATGCAGAGCCAGAAGTGATGTTTCAGGTTGATCTTTAATACTCCAATAATAGTTCTCTGAAAGACCAAACAAACTGAAAGAGGTAGTTCCCTCTCTACTATTGAAATAAGATCTAGCTGCCAAGAAATAAGGATTTTTTTTCTCATGAAATATTTTCTGTGTAAATCAGAATGAAAATGAGACATTTTGATTCATTTGGTTAAAAACAAAAAAGAGTGATGGTGAGACGCTGTAGTCTGTTGTTCTGGGTATGGACTCTATGGTTCCTTGTGAATATGTGTTGCAAATTGTCTGTTCTGGAAAAGGTCCTCACAAATACTTTCAATCAACTGATGGTAATTTACCTAGTCTGTTTGAAATCTCTGATAAAATTGTCAACAAAAGTGGCAGTATATCAGTTTGCATGCTCTTGCCTTTCATTTCTCTCATTCTAAATACCTATCTTAGAAAAGCAGTATACAAGAAACCCGGCTGCCAGACAGCTTTAAAATTGCATTTCATTACTATATAGCCTCATTGTAAGGAATGAAGTCCTGAAAGCATAAGAAGTTTGCTTTCTGCACTGAATAAGGACTAAAGTATTTGAGACACCTCTTTCCCTTCCTTGCCATAATAGTAGTCCAGGCTCCACTGTGATTTTTGTTTCCCCAGGTGCACCAGACAGAGTGGAAGGTTTCTCCAAAGCAGACAGGCTAAGGCTGCACTGTAATCCACCTGAAGTTACACTCCCAAAGCCTGCTACTAGCAATGTGTGCTTTTATTTCTACATGTTCCATGCAAAGTTGAGTTCAGGCTTCCTATAAACTTTAAGCACCTTGCTGTAAGCTTTGCCTTGAAGCTGGAATGTCTCTTTTCCTTCCTTGTTGTTTGACATTACCACAAACATGGATGAAATGAGCAAAGGCAGCAGAGACCGCGCATGATCCCTCAGCAAAAATGCTCTCTGACATGGGGCACACAAGCCCAATAGCTGCTTTTGCCCAAAAGTAATCTAGAGAGGCAGCAAGTTTTGTCACTAGCCCAATCTGAGGGTACTCTGAGCATCAGTATCTATTTGGGCTTTGAATATTTTCCTCGTTCTTCTACCTGGGTACCTGTGTGAGTCCAAGGCAGAACCTGTTATCTCAATTGTTATATAAATATGATTCATTCAGAGGAGGTAATTTCTGTATCTAATACTGATTTGCATTGGGATAGTGACAAGAGGCCACTGTCCAATTAGAGCAGGATCTGCACCAGTTCCTCATTCCATTAATTCTTTAGAGACGTTACAGTTTAGACAGAAGATAAGAGAAAAGATGTGGATATAACAAATACGATGGGAAAAATTACAAAATAATGGTGAGACAACTGTGATCTACTTCTGTAGTACTCAGGCTCTTTGATCTTTCTAAGGAAACACAGTACACCTTCAGTTTCAAATTTGAAATTATTGTAGAGGCAGTATAGTTATGTGTGTTGCCCTATATATGGCACAATTTTCGTTGTTGCAGATGCTGGCATACTTCCTAAAGACTCTTTAGTTTCCACCATTCTAGGGGTCATCATGATTTTTTGTTTACGATATTGAGTTAGAAAGTACTACGCCAGTCATAAGTTTAACCAACTTTTTATCTTATTTATCTAAATATGCAAACATTTCTTTTCTTCTGTGTAGAATTTCTGCCTTTGATTTTTGTTCTCTGCAAGTCAACTAGTAGCAGACATAAAGTTCCCATCTTTTGACCTTTTGAGGTATTTCTTCTTTCCAGAGTATGATGATTAGAATTTCTAAAGCTTTGCATTTGCTTATTGTAGAATGCAACAGAGAACATTCAACATATTTTCAATTTTTATTGAACATACTGAATTAAACTGAAATGGCATTGAAAACATGCAGTGAAGTTTCTGAGTTCAAGGAAGGGAAACAGTTTCTTTTGATACGTATTTTTAAATTAGATTCTGTCTACTTGTGGCTGTTTTTACATTTCTACCTGAGCAATGCTGACAGAATATAAATTTGGGATTTAACAGATTAGACCTTAGGTATCCTGCTCAGACCATGCTTTCCCAGTTATTTTCTGACCAATTGCAATCTAAAAGAATGAAGTTACTGAAGTCTGTAGATAAGATCATGTCACTTGACGCTATGGGGACAGACAGACTCTTTTGGAGATCCTTGGCAGAATGATGACGGCACTCAGTTGTAGTTACAATGGAAGCTTTTTTTAAACAGAATGTTATGATTAGCGTAGTATAGAATTTTATGATCACGGTAGCACAGGATTTTTTATAAGCAGAATCAGTGTAGCACAATTTTATAAGTAGTGTAGCACCGAATTTTATAGCACAGCTTAGTTAATGGTTCCTAATCACCTGGACCCTCTGCAGACTGGGTCAAATCTTAATACTTGGCTTGCTGTATCAATATAACAATCATAATCTCAACTCGAAGACAGGTAAAAGAATACAAATCACTCACTCAATCCCTATTCTGTGACAGGGTCATCACAACCTGGTTGGCCACGTGCCTGGGACCTTCAAGGTTGGGAAGGAGGGAAGAAGTCGGCCTGACACCTAGGAACCTTGAGGTCAATAGGGAGGGGGAGGAGAAATCTGCCCGGTGCACAGGACCTTCAGGGCCTGATGAGGAGGGGAAAGGGGACTGATACGTGGCCAGCTCCATCACAAAGAATGGCCGTCTGCCTTATAAAATGGCATTACTTGTGCTAACCGTATTACCAGGGGTCAGGACCAGGGGGTACCGGTCACTGATCAGAGGGAATAACCATGGCAATAACAGTTGCGACACTGAATCATCTCTCATGAAGTAGCAGTTTTCTGTACAACTCCGGACAACACTATCTAGCTACTCTTTCTAAGATCTTTTGAATTTATTGTGCATTTTCCCAATGGGAACTAGGAAACTGTGAGCTCTGATTTTCAAAGCCAATCTCGATAGCTAGGGAAAAGAAAAGTATGCCAGAATTTAGTTTTGGTGAAAATGTTAGTATTTGGCACAGTTCAACTGAGTATACACCTTAGCCTACATTAATTCCTTTTTTCAGTATGTAGTTCTCTTTAAATATTATTAGAAAGACCTATCTTTGAAAGTGCATTTTACCCCAGCACAAAAGAATTTAGTCTCAGGATTCCTCACAGTCATTCAACCCAAAATATTGTCATCGGCCTCCTAATTTTAATTGGCTTTAATTTTTGTTCTGAATTTTATGACAGTGACAGATTGTAACCTTTGGATAAAAGTTCTTAACTTTTGCATGCTTTTAGTGCTGTGTCAATGGAACATAAATCCTGAAAATTATACTACTTTAAACTTTGCTGGATTTATAATATTGGACAAACTTTCTTTGCTATGCTGCAAAATGCAGAATGCTGTAAGTAGTGACTCATCACAGCAGGTGCTTTAGTCTGCAAAGTCACTCCGTACTCTCAGCACTGCACCCTGCAGGGGTGAGAAAACCAGCTGCTTTGAGGTGACAAAAAACATGACTTTTGGCACTTCTGTCAAAACTATAAGAAAAATGCTGCCTTTATTTGAGAAAATTTTGCTACAGGAGCCCTAGATTCTGTGCCATCCAGGTGTTTAAAAAAATAATCTTTTGACAGTCTGATTTTTTTATTTTCCAGTGGATGGATTCATGTCCTTGTAAATATTTAACTGAGAAACTAAGATAAATACTGAGGTGTATTCAGGGGAAGGTAAAGAGAGTAGATTGAAGCAAAAGAGTGCTGCACTTCAAATTAACTGTGTACTAAACTCAAACCACAATTTTATTCCACCAATGACTGAGATGTGTAAAAGCAAAACTAAGTGCTTGAATTAAAGTAGAACAGGAGATGGTTTTTACAATGTTTAGCAGCTATTATATTCTTGTCTGACACGTCCCCTTCTATTAGATTGTTTCAATGAAAAGTATTAAAACTGTCTTACAATTTCTGTGAGTATTCATGGCAATTGCTTTTGGCATTTCAGCATACATAACAAAAGTTTTCTACATTTATAGTAAGTTAAGAGCATTGCCGATGGAAAGCTACTGAGGAATTAACATTCTCACTATTATTCTTGCCACCCTGGCTCACAAGCTGCAAATGAACTTGGTGTACCTGTCTTCAGAAGTCTGTCAGTCACATGATTACATCCTTTGAATATTGAAATTCAAGATGAACTGACAGTCAGACTTCCCAGGTTGGAAGGTCACCTTTATTTTACATGGTGTGCTACGCGGCACTGGAAGCATACACATCTGCCGTGCTGATGGATGTCTGCCCATCCCAAGATAGCAAACTAGTTTTGCTAGGATACAGATAGCAGCTGAAGACACATTGCATACCCACCACTGCAGGGGCACAAATTCCACCGCCCAGGAAAGCTTTGTCGCTTTATCACCATGTGCCTGTTTGTACTTGATCATACTTCTCTTTGCATCAGAAAGACAACACGGTAAAGTGAAAAAGGCAACAGATACTCTGGCACTTGACACAGCAAAACAGATTTGTTGTGATGGGCTTCTGGAATACCTGTCAGTCCTCGTGCTGGAGCCTATGTAAATGTGAATCCTGATTTTCTGCATACAGCATAGACAGCCGACCTCTAAGCAGACGTGGTTAACCCAGGGCTAGCTCAGAAGCAAGCACTTCAAGGGAAACAAGCCCAAACCATGGGGCTGAACTGGTGCTGAAAGGCCAGAGAAAAGCCAAAGGTATGTGTGCTGCCCGTTTCCTCAGGGTGATGTCTGCACTCTATTATGTGGTGCAGAGTAAGAGCTATGATTTTAGACACCGTGTCTTCGCAGAGTGATGTTGTCAAACTGCCCGTGCAGTGCTTGAAAAGGGGTAGGCAGCCAGTGCTCTGTCACGATTATCGTGCTCTTCCCATTCTCCTTTTAGGTGTTTCATGTACCTGCTTTCTTATCATATACGTGGCCTGCATGTACTTTCTCTGCCTTTTTATCATGAAACTGTAGAGTGCTTATCCTTTATTTCCACTCATGGTTTCTTGGGGTTACTCTATTAATTGTAATTAATTATCACTTTGCTGCTTTGATTGCTGAATGAGATTTGGCCACAAGGGAAAGGATGAACATTATCTTTTGAAGAACACAAGAAATGTTAATATTGGATCAGTCCCATGAAGGTGGCAAGAGAGACTTCAGCCAATGCTCAAAATGAACTGCAATTTTCCCAGTTATTTCTTCCCAGCATTTATCTGTCGTTCAGCTTGGTTGAGCACTATACATTACAAGTGCTCGGTTTCACATCTTCAATAATCGTTGACGTGACTGAAATAAGAGTCTTGTATTTCCTTTTCTTTTTGAGCTCCTAAAATGAAGAATAATGGACACTACCACTCTCTGTATAGCCAAATAACAGTAAAGGTAAACAAGCACGGGCTGAGTTTAGTGCCCCACTAGGTGAGCTATAAATCAAAGGTACTGACCCATTTGGGTCATTAAAATCCCATGATCCTTTGTGTGAATGGAGAGATTTAGATCTATGGTTCAAAGTTTATGTATTCCACAATGCTTCAGGGAATTTCTGATATTTTTCACTAAGATGGAAAGTAACCAAGATGTCAGCTGGAAAGTATTTAAAGAACACTAACTTCTTTGACAAAAACAAAATATCAGCATTCATAACTTTTTTCTCTTTTACCATTTTGCATTCTGTGAGCAAATTTTCAGGATTTTTCTGCCTTCCATTATTAATTTTAGGAAAAAGACAAAGCTCTCAGCTGCTTTAGATAATTTTCCAGCTAGAATAGCTCTAGCAATATCCTGAGTTTTTTAACTCTGTCATGTCAAAACTTATATCGGGCATTTTGATCTGCCACAAATGGTCTCTGAATACGAAGTGGGTAGACTGTTGACCACCCCAAAAATTTGTGAGCTTTGGAGGCAGAGGTGGTGGTAAGATAGCCAGGCTGTTGCTGGCTACAAAGAGCCTGCTGACTATATCTCTCAATAATTGCTGATGCTTACTTCTATCCTATAAATTCAAATGTGAATCTTGATTTCAACTAAAATATAAGAAATATGACAAAGTGACAATGTCAGTTACATGAGATTTTACCAGAAGGAATTTAAATAATTGTTACATTTTGGAATTATGCTATTCATAGTCAGCTCTGACCTATTTTTGACTGTTTCTGAATGAATTTTCCCATTATATCCCTCTGACATATTATTCAAATAAACTCATTAAATGAAGTTATTTCTCATGGAGAACAAGTCCTCACACTGCAAAATTCTTCCATTTTCTTCCATGGGACAGAAATTCTGCCTTTGGGCTGTTACCATATAAAGCAGTGCTGTTCTCTTTGACCTTTTTCTAAGCTTGTGATATCTGGCCTCTCACTGCTATGTATTACACTTTTAAAATAAAGGGAACCTGTCTGTTTAGTTGAGGTAAGTTCCATGGGAGTATTCAAGTGAGCATATTATACAGTGATCTTGTGTTTTTCTTTTGTGGTATTTTTACACTTGTTCTTGGATTACTGCAAACTCTGGTGTCAATTCTCTTTGTGTTAAACATAAACCCAAATGCATATATATACCTTCAGTGAAAGAAGCCTGGCAACAACAGGAAGAACAAATTTAAGTAATTCACGTAAGGTATGTCCCTCTCTCCACAGAAACTTTAGAAATCTTCCTGCAGCAGACATGGCCCTTGATTTCTTGCAGTTGAAGGCACACTGCTTAAAACCAAAATCATAAGTAATTTGGCTTAAGATAAATGAGAAAAATAATGACATGTGAAGTTGAGGTTTTCTTCACTCATGTTTACAAAAGATGCTATGGTGTTTCTGAGAAATGGTGTAACATCTACTCTTCTACCAAATTTCTATTTCAATACTAGAACCAAAACTTCCATATATATATATATATATATGCATGTAACCTTTGAGATTTCAGTGATTTAAGTTAGGCAGTTCCCTTCTTATGAATCTCATCTGTTGGTTTGCTTAATTCACAGGTGTTGCGTTCTGGCAACATAATCTTGCAAGCTGTGATATACTTTACTCCATGTTGCTGTTCGATGTACACATAAATGTGGAGAATGGGATTTACACCCCGTGATTATAGATTTCTGCCTGTAGCTGAAGTTAGGTTGCCTTTATGGGTTTCTGGGGAAAATGGGCTCTTTTGGGTACAGCTCTTCTGAGATACACTTCTTCTGACTTATTTTAGCTGTCTATATGAGGATGAAGTTAATACTCCATAAGCTCACAGCATCACAGATGTAGACATATAAACCCCAGATATCTATATTCAGCTTAATAAATTATGCCAAGGCACAGTGGGGTCTGGAGGTTCCTTGAGGTTGGTTGAGGGGGGGATGGAGGCTCCCCAGGAGAGCAAGGCAGGGGCTGGCTGGGTCCCACCACCCCAGCCAGGACCAGGGCAGCTGGGGGGCACCGGGGCAGCCCCAGGCCCAGGCATGGGGCACCTCCCTGGGGATTGGGGATGGGACAAGGCTGGGCTGGGAAATGGGCCCCCGCGTGGGCGTCGTGTTCCACATCGACAGCGGATGTGGTCTGTCACGGGCATTGCCGCGCAGCGTCTGCCGCAGAGCTCAGGAGGGGGACAAGCAGGGGAGCCCCAGCTTAAAAGCCGATCCCAAGCAAAAGCATTTGCAAAATGCATGCAAATGCTACAGCCCTATTAATATTTTATTTTTCGGGAACAAATGCGGGGTTTGTGGTTGCTTAATGGAAAGTTCTTTATCTTTTCAACCTGAGGTTTCTCCCTGCTAAAATAAAGACTGCATGACATTTAACAGCTGAGACACCTCCTGTGAAAACTGTTTGCAGCTGAAGTTAATTTCTGGTGCATCTTAAATAGGTAGAATTTTTTGTTTAAGAGAATCTGTTATTTAATTAGCCTGTCACTACAAAAACCTAATAGGCAAGACTGAAATTTATTTAACAAAATGAATAATGATTAATTATAAGTCTACAAAGTATTTCTTCTCCTGCAGGCTCTGGAAACACTTTGGAGACTGCTAGCCCAGGCTGAACTAGCAGTAGGACTCTTTTACATCACCGTGTTTGTAAATAATTACAGCAGTCTTTCTTCACTAGCAAAGCTACTAATGAGATTTTTTTGGTTTTTAGAAAAGGAAAAAAATACACCTTTTTCAGTTTTAACAGCAGGGACGAATTAGATTTTCAGCAAACTGGAAATTTAGGAGCAGCAATGGGCTTAATACTTTGAAAAGTGTTACCGAGACATACTTACATTGTTACTAAGAATTTGTGATGAGGAAGCTGAAAGTTTATTAAATACATGAAATACGCCATATTCATATCCACTTCACCTACATACATGCGACTGTTGAACATGTGGAAGTCTGGCTCTGTTTCCCTGCTTTGGACACCCAAACTGCTTTCCTGCCTCCAGCAATATCAGATCTACTCTTTATTCCTCATATCCTTCACAGACTGAACTGTATTCTTATGTTCTTGCACGCATCCCAATTCTTGTTAGCAAAATCACTTAATATTCATGGAGATGCTGATATCCATGAGGAAGAGAACAAAACGAATTAGACATATGTGTGTGTGTATATTTATACACATATTTTAAACAGCTTTCTGGTCTCTGCAGCAACTCCATTTTTTTAAATGATACTGTATTGACTTTGTGTGGCAAGGTTGTGGTAGCGGGGGGCGGGTTACAGGGGTGGCTTCAGTGAGAAGCTGCTGGAGGCTTCCCCCATGTCCAACAGAGCCAATGCCAGCCGGCTCTAAGACAGACCCACTGCCGGCCAAGGCCGAGCCCATCAGCGATAGTAGTAGTGCCTCTGTGATAACATATTGAAGAATGAAAAAAAAAGTTGTGGGAGACACAAAAACAGCAGCCAGAGAGAGGAGTGAGAACATGTGAGAGAAACAGCCCTGTGCAGACCCCCAGGTCAGTGCAGAAGGAGGGGAGGAGGTGCTCCAGGCGCCGGAGCAGAGATTCCCCTGCAGCCCGTGGGGAAGACCATGGTGAGGCAGGCTGTCCCCCTGCAGCCCAGGGAGGTCCACGGGGGAGCAGATCTCCACCTGCAGCCCGGGGAGGACCCCACGCCGGAGCAGGGGGATGCCCGAAGGAGGCTGTGACCCCGTGGGAAGCCCGCGCTGGAGCAGGCTCCTGGCAGGACCTGTGGCCCCGTGGGGAGAGGAGCCCACGCTGGAGCAGGTTTTCTGGCAGGACTTGTGACCCCGTGGGGGACCCACGCTGGAGCAGTCTGTGCCTGAAGGACTGCAGCCCACGGAAAGGACCCACGCTGGAGCAGTTCGTGAAAAACTGCAGGCCGTGGGAAGGACCCACGTTGGAGAAGTTCGTGGAGGACTGTCTCCCGTGGGAGGGACCCCACACTGGAGCAGGGGAAGAGTGTGATGAGTCCTGCCCCTGAAGAGGATGAAGTGGCAGAAATAACATGTGATGAACTGACCATAAACCCCATTTCCCATCCCCCTGTGCCGCTGGAGGGGGTAGGTAGAGAATCTGGGAGTAGATTTGAGCCAGGGAGGAGTGAGGGGTAGAGGGAAGGTGTTTTGAGATTTGGTTTTATTTCTCATTACCCTACTCTGGTTGATTGGTAATAAATTGAGTTAATTTTCCCCAAGCTGAGTCTGTTTTGCCCGTGACAGTAATTGGTGAGTGATCTCTCCTGTCCTTATCTTGACCCACAAGCCCTTTGTTATTTTTTTTTCTCTCCCCTGTCCAGCTGAGGAGGGGGGAGTGATAGAACGCCTTTGGTGGGTATCTGGCATCCAGCCTGGTTCAACCTACTACAGATACCTAAAATTTTAGTAGTATTAATAAAGCACAATAGGAAGAGTGTTGGAACAGTAAGTTAATGCTAGCTACAGCTTGGATTTACCTTTCCTCTCCTGTCCTGAATCAAGTGTCTGTGTTTCATCTCTCTGCCCTCATTCCCCTAAGTATGTTTTCTGCAGCATTTTTTCAAGTACTGTCCAAAAGAGAAAAAAACTCTTGTTTTAAAATTGATTTCTTGCAAAGCTCTAGGCCACTCTTGGGTAAGTCATTTGTTGAATAAAGTTTGATCTCCCAATTTGCCTTTCACACAAAACAGAAATTTATGCAATCTTTTGGAATTTCCTGTGCTTATTCCCACAGTGAAGCTATATTTACTATTGATCATTTTTACAGAAACACTTGGTTTATTTTCTTGAGACAATGTTTATAAAAGTACATAGGAGCCCAAGGGCTAGATCAAGTACAGCAAAGAATCCTTCTACCGTGAGTGAGTTGTATCAGAATGACGTTCTGCTCCCCTCAGCAAATACACACACACACCCCCGGCTAAAATTAGACAGTTTGGAAATACCGAGCATGAAGCATGTCTAGGCAACCCTTAAACTTCAGTTTCTGGCTGAAGCAAATGCATTTTTGCACCCGAGATCCAAAAACCTAGATTCTGTCCCTGCCGTGAGTTTTCTTGAAGGAATGGCTGGGCTCTGCCTTTTGCTTTGCAAATAGATCCTTACCCCATAAGAGCTTACAGGTTGGAGAAAACAAGACTTTGAAGGGACTCACAGATGCATCCAGCACATCCCAGGAGATTGCACTAATCAGGAGACCAGGCTTGATGCTGTTACAGCTGTGGTGCGCTGATATCCAGTGAAGCTGAGTTAGCAGTATAAGGAGGTGTCTTAGCCTTGATCATGTATATGTTTTTAATTCTGTTCTGATTAGTATATGAAATTAATTGTTTATGTGACACCTATTTTGAAAGTATCTTTTTATCATTTTCCCATAAGTGTGCTATGCCTGATAGGTTTTTTTTGCGTTATTCTCCATTTAAAAAAAAAAAAAAAAGGTGGTGAAAATAAGTGGACTCTTTATGGAATTAAATCTTCAGATGGCCCTGTATGGAGTACAGAGTATATCTTCATTAGGTGAGACGGAGGAAAGGAACAATGTAACACCTGTACTGAGCTAATTTGCATGTTTGACCCACTTCTATGAGCAGGGTGTTTAATAGCCAACCTGCTACAGGAGAATTGTCCAGATGATGAATTAACAATGGTCTGTCAGCATTCTCTAATAATATTGTGTTAAATCCCTGCCCTAAATTTACACTGCATGGAGATAAATACCACTGCCACCATCTTTTTTATATTTAATAATTATTCTGCCACTGTAGGTACAGATATGTGAACAGGATTTAAACTCTCTGTCTGTTTGGTTTTGTTTTTTTTTTTCTTCCCAAATACTTGCTGAGAAGGAGCCATTTTGATTTAAGGATCCTGCCTGAACTACTTAAATGTCACTAATAAGGAAAGCTATGTTTATCAGTTCTATGGTTTTTTGTTTGTTTTACAGTAAATTACTTTGAAAAGAAGAATGACTGCAAAGTGTTAAGGCTGATCTGTGTGTCCTTGTCTGTGCACATGTGTGTGTGTTTGCCTGTGAGTACACATGCTCTTTGACAAAATAATTGTCAATTAGCTGCAGGGAGGTGAAAACCAGAAAAATTCTCAGGATTAGAACTTTAAGAAGCATCTCCTCTGCCCTACTTAACTGATAAAAAATAGTCAGAAGTGGTTTTAAGGAGCTAAGCCTGAAAGTTGAACTATACGGACATCCACCAGCACTGACATTCAGCTCTCAGAAGTTTCACCAAATTGCAGAGAACCCTTTGTGCACATTCAACTTGCTGGCCTGGAAAAACATAAATAATTATGTATAAAATGAAGGCAAATTAAGCCTGCAAATTACATTGTAAAGTCTGCAGCTTTTGATACAGTTTCTGTGACTAAGTTACAGTAGATTGCAGCTGGAGAAAAATTTATAGAGACCTGGTGTAGGTGTCTGTGAGCACCTGTGTGTATGTACATATTTATGTCCAGTTTTTAACAAAATTCTGCTTTTTTAAAAAAAGGCTCAAATTGGGAGTCCTTTCTGGCTGGTAACATTTTATTTCAAATTAGACATTTCATAGCACCTTTAAATTTACTGAAAAGTAAACAGACATATAGTATAACTGCCACTTTAACTTGACCCTGCAGCTTTGGAAGTTTATGGCTGTCCCAAAAAGTTATACTGATAACTGTGTGTTAGATTAGAAGGGATGAAAATTGAAAGAACCTTCAACCTTCTGGGTTGTCTTTTATTACGCATCTGTGGGTTGTAATCTATCGTTGAGAAATACAAAACTTCTGTGCTCATTATAGGGTGATGAGAGCAGAAGCTAGGTCTCTAGGCACTGATTCTGAGAAGCATACTACTAGATGGCATAGGCCTTCAGCATGCATTTATATTTTGGCATCTTAACACAGAAATATTCCAGTTACTCTGTGTAATTTTTCCTTTTCTTTTAGTGTTTGAAAGCTGATCTAAAGAACATATTCATTTTCTTTCCAAATTTTGCTAAATAATTTCTTTAGGTTTTACTTTATAGTTAGTTACGTGACCCAGAAGATGTGTTTTGATTCATGCTGAATTGCTCACCTGATTGGCCATCTGAGAGGTTCAGCATGGTTCCGTGTTTCTTTTAAACAGGGCACATTCAGTTAGCACATCAGGTCAGCTGAACATATTAAAATATGGAGTTAACCTATCCAGAAGAAGGAAGCTGCAAAAAATTGCCATGAGATGAAGACATCTCAATCCACTGTACTGGCTGATCCAGCCAGTAATATGTAATGTCCCTTAAAACCAAAATGCCATAGAAAATATTTCTGAAGTGAAATCCTACATCTGGTCCAAGTTTTCCTTACAGGGAAGATTTTTAGTGGAACTCCAGCAATACTTCAACAAAAGTGGGGGCAGTTTTACAGACTGGTGCATATACATAGAATGGTCCAGTTTCCAATTCCAGCGTAAGGGTGTAGAAAATGGATGCAGCAGAAAATTTGGAAGTGGTTATATAAAGCCCTGCAGAAGCACTGGGACCTTCTTAAATGTTTTACTAATATTTTGTTCTGTAGTTTGGGGCAATTTATTATTTTTTGGTTTTAATATACATTTGAAAATACATAAAATGCTTGAATCAGTGTCAGAGACAACCTGGCACATGCTGATAAAACAAAATTTGCCCTTGCCCAGAATTTGACATCAAGTGAATTCTTCTTTCCTTCCACATGAGGTACCACAGAAAGGAGGATTACAGATAAGCCTTGGAGACTAGGATGTCAGCAGAACATTACATGCAGACTGCGGTACACGTCTGCTTGCGGACTGCTCTCTGAGTTGAATCCCAAAAGAAGCAGGGAGCTAGTGAAACTGTATTCGATAGGATGTAGGTGATGACACTGTGGGCTTTAGCACACATATGAAAGGGCGGATGGCAACTATACGCTGCACAAATTAAGGAACATGGACTGTGGGATGCAGAAAATAATTTTGTAAAAGTCAAGGCAAGAAAAGATGAGTGAGTGCAGGGATATATTAGCAAGTTGCAGAAAGAGCCATTGTTGCACAATAGATGCTGAGATAGGTGCACAACAATTTACAAGCAGAGCTCATAGTTCATGGCATATATCAACACTAACAGTGAAAGTTACTGTGGGAACAAATAAAATCAAGAGGCAAGAGACAGAAAAGGAAAGGGAAAACTCTCCTGAGAGGCCAGCGGGAAGAGAAGTGATGGGGTCCTCAGGTAAGCAGCCACCCCAGGGCTCCCACCCAGTGCAGCAGGGCTCCCCCATAACATAGGTTTCATCAGGACCTGCTCAAACTCCTCTTGGTGGTTCCTTCCTCTTATCTCTGACTGGCACGTGCTGGCCAGGACTGGTGCTGCATCCTTGCTGGCTGCTACGCTCAGTGAGAGCGTATTAGTGGATCTCTCACATCCCTCAAAGGCCCAGCCAAGGGGAAAAGGGGCAATGATGGAGTGTTTCTCTTGTCTGCCACAGTTGCTTCCTTGGAGAGCACACCACAGCCACATTACTGGCTTTGCCAGCCTGCGAGCAAGACCCTGAGATCATGGAGGGGAAAATCCTGCCCCAGGGCTCTGGGAGACCCTGCCCAAGTGGCTGGGGTGACGGACACCTCCCCACTGCGGGGGGAAGGCAGGCTGCACACCTGCGAGCAGGAGACTCTCAGCAGCACAAAGGCTAAGGCATCCAAAGTATTCTGCAACAGCCTGCATACAGCAAATCAGCGCTGAGCATCACCATTATCTGATGTGGCTGTGAAGTATGAAAATCCTTTTCTGAGCTGTGAGTCATAAAACAATTTTGTTGGTGCAGCCATTCATCAGCCTCAGCTCTCTAAAATTAGATACTTGGGATCCAAATCAGCAGAACATTTTCTACATGTGCATGGAATTCAGGCAAAGCTTTAGATACAAAATTTATGTATTCTTTTCATTGTCTTTAGGACCATCACAATTTACTCAGCTTGTAATAGTCTTAGAACATCTTGGAAGACAATGGAAAAATTCAGAAAAAAATTCATTATTTTGAGACCATTCAGTATCCAGACACTTTTGAACTTCTTTTAACAAGGAGCTTCTGTAGTTAATATCATCTTACTTTAAACTTTTTAGACTTCTAGTATCCTGTATCACCATTAATATCATCATTGAAAGTATGTTACATTTTAATCTATGTTCTCTTCCAGTGTTTTGAAGTAATTAAAGAGCAGTATAATATTTATTCTAGAAAGTCCAAGATGTCCTCTTAAAATTTCTTTGTAAACAAAAGTAAAGAACTCTATTCTTTATCTAGCTCCAGAGTAATCTCCAGTAAAATGAAAATTTAAAAAAACAAAACAAAACAAAAAAAAAACCAAAAAACAAAACCAAAAAAACCCACAAGCTGACATACTCCCTCAATTTCATTTATTTGCATTTCATTCACATAAATGCTTCATTCTCAGCCACTAGCACGTCCACTTGAAATATAGCTTCCTTGCTCTCTATTCATCCAAATTACCACTTTTACATGCTAGCCATTTAGAATCTTTAGAGATTCTTGGTTTTGGCAATCTCTGTCCCAAAACCAAATTAGGAACATAGAAGCAAGATAGATGCATATGCTAAGAAATGCAGATTAAAACAAGACAATTGCATTTACACCAGTGTATAGCAATATTTCAGATAGTCATTTTTGCTGATATTTATATCCACAATGATCTCTGCACATGACTCATAGTTAACACACTGTGTCTTGATGCCAGCTATCTTTTTATGCAGGTTTGAAGGTGACTTTTTAGCTTTCCCATGTGCACAGCTACCTATAAAAATGTCTATGAATTTTTTTTACATTTATGATAAATTTGACTGCATTTTCAGAAAAGAGCTCATTTTTATTGCTGTTGGGTGAGCTATTTTTAAACATCATCCTACTGCCTTCTAATAAAACTTTGTCTCCTTTTGCTACTTCTCCTTTCTGAGCTTCTTCTTGGATTTTCAGGCACCAATAGAATATGGGTTTTTTCCATATTAATTTCTCATTTGAAAGAGGGCATGAGAAAAAAAAGGTATTTTAAATGTGTTTGTATTTGATACCTGTAGAAGACAGTCAATGACTGTAAATACAGATATAAAAATCTATAGCTTTCTCTTGTGAATGTGGCAATTAGGAAAAAAAAATAACAGAATGAATGAAAGAAGTATTTTTCCTAAGGCTTATGAATGGTTACAAACAGGAAAGCATGCACAAAGCAGGAAAAAAGTGCCTGTAATGTTACCTAGACCACAGATTCAGCAAGGATTTAGTCACAAAGATTGACAAACTATTTGAGTTGTTGTCGCTGCCAATGGATATCAAAAACCTGTTTAAAGTAGTAGCACTGAGATTTTCCCCACTGTGCCTCCAGAGCTTTTCCTTGCCTTCTGTCTTCAAATTCACACTGTGTTTTCAAAGGGATGGTTGAACAATGCCCTGTTTCTGCATTGTAAGGCAAAACAGCAATGAATGTACTGTGGTACAATACAGATTTACTGTAAGGCATTGTAAGATAACAGGGAACTTCTAATGAGCTCCATTTATCACTTTGAAGTGAAAAATTCACCTACACCACAGGGAGAGAAAATATTAAACTCTTGCTATAATATTTAAAAAAAAAAAAAAAAAAAAAGAAAACTCTATTGGTCTTGAACTCGTGTCTCTGGCAGTAAGAAGAATCAATTACATGTTCTATAGAGTCTACAGTTTAAATGTAGAACCACAAAGGAATACTCAGTAAATGAGTTGGGTTTTCTACACAGCACAACGTAGAGACAGTGGCTAGCACTCCTGCATGTATCATGTAAGAACCAGCTTGGGGCCGGGGGGGGGGGGGGGTGGTCTGCCAAAAGCTGCATAGTATGTTACAGATATACCCATAAGCTTCTACATGTTTGGTGAGTTTGCTACAAGACTGACAAATGGATGGCTACTTCACATTACCCCAAAAGCCAAGAGTCAATAACAGGGCTGACATTGTTCATTATCAGCAACAAGAATCACACAAAGTACCTTCAGCAAACGTGCAGATGATATCAAATTAGGAATGACACAAGAAAAGGCAGAGCTTAGTCCAGAAGGACCTCGATAAATTCGAGGACTAAACCAATAGAAAGTTCCTGACGTTCGACAAGGACTGTGAAGTCCTATGCCCCGGGGTGCAGCAACCCCCTGCATGGGCACAGGCTGTGGGGCAGCTGGCAGAGCAGCAGCCCTGCTGAAGGACCACAAGCTTGGGGAGTAAAAGGGTGCCTAGCGAGACATGAACAAACACTGCACCCTCACCACAATTATTGCAAGCCACGCAGTGGGCTACACTGAAAACCAGAAAAGTTATTAACCCTCTTTAGTTGATACTGGTGAAGCTGCACCTGGAGCACTGTGTCTTGTTTTGGGCCCCCATGTCAAGAGGGGTGTGGAGAAGCTAGAGAAGATCCAGCCAAAGTCTCCTAAGGGATGAGGTACCTACAAGGAGAGGCTGGGAGAACTGAATTTGTTTAGTTTGACCAAGACAGGGTAAAGAGGTGATCTCCTAACAAAGCCACAACTCCTTGAAGGGGAGTTACAAAGAGAAGAGAGCCAAACTCTCTTGCCAGACAAGGAGTGATGGGTACAAGCTGTATCATGGAAGGTTTTATTGGATTTAGGGAAACTCTTTTTTCCTAGGGGAATAGTGACCCAGGCCAGTCATGGATCTCCATCCTTGGAGGTCTTCAAGACTCATCTAACAAAGCCCTGGCAGGCCTATTCTCCTGTCAGCAACAGTTTTGCTTTGAGCAGGAAGCTTGCCCAGATGGCCACCGGACCTCTCTTCCAATTAACTTATCTATGATTCCACAGTCCTGTGTTAACATGATTATGGAGCTACCTAGTTTAGATTCTAAGCAGGTCTGGTACCACCACCCATTACTGAGATTCCCCCACGTTACCATGCTTCCCAATTATTTTGCCCCATTATGAACTAAGCATTGCCACTGTAGGCTTTGTCTTGGGTCTGAACTTTTTGTTTCAAATTTCTCACCTATAAGAGTTGTCTTTTTCAAAAGGGTAACTCAGGTGAAAGTCATTCCTTTTCCCAAGTACATTAAGAAATGCAGACAACAGTTTTTTGAAACTATCCATGTTTTGGAGCACAGATATGAACATGATAGCATGATGCATATTTTAAGGGGATTTTTTCGAAATATACCCAAATTTAGCCAGATTGTTAACTTTTCCCAAACACACAAGCCAGTCACAAAAGAGACTTGGTAAACTAAAAATTCAGGTGGTATTATCTGCAACAGAACAAGTACCATCTCAAACCTGTAGAAAGCTAACAAGCAGTTGCAGCTCTGGGACTGCTGTGGACAACACTGGTCAGGATAAAGAGCCATTTTAGCTTTGTATTCAGGCTATGTCTATAGTAGCAAATAAGGCCCGGGCTTGGGGTTGACCCTTCTCTCATAATCATCCATGTGGTTTTTGACCCATATCAGTTAACATTCTCCTATGTAATGCTGGGGCTCTGAGCACCATTTCCAACACCCAGTGTGAGATCAATTGCTCCAAACCTGACTCCTGAGATGAAGATCTTAGCATGAAATCCACAAAGGAATGAATCATTCTGATTGAGAGCTGAATTTAAATGGTGTGCAGTAAGTATGGCGGGGGCCACACACTGAACAAGACAAGAAAACATTGAAAAGCATAGCTATGCTGTTCACAAATGAGTTGTGCTGGTTCGTGTGGAAAAGAATATATGAGCATATAGCTAAGGAAGTGAAGCATAAACACAAGGGACCAAAGTGTCACAGACAATCTTCCAACTGGCATCCCTATTTGAATTTGCAGTCTTAATTAAGGTTTATTATGTAGCAAACCTATTCTTTTTTCTTATTCTGGCCTGGTTTCCTTCTACATCCCTGCTGCAGAACTTTGGGATGAGAGGATATAAAATTCACAAAAGAAAAGCCCCCAGAAGCAGGAAATTAGCTTCCAAGACTTAGACTCTATCCAGGACTATGACGTTTTCTTAAAGACTGAAACAGGGAGAAGAGTGAGAGCATGCTTTCACATTGCAGTCCTGTCCTGGACTGAGTTGGTTCCACTTATTTTTTCTTTCCTGCACGAGCAGAGCCTTCCCTTCCTCCCGCATTTGTGTATGAATCAGGGTGTCATACATTGCTGATGCTGAAATCCATCTCAGGTTCACAACTGCCTTCTGTCTCTACCTCCTTAGCAGCCTCTCTAGCTTTGACAATATCAGCGTTGCAGTACATAGATCCCTGGTATATTGAAAAGCAGAAGTTTAAATTTAATGTTTACAAAACCTTTGCAGCCACTGGAAATTCTGCTCTTGGTCTCAGTGAGACTGAGATGTCCTCCTGACAAGTAAGACAGGCTGGCCTGTTGATTCTAATGATCCTTTTCATAATTAATCCATTATAGTTTTCTAAAAAATAGTTTAAGTGGTTGCAGAATTTCCAGTTCGCTGCATCATGTGGGCACTGCAAACAGAAAGTCTTACACTGCTTGTGTAAAAGTGTTTTTAATACTTGTTTATTAAGCCAACATAGTTTATCATTGATATTTACAAAGCATTTCCTTGGCAGAAATTAAGTCTAGATTGCCATGAGACACATAAAACAAGTTTCTGTCATGAACCATCCTTGGCCCTCTCTGCACATATTTAATCAGCAGAGACACACAGATTTAGGCTGGCCTGGCTTATAGCCACATAACATTGGAGTAGGGCCCAGCACTGGAAACCAAACTTTCTGATGGAAGTCAGCTTGAGTGAGAAATCATTAGTTTGTGACTCCTGGCAGACTAATTGGTGTGTATGGAGCTGCATAATAATTTGTCTATATTGATCCTGTCTATGCTGTGTGAATATCTAATCTAATAGCTTGGGAATCCCTGTATTGTGCTCTGTTTTGCTGTGTAGATGTGCTTGCTATTTGCTGCTGAGCTTTTGCAGTGATGGTTGTTCTGCATAGTTTCAGGCAACGGTGTTGAGGAGCAAGAATAAAGAGGGGCTCTAGGGATGATGCATCTGTGATCAGCCAGCTCTATCAAAATTTCGAGGCAGCAGTACATATGGGTACTTCAGCTGCTTGTCTCAGTTTTGTGAGTTGTTTTCATCACGTAGTAAATCTTCGGTATTCGTGTGAAGTTTTGTAATACGTATAAGAAACCTCTTCATATGATTACCTTATTAATACTTTATCGTATACAGTTGCCATTGATTTGGACAACATCCTGGGGTGGCTGCATGGAAGACATTTGTAAATATTTATGTAAATTATTATATTTGCTTAATGAACAGTAGTCAGGAAGAGTAATCACCACCATCATTTTATACCATTCTCCTTAGCATGACACAGAGACAACTGTTCCTTCATCAAAGGAGCAATACTGAGCGTAAGAAGGAGATACAGGTACTTAAGACAGAAACAAAGCTGATAGGAGTGCTGTTGTGAAAGGGTCTGTAAGAAACCGTGAAAGCTTTCGAGACATGCTAAAAAATAGAAAGAATGAGGAGGCTTTCAACTACCCCCAGTGATTTCTAACACATGCCACATAAAGACTGCACTGAACAATGAAAGGTAGACAGTGATTTAGAGGCCAGATGTTTTTATGAATGAGCTTCATCATGTCACAGCAGTTGAAAATGCTGAAGATAAAAAAGAGAGGGGAGAAGAAGGAGGAGTACCTGGGAGAGACCGAGGGGAGGGAGGATCTTATAATAGAGATTTATATTGTCACAACTTGTAGCAATATCAGAATAAAAAGCAGGAGCAGATTCTTTGACCCTGAATGAAAAGCCCATCAAGTGGGAAAGGAAGCAAAGTAATTCATGCAAGAAAAATTGCTAGCATTGTTGGAAATAAGTTGAGGCAGGCATGTTAATCTATAGAGCATTTCTGCTTAATTTTCAAAGCAAAACCTACCTACCACTGTAATAATTTATCCAGCTCTGTAACATCACAGAGTCATTCAACATTCAGGCTGGAAGGGAACTCACAATGCCTGTACGGCAACGTCCTGCTGAAAACAGGGTCTACACCAAGTTCAGACAAGGTTTCTGAGGGCTTTGGCCAGGCAGGTCTATAAAACCTGCAAGGACAGGAGTTACGAAATCTCTCTGGGCAACCTGTTCCAATTTTTCCTACTGACTTTTTTCTTCCCACCATGCACCTCGGTAGAGAGCCTGGCTCCATCTTCTCAGTAATTTCCATGCAGGTGTTGCAAGCGTGCTCTCAGGTTCCCCCAAGGCCCCCTCTGCTCCCGGCTGCACAAGCCCAGCTCCCTCAGCCTCTCCTCTCAGGACAAGTGCTCCAGCCCCCTGAGCCTGTTGGTGCCCTCCACTGAACTCACTCCAATTTATCAACACCGAAATGCAAATGAATGGAAATGTTATTGCAAGTTCTGTTACATTTGAAAACTAAGTGAATGTACCATGGATGGCATTGCACGTCATGGGAGCCACTCGAACTGAACAGGCTGTTAGGGGAAATGTTACTGCATGCAATCAAGATGCTCTGTTGCTGAGCTCTGCCCAAAAATACGACTGCACCTGTCAAGTGGAGCTGAGAGAAAGTCCCCGAAGCCAGCACAGACATTTTCTTCCTTCAAACCTTTCCCATTGCAGCTGAAATTTCACTGCATCTCTCTAAATGAAAGAAGGGGGGGGGGGGGGAATCTCTGCTCTCGTATACTCAGTCTTAGACCCCTACTTCATAATTCACTTCACTTCATATTAGAACAATGTGTAAGGTGTCTGAATCAAAGCCTATATTACACTGGTTATCTGTAGAGTTTATGGGAGCAGAAACATCCTAAAGACAGAAATGGTTTAAATCTATCTCAGATTTACCTCTGCTGATATTACTATAGGTACAGCAGCCATTGTAGGCTGGCTAGGAGTTTGGCTAGGAGTTTTGTAGCTGTAATATTTTGCATTCCTCCTTTTTTATCATCTAAATGTGCTTGGCTAAGTGGACAAGCATGAAATATAGCAAAATGTTCCCATTGTTTTTTCTCTCAACTTCAATCTTTGCAAATACAAAATGAGGAAAACTTGCCTGGTTTTCCCCTTTTTCTTGCATATGAAGTTAATATTCACCAAAACTGAGTCACCTAGTATACGAGTCACTAAGACAGTCCATGGACATAAAGAACTGCAGAAAGTAAGCAGAGCATCTCAGAGCCTCGTCAAGTTGTAGGAATTTATAATATCATTTTGAATTAGTGTATTTAGTGTTTTCCCAAATAATTTTTATGATCATAGCCTAGCTATGTGGTGTTTTATATAAACTGTAAACATGTATTTGAAAGAAAATTATTCCAAGATGGCTCTGTCCTAAGGACTTTGGCATGCAGGAAGTGCAATGGTGTGTTTTGGTGAAAAACTTGTGAAAATTTAAACTCTGTCTGTGGAAAAAATACATTTTAAAAATCAAACTTTAAATTGTGTGAGTGAATTAAGGGACATAAATATGAATTGCTTCAGATAATTTTTATTCTAAAAACATAAGCCTCTGAATACTCTGTATTTACACTTAATTGGAAAACCTCTGCAGTGCTGGCTGATTCATTCAGTCTTTCTTAGCTCTTCAAAGTTGCAGAAATAGTTGTTGAGGACTTGTACCTACTCCTTCTAATCCACTAAAAATAAAAATGATGTATGAGTGGGTGAATCTTTGTCCTTGAGAAGATGGGATTTTCATATATAGTGTTGAGTTTAACTTGGATCCAACCTCATTACTTACACTTTTGGAAAGATGTGTGCTTTGTTTCTTACTGTAAGGTATGAGTCTAGGAGCTCTATTAAACCAAGTCCTACTGCTTTAAATATAATTCAGATAAAAATACACATCATATAAATACACATTAAGAAGAGAAAACCCACAATAAGATATAAATAACAGTGAAATTAATTAATGCAAATTCAAACTGGGAAAATTCAACAGAATTTCACTTTTGCATGAAAATTCTAATGTAGCGCTATTCTGGGCAGATATATTTAGGCTAACTGCACAGCATCCAGTTTAATTACAACACTCATACTTCTGTTATGGCTAAAAATATAGAGAACAGATCAATGTTATACTATGAAGTAGATAAGGTATCTTATCAGAGGTAGGAACTATGTAAATTAACTAGCCTTTATCTGTGCTATTAATTTTTGTCTTAATTAATGATCTGCTAAAAATACTACATAGTTCTTTCATGGTAATGATGCTAATTTGTATTCAAGTGTCCTTCTCTAGTAGAAGATATTCTTTGCTTTTTCCAGCAGTTGTAGTAAAGCATACAAATGAAAACACTGACTTTATCTGAACATATGGGAGAAATGACATAGCTGCATTTCTCAGGACTACAGTTGGTGTGCTGGAAATTACATTATACTTGATTTATTAGCTGCATTAAATAGGTGGCCATTAAAAGGTCAGATCCCCAAATGCAGTACTTTGGCATTGAGGACAGTGCAGCTAGGTTGACCTACCTTAGCTATGGATCTGACCCATGGTTCAGAAGATAGAATACTCCAGGGACCTCCATTTATTCAAGGTTATGAGTGGAACTCAAATTCACTTTTAAAAGACAAGATCATTTAGAAGAAGAATGGCTGAGTAGAAAGGGGGAGGGGAATAAGAAATTTAAACAATGAGCCAGATGTGTACAAGCATTTGTGACTTAATAATGTAGACATGTACTCAGTGGGATTTTAAAAGCATCAAGAAGCAAGAACTCAGTGTTCAAAACTATCATCTAAGCACCTATCCTTAGCTTGAGCTATTTCCTCCTTTAAATTTGGTCATCAAGATAAATCGTATGTAATTGAACCAGTTGCTTACATCTATATATTGAACCTTTAGAAGGCTATTGGACTGGTCAAGCTACTGTAAACGTGTTGCAGTTTAACCCCAGCCAGCAACTAAGCACTGCACAGCGGCTCGCTCATTCCTCCCCCCACCCAGTGGGATGGGGAGGAGAACTGAAAAAAAGAAGTAAAACTCATGGGTTGAGATAAGAACAGTTTAATAACTAAAGTAAAATAAAATATAATAATAACAACAATAATTAAAATATAATAATACTAATAATTGTAATGAAAAGGAATATAAGAAGAAAAAAAAGAGAGAGAGAGAAATAAAACCCAAGAAAAAACAAATGATGCACAACGCAATTGCTCACCACCCCCTGACGGATGCCCGAGCAGCAATCCGCCCCTCCTGACCAACTCCCCCCAGTTTATATACTAAGCATGACGTCCTGTGGTATGGAATATCCCTTTGGCTAGTTCAGGTCAGCTGTCCTGGCTCCGGTCCCTCCCAGATTCTTGTGCCTCTCCTCGCTGGCAGAGCATGTACACTGAAAAATTCTTAATTTGGGATAAGCACTATGTAGCAACAACTGAAAACATCAGTGTGTTATCAACATTCTTCTCACACTGAATCCGAACACACTGTACTAGCTACTAAGAAGAAAATTAGCTCTATCCCAGCCAAAACCAGGACAACATGTTGTCAGGGAAAAAAATTATAGTAAAGCTAAAGCAGACACACTCACTGGAAAAATAACGGTACCACATCAGTGACACAGTTGGGAAAAAGAATTCCCTTAGAAACTGATGGGAATTTTCTCTCCTTTCAGTGGTCACTCAAAGTAATGGTTTTTTGTTGTTGGGTTGGTTTTTTTAAATATGTTATTATTCTTGACATGTGTTAGCTACTGTACATCAATCTAAGACAATTAACAGAAATCTGACTGTAAATTCAGGAGGAGAAAAGACAAATCAACTAATTCTTAGAAATAGTTTATGACTAGCTCATGTTTGCCATGCCTTTTTTTTTAATTGACACAAGCACTTCATCACTGATAAACAGTTTTGTCAAATAACTTCAAGGAGATATCAGAACTGACAATTTCTGCTACCAAATTTGCATGTTAATGAACTTTCTGATGATGCAGCCCACTGCTATTCCAGTGTCTGACTGGAAGTGGCATATTTTATGTTCTCTGCTCAGCTCTGTCCTGTAAAACACTGCAGGGAAGGAGAGGGCTGAGGGAGACAGCAGCTAGGCTTAGAAAACAAAAAGCTGAGGGCAGAAAACACAGCTGACCTCTCAGCTTTTAAATTAGAGGCTTGATGAAAGTGCCTGGCAGGTGCCTCCAGGGTTTGTCCCTCCTCTTGGCACGCAGCCTGCCTGCCCCCCCGGCAGACAGGGTGCTCCAGGGACAACCGGCTGTCCAGGCACCAAAGACAAGACCGAATCGCGCCTTCTCCAGTGAAGGTGCTCACAGGGTGACCACAGCTCACTACTCCAATCTCTTCTTTCAGTTCTGCGTCTTTTGCGGACCAGGCTCCCTTGCATTGCCCAGCCAGGCGACTCAGCTTGACAGGGATGCTGTCGTCTGATGCTTTTACTCAGGACATCCTTGTAGCAGAGTTAGCCTCTCACTGTTTATCAGTCATTCTACCAAACCCCTACTTAGACTGTCTGGGTTTAGGCCATCGTATCACTGCTTTTAACCTCTTCTGTCCACATGTGAAAGACTAGAGCCAGAGGAGGCACATGCACGGGCATCTTTCTCAAAGGGGTGCACAGAAGTGCAGTTAGACTCTGCTTCTGGTTCCATGTGTCTGTGAAGGCAAAATGGGTCAGGATCAGCGACACACACACTCTCCTGCAACTGCCCCTGCTCTGCTTCTCCCAGCATCACCCAGAAGATTAAGGGCGGGATTTTTCACTGGGCAAATAATTTGAGAGCTGTGACTGACGATTCATAGAAAAGTAGGGAAAAAAAATACCTGGACAATAGGTATAAGCTGACGATAAACAACTCAAATGATATTTTACTGGAGTATTCATTCTAATGTGAAGCTGCTTATACAGTCAGTTTTCTTTTTCTCTGCGTCTCTTCCCTCATGTCCCCTTTTGGCATATTGCTTCCTTGGCTTAGGAAGCAGTCACTGTTGCACAGCAGGACTAGCGGTGCCTCCCTGCCTAGAAGGGGTGGACTGGAAGATACAATAATGTGGAAGAGCTTGCTAAAATGGGCTGCAGGCTAGTCTAGGAGGCCCAAGAGGCAGCTGCTGCTTCCAACAAAACAATTAGCAGATATTGCACTATAAGCACAACAGTGCAGCAAAAACTTGTTTTTCTAGAAGCCTGACGCTAAGAGAAGAAGAAGGTAAGCAAGATTGGGCCTCCTTTCGAAAACCAAAAGGATCAGTCAAATGTGTACAAGAAAATTACTTGGAGAATTTCTTGGCCTGATAACTTCAGAAATCTTGCTACACTGGAGATAATTTGCATTTGAAAATTAGCATGAAATGAAAAGTCAGAATGGGTTTTGTGGTGCGGTTGAAAACCCACCCACTGCGCACTTGTTGCTGGCCAGACTAGCAAGCTCCTTGCCCCATGCACTCTGCAGATACCTCCATAAGCACTTGTCACTTGTCTTTCATCAGACAGACCCCTGCCAAGCACAGGTCCGGAAAGCGGAGCTGCACGCTCCATTTGACAGCAGGCCACCCAAAGCTTCTGCGTGCAACAGGAAGCTGAAGCTTCCTCCACTGCTATAATACCAGTTAGCTTGTAAGAAAGAAAAGTTATTTTCTTACACAGTGACGTGGGGAAAGGATGTCTGGGTTCAGGCACATAAATCTCAACGGCAGCAGAACTTTCTGAATTTTTCTTAGTCCTAGTACTCCGCTGAAGGAAGCACATTCTATTTTGCATCAAGGGAGCACAAAAGACTTGCATAAAACTCGCGTTATCATCTGCTTATATCAGTGAGTTCTGATGCTGAACAAAAACCAGAATAAAAATCCAAAGAGTGCTCTTTGGCTATTCCATGTTCAGTTATTTTGATTTCATTTCTACAGCACTGAGCAATATCATCTGCTTTTGCCAATGCAAATTCATTTATTTATTTGCTTAATTTGCATTGCTGCTTTTACCCTACAGTTATTGGTTTTGGTGGACTTGATCCTACCTTGGTGTATGTTGATGCAGCTCCACCAATTTGCAATAAAAGTAGTTTTTCATGTCCATGTGATAAATATTTGTGTACAAGGCAGAAATGCAGGGCTTTCTTAGCACTCTCAGCAGAAATGCTAAGCGGTGGATTGGCACAGAAATCTCATTCTGCTCATTCTGCATTAGTGCAAGGTGACGCGTCACCTCTGGGAACTGGAGGATCTTGCTGCCGACGGCGAGCAGCCTCCGTGGGGAGACTGGGTGACCTGCGGCAGCTTTGGGCTCCATAAACGGGCTCGTGGCCCAGGCCACTTGCGGCAGTCATCCAGACTGCTGTTACTGGTGGGGCAGGGAGCCTCTCTCACGTTTTACAGATAAATAGGGTGGCATTCTCCTGGGGTCCCTCCTGTCCCTGAGGTCGGCTCTAGCTTGCAGTGTGCAGCTGTCTCAGCGAGATGCTCATTTCTCCTCTGCAAATGCCATTTTTCTTTCAGCTTGAAGCAGGGCATCGTAACTGGATGTCATTTGAGACTTCTCTCAAATAAGAATTGCTTGTGCCATGAGCATTGAACTTGATTTTACCAATGCTCTGTATTTGTCCTGCGTAGAGAAAATTCATTCACATTGATTCCCAATGAAGGAAGAAGTCAGTATAAAACAAAGAAGGCTGGCAATATCTGGGATTTTCTCTCAGAAAAAAAACGAGACTGAAATCGTCTCACTTTGCTATGTCCCAGGCAGAGCAACCAAAACAAAAAAAAGTGAGAGATTTATCTTTCTCAGCAAATGTATTCAAGACCTTTCTAAACCTCACTATGGCCTAGCATATGCTATAATACACTAGCATATTAGTATTACAGAAAAGAATTCAACATATTTTTCATTATTTCTTTTTTTTAACAATCCTACGCTCACATATAAACCACACATAAATTGCAACATGTTTACACGACCTCTCACAACAATTTGTGGATTAATCCTGTGCACAGAGTAACTTGTATGTCAGTCATAGCTAGACAGTTTAAAATCAGCAGTCAGGGTGCAATGCATCTTTTATGCTACAGCACCATCTACAGTAAGGACTGAAATATCTTGTGGTAAAGTTTGTATTTTATGAGATGTTAAACCTTACAGTAGGCTTGAATTTATATTTGTCTGTGGATTTGTTATGTTAGTCCTAATTTGCAAAACTGAAACTGCTTATTTTCTAATTAATGGATGATAACCTTTGCTTTCTTGTCTGTTCTTGTTGTAAGTCTGCTTCACTTGTTTATATTTTATAGGCTAACTTTTGTACTTTCTAATTTCATACTACTGTAGTCTGTGGAAACTCTTTCTAATCATGTAAAACATAGGAAGTGTTTAGATTATATCAGATGTTACAAATAAACCAGAGATCTGCAACTTGAACCCTGAGTTACGACACATGTTATGTTTCAAGTCCAGGTCTCCCCGCTTCCTCCCGTTGCCCCAAGAGGCAGGTGTTTGCTGCCAGACAGATTAGCTGCCCCCCTGTGCCTGGATCCTGGGCCACTGGTCAACTACATATATGTTAGTTCAGTCCCAAGTTCTCACCTGAAGGAACAGATCAGCTTCATATGAGCACAGTCCCCAGGTGCTTTTGCTCGTTCATTGTTCTGAGGAGAAGGAGAACAGAAAAAACAATGTTTTTCTGCCATACTGTCCAAGTTTCTGGAACTATCTCTAGAGGGCACTATGGTACAAAACACCTTCCAGTCTGGTTGATCATATTCGTCCCCCCTCCCCTCAAATCCTTGTAATTATGCAACATCACTGTATATCTCATTGTATACATTTAAATTTAGAATTTCTGCTAAATGTGCAAACTCTGCTGGAAGTGTCTGTAGTTTAATAGGACATTTTTAATTCCCCTTTGCTTATAACATTTTATTTTTCTTTTCTATAAATCTCACCTGAAGTATAACAAATAATTTCCCTAAATGTTGGAATTTTTTGTGTTACTGACTTATACCAATTTGCATTGTGGGATCCGGGAAATCTACTTTTCCCTCCCAAACAGTCCAATCTCTAAAATTGTATTAGGTGACCAAAAGAAACTTATTCTAAACCTGCAATTCTTTATTGCTTACTAAGTGGTAGAAAAGCTAGCACTTGCACAGATCAGACCAGACACTGGAGTGCATGAGATGAAGTCCTTATTTTTTTTTCCATACTATTATTAGCCCTCTAATTCTACTCTGCAAAGAAAAAATTGTTGTGGGTGAAAAAAAGGGTAGGACAAGGGGAGGAGGTATGGGAAACCCCAGGCCAGGAGTTTATAAACTTCTCCCTAGTGTCCCACAGTAAAACACCTGCACCAAATTCTTCTGGACAGTTTCAGCAAATTATTTTTCTTCTGACAATTTAGCATAGTCTTAGGTGATTCACCTCATAGATTCTCCTGTGACAGCACAGGAGTTTGACCTAAGAAACAGGTGGAATTAGAATTGCAATCTTACCTAATTTAAGAGAGGAGCTCTACGTATGGAAAGACTCTGTTGCAAGTTGGAATACTGGCTCCTCGCAAGCAGACTTCACAGTTAATAACTTTACCTCCTGAGTGTCAGAAAAGTATTGGCAGAGCTAACAAGAAGCTGTAAGAGCTGTACTGGTGGCCTAATGCAGATTCATAAGTGGAATAATTCCTGAACGTATGTGTAATGTAACACACATCTGAAACGATAAAGCAGCTGCTCCAGAGTTTGCTCCTTTTTCGCAATAACCTTAGCAGAAAGCTCAATGGTTCATGAATTGAGAAGCCAGATAACGCTTCCTGTAAACTGGGCAGGGAGGGCAACAGAGACAGCTAAAAATTCCCAAATTGTCTATAATTTATAATTTCAAGTGACTGGATGTGGCATTTATTTCGCTTTTTCTGTTTTTTTAACAAATGCTGAGTCAGTTTCAATACTTTTCTCCATCAAAAAGCCTTCCCAAGAGTGCTATTCCATCTTTATATCTCTTCTTCCAGATCTAAAGAAATGGTGGCCTTTTGTACACTAAGAGTGAGAAGAGTTTATTATACACAGCCTATTCACTTAAAGACATAAGGTTTGAGACAATTAAAAAGCATTAAGCTGTCTGGTCTGATTTCCCATGTCTGACACACCATTCAGTTTTGTACAGTTAGTTACCCTTGCATTAGATCCTATGATTTGTTATATATCCCACAATTTATGCTTAAACAAAGTTTGAGCAAGGTTTTCTGATCTTTTCATAGCTGAATGTCAAATAAGAAAACAGAGAAGACCCTATGCGTGACTGGATTAAGCCACTTGTCTGTCCTAATTTGGGGATGGTGCTGCCCTTTCTGTTTCTACACTCTAGGGTTGCTGCCATATTCTTACATATGGTGCCTCTGGTTCTTCCCCTGTCTCTAAATGGGGGTGAGATGTCACTTTAGTTTTAATTCCATTTAATACCTCGTTTGTAACATGATTGTGCCTCCCTGGCTGGGAATTAGTCATGATTTGGAGACAGTGGGAGAGGAAGTATCCGTCACTTCGTGGGTAGGCAGCTCCAGCTGTTAATGGCACCGTGTCTTGTTTGGAATGCAAGTTCTCTGGCTTCAGGTTTCACTTGCTACTTCTTGTTGCCTTTCTCTGCTGCGTGTTTTCTCCTCATGGGGATATTAAGGTTCTGTAAAAAAGTCATGCTTCAGACTTTTTTTTTAATTTAATAAACTTGAGTTTTTAATACTCACAAAGTATTGTCTTTAGTCCTCAACTGATTTTTCAGACTCTTTTTGCACCTCTCCAACTTTTTCAATGTTTTTTAAATACTGGATGTGCTGAGTATAGATAGAAAGTAATTTCACTTCTGCTACTCACTGTTCTCCTATTAAATTTTAACCCAGGATCGCATCAGCTGTTTTTGAAACAGTAGTATCTTGAAAGCTTCTGTTGAATTATTTCTCCTCAAGACCTTTCTGAGATGCTGTTTTCCAGAACAGAATCCTTTCTTCATTAGGAACAGACTGCATATTGGATTTTTTACCTTTAAAATCATGTCATAATTTTTAATGAAAAAATCATCATACAGATTTTAATCATAATAAACCTTTCTCTCTGCTTTACCAGCTGTAAGAAGTCTGGGCTTATGATACCTCCAGAGAGGCATGAGACTTGTGGCTCTTACTGAATGTGGAACTCGGAGGAAACTGGTTACTGAAAGTCATAGCCGTAAGATCTCTCTCAATACCCTCTGGATCCTGGCCCTGGCCCAGATGCTTTCATGCTGTTGAAGATCTACCTGTGTGCCAATTTTTGTATTGGCTCCATAGGCCTGTGGTCCCACTACTACACGTACTACCTACTCCTACTACAAAATAATCCCCATTCCTTTTGATGAGTGATAAGCTGGAGTCTGTGCATTCTGAAGGTTTTGAATCATGACTTGTAATTTGCAGCAAAATTAATTGAATTTCCCATATCATGCAAGTGCTTGCAACTCCTTTTTATCACTGTTCATTGTTGTAATGACTAAACATTACCAGCCATAAATATGAGCAGCCTTTAACATGTTCTTGTAATTCCAAAAGGCAATTGTTTCCAGACTTTGAACACGACCTCCTAACACATGGCAAAGCTGTATTCTTGTTTTGGTTTAGTAAATGCACTGAGTCCAGACACACATTTTGTCATTTGAATATTCTTCCACCTTATCTGTTATAGCATCTTTCATAATGCTTCTCACAGCTGTGAAGTATTGTATTTAGTTGAGGAAGTTATTGATTTCACCACCCCCTCCCAGCCTTTCCCAGCAGAATGTGTTCACTAGCATATCATAGATTAGACCAGCAAGACAGTTTTGGACACAGATAGCCAGTTCATGATTCAACAGGCCTTTGGAAATGACATAAACATTAAGACATACGGAAAAATTAAATTTTCTAAGGTAGAAGCCAAAACCATCGATAAGAAAAACAAACAGCCATTGCTGAGAAGGAGAGTATCAGCTTTTCTGAATGCAGACAGTGTCCTCAGTGGTGAAAAATATACAGGCGGCATAGTTCACATCTCAAAACAAGATGATGATGTGGGGTAAGAAACCCTGGCAACATCCAGCCTGATTCTCTTATTTTTTTCTCCTACTGGTTTCATACTTTAGTTCAAAGATGAATGATTATTTTTATCACCAAAAGTTAATTTTACTGACCAAGATGCAAAAATAAATATGTGAAGGTGTCCTTCCAAGAAAAGGATTCAGACTTCACTAACCAAGTAAGTTTTGGGGTTGGGGCAGGGGGCTAAGTGTATGCATGTGTGTTCAGGGGTTGTGCAAAGGAATTGCTTAAGTTACAGTCATAGCCATGCATTTAGAGACAAAAATCATGCAAAACACCTCTTTTGAGTTTTTCAGCAGTCTTATTTCAGATGCTAAATAATCAATTGTGAGAACTTGAAATCAGTGGTGAATAAATCTATTGATTCTTATTTTAGGGGAGAAAGCCATTTCAGTTTGTTTTCTCTCAGATATTTACGTGATCATGTTGATTCTCTGTGCACGTGTCCTAAAGCTTTCCTTTTCCTCAGTGGCTTCTCCACTATTGGCAAAACAGACAGATTGATATGATGGAGAGAAGAGGTTTCAAAGCAAAATAAGCAGGGGTACTGCTGATAAGAGACTGAGGCAGGGGAAATGGAAGGGGTCTGTGAGCGCCGTGGAAAGAGCACTGGCACCGCAACTGCAGAGACCAGCTTCAGTTGTCCCACTGCTTGGGGTACAGACTTGCTCAGATAGAAAAGCAAGTGAAGGGCAGCCTGCTAAATTTTGCTGAATGTTGTGACAAACCAGGAAACCAGGGATGACTGATGGCACTATACTTTCGCTAGCACAGGCTGGAGAATGACTGAAAAATCACAGCAACCTGTTGCCAGCAGCTCAGCTTTTCAAGGACTGCTGCAAATATGCTCAGGCATGGCTTGTGCAGATGCCTCCAACTTTACAGTGCCTTGAAGCTGGGGGTGTGTTACTTCATTTTCAGCGTGGTGCCGTGGTTCCTTGATGACACGCGACAGGCTTAGCTGTGTTAGGAGCCCGTGACCTGCCCCTGCTCTGCTATGTGACGCGCCAGTTGCTGCTGCTCCATCCCATGACCAGTGCCTTGGGTTTCACACCATGTGGCAGAAGGAACTTGGAGAGGTGTGAAGTGTTTTGTGCCCACAGCTGATGAGCGTTGTGATGTTACTGCTCTTATGTATGGTCTGATGCAATGTGTACATTTCTCTATAAATGACTTTTTGTGCTAAAAATGGAGCTTTTTTTACCTGTTATTGTCACAGGAGGAAACACAGGCAACACCAGGTGTATTGGTTTTGTGTGGCAAGGTTTTGGTAGCGGGGGGGGCTGTTACAGGGGTGGCTTCTGTAAGAAGTTGCTGGAAGCTTCCCCTATGTTCGAGAGAGAGAGCCAATACCAGCCGGCTCTAAGATAGACCCGCCGCTGGCCAAGGCCAAGGCCGAGCCAATCAGTGATAGTGGTAACGCCTCTGTGATAACATTTTTAAGAAGGAAAAAAAGGTTGGGACAGGCAGATTCGGCAGCCGGAGAGAGGAGTGAGAACATGTAAGAGAAACAACCTTGCGGACACCAAGGTCAGTGAAGAAGGAGGGGGAGGAGATGCTCCAGGCGCCGGAGCAGAGATTCCCCTGCAGCCCGTGGGGAAGACCATGGTGAGGCAGGCTGTCCCCCTGCAGTCCATGGAGGTCCACGGTGGAGCAGATCTCCACCTGTAGCCCGTGGAGGACCCCACGCCGGAGCAGGTGGGTTCCCGAAGGAGGCTGTGACCCCGTGGGAACCCTGCGCTGGAGCAGGTTCCTGGCAGGACCTGCGGATCTGTGGAGAGAGGAGCCCACGGAGCAGGTTTTCTGGCAGGACTTGTGACCCCGTGGGGGACCCACGCTGGAGCAGTCTGTGCCTGCAGGACTGCAGCCCATGGAAAGGACCCACGCTGGAGCAGTTCGTGAAGAACTGCAGCCCATGGGAAGGACCCACATTGGAGAAGTTCGTGAAAGACTCTCTCCCGTGGGAGGGACCCCACGCTGGAGCAGGGAAGAGTGTGATGAGTCCTCCCCCTGAGGAGGATGAAGCGGCAGAAAACAACGTGTGATGAACTGACCATAAACCCCATTCCCTGTCCCCCTGTGCCGCTGGGGGGGGGGTGGTAGAGAAGCCGGGAGTGAAGTTGTGCCCGGGAAGAAGGGAGGGGTGGAGGGAAGGTGTTCTGAGATTCGGTTTTCTTTCTGTCCTAGTTTCAGCTGGGATAGAGTTAACTGTCTTCCTAGTAGCTGGTACGGTGCTATGTTTTGAGTTCAGTATGAGAAGAATGTTGATAACACACTGATGTTTTCAGTTGCTGCTAGTAGTGTTTAGACTAATGTCAAGGATTTTTCAGCTTCTCATGCCCAGCCAGCGAGAAAGCTGGAGGGGCACAAGAAGTTGGCACAGGACACAGCCAGGGCACCTGACCCAAACTGGCCAACAGGGTATTCCATACCATATGACGTCCCATCTAGTATAGGAACTGGGAAGTGGGGGCGGGGAATCGCCGCTGGGGGGACTAGCTGGGTGCCGGTCGGCGGGTGGTGAGCAATTGCACTGCGCATCATTTGTACATTCCAATCCTTTCATTATTGCTGTTGTCATTTTATTAGTGTTATCATTATCATTATCCGTTTCTTCTTTTCTGTTCTATTAAATTGTTCTTATCTCAACCCGTGGGTTTTGCTTCTTTTTTTCCCGATTTTCTCCCCCATCCCACTGGGTGGGGGGGGAGTGAGTGAGCGGCTGCGTGGTGCTTAGTTGCTGGCTGGGGTTAAACCACGACACTTTCTCATTACCCTACTCTGGTTGATTTGTAATAAAGTGAGTTAATTTTCCCCAAGTTGAGTCTGTTTTGCCCGTGACAGTAAGTGGTGAGTGATCTCTCCTGTCCTTATCTCGACCCACAAGCTCTTTGTTATATTTTCTCTCCCCTGTCCAGTTGAGGAGGGGGAGTGATAGAACGGCTTTGGTGGGCACCTGGCAACCAGCCAGGGTCAACCCATCACACCAGGTTAGCACCAGGCTAATATCAGTTTATTAAGTGGTCCAGGCAAGGGATGAGTTGTGTCAAAAAAAACTTTGCCCAGACACAAACACACACAGAGACACACATAGCATCACCATGCCTGTGAGTTGTCACAGCCCATGCTGGGGTAAGACGGCACTCACGGCAGCTGGCTCAGCGTTGGGCTCTGGACAACAGTGCAGCTCCAACACAGCAGTCCCACCTCACATCCTCTGCTTCCACAATGACGTCGAAGTCCACTACAATGCTTCCCCCCATCTCTGTTACTGGGGGGGCAGGGGTTATAACCAGGTCGTGGCACAAGCTGTTAGTCAGATCTGCTCATGATGAAATTAAGGTATGCCCTTCCAGCAGTTTCAGGTATAGCTATATATACCTATATAATTTAATTGAACAAAGAGTAAATCAACATTGCCTTTCAAGACAGTTATGATTAGTAACTGTCTCATCCTAACTCATAATAACTCATCTTTATAATAAAGTATTACTTGGTATATTTGAAGATATATCACAGTATTTCTGCTGTAATATTTTCTCTCATTAGTCCGGATTTTCACAAAAACACATCAGTGTTTCCTGCATAAGCCCTAACTTCTGCTGAACAACAGCAGTGGATAGACTGCTAAGCTTGGGGTAACTTCCAAACTTGAGGTCGGATAAAGGAGGGCTCACTTTACCTTGCAAGATGTGTAAATACATTGCATTCCCAGTACAGTGTTTATACCTTATTTTATTTTGAAATTGTTTAGTTTTAGCTGACAGTCACTGGACATTTTTGTGCCTTTGTTTGCAACATTAATGACCCATATACTCTCAGAAATCACATTCCAGTGCAGGTACTTACAGACTTTGATTCAGTTACTTCCTAGACTTAGAAATTGGTATCAGCTGTCTTAGCATTGCTTTACATTGTAAGTTCATGTCCAATTTGTCATCCACCGCAATCAGGCTAATTCCCTTTCTGAGTCAATGATGTTCAGAACATATTCCCCAATGTGTAAGTAACATCCTTAGTCTCTAGAATACCTCAAATTTGCTGCATTAAAATACATACTATTCAAATGAGCTCAGCTGGCTGGACAAGGTTTTTTCTGGAAAACGTATTTCCTTTACTACTATTTTTAACTCTGGCAATTTTTTGTATTATATACCGCTATGTCAGGAAGGTTTTTTATTGCTAATGGTTTTCTTCAGGGTAGTAAGAGGCCAATAACATATTCTTGAAGAATCCCACTTGAAATGTACCTATTGGATAATGATTAACTTATCTTTTAAGGATCTCTAAGATAATTATTTTAATGTAGACTTGAAATTATAGTGTTAAACTTTTTGTCCAAATTCTATACCATGCTACATCAACTGACTTCTAGTAGTCTAAACATATTCCATCAAACCCTTCATAAGTCAAATCTGTAATCATACAATAAAAATTTGGTTTGGCTGGGATGATCTAATAGCTATACAAGAATGTTGAGTGGTATTAATTAAGTTACAATACTTTAATCCTTTCTGAAGATTCATGCATCAACATTTTCATGAGAACTGCGTAAATATAGATAGAAAATATAGGAAGTGGAGGTCATGTCAACTGTTTTTATGAATATTTTTCTACCTGCCTAACTTCATTAAAAGGTGGTGTAAACAGGAAGGTGCGATTTGGAGGAATATGGTTTAGAGGAACTGCAGATGACTGGAAGTGTAGAATGCGGGTTATCTAGTCTGACCAAGTCAACATGAATATGAATTTTGCAAGGAGATTCCTTTTTTGTTCCTGGAAATCTTATCAGGGCAAAGTATGTGCTAGGATTTCTCCAGGATTGCTAGACATCTCTCAGCACAGCAGGAGCTCTGGCCATAATATCTGTAGGTTAGATATGCCCACTGTGAAACCTCAGACCATCATCACAGGATCAAAATGTCCAGTCTTACAGATCTGATCTTGATTCTACTGAACACGTGTCACATCAAAATGTCTGGACATAAAATCATAGAATCACAGAATCATAGAATGTTTTGGGTTGGAAGGGACCTTAAAGATCATCTCGTTCCAACCCCCCCTGCCATGGGCAGGGACACCTTCCACTAGACCAGGTTGCTCAAAGCCCCATCCAACCTGGCCTTGAACACTGCCAGGGATGGGGCAGCCACAACCTCTCCGGGCAACCTGTTCCAGTGCCTCACCACCCTCACAGGGAAGAACTTCTGCCTTACATCTAATCTAAATCTGCCCTCTTTCAGTATAAAGCCATTATCCCTTGTCCTATCACTACATGCCCTGGTAAAAAGTCTGTTCCCATCTTTCTTATAAGTGCCCTTTAGGTTCTGGAAGGCTGCTATAAGGTCTCCCCAGAGCTTTCTCTTCTCCAGGCTGAACAACCCCAACTCTCTCAGCCTGTCTTCATAGGAGAGGTGCTCCAGCCCCCTGATCATCTTTGTGACCCTCCTCTGGACTCACTACCACAGGTCCATGTCCTTCTTATGTTGGGGGCCCCAGAGCTGAACGCAGTACTCCTGGTGGGGTCTCATGAGAGTGGAATAGAGGGGGAGAATCCCCTCCCTCGACCTGCTGGTCACACTTCTTTTGATGCAGCCCAGGATACAGTTGGCTTTCTGGGCTGCAAACGCACATTGCCGGGTCATGTTGAGGTTCTCATTAACCAACACCCCATGTTCAAGTTACTGCAGATTAAAAAAAATGCTATAGTACATGTAGAGTATGCTTCATGCTTCCTGGAGATGTTTGGCTCTCTGATGTGCTATACATAGCACAGTCACTCATACTTCTGGGCAGGAAATTTAAGCAGAACTTTGGACTTCTTGCTGTCAGCCATGTGGTCTTAATATTCCTTTGTGGGCAGGAATTGTATAAAAACATTACCAGAAGATTTTGCTTGCAAATTCCCAGGAGGCAGTTGCAATACGATACACTCCAATGATCCTGGACAAAAGAACAGATCTTGGAAGCTGTGACCTGTCAATTCAAGAAAGCAGCCCTGAAGCTTTAATTTGCATCAGCAAATTACCAGACTCCCCATCCTCAGTGGACAGAAAGTTCACATTTTCATTTTCCTATGAGAGAGATACTAATGAAATATACTCATGATACAAAGGTAGAAAGCATATCACAGAGCCAGTGTGACAAACTGAGGCACTTAATTTTTGTGCAAATGGATCTGAATACTGGGCACACAGCACCAGTAGGGAAACACAATCTACTCTTCTGAAAAGACATGCTCAAATTCTTTCTGCAGTCAGCAGAGAAAAAGCTATCGTTTTGAAGGCTTCTGGAGAGCTGTAAAGTAAAATTACACTAAGTTCCTTACCTCTCTTACTGACTTAATTGAAAATGCCTACAACCACTGGCAACCCAAACTGATGGTCTCCTTTAAAGGATATAGTAAAGTGGTCAGAACAGGACAGATGGGTATGAAACTCTTCCTTTCAGGGTCTGACCTCACTTTTCCAGGAAAATGCCCTAACTGTTAGCTTTTGGGGTTGTTTTCACTACTTTTATAGTCATGGTGCCAAAAGTGCAGGAGTAAAAAGTGGTGAGACAAGGAGAGCAGACAAGGGGGAGCCCAACTCTCACTTGCAGGGAGAAGACTTGGACTTTTTGTCCCTGCTCTGAGGTCTGTCATGCCAAGAGGGGAAAAAAAAGATGTTTGTGGGTGAGAAAAGAAAGCTTTTCAATTACTGATACTGAATAAGAAGCAGATCAGTGCTGAATTTGGCCCACACTGTATAAGATATTCATGTCCTCAGAAGATAAAATCATTAAGTCCATATAGCAGAATAAGGCAGCGCTGCAGTGTTTGAAAGGTACCTGTCAGATGAACTGTCAAAGTTATTCTATTAATTTTGTTCAATGGCTATTAGAAAGCTGGATTACTTTATTGAGAAAGTGAGATATCTTGCAATTAATTTATACTCCTGTTAGCAAAATCCTCTAGGGATTAGTCCTGAAACTGAGTTATATGAAGAAGTTCTGTAAAGAATGCATATGAAAACTCAAGCAAATTTAGCATTTAATTACCACTTATAACATGACGTTTCAAGGAGGTGACTTTTTATTGCTTGCTGTCATAGTGCAAGGCTTTGTGCTCAATCTCAACACAGGTGTAAATTCAGTGTAATTCCTGGTAAGTACAAAGAACTGATAAAACCCTCAGGTCACAGCCACTCTTTTCTGCTCTGCATCTTTTAGATCACTTAATTTCTGTATTTTGCACTTCTGCTTCAATTTCTGTAACAAAGAGTGAGGAAAACGAGCTTGTGACATAAGCGTAAGGTCTGCAATGAGAACAAATCCCTAGGGAGCCTTCAGTGATGCCACACAAAGCATACATAACAGCATAGTCTTGAGAAAATACTTCAATACAACCAGCTTATTAGCAGTGCTATGTAGATCTAAGTTATTGCCTGGTTTATTCCACTTACTTATGTACAAAAGGCCTACAGCCTAAAATATTTCATGTAATACTGGTTTGTGAAAAAACTTATACAGTTACTTTTGAAAAGCAGTGACATTACAGTTGATGTCTGACTGAACTAAACAAAATGTCAAGCAGATTGAGTCCTTTGGCTGAACTTTTTCATTAGAAAATGGTAATTCCCTCAAATTGAAATTCTGTAAAGGAATGTCCAGCTCTAGTGAAATGTTCTCCTGGTGGGGAATCTGATGTCCAGAGTAGCACTTCTGTGCTAGGAAGCTTGATCCTGAAACCATAGCTGGAACACTCACTGGGTCTCTGGCCACAGGGGTGAAAGACATGCATTAATAGAGTAGTGCAAGGAAAACTGCTCAGTTCACGTGTTTTGAATCAAATCAGGATCAAAGCAGTTTATTGATTTGTTAATGACACAGAAATTACAGGTCACCCGCCTAGTGGATGAGGGAAAGGCTGTGGATGTTGTCTACCTGGACTTCAGTAAGGCCTTTGACACTGTCTCTCATGGCGTACTCCTTGAGAAGCTGGCGGCTCATGGCTTAGACAGGTGTACTCTTCGTTGGGTAAAAATCTGGCTGGATGGATGAGCCCAGAGGGTTGTGGTTGTGAGTGGAGTTAAATCCAGTTGGTGGCAGGTCACGAGTGGTGTTCCCCAGGGCTCAGTACTGGGACCAGTTCTGTTTAGTATCTTTATCAATGATCTGGATGAGGGGATCAAGTGCACCCTCAGTAAGTTTGTGGATGACACCACGTTGGGAGGGAGGGTTGATCTGCTCGAAGGTAGGGAGTCTCTACAGAGGGATCTGGACAGGCTGGATCGATGGGCCGAGGCCAATTGTATGAAGTTCAACAAGGCCAAGTGCCGGGTCCTGCACTTGGGTCACAGCAACCCCATGCAGCGCTACAGGCTTGGGGAAGAGTGGCTGGAAAGCTGCCTGGCAGAAAAGGACCTGGGGGTGCTGGTTGACAGCCGGCTGAATAGGAGCCAGCGGTGTGCCCAGGTGGCCAAGAAGGCCAACGGCATCCTGGCCGGTATCAGAAATAGTGTGGCCAGCAGGAGCAGGGAGGTGATTGTTCCCCTGTACTCGGCACTGGTGAGGCTGCACCTCGAGTCCTGTGTTCAGTTTTGGGCCCCTCACTACAGGAAAGACATGGCGGGGCTGGAGCGTGTCCAGAAAAGGCCAAAGAAGCTGGTGAGGGGCCTGGAGCACAAGTCTTATGAGGAGCGGCTGAGGGAGCTGGGGCTGTTTAGCCTGGAGAAAATGAGGCTGAGGGGAGACCTTATCGCTCTCTACAACTACCTGAAAGGGGGTTGTAGTGAGGTGGGGATTGGTCTCTTCTGTCAGGTGGCTGGAGATAGGATGAGAGGAAATGGCCTCAAGTTGTGCCAGGGGAGGTTTAGATTGGACATTAGGAAAAATTTATTTACTGAGAGGGTTGTCAGGCATTGGAACAGGCTGCCCAGGGAAGTGGTTGAGTCACCATACCTGGAGGTATTAAAAAGCATGTAGACAAGGCACTTCAGGACTTGGTTTAGTGGGCATGATTGGTGGTTGGACTCAATGATCTTAAAGGTCCTTTCAACCTAAATGATTCTATGATTCTATGATTACTGGCAATCAGTAATTCAGGATCATTATCAGCAATACAACAGATAAACCACAGTACTAGACACAAAGTGTCAATAAACACCTAGGAATTTCTGAACACTCTTTTATAAAAAATTCAAAAAAATTCTAATCCTGCCCCAACACACACACACTCCCACACAGACTGATGTGCACACATGTGCCCTCTCTGTGGTTGTGCGGGGTTACACATGCACCCCCCTCTCCTGGGACAGGGGTTCCCCACTTTGCACAGTATACATTTTTATCTCCCGCTGGAGGTATGGGTGCTCCAGCTCTGCAGGTGCCCCTGCAGCTCCCCACAGCCTGCTGGGGTTGGGGCTGGTGCAAAATCCCTCCCAGGGTCCCATAAGCACACCGAGGCATGAGTGCCCATGTGTGTCTCCCATGTGTGCCCGGGCTGGGCACAGGTGGCTCGTGGTGGCCCATGGGAAGGCTGTGATGCTGCAGGGCAGCTCCTGGCAGTGCCACACCAGGCTGTGCCTCATGTGCTTTTCTTACACCTCTGTCTCCCAGGTAAAAAACATTCAAGGAGTCTTGTACACTTCTTTTGAAGCTGACCCTTTTTATGACTGAAAAGTCCCCAAGCAAATGCCTGGTTACTGTTTAACCTGGCTGGTTGTCGTCTTCCTCTGCAGCACCACCAGTCTGCAGCCAAACACCCTCACAGGCGTTTTGGGGTAGTCCATTCACATATCCAGTTTTCAAGCACTTGGGCTTGTTGGTTTTTGGATGTTTGGGTTTGGTTTTTTTATCATTCCCCAACCACAGTCAATGATTTCATCTGTTTGGAAATTTTAAGAGAGTTAATGGATTGGTTGCAAGTGGTAATCAAAAGTTTGAAAAGGGATTTCAAACTAGGTAATTTTTATATTCCTGAAATGAGATACCTTAACAAAACCTTTTTTTCAAGATGTCCCAGAAGGGGGGAGAGATAAAGGGATATCTGATTGCTGTCTAATACAAGGTTATAGGCCAGACAGAGCCAGACTCTTCTCAGAGATGCTCAACAAAGGGTCAAGAAGGAACAGTTAAAAGTGGCAGCAAGGGAAACTTCAAGGTTTTTATTTACATGTAGAAACTCCCCATGAAAGTGGTTAAGCGCACGTTGCCAGAGGGCTTGTGCTATCTTCACTATTGGAGATTTTCAGAAAGTGACTGGACAAGGCCATGAGTAACTAGAACTAACTTGGAAAGAAATGTTGCTTGGAGAAGGAAGTTGGATTATATGACCTTTGGTAATGTCTTCCAACCTAAATAATTCTGTGATTCAGCACTTCTACCTTTCACAGACTTAGTGCTGTCCTAAGGATAAAAGCCTGATTACTGCAAGCAAGTCTGCAGTCTAGTCTGGCAATTAAAGCACTCATGAGGAACACTGCCTCTAAAGTAGAAAACTACTTAGTGCACAAGCACTAAATGGGAAGAGTCTGAACAAATTCGTTGTCTTACATTCTCTTAAACACCAAAATAGATGGGTGTCATTGACTTTAGGACCCTGAGAATAGAAAGGTGAGGTTAACACAAGAAAGGGTGAGGTACTAGAAAATGTGTGCATATCTGTGCTAACTGCATCACTATTGGGAAAGAGCTGTAATAATTTAATAGTCTGAATGTAAATGTTGATATCAGTGTAACTGGCCTAATAAAAATATTGATGACTTTAGAGTAATAACAAAGTATTGACTCTATATAGAAGGTATGTTTCTTTAGCCCACTTTATTCACAGAGGGTGCAGCCTGGTACCCCACCCTCGAGAACCAGTTGCTGAAATTTGGATGTAACAATTGATGGAGAATGTGGGCAATGAAGGGTGTAATGGGGGATGCACCAGCTGATCAGGGCAAACAGCTGGTTTGAACCCAGGATTATTTGAAAAGTCCAAGACAGCCTGAGCCATACCCATACATAGAAAAAAAATTAACCACAGAACCCATCAAGCTCCAGTGTCCTTGCTAACCAGCACAGACATGTGCCTCTCTCCTCTGCAGGTATTCAGACCGATGTTGTCCACTTCCTTTGTGAATGCCTTAGACAGTGGTTGATAGAGTAAGTACATCTTCAGCTCTGCTGAAAATTGTCGGGAAGCCATGAATGTCAGAGCCATGAAAGCAGACTGAGGTCAAATACAAAATGTTACACTGTCACCTAGTGATCTTGACACTTGGTTTGATGAATATGGACAGACTCATGCATGCTCTCCCTGGATCAAGTATGCATTCTTCATTGTATTCCTTTTGAGACTAAAACAAAAACCAGAAATACTCTGGAGAATAAACACCCTACCTGAGGGCCTCCAGTCTCCTCTTCCAAGGGAGTGCCCTAGCTGTTGGTCTGTTCTGCAGAAGTGGTGCACTGCTCCCCTTTCTCAGATGATACTATCTGTGGTTGCTTTGCTGTCTGCTGAACTCTGTGCTTACTGTGTGGCCAGTAGTGCATGTGGTGGTTTAAGCCCAGCCAGCAACAAAGCACCACGAAGCTGCTCGCTCACTCCTCCACCGCCTGGGTGGGATGGGGAGGAGAAAATATAAAGAAAGGCTCGTGGGTCGAGACAAGGACAAGGAGGGATCACTCACCACTTATGGTCACGGGCAAAAGACAGGCTCAACTTGGGAAAGAAACAAAATCAATTTAATTTGTTACCAATCAAATCAAACCAAGGATATCAGGAAGTAAACCCAAATCTTAAAACACCTTCCCCCCTCCCCTCCCTCCTTCCCGGCTCAGCTCCACTCCCGGTTTTCTCTCCCTCCTCCCCCCGGCGGCACACAGGGACGGGGAATGGGGGTTGGGGTCGGTTCCTCACACGTTGTCTCTGCCGCTCCTTCCTCCTCAGGGGAGGACTCCTCACTCGTCCCCGGCTCCACCGTGGCTCTCTCCCGCGGAAGACAGTCCTCCATGAACTTCTCCAGCGTGGGTCCCTTCCACGGGCTGCAGTCCTTCAGTCACAGCCTGCTCCAGCGCGGGCTTCCCCCTGGAGTCCCAGCCATCCTGGGGGACATCCATCCCCCTGCTCCGGCGTGGGCTCCTCTCTCCCCGGGCTGCAGGTGGGCATCTGCTCCCCCGCTCCCCTCCGTGGGCTGGGGGGGGACAGCCTGCCGTCTGGTCTCCCCACGGGCTGCGGGGGCATCCCCTCCTCCCCGCTCCTCCTCCCCTCCTTCCTCACTCCCCTCGGGGTCTGCACAGGGGTTCCTCTCCCATCCCGATCCCCCCACTCACTGCAGGTTCCCCTTCTCAAGGCTGTTCTCCCAGAGGCGCTACCGCCGTCGCTGACGGGCTCGGCCTGGGCCAGCGGCGGGTCCGACGTGGAGCCGGGGAAGCTTCTGGCAGCTTCTCACAGGAGCCGGCCCTGCAGCCCCTGCCCCGCTACCAAAACCCCACCACACAAACCCAAAACATGCACAAAGATCACACCTAACAGACCCTGCTTTCCCCAGGGTTTTAGTCAGCAATTTGTCTTAGCTGTGAATCACAACATAGACAAGGCAGGAAGTAAAAAGACTTCTTTGTACATTTGCATGCCAGGGCAAATTTGCAGTGCCAAATGCAAATGCTAATTACAAGTATGGTCTGGAGTTTAGATTTTTCAAATTGCTCTTCTTGATGCTAGATCTGAAGTTGGTAGGATTTTTTGAAATAACTCCATGTCTGAAAGTTAGACAAGAAGAAACAAATTAGATGATGGGGAAAAAATAAATAAATCTGGTGATCATGTTCAGGCTCTCAGAAGGTCTACATAGACAGAACATACATACATACATACATAAATAAATAAATAAATAAATAAAATTAAGGGATCTGTTGCCTAAGCAGGAAACTGTCTTGAGAAAATGTATCTGTAGGAACCAGAACCAGAGTTTTTAAGAGTCATTGGGAAAAACACCAAGAGCAGGAAAACTAGAAACATCTCTCAGTAAAATGCCCTTCTCACAGGAGTTAGGCTTGCTTTAGCTTATTTTCTTGCTTTGTTTGGAGTTTGTTCTGTAAAAGGTCCAGGTTCAACAGAGAAAGCTCAAAAGAGAACCAGCCTTGACTTTTCTGCCAGCTTTCTGGCTACAAAGTAGTAGAAATTGTAGTGCAAACATCCTCAAGCTAGTGTGAATCTAGAGCCTTTTCCTGATTTCTTGGCAACTGCTCTACTACTGTGTGAAATAAGTTTTCCTCTTACCTCCTTCTGTGCCTGCTCCCAAAAGAGTAACCAGTGTCTGGATATTAAGGTATCAGAAGTGCCTGTTATGAATCCTACGTTGGTCACCAAATCAGTCCAAGCCCAAAATTTCCAAGTGATAGAGAGGTGGGTTCCTAACCGAGGCTCTCCGAAATCATGGTCGGGAGACCTGTGGCCAGGTAGAAAGCCTAGGACCAGGTTAGGTCACCCGAATCACTTTATGAAGGCCTGGAGTCTGCTTTTTAAGCACTGAAGCATCCGAGTTAAATGTGTCAAGTTGGCAGTGCAAATGACAGCTTTTCCTTAACTTTGAGGAGTGTAGTACTTCTGCAATGTTTTGTTCTAGTCCAGGACAAGAATAGAATTTATTTCACCTATGTAAAGTTAAAGCCATAATGTCTTCTTTAAAAGCTCAAATGTAGTTCTGCTAGAGCATGTTTTGAATGTATTTCATCCTAACAGTGTTCTGCTATACATGGAGTGCTTTTTTGCTATATGGTTACCAGGACAGGAAAAAAAAAACAACAAAAACTTGTGGTAGTAAAACAGAATTTCCTTGTTCAACAGTACAAAACCCCTTCACTGGTATGTATTTTAGAAAGTGTTTCATACTTTCCGATAGAGAAAATTTCCTTTTACTTTTCTAAGACCTAGAGTACTTCAGTGGTGTTTGTTATAGTAACAGGTAAGAGAATACGTTTTCACCTTTTTCCGTAAAATAGTATCTGTGGAAGTAAACATGAAAATCTTTGCATTGGCTGTTACTAACACTGAAAATTATCCAAAAGTACTAGGAAATTCTAGAGTTAAGTTTCCAATACTTGTGCTAAATCTTAAGTATAATTTTTATACTATAGCCTTTAATAACATAAGCATATACTATTTTTTCCGCAGGATACTACGTCATTCAGTGCACAGGATAGCCTGTTAGGCCTGTAGTGAATGAAACCGTTGTCTGTACAAACCCTGCCTTATGTTTATTAGAGTCTGGAAGTAACATAGAAAACAGAAAAAATGGGGGCTTAAGGAGGGGAAAGGATGGTCTTGTTTGTCAGGTGATTGAGTACAGGCTGGGTATATTTCTGCCTCTCCTAGATGTCCAGCTTCTCAGAAGAGCCTAATTTCAGTGTTTCCTATAAAAATGAGAGTTGGAGAAAGCAGAATTGCTGGAAACATGGTGCAAAGTGGCACTGAAATATATTTATCCATTATTTTTATATATATATATACATTATTATAGAACACATTTATAAACACATTAAATATTTATAGATTTTAAATATCTTTGTAAGTCAAGGGCTTAAATCATAATGCTTATAATTAGCTGCACAAGTTGTGTGGAGTTTACAGAGTTGATGTGTTAAGCACAAATCAGAAGATAAATCTGTCTATTGCAATACCTTGTTATTTTTAATACAAATTACCTTCTATTAGAATAATTGTTTCACTTCTAATTTCAGAAACATTGACTATGTATTGGTTTTGGATCTCCCTATTGAGCACATAGGTGTTCCAGGAATATTCACAGACATGACAATGCTTGCATATGCTGGGACACATTTCTTCCCCACAAGGTGGTGATATTACTATGTCATATAATATTTTTGCTTCAGAACAAACTGAAGCAGCTTTCTTTCCAAAAGGAAGGAAATGTCATGCCATTTCATGCAACGAGCAATACAATTTAAGCTCACATTTATCTAGTTAAAAGGTTAAAAGACTTAACCCTCTTCAACTTCTGGGATTAAAATGTCTTTTTGTAGCTATCTTTACCTAGAATTGTCTAGACAGTCATTTTGTCTTATGAACCAAAGAACTGAAGAATCAGCATCTCTGTGTGGTTAGAGGTGTAGGATCTTTTCAGTTAGACAGAGGACTAACATGTTTCTGAGTGTACTCAGCAGCTCACATCAGGGCTTTGGGGAGCTGATGACCTTTGTGCCTAGATGTGTGGCAGAGAGGGTTGGTTAAACTGGCCTGTGGAATGCCAAATCTCTTTCTTCTATGTAATTGATTAAAAACCCATGTTCATCACTAAAGATTCAAAATTGCTAAATACTCGGATATATTAACAATTAAATAAGTTTCAGAGTGGTATCTCCTAGCTACACGTCTTTACTGAAGAAACACCGTTATAGTACACTTGAAGCACAAGGACAGCAGATGGCAAGCTGAAACTGCTCCTCCCAGCCACACCAAGAAGCGGAGCAGAGAATTCCATATATATATCACTGTGGTCATAATTCCATATATCACTGTGGTCATTACGACAGTAATTCTGTCCCACCTTAAATTTATTTTGGAAAGAGAGAGAACTGAGTAACTGTGAGTATCACAGCATGGCTAGTATTCCTTATCCACCAAAAATTATCTGCATCGAAGTAGCTGATACATTGTTAATTGGAAACATCTTTACACTTCAGATGTAAAAGGTCACCTTGGACTGTAGTTGTTCAGTGCTTATCGGAAAATGTTGTAATTGGCTTTTTATAGGTAGGATCAGTATACCGGTGTTATGGAATACAACACAATAGCTCAGAAGTGGTGTGTGAGGACACAAATCTCTTAGAATCATAGAACAGCCCAAGTTGGAAGGCACCATGAAAGATCATTTGGTCCAACCTGTCGTGGGAAAGGGAGCCTAGATGAGATTAGCTAGCACCCTGTCCAATAGCCTCTTGAACACCTCCAGTGATGGAGACTCTACCACATCCCTGAGGGGTTGTACCAGCACTCAAAGCATTGTTACTAATATGAGCAAGTAATTACTGAGTGAAAGGTGTTTTATAGATGCAAAGATTGACAGCTTTAGATCACTCCTCTTTTTCTTGCTATATAAGAACATTAAACCTGCTAAAAATTCATTGAAATATTTGATTGTTCTGAAGCATCACATTTCTCCTTTAATCGGAGCAATATCTAAAGTGAGAGAATGTATCAGATTTTACGATTTTCACTTCGGTGAAAATATGGGAATGAACAGTTTCAGACTATGTATAGTAAAATTCCTTTCAAAATCTTCAACGTAGCCCAAAGAAGTCCTAATATACAGTAAATGAGTGCAACTTCACGGGAAACAAACTTTTGAAAGCCAATGGTAAAACAGCCAAAATCTGCCTTCAAAAACACACACATAATTCACACTGGGGAAATGATGTTCTTAATTACTCTTCTACAACCTGGTTGTTTGGCCACTGTCACATATAATAGCAGAATTTAACATTCATGTAAATGGAAGCAGACTTTGGCACTGAGTGCTTTCTTCAGGAAGCTTGGTGGTCTGGGAATATTACTGATGTGTCTGCAATCATATAAGAGAAATATGTTTAAACTTAGCTCAGAGGAAGTACTTCTACTCCAAGCTATGAAATGGACTGTTCATATCAGTCATTTCTAGGATAAAATTATCTAGTGTGAGGTCTGACCTGCTCTGAATAGCATTGCTTCAGATAACAGCTTAAAAATGTAGAAAACAACAACAAAAGCAGCAATAATTTGACTGCAGGCAGCTAAGAGTTGACTCCCATAAAAATTGAGGATTCTGCCTTAATCTAAGAAGAGGCAAATGAGACATTCTTTGCAAATAGGATGCTTTATATCAAAATCCTTAGCAACCAATTTGTTTATTGCTTTTCCCTTGAATCACATTAAGGTGAGTTTAGATGAGAAAATAATTAACATGCTCATGGTATGTTCTTCTGAAGCTCTTTGGGATCACTATATAATTACTTTTTAAAGCATTTTCTCTGCAGGTTTGGTTTTGGGTTTTTTTTCATTTTCTGAATAAACATTCTGATTAAGAGATTTTATTTTGGAAATTGGGAAGAAAAGAATGCTTTAGTGAAGGAACAGGAAATGTCTTACTGAAAAAAGAAGAAAGTGAATTAATGATAAACCATTGAACATTGCTCTATTCTACTACAATCAATGTGTGACCATATTTACAGGGGTGGGTGGAAGCAAAAGGGGAAAGTCATTTGTCTAAATTATAGTTAAACCAGCTTTTTTTTTGTGGCTTTTGCTTCTGTGTTATGAAGATCAGATTGCTGTGCTGTACCACTTACTTTAGCCTCTGAATCTGTGAATCTTAGGATTTGTCTTTCTTTTTTTTTATAATATGAGAAAGGATTATTCACATTGCCTTCCATGTACTAATGCCAAGTGCACTTTCACACTGAGATGATGACAACATGCAAATCTCAGCTTCACACCTTCTGTTAGCTGCCTGAGGATTTTCTTTGATACCTTTTTGGCCATAAGCAGTGTGAACAGTTGCACACCAAGAACTACTCAGTATTACTTATCTTTTAATCCATACATGCAATGTTGAATTTCATGGTGCAGGAATTCACCTGCAGGAGCTCAAGACCCTTCCCCTTCCACTAGGATTTCTAACAACTAAGCTACCGAGCCAGGCTGCCCCGCTCTGGCTACTTCTTGCATTGTTTCCTTCACCCGGCAAACCTCGACTGAAGCAATGGCAGTACTTCCTATCCCACTTCAGTCTCACATCTGAGCTGCTCTTTGACAAGGAAAGAATTTGAGGCCTATATTCTTCCTTTAATTTAGGCAGTAAATAAACCTAAGTGACCCTAAGTGACCCCCTTCCCCAGCTGTTTTAATGAACAAGATAGTTATACAAAAGATGGGCATTTAACCTATATAATTAATTTCCATAGTTTTCCTTTAAAAGCATTATACTTCTGTTGCCAATCGAGCATAGGCACAGAACATGGAATCACTGAGGTCTGGCACAAATTCCTAAATATAGTAATGCCTGTGGGTTGCACAGAACGAGCTACAATTTTTGACATCAGTGCTTGAGCATCATGGGAATGTAGTTCATAACATGACCCAGAAAGAGGTCTTAATTATTCTTAGATAATTAAGGTAACTCTAAAACATACATTAATTAGTCAATATGCCTGCCTGGAGTCTTGACTCTGCACTTAAACTCGAGGGAGAAGAAAAATTTTTGCCATAATCCATCTTTGGCAATTTCTGTTGGCTAGCCTTCTCCTCTCAGTGCACAGGGGTTTGGGACTACCATTTTGAATTATACAACCCTTCCCATGCCCTGAGGACTGTAACTCTTGATTCTGGATTGCATTCCAGCGAAAAGTGCTTAAAATATAGTTGCTACACTGCCTAACTTCAGGATCCCTAAATCCTCTTTTGGCTCCAACCTAACTGCCCATTGAAAATCTATCTTTTAACATTTAGGAAGCCTATGAAACTAAGAATTTCAGATTGTTTGCTAAAAATGCAGGTCTCAGAATAAGGTTGAACGAATACTTAAGTCTGAATACACTGTGCACATTTTTATGCCTTTTCTTCCAGCTGGAGATTAATAAAATTAATGCAAAATTGTTGCAGTAAAACTTGACACTGGGAACCACATGAGATAATTGCATGTAGAGAGCTGAAATCAAGACCGTTTAAAGATTCCCCAGATTTCACGAGGCTTTTCATATTCACCCAAACCACTTTGAGGTTTTACACTGAAATTATATCTAACTTGGGGTTTTGACATGACACCAAGTGAAATTCTGTTTTAATGGTTAGTTCCATTCAAAGCCCCCCCCCTTCAAAAAAAAGGGGACTGTATCCTTATTTGCTGTAAACCAGCATCTCTACTTTCAATAAGGCCGCGTAAGTTTACAACAACTGAAGAGCTAATCCTAGTGAAGTAAAGCCATGTGGTGAATTGAACCAAAGAAAATGTTCAAATGAGTAGGGCCAGCTGTATAGCACAGGCAGACTCTGCAGATGGGCACTGTGCCAGGCTTCCCCATTAATTGCCTCCCTATGCTTCATTGAAGGAAGTTTGAAGCCAGTCCAAATCTCCTAAACTCCCCAGCACCACCCCTCTGTTTCTACTCCAGCTGCGGCTTCCAGACACTGCTCTCACTGGCAACAAAAATGGGAATACACACAAGGAAGTTTTCTAATGGTACTTTGCGTGAGCTGCAGAAACGGGGCTTAGTCATGGGTAACTCTAGTTCCTGGAGCAGCAGTGTTGTAGGTGCTAATGATGAGGAGCCAAGTAGAGGAAATGAGGTAGGAGGAGAAGCTGGTGCTGGTGAAACAAGGGGAAAAAAGAAAAAAAAAAACAAAGCATATGGGAAAGTTAGAGATCATCTGAGCTGGTTTCAAAGGAAGGGGGAAGAGGCAGCTCAGAAAGCATAAAGACTTTTGGAAAAGACTGAGGAGAAGAACAGGAAAGGAAAGGCCAAAAGCAAGCGTATGGGATAAGGTTCATGAGTGAGGAGATGTTTGCAAGGTAGTTCTGTGTCTGGAAGGGAAACTGAGTGGAGCAGTGTGGTAGAGGATTGAAGAGTTCTTTTAGGACAAAAGTAAAGGAAGGTTGACTGGGCCAGGAGAGTGTGGTGGGAGTCAGCCAGTGACACTGGGGCTGGGGAGATTAGAGCTGAGAGCTGGAGTGGGAAGAAATTACATTGGATAAAAGGCTCAGTGAGAAAAACATGGATTGACTGGGCAAAAATCTGGAAACACGATGTGTGAGGGGAACGCCTGACCAAGGAGCTGGGAAAGCAGAGAGGCTTGACATGAGCATGGTGGTGGGGACATCAGCAAAAAATCTTCCCCTCAGGAAAAGGGATGGCCTGACATGTTGGTATCCAGTAAAGAACAGTCTCCCTTAAAACTGAAGCACAGATCCTCATTTCTAAGCATCAACATTTCCAGTGGCAGCACATAACTGTGAAAGCCAGAGTTAATTTTAAGCTGCAATGATCAAAAATAGCATGTATTGGAATGGTTCTGCCCATCGGCTATCTGTGCTGTTCAGTATTAGTGTTCTGGCACTTCACTCCTTCCAAAATAGCACTGCTGAAGCCTATTGGCAAGCAGTCTCAATTCCCTCTCACAGCTATTGCAGAGATGATAGCAACTTATTACTGCTATCAATTAATCACTGAGTTCAATTGGGGCTTGAAGAGGAAATGAGAACAGAGTGAAAGCCATGTTGTGGAACTGATGAATGAAAGTGCACAGGCCAGAAGGGCTGTTTGGAAAGATTAAATTTTTTTTCTTTACTCCAAAGTAAAAAAAAAAAAAAAAAAAAAAACCAACAAAAAAACAAACCAAACCAAAACCACTTCAAGATTTTAAAAAATTTCATGAAGAAAATTTGGTAGTTTTGCTATCAGTAGGACTTCTGCCTTATGTCTTTCAGAACAGAGAAGACACACAACGAATGAGACAGGAAGGAAGGGAAAGGACAGTTCCTGGAAAAATGCAGTTCCATCCTTCAGGCTGTCACCAAGTCCCTTTGCCATGCTGGGCAGTCAAGCTTGTCAGCCAGGGCACCGAGTCCGTATTTCCCATTCTCTGGTGCCTGGTTTGGAGAACTGAAACAAAGACTATTTGCTGCTCACCTCCTCACTTCAGCTATGTTCTCTGATGAAAAGTGTTCAGCTTCAGTACTTGAGCCTTCTATCAAAATTCTCAAATTGGAAGGGCTGATGCCTTTAGCTAGCACTCTCTCTGCTCCTTATAGTGACGATACTAGTTCTGTTACAGAACTGAGCATACAATACATATGATAAATACTCAGAAGGTAGTTTACTAACTGTTTTACCAAGTGTTATACATAATCAATAGCTAGTAAGCCAGAGTTTTTTTTCCTTTTTTAGTCTCCAGAGCACATACGATCCCTCAGTCCCCTCGCCCTGGGCTGTGTGAGCTGGCAGAGATCCCTGAGGAAGTGCCAGCTGATGGCTGCTAGAGCGCAGCACAGCCTGGGCCTGCTCCCTCCCTTTCCTCTTTGCCAAATCCAAGTCGTCCTCCAAGCCTGCATGTTATAACTCTAAAACAGCCCTCGACTGGTGAGACAGAGTCAATTTTAATTCTCTCTGCAATGCCAAAGGAGAATCCAGAAGCATGAATGGAGTTTTACATTTTCTCCCAGATATTCACTAGCACAACGCTGACCGCAAACATCGTTCCTTCGCCTTCTGCTCTGATTAAGCCAGACTTTGGGCCAAACATTGCTGCCAGTTGCAATGATGTAGACCTCATGCAATTCTATTTTACTTCAAAGGTCCAATAGTGTAAGTACTACAACTGTATTTATAATGGATTAAATTCCCACTTCTTCTGTACCATTCTGTGTAACTACATTCTGCCTTGGTTCCTTTTAATCGGGCCTTTCCTTAGCTCATTGTTATGTCTGACAATAGCAAAGATAGCTTTGTGTCATCCATAGTCTCCAGCTTTTATAGAGTTTAGGTTGCTCTGGTGAGCTACTCTCCCACCCCCTAATCTCCTGTTATAAAGTTAGGATCGGTGCGGGGGAGGAGGGGCAGCACAGTACACGACACAGGGATTTTCCTTCTTTCAAGTAGTTGTATTTAGCAGAGTCCATGCTCTTTATCCCAGAATGAAAAAACAGAGGTTATCTGAAGAGGTTTGAAAAGCATGTGGATGGCATGTACTGGATTTATTGCCACTCTATAAATTCCCACAAAGGTTTGACTTGCTTTGGTTTTAATCACCAGCAATGAAACTGTTCACAGTACACTGCAAACACAGAGACAGCTTTTTGTTTGAGACAGTTGGAGAGGAGAGGGAAAGAGAGGGGAGAGGCTCATGAGGAACATGAATGAGTAGGTTTTGCTGACTCTTCTAACTACAGGGCCTGACAAAGTGCCTATAAACACATTTCCCATGCTGTTAATAGCAGAGCAGGAGCTTTGTTGTATGTTAAGTGGGCATTTTGAAGCTTGTCAAACCTAGACAAGTGAGAGGAAATTGTAATTAACATCTCTAAAGAACACAACTTATTAAAAAGTTAATCTGTAGTATAAAACATATCTTTGACATGTATCTCATAAAAAATGCATTTGCTTTACTGATTGTGTTTTCAAGTTACCCCCTTAATTTTTACCAATCTTTTACTATATACAATCTCCTAGTCTATCTAATCCAAATCACAAACATCGATCACAAATACTATTTTTGGCTATTAAGTACAACTGTCCATTCATGGTATATTGCACAAATGCAATTACTGATCATGTAAGGTTACATGACTGCAAATAATGTGAAAAAAGAGCGTATGAGAATGTATGCCACAGCGTGTACCTGAAAGGAGTGGAATTTTCCTTGATTATCTTTCACTTGCCTCTAGGGATATTTAAAAATATCTGAAAACTGACTGAAAACCCGTTGCAGTAAAAAATTGAAAAGAACTGTTGTAGTAAAATCTCAGAAAAAGTTTTAGTAGTCATAAGTATGAATCTGTTTCCTCTCCATTGAAAAAAAAAAAATTTAAAAATTAAAAAATACTAAACAGACAGACTAAAAACATGTTAAAAAAGTATTTTAACATATCCAGATTTCAGGATACACAGAATTTCAAGCTTTATGATTGATGTCTTGCAAAAAATAGGCATTTTCTTCAGTCACGGAATCTTTAAAACAGCATGAGATCCAACAGTCAAACTCTGGATCTTGTGGTGTCCCTAGTTACACTGTTTTCAATTTCCTTCAGAATAGGCCATAAAATTTCACTCAATTCAGGTGCCCATTGTGATTTACTGTGCCATTTCTATTAGCACTAAGTATTTTACAGGGTTGCTGGTTTTGGTTGTACTTAGCTAAATCCACTGCGATACTTTTATTTCAAGAAATTAATTTACTATTTTATTAGAAAGAGAAGATGCTACCTGTAGTTCATCCCAATCATACCAATATCTTCTGAAAATTATTCAATTAATTCATGGTACATTTCCTATTGGAACTGTTGATAATTTCTAGACTGTACTTTTTCTCCCTATTTGCACAAGGTCTAAGAGATGTTTCTTTGCTGTTTTCAATGGAACAAAATTACAGAAACATACCAATGCAATCTGGTGTCTGTAGTTGGAAACCAGATGATCTTCAAAACAGGCTGAGATTTCAGTGCAAACTCAGGTCTGTAATATACCCCCTGCAGTTGTACTCTGGAGTTCACATAGCATTTTCCCTACAAAAGAGCCACAAAAAAGCATTATGCATTTGCTCAGTGACATTTTCCATGTGTTTCTGTGTGTATTTCTCTATTCTGTCCCCCCATTCCCTTCATCATATATCGTCTTCCATGATACCTGCGTGATATGTGTAATTGGACTCCTGTGCACAAATGCAATTGAATATTGCCCGCAGAGACACACATGTTTTAGAAATAGTTTCCTTCATACTTTGAAACTATAGATCCCAGTCCAGCGCCACTTCCTCCAAAACTTCAAAGCTCACTACTAATGAATCCAACGAGTAAAGTTGCTTCCTAGCCATCTTCATCCATTCCCTCACCTTCGTTGCCTCTGCAAACAATCTCTTTACATGTCTAAATATATATTTATACACACATACTCTTTCACCTAAAGGTCTCAGCCTTTCATCCTTTTCCATAGGTGCACTTTTTTGGGGGGGACACCAAAGCACAAGCCTCAGGAGGCAATCACCATCCAGGCTACTGCTCATGCCTCAATATGTCTCTGCCTTTGGGGTAATACCTTAATCCAAACTATAGCAATTTCTTCCAAATGCTCATGGCCTTCACCATGCCTTCTCTTGTTGTTCATAAAACATAGCTCTCCATATGACATTTTTCACCAGTAGGGAAACAATTGCCTATTTTTTCACTCTAGCCAGGGAAAAGGATATAGAGGGAGTCACAAATTTATCACTTAGAGCCTTTAAAAGCAGTGACAAGAGTGGTGGCTGACCAGATGTGGAGAGGTAGGGAAAACAGTGAGGCTAATGAGGTTACTGGAAGAAGTCAAGTGGAAAAAGGAAGGTAGAAGCCTGTGCATAAGAATGTACGTAAGAACTTGAGAGGCCACGTATTGTCAGTGCATTAACTAAAACTTCACTGCCCTTCAGCTCGCCATCCTCACCCTGGGAGAGCTTCTGGTGCTGCTCCCTCCTTCTGCTGGCTCTGGCTGCCAGCACACTGCCAGCGGGGTGTGGGAGGGGGAGCATGAGGTACAGCTGCAAAAAGCAAAGCTCAAACCCCACATGGAAGGTGGAGCTTTGAAGTAAAAGGAACTGGGCTGTTGGCAGAGCAGGCTCTGGGGCTTTGTTGCCGTGTCAGACTTGTGCAGTACCTAAACAAGAAGAATTTCAATGCAGCTTTCCAAGATTTCAAAACGTGTTCTTCTTGGGGTGCAGTTAAATATATTCAGGTTCTATTCAAATAGTGATTCTGGAGGCTTCAATTACATGCATAGAAGCAGCATGAATAGATAGTCTGAAAACACACATGAAAGAAAGTTTGGGGCAATGTTAAAATGAGAAAAAAAAATGGTTGAAAACCTTTTGTACTGGTTTTGGTTGGGATAGAGTTAATTTTCTTCCTAGTAGCTTGTATGGTGCTATGTTCTGGATTTGTGCTGAAAACAGTGTTGAGAGATGTTTTAGCTATTGCTGAGCAGTGCTTACACAGTGTCAAGACCTTTTCTGCTCCTGACACTGCCCTGCCAGCGAGGAGGCTGGGGGTGCACAAGGACTTAGGAGGGGACACAGCCAGGACAGCTGACCCCGACTGACCCAACGGATATCCCATACGATGTGACATCGTGCTCAGCAATAAAAGCTGTGGGAGAAGAAGGTGGAAGGGGGGACGTTCAGTGTTATGTCATTTGTCTTCCCAAGTAACCGTTATGCGTGATGGAGCCCTGCTTTCCTGGAGATGGCCAAACACCTGCCTGCCCATGGAAAGTGGTGAATGAATTCCTTGTTTTGCTTTGCTTACGCACAGTTTTTGCTTTACCTATTAATCTGTCCTTATCTAAACTCACATGTTTTTTCACTTTTACCCTTCTGATTCTTTCTCCTATCCAGCTGGTGGGGAGTCAATGAGGGTCTGTGTGGGGCTGAGCTGCCTACCAGGGTTAAACCACTACACCTTTCAAACAAGGCTTTTGTTGTTTTTGATTCCAGGAGATACGGTAAAATGAGCAGTCTGAGGAAAATGGCCTCACTAACAATACTCAGTGGCACAGTCTTAAGTGCATTTAGTTATTTCATTTCTGTATTGGTATGAATTGGTATGTCAGCATGAATATTAGACACTAAGAATGAGTGAACTTAGTAAAAGAGCACAAAAGGTAAGAAGTACTGGAGAGGATGCTGAAAACATGCTAATTAAAGCAGCATTGCAAATCTAGGATCTCAGGAGATTTCCTGATTAAAAGCTAATGGCATCCTGCTTAGACAGAAACATGTTTGTTTAAATTGTGGGTTATGTTCCTGAGCCAAGAATGGGCTTATACGCTGTGCTGCCCAAGGCTGCAATACCTGGTTTGGTTGCTGGTTGGAAGCTTTGAGTTCACAGTGCAGGCTCAGGTACCCCCATCCTTATACGGTGAATACAGGGAGAGTGAGAGACCTACACATGACATTCCCAGCAGCCAGCACTGGACCTGAGCTACCCAGGCAAGATCTCATGGGAGTGGTTTTACAGAAAGGCAGTTACCTGGAGCCTAGCTTGAGATTACATTTAAGCTCCTTGATGCACACCAGATTCACAGGTAAGGATTACAGGCAACAATCACATTAGCATTTCACTTCAAAGCAGAACTGTATTTTTGAAAAGGATCTCCCAAGTTGTCCCCATTTATCACGCTTTGGTCTTAGACCACCCAAACTGGACTGCATTTGAACAAAACCAAACAAGCAAGTGTGCTCCAACCACTAGGAGACATTCAGCATATGGGACTGGATGAGGGTAGTCTAAAATCTGCCCAAAATACGTGAAGGGTGGACACTAAGTGCCTAGCACCAACTCCCTCCCTTCAAAGCTGTTCCTAATACGTCTCATAATATGTCGCATCGCTAACATAGACATAGCCACAGCTTCTAGCTCTTTCTTATGCTGAAATCATGCATTTTGATTCCAGATTACTGGATCACTGTTTTCTCTCAAAACACAGCAAATGCTGTGCCGTTCAGTCCTCAGAGTGCATTTAGAAACCCAAGTTCCAGACCCAGGTCATACCTGATCGGGTACATGCCCTGATCGGGGACATGCCCAAGTGACACATCAGAGGCTTGGGAAGGTTGTCGCACTGACTGTGGGAGTCCCACTACTGCAAAGGCTGTCAGACGTGGGATTAATAGTTGGGCATTCCTGAAGCTCAGAGTAGCAATCAGTCATCATCCAGAGACTAATGGAGTTTAAAAGGGCATGAAACCCGGCGACTGGATCCAGTCAAAACAAGCAAAAGTCTGAGCGGCGAGTGAGACAAGTTGCAACAGGTATCAAGCAGAGCTATCTGAAGGTGCTCCATCTTCCTCATTTTCTCACTTCTCCCTATTTCTTTGGAGCCACAGCATGGAGAAGCTGGAGGGAAACTGGAGAAATCTTTCAAAAACATCATTAAACCCACATGTTCAGAAAAAAATGCACTGTTTACACTAAATACATAATGCAGGAAACTGCTCTGTCAGGTAAGATGTTCTTCACCTGATTACGATTTGAAAGCAATAAATAGAAAGAACTAGTCATAAAATAAATGGCAACTGAAAACACATGCATTTAGGTCTTTGGCTCCAGAATAAATGAAGTACAAATGTAGATTTTTCATATATTTGCCAGAAGTCAGATATGTATTGTTATTTTAGCCTATATAACAGGTTGCTTGTATGAGAAATTTTTTCTGATGCTGAAATGCTCACTGTGAAAAAGCTTTAAAGATTTTGTTACTGATACAGTTAAAAAGAAAGGTTTTTTCCCCCACTTTTCTGTGCCCATACAGCTACCATAAATGCCAATTAAGCTTCCACATACATGCTGATGGCAACATAGACCCTAAGGTCTATTACATCATTAGGTCTATTTAATTCTTTAAGTCTTTAACTGTTCATAAAGTCTGGTATTCATGGCTTATGTGATAGATACATTTATTTAATTAAACTAAATTGTTTTAAAAGCCCCAAATATTAGAATTTAATGGGCCTTGTTCAAGAATAAATAGCTGAATTCAGTTCACAGGTAATACAAAGTGACTACCAACATTTAAAGAAATATTCTTGATTCAACCATTAGGCAATTTTGATGACAGCCTTGAACTCCATAAGCTAATGCTCAGATCATTCTCCTGAGATGTCCCTTGAGATTTGGTCAGATGTCTTTACATAACATATTTTCAAAAGTACTTAGACACTGAAATCAGTTAAATTGATTTTAATGAAAGCTAGGTGCTTTGTCAATGTAGGACTTGGTCTCCTTGTTTTTCAGTTTCTGATCTGTAAAACAGAAATTTCCAAACATCACCAGCTGTTCAAATGTCATTTTCAACAATAAATCTTTACATCAGAAAGGGCAGACAAAACCAGGAGTCTGCAGAGCACAGGCAGACATAGGCGTAAGTAGTTTATGTTCTGCAGTTATTCCAAGTTGTCATCATTTTATTTGCAGAACAGCTCTGTGATTATCTCAAGACCTTAAAGAAGCAGAAAACACTGGCATTTGGAGCTCACTGTCATTCTGCAGGACATGTAACACTCCCTGAGAAGTATCATTTAACTCCTCAGCATACAACTGGTCTTTTTTACTGTCTAGTTCTACCTCCATTACTAAACCACTAATTACCGTAAATGACTTAAGGCTGTGTAGCCAAGAGTAACTCTGTGACTGTGGATCTCTGCTTTTTCATAGTCTTTAACTACTTTATTATTAGGATTAGAATATTAGGATTAGGATGGTATTCAGAAGTCTCAGTCATGTGATACAAAACCTCACAGCAGTAGTCAATCCCTTCTCTGAAGACCTTAGGCTCTCAATAGGTACAAGAGACAAAAAAAATACTGTTTTCCTGACATTACAGATCTCCCAGCTGTCATACAACTTGATGCTTCTGCTCTGAGCAATTATCACGCACTGGAAAGCAGAAAGCGCATGATAATTGCTCAGAGCAACTCTTTCCTGTGCAGGCAGTAAGTGGCAGCATTGCAATAGCCTTTGCTTCTCTGTCTTCTTTGTTGTGGTCTTCCAAGGCAGTCCCGCTTTTCTGCTCAAGCACACAAATCTCCTTCTGCCATTTCTATGTCCCTAAAAATCTAATTTTATATTGGATAACAATATATTATATTTAATGTAAATAATTTTATATGAATTCAAATAATGAAAAAAGAAATTTACAGGTTTAGGGTCTTTTTTGTGAATAGAGACTGTATATCAAAACCAATCCACCAGGTTTCTATGCTCTCAGTCAGGGAGTATTCTGGATCCTTATCAACATTTCTAAAAATGTGTGTTCCTGAACAAATTAAAAGAAGTATAAGGACATCTGGAGTCTTTTCTTTCTGCTCCTGAAACAGAGGATGTAAATGGGATGCCTATAATGTAGCTACTTATTCTTGAACTTTATGTTTGATAGCTGCTAAAAAAAAAGCTTGCAAAATCAGCATCAGATCGTTTCATGTTAATTGACTTGCCAGTGATACAGGATTGGATTTACCCTGTTTTAAAAGGGCTTTTTGGAACAACAGCTGTGATTTTTTCCTGGCTCATAATCATCAGCAGCCATAAGGAAACTGCAATCAGAACAGAGGAGACAGATCTGCTGATGAAGCACAAGCCTGCCTTGTATCTAACTCCCTCTCACAGACCCCTTTGTTGGCTCTGCAGCGCTAAAAGGAACAACATACACCAAGAATTCAGTGTTGTCACTTGCATAAGCATATAGGCCTAAATATGAATTACACCCTTTTCAGACTCTGCTGAAGTCAATGACAGTTTTCCGGTTCTGGGGTAGGACTAAAGAGTGGATGTGTTCAGCAAGAAATGGATTCCCAGGATAATTGCTTTTCTGGGTAGACCAGCGGTGATTAGTTTGTGTAGACTTTAGTTCTTAAGCTGGTTTCACACTATCTGGCTGCTTGCGTACCATGATGCTGGATGTTACTTGTCAAAGGCTGTTGCTTTCACTGGTGTGGCATTTATGCTACTGGCCTGTGCAGAGGAACAAAAAGTGTATGCTCTGTCTCTTGTTGAGTATTGTCTTTATAAAGATTCAGTTTCCTCATAAGAACGCAGCAAATTCTGTAAGGCAGCTTTTCATTGAGAAACCCTGCTTATTAACTATCAAGGTTAAGAGGTGAATGAGAAAACTCATTTATTCTTCAGGGCAAAACGGAACATTTCCAGTGACAGAATCCTGGAAACACTTGCAAGGAAAAGAAAAAGGCTTCATAATAACTTGCACCATGCCTATGTGAAAAAAATCAATATTTTTATGACATTTCTGAGTCCCCATTTTGAGTACTGTCATATTAACTTAGGCCTGACTTGGTGCCTGGGCTTTTTTGTCATGTTTAGGAGAACCAGTCATCATAATATTTTAGTGGAAACTTTAAAAATACCAGTTAAGATGATGATGCACTGCATAGTCTGGCAAATTATTAAAAATTCAGTTTCAGTGATATTAATGTTTTTCTGCAACAAGCCACACCAAGTACAAACGCTTTTATTCACCATGTTTGTAACACACTTTGGAATACTGAGAATAAAAGTGCTTTATAAATGTAAACCATTACTATTAATTATTACTACAGAATTTTTCCTTCATCATCTCCCTGACCTTTAAGGAACATTAATGAGAAAGTTTACTCACTGTGAGTGTGAGCTGGTTTTAATGAATGTCTTTCACTGAGACTATATGACTGCTAACATGAAAATTCGCAAATGTTAATGCACTTGAGGTTTATAATATCTAATGTTAATGTCATAGGACATAGGTCAGGGAATCGAACTGGGAGTGATTGCGCATAATAAACCATCTGCATGTTATTTTGCAGCAACTAAACAGGGTAAACTAAGTCCCAGGACATGTCTACTGAGTTATGAAGTTATTGCAGGACTTCATCTAGCATTAATGAGGCCTCATTTGAACAAATGGGAAATTCTTGAAATAGGATATCACAGAAGTAACTTGTGAGGGGCTCAAGGGAACAAATTTTGAGAAAAGGCTAACTAGATTTGGCCTTTAATGATGCATAGGGAAAAAGAGGAGAGAAACTTCTCACATTTCATATTCCAGTGTTAGGCTACAGAAACTGCCCTGTGTCCCCCTGAGAAATAAAGGAGGAGGATTTTTTTTTCTTTGTTTTCCTCTCCTTTCTTCTGTGTTATTGTAGAGGTCAAGATTTGTGATTACATGTTCACACACAGAACAGTGAAAGAAATCTTTAAGCTGGATGTGTACATTTACAGCTATAAGGCATAAAAATTTTCTAATGTCACTGCCCCTACTGTGCTCTAAACTACATTTTGCCTGTTAGTATCCAGCTACAAATGATAGGTTTCAGGCTAGGCTGCTATGCCAGCTAGATAGTGATTCACATGTGCTTTTATTTTATGGTCTGGTTTACATTCTACTTAGCTTTACACTGTTCTGTGATGGGGACAAAAACTGTACATAGGGTGGAGGAGGACTACAGAAACCAAATATCTCTTTTAAATTTTAGCTCTTTGAAACTGAATTTAATTTTGAGCTACATGATTTGGAAGTGTCTAAGTCTGCAAATGTTTTGACACCACTAGTTTCAAGTGTTAAATTGCTTTTTATTGCTACAAGTTACAGCTTCAGAATATATAATGGAAGCTGCCCTTAAAATGGTAATGTGGAATGTGCAAGGGTTATATTATCCAATTAAAGGCATGCTAGGATTTAAGAGAGCAAGCACACAACTAGTTCTCTTAGAAGAGATGCATTTATTTCTCCCCGTGCTCTCAGGCTCACAGAAGCAAGGGTTATGTCAATTTTCCACCCAGCTTCTTATACTCTTCCTGTGGGATAGCTAAATCCTTATACTACAAAGTGACAAACTCACTTGTACTCAAATTTGTTCTTATAGGAGTCCCTGGAGGCTACTTGATGGGAGTGAACGGGGTTAATACCAGCAGAGAATTTGAGCTATTTGTTGTGAAGTGGGAAAACAGCATCAACTACCATTGTCGTAAGTCTCTTCTGCAAGCTTTATAAGAAATTAGAGATACGTAAATAAGGTACAGGAAATTATTTTCCTTTCCAGGGAATTAGGCTGCTTGATTACAGCATGCTTTGGTTATTTAATAACATCTGGAGAGGCAATTTCAACTGCTTTCAAGATAAAAATTAGATAAAAATCTTGGAACATACCATTCATGTACTAGGAAGACATGGCAATATTGCTGTGTATGAAGCAGGAAAATAAATAACAACCCATGTATTCATGTTATTAGGCAGGGCCTAACGCTCATTTTTCTATGAAATTAATTTTTTTTTAACCTTGTGTCAGTCATTCCTGACAAGTAATCTCTTTAGACTATGTTGCCCCTTGCTACAGGAGAGGACATTTTAAAGCAGTTAAGGTATTTTTGGCAACCAGCAAAGTTCTATCATGTGGCAGTAGAAATGCTAAGTTAAAAACTTTCATGGTACAATAGACTTCCAGAGCTTTCTACTGGGCACATACAGGAGCTCTGAATAGACATTCTTCTTGATTCTGGTCAGGGAAGATATGAAGTGTGTTAAAACGACATGCTCATGTCATCAGTCTTTAAATATAGACAGATACCCTCCCAGCCTCTCCCTCAGGGCTGAACAGATTGTCAGTGGAGAGAAAGAAGCATATAAGGGCACATTCCTGATTTATTATGGATATCTCTTCCAGTATGAGATGAATTACACCCAAGGATGAAAAGCACCTCAATGACTAATATGAACATTTACCTTGTAGACATCCTCATTATGGCCAATGAATCCAGACCACGGAGTTATATTTTCTCAGAAGCGAAGTGGAACTGAGAGCAGGGAATCTGGGGTTCATTGATCAGCTTAGGTCCATCTTCGGAGAATCAGACAGCCTAAGCAGCAGGCATTTGCCCATATAGGCTATGTATGCAACCAGCTGTCAAGGAATAAGCCTGATCAGTCTTTTTTGCTCGATGTATGGTGAGCAAAAATCCAAAGAAGACTAAAGGGTAAAATGAGATGAGAAATTATTTCTTCTCAGTTTTTGTCATACTCATATAGAAGGCTAGCTGGTGGGTCCTAAAACCAAGCCCCAGACATTGTTCCACATTGGAGAAAATGAACCCCTTTTTAGTGGAGGAGTCTGGTAGCTGGCATGTGAGCTCAGAAGAATCCAGGAGGGTTGGCCAGCCTGCCTCTAAGCTTGGCTTTTGTCTTGTAATCAGTAGGATGATTCCAGGACACCTCAGTTCGCTCAGACCAGCAACATCAGGGAAAAAGAAGTTGGAATAATTCAAATCACATCTGGGTTTTACTCTTTTGAGCCTTTTATATTTTATCTCTAATAAAATAATTCAGTTTAGCTGTTGGGCTTAGGGACCTGGGCATGAGTGAAATATTTTATTCTTGTGGAATCTACTGACAGTGTACTACTGACAGTGTACTACTGAATTTTTCCTCTGAGTTTCCTTGTCTTGCAACTGAGGGACCATACTAACATCTGGTTACTCTTTAGCATTTATTATAAATTATATAAATTATGAATATTCAAACTATATATTAGAGGTTTATTCAATAAATTAGTGAAATGGTAGATAAAGTAGCTTGGACATAACATTCCATGCAGTGAAAGAAAGAAACTTCTGCAGAACAGAAACTATGAGTGTTTTCAAGGTCTAGCATTGCCAGATGAACAGCAGTTAGAAATAGTACCTGATCTGAATGGTCTTGAATAACTATACCCTTTACCCAGCTGTGACTAAACACACATACCTAACAGAGTGAATTACAGTCAATTACTTTAATTTACATAGGAACAAAAACAATTTTCTGTATTCTGATGTTGTAATTTCCTTTGCATCAGGTCACTCTTACTTATCTGATTATTTAGCTGACCAGCAACCTAAACCATCTGCACTCAATTAACAATGTCATTCCTGCTAAAAAGGGAGCTTGTGTTATTTGTAGGGGTATTCATAAGGTTCTGGTTAGTTTGAAGAACTGTTGTCCTGACTTTTACACTAAGCATTCATGGCAAAGGAAGAGTTGGCACTCACTGTAGGTACTATGGCTGCTCTCGCACATCCTCCTTCTTCGCTACTATGGAAAGTTATTTTGAAGCAGACATTTTTAAACACGTCTTAACTGCTAACCTTCAATGGGACACTGCAAAACAAAACATGTATTAGTTGTCTGCTCACAAAGGACAACCTCAGTGAGAGTCGTTTCATTTAACTTTGGATACCTGCAAGGTATATGTTTGCATCCAAGCTCATCACCCTTGGTTCCTTCTGCAGGCAATGAAGAGAATGAGTCAAGTCTAGGACAGGATTCACCTTGGCATAGACATTCACAAGGTTAATCCTATCAAACTGTAAAAGTGTTGATTTTTCTTCATTGATGGTGATGAAATAAGCCTGACTAGTCTAAGCACAGATGCTCACATTCTAGATGTCTAAAGTGAAGTAGAAGGACTCCTGGCAGAAGAGTTCTGGCTGTTCTTTCAGAATCTGAAATGTCTACCACCTGCTATTTTGTTTTGCAATGATTTTAATGTTTAATTTCAGACCATAGCATAGCTTTCCAGAAAGTTGGCAGACTCCCGGGAAATATACAAAAAGGTGAAATGTCTTTAACTGGCAACAGGAAGGAGAAGAAGCAATGAAAAAGGGAGAAGTTACGAACTATGTAAATTACAGACTAGGTTACATACAGCATCTCTGGCTGACACTCTAATAACATATACACAAATAACATCCTGGTGCTTTTCCCACACTGCTCTGTCCCACATCCGTCATCCTCTCTGTTACTGCAGCAGAGCAGGATACTCTCTCCTTTCAGCCTCTTAATTGCTGGCAGTGAGTGCTCTGCAGGGACAGGTGCAAAGCTCTGCCTCGCAAAATGTAATGCAATTTGTGTCCCTTTTTTTGCTTGGATACTCTTTAGGGGCTTAAATTTTCCTGTGGCTGCCTGTCTGGGGCAGACGTATCTACCTTACAGACTAGTTCTTTTCAGATTTCCTTCCCTGCCTCATTGATTTTTCAAATCAGATATACAGAAAATTTACGTTAAATAAAAAATTTCAGCATTTCCTTTTCAACAGTAGTTACTATATGTATCAGAAATGCTCAGTAGTGAAATTTCAATGTTTATTTCCAGTCATGAACAATAAAGATTTCACACTCCGAAGTGTATGTGAAAGTCATGATTCTTTTTATTCATCCTTTTTTTTTCCTTTGCCTTAAAATCCAGTTTTCTTCAATTTTTTTATTCACAGTATCAAAGACTGATTATATTCTTTCCCTTCCTTTTCCTGACATTCTGGATTTTTTCATTTCTTTCTGACACTTCGCATTGTCCAGAGAAATAGATCAGTGTATTTCTCATAAGGACTCTGCTCAAGAACATTTCCTCAGAGAAGTTTAACAAAGTTCCTCTTCTTCCCATAGGCAGTGGTGTGTATGCACTGCTCCAAGGAATGAAACCTGTTCCCGCAACAAATTGGCCCAAGAGGTGTCTTAGTAGTGTCCTAGCAATGTCTGGTTTGCTAACTGCTAATTATTATTCTGTTCCTTAGGGTCTATCCTATTAATAAAGGCAAAACTTTCCAGGGGCCTTTCTGAGCACTGATTAACTAGCATCCAGCATAAGGTAATCTACACTATTTCGCCATGTAACTGTACCCAGTGCGGTGCCTTTGCTTTGTGGACCTTTCTTTCTGTTTTAACTGAAATTTTGAACCCTCTTTTTTTTCTGCATATGAATTCTTTTTAGGTATGGCAGCTTTCCAAAATAACACTTATATGTAACAATATCAAGAGTACTTCACATTTCCCATGTATATCACATTAAGTGAACTGAAGTTAAACATTCAAATTGATGAAAGCGTGACATGTATTCCTGTGCTGGCACAATCACACAGTCTAAATCACAGATTTGTCACAAATCAAGATACAATGTCTGAGTACATTCAGATATATCCTTTACATACTGACCTTAATAAAGGCTGTGTCAGTGCCAGGTTTGCAAAGATGCTATATCTGTTACAACCAGCCAGATTTAATGATATGCGGTGCCAGAGAAATGCACCATTCACCAGGTAATTAATTCACCAGTGAAGTTATTCCACATTTCTTAGTGATTTTTTATGCTGAAAACATCAAGTCATGCTGAGACACAGAAGCTGATGATTGTCTTATAACAGCCCATACGGGAGCACCTTCCAGTAATTCAGAGCTCACTCCTCAAGGATTGCACAGGGCTAAAGGACTGCAATGCAGTAACTTCCATGCAGAGTGATTAGGTATCGCTCCCTGTTTCTCCAGTAGCAGTGTAAGGAGACAAAGTGGGAGAGCAGCTGCTGGTTCCTGTATTTGATAAATAATTGAAAGCATCCCTTTGCCTATATTATCATTCTACTCAGTCTAAGATTGTCGCAGCCTTTCTAAGGATCACCCAACTTCAGAGATCTTAAAGGAAAGCCAGCACAGGTAACTAAATAAGCCAGCCCTTTCTTTGAAAGGGATACAATTTTCAATGAAAAATCAGAATATAACATTTTCTGGTGTTGAATCTCCCTGGAGAATATATTTCTGCCTGACGTGCTCATTTTTTCATTTTTAAAGTCTAAGCGCTATGTTTATTTTTATAAACATAAACATATTTTATTTTTTAAATCCTGTTCGATGGGGTAAAAGAGGAGAGATTCATGAGTGTTTACTTTCAAATACCTAAGGGGAAAATGTAAGAACTGGCTGTGCTAATTGCTGTGTCTTCAAATGCAGGTCACATCCATTTACAAAATAAATGTCTGTGTAATTGTGGATTACTGGTGGACTATGAGGTTTCATGCCCAGTTAAGCCAAGATATAAAAGAAGGCCCTACCAGTGGCATGTGCCTAAGGTCACCTCCTATGGAGGCTCCACATTGCCACTGCACCCTGTTAGTATCTACTGCATGTTGCTGCAGGCTCTTCTCTTTGTCCTCGTCCTTGCAGGCAGGAGTTTGGTTACCACACAGCAACGCTCCTATTAACATTTCTATATTGCGTTACTCTCCCCACGCTGCTCATTCATGTTCACATGGTACTTCTGCACACTATTTCATACTGGTGCTGGGAAGGTTTGAAGCATGAATATCAGCCTTCAGCAAATCCTCATTTAGCGTTTTGACTCCTGAGGAACTGAGGTTCAAGAGGCCTTGAGCCTTTATGTCTTATCTTAAATGGGTTCATAATTCAAAATCTGAATTGCTGGACTCCATTTATTTGCAGAAAGCACATCTGGACACAATATTGCCCCAACAACATTTCTAGACCCACAGCCTACACTTGCTCTCAGGCTGCTAGCCTGTGAAAAAGAGTTTTGTGACTAAATATAAACTGAAATTCATTTCTGTACAAAGCTGATTGGTGTCCAGGGAAACTCTGGGTTTGTTTATTTCACTTACACTGCCTTTTTTTATTTACTGGTCACCACATGTCCTAAACTAGAATTTCCATTAAAAATCCTTTGAGATGTGACTACAAATATGTAAGCAAGGTGAATGTGGATAAAATTAGGGAGTTTTGTTTGTGACTTTGTTGGATACTATAGCTAGCTCCTTTTAAATTCTTACACCCATATTTCAGATCTAAATACTGACATTTTTTTCCCCTCAGTATTTGGGACTTGACTTGAAAAATTTAGTCTGCTTTTCAGAAGGTGGAGGCTATCTACTTTAAAAAATGAACCTGATTACAGTTGGGCAGCTTTTGAAGACATTCATTTTCATGCTTATATATTTTCCCTTACTTATCAAGGAGGCAAATTAAATCTGATTTCGTGTCTTTCCATATTTACTATAAATACACTTGCTTGCTGAGAAACATCCTGTGAGAAGAGAGCAACAGCAAGTTCCCTGCTTGAGAGCTCAAAAGATTAAGCCAATTGCAAAGTCTCTTTTCCTGAAAGAAAGTTTAGCCCAGAAAAACATAGCAGTTTGCCCCAGGCTTAACTAACTAGAAGAATCAAATCTCCTGCCAGACATCTTAGCTATGGGTTAAAGCTGTTTTACCATAAATTGCAGATATCTACATTTACTAGCTCAAATGATGCACTGAGATTCTTGCAAAAAGGTCAGTGGCACAGATGAAACCCATACTGGGTACAATGGGAGAGACAAATTTTTTATAATTATGTTGGAGATTTAAAAAGTTAACCAACATGTTGTGTTGCGGGGTGGACAATGCCCCTGAGAAAATTCAGGAGTTTCCATACACTTCTCTGGTTTTATTACTCATCCTCCCACATTTCTCTTTCCTTCCTCATTTCCGTCACAGCTGCACTTTAAATACTCTGGGCCTGATTTTGTTTTCCCTTGCCCCAGTTTCACTGCAGTCCGTTGGGTTTAGAGCTTGTTTTGTTTCTTTACTTCAGGTAGTAGTAATGTTATATCCAGGGACAGGAAGACAGAATTTGAGAGAGTGACATAAAGTTTGGGAATGATGCTCTGAGAGAAAAAGTAGCATGAAGACTATTTATTCACACACACCCAGTTGCTAAACTATGGAGAAATATTTTGTCCAGTTCCTTGTCTGAAGACCAAAGCATCTGCATAGAGAAGCTTTTTCCAGTTGTGCAGTGGCTGTGGATGAGACATCATGTAGAAAATAGTGTTTACTGATTTGGGAGAATTTTTTTCCAGATATACTACTGAGATATTTGGTGGGTGTTGCAGGAAAGAGTAAAGTGAATTTCAATAATTTCAACACCAAAATTAACTTTGTTATCTATGATATCCTGGAGCATTGGTAAGAAATCTCCTTTCTATTTTGAGTGAATAATGTCCTAAATAATCTCTAAGAAACAGAATGGATTAGTGTTTGGAACACACTTAGATCTATGGCATTCAACACTTAGGTCTACAGTTCTAGCATGTCTAATAAATAATGAATCACAACCTGCACACATATCATGTAAAGAAAACTAATACCCTTTATGCATACGAGATTTGGCCCAAATAACCTGAGTTACCTGCTGTGAAAAAGATGAGATAAACTTTAAAAATGTGACAGTACTAACTGTTGATTATTACTGTATGTGTTACAAGAATTCTTGTGATGTAAGGTTCCATTTTCTATTTTTGACCCTACCTACCAGTTTCTGCCTTGTTTAGGTGAAGGGACTGGTAAGCAGTCCAGAACCATTGCAGCTGTTTCATATTAAGAGGGAGTGTAAGAAAAAGATAGACATCTTCAATAATTTCAACTATGTTATCTAAGTGAAAACAAATATAATGAGAAAATTTCAGCTTTTCCCTTGAAGTAGTTTCAGAACTTATGGTATCTTGCAGAGGAAATGATCAAAAATCCTCTAAATCTCATTGTTCAGTTGACTGCAAAAAGAGGCTAAGGTTGCCAGGTTTTTAGAATTTTGTCTGTAACCCATAAAGAAATGCAGAACCCAGGCGAAGTTGAACTGGATTTTTGTTTCTCTCAGTTCCTTCTGTGCCAGTGGGCAGGCAAGGTGACAGGAACTCAGCAAGAGCTGCGGAGGACCAGCAATCCCTGCTCCACAGCCCTCTGTCCTTGTACAGATAGGGATTGCTCTCATGGGGATGCCGTTGGGCAGCATTTGGGAGGTAAGGTAGGAAGCTGGCAGAGAAACTATACCTGTGACATCCTTAAATCTTGAGTTGTCTGGAAGAGTAATTTTATGTATCATATAGGTGTCATACATCGTATTCTCAGGCTGCCATATGTTGCTTTTTCTTCTACCAAACCAGTGACTTGCTGAGATCTGAAAGCACTTTCATTTTGTAAGTGTGACCTTCCTGCCAGCGATCACCGACAGCAAGGTCTGGACCCAAACTTCCAATCCTCTTAAAAAGGACAGCCATCGTTATCTCAAGCCTGCGCTGAAAACCATATATCAGCTTTCCCAAGGCAGCCTTAGTAGACAGTTTTCCCTCTCTCACAAGCACTGAATATGCACACAAATCAAGGAACACCTTGCTGAGGAAAGAAGCACATGCAGTATCTACTTGAGAAAACACAACCATGATATACTTAGTGACTTTAATAGATATTTTCAAAATCAACTCTCTGTTTGGTGTGATAACCCAAGAGTTAAGTGCCACTTTGTTACATTACTTCACTTTTCTTCACCTGGCAAGCCTTGCTAACATTTTGATGTCAGTACAAAACCCCGTCTCCAAGTGCACGTGTGTAACGGGCCAGGTTGGCCAATTGTCAGTGTCTAAGGGAGTACCTCTTGTTCCTCTACCGTCATTCCCATGGGAGTGGGTAAAACCACTGGGATCATGCAGGCCTGCAGGGTATCCTGGCAAAAGGCCACCTGTGCTAACTCTCAGCCACGTTTCTACAGCGGAGGCTGTAACACTTCTTTCTCTTGAGAAGGAACTGTACCTGAAGAAGGAACCCGTATTTCCCTTTACATTCTTGCAGTGCCACTTACCAGTAACTTTTAAAACTACATGCTGCAAAAATTTTGGAGGCAGCATCCAGGTCTTCATCTATCGGTGAACAGAAGAGCTCATCATTACAGGGATCGCTTCATGTGCATGATCTATCCACTCAGGAGACCTGGAGCCTCTGTCCAGATGTAGCCTTGGATAAAATATACTGTGTAGATAAAACTAGCAGATTTCCTGCTGATCACCAAAAGATGGGAGCAGAGAGCTCCTTCATCTGCAGGGCACTAAGACACAGTGTTTACATAACATCCTTAATCATTTTTTTTCAAATGTGTCACACAGAAGTTTTATAGTGCTGCTCATCTCAAAGCTTCTTCCTTTCACGGTAAGAAAAAGGGCTGCTTTTGAGTCTAATCCAAGTTATTGTTCCAACTAAAGACAGATTAAGTTGCTGCATTGAGCAGACCTCTGTTTATAGCAGAGTTTTTATATTTTTTGTATTTTAAAGGTAGATACAGGTCTGGTCTCATCTCTTCAGGCATTCAAAGAGACCAATAGCATGTATTTAGTGAAAAGAAGGGCTTAGATTTTTTTTTTCATTACATTTGAGGTACCTTGAGATTGTATAATATGTACAGAGTTCGTATACTGTATATGTACTATATATAAAATGCAGTCAAGATGAGAAGGGCGTTGAATGAAAAGCACATTGTAAAATATTGCTAAATTATGACAAACAACTTGATTTTGAGCAGCATATGAAGTATATCACAGCACTTATTCCTAAACTAAATCAACAAGACCTTTAAAAAGTTTTCCATTTGGCCCTTACTTTCTGAGGTTATTCAGGGAAAATACACATTGAATGAAGTGCCACTGATCCAATGTACAAAGCATAAAAAGCCAAAAATAATGTTAGCGGGAAATCCGCCTACTTCACACACAACGTTTTATACTGCCAAGCTACTCTGTTTTCTTTTACATCCTGGAGATTTTAGCATAAATTATTGTTTTACAATTGACAGCTGTTAGCATTCATACTGTTCTGTCCACTCTGATGAACTTCATTTGAGATTGAATTATATTAAATCATTGCCCAATTAGTAAGCTATCCATTAGCAGTGACTTCCGATGATTCCTTATAAAGGCAGGAGACACTGAACGTATTCTTCACTACATCTACAAATCATATGCTAGGGTCAAACAACCCTAGGGTGGCAGAGAAACCCTGGAATTAATTTAGATAATGTGAAATAAGATGCTGTGGCAGTTGCACAAAGACAAGAAAAATACTCCTTCCAGATCAGGACTGAAAGAGTTGTTCAGCATTGGCAGACTAGCAGTCCGGAAAGAGGATATCCACATTCAAACAAGGATAGACGATACATTTAGTCTGCAAAGGTTTGTCCCATCATTAAGCCACAGCTAGAATTAAATTGAAAGAAGATAATTCCTAGGAATTAGCTTTGAAAACAAGCATTTATTAAGTTATTTATTTTTAATTACATATTAAATGTCACTTTAGCAAGTTAAAAGCAGTAATAATAATTCCAGAACTATGTAATTTCAGGGAAAGGAAGGGTGTGAGGATGCACATTAGAGCTCCTACAAAGCAGCTCCACTTTAGCACTTCTATCACGTTTCTGCTCTTCAGATTCCTTTCCAGTTTAATTTCTAACTATTCAGACAGAGCTGCTACTCGTAACTTCTTGCTCATCTTATAAGGGTATGACAAGAGAGTTGAAAATATTCTGCAGGCTGAAGGGAAAGATATTCACAACAGTCAGTTTTATACACCCGGCTTGGCTGACTAAATTGAAAAGCCGTTATGCCTTGAGCTGTGTGTGAAACTTGCTCCTTTGAGGGAGATTGAGACCAAGACTACTCCATGTGCTCTCTGGCGAGAACAGCACGAGCTGGGGGCAACCAGCAGGAAAGCAGAGAAGGTCCTGGGGGTCCTGGTGATAGGAAGTTGACCATGAGCTAGCAAAGGGCCATCACAGCAAAGGCCAACAGCCTCCTGGGCTGAACTAGGCAGAGCGTTGCCAGCAAGACGAGGGAGGTAATCCATCCCCTCTGCTCAGCACTGGTGAGACCCACCTGGAGTGCTGGGTACAGCTCTGAGCCCCTCAGGACAAGAGAGACATGGACATACTGGAGCAAATCCAGCACAGGGCCATGAAGATGATAAGCATCTGACATATGAGGAAAGGCTGAGGGAGCTGGGATTGTTCAGCCTAAAGAAGAGAAGGCTCAGGAGAACCTTATCGATGTATACAAAAGCCTTCTCATTCCTATTTGAAACTTCTTCTTGCTTCTTGAAATGTAAGTTATATCACCACTGTAATTTTCACATCAATAAATCACTTCTAAATGATCCTAGTAGCATTATTTAGTGGCAGGAGTTTTGAAGGAACTAAGGGATTCTGATTTACACATCACCCTCATGCTTTTGGTCAAAGGCCATGAATATTTGATCTGTTCACATACCACCCCTACATATAAAGCCATTTCTGATGTAGCAAGGTGATGCAATTCTAAATATATATTCACAGATAGAAAGGCCAGAGAGTTAGAGCCCGATCTCTGTTCTGGGCTTTGTACTACGTAGCCCATATACAGAACTTGCTAATTCCGCTCTGTACATATAATTCCTACAATTTAAGAGTTTTTACTTTTAGGAAGTTACCTTGCTATCAAGAAATACACCAAGCATAAGGCATAAAAATAACCAGTACTAAAAACTGAATAAAAAAGTCCTTGAGCCATAAAACAGATTGTAAATAGAAAACACATTTCAGGAAGCATCTTGACAATAATGTTACAACTGCCTGGAAGAATCACACATTAGGCTCCTTTTACAGCCATCCTTCATACCAATTTTACTGTCCCTATCCCAGACAGCAGGCTAAATATAGGTATCACTAACATATACGAAACCAGACGGCAGCCAGTATTCTTGCATAGCTTCCAGCTCAGCTGTCATCCTGACTGATTCTCAGTGGGCTCAAATATAATCCATTGAAGATGTCATTCCCACAGGAAGCTGAGGATCAGTTCACACAGGACTTTGTGTTTGTTTGCATATGCGTATTCACTGTAGTTAATGTCATTTTACTGACTGCACTTAAAAATTGCCCTCCCCCCTGCACCGTGTGAAATGAGATTATCCTTCAAACCATGAGACTGTTTCTGACAAAATACACACGAATCAAGCCACAGAATGTCTCCCACGTTCATGAGAACTACTGGTTTCAGAAAAAAACCACCTAAATAGCTTCACATCCTATTTTGTCTGCATTACTCCCAATAGAAATAATGGATTTGTTACCTTTTTAAGCTTATGGTCCAGAATGGTTGCAAAGTGATTATAAGCAAAGCCTTTATGTCTCAGACAGATATAAACTTTTTCCTACAGGATGCTATGTCATATCATCTTCCCAGGATAAATTTTGAAAAAACTGAAACTGTTTTGACTCAAAAAAAAAAAATATTGTAAGGATAAATGTGCAAATGAAAACAGCAAAAGCAGGACTAAATAATAGCATTCTTATCTATTAATGAAAACATTACAGCATCTCCCACCATATGAAGAAATGTTAATACAACAATCAAAAATCATAATGTAAGAGTCAGTTCATTTACAGATAGACTTAGAGGACAATGCATGTTATGCCATTGATAAGTGAGTGGTAAAGAACTGGTACAAAATCACCTTAAGCTCATTCTTCCAAATCAGTCCAAACTCACGTCCCATAAGCATTGCCTGCCAGGCTCTTTTCTGCTCCAAATTCTATGAATTCATAAAAAGTTATCCTCTTCTGAGAAAAAAGGAGATAGCAAAATTCTACATTTAGTACAATGGACTATGCTAAAGAAACAGGGATTTGTACATATGTTCATGTCTGTATATACATGTGTGTCTTTATGGAAGGCAAAAGCAAAAGGGAGCTAAATTGAAAAAAATATTGACTGCTGAGATTAAGCTTAAACAAAAGCAAGATAAATCTTAAAGAACTGTGTAATCCTAAACCAAAGTCCAAATGAGGATTTGTAGTATATCTGTTACTGGTTTCTGACTGGCTGTGGAAAGACTAGATATAGTTTCAAGAAAAATCTTACTACAACACCTTTTAGCCAGCTGAATCTATTGAAGTAAATGGAGGCACATCAATTATTGAGAGAAAGGTTGCAAGACAATGAGGAAAACACATTTTTTAGAGAAGAGCTCTCTAATAAGGAATAGTTCCACAGCACAAAATGCAAGAATTACCTTTATTTGATACCCAGAGCAAAGGAAGAAAAAAAAAAATTACTAGAGAAGGTGGCAAAATTCTATTCCAGAAACAAGCATCTGTCCACAAAGAATAGGGAATATTCATTATGTGATAAACTTGTGAGGTCCCACCACTGACTAGAAACACACGACTGTAAGAATATGAGGAGAACAAACATGCATTCCACAAAGCTGAAGAACTCATACAAATAAGAAAGAGAAAAACAGAATGCAAATGTTGCCAGCTAGGATAGTAAACATGCAACAATAACCATCTTGTGTGTATTCTTAACCATAGGAAGTGTTCTATCTTTCTGTTTCATAGTGTCTTCATCAAATTTTAATGTCTTGTGTACCCTAGAATAAAAGTATAGCATCTTATATGCCATAGCTTCCAACTATAGCATAGGCAGCCAACACCCACTCACCAGTTATGATGCGTTAAGTGCCAAGTCTTTACAGTGGTGGGACTGACCACCAGTTTACACTGTCTGGATGACAGAGTACCCAGTACTGGTATTATAGGACAAATCTTTCCAAATTCTTTAACAACACTGATAATACAGATATTATCCTGTGCCAGGACACTGTCAAGAAGTGTGATGCAGTCTCAGAGAAGAAATAAAAGATGCAGTAGGTGAAGAAGCACAAATATGAGATCATGGAAGACAGGTCAGAAAACGTGAGTAAGGAACTGAGTACATCTGCTTAAATAGGAAGTATGGAAACATCCCTTCTTTTCCCCTTAAATTTTCCCTTTTCCAGTCTTCAGCTTTTGAAAAGGTATCTGGGTCACTCTTCTAGGAATTCCCTTCATTTCTTGACCAAGTCTCTATCCAACAGGCAAACTCTTCTGCTAATGGCAGAATAGTTTTATACTTTAAAACACGTGAGTTGTGTGGCACCCAGCTTTTGAGATCTAAATTCTGGGGCTTACCCAGAAAGTCTCTCTGTCAGCACCCAAACTTTGTTTCAAGTGAGGAGGCCAATGCTGAAATATACTCAAGTAAGTATACTTAATTCTCCTGAAGAATGAATACCACCAAAGTTGGTGGGAAAAAGCTTTGAAAGATCACATCCAAATTCCTTACTGTTTTCTGTTTTATTTCTGTTAGTTGGGTTTTTTACATGTTAGTAAATAAAAAAAAAAAAAAATTAACATGTACTGGAAAAACAGATAAATATTCAGGCACAGTTTGGAGTAACAAATGTTTCCAGAGAAATCTGCAAGGTGGTATGGAAACAAAAATCCTACTTGGCAAGAAACCAGCTAATAAGAGGACTTTTGCAATGGAAAAGCATGCTAACTCCAGAACATAACATGACAAAAATTCTGATAAACATCCTGACTGCTTCATCCCCAGAAAAAAAATCCCTTCTACATAACGACTACTGTTGCTGTGTGATCATCATCTCCTGCATGTCTCTATGAAGAACTAGTACTCCAGGGATTTTTTTGCTTTTGATGACTGATCTTCTGTCTCAGCAGCCAGTGGGAGTTTGCCCTTGACTTCTACAGAAGCTGGGTCAAGATCCAGAACAAACAGTGACAGAGATTGCTATTCTGAGTTGTATGAACCGGGTGAAAAAAACAAGTCTAAGTGCAAGAAAAGGGGACAATGAAATGAATGCAAGGGTAGGGAAGATTCTTTACATGGGGCACCAAACAATACATTTTGGGTCGATACTATAGGCCCACATTTCTCATACCAAAGCAGAAGCATTCAAATAAAGCTAGTTAGTCCAACTTGGCGAACTTATCTGTTGTTTTAGTGGACAGGCCAAGGATTGACTAGACACTAGATCAGAGCTGGCAAAAATCCTCATGGTTGTACTAGATGATTGATTTATGCTGACTGAAGATCTAGCAATACATTGTCCTCTAATAAAGTAAGGCATACAGGAGGCAATGTGCTAAAACTTTTGAAGGCTTTCTCTGCACTGAATCTATATTACTAACAGAAGACTTCAGAATTAATTCTGGCAACACTCAAAAACATCTACTTGCAAAACTTTCGGAGTCAAGCCATTCTGGCAGCAAATACTTGGAATAGATTTGAAAGGTATTATCCATGGCAATCTTTTATTGAAAAAAAAAAAAAGAGATATCTTGGCAAAAAGTGTACACAAAAATTTTACTCTGTAAACCAGCAGAAATGTGAGCCCTTTTCTTTAGGTGTAGACTCTATTTTAGCAATTAGACATAAAAAGAAAAGAACTTTCAGCCTAGCATTACAGTAAATTCAAGGGATTGCTACTGATTGCATCTATGTATAATTTCAGTGAGATTATTTCTGATGTGAATTTAACATATCTAAACCTGATTCCAAAATATTTTAGCTTTTCATCCATCATAAAAATATTGTATAATGCCAGAGGAAGTACTTGCTTCACACAGAGTTACTTTTCTGATATCTCTAAGACACTTGCCACCTTCCCATTTGAGCAGGAACATCTGTTATTGTAATTAACACTAGTGTTATTTTGTTAATGTAAATAATGTGTCCCCTGCAGCTCTAGAATGCAATAATTTTAAAATCCCAATTGCAGCGATTCAACTAAAAGTTTCAAATCTGAAACAAACAAGTAAGAAGAAAAATAGCAGATGGCCAAGAATCTGGAAATATACAGCTATCTTTGTTCCACAGTTCTTTAAGCTGTTGCATTATCAGCAAATTTCTGCTGCTAGTTGTTCAGTTTCACCAATTTTTAATTTGAGTTCATACAATACCGCCATAAATGATTTTTATATGGATTCTTCTCCCTGTTTTTATGGGACAACTGTTCTTAAATGTTTTTCCTTTGATTTGTGGAAAAAAATAATCGAACCAACTCTTCTCAAAGATCACAAGTTTTTTTTCCTAATTAACTATTTACTGTGTTCACGTGTTGATTTATAGCTAATGTAACAGAAATGCAACTATGCAAAAATCCTGAGGGTAGGAGTAGTCAAGATTGACCAGTCAGTATTGGCCCACTGTCAGGCTGATTTCTGCTTTACTCCTAAACCAAACCTGTGATTCCCTGCCAAGATTAAAAGTCTGCCATGGGAAGTAATTCTTACAATTAATGTAGCCCCTTATCCTTCAGCTTTCCTTAATGTCATGCTCTGCTAGACTGGTATATAGAGAATATGTTTTAAAGCCCAAAGTCACAAAAAGTAGCAGAAACACAGTATTTAAAATATATGGTCTGGATCTGCAGCTGGTACAAACTTTACCTGACTTCAAATATTGACATAAGAACACATTTGCAATGTTCTTTTGTTCTACAGTTCTCATGTCCAGGAACACAGAACTGGATTTTTCAGTTTTTTCTCCTCTCAGTGGATCAGATACATCACGGAGATGGGAAAGCCTTCACTTCACACACAAGTGGGACATTCCTGAATGCAGCTGTTTGCACAGGCAAAACCACCTGATGCCTAATGAGGGTTATGCTAAGGTTCACATTAGACAGAATTATGGAGCTTTACCTGGTGATTCTCCAAGTATTAGTCCTACTTACATTGCTACTATGCACACAGATGCTGTTCTTCACAGAATAGCATTTTACCTATGCAAGGTGCAAGGACCTCTTCTTGACTTGGAATAGACTATCTTCTGGAGAAATGTTTTCTAGACCACAAATGTTTGTGGATATAAGGGCATTCATGGCTGGACAGCATTATGATAACACCATAGTAAGTTTGTCTGCATAGAGTTCCTGAGCAAAAGATGGAAAAACAAGTGCTTTATGAAAAGAAAAAAAAAAAAAAGTTAGGACATTAAAAGTCCTCTTAAAAAAGATCTTTAAAAGTCATTGTCCATTGACTTCTGTAGAATTATCACTGGATGACTCCTACTGCAACTTTGCAACTTTATGTTATTAAAAAGCTTATTGCCACACATTATAATTTCCAGCTTTGAGATTGGTTTGCATGTTTTTAAAAAATTCCAAAAAGATTACTTGAGAATGTTATATTTACTGGTATATGCCTGATTCACAGCTTATTGTGGTGAGTGGAAATACTCCCAGTAACATCAGTGTGCGTCAGTTTGTAAATTTGTTGGAAATCATTAGAAATTATATTGGGAATCAACAGGAAATCATACTATTACATTATATAACTTAGAATTTGGGGAAAAATAATGAATGGGGAAGACTGCCTGATTTGCATTAATCATACAGTGTAATTATTCAATGAATCCAAATGAGTACAATACATTTTTGACAACTAAAATAGTGTGAAACATTCACAAGAACAGCTAAACTCTCATTTATATTCTCTCAGGCAGATATACTGGCAAATGCCCCTCAGTATTCAGGCTCTTCTTTGGTTTAGGGTATTCACATGGACAATTAAAACTTCCATACTCTCAGTCTGAGGCCAAGCAAGGCTTTGCTGGAATCCTTTAGCTGCCAGATGAGTAGAGTCCCAGAACTTTCACAGATTTTTCTTGCATCCTTCTGCAATAAAACAACTGCCAAGGTTAACCGTCAGATGTAAGGAGCAGTAAATCTCACAGTGAGAAAGGTATTTCCCATTGTTTAGTAAAAAACCAAAAAAACTCATTGGAATATGTGTGAGAGGGAAAGACAAACTGTGTTTTGAAGCCTGAGCCTTTTTTAAGACTGAACATCCTGAGTCTTTGCACCAAGAGACATTTGCAAAGAATTAATATGTGAATGGGATCTAGCAATTGCGCAGCCATTATGGAGCGAATTATAGATCGCAGTCTGAGACTTTCCAGGGCACAGCCAGCTTTATATATTAAAAGAATGAATCTATTAGCATAATTTCTCCTGGTCTGGCTATGAATATAGCTCATGATTAGTTTATAGTTTCTAATGGGTGGTTCTGATTTTTCTAAGTGCCTAAATAAAATTCCTTCAGCAGTGTTTTCTGGCCAACACCACTCCTGTTCTTGTATACGGAGCACTTCCAAATTGGATTGCTTATGATATTTTCTTACTGCAAGTTAAATCAGTCAGAAACACCTGTGATTTTTGCATTCTTTCAGCATCTTAGTATTTACAGGCAGGATCTGATATTTACACTGTAAAAGCAGTAATCTTGCTGGTCCTCCAGGAAAAGAATAAAAAATGTAACCAAAACTGTGGGCAGTACCAGTTTTAATCAAGATAAGAATGCAATTAAAATGCACAAAGTCTTGAGGATTGCTCCACAGAGCTAAAAGAATAGAACCTATTGATTTTTTTCTACACAACCCTTGTTTCCCCACCCAAGGAATGAGGTGGAGTTTCCTATTCTCCTCCAGCTCAAGTGATGGAGCTTTCAGAAAAGTTCTTCTACTAGACCCCATTTGGCAGAGAAATTGACCGGATGAGGCTTTACTTTCTTGCCTGGAAACAGTTTTCAATTTCATATAGCCTGTGATTGCTACCCTAGATTAGAGAACATCCATGTTATCTGAACTTAGGTAATAACTATGGTGATGGACAGTGCATGTCTTCACACTCATCTTCCTATTACTCATTACAACAGGGTGCCAAAAAAAGGTAAATATCAAATTGTGCATGAGGTTTCATTCAGACTCCTCTCTGTGTTGTCAACCATCACTTATGAGTACAAAAATAATTCTGTTCATCTCTGTTTTCACACATGTCTTAGAATATAGATGATAGAACAGTGGAAAAAAATAGATGTGGATATTTTCACATCAATAGCACTTAACAACAGTGCTCATAAATAGAAAACAGGGAAGTAGGAAAAATAGAATTGAAAAGCCAAATGAAAAATTATAGATGCAATACAATTGCCATGAAGTCAACAGAGAGTTGACTTAATGGAATCACAGCTGAACTCTAAACCATATAATAAGGAAGCCCAAATAATTAAACAGACTTACTCAGCTTCTCTAAATATGCAAACTGGAAACAGGAGACATTCTCTTCCTAAACTCATTCTTATGGTAAAGAAGTGGAACATCAACTGTGATCTAGATTCTGTTTTCCTCCCTACCTGGAGCCAGAAGAAATGTCTTGGATATGAAATTAAATCATTCATTCAATGAAATGAAACTAACCAATGATTAGAATCTTAAAATCAGTAGTTTATAATCTATATGGGAATCATTGTCTGGTAAAGTAACTCTTTTCACCAAAAAGAATCTTAAAGGTTTAAGGATCAATGCTTTGTAGGATAGAGTACAAGATGGAGTATTACTTGCTGTGTTTTGAAAATCTTCAACTTATTCTATAGAATAGGATAAGCATCTCTGTGAACATCAGCCCAATGAATCAGGAAAAGGAATCTATTACATGGAGAAATCAATATGAATGAAATGCAAAAATGTGATGCTGACAGTACTTAAACATCCTTGAAATTTCAGCATGTATTACATAGTAGTTCTCTGATTCAATGGGAGTATATACCCAAGAAAGTGAAATCCCATTGTGAGAGATAAAGAGGAATTGGTTGTATAAGTAAAAATGAATGGTAGTGTAAGTACAAAACATGTTTGATTACACTTTCTACACCAAGCACAATAAAGTCCAAAGTAATATATGTAATTAGTGCTTTGAAAAGAGGTATTTCCCAAAGCTGAAAAGAATTATTAGACAAGTCAGCTAGCAGAAAGAATTTAAGCAGAAAAATCATATGGCTATTGGGAATCAGTTATGGATATTTTGCACCATGCCCAGAAAGTCATAATCCTATAAGCAAGAAAGAAATCTGGCTAAATAAAACCCAACAAACAAAATGAGAAGACAGCTATAAAACCAGAACGATGTCTAGAAAATTGGGAAAACTGATACTAACAAATAGATATCAGGAGTTGGAAATTGGGAAGGAAAAGAATACAAAAAATTAATCCCCAACAAGAATAAGGACAATGAGAAAGAACACTTCAGTACACAAGAATCAAAGTTGCATAGGTCTATTATTCTATAGAAATGGTATGTCCATAAAATGATAAAGAAAATGCAAAAAAGATGGTCAGTATTGTTTGAACGTGGAAGGAATCATGGTAATGCTTCAGAACGGACAGGCATAATGCCATCAGAATGATGTCTCAGAATTTTAAAATCAAATGAGATTGATCACTATCTATTTTTTCAGTGTTTTATCCAACAGAAAATACATTTTTAGCTGCAACTTTCTATTTCCCCTCATCTATCACTTTCTCCATCCCTTTGCATTATTTTTCTCCTATGAATACTTTAATTTTCTACAGAGCTCATCCTTTGCTAGTTGCGTCTCAGGTGTCATCCTAACTGTCTAAAACAAAAGGCTTTTGGCCACTTCTGTGTTAACAAATCAAGCAGTGTCAGGGAACATTCCTGGGCACTGGAACTTGAACATGTTAAATTCTTAGAATATTCCCTGGCACCATATTTCTTGGGCCAACAATTGCTCTATCAAACAATTTCCAGGCACAGCCTGAGTGCTAGTGCAATCCAGGGACTGACCTTGAGGGATGTACGCCCTGCTTTGGTGGCTAAGATGATAATGGATTCTCTTCCATGCCATTTGGCATCAGCACCAGAGGATAGTCCCAGGCACATAGTTTCCTTGTAAATATGTAGCCTTTTGTGTCAGGTCAAATAGAGACAGATTCAGAAATAATGTTTCAGATCCTAAGCCAATGTCCTCTCACTTTTTTGGCAATGAGTTTTAACTATTCCCAGAGCTAAGTCACTTGATTTTACTATTTTCAAGCTGTATTTTGGGTTTAATTATCCTGGCACTATAAGCCCCAGTTTTCTGTCCACTTTTCATATTGGGATCCTGATAATATAAGTATTCTGTAGACAGTTTTATTAGCCATAGGATGCTCCTTTCCTTTGTAAAAACTAGTTTTTGTTCAGAGTGGGCCTTGAATGTTTCCTAGTCATTTTAATCTGTCTTCCTTTTTTTTTTTTCCCCCGGCTTTGTTAGTTCCCAGCACTGCCAAACAAATCTAGTAGCTTTCTAAAGGATAGTATGCAAATACCTTGAAACCTGTAGTTTTCTGTATTGTCTTTCAAGCTGAGCATGGTCTAGACAGGGAGCTGCTGGCTTTTTCCTGCTGAAGGTTCCCATTTAATGACAGTAGTATAGGTATGAAATGAGCATTTCATGATCTCACAGCAGTCTACCTGAATAACATTTAAAGTATAATATTCGTGAACCTGAAGTCTGCCTGTCTAAAATCAGTGCCTGACTTCCCTGTATAGTGGATGGAGACACCTCCCTAAACCAGAAAAGGGACAGCCGTTCTGCCTAGCAGAAGCACCTTCTGCAGCTCCAGTGGCATACACCAAGCCCACCTTCGTCTTAAGACTTTGGGTAATTTAGAAGTCTACATCTGCCTTTAAAAGTACACAGAACAAGGATGCAGCCTATCCTTGGTTTTTTCTTGATAAGGCCATGGAACCATGTAATTCAGTGGACGTACTTTTCTTTGGCCTAACAGATTAATGATTAGAGAATTTAAGTAGCAAAGAATAAATTTGAGTTCTTGGCTCAATTTTGTTCAAAAGAGAAATCTTTAAGCACACAAACATGGAGTAGCTGGGTGGAAGCTCCTTGCCTTCCATTTTCTTTTGAAGGCAAAATGCTGAGCGCTGAAGTAAGCCGGACCTTGTGCTGGGACAGTAAGCAAGAAGGCACCACTTTCCTATGCTGTTGCTCAAGTAATCAGGTGAGACAAAGCAGAGACAGAGATCTGGTGCCTGCTTGCAAGGAAGTTTTATTTGTTTTGTTAATAGTCTAAAATAAAATGTATGCACCTTCCAAGAAACAAGATCTGAAAACCTAAGCTGTCCCAGCACTAGCCGTTCGGCAACATTTAGGCTCCTCTTCCCTATTCTTTTTTCACACAAAGCAGTTTGCAGACTGAACTGCACAATGGGCTTGACTTGAAGTGAATAATATTCTCCTCCACATTCATGACTTACGAATTAAGTAACCGTCTAGTAAGGGGAGTTCAATATCTTCGCATTGAAACCTGTGCCTCTCATCTTCTGAATTAGCGCTTTACCCACCTGGGTACCTTACAAGAAATAAGTGCTATGGATGTCTGTGGAAACACGGACAAAAGCAAACCTCCCAGCAAAACAGCCCCTCTGCAGATAGATGAAAAATGCCTGAAAAGTCTCATGGGAACTTCCAAGCTGTATTAGGATGTGTCTAATAAGTACTGATGCCCAGAATTTTGGGACATCTTGAAGTTAAGACTGTTAAGATTCCTGTCTGAAACCTAGATGAGTTTTAGGAATTCAAATTCTAACTTGGGAAGGAAGAGAGACCTTAGGACTACATACATGCTACTAAGTTAAAAATGTCCGGGAACTGCTTTTGGCACCAAGGCAACCTGGCATGAAACAGCCCCTGTCATTAATAATAAATGTTTTTACCCCTCCAAAGCAGGGTAGCTTCATCCAAACTGCAAACTGGAATTATTATAGCACTGTTTAATTTATTGCTATAGATGTTTTAGGTGGAATGGATCTCATCCAAAATTATCACAGTTCCATATCTGAAACAATCTTCAGCAAAGTACTGTATTTTACCAGCTGTTTTTCTTCTCTGTTTTGCTCCACAAATGCATACATTTCTTCTATGTTTGATTAGTGGAGCCCATGCTCCTTAACTGGTTCTATGGTTATATGATCAATATTGTTAGAACAAAGAAGATTTACATTATCTACAGTGCATACTTTGTCCAAGTATGTCCAAGACCAAGAAGCGGTCTTTTTAATACACTTACAAACTTCTATTACCCTGGATCTTCATTTGCAGCTGTTATTGCTGTAAGTGGGTGACATGGTTTAAGCCCAGCTGGCAACAAAGCACCACGAAGCCACTCGCTCACTCCTTCCCCCCTGGGCCCAGGGGGATGAGGAGAAAACATAAAGAAAGGCTCGTGGGTCGAGACAAGGACAGGGAGGGATCACTCACCACTTATGGTCACGGGCAAAAGACAGGCTCAACTTGGGGAAGAAACAAAATCAATTTAATTTGTTACCAATCAAATCAAAACAAGGATAATAGGAAATAAAACCAAATCGTAAAACACCTTCCCCCCACCCCTCCCTCCTTCCCGGCTCAGCTCCACTCCCGGTTTTCTCTCCCTCCTCCCCCCGGCGGCGCACAGGGACGGGGAATGGGGGTTGGGGTCAGTTCCTCACACGTTGTCTCTGCCGCTCCTTCCTCCTCAGGGGAGGACTCCTCACTCGTCCCCTGCTCCACCGTGGGGTCCCTCCCACGGGAGACAGTCCTTCACGAACTTCTCCAGCGTGGGTCCTTTCCCCGGGCTGCAGTCCTTCAGTCACAGCCTGCTCCAGCGCGGGCTTCCCCCTGGAGTCCCAGCCATCTTGGGGGGCATCCATCCCCCTGCTCCGGCGTGGGCTCCTCTCTCCCCGGGCTGCAGGTGGGCATCTGCTCCCCCGCTCCCCTCCGTGGGCTGGGGGGGGACAGCCTGCCGCCTGGTCTCCCCACGGGCTGCGGGGGCATCCCCTCCTCCCCGCTCCTCCTCCCCTCCTTCCTCACTGACCTCGGGGTCTGCACAGGGCTTCCTCTCGCATTCCAATCTCCTCTCCACTGCAGGTTCCCCTTCTCAAGTCTGTTCTCCCAGAGGCGCTACCGCCGTCGCTGACGGGCTCGGCCTGGGCCAGCGGCCGGTCCGACGTGGAGCCGGGGAAGCTTCTGGCAGCTTCTCACAGGAGCCGGCCCTGCAGCCCCTTCCCTGCTACCAAAACCCCACCACACAAACCCAAAACAGTGGGAGTTGGATATAGGGGTTAAAAACAAGCTGTTTCCTTTCGGGTCTGGTGTTAACACTTCTGTTTAACAACACTGAGTCATCACATTTGCTCCAATGCTGTTCACTTAGTGTGTGAAAAAATTCAGATCTTCCTTCCATTCCAGCTCACAATTTTAGCAGAGTTTCTCTCTGCTCTAAACACTGCATTTTATTCTGTTTCCAGTGCATGAATTTTGTTAGCTTGAATTTACTCTGTGTCATGAGATATTCCCATATGTTTTATGGGCTGTGAAGAGCGAATACATTTTGAGAAGATTCAGACATGACATTACTGAAGCCAAAAAGCTTAGCTGTTTTCCAAAAAGTATTGGATCTTTGTATGAATGGTAAAATTATCCAGAGGATAGAAAAGATTCAGAGAACTTTTCTTTGATATTTAAGTCCTCAGGTTTTAAGATATGAACCAGCTTCCAACTGCTGAAGGAGAAGGAACTTCCCCATAGGTAGTATCTGCCACAGCAGCCTGTGACACCAAGCTGAAACATCTGCTTCCAGCCACTGCTGGGCTGAAATACACACCTAGTTGTCTGGCAATAATTAACATTTGTTGCTTTTACCATTATTAACATTTTTCACAAACATTTCTCATAATTATTCACAGTTTTAACATACCGAATTTCCCAGTGTCATACCTATTGTTTATTATCATCTTTCATCAGGTATGTCCATACAAATGAATGCATATGAAAAAAGGTGGGAAACAAGTTGGTGTATGCATCCAAGTCAGACAGTCAATTATAAGAAATATATTCAGCCAACAGGGGAAAAAAATAAATCCGGATAAGTCATGCAAACTTTGCAAGTCAAGCAACAGCGGCTGACTTCTGGATTTCTCTGTTTGACTGCCAAATGAAAAAATAGAGAGTCAAATAGTAAGATATCCAGTCCTGTCAAAACTTACTGAGAATCCACTGAAGCTCAAACGGTAAAAATTTCCAGGAAAACTGGAATCCCGCTGTATGTGTTCCTCAGAGACGTCTTACAGCAAAGCAGATTGGACACATGCACATGATTAATTACAATGACCTGCCAGGAGTATCCACACCGCCATGATCCAAAAATGAGAGCAGAAAGGATAGCAAAGCTACAAAACAGGCTGTGAAAAAAGTCTGAATGAAAGCAGAAGTGAATAGGGAGCCAGCAAATTAGCTGTCAGGCCGGAGAAAACAAGACAGGAAAAGGAGTAGCTCAACGGGAGACAGAACGTTCAAGGGCTCAAGCTGTCATAATAGAACAGCTGGAACAGAAGAGCCTTTTCCTATGGTGGCTATTTCTTCACATTTCTATTTTATGCTGGGATCTTGGGAGAAAAAACAGACTCCATGTATGCCTTCCCTTTTCTTTGTTCAGAAATTCACAGGAATATGGGGACTGAGATGACGTTAACGTCATTTAAGACAAATAAATTAGAAGTTACATCAGCAGAGATGCTTGCCAGTGAAGTCCTTTCTAACATGACCGAGCGAGCTGACCATGTTTTGTCCAAGTGTGAACACGAACATTCACCTAGTTTTGAATATCCATTAAAACTGACAGCAGTTTAAAAAAGAGCTCTCCTGACAGGAAACAGGCAAAATCATCTAAAGCTTTGAACACTGCTCTGGGAGGAACACATTTTGTTCCCAGTTCTGCCAATGAACTTCTGTTCTTTCTCCATCTGTCAAGTTTCTCAGGTCATGGCTGACAGTAATGAAGTGTCATATAAGAAATAAATACACCATAAACTTGATAAAGAGGCTTGATTAAAAAAATGCTATTAATTTTAATTAAGGGTGTTTTAATTAAGTAAATGTCAGCTGTTACCATGGACTTTGGGTTTTTTTCTCAATTAAAAAAAGAAAATAACTTCAGTTACTGGTGCTTCCTACCCTTCTTTTTTTTCCTTTGGTCCCTCTATCCCCTAATTAAAAGTGATGTGAAAGCAATATTAAAGAAATCAGAATTTAACATTGCTTGGTTTGCATGTTGTTTAGAATCAAAAATTTTTGATTGGTAGGTATGTCTGGTGCCATCTAGTCCAACCTGCTCCACAAACCAGGGCCAGCTACCAAGCCAGGTCAGGTTGTTCAGGGCCTTGCCAAGTTGAGTTTTGACTGTCTCAAGGATGAAGATCCCACAGCCTTTCTAGGCAACCTCCTCCAGTGCTTAACCACTGTCACAATGAAAATTTTATACTCACATCCAGCTGGAATTTCCCTTGCTGCAACTTGTGGATGTTGCCTCCTTTTACTGACCATATCTAAGAAGAGTTTAAATCTGTCTTCCTCTGCTTAGGTAGCTGAAGATAACAGTTAGATATCGCCCCTTTTCCTTCTCTTCACTGAGATGAATAAGCCCATCTTTCTTAGACTCTTCCTACACTTTATGCACCAGACCACTGTCTGTCTTAGTGGATATCTGCTGGACTTGCTCCAGTTCTTTAGTATTTCTTTGGCACTGAAAGGCCCCAAATTGGACCTAACACTCCACCTGTAATTTTGATGAATGCAAGGTAAAGGGGAATATTCATTTCCTTTGACCTGCTGACTACACTCTGGCTAATGCAGTCCAGCATGTGGTGGCCCTGCATTGCAAGCGTGCACAGATGACATGTACAACTTGCTATCCCCCGGGACGCCCAAGTCCTTGCTAGCAGAGCTGCTCTCTTGCTGGTCATTCCCCAGTCTATACCATTGCTTGGGGCTGTTCTGTCCCTGGAGCAGGACTTTGCGTTTGTCTTTACTGAACTTCATGAGGTACCTGTTGGCCCATTGCTCCAGTTTGTCAAGGTCGCTGTTGATGGCAGCACCAATATATCACATATTGACTGCTTGCCTCAATTTTATTAATTTGCTGAGGATGTCTCTGTCCTATTCCCCAGGTTATTGATGAAGATCGTAAACAGCACTGACCCCAGCATCAGCCCCACAGGAACACAATTTGTAATTAGCTGCAAGTTAGATTGTAAACCGCTAACCACTGTCCTGTGGGACCAAAAAGATCCATCCATTCAGTCCGCACAACAATTTTAGAGGAATGATATGCAAGATTGTGTTTAAAGCCTTGCTAAAATCAAATGAAACGACATCCACTGTAGCAAAGAAAAGTCATTTTAGTGCCAAATGAGCCTCAGCAATTTTGCTGCAACAAGCTGGATCCAGGCCTCTGGCAAGCAGTGACATTCCCAAGGCAGCGGGTCTGGTCAGCAGATAGGTGCTGCCATTCCCCACAGAAGGCAGTCGGTGACCACTGTCACCCATTGCTTCCTCTTTGCAACACAGGTTCTACCCTCAGACAACGCATGGTCAGCTACAACACCTCCCTCAGATAGCCTGGAACATTTCTTATGGAAAATGAATTTTTACTGATCTGGAAGAAAACTTTGTTCCTATGAACTCCATGCTTTGCCTTGGAAAAATAGTTTTTCCTTCAGTTTTAAGGAGTGTGACAAATAAGTCTGAGGACAGGTGAAATTAATTTATTTTTGGACAGAGTGATACAAAAGAAAATACAGAGTGATCAGCTAAGCTTAAAGTTAATCTCTTTATATGAGCTCTCTTTATATTTACATGCCAGACACCTAGATACTGCTGTCCATTCCAGGGCCATTCTGAAGTTAGTGATCAGGATTAAGATATTTTGATAATGAGTCTGAAGAACTGGGTGAACAAATAATTACATGAAAGAGACATCCTGAAAGCAATACCCAGAAAAGTATGGAGCTTGTAGCCATCATTCCCGAAACTGAAATACTATAAGATTTTTTTTTTGAGGTATTAATGATCCAGAAATGGATTACAAACGTTTTTCTCATTTAGAATGAAAAATAACCCCAAGGACTAAAATCTAAGAGTACAACATTCCTGCTCCCATATGTTGAAAGAAAATTTGATTTTTTTGTTTCCTTTGCATATCATAAAACATTTCTCTGAAAAAAAAAAGCATGAAAGAGATGTTGAAAGAGTTCTACAAATTCAGTTCAGAACTTGTAAAAATTTTTAATGTTAAGGAACACTGGGCATTCCTGGAGTTCTCTGCCAAGTGAAGACCTCATTAATCTTAGATTATAAAAGACCCTTACCCTTGAAGGAAAATTCCCAGTCATTATTTAGACTTTGACAAGTAACTCAACTGAGCAAAGCTGAGATTGTGTATCCCTTACCAAAAGTGTGCAATCATCTTGCACCTTTAAATGCTGCTCACAAGGAAATTCAAGTTACCATTCATTATGGATTTTAATTTTTCTCCATAACAAAGAGGAAGTCCATCACCTAAGACAGCATGTCCTAGGATTTTGGTGAAATCCCTACCTTTTCCTTTGTAATCTCAGCATCCCATTTTCTCTTTTCAGAGAAGGGAGGAACTGTGAGAACGTCTTTTACATTGCACTTACACGAGGATGAAAAAGAGCATTCCTCTCTCAGCAATGCAGTTCTTCCTCCTGCTAGGATGTATTATGGTCTTAAATTTGCAGTTAGAACACATACGTATCTATCAGCATGACAGGCTAAGTTCCAATTACAGTGTATGGAGTTCTAAAGTGTGCTGTCAATGGAGCCTGGAGAACGCTTCAGTTCCCCCTCTATTAAATGCATAGGGGTTGATTCAGTTTATCGGAGGAATCCAGTGCCATTAAAAGGTCCTAGGATCTCCTGTTTGACCCCTTGCTGCCACCCGGTAGAGCACAGACATCCCCAAGTTCCTGTACGCCCTCTGCCATTCTGCTGGGGATGTCTGGGCCAGCCTGGGGCATCTCAGGCAGCACTCAGGAACCACTGTGCTGATGGGCTGGTTAAGTAAATAATCCTCAAATACTCAGAAAACACAGTGAACCGTGCTTTCATTGCCTGCAGTGGAAGTTGCCGGCAGTGGAAGTTTAAGCACTTAAAATGCCTGTAGATATCTACCCCCAAGCATCTAAATGGAGGTGTCTTCAGTGCCCTCAGTGTCTGAGCTACCCTAATGCAGAGTGACAGAAGCGGCACTGCAAACATTACCTGTGGTAATGAGGCATCAGTGACAGTGGCTTTAGCCACCCTCTGCTAACAAGAGTGGTTCTAAAAATAGGTTTACAGCAGAATCGCTGAGCAATTTTAGAGAAATTGTCTGGGCAAGAATACAATGCAATTCAGCAAGAGTGAATGTCAAGTTCTGCACATAAGTAAGAGCAATCAGCTGCATAATGACAGGATGAATAATTATGATCTCTGGTGCTACAGAAAAGGGTCTCAATGACAGTGAGTAACAAGTTGAAAATGATTAAATGTTAGGCTGCCACAAAAAAAACAGAACATAGCATACTGGGATAGATAAACAATAGTTTTGTCTGCAAAACATGTGAAGTAACTCTTTCATTCTACTTGTCAGTAGTAGGACCTCGGGGGAGTACTGTGTCCGTTTTGGGGCAGTGCAGATCAAGAAGAATGTGGGTCAGTCCAGACAAGCAACAAGAATGACTGAAAGTCCTAAAAACATGGCCCATAAAGAAAGGTTAAAGGAATTCGGATGGGGTAATCTAGATAGGGCTGAGGGGAGAAAATCTGGCATGATTTAATCTTTTCTGCCTTTAAGAGTAACAAAGAGAATGAGGAGGAGAGAAAGACACAAGGCCATTTCTGATGCTGATCTCTACTAAAGACTTTTGTCCACTAGGATTTATTTCTCCCATGCGTGTGCATGAGGAGCAGGGTCCATGCAGCCAGTTTGTCCATCACTACTGCTTAGCTCACCCTCATGAGCTAGACTTTTGGCAGGAGAAGGCTCTCTGGAAACATGGAGCTACTGCCAAATACTGAGGACTGTCCAATCTTGTAACCTTTTTTCCCCTATACTGGGTATCGGCTTGCATTTGTACAACGTGTGTTTATACCACATAAAGAACTGCCTGAGTCAGAAGCAGAGGCAAGCTACACAAATCATTTCATGAAGAAGCTTGACCATCTCTCTGTTTCTTTAAAGGCAGAATCAGACTCTAACTACCAGCTGACGTTTAAACGGTGCTGCAGAGTTGTACAGAAAATGTACTTCTATTTAAAAAAAAAAAAAAAAAGAAAAAAAATCCATTGATCAAAACCTGATGTCAGGGAGCAGCAAGGGCCAGCTGCTGCCTAAGGGCATGGGAGTCCAAGGGGATCCAGCACAAGCCGTGCCCTCACGAAGAGTGCCCAGTCCCACAGGGGCTGAGCGCGGCGGGCAGAGCCATGGGCTGTATTTCAAAACAGTTGATTCCACACAGCACATGTAAGTCCTAAACATGACAGATAAAATTCAATAAACGCAATGATTTGTTCACTACTGTTGACTTCAAATATAGGCAATTCTACCAGCAACAAAACATCAGATATATTTGCTAGTAAATATGGGCTGAGGGAAAGTTTTTTGGTCTTGGCTTAAGCTTGAAGGTTTAAGCTTACCAGAATTACAGTTTGGGTTGCTGGCAGAACCAACCGTGCCAACATCTTTTTGAACAGTTATGTGGTTTTGGCAGAATTCTCATGAAATCGCCTGAGAATTGTTGTTTTTTGAGAATCTGGCTGCATCTTAAATGGGAAACAGGCTTTTCAAGCTTTGGGATCTCACTGGAAACCATAAGCATAGGAGTGATGTTGGAGCTGGGAATTCAAATGTTTCCCCGCCCTTCTTGGCCACAGATAAGATGAGTTGGATGTGACATCCTAGTTTCGATCCATCTGTTCTTTCAGGCACTATCAAAAGCATAGCTCATTTAACAGACAGCAAATTCTCAGAATAATTTGTATTACTTGCATTCTGCAATAGCCTCGGTGATCTCTTCTCCTTCCCCACTTCACCCAGAGACACAGACTTAACTATTCATCATGTGTTCCTCACCTCATTGTACTATGAGACAGCTGTGCTCTTATGGATTGCTTTAGACCATTTGGCTGCAAAAGCTGGCTGGCAATCTTGTACAGCTGTAACTTTGGCCTGCTAACTTTCTAATGAAAGCCATGCCACCATGGGTACCAACGGGAAAACAAATACCCTTTTGTCCATGGAAAGTCTGGCAGGGAAGCAGATTCACTTTTGTTTCAATAGCAAATTTCCTTTGACTGCAGCCCTCTTTCAGTCACTCCTCTGATTTTTTTCACAGTTAGTCAAGTTGACTGAATAGTCAAGGACAGGAGAAGATCTGCAGTACCTCGGGCTACAGCTGCCAATTATTTGAAATGAAGATTCTATGAACAATTAGCAAAGAAACTCTGCTACAAGAGTTCTTAGAGTACTGCCTTACTGGGAGGTAGTTTCATTCCTCAAACTGGTTTCTTTTTCGTATGCACACACATTCAATAGAAAGGCCTTGAGCAGTGAGGAATGTCTGGCATTTCTGCTGTCAGTGTGCATGTACATTGGAGTGCGATATTTTTAGAAGCCCATCACATCCAAGTATGCATGAATTCTCACGTAACCTCACAGTGCGAACAGCTCGGAGTCAGGGATGTGAGGGCTTATCAGATTAAGCGCACAACTTGGTTCCTGCTGAGTGTTCAGCACATAGTAAAGATGTGAAGTTTTCCACACAAACACACGCTGCATATTCCAATCCGGGGCAAAATATGCTGTAAGACTCAAATGGAGAAGAGAAGCAGGAAAGGCTATGGTAGCTTAGGTATGGCATAGATCTGCAGTGCAGAGCTAAAATTCATTAGCCTGGAGACTGCGTGGGGAAAGCTGGACTTGCAGTGCACAGTAGACAGCCACATGCCTTTTGTAAGCATATCTAAGTTGTTTCTTTCTTAGGGGAAATTGTTTGTAAATAGGAGAATTCTGCTGGGTCTGCTGTAGTGTCCTGACCCGTGACCAGAAATGAAGCCCTTGTTTCTTCTCTCTTGGCCTGACCACCTGACAAACAGCATTCAAGTGCCTTCACAGCAGGGTCAGCTTTACAAAGAACACCCAGGGAAGGTCAGCTGCAGAGAATGTCTAGTTTGAGACATACAGTTATTCACATAAGAAGGTGAACTTCAGAGAATGGGGAAGTTTGGACTAGAACCTTTCTGGAGGTTTTTCAACTTCCTTTTATTTCCAAAAGGATAAGAATACCATTTATTACAATACCAAAGCCTAGCAAATGTAAGGAAAACATTTAAGAAAACATCCCAATGCTAGGGATAGAGGTTTCACTGGTAGAGCCACAGAACAATTTTACAACAAGCTTCCACTTAAAGAGGGCACTGTTTTAAAGATAGGGTAAGTGTCTCTAAACTGCTGAGTGATTTTAGATCCTTGAAATTTTGTAGGCAACCAGAGGAGAGTTTAAAGAGCATTGCATCTTTGCCCTAGCACTGAAACATCCAAAATCACTTGACACGTAAGTGATTATGTGCACTGAAAAATAAACAGGACCATATTCCACCATGGTACTTTTGAAAAAAATTAATTTTTGCAGTAAAACAGGGCAGAAATAAATGTGAACCATGGGTCAAGTATTTTTTAATTTTTTTTTTCATTAAAGTGCTTAATCAGACTTTAAGTACCTAATTTAATCACCAAAGCTTGGGCCTAAAGCCATTTGCTGAGTAAAATCCAAGTTTAGAACATAAATACAACATTCCCGCATAATGCAGCTTTGATCTAATGACTAATAACAAGGAAGGATTCTTGTTCTGTTACTCCCAGAACACAAATGAAATGGCCTTTGTGTTAACTTTCTCTAATCCTCATTTCATTTGTATGTGTTGTAAAACTGAGGGTGAGACAAAAGTAATTAAAATTCTCTTAGCTTAAGGGCGATTTCTGGTTTTGGATCCAGTGATTTTAAAAAGGGTTGAAGTGACTTCTTTTTTTCTTCTTCTTCGTTTTTTTTTTTTTTTTTAAGTTTCTTTAAAAAGAGAGAATGACGAAATGGAAAAAAAATGAGCTAACGAGATGGCCGGTGCTACTTGTTGCTTCTTGTGAACTTGTCTAGAATTCAGAATGTGTTTTTCCTTAAGAGAGGAGATAAAGTCTTAAATAAATAAAGATAACATGGTGTCACACTACTGGAATTGTACAGGCTCGTAGAGCAGCCTGCAAAAACACTGTGGAAGAATATGCTGAATGTCTTTCTAGTCCCTATGGTAACCACTGGAGCAATAAGTTGTTCTGAGGACAAGTGGAAAAAAATGCTATGAGAAAAACAGACCCTGACTACAGCAAGGAAAAGGCATGATCTCTGGAGCCTCCTAGCAATAACGTACACTGTGATTATAACTTTAAGTATGCAAACAGAGATCCAAGTGTCACAAAGGGGTTGAAAAATAAAGAGCTGGCCCAAGGCTCTGTGGTTTTATGATGGGGCTTGAGGTACAGAGGTAATTTTCAGCCTGTAATTAATATTTCCCTGCTACTGCCAAGGCTTCCACAGACTAATCTCTCCTCTTTCAGGGTTCCTAATTGGATATCCTCTGAACAAAGTCCCATGGCTCTAAGTAATACAACGATCACAATAAAATTACCACATAGTAGCAGTTCTCCAAATACTTCCTAAGCACTGTAGGTGGCTCTGCTGCTGTTCCTTTATTTCCTAAGTTCTCACTTGCTCCCATGACCATCTCATCATTTTGCTCAGTGCCCAACATCAATTATCTTCAGAGGTGCATCCAAGCCACTGCCAGCCATGAGTGGGATTTCCTTACTCTAGGGCAGAAATACCTATTTCCATCAGCATAACATATCTGCAGCATTCCCATCAGAGCTCACTAAGCTGAATTTCTTGTCACAGCACTATCTTACGTGAATTTACACAAGAGAAAAATATGAATTGCTCATAATTGAATGTATAAAAGATCAGCTTTGTATACTGAAGATAGCGAATCATGCTGTTTCTGCTGTAGAAATCTCAGAGACCAGGAAGGAAATGTTCCTGAGGAACGTGGGGGAAAGGAAGAGGATCTGGAGCATGAATTTTCAGCACAGAATTGGAGGAACTAGCTGGGGAAGATGAACACCTGGCATAGTAATTGAAGTTTATAACATGGTTTTACATTTGAACATCATATCCACACCAAACAGTTAAAACCATGTATGTTAAATACAGTTTCTAAAAACATATATTTATACTCCAAAACATATAAAAATGTCACTAGCATACAATGTATTAATAACTGTAATAATGAACAGTTCATAGCCAGATAAATATTATACCTTATTTTAATCATTGTCTAAATGACTAATTGAGCAATGCACAATGCTCAAACTAGCAAAATAGTCTTTTCTGCCAAATACATGATTGCATAAAAGCATTTTCTTGCATCTCACTCTAAAGGTCAAAGAGCTCTCTCGCAGCTCACCAGAGCAATGACTGCCACTGAAAGGGACTCTTCACGTTATGCCTCTGATCTAGGAAACATTTGCTCTGAATACAAATTTAGAAATACTTCACCTCATCATTCTCAGCAGCCATTGCCCCTTGAAATATCTCTCTCCCATTACTTGAAAAGGAGGAAGAAAAAAATCCAGCACATTTAGTTTGTTAAATAGAGAAAATATATTCTTCCTTCCTGTATACCACTTCCAGAATTTCAGCAACAGATGTAGCTGAACTACCAAAGCTTCTGAGACCAGAAGGGTTGCAAATTCCCTTCCTCCTGCCCTAGGTAAGGTAAACTGTTGTCTAGGTAGTTTTTGACTGCTATCTCCTAGGCAGAAATACGTGTACATGTGCTCCACAACACAAACGGAATGAGCTGGCCACAGATCCAGGACGCATGGAGCCCACGGCATACGTGATTCACAGATTGACCTCTCTGAGCAGAAGTGTACATTTGCAATAGGTCTGGTCCATCTGAAACATGAGCTATCGGTGAACCATACGCACAACACAGTTAATACAGCAGTCCCAATATACATACTGCACTACTAGCCTCCACTGTAGTAGCTATAGTTAGTGGCTAACATAAGACAAATCATCCTCACAGATCCCTGTAATCCTCAAATTCCATTCAGATAAGATTTTCAGGTGAAAAAGAGGATGTATCCAGGACATGCCCATGTCCATCTGGTAAAGAACTCTACTTCTAGGGAATATTAACAGCATGTACCAATTTGCTCTCCAAATCTAGAAATTATATTTTTCACCTCTTATATCTCATGAGGCAGAAATTTTCAGTCACTTTTGTTATTGTCACTCTTATCTTGACTCAGGGAATGCAAATCCCCCCTGCTTAATTTTGCTGCATTTATTTACTTGCCAACACTCCTTCTCTCTCATTGCAGAACACAAGTGTCAGAAGAGTCATGGCCATGAAACAATGCTGTTAGCAGCAGCAGGAAGAAGATGGATGGAAGATCCAGTTTTGACAAAGCTTCAAAGTAAGGACATATGCACTCTTGTCACCCTTTCATCTCCTTTCCCCTTTATCAAAACTCATCTCTTGCTACTGTTAGCAGGATGCTCCAGGCATCCCAAGCAGCATGAAGTCTGTCAGTGTACCTTATAAAATCAGTGAAAGTCCCTAGGTCTGCAGGGCCATGGGGGAATGAATAGTGTCACTTCAATCACAGGAACACATAATTAATCAGACAGTAAAAAAGTGCTGGGCTCACCAAGTTGTACTCTTTCTCCAGTTACGGTGGACTCTATCACTTCCAGCAAACTGTTGGGAGAGCATGACAAAAGAAGGGAAAGAGCAAGGATTATGATGACTGCGAATATTGAACATCCTGGGCTGGGCACCCAATTCAGGTATCCACGTGAAGGGCTGTTTTTCTCTCCTGCATATGCTGAGGGAGAGCCTTAAGGAAGCTGTACAAAGGCAGACTGAAGATCATTGCTCACCCCTGCCACATACTTCCTGGCCAAAAATAGGAGAGGAAATAATGAAGAATATAAATAAGGGAAAATAAATACAAAAGGACTGAAAAGAGGTTACAATAAAACAGAAATTGGAAACAGGAATAAGTTAAAAACAAGAAACAGTCTAAATAGAGACAGGCTGGCAGCAGTTCAAGCTATGGGACTTAACATAATTTAGACAGTCACCTTTAAAAAGAAGTCATTAAAATGCCTTCGGCTGTATCAACAACTTAAGCCCTACTATACAGTAAAACCTCTGTTTCCTTCTTTTCCCTGTTTTCTCTGTTTTCTCATGCATCTTGTCATTTCCCTCAGGTCCTATCCCTCACAGATGATTTTCCTCATGTTCAGAAAAGTATTATTTAGACTACTTAAAAACATTTTTTTAAATTATACTGATAAGCAATGGTATTATTCTGGATCTTTGACAAGGGGTGAACTTATTTAATACAACACAATTGTTTAACATGATATTCTTACTGTATCACAGCTCAAAATAATAACAATACAATTAAAAGTGTAGACACTTCTGAAGAGATAAAAATGGTTAAACATTGCCATCTATAAAGGTGAACAAATAAGAAAAACTAACATATGAAAATTAGGTTACCAAAATAAAACAGCCTGGTGTCCTTAAGGGGAACTTTTTTGTTGTTTAAATGGAGATTAAATGTTGTTGAAAACTCTTAAAAAAAAAACTTTTATAGAATGCCCTGTCACAGAAAATATGAATGATGTTGGCCGTGTCCCGGGTAGAAACAAGCTAAAATAGCCACTATGAGGTCATAACAATTTCCCAGGACCTCTTTGAAAATGTGAAGTGTGTCACAAGGGGGATTTTCCTGATGAAATAATGTATAAATAGCCTCAATAAAGTAAGCAAGGGAGTTAATTCTGGCAGAAGGGATCTGCTTTGAGTTACTGAGAACTTGCTCTCTCCTAATGTATCTTTTGCTGACAATTTAAATCAATGAATACTACAACTCAAACCACCAGAGCAGAGTAAAACCTGGGACTGGTAACTTATTACCTCATTCCCAATCATATATCTTGGGCTGCCAGGAACCTCCTCTGTCCCTTTTTGGCTCAGCATAGGACACTGTTCAACCCATCTGTCTACCTCGCTGCCTTCTTACCCCTTTACACAAACATACACACAGAGGAAAATCTAGCTACAGCTAGCTGGTTTAGAAAAGATAATTTGTTCCAAGCTGTTATGTTTCTCAAGTGAATATCAGATGAATTCATAATTGTGGGAACTCTTGAAACATTTCCAGCTTTACACAACGTGTTTGTTTTAGGGCTCCGGTGACGTCTGTAATGTGTGGGTCTGCTGAGATTTGGAACAGATGCATTATTTTCCTCAGCCACCTGGAAGAAAGTAAAATATTGAGAAAAGCTGGTTTATAAGGACTCCCTGGTGTCCACAAACTGGTCTGGTTAATAAGAGAGAAAATATTTCTGATTTTTTTCAACTGCAAAACAAATGGCTAAACATATAATTACTGCTTTCCTTCAAGGAAATAAAAACGTCAAGAGACTTGCAAGGCTTAAAATTAACACACGGTAGCTTGCCTAGTGTCTCATTTTGGGGGGACACTAAGGATTTGGGAATGTGTTTTTCAGACCTATCCTGCAAACCTGAAACTGAAGAGACCAAAACCTCAAACCTGTGTGCAATTCAGTGTAAACTAGACAGCTTTAGCAGGAGTTAGAGGAAATTCAGGAGGTTGTTTTAAGTTCTTAAATTCTTTTACTGGGGAAAAGACACACTTGAAATATACACTTGAGGTTGAGAGCAAAAGATCTCTGCCAAAACAAGTGCCCAAGTTCAAATGGCAGCCCAGAGAATGGGTTTTTATCCAGACAGAGGGATGTTCAGCTTGTTGCAAATGTCCTTCAAATTAACAGGCAAACTGCTTCCCATACACAGACATCACCAGCCATATCGTTTGCTGGAGTCTTCCTTCGCTTCCCCTCAATACAATTAAATGTGGCAAAATAGTTCGCAGTCTCCATTCCCTCTTTTGAAAGACAGGCATCCGACTTGATCTTTAGGCTGAAAAAAGGAAGCCTGTCCCCCACAACGCCGAGCCTGTGAGCAGACTGAGTGGACGTCATCTACCAACAGCGACTTTGTAGTTGGAGCAGAGCCCCAGGCAGGGATCAGGAGCACCGGAGGAGATCCTGCTCAGCTCCAGAGGACTCACAGGGCTCGATTTACTGGTCTGCTCACAAACAGTTGCATGGCCTCAGAGGGTCAGTGGTGGCCTCCATAACGTGAAATGCCAAAGTTGGCTCAAGATGGAGCTTCTCTCATGTACCTGTCATTTCTTAACAACTGTGTATAATGAATCTTCCTGCGTGCAGAGGCCACGGGTTGCTACAAGAGAATATCAAGTTTAGCTGCAGTTTTCTTTTGTCTCTGCATTTTAGAGATTGAACGGCACTGATAAAAAGATGATTTTGCAACAAATATTTACGCATCACTAACAAAACTCTTGCATTGTTCTTCTGTGCTGGCCATTGCATAAGACAACTCTTGACCACAGTCAGTTCATCTCATCTTTGAAATATCGTGACATTTACATGGCAAGTGCTGTGTAAAGGGATCAATGTGAGAGAAGTAGTTGGCACTTCTTAAGAAAAAATAAACCAAATAAAATGTTTCTTTTTTCAGCCTGCCCTCTGCAAAGTGAGCTAGAATATAAAGACATTAGATATAATACTAAGAAAATAAAATATGGCATACATTCCTCTCCCCTCACCCCCAAAAATCTAAATCTTCATTATCTAGCAATGTATAATTAGCTACATCTGCAAAACTGCATTGCTGCATTTGAAAATCCCAAAAGTCCTACTGCAATTTCTAACAGATGTATTGCTGCTCTTACACAAAGGGGAATAATGGTTCGATCAGCTCTTCAGCCCACTAACCACAAGAAATACATCAAGTTATATATCCAACATCTGGTGATGATATCATGTCCCAGTTTGTTTTCCAGCATCTTACATGGACCTAGACCTAGGTCTGGCTGTGAAGCTCAGCAGAGAATTGCACTACAGTTCACTTCTTACTGCATTTTCAGAAATGCTATGAAATGTTTCATTGAAATGATAATGTATTTATGAAGTCTATTATTTAGTGAGCCATTTGTCATCCTTGTAACATGGAAATAATCCAGGTATCAGGTTGACAGGAAATGTCTGCTTATGTTAGACTAAAAATTGCTCTGCTGGGGCTTGTTGACATGCTTGAGTCTTCCAACTAAGCCCAACTTGGAGCCAAAGTAGGAGTGAGATGAGCAGACTTGGACAAAAAGCTAATGGGAGTAGAAGGATTAAGATGAGGAGTTAAGGATGCAGAGGAGGAAAAAGAACAAGCAACCAAGGTGGCAGCACAGGAGAGAAGGCAAGCTGAAGGGTGCATCAGAGAAGTGACAGCAGGGCTAGATCCAAATAGGCATTGTCAGCTAACGTAGGAATTACATAGAATTGTAGCCTTCAAGCAGCTCACGTAATTGCCACTTAAACCAGGCATCATCTAGTCCATTGGCTTTTAGATGTCTAAAAATTACCACCCTTCAAAACTGATTGGCCTCATTGTGCCAAATTTTTGGAAAGTGCTAGCTGGAATGAGCTGAAAGTGTGCAGGTTCTTTCTAACAAAACACTCAAGTTTGCAGGTACGGAGCCTGCCGTTGTTTTATTTACTGTCATACAGAGCTTCATTATCCTGATCCCTTGGAGTCAACTGCATGTCAGCATCACTGCCCTGCCTTACGATCAGCTGTTCTTGCATTTAGAGCAGCCTGGCCTTGGGATAAAGTTGTTCTCAAGTCACTACAGGATTTTGCTGTGAATTTTCTCTGTGTTCATTCCATGAACATTTAATAGTAGACAACACCTAGTTCTCTCTCAGCCTCTCAAGTACTCCTCTGCCACTTTACAAGTCATCAAATTACTATAAAAGCACTAAAAAAATAAAGTCTCAGTAGAGTTTTAAATTAAGTGTTAGCAAGTAGCTGAAAATTAGCAGTAGCATGCCTTTTCTCAGCTATATATGAAGGAAAATGCCAATTCACAGAAGTGATTGTTTTAGAAGGATGGCTAAAGTGTATGCTCAGTGCTGTTCCTTGAAACACAGAATGGTGCTTTGGACTCCATGGCAAATGGAATATAAAGTCCAGACAGGGGTGATATTTAATACATAACCTTATTCTCAGGGTGACCCTTTGGGTTAGTATACGTTGCTCACTGTTCAGCATATTCTTTTTCATACATCCCATTTTCAGTTTCTTAACCCTCATTATGCAGTATATTAAGCTTAATATCCAACACTTTGATTTCAGACATTTTTGCAGGACCTGAGTACCTTAATGATAAATATTTATTTAAGGAAGTTCTTCCATTTTAAGAGAGCTACTTTTGAACGTTTTCAAATTATTAACCAGCTAATGTGCTGATTTCTGTAGATTCCTAGAACCCTCACACTTGCAATTTGGACCTCTTATTTACCCACAGGCCAAAAAGTCACAGTACCCTGTGACCAATCACTTTGGGCATAAGTGAACATAGATAGACCATAGATGGATCCTGTTTAATGCCATTAATGATCTGGATGATGAGGCAGAGTGCACCCTCAGCAAGTTTGCAGATGACACAAAAATGGGAGGAGTGGCTGATACACCAGAGGGTTATGCTTTCATTCAGAGGGACCTCGTCAGGCTGGAGAAATGGGTCAACAAATCAAATATCCAATTTATTTGCTTGAAAGAATACATTCCTTTATCTGATAACCCTCTTCCTCTTAAACAGCAGATTTAGACCAGCTATCTACATGCAAAGGTCTGTTAATTTTTAAAGACATCCTGTTCCTCACTGAGAATTAGGGCCACGCATCTCTTTTGCAAGGTCCCACTGATAGTTTCAATACTTACCTACAGAAATTATTACCCTGTGTTAATAATAAAGTAAACCATTATTTCTATGAGGGGTTTATATTTTTGCAAAACAACATCAGTATTATAAAAAGAATTGCCCATGCTGCACTTTGGGAAGGCCAGTGGGGACTACTGCACAGGTAATAAAAATTAGGACACTAATGCTGGTTTTCATTTGTGGATGTTTTATAAAATGCTGTTCTATAACATGGAAATGGGAACTGTGGAAACCCAGTCATGCGATGTGTTTCATCATTAGAAAAGTAGACCAGCATAGTGACAAGGAGTTTTCAAAAAAGATTTAAAAGTTGGACTGCTTCTACCTCATGCTTTCTGTTATAACAACAGCATGCTTATTCCACCATAGGGTACATAAATGTAAAATGCCCACTGAGCAAGGCTAGAATATCACTCCTAGAGTCTTGAATACTATTAGACATCACTTAAACAGAAAAAAAACCCACAAAACCCAGCACAAAACCCCCCACCTTAACCTGGTCTCCTGCAACTGTAGACTCTTCTTTCTTGGCCTCCAAGTACAGCCTGACAAAGACAATCTGTGGTGTTAATAGAAAGACACTTCAGTTCTTGCATGAGGCTACTAGAAACATGACCTTTGTGATCAAAATCCAAATCTGAAGCAAATTCCAAAACAACAAGAGGTCAGTGCTTAATCCCTATCTAACAACAAATTTCTGAGATGCCCAAAATGATGTCATTGTAAGATTTTTGATGTGCTATTTTTTATATCACAGTAAAAATAATATTAATGTTTTTACTGAACTGTAATAAAACATCTATGCCGGCAATTTTAAAAATAAATAGTAAACACCCAGACACAACAGTTGTTAATCATGAAGAGTTGTCCTTCCCACAGAATTGGTCTACCCAACACTAAGGCAACTCTTTCTTGTGGGCCCTGTAAACATCCTTGAAAAACAGAAAACTTGGATTATTTTATGGAAACGTGGAAAAAGCAAACTGTGAAGGTCCAGAGTTGTAAAGAAAGGAAAACCTGCATGGTATTTCACCTTTCATGCCAAGAGGGGTTTATCTCATGTCTTTCTCTGACCATAATTTTAGTGGTATTTCTCATAAAGTAGCCATCTTCCGACAGATTTCCACTCATTTGAAAAATGCTGTGTCGATTCAGTGTCTACTATTGTACACAGTATTTTCTGTCAACAGCATCTAGATGACTAGAAGGTTGTTTTTCCTTCTAGGGATATATATTAATATAAATTTACTTTTGATGTTACACCATCAAGCAGTTAACAGTCATTCAGAAAATTTGCCACAGTGTGACAAGATCACTGGTCATTATCATATGAATCTTTTAGTAAAAACACGCAGGCAAACAAGAGAAGGAATTTTAAAACTGACAGAGAGTAAGAGCATATCTAGGAATTGCTTTGCTTAGTTCTACCTCTGCTCAACTTCAGTCAGAAGAATTTGAATTCAGCAGTGGAATGCATTAGTTAGCCTGTCTCTCATCCTTCATCAGATGTGTTTATGAAAGGGGACATCTCTACAACTTTATCAAGATGCCTGTGATGCAGAACTTGGAAGAAATAAGCGGCCTACTGAGGAAGATTGGACATTGCGTGGCTGCAGAAGCTCTAGTGTGTTGAAAAAGTGGAAGCATGTCTCATCTGATCCCATGTCTGCCTGGGAAAACTTAAGGAAGGAAAAGATGACAACAGGCTGCAAAGTCAATGTTTTCCAGATGAATTCAGGCCTGAGATTGTCTGAAAAAATAGAAATTCTGATGAAAGATGGGCTTGAAGACTCATCCAACATCTCAGAAAGTTAAACTGATGAAAACTTAATTCTATCTGCTAGCAGTGCCAACATGCTTTTGTGTATGTCTTGTCCGACAATGATGATTTACGTTCACTGGGGTTCAGTGAAATTCTGGGATGTTCTATGATTGTTTTCAAACTATATTAACTGACATTTTTCCTTCAGTTTCATTTCGGGTGGGTAATCTGAGGTTCAAGTGATTTGAAGATTTATTTTTAAGGGTATAGGCTATCTGACAGGAATTAAAATATGCATAAGTATAGTCTCGCTGTTACTAACTCTTCACATGCCTAATTCCATGCACACGAAAGGAAGGAAGAAAGGACAGAGAATGTCCCTTCCAACCCTTAGTCTCCCCTGCAGAGCAGCTGGTAGGAAATGACAGGCACCACAATGCCATTATCAGCCACTCTCAGACCTGGAAAACTTCTATGATAATCAGATCATCTAAGACTCAGATGGTTAAACCCCTTCTGGTTAAAAGTTCATGAAGGTGGTGTAAACTGTAGCTTTTTCTTCTTTTGGTCAACCAAATTCCTATTCAAAATAAAGGCAAAGATAGTAAAAATGAAAAACAAACAGGAAAGGGAAATAACACAGAAGAAGGAACAACAGTAAGCTTTCTCTGAAACATGACAGACCACTAGTGAGCTTCAGAAGATTTTAAAAGACTTTACAGAGACCTGCATTATTATGTCTTTTTTACAGATGGGAGACTTAAATGTCGAGAGATTAAATTAATTGCCCAAGCATGCTGAAAGCTAATCCAAGAATAAAACCACCCTGTTCCTCATCTTCAAGGCCATCCTGCCTTCAATTAACTGTTCAAGATTTAGCCAGACAATGGTTAAGAGAGGTTTTTCCCTCTTTCTGGCTTGGTCCAGAATATTTTTTAAGATCAAGATGTCAAATAGTGTCAATGTAGAATCCAGCAACTCTGGAGACAGCAGGGCCAGCAGCTCCCTTAGCCACACATCCTTTCTAACCATCCAGCAGTCCAGATGGTTTCTTTTGAGCACTTCTGATAAACAATCTCTACAAACATGTTGCAGCCAAACCCTTTTAAATTACTCATTCAAAACACAACCCATTCTGATGTGTTTAACAGCAAAACCTCCTCCTGAATTCCATTTAACTGCTTGGGCTAACTCACATCTTGACGGGAAGTGTTAAAAACCATTTTCTCTCTTTCTTATTCTAGTTTGGAGAATTAATTCTACCTCTGCCAATTACAATTTTAGTTACATCATTTATATAAAATGCATAACATACAGGATATTGTATACAGACTGCAGAGTACTTCCAAACAGCACATTTCCACTTCTCAGTACACAGGTCTGTGCTGACTTCAGGTCAGGGAAACAGAATTGTAATAGAGAATAGAAAAGCCAGTTACTGAAAAGCAACTAAAATATGGAACAATATGTAAAAAAAGCTTATGTTAATATCAGATACTGGGAAAAAGACTCCTAATCAGGATAATACTGTCATGTTAATATCATTAGCAAAGGAGTATACAATTTAGTAACACAGTAGTAGCAACCTATCACCTAAAAAAAACCATTTCAAATACTGCAGATAGTTCTTACACCATGGTATTCCTTTCACAAAGGATGGAACTTTCTAGATACTGATAAATAAATCAGCATAAAAATAAATGCAGGTATGATGTGGTTAGATATGCTGCAATTCTTGCAAATAAGCAATTTATTATTTATTTATTTTTGTGTACCCTGAACTTAATGTTGTGGAAATTCTACCATGAACTGAACAGCTGAATCTCCTCAGTTTACTTCAGGGATTATTCCCCACTTTGAGGAATTGAATAGAGTTGCTCAATGCTCAGTAACCCTTTTCCTCCTCCAAAACTGCATTCTATTTAAACCACCTCAAACAACCCCTTCCTTCCATTTTTCCAAATATTGCCTTCAAAATAACTGAATTGTTGTCTTATTTGGTCACTTCACAATGGTCATTTGGCAAAAGCTCTTTTAACCTCCCTTATGAAACCAGTCCCTGTGGTACTATAAATGTTGTTTTTCTCCCAGATCCACCCCCTTTGACAGAATACTTTGGACAGGACTTTGGATCCTTTTTTTAGGTGCAGGGTCACCAGTGTCATGTAAGAGAGAGGCATGCGGACTATAGATGTCACTAGATAGGCGTAAGAAATACCATATGCATCATAGAAATAAGTACATGTAATCATTGCAGTCACAGAAGACTAACGCATAATAATATAAAATATTTCATAATTAAAAGAAAATACGTGTAATAAAGGAATACCATATTCAGTGGAAGTTTCCTTCCTGCCTACAGCTGCAAATTCATGTATTCCGTAGAGACATTTTAACTAATTGGCTCTCAAGTTTACAAGACAAAAGGGAAGTATGGTTTTTCTGCCTGATTGCCAGAGATTTTATTCAGGGCCTGAGAGAGAAATGTTTTCATGTAAGTCATGATCCTGTGCATGCTTCCTTGGTGTGCTGTGCCAAGACTGATGTAACAAGCTTTGGGAATCTTCACTGAAGACCAAAATGTGCTGAGATCTGAGACAGCAGCCATTATCCCGACAGTCTGGCAAGGTGCCTAGGAGAATTCGCTATATCTGCTGGGAGAGTTACGGGTATTCTCTAAAGAGTGAATGATTTCCTGAAATCTGGCCAAAAACACATAAGTTAGTTTTTACACGGATTTCAATTTCATTTGTAGCTAGGCACTCACAGGGATGGACCTTGTGTAACAAAATGACCTAGAAAAAAATTAAGAATTATTTTCTAGGGTAATGTCACCAAGGCTTTTATTATAAAATGACAAACCTGATGGTCTCCTGTAAAAGGAATTCCTTTAGTGAAATCCTGTCCTTAAACTGTGGTCACATACTATCTCTAGCAATCTAATTAAGAAAGATTTGTAAGTAAATTGGTTATACATGATCCTTCAGATCTCTTTTCAGGAACTGCAACTGTTCTGTTTATTCAGGTCTGTTGTACTGGGCACATGTGTAAACCAGCAAGAGTCAGGACATGGGCCTGGGAAGTTACAGAGGATAGGATTTCTTCCTAATACAAATATATTGTTCAGTGCTGTCGTATTGACCTGTAGTAGACTGACATTATTGAAACTGATCTCCCAATCTTTTATCTTAGACACCAAATTCCTTCTCCCTCTTAACACACAAAATCCAGAGCTACAGGAATATTATTAGATTATTTGGGGTGCAATCCTGGCCCAACGAGGGTCCTTCCCAGGACCGGCCATGCAGTGTCGATGACAGCACCACATTGGCTTAGCAGAGACAAGATTCCAGCCCTGTCTTTTATCTCCTGTTAACAGATTTTTATGGGATTTCAGAATGAAAAAAAAGCCACCTGGCTGGAGGAAGATAGGAAGGCAAACCAGAAAATTAATGGTCCATTTAGGGAAGCAGTTTCTACACCACTTTTGCGAGAACATACCTTATTAAAATCCTGAATCATAATGCTTGAATTTTCCATAATCCCATAGGAAAATTAAAACCCATGATTTTAAAACGGCTGAAATGAGCTGGCACAGCCATTGATGTCAGCTTTCTTCAGGCCAGACTTAGTACTACTGTCTTGTTTTCTTTGCAAGAATCTGCGACAGTAACACTACATCATTTTCTGTAAAGTCTGGGATGAACAATCTAGTTTGTTTTCTAGTAATAAGCAGTCAACCACTCAATTTTTGGTTTACAAAATAAAGGTGTGACTGTTGTGGTATTTGCATTTTCTTTTTCTATTTTGTAATACCCTTTTATTTTTACCATTTAAAGTAGTAAATAATAATAAAAAATACCATGCAAGAAACTTTTCTGTGTATAAATATACTAATATTTCAAATAATAAATATTATGGGTTTTAAGGTGGCCATAGTTATATACTACTGCTAATCTGAATGCTTCTAGAAGACAGGTAAGATGGTTTGCAGTGTTTCTAAAGGAGAAGCAAACCCCTTATCAGTAATTCTGCACAGAACAGAGAGATACTCCTTTCTATCCCCTTGCAAACAAGCAATTTTCACAAAACCCACCAAGACCGGTACTTGCAGTGTTAGTCTCAACAGAGACACCAAGGCTTGAATGAGCTCAGGTCTTCATCTGTGTCTGAATAATTTTCCAGAGCCGTGGTGGAGTTCACTGGCACTGGGAAGTTCTCACATCTGCAAACCATGGCTGTTCAGTAGGCCAATAAGGCATTTTATTTTCCAGTGGTGCAAATCCAACACTAAAATATGCAAAATTCCTGACCACAGCTATAGCTTAATGTAGCCCAAACTCTTTAAACTTCTAACATAAACATTTTCCCCAACCATATTTTTCTGCTCTTTCATAAGTGTGGGCTATTCTTGTTTTAATTTAATTTAAATTAAAGACAGAACTACAGGCTGCAATACAGACAAGCTTGTGGCCTGAAAGGGAAAGGAGAGACGAGATTAGCACTAGGAACACACAACCTACACAGTGTGTTACTACAGTGTAAATCCTGACTTTCTTATCAAAGCCTCTCTCTCAAAGCTTTCATACTTTTAAATAGTGCATCAAGAGTGAAGCAAACAGCAGCAGATGGGGAAAACAACCAGCGACTGTCACCAGACTGTTCCCTTTTGTGAATAACTTCTCACCACAGAAAGGAAGCAGCAGCTCAGCCTTTATTTTTCCTTTACTTTCTTGCTCTCTCAAGTGTGATCAGTCATACTTGGCTGATTTTTGCTACAAGGAATGTAAGAGAGGGATTCACCTGTAGCTGCATCAGAACATGTATACCAGATTAAATAATTTGAAACCTTAAGTAAATTACTTTCTAAAATGAAAATTAAAATAATTACAGCTAAATCTGGATTGCTTTCTTGACTGAGTTTATCTGATTAGTGTAACACAGATAAATGCAAAATCACGCATGGGAGAATAAAGAATGTGATTCCTACTAACAAAATTAGGGGCTATAAAGTAGCTAAAAGCAGCTTCAGGATCTGACTGAATTTGAATTCTTGGTGTGATATAGTGAATAAGAGTTACCTTAAACTGTGAATGTGCACCCATAAAACCAGGTAGTTTTTAAAAAAAGAAATAAGAAGCATGATCTATTTTGCAAATAAAAGTGAAACTGAGGGTCAGGATGAGCAGTACAGTCGCTGAATACCCACACATACACACATAAACTATTGTAGGCTGAAATTATTTGTGAGAGTAAGTAAGCCACCATTACAATTTACATTATGGTGATGCAGAAGTAACATTTTAAGATTTTTCCATCAAGACTGCATGTCTTTTTAAGACAGTACTGAAACACAAGACAATGTCTTAATGTAAAAAACACTGGATGAATTGAGTTTAACATACTGTGCAGATGCTAGACAAGTACTGCAGTGACTTCTCTGGGCTTTAAAAGACTATTAATCTAGAAGCAATAGGTAGGTGCTATGCCCCTTTTGTCATTTCCAATGTGCAAAACCCTTGATCTTAAAAAAAGTAAAGTGACATGTTTTCTGAATACATCTGCAGTTCAAATGGAAAAAAATACTAGCTGCTTGTAAGGTAAGATTTGGGGTAAAAATAGCATTCCACTGCAGAAAAAAGAAAGAACATAAGATGAAATTTTTAAAATCCACATTAACATTCGCCTGCACCAGAAACAAGCTGTCATTTTCTGACCTCAAGGCAGCTATTGTTTGTTATTGCCTGAATCGATTGTTGATATAAAAGAAAATCCAAATAATCCCATGGCAATGTTTAAATACTCTCAATATAAGAGAATAGCCTGGCAACAAGTAAGGCTGTATGCAACCATGCGAAGCCAGTTCAGCTGAAAGAAAACATTTATTCCACTCCTACAATGTCTCCAGTCTGCTGCACCGCATTCAAGAAGGCCCCTTCTACAAAGCCTAATTAAAAAAAAAAAAAAGTCTTCCTTTCCTGTGACAGCATTTGAAGTTTTAAATAAAAGCATAGGTTGCAAAATAACTCAATTTCACCTAGAGGGAGAGAAAACCCCTGATTAAAACAGCTTGAGTATTCCTTCAGCAACTGGGATTGGTCTCTATACGAAAGCTGTCACACTTGCCTCTCACGTGTAGCAAGACGATGGCTTTCCGCAGGAAGAGTGACTTAGGAAAGAGCGAGCCCTCAGACCGGTGTCTCCTAGCAGAGTTCCTCAGAAGTGTGAAACCTGTATTATGGAAATTTGTAACAGACAGTGCCAAATCTGGAACCCAAGCGCAGGAAAAGGACAGGGACCCCAGTATGCCCCTTTGGCTAACGTTTCTAATGGGCTAACTCTGAACCCTCCTCCGAAGCGTCCCATTCAGACCTCTAAGTAAGTCCTTGTTCACCAGCTAGGACCTGCCACTCTAAGGGGTCAGGCTGATGATTTGCCCCAATAAATTTTTTGGCTTGTAGTCTTGTCTTCATATTTAAGCCCCTTAGCTGTGAAAGCATGGAGGACAAAAAAAAAAAAAAAGGTGATCTTCACTGAAAGAAAGGCAATGCCTCAGAGTGGAGGTAAGGGACTAAAAGCCTGCTTTACTGTCACTCCAGTAGCTGGTCCAATAAATGGCAAAATTGATTCCCATTCCCCGGGGGCTCTCTATTACAGTCTAGTATATGTGTTGCTTTGGTATATTTAATGAGTTCCTATATTCTGATGAACTGTTGCATTCTGCCTGAAAAAAAAGTCACAGTACTTGATGAAATCTTTCTTTTTTTCTCCCCACTAAAACAAAGCAATAGTTTCTTTTCCTTTCTCAGGACAATTCCTGATTACGTTTTTCCCTCTGGGTACTTTTTTTCATGCTAATCTCTATGAAAAGAGACATGAAGCACTTTAGTGCACTGATCCTTTGAATGGCTGTGAGCCAGGTTAACAACAGAAAATATCTCATAAACATATAGTTATAGAATCATTGAATGGTTGGTAGAATCATGGAATGGTAAGGGGGACCTTAAAGATGATCCAGTTCCAACCCCCCCTGCCATGGGCAGGGACACCTTCCACTAGACCAGGTTGCTCCAAGCCCCATCCAACCTGGCCTTGAACACTGCCAGGGATGGGGCAGCCACAACCTCTCCGGGCAACCTGTTCCAGTGCCTCGCCACCCTCACAGTGGAGAACTTCTGCCTTACATCTAATCTAAATCTACCCTCTTTCAGTTTAAAGCCATTACCCCCTGTCTTATCACTACAGGCCCTATTAAAAAGTCTGTTCCCATCTTTCTTATAAGCCCCCTTTAGGTTCTGGAAGGCTGCTATAAAGTCTCCCCGGAGCTTTCTCTTCTCCAGGCTGAACAACCCCAACTCTCTCAGCCTGTCTTCATAGGAGAGGTGCTCCAGCCCGCTGACCATTCTAAGTAGGTAATGGGATTTATTTCGGCAACACAGCAACGTTTTTAAAGCATGTGACTTGTGGGAACGTAAAGTTGTATCACTGAGGGAGGCATCAAATAGACACATCTTTACTGAATGCAATGATTAGGTTTATTCCTTTATCACAGGAATTGCTGTTCTGTTCCATTTCTGAATCTAAACAGAGATATTAAATTCATAGCTTTCCAGCTAAACACAGCTAGCCAGATCATCTTCTAACTTAGACATATTTGATCTGTATTCTGCTCCGTCTGTTACCAGGCTGGAATGCTAAAGTGCAGTGAAAGGACCATTCATAACACTGCTGGATGGACAGCAAAGATGTGGGGCAGAAAAGGAAAAGTGTGTTGGAGGTGCAGAGGTTTCCTTGCCATGTCACAGCAGGCTAAGGGTGAAAAAAGGAAAGAAAAGGAACTATTGCATGAAACTAAGCAGCCAGGATAATTGCAAAGTAACAGTCTGCTATTGCTAGCATGTCTGCTTTAAAATACACTATTAGCAGACAACGCTGCCTTTTCATGACTCAGTACAATCTCCTGACTAGGTACATCATAATGCAAAGCTGGTTACGACCGTATTAGTATCTAGTAATTTATTACATACTTAGTAATTCATTGGTTCCCATTAATTTTAATAAGGATGATGTTGTTTCATTCCACTGGGAGCCTGACAAACTTTCCGCATGAATGAGATATGTGCATATGCTCATATTGGTATTTTTTGTTGACATATTCTAACAAGCTTTTTGTCACACATCTGATCTCATTTTTTCTTGTACGTAATAAAAATTAGTGAAATGAATTCTGAAATATACTTCACGGAACCCCACATTGCAGATGGGAGATACCATGAGAGGACAGTAAACAGTCTTTCTTTCTACTAGTAATTTTATAGTTCTGTTATCCTGTATATGCAAAACCTTTAATCTATTTTAACAATACGACAACAGAATAATGCAGAAGTTTTGAGAAAATTAGTCAAATATACCAGCTTTTGATACCTTATTCGGGTTTCCAAATTAAAGCCATGGAAGAGTCCCAACATGTCTAAAAATCTCACTGCAAAGAATTCTCATTTGGTAAATATTATAGGAAAAAAGCATGAAACTAGTAGGGGTTTAAAAAGAAAATATAAGCATAAATATTTTAGATCATATAATGACATAACACTATGGCAGCAAAACAAAGTTACTGAGTATGGGAGGTCATTCCCTATAAAAACAACTTTAATCATACTGCGGCCAAATGATTCTTAGCTGTAATCAACCAAAAGGAATAAAAGTCAATTTACTCAGTTTATTTCAAATATAACTGAATCTTTCTCAAAATACATGAGTCCAACAGTTTTATTCTAAATGTCTAAATTCATGGTTTTGTTTTTTTTTTATAACTGTTAGCAAACTTCTTGGCAATTAATTGTGTTGAACCCTGGCTGTTGTCTTGTTTGGACTAACAGAAAGTTATTTACTGAAACTAAACCTTCTTTTCAAATCTCTGCCTGTTTCAGTCTAATGGTAACAACAACAAAAAAAGCATGCATTACTCATCTAAGTTACTAAAAAAATGTATACCAGTACTTTGCCAAACTAATTTTATCTGAATTTGGAGAAAAAATAGTCTGATTGCCCTAAAATTTTTAGAGGATACTGACCGAATACTACTCATCAACATTTTGGAAGAGCAAGAGGATATTTCAGCAGCCTGCTGGAACACACATAAATGAAGCTATTGTAGTTCTGCTTTTCTAGATTTGCCTTATGCAATACTCAAAGTCAAACTACAGTGAGGCACAGTTAACTGCAACCTGAAAACGATTCTTAACTCTGTGCCTTGGAGTCCGTCTTTAACTTCTCCCATTTCACTGTAAGGCAACTTAGAATTATATTCATTGCAATGACACTGTATTACAAAATGCTTTACTGTATGAAGTTGTGAAGAAACAGATGACTCTCAGGTGGATCTAACAAAGGAGCTGACCCAGTGCCCTAGATATCCTAACACCTCACCAAAGGATGAGAGTAACTCGTCATGTGTTCAGCAGTAATTCATATCCTGTGATGGAGAAACAAGATGAGGTAAATAAGAAGATCTCTTTTGCACAGAAGACTCATTTTGAGCTGAGATTGCATGAACCTGGATATCCATTTGTGAAACAATGTGGATAAAGAATGAATGTAGAATCAAGTGCATTGGAAGGCAAGTCATGACTGGATATCTTTGAAGATGTGAAGAAAATGTGTAAGAACAGGCTGTATGTAAATATTTTGACATTCCCATAAAAAAATGTGAAAAAAAATGTTCAGCACTAAGAGTTTTCAAATACACATTTGTGCTAAGAAATAAGTGTATTTTTAAATATCCTTTCTGAGTCTGCATGTATTTTTTTCCCATCACCTAGAAGAGAACAGTGAATATGTATTTTAATTCTATGTGTCATAATATTAAAGAACCTACTGAATCTACATGATTCATTAGCTCATTGCTTAGTTCTCAGATATCTTGATCATGAAAATCCTGCATAAGATAAGTAATATGGATCTTTGATAAAAGCCTACTGGAATCTTCAGCAAATAATCTAAACAATACATGTATCGAGAAGAAATCACTTGGAATTTACTTGGAAATGTGGCCCATTTTATTTTAACTGAAAAGCATTCATTATACAGTGCAAACAGTTCTTTGGTAAATTTACTGATTAAAATAAAAACAACAAAGACTTTGTTTTAGGTAACATTAAAAAAGAAAATAAATATGTAAAATTTGCAACATATTACAGCAATATTCTCACAGTGGATACTGAGGAAATGGTCATCTAGCCATTGGCCACTGTTTCAGAAATGTTAAAATCAATGCTGATTCTGCAGACACTGCAATAAAACTGAATTAGTACAACCCATGACTGATTACATTTTAAACTGTGGATAAAGACCTGTTTTTCCTGAATGGTTTATAATCAGATGGATGGCAGAAAATAACTCAATATTACACTTGTTTAAGCATATCCAGACTCCTAAGCCCATTTTATATACCATATGAATAAACAGTGAACAACGAAGAAAACCTCCCACTTTACTCTGGAGGCTGGAAAAAAGGAACAATCAGATATAAGGTACTATTTTATAATGTATAAATGGAAACTCTCTTCTCCTATATGCGGAAATCTTGAGAAAGTTTATTTAATATAAAATTGGAATAAAGAATGCAAGTAGTAACCAGCTGGATGTATTACTGCCTTATTTAACTGTTTAGACAGTTAAATTATATTTGGTTTAGCTCCGCAATCCTTCCTCTTTGAGGAATTCCTGCTATAGGTCAATGGGAGTTCCATCTGAGTTGGAATTAACAGGACGAGACATGTGGTTTGGACTCTCAACAAAAGTCAACAAAATACCAGAGTATCAAAGAAATACAGGAATGACAACCTCTAGGAACCATATGATACTCAAACATGCTCGCCACACACAATTTCTAAAAGTATTAACATAGAAAATTACATAAATCAAAACATTGTATATAAAATCAATTAAAATATTCTTAAAAATATAAATTGTAGTTCCATGTGTACCTCTACCACACACCTTTAACACACCACTCACATGTACATATTGCTCCTACCATAGTATGAAACAAGTTTCTGTAGTAAGGTTTAAAGATACACCAAAGTTTGAGTGTGTGTCACGGTATCGGTTTATCAAATTAGAAATTATTAATGTTAGTAATCAGAGAAATTATGTGCCAAAATATTATAGTGGAACTCTTATTGCTGTGCTAGGTTAGTTATTAGATAGGTATTTGATCTACCATGCAGTAATTAAGTATTCAGTCTGTTTGCATAATCTGAAATGTTTACAATGAGAATGTTTAATTTTGTGCAGATTTCTTTGATACCCAAATCTCTGTTCCCTAAATTTGAATAATAAACTCAGAAGGCAGTAAACTATATAACTAAAGAATAGCTCTGGTTCTAGTTAGTCCTGACTTCGGACTTAAGGACAGACAGAGCCATAAATTCTAACATATTAAGTATTCAGGGAGAGAATCAATTCTGAATAAACACAAAAAAGCTGTAAAATGAGGTATGATAGTTGTCCTTCACTGAATATAATATATAATTCCTGGTCAAAAATGTGCAGTTTATATTCTAAAAAGTACACAACTTTGAAATGCTAGTGTAGACATATACTCTATAACGTTGAACATTTATTAAATGGGAGATAAAGTCCATTGGCAGACCATTTTTAACATGAATGATAAAAATATTGAGGTAAAAATATATATGCATTAGATGAAACTGGAAAAAACCTAAAATATCAAATACCTTGTCAGAAAAAGTAGTCAATCCACAATTAATCATGATGCTTGAATTTGATTGTTCTTTTTTTCAACAAACAGTGCCACAATATAATCCGGAACATATGTCGATTGACAATATGCACAATGAATCAGTAGGAATCTTTGTACACAAAATGGCATGTGACATCTTTTCACATTTTCAAAACAGGGCCATACAAATACGTGAGCTGATCTGAGCTCAAGAGAAGCATGCTTTAAACTGGACTGGATGTACAATGATTTAAAATAAATGAAACGAGCAAAAAAAAAAAAGGTTGCCAAGCAATTACATATGTTTTGACAAAAAGGATTATGTTCATTTTAAGATCAAATGCTACTCTGTCACGTATGTTTTCCTAGAATGAGGAACACTGTCAATTACATCTGTAATATACATTCAGTTGCTTTTTGTATCTTCCAATTACATTTATTTTTATTGCCTTACTAATTCTAGTTTTTTCGGTTTGAAAATTTTGATTAATTTTGCTCCTTGAATTAACGAAAGAACGTTGAAAGGTGTCATGTAGTTTTCTTTATTTCCTTGCTGGCCCAGCCGCAGAAATGATAGTGTGATTCAACAGAATTTCCATGCACAGGTGTTTGCAGAAACTGGCCCTCTATGGCATTGCTTTGGGCACAGTGACCTTGTGTTTTCCTTTTCCCTGCATTTACTAAATAATAACAAAGAGCTAAATATCAAGTCAGACTGGTACTGAAAAGGGATAGTAAACTTTTAATGTTGCTAATTAAAGATAGGAAACAAAGTGTTTATTTTAGAGTAAGTCTTAAGCCCAGTCATTTTGGGTACCTAAAACTACCTGACAGTGTTCTCTTAAAGTAGCACCAGTTTGAGTTTGTCTAACCTGAGAAGTTTAACACACAATTAACTTTGACCTGTTTGCTAATTTCCCTTTCATTAATTTTTGCATTGTGATTACCTTCATGGGCAGAAAATAAAATGATACATTATGTTATACTGTTACAGCACCATTAGAATATTGTAAATCTTCATTTCTTGCTGTTGTTAAGACTGTAGTTACCTGGTTTTGCCATCAGCAGGCATCAATATGATTTGAGGAGTATGCACCCTAAATTCTTAAAAAGCAGACTTATGGCTTCTTTTTATTGATATTTTGTTTTAGGCAGACTGGACAACAATCTCCTTTAACCTTCACGGGCGCTTCGCAGTCAGCCGGCAGGCATGATTCTACAAAACAGGTAATCTGACCAACCTGTGTCAGCAAAAAAAGTAACAAAACCAGAACATACTTAGCTACATGTTCCAAACAAGAAATACCTTTTTCATATTATTGAAGAACACGTTCTCATTCAGCCTCTCTAAGATCTTGGCTACTACTATTAACTCCACGTAGTTTATTTCAGCATAAACTTATATTGAGAAGGCTCTTTGTATTATACCATCTTTAATGGAGCAGTATACCATTTTATCTAATGCTGAGGCATGAAACTCTGGGATACCAAGTACTGACATATTTCTTTTACTACCTTTTAAAAAATTTCACCATGATAAAAGAAAATTAAAATCTAGCTCCAAGTTAGATAAGCTTTTATTGATTTTTATGCATTTTAGTAGAGTTTTTCAAGAAGTCTCTCACTTTGCAGTTAATTTTGCCAGTACAACTATACATCAGTGAAAATGGAGATATAATAAAAGTACATAAAGGCTGGATTGAAAACCAGTGTCAAGGGCAGTGATACCTGAACAATATTTTTTGCACCAAATAACTGAAGATCCATAAAAAAACAATTAGCAACTATTACCCAGAAATTAGCAGGCACAAAACTGGAACTGCTGTTTTAGCAGCAGAACCTAATATGATTTCTATCTCAGAACGGATTTCTGCATACTTACTTTGCATTCACACACAGTACAAGGGTCCCTTTTCCAGGTTTCATTGCTGGAATATGATTTACCCTTTTCATCAGTGCAATCAGTTTTACTGAGGCGCGATTCAAGTTTTTTAATCTGAAAACATTAAAAAAAAGTTAATAACTGAATCAAAGAAAGGTTTTTATTTGTGCAAGGTATTCTGTCTTTTCTCTTATGCTACATAATCCATGATTAATACTTGCCTGGGTTTTTCTTCTCACTACTTAGTTTTCATAACGCTAAAAGATTGGAAACGGGTAATATGTATGGAAACAGCCTTTCAAAAGAAAACTAACAGAAGATACATCTTTCCATTGGAATATAAAACTAGAGCATACAAAGAGAAGCAAACTACATGTGACATATACGGAAAGACAAATCTAAACTTTCAAAAATGTCTGAATGTAAAGGGGGTGAAATAAAAAACCCCAAACCTTAATTAAAAATGTGTGCTTGGATTTTTTACTATCTCTATTTTTTCCCTAATGATGAAAAAAAGGAGTTACATGATTATTTTATCTTGCTGATTGTGTGCTTCTTGGAAACAGTAATTAGGAAGGCACAGTTTTTAATAATCTCTCAGTCTTCTTTACATCCAACTAAGACAGAAGAACTGACTGAAATGTAATAAGTCTTAACATAGCATTTCTGCTGTCAAAATGGGAGCACTGAAGATGAGTACAACAATGACGACATAATACCATCAAAGATCAAATCAAGTTACTGTGCAAATAAATATAAGATTTGTATCTAGAAATTACATGGAAAAGCTGCAAACATTTTGGCCTACTTTGGATTTTTCTGTCCTGCATGGTATACATTTTCAAAACGGAATTCCACTATGGCTGAGTTATTCTGAATAAAGAGTTTCTTTATGCCACATTGTAAAAGTCTTCCTTAAGCGATCTAGACCTTAACTATGTTTATAGCTGTAGTCTGGCGTATTACTTCTTATGAAGTCTACATTTTAATCACAGTTTTACATAGATTCCATACATTTCAGGTAGGAAAAAAAGATTTTATTAACTATACAGACAAATTTTTAGAGAAAGACTAATTCTATGTTTAGCATACAATGGTTACACAAGGCTTCAGGTTCAAAAGTCAAGAGGGTCTAATTATAGAATATTTCAGTAAGATTTCAAAAGAACATAGAAATAATAATAACACACCATGTTCTGTGTTGTGTTTTGTTTGAGATAATATGTGGTGGTTTTTGGTTGCAGTGGATGTCTAAATATTAAAAACGTAAGAGTGATGTTAGGAAAACATTATAAATTAAATGTACAATTAGAAACTATCCACTATAGCACCTTACCTGGTTTCTGAGGCTTGAAATAGTTTTTTGCATTTCCAAAACGAATTCTTTGAAGTCATTCACTGCGGGCATGTTTGTATTTTCATTAGATGCTGATGTGGCATTACGAAAATATTTACTCTGTTTCACAGAACTGCAACAAATGAATGCCAAGTCAGGATATTAATCTAACTTATTTTTATTTGGCTAGATATTTTAGAACACTTAGCAAAAATGTAAAAGAAGAGCAACCAACAAATGTAGGAACTGTATGAACCACAACAGCACACGAGACCCACTGGTGCTGAAGACAGACTCAGGTCAGGTGAGCTGTGGATTATTATTAGTACCACTAGCAACAGGGAATTTCTTCTACTTAGAAAAATAATGTATGTATTTCATGCAGGGGGACAAACAAAGTTGTCATCAGTGACACTGTAGAGTATCACCTTAAATTCACTGAGATCTCTCTTGAGCCTCCAATATGAAAGCAGACAAAAGTGAGTCTTAAAAAGTGTTACTTCCAAACATGAAATTCACATTTCGCATTCAGATTCATAGCTTCTCCCTCTATACACCCATTAGCAAAGCGTGTCTTTAAAGAAATATGACTTTAAGAAGGAAAAAGTTGTTTTTTATAAATAAATGAGAAGTACTTTTAGATATGAACATATTCCTGTGTCCCATTTTAACTAACAATTTGAAATCAATACTGATTATCGTACACAAGATCTACAGTCTTTTATCTATAGCACTTTCCAGCTGTTATCTGATAAGAGATGTACAAGACTGAATTGTGTTAATCAATTCAAACTGTTGAGGGGCAACAGTTATCAAAGGAACTGTCCATAACTAATAATATATTTTTTGGCACCACTTAAGAAAACATGTATTCAAAAACAAGGATAACACTAATTACTAAAGTCACTTATTACATTAAGATCCTTGAATCCACACAAGCATTCCTGTTTTGTTAGCATGCCTTCTCCAGAGCTAAGAGATACCCAAAGAATAAACTGGCAAAGAAATCCTCTCTCATATAATAGGGCTCATGATTTATAAACTTCTTGCATAAATTAAAACAGCACTTATTGGCAGGTGTTCAAGCTACTTAGTTTCCCATAGTTTTTCATCTAAATTAAAGTAAAAGAACTCTAAACAACATAACATGCCAAAATTCAAGTAAACCAGCTGCTATTGTATAACAAAAAGTTTAATCTTCCCCACCTGCTCAAGTTATTGAAAATGAGAAGAAAAAAAGGAGAAAAAAATCTTCTCACCAAAATGCAATTTAAATACAACAATGAGCATGGGAGCTGGTGAGAATGTTAAAGGACTGAGATTGCCTTAGCTTTATTTAAGCTATAAATAAAGTATTGTAACTTTACTATTTGGTAGTCCTAATTAGTAATTGGACTGTTGTAGATTTTTAAGCTTCATTTCTGAAACACAGTCAAACAGCGAGTTAACAAAAACAAGCTGCTTCTCAGATACAAGCGTTTCTTTTTTCTTGCTTTCATTTTTATTTAAACCCTTCTACAGTTTTAGAATTATGGGACTAGCATCTTTAAAAAGTGAATTGCTGTTTTGTAGATTTAAAAACTTATAACACTTCATTTGCAAACATCCTTCTTCAAGGATTACTTCAAAAGAACCTTTCTTTTTCTATTGTCTATAAATAATCTTATACTTAGCTGCTGTCTTCTCTTGTCTAAAATCCTAAACGCTTCAAGGCTCTGTTACTTTAGGACAGCTTCCTATCAATTAAGTGAAATACAATGGTGGTCTTTCTTCAGTGCTGTAACACTCACATGAGTATTTGAAGCTGCTGAAATAAATTTACCTGTCTAATTATCTGTGTAGCTGCTTTCCTTGCCAGAGTGGGTAGACTACCTGGTCATCTCAGTCAAGTAGATAATTTTCTTTGCTAAAAGAACACATGCTATATGGAAAGAGCTATAATTCAAGAGAGTCTCAAATTCACTCCTCATGAAGGATCTTTACAAGAAATATTTGGTCTGAGCAGAACTAATTTCATTTCACTAATTCATAGATAAGTTTTGATTCCCTGGAAATTGCAGGGACCCTGTGCAGTTGATCATTTGTGACTGACATTGTGATTTACTTCCTTGCTAGAGTATTTTGAGGATTAGGGAGTTATAAACAACATTGTCTGTAGCGCTACTGTTCTCCATTCCTGCTCTGAGTATTTTGGTACTAGAAGCAATCCCTACCATTATCACAAATTTTTATGCTAGCGTTATGAACATTTGGTTTCATCCTATTTCTACAGGAGGCCCTAGCAGTTCCAAGGAGGAAAGGAAATAATTTACTTTGGTTACTGCAGGCACAGTAGGAATGCAGGATTCCAAATCCCCCAAATTATGCTTCATCACTGAGTTTTTTCATGAAAAGCACAGGAAGAACAAAAGCACTATACTATGTCACTCACAAAGGGTCTTATACAAATCAGCTTGAAAAAAAAAGTGGTTTACTGTTAGCAGCTATGCAGAAGTGTCAGAATGAGATACATCAATCATAAACTTAAGAAAGCAGACACTGGAAAAAAGTGGTATGCACTTACAAAGAAGTCATTCAGTTTCATTCCATTTTGAAAACAAATGTTTTTTCATACTTCTTTGAAAAAAAAAATCTCACCTTACTGTTTTGGACATTTTCATTTTCTTCAAGGGCTTGTCCTCCCGAAAGCTGTAATCAAGAGAACGTCTTCCCCGAAAGTGATATGAAAATGCATTAAACTGTCCTCTAGTTCTACAGTCTGAAATTAGACAAGAAATTACGCATTATAAACTACATAATTCAGCAGTTATAATATTTATATCGTTTTACAGTGTCTTCTGAATTGGCAAAGGCAATTCATACATTCAGTCTGATCCCTCTGGAATCAGTTTGATGGCAGCTGAACATGTCTCAGTGATACAACATTTAAGCCAGCTAGATGCAGAGAATTTGGTTATTCACAGACCAGCTTTTTGGTATGAAACAAAGGAATAAAGATTATTTTCATAAATATATCAGCTACTTCAACTAATCTTTTCACTTCTGAAATCTCCACTCTCTTTACTTTTAATTATTTTCTGCTTTTGGAGTGGGGTAGTTACATATGGATGAAAACAATGACAGAAAAAACAGCCTGTTGCTACCTCATCTATTCCAGACATTATTATTTGTTATTTTTGGCATCTGAAAGAGAATCTTTAATTAAATCCTGGAGAACATTTGCAGACACGCTTTACTGGCTGACCAGCCCTACTTCCAAATTTGAGGGATTTGAAGGTATCACCAGTCACTTAGACCCTAAGATACTTTCCACCACAGAGTGAAAATCTCAAGCCTGAGAATAATCATGACAGAAATCTTCTCCGGAGATCCTAAGAGGATGTCTTCACAGGATGAAGTATGTGTCTTCTTCAGTTCACTTTATTTAGCCTTCCAACACACGAAGTGAGTATTTGGAAGGTGTCCCATTTCAAAAAGGAAAACAAAACAAAACTGCAACAGCACTTTGGAGGGTAGACAATGAGAAAATAGAAGTTTTCTCATTTCTGTTCACAGAAGCTTTAAAACAAAAAGTTATAATGGGCCAAGCTGCAGCAGGAACCAACAGCATGTTCAACTGTTAGAAGCAAAGAGTCTGCTAAGAAAACAGAAGGGAAAACTGAAATACAGAATGCCATGGACATAACCCAGCTGAGTCTGGTATTAGCAGAATGAGCCATGAAAGCAACTGAACAGGGGAAGAAGTCATTTTCCCTAATGTTTCTCTTAACTTGCACCAGAACAAATTTATTCAGAAAGTCATTAACATTTTATAAAGTATTTTTCTGGAATTTAGCAGTAGCTATATCAAATACCTAAAGTATTAACATGAATTGTTGCACAAGTTGCAAGTCAATGAAAGAGCCTCAAAACACTGTTGAACTGAGCAATTTGAGAAACAAATGTAAAGTTGCTCTGTGATTATACAAAAATAAGTATCTTGGACTACTTTTAATTGTATTGGACTTTTATTTAAATTAGACTGTTACAATTGCCCTGTTAGGAGAAACTTAAGTTTGTCCATCGCTTTATATCAATTAAGACAGGAAAAAAAAAAAAAGACTAACAACAACAACAAAAAGTACTGATTGATTTTCAGTACAAAACCAATACCTACAGATCATTCTTGAACACAATTTATCCACAATTCTCCTTCCCTTTTCTCTCCTTGCAGCTTGTCCCATTCTTGAGTAAATTTACTACCTTCCTCCTATAATAACAGCACCACCAAAGAACTAGATGATGTTTACTGCCAGCATATTGTTCATTCTTCTTGTGTGTTCTGCTGTTTTTCACACAATCTTCTTGCTGCGCACTCAGAAACTAAGCTCCTTCAGACGGGAACAGACTACTGTGTCTAAGATACTTGGCATGAAGGCATTTTTGATCATCCTTAGACACTTCTGTATTTAATATAGTGAGAAAGGGAGTCACTCTGAAGGGCCACTGGAGAAAGAACTAGTTTCGGTCAGGGCAATTTTTTTCTTAAAGCAATCTGTTGCTTAAAGTTTTCCTGAGCGTCATAGACATTCTAGTTTCTCTTGGAAGCAATTTGTGGAAGGTTTCTGCCATCCTCCTTTGTTTAATAATTGCTAAGGTCATCTCGCATTTTATAGGTGGGTTTTTTTTTTTTGGTACAATAACACAATGGCCCATTGTTTTTTTATTCCTAGGTTGGTTTTTAGAAACAAAGGTCTGAGATCCTGGGACAGTTTTATCACCTTAGACTAGTAAATATGAGAACCATATGTTCAGTGGCAGCTTCAAGTACACAGACCTGACATTGCTATAGTTTTTAAAGACTCAAATATCTCAACTTGCCAAATGAACAACTCTTGTTCTTCGTTTCTGTTTCAGGTATGAGGTAGAGGGCTGTCACTGCTGAGAGGTGCAGGACAGAATGCTCTAGTTTTCAGAAAGCCCAAACCTTGAAGAATACCTTAGCAGTAGTAGTAAGTGAGAAAAATAAGCCTTAAATTCTGCTTTTTTCAGCCCACCCCAAATTTCCCCAAATTAGCTATACCCAGTCCAATTCATTTTCTGCACAAAAGCTGAATGTTTAAAAGCAACCTAAGAATTCTTTTTTCTCTATGGACAATATTTTCTTCCAGAACCTAGGTATTGTTACACTGCAAGTGTGAAGATAATCCATTTGTATATGGAAGCCATGTTCACATCTTCAGAAAATACCCTGTTTCCCACAAGGTTTTAAAAATGCATCTATAATGTAAATTGGATAGAAAACCCCCTGACATTTCGAAGTATTGAGCACTCTTAATTCCCAGTGAATCACCTCTCAAAATCTGGGTCAAGGAGTATTAATCTAACAGTAGATTAAACCAAAACAACTTGAGAGACTAAGGGAATGTGACAAAAAGCGCATATAATGTAACTATTGCTTCTATTTGATAATACTTCAATTCTCTGATATTTATTGTACTGAATTAAGTTGCTGTTACTGTAAGCATTTGTATGTAACTAAGAACTCCTAGTCATGCCAGTAGAAGGAGTAAAAGGGAGGAGAAACATTAAAAATGTCTGAAATGTCAAAAGATTTTTTTGAGCAGATGTTTTCACAAAGCAGCTACTTAAAAATTACACAACATGGGAAAAAGACATTTCACCCCAAATGAAGCCCTAACTCAAAATAGCTGGTTTTGCTGTTGCTAAATAAGCCACATCCCTTGACATTACACTGCACCTCTTCATTTCTTCTGTTGAATAAGATAAATTAAATAGCAGCAAAAAGTGTAATATGTTGGTCTAAAATCCAACACTGATCTGCTCAGATTGAAACAGGTGCACTTTGCATAAACATTATTTAAACATCTGGACAAAAATAATGGTATAGAAGGTAGAAGATAAAGTGACAACCCAGACTGTCATCTCCCAGCGGATATACGGGGGAATTCTAATAACAAAGATGTTCTTTGTAGTTGACCTCAAAGCTCACAGACTGATGCTACCAAAACTAGAATGCTCAGGCATCATTGGAAAGCAAATATCCAGATTTTTTTACAGAACACGACTATATAAGTTGTTAATATATGGCTAACGGTAGCCTAAAGACATTTAAAAACATATAAACAACATTAAAGACATATCATGTCTTCGTGGTCTGAATAGGTTTTGGACAGCCTGCAGGAAGATAAAGGAGAGCCATTAGGTTCTTGACACCAAACGAAAGTAAATCCTCCCCAGCAGAAAAATTAAACAGGACTAGTTAGAAAATTTTGCAGATCAAAACCATGCCTCTTTTGGAATATAAATATCACAGACCAGTGAGAAAAAATAATTTCAGACAGACTGAAAATCCACGGAAATTTGGAAATTTGAAAAGTGAGGACACCAAGAACCGACCTGCCCATTAGACTGTGAAGGTATCTGTCTTAGAAAGGCAGTGACAGTCCACAGGGAAGAAGGAAATCCTCCAACTGCCTAGTTTTGCAGAAATCACCCAGACACCTCCATTAGGACCCTTTCTTACCCATGTTTCCTTTACAGTCAATGGACATTGACACAGGAAGAAACTGCAGCCTGAATTGTCCTCTAGAGGCATCTCTTTCTCTACTGCCTGCAGCGGGACTTCGACAGGCTGGGATCTTCCATCTGGGGACTCATTCAGGAGTTTGGGTTTAAACACAATGACTGACAGCCTTTTGTTTCCCTGTCGCTTTTCACTATGGATGGCAACTACTGGCATGAGACCCCTGGTAGCAAAGACAAAGCAATGCCATAGATTAAGTCTCCTTATTTTGAGTTTATGAATTAGAACTTTATTTTACTGATCATGGATACCTGAAAAAGTTAAAATATTCTTGGGTTGGATGAAATATAAATAAAAATACTGATTCTCTCAATAAAATTTGTAATCAAACAGAAATGTTGGACTATATTATATGTACTTCTGTTCAAAGAAAAAAGAATGTAATCCTTAAAATTACAGACTACAGAACTTTATTTTAGTAGCCTGGCATAGTCTGAATTGTTACTAAGATAATAGATAACATCCTTAAATATAAATTTAAATGTAAAAAGATATATTTGATTGTAGAAAGCAAAAATAAATTTGACATGACAGAAGCAAACCACGAGATCTGTCTAAAGAGAAAACATGTTCAGGCATAAATTGCATCATTTTGGTGTTTTGAAGAGTTCTTAGTAAACAAGATCTCCACTGTCACAAAAGATCTTGCAGTCTCACACTGAGACTGCTGTTAACATTTAAAAATGTTAGTCTTCCACAACATTTAATGCTTAGCCCAGTGTTGCTTAGTATTTTCATTGAAGATAAAAGGGCATAATGAGAAGTGCATAATAAGATATAATACTAGAAGTAAAAGCCAGATGATTTTTAACTTTGAATAAAGCACAATTGTTAAAACAAATAGTTGATGGCTTTCTAGAAGCAATGCTTAAATCAAAGAGATTAATGTGGTCAGTACAGAAACAACAGATGGCATAATTTTTGGTCTGGTCTTAAAATGCAGGAGTTTACAAATATAGGTCTATACTACTGGAAGACCATGTATAAATGCACTCAGATTAAGAATGTGTCTTAACTCTTCTAATGAAATTCAGTGGGATTTAAACATGTTTAATCATAACTTGCATAAGGCTGTTTTCCTGAATTAAACAAAAAAGAACAGTATCTGATACAGGAGATACTTCGGTTGCTTACTGAGAACCAGTTAAGAAAAATCATCTTCCTAAATCAGTTTACGCTTATGAGGATGACTTGCATCTTGTCTGAATCACTTCCTCCTGGGTCATTGTTTGACACAAACCAAAAGGCTAAAGAAATTTTTCATTTCAATTTACAAAAAAAGAAGTGTGAAACTTTTAAAGACTCACAATGGAAAACATTTCAAATGTACATATTTGGACTAAAATCATGTTTCTATTTAAGCCAGTATGTTCTTGCACTTAATTTCTAGTCTTTTTTTTACATAATTAATCTCACAAAATTATTTGGCATAACAGTAACAGTATGCTGATATTCAAGGGAAGAGAGGTTTATTGTTTCAGTGTTTTCTGTTCAGAACTGAGATACAATGTCAGTAAGAGTAATCATGGAAGCATACACAGAGTACTTAAAAAAAAAAAAAAAAAAAAAAAAAAAAAAGTCTTATTTTGTACTAGAGAGCCTGAAAAAAGCCCCAAAAGTTTCTTGTTTGGAAAATCTGAAGCTTGGATGCTCTTTGCTCAAGTAAAGAGCCGCAGTAAATCTGCAGTAAATCCTCACCATCTCTGACAAGACAAAGAAAGGTAGAAAGTGAAGGAAACCGGAAGAAAAACTTGTGTACCTCAGTGGAATACCTTCTTTTTCCCACCATAAACTAGTAATTCTGTTGTATGATTCGTTAACTGGAATCTAAAGGTAATCTGGTACTGTTATTATAAAAAGCGATAATGCTCTGCTTTATAAGAAATAAATACTAGCTTTACTCAAGAAATCTAAGAAGTAGCTTTTTGTAACTAAGAAGTTTTTCTATTCTTCATATGGAAAAGTATTTCAACTTGAACAAAACAGGAAGGATAACAAAAACAGATGTGTTTTTTAACCAAGCTGAAACAGCTGAACATATGGGTCACTTATTAAACATACATAAAGTGCAATGAACACTATTCCGTATTCTAAATTTTAACTTAGGATAATTTTAATTATAAAATAATCAGAAGTATTTCAAATGTGGTGAATAGTTTAATTGTTTTTTCTTTTAAAGAATAAATTAAAAGAAATAAAACCCCCAGAATGTATCTAACTTAAAGTAAATGCTGGTCCTGGATGTACGTTGTGTATGCCCCCCACTTCAGACTAATGGTGAATCCCTAGTGCCACAGAATGAAAGAAATTTTTTAAATTAATTGCTTACACGTGGATTCCCACAGAAAACATCACACCCATTCATCCATGTAAGAAAGCAGTTCAAGCCATGCATACTTTGTTTTTTCTTCATTAACCTTTGCACAGACTTCAAGAGTTCAGAAGGGGATACAGATAGGCAATTTTTTAAAGAACATTAGTTATTTACCCTTTCTTTTGCTTGGCCGTTGTCTAACTACTGCATCCAGTAGTACTCTCTGGTAGTAACATTCTTGAATGAAAATACAAGCTAGGCTGTTGAATGGCTGAATACTGTAAAGACTTTCCAAAGATAACATCTGCTCTAGAAGGCTCAGTGATAACATAACATTTAGAGAATCAACACATAATTTCTCAGAACAGCTTTACAATTTTTCCAAATTGATATAATTAATGTATTTGTGAAACTGTCTGTCAAGCTCCATGAACCATGGCAAAGTGAACTTATCCTGAACTGGTAGAATATGATTTATTTGCTTATGATAAAGCATTTGAAGAGTGATAATTGATTTTCTCTCAATGCTTCTGGCATATGTCAGGGTTATTTTGAAGAGATTCTGGGAGACTTTGCATTAAAATTACAATGTGTCAACCATATCTAGAGTTTTATAAGCTATTATCATCTATTTGGGAATGGCAAAGCTGGTAAATATTGTTTAAAAAAATCTGAACAACCTAAAAAAAAAACCCTGGTAAAAATTAGAGTAAGACCTGAATGAGATGATATCAGGAGGGAATTGTACAACATTTCATTGAAATCTGAAGTATTTATTTCTCCTAGTCTCACACAGATAACTGACATTTTGAACCAAGTATTCCAAGTAACAATTTTCTTGGACAGTGATTTATTCTTTAAAGAGTTATTCACTGGACAAGACAATACAATAATCAGTTTAAAAGCTAAATTGTGCAGTATCTTTGAATAGTATATCTCCATCTACTTTTTTCATTTTTAATGATACCTGAGCTTGTTCTCGTGGTAAAGTCACTAGTTAGAATCCTTCCCAAGTATTTACTGTATCTGTACCAGGTTGAAGGGACATCCTCCATCAGTTTACCCTTTACCTACTGCCTTAAATTCTGAGCTATATCACCAAAGGACTTTCTTTCATCAGGGACAATTATATCTTACCAAAAGAGTTAAATGGACACTAGTGGAAGAGTATGACCTCTCAGAAATACAATCCACTTGTTCTTTATTCATGCATATCTTTTGACAGAATATTGAATAGCCTAATCAGCAGGAGTAAACTCAAGAGAATCAGCAGTAGAAAAGATGAAGAACTCCGATCTGGATACCTTTCATCAGCAAACCTACAAGATACTGGTATTGAAAGCTAGGTTCTTACTAGGTAAATTATAAGATTCTAGTAATTATCAACTGATGGTACCATTACTCTCTCTAAAAAGAGGAAGTTTTTTCCAGTTAGTAATTTGTTTGTTAGCAATTTCTAGATAATCAGAGTTCCACAGAGAAATTCCCAAAATTCCTGAATATACTTTTTCAGCCAGGGCATGTCATTTGAGTTTTGTCAAAAGAAAACGATAACAACACTGTCAAGGAGATCTCAATAAAGAGAGGTCATTGTCCTCTGAAGTATTTTGTTGTTGATGCTACTGCAAATCATTCTGCAAATCTGTGTGATCCAAAAGATTCTCTTGGGAAAGGATCTTCTAACCATGTTACAGATGCAGTGAAGTCTGATGTGATGATGGCTAAAGAGGGGCCATGCAAAAAATCTGTATGTGAGATAGAAGCCAACATACAGGCTACCAAGCAACATGGGATTCTCAGTGTCCTGTGCTTCATGCAGCTAAGTAAACCCTGTTTCTGGAGAAAAATAGTTTATTTCTGAAGAAAAACAAATCACCCCACTGTCCTAACTTTTGAAGAAGATGGCAATGAACAAGAATATTTATCCACAAAAGGAAGAAAACAGGAAAACAGTTATCTACACCATGCAATGCTCAAATCTATGCTATGTTTTGAATGTGTCCCATTTAATATAAAATACGGAATGATTGCTCACTTAACAAGGGTTGCGCTCCAGATTTAAGTTTGTAATATCTTAACAAAAACTGAACAACAGTCAAATATCTTCTTAAAATAAGATGAACAGACACTAAATAAAGCGCACATTAATACACCCAAATCCACCTGTATACAGACCTTCACAGCAATCTTGCCACATCCTGAGGTCCAGTTTAGGAATATCTTCACAGCTACTATATCCATGTGGGAATTCAGCCACCTTAAAGACATCGTGTTGTACCCTGGTTATGTTGTCGCCATTGTCACACAAAACTCTGGCAAGAGATGTCTGCTTGATCTGAGTGAGCTGAGCAGGCGTGAACACACCCGGGTTCTCATACCATAACCTGTAATCTCACAGAAAAGACAAATTTGCTAGTGAAAAAACAAACCACGCAGTTTTCCAGAGATATTACAATAATGTATTCAGAATGAAATTAATTATTCCATAAATCCTGTTCTGAACTTTACATTGTATCTGAGGGAGTGAGCCAAAATGTAAGCGCTTGGTGTCACTTCAGCCCTACTTGGTGTCATGCTGACACTCTGAAAGGACCGAAGTCTTCAACAAATCCTTTGATTTCTCTTCTAGTCCCATTTCGATGTCTTGGGTATCTTTGGACATCTAAAATCGCACTAGACTACCAAGTTTAGGGTTCTTTTAAGGCAGAGGCATAAATGACCATAGCTATCTTTCTCCAGGCAACTTTCCTATGGGTATGAAAAAATTTTGATAGAATTGCTGAGATTAGAAAAATGATTAATCTATACCTAGGTTATTATCAAGATAAGTGAGATGATTGTTTAATTTACTAAGGAATTTTTTTTCTGTAAAACTATTTTAATGACTATACTAATTCAGGGACTTACTAATATATGCTCAGTTAATTAATTATATTCAAGGAGGAAACACTGTGGTTTCAAATATATTTTTTTTTCATACATAAAGGGCTAAAAGCCTGTTATCAATAGAAAATAAAAATAATACATTACTACAAAAAGCAAGCCAGCCCTTGGAAAAGAAAACATTTTAAGTTACTGTCCTGGATTTGAAAACATTTTACACTATTCTAACACATAAGAATTGCTCACTGTGATATTGTTTACATCTCACAGAACTGTAAAGTTATAATTCTATATTGATAAGTTTTTCCCCCATTTCAACCAAAAATAAGTAGGAGGCTCTTTAAACTTTATGAAAAATTAGTAACAATTTTATACTAAACTTAGAAGAATGGTCAACAAATTTCATTTTACCTACTTATTGTATCATTTTCATAAGGCATTGGACAGCGGCCAATGAATTTCCAAGTACGGGGATCAGAAAAACAGATTCTGAAATTTCCATCTTGACATGAAGTTAGGCTCCCTTCAAACATCACTCCTTTTCCCTGCACAGGCACATTTGTTTTGCATGGTGCTGGTAACTTTGATCCTCTGCCCATCGTAAAGGCTTTTCAAACAAGTGAGAGTTGCTTTCATTATGTCTAATAATATTTTACTATTTGCTGGCATGTTGCTTCAAAACATTTGTATTCTTTGGACAGCAGAATCCCATTTCCTAAATATTCAATGTTTTCCTATAGTTTCTGAATGTTGTTTCAGAAAAAAAAGAAAAAAAAAAAAAAGAAAAAAAAGCTTTTGCTGGAAAAATGCAAACAGACACACACAAAAAAGCAGTATCATTATCCTGTTGTGACACAAATAGGTATTTGCCACCAGCAATCTGGAGCTCATACTGCATATATTTCTCTTTTACTCCTTCTGCCTGCAGGCACAAGAGTTTTATGTTTCACAGCTTAATTTTTAAACAGATTTTATGAAAGAAAGTTGTTTTTAAAAAAAGCATACAAAAAAGGTTGTGTTATTGACTACAGAAATCAAAAAACCTTTATATTATCTTGGTAGCAATTTTATAACTTACATAAAGCAAATAACATTAGATAAAGTGAATCAAATCTAATTTCCGAATTCTTCCTGTTTCCCTTTCACTAGGATGGGACTAATCAGCATAAGTCTTTCTATCCTCATGCCATACAAAAACCAGGATTCCATCTCACAAATTATGTTAAAATGAGGGAAATGTTAATTTTCAGATTCTGAACGAGTGTGCTGAAAGTATGCAAAGGAGATCTGGCTGCTGTAACAATAGCAATGACTATTTTCTTCCTTCAAGTACTGTAGAAACTGAAAATGAGAAATTGCTCATAATGTGCATGTAAAGTAACTTAAGAACAATTATCAAATTGTGTTCTTTGTGATAACCTGTCTGCTTTTAAGACTCTCTTGGTTCACAGACTTCTTGTATTGAAATATGTATAGGGGTTATATACACTGAGTGATACTTTTCCAACCTGTGCTTAAGTAATGGAGATGGTGAAAGTGTCTCCACCACCACAATTCCTTTGCCAATAAAATAATTAAATAACAATGAAAGGACATGAGTAACACCCAGTTTTCAGAAAGGTAAGTGACTTGAATAACCGGTAAAAGGAAACTCAGCATGTGTTTGCTGTGGCGCTTTTTGGAGGTCAGTATGACATACTCACCATAAAAAGTACAGATTTAAAAAAATAAATTAATCATAGCTTCTAACAATGTTTTAAACCTGTACTCTTCATCTTTTCGATTATATATTAAAATCATAAATGAAAATAAAATGCAGTTTGATTTGGAAACAAGACGTTGCAACTGTTACTAAGCATCCTCAAGTTAAAACTAATTTTGGTTTCCGTGGTATTTCAATTTACCTGTCTCCATCCCGAATACGCCTAAACTGTGTGCTTAACAGACACAGCAAAGTTGGCCCCAGTCGGCTCCCTGGAACTAAGTCTTCTACCATTAGAGCAGGAAATAGGTCTATGTTCAGTGGGGAACCATACAACCTATAAATAGAAAACCACAAATATTTAATATCAAATATTTTACAGTTACAAAATAACCAGTATGTGGTAAAACTAAAGGCAAGAGATATGAACAACTCACAGTAAAAATGACAGTGATAGTGCTACATCTTTTGTGAACAACCTGTGTGTGTATATGCAAGAAATCCTGCAATGTAGGTTGTATATGTGAGTAACATCACAGGGGTCTGCAAGTCTACTCCACAATTTCCCTTCTCCTAGTAGCTTTCTTCTGATTTCTTGGAACAGTTTCTTTTTCAATAGCTCCTCTTTCCTGCCTCTCTGTACACTTTTTCTTTTACCGTAGCTGAGACTAATTCTCTGTCTCTGATTTTGTGTAGATAAGCTAGGGGTGGCAGGTATCTGAAGACTTATTTTCAAACTCTGAAGCTCTAAAGAAGAGCAGATTACTGGTAGTGAAGGATGTCCACATGAAAATACAGTGAACGATATTCCTGTTTGTTTCAGTGTAGGGAATGGGTGGAACTGAACATGTAAATACTTGCATAAGACTGGTATTAAATACGACCTTACATTGAAATAACATTCATATTTAACAGCATTTATAAAATCAGACATTTCAAACTGATAATTTCATGAACACATACAGTATATATTAACTTCTTATTGTTCACAGACATGTAGAAGTGGAGAAATTACCTGCATGTGGGAATTTTCTACACCTATTTCCTGGTATGGACAGAAGTTTCTTAAAAAAATCCCTTTCTTAACAAATATTTTCTTCTAGATAAGACATTTAGCTACTAATTTTGCATGCACATTTAGATAATTGATTCTTTTTCTTCACCTCAGGCTCACCTGCTAAGTTTCTCCCTGATTTCAGGATTCTTAATTTCATTTTTCAGATCTTCAAAAGTCTGAGCTGAAGAAAGATTACAGTAAACTCTAAAATCATGGTAGGGAGGAATTCCATGATCTCTGCCTCTCTGAATATTCATAGCTGCCAGATCTAAAGCCACAGTACGTGCCATGGAGAAGAGTCTTTCTGTTAATTCTGTATTGAGTAATTGTGATGGGACACGCATCTTACCAGCAACACCAAACAATCCCCTTAGAAGTGGATCAATGCCTCCTTCATTTACAATCCGAAATGGAGAGAAGAATGCCTTATGAAGAGGTAGATGGCCTTGTGGAATAGGTTCAAAGTTTTCATCCAGTCGATACAGAAAAGGATTAATGAGTGTGTGACCAAACCTAAAAGCGGCAGTTGCAAACTCATTAGTTATGCCAGAATTAACACTGGGATCATAACCCTTATATTCGCCAAGCATCTTCATGCCTACCTCTCCAAAGATCTTAGGTAGCCAGTGGCTAAATGTTATGTGTTGCATTTCTGCACCAACAATTTTGCGTGTTTCGTGATATATTGTGTCACCATCCCAGTGTGGATTGAGTTTCAGTAGCTCTGTGGCAATTCTGTTGTGTTCTCTAAACCACAACGTGTGGATGCTGGTAAGACCCAGCTGCTCATTAGAACGCTGATCGCCAGCTAAAAAGCAGGGAATTGGGCTCTCATTTTCATCTCTCATACATTCTGTTGGTGGGCCAGTAGCAAATGGAAGGAGGGGCTTGCCAGATCTCTGTACGATGCCCTGCCTCAGAAGACCCCTCTGACTTGCCAAGTCTCTGATTTCTAGCGCTTCATGGTCCGAACTGCCATACACATTGGACGCATCGATGTATGAAGTCAGCTGGTTGATCTGTTCTCGTGGGTACACAGAATTCATCAGGAGGGATGTCATGCCGCTTCCACAAACCGGACTGGAGCGTACGAAAAACATGCAGCGTGCACCGTTTCGAACTCTGGGATCATTTGGTGGTATCATGATCGAAAAGCATGGAGGATCATTTGTACAAACTGAACTGCAATGCTGACCATCTGAAAACCTGGCCTCACTTAGGGCAGCCACAGTGAGGTCAAGGTCGTGGTCGAGAAACTGCCCCCACTGCATGAGCATGTGAGTATACTGGTCATCGGGAGTTATTGTTTCTGTTCCGATCAAAGTGGTCGAAACCAAGCGAGGCATTGGGAGTGCATAGCCGTTAGAGAGCCTCTTGGGTTCAATTCCCCGAGGCAAATTAAATCCATTTTCGTAGACTGACTTCAACAGACGTTCGAAGGCTGTCAGAGAAGCGCCCCACATGGGATGCTGAAGGTTGTTGCACGTTCCATCGTGTGTCCTGTACTTCTGGTGGAAGCACATATCTGAGCAGTTGTTCACTCGTCGATGGGCTGTACAGCCTGAGAGATTAGCTATCAGATTCAGGTACTGTGGGGATACAAGGTCATTATAGTGATAACCTGAAACCAGAAGAGAGACAGAGGGAAAATCAAAGACTTCATAGACTCATGGTGCCCACAGATCCATGAATTTATATGATATGTTATTTTATTATATTGCATTTCCCACCAGATTAAATATCCCTATTCTTTAAAGAGAACAATAATAATCACATGTATATTAGAGCAACAACCATTATTAGGTCAGGAGGGAACTTCATAAAATGCCAAATCATGTACAACTTTTACAAAATGTTCACAAAAGGAGCTCATTACTTATTTGGTCACTTAAGAAAGCAGAGATATTTTCAGAAATAAAAGCCTCATATTGAGAAAAATGGGAAATTTTCCCCATGTTAGTAAAAGCATTTTAAAAACTGTCAGTAACATTTACTTGGATTTCAAGACTTTATCTTTTGAGACTTGATAATTCACTGAACATTACTATTTTGTTTTGCTTTATTACAGCGGAAGTTCCAGAATTTTAATAAAAAAAATTCAACAAGAACCACAAAAGAAAATAACCACAGGCAATACAGCTAAACAGAGGAGTGATCTCTAGGACAAGTGGTGTGGAGTAACTCACATTCACATTACCCGGGACTAGTTTCTAAAGAAAACTGGTGTTTGCATATCACTTGGCAGAGGTTTCCTCTGCAATCCACACCATTCACCTCTGGGACTACAACGTACTTACCACTTTCCTGCATTTTTTCTCAGTTCATAGAAAAATAATATATACAAAATATATACCATTATTCATTAGAATTATGTTTCTATAACTTCAAACTAAGGCTATGTGTTGCATGATCTCTGCTGTGGTATGACGGCATGTGGAAGGATTGAAGACTGCAAGGACTCCTAGTACAGTGTTGGATGACTGCAAATAGCAGAACAGTCAGGCTGCGCCTTGTCCATGCTGCCTATTAGGAGTCATTGTAAAAGTCATTTTTTTCTTAGAAACATTTGGGCTTAATTTCAGGGAAAAAAGTCATTAATTGGGGCTATATCTACATTATCAACTTGTGTAGACCAAGAGAAATGTGTGCGTAGAATGAAATTTTTGATGCTAAGACATCCCTACTGTATCCATTATGCAACAGGAGCAGGCTTCCTTCAGAAAAGCTTTACTTTGTTCTCCTGGACTGAATGTGGCCCTGGACCACATTTTTCACTTAATTTGAAAAGACTCCACACTGTTCAAGACCATACCACAACTCACACCAAAGCACAGCAAGTGGGGACAGCTGGGAGATTCACTTCAAATGGGCCCTGCTGATCCAAAGCGCAGGCAACACCTTGAGTGATTAATGGATAAACAGAGTGGATGGCAGCATTTGGCAGCATAGACATACTTTTAGCCAACTAGAAACCATCATACACCACCATGGTTCTTCATCTGGAAAGCTTGCACTCAGGAGTAAAACTGAACAAGCAGAATAAAGGCAGAAGGAAAAAAGGAAATGAGTGAGTGTACAGTAGTACTGTGTTCCCATAGGCTCAAGGGGTTCCCACCATGACGGTAATCACTCAAGAATATGAACTGAACACAGTTTTGCAAGAGGTCGGTGCAGGCTAATTGCACACAGTCGGGAAATGTTCCTTTTAGTCCCGAGCTCGGTCCCAGCGTGCCTGCAAAGACACTGACCTTCATCTACATTCAACGCATCAATGTGTGCTAGACACATTGGCTCTCTGCCCATTTCTACAATGCAGGGCAATTTCAAACAAACTACCTAAAGCCCCTCTTTGTCTTCGCCTTGAAACGGACTGGATTGCTCATAGCTGCTCAGCTGGGACAGGACCTGTGCTCAGTCAGGGGATCTATGTTTTCTCAGCCTCAGGCTACATGTACTTTGAGTGGTTTACAAGTCAAAGCAAAGATACTAGAGACCTAATGCTTCCATTAGGCAAAAGTAACCTGTTCTTGTAGACATACTTAAATTATTTTACAGAATACTCCAGACTAGGAAAAAGAAAAATAAACCACAGAGCAAAACGAGTAAGTGCCACTGGCTAATGCAGCAAAGTAAACTCTTTGAGGATATTACTGATAACATATTATAACATGCTGGCTACTAGGGCACTTTAATTCTAAAACTACACCCAGAAAACATATCTTCTTTATAATAACAATCCTTTTCAAATTATCTTCATTCATCATGGAGTTCTTTCCTTATGATCATTATTCATGCAGTCTTTACATAAACATTTGTCTGCTGTTGTTATCCTGGTTGCCACCCACATTTCTGAAATCAAGTTGTGAGCAAAACTCAACTATGAATGTTTTGGGTGGAATGACCTTCATTACCAACTTAAAAGGTTCAGCTTCTCTGTTTAAAAGTTCAAATGGGAGGCAATGTGTCATCTATGGATTAGATTCCATGGCTTTCTGAGCAGAGTGGAGGTTGCCATAAATGCCCTTCTCAGACCCTTAATTACCCCTCGCATTGTAGGCACTAACTCTGGCTCTGCTTTCTAAAAGGCTGGGCGCTGAGCATTTCCAGTGCTTAGAAGCTGGCTAGCTCAATTCACATACTATTAGCTATACTTTTTTCCAAACTGCAAGGAAGATGTTTCATAGTCATAGAAATATTGATTAGAAGGGAGCTTTTACCCAGACCAAGCTCCTACTTGAAGCAAGGCTGTCTCCAACACTGGATCAGCTCAGCTGTATCCCTGTCTAGTCGGCTTGAAAACCTCCAGAGACTGAGAATCTTCAGCCTTTCTGGATAAATTGTTCCAGCACTGCACTGGCCTCCTGGTGAGAAAGTGTTTCCTAACATCCAATCTGAACCTCCCAAGCAGCAATTTGTGGCCATTCCCCTTGTTATACAGTCTGGCACTGCAGAGAGAATTTGGCTCCATAGTCTTTCCTTGGGATATTCCAAGATTTTACATAAAAAACGTCTCTGAATGGGAAATTGTCAAGTTTCTCAACTGTTCCCAATGCAAAAGTGCTAAATAGCACCTTCCATTGGGCTTTGCATTTTGAAATAAAACCAAATAAGGACAAATACGAGTATTAAAATCTGAGCATTAGGCTATTTAAATGAAAACAGATTTCTTTTACTATCCAAGTTTCCCTAAAAGCCAGCTTTCTATGGATTTTGTAGGGCTGAGAAGCAAGCTCTGGTTGTGAACAGGATTTCCAGTATCACAGAAAGTTGCCTGATTTTGTGTTCATTAATTTGTATTTGTATACTTTAATGCCAATTTTTGGTAAACTTTAGATGATTGAATTTCACTATTACAAATCCTAGTAAAAAGTAGTCAAGCAATTCTCACACATCAGATTTCATAAATTCCTAGTATTATATTTGATATGCTTGCATATGCATCTAATCAGAGAACTGAATTAAATCGCGTTGCTCTTATAAAACACAAGGCTTCAAAAAATTTTGAATAAGTTTTTGTGGTAGACTATTCATCGCAAATTTTTTACACAGCTCTGATAACGAGTAACGAGATTCTTTTACTAGCAAATGTTACAGTAATCTACAAAGCTTGCAGTCTTTGGTCTTATAAATACTTGCCTAGTTCACAGTCAGAGTTAAGTTTTTCGGAAGTTACAATAAATACTCAATTATAAACATCAAAAAGAATATAATAAGTAAAAATATTTCCTCTAGATCTTAAGTGTAGCTTTTGGCTATGTCTGAAGTCTCAAAAGCTCTCCTAAAACTCTATCATTATTTCCAAATGCTTCAGTCCTATGTCTCAAGCCTATCCACACACATATCTACACACATTAGTTGTATATGCTCCAGCTGGACTTCATGAATTTGAACTTGGACTTCAATAACTAACAGGCAGAAATATTAAACCTTGCATTTTTCCGCTATTTGTAAAAAGCAGCAAAAACTGTATTTCTCATTACATCAGATCAGTGTTAAAGGAAACAATTAGCTTAGTTTGACATGCACTTAAAGAATGCGTGGCAAATAATTCTTTGAATATTTTTGTGGTACATACAGAAACCCTGGTTTGTAAAGTATACAAATCTTTCTTGTTATATCATCTTTTCTCCTTGCCAAGGCATGCCAGCACTAAATGGTTTTACTTAAAGAAACATGAACAAAATACTGATTATTTTTAATACATAACAGAAAAGTCTGTTCTGCTATGAAACAATGGTCCTAATGAATTAACACACAGGGAGTTAACAAACGGGATGCATTACGCACTTCTGTTATACCAAATTTGATCAGTAGAAGAATCTGAACATGAATTTTTCCTTAATATGTCAACGTGAGGAAAAATAAAAACACTCTACTTGGAGAGCTCAAGCAAACTGAGTTACACCATAATGTAGCAATGTACAAACCAAGGACTGAATTGGGCAAACACATATATTTGGTAAAGTTTTGCAAAGTTAGATATTCCACTGATTTCAATGTAATGGTTCTGCAATTGGGACCCAGACTCGGAAAATAAATGTCTCTTGAAGTATAATGACTTAAGAAGGCAAATACACTTCAACACAGAAAAATAAGGAAAGAGTGAGTACTGACTTGTTCCATTCAGGTCAACCATTAGACCATCTTGTACATGATCTTGAATAAGCTGTAATGTCCTTTCAAATATTTCCCCAGCTCTTGCTTGCTCAACAGTATATGGATCCCTTGGGTATCGAAATAAGGCTAGCAAATCATTTGGAGAACGAGGACGACTGATAGATAATTTGAAAAAAATAGTAAGTGTACACAGGAGTTACAAAATAACAATACTACATAAATCATGTAAACGTTCAGCAACATGATTAGTACATACCTTGGTTACTCATCTCAAAATGGAAGGCAAACAAAAAAAATAATAAAACATAAAACATTTAGTAGCAATTAAACATTTAATAGCCTTTTAATACACATTATCTCAGCAGAAAAACTGCTGTAGTGAATAGAGATCTCAACATGAGTGTTTAAGCAACAGGGATCCTTACATGGCAAACTGTTAGTACTCCCAGAACTAACCAGATGTTAACAATGTCATTTAAATAATAAAATTACTTCTTGCTTAATAAATCTTCCAGTATTCCCAGTGTATACAAAATTAATTTTGACTTCTCAGTATAAAAAAAGGGGGATACCTGTCAAACAGATGTGTACGTGTTGAATTTATTGCTCTGTCAACAGTTGCAATTGCTTCCACAATTGATGTTTGTACAAAAGGATCTCCATTTCGGCTGACATTAGGGACTACAGAAAGAGGAATTCACATGTTATTGCAAAAATGGCCACACACAAAAAGATACTTCTATAAAACAAAGTCTAGACACGACATCATTTCAGTTCTACAAAGTAAACCCCTGTTCTTTAAGCATTAGTTTGTCCAAATATAAAATTCTTAACCATTCTGAAGTTCTATCAAAGCATATTACAGTAGAGGAAAATACATTTAAAGTAGAAGTTATTGTAAGTTTAAAAGTCAGCTTGCTTATAATTCTAAAACAAAATAAAGTGAAGATAAATGCATACAGTGTTTAACTGTCCATTAATTAGTCCTACAATTTCAAGTAAAAATGACCAAAGAAAAAATGAATTATTATTAAGCTTTTTTTTTCTGGTGTGGTGTATTATCAGCTTTTAGGTGTTGATATCAAGAGCCTGGCCTATATCCACTGAAATCAATGCAAGTATTCCCTTTGACTGCAATTAGTACTGAATTCAATATAAGAATTTAAAGGGTTTACAGGAATGTGTTACAAGTGAAAAATACTGACGGACTTAGTTTGACTTTTAGAACACATAAATTCAAAGAGATTTCACAAAAAAAATGAATAAACACACACAAAGAAAAACCCAACCAAAAAACCCACAGAATTCTATATATTCCCAAATAGCTACAACAAATTAACATTGCTCCTCTCCTGAGCTTAGTCTAGTAAGCAACACACGTTAATTTTAAAGGGCTATAAATGTTTTATTTATTTTGATCACTAGTTTGTTTTCTACTTTAAAATTATCTAGCTTTTTAATACTACATTAAAAATCACATGCTTGAAAGTTATTTAACGACTCTGCATAATACTGGAAACTCACTAATGCATAGGCCCATTCATCTGCCTTTTTATACGGTACTCAGTTGCAGCTGGATGTTTGTACAACATATCTAAGGCTAATAACCTTCCTTTCAGTCTAAACCAAGAACTACTAGATCCAGGGGCAACAGCTAACAATTTCCAGAGTGTGTTTAGATTGGAAAAGTCACACAGGAAGAAGGGTAAAGTAGGGAAAAAGTCCAAAGCAAATACACTGGAATAAAATCAGCAGATGTACAAAATCAGCTGACATAAAAACTGTTGTTTGCAAGCTTTTCATGACTTTTTCTTTTCTTTTCTAGGCAATATTTCATTATTCCTTCATAACTACCAGCTTAGGCTGCGTCTATACGGGTTGCAGAGTCTAGACCTGGGTGATCAAACGTAACCATCCATACCGTCAAACAAAACAATCCCTGGCACTCTATGGCTGTAGCTGAAGCCCCTTTCCCTGCCCTGAGGCCCGCTGCCTTGGGCTGCTGACAACATACTCCCAGCAGCCAAAATGAGCTGATCCTTTCCTCAGCGCCCAACGGCGATGGTCCCTGACCTCTCCTAATTACCAACTGTCCTCCTGGCTTGACAGCTTCAGTTTCATAGTAACCATACAGAAACATCATCAAATAAGCTAATTATTTTAAGAAGAACTATCATCTACAGGTTTGCTATCCCCGTTTTAGTTGTTTGAGAGAGTGCTTGTGTGCTGTGAACCATCCTAACACTGCAACATGGCAGACTATAAAAATCCAGTTGCTGGTTACCTTCCCTAGTGCTGTCTATGACGGATGTAATCTCGGTGTTCACTTTAGATATGTGTCTTGCAGAGCTATCTTTCTGATTAATGGTACACGTGGGCTGAATCATAAACCTTGGTCAGATGTTAACTAGGCTGTACTTTATTTTTGTTTAGACTATTTGCTGCCAGTAGATCTCTTTTTAGACTGATAAATATTAAAGCTCCATGCAAACCTTATGCACAATACCTTTTTTGGGGGGAGGGAAGAGAGGGTGAAGAAAAATGGCAATTTTTTTAAGCAACGAAAATGTAATCCACACACATCCTGCCTTACACTTAAGCCAGAGACTTTTAGAAAACAACAGAAAAGGACAGAAGAAAATGGCAAAAGAAAAGCATCTTTAAAATATTATCAAACATGGACAGCAAAACCTGCCCCCCCGAGCTTCTACACACTTGCCTTTATTCTGTTTCAATGTTAAGAAAAGATTTTTATGCATTAGGAACATGCATAAACATTAACTTTGTTTAAAAGAAATGCTGACATGCAAGTGTTTAGGCATTTCTGGCTATGGCATTATTAACACTATCCAGATAGCAAGTATCCAGTACTTATAATCTGTCCACTTGTCCTCCTTGCTTCTCTGACAGCTTCATTTATATAGGAACCATAGAGAAACAGTATCTGATATCCCACTAGTTTTAAGGAGGAACATCATTTACAGTTTCAGACTGAACGCAGATTAATCAAGGGTAGTTTCACTAATTTTACAAGAAAAACAACCACATTACAATTAAATACTGCAGATCAGCTAGCACCAAGTTTTGTAGTTTGCTAATTTCAGCAGATGAGAATGAGCAGTTGACACCTGCACTAAGTGAATTAAACTGGTTTCCATTGGGGTTATAGTTCAATTCATGGTTTCATTTATCAGAGCTCTTACTGATTTTTTTTTTTAATTTAAAAAAAAACCACAAAAAACTTATTTTTCTATGCATCTCCAGAGTAACCAAGATTAACTGGTTTTTATGAACTTTCATTTGCAGATTTCATATATGTGGATGAAACCTTATCATTGCGTGATTCCCAGTCCTGCAATTTTTCTCTCAGAAATCATAATTACGGATTGAAGAAATACTATTTTTGATAAAGGAGGCGATAGACTGATAGTCTACTAAAAGCAACTTAAGCCAGGGAACATCATAGTTTTATTGATACTATGTGATTGATATCATGGAAATCAACACATTAGAAAAATCACTGATATATATTCACAAATTTAGTAAACAAAATACTGAGCATCAGACATAACACTGGGAAACAATATCCAATATGTTAAAGAAATCACTGCTCAATACTCATTTTTCAATGATACAAAAATATTGTGTCATATTTTCTACTGAAAGACAAAAAAATCACAGTTTCCTTAATATTTTCCATCAAAATTAGTCTGAAAAATGAGCAGGTTTACTCAATAAGTCAGAAAAGCATTAGGGTCAATCTGTGTAACAGTAATTTCCATAGCCTCTTTGGCTGCTTTATTACTAATTATTATGTATTAATAATTGATAACTATTATTTGCCATTATTACTTTCAAATAATTAGAATAAACTCAAATATTCTCCTTTTCTTTCTGTTTTCTCTTTTAGCTTCTTAAGATCATTAAGACTTTCCTGAATTCTTTCACAATGGTTGCAGTCTAATCTTCAACTAACTGCTAAGTGTCCCTTTAAAGATGCTACAGGACTTTTTGTCAAGTTATCCCTAAAGATTAGACTGTGTATTCGACTAGCAAGTTCTAATAGGTCCAAATAATATCTCAAGAGGAAAGCAGTGTGACTAACTGGAGCCCAAAGGATTGTTTATTTTGAAGCTTAACTCCTAAAGACATTTTGGCTTATATATTCCCATCTTACCCACATCTGTGCAGATAGTTGCCTGAATTAAATGAAGGAAAAAAAAAAAAAAAGACGATTATGGGTGAAAAAGAAAAATATGAATAAAAGAAAGAATTTAACATTTGATTAACTTACAAATTAAGCAATTAGAATAAAACTAATAATCTAACTCATACCTCTGATTCATACACCTTACCGTTAACACTAAGCACCATACTAACAGAGGAGTATCCTATGGTATTCCGGGCAACACATTCATATCGACCTTCATCAGCTGTTCCAACATCGCGAATGGTAAGAAATCCCTCTGGACTAACATGAAATTTTCCACTTTCAGTTACCTGTACTCCATCCTGCAGCAAAGCACAATGTTTAGTTATTCTAAACACTCTTTGTTTTCAAACCTGAATTTTTGTCTTCTTTTTCTCTTTTATTTTTACATTTTATTTCATATTTATATTTTGTATGCCAAGATAATAGTCAACTAGATTTAGATTAACTTATATAAAAAACTCACACAGTTATGTTGACAGTAGGATTTGCATGTATTTCTAAATTGTACAGTGTATTTACATACTTTTAAAAGTACTTATTATTATAAATCAAAGTATTTTAATAGTTATAGGTCCTCACCACATAAAATTTAAGACCCAAAAATAAGATAGCACCTTTTGAGAACATTTATATTTGATTTTACTCAAAATTAACCAACTAAAAAGGATCTCAAGAGCTTTATATGTATCAATTCTTCATGTGCTATGCATTTAGAAGCTATTTAAGGTACATTAAAGTACATTTTCTAATTCTCGCTAATTGAAGAGAAGATGATATTCATGAAAATTGAAGATCAATATTAGCAACCCATTAATTCACTGGTACCTCTGCTAATAACTCTAACTAACAGTTTGATATAACAATTATTGCACCAATGGAAATCAAAGCCACAGAGAGGTTACTGAAGAGTTACCGAAACATGTCCTGGTTGAACTGTCGACCTAACAGTGTCAAAGAGCTCAGCAATAGAGTATTTTTTATTGCTTTATATCTATAATATGACTGAAAGTGTGAACATTAATAGGATATTCACACAGAACTGTCACTAACATACATAGGACTTTTAAGGCCTACGTTACGAATTTTAGCTGGTCTGTATAACGATTTGCATAACCACACATATATATTTTATATATATAAAATTCAGGTCTGGTATCTGTATACATGCTCTGTATTAAAGAAGATTTGCTGATCAAACTTTGGGTAACGTTTTCAGACACCAGAGCGAGCAGCAATTTGACAATGTGCTCTTTAAATAGCTAGTTATGAAGAGACGGAAAGGCTACTGCCTTTTTGCAACAACCAACCAAATATCTAGTACCTTATTCCATGTAATTACTGGCTCCGGCTCTCCTTGAGCGCTGCATGGGATCTGCACATTTGTGCCAACCTCCACTGTCATGTCACTGGGAACGCTGGCAAATACAGGAGTCACTAAAAAAACAAATGATACATTGACAAGGTATGAAATACAACTTGTGCAAAAGACGATCTAAAAAGAGGTCAGCACTGTTTATTTTTTTCAGTTAGCCAACATTTCTTAATCTATAACCCTATTCTGTCTGCAAGTTTTTAGTTGCTTTTAAGTTTGTCTTAGAGATAAAATTCCTTATTCCTGATGTCTGCTTCAGGCTGATTTTAAAGTACTCTTAACTTCTAAGAAAATGGGCTAGTAGTTGTCCAAAAGACTTAAGTTCCATAAATTAAAAGCTCTGAAAAAAATTTCTGTGAATAGCTAAATCTGAACAAAGTCACCAGAGTGAATATCCCATCAACTTGACAATTTTTTTAAGTTTTAATTTTTTAAATAGCAACAATAGAGATCTCTTAGATGCAAAACCTTCCACAACTCATTCAACTGTGATTCCCCCAGCCCAACCTGCTGAGGTGCTAAGCCTTCACAGAGCTCCTACCCCCTGACACCAATGAGCCCTAGGCCTTAAAACATCAAAAAATTACCTTCAATTTAAGGACACAGGGTACACAGCTACCTAAACCCAGTGTGAAAAAAATGAATGCATTTTTTAACCCTAATTTCCTTCAAATCCAGGTTGACATCCAGCAGTCAGATATCATCATGAGAAGCGCATACGAGATCACGAAGACATTCAGAATTGTATTTCTGCTGTAACATATCAGTATTTTGGGGGAGTGGGAGGGGGCTGTGCTTTTACAGAGAATTATTTGGCCACACAGCATACATTTATACTACCAACCAAATCTGGCCCTGGTGTTAATTGTTTGTACGCAAATGGCTGTCAAGGAGCATCGACCATTTCAAATGAGGCATCCAGAGGCAGGCGACCAGCACCGGGAGCTCAGAGAGTCTGGCTCTGTGGATGTGAGCCATGGCATGGCAGCAAACAGACCTGGACCATTAATAAGTATTCATTAATACAGATTTAGCCACAGTGACCACTGACTAGACATTCCTCAGATGAACAGTCCTTTTTGTTAGAAGCGCAAAAGAAAAAGTTTTCTCTTCTTGCACAATTGAAAACAGCATTGCAATGAATGTATGGAGAGCTCCAATTTCAGGCTGCATGTGCAGCCTTCAGTCTTGTACTTACTATGTTTTGGTGATTTGATTCTGCAACCCGAGTTTCACAAAAATAATTTTATTAAACTTTACTCAAGTTCACTGACGTTTAACACAGCTGGAAGGCTATAAAACTTTTTAAAACTTAGGGTTTTTTTATGGAATTTAAGTCAACAATTTTATATAGGTGAAAAAAATCTCTATTTTGATAAATCAATCTTCCAGTACTACTCTTAACTAAGAAAAATGAATGGAATTTTTTTCTGACAAACATCTAAGCTCAGGAAGACATTTGAGCCCCTTTCACTAAAATACTGTTTAAAATGAGGTCACTAACAAGAAATGCTTTGAATTAAATGTTTAATCTCCCTGAATTTAGTTAAGCACCAAAGTACTTAACTAAATTATAAATATTAATATGATTCTAATTAATCCTAGAAGTAGCTTACTTAGAATTTACTTGAAGAAATGCATAAGAAAAATGGAGTGGGTTTTTTTTCTTGTGTCAGCTTATTTTAAGTATAAGGAATGACTTTTCATTGTGAAGGTCATTCTGCTGTTGTAAAATAAAGTGTTCTGTTTCTGGACATCAAAACATTATGTTAATAACACTATTTAGTTAACAGCACAGTGTCTTATAAGAAACTAGTCTTTTCACAAAACAAAATATTTTCCCAAGCATGGGAATACTGTCATCCTCAAAACAAACCTTCATTCTTTACAAAAAAGAGTAAATCAGATAAATCTCTTTCACAGAAGACAAACTGTTCCAAAGGAATGACACTCTCTACAAATACTGATAAGTATCCATACATGTTATTTATTAAAAAACACCTGGAATCTAAAAATAGATATACTCAGTAATAATGATCAGAAATGTGAAATGTTAGCAATACCCTGGACAGCAAGTCTTTTAAACAGCAAAAGATATCACCTCATTCTAACAAGCTTTTATCAAAAAAGGCCATGTTTAGTTGTAAGCTTATGTAGTCTCCAAGTGACTTTGAACAAAGTCTATCAGGGCACACTGTCCCACATGCTCAATTTATAAAAACTAATAGAACACCTTATAATTCAAAATCAGCAACTTAGTATCATTGTAAAATGCAGCAAAAGTCCTGAAGAAAAACCCAAGCGCTATTCAAGCTGTTTCAAAAGCTTTTTTAATTCTAAACAAAGTTAAACTACTTCATATTAACATTTTGTGCCGTCAAAAATAATTAGTTCTCAATCTTACATTTTAAGAAAAAAAAAACCAAACACAATACTGTGTATTTTAGTATAAGCTTAAATCTTCTTTTCTTTTTTTTTTTCCCCAGCAGCTATACATGGAGATCATACCTCTAGGCTGTACGGTCAGGTATACAACAATTCGTTGAGATCCGATAATGTTGACAGCTTGGCATTCATACTGTCCCTGGTCATGCAAAGCAACCCTGGAAATCCTTAGGGTTCCAGAGGATAAAACTAAGTGTCTTCTGTCAACAGACAACTGGCCTCCTGAAACACAGAGCAAAAGCATTTGCTATTTATAGCAATGCAGAACAAAGTCCCTTTGTGTCAGAAAAAGGGAAATCCAGAAGATTTTGAATTAGATAAAACGTTGAGATAAACATGTAAAGCAAGCAAAACATACACATGCACACAATCATAATTCTGGTCTCTTCTCTGTTTGTGGTAGCAATAAATATTTTCATTTAAGGAGCATGATAAAGCATCCAAATGAGAAGGCATCATAAGAAGAACACCAACAGGTGTTACTGTTCATTTTGTATTATTGTCATGTGTGTAAGACACAATTCATCTTATCTACCTAGGCCATCTAGAGAATCCATAGAAAAATACATACAGCCCTGAAAAAAATGTAATATAATAAAAATGAAATAAAAGGCACACCAGTGTCTGTCTGTACCCTATTCCTCCTTTCCGGACATTTCATTTGGTTGGAGCAATCTTGGTAGAGAGAGAAACAGGGTCATTATCAGCATCAAAATGATCAAGAGTTTGTTAAAAATCTGCTTTATTTAGGATTTCCTAAGAGTTGTTTTGCCTGCTAGAGCTATTTCATTTGATTCAACTGGAATATTTACTTACTGGTAAAACATCCACTACAGTATTTCTTCCTGCTGGATTTGGCTTAATGCCTTTACAGCCACAACCTGATAAAACAGTCAGCAGTGTGCACCCCAGTATTCCTGTCAATGCGCATTAAGTGACAGAAATGCAGTTATACTGATGCCAATTACAGGTCGGACTGTTTTGGTTTCTGAAGAGAGCACATCCCACCTAATTGCAGATCTCCAGTTAATGGCGGTCATCTCCATTTCTTCTGCAGTAAACCGGCAGCGATAGGTATTGCCACATGTGATTTGTCTCATATTTCTTAAACATTTAGTATTAGGAATCTATTATGGAGACATAGATTTTAGTGACTCTTTTTACTGAATAATGAAAAACGTTTGGGCAGCTAGCTTCTGTGGGACACCTTGCCTTTTCTAGCTAAAGCAGAAAGAGATGAGCCCTGTTTCCTTCAGAGACTGAAGCATCTAAACAAATACATGCAATTCCTTTCAACGCAGGGCAATTCCAAAATGACAGCTAAACTATTCTAGTAGCTCAAAAGTAAAAACGGAACACGCTTACCTCCTTTAGTCCAGGCAATAACAGGCTGGGGATAGCCCTGCGCTTCACAAGGGAAGTCAACAGTTTGTCCCTCAATCACTGTTTTGTCTTGAGGAGTGACAGTAAATTGAGGTAGAGCTACAGAAAAGAAAATAAACTGGTTAAAGAAAAACAACTGAAAAATGCACGACTGCCTGAAATTAGATACCATTTCCTGTGTGACTTGAATAACTCTCATTGGTGGGAAAAGAGATGCTAATGGGACCCTTTTATATTGTGACCGCTATAGGGCAGAGAGTTAGGGCAGCCACTTGTGCAAGAGGAACATCTCCCTCACAACCTGGCCCTGGCGTCAGTGAAGGCCTCTGGGATCTACTGCCGTAGATCTGAACTAAGAGGTACGGTAAGACTTGTAGAATCAAACACAGAGTGTTCCCTGGATTAAAAATACCTTCTTCTCTTTCTCTGAAAAATACCTCAGTTAAATTGTGAAGACAATGCAATGCGGTCAAAACCATCCTAAGCTCCTTGTTTTATTCTTTACGCAAAAGGAAAGCAGTGAGTGAAGCGTGGGCCAGTTTCTGCAGCAACATCATGGCATTGTCAGTGGGAGAAGTAATTTGTTCAGCTCTCAAAACAGTCATCCGTTGGTGAATAATAAATGAACAAACCACATGGACAAGTTGTTTTGTATAGCTTTAAAAATTGAACTCATTAACAAAGCATTTGCAACCTAAACTGTTTGCCAACTACAGATCTTAACATGAGAAAAGAAACAAACTCAAATTTAAAGGTTACTCAAAATGTTTTGCAAATAAAAGTTCCAGCATGAAAACATTTGCAAAAAATATTCTCCATATATACAGGAGGCTTTTGATATATTGTGCTTGAAATACTTTATATTTCATATATACTTTGACTTTGTTTTGCAGAAAAGCTTTGCTAACACCTCAGCTGGCAGAGCGATAGTTTCCATGAAACTCAGCCAAAAATATTCCCACGTTCACTGAAGCATCTACAAAAGAAAGACAGCACAGATCTGTACTCGAAACTCCATTTCTAGTACTCCAGGCACAAATTCTAATCTCTAGGATTGCTGCCTATTACAGAAAATATTTAATCCCCCACAAATTTGACACTGCTTGTTTATTCCTACAGGCAAACAAAACATAATAACAAATAAACATTTCAAGACATGAATGATTAACTTCTGAGAATAATCAGTGAAACTTAACTTTCAGAGAATTAGTATATATTATCGTACTCCAAATGAAATGTATAGCAACTTTCCTACAGACTACACTAGAACAGTGTAATTAAAAGAAAAAAATTAAGGTTTTAGTTCCACTCTGACAATTCAGGAAAAAATACAAACCCACACGATTTAAAGTAATACACTCTTCTTAATATGTTTTACAGCTTGTCACTCCTAGTTTAACGTTACTCACCTTGGACTATGATGTATGCAGTCGCGTGGATATTATCTATGCTGTTAGTTGCAAAACAGGTATACTCGCCACTGTCCTCCTGCTTCACATTTTGTATGTAAAGTCCTCCTGAGGGAGTTATCGTGATGCGAGGGTCACTTGGTAAAGGGGTTCTGTCACCTTTGGTCCAGGTAATTCGTGGCTGAGGGTGCCCGGTTGCGCTGCACTCCAAGGTAACACTCTCTCCAACTAGCACTTCGGTATTTTGTGGGTGAATCACAAAACTTGGCCGGGCTGCGAGAAATGAGCGATGCCTAAATATGACTTTTAGCTCACATAGCACTAATTTAGCTCAATACTGCAACAGTTTGGGGAATCTAGCTGGTTTTTAATAGCTCTGTTCCAACATACTTCTAATCTTGGTGCAAACTGTGCCTCGCTTTAAGCCTAACCTAGCTGCAGACATTTATAAATATCAATAGATAAAAAATGAAAGCTCATATAATTGCACTGATGTTTTTTCTTAACTCCCATTAAAACAATTTTCAAACACTTCCTTCTCATTTCCTGATCTTTATAAAGGTCTCTTCAGAGGCATAGAGACACAGAAAACAAACCGGCTAAAAATTGTCATAAGCGCACAAAAAGAGAAAACTGATTAAACTATATTTTAGTAACTTTTCCCAACTACACGTGTGCTTCGCAGTGACATTTTAAGTTTACCTGATGCCGAGTGTCAAAACAAAATTTCCTCACAGCAAAGTTTGGAATTTGAAAACATTACAGTCCTGGACAGGAATTTAGTGCTTGCAAACACAAAGCCCTGGCTAGACAGAGATTCAGGTGAAAAGTTCCTGAGTGAGGATGGCTGCACCGTGTGTGCCAAAGCCTTCAGGAGCGGCCTGTTTGACGCTTGTGGTTTTCAGGTATCCAGAGAGCACGTTACTGCACTGAGCAACATTGCAACGTAACAGCCTCTCTTCCTAACTCTTCTACAAACAGCCTACCAGACTATCATCAGAATTGCATACTACAATAAACATTTTAATTAACTAGCTGATTTGCATTTTTGTTCTAGGGATATTATAACTTAATGATCTAGGTCTTAAGATGCCCAAGCACAAGAAATCTACACGTCAAGAACATAAAAGAGCCAAAGCATCTTATTTTTAGCAATCTTATTATCAAAACAATTCTCTATCTGAATGGAAAATTCAGACTTGATGTTCTTTACCTGGTGACTCAAAGTATCTAAGAGTTACTTCCTGAGTTTTCACTTCTCCAGCCACATTTTTTGCCATGCACTGGTAAATGCCTTGGTCTGTTTCTTGAGTATTCTGAATCATTAACGTGCCATCATCTAGCAAGTTTAGACGGGAATCTTCTTTCATACTGAGCTCATTACTGTGAAGAAAAGAATCTTCTGGAGTTAAACCTTTAAATCACAAGCACAGAAAACTGCCAAATAATAAAACCCAAAATATATTACCCAAAATAACTTGGGAAAAAAAAAAAGTTCTACTGTGTTAAGTAAAAGAATAGAACTTCTAGTTTTCTCCTAAAGAGAAGAAGAAGGAAAATAAAAAATGAACCAATTTTGCTTATGCAAGTATTAGATCCTCAAAATGAAAAGCCAAAACACTTTTATGAGTAAAAGCTTACAGGGAAAAAAGTGAACAAAATACACATACCTGGCCTGTCTCATTTTCCTTTAAGGCTGTTCTAACTGGCAAATCAATTTAAAATGTTTCCACTGGAAGTACATCATGTAAGTTCAACACTCAAGAGACTTTCTACTAGGAGAGGGGTTAGTTGCTATAAAATCAGCTTTGTGCCAGCCTCTGTCTGGATTGCTCAAGGAGCACTAATGAATCTGATAGTAATTTGTACTGGCTTGAAATACAAGTTAAGATCATGTCTTCAGGCTATGTCACGGATGCATTTCTGTGACATTAACCAAGAACGGTTATGGGTTTTTATTAAAGGAACTGTTTCTCACTCCATCCCTCACTAAATGATGAAGAAAGCACAGAGGAGGGACGAGATCTCACCCCCTATGTACAAAACCCAGCCTGACTGCTGATCTATTCAACATACTGCTCAACAGGTCAATGGCTTTTGACTGAAATCTTGCCATATTCAACTACCTTGCAAAGAGCTTTGCTCTCATTCATGCAGCCAGGAAACAAGCCAGAGTCAATAATCCCACACCCCAAGCTCAAATTTCTTCTTAAAACTCTTTCATATGTGTATTCTGAATACATGTTTTCTTTGTTTATTATAAAAAGTACACGAGCCAAAGAAAATTTTAATGAAATAATTACACCATCCAAGTTCAAGGCTCTGTTCTTGACATACTCCATAAACGCTGTACCCTTGCTGCACGTGGGGTTCTCACTGACATCAGCAGAAAGCTATAGAACCAGAGCTCTACGTTGTTCCATTCTATCAGCAACCAACAAACTAAAATGGTTCATTTCCTAATATCAAGTGAGGGAATTTACCTTCCAGATCAGGTTCTCCATTTGTGTAAGAGCATTATTAAGCCAAAGCCTGATGAAGCTAGTGGTAAACTCACAATTCATGTGTCCATCATAAATTCCCATCAGTTTAAGGAGGCCGATGGGCTGCCACGTGGCTGGTTCAGCCGTGCTGTGCCTAGTGCTGCTGGAGGGAGCCAGGTTCTGGGCAGAGCTTGAGCAGCCACTCTGCAGCAGGCTGGCCCTTGGGCTGCTGAAAGACACACGTCCTTTATAGGTCCTTCCCTCCATCCCCTAAGCAGCGAGGAAAAGCAATGGAGCAGGTTGCCCGGAGAGCTTCTGCTATCTCCATCATTGGAGGCTTTTAAGACCCAACTGGATAAAGCAACCTGGTATGAACCTGCTTTGAGCAGAAGGCTGCACTGGAGATCTCTTGAGATCCCCTCCAACCTGAATTACCCTACAGACCTAAGATACATGCACTTGGCTGCCTGCCTGTCATGTACCAGCCTGGGGAGCCTGGAAATAGATGTATCTCTCCTCTCCTGGAATGGAACTACACCTCAGAGGAAAGCTGTCTCCGAGGAGCTGGGGCTCAGGGAAGACCTCCTCTGAAACCTAACTCTTATCCAGCTGGGGTTCTTTAAAAAAGTAGCTTTTGCTCTGCCTCAAAATGTATGCGAACACTAGCTAACCCACAAACTGCATGTGCAACATGTCCATATTGAATTGCCTGGTACTTACATATAAATGATTTAATTTTACAGGTGTGAGCAACTTTGCAGGTATAACTACAGTTGAAGATCTTACCAATAGTATTATAGTCATAAATTAATATTTTCTGAAGTTATCAGCTCTTAAGTGTTCAGAATTACTAATAAAACAGATCTGTGCCATTATTACTTCATATACTTCTTTTAATCATAATATGTTTCTGCTGTAACTATTCCATATATTAGCATGTAATGCGTGTGGACACGCACCCAGAAATGTACACACACCCAAACATAGTTACATCAAGTTTCTCTCTTCCTCTTTTAAACTTACTTGTTTCGAAGCCAGATAATTTCTGGTTTAGGATTGCCTTCAGCTCTGCAAGTGAAGTACACTGTATTCCCTGAGGTAACGTCCACATCCTGAGGCTCTGATGTAATTCTTGGCCTCTCTGTATCAACAATAAAACCTGTAAGGAGCTCTTACTTGTTTTAAAACTACTAAAGAATGGTAAATAAAAAATTTTCCATACACCTTGTAGAAAAATAATTTTTCACAAATGTTTTAGCTTAAAATATTTATACGCTTAATCAGGATCAAACATACTTTTCCCTGTGCAAAAGTGACTGCAGGCATTCTGACCTCTTCCATTGTTCCTTAGGTCTTTTAGCAGACTGGAAGTGGATTGTGCAAATTTGTATCAGGTTCTAAAGTAGCTGTTTTATTTATTTGAACAGAGGCTCAATTTGCTTATGAAGAAAAACTTTAAAGCAGCAGGCACAAGTGCCATTTAAAATAACTTCCTCTAGATAAATATCAGTGCCTAACCTGCCTCCTACAGAATAATTTGTTGAGCTTGCTTCCTGCAGTTTGCATATTCCTGCTCCTTAGATGTGCAGAGAGCTGGTAGGATGCCAAGTGAATTATTCTTGAACCAAATCCCCCTTTTATTATCTTTTTCATGAACCTTGTAGAAGCTTATGGTCATAATTCTCATGATAAGAATGATATCCAACACATAACCAAAAGGGCAATTTACTTATTTTATATCTTGGCCTCATCATGTCGCTGGGCAGGCAAATGCCCATAGCTTGATGAGAAATCTGCATTTTGATTTCAGAACAGAAGAGGTGGGGGGCCAAGTCCCAGGGTGCCCACGGGGCCAAGCCTTTGCACCCCTAGGCTGAAGGAATACAGATGAACAAAAGGATTATAATGAAAGTGCTTATCCATTAATCCTTCAATGGTAGAGGATTTCAGTGCCTGTGTAGGGCACTCCTTGTAAGTATAGCTGAGTAAAAAAGAAATTCAGTGGCCCACCCTGATTCCAATAATGTCAACAAGAGTTTTAACAATAAGATCTGTGAAATCAGGAGCAATTCTGTACAGCTTCTTTCTTCCCCTTCCCTTGTACAGAAGGGAATAAAGGACACCAAACAATATTAACGTAACACCAAAGACCCTAGCTGACAATCTTTTTGTGATCAAAACTGAAATATAAAAAGGAAAAATAAACTCTTTCCGGATAATCACATTTAGTTCCTCAAGGAGAAATTTCAAACATGGCTATACTTGTTTCATTAAAGACAGGCTGAGGCGTAAAAGCAATCAGTTCTGTCAGAAGCAGACAAGTGAGAAGGAACACAGGGAAATTTCTGGAAATAACCAATGTTGACCAGAGGTGGTTGGTGTTATCAAAGGGAACAAAACAAATTCTAACAAAACAAACAAACAAACAAAAAATACAGTTTAGGTACATTTAACACATTAAAGAAGCCATCAGGCAGTGGCAAACCCACCACAGTTAAGTTCTTCTGGCGTTATCGTGGCCACTGATCTTCCCTGGATTCTTCGTGGGTACTCACAGGTAGCTGCTGCTTGAGCATTACCCGACTCCGCGTATGTCTTCAGCAGCTCCGCCAGCCACAGGATTTCACAGTCACAGTGAAGAGCGTTTGAATCCAAACGCCTGCACAAAATAAGAAGCACCCACAAACACCTATTAGCAAGCTTCAACTATTTTGCTAGGATTAAAATGGTTCTGCAATACCAACAGCACCTTTAGCTGTGAATACAGACAAGGGGCAATGTGGAATACAGGTGACGGTCACGTGCTTGTGTGCATTCTGGTAGTCTTTATGACAAAAATGCCATTATTTTTACTGCACAGGCAGGATTGTGTTCAACACAGTAAATGTCTAAATAACGTTTCTTTTTTAACCCCAGCATTCAGTGAATAAATCAGGTTTTATTTAGATGTTATACAAACTTTGCTTAAATAAGGAACTTATACTATTCTCCCCACATTTTTTTCTTTTTAATACTTGTTACTGTAGTAACTTCACAGCTAACCTGACATTTTTACAACTTCCCATTTTGCCGATCGGGCAACTGAGACAAAGACCCACAGTTTTATTCAAGCATTAAGCTCTCATTGAGTTCAGTGGGTCAGTAACTTTGTAAAACACCTGCCTATTGCAGATAACGAGAACCCATAAATTCTGTTGACTTTCTTTCCAGTAGTGAAGGGCCCTGTTACTACGTGGAGCACTGCACTCCTTCTGGTGGAGGGCCCTGTAGGACAATAAAAACATTAAGTACAGAAATCTGTACCATTAAATATATCTATATATAGATTGGAAATAAAATTGCATGGCAAAGCAACCTCAGTTTGGTGTATCTTTGGGGGTAGTAAACTTTTTGATCATTTTGTCTTTCTGTATTTTTTTTAACCTCTTGTACAAATGCCCAGATATTATTTCTTCCCTGTTCTCCTGCGAAAAATAGGCAAGAACAAGCAAAACTATTTTAAAAGTTACTGTACAAATGTCTTCCAGTATATCAGATGTTACAGGTAGAATTTAAATCCCGAACACGAAAGTCACGATGCGACCTTCAGGGATAAGCTGTCCCAGGTCAGAGGACACCAGGTCCATCTAGCCCGGTGTCCTGTTCCACTCATAGCCACTATTAAAATTCCCCTGTACCTAGGAATTATGTGACGAAGCATCCCTTTCTGTTTGCTTGAACTCCACAAGAATTTAAGGGAGGTATGAGTGAAGCACCTACTACTGGAAGGTGCATATGTCATGAAAATTTACTTCATTCTGCCTTTTGCCCCCAGTTAAAGGTATGGTTTCACAACTGTCCTAAGCCAGCAGGACAACCTTCCTGTTACGTCCCTTGAGATGTCTTTTCCCGGTAGAGCTGGCGCTGTGACTCGTTCCCCAGCACACCCTCAGCAGTCCCCCCCCGGCAAGGAGGGGTATGAATGCACGAGTGCCTTTCTCAAAATGGCAGTCGTGGCTAATTTAAAGAATGTTTATCCTAGATCAGTGGAGATCCAAAGTGAGGGAGAGAAAATCCTCTGAAAGTCACCTTACTATGGTACTTTATTGAGTTCCAGTTTTCAAATGCTACTGAGGGACTAAGAAGCCTCTAACTTTCCAAGTTAATGGCATTTCAAGAACTGGCTTCTGGAGTTGCTTTTGAAAGTAATACTTATATTCTTAAACCATCAAGCACCTTTTTATAACCATGTTTTTATCATAAGATAAGGACTAGCAAAACAATTAAAAGAAAATACCAAAATAATCAAATATTGAAAGACATTGAAGGATCACCCAGTAAAACATAGACAAGAGGGTGGGGGAAAAACTCCCAAACAAAACAAAAAAACAAAGAAGGATCCGTGTATATTATTTAGTCTACAAAACAAGACCATATGATTACAAATAATTCCAAGACAGTAAACAAACAAAAGGGTTTAGTCAGTCACTAAAGACAGTAGGATATGAAGCAATGGTCTCAATCTATGTATGTAAACAACCGGAGCACAGCTTAGGAAAAATTATTTAATATGTAAAATAATTACACAATGAAAGGCATTTGCAAGAAAGATAAATATTGCAAGATGAGATACAGTATAATTAGGTTATTTAAACTTTCTTTCGTTCAATAATAATTCAATTTACTTACAGTCTCTTCATAGATTCTAAGTGACTAAAAGTTCCAGGAATCAAATGAGCTATTCTGTTGTTATGCAAAAATCTGTTAAAAAGCACAGAAATATGCATGTAATAATTCAGACTTTGAGATGTACTCATTTCATTTACATTCTTCCAAAAGTCCTTTAAGAGGAAGTAATTTTACAAAATTAAAAAGAAAATGAACCTTTTTCAGCAATTCGTTGGCTGCTATTTTTTAAGTGGCCTCCAAGGTGTATTTGGTGTATCCATATGGGGAAAAAGAAGCCATAAAAAGACAAAGTATCCAAAAGGAAGGGAGTTCATAAGCATTCAAATCAGAAACTCAAAAAAAAAAAAAAGTCATAATATAAATATTCTACTTCGTCATTCATAACATTTATTTTAGGCCAAACATTGATCACAGCTCTTTGGGAAATAGTTTTATAATAGAAAAAAATACCACAGGCAATGCTCACTTCTGCATGTCCTGAAGGTCAGCCTGACCAAAGTGTTCTTGGCAAAGACTATGTAGTAGTTACAATAAAAAATTTAGATTAAAAATAATCTATGGGAATGATAAAAAAATTATTTTCCAGTTTCAAACATTTGATTTAATTCAAACAAAGAAGCAAGCTGACTTCTGAATCTTACCCCAAGAAAAACAAACTTACAGCCTTTCAAGTTTTGGAAGATGGGTAAAGGATTCAGGTTCCAACGTTTCTATTTGATTAAAGTGCAGATACCTGAAAATATGTTAAACAAAAAGAAAAATACTGAAACAGTTTTCTTAATGAAGCTGAAATATTATTAAGCATTTGTTATTGTTTACACACTGTTTACACATCTAAATGGTGATAGTGATGTAGTGGATTAACTTTCTCCTGTTATCATCTGAATCCTGTACTTGAATCTGAGAAATACAAGACGTGACAAACAAGTAGGGTTTGCAGACCGTGTGTGTGTGTGTGTGTGTGTGTCTGAGTGTGTGCAAAAAAAAATTGTTTGAAAACCATTACTTTAGAGATTTTGGAGATACTACTTTGAACAATCTTTTGCCAAGTCTAATATTCATTAGTATGCATACTTGAATAAATATTTATGGAAAAAAATTATGATTTTTAACAGGAAAATGTTGCAGGTTGTTTAGAAAACATTTAGTTTCCAACAGAATAACATTTTAGTGGGCACCTGTTTTCATTGCTATCACACTGAATGAAAATTTCAAAAGATGCTGAGAAGTAACCTGCTCTAGTCCATGAATACTGACATTTTAAGCTATGAACACTCTCAAAAGCCAAACAAATTCATAATATAAAACCAAGTTTGACTGAATTGCTTTTAGACAGAGGGCTTCCCAGCAATTGGTGTACAATTAACCACCACAGCTGTGCTCTGTTTGATGCTCTGTTGATGCTTATGTAAGCTATTAATATTACACAGCACCAAATACTACACTGAAAAAGTCTAATGTAACAAGACAATTAACCAGATTATTAATCTGTAACTGCTGTGAAAATGGACAGCAAAGGCAGGATCATTTCAGTCTTGACTATGTTGTGGAGGTACTCCATAACCTTGCAGATGAGAAAGCAAGAAGTAATTGATAAGACTTGCACAAGGAACTGTGCAAATGATTTATAGACTTTGGATCCTGATCATATCCAAATGTATCCAAACCTCCTAAAGTTTCCTATTTGACCTCTGACAAACTCAGGAACATCTGGAGAATGTGCATATATAGAAATCACTGTGGGCTGAAGAGCGAAAAAGCCCATCATTTAAAAACAAAAAGAAAATCTCAGCCCCCCAAATCTCCTGAAAAATCAATCCTTCAGCACGAAAAGTAAAAGGATGCGGGAACTCCCTTGCGCCGGAACACCGCATGTGCTCTACTCCCGGATCCGAGCCGAACGGTCACCGCGGAGGGAGGAAAGCGGGAAGAAGCGGCGATTACGGCAGAGAGCCGTTGCAGCGAGCCCTGGAAGGCGCGTGCGGCGGGGAAGCCAGGCACGTGCCTGGCAGTCTCCCAGATCCCCCGCCGGCAGCAGCACGGCCCGAGCGCGAGCCAGCAAGCGATGCCAGGGAGCAATGAACGGGGACCACAGAAAAAGCCAATAAATCAGCACGGATGGGATCAGGCACATCGGAGCGTCAAGTCTGCTTACTGCCAGTGCAACGCGTGGCCACGCACTGTAGCGAGCGTAGAGTATGATCCTGTTTGCATAAGGAAACAAGAAGTCCGCAATCACGCTATGCCTGCCAGTCTTCATCTCCCTTTTGAAAAAACAGGCCAATTTCATCTAAATTAAAAAAACAGACATCTCAAAGGCAGATACTTCCTGCAAGGTTCATTCGAGTCACCGGCGGAGGGAAGGGAGACCTCAGTCCGGTTCAGCCCCGAGGAAGGACCGGCAGGACGGGGCCGGTATCGGCCCCGCGGGCAGGGCCCGGCCACGAGGTGGGCAGGCCCAGCTCGCCGGGAGCCAGGGCTCTGCTCGCCCAACTGCCCAGCATCAGCAGCATTTGGGAGGGGGCAAGGCAAGGAGGGGATCGCTGCGGTGAAAGAGGACGAAGGGAAAAACTAGGCACAACTATAGGCTTTGTTACTGCTTCTGAAGCAGCTTGGATTTTGGGAAAAAAGTACATACGCTACTTCTTGTGCAGCCAACAGGGATTTTTTCCTTTTTAACTTTGTTAATTCTACTTGCATTTTTACGATTCATGAGCACCTTGCAAACGTATCTCCTTATCTTCCCGATAAATTAATCTCTTGTCCGTCTTTGGCATTGACAAGGCAAGATTTGTAGGTACAAGTCATACTTCTTACTAGAGCAACAAATAACGTTGGTAAAAGCAGGCACATTGAGGCACGCAACCCCTTCTTCAGGTCCATGGATCAGAGGTGAGATTAGCAGAGAGAAAAAGAAAGGACACCTCTCTCAGATGGTTTAAATGATGTATGTATATACATCATTAAACTCAAAGCAACAGCTCATAACTGCTTTTTAGTATTCAAGACTACTGTAAGTACAGATGTAAAGAATACTTTTTGTGCCTGAAAACTCATCTTGTTTTTCCAACCAAATTAATCAGTCTAATTAAAACAATACTTCTGTTATAAACCTTGCCTTGTTTACAACCTCAAATCATCACAGATACAACTACAATAATTCAGGCACTGAAGCATAGTACAACAGTTAACTTTACCTCATCAGAAATCATGCTGCCTAAAGTAGTTCAAAAAATCAAATCATGAAGTCCAGCTGGAAAATACTCTTAACTGCTTCATATGACAAGTTAGTTGGGTTTTGCAGATCTTTAAATTATGACCTCAGAAAAGCCCTGAGCAACTTCTCAGGCAATTTATGAACAAAACAAGGTACTAAATATGTGGGCAAAGTAATTAGCAGCAAGTGTAATTCTAAGAAAATAGATGCAGAAACCAGATTGCATTGTAAGTCTACAATAAAAAGAATAAAAAAATCTTTGGCTTTATGACCTACACTTTAATCAAATTTTATCACTTAGGTTTATCACTTACATTCTTTTCTTCTACGTACGACATTAACGCTTTTTTAAAGGATTTTTAATACTTTAATTAATACGAAAATTTCTTGGACGGGAAATTCACTTTAAAGGTAATCAATTTCAGGAAACAATCTCACACTGACATGTCTTTATAGATATCTTTTATGTTCAGAGTATAAAACAGTCTTAAAAATAGTAGTATGATGTAATGAATTTGATATTTAAAAGACTTTCATAATGGAAATTTAAACAAAAAGCATGCAAGAGTGATTTTTAAATACCCCTGTGTCTTCCTTTTCTAATTTTGAATTCACTATCAAGGATGAAACAGAAGGAAAGGAAATACTTAAAGGAAAAAAAAGTCTAAACCAAACACACCTAGAGGAAGATAAAGATTTGATCAAATAAGCATGGTACAGACTTTCTCTTTGTTATTATTAATCTTGGAGGGTGAACATTTACAGTAAAATTCAGTCCCAGTGCCATTTTTCACAGCACTATATTTAGGATTATATCTTCTGTAGTATAGGATTTTTGTAGAGGATTACTTTTATCATATATGCCAATTGTTAATTTCTAATAGTATCTCCACATCTTTGGGGAAGTACTTAAAGTCCATTCGTTGAATATAATCTATGTTCTGAATATTTAAATAGCATGTTTGCCTTTTTGATTATTTGAAAGAGAATGAACAAACATATTTTTCCCACATTTATCAAAGAACTTTCCCTGCCCAGGGGTATGACAAGAAGTAACAGGCTTAAGCCACAAGGAAAGAGATTTAAATAAGATGTTACAGTAATGATATAAAATATTGGAACAAGATAATTAAGGAGATTATGGAATCCTCTCTTTAAAGACTTTTAAAATAAGGCTAGATAAATATCTGTTTCCAGTCATCTAGGTTTGTTGTCCCTAGCTGATCTTATTTTAGAATAGTAAGAATGTACTTCTCAAGGCCCCTTTCATACATTTTAGGTTGGTTGGTTTGTTTATTAATTAATTCTCTTTCATTATTCTTTACCATGGGAATTTTTAGCAGCAATGAGACTTTAATCAGGCTCCACTGTGTTAAATGTGCATAACTGCTCACATACAGTTATGCAAAAACCAGGAACTCTTTGTAATATAAAACTTTAAAAAATTCATAGCAACATTTCAAAGACACTGAAAATTGAATTGAGGGAAATAAAATGAATATAACAAGCTGCATCACTATATGAAAGATAACATTTTTATCTATTAATTTCCCCCCAAATATGTACATGTGTATATAAACTACAGCATACCTCTAAGAACAGCCTATAAAGAGCAAAATTAGTATGTTAATATGAATGTTAAAAGAAAATGTATAATTAGTATTCAACTAAGATTAGGTAAACAGATATTAAATAATTCCATTAGTATTTGGGGATCCCACTAGTTAAGGACTGCAGTGAACACTTTTTGTCTCTGATACATACAGCTCATAAGCTGAGCTCTCAAAAAATGTAGCAGATATTTGGAAGAAAAGCAACGTACACACATCTGGAAATAGAGTGCCTTTAGAACTCGATCTTGGGATCCAGATACAGCAAACTCATGACCTCCCAAGCCAGTTATTTGTGATATTTCAGGTGGGATTCAGTTGTCTAAGCACAGGCATATAGGGGCATATAGCGGTTGTCTAAGTGCAAGCATATAGAGGCAGCTTTCGTTGCCTTTCGGGTGCTCTGGCTGCCTTCTGGCTGCTGCTCTGAAAAAATGCAAGTTTCCTGCAGCTTTGTGTTGCGCTTGCCAGACCCAAACATATGTCTTGCAGATTTAACAGGGTCTAAACTGGTACTAAGCGGCTACTTTTCATCAGCTGACTTTCTCCCTTCATGCCCTGCCATTACTGAAGAGTTAGGTGACGAAATATGTATGGCTCAGTGCGTTCAAGCATCTAAAACTGCCAAGTTTTTTCAGAATTTACTCTAGCACAAGTGAGTTTCAAGATCTGATTCAAAGATCTTATTCCCTTGGCAGAAATTTCGAAGAAAAAGATATTTCTACTACATCAGCAGCTAAAAATTCTGCCATGGAGGTTTAAGAAGGATCCTGCCAGCCGCAGTAAATACTGGGTTTGGGTTTTTTTTCCATTATATATGCAACAGGTCTCCTAAATCAAACTCTATTTACAGTTTCTCTTAAAGAACAACAACAACAACAAAAAAAAAAACCCCACAAACAAAAAAACCCAGAAAAGTGTTTGCTTTGCTCTTCAGGTTTTTTTAAAAAAAGCAACTATCAGTTTCATTCTGCTTCACTGAACTAGAAGAAATTACTATAAGTCAAGTCTTTCCCTGAGATGTGGACCACAGCATCTACTTCTGAGAACTCTGCTGAGCATTGAGAAGAGCATTTGGCTGAATCAACGCATCCAGTAGCAAAATGCGTTTGATAACTTGAGGCCATAGAAGACTCAAGTGCAGAAATATCGACTGAGTTGTCGATACAGTCCCAAAGTGAAGTTAGAGGACTTGCGAACTTGTTCACAAAGGTTAACTTCTGTCTTATGAAGTGTTTCTCCAAAGACAATGTGATAAAACAGACTGTAGAGTCAGAACCTATTTTTACGCTAAAGATGCATAAATGACAAATCTCTCATAAACTACAAATCTCAATGAATACCCTCCATTAATTTCCAGGTCTGCCACTCGCTTCCTGCGCTCCCATTTTCCCACCTGACAAGCCTTCTTTTTAAGACCTGCCCAGAAGAAGGGCTCTAAAAGAAGTGAGCTTTCTGATACGCAGCCAGCAGGGCAGCAAACCCCCTCGGCTGCTCACCAGACCAGCCATAGGCTCTACTTGTGGCAACCGATGCCGTGACACAAAGGGCAGTCACTGGGCAGTGACTGTGCCAGGCTCTGTTTCCATACTTCCCGGCTAGAGGTGAGACTCGAACCCTGTTTAAAACTTAATTTCATACAGAATAATGTTGATGTCTCCAATTTGAGCTTAAGGCTGATACAGTGTGGTATCACCGCAGGCAGAGACACTTAACTGCAACCTAGCGGAAAAGTACGTTCAGAAGGTGTTAATATTCCAAAGTGACTCATGTTTTTCAGTCATAACATAGATCAACAGGAAGCAGAGCAAAAGAAAAAAGGACAAATGTTGCCACTTGCAGCGTATCAGGCTTGTGGCATGGGGAAGAGTATTATTTTGGAAGCATTAGTAATTCAATAAATGCGCCTCAATATTTAAAATTCTACAAAGAAAATAAGAATTGCTATTAGCATGCAAGTAAGCCCTACCAGTTGCTGTCAATATGCTGCAGTAATCATTTCTAGAGTAGGAGGAAGAGGAAGAGAAAGGAAACAAATGACATATTTATATATGTTTCATAATTATCACTTTTGTTTTATATAGAAGCTCTTCCTTCAAAAGGCATCTATTGCCCTCTAAAATGAGCTTTTATGATTTTGTACCCATCCGAAGTGTCATTTCATTTCAGATATACACTGTGTCCACTAATATCTACGAGAGGTTTATAATAACAAGGAAACTGGTACATATCATAGAAAATTTGTAATACACCAATAACTGTCAGGAGTTTCAAAATTTATGTTGCTCCTAGAAGAAAGATGTTCAGCCCCCAAAATTTATATGCTACAAAACTCATTGGCCTAGTACTGTTATTTGGCAGCCAAACTGTGAAATAGCTATGCATTTATAGCTCTTTCTGTTTTTCTAAACGTTACCACAATGAATGTATAGCAATGCTTTCCGATTATAAGACAAAATATAAACTTAATGGTATCAATACAATCAGTTTTTGTCATGCTAAGGACTGCATTTTTCATTCTTTTTCGATAGAAATTATTCTTCAGTCATTATACAGGAAAAGGAGTATGATTTTAATCAATCTTTCTTGAAGACATTACTGAAGCATCTACATTACAAATAATGAACTTTCTTACTTTTTAAACATCTGTATATGGTAATTATTAACACATATCCATAATAGTAAGGTTTTCATTTTAAAAACTCTTCTTGTATTAAAATATAACAAAACTGGGTTAAACTTCAGGAGGCTAATTCAGCTTTAGTTATGCTGCATAAAACAAAGTAACTGCTGCAGTCAAAGGAATTGCAATGTTATAACACCTACAGAAATGAAATCAGAATCTCTCTCTAAGCAATACACATTAGTTTTCAACATTTTCCATAATAATGCTGCTTCTTCATCAAAGCTATGTAACAATGTATAGGGTCACCGGGAATGCAAATCACAAATAAAAGACAAACATAGAAATGAGGAATTTGACACAGAGATCAATTGTGTTTTTTCACATGCAAATGATTATGAGGCTCTCTGCCTAACAACCCAGGGAGTGCGGACATGCAGAGCATGCAGGCAGGATGTACGGATCAAGGCGTGCACTTTTCCTCTGCAGGGGAACCATGGAGATGACAGCACAGAAGAGAAAAGGCACTTACAGTTGTTCTAGAGAGGCAAGTCCTTTAAATGCTTGCCTGTCAATTGACTGGATTTCATTCTTGTACAAATAGCTGAAACAAGAAACAATCAGTAATATTAGTACACAAACAGGAGCTACATGAAGGTGGAAAAGAAGAATTAAGTTGACACGTGAAGACAGCTTTTCAACTACATATTAGGAAAAAAATACAAAACAAAAACTAAACACATACACATAAAAATACTTTGTCCTTCAGATTTCAACCCAAATGTTTGCCAGGAAAGACAAAAGTCTGGGGCCTTGTAGGCCCTCAGGCTGTCACCTGGATGGTCTTGGGCTTCCCGGTGCTCACTGTTACTACTTACTGTTTCTTTGCCCCTCAGTTTCTTGATGGGCTTGCCAAAGTCAAAATAAATTCAACTCAATGGGACAGAATTGCATCAGAAGTGCCTTTACCAGAACACACCAGGGATGCCATTGGCCTCTTGCTTTCTTTAAAATATCTCATATGAATACTGGTACAAATATTCAAATTATGATGGAATAAGTCTTTTTACTGGACTTGGAGAACAAACTGAGAATTTCTATAACTCCGCCTGAGTCACCTTTTGAATATTTACAAAAAAATACAAGTTAGAATATTGGTAGTGCATTCATAAAACAGCATTTATGTTTGTTATATCACTGTGTAGAAGACGGACATTAGGTCCCCAATGATAGTCTAAACAGAATAAACATATGCAGGCTACCAGTATGTTCACATGTGTTGTCTATACCTTTTCTACAGAATTAAAATAAGTGGGGATGGATCAGTGTACATGCTCATGTTCATAATGCTTTTAACAGCAAGGATGGTTTAGTCAGAGGGTGTTGGAAAAAAATCACACAGTTTAGCTGATGACTGCAGTTTCTGCATGGAGGCAGCAAATGAAAATACTTTTGGGGTTCAGTGTCAGTCACCCTCTTTTTGTGTTAGGTTAGGAACAGGTTCGCAGTTAAGAACTTTCTCACAATTATTTGACAAATTATTTGAAACTCAGTTAATCAGGCATGGATTTCTATGAAAAAGGGATGAAGAGACTTTGGACCACAAATGGCTTTATTAGCAGGCATTTTATTAGTAGTGGCTTCAGCTTTTCTATTATTACAGTTTTCAGTAACTTACTGGAAATATTGCAAACTTCTTTTGATGCAACAGATAAATACTGGCTCTGCTGGAGTTGGTGGCAGTTTTTACACCAACTTGACAACAGGCAACGTTTCACAATAGGCCCTAACAAGGAAAAAATTTGTGCGTATCTGATGTTCAACTCATGACAACTTTGAGGGACAATATGGAGTAGTATCCTTCCCTTGAGTTTAAATTTAGTTTTCCAATGCATTGCTTGCTGCGATTCCAACACATTAATATACGGAGATTCAGGTGTGCTTAATTAACATAGATATGCACCTGAACAAAAAGCAGAGTTCCTCCAATAACAGAATAACAAGGAAGGAAAAATTTCTAAGGTTTTTAAAATGCTCAAAATTATGAACAAATTAAACTGGAAAAAAAATACTGTCATGTGAAATTACTGTAAAAACTTTTAAAATAATTTGAAAAGAGAGAGAGTAGATGTATTACACATTTTGGATGTGGAATTGGGTTTTATTCTATTTGAAAAAAATATTTTTTCACAAGTATTCAAATATTTGTTTTGACTCAGATTCATCTGAGGATCATAGTCATTACAATTTTGTCTCTCCTTAATTTTCCTCTCTGTATGATATTAAATTCCTATCTTATTTTCCAGCGAGAATTTTAAATGCACCATTTCTTTTCACTCCTCAGAAAATTTCAAGGACTGAACAGCTAAAGCGTTATTTGCCTTTCTTAATACACTCCACTTGGCAGTGTGGAAATTCCTCCTATTCCTCTGAGTAGGAAACTTCTGATCAGACCAGTGAACCAGAGTGGGCTAAGACTGTTTTAATAACCAAGCTCAAATAAGTATCTCTTGTGGGCATTTGAACAATTTTATTCAAGAAATCTGAATTAATCCAATTTTTAAAAAAAAGTTTTACCAGAATCACTCATGTTACTTTTATTTACTTTCTGCAGACAAAGTAAGGCAGAGTGAAAAATAAAGGTGTGTTAGAGAAAAATAAAGGTGCAATAATGACTTTGTAGTTTTGCAAACTTTTACCACCATACTGCAGGGAAGGGAGCAGCCTTTCATGTCCCCTTTTGGAGCTCTTACCAAGCCACCATAGTGGGATTTTATTTGGGATTCAGCTTTAAACCACAACTTTTTCCATTCGGATCAGAAAACCCTCAGCTACAGGACACTCAACTGACCTCAGTCCATCATGTCCCCCCTCCACAGAGAAACCCCAGCACCCCCAAGGCTACAAACACGTACGTCCTATGGCAGATGTGTTAACCAGACTTTCATTTAATTGTGTAGATGTTTCCCTGAGGATATTAACAGAAAGAAAAATTTATAAATATTTGCCTAATGGAGAGAGATGACAGAATACAAAATACAAATAAGTAGCACTCACAAAAAATATTTGTCTTTCTAAAGTGCTACTGTGCCTAACAAGTAAAACTTTGTAAACACTGCACTAGTCTTTAACAAAAACATTCTCAAAATTTATCCCAGTTAATTAGCGTAAAACAGATTTAGAGTATAATTAGGGAAAAAATAATTTATCATTTAATTTACCTAAAAGCTCTCTTACAGAACTGAACCATTAGATTTTACAAAGAATGAATAAACAGTGGATTAAGATTAAAAAGTGATATATTATACTAAGACATTAAATTATTTTCTGGCAATTACTACTAACTGTTTTCAGAAGAGTTGAAAAACCCAGCATTTTTCCAGAAATGCAAGCAAGGCTGATAGAGGCTAGAGGTACTGGTCACATACTTGGGAAATGAAAAAAACAAATAGGTAACCAGTTATCAGAAAATTAGAAAAAAAGTAGTTTAAATTTAAAAGTTTGCTAGATCCCCTATTAGAATAATTTTGGTTTGTTTGGTTTTTTTAATGGACCATATTAAAAGTCATGTGATTTAAGGCAAGTAAGGTCCAGATGTATTTGTTTGGAACTAGAGGGGAAAAAAAGTAAAAAGTAATAGCAAAATCAGGCATTGTAGAGTTAAACCTGACAAGTAAATAAATACAGCAAAGAGAGATTTATATAGAAACATAAAGGAGACAATGGAATTAGCAACATGAATTGAAAAGAAATGAGATCCAGAATCACTGGAGCTTGTCAAAGGACAAAGTAACATGACCATGACAGCAACAGTGGCAGAAGGCACAGAAGGAAACGTGACCTAATCCCATTTCTAGAAGGGCGAGGTCAGCAACTCAGCACTTTGGCACACCTATAATGTATCTTCTACCACTATTACTTCATTCACCAAAGGCAAAACAAACCTTGCATGCTCCCTTTCAGTATTTCCAGGACTGATACATTTCATACAATCTTAATTTCCATTTATCATATGCTTATCACAATGTTGTCATGTCTGATTCCTCACCTCTCCACTTCTTATTAAGTGAATGTCTCAATGTTGTTGCCAAAGTTATTTTCATTCTCCATTTTTATTTCCTTCACACTAGCTTCTAGTTTACTGCTCTGTAATGCTCTGACCAAGTACCTTCTCTTTAACTGGAAAGGTTTTTTTAATCACTAATCTGTATTTCATATTTTTCCATATCTCCTCCCTAAATTCTTTCTTTTTACCTTAACCTCATTTTTTCCACTGCTGATTCCAAATCTTCTACTATCCTACATGTTAAAACAGTAGTATGTGTCTACCTTCAATTCCCAATTATCTTCTCTCTTGGAGAATAAACTGTTGACTTTCAGGATCAGGAAGGATTACCCTACCACGTTGCCGCAAATCTGCCTGCACCTACATTATAAGGTTGGGAAGCTTTTCTTTCTCATCTTTCTGCACTTCCATCTCTAGTTAGTAAACTAAATAACTCACAGGAAGTCAATTAAATATATTCAGTGTACCATATACATCATGTACACATATACCTATACATCTTGTATCAGGAACAACAAATTACAAACATGTTACCAATTATTTTGCTCATATGAAGACAACTTTTAAAGTTTATTTTAGACAGGAGTGTTTACAGTACCCTTTGCAGAAGGGGAACATAAGACCCAAAACATTATACAGAATCACTGAAGTGCAGATATAAACTGTATTATGGATGGGGTCCAAGTTACTAATGCTTTTTTGATCCTTACTAAAGAACCACATTGCCAACACTAAGGTATACGAAATAAAGACAGACAGACAGAAAGGCAGAAAGGCAGCAAAAAAAAAAAAAAAGTATTCTCTTTGTTTCATAGCAAAACAGTAATAATAATTTCTTTCCAACTTTTAGTATATGAATTCAAAGACAAATTATTGCCACAAACAGCACAGCAAGATCACGCAAAACTGTTTATAGAACTGTCGAAATTTCAATTACATAAAGAACAACATAACAAGATAACAAATATTCCTATAAATAAGCTTCAAAATTGTATGTGCATAATTTTCTTTTTATAATGTAAAGACCAACTTCTACAATGATGAATATTTTTAGTGTACAGAAAATTAAGGAAGTATCATTACCTTTTGTCAAAATTTGTTCTTCAGATAGAGAATTCTGAAAACATATACCTCATAAAACTCCAAGCTCAATTTCAGAAATAGTACAAAGAACCATTTGAAAATTCTAGACCTTCTTTGACAGTTGCTGGAAAAAAGTTTTGTCCGAAAGCACAAAAACTGATCTTCAGCAGAGATACAGGAATGGGCCTTGACATCTAATCTCTCAGACTCTGGCTTTTTTTTTATAATAAATACACTGTATCATGTTTTATACTTACATATTTTATATATAACTATATAGTTACAGGTATTTTTATACATAGTCAAATATTCATATTTACTAATAGTTCTACATTTTATATTTATATACACTTATATTTTGCTAAATAAAAGCCACTGAGAAATGACAGGCTTTCTAAAATTACTCAGTGAATTATATATTTTCAGAACCATCTGCAGTCCAGTACTTGAGTTCTCATAAGAACACAACTAACAACATGGACCAATGATCTCATTTTATGAAACACAACAATACAAGTTAGGTTTACAAATATCCGTAGGATCAGGCCATATAAAACCTCAATTATTCCAGATGATTTGGCTTTATAATATGAAATTCTTAACAATATTTCTAACTTTTGTACAATCTCTCCCTCCTAATTTCTATTTCAGTTGATCCTATTGAGGAAAAAATGGTCTGTTTGTTCCCTTTGTTCCATAGAATACAGTTAGCATGTACTTAGCTGAAATCTTCACAGCTGAACTGTATGTATTTGGTACATTTAAGCCTTCCGCATTGATTATCTGACCAGTACCAGCATTTTTATAACTTTAAGGCTGTATTGTTTAAAGCTAAACATTTATATAGCAGCCACTGAAATAGGCAAAAAGATCTTAACGTTTATTTTAGCAAAATGGGGGATGGCTTTAAAGAAGAGCTCTCTGCAGTTGAATGACCTACCACATTGAACTTTATATTCAAATTTCCAGGGAACAAGAGAAAAGGAAAAGATCTTCCTCTTAACAACATAGATACGGATAAACATTACTACATGTATATGAAAACAAATCATAGTTATCTCTTTTCACTCTTTTATTGAACTGAACAGAGTGCATAGTTGAGTTTTATCTCAGGTTTACTACAGGTAGGCAAAGGCAAGCATGTGAAAACAAAGAACTAATAAGAACCAACTAGTATTTTTGCACAGTGGCTGAGTACGGAAAGAAGCTTAGCCATCCTGAATCAGCAGACCTGACGTACTCCACTAACAGGTCCACCATACAAACACATCTTGTAACAAATACAAACATCATGGACTTTAATAATTCATTTGGGATAGTTTTTTCAATATTCTTTTCCCTGCTATTGTATATAGAAAAAAGAATTTTATTACTGAAAGACAATACACTTAAAAATGAGACCAGGAAGTGTAATCAAACACAGCTTGGAAAACCAGGTAATGTATCAGCACAAAATTATGTGATTTTTGTTTTCCTCCCTTCTCCCACCTCCTTAGAGCTATTCAGGCTGCATTCTTGAAAACTACATGGAAAATAAGGCTTCTGAATTGTTTCCAAAACAATGAAATCTCAAAGTGACCATTTTTTTCTGTACAGCATTCAAGCAATGATCAATACTCCAAGACAACGGAGTGAAACTTTTCTACGCGACACTACATAAGGTGGACTCCAGAGACTAGACCTGAGAATCCATGAGAATTTACTATTCAGCTTTAGTCTTTTATACAGATAAAAATAACATTTTTGATGCCTTTTGTTTATTTGGATAATTAATACACTTGATATATTTGTTAAAAATGGAAGGAGTTAGTCTTAAAATATACAGGGCGCCTGAAGACATAGAACTTAGAGCAAATCATACAGGTACTTTTCTATTTTGTCTTTGACTTAATTTTTCTCTTACGAATTCATACTGCATTCAGTGAATAATTTAGGAGCAGTTAAAAAGCTTATATAAGGTACAAGCTTCTGCAGACACAAATCTTGTGCTAGCTGCTTTTAAACCACTTTTCAAAACACAAACTTAAAAAGTACCTGTATGAAGGTTTCGGTGAACCTTTAAAGAGGTGACTTCCTAAACCTTTCAACATATCCCTTTTTATATTATCTTTTAAGTTGCATATAGTAAACAGCAACTAGCAAGTCCTTTAAAATCTACTGCCTACAGATATCACAATCTTATATTAGCAAATCTCAAAGCACCTATTTACAGAAACAAAGGTTCACAGTTGCCCCCATCCCATAAATTAATTTCACAGTTTTTCAAAGCAGTTTATCTCCTGATATACTGAGTCAGATTAAAACACAATCTCAGATTAAAACACTTTCCCATTGAAGAAGTTCAGTTACACATTGATGCAAAAAGTGACATTCATTTAACTTACAGATATTTCAGATTTTCAAGGTCTTCAAATGCCCCACTAGGTATTCTTTTGATTTGATTATTGTTTAGAAGCCTATAAAAAGAAATAAACAGCCATTGATTTTAACATACAGGCACACTAGGGGAAAAAAAAAAAATGTGTAATAGCAGGTGTAATGTAGCATTAAAAGGAAAACTTAAAAAAAATAACAAAACAAAACACTTTTTCCCCTAACTGTAACTGTTAGAAGAATAAGTGATGTGCTTACAGCTGCTCAGTCACTACCCTGCAGGAGAAAACTCTGAAAAAAATAGACAGAAATAAAAAAATAAAATAAAAAAAATCTAAAAATTGATACAATTTGGCTTTTTGCAGGTATCCGAGATGCAGGTGAAGGGAAAAAAATCTTGGTCTCAAGTCTACACATCATTTTGAAATTGATAAAATCACTGTTAACAAAGATTTGTCATTAGCAGGGGTATTAAAGTGAATGTTCCTAGATGATGCTTAGCAATATTCTGCGTACTGGGCCCTTTACATCATAGAGGAACACAACTGTCTGTATTCACAGATTTGCACTCATCCCTCACGCAGTGGTTTTATGAAGAGAAGGGAATCCAAACTTAACGAATCCTGTCTTTATTTGGGACTGGATCTCAGATCAGTGATTTGGACAGTTAAACTTGAGGTTGTATATCTGACAGAAATTGTAATTCAAAACTGGGGATCAACTGCAAACAGAGGTATGATCAAAAGTGACTGGAAGTAGGATAGCTGGTAAAAACATCTTGGTAGCACAGATTTGGACAATATACTTTTGGGGGAACATCCTATCATTTATTCTGGTGTGAATATACACTACAAGATGTCTCAATACATTTGTTGTTATGTGCTTGCAAGATAAATAGACAATAGTGATCCAAAGCTCACTGATATCACTACTGTATTTCAGTTCACACACTACTTCTGTTCTAGAAAACAGTCAAATTTGTAATATATACATAAATTACGTACATTTAAAAGTAAAAATAACCATCTTACTTCCTCCTCCTGTCTGCTAATATATTAGAGAAGAGAAACATGCATGCATTTGTCTCAAAAGTGATGTTTGAAGTAATGACAAAGAAGATACTAACTTAAAACTATAATACACATACTATTTGCATTACAGTTTGTAAAAAGTCTTTTAGAAAACACAGACTTCTCTTCACAAACATATATGATAACAAAGACCTCCATAAAAGGCAGCTCAGTAGGAACAAAACCTTCCAACTTCTGCCAGTCCTGGTGAGCACGTTAGAATAGGGAAGTTCAAAACATTAGTTTGTCAAATATTTTTGTAACTGCAACACACTTGCACATCTGAGCCTTTGAACAGCTTTGTCATAACTCCACGATTTATTACGTGATATTCCACCAAAGTAATTTTGCACAATTTGGAAAAAGTATACAGTAAAGCCCTGTATTTTTCATACCTCCAATTAAAGTATGTTAATAAAACATGAGGATGTAAATAATTTCTTTTTTTTATTTTAATCAAGCTGGGTTTTGCTTTCACATCCTTTGGGCCTGAACCCCACTTCCCTCACCTGTGTAAATACTACAGCTGAAATTTGTGAGACTACTTACCTGTGATAAGTGAGCAAATTTGACACATTATCAAATTAATCATATTAAATCAAAAGGGGAAAGGGCCTTAGGGTTGAAAAAGAACTTACAGTGTGTTCAGGTTTTTAAGCCGTCTAAACTCTCCAGGCTGGATTTCTTTAATCCTATTAAATCTTAGGTCTCTGTAGAATAAAGAAAGAAGAATCATGTTATAAAAAAATCTATGTATTTCTTCACGTGAAAAAACGAACTAAGCAAAAGTCATTTGCGACTACCGTGACCAGCCTCCATCCACAAACCATAGCTTTTGACCAAAGGAGAAGGCAAAACAAACCCAAACACTGTTTGACAAGTTTAAGCAGAGGGTTGACCAAACCCAGCCTCAGCGGTCAATACTGAAGGCTGCATCAAAGCTGAACCTATGGTCATGAAGGATGTTCTCTTCCACAGCGGAGCAACTTGTAATGGGATGATGAATTGTATTTCACTAAACTGAACTGACTCCGTATTTTAAAAGCTGCTTGTAAATAATACAGGAAATCAAAATGCTTGTAAATAAACAGATATAGAAAAATTGGGATCAGAAAAAAGCTCAGGAAAAAGAGACAGCTTTCGAGACTTTTAAGCTACTCCATTCTTTTGTTTTGGGTAAGGAGGCTTAAGTGCCTTACGTTGTCCTGCTTTTAAAACCTGTAAATCCAGCTGCCTGAAGCTATTTATGCTCTTATTTAATTTTACTTTCTCTCAGTTTTTCATATGATTTTACCATCTTCCGTTTCCTGTTAGATCTATAGCCTAACTAGAACTTCTCCAAGAAGAACGAAACCGCTTTCTCAAGCGAGGTGCTGCAGAGCGAGGAGGGACAGGGAGCGAGGCGGCAGCAGCGTGGGGCCGGGGAAACGCCACGGCTGCGCCAGTCTCTCGCCTCTCCGCTGCTGAAGGAAGGCGGCAGAGTTTTCCACCTCCACCCACCTCCTCTCCGCCCCCGGCCCCGAGTCGCACGGTCTTGCTGCTTGCCTCCACTGGCTGTTGTATCCCCAGTGGCTCAGAAATTCAGGACCGGCAATAAACCCGTGCAAAAAAAAAAAAAAAAAAAAAATACCCAGGAAATAATTTTCTGCCTGATTAGCAAACTGAACGGGCTACCTGGGAGGCCACACAGGTGAGAGAGGGACTGCAAGGAGAGATCAGGAGCAGGGGAAAGGAAGAAGGGCGGCAGGTCTGTCCTCTTCCCTAGCAGCAGACCAAGGACACCAGGACCTTAGGGTCTCTGGCAACGGAACAGACAAACGGAAAGTAAGTAAAATCTGAAAGACTGTGATCACGCTTATTGCACTGTCCTTCCTAGAACACACACTTACCAATTGCTTTCAAAAGTAGGACATAAACGCGTCATAACTTCAATCTTTGCGCCAAAAGCAGTCCTAATTAAAACATAAATATGCACTGCGTTTTAATGGGTAATATGGCATCAAGAAGTCTCTTGGGAATTTGGTATTTAGTCAAAGGAAATACAGAAAAGCAGACAAAAAGTCAGCTGCATACTAATCCCATATAACCCCACTGTACGTAATGGAGGGTATAGTTGCCTGAAGTCTTTTGCAAAGAGCATACTTAAGCATCATTCCTCATGAATCAGCCCAAGAGGGCTTATTCAGCTCTGGAATAATGGCCTCAGAAGGACTTTTTCTACATAAGTGGTTTAGGATGTGGCCTACTGTTCATTGTAAGGAAAGGATTAGACATGTGGTTCTGTTTGCATTACACTCCACCAAAATATTTGATCAGTGACTGGAATAAATGAGGGATGCAAACTGCTATCCCTTATTTAGATGCGTAGTTAAACTGCCTGTAGACATGCAGGACAGCCCCATTACTCAACTCCCAGCTCAACTGAGGATTTCCAGATTTAGAAGCACAAATTGTCATAGCTTGAATTTGTTCTTTACCAAAGCACCTTCTTCAGTTATAGCTAAACAGCGCTATGTTTTGTTCACCACTCACACAAGAAATACTCACTTATCACACACGAAACACACATGTCCCTGATGAGAGAGATGCTGCCTATGAATCACTGAATCTCAGGTGCCGAGATTTTCTACACGAGCATTGAATGTCGTAGCCCACACTGAGAGAAGATACAGCAGATCCCTCTGTAAGCATCATTGGACATGACATTCCTTTTCTAGATTGTCTGAAAGTTTATTGTGTTTCAAGGAAGTGTTTTAATTTTGATTAAAATAATCAAAAGTGCAAAAATCCAATATTCATTAATGGAATATTGAAAACTGAGAATTTTTCAAAAGCCTCAAAATACCATAACAACTAGCAATATTTAGCTCCTAAACAACACAGGAGTTCTCAAATTGATATTTCTTTTTTAAAGTTCCACAGTTAAAAATAAATCTTTACCCAAACTAGGCATAGACAGAATGCAGAATGTCTTTTTAGCTAAAAAAACCCCCATACATTCATCCATATGAACAGCAATTCCCTACAGTGAAGCAAAGCTGATAAATAAGTACGTAACTTTCACGAATGCAATGAAGGAGCCGGTCCTCTGAGTCAGCATCAAAATGAGCACCCTTTTGATGTATCAAACCCATTCTGCAGTAAATTGCTAGGATAACTAGGGATTAGCAACATCAATCAAAATAATTTATATTATTTTACTATCGCTGCTTATAGTGATATTTTTATCCCAGCTCCTGACACTATTGCCCTTCTCATATGAAGTTGTTAAGACTAAATAATACATCATTTGAAACCCTACCCATTCATTTTCATTCTGCACAAAGGTATTAAAAAAGAGCTGTAATAAAGCACAGCACCCAAATTTTCTCTAGAGCCCAGTGCATTTGGTATCTCTAAGTAGATACCATAGAAAGCTATGATGATGATACATTTTTATAAAGATTAATTATACGTTTTGTTTAAAGTTAGTACCACAATTACGTTAAAATTGGAGAAAAAACAATGTTAATCTTACTAAAATGTAGGGTTACAATTTTGGTACATTCCTTCAAAGGGGAGCTCTTTCTTCAAAGGAAGTAACACTTCTAAGTGTTAACTTGAAGTTTTTTCATTAATTTTTCAGCACAAAATCCCCCAAAATAAAGAGTGAGGCTGATCACAAACGCTGCTCAAAATAAAGAACACACAACCTCTTTTGTTCTCTAAATTAATATAATTATACTTCATGAGGTATTTCTTGTACACAGAAAAGTTAAGTCATAACCACTGTAAATTTCTCAAGAAGAAATTCTGTCAAACTGTCTTAATTTGCTTATATAACAGGATAATAAGCCAAGTGGATAAAGGAAATAGAGTATACATTGCATACATTAGTTTAAGGGTTTTGATACAGGCCATTCACATAAACAAACCATGAAATATGGTTTAGAGGAAATCTCTGTAAACCAAGTGTTCAACTGGTTGGGAAAAAGAGGATAAGCAAAGACTAGTTATTGAACTGAAAGGTTGTATCGGGTAGATTTGGGCAGAAAACTGCCATAAGGTACTAAATATTTTAAGACAAGGTTGGTAGAACTAAAAATAAGCTTTTCAAGTTTGCAGATGTTAGCAAACTTGGAGTGGCTGTAACTATTCTGGAAGATGTTTGATATTAGAAACAAGCCTGAAGTTATAAATCCCTGAGAAGTGGAAATAACAAACAGCAACGAGACAGGGAAGAATCAGACAACCACCAGATCTTTCAAAGACAATTAAGGTTTCAGTAGATGACGAAGAAAAATGTTAAAAAGCCTCAGTCACCACTGCCATACCATTGCAGAAAACAAAATATTCCATACTAAACAGGAGTACCATTTCTCAGGCTTGAAATGTCATCCTCCCATGGTGGAGACCCCATGTCCAGCTTATGAGAACCGACCGCATTTCAGAGGACAGGAGAGGAGCTCAGAGGAAAAGCGTAACAGCAAGGGGAGCGCAGGGAAACATCCCCTCGGAGAGTGAACGGCAGTAATGAGGTCTGTGTTAGATTGAAAAATGAGTAAGGGTAGCTCAAGCAGGCCATTATGATCCAGACCTTCAAAGACACTTTGTGCTGCTGAAACAATGTGTGGTTAATCAGCATGATGAGGTTTCTCGTCCCTTTTTTTCAGACTAGTTCCTGCCCAACCATGCTGCCGCATGACTTTTTACTCACAAAAGCCTGTTCCATGCCCATTCATTTCTTTCACCTTTTTCGTTGTTCCCCATTTTGCTCTTATAAACTGACTGCATCCTGGCTGCATGCTGTGCTTCGGGGCTTAGCGAGCCTGACTTCCACTGACCGGCCAGAGTGCAGCAAAAGGTTAAACCAGCAGACTGGGGGAGTCCACCCCAGTTGCTGACTGTCATTTGTCCCCTCCCTAATCTCTAAATAATAAATGAAACAACCAATAAAAATTATGCAAACACCTATGGCACGGGATTTTAGGGTACTATAATAACTTTTGCATAATAATCCAAACCGAAATGTCATGCATTCAGTCTTTCAAATAAAAATCTAGTACACCTAACACCTAATTCAGATTGTCACCTTTATTGTGTGTTTCACAGTGAATATATTTACTCCTTAAAATGATGCCTAGACAACATAATAATACTTTTAGGGAAGAGTATGCTACTGCTGCTTTCTTGTATTGAATTCGCTTAAGCTGTGGTCCTGTATCTAAGCATCTTCCTTCAGAGAAATTCTGCCTGACCTCCAAAAAGTCTTTGCTAACAGCGTTATCTCTTGGCTCTCGTTCTCAAACACAGCCATGTGTATATACATATGTAAAAAAAAAGTAATTACAATGAAAATGACCTTTCCCTTCTACATAAAGCCCTAAAACTTGTCTTTCTGTCAATTCACAAAAACATCCTAAATACTAACGGTTGCCACTTTCCTCCTTGCAACTCTCTGCAGCTCAACGATTTAAGTTGTGAAAATAAACTTCAACTATACAGACTCCCACAGAAGCTAAGCCCATCACTTTGAAGCATTACATCTCCCTTGAACAACACAAACAAAAGAACATGTCGCCGCCGCCTAGTAAACTGAATACTCCCAGGATTATTTTCCTGGCCCCACGTCATCTGCTCTGTGCTAATTCACGGAGCGCGACCAGGAAATGTTCGGCAGAGCACGAGGCCGTGTGGGCCAAGAGCGTGCCAGGGAGCACGCTGACAATTTAGCAATTGGATGCCCGAGAGTCGCATTCCAGCGTCTGGGAACGGTCGGGGTCCCACAGCACCGCAAACAGCCGTGGGTCAGGAAACACGCCAAGCAGTACGCAGCAAACAGGGTGCATATACACAGTCGCTTAGCAGGCTTCCTATGCGCCGTTACGTGAACGAGGTTTTATGAAAATCTGTTAAGATCTAGGTGTATGGCATGTAAATAAATACAGTATTTGTATGTTTTCCTTTCTGTGACAAAGCAAATGAGAACTGTGCTGCAGACAGTTTTTGTCTGGACAGAAATAAATTCTGTTCCTAATAAATTCTTTATTTGAACTAACTGCGTCCATTTGTCTCCCCACCTTAGACTGCCCATTCTTAACAACAGTAAACTATTTCCAATTTAGAATTGAAAATTAACTTTTAACAATACTTTTATCTAACCAGTGAAAACTTCTAAATATATAAATATTAAAAAACTTTACACAGCTGCTACCGTCCCATACAATCCAATGCTCCTGTGGCAGCTCCTGGCACTCCAGAACGCCCTATTGAAAGTTAGTACTGACACTGCGCCGTAATGAAAACTGTGGGTTCTCTGTTAACACATCCTGATGGCGCAAGGCAACATTTGGGCATATAAATTCATTGCAAGTTTACAAAATAGTAGTTTATAAAATAAATAAAGCAATAAACACTAAAAGGCATTAATACATATTTGGAATATGAAATTCATACAGGATATGCAGCAAACGATACATCTTTCAAATACACTGACCTTAAACATCAAGCAACTTACAAGAAAAGTCAATTAAAGAAGTTTCATATCACTCCATGTTTGAAATACAGGAATCCCTTTTAGAGAAGGGAATGTTTTTGTTCAGAACAAACCATGCACTGAAATTAAAACTGTAACTTTTTTATAAAAAATACATTAAGTGCAGTTTTCCTTTATTCTTTTGTTTTCTAATTATTGCAAAATGACATATGGGGAGGAGAGTTAAGGCTTTACACTTCATCAATTTTATAAAAGATTAATAATCTTAATTCAGATTTCTTTTTGCATATGTTTGACTTTTAAAGATTCTGTCGCTTCATCAAACTAAGAAGAATCATGAACTGTTCTAAATCAAACTGATTTAAAGTAGGGCTGCCAAGACAACATCATGTACCCCTGTCATGCACCTCAAAAGGTGGCAGTCTGCAGATCAAGTTGTGGATACTCAACACCAAAACAAGGCATCCCCAGTCATTACCCCTATTTGATGCCAAGTAATAAGCACTCACTAATCGGCAGCTAATACAAAAGGTGTTGTCCTATGCGGGGCAAATGGGCAAATTCTTCATGAAGAACTGCTGGAGCAGCAGCAGGAAGGAGGACAACAGGGCTCCTCCTTTGCTTAGTCGAGCCCAACCATGTCCTTCTCATCTCTGCCTGCAGACTGGGTACCCTGCTGCTTATTACAGCTTGGAGGATTTCCCTGAGATCCCTTCATTGCTATAGAGAGAGTATGTAGGAAATGGCTTTCCATTTTTTTCAATTTTAATTTGTGTCAGAAAAAATTATCATGACACAAAAACATTATATTAAGATCTTTAATAAAAAAAAGAAAAAAAAAACCTTTAAGCTACTGCTTCATTTATAGCCATGTGTCTCTCTCTATACATATAATTAGCCAATTCTAACATGGATATAGAAACACTGTATAATGTGATGATTTAATTAAAAACATTTATCTTGTGACATAATGTATGTATGAAAGCATACTGTCGGGGCGTTAGCAAAGAACTCTATATGTCACACTCACGTCTGACAGAAATGCTGCAATTACACAGATTTCAAATCTAGTACCACAACTACAAGTATTCCTGCCATTTTTAAAAGTTATGGAAGTTTTTTATTATACACAGTCTTCTATGAATTAATTCTAGTGCACTTAAATCCGAATGCAAAAGCTTTCAGAACATTAACTTTAAATAAAATATTTTGTAAGAGCAAAGACAGCTGAAAATATTCAGAATTTTCGTTATCCATCTCCCACCTTCCTGGCTGCAGGATGGAAATAAAAGCAAAAATAAAACTGAAGGCTTGTTTGCTAGGGTGTAACAATAAGATTTACAAAATGATATGTGCAAAATCTTAAACTAAAGTAAGAGAGATAACTTAGTTTGCTTTGGACACTTTTTGTTCTGTTATTAAAAAATGCTTGAGAGGAGAACGTTATATGCAAATGGAAAATTTTAAGCATGATGTGTAACTTCATCTTCTGTTTATAGCCCTCCTGATTTTGATAAAGTTCAAAACAAATATAGGCTATCAGTCCTATTTCCCTCTCAGATTAAAGAATAAATTTTAAATAATACCTTTATTTGTTAGTGTTTTCACTGTTGAGGCTCAGGAGGACAAGCAGCTCATCTAATCAAGCATTCATTGCTTGTACTAACTCCCAAAAATTCTGTGACATGAGACTATGTCTTACTTAGTACTTTTTGGGTAGACCTGCTGTTCCACATCACCTATATTTTCCAACTGGGTAATCTCCCAGCATTTGTCATAAGTTTTTCTTGTCCAAGAATGAAAATATTCTGTTGCTTTGCTTGATAATGTTAGATGCAATCAACAGAACAAACTAAACACCATGTTACACTTTTTGCTCTGAAGGACTATTTCCAGCGTACCACTCTCAGATATAATAGATCATAAATCACATTCATACGTTTATGCTAAGAAACACTACATGAAAATCAGACTAAGTGAAACAAGAAAAACAAAAAAAAATTCCCCCAAAAGTAGGACTTCCAAGTTTCTCCAAAACCAGGATCCAGCATGACAGAATAATGACAAAGCATCAGATTTACCACTGGCAAACTAGAACAATGCATTTAAACTCAAGTTTAGAAGATCTGCATTTGTATTAGCCTATCATATTGAAAGCATCTGACTTCATACTTTAAATTGAAAATATTTTTATATCTTTTAGCTTTGGACAAGAAAAAGGCAATGTGGATGAAATCAACACAGTCGTATAATACACGTGATGTTTGAAACATGATGTTGACATGTTAATGACTTCTATTATCAATCTTCATTAAAAAGAAAAATACTGAAGCATTTACCAATGAACTCAAATCTTGATTTTTTTGTTAGCAGTGAAGGTAATTATCTCATTGCCTTGTTTCAAGGGTTAACCAGTACTTCAGCATTGATTTAGGACACGAACTAACTTAAATTCAGAGGTATTTCCTCAGATAAGCAAAATCACCACAGCAGCAAACTGGAAATATCTGAAAGGATGGTAGTGTCTTAAGTACCTTAAAAACTGAAAGGTTCTGAAATGGTAAGTGTGGATCATAAAAGAACAAGCCCCATGCCCAACTGCCTGCCTCAAAGTTAGACACTTTTAAAAGGTCCAGTGAAAACTATTTAAAGCTAAAACTCTTCCTCTATATGTGATTCTAAACTCTATGGTAATATAATCTTTATTACTTTAATCTGACAAATTGAAAGGAGGCATTGGCTTTGGTTTGGTAAGAATCAGCAGGAATAATGCAAACTACTTTCAAAGGGTGGATTTCTTATTGTTATGACTTTCTCATATTGAGAGATATAAAAAGTCTGAAAAAGATGTGTATGTGAAAGACAATGCACTCTTACTCATCTTATTCATCTGTAAGGCTAGTTATGAAATGATGATTGGCAACACGAAGTGTCAAAACAATTCTTTCAGCTGCAGGATATATACTGAACCTGGAAAAAAGTGCAAACTAGTTTATCTCCTTTTCCTTTAAAAAAAGGAGGGAGCAATTTAATAGATAAATATTGGATTTGTAGATCTATTACATTTAATAGGTTAAATTAATAATCCAAGTTAATGAATGACCATTGCCTTTATCATTTGTTTAGCTCTCTTCAGTTGTTTTACTAAGGTAGGAATTGTCATAACTGGATCACTTGGCCATTGGCAAATTCAAAAGAACAAAATAAGAGAAAAACATTAATTTTTTCTAACCATCGAAGATTAATTACTACCCAGCAGAAATAACCTATACCATAAATGCCAAACTACTATGTTTCTCAACACAGAACAAAAGATCTGCAAATGCCAGCAAGACTACATTGCTTATGTCTACTTTATTCTTACTCTTTTTTTATTCAAGGTCATCCCAGCAGGAAATGAAAAACAGCCATCAGCATAGTAAAAACATTCAAACAGAGCAGAGCATGAAAATTGCACAAAAGAGGTTATATAATCAAGTCAGTGCAGTAACTGGATGATGTCAATGGCACTTTAATGCTGCTTTAACTACTGCCCTGTAAAAAAATGTGTCACTTTGTTGAACAAACAAAGAGAAGGCCACCACTTTAAAAAAATAAAACCAAACCCCACTTTCAGCTATAGCACTACTTATAGTAATCCTCACTGCCAGCAGCGTAACAGTTTCTAGAATACCAGAGGAACCAAGATTTTTTTTTTTTTTTTTTTTCCTGGTTTTAAGATTTAGCCTAAGTGATTCTTTTACAAACAAAATTACATCGTTCTCCTTTTTCTTGGCAATTCATTTTCTGGATTAATTCTTCCCCATTCTAATTACTAGACCCAATATGCGGTTTTCTCTAATTTACATTGAGAGATTTTTATTATCTCTACATCAGCACTCAGCACATAAAATAAAGCCACTGTATTTTTAGATGGGAAACTAAAACACAATTACATGGTGAGTGGGTATCATAGTCAATAATATTTAGTATACCATAATTTCAGTAACAAAAGTAAATTGTAGAATCACAAAAATATTGAAATCTGTAGAAGAGAATGCAGAACATTTGGCAGTACTCACCTTGACCATAAACCCACGTTTATGAAAATAAGAAGAATAAAATCCGGATGCTCTATCAATTATCTAATTAAAATAACACCTGATTTGCACAAGTATGTAAGATTTGTTGAAAGGGACTTCAAGTTTAAAAGTCTTAAAAAATATATTTATCAGATACAGCTTTGGTGAATAGAGAGCTTATGATACAGCCTTCTCCAAGAACTAAGGATTTGTTTTAACTAACAATTATTTTGCCATTAGAGTTGAAAGGAAAAGATTTAAATGTGAACTCAATGAAAAGCAATACAGTATTGTCTTACTAAGTCTGTAGATCCCTCTGCTGCCCTTGTTGCCAATTTTTCCAACCAGCTATGCAGTGCCATTAATAGGACTCAAGTGGGATTTGCTGGTTCAAGTTTTAGGCATGTAGGCTTAATTGTCAAGAATTATACATGGCAATTTTACTCTGGCATGATCATGGCTCTTTGTCTCATCCACCTTCAGAGTCTTCCAAAATCCATCCACTACAGAAATATGTATTTTGAAATTAGAAATTTTATTTTACAATTGTTTCTAATTCTCATGCTACCTTAAAAAAAACCAACAAAACACCAAACAACAACAACAAAACAAAACCAAACCAAAACACACAACCAAAACCCCCTCCTTTTAACAGTACGGGTAGAATTCAAAGAGATGTAATGCTATTTTTGCAGTCTGAAGAAGTAACAAAAACATGCGAAATCTGTCTTTTTCCTCTGAGGGGGATATATTTCTAAAACCAAACAATGAAAATGTCGTTGACAGTACAGCCATATGATTCATTACTGATTATTTTTGACAGAAATATCCTTGGGAAAGGGCTGCTTTCTTGTCCTGCATTTGTGCCATGCCTGATAAAATAGGGCACGATAGTTGCTCCTGAGTGCTGTGCTACCACAAATACATGATGAGTAAGGTCTTGCATCAAGCAAAGAGTGAACTAATGGCACAGTCTGTATTGTAAAGAGCTACTGATACATCAAAATATATTTAGAGGATTAGCGACAGTTGGAGATGCAGCCTCTTCTCAGTTTCGTTCTCAGTATTTATTGTTTCAACTGCACTTTTCAAGCAAAAAAAAAAGTTTCTCCTCTGTAGTAGGCTAAAGAAGACACCAAAAAGGGAAGCTGACTAGTTTATGGCACACCATGAACCACTGAAACAAATGTGGTAACAGTTACGTGTGGTTTTGTAGTTACTAGTCATGTGAAATTCTGTGTGAAACCCACAGAAATACTGCTTTTATGCTATAGTTGTAAATTAGTCTTCCCCCGCCCCGTCTATCATTTTGCAAAATAAATAATGTTTCTGCACTTCTCTGTCTCACAGGGTTGCATAAGTGTAAACTCTACATTCATGAAATATTGATATTCTCAGAGGAAAGAACTGAAAGCCAGAAAGAAATATCATCCCCTGACCTCCCACACAGGACAAGTCACATAACAGTAGAGAAGTTCCGTCTTAAGGCAATTCAGTCAGAGCTAAACCATCCCTTTGAGAAAAACATAAAATGGTGATTCAAAAAGACCATGAATCAAGCAAAACCTAATGACTTGCTAGTAATTCTAGTAGTTAACTATATTCACTGTTAAAAATGGGATAGTCTCACCCTGCTTCCAGCTTGGGCGTGTTTATCTTCAGTTTCTGCTCACTGGAAGTAAACAGCTTTAAGTGAGGAGTAGCACTGACCATTTTTCTTAAAACAGGTCCAGAGGAGTTAAGCACTGAAGTTCATACATGAATTTCTTTTGCAGCAGTTCTTAAAGATTAAAAAACAAATAAATAAATAAATGCTAAAACTTCAAATATGGGTGGGCAGGAAAATATACTCACAATTCTTTCTGATTTTTCTCTTTTGTTCTATGGCAGATTAGTTCTTTCTTTCTTTACTGTCAGGAAAATGGATGCAGGTGCAATGCAAGCAAATGAGCGTGCACATTCATAAAAGAAAATACGCACTGATACATAAGAGTTGCCTGCGTTTTACCAGAGTGCCAGATGTCAGATCGCTTCTGAAGCCTCCTTCTAGCTCTGACACTTCAGCCCCTCTCCCACAGGAGAACCCAGCTGGGTACACCCCGCGCTGGGCGAGTATCAGCGCAGAGCTGAGGGCAACGAGCTCTCAGCAGCAGAAGATCCTACACCTGAAAACAGGGATGTGAGTGAGGGCTGGGAAAGAAGGAACAGACTGAGCAGGTAAACTAATACACTAGTATGGAAGTGTGATTTCCCCATCAGTGCAGTTTTGGGGGCTTTTCTCTCCTCAGGGCAGGAAGCCTCATTGATGCAGTGCATGTGGGCTTGCACTGTATTTATTACACCAATAAATAGCATCCAGCATCTACAATGCCAATGACCTTACTAAAGAATGCCCATTTTGTCTCCTTCAATTCAAAAAGAAGTCTTGCAATACAAGATGAACATCAAGCCAAAGGATGTGGAAAATTGAAGGAATTACTGCATCTAAAAATAGCATCTAAATTTGACTTAAAAGCCTTTATTCATTGTAAATCTATGCGTCACTCTTCTCTCTCTACTAGGCGGATTTTATCGGAACGTATTTCCAACCGTTATGTACTTTCCAGTTATTTCCAATACAGAGTTTGCCATATTAGATTCAAACAGACTCGGAGGTGTTGTTAGAATTTATCTGGATACTTGTTCTTATAGAATGCCAAGGACATTTTACTATTAATATGAAAAGCACTATTAGCTTGCATGAAGAGTAAAAACAAAAATTCAGGTACTCTATCACTTGGCTGCAGACCAGCTTCCTGGTTTCAGACAAAGCAACGGCTCTTCCTTCCACTTTATGGAAAATCCCAGGTCACCTCACTGAAAAGGCTGCAGCTCTTGGAATCCTATTTTCTGCTTCCTGAGGTTAACAACAGGCTGCCGGAGCAGATAAGTGAACTATTTTCTTGCTCTGCCTCCAGCTCCGCCTCCTCCTGGCAAAGCAAACTCAGAACAAGACCTGGGAGTGACAGCACTGTGTTAGGACTCCTCCAATATTTATCTCCTCACTCCTCATCAGTGCAGCTTCAGCAAAGGCATCTGTGCATTCCTGTCTCTTGGGAGAAGAGAAGCTGCTTCTACTTACGAAGAGCGATGGAAGCGGCTACTGGAAGAAGACATTCAACCTTAAAGTACCCAACTGAATGATTTTCAGTGAAGGGAATCTCTGGGAACAAAGATTATTCCTTCCTTTTTATTCTTGCTATGTCCATCCTAATATCAATATCAAAATTATAAACAAAAAACAATGAAAGCCATTTGGGAGCTACTACTCATTTCCTATTCCTGCTTCCTCCTCATTAGGGAAAAAGTTATCTTACAGAACGTGCCAAGACAATAAATATAGTATAATAATAAAAAATATCGCTTTATATATTTTAATCATATCCCGCAACATGTAGAATCAATCAACACCCGTCTCACTTTACCTCACATGCTGAAACTAGGATTGAATTAAATAAAATGCCTACAACTTCTCTCCCTGCACATTTCTTTTCTTCTTTCTTTACTCAAAGTAATTCTGGATTGACCAGATTAAAACGACCTGGAAAACTGGATTGTTGCAAATTACAGATATGTCTGAAATTTCCAGGTTAGCGTTACTAGTCTTGTGTGTGTTTGTTAGTTATTTAAAATTCCAGTGGCCTCAAGAGATCACATCTATTTTGCTTTAAGTCATGCACCCTCTTCCTAGCAGTTCTAATATTGGCAGTATTAAGTCAACAACTAATTAGAAAGCACTTTTTAGTATCTCTGTAATTATTTCCTCAAAGTACTAAAAATACCAGAAAGAAGCATGAAACACTTTTAGACAAAATGTTTTTACACTTACATATTGTTCCTAAGGCCAAAAAGTTCATTTCTGAGTATAAGGGAAGGCAATTCTGTACTACTTCAGTCTTCACAGTTTAATGCCATTTTTAAAGTAATAATTCAATCTGATTTTTCCATTTTGAACACGTTTCAGCTTACATCCTTGTTTTCATCACCCCTCATCAGTTACAAACTAGCTATCACTCAGGCCATATAAATACTATTTGGGCCACATGGAGAGCAACTTCACAGGCTTCCCAGTAACACGTTACAGCTAACATTGACTCTCAAGGGGTCTTTTCTAGTCTTCAAACAGAAAGGAAAATGTTTTCAACCACATGTGTATGCAAAAAAATGGGGAAAAGATAAAACACTTGATTAGTCTTGCCAAAGTAGAATGAAAAAAAAAAATTAGAACTATCTCTAAAACATTAAATTAAATATAAACCTGCCTTTTAGGAAAATCAGGTGTTTTAAAATAAATACCTAGCATGACAACTCAATACATGGGAGATTAATTAAAAATTAATTCAGGAAAGTAAAAATCCTAAACGTTTCCAAAGCAAGACATTAGCTTTTGCTGCTGGGCAGGGGCGGCACGCCGGGGAAGCACGGAGAGGGGGCAAGGAGGGAAAGCGGCAGGGGACTTGCTCCGCAAGGGGGTCTCAGCAGGGGCACTTGCAGTCCTCTGCGTGCGCAGAACCTGGCCCTTCAAGTTGTTCCACAAACTCGGCTTATTTCTAAGGTTTTCCCTGAGGGCAGGCCTATCTCGGTGAGGCCCCAGGGCCCGGTTAACAGGTTCCCTCAGGAAGCAGCTCCTCCTCTCCCACCGCCTGCCAGGCCACCTCCTCACCGGCTAACATGAGCCGCCACCGACATCACAGGCCACAAAATCAGCGAAATGATTCAAGTGAAACCAAATGGTTTTTCCCTTGTTTATTTTTCAGCTAACTCTTGAGAACTGACTCAGAAGACCGAGGGCAGGAACAAGCCACTACTGTTGGCACCCAGCAGCCAAAAGAAACCCAAATACCGCTCACTGGGTGTTTCTGGGTTGGGGTTTTTTAATGGCAAAGGTACAATCTCTATTTTGTAAATTAAAACAAAAAATTTAAACAAAACAAGTAGGTACATACTAGCATTAATATACTAAATAGACCAGCTACTTAAATGCATTACTTAATATTTTCTTTTACTATACAGTGTAAATAGTCATCTCAAAAAAAGAAGTTTGAATATAACCCACAGCCAAAAGTTTAAAAAAAAAAATATCTTAGGTTTAGTAAGCAGATGTAGCTACTAATTACTTTTCAGCTTTGAATAATAGATTCTTAGAATGTTTGTTCTACCCAAAAATACATATTTACATGTCCTGGAAATGTATAAACTACTAGTACTCCACTTGACTAAGACCACTACCATATATATGGCTTAAAAGCCAGTGAAAAAATTCTTTCCCACAAATAGTATTCACCAAATTTTAAGTTCACCTGAAAAAGAACCCTCTTGGACCCACAGCTAAACTATCACTGCTGTAAGACTGATCAGAAGAACAAATACACCCTCTGATCCAGAGGCATACAAATACCAATTTATGGCTGGGATTTCCACAAATACTTAAGACACCTTAAGTAGAATTTAAGAGGATGAGGAGTGCAAGCCACAATGTTGGCAGGCATCAGAAGTTGGGCTACTACAGTAGTGTCATGGCTGAAATCTCTCCTGAGAGATTATACACTTGCTCTGGTCTCTGGAGGGACAAATCCTTCCCATGTTCAAACCACAGGGCTAAAGAGAATGCTGAGCTGAATGGACATTTTATTTCCCACCCACTGAAGGTTTGTCACTATGCAGTTAAAAACAACAGATTTACGGAGCAAAAGAAACACCAACCAAGACAAAAAAAAGGCAAATTTTATATCCACAAAGGCATTCGACAAGTTTTTCATATCCTGCTGTTACCAGAAATTTCTTATATGTGGGTCCAGATCTTAAAAAGAATTTTTTATGGGTATCTACCATCATGTCCAATTATCTCCCAACTTCAAAGTTAAAACATAAAATAAATTAATTCCACCCCAATCATCAGCTTGTTTTAAAAGCAATTTTTTGTTTATACTGTCCAGAAGATTGGCTCCTGAAAAATGAAATATCCTGTCAGAGAAATAAGGATATTTTCAAAGCTAAGTCAACCTGCTAAAGCCAATAAGTAAATAAAAGATATTTTAATATTTAAGGATCCTATAAATGCCAATTCTACTTCAGGTAACAGACTAAGATGTATTTAGTATTAAAGACTAATGATAAGATACATTTTTTTTCTGCTTTTCATGAAAAAAGTTTGGGAAGGTAGTTATGGCAACAACAAAAAAAACCAAACCCAAAAAACAACCAGGATACAAATTCTATCATAAACAATGTCTGACAAGCAAGGCAGGTACTTGGTCTATGCTAATGCTATTACAAAACAATTCCTCATGGATATCCACAGAAAAAAAGTAAATGAAAGGTAATGGAAAACTGTTACCTGAAGAATCTGGGTTGCACAGATATTACTGGTTTTGTATATATTGGGGGAATTCAAAATGTTACCAATCTTGAAAAGAAAGCTAGTTTGAATTCAAATTGATATTGTTGAATGGCGAATGCCAAACCACAACTAGTTCTTATCTCTTCTTTTGGTGAATAAGGGGTTATAAACAGACACCATGGAGTTACAAGACTGACCTACATAATACACCTGAGTACCTGAGTATGTGGGCTGTACAGAAGTTATTTACCTACCTTTTATATCTGTTCTCTAAGTGTTGGTCACATTGCAAGTTCATCAGAAATGGCAAACTTCTCCTATACTACCTAATGTGTTTGGCATACCCACAAATTTCTTCAAAAGATAGTTATATCTTACATCCATTGACGGATAGATATCTTTTATACAGTTATGACCAGTATAAAGATTAACACTGAATGTTGGTTAAATTTTTTTTTATTATAAATCTTGCTTTCTGCCACTTAAATTACTTTGTCAAACTGTTCAGCTGGAAATCTCCAATGAATATTGTCGCAGACTATTTCTACATTTTAGACAGTATTTCTTCTGTTTCCACTACTTTTATTCAATTCTTCACATGAAAGCTATTTTCTTTATATATTTTGGATATATAAGATGTCAAAAAGAAAACATTTACTCCAGAAAGACCATGAAGTTGACACAGTATAAAACATCTCAGAAAATACTCATGTCATAATGGGAAGATTAGAAGATTTTCTGGCTAAGTTTTCAAAACTGTCATTCACTGGATCAAGAAAGATGTTTCGGCATGTATCAAAATTTTAGAAATTTCAAGTGATTTAGCTTATTCATAGAGCACTCAGGAAAAAGAATAGCTTGAGTTTTAAAAATTGTTTTAAATAAGGTATAGGTGTTTCTGTACTAAGAAAGGTCTTTACAGACCTTTAATAATTGCCTGGTAGCAATTATTTACACTCCTGACAGCTATGTCTTCAATCTACACGTAAAACATGCTTTATCTATACATAAAAGTCTAAGTAGCGAACATTCTAATTGATTTACTTTAGCTGATTCTACCCCCTACATAGGTGCTATTACACTTACTTAAGCTTTGCCCAGGCCAATAAAATTAAATCAGAAAGTTAATGACTTCAATCCGGCCAGAGCAAACCACCTACTCACATTATCAAATTGCTCTCATTGGCTCTTGCAGCCCCATCGCAGCTCTGCAGTTCTTCCTGCCCGATGAAAGTCTGTCCTTTCTCTGGCACTTTAAACCAAATGCCTGGGCCTTTTTTATTGGAGACGGAGAATGCTACCTAAGCCAAAGATCTGAATTTTATGATTCAGTTTATGTCTTTAAAAAATAACTTAAAGTACTCCCACCTCTTAAATTTCTCAGAGAGTTTATCAAAATGCCATCAAACCAAAACTTTTTTCTTGAACCCAAATTAGTTATTATCCCAAAGTGTGACAAAATATCCCTTAAAAGGCATCCTGCTTTGACAGGCAGCTTCCCAGCAGCAAATCAATCACTGTTTATTTTTTATAGACATATGCCACGCCATCACACTGCTGCTCCAGCTTTTTACAGTACCTTAGCAGACAATGTAATGCTGCATATATAATTTTTTAATTTATTTTGAGTTTTGAATGGCTCACTAGAGCTATTTGTGCACCAGACCACACACTGCCCCACGTATTTTCCAAAATATTTTTGAAAAATTGAAAAAAAAAAGTTGCCTCATCCACCATTATAAGACTTTGATTCAGACAGACTTTAAAGATTTGAATACTGATGACAGATTTAATCTGATTCTCATTAAATTTATCTGTCATGATAATCACTCATTAAATACAAGCCACCATGAGATATCAGAGTGCGATTTTATATCAATGTGGCCGATCAAAGCTATGTAAACCCAAAATATTTACCTTCTGTAGAGCACAGTGGACCTTGGACAGAGGTCTGAATAAGCCTCTGAATTCAACTCTTTTGAGAATTCTGCACTGAATTTCACGCTGCCCCAGCTATGCCTCACACTGGAGATAAATCAAAGCAAGCATGGACTCACTTATTCTATATTTTTTCTCGTACAAAGGAAACTGGCAGCCATATGGCTAATAAAAGGCTATTAAATTCATTAATCTGGCTAACACAACACAAATAACTTGACACTTAGCAGTCATCGTCCTGCTTACCAAAAACAGTCATTAGTTAAGGTAATGCTGTGTACTAAGTAATATTCTTTTCCTTTTTTAGACCAGCCAGGCAATGAGCAGACTGTTGTAATAAGTGATTTAAGGGGAAAGAATGCTGAAAGAAAATGTTTCTGAAAGATCCGGGGAGTGGCAATTGGAAAGAGAATAAAAGATCTGAAAGTCTGAATAACAACACCACAGCACAACAGAAAAGGGAGCAATGTCACAGCCATTAAAACTAATTTTGGAGTTAAATACAAATGCTCATCATTTTGCTTAGTAAAACATAGAAAAAACTCAGAAAAAAACCAAGAGAGAACACTACATCATACCAAACTTCACAGTTTTGATTCTGCAAACTTTCACAAGATTCAAGAAACGATGCCAGGCACTGCACAAACTCTTCAATGTCCTAATCTTTTTTAATCTGTGTAAATACAGATTAAACAAAAAGACATGAAACTGAGAACCCACACCAGTCTCTCCCTCATGTGTCTTTCTCAAGAAGTTTGAGAATCTTTGTTATTTGCAACGAATCAAACATTCATTCAATTTTCTTTTTAAAAATATCTCTTGACTCTTATTAGTAACAGTAATAATTCCATACCAAAAAGAAATCAAATCTGGCAGCCTGATAAGCAAAGGAAGGAAAACGAAATATTTGAGTCACTCCGTTCCAGCTCACCCAGCTCTCATTGCACCATCTCTTTGGATTGTCTTGAAACTGTGCCCGTGTTTGCAATAATAAAGCCTGTAAAGCTATTTTTGTTTTGGTTTTGTTTTTTTTCATCAAATCCAAATGGAACAAATGACAAAGACAATTTGGCGTAGTTGTTTCCATTTTACTGTATATATGTCTATACACACACACACACACACACACACTATGTATAGCATGTGTGTGTAAGTATATACAAACACAGAGATACACCCAAGTATTTAAAATATTAACTTATTTTTATACATAAATTTTTCCAGAAAGACAAGCAACTATAAATATTTAGCTTGTGCAATAATAGATTTTAAATGTCACCTTTATAAATGGACTTTTTCTGTAAGTGAAGACTTAGCCTATAAGGCTGTAAACACTTTGGCTTGCTGGAAAAAGACTCAGCAAATATCCAAGCCCAGAAGAATCGGAAGCCTGGGGATTACTCATGTATACAAAGCTAAGCATAAGTTCACATTTGCGAGGTGAGATCTAGAGTGTACAAAATATTCCATCACAGAATAATATATGAAGTGGGGAAAAATACTGTAAACAAACTACAGTAAGCTTTGAGAGTCTCAGAAATATGAATCCAAAAAGAAATAATTGAAAAAATACTATTCTGAGAGATGAATCAAGATGGGTGAAAATTTAGTTTGTTTTTCAATTGTTCAAAATAGAATTGAGGCCTGAAAACATTAATCTAGCATTTTCATTTTACCCATTATACGCAGTAAAATATTCCTGTAAAAGGACATTTTGTAATTAAAAAAATAAAATATTATGCAATTTTACACATCATGCACTATTTCTCCTCCTCTTTTGTTATTTTCTGAATAGTTGTCTGCTATTTTTTCATGTCATAATAGCTATTTCTTCCATTATATTGTTTCCTTTCCACAGCTTCCTTCTATCTTTACCCCGAGCTCTGTTCTCTTCTTTACTGGCTATAGTTTCTATTTTTCTTTTCTGCTGGACTTTCAACCTTTTAATTTAAACTTAGTTTACTTACAAGCCAATCCATAAGCACACGTGGGTAGCCTAACATTTATTTAGTATCTAAATCAGCAAGTTTTCTGCTGGTTGGTGACATCCCCCTCTCATCTCTTAATGAACACTGACCTCACCTGGGAGAGAATTCAGTAAGAGCTATTCAGAAAAATGGAGGTTGGAATATTTATTAGTCGTATTTTTCTCTTAGGTATGTGTTTACCACAACATTAGACAAGACAGTCACCCCTCTCCTTGTGTCTCAGATCCAGAACCTCCTGATGATGCAAGGGATAGGCATCTCCCTCTTAATTTTTCACCAGCCTTCTTTGGGAATTAGGAGAGAAAGAGTATATTTACTCATGTCCAAGCATCCATTTCTTACTCTTTCCAGTGAGTAATCCCATGTTTGTCTCTGCTACTCAAAAATTTCTTTTTCAGTGTCCCTCATGCCCCTAAATTCCCCAAAGTAATGATGAAAATTGATGTAACTCGTCACTTTTAATTTTGCTGTTGTTTGGGAAAACTGAGTAACAGCAGAGGCACTGAAGCTACCTTCTAGCAGAAGCTAGCAGAAAAATGTTTAAAACTGTGATTTTCAACTGGGGACCTCGACAACAATACCAAGCGAACCACTGATTTATATAATCTTCATGGCTTTCTAAAATGTTTCGGTAGAACAAACAAAAAAATCTTGTGCTGACCACAGTCCAAATTCCCAAAGCTTTGGGAATTAGGAGACAATCTTTTGAAACAAACAGCTAGAAAGCAAATATCCTACACAGTCCAGATGAGCATATAAAGAGATGTTTGTAGTAAATGGCAAATTTTCATAGTGGGGAACGATACCAGTAGAGTTTCACAGAGAGCTGTGATGGGTTCTGCGTTGCTCAATTTATTCATAAGTGGAAGAGGGATGAACAACAGAGAGAACAAAGTTTTGCTTATGATATTTATCTATTTTAACAAAGTCTGAACAGGAAGAACAGTGGAAGGACCTGTCAATAGTCCATGAATGGCTTTTAAAATGCAGACCTAATGCAAAAGCGCTGATTCTCCCCCTCTACTCCGCTCTCGTGAGACCCCACCTGGAGTACTGCGTTCAGCTCTGGGGCCCCCAGCATAAGAAGGACATGGACCTGTTGGAGTGAGTCCAGAGGAGGGCCATGAAGATGATCAGAGGGCTGGGGCACCTCTCCTAGGAAGACAGGCTGAGAGAGTTGGGGTTGTTCAGCCTGGAGAAGAGAAGGCTCCGGGGAGACCTTATAGCAGCCTTCCAGAACCTAAAGGGAGCTTGTAAGAAAGCCGGAGAGGAACTTTTTACAAGGGCATGTAGTGATAGAACAAGGAGTAATGGCTTTAAACTGAAAGAGGGCGGATTTAGATTAGATTTAAGGCAGAAGTTCTCCACTGTGAGGGTGGTGAGGCACTGGAACAGGTTGCCCGGAGAGGCTGTGGATGCCCCATCCCTGGCAGTGTTCAAGGCCAGGTTGGATGGGGCTTGGAGCAACCTGGTCTAGTGGAAGGTGTCCCTGCCCATGGCAGGGGATTGGAACTAGATGATCTTTCAGGCCCCTTCCAACCCAAACCATTCTATGATTCTATGATATTAATATAAAGTAATGTATATGGAGAAAACCAAACTTTACAAACAAAAAGGCGCGCCTGGAACTGATCATTACTATTTATGGACAAGATCTTAAGCTACCCTTGATAATTCCATGAAAACAACAGTTCAAGAGAAGGAAATATGATGTTGGGAATTATTAGGAAAGGAACAGAAAATGAAAACAGAGATGATCATAGTGCTGGTGTATAAATCCCCAGTTAGCCCACATACCAGATCTGTCCATGTAAATACTGGGAAAGTTATAATTCCCTCAACTCAAAACACAGCAGAGCAGGGAAGGAGCAATTCAGATGATGAGAAGTTAAGAACATTGACCTTTCAGTGAAAAGACTCCTCCACTTTAAAAAGAAATGAATGGAGAAGCTTAGGATCAAAGGTCATAAAATTATGGCTGGCATTGAGATGATAGAGAGGGATCGAGTATTCACTGTCTCTTCCAACAGAAGAAATGGGGGACACCAACTTGAAGACTTCAAACAAAAGAGAGCAATTTACACCACGCAGTTTGTGTAGTACTCCTCGTCACCAAAAGTTATCAGTGTAAGTAACAGCTAAATTAGTTGAAAAAAAGAGGTTAAACAATTTGTGGAAGAGAAATTCATCAAGATTTACATATAATATGGAAATAACCTTTAGCTCAGAAAATCCCTAAACTGCAAATTATTATAAGGATGAACCACTATATGCTGCGCTATGCTGTCTACTTGTTTATAAGCTGCCCTTTCAGTCACCCTCAAAGAACACATATTAGGTCAAATGGATCTTTGGTTCTACTCATTACGGAGATCTTTTTGTAAACAAAGACATATTTAGCATTTTAACACTCAAATGTTAAGTATTTACTGGTCAAAAACACATCCTTGTAAAAAAGAAGAAAACCAGAAATTAGATTTATTAACTGTAACACGAGACAATGTATTCCTCTCATGACAGTGTGTTAAATATACAGTAAGATACTTGCAGGAAACAACGGGTATGATTTTGCTCCACACGTTTTCCCGTTCTTTAACAAAGAATTTGATGAGAGTTAACTTGCCGCTGAGATGACACAAATACTTTCCCACTAGTGGTTCTAGTGACTTGCAGATGCGTTCTTGAAACGAAGACTCATTTGCATCCCTCAGCAGCTTTGCCTAATGTCTCCCAGTAAACGCCAAACACTCTATCAATGTTGTGCCCTTGTGCCCCCTGCTAACAACCAAGCACATACCGCACGCTCTGCAAATGTGTCCTTCACACATTCATGCCTTGGCCCTAGCTCGTTCCATCCAGCAGTACAGACAGATTGCCTGGGAATGGCTTCGGCAGGGTTAACATCCTACACACACTCCAAAGCTGCTTTGCAGGGGAGGTTTGGTATCTTTTGCAGTATCCATTTGATTTGTTGGTACTCAGAGAATAGGGCTTAATGGAGGAGAAATAGTCTCCTTTTAGCAACAACTAACATACTTTAAAGTAGGTTACTTTCTGTACTGTGTATGACCCCTTAGCCGGATTTTTGGAAGGAGTTTCTTTCTGTCAAAAATACTACGAAAACATTCTCTTCTGAAAAATATTTCAAGCTTCTGTTGAGGCAAAGAAATATCAACATCTACATACAGATGTTTAAACTCCTTTTATTGTCAACAGAAGACTAGTCAACACACTCATGCTAGAGAAGGCTGGAGAATGAATAAACTGCCCAACAGTAGCAGCTTAATTCAGTTGTCCTAACAGTGGTGCCTGCTGTTAGTTTAGATGTCCTGGGCTATCTGAGACATCTGTTGGGAGCAAGCAGGTATGACACAGGGCCAATAGGAGACCTGTGTCCTTTTTGGAGAAGCAGCTAGAAGCCAGAAACTATTTTCTCAAGGGAATTCAAATACTATAGTTCGCAAATTAATCAAGTCCTCGGTGTCCCCCTTCCTTTGAGGCGAGTCCTGCTCCAGGCACTATGGACTGTTGGCTAAGTTGCTACTCGCTAGAAGGGAAGCTCAGACACCAAACATGGCTGTAGGCTCCTGTGCATAGAGACCTAAATGTAGGTGTTTTAATCTCAAATTTAATTCTGCATGTGGTCTTAAAATCTCCATGAAGGAAGACCTAAGATAGTTCTTATTGAAATAATCTTATGCTTTCCCCCTGCTTTGTGCAATTCAAGCAAATCATCATTGGCATCTAATGCAGTTTGCTGTGCAGCCACGAGTCTGTCAAGAGCTGTGTCCATATTCAGTTATTCTCAAACACTTCAAGTAAACCTTCAGTATTTGTCCTTCTTTTTTGAACACTATGTATATACAAATCTCTGCGTCTTAACTAAAATCTTATACCAGTGTCATATCTCTCGACTACCTCCCATACATAAATTGATGCTCAGCAGTGAAATGATCGAGCTTACAGTCCAGATTTGAGACTACATACAATCCTTTGTCCTTCACAGTGCTGAGGTGCATTTATTTGTTGTCTTAATTGCTCAATCTACTGGAAGTTTTCTAAAAGGGTTTCAAAGATCTGATCGGAAGCAAGGATCCTGCATTTTTCAGATGAGAATGGGCTGGTGGTTTGCTGACTGATGATGCATCATTTGCAAAGAGCGGATCTGCAAATAGCATGCATCCTTCTGCTCTGATAGCCCAGAGACTCATGCACTGACAGAATTCATACATACCACCCATTTCTTTTCCCTAAATGCCTCTGTTAAGAGGCATAATGTTATCACAAATCAACACTGAAATGCAAAATGTCATTATGTTTCCATTACCTCTATCTCTTTGGTAATTCATGTACACTCCAAACAGATGTGTGATTTGTGTAATTCAGTTATTTTTTTTTAAATTGTATTAAGATAGATGCGCTTGAAAAGCAGCAGTAATGGTTTTCACTGGCATCGTGAGCGTACATCAGATTCCACAAAAATTCTCATGGAGCTATGAAAAAAATATAAGGACCTCTTACACAGCTGTCTAGAAAGTCACCATAGAATTAAACAACTAACACTTTCCCCTTTCCCTTTGGATGGATCCTTGACATTCACACTACAAACTAGAAATTAAAATAAATAAATAGGCATGCACTGTAACCTATCCAGTTTGTAGAATATGTTGGAATCACGTAAACAAAAGCAGTAACAAGCAACACTGAGACCATTGCCTTCAATTTAGTTTCAGCTGCCAAGAAAAACTTTGAACAAATTTTAGTATTGGTCTGAGTATGTGTAAGGAGTACTGTAGACAGGTTTGGATTTTGGTCCTGTTTAGGCAAGATACAAATAGTAACATACTGCATCGATACTCAAAGGACCCCTGTCAGAATTACAAACACCATGAACTAAAAATGGCTGTAAACCACAGAAATACCGTAAATAAATGCGAGATAGGGTACAATTCAGAGAAGAGAGGACAGCAATAGTACTGTATCCAGAATTTTACATTCCTCAGCCATTTAAATGGTCTAATATAAATATGTTTCAGCAATTTCCGTGAATACACAAGCACTCTATATTTAATCAGAGATGAAAGGAAACTTCCAGGACTGTACTTAAGGCATGAAGTGGTTTTGCAAACCGCTTTGAAGGTAGGTCTTCATTCTTAAGGGAAGTCAGCACAGGACCTGCTGACTGGGATGCCGGCCCTAGTCCTCCAAAGAGCCTGGGCAATAATCTCATCCTGGGTGAAACCGCGTACTCACACAAGGCTCCACGAGCACTTTCAAAGCTGGCAGAAGCCACTCGGCAGAAGAAATCGAAGCCGTGGATCCCAGCCTGCAGCAGGGAAGGGGGAAGTGCCAGAAAGTGGGGGAAGCAGGAGGGAGTGAGAAAATGTACAGCCAGAAGTAGCACTGGCAAGGTCAGCAACCAGTAATGTTATGAACAGTTTTCAAAAGAGAGCCTGAGATTAGGAGTAGACATTTTTGATATGTGGGGAAAAACATTTGGCTGCACTGTTGGTCTGGGCCCCATGCTGTTTTAATCCATATAACAAATTATATGTGAAGTAGAGCAAAGTCAACTCAGCTTCCAAAATGGGACAGTTTTCAGAACCAGTGCTCAGCAAAAACCAAAATAACTATATACTTATAAACGAGGAAAAACTTATGGTGATGGTTTTTTACAAAATTACTTTGCACAATCAATCTGTGTCCTAAGGAAGAAAGAAAACAGACAAGAATGTGGAATTTACCAATGCCAGTAAAAATGGGCTTAACCCATCAGCAACACACTTTGCAGAATTTTCTTAAAGGGGAAGGTGTTCAATTGAAATTAATTAATTATTTCTAATTATCTAGCTATCAACACCACTACTAAAGAAAATTCATTTAATATACAAGCTCCACATGAAAGATGAACTGTGGAAGTGAAACCAGAGATGAAATACCTGCTTCTTATTTTCATGCTTAAAAAAGAAACTATTCTTGAGTATAGAAAGCCTTCTGTGGGTGATGGGCTACCTCTATGAAGTATAACACTGCTGCGTAGAACTGCAGTTCTACGTAGCAGTAAGGTAAAAATGAGTAGTAAACCACCTGGTAATTCAGGGAGTACCTCAGAAATGTAATAATTAATCTGAAAGTACATCCTACAGCCAAAGGTAGGAAATTCATACACAGTAGGTAAGCTATTTATGTATAATTGGTATCTTCAAACCACTGATTACTGAATAAGTTGTACCATTGTTCTTTGTCCCAGAGATTCATATTGCCTGACTATCTCCTGGCCCATCTCCTCCCCATTCACAGCCATTCAGCAGAACTGTAGCAGGAGTAATTGTGTATTTACAGATGTAGTATTACTTATTTTATTTATAACAGTCCCCTAGTCGGTTGGTGAAAAAGGAGAATACCCATTACCAGATGACAAGTAAGGGCCACCATTATGTTTTGAAGAATGCTGGTCATCCACAGGTGTATTTTGATAATTACTGTTCTTCATCAAGCTGAAAAAATGTTTTTAACTTCTTTTTCATTACTTCTGCTGCATTGTAGTTTGCATTATACCAGAATGATAATTCAGATTTGGGATACTAGACAATTTGATATATTAGTGGGGTTAGACGGGTATAATGCTTGCATTGTTCACACATTCTCCTCTGACTCACTGCAAGATTGTAAATACCCACCGTAAGGGGAGCTCCACCCTGGCTAGGTTTAATCTAATACTTTCTGCTGTTGCAGGCCCTTCTACCTTTAACGTGAAACTAAGCCATTGAGACTTGACTCCATACTCTAAGGATTTTTTTTTTTTTTTCACATTTCAGATGATTCACAAAACTAGCTTTACACAGCTTCCTGTAATCTCAAAGCAAAAGGTGTTCTGTAAATGTACTTTGTTTCAAATGTAAGAAACATTAACCACCCACTTCCTGTATTGTTCCCTAAAAGGTTTACAAGTACTGCAGGACTAATCCCATTCTGCCAAAAGGCTGCGCTTCTTGCCAAAGAGGGACTCAGTTAATGTTAAATGACTGTGCTCTTCACCTTAAATAATACTTGGAAGCCGAAACACACCAAGGCTTTATAGATCCCTTTTGAAAATATCTGACAAAGTCACAAGTCAATTTATTACAGGAGGCCCTGCAGAAAATTCCCAGGGCCAAGCTCTGCTCAGCCTCCACGGCTGTGTGTGTGTAAGGGAAGGACGGGGCTGGCGCCAAGAGCTTTCTGAGCCCGAGTAACGCAGAAGCGGGTCAGTGGAAGAAATCCGTCCCTCACAGTAAGCCTCGAAACAAAATAGCCTGCGATGTGCGTTTAGATCTTTGCATTTATGACAGGCAAATATGCCTGGAAAGGACAGGGTTGCAGTAAAATCGACGTGAACGAAATAAATTTTAATCCTTGCCAATACCGAATTTCATTACCGACACAATCCTACTCAAAACAGTGGCTGGACCCTAGAGAAGAACGGCCGGGCGCTTCAACTGACGCATTAGTGCCTGAATTAAAAAATCGGACAGAGAACTGTTAGTTCGCGTGTCCTCAGTCCTTTGCCGGGACTTGAACCGGGTTAGTCTTCGGGTAAGCGCGGGCTTTGGGTCCCGCTTTGCTCACACATCCCCACCGCGCCTCGGAACGGAACGGAAAGCGCTACATCTCCCGCTGCCGACCCTCCTGCCAACTCAGTGGGCTTTTTAAGCAGGACACGAAGGAAGCAGCCAAATCCTTCTAGGGACGATGAAGCTGGAGACACACCGCCCGCAGGTTAACCAGAATCTCCACCTCTGACCGCCCCCGCAGGACCAGGGGCACCCCCTACCCAAAGCCGGGCGGGAGCGCGCCGGGGCACCGCCACCCCCCGGCACCGGCCGCGGGGCCCAGCGGGCAGCGGGGCCGGGGGGCGCCGAGCCCAGCCCCGCCGAGCCGAGCCGAGGGCAGCCCCGAGCCGAGCAGCCCCGCCAGCAGCGCCGAGGGGGGCCGGGGGGGGCGCCCGGGCAGAGCCTCCGCCGCCGGTCCAGCCCCCCTCCCCCGACCGCAGACAAAGGGCTGAGGCTCCACCGCCACCCAAAGTGCCTCCCACCCAGGTATCCCCTCCTCCTCCTCCTCTGCCCTCCCCCCGCCTCCCTCCCTGCCCGCCGGGCCGCCGCTCGCCCCGCCGCGCCAGCCCCCGCCCGGCTACTCACAGGATGGTGGTCTGGGGGGACACGGCGGGGACGCTCTCCAGCATCAGATGCATGCAGCGCACCGTGGTGCGGAAGCAGAGGCAGCGGCTGGGGCACCACACGCTCCCGCGCTGCGGCGGCGGGGGCTGCGCGGCGGCGGGGGGGGCGAGCCCCCCGCTGCGGAGCAGCAGCAGGAGCAGGAGGCAGAGGCCGGGGGCGGCCGCCGCTCCGCGCCGGGCCATGCTGCAGGGCGCGGGGCAGGAGGAGGAGGAGGAGGAGGAGGAGGAGGAGAGGGGCTCCGGCAGCTCCGCGTCGCGCCCGCTCCGCTCCCCGGCCGCGGCTGCCGCTCTGGTCGGCGGCGGGGCGATCCCGTCCCCCCGCGCAGGCTGGAGGAGGGGACGGCGGTGGGCCCGCCCCGGCCGGCGGCGGGCTGGGCGGCCGCCCCGCCGCGGGGGCTCCGCGCCGCCCTGCGCACGCACCGCGCCCCGGGCGGAGGGACCCGGCCGCCGGCACCCGGCCCGCCGCTCCCCGGCCCTCGCCTCCAGCCCCGGGAAGGGAGGGGGCGAAAGTAGCCCCCCGGGGGGGGGCGACGGCGTGCGCCTCGGGAGAGGAGGGAAGGAAGGGGAAGCCGGGAGAGGAGTGGGGCAGAAGGGAAAGAAAAAGGAAGGGAAACGGGAGCGGAAGGCAAAGAGACGAGGCGAGGAAGAAAAAGAGACGGGGAAAGGAAACCCTTGTGGGAGGAGGCAGGTTCAACCTTAAGTTTTTAAGTCCCGTTTCTGCCCTGCTCTGAAAGACCGGCATGCGCAGCCCTTGGACTACCCCCTCGTAGTGCTGCAACTTTTACTGCTGGGCCAGGAAAATCTCTCCGATTTGCCCTGAACTACATTCAGCTGATGGTTTTGGGTAGGTGTGTACACTGGCAAGAAGTTGTAAGAGGACCACCAGAATGTAACCGTGCTTAGAAGAATAACGGTTGCGGCCTTAGCTCCCATGGTCTCAGCACTTTCTCCGAACAAACCTTCTGTGAGAACACAAAACTGGATTACCTTTGAGATTTCCAACATTGCCCTAAATATGTTGTCATGTGATGTCAGGTCCAAAGTAGGTAGGTACCTTTTCTCCAGCTCTCTCCATGCTTTGACTATCCCAGGTGAAAACGTCGGAATGTCATTTCTACGATGACAATAACAGTGATCACAACTAGCCTATTAAGTGCAACAACAACATACTCTCTCACAAATGATGGGTGCCAGCACCTCCAGTTCCACCCCAGAAATCAGCCCTGACACTTCTGCAGGGTTGCCTGCATGCCTTTTTCTTCAAGGAACAATGTAGAGGCCATTCTTGCCTAAAACTTAGCTATGGTAATTTTTACTCTGAATCTTACTAGCACATGAGTCAGAGAATTACTTTTTTTAAACACGAAGTCACACACCTCATGTAGGACATCAGAGCCTGGAAGTGTGCTACGACGAGTGCTGGATATCACTGATGGGCCCAGAATCAAAATATGCTGAGATGAGTCATTATCTGTAACTTACTTTCTGCAGAAGTACTATTTGACTATGTTTTTCTTGAGTCACTATGTCTCTCTTCTCTAAAGCGAGACATGACTGCTTATATCTTAAAAAGGAGTTAGTTAATGGAAGCATAGAAGTGTTTTTCTTCTTCCAAGGAGTCCTGAATCCTTGAAAACACCCTTCAACCTCCCCGTGAGCTGGAGGCTGGCTAACTGGGAGCCTGTGGGCTCAATCTGTGTCTGGAGATAGGGGAGGCTTACTGACGTGCCATCAGCAGTGTAATTACTGAGCTTCTAGGGCAGTCAGAGACGCCTGTAAGATTCTTTCTTACCATTTAGATACACTTCTAAATTGGGTACATTTCTAAATACTGTTGCAGAGCTGGGCTTAGTCTGCTATTTCAACACACCAAGTGCTCAGAAACTCATATACATACATGTCAGCTGTTTCACAGTGGAGGATACCAGTCTGAAGTAGAAGAATGTTTACAGAAGAAGCAGGTTAAAATGTTCATCACCTCAATGTCAATTCAGCAAGCAGCTGCTATGTGTATCACCTCCTCCACGTTTGCAATCAGTGTTGGGATATATGCATGCCTTAATCTGAAAATTAAATTTGTTTCCTGGTCCAGTAAAAGCTTGGGCACTTTTGACCTACAAAGTGCAAGTGTTGGCACAAGTTTTTGTCCCGGAAATGCCACTCACATTAGAGCATCTTGGCAGTTGTAAATCTGTCATCCCGCAGCGCCCGTACTAAGAGCAGCAGAACATCTGAGGCTAGATAATTAAACACAGTAATATAGAGATAACACTAAATTGGGATATTTGTAGCATTTAGGAAAATATGATGACAGTTTACTTTTTGGCATTTTGGTGCTTTATGATGATTCTTTTAAAAAATAAAGCACATATAGTCAAAATTGATTATGTTTTCTATAGGGAATTAAAATTGTTCTGAAAAGTTTTTAGCACTTGGGGACTTGCTAGACTATTGTACTATGCATTAGAAGTAATTATGCTATACATATGTAATCCTGAGAGTGAGATTAAAATAGATGTTTTCACTCTAATTAGGCAATTTAACCTTAACATGCTATATAGCATTCTTGCCATTTACTTTAAGTTACATGTAACCTCCAGGCTCTTGGTTAATATATTATTAGTGCCTCATAAGTCATTTAAGTTAGACTTTTTTCATGCCCTGTGGAATCCGGTAGAGTATGAGGTGTTAGGTTTATGGTCGGACTCGATCTTAAAGGTCTTTTCCAACCTGAACGATTCTATGACTTTAATATTCATTGCATGCTATTCTAAATTGCTGGCAGGGAAGGTTTCTGATAAATAAGACCTCCAAATGGTTTTGATATATCTTTCTGTTCTTAGCCAGTTTTCATAGAATAATTTTTAGAAAATGTGTAGGGTCATTTTTATTGACCTTGCCTATAAATATCCATGGGAAATTTGTCTTCTGTTTCCAATTTCTCTAGTTGAGGAATTGACCTAACAAAAAAATAAGATATTTATGCTGGAAAGGAGATACTTTTCTTTCTGAATGCTAGAAGTGCTTACCTTATAGTTAGATATAATGTAAATCTCCATTTGCTTTTAAAAGTTTCCTACTTACCTCTCAGATTTTTGTCAAATACTGCCACTTGCTGGTTTTATTCCATACCAGTAATTTAATTTTATAGCTTTTGCTTTGCTGAAGTACTAAAAAAAACTTTCTAAAAGATCAAATAGTTAATACTTTTATCTTTTGTTTTGCTAAAAATTCAGATATAAGAAATATAAGCTCAAATCCTCTTCAGTTTAGTTCATATCTCCGTGTTAGCGTTCTACCTCTGGATATAAAATGAGGCATTCAAGACATTTCAATATGTCTTCAGATACCTGACAATGGAAACGCTTTGTGTTGACTTTGGCAGACACAGAATCATGACCTAGTTTATTATTTAGGACCATTTTGGTCAACAATAACAGTAACAGTTAAGAGGAACGGATTGTCAAAATAACTGATGAAAAAGCACCATAGAGACTTATATTTAAAGTGGTTTTATTATAATATAATAGCACAGGACTCTTAAGCTTAAACACATCTGATCTTTAATTTTTTAAAGGCAGAAGCAAAACTCAGACTCGTTTTGAAAGCATATAATCTTGCCTTTTGTTTCTATTATACATGCAAAGTGAATGTCATGGGGTAGCTGGATGGCACATCAGGAAGTGTGCTAAACTCAAAGTACCAGCTAAACAAATTATTTAAACTCATAAATGCTTGTTCATAAGCTTTTCTCAACTATGCAGGAAATCTTATGCTATACTCAGAGACATACTTCTTGAAATACCTCATGCTTCTTCATAGGCAGATCAGTCAGAGGCAATATAACTTTTCCTCTGACCACAGGCATTCAAGAGTTTATGATTTCTGCTAGCCCAGCAAAGAAGATTGAGGATGTTGTCTCCACAGAAGCCAGACTCACATATCCTTCTTCCTCTCAGTTGGGAAAGTGATGTTGCTGATATCTTTAAAAGCTGCCATTCTCCTTTCCTGAATGTAATATGAATTTCTGAGGAAAATTACTCCTTCACTGGTTACATTATGAAAAAGATTCCTTCCAAGTTCAAACAAGAGTGTGCCTAGCACTGGAATGTACTAGGGTATCTTTATTTGCCTCGTGTCTTGCAGATCACCTGAACATGCATTGTTAGCTTCTTTATAATAAGAAATTCCTGGGACAGGTTCTGTATAAACTGGCAAAGAAGAAAAGGTTGTCTTCCAAATTATCTTTGAATCTTCACTTCAACCAGGCTACCTGGTGCTAGTGTATGTGTCCAAGGAAAGATGCTTACCATATCTTAAATCAACCAGTGTAACTTAGATTTGCCAGATATTTCTGTTCTTTCACACAATGTGTTTTAATGTGTCCTCCCTTTCAAAGAGAGAGTTTGTTAGGTGTAGCTATAGGAAATGGACCTTGCTAACCCATTATCTGATATTTAGGAAAATGCCCAAAAGCTTTGTTATTTTTACTAACTGTGCAGTATGGATCTCTTAGATCTAATTCCTTTTTTTTTTTTTTTTTTTGATCCCACACAACTATCACAGGTAACACAGTGGAGGTAAAACACTTATCAACCTGCATTGTCTAGTAAAGTCAGGCTTGAAAAGTAGATAGCAAAATAGGATAACCTGCTTTTTATCCTTCTGGCTTTTTAAATGATATGCTAAGAAAAAATACTAAATAAAAATGAAAGATAATATTAAGCCCCGCTTTGACAAGCTGCTTAAAATGTAGGAAAACATAGGCCCTGACTCAATAGCCAGCTGATGTACCTAGTGGAAGAGTTGGCCTGTAATGATAAAGGAAAACAGTCTCTGAAGAGACTTTCCCAAAGGAAAATGTACTCGAACCAATGAGCTCCCGCTTTCCCACAGAGTAATTTTCCTTAATATCAGCATAACGGGAAATTGGGTGTTATTAGTTTAATCTCTTGCCTACACTGAGGAAATACCTCACCCAGAAGAGATTCCAGGCTATTATTTGTACTACAGCTGTGCCTGGAGGCCTCAGCCAGTATCAGAGCCGTGCGGCCACATGTTTTACAGACGTAAATAAAAACCAGTGCCTTCTCCGAAGACGGACAAATGCAGTAGGACTGTGCCCATTTCCCAGACAGGTACTGACGGGATCCTGGGCACCTTGAGCCCTGGGGCCTGGCCGCTGGGGTGCAGGGCCAGCCTGGGAAGAGCAGGGCTGGTCCCTGAGGAGAGGGAGATGCTGTGGGGAAAGCTAGCCCCCCCCCCCGCGAGGGCAAGCAGCCCTACTTTTAAGCTAACTGCCATGCCCAGCCTGGCCTCAGCTCAGGCCCGTCCCCACGGCCCTGCCCAGCCATCCCACGGCCGTGTCTGACCCCTGTTCCCCCAGTGGGCCTGATCCCAACCCCAACCCACGGGTCAAAACCCTGGCCCGGCCTTGGCTCATCCCAGTCTAAGGCCCGGGGCTGGGGCTGCCCCGGTGCCCCCCGGCTGTCCTGCTCCTGGCTGGGCGGTGGGACAGGCCCTGGTGCCCTGGGGAGCCCCTGCCGCTCCTGGCCGTGGGCATATCAGACCCTGGGAAGGCTCCTAGAGGCAGCGTTGAACAAACCCTGTTGAACGCTCCAGAGCAGTGTAAATGCTTTCTGTTCTTAATTTTAAAAGAACGAGCGTCATCGGGAGAAACACAGTCAGCGGATCAAAGGAAGCTGCTGCCCTCCTCAGCTGGTGCGTGTGAGGTCCTGCCTGGAAGGACACATCCCGCTCTGGGCTCTCCAGGTCAAAGAGGATGATGAGAAACTGGAAGGAGGATGACCAAGATGCCCAAGTGCCTTAAGTACATGAGCTATGACCACAGGCTGAGGGATCTGGGCTTGTTTCATCTGGTGAAGTGGGAGCAAGCTTGTGATCCAACAACACCTGGAAGAGAAACTGCAAAAATTGATAAAGTGAAACAATTCTTTGCAGTGGCAGAGGATATATATAACAAGGTGCAATGGTTGTAAATTCTGACTTGAAAAGTTTAGGTTGGATATCGCGTAAAAATATTTTTTACCAGGATGGTAGTGTGGCACTAGCACGGGTTACACAGAAATGCTGGAAATCCTCTTTCCAAGAGATTCTCAAAATTTGATAAGACAAAGCCTTGGCTGATACGGGATAGTGCTGGCAATAGTCCTTGTCTGAAGCAAGAGGCTGGCCAAGAAGCCTTCAGACATCCCCTCCAGCGAACACCTCTGTGGCTTTGTTATCAGCTGACTTGCCCTTTGGAAATGCCCATCTCGCTGTTAACAGCAGCGTGAGCCTAGGTGACCAGTTTGGGCAAGATGCCCCACAAGCCTAAAAGGTGAGTCATTAGCAACTTTACCAGTATGACACAATCTGGGAGTCATCATGGCCCTTAGCTTCCAGTGAAATGCAACAGTTCTTCTGGAGCAAAATCAACTTACCATAGTTTGATTAGCATAATAGTTAAACAAAGGTCTTTGAAAAACCAGAAGTAATGTGATACTTTAACAGGACATTCAGAAGAAAAATTATTTTTTTCTCCACATAGATTTTCCTTTTTTAAAAATAATGAACCAGAAAGATACAGTTCCTCAAACTTTCAGGTCAAATACCAAAGTACACTAAGAGGCAGGAGGGTGTGTTCAGCAAGGTTGTCTGGGATTTGGGCTATCAACAGACGTCCCTCAACTCATCCATGTTTTCCTGGCTGATCAAAGTCAATAGGACTGTTCAACTAGGGTGGGCTAGCTCAGTCCTGTTCTCTCCCTCAGGGTAGTTTTGATGTCCTCTAATTGCTCCCTGGATTGCCTAATTCCTGTTTGATCTTCCTTATTTAGTCACCTTTGATGTTCTGTTGTTGTTTGTTACAGGATCTCTGGTTAGGATTAAGTCATTTTAGACAGTAAGACATTCCTGTGAAGGGGAACACAGACAAGTAAGTACTAAAAAGAGAACAAACCAAAAATGTGTTCTTCGCTCCAGGTGGCCAATCCCGAATTACAGTAGCAGTGAAATCAGGGGTCTTGATTTGTAACTCAGGTTATTGTATCATGACCAAAATTTCATGTCCGCCATCTATCCTCTCTTCCTATTGGCCCTTGAATTTTAGAATGACCTGTCAGAGAGCAAAACAGCCTTTCCAGATCCAAGGCTTAGATAAGAGTTAAGCAAAACAGAGCCTGCTTAAGAAACAAATGGATTAAAAAAACACACTACTAAAACCTGTAGCAATACCGGTACCTTTTGCATGCAAATCAATGTAATGTACAATTCTCTTCAGTTGCACAGACAGTAATTGTATTCTCAACGATCCTTGCTGTACATCCTCCACTAATCATTCTGTCCTACACTCATCCACAAAATGGACATTTGGCTGGGTTGGTCTTCTTTGTTTCTTTTTGCATAATCTGTGGAAAGCAAAATAATTCCCATCCAGTTCTGACTATCTTTAGAATATGGCTGGCTTACATGAGTTAAGGTTCTATTATTTATCCTTATCATATCATTTGAAACTTTACTTAGTTGGAAGAATTTTGGCAAATCAGCAAATTTTAGATTTTTTCTGTGGATTTTTCTGGTTTTCTTTGTTTTTCTTTCATTGTCAGTTCTCGTTCTATTCTCCTCACTGTCTCTTTTTTCTAGCAGAACAACAGCAGCTAAAAAAAGCTGTCAGGAAGTAATGAGGGTGAGGGAGGAAGGTCTTATTTTTAAACTTACTTTTTTGTTTTATCAAAAAAGCAAATATTTTAAAAAATCCAGTGCAATTAAAATGTTCCATTCATTTGAAATGTTTTGTAGTAAAGATATATCATATTACAATCTGAAACTTTAACTCATGTCTTCTCTCCCCACGGAAAAAACTAAAGTATTTTTATTGTAAATATGCACCAAATGTCTGTTACCTGACAAATATATATTGAACCAGTAGCAAAATGGCATATTATGATTTGCACAGTATTTTTTCAATTATGTTGAAATATAATTGCATTGAAATTCAATTAGCTAAAGTCTAATCCAGAATTTTGTGGAGAAACAGACAAGAAAAGACCTTGCCCTCTTTAACAGGAATCTGTTAGCAAACCGACAGTTGACTGGCATTTTAGTACAAAATACTAGCCCTTAAAATTAAACAAATAAGTCTCAGTATCATTTGTAAGATCATCATGAACAACATACTTTTAGTATTTTAGTTTGTAACTTTTGCAGAGGCACCAGAATTAAAAGGACACAGTCATTAATTCTTCATTTCAGACTTTCTTTTTCATCCTTCTTCTTAACGTTTTCCTTGCCCTTTCTCTCAAAGGCACAAAGTTTTTTGGTCTTAGATTTAAAAACCAGAACATTAGAAGGTGCTTGAGTGATTCCTAATTCCATTTTCTGTTTTTGAGTCACGGTGTTCATTTTATTTGATTGTTATAAATTTGTGCTATTAAAAAAATACTGAGGAAGGTGAAACCCAGTGGCAGGGAAGCAGAAGGGTTGCTCCTTCATGTGAACACTGGGGCCTGGAGCAGTTAGTGGTTAAGGGAGTCGTAGCAGAGAGCTGGGAGTCACATCTCCGAGAGGGTTCAACGAGCCTCCTGGGATCAAGGGGCTGGGTCAGTGACGCAGAAAGTCACTCCTTAGTTTGGAAGTAAGGACATGCTTGCAAGGAGCACATGGGCACATCTGTACAATGTTTTATTTCTCTTCTAGCTGCTCTGAGCCTTCCCTCTTTAAAAAAGGAAACTGCTACTTTTGTTCAAAACCTGTCTTTTTGTGGGTTTAAAATCTTTTTGGTCTTATTTGGGGAGCTTACTGTGAGGAGAACGCCCGGGTAGATCCTCTTCAAAGCCAGCTCTGGACCTTGTCACAGTCACATTTTTGAAGTCCTGCTCGTTAAAGTCATAGTGCCTCTTGACTTCAGTGAGATTTTGAGGGAGTGCACTTGGAATATTTAAAACAGATCATTTAATAGATGAGTATTAATAATAACAGGTAGCATATATATTTTATCTTTTATCTATGGATATGTTTGTAATCAGCATTTAACTATGCGTATCAGATTCCTTAGGAAATAGTGGGTGAATTCAAACTGCCGTTTAAAAAAAATCAAAGTTTCACCAGGATTTTCAAACTGAAGCATGTAAGAACAATAATTTTCCAGGGTGCTCAGCACCTCTGTTCAGACAGCTTCTGATCATGTGTAGACAAAGATGCACCATGATGCATGATCCATATCTATAGATAAGATCACATCACATGCAATGCTAGCAGCCTCACCTGAATTAGCATGTCCAATTAGAGGTGCAACCTTTGCCATGAATATTTCTATCACTTCTTGCTTATTTACCCACCTAACCTGAAAAAGATTCTCTTTTTATCCACAGTCAGTTCAATATGGCTTATAATCATACACAGCCATATAAGTTATGACTACAAAAACTTAGCAGTTTAGCTGACACTGCAATATCTGTTTTTAGACATACCACAATTTTTCTCTTGATTTTAAACATTTTGCATCAGCTGTCCTACAGTAAATGCAATTGCTTAAAAAGATCACTCCTTTCTTTCTCCTGGAATGAATTATTTTTCCAGACAGTGTATTCCAGACCTGCCTCCTGGGATGGAAATTCAGCTTCAGTTATTTTCAGAAATTGTCCTTACGTATTCTGATAACCATAGATGGTGCAAAAGAGAAAGAGTGGAATAACTGGAAGTGAACTTCAAAAAATTCAAAACTACTTTTTTTTTTTTTTTTTGGTAAGAAAGTAGCATATAACTAAAGAGGTGAGAACAAAAATTGACGTCTGACAGAAATAAGTTTTCCTGAACAGGCTTTCAGTTAGTTAAATTTGCTGCTATTACTGTTGACATGCTAGTTTCTTGGGTGGAGCAGGAAAACTAGATTTTACTGTGAACTTTTCTTTTTGCAGTTTACTGAAAGTGTTAGTGAAATGTGAGCTAAAAGATGAAGTTCTTTCTTGGTCCAAGGGGCATACCACAGAAAGGCTCTCCTGATCCATCTTTTCTTAAGAAACATGGGGTTTTGGGGTATCAGCATTTTTAATCAGAGGAGATTAACTCTGAAAATGTGTCTGGGTACATAGAGGTGAATAGATATTGTGTCATGTGTAGTCAGAAGTGCTGAAATGTCTATTATAGCAATAAGGGTTAGATATTACTCATATCAGAGTGGAGACCTTACTGCTACCTAGGCTTAAACATGTCTGTTTAAGGTGGAGGTGTTAACACTGATCTGATTAAATATGAATGTGGCTCACAAATCTTGGGCATCCATCTGGGCAGAGCCTGAGGGCTCTCGGGCATGGCCAGGGATTTTGTGAGGCAGCACACTTCACAGTTTAAGATTATGTGCACGTATGCACATGCTGGTGTTTTGTGTTAATATTACGAGAAAAAATTAAATCTAAAGTTTCATGCATGCAGAGAGTAAATCTCTTTAGGAATGATGGCTCAGGCAAGGACAACATCGTCCATACAGAGAAAGATTTAAATGTGTAAAAAAATCTCAAAACCTGTTTTCATTTTGTTACATCTCCTTAATGTGTAAATCCAGTAATGACTTGCGCACTTCTGTTCTCTCTTTATAAAAGCCGTGGTCAGTGAAGAATGGAGTAGAAGCAATTCCATATGTTAGGAGGGTCACTGAATAGCTCCTTCTTTATAAACCATATTATTTACTAACAACACACTGCACAGATCCTCTTGAATAGAACACATTTACTTGTATTAATTCAAGTAACAAGACCATTTAAAAACAACCATGGCCAGCTCACAAGCACCACAAAAATGGAAAAAACACGCAGCTACTTGTACTGTTCCCGTCATAAGTAATCCCTGCGCATAAATTGCTGCCACATTTTCATGACAAATAACCACAGAAAGGACCTAAACTAAGAGTGTTCTCTAAAGCGCAATTTGAAGCGGTTAGTGCTGCGGTCACCGCAGTGACCTCTCTGCTGCAGCTGCTGGTGTCCCCGAGCTGCTGGTGTCCCCTGGGACCCCTCAGTGCCTTCAGCCCCGAGCTCCCGGGACAAGCATCACCAGAGCAGGACACGCGTCACCAGAGGAGTCCGAAGCAAGGGACATCCTCACGTGAGACTACAAGGTCTGACAAAGAAGATAACCTGGCCCGAGGCTCTGCTCTTCAGGGGGGATACTCACTCCTTCTTTAAGTGTCAAATGAAAATTGGGGGCTTGAGCAAAATTACGGATGCCCATAAATATAGGTCATGCAATACACACAGTGTTTCAGGGCTGCAGAAAGAAACTTGATCAGTAATCCCAACTGTACCGTTGGTTGCCCCTCAGACGTGCTCAATGGAAGCGTGTGCGGCCCTAATGTTTGGTGTGCAGTAGGAGACAGAATTTTGTTTCTTTCAGTGAAGCATTGCTTGACTTTTTAGTGTGAAGAATTTCTTATTTTCACATCATAAAAGCAGGACACATCTGAAGCTAATTTAAGATTAAAGCTTCTCTCACTGACAGCCTAAAACATGTAGCAAAAGGAGCAAAACTGAATTTCAGACAGGGCAGAGCCCAGATCATAATGCAAAAACAAGGAATAAGTGCAAGTGCTAATACGTGAATCTCAGAAAAACAAAACCGTTTCTGAGCAACTTCCACTGGGCTTGCCTGTATCCTCCAGCTCCACCCTATTGTGCATCCTTTTTGTTCTTGGAATAGTTGTGATATCATGGCATAAGTGTTCCTATCTTTTTTGTTACTTTCTCCATTTTATATGCCTACATTTTTGATGGCCTGACTCTGTCCTGTTTCTTCTGCTTTTTACTGACCTTGTGTACTTGTTCTGCAGCTTTTTTATTCTTCTGTTTTGATCCTTTCCACAGACAGTTTGGCTGATTGTACTCTTTGGAAGCATTTGCGAGAGGAGTGATTTTTTTCAATGTAGAGTCAGTGAACTCCAGAGAATCCACGAAGTATTCCTAACAGTCCATGAGAGAGAGTTAAGAAAAATCAAGTCTACTGTCAGCAAGGTTAAATGTTCTGCTTAGAGATCAATGCCTCCATTGAAAAAAGTGTCTGCAATGAAAACTCTTGCTCTAGACTTAGATCTGGTTTTCTCCACAAAAAGTGTTAAATGAAATTTCACATGCCCCATTCTACATCATTCCTCGCTTTACGATGGAAGTAAAACTTCTCTATATATAGCAGTGACAAGACAGAGCTCAAAGTTATTTGTGAATACAGTTTCTGCCATCGTTTTTCTCTTTTTGGTACTACTGATTCAAATAATCCCATTACTGATCTTAAATAAAAACCCAGAAATTACCAAAGATGGGAAGACTGATCAGCACAGAATTGATATAGTGTACATAAAGAACTTGATGACATGATGGACTAAATAGAAAGGCAAGGTTGGAGATTAGAGATAATAGAAAATTTTTTTTGCTATATTCCAAAACTTGATCAAAATGTAACAGTTGATCACAGATCTAAGAGCCATCAGGGAACGGGCAAGAAAAAGGAAAATGTAATATGAGGATGTTAACAACATGTGAAGTATTTCTGGGCAATAGCAACAGAGAGATCTAGTGTTATTTATGAAATCATTGCTTGGGATACTGGGCACAGTAGGCTCAAGAAGGATTAAGTCAAAGAAAATTCAAGAAGGATTAAGTTCACAGGCACAGAGAAAGGCCTGTTGATCACAACGATGGAAAAATAGTCTTACGAGACCAGAGGAGTTGGCTCATATCCTTTGGCAAAAGGATTTCTCAGAAGAAATACTAATGTTGGCAGGAAGCAGAAGCAGGGAGTGGGCATTAACTACTTCAGCTACCGCTGATCAGCTGCCTACTAACATAGAGAACATGATGCTTTTCCATGATGCATCATACTGGCCCACTGGTATATTGAATCCGGTCTAGTTGGATGTACCTGTTTTCTTATCACAGTGATCCATTTTGCTGGAGATGAGGTGACAAAATTATAGGCTTATATTTACAGCTAAATATATTCTTTATATTTGATGTACAGTGATTTGCCTGCTTATCAGGATTGAACACTGCCATATTTAATCCTTTTGTCCTGTAGCTCTGGACTGCATACAAATATATTTTCATATTATAAGAACATTAAGACATGCATTAACAGTAAAAGTTCTGGTACTCGCAACTAATATCAGAAATAATTTTATCAATTATATATGTGTGTGTGGTGCAAAAATGTATTGTTGACTTTCTCAGGAGAGCTACTAAAGGACACTATGAGTGAAAACATCTGGGCAAGAAAAATCCAGAATTTTACTAATAAATAGGTAAAATAAAATAAAATAAAAGCCCAGCTTAAGAAGAGATCTGTAGTATCTATGATTCCCAGCCAGCACTATCTATTGAGATTCAGAGGGAAACTTTTCTTTAGGAAGGTTCTCTCTCAGCTGCTTTGTAAGCAGTTCAGGGCTTTTTCTGCAAAGAGACTGATCCTGGCCATTGTCCCAGGCAGGTTACTGCACCATGGGGATCACCATCTTGATCCAGTACAGCAATTTCTAGTTAACAAGTGCTTTTTAGAGAGGGGGCAGGTGGGATGACAAATCAGACAAGCTGCCATGACTGAAAAATCTCAAATTGCTTTTCTGTTATCACTCTCCATTTGAGTAGGTTCTTCCTATTTATCGGTTCCAAAAGGGAGGATGCAAACATATTTGACCTCTTGCCCATCTGTCACAAAAAGCTGAATTCTGACTATTCCAGATCTCAAAAAAAATTGAGAATTGTTTGCCAATTCTCTTCCATATGATATTATTTCATTTGGTATTAATGTCACCAGACTGCTGTAGGTTCCTTCCTCTGGTGATAAGAAGTTTGCAATGTCTCTGAATGGTTGTAAAAGTTCTTTTGTGTGTCTGGAATTTCTTTCATCTTCCCTTCATATCATGGCCCTGAGATTCTCTTGGTCTCCTAATTTTCTTTAACATAACTCTGATTAATAAAATAACCCAAGTTGTGGATACATGAAGCAGAACAGTCTCCTATATAGATGTTTAGGCCTTGATGTTTTGGATTGCTGTTTGCTAGAGATTAGAAAAAAAATACAGCTATCCTCCAAAATATGTCCACTTTTGTCATCTATTCACCTCTTGCAGTTTCTCATTCTTTTTTTTAAACTTTGCCACTTTGTTGTATTTCTTTCAGGAAAAGTCTCACAGTATGAAGAATCAAGTTCTAATATGAA